>NC_135332.1:63995129-66652097 GCF_023851605.1 Tamandua tetradactyla | reverse complement strand
GAGCAACCCATCCCGCTACTTGAGGAAATGCCATATTGCTTTCCCCAGCAGCTGCACCATTTTCTCTTCCTGTGGCTGTTTTACATTGACCATGAAAAAAGCGAACCCTAGGAAAAGGCCAAGACACTGATGAGAGGGAGAAAAAGGTGTCCTGAGCTTAAAGCAGCTCGACTTTACCTACGTTTGTGTGGTAGTTAGATTCAGTTGTCTACTTGGCCAGGTGAAGGCACCTAGTTCTGTGGCTGTGGACATCAGCCAATGGCATGTGAAGCTCATGTGTTGCTGATTACATCTGCAGTCGGCTAGGAGGCGTGCCTGCTGCAATGAATGATGTTTGATTTAATTGATTGGTCCTTAAATAAGAGAGCTCAACATAGCATAGCCCAAGCAGCTCAGTCCAGGCCTTCAGAGATGCAGAAAGAAATCATGCCAGGGAAAGTTGTTGGAACCCAGAGGCCTAGAGAGAAGGCCAGCAGAGATCACCCCGTGCCTTCCCACCTAAGAAAGAACCTCAGTTGAAAGTTAGCTGCCTTTCCTCTGAAGAACTAATGAAATAAATTCCCTTTTATTAAAAGCCAACCCATCTCTGGTGTGTTGCATTCCAGTAGCTAGCAAAGTAGAACAGTTTGGATGCCCTGTCATCAGAAATAAAGTTTCTTTATTATTTAAGCCACTCTGAATCATGACATTTGTTCCTGTAATTAAAAGCATTCTTAGCAATACAAATGATCAACAGCCTCCTTTCCTGCAGAAGTTCTTAGAGCCTTAAATACAAATATGTATTAGTAAACTTCCAAGATGAATACATAATGTGCACAGTCTAGGGCTTTTTTTCCCATGGAACAAAATTTGCTAAGCAAGGATATTAGCATTCTTCAGTCCACATATTCAAAAATATGGTCTGGCCCGTGTTGCAAGAGGTCAGAGAGAAGAAGTGTACCAACGCAAGAATTCAAGTAAGGAGGTCACTGCAATAGCCAAAGTTAGAGACAGGGACCACAATTAACATGGAAATGAAAGAGAGGAAACTGTTAATCTTTAATGTGGACAAAGATTCATAGTAACTCACTAGATGTGCAGGGTGATAAATGATTCCTCTGAGTTCTGGGAAACGTGTTCTCAGAATCACTGCCAAGCCTGTAGGTCCCTAGTAAACTGGTCCAGGTAGGTCTTTGATGAAATTTATTAGAGAGCCAGATCAACATATAGGGACATTAAACAGCCATCATCCTTCCCCCATTCTTTGGGTAACACCACCTGATCTTCCTTTTGGGACCTCCCTCTCCCCCATCCCAGTCTTTGTGGACTGTCCATCAAGATAACGCCCCACCCTCCAATTTTTCCAAGTCAAGGTCATACGCCCCAAACTAAACCAATTAGACTGTCCTTTGTGGCTGATCACCTGAGTGACCTAATGACAGAACACAACTGGAAAGCAACTCTCTTAATGGTGGGTGGTCCCTGAAGACACTGTCCGTCACCTTGTCGCTCCTGACTCCCGGGTCACTGGTCCTTTCCCATGTCACATCGTCCAGTTCTACCTCTGATTTTGTGAATCACCCTTCCCCAGCTCCTTTTTAGCTTAGCTTAGCCAGTCTGTTTCTGTGACTGCAACCAGAGAAGCCTAACTGAGCATGGGAAAACACCAGTGTCCTTCTACATTTCAGGCAGACTGAGATTGACTCAACAACATACGATGTACCTTTAGAATCAGCAGCAAAGACCTGATTAGCATATCAGCATATGATCTCCTAAGAGCAGATTATTTTACCCCATAACACAAGATCTGACATTACATGCTTTCCAGAACACAGAGATAAGGGGTTTCTCAGGTTTGAATTCAAGGCTCAAGGGAATTTTAAAACTATTTGTACTTAAACCTTTCAGGGTCTCAAACTTAAAAAAAAAAAAAGTCATTATAAGAAATTCTGGCTACATTTGCACACCTTGAGTCCTGGGAATTTTAAAAATTTTTTTTCTGACAATAAGATACATGTTTATTTTAAGGAATCTGGAAAGTAAAGAAAAGTATGAACAGCAGAAATCAAATCACTCATAATCCTACCCAGAGATAAGCACTGCATGTTTATTCCTCCAATCTTTCCTGATTTCCTTCCAGCATTTTCTATGCATCGATAATACTGTACAATCTCACCTCTGTATGCACTTCCCTGTCCTGTTTCCTTATCTTAAGCATTTCTCTCAAGCCCTTAAGAATTTTTGAATGTTGTAAAAATACTCAAATCGTTGCAAATGCATAAATGTTCATAATTTATTTATGACATGAAACATTTAATTTTTTCCACTTTTTCCCCTACTGCAGAGTTACGAAGGCCAAGCATCAGTGATGGAACCAGCAGATCGGGAAGGGAACAGCTACGTCCCTTATCTATTGGGCAATGTGGAGCAAGAACTCACCTGTGCAGCAACTCAGGCGGAAAATGGGAAAAGAGCAGCCCCTGCTCTTACAGGTGTTGTGGGCATTAAGCAAGCATGCACACAGAGTATTCTACGAGTATCTGTCACAGAACTCAGTAAAGAACCGCAAGGCAACCAAAAGCAATGTGAGTGTCTGCAAAGCGGGTCAGGGCACACAATGAGATTCTTGGTGCTAAAAGCTCTGTCCACCTCTCACAGTCTTTTCTTACACTGCATTTTTTAGGGTTTCTGGTTAAAGTGTTACATAGGAATCCCTAGGGGGCTTCGCAGATACAGCAACTGCTTTCTTTCAACACAGAGCACAGAACCAGAGAGAACTTTCCAAGGGCCCTCTCTTAACCTTTCTGGTGAAACTGCAAAAAGGGAAACAAAGAATTTTCTATTGGCAGAAATTTCATTTTACACTCTGCGGTCAAGACTACATACAAGCTACTGGATTACCTTATAGGAATGGGACGTTCTAATTTTTATTCAAGGCAAGAGTGGTTAATTAGCATTTCTAAAACTACCTAAACTGAAGTGACCTGAGGGACTCAGCCTGCAGAGATAAAAACTTGAGGAAAAGCAGACCAAGGGAAGCATTTGCCCATGCCTCGTCCACTTAGGATCCAGCTCACATTTGGCTCTGTCCTTTCCTTGGTCTGCTTCTTCCTAGCCTCCATTTCCCCACAAGTAGCACCCATCACACGGGTGTTATAATGAGCAGATAAAATGATCCTTATAAAGCCTGTAGTCTAGATCTCTGCACTGTAGAGCACACATAAAATAAGCCTCCTCCTGCTTCCTGGAGAACCTCAGAGTCATCTCTTTGAAAGGCAATCACCAGGGAAGATAAGGCTCTGTCTCCCAAGTTCCTGGGAGCAACTGTCCCTTGACTCCACAATACAAAGGTGTCTCCGTTCATAAAGATACAAAAATTAGCAATTTTATATTGAAAACATGAATGTTATGAATGGTATCCCTGCAGCCATCAAACAGAGGGAGATGTCTTTCTGTTGCAATCTCTTTAGCAATTGCCTGGGATGCCTCACCTACTGGTTTCAGGCTTATTCAAGAATAAAATAGTTTTCCCTTCTCTTCTACCTCTGTGGAAAGGTTTTCTGGGTTGGGAGAAGATTTGGTTTTTCATTCTATTTCCCCAACAGTGCCAGATAAGCATAGTTATGGCTTTTCTGGCTCTCCTTCTAGGCTTATGAAAGAATTGCTGCATGTGAAGGGAGGTGCAGCCAGAGAATTTGCTTTGCTTTGGCCAGAGAAATGCAAGTAGAAGTGACAGAGGTCACTTCCAGAAGAAAGATTAGCAGCCAAGGTACAATTCATGACATCCTCATTTACTGCTCTGCCACCACCAAGGCACTTTGGGAACAGAGACTGGGGCAAACTGGGTCCTTGGCAGGCTACTCCCACCACCATGGCCCAGTGCTGTAAGTCACTGATATGTTGGGGATTTTTGTTACAGCAGCATAACTTAGATATACCTAGTCATAAGAAAACCATTAGTCATAGTGGGTATTAACTAAGCAAGGTCAGTTTCTGATACCTCAAGTTATTTCCTCTGGTCATACTCTTCACTAAACTGAAAAACCCAGGTTGATTTGGGAAAAACGAGACAAATGAGTAACAATTTCAAGTTGTAATTTTCAGATACTTAGGAACAGAAATAAAGTCAAACAAATGCCTCATGTCAAAGACACATTTCACTGAGCAGGGGATAGTGGTGATAACTATAATTTACTGAGTGCTTATTACGTACTAGGCATATGCTGAGGATATTATATTCACTATTTTATTTAACTCCACCAATAAGCCTACAAAGTAGGTGTCATTCCAGTGTAGTAAAATGAGAATTTCTGTTCTCACTCTTCCTTTCCCCACATGCGCTGGTTTGAAACTATTATGTACCCTAGAAAAGCCATGTTTTAATGCTGATCCAATCTCATGGGGATTGGACCTATTGTTTAAGGTGGGAAACTCTGATTGGATTGTTTCCATGGAGATGTGGCACACACAATTGTGGATGTGGCCTTTTGATTACATGGAGATGTGACTCCACCCATTCAAGGTGGGTCTTGATTAGTTTACTAGAGTCCTTTAAACGGGGAAACATTTGAAGAAACCTCAGATGCAGATGCTTGGAGAGCAGAAATGACAGAGCCAATACAAGACCCAAACATCTGGAGGTGCTGGGCCCAGCAGACATTACCATGTGCCTTTCCATGAGATGCTAAGCAACTTAGAACATGGAGAGAGCCAAGGGAAGCCAAGAGAAGAAATTCAGCTCTGGAAAACCCAAGTGAGGAACCTCCACAGGAAATAGAGGCTGAAAGCAACAGAAGCCAGGAGCAAGGGACCAGGAGATGCCAACCACATGTCTTCCCAGCTGACAGAGGTGTTCCAGACAGTATGAGTCTTTCTTGAGTGAAGGTAATCTCTTGTTGGTGCCTTAATTTGGACATTTTCACAGACTTAGAACTATAAACTTGTAATGCAATAAATTCACTTTTAAAAAGCCATTCCATTTCTGGTATATTGCATTCCAGCAGCACTAACAAACTAATACACCATGGTAGGAATGGCTTTTTTTTTTTAGCATATCAAAAACAAATTTTGACATGTGAGACAGTGGATATTTGCAAGAGATAAGTCTCTTGTCCTAAAGATACTTCCATTCCAAGGACTAGGAGACTCTACAGCTACCCTGTGATGGAGGAAAGAACGGAAAGGCTTCCTTAAGCCTGAGTCTTGGAGAAGGCAGGGCATAGTGGACATGGTGAACTAAAGTGCATAAAGGACTTAAAGGATGCCAGGGAAAGGGAGAGAAGAGAGAAAACACTCTTGGTTATTCACCTGTGATAGAGGCTCCCCTGGATCCAGTCATAACCAGAGAGGGGCTTTGTGACTAGTCCTGGCCAAAGAAATGTAGACAAAAGTGTTGTGTAAATTCCTGGCCAAGGCATTGGTCAGTATGGCTTCTCTACATTCTCTCTTCACTTTCAGTAGTAACTGAAAGCCAAATGTGGAGATGTGGGGAGGGGTCCAGAGACGGATGCCTGCTGGGTCCCTGAATCATGCATAGAGAACTGGCCTGGAGACTCCCGTGATTCACATCACATTTTGCATGAGCCTAAAATAAAGTTGTGTTATGTCAAACCACTAAATGTCATAATAAAATGGATAATTTTCTACAAAACATATGTTACTAAAAGTAACTCGAGAAAATGTGAACAGTCAGGACCACTGAGAAATTGCAAAAGGTGTCAGATAAAGTTAACTTTATCCATAAACGGATAAAGTTAAGATCACAAAATATTAGACTTCTATAGTGGCACCGAAAATAAAACAAGGAAAAGTGAAAGGGCAAAAAAATCTACAGGGAGATGTTTGTGCCATAATTCAAAGAATACATATGCTTAATATATCTTTAAAAATACATTAAAAAAACAATAGGAAAACAATTAGGAACATAACTTTAGAAAAACTGGGCAAGTGACATATACAGGCAATTCACAAATGTAACATATGTCCAGTAAACACAAAAAAATGTTCTACCTCATCAGAAATTAACACATGATAAAAGAGAAGACTTGGTTTTCATCCATTGTTCTAGTTTGCTAGCTGTTGGAATGCAATATGCAATATACCAGAAACAGAACGGCTTTTTTTTTTTCACATGGACAGGCACCGGAAATCGAACCCGGGTCTCTGGCATGGCAGGCAAGAACTCTGCCTACTGAGCCACTGTGGCCTGCCCCAGAATGGCTTTTAAAAAGGGGAAATAGGGTGGGGAATGGTGGCGCAGTGGAAGAGTTCTCGCCTGCTATGCCAGAGAAGAGGTTCAATTTCTGGTGCCTCCCCATGCAAAAAAATAAAAGTGGGGGGGTGGATTTATTAAGTTGCAAGTTTACAGTTCTAAGGCCTTGAAAAGGTCGCAAATAAAGGAAGTCTATAAAATGTCCAAATTAAGGCACCAACAAGAGGTTACCTGCATTCAAAACAGGCCGATGAAGTTCAGGGTTTCTCTCAACTAGAAAAGCCCATGGCAGACATGATGACATCTGCTAGCTTTCTCTCTAGACATCTTGTTTCATGAAGCTCCCCCAGGGGCATTTTCCTTCTTCATCTCCCAAGGTCTCTGGGTGCATGGGTCTCTCCTGGATCTCTAGCATTTTCTAAAATGTTTCCTCATTTAAAGAATTCCAGGAAACTAATCAAGACCCACCTGGAATGGGTGGGGTCACATCTCCCTGTAATCAAAGGTTAATACCCACAATTGGGCAAGCCACATCTCCATGGAGATAATCCAATCAAGTTTCCAACCTACAGTGCCGAATAGGGATTAAAAGAAAAGGCTGCCTCTACAAAATGGATCAGGATTAAAACATGGCTTTTCTAGGGCACACAATCTTTTCAAGCAGGCACACTCATGTAATTAAGAAAGTTCTAACACTATTTATTGATAAAACTGGAATGGGGGAAATTGAAAACTCAACTGAGAATGTGAATACAAGTATGTATGTTTCTTTGCATGTATACATGTATGTATATGTATTCGCATAGCCTTAAAAATTCATTTCCTCTTTGACTCAGAAATTCTACTTCTAAGACTTCACCCTGGGAAAGCAAACCAAGGGGAAATAGTTGCTAAATGATTAGCAAAAGGAAATTAGTTGATTATAACAGAATATTACATAGCCTTGAAAAATTATATTGTAGATACATTGTTATTGACAGGAGATGAGTGCAAGCTATAATGTGAGGGGGAAAAGGCAGGTTACAAAGTAGTACATGCAGTATGGTCTCTCTTTTCTTTTTGTTTTAAGAATATATACACACTGATTCTCAACAAAATGCTAGCATCTGAATTCAACAGTATACTAAAAGAATTATACTCCACAACTAAGTGGGGTTTATCCCAGGTATGCAAGGTTGGTTCAACATAAGAAAATAAATTAATGTACTACACCACATTAACAGAATGAAGGAAAAAAAAACACACACATGATCATCTTAATTGCAACAGAAAAGGCATTTAACAAAATCCAGCACCCATTCTTGATAAAAATACTTAGAATACTAGGAATAGAAGGAAACTTTCTCAACATGATAAAGGTCATACATGAAAAGGCTTTCCCACTGAGACCAGGAGCAAGACAAGGATAACCACTGTCACCAATGTTATTCGACATTATACTGGACATTCTAGCCAGTGCAATTAGGCAAGAGAAACAAAAGCCATCCAAATCGAAAAGGAAGAAGTAAACTCTCTCTGTTTGCAGATGACAGGATTCATATATAGAAAATCCTGAGAAAACATACAACAAAACTCGTATGCCTAATAAATTAATTGACCGAAGTGATGGGGCACAAAATTAACACCCAAAATCAGGAAGGCTCCTAGACACTAATGAACAATCTGAAGAGGAAATCAAGAAAAAAAATTCCATTTACAACAGCAAATAGAATCAAATATCTAAGAGTAAATCTAAACAAGGATATAAAGGACTTTTATACACAGAAATTGCAAGACACTGCTAAAAGAAATCAAAGAAGACACAAATAAATGGAAGGACATACTGTGTTTATGGATTTCGGAAGACTAGGTATTGTAAAGACGCCAATTCTACCCAAAGCCATGCACAGATCAGCACAATCCCAATCAAAATTCCAAGTTTCCTTGAAGAAATGGAAAAGCCAATTATTAAATTCATATGGAAGGGTAAGGGGCCCCAAAGAGACAAAGCGATCTTAAAACAAAAGAATAAAGCTGGAGGACTTAAAACTTATTAGAAAAACCATAATAATCAAAATAGCATGGTACTGGCAAATGGACAGACAGGTAGACCAACAGACTGAAACTGAGAATTCAGATATCAACACCCACATTTATAACCAATCGAGTCTTTAAAATATTTTTATTGCAAAAACTTAACATACAAACATTCCATACATGGTGAACAATCAATGGCTTACAATATCATCACATAGTAGTATATTCATCACCATGATCGTTTTCTTGAACATTCGCATTACTCCAGAAAAAGAAATAAAAAAGAAAAAACTCTTATATACCATACCCCATACCCCTCCCTCTCACTGACCACTAGTATTTTCATCTACTTAATTTATTTTAACCTTTGTTCCCCCTATTATTTGTTTATTTTTTATCCATATTGTTTTACTCATCTCTCCATACCCTAGATAAAAGGAGTATCAGACACAAGGTTTTCACAATCACACAGTCATATTGTAAAAGCTGTATCATTATACAATCATCTTCAAGAAACAGGCTACTGGAACACAGCTCTACGGTTGTAGGCACTTCCCTTCAGCCACTCTAATACACCATAAATGAAAAAGGGTTATCTATATAGTACATGAGAAAAACCTCCAGGATAACCTCTAGACTGTTTGAAGTCTCTCATCCACTGAAACTTTATTTTGTCTCATATCTCTCTTACCCTTTTTGGTCAAGAAGCCTTTTTCAATCCCTAGATACTGGGTCCCAGCTCATCCCAGGATTTCTGTCCCCGTTGCCAGGGAGATTTACACCCCTGGGAGTCACGTCCCACGCAGGGAAGAAGGCAGTGAGTTCACTTGACGTGTCGGCTTAGAGACAGAGAGGCCGCATCCGAGCAATAAAAGATCACCAAATGATTTCTGACAAAGCAGCAAAGACCACTCAGTTAGGAAAGCATAGTCTTCAAAATGGTGTTGAGAAAACTGGATTGCCATATGCAAAAGAAAAACAGTAGGCCCCTACCTCATAGCATATACAAAAATCATCTCAAAATGGAATCAAAACCAAAACTAAGAGCCAGGACTATAAAACTCCTAGAAGAAACAGAGGGAAGCACCATCATAACCTTGTGTAGGTGATGGTTTCTTAGACTTTACACCCAAAACATGAGCAACAAGAAAAAAATTGATAGATGGGACCTACTCAAAATTTAAAACTTTTTTTGCACCTCAAAGGACTTTATCATGAAAGTAAAATGACAGTTTAGATAATAGGAGAAAGTATTTGGAAGCCACATATTCCACCAGGGTTTAATATCCAGAATATATAAAGAAATCGTTCAACTCAACAATAAAAAGGCAAGCAACTCAATTTAAAAATGGGTAAAAAACTCAATATACATTTCTCCAAAGAAGAAATACAAATGGCTAAAATGCACATAAAATGATGTTCAGCATCATTATCCATCAGGGAAATGCAAATCACACCCAAAAGGAAATACCATTTCATGCCCACTAGAATGGCTACTATTAATAAAAACAGAAAATTACATGTATTGGAGAAGATTGACAGAAGTAGGTACACTCATTCATTGTTAGTGGAAATGTAAACCAGTGCAGGAGCTGTGGACGCCAGTTTGGCAGTTTCTCATAAAGTATTGAACCCTATTTCTTGGCAACCCCACTTCTAGGTACACCCAATAGAACTGAAAGCAAGAACTCAAACATCTGCACACTGATATTCACAGCAACATTTTTCCACAAGAGCAGTAAGACGGAAGACACTCAAATGTCCATGAACTGATGAATGGATAAAGAAAATGTGGAATATACACCCTATGGAATATTATTCAGTCATAAAAAGGAAAGAAATTCGGATGCATGTGACAACATGATGTTGAGTGAAATAAGTCAGATCCAAAAAGGCACAGATTGTATGATATCTCTGATTTGAAATAATTAGAAAATGCAAACTCACAGAGTCAGACTCTAGATTATAGGTTACCAGGGGGTGAGGGGCTAGAAGGAGCACAGAATAGGGAGCTAAGGTTTAAAATGTACAGCATTTCTATTTGGGATGATGGAAATGCTTGGGTAATAGATGGTGGTGATGGTAGAACAACACTGAAAAAAATAGCACTGAATTATATATGTGGATGTGGTTAAAAGGGGAAATGTTGGTTATAAATATATGGTACCATAATACTTTTTTTAGTCCATAGAACTGCAAAACAGTGAACCCTAAGTTAAAGCATGGACTACAGTTAACAGGACAATTATTAAAAGGTGCTTTCATCAGTTGTAACAAACATACCACAGCAATGCAAAGGGTTAATAATAGGGTGGCGTGTGGGAATCCTAGTACCTTATGCATGATTTTTCTGTAAACTCACAGCTTCTTTAATAAGTACACACACACAAACACACACACACACCAATCGAAAACTTAGAACACTGAATGTGGGCTCCAGGTAATGAGATTATTGGTAACTTTATTTTTCTTTTTTATCCATCCAAAAGTGGGCGATTCTTCTACAGTAAATGAATATTATTCATGTAATAAGAAGTTAAAAAAAAGTAAATTGAATTCTGTGGGAAAATAAACATTTATTCTAAAAATAAACTCCGAAGCTGGAAAATGAAAGCAAAAACATCTGCTTCCTGGACAGAAAGGATGGTTTTAAATTGCAAGGCAGGCACAAGCTTCCCAAAGGCAGGGATTGCAGGTGACGCCTTCCTCGGACACCCTGTCCCCAAAGAGGAGACCTCTCTCTCCTGCCCTCACCCTCAAACCCCCTCTCTCTGACCTACAATTGACTGAAGTCAGAGCTCAAACACACTTTTCTGATTTGCCATCATTTCTGAAACAGCATTTGCAATAACCTGTGCTTGATTATTAAAATAAAGGGGAAGGTTAATCCCCTCCTAAAAAGTCTAACCATACATTAAACTGCCATTTTATTCAAGTGGCCACCCATTCACTTTTTCACGGTAGACCTGATCCCGAAGGGGCGGAGGGGAGGTTCCTATCACCTCATGGTGGAAAACGATGATCAACACATTAATAAATGTCTTCGGTGGAGGCAAAATGGGAGTAGAAGTCATGAACTGCTTTTCAAGAGAGTGGCTTCTTCGCCACGACTGCAGGTCTGGGAGCTCTGCAGGAGATGCAGGCAGCCTTACACTGCCTGTCACAGCAGCCCAGCAGAAGGCTGAAACCAGCAGACCTGCACAGAAAGAAGCTTGGAAGACAGGAGTGAAGAAGAGTCTCTCCAGATTTGCTAGCACGGTAGTTAGGACATTCTGTTATCTCCCACATAGATACACCATGGCAGGCGGTGAGGCTTGGGCTTCCAATAAGATTCTAATTAAAAATTCTGCTCTGAACTCTGACAAATGGGCACAGGGCTCCCCGGAGACCAGGTTGGGTCCTCTTTACCCAGTTCTGCTGAGCCAGTGGCTGGTCTGAGAGGTGTAACGTCACCGTCAGAGGGAGGGAACAAATGCGCTCCATCACACACTTGGAACCCATCTGACATTTTTCCTGTCGTCCCACCCATTCGATCCTGGCTCCTTAGGAGGCCCGCTGAAGGGCAGGTCAGTGTCCCAGAGAAACCTCCAAGGAGAAGCTTCCTACTGGCCTCAGCTGCTTCGGCCTGCAGTGCCAGGGCTCCTAAAGCAGCATCTAGCTGGGCACCCCTGGCTGAGGCATGGCCTGCTGCAGCTGAATCCTCAGAGCTGCCCAGGAGCACGATGCTCAGCAAAGCCAAGTGAGCAGCCTGGGAATGGAAAACAGGGCTCTGTTGACCAAACTTTATCTTCCACCCACCAAGCATGCAGCCTCTACAATTATATAATCCTCCGGACCCATCCAGCCTTCCTCTCTGTCTTCCCACTTCTTCCTTCCCTGCTGCCACAGCTCCCTGCCTACTCTCAGATACTCTGAACATGATCCGTGTTTTCACAGGAGCACGGAGCACAGCTATAGCCATCACTGGACAGTGGCTGTCGGAACACACTAAGAGTAGTACCTTAAACTTAGGTTGCCCAGTGTTTTACAGAAGACTGAATGGACAAGCAGAAAAAGAAAATGGTGACCGATGTCGTCAACCATTGGCTGAGCACTCTATAGGGCCAGACTCGCTTCAACCTCTAACCAACCCCTGACATGAGGGGCTATTGTGACCTCCATGGCAGGGGGCAGTCCTAGCATGGTCTGCTGCCTTTCCTTTGGGCTCAGGAGCAGCTGGGTCAGTACGTTCCTTCCCTATTGTCCTGAGCATATGCAAATGTCAGCTGATTCAGGTGAGCATGTTTTGTACATCTAGCTCTCACAGACACAATGGGGTACCTGTCTCTCACAGGGTGGGAGCAGGGTCCCTCCACTAGGTACACTCACGAGATGGGGGTACTGCATCTAGAGCATCCCCCTGTGATGGCCATGGATTGAGACACACAGCCTCTGGGGGACCGATGCCCACCAGTGAAGCTGACCTTGCTCTGTCTCTTCTCTGTCTCAACTCTTTCCATCAGAGTTGAGTCCTGCTTTGGCCAGTGACCCCAACACCTGTGTTGGAGTGGGTTGGCATCTCTTTAGGGGTCTCTTCTGACTGACAACCCCGTCTGTGCAGATTGGGAAAAAAAAAGAGTCTTCCTCACCAGATTAAAGCTCCCCATTATACTTCCATTTTCGCATTCAATTAGCAAGTCTTCTGGTTCTAAATTTTATTTCAGGACTTTGTTGCAACCAAGTCAAACAAAATGCCACTTTCAAGAAAAAATACGCTATGTCCTTCAGGGTTCTTCTCACTGGAACAACTACTAGGCTTCTGGAAGATGAAAAAATACAAATAAGGGACCATAAATCAGGGCTGAACTAAATCCTCCCCTCAGTCTTGCTCTATCACTGAGCTAGTTCAGCTGCATCTGACCCTTCTAAATGCTCACTCCCATCACAAAATTGAGGCCCTGTGCCAGGAGTTTCTACCATCTTTGTACTACTTTCCATGACACACAGATATGTTGTTCATTTATTCATTCAGTTGTCAAGGAATTTCAGAGAACTCCCTATAAGCCAAGTTTTGAAGCAGTCGTTTCTGCCCCAAGGAATTTAAAGTCTAGTGGGGGAGAGAATCATGGAGACATAAAATAACAATACAAGTATGGCATGTCTTTGGAATGTAAAACTCTAAGATAATAGGGATTCTGTTTGCTTTGCCCTGCAGTATCTCTCCAACCGGTGCCTGGTACACAACAGCCTTCCAACAAATATTCACTGAATGAATGAATGAGTGAATGAATGCCATAATGTCTACTACCCAACAGTAATCATAACAGCCACTCATAGATTCTTGTACTACCATTTATTAAGTATCTACTAATGCCAAGCATTTTTCAGAGTTAATTGCATGCAACCACTGCACAACTGCCAGGTCACCATAGTGTGCGATCCACACTACTGCTATCTTTTTTTTTTTTTTTTTTTGCATAGGCAGGCACCGGGAATTGAACCCAGTCTCCGCCATGGCAGGCGAGAATTCTGCTTGCTGAGCCACCGTCACACCGCCCCACATTACTGTCATTTTGCACATGAGAAAACTAATCTGCAGAGAGGTCAGTTCAAGGTCCTATAGTCAGGAAGACACAAACCACATCTGTCCATCTCCAGAGCCTGTCCTTCTAACCATCAGGTGTGCAGTGACCCAGTCTTGAAGGGTGAGGGACAGCTTCCCAAAGGATGGATGGCAGTGAAGGGACAGGAAAACGGAAGGCTCAAAGGAGAAGGGACATGGACAAGGCTGGATAAGCAGGTAGATAAAGCCCAAGAGAAAACCTTTCCCAGTTAAACGCAATGGGTGTGATAAACCCTTGCACTGTCACCAGTTCCCTCTTGCCTCCTCGGTTGTGAACATTTAAAGGGAAAAATGCAGGTAACCCCACACAATAAGTGTGAGTATGGCAATTTCTACATTGTCAAAATGCTTGATCCAATCCCTAACATTTTTATATTCCAAAGAACTCCAGAACGTGCAACTTATGGAAGGCACCAGGAGAAGAGCTGTGGGGATGCCAAATGAACAACTCAGAAAGCCCAGTTCCAGCACTTCTTCAGAGAGAGAGGGAAGCCACCACTTCAAAACCATGCAAAGGATCAAAATCAAGTGGCTTTTGCTAAAGTGCCTCCATATATTCCAAACATCTAAATTCCAAGCACAAATCCAATCCTAGGTGTTTCTATTGATCGAAGAAATTAAGAAAGTTTTAGCCTCTTTAACCTATTATACCTAGGACCATGACTTACTACATTCTCATTAAGAAAGTAAATGCTGTTCCTTTTATTTTGCCTCTTGAATGCGAAAGAAAACTATTAATCTTGCCAATTTACATTCATGAGGCACCAGTTGTCTACAAGGCAAACTGCACTGTCTAGGCTGAGCACCCAACAGCAACTAATACATCCTATCGAGGGGAGAAGGACAAAAGTAAAAAACAACAAAATAAGTAAAGAAGAGCATTTTTGGAGAGTGCTAAGTGCTATGACAAAAATAAATGGACAATGATGAGCTAGAAAGCAACTGGGGGAAGGCTTCTTGGGGGAGGTGACATTGAGCTAAGAAAATGACAGGGAAGAGGCCCATGGGAAAAGCACATCCTCAGCCAAGGAGGGAAAAGAGCAAGAACAAGAAGCTCGAAGATGGAAATGAGTTTGGTGCGTTTGGGGCAAGGAAGCTATTGTAGCTGGAGCACAGTGGATGAAGACAGGATGGAAGAGAATGAATCGGGCATGGTGCTGAAGAATTTGGGACAGTAAATGCAATGAGATGCCACTGGAGGCTTTTTAATAAGCAGTAGGGTGGCATGACCCAATTTATGCTTTAATAGGTTCATCCTGGATTTCATCAAAAAGGACAGAGGCTGGCTCCATTCCACTTTGTGCATGGCACAATGGGTGCCATCTGATAAAGAAGCAGGATCCGTCCCAACCCCAAAATCCGCTGGAGTCCCAAAAAGCAACTGGAAGGTACCTTTTGGTGATCAGCTTCTTGGACATCCAAGAAGGCACTCTCGGTAAGTAAGATCACTTGCTCTGAAACCTGACTTTCCTCAACCTTTTTCATTCCCCCTTTAGTTTGGAGTGAAAAATAAGGGATTCCCAAAGCTCACAAATCTTAACACTTCACAAGACCTAAAAAGGAACAGGAGAGTTGCGTTCCAAGGGAGATCATGCAGGAAGCATGAACACTGCCATCCTGGCGTCAAAATGAAACCCCAAAACCGAGTGAAACAAGTAAACCATGTCTATTAGCAGGGGCCCCCTGGTTACTTGGTTGGTCTTCCATGATGACTGATACCAGCTGAAGGTAAGACATTAAAGACAGCTCAGCTTGACTGTCAACTGCTATCAAACAACGGAGACCAGGAAAAGACTATTTCAGCACCCAAGATATCCGAAGGCAGCCCACATGAGGCTATATTTGCCACAAGACCCTGCCAGAATCGCGGCTAAACTGATTCTGCTATTCATAAATTCTCCCTCATGTTAAAGCACATGTATTTGGGAAGGAGAAATGAATCCAACTCAATTTTAGACCTTGTTACATGGAAACCAACTGGAATCCCTGGAAGCACTAGATACCACTGCATCCCCTGGCCTCAAATGCCCACTGTATCTAGGGCAGGTGGGAGTTTAGATGTCCCTTATCCCCCAAGGCTGTCCCCACCCCCACCCTACCAGGTTGCCAGTTCAGGCTCCGCTTCCCACCCAAGAAAGGTATTCGGTTTCTTGATAAACCTAGTGAGAGCCCTAGATGTGTTGAGTTAGCACTTGAATTGCACCCAAAGCTGGGTACTTTGCTTTCTAATTGCCTTTCAATTGCACACCTGAATTCCTTTAACACAGCAACCGTGGAAATCCCACCCCCCGCCCCACCCCGGGGAAGGACTGAAATGGAAGGGATGAAAAATCCCTTCCACCTAACAATCTTGTCTTCAGATTATGTCTAGCTCTGGAAGAGGCCCACCAGCGTCCTTATGTAACATTAATACATATTGGCACCCCGCAGGGCGGCGCCGAGCGATACTAGCCCAGACGTAGACCATTTTCACCGAGATGACAGCAGGCGGGGTCTTGTGGGTTCCAGGGAACTGGGTCTTCCCGACGGTGGGGCCTCTGTCCCCCTCCCCTACCTTGGAGGGGCTCCTCTGCTTATCGCATCTTCCAGAGAGTTGGGCCTCCCATTCCGCAGCCTTCCTCTCCCATTCCAATGCAACCTCCCTCCCTCCACGGAAATCAGTCTTTGGACCAAGCCGCCAGCAGCGCCATTCCACTAGCACCTTTCCTGCTCCCCGCCCCCACTCCAGATCCTCTCCCCACTAGCAAACGCCTTAAGAAACCGGGCCAGGAAAAGTGATCCAGAATCTCGTACAGCCATAGTCCCTGAAAAGAAACACGGCAGGAGGGGCAGGCTGAGCAGTGCCAAACCGACCAGGCCCAATACTTCCCCCGGACCCCGGAGAAGCCCTGAACTCGGCGCAGGGGAGGAATCTTGGGAGACTGACTGCAGCTCCGCGCCCTCCAGCTCAATCAGAGCAAAACACCTGTTTCCAGGAAGCTACGCGGCCGCAGGGAAAAGGGAGTCCCGGGGAAAGGCAGGGAGGACGAAGTGAAGGGGCAGCTAGGGACGCAGGTAAAGGATGCGTCACACTTTGCGCTTGGCAACCGGAGCCCCGGAGCAGCGGGCAGCCAACGAGAAGGGCTCCAGGGTCTGGGAAGTTCAAAGAGGAGGGGTCGCGACTGTAAGCGGCGTCCAGAAGGAGACCGTTCGGGGGAAGGGACGCTGCGAGAGGAAGGGAGGGAAGGAGGAAGGGCAGGCTCCATCACCTGCGCGCCTCAGTGGCTGCAGCCCCGCGGGCGCGCCCCGGCCCCCGGCTGCCCGCAGGTCACCTACCTGCCCACCGTCTGGTTAGCCAGCTGGCGCATGCGATTGAACTGCTTCTTCATCGTGGCCCCGCTGCCGCGCTAGCCCGGGAGCTGGGGGAGGACGGAGCAGCCCGGAGCCCGCCGCAGGTTACATGGCTCCCGCGCGGGAGCCTCCGGGGCGGCGACGGCGGCGGCGGCGGCACTGCGGAGCCTCGGGGAGCCGCCTGGCCCGCGCGCGCCTCGCTCCCCAGGGCACCACCGCCTACTCCTCCTCCCGCGGCGGCGCCTCCTGCTGCATCCTCCTCACGCGCGCGGCGGCGCCCTCATGGCCCTGCCCGCGGCTGCTGTCGGCCCGGCGGGCTCCGCTCCAGCTGCCCGCCCGCGGGTCGGGTCCGGCGCGGGGGACCGGGGAGTCTCCGCAGGCTGGCTGGCTGGCTGGCTGGCTGGCCCGCGGGCTGGGTGGTCCCCGCTGCGCCTGTGCGGACCGCGCCGAGAATTCTGGGACTTGTAGTTTCGCGCCCTGGTGCCCACCTCGCCTCTGCTCAAAGTTTGCAAGGAAGGCTGAGTACCGAGGTGGGAGAAGCCGGCGTTCGTCCTCCCCGGTCTTTACGCTTGAGCACGTTTTCCTGTTTTTAAATACACAAAGTAGAACCCAGAGTACGACAACAACAAATAAAGAGTATTTGTTTCCCGCTTTGTGTTAACTGGAAGCATTGCTGTTCTAAATTCATAAAAGGGAAGTTTGTGCAAGCAGGAATGTGGCTCCTAACTCAATATTAATCGGGTATAAGGTCGCCTGGTTAATGTTGGGATGCAGAATTAAGGTTGGGGCACAGAGGCTGAAAGGAGAATTTGAACCAGGCGCAGCATGCATCACAAAAGCCTGATCCTTAATTTGCACCAAACTCAACAGGTAACCAGAAGCCAGCATGGAGGAAGGATAGAAAGATAATGGCACCGTGTCTAAGGGCCCAATCTGAATGGGACACGTTTCTTGTATGGCTGAGATTCCAGTCGCCTAATCATTCCCTTTTTTTCCTCCCCATCCGCTCTACCCTCCCTCCGGGGCAAAAGATGTAACTGGTTTTAGGGTGTCCTACAAAACAGCATGCCATCAGCATCAGATGATTCCTGAAAAGGAGGTGTGGCCATCTCCAGACTCTATTCCTAGGAAAAGATGGGTGATTACAGTTAAGTTTGATCATTATGTATCAAGTAAGAGCAGTATGGTTGGGTGGTAAGGACTTTGGATCAGATATATGAGTTCATATACTGGAATTCCACATACCAACTTTGTAATCCTAGGGGTATTGCTTAACCTCTGTAAGCCTCAGTTTCCTCATGTCTGAGAGAAAAATAACACTGCCTGTAAGAGAGCAAGGGTAAATTTGTTAAATTATCAGTAATTAAATTACAATTCCTATGCAGTACATTCTGTCATATTCATTTACTGCAAATATGATCATAGCTAACATAATAGAAAAAAATATCCTATTCCTACAACAGAATTACCAACCTGATAAAGGAAAGGACTTTTTAAAATATGGGATTTTTGCATATGTTGACTAGAGTTGCAAGGTGTCTTAAATATGGTTCTAAGTATCTCATTTGGCCATCTGATCAAAGATGGTTTGAGGCATGTCTTGGCTGACTGAACAAGAAATCTTTAATTAATTGTGAATTTAGCCTCTGCTTATTAGGTCAGGCAGCAGCTCTGACCAATTAATAATGGAAGGCATTCTTTGCGTTTATCCAACTGTGCTATTCCTGTAAGGTCAATATAATTTTTATACAAACTAACATTAGTTCCATTTTGAGATATTTAGAGAAACAAGGCATAGTGTGGCTTTTATATAACTCAGAGTGCGATGTCAAGGGCATTATATGTCATCTCGCAACACCATCTCTGGTAACTTCCAGAACACAACTGACCGATAGAGTAGCCAATATGACAACATGAAATAAAAGTCAAAATTTAGTTCCTTAGTTACCCAAGCCACGTTTTAAATGCCTAATAGCCACGTGTGGCTAGGTGCTACTATATTGAACAGCACAGATAAACAACATTCATCTCATCTCAGTTCTAGGAGTCAGCACTGGTTCTGCAGAGTTCTGCCTTCCATCCCAAGATTTCCCAGTTCTAAAAGGGTGTCTGCTGCTTCTCCACAGAAAACAGCTTACCCTGCTAGAGGGTAGTACAATAATATTGTATATATTGACTGATGTGTTTCCCCACATATTTCCTGTTATCCTATGAGCTTTTTCTCCTTTCAGGAAGCAGCCAGTGCTTCCTGCCTGAGGGAAGGGATGACAGTGCAGAAAAAAAAGAGAAAGGGTGTCAAGTCTACTCTTTTGATCTTCAAACTGGGCTTCAGGGAACACATGGCAGAGAATAGAGTTTGAAAAGAAAAGGATTTTGTGTTTTAAGAACATGGGTTTATAAATAGTGGGGATTGTGAAGAATGCACTATCCTGCCTAGACTAGATAAAAGAGCCCCCTACCTGGGAATGGAGGATGGGGGTTAATATGCTGGTAGCCAAATGAGCAGAGGGGAGGGAGTAGATGATGCATCTGTAGATTTCTCCTTGTTCAAAAATTTCACTGCCTATGCCTATGGGAAGGGGTTATCCTTCACCTTTCCGTTGAAGTCATGACTGGTTGTGTGATTTTCTTTGGCAGGAAAACGAAATGTGCAGAGAAGTGACTTATCTCACTTCTGAGCAGACATTTTAAGTCATCTCATGATCTTGCCACCTTTTTTTCACTCTACCCTGAGACCAGCAAAGAACCAGTTCCTGGCTGCAATGGAGCATAGTTACAACTGTCCAGCTGGGGTGAGAAATATACCTTCATCATTTTAAAGCAGAGACACGGGGGGTTGTTTCTGCAAAATAACTTAGCCTAAGCTGACGACTTCAGTATCTCTGGGAAAGGGGTTTGCTCCTTGTTCCTTCCTATGGTTAAACCTAGACTGGGGCAGGCAAGGTGGAGGTAGAGATGTCATATGGCTTTAAATGAAGACGACAAGTGGCAAAGCTCACAGAGATCCTCCATCCTCCAAGGCACAGGAGAAATAAGGAAGTCTTCATCAAGTCCCCTGGGACAGCCTCAGCGTTCTCTATACCCAGCCTTGTGCAAGGATATGTTGCACGTGTGGAACTGTGATCCTTAATTTTATGTGTCAGCTTAGCTAGTTGTTAAGTTGTTTGATCAAACACAAGTCTACCTGTTGCTGGAAAGCTATTTTCTCAGAAGAGTTAGCAACCTACAGTGAGTTGACTTTCAGTGCAGGCAATTACCATTGATCATCCAAACAGTTGGAGACCTTCAGACCAAGAAGTATGGTTTGCAGACAAAGAAGATCTACCTCAAGGCTGCACCATTCTACTCCTCTCTAAGTTTCCAACCGGCTAGACTTCTCTATGGATTTCAATATCATTCTTCCTGGGATATCCAGACTGCCAGCCTGCTCTACAGATTTCAGATTTGCCAGCCCCCACAACTGTATGAGCCAATTCCTTAAAATAGGTAAGAAGATACACACACATATATAATAAGTATATGTAATCTTCTGTTGGTTCTGTATCTCTGGAGGATTCTTCTGATACAGAGAAGGTTTTATGAAAGTACCCAAAAAAGCTAGGCATGAAAACTGTTAGACTCAAAGATGAAAGGAGGGCAAGATATGGAATGAAGATGCCTTGAATTGCCTGAAATTTAATTTTTGCCACCTAGAAGAGTAAAGCTAAAATAGAAATTAGTTCATTTATAAAGGAAAAAAAAAAAGTAAATTTCGTTTCTTGAATATGTGATTCTGACCTGTGGAAGGATGACCTTTCCCTGCCCCTGCTGACCTTAAGTTGGGCCACATGACTGCTTTAAGCAACAAAATATAGGCTTCCTACCTGCTTCAAGTACTGTTTTTCTAAGACATGTTTCTACAGAAATTTTGTATCCCATGAGGAACCCCTGTATGAGAATGGTTTTAACATCTTCATTGGGGTACAAACATTCTCTAGACTGCCCTATGGAACATGGCAGCCACAAGCTACCTGTGGTTATTTAAATCTAATTTCAAATTGATTAAAGTAAAAGAAAATTAAAAATTCCACTCCTAAGTTGCACTGTCCACATTTCCAGTGCCCAATGACCACATGTGACCAAGCCTACCATATTGGACAGGGAAAAATAGACATTCTGCCATCACAGAAAGTTCTTTTGAATAGTCGTAGTCTAGAGGAGACAATTCAGAATAGAGGGTCCAGCAGAAGCCAGAAAACAGATCAGAATGTCCTAAGCTCAGTATCATATGGCCAGTAATTTTACTTGACTTCTCCAGGCTATTGTTCCCTTATGTACTGTGGCGTATTTCTCAGGGACTGGAGCCTAGCCAAACTTTAAATTTTTTAATGTTTCTCTCCCTCTCTAGGTTCACTCTCTGCCCCCCATATCTGTAACCTAGCTCACTGTTCCCCCCTTCCCCCTCTTGTCGTAGACCGCCCATTTCCATAGCCCACCACAAAACAACAGGCCTTCCTGTTATTCTCTATACTTCCCTATCCCCGAAACATACCCTTCTGCCTAGCAACTGCCGCTAAGCTTGTGTGAGTGGCTGCCTCCTCTTGACGTATGAGCCCTTAACCCCGCCTCTCCCCCGAGTGTACTTAAGCCCAGCGCTCCCTCAGCCCCGGGTCTTCGCGGGGTCGTCGTGCAGCCTGCACGTTGTCCCATGTCCCACCTCTCGGGTTCCCCGGGTGACCCATCCCGGCTGTAACAATAAAAACTTAAACCCACATTCGGCCTCTGTGAGGACATCATTCGCGTGACCGCCGGCAGGGGATAGGCGCCGGCTTCAGCTTACCCAGGTTAATTCCCTGCGAGCTCGCCCCAAACCCACCCAGTGTACCGGTCGCGCGGCCCAGCTAAAGCTATCAGCGGCATGTACTAAATGGGGTTTAAGTGCTAAGTTTTGGGGAGTCAACTAACTGACCAGTTTATTTGCTCAGCAAATTGCTTTGACCCAGATATGCCTAAGCATTATAGGATTTAATATGTCCAATTTGACATTCAGTTCCAGAAAACAGTTGAAGGAAAGAGCTATTTATTTTTTCTGATTCCTGTGCCTTTATTCTCACAGGCATCAACTCATAAGATTAGAGCATTTCTGTCTGTCTAAGGCATCTTTTAAAAGGGATAGTGTTTGTTCCCATAACTGAGTATTATAGATTGCATTATCAGCCACAATCTTTGAGCCTTCCCTCTGCCATGGCCTTGGGCACAGAGTGGGCAGAATGTACCTCTGTACCTCCTAATGTTGGGATTGACCATGAGACTTGCTTTGGCCATTGGTGAGCGGGTGGAAGTGACATGTACCAGCTCCCAGCTGGACCAGAAGAAGATCTGTGCATTTTGCTCTTGTCCTCTTGCAACTCTGCCATCACCATAAGAACTTCTCCCAGGCCTCTCATTTGGCTTCAGAATGAACCCATGTGGAACAGGCCTGATAACATTTTCAACGAGTGAGAAGGCATGTCCACCCAGATGCAGAGCTCGATGCAGAGCTGACCAGCTGTGCTCAGTGAACCTCCAGGCAAACTGCAGAACACATGAGTGAGTTTTGGAGTGGCTTGTTGCACAGCAGAAGTTAGTGGATTCTAGAGCTCTTGTATGTTGTTTTTGGTGGTAATGAGAAAGGGCACAGCTGTTGTGGAAAACAGGTTGGTGGCTCTTCAAAAAATTAAAACATAGAATTACCCTATGACCTAGACATTCCATTCTCAGGTATATACATCAAAGAATTGAAAGCAAGGATAAATACTTGTACACCGATGTTCACAGCAGCATATTCACCGTAGCCAAAGGTGGCAGCAACACAAGTGTCTATCAACAGATGAATGGAGAAACAAAGTGTGGTGCATCCATACCATGGAATAGTATACAGACATAGAAAGGAATGATAGATATGGATGAACCTTGAAATCGTTATTTTGTGTGAAAGGAGCTATAAACAAAAGCATGTATATTGAATAATTCCCCTTATTAGAGGTATCTAGAATAAGCAAATTCATAGAGACAGAAATAGATTCAAGTTTACCAGGGGCCGTGAGAGAAGAACGGGGAATTAGTTCTTAAGTCCAGAGTTTGTGCTTGGGGTGTTGAAGGAATCTTGGTGATGAGTGGTGGTGATGGTAGCGTAACATTGTGAATGAAATTAATACAATGACATGCACACTTAAAAATGGTTAAAGTTGGCAATTTTGTGTTTTATATATTTTTAAAAATTTTAAAAAGGTAAGTAATGGATTCATTAGCAAGGCTGAACTGTGCTAGAGATTTATGGAATCCATCATGAACTATTTATATGACTTTGGAATGATCCAGAGCCATATGACCTGCCCAGAGCAGAAGGGACTCTGCCCCCACCTCGTATAGCTGTGCCCTCCAGTATATTTCTCTCTCCTGGCACATCTTCTCACTTCTTAGGTCCCTATCTGTAGCTACGCATATGCCATCTAAATGAGAAGGAGAATTGAGAAACAGTCCCAATAATAAAATCCAAGATGCGATTTTGTCTCAGTTATTTAGATCAGTCCTACATCAGTGTCTCCAAAGAAACAGAACCAACAGGATATGTGTATATATGTGTACTAAATACATATACACATGCATGGACACATCTACATGTACATATGTAGAGAGAGATTTATTTTAAGGAATTGGTTCACGTGATTGTGGAGAGTAGCAAGTCTGAGATTTGTAGGGCAGGTTGGCATTTTGAGGACTCGATGTTGGGGTTTTGACACAGAATTTTTTCTCTCTGGAACCTCTGGTTCTTGCTCTTAAAGCCCAACTTATTGGAAAAGCCTCATCCACATGATCAAGGGTAATCTCCTTTATTTAAATCCATTGACTGTAGAGGCTACAAAACGCCTCCACAGCAACCTCTAGGTCAGTGTTTGACCCAACAACTGGATACCAGAATCTAGTCAACTTCACATGTAAAATTAACCATCACAGGCCCCAAGTTTAAATACCAATATTTTTTTTTTAGCATTCGGTGTATGCCAACACCTATTCTAAGTTGCTCACATGTGTTATCACTCATTTACTCATTTTTTGTGTTTTTTTTTTAACATGGGCAGGCACCAAAAATTGAACCTGGGTCTCCAGCATGACAGACAAGAATTCTGCCACTGAGCCACCATTGCACTGCCCTCATTTATTCTTCATAGCGGATGTTAAGCTATGAAGCAGATAATTATCACTCTCATTTCACAAACGAGAAAATTGAAGACATTGATCAACTTGCCCAAGGTCACACAGAGGTTAAGCAATGGAATGGGGATGCAGTCCTGGCGATCTGGCTTCAGGCCTTCCATTCACCCACGGAACCAGGTTGGTCAGCCCTGTGGTCAGCTGCAGAGGACAGGCCCACCCAAAGGGAGAACCTACTCTTGAGTCCTTGCTGCTTGTTGTGCAGGAAAGCTAGCCCATTGGGCCTGAGGATATCATTTGAGAACTGTAGTTGGCCTCTGTTACCTAACTGAAACAATTAGAAGGGTATTCTTTCTTGGAAAATGAACTCAACCAAAGAAATTAGAAAATGAGCAGAGATTTTAAAAGTTATTGATAAATTAAAGTTAGGACTTATTTTAAAAGACAGATAACATGAGTATGTCTAAAGAGAGGAAAAAAAGAAGAAAACCCAAAATACAAATTTTAGGAAACAGAAGGACTTAATCGCAGATGCAAAAATACTTTTGCAGTACCATGTGAATTTATTTTAAAATAAGCTCTTTATTCACTAGAAAAATGTAAATTGTTACAGGTGTTTCAAAAACAGGTAGAAAGCACGAGTAGACCTACAACACTGAAGAAATTGGAAATGTTGTCAAAGAACAACACCTCCAAAGGTACTGGTTTTAGGGGACTGTCTTTCTAATTTTCGAATTTAAATTTCTATGTTACTTAAAGTGTTCCAAAGCATGGAAAAATAATAAAAGAATTCTAATTCATTTTATGAAGTTGGCCTAACCTTGCTACTCAGCCCTGAAAAAGACAGCACAAAACAAGGAAATGACAAATTAATATCAGTTACAAGAATAGAAATACAAATTATAAAGAAAATATGTAAATAAAATTTAACAGTATATGTGTTTATATATAAATGTGCGTATATTTTAATGGTGTTTATTATAGAAAACTTTGGAAATTTCAGCCAAGTTAAAACATCAGAATCACCCATCTTCTTGCCAACTAAGACAATATCATGCATTTATAAATATACGTTTTTAATAGGATCACAATGTTGTTGGGTTGCTATGAGATTTCCCATCTTCTGCTATTTTAAGTATCTCTATGATTAACGTCTTGATGGCTAAAACTTCCCACATATATTTAATTATTTCTTTAAGATCAAATTAAAGAATTTGAATCTCTGCATCAAAACATACGTTTTTAAACATTTATTTTTTTTCACATGGGCAGGCACCGGGAAGCAAGCCAGGTCTCCAGCATGGCAGGCAAGAACCCTGCCAGTGAGCCACCGTGGCCCGCCCTCTGAGCTTTTTATATGTATTAAAAATTATCATCTAGATTAAAAAGTGAACTATTTTGCAGAGTCACCTATGGTGCATAAATATTCCATTTTCCCCATATCCTCACCTATACTGAGTACTAGCACTTTTAACAATCCTGCCAGATGAATAAATGAGAAATAGCATTATAGCATTGTTTTAATTTACTTTTTTCCTCACATTAAATATTTTCCCATATATATTTCTTCTTTGGTTAATTACTTCTTCATGACCTCAGCCCATTTTTCTCTTGTGGGGTTCCACATTGATTTTCAAAAGCTCTTTAGTTTTATTAATTAAATTAATGTGTAGCTCATGGTAAATGTTTTCCCTAGTTTGACCTTTCCTTTTTAACATCTCTAAGGTCAATTTTTGTCTTTCAGAAATTTTACCTTTTTAATATGGTCAAATCCCTCAATCTTTCTTTTATATTTATGCCTTTGGTTTAATGCTTATAAAGCCTCCCCTATCTCCAAAAGATAGAAGTGTTCAAGTTTATTTTCACCTAGATCACTTATGTGTTAACTTCCTTTATTTATAGTCAATTTTAGATTGAACTTCTGGAACCAAAATGTTATCCAAAGCCAGTAGTTTTGACTCATTTTTTCCTCCAGTATTATGTCGAAATAACTTCTCAAATATAATACAGCAATACTATGTTGCTCATGGCAATTAGAGAAAGAACCCACCACCCCTTTTGGCAGGACTGATTTCTGAGTGAGGGTAGAGACTGACCAGGCAGAATTTACTGTGTGTGGTAATCCTGTGGGGATTTAAATAGAGACATATACCAGCTTTAAACTCTCTCCAAAACGTCTCAATCACCGACTCTGGACTAACTAAACCTCTCTATGCAAGACTGAGAAGACAGAGAAAAAACATGCAACAGTTCAATATAAAAGTAAAGATGATGATGATGAAAACAATGACAAAACAAATAATAATAATAAACCATATAACCAGCTGCTACATATGTACTATCAGCTACATATAGCTAATTATTACTACTATTTAAATGGTTTATCCTATTTAATCCTTAATAAAAGAACTTTTGGACGAAGTTTTATTATCCCTAAGAAATTCCAATAAACTGAAAAGAAGAATAAATTTTTTTTTTAATTCCAATAAACCAAAGCTTGAGGGTTTAGGTGGCTGCCCAAGGGCTCACAAAATTCAAGTGTCAGAGCTGAGATTCAAACCCAGATATTTCTAGTTCAAATGCTGGTGCTTTTATATACAGTGTTATAAGTTTTTACTCCTAGAACTGGGAGACTAGTCTGAGAATTCTGAGAAAATGGCCCCCAGTGAAAAAGTTATGCAGGAAGTAAAGGGCATTTATTTTTTTAATTCTAATTTGTATTCTCAGTGAGAATTGAGAGAACAATATTTTAATATAACAGGAGCCAGTAGCCTTGAAAAAGAGCCATTTAAATAAGAAAGACTTCTTAGATAAGAAATGCATGCTTTTCGAACTAAAGAAACTCCAGTAGATGCAGGAAATAGCAGATTTGGCACTGCCCAAAATGGAATTAGTGCATTAGAAAACAGACTGGAAGAAAATGCTCAAAATTCAGAGGATGAAAAAAGGTGATGCAATAAAAGTATGAGGGAAAGGAAGAGACCTCAATTCTATTTCAGAACTGTCAAAAATGTGCAAAAGCACATCCAAACCAGATGATGAAGAAATGAGCATAAAAATAATAGAAAAACAGTTTACAGAGCTGAGCTTAGTCAAAATTAAGAGAATTCACCAATGCCACATAATTATTTTGAAGGAAAATAAAAAACACACCTAACCCTATCTTGGTAAAACTTCTGAATTTCAAAAGTAAGTTAAAATGTACATAAGTGCATTTGTTTCTGAAGAAATGAGAAGCAGATTTATGTATGTTTCACATCTATAACACTCAATGTAATAGAATTTGGAGAAATATTTATAGGACTCCTGTGGAAATGGTTTGTAACTCAAGTGCAACTTAAAAGTTCTCTATCTGGCTTACCTATTTTTCACAGCCAAAGGCAAAAGAAAGTCATTTTTAGATGTATAATGACTGGAAAAGTTTATCAACCACTTGTTATTTCAGAAATAAAATTACTCCAGAAAGTATTCTGTCCAAAAGAAATAAAAATCAAAATAAAGAACAAGAAAGAAAATTCTCTTCCTGACCTTGGGCTAAGCAATGATTTCTTATAGAAGATACAGAAAACTTTAACCCTAAAGGAAATATTGATAAAATAGACTACCTAAAAATTAAGGACTTTGTTTCCTCAGATGACACCATTAGAAAATAAAAAGCAAAGCTTCAGAATGGGAGGAGCTATCTGCAATACATACAACCATCTAAGGATTCAAATCCAGGATATATCTTATAAATCAATAGGAGAAAGATAGAAAACCCAAAAGAAAAGTGGGTAAGACATTGCAACAGGTGCCTTACTATAGAAACTTCCAAAAGGCAAAAGAACATATGAAAAGTTGCTTAATCTCTTTAGTCATTCAGTATATGTCAGTTGACCTTGCAATGAAATAGCACTGACCACACCCTGAAATAGCTGCAATTGAAAAAGACTGGCAATGCTAAGTTTTGGGAAAGATGCAGGGCAACAGAACGCTCACAGCTTGTTGGTGAGAGGGCAAATCAGTACAAGCACTTTTGCAGTGTCTACTAAAGCTAGCAGTATACCTATCCTATATGCCAGCAACTTCACATGTTCAACAGAAATGTATACTTTTTTGCAACAAAAGTCACATGATAGAATGCTTGTATCAACAATAATTGAAATATTTCAAATCAGAAACAATTGAAATGTCCAACAGGAGAGTGAATAAATCCATCATGGTACATTCATACAATGGAATATTATACACCAAAGAAAATGGATGCTGGCTAGCTGGATCCAACAATATGGATGAAAACATGAATGAAGTGCCTCCTTTCTCTCTCTCTCTCTCTCTCTCTCTCTCTCTCTCTCTCTCTCTCTCTCTCTCTCACACACACACACACACACACACACACACAAGACTGAGCACTAAAAGCCAGATTTTAAAGAGCACACACTGTATGATTTCATTTATGTAAAGTTCAAAAACAGGCAAAGTAATGGATGGTAATAGACATCAGAATAGTGGTTATCTGTGTGTATAGGGGTTGGGGGGTGGGTAGAGGCAGTAGGGCCTGGCGCACCCAGGGACTTCTAGAGAGCTGATTATAGAAATATCCTTTTTCATGATCTAAGTGGTGGCTCCACTTAGGATATTCATTCGGCTAAAATTCCTCAAGCGCTGTACCTACGATGAATGCACTTGGGTGGGCATGGTCTTTCCTGTGATTTCAGTGGTCATTTGTGTCCTGACAGCTTGCCACTCTGCACTCCACCCGACTCCTCTAGGGAATACGCTTGGCTAGTGTTTCCCATCGGCACTAAAAACTCAACACCTGAATTCATCAGCTTCATTTTTCCCATTAAATAACTGTTCCTCATCCTGGGTCTTCTGCTTCTGTGAATGACACTAACATACACCCAGCATCCAACTCTCTCCCCCTGGCACATCAGAAGCTTCTCTTCCCTTCACCATCCATATCCATTGATCATGTCCTGCTCTTTCCATCCTATCAGCAAGCTTCAAATCTACCTTCATCTCTCCATTCCTACCACCACTTCCTTAGCAGAGACCATTACTTGTCTCTCGGTTGGTTTAATTGCAAGAGACTCTTTTTCTAACTTCTCATTTTGAAATATTTCAAGCTTACAGGACCATTGATAAATCCAATATACCCTCTGCCAGATACCCACATCCACCAACTTTTAACATTTTTCCACATTTGCTGTATCATTCTTTTTATTCCTCCATCTATGTATCCATTCACGTATCCATCCATCTGTGATTTATCTTTTTAAATAAATCATCATCTCTCTCTCTATATCCAGTCATCTTCTAAGCATTTTGAGTAGATTGTATACATTATACTTCTTGAACACCTAATAATTCCATGTATATTTCCTAAGAACAAGGATATTCATTTATGTAATCATTTTAAGAGTGGTTACAAAGTTCAAGAAATTTAAAACTGCTATAAAGCACACAGTCTATATGTCTCAATAATGTCCTTTGAGTATTTTCTGCTCCATTATTAGGTCAGGTTCGTATACAACTCAAGTCACTGCCTTCACTCTTGCATCACCCCACCTCCCAATCTTTTCATGTAGTAAGTTCAGGATGTTGGGTTACTCATCAAGTTCTCATTTCTGTAAGACATGGTGGGCACCAATTATTTAATCAAAAGAATTCAAAAAAATTTGCTGGGCTGCACTTCCCATGTCCTTGCTATTTCCATCCATTTCCACACTGTAGCCAGAGTTCTCTTTCTTAAGTATTAAAATAATCATATCACTTCCTTGCTTAAAACCCATTGCTTTAAGGATACGTTCATGTCCTCAACATGTCTTATACAGCCCCTCATGATCTGGCTCTGCTTTTCCCAAACCTCTTCTCTTAGCCTTCCCATATTTTCACTCCCAACTCTCACTGCCCTTTTCTTCTGCTCCCTGGCTGTCCTGAACTTCTTACGTCTTTTATCCTCTCTTTTCTGCTGGTCTTTGAACAGATTGTCTCCTCTATCTGAAATGTTCTTTACCTCTGCATTTTGCCTGGTTATCTCCTATATCATTAATTTCTTGGTTTAGTAGTCTGCTCCTTTGGAGAGTCCTTCCTGACCATGCCACTCCACCCACCCCCAAAACAATTCTTTATTAAATGTCCTTCCTAGATCACTAAGCACTTACTCTCATGTGGGCAATTACCAGGCTATGCTGTGATTCCCTGTTTACTAATTTTGTAGATGGCAAACTTCTTGAAAGCAGAGAGTACATAGTAGATATCTACTATTTCGATCCTACTTTTTGGTAATAGCATCTCAATATTTCCTTAGAAAAACTCACCTTTCCTATTATCAGTGTAGGGGATTCAAATGATCCATCCATGAGTCTGGGTTGAGCAGGGGGCCCAAGCCCTGGGGATGAGTTTGTGCCTCATGCTTATGGCCACAAGAACGATGGGTGCATTGATGGACTCATGACCCACTTCATGTTAGCTTCAAGATTTTTTGCTTGGACTTTTGGCAAAATGAGAAAGTCTCTTTTTATTGGAATTGCTACTGGGGCTGCTAGCAACCTGTTGCCCTCTTGCTTCCATGTGGGAAGAGCCCACCAGAGAATAAGTGGAGGGGGAAAGTAGAACCATGGTACAGGGTAAGATCAACTCTAGTCTAATTGTGGTCTTGGGAATCCCACTCCAGGCTTCTTTTCACAGTAGCACAGTTCCTCCACGTGACTGATATAATCACCCATGAGAAAATGATAGTCAGAAATCAATTCAGGATAGAAAAGCAGATATAAACTAGGTCTCACTTGGGGATTTTATACATACATTACAGGCTATCTTGATGCTCAATATATTCTACATTATTATTCAGTTTGCTCAGTTTTTAAACTGTTGAAAACATTGGGTTGGCAATGGTGTGTGTGTGTGTGTGTAAAGACAGATATGTCTTCTATGTGGCTTGAGAACCTGTTTTGTTTCAGCCTTCATTTTATTGGCGTGATAAGTGGTAAGTGCAGACAAAATGATCAGTAATTAAGATCATGGGCTTTGGAGGTGGATAAATCAAAGTGTGAGTGCCAGATCTGCCATCTCAGTCGTGCAACTTTAGGAAATTTACTGAGTCTCTCTGAGCCTTAGCTTCTTCATTTGTAAAGTGGTTATAGTCATTGCACAGCTCGATGGTGCTATAGTGAGGATAAAATAAAATACATGCACCAGGTCCAGTGCAGTAACCAAATACATTATATGGTCAAGAAAAACATTCATATCATTTTTTAAAATAAACATTTTATTTAAAAATATATATATATTTTTAAAAAGAACACACACCAACTTTGGTATTTGTAGCCATTGCTTCCTTTCTCCTCCTGGTAACCCACATTTCTTTCTCATTATGTAGAGTTGAGCAAAGGAGAACAACAGGAAAACAATAGCACACGGGGCACCAGAGAGAATACATGCTTGCACTTTGATTTCCTTACAAAGTGCTTCTTTGTGTTTAACTGAGGGAGAATTGTAAGCACCCAGCAAGACCTTGCCCTCCTTCCTTACTGTAAGGCCATTGCACAGGAGCTCTAGGGGGCAGAGTGGGTTCCCTTCCTTTGGAAAACATCAGAATAGCATCCAGAACCCCCATCATTATGCTCCGCCTTTCCATAAACCCTTAGGAGCCATTAGACTATAGATAGGAAATTCATGCCTACCGGTGTCGCATAAGCCCAGGAAACATTCAGGGGATTGTTGGTCTTAATCTGGAGGCAGAACCACAGAGTCTTAGAATCCTATGACATTGAAGCCAATGAGTCCCAGTATCATTTCCCTGGCAGGTAACTGTGAAATTCTTCCCAGATCTCTTACCATCTTCAGGTCACCTCGCCATGGACCTCCTCAGCTTAGCCAAGGATCCTTCTAAAAATGTGAAGTCTGAGATCAAACCCACATCTTCAAACATGACCTGACCAGCTCACACAACTACGGGACTCTGTGTTTATGGGCATCATGTTTAATAAAGCAGCTCTAGATTCCAAACCATTCCATGAGTTTCTATTGAATTTATGGAAAAATGAAACCCCCAGACTCTTTTCACTCAAAGTTCTGACCTGAGTGATAGTGACCCGTGGGGGCTGCCCGCTGTGAAGCATGCAGCACAGCGAGGAGAAGAGGGCCAGACTGCCTTCATACTCGTTGAAGATTTTCTCCTAAGGGACCAAAGCATACGTGACTCCTCCTCCCCACCCCCAATCCCAACAATTTTACCCTTTAGTCTAGAGAGCACTAGGAAGACTGGGGATAGGGGTGGGAGACTATTATTTCCTTCACTCTGTCCTGATTTTCAAGGGAGGGGATTCTGTACCTGACAGAGGAGCCATACTCTAGGACTCTCACATGCTTTTTAAGGGGTAGGAGATATTAGAGATGTCCTCTGATACCCTGCTACCAGTTTACCACAGAGAGTCAAGAAAAGAATGTTAGTGAGAGATAGCTTAGAGTCGAAAGGGGCCTTGAGAATAACTAAGATCCCTTTTCATCACAGCATGCATGAAGGGTTTCTAGCTCTAAGACTGGGAGATTCCCAGTGCTCTTGGTTATAGGAAGTGCAACTCCCCAATCATGCAAACTCCCAACAATTATTAAAACAGCTGGGCCAATTCAGGATTGGATATTTGAAGACTTGTACACTTTGCACGGGTTAGATATCAATCATGGGGATCAGATGAGTAAATTTAATGTCAGAGTTTGTAGCCAGCCCATAATCTCTTTCCAGAAGAGCTGACTGAGTTTAAAATAAATATCACTTTGAAAAGGTCTGTCTCAAATGCTTGGGATCGGTTTTGTTGATTCTCTCTCTCTCTCTTTTTTTTTTCAGGTTGGAAATGAATGCATTTGAAAGGCAAAAGGCTGATAGTTAATAGACCCTTGATTATTCATAGGTGGTGGCTCTCTTGGTTTCCTCATGTATCAGGGCAATCCCAATATTGCTAAGAATGACTTCCCATACCAAAATTTGTGATTTACTTTTCATAATGCAATGTCTTAGCAGGACTAAAAGCTTCACAGATTGGAGAGTTGGATCCTTTTCCTCTCTCCTTTCCTTCTTTCCCCCTTCCGTTGCTTCCTTCCTCCCTCCCTCCCTTCTTCTCTTTTCCCTTCACTCCCCCTTATAAATTGTGCGTCATCTAAATAATATCGTGAGAGGCAGAGCTATTACTCAGGAGCACTGGCTTACTGACAGCGTTTGCACAAATGAATTGTCTGACTGTTGTTAAGTATGAATCCACAGGAGCACAGCAGCACTGGGAAAGACTGAAAAATGTCTGCAGGTCTATTTTACCAGGTGGGTTCCAGGGATGTTAAGGAAGCCAAATGGGGTCATCATCAGGCTCTAGGAGCATTAAGAAATTTATACATGTCCATCTCCATAGGTCTCTGTCCATCTCGTAGTCACGCCCAATTTGTCACCATAAAAGAGGGCACAGCCAGAGAGTGAAAGAATTTAAAATACTTTCAGTGGTAGAATGCTCACCTTCCACAAGGGAGACCCGGGTTCGATTCCTGGACCATGCAACCCCATGCCAAAAAAATAATAATAATAATTTAAAATACCCAATCTCTGAGTTAACAGAGATTATCTGATCCACTGGGAGCAGCTGATTTCATCACTTTTCTTCCAATGATCCCCGATTTTCTCCCCCACTAGCCCCCAAGTTTTGCTTCTGAACTATGAAGAAAGAGGGTGAAGGTGCTGCGTGGGGATTGTGGGAGGAGACTGAGACAAGTACTCAAGGGATCTGCTCTGTGTTAACTGAGTTGTTTGCAAAAGGAAATAAGAATCATCTTATCTTTTGTTGGGACCCAGACCACTGTGAGGTGTGTACATCAGTCCCCAGTAATTTCCTACAAAGAGCCCTTCTAAAGGCACCATCCTGCAAAGTACAGAGGTCTCCCAGCCAGGACTAGTCATTCAGAGAAAAATACCCAAAGGAAGAAAAGAATTAACACTCAGACCGGAGTCTCAGAGTAGGGACACTGTGTTGTTGGTTCATTTTCCAAAGGAAGCAAGAAAACAAAATAACATACAAATAGCAGTGGCACATGGAAGGATGTACGACCAGCAAGCTTTGCAAGATCCAAATAAAACTTCAATATCTGGGGAACGAACAAATGTGAGGAATGTGTGAATAAGGTTTGCTTCTCTGTAGCTTGTCTTCAAAGGCAACAATGGTGACTTTTCCCATCCAGCTTTTTGGTTCTGATGAGGAACATAAAAGCAAAATAAAAATGTACCATGTGCATCTTTTCAAGCACGATGCAGATCAGGGAATGTAAAAGTGATTTCCATGTTCCTTTTAGACTCTTCTAAAAGAGGCTGTATTACCATTTTCTACTAATGGTGAAGCCATTCTGTCTTTTCACATCCATGTTCACTGCCAAGATGAGCTTGTTCATGGTAAGCGAGGGGCTGTGAGTCCTCCAGGTTGGAGGTGATAGTCATTCAGGGAGGCAATGAGTAGTCTGGTTGATTAGTCAGGAATTCATAGTGAGAAACGCCAGGTATCATTTCACAGCAGCTTGAGGGTTAAAGGCTTTTGGTATATAACTCTGTAACACTGCTTTCAGGACACACACCCATATATATACGTCTGTATCTATACATGTGTGTATCTACATAGATATATATATACATATTTCCCTTCCCCCCACCCCCAAATAAGAGTTGGCAGCTTTCAGAGTAGCAGTCACCAAAACACTCTGTGTTCACACACATTTACAAGTTAACAATGGAATGACTTCTAAATCTTTGGTTTATCAAAATGAGTACATCTAAAATCACAACACTTTGGATTATTTTCTCTAAAAGTGCACAGTGAACAACATTTTTTTTCTTTTTACAAAACAAGAAAACAGTGCCTTAGTGATTTAAATTAAAAAAGAAAACAGCAATAGCTACTTTCTACAGCATGCAAAACACTATAAAATGGTGAGCTGGAGCCACAGGAAGATTTAGGGAGACATTCTTACAATTTGAGTTTTTTCAACTCCAAGCCAAAGCACGAGAGCTAATGAGGAAGGCACATTTGACCATTGTTTTTTCTTTTGCATCATTTTCAATGTGCAATTGTGTTTTCCTTCAGAAACCCAGGACCTGATATACTCTCTCCTGCAAATATCATTCATATTATCTTTACATGATAATTTCCAATTTCCCCAGAGCAACAAAAATCAATGATTGCTGTAAATCAAATGAGGGCAGAATGTGCTTTTTGTGGCTTATGGGCCAAGTCATCAGAGTTTCTTCCTAAGGAAATTCTTGCAATTTCCTTTAGCAGTGAATTATGCATATGGAGAAAGTGTTTTCTGGGAGAACTTGGGATTTTTAACATTTTGAAATGTTAAAAATTTGTCAACGTGTCATCCTCCTTTGTTAGGAGGATGACACATTGGTAGATCTGAGAAGTCACCCCCTCCCAATGTTGGGGCAGAGCTAAAAAACAAAGATAATCAAAAAGAACAAGAGAGAAATGGTCTCTTGAAAGAAAAGTGAAGTTGAAGAAAGATAAACTAAGGTGGACCCTCCCCCCTGCCCCCCCAAAAAAGGAAACCAAAAAGGGAGTTGGACCTCCACAAATAACAGTCCTGTTAGCAGTAACACATGGTGTTTATTACCATGATATGTGAAAAAAGGCTGCTGTCCAGACCTGTCCAAATCATATCTGATGCAGCCTCCTATGCCTCAAGATATCCTCCAGGTCAGCTTACATGACAGCCTCTAGCCTTTGGAAATAAAGGGAGCTCTGTAGGAGAACTTGGGGATCTCCTTCTACAGCAGGAGTTTGCTTTGCTTTAGGGTTCTCACTTATGTCACAATGCTATCTCCACAGAGACAGTAGGAACAATTTGGCTAGAGGTTGGGAAAGAAGGGAGTTTTGGGTGGGGCTTTCTGGACTAAATGTGGGTCAACTATGGTCAGCAACCACCACGCCAGTGGGACAGCTTTATGGCTGAGGGACATGAGAGTTGATTTGGCTTTCCTGGAATGGATCATTCATCCCTCTGTTCTGCCTCAAGAATCCCCCAGTTGAAGCGGGGCCTGGCTTCTGTTTTGAAACATAGATAATGATGAGATGGGAAGCAGTCTACCTTATGGGCTTGACTTCCATAACCTTTGTCTGTTGAAAGGTTTACATGTCTTTTCTTCCATGTGTCTAGACATTTTCATGAGGAAAGTTTACAATGTGAGATTCTGCCCCAATGCCTGAGAAAAATTATGGTTTAGAAAAAATATTGGTGTTTTAAAAGGCAGTGAAAGCTATCTTTTTTTTTTTCTGGCATTCTTAGTCTGAGAGAGCACATGATTTGAATGCATTGCTGAAATCATTATGAGTCACTGAATGTTGGCAAATATTACATTATATATATATAAAGACATATATATGTATATATATATAGACACCTATGTCTTCATGTTTATTGTCACAGAAATCTCCATTGCTTCTTTTTAATCCCCATCCTCTCATTTATTTACCTTTTTTTTGGGATAATTAAAGTATTCATGAGAAAATGCTTTTCCTCCATGGGATTCCTGTTACTCTTCCTTGGCACTGTTGCATCAGGCATTCTACCACTGCTGTAAGTGAAGGTCCATGGGGGAATTCAAATTGAGATCCGTGACATCCAAGAAATCAATGTTAAAGATGCTAGGACCACTGGTGGCAAGGGAGCCAAAGCCTGGTGTGGAGCTTGGCGGAGTGAGGTCCAGCCACTCCATGGTTTCCCATGGAGATTCAGTGAAGCTTAACTGCAGCCCATTGCTATCCACTGAACAGGGTGAAAATTGAGTCTGCATGGGGGAGAGTGGGCCTGGCAAGATCTCGTGGGCATTGAAAAGGTCTTCTGCAGCCTTGCCAGAGAATCCATCCATAATCCCATCAAACTGAGGCTCTTCATTCCCAAGTTTTAGAAGGGCAACGTCACTCACCTTTCCTAAGGGGCTCTGGGAATTTAATAAGACTTCAAGATGCTCATCACTGTCAGTGGCATAGTGATTGAAGGAAAGCTGGCTGCCTGAAGAAGCATGTTCAAAGGAAGCCAAAGTCTTAGGGAGGGTGGTGCTAGGACTTCGGGAAGGCCCAGCTATCTTTGGAACTTTTTGAAGACATGAATGATCCTCTCTGGCATCTGCTGGCATTTCTGTTGGCAAAACACAATGGGAATTGTTAGATCATTTCCAATCTAGCATGCCACACCATAGGAATCTTTGGAATGAATGAGTTACACTAAGGCAAGCACAGGAGATGCCCACACTTCCCTGGTCATCTCTTATCATCCAGAGTTTCATCTTCAAAATTCTCTCTATATATCCAATTCTTCTTCCCCAAATCCTTTCTTTCAGGAAATTCTCCTCTGGGATTACCAAATTCTCTACTCAAAATGTCCCTTTGACCTATTCCTTACCTGACACCTTGGCTGTTGCCTGAAATCACTGCATCCCCTGTTAAACCCTCAGTATTTTAGAGCCAGAAGATGAGTCATCTTATTCTTCCGGTTCACATTGCCACTTTCTAATGGTTATGCCCCAGCTATTTTCAGGGTTATGCACTTGCCTCACCCTGTGCCTTGATGCACTCATCTATCAACCTCCTGGTCTCTCCTCTTCATTCACTGAAAGCTCTATTTCCCAGTTCATTGCCTTTCCCCTATTCATCTTTTCATTCTATGTGACTTCAGCATCCTCAGAAATGAGCCATTTGTCATCCCGGTCTCTCAGTTCCTTGATATTCTCCTCAACTCTGTTGGGCATACCCTGGACCTTGTCATCAAATACTGCATCACTCTGAAAGCTTGGTTTCAAGCAAAATTTTCCACTCTCTGTCCATCATCTCCCACTTCTCATCTCACTTATTAAGTAAACCATTTCAACAATTTCTCAACCACTCTGAGTCATTCCAATCCACTGACTGCACAGGTATACCCAGGCGATATTATGGGTTCAGTTCCACACCACTGCAATAAAGCAAATATCACAATTTTTGGTTTCCAAGGACACATAAAAGTTATGTTTACTCTATAGTCTATTAACTGTGCAATAGCATTATGTCTAAAAAATCTACAGACCTTAATTTTAAAATATTTTATTGCTATCAAATGCTAACCAACATCTGAGCCTTCAGTAAGTTGCAATCTTTCTGCTGATGGATGGTCTTGCCTAAATGTTGATGGCAGGGTGGTGGCTGCTGAAGATTGGGGTGGTTGTGGCAATTTCTTAAAATGAAACAACAATGAAGATTGCTACATTGATGGACTACTTCTTTCACAAAAGATTTCTCTGTAGCACGCAATGCTGTTCGATAGCATTTTACCCACAGTAGAACTTTTAAGATTGGAGTCTATCCTCTCAAAACTTGATGCTGCTTTAAGAACTAAGTTTATGTAATATTCTAAATCCTTTGTTGTCATTCAACACTTTCTTTGTTTGTCCCTAAGAAGCAACTCCTCACTGTTAAAGTTTCATCATGAGATTGCAGCAATTCTGTCACATCTTTAGGCCCCACTTCTAATTCTCTTGCTATTTCTACCACATTTGCAGTTTCCTCTTCCATTGAGTCTTGACCCCTTGAAGTCATGAGGGTTGAATCAACTTCTTCCAAACTCCTTTAATGTTGATATTTTGTCTTCTTCCCTTGAATCATGAAAGTTCTTAATAGGATCTAGATTGGTGAATCCTTTCCAGATGGTTTTCAATTGACTTTGTACAGTTCCATCAGATGAATCACTAACTATGGTAGCTATAGTCTTACAAAATGTATTTCTTAAATAATAGGACTTGAAATTTGAAATGATTCCTTGATCTATGGGCTGTAGAATGGATGTCATGTGTAGGCATGAAAACAACATTAATCTCATTGAACATCTCTATTAGAGCTTTTGGATGACCGGGTGCATTGTCAGTGAACGGTATTATTTTGAAAGAAATTTCTTTTTCTGAGGAGCGGATCTCAACAGCAGCCTTAAAATATTCAGTAAGCCATGTTGTAAACAGATGTACTGTCATCCATTTACAGAGCACAGGCAGAGTAGATTTAGCATAATTCTTAAGAGTTCTAGGATTTTCAGAATAGTAAATGAGCATTGGCTTCAACTTCCAGTCATCAGATGCATTAGCCCCTAAAAAGAGTCAGCCTTTCTTTGAAACTTAGGAACCAGGCACTGACTTCTCCTTTCTAGCTTCAAAAGTCCTACTTGGCATTTTCTCCCAATATAAGGCAGTTTCATTTACATTGAAAATACGCTGTTTAGTGTAGCCACCTTCATCAATTATCCTGCCTAGATCTTCTGGATAACTGCTGCAGCTTCTACATCAGCACTTGCTGCTTCACCTCACACTTTTATGTTATGAAGATGGCTTCTTTCCTTAAACCTCATGAACAACCTCTGCTAACTTCAAACTTTTCTCCTGCAGCTTCCTCACTCTCCCAGCCTTCAGAGAATTGAGAAGGGTTTGGGCCTTGCTCTCTCTGAGGCTTTGGCTGAAGGAAATGTGGCTGGTTTGATCTATCTACACCACAAAGACTTTCTCCATATCAGCAATGGGGCTGTTTTGCTTTCCTTTCACTTGAACACTTAGAGGCCATTGTAGGATTATTAATTGGCCTAATTTCAATACTGTTGTGTCTCAGAATAGAGAGGACTGAGGAGAGGGAGAGAGACAGGGGACTAGCTGGCTAGATGGTGGAGTAGTTAGAGTACACAAACATTTGTCAATTAAGTTGACTGTCTCCTATGGGTACTGTACATGATGCCCCAAAACAATTTCAATAGAAACATCAAAGAGCATAGATCACCATAAAAGTATAATAATAATGAAAAAGTTTAAAATACTGTGAGAATTACTGAAATATGGCACAGAAACATGAAGAGAACCCATACTTTTGGAAAAAATGGTGCCAAGAGACTTGCTGGATGCAGGATTGCCCCCAAACCTTCAACTTGTAGGTTTTTTTTTTTTTTTTTAATATATACAGTTCTTTTTAAATTATAAAATAATTCCATCACCATCCCCACCTTGTCTTACCCACATCCCCTCCAAAATTGGTATTGTCCAAGCAGTAGCAAGCCCAACAAAGCCCACCATACACTCAGATAGGAGGTTCCCAGAGACCATGCTTCTGTTAAAATCCAGAGCCCTCATGGAGCCAGGGAACCTCAGGCTGCAAGGACTATTGGCAAGTATGGCTGCAGACCAACAACTCCTAAAGGAAGAGGTGAGAAGTACTAAATGAGATGAGAGGGGAACCACTCTCAGAGACTGGAGTAGAATTTCAGGAGGTTCTTGGATAACAAAGGGTAATACACCCTAAGGTTGCAGGAATAGTCTTAAGTTGGAGGGGGCGATGGTGGTGGAGGGAGGAATGAAACCAGGCTCCCAAAAAATTCGTGAAGTGCAATAAAGTGAGGTATGCTTATCCTATTTCATCACCATCTGTTAGGCCCGTCTATATTCTGTGGTCTGCCTTCATAAATTATCTCCTAAACATACCCTCATTCACCTTGCTTTCTCTCCATCTACCAATACTCCTCTGTCAAAGCCCCATGCCTAGATTAATTTTATCATCTGATTTTTGAGCCAGCCCTGGATCATCTAGGCTTTGTAAGAAAAAAAGTACACAACTGTGCTGGTTTGAATTTGTGGAGCCCCAAAAGCCATGTCCTTTAATCCTCATTCAGTATTGCTGGGTGGGAGTTTTTAAATTATCCATGGAGATGTGACCCATCCAATTGTGGGTGGTAATTTTTGATTAGATTATTTCTATGGAGGTGAGTCTCCACCTATTCAAGGTAGAGTTGCTCACTGGAGCCCTTTAAGAGGGAACCATGCTACAGAGCCTGTGCAGCGAGAGAGACCTTTGGAGATGATGAAGGAAAACGCCCCCAGAGAAGCTTCATGAAACAAGAAGCCTGGAGAGAAAGCTAGCAGATGCTGCCCTGTTCGCCATATGTTTTTCCAATTGAGAGAGAAACCCTGAACATCATCAGCCTTTTTGAACCAAGGCATCTTTCCCTGGATGCCTTAGATTGGATATTCCTATAACCTTGCTTTAGTTGGGACATTTTCACAGCCTTAGAATTGTGGACTTGCAACTTAAATTCCCCTTTTTAAAAGCCATTCTGTTTCTGATATATCACATTCTGGCAGCTAGCAAACTATAACAACTAAACTGACTGGCTTCATTTTAAATTCATGATCACAAATGTCCAATTGGTACTTAACACAGCCTAATAATCCTTCTGGGTTTCCCCAGAACACTCATTCCATCCACAACTGGTTTGTAACTGCTTTTTTCCTCTATACTTTTCTTTCTTTCTTTTCAGAGGTTTTTAAAACAACATTAACTTTTTTCAAACTTTTACGTTAATTGTGCAATATGAGAAAGCTGAAAAAAAAAAAAAAGCAAAGAACACAAAACTCATCCAGAATCTTGAGCACTTTATAGTTTGACATCCTTCTAGGTCCTTTATGTGCATACACACGACTGAACATACGTTTTTATGGGGTTGAGATCACACAGAATGTATCATGCTTTTTCATGAATATTTACCAATTAAAAGTCCCAAAGCCTGGAGTCTCGTGATAACCAAGAACAGATGACACCAACTTAATCAGGGGGAGAAATGTATTCCTGTCTTTCTTTGGGACAAAAATTTCATAAAAGACAAAAATGGCAACAGGCCTCTATGGGTATTAACAGTTACAAATACTGCATTCCCTTAATGCTCAATTTAAAATGAGACCTAAAGCAAGAGTACAATTAGTATTATGCATCTAAGAGAACTCATTATCAGATCTATATTGAAATATTGCAAGACTGTGTTTCCATTGAATTACTTAACAATGTTTCCCTATGGTACGGCCAAGAGATGTGTCCATATAATGATTACATCAAAATGGAAATATGAACACATCTGCATACACCCCTCCCCACCTGTACTTCCTCCTGCCTCTCTGCAGCCAGCTTATCGAACAAGTCCTGATAATTGCTCTTTACTCTTTGCTCACCTTGCACATATTTCATTAAGAAAATGTGTATGTCTGCTATGAATCCTCTCATCTTTCCATGATGAGACTTATAAACATGCTTGCACCTGTGCCCCTCTTTCTCTTCTTCCCTCTTGTTAAAATGGAATAAAAGTCCATTTTTTGGTCCATGTCCCTTACTAGACTGTGAATGCCATAAAGGTGGGGATTTTGTATGGTTCAGCATTGAGTCTAAAGCAACGCCTGACCACCCTTGCTCTAAGTCCTTTGCTTCCTTCTTCTCTGAAACTTTATATGTTGTTGCTTAAAGTTTCAACATTGAGTTTTCTTATTTCTGTCTATACCTTCTCTTTACATGATTCCATTCATTTTTGTGATTTCAAGTTCTAGGCATACCCTTCAAAAATCTTTAAAAAAAATAAACAAATGCCTTAAAAGGAGGCAAAAAGAACGTGTTGATTATTTCTTATTGCTAGCTTAAATGACACGTATATACGAACGGGTTCTCCAGTAGGAGATTCAATCTACTAATTGAGTTCCATTCTGAGCAGATAGAGTAAATTTGTACTATTTTTCTTCCTCTTTTTCACATACTTAAGAAAATAGAGGCATTGAGATTAGAAAATATTTAGGGAAACAGGGATTGGATTGAAAGATGAAAAAGTTTAAAATGAGGTGAAAAAATGATCCCAGGAAGAAAAGCAGTGAGGAATTGTCTGTGGTGCTCTCTTTTATCTGCTCCATCTAGGCTCAGGAAGCTTAAAGGAAAGAACTCTCTCCCCATAGGTCATTTGGAGCACACAACTCATCGTCCGCATCGAAGCTTGGTCCTGAGCATTCTCCCCGTAGAGCACATCCAGATGCAAAGCAACCTGATGGGCAAAACCAAGGCTGTCTTACCTCCACTTTCAATCAGGACATCCAGGAGCTCATCCATCTGCTGACTCCGAGTCATCTGCTATTGTGAAAACAACCAAAGGAGAACAGAGTGGTTAAAAGTTGAGAATCTCTGCTGTAGGAAATCATTAGCAGCAGCACTACAGATTTTCAAAAATATATTTTTTTATTGAGAAAAAGCCACACTTACAGTCCAACCATATTATATAATCAGTGGCTCACAACATCATCATGTAGTTGTGTATTCTTTACCACGGGCCACTTTTAGAACATTTGCATCACTCCAGAAAAAGAAAAATAAATAACTCATACATCGCATACTCCTTGCCCCTCCTTCTCATTTACCTACAGTATTTCAATCTACCCAATTCTTGCCCTTTATCTCCCCCTATTATTTATTGATTTTTATCCTGATTTTTCTTGACTCATCTGTCCACACCCTAGATAAAAGGAGCATCAGACATAAGGTTTTCACAATCACATAGTCACACTGTAAAAGATACATGGGTATAAAATCTTCTTCAAGAATCAAGGCTATGGGAACACAGTTCCACAGTTTCAGGTACTTCCCTCTAGCCACTCCAATACACCATAAACTGAAAAAGGAATATCTATATAATGCATAAGTATAACCTCCAGGGTCATCTACCGACTGTTTAAAATCTCTCAGCCCCTGAGACTTTTTTTGGTCTCATTTCTCTCTTCTCCCTTTTGGTCAAGAAGCCTTTTTCATTCCAATGATGCCAGGTCGTAGCTCATTCCCAGAAGTCAGGTCCCATGTTGCCAAGGAGATTTATATCCCCGGGAGTCATGTCCCACGTAGTGGGGGAGGACAGTGAGTTCACCTGCCAATTTGGCTTAGAGAGAGGGGGTCACATCTGAGCAATTAAAGACTCTCTGGGGGTGACTCTTAGGTATAATTATAAGTAGGCTTGGCTTCTCCTTTGCAGGAATAAGTTTCATAGGGACAAACCCCAAGACTGAGGGCTCATCCTATTGTATTGGTTGTCTCCACTGCTTATGAGAATATCAGGAATTCCCCAGATAGGGAAGTTTAATATTTCCTCCTTTCTCACCAGTCCCTCAAGGGGACTTTGCAAATCCTTTTTAATTCTCCCCCCAGATTACCTGGGATATATCAGGGCATCACGTTAACCCACTACAAATTTTTGAACTGTGTTTGAGTACAGCTCAGTATTCCCTTTAGACAGTACACAACTGAATGGAGCAACCAGAGAAAGGGGAAAGAAGGCAGGATTCTTCCCAACACAAAGTAGTTAAGAGTTACTTCAGTTATTTGAGAGGTTTCTCTCCTTGGTGATATGGTCCCTTTTCTCACTTGGAAGTGACTTGGACTCTGCCTTCCTGTTTGTTTGCTGTGGATGCGGCCCAAGAACTTGGCTATCACTATCCTTGATTCCTCATTGCAATAGCAGTGGAATCTGTGGATGCGTCCTTGAGGAACGTCCATACCTCCACCGGCTGTCCCCTCATCTCCGGCTCATCTGTTGCGAAGGAGGTCTTATCCGCAGAGGCTCACTTTGTCCTGCCATTTTCTTTCCTTTCGATGTTGTGAAAAGAACCAGCTGATGTTTACAGGTACCAGGGGAAGGGATGTGGAGAGCAAAGCCATATCTATTTCACTCCTCTGACAGCCCAGTCCCAATAAACATGGGCAATACTACTCATATGAATAGGAGCACTGCTCAGAGGGTGATGAGCCCTTTGCCAGTGCAGAAGGTATCAGGTGCCTGCAGACTCCAGCAGGTAAGGTAAATGAGTCAAATCTAGACCAAGAAGGAAGGGTAGATTGCAGAGCACACTCCCTGGCTCAAGGGGGCAGCTGACACTCTACTTTAGCCAGTTGTCATCTGGCAGAGAGGTGGCCTAGGGTTGGCAGTTCCCCTAGTTTTAAAGAAATCAGAAAGCCCAATCTTGATATAAAATCCCCTAATTTTTAAAACACTCTTTAAGCCAAATGAAACCTAAATGCCAGCTGATTCTGACCTATGGGGTAGCAGGACGCCAACAACTGATGCAGATGTGTGCTTTGCAGGGATGAGTAAGAAAAACACCTATGAAGGGCTGTCTGACGATAACTTATCCAAAGCTCAGACCATTTTAAAAGTAGGATCATTAACGTGTTTTCTTCTTGCTTTCTTTTTATTTTGAGAATTTCCAAACAAATGAAAGTAGAGAACACAATGGATCTTTATGCATTCGTTACTAATGCATCAACAGCCATCCACATTCTGCCAGGGTCACTGAATGTTTTTTTTCTTTGTGAGTGCATGGTCCTGGAATCAAACCTGGGTCTCCCGCATGGAAGGCAGGCGTTCTACCACTGAACCTCCCAGACACTCTAAGGGTCACTGAATTGTAAAGCTAGGAAGAACCTTAGAGAGTATCACCTTGGCATTGCTTTCATATATTTGAGTACCTGTCATCTGCTCAGACTACGTACTAAGTCTTGACATGGCTGGCTAGTGGCAGGCCTGAAACGGAATCTGGGCATCTTCTTTCTCTGGGACACACAGCTTTTATTCACAAGCAGTCTTTCTACAACTGGCATTTAGATACTTTGTTCAGTGGGGAGGCACCAGATGCCTCCAATATCAAAATTTACAAACTACCCCAAATTTAATAATGTAATGTTATGTCCATTCAATCAGTCAGTTCTTCTATGAAGAACAAATCACAAATGCTTTCAATAGCATGAATGACATTACCAAAAAAGCTGATGGCAGGATAAGCATTCAGGGTAGCATTTTATTAACCTATCTGTTAGTACTGGTTTGTTGTGGAAACGTGTACTTGACTAAAACCATTTGCGGCCATGAAAACCACTTGTAGTTTTTGAGATATAGGTTGTGTGTGTATTTAGCTTTATTGTATTAAATTATCATTGCACTTAGCTTAAAATAAGGATTGAAATTGTATTTAAAGGGATCACTGAATGTTACTGTCTGTGAAACTGAATCTTTTGCGTGTTGCTTATTCACATTGTCTATAAATCAGTACTTGGGAAAATTCTACCTTCTTTACCTATTGATGCAGGGAATAAAGCATGACAATTAAACAGAAAAAAAAAAAGAACAAATCATGCGGTTACCTGCTTTACTGCATCCTCATAGGACGGAGGCTGTGTTATCTCTGAAACTGCTGGACTTGGCTTAGAAAAAGTTGGGGATGGAATTGAAAACTTTGGTCCTGCCTTATCAGAAGAGTGTAAACCAGCCATCTGTGTGGTTGAAATACAGGGAAAGGTAATCAATTCATGGGTCAGAAATGGTAGTGCTTCTGATTTAGAAATTACAGGATAAATTTTAGAAAACTTGATTTAAGGGGGGGGGGGGAACAAACAGGACTTAGAAAATAACTCCAATATATTAACCGTAGAGCATATCAATGTGAACGTATCGTACGAGACATCTTGAATTGGGATCCAGCAAATTCACTTTCCTTTCTAAGGTGTACCCTCTTCTATTAGGAAAACAGCAAGATGAGGAGATGCACCAACCAGAAACCTCTAGAGTAATTTATTCTCCAGGCCCTTCCATTCCAAACTGTGTGCATTTGCAGAGAGATGAAGGCATTTTGGGGTAGCCCTTCAGGAACCAGCTTCATTCGTCTCAGTTGTGTGCTCACATGGGAGTACCTGGACAATTTCAGTGTATCTTTCCCCAAAGGACTCCCTAGCTTGACTGGTGGTACGGTGGAATTTTGTTTCATGGTTATCTTATTTATCCCCTTTCTACCACCTCTTCTTCACTCCTGGGTCTTTCCTCCCCTCATTCTTCACCCAATGGAGATGTCCTCTCTTCCTTTTCTGCAGAGATATTGCATTGTGCTACTGAATTTCTGCACCTCTTTGGCCACTTGTCCAGATCCTTGACCTCTCTCTTTCGCCAACATTATTCTTTCATGGGTCCCCTCACCAAAACTGGTTGTCTCTATGCTGTTTCTTAAACATACCATGGCCATTTCTGGGATGGCCTCAGAAAATAACTCTCTGTGATACCTTATATCTGTACATTCATTCTCACGCATTTCCAGCAGACTTGTTTCTCCATAATATGTCATTTACTTCTACCTTTGAACCTAATAATTTGCTTTGAAGGGACCATCTAAGAGAGAAGAGGTAAAGTCAATTACAAGGTTAAGCCCTGTCCCCAGGTACCTACCTTTGGCTGCACTGGGCTTTTGGGGCAAGGGGTACTGCTGGCACCATGACTGCTGTCAGTTTGGGCTCCAGCGAAAGGAGGGTGGAGGCTGGAAGGCTGGGGAGAGAAGCTTGGAGGATGGCCATCATGTACTCCTGAGCTCTGTAGGAAGGAAGCCCACAAGCAATTGAGTGGACAACAGCAGCATATTTGAGACTTCTGGTCCTTACTCTAGTGTCTTATCTTAAAAGACCTTCCTAAATTCCACTAACAGATAAATTTGCCTAAAGCCTGGGGTGGTAGATTGAGTTAAGTACCCCAGAATAAAAACACATGTTTAATCAATCCATCCCTGTGAATCCATTACGCGTGAACCCAATGTAAACAGGACCTACTGAAAATGTCATTTTTAGTTAAGTATGGGCAACTGAATCAGGATGGGTTTTCATCCTACTAGTTAAGTCCTTATAAAGAGAAATCCACGGGGAGGACCTGCAAGCCGGGAGTCAATGGTACCCAGAAGAGAAAGGAGAGAACTTCAGCATGTACATCCTCATGTGGCAGGGAAAGCCAGAGAAATCCAAGGAACCCAAGGATCATGGGTATCTGTCATTAGAACACGAAAGACTTTGGAGAGAAAGCAGTGCCTTGCTGACTCCTCAATTGTGGGCTCTTTGGAGCCTCAAAACCATGAGCCAATAAGTTCCTGTTGTTAACCCAACCCAAGGTATGGTATTTGTCTTAGCATCTTGGAAATGAAGACCCCTAGCTTTATATATATCATCAACTGCTCAAGAACTTTCAATGGCTTCTCACATCTACAGCAGAGCGCCTCTTAACCATGATGTTCAGGACTCTCTGTGATTTGGTGCTATATATTTCTCCAAACTTAAATTCTACCACTCTCTTCTTCAACTTCTCCTTCCAGGCAAGTTAGCCCAATAGTTAGCTCCTCCACATGCCCTGTGCATTTTACTTCTCTATCTTTGTTCACATGATGTCCCTCCTGGAATGTCCTTTCCCTATAGCTTGCAAGTAAAGCCAAATGCCTTCACGAAATCTCCCCCAACTTTTCTATCCCTTCGTGATCAACTCAAACCACTCCCTATCTACCTTGTGCAGCATTGAACGTCATAAGCACAGATTAGTCATTGTATCCTATATTGCTCATATTTTAATCTTTTAAACATAAAAGTTGATGTCTGCAAAGACTGCCGTATAAACCATAAATCATAGTACAAATGTTCATTCTTGTTAGCATCAATGTTATGAGAATTGAAAGTCATGGCTCAGAGTGATGATGCTCGACTATTTTTATCATTGTTGCCTAGGACACTGTGCACTTAATAAATATTTGTGAAAAATCATGGTACTCTAAGTCCCACTTCCTCCCAGAGTGTCCACTTGGAATTGGGCATCATTCATCTGAATGTGTCTTTCTGCTAGGTTTATAAATATTAATTCTCATTACCTATAGCCACACCTCAGATTCCCAGAGTAGAGAATAGGCAGCCACTTTGGAATCAGATCATCCTGGGTCTGTATCCTGGCCCTGTGTGACGTAGGTAATTTTTTTCACCTCCCTGAGCCCCCTTTTCCTCAATGGCAAGTGAAGAATAGTGAGATGGAGCTCATGGGGTTGTTGTGACAATTAAGTAAGATGACTCATATACATGCCTCTTCATGCATGGAATATGGCAGGTGTCCAATAAATGGAATTTCCCTTCTTATTCTCTTTATAATAATATAGATTTTTGATATGTACTTTTCTTTCTTGAGTCGATTTTGACAGGCTTTTCTAATAATTCATCAGCTCCATGGACCAAAGGGAAGTTTTTGGCAATCATCTTGGGCTATTCTTAGAATCAATTACTTCTCTAAGCCACCTCCTATTAGTCTCCTTTCATTCTGCTACAGACACATTCGTCTTCTTTCTGATCCTTGGGTGTTTCAGGCATGCTCCCACCTCAGGGCTTTTGCACTTGCTCCCCCCACCCACCTTTGCCTGAAATATGCTTTCCCCCGATATTTGCAAGCTTTATCTTTTACCTCCTTCAAAACTTTGCTCAGATGTCCCTGGCTACTCTATTTATTTAAAGTTGCAAACTTCCATACTCTCCACCCCTCTTTCCTCATTTTCTCCATAAGATATATCATCTTCTAGTACACTGTGTAATTTATTATTTTGTTTACTATGTGTATCCCCATGAGAACAGGGATTTTTGTTTGGGTAGTTCAGCAGTAATCTCCAGAGACTAATGCAGGGTCAGGCACACAGTACATGCTCAGTAAATATTTATACTATGAATACCATTATGTGAAGAGAATAGTAAGGTCTAATAGCTTTCCCTTTGACCCTCTTGATTATTTGGTTGGCCTATGATAAGTCTTGATGCCAATGGATCCTCAGAGAAGCAGTCAGAAAACTATAGCCCATGAGCCAAATCTGGCCCACTGCCTGTTTTTGTCAATAAAGTTTTATTGGAATGCAACCATGTGTATTTGTTTACAGTCATTGTCTATGGTTGCTATTTTTGATAGAGAGGCAAAATTAAAGAGTTGTGACAGAGACCTTATGGTCTGCAAAGGCAAAATACTTCCTGCCTGGTTGCTTTCACAGAAAAACTTTTGTAACCTCTGCCTTAAAGGATGAGTGAGTTTAGTCTACTGTGAAGGCTAATGGATTGTGGTGTGGATGCTGCTGGACTTCTGGTAAACCCAGCACATTAAAAGTTCCAGTGTCAGCTCTTCGCCAATTGCAAATCCACATCCTGCCCCTGGAAAAAGGGATACATGGGGCACACTGCAATGGGTTCTTACCTGAGCAGTACACACCTGGCTGCCGACTGGTGAGGAGATGCAGTGACCTTCTCCCTGAGCACTAGAAGATGAGGGTAGGAAGTAATGGTTGTTGGGTGATGGAGGCAAACTGATATGCTGGGGGCTTTTCACAGCCCCAAGTGGGGAATGCTGAGGCGAGCACTGGGGGCTGAGAAATGTGGAAGAAAGTACATTGGATTGACCTGAGGACTCCCCACAATGAGTGTTTCCAAGGGGCAAGAGTTGAGCAGCTTCACAAGCCGAGGGTTGACTCTCTGAGCTGTTGTTTTGTCTTTTCACAGATGTTTGCTGGGATGCAAAAGGACAGCTGGAGACGGCATCTTCTTGCTTGATGGGGGCAGCCAAGAAAGGCAGCGGCTTCTTCTCTGTACAGTTATTCCTTTTTTGCTTCTGGAGTTGCATTCTCAGCTCTTCCACTTGCTTTTGCTCTTGCTGGAGCTTCCAGGTGAGCTCGTTGATCACCTTCTGCTTCTCCACCAGCATCTTGTCCTTTTCGGAGTCCAACCCGTCCACCTCGGAGGGAATAGACCCCCCATTGAAACTGCTCATGAGGCTTTCTTCTGTGCAGACGTGAACTGGGGATGGGTGCAGGCCAAAGGAGGGGGAGGCGTCATTGAAAGGGTCCGGCAGGGACCCAGCGACCGAGAGGTCAGATGAGGCAGGGGAAATTGGGGGGCTGGAGCTGGTGCTGCCAAAGTGGTAGAAGCCATTGGATAAGGCACTAGTGGAAGGGGAGGATTGGTAGTTCGGCAGAGTGTTGGTTGGGGTGACAGGAAAAGTGACAGTCGTTATATCACCAAAGTTTGGCACAGTGCCCCCAGGACAGTCCTGGAAGGGTCGAAGCCGGTCCATGAGGGTTGTTTTGGTGCCCGACACGGGCAAACCCCGTATTCGAAGCTGTTGTCTTAATTCAGAGACCTAAAGAAACAAGGGCATTGTTAGTTTGATGACAAGATTTTAAAAACTGTGCTTATTATTTTTAGTAATCAGGGAAAAATGTATTGATGTTGGAAAATATTCATAATATATCATTAAATGAGGCAGAAAAATGATATGCACAGCCTTACACTATTTTATAATTGTATGAGATTTGTGCACAAAAACAAGAAATACATATACCAAAATTAAAAATGTGTTATTCTTGTTGGATGGGCTCACAATAAAATTTACGTTTCGTTCTTTTCTGTTTTCCAAATGTTCTTGAGCATTATTACTTTTTCCTTTTACATGGGCAGGCGATGGCATCGAACCTGGGTCTCCGGCATGGCAGGTGGGAATTCTGCCAATGAGACCATTGGCACCACCCTATTATTTCTTTCATAATTAGAAAACCTGTGCTTGTTATTGAGTTTTAGAGCATCACAAACAGAATTTTCCAATATCCATGTTCCTTTTTCTAGTCCTCCCCAATTTCCTCCGCACCCTCTATATAAGCTGGCTTTGCACAATTCTTAGAGAAGGTGTAGGTTTTCAGAAAAACTATGCATAAGATACAAAGTTCCTATTGATCACCCTAGTATTAACACTTTGCTTTAGTAGGGTTCATTTGTTGCAATTGACAAAAGAACAGTTTTATAATCAGGCTATTAACTATAGTCCATTCTTTTCTTTAAGGTTCACTAATTGTGTTGTACAATTCTATAGATTTAAAAAAAATTTTATTCTAGTTACATAAATACAACCTAGACATTTCCTCTTTAAATAAGCCGAGGGTATGTGTGTGTGTGTGTGTACATAAAATTCAGTACCATTAATTACATTCACAATGTTATATATATAATAATATATTCACAGTGCTATATATACATAATTCAGTACTGTTAATTACATTCATGTGGTTTTACATCATTTTAATAATTCTCTTTTACTTTGTCACACGGCATGTTCCCATGGGCATAGAATCAGAAATTCAGAGCTTCAATGAACTGTAGAAGTTACAGGGCCCACTGTCCCATCCCTGCCTCTATTTTATAGACAAGAAAACTCATATCCATCTGGGTTTAGACCTAGGACCTCAACCAATAATCCTGAAGCAGATTGGAGCCTCCTGGTCTTTCCAGCTCTCTCAGTGAGCACTCTCGCCGCCCCGCTCTCTCCTCCTGCCATTCTAAAACCTGAGCATGTACCGGAATGCCTAAAGAGTGTGCTACTGCACAGGTGGGGAGGCACAACCCCTGAGTTTCTGGTTCAGTAGATCCAGGTGGGGATGAGAATATGTATTTCTAATATGTTGCCAGGTGATGCTGATGCTGCTGGCCCCAGACCAGACTTTGAGAACCGCTGTTCTACACCAGCATTTATGTCCCAGTTTTCAGCCCTGGCTGGTTAACAGTCAGATACTGAGAGAGAGGACTGTGGGGTAATTAAGAACATCAACTCAAATCCTGACCATGACTCTCACTAATCAGTGATCAGTCTATAAAACGGAGAAGAGGATAACTACCTTTTGCAATTTTGTGAGGATGCAAATGGCTGAAAATTAGGTTGTTGATTCATAGGTAATAATTTTATTTGTGAGTTTAAGAAGTCCATAGATTGGAAACATTGCATGTCCAAATATATGGGAATTGATTTAAGATCAATGATAGTACATGAAGATGATAGGCTACTAAAGATCTATTAAAGGTGGTGCTGTACACAGTTTGTTGACATAGAATAACGAGTAATGTTTGTGACATGTTATTAAATGAAAGAAACTGGAATTGTTTGATTCTATTATTCAAAAAATTATATATGTGTGTTTCTATATTCAAGCCTATGCTTGAATGAAACTCTCTGGATAGACATATGGACAGAAATCTCTGGATAAATAAACTTTTATTTGTGTTTTCTAAAGATTCCACATAAGCATACTATTTTGGTAATTAAGAAGGGAAACATATTCAATACTTAAATGTCAAAACCTCCATACAACAGCGAGATGAAAATGTAGGCAAACATTCTTCTGACATCCTGTAGAGAAAGATCCTTTGAGCATAAAAGCAAAGGAAGTAATCTTAAAAATTTTGAAAACAAAAATTTCGAATTTTCATAAGTAAAAAATCTTATAAATAAAGCTCAAATTCAAATAGTGTTTTGGGGAAAACATGATTGCAGCAGGAATAATAAAGGGTTACAAACTCAACGTACTAAGAGTGCTTACTGATCAAAACTCTGAGAGTTAAACTTGAAAGGTTAGCAGGAGATAGAAAGAGGGCAGAGATTGGGCAGTCAATGCTTAAGGAGTACAGAATGGTCAACAAGGTTGATTGCAAAGGTTCGGAAATGGATAGCACAATACTGTATGACGGCAGCACCATACTGTAAGTGTAATTAGCAAAGCTGAGTGGGGTGTGGTTGAAAGAGGAAGGCTAGAGTTGTGTATGTCACCAGAAGGAAAGCTAAAGGATAAAAACAGGGACTGGATGACTTAGCGAAACCCAGAGTACACAAGGATGGTAGTTAACTGTATAAATAAAAGAAAGTTCTTATATCATGTTTTTTACATGAACTGGAACAAACGGACATAACTATTACAAAGTGTTAATAATATGGTGGTATATGGGAAAAATACAATCAATATAAACTAAGGTCTATAGTTCCCAGTAACACTGTAGTTTTCTTGCATTAATTGTAACAAAGGCACTACACAAGAACTAAATGTCAATAATAGGGGGATGTGAGGTACGTGGGACTTTTTTCTTTGGAAGAAATGAGAATGCTATCATATGAACTGTAGTGGTGAACGCATAATTATACGATTATACCAAGAGCCATTGACTGTATATGTGGGATGGATTGTATGGTGTGTGAATAAAACTGTTAAAAAATAATGGGGGGCGGGCCACAGTGGCTCAGCAGGTAGAATTGTCACCTGCCATGCTGGAGACCCGGGTTCAATTCCTCGTCCTTCCCATGCAAAAGAAAAAAAAAGTGGTGGGGGAGGGGAGTGGGGAAGAGGGTATGGGATGTTTTGGATTTTCTTCTTTATTTTATTTTTCTTTCTAGAGTAATTGAAAATGTTCTAAAATTGTTTGTGCTCATGATACACAACTGTATGACAATACTGGGAGCCACTGATGGTATACTTTGGATGGATTCTATGGTGTGCAAATATATCTTAATAAAATCACATTAAAAAAAAGAGTGCTCACCAATCAAAAAGAAAACGCAAGACACACAGCATGAAAATGGACAAGGGATTGAACCAACTCTTCGTAAACGACAAAAGAAAAATAAATGACTAATGATAATATATGTACAATATCATCAGTAATCCAAGAAATGCAGATTAAATAAGTACTTAAATGTGTTTTGCATTTATCAAATTGACAACAAAATGAATAACGCTTTGTGTGGGTGAAGCAGCAACAGAATAAATAAGAGGGCATTCGTGAAAAAATAAAGCACTCTCGCACTTTGCTACGTAAAGACTGGTTCTTAGACCAGCATCATTAGTATCTGGTTTTTCCTTAGAGATGCAGACTCTCAGACACCACCCAGACTTCCCCAGGTAGGAATCTGCATTATAACGAGAGCCCCACTTCAATGTGGAATGAGAGGTGCTCTAATGCACTGCCCTCTTGAAACAGGCTGGTACAAATGTTCAAGACAGAAATTTGGCAATATGTATCAAAAACTTAAAAAATATTAATATATTCTGGTTCAGGAGTTTCACTCCTAAGTATTTAGCCTAAGGAAATAATCAGAGAAATTAATAAATTGAGGTATGAAGAAGGCAACTGAGATTTTATTTACAGTAGCAAAAGCTGGACGCAAATTAAATGTCCAATAGTGAAATTTCACTGGGTGGTAGGATGATATACTGTGATTAAAAAATCAACACTTTATTGAGTAATAAAAATTATGAAAAATGTTCATATAAACAAGAAAGCACACAAGAAATTTATGCACACATAATTACTTTAAAACAATTATTTTGAAATACAATATGCTCATATGAATTTTAAAAATCTAGAAGGAAATGATATCCGTAGAACTATGTGTGAATAGAAAAATTAATGGTTTTAATTTTCATTTAAAATACTCTTTACTTTCCCTCACACAATCAGTTTTCAATAGTGACTATGTAATTCTTTATCATCAGTTAAAAGTTACTTGAATTGCATCAACTTATATTCCCTCTAGCAATAAATATACTATTTCTCCTACAGTCCTGCTAGCATTATTTTATCATTTTCTTTTAGATTTGCTGAGTTGAAAAGGTACAAAATGGCAACTCATTATTGTCTTAATTTTGAATTACTTAAAATTAATGACTTCTACATTTCTTGTAAGAGTCTGTTCCGGCACTGAATAATTTAAACTACATTATTAAATAATACAGCTCACATTCTAAAATAAAATGAGTACATGTTGAGTTCAGTTTATCTTAAATTTCAGAGTATTATGTTGGATGGGCTTGTGTGGGATAAAGATTTGCATGTATTTCTTCCCTATGCTCACTCATGTTTTAATCACTAAACAGTAATCTTTTAACTTTTAAAATCATTTATTTTGAAAATTTTCAAACATAGCCAGAACCAGATTTAAAAAGTATAATGAACTGCACATACCCATTGATAAGCTTCAACAATTACCAACTCATGTCCAATTTTACTTAATTTATACCCTACCCACTTCTTCCCCTAATTCTGGAATTATTTTGACACAAACCATGTAATTTCACCTGTAAATTTCAGTATCCATCTCTAAAAGATGAGTATTCTCTTTTTCAACATTTGCATTACCATTATCATACCTAAAAAATTAACAATTGTACCTTAGTATTCATCAAATATTCTCTCAGTTTTTAAACTCCTCTCTCTCTCTTTCAGTCGATTGTTAGAAAGTGGACGCACAAAGAAAATCCATATACTACAATATAACCATTAAAAACTTCTTACTGAAAAATGAAACTCTTTTCTCAGGGCTCTTTCCCTTTTACTTCTATGTAGCAAACATAAACATTCCTTAAAAATGTCTCCTTCATTACCTTACTTTTCTGATGACTCTTTTTGTCACCCTCATTAATTCCTCTTATGGCTTTTCCCAATGTGATTACATTACTGACCCCCTTTATTCCTCGTCTTTCTTCCTTCCCTCAGACTCTTTCCATTTTGCTTTCTTTCAATCTCTTTCACTCTTCCAGTTTCCCACCCTCCCCAAGAGGCATGTGATTCTGAAATTTATTTCACAACCTTGACAGCAGAGCCACGTCAAGCCACAATAGGTTGACATATTTCTAACTGGTATATTTGAAACTGGCTAGACTTTCAGTCTTGGTTGTTCCACTGGTTCCTGCAACTCAGCTTCCCCCACTGAGTGAAAGTACCGTCAGCCTTCAAATCAGCTGTTCCTTCTAACTTCCCTATTTGTGTCACTGGGTGTCACTCAGCTTGACACATTTCCCAGGTTTCAATCCAGTAAGTGACTGAATCCTGTGGAGGTTTCTCCTACCTTCCCTCCCTTTCCATCTCCTCTCCAGCAAGGGCAAAGCATTTGAAATCACTCTCTTAAGTTCAATCTCCAGTTCTGCATATCATTTAACCTCTTTAAGATCCTAATTTTTTTCTTCACCTGCAAAATTGAGGAAAGAAAACTTACCTTGTAAGGTGAAGATTAAAGCCACTCTATAGAGAATGGCAGACTGATAGTTTATACCAAAACAAAACAAAACAAAACAAAAGAGCTCTCACTGCCATCACCATCATCTCCAATATTTATCCCAATTATTATAAATAACATCAGCCAATGGTTCTGAGCACATGCATATGGTGGGAACCAACCATGGGGACTCAGAGATGGCACCATCATTTCTGCACTATGTTTTCACTGGGGTCTTATTTGTCCCATGTAGCACCCATGATCCAAGTCTCCCATCCAAAGATGGCCTAATTTTATCTCTGTGGCTTTAGGATCTGGGAGGTGAAGCATGCATGACAAACTGCTTGGGTGAAAGTTATGATAAGTTGCATAGTTCACAGATGCAAGTTGAAACAAGCTGAGTGAAACCTCAGTATGTTTAGTGCAAGTGGGAAGAACAGAGGGAGTATCCTTGATTTCCGGACCCAGGATACATTTCAGCCACTGCTTTCAGCACTTGGTGGCCACAAGAATTGCCTTCAACTTGAAATAACTCAAACCCCACTTCGTCTCAAAAGAAAATGAGGAGTAACCAAAGAAATGAGGGTGGCAATGAAGGCTGAGAATGGAGAAAAGGACATAAGATTGGCACAATGGAGGTTACGGGGAACTTAGGAGATAAGGGATGTTTTTCAGGGGAAATATAATATGATCATTTGCAGAGGGTAATGAGTGGGGAAACCAGGCAAACAAATATATATAATAATTGAAAAATGGGTGAGGAATGGAAGTATGTGTGTGTGTGTGTGCGCGCGCGCTCACTCCTCAGAGATGTCAAGGGCAGTGCTTTTTATCTTTTTCAGTTCTTTCTTGAATACTGTAAATTTCCTAAGAACTGCTCTGAAACACACCATTTTCAACTCAAAGTTCAGGGTATTTTCACGCCCACTCCTCAGAGATGTCAAGGGCAGTGCTTTTTATCTTTTTCAGTTCTTTCTTGAATACTGTAAATGAATACGCAGTTCTTAAGAACTGCTCTGAAACACACCATTTTCAACTCAAAGTTCAGGGTATTTTCAATCCTCTTGTTTTGTTCAGTCCTTGTTAGGCACACATACGTCACTTAGCAAGCTGAAATGATTTAGGCAGAAGTGTCCAGGTTTGGAGATTTCATAGAATTGTACGTGTTTTAAAATTGGTATTATCAGCATAGGGTTGCTAACATCTTATCTTTTCAAATAAGATGCTAAAAAAGAAACAAACAAAACTCTACCCAACAAACTCAATTATCATTCACTATCACCATCATTGTACAATGGATTAACACTCAAAATACAGGGAGGAAATACATACTGTGAATAAATGTCAGCCATAGATGTCAAACACGCTTAGATTTATGAAAAGCTCTTTATATGGTATTTGTTTTTCTTATTTCACCAGAGATGGGCAAAAGTTCGTCATGGAAAGTGCTGCTGCTTGAAAACATTCTGGAAGCTTTTATCATTCTTACATGCGTGGAGCACCTGCTGTTCGTGCTAAGCTCTTTCAAGTACACTAATTCACTTGTCAATAACTCATTTATGCAAATGAGGAATACGAGACACAGAAATATTAAGAAACTAGCCCAGAGCTGCATGTCCAATAAAAGGCCTGAGCTGGGGTCCTAAGCTCTTTCAAGTACACTAATTCACTTGTCAATAACTCATTTATGCAAATGAGGAATACGAGACACAGAAATATTAAGAAACTAGCCCAGAGCTGCATGTCCAATAAAAGGCCTGAGCTGGGGTCCTATGGTCTTTGGCTCTGCTGGGATTTTCAACCACAAGCGGATAAAATCTGTACCTCACTTGTGCATTTCCTGTTCTCATCCCCTGCCACCCCGCACTATTGCACTAAAGAAATCAACTTGCAAACATGTTGTTAGCAATACACGTCTGTATGTATAAGAAAAAAAAATCACATCAAGTCCTATACCTTCAGATCATCAAGATTTGAGGGGAGTGGGCCTGGCTTGAGAGACGAAACGCCAGACTGTCCGGAAAAACTGTTTTTGACGGGAGATAAGGGAGTATTCCTCAGCGGTGTTGAAGAAGAATTCGGATTTCTGACTGTCTGTTCATTTGGTTCCCTGAAAAGGAAACAGCAAAAGGGCACATAATACACCATCAAACATATATGGGACAACTCAATTTATAGCTGGGTCACAAACTGATTGCCAGAAAGGGTCAGGGATATGATAACTCAGCAGAAGAGAGCAGGGTGAAGAAAAACAAGAATGCAAGCTAGATGGCAAGAGATGCAGAACCTTGCATTTAGGGAGACAAGAGGGAGTGGTGGAGACTCTGGTGCATATGAGAGTGTCTGCCCATGTACCACTTAGCAGATGCACTGAACTAGAGAGGGCTGAGCCTGCCCTGTCATGTCTGATTGTGTCCAGCACACGGCACAATTGCCAGAGTGACCTAAGGATGAACAAAGACACTCAAAGGAGTCCACATCCCAGCTTCAGAGTTGAGACTGATCATTTGAAATGTGACCTAGCAATGTGGTCCCCAAACCTTGGCTCAGGAATCAGTCTTTCTCAAAGATGCTGAGGCCATAAGAACTGTGAATGGACTGAGAAATGCTCATGATTTCAACATTCCATCCTTAGATGGTTTCTCCTCTCTGTTCCACATTTCAGTATGGAAGTACTCAAATCTTAGAGGACTCTCTTCTCAGGGGCATCGATTTACGTGCTTCTTCCTGGCTTTATGTTCCTGAAAAAGTGTGCATGGTCTCTAAATAGAACCAAATTCTAAACATACCAGTTGAGGGCATGGTGCAACCAGCTGGGGTGCTGCCGATGGGGAGAAGCTGTTCCCAACTTCTGCCCAGAGCAGCCACCCTGGGCTCGCCTGACTTACTTGAGCTGAGCTTGGTGAATCCCAGGGTAGCTGAACCGATGCTGCTGCTGCTGCTGTTGCTGCTGCTGCTGCTGTTGGCTGAGGATCTGGAGTTGCAGGAACAGCTGCTGTTGCTGCAGCAGCCGGGCGTAGGCTGAGTCCATGGGTGGGGGAGACTTCTCTGCCTTCTGGTCTGGTGGAATGTACTGGTGATATTTGAGCTTCTTCACCTTTGGCTTGGGGTCCTTGGGCTTTTTGTGGCGGTTCTGGTTCTTACTGTCACTCAAGGACTTGGACTGCAAACAAGGTGAGGCAATGGCAAGGGCTTTAGGTGACAGACAGGAATACCTTGGCATCACGGCTGTGTTGTTAGGAGGGTTTATCTGATGGACATTCTCAAATCCCAGAAGCACAATACAGCAAAGGTATGATGCCCAAAGAGATTACTGTTTGTATAAATGAGCAAATCCACTGGAAATGCAACCGTCTGGACTGACCACTCCTTAGGTGGGAAATCTCGAGTTTTGAAAGTGGCTCGAGGAATTTCCCAGAATAGAGAGTGAGACAAAGTTTGACTCTCAGTGCCTGCCCCTTCCAGGTAAGGATGTATTCTGATTTTGTGATAGAGTCAATGAAAATTCTTTCTCTTGTATACATGTAATCATCTTTAGTTAAGTGTTTGATAAACTGACCTAAGAATATAAACCTGGATGGAACTTAAATTATCTTTGAAAATATAGAATGTGCGTTTCAGTGGCTTTGACCTTAGAATAGAAGATAGACTCCTCTGAACCATCCCACCCACTGTACCTGACATAAGATCGGGAAGTAACACCATCTGAAATAATGATAATTTATCTACTACAGAAAGGATTAGGCTCACGTCCCACCACCGGACTCCCTCCCAAAAGCTCTCCTTTGCGAAGTGTGATTTGGACACATGGAAGGACGTTAAGGGTACAGCACTTTCTACCACTTAACAGCTTTTGAACATGGTGCAATTATATAACTTTCCTATGTTTCACTTCCCTCACCTGCAAGTTGGGTGAGGGAAGTGAAACTTTCTAGCTTGGTAACCAAAGCAAAGAGTCCCGTAATCGGCCAACAGGTACTCAATGAACACTTGTGATCCTATCCATAATTCGCTCTTGAAATTAAAATGCCTCCATACATTTAGAAGCAGTATTTCATACTTCAATCAGTTAAAAATAAAACATTTCAAATGCTGACTTTCTTAATGAAGGTTGAAGTAAAGAAAATGGATGTCATCACAAGACTCTCGAATTGGAGACAATTTGTGTTACTAGCAGCGTCCAGTAGGGGGTGCTCCTGAATAGCTAGCAGGCACATTCTAACGGGCAGCTTTCCCATCTTAACCACAAAATACACATCTGAATGTGACCTTATCTAAAGGAGCCTACAACCGGCTCTTCTATGACTCAGCACATCCCACCACTGAAGGCTCTTCTGTTTTCTCAAGGAGGCCTCTTCCTGGAGACTATTGAATAATGGACACAACTATTCCGGGGTCCTTGGAAGCTCCATTTTCTCCCTGCCCATTCATCGATTAGCATTCTAGTTAATGGATCAGTCTAGTTCTCTGCAGGGCTCTGGCCACTGGCTCTGCTTCTGTTCCCATCCCATCTTAATGGGAGAACCAAGCCCTGCCGCCCTGGGTCTAGCAACTAAGTCAGACACTAAAAAGTTCTCTCTATGCTGCCTTAACCCAGGGGCCCTGAGGGTTTCAGAAGGTAATGACACGGGAATAGTTCCTCTCGACAGTGAGGGGCAAAGAGACTCATGCAATTGTGTAGTTTCTGTACCACTTTTTTTTTATTCAATTTTTAAAAAATTTCAAAGCTTTTAATTGTATGTATATAAAAATAATAAATAATTATTTTTGTGGATATACAACTCAGCATTTCCCATTTTAACCACTTGCAAGGGTACGAATAATTGAGGGTGAGAATCACATTCGCAGTATTGAATTCGTTACTCCAACTTTTCCATCACCTCAATCCCCTTAAGCCATAACTCCCTCTTCCCCTTGCACCCCTGGTCTCTTATCATCTACTATCTGTCTCTGTGAAACTTGCTTATTCTAGGTATTTCATATAAGTGAGATCATACAATTGTTTGTCTCTTTTGTGTCTGGCTTGTTTCACTCAACACGCTGTCCTCTAGGTTTTAAGCATATATCAGAGCTTCATTTTTTTTTACATCTGAATGATATTCCCTTGTGTGTTTCATTCTCTTTCTGGGCCCAGGAGATACTCAGGTTGTTTTTTTTTTGTTTCTAAAGCTGCATGCCCAATAGCAGAGGAGCATATTCATCTATCTAAAGATGCAAATTCCAGTGCTTACAGCTGTAAACAACTGGGTTGTGTAACAACCAGGGGGAGTGGTGGGTCTGTGGCTGGCAAGGACACGCTTTCCTAAAGGCATGCCACAGCGAACCAGCCCGTCGAACAACACAGCACCCCAGCAGCCTGCCACGGCCTCGCCAGTCCCGATCTGCCTGATGAAACCCTGATTCTGTAGCCTGCCAAGGGAGACAGTTCACGAACCTGCCTAGACCAACCCTCTGCAGTAGCTGACGCTTCCTGTCTCTTCCCAAGGCAATTTTCTAGATGGCCTGCCTCTACTGGTTCTACTATCTCACTCCTTCCTGCTCACCCTCCCAGGCCAGCTCAAACCTGGGGAGCGTTTCCTGACTCACTGTGATGCCTCTTGCCATCTGCATTTTCTCATGTGGCATTTTGAGGCTGTGCAGTGGGGAAGCCACTGTATTCTGTGCAGAGGGGTGAGGGAACTCCAGCCCCTCACTACTCCCTAAGCCACAAGGGCCCCAATGGGGTGGGGCCACCTGGGGAAAGGGCACCTCTTATCTGTACAATGCACTTTATGGGTTGGCCCAACTTTACTGTGGACTCCTTGAGTAGAGGAAGTGTGTTTTATTTGACTTTGACCTCCTCAGAGTCTACTTGGAGAGTATCTTTCTATCATATAGGATTTTGCCATTCAGAAAGTGGTTTTGCGCTTTAGCCTTAAAAGAATCCCAACAAGTCAATGGGACAGAAGCCTCCCCCTAGCTCAGCTGTCTTTCTTTTTTTAAGAAGCTCCCTAGCATCCTCTTAATTTAGAGGTAATGAATATTTATTTAGCAACTGGCCATTCATGGTTGCATCAATTGGCTTTTCTATTAACCACCAGCTCTGTTCTACCAGCTGAGCAGCAATCCCTTCTTCGCTGAAATTGATTTCTCCGTCTTTGGACCTGCTATGACACTTTCTTAATACGGTGAGGTTGAATACCTCACTAATTTGAATTGTGCAAAATTTAAATAGTTGGATGGCAATACTAACAAAATTTCTTTGAATATACAACATAATAGTGTTGTGAATAATGTGAATTATTACCGCTGCAATTAAGAAAATTCATCAGGTCGCATAATCTCAAAGCTGCTGAGCTCAATGAATGGTAAATTGGGTTTGGTAGTGGAGATTTATGGGGGCACTGAAATGCTTACCATCCATTTAGAACATAAGACCACTTTCATTTATATGCAGTAGAGGAGACTATGGGGCTGTTATTTTAACAATTGATTCTTGCTTTAATTTACAATCTTTTTTTTTATATCTCATCACTGTCATTTAAACATTTATTCAGAAGATAGAGCTGAGGAAATATGCCCCCAAATTAATGAGAAGTTATTTGGGATACAGTATTATAAAGAAGGCCAAATGAATACCAGTCATTAAGTTTAGAAGCCAGCACTCAGAACTATGACATATATAAATGACGCTTAGAAAATTAAGTAAAAATATGCTAGAATGTTTAGAGGTATTTGTCTCCTGTGAATGTGAGCCCCTTTTCATTTCTACAGGGTCACTGGCTTGAATGATAAGGTTTTACATTATGCAGGTCTTCAGGGTTGCTTCCCTTGAGTAAAATTCAACTATTCTACACCTTTTGGTGGTGGTGGTGGCAGGGTGGGGGACATACCCACCCTGTGTGCATTACAATCAGCTGAGTCTGTCTCTAGGGTGAGCTGTGATCAGAAATATACTGGCTCAGATTCCATGTCAGAAATGCACTGGCTGAGCTCGATCCCAAATAAATGTGAACACACCTTCTCTGCAGGGAAGACCCACGCTGAGTTGCATAGATAATGGAATCTTGGTCCATACACACTGAAACCCAGTGCTCAGCTTGTGTGTTTTGCAATATTCCTAGGGAACTGAAGCTATGCCTGGGCCTGTGTGATCAGCCCACATTGCCAGACCTAACTCAGCACCGTGAGCTCAGTGCTCAGGCAGGAGGCTCAGAGGCTGGCCCATACCTTTACAGCAGTGTGCCCAGAGATGGGGGCACCGAGGGGTCCGATCCCCTCCTTCCCTGTGTCCGACTGGTTGCCAGGCTGTGATACCGAGTCATTCCTGTCATTTTCTGAGCCAGATGTGAGATCCTGAAATTCAAATTTCAGTGTTATTAGGATACAGGAAGAACTGCCGTGTTACCGCAAAATGGGAAAGCAGAGACCCCCGCCCCCCTCACAACTCTGTTGTTTTTATCCTATCTTTTTACCCAAATAAATATCAGGCTTCCATCCCCCAACAGGACAAGAGCCATGTATAAAATTGGTCATCCAAATGAGGACACTTTTCAGAGAAAGGGGGCTCTATTAAGGCTTATGCCAGAAAATGAGAGGCAGACTGGCCTGGTGCAGGCAAACCTGGACATCTGGTCACCCTCAGCAGCGAGGCTTCTATTTGTCGAAGACAAGTTCCACTTATTAGACTTGATAGTGAGATGGAAAAAGAGAGGAAGAGGGAGGAGTGGCGATAGGAAATTTGGGTGTAAGTGGAACCACGAAAAAGGCAGAGAAGTTAGCAAATGGAGGGGAAAGGGGTGTGTGTGTGTGTGTGTGTGTGTGTGTGTGTGTACATGCATGTATGAGACTATAGAAAGCCTTTATGAGAGACATGTTTCCATCCACAGAGGGTTCCAGGAGAGGAGTCATTATCTCCTCTTCCTCTTCCTCATTGCTATGCTGTGACTCAGACAAATAGAGACTGAGGCTGCTTATGATCTCCCCCAGTGGACTAGGACTGAGACCCTTTCCCTGAGCCCTCCCACCTGCCAGAGGGCTGTAGGATCCTTTTTATTCAGAGCCTCAGTGGCCTTATCTGCCAAATGGGTGAAATGAAATAAAATGAGTTTTGCATTCTGTCTTGCATTGCTCAGGTCTGTTCCTTCTTCCCTTCTCCCAGGGTAAAACAAAAAAAGAACTCATTTGCTCCTCAAACTATTATGAAATCAGAAGCTGAGGAATTTACTGTCAGAATAATACATACAAATGGTCGGATACACTATTTGTTATCAAAGAAGTGTGGCTGCAAAGATCAGATGCAATATGCAGAAGGTAGAATACTTTGGTTGTAAACTCTTGTGCAACAAACATTTGAATATTTTGGTTTTGCTTTTTATGTATGCCTTCCCAATCCACATTTTCTCCTTGGTACTTAGGTTTGCTCCCATGCAGTGATGATGGCCAGTAACTGGCATGGTGTCCCTGGAGAGACAGGATGAGAAGAGATGCCAGGACGACATGCTCCAAAAGCCACCTCTGGTGTCTCGGAACCCAACCATCTGCAGCAGCACTGACTTTTAAGACTATAAAGAGATTACAGTTGAGATGCCATCTGTTTACCTGGATTGTTCCCAGAGGGCCGGCCAGAGGGTTCTCCGCGGTTTTAGTGTCTGGGGGGGACCCCGCTGAGCCCTGGGGGTCTTCACTTCGTGTCTGTTCTGGAGAAAGTCCATCGCTGCTGCTATCTTCCTCAAAGGCAAATGCATCTGCTGATTTGGAGAAGTTCACCTGGTTACCTAAAGGAGTGAAACCCAAGATCTGCGTCAGTGGCTTTGGAGCATCAAAAGGCTCTTTGGGAATGTTTCGATGAGTCATCCCTTTTAGAAGCACACATCTATCTCCTGAGAGATAGTTCCAAGTTCAGAGTAAGAGTACAGGCATACTTGAAATGATGTGGGAATTTGTGCTTATAAAAGTGGTCTGTCCTGAAAAGGAAGAACAAGTGATCTATTAAAGGTCTATCATCATATGTCAACATTATTTTCAGGTTTATCCATTTATTTACATTCTCCGTGTGAACGCATATCATTTTAAAGCTAGATCAGGAAAGGTGAAGGAAACAAAGGGGGCCTCTGGATGCAGAGGAAAGGACGAGAGGAAAGGAGAATGCAGTAGAAGAATGCCAGTATCTCCTCCAGGTTTTACAAGAGATATAATTGAGATGACAGCATGCCATTTGCATCACCTTCAAACATAAAGCAGGGCACACAGCACAAAATGTTTAGCAAACTTTGTTAATAAGGATAAGCAAGGACAGCTACTAAATTTAAATTCCTAAATGTCAGAATTAATCAATGTCACTGGAATGTCCCAAAGCCCCGTTCAAATAATGCATAACTGTTTATAAAAGCCATAAATGTGTCTCAGAAACTTCAGCATGACCCTTGTTTTTTAATTATTTTCTTTTTAGCCTTCATATCTTTCTATTTTAGAAGTCCTCAATGGCTCACACTTGCAGAGACTCTTCCTGAGTCATCTGCGGGGTCTTTCTAAGGGGAAGAAGAGATTGGCTGGGGGTTATCAGACCAGACGGGGCTCTGATGGTACCATATATGTCCCTTAAGTTTTTATGGCCAAATTTCTTCTGGTTTATTATCCAACTGCACAGTACAAAATGTGCTGAAGGCCAAAGCCACATAGCTACTCTGACCCGAGTCCAGGCACAGCTCTTCTAAAGGAATTCGGGTATTATCAGGAAGTTTTCCAGCCGGGTATTCTGCAATCACGCTAACAAGAACTTCTGACTCTTGCTTTGTGCCGATAAGAGAAAGAACCTTTCACTGTGACGACTGGAAAGGAGAGAGGAGCTGGAAGTAATGGAACAAATGTGGTTTGGGGCTTGTCATCACTGCCACTGCTGGCACCTGTCACAGACCCTCACTCAGACACCCAAGTGTGAAATCAGAAAGGAGGCTGGAGGGGGTCAGGGCAGAGGAGGACTTCAGTCGCCAGCCTGCTGGATGGCTCGCGAACCTGGAAGGACTCAGTATGTTTCTGCGTGAGGCATTATGCAGCCATGGTTGCATTTTTATGACTATAAAAGCAACATGTAAAATTCATACCCTACAGAAATGCCTAATACACATGCATAATAATCCCACCTCCTGTTAATAATTTTTGTCTCTTCTAGATTTTTTCTGTGCATAAAGCGAGATACATATGTTAATTTTGCCACCTCTCTTCCTGGGATTCTCAGAGGTCAAAGCAAGGACTGACACATTTTAAAAATGTTTCATTCACATGGGGTTGAGCAAAATACACTGCGGTGAACCTTGCTTTTTCTTGGAGATCTTTCCATTAAGGACGTGGAGATTTTGCTCAATTTTTTTTTTAACAGCTGCACAGTATTCCATTGCATTGATGGGAACATATCCCCTTCCCCCACTCCCCACCCCCACCCTCTGCCACTAACTTCTCATTGTACTATTTTTTGAAAGCTATATTTGAAATAATAGAAAAGTACAGAGAATAATATAAAACATCTGCTTACATATCAGCTTAAATTTATAAAAAAATGCTAGAATTTCCTAATATTTGTGTCCTAAACCTACTCATTTTCTGACAGCGGTTACATTGGGCATTTAACAAATACCAACTTTTTCTTTGGGTGAGGGATCACAGGATCACTCTTCTCTCCCTTCATTTTCTGCTCCCAAACACCTCTCTCTTCCAGAGTCAGCTCAGACCCTTCTTTCTCCTTCTCTCACAGCAAAACATAGCATCTGCATATCAGTCTCTGTTTGTTCTTTTCGTCCATATGAAATAATTTATGTACAATTTCTTCTTCTGCAAGGATGTCATTTGCCTGAGATCTTAAGGCAGGGCCTTCTAATGGACTTTACAAGTATACTTTTATTGTCAACCTGATCATATTTCTTTACTTCAGAAAACATCTTTTCATTGACATTTTAAATCTTCCAGTTATGGAATTAGAAGCTTTGCCCCTGTTAAATAGACTATGTATCTTAGTGAGGGATTGGCAGGCATGGAGGGTGTAGGTGGGGGTTTAGGCTCTCCCCACCCCTAGAAGTCTCAGCCTTTCACTGGAATCTGTTTGGCACGTACCAGGAGGCAGCACCACTCACATTTGGATAGGGACCTGCAGGTCAGTTTCTCAGGCTGGCCATTCTTCTCTGCCCAATAACAGTGTGAATCTGAACATGTCATCGTGTTCTATTACCTCTCCCTTCCTTCAGTCCAAATGGGTAAGGATCTTTTCTGTGAAGGCTGATACTTTATGCGATAAAGACCCCCCCCCCCCCACCCCACACCCCATCTCCACCTGCACCGACACAAATGATCACATCCCAAATAGGGGTAAGTCAGGAGATGTTGACCAAACTGCAAAGTCGTCTAGGTATTCTAACATGTGTTCAGAAAGGCTAAGAGAAAGGGTGACGAGAGAGAGAGAGAATGGATTCTCTTCTGATCCCTCAACAACCCCCCATCTGATTGTTTCAAGTGGAGTATGTCAGATGATAGTGACGGTAACTTGTACCAGTGGCTCACTTAATACTAGTAGCAAGAACAAAAAGAATAAACCTTTGTTAGACCTCATAGCAGTCCACTGAGTTGGCGTGGGGGGCAAATGCTCTCATGCAAATGCAAGGTCCAGTCCTTCCTGTAATTTAGTGACTGAGCGAAGGCTTCAGTCCCAGCCTTGGACTCTCAGAACCACCAGGAGGCAGGAATGGTAAAATCAATTACCCTCCCTGGAAGCTGTCAGGTGACATGGCATTTAGGGAATATTGTCATAGCACAGATCGTGACCAATATCTCTTCTTTCACTGCACACATCACCTGCTAAGGACATTTCCGTATTCAGCAAAATTTCCTACTTGAGTATTTGAGATTCAAGGGACTGAATGTGACATCTGATGAGGTCCTGGGACGCGAGAGCAAGATGACTGTGATCTGGCCTTGACTTAGAAAAGGGCTGGGAGGATGGAGGAGGCCCAGTTGCTTTCACTAGTAGTCAGCCTGCCCTGTTCATTTGCTACCTGGCATTTGGTGACCCCAGTATAGAATGATGTGGAAAATTCTAGAAGTAGAGTACCTGAAATAAAAGAGCGGGCAATTAGTCCCATTTTCTCCCAGTGGTGGTGGAACATTCCTAAATTATTTTGTGCATTTCCAGCCTTCACTCTTAAGAGAGAGGACTAGTCAGGTAATAAATGGGGAAGTGAGCAAGGATTTATCCCTGAATCTCCATAGGACACAATCAGAGGGTTTACAGAAGGCAAGAGTATGTGCTATAAGTGATTAGAGGAAGGGTCAGCGGGAAGGGGTGGTCCCAGGATTGATGCGGTCTGAAACGACAGTCAGTTGTGGATAGGACAAGAAAAATGGTGCAAGGGTGGGGTTGGGGGGGCATTTGGTGCAAATGAGGAGAGCAGAAGAGAAGCTGTAGATGGCATTTGCAATGAAAGGGTGAGGAAGAAATTCTTCCAGCTGGGGTTGAGGATTTCTTTAGAAGCTAACCTCTGCGGAAACACAACCTCTGAGAGTCCACTTCACCATGTGACAACAGCCATTTAAAGAGGCTCCCTATTTAAAAGCTGCTGAACTCAAAACATGAAGAAGCCACAAGCACACTTGACTATATACAGCTTTTTTTTTTTTTTTTTTTATAACGGAACAAACCAACAGGGTAAGCACCAAGGTCTCAGATACAACTCCTGTCTAGTATCTTAAAAGCATAAGGTTCCAGGTCATAATACACCAGCATATGTGCTGGGGCCCACTTAGACTGCCTGGGCTAAAGGGCCCAGCCCCCCGGGGCCCCTGTCAATCACCCCTCCCTCCCTTCAGAGCTAGAAGTGGTTTGAACCTGCTACTGCCAGGGCAGAAGGTGAACAAAAAACGAAAGGGCAGAGAGCTTACCCACAGCTTAGCCCCTGTGGGCCATGAGATTTCTCACAGCACAGGGGCCCCGAGAGCCAACGGCAGGGGCTTCTGTTAGAGACACTGTCTGGCGGTTTCAATGCTATTGATAAGGACCTGAGCTCCAGAATCAGACAGACTGAGCTTTGCTTCTCGGTTCTACTGCTTCAGTCATAGCGTGACTATCGGCAAGTTATCTAACCTCTCCGAGCCTCAGTTTCCCCCTTTGTAAAATGGGAGCAACCCAAAGGAACCACCTTCCAGGCTTTTGAGGATTAAACACCCGAAAGCATGCAAAACCCTGAGCCCAGTCCCCGCCATACGTGAATGTTCGATAGTTTCTAGCTGCCGAGAGAGCTTTGTTATGAGTTCTGCTTGTCTCAAGTTTAACATTATCAAAAACAAAACAAAACATGACCACCCGGGAAAGAGGCAGTTTATCCTGTGGTCTGCTCTGCAAAGGTCAGTACAACTCTGGAGCCAGAAACGCCGGTTTGTCCCAGGAGGCGTCCATTCTGGGAAAGAAAAGACAGAACTTCCCCCAGAGTAAGAGGGGTGTCACTGAAAATCCCTGCTTCCTCTCCTTCCTGGTTCAAGCCAAGTTGACATCCAGAGACAAAGGTCACCTTATCTGGCTGCCTCGTGACCCTAGACCTCTGCTCCAATCTCCCACAGGGGTGAGGCTGGTTGGGAGCTGAGTGCAGTGCGCTGGCTATTGTCCCTGCAGACAGGGCAGGCGGTGCGGTGACAGGGATCTGACATCATCCCACGACTATGCCTACAGGGCCGGCTCTGGGCGCTGGCCCCTGGGGGATGGTGGCCTGGCCACGCTTAAGTGTTCCTTCTCCCCTCTTGGAAGTGATTAGATGAATGAGTCAGTTGTACTTTCCTCTGCATAAACATGTGAAATTCCGAGATTAAAGTGAGATAATCAGCGTCCCCATTACATTTCTGCTACAACGCATACCAAGGCCTGGAAACCATGGAGTGCAAGGTTAAAATGGATTTTGCTTGGGTGTGCAAGCTGGTGCAGTCCTCTGCAGGAGAACTATTTTAATTCATGTACAGATTCTCCCCTAAGAATCTTCGGCAAGAGACAGAAACAAAATCCATTTCCTAAGGGAGAAAGCGATACATGCGAAAGTGGCTGTAGTACTGATGTGGTTATTGCCCACTGGAATATATTTCGGGTCTTGCAGCCAATAAACAGGTTGGGTTGTCCAAGCTAAATTAGAACCCATTTCTCTTGAAGGGGATTGGCTGCCTGCATTTCAAGAGAGGTTCATGGAACTTGATGTGAAAGGATGTCTGGAGGAACGAAGATTAATTTCCTTCGGTTTTGATAGATGCTGATTTGAGGACTATGTAAGTCAGGAAAGAAGATTTCCAGCTGAAAATGTTCATCCTGCAATAGGTCTTGGGGCTAATTCTCAAAGGACAAGGATGCTTGTCATGTGTGAGTGTGAAACTTGGAGAAGTAAGCAGGACAAGTGCCTGCTCTTTGGAAGGCCCCTCCCAGCACGTCCAGCTGCACTGTGGGTTTCTAAGGACCTCTAGTGAAATGCAGCCCCTACTCGGGCATGCCCAGCCTTTCCCTCTCTCCAACAGGACTTCACCAGAGGCAAACGCAGTATCCAGGGCAGCCAACCCCCTCCCTCGGCAGCAACCCTGTCCTCCCCCCACTCACACAGACCACAAAGCCATCCGTTCCCTGGTTCTTCCGTCCCATCCCTTTTCTAGAAACTGCCTCAGAAATGTATGTCTCATCTATTCCTAAGCGTGTTTCTTTCTCCCAAGGATCGTGTGCCCTTTGAAGATTATTTCTCATTCTGGAATGATAGATTATGAGAAAATCATGTCAAAGCTAACCTTTTTGTTTTCACAGCTCTACCCTCTAGAATCTGGATTAGGGCCATGGGTATTATCGATTTGCATTAAAAATGATCAGAGTGTCAAGATTTCAGGATCTTTGGAAGAACGACTAGACTCTGAGTCAGGGAAGAGGTTTTGCTGTGATGTCTGAGCTTTGGGGCATAGATGAGCAAAGTCTATCAAATATTCTCTTTGGGAGCGATTGTTGCAAATGGATGGCTCCCCTCTCACCTGACATCTGGGCCAGTTCCAACGGGGTGAAAATGTTGCTTTCTATGTCAAAGGGCTATGGTGATACATGGAACTCATTTATCATTGACAATGGGACTATGTATGCATTCTGGGCCCGTGATTCATTTTTTTCTTAAAGTAGATGAAAGGTGAGACTTCAGGTGGGAAATCTGGCCTAGTCTAAGGGTAAAGCAAGACTATTTTTAGAGGAGTGGTGTGCCTTTTGGAGCTGAGTAGCTGGACCCTTCCACTGTTGGAGGAACTCGGAAAGCAAGCCTGGATTCTATTTTACTTGAGACAGAAGCCAAGAATCTGGAAAATTTACAGCTTCCTTGGTAGCTAAGGACACTCATGGGCCTTGGGGAAGAGTCAAGTGAAAAGGATTTTCAGATGACCAGAGAGAGAATTAACAAGCTAGGAGGAGGCCCCCACGGACTCATAACGTAGGGGTTATTGAGTAATAATGGTTTCCTCATCAGCTGAATGGGGCTGTGCTATGCTCCAGGACGTAATTTTGTTCTCATAAATCCTCACTCCCATATAACATCATGCTGGCTGAATTCAGTCATCTGGCCTGAGAGGGTGTAGCTGTTCGTGGTTTTCTGGGAAGGAGGAACAGGAAATTAGGTGCATGCTCTGAGATGTAGCCCCAAGAAGGCCCAAGTTCTATTGACTGGAAGTCAGACTAGAAAGCCCCCTAGTCCTTTACATTATATCATTCCAGGACAATGAATCTCTGATTCCTCCAGCTGGAATCTGTAAAATTCTACTTGACTCCAAAAATAGACTTGCAGGATCAATAGCTGGCAACTTAAGGGAGAGGAGAGTTTCGGGAACAAGACTTGATGATGAAGTCACTCGGCTGATGGAAGAGGGGTGATGCCTGGGAATGAGGAGAAAATTCAGGAGGGGGGTGGTTCTCTGATAAAACAGGCTCCCTGTGGTGGGAGAGGTTCTAGGTTATTACACATTAGGGTGGAACGACAGCTGTTCTTGGATAAAATTTGAAAGAGGAAAGCAATGATGGAGCATTCTGTTGGCAGAAACATAGGAACACAGTTGCAGAAAGAACTAGAAAGCATAAGCCCACCTAGAAAGGCAACTGGATAGAGGAAAATTAGATAGGATGTCAAGAAAATAATACGCAGTACAACCACAAGCTAGAATCACCACCAGTCCAAGGCGGGGTAATCTGATCATGAGAAATGACAAGAAGATTGAGCTTGGACCATAATCATCATCGGAAATTCTACCAAGGTACAATCTTTACATCTGCTCTCTAATCCATACATGTTCTCTAAATGTCAACATTTCATATTATGTGACCACCTTGCCCATAAAAGTTCATATACACATTTGAAAGATTGCTACTAAAGAGGTCGATTGTATGTACTGAGTAACAGAGCCCATTTCTGCATCAATCAGTACCCACTTCTGTACTTTCCTTAAATATTACTGTACACAAGTAATTTTTCACATCCCCTGACAACTTCCTCTCTCCCACATGGAACGCCTGATTCTTCGTAGCCTGTGCTAATTTTTTTTCCCCACAGCATTTATAATCTTTATCATAATATATAATTCACTATTTTTTTTTTTGGTACGCTGTATGGTGGGGTCACATTTCATTATTTTTCCATGTGAATATCCAATTATTGCAGCACTATTTGTTGAATTTTTGTTTGTTTGTTTTTTGGAAAGGGCATGGACTGGGAATCGAACTAGGGTCTCCCGCCTGGCAAATTTACCATTCGTTATGCTTTTGCTTATTGCCTTTGTCTCCCCCGACCAGGATATAAGCTCCCTTAAAGCAGGACTCTTTGCATGCTTTGTTCCCTGGTAGATCTCATGAACCTAGAATGGTGTTTGACATGTAAAAGAGGCTTAATATGTACTTGTTAAATGAAGACACGAATGAAAGGGCAGTCAATCTGCTTAATCAGTTGAAATGAGCAAATATGCTGAAGACTCCCATGAGTTGTCTCCTCTGAACTCTAGACCTCCGAACCCATCATTCACTCAGTCTCTCCCCCTTGCATTTCCTGTGGGCCCCTCAAATTCAATAATTCAAAACAAGAATTCATCAACTTTCCCCAAATCTGCTCTTTTCACTCACGTAGCCTACCTTGTTAAATGGCACTGCCAACTACCTGGTTGTCCAAGAGAGAAACATGGGTGTCACCTTTGACTCTCCTTTGCTTAACCACCACATTCATCTAATCGTGCCAAATAATTATTTATGAGATCCTCTTTTTCCCATGCCCTCAGCTGTGACTCTTATCAACTGTTGAAGAAGTCTAACAGCCCCCTAATGGAGCTCTCTGACTGTACCCTACCTCCCTCCAATCCGCTTTGCAAACTGCAGCCAGAAGACTCTACATACTGAACCCCTCCATTCCATTCACACACAAATACATCTCCAGCTGCTCATTGGATGATCTACCATAACTCACCACCACTTTGTATAATGATAATTATTGTTATTAAAAATTGTTTCCCCTTTTTGTTGGGGAATTAGAAACATGGTTAAATGTGTTCCCCTTCAGATATTCTCTGAAGCTTGAGACTCTACTGCTTTTAAGATAACATTATAATCTGTCCAGTCATACGTCTCTACCCTTATCACTCATCTCTTGCCCTCTTCTTTCAGAACTCAGCTAAGAAGTCAAATCTTCCAGGATGCCTTGGTTAGGGACACTCATATACAGTCCCATTGTATGTTTCACCTACTCCTTTCATAGACGTGATCACAAGGAATGAGAGTGTTCTTCCATGTCTCTTTTCTTGCTACAGTATAAACTCCTTGAGATTAGGAAAGGAGATTTATTCACTCATATGTATCCAGTGCCTACCTAAATTATTTACTGTATTCATGAACAAAACTCTATCAGATAACCATTATCAGTATTATATTATATTATATTATATTATATTATATTATATTATATTATTATATTATTGCTATCCTACATAAGAGGAAATTGAAGCACAGTGAGATTAAATAATTTTTCATTGGTTATAGGGCCAGAGAGTCACACAGTCCAGACTTGAAAACCAAGCTGATAGATCTCAAAGTTCCTGCTTCATTGCCATGAAGTAGGTCCACAGCCTGCCAGTTTATTATTTTCCAATAGCCCTCAAATGTACTGGTTTCTATCCATTTCACTGTCGGCATCCCATACCCTGTTCTTGCTCTTCCGAGTCCTTGCCTGAATGGTGGCAATACTTATAATATTGCTTCTACCTCCTTTCTCTCCACCTGCCCACGCAGTCTACGCTTGTCTCTGGCTCAACTACTTTAAAACGAAGCAATATGAATGAATATAGATACAAGCAAAATTAAATGAACTCCAGAAAAGAAAAGAAACCAACAACATTTATGAATACATTTGAGGGCTGCTTCATTATAATAATCACTTAAAAAGAAAGCCTTCCAGCTCATGCACTACAAAGAGAAAGAGAGGGAGGGAGTACACAAACATACAACATTAGGAATTAAAAAGGGAGTGTAGCCCCAGGATAAGAGTGATGTAAAACGATTGTAAGCCATTACTATATATATAATATTAGGGTACTCATAACTTGGAGATTCAAGGTGATGATAAAATTTTTAGAAACATTTAAATTGTACGAGTTAAATTAAGGAGAAAATTTGAATACCTAAGTAACCATGGGCTAAACTGAAGTAAAGCTTTCAAAGAACTAACCTTAGAAAAGGCATCAGGCCTCTATGGTTTTATTAAGCAATGTTTTTGAAGAACTTATCATTGCTATCTTACTTAAACTTTTCCAGAGCATAGAAACATACGGAAAGGCAAATATGTAACTTATTTTATTTATTATATCTTTTGTATTTAAACCCAACTAATATAAAACAACCACTACCATCAGAACAAAAACAGACCAATTTCATCTATGAATATTGTGGCAGAGAGGGCTAGCTAGTCATCAAAATTTATGCTCTCCTTTCCATAATATAGAGACATTGCAAGAAAATGGTGATCTGGTCAGACAATAACTTTCCCAGACATGTGTACCGTTCTCAAAATGGAAGGTGAGTGGAAGTGAGGGGTTTATTTTCTGGTTGAGGTTTTCTAAATAAGAGGCGTTTTCTCATTCTTTCTTTCCCCATCACTGGCTAAATTCAGAGGATGATGAGGTTCTAGGTCAGGGGTGGGCAAACTATGGGGTGTGGACCTGCTGCCTGTTTTAGTAAATACGGTTTTATTGGAACACAATCATGCCCGTTTGTTTAGTCTTGTCTATGGCTACTTTTTGTACTACAATGGCATGGAGGAGTTATCATCCCAGAGGTAAACTAAAATGTTTACTGTATGGCCCTTTAAGAGAAAGTTTGCTGCTCTTCGCTCTAGGGGATGATAGAGGGACAAGATGGAAGAAGCTTGGGTACCTGAAAGGCCAATGGGGAAGACCCTTCCTTGGCTGTTTAGGAGTAGGAAATAAACTGCTGTTGTTAAGCCAATAAAATGTTGTGGTTTGTTTAGCAGCTATGTTATTAACAATTAATACAGAAATTGATGTGCAAGCCCAAATATAATACTAGCAATTCCTAAAATGATTATCGACTTCCATGTAGAATTTTTTCCTGGAATGCAAGGATGACTAGATACTAGGAGACTAAGCAACAGCCCAGCACTAGGTCCTAGAAGAAAATCCACATGATCATGCATGCTCAAAAAGTATTTGAAAAGCAGAGCATATGTCTCGCAGATTATTCTTAGCAGACTAGAAGTAGAAAAATTATTCCTTAAAATATCTTTACTAAACCAAAAACTAATATCAAATATAGAGATGTCTGGGGCCTGCCCACGCAAAAAAAAAAAAAAAAGATATATATATATATATATATAGAGAGAGAGAGAGAGAGAGAGAGAGAAGTAATGACTATAGAGATTCCCCTTTAAGACAGAAGTAAACAAAAATACATGTTATCAATATAATATACTGTACTGTGATGTAATATAATACAATATTGCTTTTGAAGTATAAGTCAATGCATCAATAATATTATAATAATGAATTATTATGTAAATGTAATCAATAATTATGTAGTTATTAAATTATATAATGAAATAATATTTCTATATGATATCTCAAATCATATCATATAAATTATATTTGTATTAATTCATGTGATATAGATATTGAACATAAAATATATTTCTTATATTTGCATTTTCATGCTATATAACATAATTTATATAAATTTCATATAATGAACAAATATAATCACACAACATAATTTATAAATATATTAAGACAATATAAATTCTATATGTTATGAATGTATTATTTCTATTTTTAAACAATATCAATTTTATAATATATTAATAATATTTTAGTGTTTCTTTTCAAATACCAGCCATTGTAATTAAGGCACAAAAATTGAAGCAGGAAACAAAAGTCTATTAGTTTTGCAGATGATATGATTGCATACCCAGAAAACTTAAGATAAATTGAGAAACTCTTGGAACAGGGAAATCTTACAAAGTGCCCAGTTACAAAATAAACGTGTATGATAAATAAGTTTTTCACATGTCAGCAATAACCAAAGTTACTTAACTAAAAGAACAAAACCCAAAACCTTTACTAAAGGAAAGGGAAATAAAAGAAGACTTGAATAATTATAGAGGAGTAATATATTATGTCTTCCCACATCTCTGCATGGGAAGAAATAATATTTTAAACATATGAATTTATCATTAGTTAACCTACAAACATCCTTGCAATCTCTCACAAAATTCTAACAGGGTTTATAATGGCAAACAATAAACTGACTTAATTTTACACAGTGCACATTTGTGAGAATAGCCAAGCCATATTTGGAAAATAAGTAACTTGTGAAGACAGATGTTAAAACAAATTGTAAAACACATCAACAAAAGTGTGGAAAAAATTTGGCCTATCTTTTAAACCATACCCTTAATTTTACATGTATTAAATATTTAAATGCAAAAATGAAGTATATTGGGCGGGCCGCGGTGGCTCAGCGGGCAAAGTGCTTGCCTGCTATGCCGGAGGACCTCGGTTCGATTCCCGGCCCCAGCCCATGTAAAAAACAAACAAACAAACAAAATACAATAAAAAACAAGAAAATGTTTAAAGATGTTTCCTTTCCTTCCTTCTATCCTTCCTTCCTTCTCTCTGTCTTTCCTTCCCTTCCTCCCTCAAAAAAAAAAAAAAAAAAAAAAAATGAAGTATATTAACATTAGAAGACAATATAGGTGAATATCTCTATTCTTGAATAAGGCAATGTTTTCAGTACATAATAAATTCAAAAACAACAAAGAAAAAGATTAGCGGGTTTAACTATACAGCAATTAAAAACTGCTAAACATAAAATATGCTTAAACACAACCAAGGGCAAAGAACAAACTGGTAAAACTATTTGCAATCTGTGACAGATGGAGAATTATGATTTTCTTCTATAAAAATAATTTTTAAGCAGGAAGGGGCTAAAATGCACAGCAGACAAAAGAGAAAAAATCCACAAACTACCAATGACCCATAATCACATTTTAAAAATATAATGTCACTGGGGCAGTGCAATGGTGGCTCAGTGGCAGAATTCTCACCTGCCATGCTGGAGACCCAGGTTCGATTCCCAGAGCCTGCCATGCCAATAATAATAACAATAATAATAATAATGATGTCACTATAGTTCAAATAATTCAAATAAAGAGATTTTTTTACCTGTCATATAAAGATAATATAGGAATAATATAAATAATAAAATAATAAAAATAAAATAAAAATTTGCAATGTGTGGAATGTAATTTTTTGAGAAATGGTAAAGGATGCTGATGTGGGTTGAACTGTGTCCCCCAAGTACTGACCCCAAGTTCTTTGAATGTGACCTAACTTGTAAACAGGATCTCTGAAGATACTATCAGTTAAGATAAGGCCAACCTAGAGTAGGTTGAACCCTAACTCAATATGACTGGTGTCTATAAGGCAGAACTGGACACAGACAGAAGAGAGAATGCCATGTGACCACTGAGGCAGAGACTGAAGGCCAAGGATTGCCAGCAAATGCTAGGCTGGGGCAAGGAAAGATTCTCCTTACAGATTTCAGGCATCTGGCTTCCAAAACTGTGAGACAAGAGACTTCTATTGTTGTAAGCCTCCAGTATGTGGTTCTTTGTTATGGCAGCCCTAGGAAGCTAAGGCAGGTGCTGATGAAATCTGTTCATCATGTTATTAGAGTGAAGATGGAGAGTGCACTGTTGAGTACTCTAGGCCAAGCCCTAAAAGGCACAGGAGAGTTAAGTATGGAGGGAAAGAGTGAAGAAGAGGGAAAACCACGGGAAGCTTAGAGGAGATTGATGGATGAGTCTATTGCCTCTCATGGAAGTTACATTTTCATATTTACCAGTTTCAAAGGGAAAATTCGCATAGCCTTTGAATGGCTATGTGAGAGCCAGATTTTAGGATGTGGCTAACACTTGATGATAGGTTTTTCAATGAACTTAGTACTTGATAAACTGTCTCTATACATGCTTTTGACAATGTGTAGAAGCATTTAAATATATTTTGCTTATAACAACTATTGCTATAAATAGTTACTTCTCAGAACTGCTTGTGGTGTCACTGGAAGAAACTAAAGCCAGCCTTTGGAAAGGTTAAGAGTTCCTTTCTTCCTTCTACCAAGGCCAATTTTCCCTCCATAGTGTTCCCATAGTTCAGAGAAAGTCTACAGAATGATTTAATACAGTTGATGAGAGAATTAATGCACATTAATTCTCAGTGGTCACATCTCCCCCTTGAGCGTACTTCCACCTTACTGAGAGCGTGAGAGCTGTCAGAGAGTTTTCATGTACAGGGTAGAACCTGAACCTCATTCCAGCAGCCTAGGAGTTGGGCAGGATGGGTGTTACCATTTCCATCTCAGTGAGATGAAGTGTACTGGGAGAGCCCCAATGCTGCCCAGTGGCCAAACTGGGCTCAGAGTCCAAGTCCTCTGTGTCAGGTCCAGGACTGCACCAGTCCTCTCCCCTCTAGAAGGACAAGGCTAAAGGAGGCCATGGTTCCTAAGCAGTGGGGTTCCAGGGACCTCGTAGGGGAGATGTTTTGAGGATGCCATCAAATTGGCTTCTCAATCTGCCTCACTGGTGCCAATTTCGCCCACAGTGACCCAGCATGCATGGGCTTCCAAGGGCAAGTGGGTAGGGGTTTCTTCCTCTTCCCCAGGACCTCTGATTAGGGGGAACATCCAGAGACCTTACGGTAGTCTGGAACTGTACGTACCCCAGAAAAACATGTTCTTAAAGTTAACCCATTCCTGTGGGTGTGCACCCCTTGTAGGCTGGACCTGTTGATGAGGCTCCATCATTTGAGATGTAACTTGCCTCATTCAAGATGGGTCTGAATCCTAGCTACTGGAGTTCTTTATAAAGGGAATGAATCAGAGAGAAAATGAAAGAAAGCCATGGAAGCAAGAAGCTGAAAGCAATGAAACCCTGAGGAGAAGGGAGAGAACAGCAGACACCACCACACACCTTGCCATGTGGCAGAGGAGCCAAGGATCGCCAGCTGCTGTCTTTGGGAAGAAAGCATCCCCTTGACGATGGCTTGGCCTGGACATTTTCATAGCCACAGATCTGTAAGCTTGTAAACTAATAATTTCCCATTGTTTAAGCCAAAGTCATTTCACAGTATCTGCTTTAAGCAGCCCAGGAGAACGACCCTCATCCCAGGGCCCCCCAGATCTTGTGAGCACCAGGGAGAGACATGCCATTTGTTCTAACTACCTTTTATGGCTTCTTTCATGGCAGAATCAACAGGGATTATGTTTTTCTCCACCAGCTCCAGTGGCCCTGGCCGCAGAGCAATTTTTTCGTTCAGATCATCCGCAAGTCGGGCTCTTTTTAGCTTCATCTGAGCGGTTGGAATGGACCTCTCTGCAGTGGAGGCTGAGGGGTTGAAATGAAAATGATCAGTTAAGAGTTCAGTCTCTTTTTTTGCGTGTTTCTTCATTGTTTTTTTTTTTTTTTAATGGTTACAAAACAGTGTGTCACACTGTGCTCTACCATCCTAATAATTTTTCAATGTGATCATCATCATTTCACATGGATTAGCACCAGCGATGAGACACTTCCAAATAAAGGCAAATAGAGAGTCAGGCACACAGAGAAGCTAAAGTAGCTCGCTTTGGGAGGATTTTTGAAAAAAAAAAAACAAAACAAAACAACAACAACACAAAAAACGCTGCGATTTAGTGATTTTGTAAGCAAGCCTACGTTACTTGTTCACCCTCAGCTATGGTGATTGGAAAAAGATACACAATTGATCAGGGTTGGGTCTGGCACAGGGGAGCCTGTAGTAAATATTATCTATTTTTAAAATTATTAGTAGTAGCATGACTTTTTAAAGATGTTTAAGACTTGCTGATGCACTGATACTGTGTCAAATGCAAGGTCTGTTGTAAGAGATTTAAAAAATCCTTTGAAACGGTTATCTAAGTCAAATGGGGATTTTTGAAATTGAATTTTTCCAACAGGCAGTTTCTCATCTGGGGTTGAGAAAGCTCAACCCCTAAGGCTGACATCGTATTTCTTCCTTAGGTTGGGTCCTGACTTATTTCAGTGGAAGAACTTGGAGGAGAATCTAGCTAAACTCGTTGTTGCTATAGTGGGAGAACTGTGAGTTAAGATTCTATCAAAGTTTGCAGCTTCACCCTTAACTTTGCAAATCGAGGAGAAATACTTGCAGATGAGCCTGCCAACAGCACTCGTCTATCGTGACCAATCTACTAACCCAGACCTCGTGTGCTGGTTTGAAAGGAAGTATGCCCCCTAAGAAAAGCCATGCTTTAATATAAATCCCATTTTCATAAAGGTAGAATCATCCCTATTCAATACTGTATATTTGAAACTGTAATGAGATCATCTCCCTGGTTGATGTGATTTAGTTAAAAATGGTTGTTAAACTGGATTAGGGGATGACATGTCTCCACCCATCTGAGTGGGTCTTGATTAGTTTCTGAAGTCCTATAAAAGAGGAAACATTTTGGAGAATGAGAGATTCAGAGAGAGCAACACTACAAAGCAGAGAGTCCACCAGCCAGCGACCTTTGGAGATGAAGAAGGAAGACACCTCCCGGGGAGCTTCATGAAATAGGAAGCCAGGAGAGTAAGCTAGCAGATGACGCCGTGTCTGCCATGTGCCCTTCCAGCCGAGAGAGAAGCCCTGACTGCGTTCGCCATGTGCCTTTCCAGATGAGAGAGAAACCCTGAACTTCATCGGCCTTCTTGAACCAAGGTATCTTTCCCTGGATGCCTTTGATTGGACTTCTCTATAGACTTGTTTTAATTCTCGGCCTTAGAACTGTAAACTAGCAACTCATTAAATTCCCCTTGTTAAAAGCCATTCCGTTTCTGGTATATTGCATTCCAGCAGCTAGCAAACTAGAACACCTCGTATCTTTCAGCTGATCTAGAATTCCCCACGTAGGAGGGGCTTGGCAACGTATACCTGGTTGCGACAGTCCAGAGTCACCTAGAAGCTGCATTTGTGAAGCATGTTAAATGAGCTGGAGAAAATCTCAATGCCACAAGCCCAAGAAGGGGTACGCCTAAGCCTATGTCCTCTCCAAAACCATCCTGTAGGTCATTGCAAGGACTTCTTGTGGTCCACCTCTCCCTGTGCCCCTGCCTCAGGGATCCTTCTGATCCATCCAGCTCACCAACACAGGATTGATCTTCAGAAAATATTCCATTCTTCTGGCATTGCCCTCCAAGATACTTCTCTCCATACAACTGTGACGTTGGGGTTTTCTAGGCCAGCAAAAACCGGATCCACCCTAACCTCATGACTCAGAGCTCTGCCCCCCACACCTGCCACTCCAGTGAGTCCGGTCTTTGCTCCACACCCACTGCGTTTACCACTGAAACTCGGCTTCCTCTGTTTCCCCATCCTGGAATGCTTCCGTCCTTCTCCACACCAGCAGCACCCTACCTCTCCTTTTGGTCCCAGCTTTATGCCCCCCTAACCCCTTCTGCTCACACTGCTCCCTTTTTTCTTTGAAGGCCTCTTGCAGTTGAAAGCATTTGGCCCTTAGGCTCATTTTGCTGCTTCTGAAATTAGACAGTGAACTCCTGGAAGGCAGAGGCCGTTTTGTGCCCAGCACAGTGTTGGAGCTCCAGGGTGGAGCGAATTTCCAGTTTCAGTTGGGAAGAAGAGGAGACTCTATGGGCACCACCAGGGACACAAAACTACCATGGGGGCTGCTGCGGTTTACAGCCTGATATGCTAATTCAAGGCCATGCCAATGCAAAAATAGCATTTCTTATGCCTTTCTACTTATAGAATTACTGCATCCTCACCGTAATAAATGGGGAAAATATTTTTAAAGTATACAAAAGAAAATGAAAGCATCAGGAAACTCATCACTTAGTGTCAACTCTTCATAGTTGAGCGTCTTTCTTCTTTAGTCATTTATATTTATTGTTAGGTGCATATTTCTTCTCAAATAATTTGTAAATATAGCTTGTATTTATGCTTATACATTTTTTTCTATCCAGAATTTGATTTAAGCCTGGTTTTATTTTCTGATCTTTTCACTAAGCAATATATTGTAAGCCTTTTCTCATTAAGTGATTATTCTTGAAGGTCTTATTTTAGTGGCTGTAAGGTATTCAATGATACAGATAATTCATAGTTCAGTCACTCCCCTTTCATTGGACATTGTACAGTTTTCCATTTTTTGCTTTCTAAAATACTTCCACAACAAACATTCTTATAAAGAAATCTTCTTAAGTATATCTCTGATTATTTTCCTTGGATTAAATACTAGAAATTAAATTACTGGGTTAAAGGGTGGGTACATTTTTAAGGAACTTGATAAATGTTGCCAAATTGCCCTCTAGAAATGTTGACCCAGTTTGCACTCCCACCAGCAGTTTTATGAGAATGTGTGCTTTTCCCATACCCTTGACACACACTCATTTAATTTTTATTTGACAACTTGATAATTGAAAAGTCTCTCTCATTTGAAATAGCATTTCTTTGATTATTTGTGCAGCTATAATTTTATCTCAACACAGCAGCTGCCTTTACATTCTTAGAGACCGACCTAAGGAGGTAAAATTTTTGGCATCTTCCCTTGAGGTCCCCTCTCCCTTGCTCCTAACAGGCTTGGTACCTCATGGCCGCCTCATCCAGGCCAAAGCCTCACATCCCACATAAGCTTTCCCTGGAGTTCTACACTGTCTTCTCTATCTCTCTTTCTCACCCCACCAATTTTCTACAGCATTCTGGAAACAGTTCTCACTCTGATAGTACTTGGTCTATTCCAGAGTTGGAAACAAATCAGAATAAATCAGAAATGATACAGCTCAAATTTACAATTTTCATGTGATTTCAGGAGTGCTATTTAAAGCTAATGAACAGTTTTGCAAGGAAATCCACCTTCTTGAAGCCACTAGTACTCAGGGTCTCTGGACATGCTGTTCCCTCTGCCTGAGTGCCCTTCCACCTCTCTCTCCCTGACTTGGCCTTCAAGTCCCAGCTTATCTGCTACTCCTCCTCCATCCAGACTGACAATGTCCCTCTCTCTCATCCTTCTCGTTGCACCCTCCACACCAGGCATTCTCTCCCTTTTTAATGGTTTAATGCATTCTCATGGATTTTAAATTCTGGTCCTCATTTCTGCTGCCTCTGTCATACTGTGGGAATCCTTAATTGCAGGAACTTGCATGTTGTTTATCACTGTGTCCATGGGATGTAGCATAATGGTCTGTGCCTAGCAGGCATTCGGTATGGTGTTTGTTCAATGAATAAATGCTTTATAGCTGAACTGTCAAACTAAGGTTTGAATCTTTTTGGAGGTGAACACCAGAAGTCAGGGGATTCCCATCCAAGTGAGGGCAATTCACAGGGCAAGGATACAAGTCTCTCCTCCCTCATCCAGATTTGGAATATGGAGGCAATAAAGTGTTTGCCCATTTCACACTCTCCAATCCAGTTGTGGAATCCTCAGAAGAACTGGTTTGTTTTGACTGGAACCAATTTTCTGAGACCGTCCTTCCCTGCCTACCAAGACACGCATCAGCAGAGCACAATCAAACTTTCACCTAATGAATATGCAAGCAGCTAGGGAGCCTCAGCCACATTCTAAACTGGATATATATTTATATGTGTAGGATCCAGATGACTGACAATTGGGAATGTGTGCTGGATACTTCCATGCACCAGGAATTTTGCTAGGCAGTTTATAATGCAACACCTCATGTAACCTTTTCAATTATCCTAAGAGGTTATTATCTCCATTTTTCATCTCGTTATTATTTCTGTTTTACATGTAAGGAAAGTGAAGCTCACAGATGTTGTGCAATTTGCCCACTTTCCTTATAGTTAGGAAGTGGCTCAACCAAGATTGGAACCCAAGTCTGATGGTCTCTTAAGCATTATATGGCCTCCCAATTTGGTTGTCTACATGGCTGCAATTACTAGACGATTGCTCAAAACTGCTGCTTTGTAATGGCTGGGGAGACCCTTTAAAGAGGGCTTAGCCACCATACAGACAAGAAATGCGAAAACAATGCCCACCATTCAATGGGCATAACCTCCCCCCACCACCCCTGGTTTATGAGTCAGTGCAGACTTACCTTGGAGTATGTGCATATTAACCAAGCCAGCTCCTGCAGATCTATTTCTGACCTTGCGCTTCAGCTCGTCTTCAGTCTGTAAAGCAGACACAGGATAGGTTTGGCCATCAGTCTCAGTAAATAAACTGTACAACTGAATCACCCACTTTTTTTTTTCCTTTTGTTTTTCATCGCCAACTTAAAAAAATAAATTTTATTGAGAAACATCCACACACGCACAGTCCGATCATATTATACAATCAATGGCTCATCATATCATCACATAGTTGTGTATTCTTCACCATGATCATTTTTAGAACATTTTTATCACTCCAGAAAAAAGAAATAAAAAGGGAAAAAAAAGAACTCATATATCCCCTTCCTCTCATTGACCCACAGTATTTCAATTTATCCAATTTTTATTCTTTATTCCCCCTATTATTTATTTATTTTTTATCCTTATTTTTTCTTTTACTCATACTCTGGATAAAAGGAACATCAGACACAAGCTTTTCACAATCACACAGTCACACTGTAAAAACTATATATCTACACAGTTTTCTTTACGAATCAAGGCTACTGAAACACAGCTCAATAGTTTCAGGTACTTCCCTCTAGCCACTCCAATACACCATAAACTGACAAGGGTATCTATATAATGCATAAGTATAACCTCCAAGATAATGTCCCAACTCTGTTTGAAATCTCTCAGCCACTCAGACTTTATTTTGCCTAATTTCTCTCTTCCTCCTTTTCATCAAGAAAGCTTTCTCGTTTCCTTGATGCTGGGTCCTGGCGCATCCCCAGGAATCAGGTCCCACATTGCCAGGAAGATTTACACCCCTGGGAGTCATGTCCCACAAAAGGGGAAGGGCAGTGATTTCACCTGCCAAGTTGACTTAGAGAGAAAGGCCACTTCTGAGCAACAAAAGAAGTTCTCTGGGGTGACTCTTAAGTCATAATTATCAATAGACTTAGCTTCAACTCTGCAGGAATAAGCTTCATAGGGGCGAGATTGAGGGCTCAGCCTATTGAATTGGTTGTCCCTACTACTTCTGAGAATATTAGGAATTCCCCAGATAAAGAAATTGACTATTTTCTCCTTATTCTCCAGTGCCCCCAATGGCACTTTGCAAATAATTTTTTATTTTCTACCCAAATTACTCTGGGATAGAATGGGGCATCACATTAGCCTGGACAAACCAATAAGAGCTCATGCCCTATTCAAGATTCCATGTAATTATATTGTTCAAGTAAACTGACTATAAAGTTAAATTAGATAATGTACTACCCAAAATATAAATGTTGCACCAAATACACTTCTCTCCCTTTGGTCTTGCACAGAGGTTGAAGTTTGGAAATATGGACCGTATCACCTTTTACCCAGTATTTTGATTTACCTTAGTCCTATCCAGATCAGCTTCATTCATATCTCTAGACGAAGTCTGATCACTTTTTCAGCTTTTTTGTTTTTTTTTTTAACAGGGGTAATGCTGGCTTTCATAGCTTCAGAGCTCTAATTCTGTGTCTCAGGTGTTACAAAAATACCTGAGGTTTCAGGAAAAGACCAGATTATACACAAACAGCTCTGTATCTCAGGATTTAGAAATATCAGTTACAACACCTAAATATATGTGACTGCTATAAGATCTTACAATCTAGGACCCAACCTGATAACCCACACTCTCAACTTCAATTCTCTGAACGTGTATATTACAGCTAACCCATATGAGTGAGGCATAATATTTGTCTCTTTCTGACATTTTACTCAACATAATGTCCTTGAGGTTCATTCACCTAGTTGCATGTCTCACAACTTCATTCCTTCTTGGAGCCACTCAGTAGTCTGTTGTATGTAAACATCACAGATCCCCCTTCCTTTCCTCCATCATTGTACCCTTAGGCCACTCCCATCCATTGTGAATCCTGTCCCCATAAATACCAGTGTGCAAATATCCATTCATGTCCCCACTCTCAGTTCCTCCACTTACATACTGAGCAATGGGGTGGCAAGATCATATGGCAGCCCCACCCCTAGTCTCCTGTAGAAGTACCACACTGCCCTCCAAGGGGCTGCAGTCTCAGCTTCCCTACATTTCTTTCTCAACATTTTCTCTAGCACTTGTTTCTCTCAGTTCATCTTTGTCCCCCAATATAATTGTCATATTTAACTGTAGACTAAAAACAATCTTAAAATTACTGCCACTATTTAACTTTTTGGCATGACTTTGTAGGTTTTTTAAAATCATTATGTCAGAAAAGATATTTATACATGGCTGAATAATCAAGGATTTTCCCTTTTTTAAAAAAAAGACTTTTTTATTGTATAGTATAACATATATACAAAGTAAAGAAATAAAAAAACAATAGTTTCAAAGCACTCTTCAAAAAACGGTTCAGGACAGATCCCAGAGTTTGTCATGGGCTACCATACAGTCCTCTCATATTTTTTCTCCTAGCTGCTTCAGAATATAGGAGGCTAGAGGGCTTAAATACTTTTTAATCATCACAATCGGCTTTTTTGGTGAACAATAACATACATACAAAAAACTATAAATTTCAAAGCACAGCACCACAATTAGTTGTAGAATATATTTCAGACTTTGACATGGGTTACAATTTCACAATTTTAGGTTTTTACTTCTAGCTGCTCTAAAATACTGGAGGCTAAAAGAGATACCACTTTAATGATTCAGCATTCATATTCATTTGTTGAGTCTTATCTTCTACATATAGTTCCACCATCATCTTTGATCTTTCCATACCTCTCATTGGGGTTGTTTGGTCTATGGCAATTCTAATTTTTTGATATTGGAAGGGTCTGTCACTAATATGGGGTAGGGAGATGGAACTATCTGACGTTCGGGAGAGGCTGGGCTAGGTGTCAGGATTTATCTGGACCAGGGACCCATCTGGAGGTTGTAGGTTTCTGGAAAGTTATTCTAGTGTCTGGAACCCTTGTGGAATCTTATATATTGCCCTAGTTGTTCTTTAGGATTGGCTGGAATGGTCCTGGTTGGGGTTTGGCAGGTTATGATAGGTAGCAAGGTCTACCTGAAGCTTGTGTAAGAGTGACCTCCAGAGTAGCCTCTTGACTCTATTTGAATTATCTCTGCCACTGATACATTATCAGTTACACTTCTTTTCCCGCATTTGGTCAGGTTGTAATTGTTGATCCCACGGTGCCAGGTCTGGATACATCCCTGGGAGTCCTCTCCCATGTCGCTAGGAAGACTTTCACCCCTGGATGTCATGTCTCATGTAGTGGGGAGGTAAATGATTTCACTTGCAGAATTGGGCTTAGAGAGACTGAGGCCACATCTGAGTAACAACAGAGGTCCTCAGAAGTAACTCTTAGGCATGCCCATAGGCAGTCTAAGTGTCTACACTACCTTAATAAGCTTCAAAAGAGTAAGCTTCATGATTGAGGGCATGGCCTATTGATTTGGGTATCCCTAAAGTTTGACACAGTATCATAGGATTCCCTGATGGTAAGGTTTAATAGTTCCATAGTCTTTTCCCCCTCCCTCAGGGGACTTTGCCAATACTTTTTGATTATCTGCTTAATATACTCTAGGATGTTTCCAGGCATTACAATAATCTATATGGGATTAAAGGACCTCTTTCTCATTTCTCAGTTCATTTTTAAACAATTTTATTTGCACTTCATACAATCCAACCTAAATAAATAGCGATGCCTTCGCCACCATAATCTATATGAAGACGTTTCCTTTTCTTCTACATAGAATCCATAGCCCTCCCTCATGCCCTCTGCTTGACATTTAGTTTTGGCATATTGCTTTTGTTACATTCAGTGGAAGTCTATTAATATGTTACTGTTGACTATAGACCCTAACTTACATTGATTGTATTTTTTCCCCATGTATGGTCCATTTTCAACACCTTGCAATGTTGACATTCATCTGTTCTCCCTCATGCAAAAGCATGTTATATTTGTACATTTAATCACCATCATTGTCCACTCCAGGCATTTCTAAGTGATACCATCTCAGTCTTTATCCTCTATCTTTCCTTCTGGCTTCATATGGAATCACCTACTCTTAACTTCTTAAAAAATCAAGTCTTTTCAAAGGGGAAAAGTACTCTTTTTCATGACAACTGGAAAATGCAAATACCCCTGGTCACCTATGCTTTGATGAAGGAACACTTACAAGTTCCTCCAGAAATTGGAGGATGGGAGAATAAGATGAGGAGGTAAAAATCTTTGGTCCATGTCAGGTCCATGCCTCTAAAGGTCAGGCAGGTAATATATTGTTAAAACTGTGATACTCCTGGGTTGCTCATGCTTTAACAATTCTGTCCCACACCTTTTAAAACAGTCCCCAAATTAACTAGGGTCCAAGATGAAACAATGCCTAAATCTACCTATTAAACATAACGACATATGCCCTTCCCTCTTCCTGCTGCAACTTTTTTTAAAAATATTTTTTTTATTTTTTATTTTTATTTTTTTCTCTATATTATCATTTTATTTCTTTTTCTGTTGTCTTGCTATTTCTTTTCCTGCTGCAGCTTTTGCTCTTAGGACTTGCAGAAACATGTAGGACTTGTAAAGCATGTCAATTCAGACCCACCGTAAGTTGTAAAGACACTTAGAGACTTCACTGAATCTCATCACCTGCTTGTGGAGGGAGCTGTCAGCATAGGCAGTGTAGACCACAGCAAGCCCCAAATTAGACCTCAGGTCCTCGATTTCTAGTTCTGGGTTTTCATTCCAATATATTAGATCTCCTCTTTGGTACCTGGGAAGGATCTGGGGATCATTCCAGATCTGAGGAAAGACAGTCTGCTGTTCTTTGTTATTCTCCAGGTAGCAGAAATCACAACCACTCACAAGCAACTTTGAAGAGTTCCAGAGCCCTGATCATCACCTCCACCCGCAGACTAGCTACAAGGCTAAAACCCTTAGGCAAAGAAAGCCAGGAGAAAAATATCCCCTTCACTTTTCCTTCTCACCCAATAAAATGCTGATGCTTGCTCGGTAGTACTTCTATTATTGATAAATTCAGGTTGCATAGATTTGTTATGAAGGTGCAGAACACATGCCTATATTTTTCCCTCAAAGGCTAAAAAAAAACAAGGGGAAATAAACACAATTTATGGTATAATTAAGTGGCTGCAAATAAGCTCCACATTCACACATCCAGCCTTACTTTTCAATCGGATTTTTAAAAATATGATTGCTGCTAAGAAAGGACTGTAACGAAAGGTAAAGCAGCTTGAAAGCCCATTCTGCTTTCTTTTTAAAAGTCTTTTTGGCCCCTTGTGTGTCCTTGCAGTGATCCCTTAAGATCAAGAGGCTGGGGACTTTTTAAAGCTAAATAGTGGAGGCCATTTCAACAGTTTTCAGCACAAGCAAGATCCCATCTGGTGGGGGGCCAGGGCACCGCCAATTTGGTTGCGTTTGTAGTAGAATTCTATATGCTTGAGGCAAAGTTGAGCACTCAGAGACTCTTGCCCTGGAGACTAAGTTTCAGGAATGGCACTTTGCAGAAATTACCTTGTCAGTATCCAGATTTTTCCTTTGCTCATGGAATTCAGTTGGGTTTTTCAGTGCTGAAATGGAAAAGCAGAGACGTGAGCAGAGAGTTGGTTAGGGGCATTGGTCAACCTTGCCATATGGGCTGGTGTGCTTGCTGAGCTGTGCGGTACGGAGTGATTGCCTTCATGAGGCCAACAAGCGGTCAGAGAGGGAAGGCCTGGGGGCCATCAGCATCCCTGAAGCCAAGGGAAACAGGAGAAGGCAGAATTTAGGTCTAAACCAGGAGAAGCAGCAGAGACAGAATATGCGACAGGGAAGAGACGTGGTGGAGGCAGGGCATTCCAAGTTCTGAAGGAAATAGAGAGACTGGTGGAAAACTGGAGGTGGAAGCAATGCTCCAGCTTGAGGGAGAGGAGTAGTCTGGAGTCACTAGTACCCTCTTTGACCTTGCTCTGCCCTTGAATGCAAAAGCCCAGGGGAATGACTGTGTTTCCCAATTTGTAGGAAGGGATTTGTACTTTGCATAAGATATTTGGCCAGTTGGAGAGGGACTTGCAACCAAGGGTACTGAGGGAGCAATGCAGAGTTTAGCAATTATGAGTAGTCTGGAGTCACTAGTACCCTCTCTGACCTTGCTCTGCCCTTGAATGCAAAAGCCCAGGGGAATGGCTGTGTTTCCCGATTTGCAGGAAGGGATTTGTATTTTGCATAAGATATTTGGCCAGTTGGAGAGGGACTTGCAACCAAGGGTACTGAGGGAGCAATGCAGAGTTTAGCAATTATGGGCAGGAAGGGACTTTGTGAAATATAACTCCTATCCACTAGAGAATGGGGAAACTGAGGTCCTCAGAAATTGATTGACTTGCCCAGGGTCACACAAGCTAGGGCTAAGAGCTAGATCCCTCAATAACCCCTACCTCTTTCAAAGTGTGATGTTCAAAATGCTTAACAGCTGGTAGATGCAGGCACTGGCCAGTCCTAGCACACAGTGGCCATGACAAGTTGACCCACTGTGCCAGTGTGAAGGGTGCCAGTCTCTACACGTTCCACTGTTCTGGATCTCACAACCATCTCACAGCATCTCCTCTTGGTCACTTGGCAAGCTCTTTTGACTTAGCAAAGAAGTAGGATGTTGTTCAGCAAAATCCTACATTTTTTATTTCTGTTTTCCTGATCCCCTGGAACAATCTTAATTAGGAGCCACAAATAATCCCTTTTCACTGTAAGTGATGAGGAGGGACAAAGTTACAGAATTGCAACCACGTTTTCTGACTTGTAAGTCTGGACAAGTTGCTGAATCATAGGACCTCGAGCTTCAATATGTCCCCAACAGATGTTTATTCTTAAACTGCAGGCACTGACATAGTCTCCCAAACCTTGGCCACCACCAAAATTAGGTTTCTGGCCAAACTGGCACTTGGGACCACGTGTGCTTTTGCGTATGTGTGTGAGAGAGAAAGTCGACAGGTCCTTAGGACTGTACTAAATTCAGGTACAGTTTTTAGAAGGGCTTGCTGGATTTCAAGCAGACTCAGCTGGTGGCTGGTAGGTCATAATATCTGCCATTCAACAGGCTGCTGGGAAGTGAAGACATGCTTTCTAGAAATCTCTCAATGTCACCCCAACATCAGCAATGACAACTAAAGGAAGATACAGAGTATCCCCAGCTAGATGGCTTGTGCCATGGGTGGTTTACAAACACCCTTCCCTTCAACCAGAGATTAAGAGGCTTCCTTTCTCATAGGAAAAAAAGAATTTGAATGCGTTTTTGAATATTACAGTTGCCACTGATCTAACACTGGCTTCTCTTTGCGGCTTTTCACTCTTAAAAATGGATTTCTATGCAAGACCTGCCTCCTGAGATAGCCCTTTCTCCTTTTCTGCTCACTCAGGGCCTCCAGGAAATCATTAGGAGAAAGGAGCAGTTTACTGCTTTGCTCGTGCATCTTCTTTGATTTTTTCTCTGGTCCTCACCCTCAGGAAGGAAGTTTGCCTTTGGCTGAATTTGCTCATGGTTGCAATTCATATTGAGGGTATTCAGGAAGGCAACTCCCAGCTCTCAGGTAACCAGATCATACAAAGTCTGCTTGAAGTCCAAGGGCCCTTGTGCATCTGTGTACCACCTGTAAGTCTTTGTCTCCGGCCCATGGCCTGGTGGTCCTGGAAGAAGGAAAGATATGGTGGTGTGGCTTAATCACGTATGTACTCCTGAGCTTAGTCAGGCCTTGTTAAATGGCTAAAAGGAATAACATACTTTTCCTCAAGAAGCTTTCCCTAAGGGAACAGTTACATGCTGAACCCAACTGGTTTCAAATGGGCTTCAGATTCAGGAGAGATTTATCTGTTTCTCACCCTCCCCGCAAGACTCTTCAGTTCTTAGCAGAGCTTGGTAATGGTTCTAAGAAACACTGCCTTTCCTATAACTTAGCGTGATGGAGCTGTAATTAATTCATCACTTCTTGGTATAGTGACCACCCTGTGAAATGATTCAGAGTCCAGTTCTCTGATGCTTGAGGTCTTGGAGAACCACCTTTGGCAGGGTGGGAGAAGCTATGTTGCCTTGCAACAATGCAGTAGAAGTTTGCATACTGCATCTCACTGCCCACTCTCCTCTCAGCATTGGAGGGGAGTTTTACGGGAGCATTGGTTCAACAGCAGGCTATGGAAAGCTACCCTGGACTGACACCTGTCTTTTTCGTGACTCCAGAGAACATCGGTTTTAGCGACTGCCTCTGGAGGGGTCCGTGAGAGGTAGGATGCCACCCAGCCCCCCTCCCAACTGGCTTTTTTGGAAATTATATTGAGGGCATTTTACTGCCAGCCCTGGGAGTATCAAAAGGCAACATTTTGTATTTAAAGGGCATTGACGTTTAAGATGGAAAAGGAATTTGGTTTCCTAAATTAAAAAAAAAAAATCAGAGTGATTTCATATTAAAATGTGGTTGTACATTCTGTCAGCCATGCATCTAAGCCTCTCCTCCTTGGAGGAAGACTAATCGCTTCTCACAGGGGAATTTGTGTTCTCGCCTCAGTTTAGTTAGGGCTGTTCCTATTTCTGTCCCTACAGCTTCGGCTAATTTGGGTCAGCTCTGTGTATAAACATTTGCTTACTTAGAGCTCAGGAAAAGATCTGGAGATAAGACTAAGCCTCCTGCAGTCCCCTGCTCTCAATTCCATCCATATGCCTCTGGCAGGATCCCAGAAAAAGGAGAAATTAGGCTGCAGGGGCCACCAAGAAGTCAATTAAGCAGACGGAGCTGGCTCTGAGCACAGGTCAGGGTGCCTGGTCTTGGGAGGGTTCTGGCAGTAGAGGCAGGGCTATTCCCGCTGCAGGCTGACTCTTCCCATGGGGTTCTCCCGCTACCCAGCAGGGCAGGGTTTGGAGTTCAGAGAGAACCCCGTGACTTTGGCTAGTAAGAATAAAGACCAAGAGGCAGAATTAAAGAGCTGGAGTCCTGTATACAGCAGCTAGAGTCACAGCTCTCAAAGTGTGTCCCCCTGGACCAGCATCTTCAGCATCACTTCAGATCTTGTCAGAAATGTAAATTTGGGGGCCCCACCTAAGATTTCTGAATCTGAAATCAGGGTGGGGCCCAGCAATCTGTGCTTCATCCAGTCCTCCAGGGGACTCTGGTGTGCATTAAAGTCTGAGAATGACTGACAGCTCTGAGTTGAAAGGCCAGTGGTTCCTGCCTAGGGTCATTAGGGATTTAGAAGTTGGAAAAGGCAGTAAGTGAATTTCCCGGACTGATTTTCAGCATTTCAGACAGTTGAAGAAAAAAGGGTATATTTGCCTCGAAAAAAATGCTGCTTAGGCTAATGAAGCTGTCACCTTTCACTGCTGCTGCCTGGAACCATAGCAACTTGGTTTAGTAATGGTTGCTCTGATCAAAAAGCAACGGATGGGTGGGCCACGGTGGCTCAGCAGGCAGTGTTCTCCCCTGCCATGCTACAGACCTGGGTTGGCTTCCTGGTGCCTGCCCATGGCAAACACAAAACAAAACCAAAAAACAGATATAGGGATTAATAATTACTGACTGTATGTAGGGTTTTGGTGTGTGTGGGGGGGGGTGATAAAACTATTTCAAACACAAGAACTAAGGAAGTGATGAGTATAATTAATGGAGCCTTGGGTGACCAAAAATTGGGGAACCATCAATTTGGGTTCTGCCTTGCTTTGCCACTTATTTTGGCGTAACCTTGAGCAAGTTTGATAATCTTCTGTTCTCTGTTTCCCACCTATAAAATGGGACTCACAATGAGTGTTTTCCCTTTGTCTCATTATTAAAGACAAACCAGATCATGAGTATTTTTCTTCCAAGAAATTGGAATACATCCCATGTATAAATGACAACACTTCAGAAATTCTACTCTTTCTTTAGGATAGCAATAAATTGTTTTTCAGTGTCCAAAAGGTATACTTTCCCAAGTAGCTTTATGATATTTAAGACCTGGCTTGTACACTTGGAGAATTTGATGCAACGTATATGAATACTTCGGAAATTCTCAGAAAAGCACGCAGAGGCCAATTCAGAGTATGCCTGTAATTGCTGGTTTACTATTTTCAAATGAAAAGGAACTGGAAAAATCTAAGGAAAGAGTGGGGGGTGGGGAGGGAATTAGGGTTGTTGACCCAAAGAGCTTGCCATGACAATCCAAGGCAGCTTTGGCTATCTCTGCATGTCAGATGTTAGAAAGAAGGGAAGAGGCAGACAGCTAAATCCCCTTGTGCAGTGTTCTGCTCAAACAGCCAACAGTGGGTGGTAGGGTGCTGTAGGGAAAAGCCAAGTCAAATTAATGCACGGAGAAAAGGAAGAAAGACTTCATCCAGTCAACTTCTCAAAACTATCATGAAGCTGCATGTTTTGTGGGTGCAGGGACTGCCCCAGTCATTCTTCTTGCTATTCAGGAGAAGTGTCACAGAATTCAGGGATTTACCAAGGCTTTGCAGTAAGTATGTGGTTGCTGTGGCTTGGATTAGTCTGCAAAACAAATAAAGGCAGCACCATTCATAGACAGCTCATTGCACCTTTAAATTCATTTACATCGATCAGTTCATGGAACCAAGCTGCCCAGACAATTCATTCTTAATTGCAGAGACTTTCTCTGGGTCTTGGTGGATAAGTAACAGCCCCTCTGGGACCCAGTCCTCTAAAATCCATTTTTGTACTATAATCCCATCTTTTGTATTCCCAGGAGAATAAGCAAAATTGTCCCTCCTCTCTCTCTCTCCTCTGGGTTCAACTTTACTCATCCCACTTTTAATAGGTGAGGAAGAAGGAGGGATAAAGCCATTTCTTCTCTTCAATCTGCCCAGATACCCATCTCCTTGTAGTGGCCTCCATTGGTCCAACATGCTTAGTAGGCACAGTGATGTCCATTAATGTTGATGGAATGATTTGGTGCCCCTTTTGGAGCCTAAGGACCTTGGAACAGAAATTGCATCTGCCTCCCCTGTGGCAGGAGGGACCATGGAATGCTTCTCGTAGCAGATTGTTAATGAATATTTACTGCGTTGCTCTGTGATCATTTTATTGAATCCAAACCCCATAGCTAACCATCCTTCCACAACTAAATTTTCTGAAGAGGTTGGAATAGCATGGCATCACTTAAGATTCTACCCAGAAGAGTGATGCTCAAGGAAAAGAACTGTAGGGGAGAAAATGTGCATGAGAAATGATCAATGGATTCAAGGCCTTGCAGGTATACAAGGGGCCACAGTTGGCTCAGTCCTAAGGCATGAGGAAGTAGAGGAGCTTGAGCCTTTTGCAGCCTTGAGCCTGAAAAGGAGGAAGGGTGAAACTGTTCCTGTTGAGTCCTAGGAGGTGGTGATAGGACTTCACAAAGAAGGCTATTCAAAATTTCCATTTGGTGATTCAGAGGTAGGATTTTGGAGATAAGTCCAGATGACAAATTCCTAAATATTTAAATTCATGTCAGGAGGATATTTCACTAAGGTCTCATAACTATTTTGAAAATGTGAATTCCATAACTAGTAATGTAAATGTGAAACAATCTTAGGACCTGGCTTGGGCACATGCTCCTGGTCTAAGAACCCTTTTCCCACTGTTTTGAATTCTTCTGGGGCTCTGCATTGACCTCCTAACCCTGCCTTTCTTGATTAAAAGTCAAGGGAGGTGGCCTTTAAAATCATTCAGAGCACCCACAAGGAAAAAATCCTAAACCCGTAATGCAAAGTAAATTCTCAAGAGAATTGATTAAGGGACTCATAAAAGGGAATTTTTTGCTGGTTGCTATGGCCTGTTTGTTACTCAGTAGTAAGCCCAAAACCTTCAGGATGCATGTCCAGAGGGAGAGAAGAAAGAAAAGTTGATCTATTTGGATTTATTCCCCTAGTCAACTGAAAATTTCCCATGACTCAGTTCACTGAAATCAGTTTAGGATGAAAGTAGGGGTGAGCGACTCTAAAATTTAATCACTGTTTTGGTGTGCAATCGAAATGAAATCTGCTATACAGCTAAGTCAATGGAATGTTTCAGTCATGATGAGGCTAGATTGTGAGGTAGAACTTGAAACCATTTTATTAAAACATTGGTTTACCCTTGCAATTTTAGCAAATTTTTTTTTCATTGTTCCAAATTTCAACTGAATATTTGAGGCACAAAATGCTTCATAATAGCAACTAAAGTGCTGTTCAGGTCAAGAGATTTCTTTTGAACATTCTAGAAAAGAGGCCTAGATGGAGATGGAGGTTCTGCCACAACCGAGGGGTAGCATTTTTTTGCAATGGACAAAGTTCTGATGATTTTATTTTATATAAAACCAACATAAATAAAGACTAATTCTGTCAAAAGATGGCAGGTGTTTCTGTCGACCAGCTTAAACCAGTACTTCCCTCAAGAAAATAACATTAGGACAATTTACAATTCACTTGGCCAACAGCTTTGAATTTGGGCCATTAATGGTAAGTTTTAAAATTTGCAAAAGGTTGGAATTATTTCAGATTTGATGGATAAAGTGAGACTCCATTAGTAGTTTTATTTTGCATGCATTTATATTCTTAATCTAAATTTGAAGAAAATGGGACCACATGGACTTTGGGAGTAGTCAAAAAATCTCTTACGCTTCCTCACCTTCAGTTTCATGAACATTGAAGAACATGGGAATTGGACTAGGTCAGGAGTTTCCAAACTCTACTCTGAAGAGAACCAGGCCCTCTAAAGGGGAAACTTGATTAAAAGTCAAGGAAGCCCTCCAATGCCAAAGGCTTCTGTATGGGATAAAGGAGGCTGGGCAAGTGGGGCAGAGTTCCCCAACCCTGTTTCAGCCACACAGCTCTTTCATGATCTCTTAAACACATGTGTGGACAATATAAGTTTTCTTTAAAAATTAAAACAAATTGAAAACCAATGTTTGTCATTTGGTATTGATCTCTAATCACCATTAACTTTTCTTCCTTTCTCACTCTCTTTCTTTCTTCTTTCCTCATTATTTTTAGAATTCAAGTAATTGAATGAAAAAAAAAAAAAAGGAAACTCTCTTGTAGAAAACAAGGTGTTCCAACATGAATTATACTTATGTGCCTTCTTATCACCTATTCCACTAAGGAGTTAAACCTCTGGAGGAACATCTTGCTCATTGTTGTCATTGCATCTAAGGTAGTGACTCAGTACCCTGATAATCTGGTTTACAACAAAGTTGGTTGAAACAATGAATTGAAGGAGATCCCCTGCCCCCCACCGAAATCTTTGCCACTTCTTTCCTTCTCCCCATCGTTTGCCTGAGTAAATACAAGCTGTTATGCATTGGATTTAGATTGCTTGTTTAATCTGATTGGACTGGAGAGGCTAAACATCTCTGCCCCTATGTTCTAGCTCTATGGAGTGCAAACCCAAGCAGGTCCTGTCTAGGATGGACTTAGGTTGGGTGCCTTGCCATATATTGGATGCTTTTTACAGCAGAATCTATGCCATTGGAAAGTCTGATTGAGAGATAGTGGCTGAAAACTAGGTACACCAATGACTATTAATTAAGCTTTTATCATTTTGCCGATTTAAAAAATTTCATTATTTTTAGGACTTTTCCAGAAACATGATAGAACGGATTTTGCATGCACAGTTTCTGTTGAGCAATACTTCTTTAAAATGTACACTATTTAATTGTGAAAAGACTGGAGAACAGAATACATCTCCACTGGGACCCAGGACACAGATGGGCATTTGATTCATGTAGCGTACATGAAAGGGATTATTTTTAAAATGTGCCATAGGTTAATTCTTATTTTTATTGGGTGTTTTTACTGAATGGTATTTTTACTCAGTCTTCCAAAAAGGAAGCACTTGATGATATTCAATTAATAGTGAACTGAAGTAACTCCCAAAACATTGAAAACAGGGAGCTGATAAAAGAATTATGCCAATGGTGCTTTTAGAAAAAATAATGATTATATTCAATTTTAAAAGTAGGTGGAGGAAGGTTGGGGAAGCCCATAGTGAATTGTGTTTACCTTAAAACCAAACTTAACACGTTGGAAGTTACGGCACAATCCACATTATTAAAGGGAAGCCCCTCAAAGGTGAATAGAAATTGGGGCAAAGCATCAAAGGTCTGGGGTTTCTGCTGAGCAGATTCTATAAGGCTCTTGGAAACCAATATGGAGTCTTAGCTTAAGTGGACTCTGAGATGCTTTCCAACTCCCAAGTTACATGTTACTTTACTACTGTAATAAACCAGTGAATAAGAGGTACAGGTACTCACGTGGTATTATGCCTTGGTTAGCCAGATGTTCCTGGGTCCTTCTCTGTTGAAGCCGAAACTGTAAAACTTAGAAAAGGAAGTGTTAGTTTGTGGGTTTGGCCCTATTCAGGCTTCATATTGGTTATGAGTACAATCATTTATACAGTCGTCTCTCTTCTCATTTTATTATAGAGTCAGTTCTGAAAGTAAAGGAGATGTTTATTTCTGTTTTATACATGAAGAAAGAAGGTTCAGAGAAACTGTGAGGTTACAGGAATTTTCAGCAAATTTATAACAAGCTGGGATTAGGACATCTGGCTCCTTTCTGAAATGAATGTTATTTTCATGGCACCATGCTCCCTCTTTCCCCAGTACAACGTTTGGGAGATGAATATCATCAAATTCTGCTTGGGTAGCAGCCTGAGATTTGAAAGAGGAGACAGTACAACCTGGGTTCAAATCGTGTCTCAACCACTCTAATAGAGGTCTAACTCTGGGCAAGTTGCTTAACTCCCCTGATCCTAAGTATGTAAATGGGAACAATGCCTATTCTGCAGTGTTGCTATGAAGTCTGATAAAACAATGTGTGTGATTTGCTTAGCAGAGCACATGAGATCGTCAGTAAATGGTAGTATAATTAAAGAATTTGGACTCCATCTGGGAATTAAAAGAAGGAGATATTAGGGTTATGCTTTGCTTAGAGAAAGTACAAAAATTTTTTCTAGACTTTATGTTATAAAAACTTGTTAGTACCCATAGCACCAAAAGATTATATATATCACATATGTATAATAAAAATACATACTAAATTATGAATGAGAAAATTTGCAATTTTCTCCTTCCCTCACCCCCACCCCCAAACACATTCCATCTTTGAACATTCAGCCTCTCCAAGGAATCTCCATTTTCTCAGGGGGATTTTGAGTTTGCCATCTTAGTTCTTGGGTTTAAGTTGCACAGAACCATGGTAGAAAGAGAAGTTTTCAAGGAGTAGGATTGGTTTAATCAGCATACAATGAAAAGTGAGCATGAGAACTGCTTTTATGAAGAGAAAATCGGGGGAAAGAGAAGCAAAAATGAGCAGGGCCAGGTAGGCTGAATTTCAAGTATATTCAGTATTTCAGAGTGAGTCCTCAGAGAAAATGCAGTCAGAAGATGGACTAAAAGTTAGAGGAATGGGGAAAGACAATTTAAAAAAGTGTTGTGATCAGTTTTGAGTTGGATTCTTTTGAGCTTTCTTTGAGAAAGACCAATAATGTTTGAATTGTTTTTAATTAATTTTGGTTGCCAAACTGTGTTTCATTAAATAAGTCTCATAAGCCTTCATTTTAAGATAACTACAAAAAGGATTGAATTGCTTTACTTTGTCATAGAGAGTAATGATACGAAAGCTTTGCTGTTGAAGTTCCCTCCAGACCAACACTCCCACTACTAAAAATTATAAACTCTGGGGGTTGCAAGCATAATTCAGTGGTAGAATTCTCGCCTGCCACGTGGGAGAGCTGGGTTTGATTCCCAGCCCATGAACTTCCCCCAAACAAAACAAACAAGCAAACAAAGATCCAGCCAAACAAAAATCCAACAAATGGTGCCACAATAATGGGATACTCACATGGAAAAAGAATGAAACGTGACCTGTGCCACACAAAAAAATTATAGACTATGAACAAAGTACGAAAAACAAACTAACCCAGTATTCTGAAGAATAAACAAAATCAGGCAGGTTGTAAAGCAGAGTCAAAATGTAGAGAAATGACTTGCATGAGAGTCAGTTTCCCGTATTTTTCCTGAGGATGGCTCACAGGCATGAAGTGGGAAAGTACAGGCAACTAAAACAATAGAAAAACTGCACATCTTTCTAGCAAGGACAAACCAGGAAAAAAAAGGTACCGAGTCTATGATGTCATAGTGAAGGATAATCATGGAGGGGAGAAAGCTGGGTAAAGGGAACCCCTGACTCTTGTTATGAATTCCCAAACTCTCAGATTGATCCCTAAATGACATTTCCATGGGCGAGAATCAAAGCAGCACAGCAAAGGCTTAAAGAATTGAATTTAGATTTGAACCTATGTACACAAAAGCAAAAGGGAACTTAGAAATTGCATCTACCCAGGTTAATTGTCTGCTAAAACAAACACATAAAATCAGCATTCTCTAGAGACTATACAGAACTGAGAGTCTCCATAACATTAGATTTACAATGTCTACTACACAACCCAAAATTTCTCTACACAGAAAGAACCAGGAAAATGTGACCCATTCTAAATTTAAAGAGATAGCAAATAAATACAAATTTTGAGATGATAATCCTGTGATTATCAGATAAAGGGATCTAAAGTAATTTTTAACTATGTTCAATGAGGTAACAGAAAAAGTGCTTTAAATGAATGCAGATATAGGACATCTCAGCAAAGATATAGAAAAACAAATGGAAATATTAAAACTTAACAGTAGAATATATGATATAAAAAGTTTACTGGAGAGGCTTAAGAAAAAATGGATATAAGAGGAAAGAATCAGTAAGCTTGAAGCTAGAGCAACAGAAATTAACCAAGCTGAAGAATAGAGAGAAGAAAGATGAAAAAATTAATGGAATCTCAGGGATCTGTGGGACAAAATAAAAGAGTCTGACAACAAGTAATTCAAATCCCAAAAGGAAAGCAAAAAAAAGAAAGAAATAATGGTCAAAATTCTCCAAATTTGGTGAAAGACATAAATTTAAATATTCAAAAAGTTCAACAAACCCCAAACAGGATAAATTCATAAAAACCATATCTACATATATACGTAATAACCTGATGGCTGAAAATGAAAGATAAAGAGAAAATCTTGAAAGGAGCAAGGGAAAAGCAACACCTTATGTGAAAGGAAACATTGATTTGAATGTCCGCAGACTTCTCATAAGAAACTCCATAAAACAAACAAAAACCCAAAAAACTGTCAACCAAAATTCTGCATATAGAGATCTTCTTCCATCAATGAAGGTGAAATAAATATACTTTCAGTAAAAGAAAAATAAGAAAATTTGTTTCCAGCAGACTTTACTGGACAAAATGTTTAAGGAAAAACTCTTTTGGCTGAGGGTAATGACACCAGAGAGAAATCTGAATATTCAGGAATGAATAGAGTATCCAAAATGGTAATTGTCTAGGTAAATATAAAATACTTTTCTTTTTCCTCTTAAAAATTAAAAAAAAATGCATAGAACTGTTTAGAGAAAAACTATGGCATTGTCTTATGATGTTTTTAGGGCAGATAACACAGATGACATCTACAACATAAAGGAATGGCAAGGGAGCTAGGTTGATCAAGGGCCTTTATGGTTGTGAGAAATCTCCAGTTTACATGCAGTGGTACAATATGACTAGACTGTGCATTATTAATTATGTATATTGTAATCCTTAGAACTATTAAAAAATTCAAAGAAGTATATTCAAAGCCAATAAATTAAATTGGAATGCTAAAAATATTCAACTAATCCAAAAGAAGGAATATAGGGGCAAAATTGGAGTGGACAATCAGAAAATAAATAAAATGGTAGATCTAATTACATCAATAATTACTCTAGATTTTTAATAGTCTAACCACTTAAAATGAAAGAGATTATCAGAATAGATAAAAAAGAAAGCAATATTAATTACATGCAGTTTACAAGACACACACTTTAAATATAAAGAGTCAGATTGGTTGATAGTAAATAGATGTAAAAAAAATATACCATGCAAAGAGTAAGCATAAGAAAGCAAAAGTGACTATAGTAACATCAGATAAGACAGATTTCAAGTCAAAGTGTATTACCAGACATAGAGAGGGACATTTCATAATTACATAATTCTATATAATTATATAATTCTCTATATAATCATATAATTTCATAATTATATAGAGAGAATTTATCAGGAAGACATAGTGATTTTAAATGGATGTACTACCCCTAATAACAGAGCCTAAATACATGAAAAAAGTTGACAAAGACATAAATACACAATTTTGAAATCATTGTAGGAACATTTGATAGAATTAGTATCAATGTTTTATAGAACTAAAAAAAAGTCACCAATGACATTGAGAATTTGAATAACACCATCAAACATCTTGCTTAATTGATAATTACAGGACATTACAAATACCAAGAACAGATAAACATTCTTTTCAAGTGAATATGGTACATTTGACAAGTTATGCTGGATCATATAACAATTTTTGATACACTGAAAAAGTTTGAACTTATATAGAGAACATTGTGTGATCACACTGGAATTCATTAGACATCAAAATAATGCACAATCTTGGAAAATATTTGACAATATACTACTAAATAACTCGTGGGTCAAAGAAGAAATCACTAGAGAAATTAGAAAATATTTTGATCTGAATAATGATAAAAACACACTGTATTAAATTTTATGGAATATAACCAATGCAGTGCTGAGAGAGAAATTTAGAGTTTTAAATACTTATGTTAGACAAAGAGAAAGGTTTAAGATTAGTGACCTAAGATTCCACCATAAGACGCTCAAAATAAAATATACCCAAAGAAAGTAGAAGGAAGAAAGTAATAAAGATAAAAGCAGAAGTCCTCAAAATAGAAAGCAGACAGGGAGTAGAAAAAAATTGAAAAGCCAAAAGCTGTTTCATTTAAAGATCAATAAAATTGACAAATCCTTAGCTCTACTGATCAGGAAAAAAATGGACTACAAATTACCAACAGTCATAAAACCAGGTTATAACAAGGGGTCCTAGATGTTAAAGGGTTTAGATGCAGTTTCCAATTGACCAGGATGTCAGTGTAAGGCCCTCCAGGGAACCATTTCCTCACAGAATATTTGAGCAACTAGCAAAAACTGGCAGAACCATCTTACTCAGAATACCACAAAACAGTACCCTGGGCAAGGGCCAAATCAAGAAAATGCAGCTCTAAGAAATGGTGGGAGAAACATGTGGTGTCCTTGCTGGGTCCTGCCTCATCCCTCCCCACCACAGTGTAGGTTCCTATTTCAGAGGGAGAGGAGAATCCCTATGCATATACGGTGGTGCCTGTATATCAGTGTCAATCTATCCGGTGACAGACAGAAAGAATTAACCAGGAAATTGCTCTCTTGCTCATCCTCCCAAAATGTGTCCTGCAGGGAGAAGCAGTTTACAAATGGCTAACATGTTAAACCAAAAACCAGTTAAATCAAAGTGGCCAGGGGCAAAGGGTTGTCTGCTATAATAGAGCACACAAGAGGGGAGAAAGTATATTTTATAGGGAGTAGAGGGGGCATTTGAATTTCTGAAAAAGGGAGTATCAAGCACAAGGCTAGGAAAAGACACAGGTTCAGAAAAGATGGAGAGGACCCTGCATTTCACATTAGCCTTGGGCTGACCTTCGCGATAGAAGAGTCAAACTTTGAAAGAGAACACCACCTAATGCAAAGCCAATTTGCAAAGCCTGCCATAGGTGTTTTCTGCTTTTTGTTGTTGTGGTTAGTTTCTGGCACTTGAAAATCTCTGTCATGTCACTAGCTAGATACAAACCTAAGGAACAGACCACTCAGGGGCTAAATCCCAGAGTTAACACTTACCAATATTAAAAGGTACATCAGGTGTGCATGGGTAGTTTAGTGGTTAGAATGCCTGCCTTCCATGAGGGAGACCTGGGTTCAATTCCCAGATCCTGCACGCCCCCACCAAAAAAAAAAAAAAAAAAAAACACAAAGAGAAAAGGTACATCAGGCAACAGAAGATTACAAGATGAAGAAACAGGAAATGATGACCTAATCCAAAGAAACAAGATAATAAAAATCCAGACGCTATCAAGGAGGCAGTCCAGACTTTGAACATCCAGGAAAAAGACCTAAAAGATGAATCTCAATATGCTCAAGGAGATAAAGGATAATGCAGAGAAAACAATAAAGGATCTCAGGAAAACAATGAGTGAACAATATGAGAATCTCCATAAAAAGGAGGACATCATTTAAAGGAAACAAAGAGAAATACTGGAGTTGAAGGCCTTGACAACTAAAAGGAAAAAATTCCCCTGAGGGTTACAACAGCAGATTGGGGCTGGCAGATGAAACAATCAGTGAATTCCAAGACAAGACAACTGAAGTGATTCAATCTGAGCAGCAGAAAGCAAAAAATGAGAAAATTAAACAGAGTTCATGAATTCTGAGAGACACCATCAAGTATACCAGTATATGCATTATAGGAGTCCCAAAAGGAGAAAAAAAGAAAGAAATAGAAGGAATGTTCAGAGAAATAGCAGGAAACTCCCCAAATTTAACTAAAGTCATGAATATGCATATTCAAGAAGCCCAATGAACCTCGAATAAGATAAATTCAAAGAGAACCATGACCAGACATATAGTAGTCAACTGTCCAATGCAAAGGACGAGGAGAGGGCTCTAAGAGCTGTAAAAGAAAAGTAATGTTTTAGGTACAAGGGAGTCCTAATATGATTAAGTGCTTATTCTTCTTCAGAAGCCAAAGAGGCAAGAAGGTAGTAAGGCAAATATTTAAATGGCTGAAAGAAAACAATTCTCAACCAAGCATTTTGTAGCAAGTGAAATTATTTTTCAAAAATGAAGGGGAGATTAAGGCATTCCTAGATAAACAAGTTCATTGCCACTACACCTGTCTTATACACAATGTTAATGGGAGTTCTTCAGACTGAAAAGAAAGGACACCAGACAGTGGACAAAGTGACATAAATAAAGAGATATAATTTCTAACAAGTATGAAAAAGAAAGTGGGAGGAAGGAAGGATATAGGGACAGTGCATGTGTATGCTCTGGAAGTCAAGTTGATATGAAATAAAAAATGAATGTTATAGATTTAAGATGTTAAATTTTACTCCCATGGTAACCACAAAGAAAATACATGAAAAATATATAGAGAAATAAATGAAAAGAGACTCAAAATATTATGATGCAAAAATCAAATAAATATGAAAGTTAGCATTAACAGAAGAATTGAGGAAAAAAATAGGTATGAGACAAAAATAAAATAGCAAAATGATAGAAGAAAGTCATGTATTAACAATAGTAACTTTATATGTAAATGGATTAAGCTTTCCAGTCAAAAGGCAGAGATTGGCAGAATACTTAAAAAAAAAAAAGTCTGCCCCAACTATATGCTATATACAGAGACTGACCTTAAATTCAAAGACACAGTAGGTTGAAAATGAAAGGATGGGAAATAAATTATAACAAATAGTAACTAAAAGAGAGCTGGGGTTGCTATACTAATAACAGATGAAATAGATTAAATTAAAAACTGCTATGAGATACAAACAAGGTCACTATATAATGATAAAGGGGTCAGTTTAACAAGAAGGCATAACGATTATAAATGTAACCAATGGGGGGACCCCAAAATATATGAACCAAATATTGACAGAGTTGAAGGAGAGACAGTTCTAATTAATAATACAATTCAATACTTGAAGATACCACTATCAATAATGGATAGAACATCTAGACTGAAGACCAATAAAGAAATAGAAAATTTAAATGATGCTACAAACCAACTAGACCTACTAGACATATAAAGAACAGTCCACCAAACAACAGCAGAGTACACATTATTCTCAAGTGCACATGAATTATTCTCCAGGATACACCATGTCAGATCACACGAGTTACTCAATAAACTTAAAAAATATTGAAATCATACAACGTATCTTCTCCAACCACAATGGAATGAAGCTAGAAATCAATAAAAGAAGGATAACTGGAAAATTCAAATATGTGGACATTACACAACAAACTCTTAAACACCAACGGGTCAAAGAAGAAATCACAAGGGAAGTTAGGAAATACCTTGAGGCAAATGAAAATGAAAACACAACATACCAAAACTTATGTGATGTAACAAAGGCAGCACTGAAAGGGAAAAATATAGCTATAAATGCTTACATTTAGAAGAAGAAAAAGATCTTAGATCAGAGTCCTTACGTCACAACTGGAGGATAAAAAAAAAATGAGTAAAGTAAACCCAAAGTGAAGAAGGAAAGAAATAACAAAGATTGGAGTGAAGATAAAGGAAATAGAAAATAAAAACACATTAGAGAGAATCAAGGAAACCAAAAGAGGGAACTTTGAAAAGATCAGTAAAATCAACAAGTCCTTAGGGCAGAACCACAAAGAAAAGAAGAGGACACACATAAGTAAAATCGGAAATGAAAGGAAGCAGATTACTACAGACCCTGAAGAAATAAAAAGGATTATAAGATGGGACTATGAACAAGGTATGCCAACAAATTAGATAACCTAAATGAAATGGAAAGATTCCTAGAAACTCACAAACTACCTACAGTGGCTCCAGAAGAAATAGATCTCAACAGATCAATAGCAAGTAAAGAGATTGAATCAGTCATCAAAAACCTTCCACAAAGAAAAGTCCAGGACCAAATGGCTTCTCTGATGAATTTTACCATACATTCCAAGAAAAATTAACACAAATTCTGCTCAAACTCTTCCAACAAATTAAAAAATCAGGACCACTTCCTAAATCATTCTATGAAACCAACACTGCAACAATACCAAATCCAGATAAAGATGCCACGAGAAAAGTATATTACAGCCAATATCCCCTATAAATGTAGATGCAAAAAATTCTCAGCAAAACAGTAGTAAACCATATCCAACAGCACATTAAAAGATTTACCATGATAACTGAAGTTTATCCCACGTATACAAGGTTGGTTTAATATAAGAAAATCAATTAATGTAATACACCATATTAATAGAATGACGGAAAAGGACAAATGATGATTTTCAATTGATGCAAAAAAGGCATTTGACACAATCTATCACACTTTCTTCTTCTTCTTTTTTTTTTTTTAACATTTTTATATTCTGGAATATAACATATATACAAAAAAGCAATAAATTTCCAAGCACATTTTAACAAGTTGTTATAGAACAGATTTCAAAGTTTGGAATGGGTTACAGTTCCACAATTTCAGGTTTTTCCTTCTAGCTGCTCCAAGACACTGGAGACTTACAGAAATATCAATATAATGATTCAGCAGTTATACTCATTTGTTAAATCCTATCTTCTCTGCTATAACTCCTCCTTTTCCTTTGATCCATCTCCCAATTTTTAGGGATATTTAGGCTATGACATTCTAATTTTTTCATGTTGAAAGGGAATATCGACAATATAGGATAGGGGGATGGAACCAGTTGATGTTCTTGGAGAGGCTGCCCACTCTGGGTTTTAGGACTCATCTGGCCTTGGAAGCATCTGGAGATTATAGGTCTGGAAAGTAAACTCAGTGCATGAAAGTTTTATAGACTCTCAGAGCCCAGGTGTTCTTTTGGTCTAACAAGAATGATGCTGGTTAGGGTTTGGGAAACCATGGAAATTAGCAATATCTAGCCTGAAGTTTGCATAAGAATAGCCTCCAGAATAGCCTCTCTACTCCACTTGAACTCTCTCGGGCAGTGATGCCTTATTTTGTTAAACTTCTTTTTCCCCTTTTGGTCTGGAAGACGTTGTCGATCCTACGGTGCCAGGTCCAGCCTGATCACCAGGAGCCGTGTCCCACACTGCCAGGGAGACTCACACCCCTGTATGTCATGTCCCATGTAGGGGGGAGGGCAATGATTTTCCCTGCCGAGTAAGGCTTAGAGAGAGAGAGGTCACATGTGAGCAACAAAAGAGGTCCTCTGGAAGCAACTCTCAGGCATAGTTATTGGTAGGCTTATCTTCTCCACTACAGAAACAAGTTTCAAAGAGAAAAACTCAAGATTAAGGTCTCAGCCTATTAACTTGGGAATCCCTAGTATTTGAGAAGATAGTTAATAGTTCTGTATTTTTTCTCCAGTCCCTCAAGGAACTCCCAGCATGCGTTCTTGAAAAACACACTTAGAGAACTAGCAATAAAGAAAACTTCCTCAACATGATAAAGAACATATATGAAAAATCCACACATAAGATCGTACTCAATGGTGAAAGACTGAAAGCTTTCCCTCTAAGATCAGGAATAAGACAAGGACACCCACTGTCACCATTATGATTCAACATTGTACAGAAGTTCTAGCCAGAGCAATTAGGCAAGAAAAAGAAATAAAAGTCATCACATTGGAAAGGAAGAAATAAAACTTTCCCTGTTTGCATACAGCATTATCCTATATACAGAAAACCCTGAAATAGCCACAACAAAGCTCCTAGAGCTAGTAAACCAATTCAGCAATGTGGGAGGGCACAAGATCAACATGTAAAAAAGTTAGTTCTGTTTCTACACTGGTGATGAAACTTTGAAGAGGAAATCAAGAAAAAAAATCATGTACAATAGAAACCAAAAAGTCAAATTTCTAGGAATAAATTTAACTAAGATGCAAAGGACTTATGCATGAAAAACTATCGAACATTGCTAAAAGAAATTTTAAAAGACCTAAATAAATAGAAGGATATTCTGTGTTCATGGGTTGGAAGACTAAACATCAAAGTGACTATTTTCCCCATAGTGATTTATATATTCAGCAAAATTTCCAAAGCCTTCCTTGCAGAAATGGAAAAGCCAATCATAAAATTACTATGGAAGGGTAATATAAATCATAGCCAAAATGATCTTCAAAAATAAGAATTGGAGAACTCACATTTTCTGATATTAATACTTACTACAAAGCTACAATAATCAAAGAGCATGGTACTGGCACAAGGACAGACATAAAGACCAATGGAATTGAATTGAGAGTTCAGAAACAAACCTTCACATATATGGCCAATGTGTTTGTAATGAGGGTGCCACCTCCACACAATGCAGAAAGAATAGTATTTTTTCAACAAAAGGTGCTGGGAAAACTGGGTGTCCATGATACAAAATAATAAAGGTGGGTCCCCACCTCACACCATATACAAAAAGCTCAAAATGGATAAAGGATCTAAACATAAGAACCAAATTATAAAACTGCTTGAAGAAACCATTTGGAAGCATCATCAGGACCTTGTGTTAGGGAATGGTTTCCTAGACTTTATACCAAAAATCTGAGCAATAAAACAAAAAATAGATAATTGGGATTTTGTTAAAATTTAAAACTTTTGTGCATCAAAGGATCTTATCATGAGAGTAAAATGACAACCCACAGAATGGGAGAAAGTATTTGGAGACCATGAGAGTTTTTATATCTAGAATATATAAAGAAGTTCTTCAATTCAACAACAACAACAACAACAACAACACACACACACACACACACACATATATACACACACACATACAAATAGTCACAAAACGCAAAGATCCTCAACATCATTAGTCATTAGGTAAATATAAATCAGTCAAAGTGAGATATCATTTCACACCCTCTAGAATGGTTATTATTTTTTTAAAAAAACAAAACAATAAATGTTGGAGAGAAGGTAGAAACATAGGAATACTTGTTTGTTCATTGTTGGTGGAAATGTAAGATGGTGCAACCACTGTGGAAGACAGTTTGGCAGTTCCTCAGAAAGTTTAGCATAGAATTACCATATGACGTGGCAATTCCACTTCTAGGTATTATATACTCAAAGGAATTGAAAGCAGGGACTTAAGTATTGGCAAATTTATGTTTTTATAGTGGCATTATTCACAATTGTCAAAAGATGGAAGCATTCAAGTGTTCATCAGCAAATGAATGAATAAACAAAATGAGGAATATACTCACAATGGATTATTATTCAGTCATAAAAAGGAATGAAAATCTGATATATGTGACAAACAGGATGAACCGTGAAGACTGCATGCTGAGTGGGACAAGTCGGACAAAAAAGGACAAATGTTGTATGATCTCACTGATATGCAGTAATTAGAAGAAGCAAAGTCAGAGTCGGAAATTAGAATGCAGATTACCAGGGGCCAGAGAAGGGAAAGGAAATAGGGCACTGATGGTTAATTGGCAGAGTTTCTGTTTGGGCTGATGGAAGTTTTGGTAATAGATGGTGGTGATGGGAGTGCAACATTGTGAATGGAATTAACAGCACTGAATTATGTATTCAAACGTGGTTTAAGGGCAAATTTTTAGGTCGTTTATATGTTACTAGATAAATGTTTTACAAAACACTGTAGAATATGCAACATAGTGAACTCTAGTGTAAAATATGGACTACAGTTAATAGTATAATTATACTAATATTGTTTCACCAATTATAACAAAGTATACCGCACTAAAGCAAAATGTTAATAAGAGGAGAAATTGAGTGTGTGGGGGGGGGAGGGGGTATATGGGAGCTCTGTATCTTTTACATGACTTTTCTATAGACCTATAACTTCTCCAATAAAAAAGTCAAAAATAGATATAGGAGAATATTATTAACACCTTTGTGCCAATAAAATTGACAGCTTAATAATGTGGACAAATTCCTTGACAACTTCAACTTAACAAAAACCAACAAAAGAAGAAACAGAATATTTGAACAGCTCCGTATTTAAGAAATTATACTGATTATCCAAAACTTTCCATAAAAAAATCTCCAAGTACAGATGCTTTCACTGGTGCATTCTAGCAAAATGATATGATAGGGAATAAGTTGTTTTTGTGATTTCTTTCTCAAATAACCTGCATAGTTTACATATTTCACCAGCAGTAAATAAGAATCCTCAATAATGTCATCTTTTAATGCCAAGGGTCTTGATCCAACAAGGGAAAAAGTTCATAGAGATCTCCCACTGCTAGATGCAGCTATCATAAAGGCTTTTTCAATTTTCTAGGCATGGAGCTTTTTGGTTTAGATTGAGCTGATTGAGTTGAAGGGCAATGGAAATAGAAATGAAAGGAGAAAAACAAAAGATTTTGAAGAAAAAGAATTTGCAGAATTTGTTGGTAGGAGGGAGGAAAGAAATATACATATTACTATATGTCAAAGGAGTTGTTAATCTGGGGTCTTTGGATGTATTGTAGGGAATACAAGAACTCCCCAATATTGTATGCTGCTATCTCTGTATATGTGCATTTCTTCTTTGGGAAAGGAACATTTATCAGATTCTCAAACAGTTCCCCTCAAATTTAACCACCACTAATGCAGAAACTATGATGAATTTGAGAAAGGCTGATAAAATGATGTGCTTGAGATAATCTGAATTTTAAAATTATTTATGGAGAATCATAAATATTCTCCATAAATATTTATGGAGAATCATAAATAATATGCCCAACAGGCAACTGAGTTATGGTTAAGGATGAATCAGGGCTGGGATATTGATTTGAGTATCATCTTCAAACAGGTGGCCACAGAAACTTTTTTAGCAGAATTCCTGAAGTAAAAGGGATACATTATCAGTGGAAAGGGGGAAAACTCAAATAGGGATAAGATTGCCTTATAAATAAAGACATTAAAGAAGAGTTGGTAGAGAGCACAATTTATTCTATGCATGCAATATTGAGAAAGCACTCATTTCCATACTCTTCTTTTCTTGGTAAAAATTCTATCATTTGCAGATTTTTCATAGAAATATTAAAGGCATTCATACATTATGTCCACTCAATCATGCAATGAACATATGAATGCCTACTATGTGAAAGATAGGGTTTGCCATTGTTATAACTAAAAGTGAAAGGATGGATTTTTCCTTTATGACCTAACATAGAAGTTGGGGAGATAAGATCAATATTCCCTGATTACAAAATCTTGTTAGCCCATGTTTGTTTTTATTTCCCTGCTTCTCCTTCTTTTGTATCTTATAAGTACCATCGCTTTTTTCAAACATATTTCCCCCCAAAGAATCTGGTTTTCAAGGGCTGTTAATCTCCCAAAACCATATACAAAAAAAGGTTGCTCGTTTGTATATATATATATATATGCAAATTTCTGTGATCTAGTCTGTGACATTTACCAGAATTCAGTATGACTCTGGGACCTGCAAAGATTAAAAACCAACAATTCATATCGAGATTAGGTCATCTCATACCTTTTCTAGCAGGCTCTCTCCCTGTAGTCCTTCTTACACAGCTTTATCAGACTAACTTCCCCAACACCCCATTTTCATAAGATTACTTTGTGAAGTGTTCTACAGGGGCTCCTTACTCTATCATTGTAGTCCTTTTCACAAGTACTATTTCCCACACAAATTTGGTCTTACTCCTCCTGAGTCCAACATCTGCCATATGTATATATTCCTCATTTTTTTTCTGAAGCTCTCAAATTATTTCTCTTAAATACAAGTAAAGACAAGTAGAAATGAACTGCACTTATTTCGTCATCTGAGTCATCTGTTTCATCTTTTGGTAGCAATTCCCCTAAATCTTTGTCTACAGTTGTAATATATTTCCTCTTGCACTTCTTGAGGATGACATCATTAGGATGGATTTTCTCATGTTAATGTTTGGCAATTTCTTCAGACCAATATCCCATTCCCCAAAGTTTTCAGATTAATTGCATTTACAACTTCTGGAATCTCAAGGCCTTGTCCTTCACACTGCTGATGCACACGCCATCATCTACCTGATGTCTCCCAGTAACAGGGACCCCTTCCCTACCTGTCTTTGACACTGTTGTGTAACTCAATCTGCTCCAGTTCATTGCTGAATAAATTTAAATATATTTGATTGATTTACAAGCATCTTTCTTTGAATATTCTACTGTTTTGTGGATCAAGATTGTAGTAATTAGGTTCAGGTGTCTACCTGGCCAAGTGATGGTGCCCAGTTGGTCTGTTGCTGTGGACTTACTTACATCAGCATGTGAAATTCATCTATGGCTGTTTGCATCTGCGGTGGGCTAAGGAGAGTGCCTTCCACAAAGAATGAGGCTTAAAAGGAGGGTTAGAAGAAAGAGAAACAGCTCAACACAGCTCCAAGGAGCTCAACATAGCCAGCACAACACAGCTCAGAGGCGGCTCAGACCCAGAAGTTTGGAGATGTAGAAAGGAATCACCCTGTGGAAAGCCATTTGAACCCCAAACAGGGAGAGAAGCCCAGCAGACGTCACCGTGTGCTGTCCCATTTGACAGAGAAACCCAGATGAAAGCCAGCTGCCTTTCCTCTGAGGAAATGTAAATTTGTCACTAAATAAATCCCCTTTGTAAAAGTCAATCCATTTCTGATATATTGCATTCCAGCAGCATTAGCAAACTAAAACAGAAATGATTGTGAAATGATGTTAGCTTTTCACCAATAATTTTGAGATACAAGGCTTCATTTTTCAATTTGTCCTTTATTTTTTCTTGTTTATGGGCCTCTCCTGTAACTTGAGCTGTTTTTCTATCATATGGGTGGATAACTTTTTTTTTTCCTGTCCTTCCCTTTTTCCCTTTGATGCTTTAGGCTTTCCAGGCAGTCACATGCTAGCCCTGAGCACCAACTGGGGCATCTGCCCTGGGTGCAGGGCTCCACAGCTGAATAGTCAGAGGAGGGGTTGTTCTTGGGAGCTCCTACAATACAGTCACCAGAGTGCACCTGGGAGTATATCGCTCACCTCTGATTATGGGAATTTGGTGTATAGTTTAAGGTTAGCCTAAACCTTTCACTTATTCCAATAGTTGGCCAACCATACCCGCCAGGTATTAAAGAGGTTTCCCTTTTCCACTCCTTTTGTAATGTCACCTATATCCACTAAAGTTCTAATATAAGCCATGTTCTGTTTCTAGTTTCTAGGTGCTAAGTAATAATTTACATACCTCCCTCATCTTTTTCCTGTAATAGTAAAGGTAGAAAATGTTTTCTATTTCAAGATGGCAGACTGAGCATAATCCCTGGATTCCTAGAAATAACAGAAACAACAATTTCACAAATCAACACCTATACTGGCAAAGAAGATCAGAGGACCAGAACTATAAGGAAGCTACGAACATGGAAAGAATGTGAGATTGAATTATAAAATCACACTCCCAGATGTATCCAAGTATTAGAAGTGCAAAAGTGGTACCAACCCCTTTTTAGCACAAAGAAGTTAAAATGGTCACTGCCCAGATATCCCTGAAGATTGAGTGAATGGTCAAGCGAGAAGGACAAGGGGAAACTTAGAAATTAGGATTTAACAAGTGATTATGACTGCTGACTCATTATATGGGTATTTCTTTTTAGTTTCTAGTGTATTAGAATAGCCAGAAGGAAATACCTGAAGTTATTGAACTGTAATCCAGGAGCCCTGATCTGCGATGGTTGTATAGCTATAGAGCTTTTATCATGAGACCATGTGATTGTAAAAATCTTGTGACTGATACTCCTTTTATCCAGTGTATGGGAAGATGAGTAATAAAATAAAGACATAACATGAAAAAATACCCTTATGTAAACTATGGACAATAGTTGTAGTACAAATTTAAAAATCTGTTGTCAATTGTAACAAGCGTTAACTACTGTTAAAAAAAATAGATTTACAAAAAAAGTATTATAATCAATTGTAACAAATTTTCCACATCAGTGCAAGTATTGATGGTGGAGTGGTGGATAGGAATCCTATATTTTATGCATGATTGTTTTGTAAACCTGCAACTTCTCAAATAAAAAAGATTTTTTTTAAATTATAAAAAAAAAAGGAGGGCGCAAGGGTAGTTCAGTGGTAGAATTCTTGCTTGCCATGCAGGAGACCTGGGTTCTATTCCCAACCCATGTACTTCCCAAAAAACAAACAAGCAAAACATACAAAATTCAACAAATGGTGCTGCAATAATGGGATACTCACATGGAAAAATAACGAAATGTGACCCTGCCATACAGCATACAAAAAAAAAAAATTATAAACAAAAGAAGAAACATTGCTTAATAAATTCTTTTAGAACCCCCCCCCCCCAAAAAGGGCCAAGAGTCCTCCAGGCCCCATAGCAGGAGGGGGCTCAAAATAGCAGGGATGTTAAGTGTGGTACTAAAGCAAGAGGTCAACCTCTATCTGGCCTGTCTCCCTCTCCACAGTGGGCTAGACACTGGCTATGTAGTGTGGGACTACCTGCCTCCAAATGGGAGCAGCAAATATGGCAGCGTGGGTGGCCTCTGGATTTCCGGCATACCCAAGAGGGTCAAGTTTCTTCATGGCCTGAAAGTAGCTATTGACTCATCCTGTCCTTACGTCAATCCCTAGAATCAGATGGAAATGCCAGAGCCATCAGCATGCCTTTTCCCTGCAGGCTGTGCTCACCATTGCACCAGACAGCCTAAGTGTTTGCAGAATTGCCTAACCTCCAAAGAGAGGCAGCACCCTGAGAGAGAGGCACCAAATATACCAATGAAAGATCGCATACCTTGAGTCACAGTGTGAACAAATGGAACAAGCCTTTCTAAGAGAAAGGCAAGAGAACGTTTATTAATAAAAAAAAAGAAACTGAAGATCAGGTAAAATTTTGTTCATTAAAATGAATAAACTCAAATGGATGGTTGCATATCTGAATGAATTAGTAAGCTGGAAGATCAAGCTAAACTGCACTCTTAGAAAGTAGCATAAAGGGATAAAGGGGTGCACTCAATGCAGAAAAATTACAGGATATATTTTTTTATTTTTTTTATTTTTTTCTTTTTTTTAAGAGAGAGGGAGGAAAGGAAGGAAAGACAGAGAAGGAAGGAAGGGAGGAAGAAAGGGAAACATTTTTAAACATTTTCTTGTTTTATTATATTTTGTTTGTTTGTTTGTTACATGGGCTGGGGCCGGGAATCGAACCGGGGTCCTCCGGCATGGCAGGCAAGCACTCTTGCCCGCTGAGCCACCGCGGCCCGCCCAAATTACAGGATATAGAAAAGCTTCCAGGAAAAAAAAATTATCCATGAACTAAAGAAAACTACTGATAATATCTGATTCATGTATTTAAGACCCTTTTCCTTAATAAGCTGCTTTTTATTAGCAATACTCACAAATGTAGTCCATATCATTTAATATCCTTTAAAAGATGCTATTTCAGTAGCTGCACAGTATTTCACGTTCTGATTATTCCGTAAGTTATTGAACTGAACGCCCATTATTGCACATTTAGCTTTCTTCCATTTTTTTTACCATTCCTAAAGCAGTGGCCATTCCTTGTAGTTAATTTTGGGCTTCATCCTTGACTATTATTTGAGGATAAAGTCCTAGAAGTGGAATTGCTTGGTTATAGGAAATACCAAATTTGAAGGATTTTGGTACAAATTGCTCTCCCAAAAGGTTGCTTCTGATTTTCTTCTCACTAGCAAAGTAATGTTGGGTTGACCTCTTCCCTTGGGTCTTGCTGCTTTTTTATCACTTGGAGGCTGCATAATCCTTTTTTCCTACAAAGCGAGAGGTCAGTCTGCCAGCTCAGTTTTCCCAGGCGAAAGGGAGTGGCAAGAGAGCCAAGTCCAGGATCACCTTGGCAGTAGGATATGTCCCTGGGTAGCTTCTTCTCCAGGTTTGGTCAAGCTTCAATGCCAGCGGTTAGAGGTTGAGTGACCGTATCCTTTCCTGTGGCTGTTCCACCCTGTGCTGTGGGAAACCCCCCACCTTCATCCCTGGGTTAGGTGAAGCTGCCTTTCCTTATGGGAGCTCTCAGCTATTACGCAACTTTTTATTCCACTGCATCTTTGTGCTTTGCTGAATAGCACCTCCCTTGATGCTTTCTGCTTGGTGTGGCCATTTGTGCACCCAGGGTTCTTGGCAAATCTCCACTCTTCCACTGCAGCTAAAAAATGCTCCGAGTAGAGGGTTGCTTTGTTTTCAATTTTTTATTGTAGTAACATTCATACAACTCAAAATTTCCCATTTTACCACTTTCACGTGTACAAATTAGGGGTACTAATTACACTCACAATGTTGTGCCACAACCACCAACATCCATTACCTCAAATTTTCATCACTACAAACAGACACTCTGTACCAATTAAGCAAGAACTCTGCATTATACTCACCCTCCAGCCTTGGGTCACAAGCAATCTACTCTCTGTGGATTTTATTATTACAGGCATTTCATATAAGCAAGACCACACAATATTTGTCTTTTAGTGCCAGGTTTACTTTACTCGATATGATGTTGTCAAGGTTCATCCATGTCATCACATGTATCAGAACTTCATTCCTTTCTACAGCGGAAACAGATTCCGTTGTATTGTCTATACCATAGTTTGCTTATCCACTTTATCTGTTGATAGACACTTGGGTTGCTTCTACCTTTTGGCATGTGTGAATAAGGTACTTATGAACACTGGTGTACAAATACCTGTTTAAGTACCTGCTTTCAATTCTTTTCTTGGGTATATACCTAGGAGTGCAATTGCTGAGTAATATGGTAATTCTGTGTTCAACTTTCTGAGAAATAGAAAGTTGCTTTCTGGTCCACATCTTCTATCATCCCCAGTTCTAGCTACCTACAAATCATGGGTATCCATGGAATCTTCTTCTCACTTCCTTTGAGGCCATACTGTTGTCTTCTAGAGATGAAGGGAGGTTAGTTCCTAGTGTCCTTCCCATATCATTCCAAAGTGCCTTATGGATGGCAGAAATGCCTCCTGTGCTTTGACATTCGGGTGCCAATCTTCCTTAGCTTCTAGAAGCAAAGCAGTTTCCCCCTACCCCCGATCTCTGCATGCTTTTGACCATCAAGAGTCTGTGCCCAAGTTGCTTCTTTACTCAGAAATCCGGAGCTTTTGGGTACACTGGTGGTTTAGTAGAATGCTCGCCTGCTATGTGGGAGACTGGGGTTCAATTCCTGGCCCATGTACTCCCCAAAAATAAGAAAAAAGAAGTCCTGGGCTCTTGATTCTGATCCCATCATTTGCTGAGCCATTCTTGCCCCAGTGCCACATGATTTAAGTTGTTCTAGGCTCATAATATAATTTCATGTCTGGTAGGGATAATCATATTACCCTCCTTTATAAAGGTTTCTGGGCTATTTGAGCCTGTTTCTTCTCCCCCCTCAAAAAAAACTTCAGGATCACAAGTTCAACCACCACCCCATACCCCTCCCCAAAGAAGAGGGAGGACACACTGTTACTATTCTCTAATTATAAATGTAAATCCCACCAGTCAAAAAAGCAGCACCCTGTTCAACAGTCATTATTAAAGAATCTATAGACTTCTGGGTCAAGAATAGCGGGAAACCAGGACTAGGATTTCTGTATGCAGGATGGGGCTGCATTGGGTTCCCAAGTCTGGAATAGGGACAAAATTTTCTCTGCACACCACGCAGAATTACAGTAAAAAACATGCCCCTTGCCTGGGCCCAGGAGACGATGCAGAACCACCTGGAAGAACAAGGTCCAGGCGTAAATGCATGGCTCCCTTGAGAGTTTCAAGTTAAAGAAGGTGGAAAATGACAGGCCTGCTAGACATTGCGACATGTCTATTGTTGTGTCTGCCACATACCCACAGGATGGGCAGGCCTTTCCTGATTCAAAAGGGAGGCGGCATGAAGGAGCAAGGGCACTGGGAATGGAGAACATGGATTCAAGCTTTGACTTGGGCGAGTCATTTATTTCTGAAAGCCTAGTGCTCTCATCCATATGTAACAATGGATATTGATGTTATTAATCAAGAATGATATCCACTTACAAAGTTTCACAAGACCATTGGCATGGAGTTAATGAGCTAACCACTTTGTCAACTTTACAAAGTTGTCAAATACCTTGGATTAATAATGAGTTCTTCTGGAGAAGGCTCTCATCTTTGGTTCTGATTAAGACCTCCGAAGAGGTGGGGGATTTAAGTTGCCATGGGAACACTCACGGGCAACTTTAAAAATGTCATCTGATCCCTTCAACGTTGGCCATGCCCAGGGCTGCTAGTTCCTGGGGAGGGGCAGGTTGTGCCATTTGTAGAAAGAGGATATTCAAGGGGCAGGGGTACCACAGTACATGGAGTAGGAAGAGGGGACAGGAAAAGAGGTGGAGGGGGTCAGCTAGGCCATGCTCGCTATTAACAAATCAAATCCTCAGCTTTCCTTCCCGCTTTCCTTTATTTCTTCTCCTGTCCCTCTGACAATAGTCCTGGTTGTTTTAATAATTCCTTGTAAGGAAGGTGAAGGGTAGTAATCGCTACTGAAAATTAAAAGTGTCAGTCTCTGGGATAGAAGTTTTTACAGAAACCATCTCATTGAAACCTCACAGTAACCCTGGAAGGTAACCAAGGGTTCGAGGGTTCAAGCAACTCATACAGGTTCAGGGAAGCCAAGTGAAACCCTATGACTTCAGACCCTAAAGTTCTACTCCTGGATGCAAGTACTGAATGGAACTATTTGGATGAGAAAACAATAACTTTTGCCCTCTTCTGTCTTGTGTATGTGTGTGTTTTACTTTATTTCCCCACTTTGAGGGGGCTGTTTTCAAGAGAAGAATCAGGAGTCACTAGAACATGATGCAAAGCATGTTTCATGCTACGGCCCTCCAAGCCAACTCAACATAGGAGATACTTAGCTCAGCATCACTGTCTGTGGTGTTTCCATAGCAACAGCTGACCCAAGGACCAACCTCTTTCAGGTGTCCATAGGTAGCTGGGTTACTGTACCTGAGCAACAGAGTTGATGAGCCTAGCTTAGCCTCCAACTCCAGTGAGGTTCCAGAAAGATTCCAGGCACTGACGGCATTACAGAGAGTCGTTGCCACAGTTTTGGCAAGAAGTATTGCTTTTCTGAGGATTGCAAAACACTTTATGTTCCAACCCCATGCTCGTTCATTCCTGACAGAGTGGAAAATGTGTCTCCTTGGCAGAAATGTTCCTCTTGAGTCCAGCCCAAAGATGACATTTTTAGGAAAGTTTGAGAAGAATCCTGCGGCTGTTACTGAGTCACGATAGGGTGGAAAATGGATCTTTTCTATTTAAAGAGTTTTGTGCTACTGTTTGAAAATGTCACATTGCTAGGGAACGGTGCAAATGGAAAACTTTCCATTTGCCATCGACAAAGAAAGATCGTCCCTGAATGTGAAACAATGGGTTTGGAGAGATGTTCTGTTACCTGTCTAAGGGAGCGGGAGGGATAGGAGGCTGTTGAGAGTTTAAGAGCACTGGTCTGGATAAGCTTTGTGCTCTAGAAAGGATTACTCATGTGGAATACATACAGCACACGTCATTCTAGACCCTGCTCTGCTACTAAAACAGCTGCTACTTGAGACAGGTCCCAGAAGCTCTCTGCCTCTCCCATTTCAGTAAAACAGAACAAAGAGATGTCCATGTCAGGAACTCCCCAATTTACCTGGGACCATGATTAAAAACACACATTTCCCAGGTCCCATCCTAGAGATAAAAACTCAGCAGGTGGGGTTAGATAGAGAATATATTTCAACAAACACTTGAGGTAATTCTGAGGAAAGGTTAGCTTTGATAAGCAAGCCTTGCTTCCTGCAAGCAAAAAAGAAAAAAAAAACAACAACAACCTAAGGAACTAGAATTCTATGATGTCAACTGCATATTTCTTTATTCATCTACAACTTTGAAAGCTTGAAGTTTGACTTTCAGGTGTTACCTTCACATGTGGACACTCTATCTGGTAGCTACTTCCACAGCTTATTCAAGTATCTTGGTTGTGTATTTCTGAGAAGGTCATATTATGTGGCTTTGTTTGACATGACTGCGATGGAAAAGATTAAATATAGCTTTTATTTTTCACTAAGTTCAAATAAACTTTTGATTTTGAAGGTAACATGCATTGCTTAGAAACCATGAAAAAGACCGGAATTCAGGACATCATTTCTACTTCAAATGGTACAGCTCCACGTTCATCTGTTTTATATGTTGGAATACCCAAAAAAAATTTTTTTAATGAAAATGGGTTTTGATGCTTTGGAAAATTTTGGAAAACCACAATCAAGATAGTCACCCCTCTCCCCACCATTTTCTTCATGAGGATATTACCTAAGTGGGGTGGGGGAGATATCTGTGGGAAGTTTTCCTCTAAAAAACAAGCAAGCAAAGAAACAAAAATGAAAGGAAAATAGAAAGTAGAGGTTTCCACAGTACTAGACTCAGAGTAAACTTAGTGAGAACAAATATCACAAGAGGGAATAACATTCTTGGTGTGGAAATAGCTTCCAGACAAAATGTCCACAATGATAAGACAGGTTATAAGGGAAAACACTTGGACCTATGTGGTTATGAGACCACCGAGCAGAGCTCCCAGGAAATAAATTCTGTGTCTCTATCTGGAGACAGAAGCATCTCAGGAGATTTCCTTTAGACCCTTTAACTTACCATATCATAGTAACCATGAAATATTGCATGAGCAATACATATGTAGTGTAGAAAATTTTTTAAAAAGTGAATGAGCAAAAAGGAATGAAATAATCACTCCTTATTCCCCCAGCAAGGAATAAGTACTGTTACTATTTAGTATATTCATTTGGATCAATCATCTGATCCTTCTAGGTACAGAAATAAGCAAATATATTAGGTACAAAAATGAGGCCACATTTTCATACTATTTTTAATTTAAGTAAAATTATTAATTTTTGTGTGTGTTTGAGTGTGTGGACATGTAGACTCTCAATCTTAATGTCCACACAGTATTTCATTATGTTCCAATATTTATTTAACCAATCCCTTTTCATTGTAAATTTATGTATTCTTTTCTTCCAGAAAAAAAGAAGTGCATCATTCATTCACCATATCCTTAGTAACAATAGATGATGCTATTAAAGAAAAAAGCTCTGCTAATTTGATAAGTAATAATAGTATTTCACTATTTGGGTGTTTCTAACGAGGTACACATGTTTTCATAGATTTGTTGACTGCCAGTATGTTTTCCTTAGCAAATTGCCTGCTACCATTCTTTGCCAATTTTCCAATTGCAATGCTGTTATTATTTTTCTTATAGATTTGGGAGAGCTATTTAAGTTCCCTGTAGATTTGGGAAGAGGACACTAAACATAGTGAGCTATCTATGTTGTAAATCTCCCCTGGTTTGCAGTTTGCCTTTTAATTTTGTTTTTGATTGCTTTTGGCATTTCACATTTCCATATGCAATTCTTTCAAAATTATTTTATGATTTCTATCTTTCATGTATATTTAGGATTCTCTTCTCCATTTCATATAAATATTCACTTAGATAAACTCATATTGCCATATTTTTGGATTTTGCATTTAACTTTTCAATGATCTGGAATTGATTTTAATATATAGTGTTAGAAAAGGTTCTATTTTTTCAAAATGTTAACCAATTGTTCAAATAGAATTCTTTTCTATATTGCATGGAATTTAGATATCATGGGTGTCATATAACATACTTAAATAATCTAGAATCTGTTTCTAGTCTTTCTTAATATTCTGATTACAAATATTTGGGGATTTTTTTTGTAAAAAAAAATTTTTTTTTGTAAAAAAAAATTTTTTTTGTAAACTCTTTTTGTAGCTGAGCTTACACCCAGTTTTAAATATATACTTTGAATGGTGTGAGATACCCCAAACCTCAGTTACCCGCTCCCAGTTTAGATTCCCCACATCAAAGCTTTGGAATGATTTTCAAATAATTAAAAGGCTTTGGGGAATCAAAAAGTAGCTTTTTGATTTCAGATCGAGACAATAATGCTATGTATTTGTGTAAATGCTTAAAAACAACAGGTAGAAAAAGTTTGGCCAAGTAAAATTTGAGTATGAAACAGTTTTGAACGTCCTGAGAACTTTTAGGGGAAGGAGCGCGCAAAGAAGAGACGACAAGGATGGGGAAAGGTATGATGTGGAAATAAAAAGAGAATGCGAGAAGGAAAAAAGGTTTTATTTTTTATTTGTATGTGGGAGGGGAACATCCATTCTGGTGATGGCTATTAATTCATGGCCATTTAATAGTTAATAAAAGATTTGTTAAACCAGAGGCACACCACCCAAAGTTTGGAATGAATCGGGCTATTAACTGTTTAGATCATATCAAGGCAGCATCCAGGGGTCAGAATTATTCACGTAAGCTTTCTACTCCTCTTTAACAAACAGGGCGATTATCCCACAGCACTTCCACAAAGCTGTGGGATCTAACTGAAGCCCAGAAGACTCTCCTGCTATCATTCAAGATGGCGAAGAGCTATCTCTTCCTCCATTGGGTACAGAAGACTTTCCAATGTTTTCAGCAACATTAACATCCCCAAACAATAACAGTAGGTAACTTAGCATTTTCAAACTCTTTGCCAACTGTTAGTTCTTGTTTATTTTCCAACTCTAATTCTAGATAGGTCCATCCAGTTTTACCATTCAAATGACAAAGGATTTACAGGGATCTCTGTGTTAAACTTCCATGTCTTTTAGTCCAGCCATGTAATTCACCATTGCTAAATGCATCATCCTTACCCATTAACTTCCCTTGGTTGTCATGGATACACAGCCTTCCTCATATTATTTGTATTTTCTGTTTTGCCATCCTTTCACTCAACCGTTGTTTCCCACTCCCTGCCCAAATCCTCCATATTACTTAAGTAAATTTCCCTTTGGCCTGTAGATGCCACAGAGTCAACTTTGTTACAACCTTTTCAACCTCTGAGAATGCTCATATTTTCCAAAGGAAGGCCAGAATGTGTGGTCTGAAAAGATAATTTTTTTTCTGAATTATGAGGGCATATGTATTTAATCTATACCAAAGTCATAAAATAATTCACATCTGATTATCTATTTAGTAAATAGCCCTTTGGGGGGAGGATAAATGAAAAACTACAAACATGGTGACTGATCCAGAAAATAAAAATTGTCTAATCCCTGTACCAATTATATTTCCACACAGAGCTACTTTCCTCTCTCTCCCCTCATGTTCCATGAAATCTAGCCCCTCTAAGAACAGCTCTGTCTTGATTTATGTGGGAAGGTGAAAACTCCCCAGATTTTACTAAGAATAATCCTACACGTTGTCTTCCAGCAATACTTCTAAATAATAAGACAAACAATTCCTTTCTCTGGACTCCAGCCTCCTTATGAAGCAAAGGGAGAAATTAGACTTCTTTTTTATCTGAGCAGTGGAAATATTTTTTCAAATGAAATCTTACATGGAAAAAAAAAATCAAAGAGGTGGGCAATAAAAGTAGAAACGCTCATGAAATGCCAAGGGCTCTTAGGAGCAGAGTTTGAAAACCATTGGATTGGATGACCTCTAGATTCCTTCCAAATTAGATATCTTATTTTTATGATTTTGTTCTAAAAAATCTCAAGCCTCCTAAGGAGAGGCTTCTTAGGAACAGATGCAGGAATTTTATCCAGGAGTGAAGGATGGGGGTGAAATACTGTGCACTGCACCGATATAGCTTTCTTCCTCCTGCCCATCTTGGTTCTTTGAGCTCTCCTTGCAGGAACAGTGAAAACCCCAGAGCACTGGAAAGCACCCAATTCCAGGAGAGAACTAAGCCCAGCTTCCTTAGTAACAGCAGTAGAGGGAAGCAATCCCTCTTACATCAGCAGATGGTTTCACTTCATTTTCACTTCTGCAGCACCTTCTTACAACGGACACTTGGCTACTCTGGGAATCATCTGTGCCCTGCCTAGCAACCAGCATCCCTCAGTAACTAAGAGCAGTAGGCATGCTCCCCATTCTGAATACACAATAAGCCTGGTGTCTCAAAGCAAATCCCTTTATAATTCAAAGTTCAATGATTAAGTGCAGTTCTTAGAAAACCAGAGTAAATTGTATTTCTGAAAAATATCAACCTGCATCTACATTCAGGTTCTGCTTTGAGCATGGGCAAAATACCTATGAGTCATGATTAGACAGTTTCCCCAAGGTTTGGGTGTCCCAGTATATCAGAGGGATGGTTCCTTGTGAGTTGCACAAGAGTTCAGGAGACCCGACTTTGTTCCTCCCACTAAATGTCTGTGCGATCTTGTTCAAGACAATTCAATTCTCTGGGCTTCAGTTTTCTCCTACTTAAAACAACAGAGATGAGCTAATGATCTCTGAGGCACCTTCAAGTGCTAACATTTCCTGATACTTAACTTCATTTCTGACCAGGGTTCCTTCCTTGTAGGACCCCAAATTTAGAGCTATGAGAATCTCCTTACTCTCCAGGGTTTTTCTCATGGGATTACAGTATTTCTTGTAAGAGTTCTTAGTATTTTGTCCAAAGTACACAAAAGAGATGTGAGTGGTACCCCACCAAGCATTCTAAGAGTTCAGGTATGAACTGCAGGACCCCAAAAGGGACCCTTTAGAGAGTAAAACAGTGATCCCTCTTAAAGGATGCCACAGAAATCTTCAGCATCTCCAGGACAGCCTAGTCATTAGGCATTCATACATTTATCTGCCAATTCATACATTATTCTGCTCCCTCTCAAAAAGTACTTAACCATCCCCAAATCTCTGCTGAGGCATTCCTAGACAGTGAGGATGAACTAAGAAGGCGTGAATAATCTATGTTGGAAGAGAACACTACACACTTGCTTTAGTTAAAATATGTTAGGTAACACGTGATTAAAGAATATACATAAAAAGAAAGCCACCAAGCCTGAAGAACTGGGGACTTCAAGTTTTCAAGTGAGAACCTTATGTGTCGAGGGTTGATAAAGTGCATTCCTGACCAAAGGAAGAAAGCATGCATAAAAACTTGAAGCCGAAATAGACATGGCATAACCTGATCAGTGCCAGCTTTGCAAGGGTGTGTGACCTGCATCCCATGCTTAGAAGGGCCCTGCTATGGCCATCTTGAAATTCTTAATTTTTGAACAAGCAGCCCTACATTTTTATTTTATCCTAGATCCCACAAAATATGTCGGGTCCCCGAAGACATGCTTTAGTTAAAGAGAGGGCACCTGTATGGAATGGTAAGAGAGTACTAGAAAAGGTGCAGGTTTCACGTACAAAGAAATTTGAAAGCTGTACTGAAGTGTTTGGACTTGTACAAAGAGGGTAGCACTGGCATTTTCTAAGTAACCTGGTAATATACTAAAAGTGGCATTTTAGGATAACTACTTCAGTGCTAATTCACTAGGGGAGAGAAGGCTGGTTTGGAGACTCTTAGCATGACCCAGGGATAAGGGAAAAAAGGCCACTTGGTCACAGAGGGAATGGAAAGGAAGGTGCAGATGTGAGAAACAAGTAGAAAAGAAGAATTAATATACCTTGGTAATAAATCAAGGAAAGATGATGAGAAAGACAAAGATGAATTAAACTTACGTGACAAGTTCCTTGATTTGAATTTTACCACCACCACCACCCCCCCAAAAAATCAAAGCACTGTTGCTGATATTGCTGCTTTGAGATAGCGCTTTCATCTGGAAACCTGGAAGGAAGGTGAGCACACAAACACCATTCATTCATTCATTCATTCAATATTTATTGAGTACTTACTATGTGTCCAGACCCTGTGTGAGACACTAGGTATCCATCCAGCTGTGAACAAAGCTAGCTTAGGCTCTGCCTACATGAAGCTTACAGTCTAGAGAGGGAGCCAGATTTTATACAAAAAAATTACCGTTGTGGGAATGTCAGGAAAGAGGAGCTCCATATAGTTTGGGGAGTAGGGGAGGACTTTTCTAGTCATTTCTCCCTGGTGACAGGTTCCCCGGGACATTTATTCAAATAACTAAGTGGAATTGTGACACCCACAACACTGAATTTGCTTCCTTCCAGTTGCACTCAACAACTGTGTGTATATGCGTGAACACAGGAACAATATTTATTTCCTAAAGACTCAGCATACCTGAAGAGAAAGGGTGGTGCTGACATTAAAATCACCAACAGAGTGAAGAAATAAAGAAAAGATGGGAGGCGAGTGATTCCTGACTTGTATCCCCTCCTGAAATGGTTTCCTACTAGATCTATTGGGAAACATCCTTTTCCTCTGCCATCTGCCTCGTTTTTTGTAACTCAGGTGCTCCTCTCTTGTGGTTTCTCTCCTTAATCAGTTTTTGTTTTAGGGATGGGCTTCCACTAAGCCAAGGAAGTTTTCCCCTAGGAATTCTGGAAATGGGACTAAGAGAGCAACTCAACTGCTTTGGGGAATGGCCATTCTCAACCAAGTGAGCTGGGAAAACAGTAATGTTGGTTAATAGTGATAGAAAAATGGATAAGAGCCAGAGAGAAGGGTCTTCAGGGGTTCAAATTCCCAATTTCAGTGTTTCTTCCCCTAAGTCTTAACCACATGCCTGTCTCTGACTTCTGAGTCACCCCAGCATCTTTATAAAAAGTGCTCCTCTTCGCTTGTTCAATATTCTATTATTTGATTCTGTTATTTTCAAACAAAGAGATCCCCTACTGGTTAGTGTTGAAAAGGGACAGCCAGGGATAGTAGGCAGCTAATAGCACAACAACTAAACTTTGAGAGCTATTTTTAAGTCCTGTTCTATCAATCAAAGACTATACTTTCTAAAGGTGGCTGAAACATACACACCAGAGTACAATATTGGCCTACCCAGAAAGTTGGCTCGAGCATGTCATGGAAAGCATCTTGGATGACTGTTTATGTTGCATCCTCCCAATTCTCTGACAGCTGGAGACGGCAAACCACGGAGCCAGCTGAAGACCGACAGAAAGCACACAGGGCCCCAGAGACCCCCGAAAGCCATGCTCGCTTGTAATGTATTCTCTGGTCTTCTCCCTTTCATTAAATCCTATCCTGGACTTAATGGGGGCAACCTTCATATGTGACCTCTGACCTTGACACGATTGCCCTGAAGGACACGGTCAGGCTCAGACTGTTGAGAGAGGGTTGGCCTTTGGGTGAGTTCCTGGAAGGTAAAAGCAGGACCAACATTGGGGTATTCAGGTCATAGGTCACACGGTGACCTAACATTACCATCCTGGTGAACTCAGGGTTGCCTTGCAGGAGGTTAAAAAAAAAAAAAAAAAGTTGGGCGGACCACGGTGGCTTAGCAGGGAAGAATGCTCGCCTGCCATGCCAAGAGGACCCGGGTTCGATTCCTGGCGCCTGCCCATGTAAAAAAAAAAAAAAAAAATTCATTGAAGCGTAGCCTGATGCGAGGGTGGGGGGTGGGGGTGGGGCTTAGGGGAAGATCTGACACCTGACTCATTTTTATGATGGGGAGGGGGAATGTTCGACTGGATTACACATTAATAAAATCCTCATCCTCTTGTCTGGAATTGCAGTTGGAAGGAAACATTAAAGCTGTTTGGTGCTTGAATCTCCAAACATCAAGAGTTCAAATCTCCTCTGTAATACCTCTGTTGATGGGGAGCTCATTACCTTATAAACTGACCCATACTATATTTGGATCATTGTTGCGGTTCCATAAAATTTATAAATTGGAAAAATGTCTTCCTGTAGCTTCGCTATATTAGTTCTAGTTGTACTATTTGAAGCTATAGCAAACAAGGGGAGTCTCTTTTTCAGATGTCTTTATGTATTTGAAGTCTGTCCTCTCACATCCTTCGGGTGTTCTTTTCGCTCCAGGCTGAGTTTCCAAATGATGCGACTTTGCATCCTTTTCTCATTCTCTATATACTTCAGTCACATAGTGGGAGGGACAGACTCCTGCCTCGATGGTTTGACATATTTGGTGAAAGTTTCAGCCTTGGCAGGGCTGCCAGGAGCCTCTTTGAAAAAGGGACTTTAAACTTCGCCTGTAAGATAAGTCATTTTGAGAAAGAGAGAGCAAGCACGATGCACTTGAATCAGAAGAAACATTAGCTGCCAGCAGGCAAGGAAGATCCTGGGAACAGGTTGTGTCTGTGGGATTGCCTTTTGGCCCAGGCTTGGCTGGATTTGCATTGGAGTCTTCCACTTGGCATAGAAGTTATAAGTTAATTAAAACAATAAAAATAAAAAAGGCATTTTTCAAATTTTGCAATCATTCAAATACCCAGGCAGCCCTGCTCAGGAACCACTCTGACAAAGTAACAAAGAAGAAAGAGACGCATTTCTTCCCACTCTGGAATAAGTCTTTGTAAAGTTTTGCAATCTGGTGGGAGCCCAGCCCAGGGAGATATTTCATTGTGGGTGCCCAGTGCGAGCCACTCACACCTTGGGTGAGACCCTCCCCTGGCAGACTCAGGGTGTGTGGGTGGGTGGGGGGCAGTTCATAGGGAATTCTTTGTGAGTCCTTGGGGAGAAGTTCTGTTGTAACATGATTTCTTTGCAATATCGTGACCATACTATCAAGCATACGTCCTAGAGAATGTAGCGATTTTAGTTTCAAATACATCATTTTACTTGCTCTCCTAGTAGTCCCTTCAGTCGTCCACAGCTCCAGAAAGATTAAGCCTGCCTCTGCTGGGCATTCTCTGTTTGTCCCTCCATATACACTTCCCACCTCCTCTGTCCTGCCAGGGAAGGGAGTGTACATTTTCAGGACCAAATCAACAAGGGTTTTTACCTTCTGGCGTCCAGTGGAATTCTAGCCAGTGTGTGTGTATGTCAGGGGCGGGGGAGGGGTGCCTGCAAGAACCTGGGGGGGCAGGGGAGAGACTGAGGCCAGCACATTTATTCTCTGGCTCCAAACCTACAGTGCTACGATGGAAAAAGTCTGCGTCCCCTAGCAAAGCCCTTGGCTCCTCTCTAGGGCCCCTCTCCAAATCACAGTTGCCTCTAGGCTCTGATGACAGCTCCCTTCCTTTGCCCCATATTCTAGCCCAAGGGTAGAAAACTTTTCTGCTGGGCTAACTCTTGGGGGACTTTGTACTTCTTAGCCCTGCCCACGCTGCTATCAAAGGAGGCTCCTGGAGACTCTCCCCAGTCTTTGGCACACACGGTTGGGTGTGCCATCTCCTTTCCCTCGGAGCCCTGAACAATACAGTAATTTAGCTGGTGGTGGTACTGCTAGAGCTCAGCCTTCCAAACATTACAACAATAAATGCTTTTAAAGTAAAACATTGTAACACTGCTTCCTTTATGGAAGCTCAGCCATTGGCCTCTGAAGTGTCTCCAAGTGTGAAGAGGTGACCTCACAGGGAAGGAGGGAGGGAAATCAGTGATTCTGGTTAACCTCCTCTTTGAACCTGGGACACATCTAGCCAACAGGCTGGCACAAGCGCACCTGATAAGCTCTGGGGGGCGGGACCTCTGAGAATTAGCCATATTCTGCACAGTGGATGGGACCCCAGAACCCTACCGCACCCCTGGAAGGCACAGGTCCCTTCAAAGCCATCATGCCTGCTGGAGAGGTTCACCCTCCAGAGATGAATGCCTGTACCTCTCCGCCAGGCAGGTGAAGACCTGGGCACCCCAAGGTCTCCTGGGAGACGAGTCATAGGTAGAACTTTCCACTGCTCACCTAATGGGTAGCCCCGTTCACCCAGCCCTTTCATCTCCCTGACCTTGTCTGACTGTGGGACAAAGCCGCTCTCCCATGTCAGGGTCAGGAGCCTGTGGGAACTGTAGCCCGGATGAGTCCCGCCTTGGGGTGCCCAGATCTTCACCTGCCTGGTGTAGAGGACACGCGGTCCCCCACAGAGCACGGCCCAGTGCATCAGTTTATCTGTGCAGCTCCTGCCCCTATCCTGGCCTCGTTTCCCAAACAAGGCTGAGAGCCAGTGATTATTTTTGTGTGCAGTGCCCATGCCCGAGCACATTCTGCTCCTTGCCTTCTAGTTCCAGGTACCAATAATAACTGTTCCCTGGATGAACACTGCCAGGCATGCAGACATATGGCCAAGAGAACACAGGGACCAAGAAGGATGCAGGAGCACCGAGAAGAGAAAGGTGAAGAGTGGGGATCTCCTGGCTGACTGACACATGCCCATGCTCCTTCTTGGCCCGAAGGGATGCCCAGACTTGGCTTCTATTATTTTATTTTATTTTATTTTATTGGGGTTCCATATCTCTAATACAATCTTTCCCGTTTTAACCATTTTTTAGGTGTATAATTCAGTGGCATTAATTGCATTCGCAATGCTGTGCTACCATCACCACATCCATTCTAAAACTTTTCCATCCCCCTAAACAGAAACCCTGGCCCTACCCCCATCCCCTGGTAAACTCTGATCTACTTTCTGTCTCTGTGAATTTGCTTGTTCTAGATGTTTCATATAGATGCAATCTTACAATATTTGTCCTTTTGTCGGACTCTGCTTCCTTTCAGGCAATCAAGAGACATTAATTCAGGCTAGCTTCCAGGATTGGACATTTGGAAAATAAATAAAGAGGAGATTATTCAGGGCCAAAGAGCAAAAACTCAGAATTGTCATGCGGTTATTTCAACGACCAAGCCTCATGCTTGGGTTAAAGTCGTTTCAGAGAGATGTCTATTCACACAAACGCCGGGAAGCCATTCTTTCCCCAAGCACCACACTCTCCGTTTGTCAAACATTTGAAGAAGACTAATTCATGCCTCAAAAGGAATTCTCTCTCACACATGAAGCTTCCAGGTTTGGGAGCTTCAGGCTCGAATGTTAAAAAATCTCACAGATTCCAGAGACGCCAGAACATGAAATTCAAGTGGAAACGCCTTGGGGCTTATAATGTCACCAAGGGGAGTAGAATTCACAACACTGGACCGTTCTGGGAGAACTGGAGAAGACAGTCAGGGCTTAAACCAGCTCTGACCAGGTTAAGGGTGCCTGAGGGCAGTGGTGGTTAAAAACCACTCAGGGGACCAGGGTTACAGGAGGCTAAATCCCAACTCTTCATTCTCTACTTGTGGGATCTTGCGAAAGTTTCTTAACCGTTGGTGCTCCAGTTCCCTCAGTGAATTGGGTTAATAACAGTACCACACTTACAGGATTGCTGGAACATTAAATTAGCATGTGTTATGAGCTGAAATCAGTGCCCAGAAAATAGTTAGAACCAGACAGTTCTTGGGGTACTTGACTGCGGCTGTAATGAACCTCACTGTCACAAGTTGAATCGTAGCCCCCAAAAGATTTGCTCAAGTGCCAGTCCCAGGTCGGGAGAATAGGACCTCTACTGGAAATGGGGTCTTTGAAGACTGATCAGTTAAGATGAGGACAGACTGGATTTAGGATGAGCCCTGATCCAATATGACTGGTGTCTTCATAAGAAGGGGAAAATTTGGACTGAAATAGAAAAAGACACCGAGGAGAAGTCCACGTGAAGATGCAAGAAGAAGAGTGATGCAGCTGCAAAGTCAAGGAATGCCAAGGATTGCTGGAAAGTTCCAGAAACTAAGGCCAGGAAGGATTCTTCCGGGAGGCGTCAGCTAGTACGTGGCCCTACCAAAACCTCGATTTTGAACTTCCAGCTTCCAGAGCTGTGGGGCGCTAAGTTTCCGTTGGTTTAAGCCACCCGGCTTGCAGCACTGGGTTACGGCAGCCCCAGGAAGGGAAGGTTCTCGCTCACCCTCCTCCCGGGTGCGGGGTGGCAGAGAGGCGGGCAGCAGGCCACACGTTCCCTGTCACCAGAACCGCCCCACCACGAGAGCTGCGCAGCTACAGGGAACTTTTCCTTCCATCAGAAACAGGTCCCCGAAGTACAGAACAGAAACTCAGCAACTGACATAAACAATTTCAAACAATAATTTCAGAAGACAAATGGCTCCATTTGGGCATCAAGATTCCTCTCACAAGCTTTCCTCACTTGTTTATATATTTCATGGCTCAGAGCCACGAGTGAATTAGGCTGACGGCGTGCGCACGCCTGGAGAGGCAGGACGGGCCCGTGTGGAAAGAACCTGCCTTTGACCTTCTTTCCTTGAAAGCTGCTGCTGGGGAGGTCCTGGGGAAAAGGGACTCTGACTTAAGGATCCTTGTGTCCATTCACTCATCGGGAGGCCACAAGTTCTGGGGCGAGAAGATGTGGATTCAAGTCTGGCTCTGCCATTTTCTGTGAGTGCGTGAATTTGGGCAAGTCATTAACTCTCTCCAAACTTTGGTTTCCCATTTCTACAAGAAAAGCATTACACCCACCTTATAGGGTAACTAACTAGCAAATAGAATCCTTTCTCAGGGATAAAATATGATCCAAATCTTAATGAGATTAACGTTGACACCCCACCAATAACTGAAGGAGAGTTGTAATAGAGGGGAATTAAAGTTTGGAACAAAGGACTGTGTTTTTTGAGGGCAAGGGAAAACTAATTCTTCATTCTTCTGGCTGTGGTCCTTGAATATAGATTGAAGTTCTTTTCAGATCCTAAATTAAGCTGCTGGTTTGCTCCACAAGCATTTATAATACTCGTGGCTTTTTCTGATTATAAAACAAATGCATTTTGACCTTAGGAAGTTTGGAAAATATGTAAAAGTTTCAAGATGGAAAATGAAATGAATAGTAATCCAAGCCTGTAGGTATAACCAATACCTGTGTCCAATTCACATATTAAAAATGATACCTACTTGTATAATTTCTCAAGAATTAGGGTTGGGTTATGAACACAATTTTGAACCCTCCTTCTTGCACAATAAGCATCTTTCCATTTCATTAAATATTCTTTGAAAGCACCATATTTAAGATCCATATTATATCCCATTACTAATGTACTGAAATATTCTTTTGTTGGACATTTCAAGTTTTCCCCTTAATTTTTCCGCAGTGTAACTAACAGTGCAAAGAACATCCTTAAACATAAATTTTTTTTATTGCCCCCATACTATCTACACAGAGAGGGAGAGAGAGACAGTGGTATTTTTACTTCTTTATCCGAAATGCTTACACTCTTTCCTTAAATGTTTGGAGAAACTGTAAATGTAAGTATATTAAAAACAATTTTATATGTTAGAAAATAATCTTATCCCTGCTATTATGAGACATAGGGTTTTGAAAGAAACCAAACCTAACACTTATGAACATTTTCTGTTTCTGGAACATTCCATGGCATCAAGTTTTCATCTACGTGGTAAGCATATAGGCTGGCATGTCTACTAAACCAGATTCTTAAGCTGTCTCCATGTCTCACCTCGTTCTGTTCTCCTCTCCCAGGCAAAACTGAGCCAGACTTGTTGAGTTCTCCCTACTCCTCATAAACTAGTTCTTCCAATCTTGAAGCCAGTGGAGGTGGCTCCTATGTGAGAAGACAGCTTTAAGCAGCAGGGCCATTTTGATTAAAGCTGCTGGCTTCTACACAGTCTGTGTTGTCCTAGGGCTGCATATTTCCAAAGGGGAAGTTGGGGGGGGAATTGGCCCTGTGGATACAAACGTGAGAGTTCCCCTGTGGATTCCATTACTGAATTTACTGGTTGGCTTTCGGCAAACTTCTTAAAGTCTCTGGACCTCAGTCCCTTCTTCCATCCTGCCAGCCTTGCAATCTCACGGAGTTGGCATGAAAATTAAAATATAATAACTGATGCGATTTGGGGAGGGAGAGGGAAGGGAAGTTTATGTACCAGAGAAATACATGATTTTACAATTTAGCAGCCCTCTGTTCCCTCGAGAGAGAGCTTTCCTCCTGGGTTTTATTTTTAGGTAAAATGATATTTCAATCATAAGAGCCGAGGGTTTGGCGTTTGAAAATCGGCGGTGAGCCTTTGCGAATGTCCTCTTTGCCAGTGGCGGTTGCTTTGCTGGGTCCCACGCAAGGACTAAAGCTCTTGACAAAAACAGAGAGAATAAAAACGATAACCATGGACTCTTTCCAAAGGTTTCTGAAGGGGAGAGAATAAGTGAGAGTATGCACATAAAGCACTTTATAGATAACAATTTAAATTCTATAATGATGATAATCATCTTTCTCACTCTTCAATGAAACGCGTACACCCTTGCCTTTAAAGTTTGGGAAAATTGTGAATATACGATTTACAACTTGGGGTGAAGACGTATAATAACAACTGGGGGTTGTAAATCTTAAAAGCTAATCATGAGAGGCCGATCATTGTTAACTTAGAAAAAATATGATATTTTATAATAACATTTAGAATCTTTATCAAATATTGCAAATTAAAATAATAATACAAGCAGTAATATGATAATTAATATATAATGAATATTTATCTGTGAATAAAATAGCTGCCATTCATTAAGTACTAAACACACTCCTGTATTGTGTAAGCACGTTTTACATGCATTTCCACTAAAGCCTCCATGCTGGAAGGATTTTTGTTCCCACGTTTACAAATGGAGAAGTGGAGGCTCTAGAGTTTATAGGATGTGCTCCACCTTCACCCAGATTCCAGACTGTCCACCAGAATATACATATTCAAATTTTCCAACATAAATTAATATTAGGGGATTCCGGGTTGTCATTTCCTTAGCTGAGGAACACATTGTCTCTGTTGTAATTCGAGTGTGAACATGCTTCAGGATTGATGGGAATTTAAGAACAATTTAAACCTCCCACACATCCCCATCTCCTGTTTCAGTTGCTCCTCAGATAAGGTATTTTTAACTCCCCCTATCATTCCATGACTTAAAAATAAGCAAATAACACTCCCTGCCAACTGACATTACCAAGCTCTTTATTATTCAGCAGGAAAAAAAAAAAAAAAGAATTACTCAATCTCAACACCCTGAATTTATGACATTGGAAATAGATCTGTCCAAACATTTTTTTTTTTAAACAGTTTTTGGTATGTTTGTGGTGTTTGATAATCAAGGGATTGAATTTTAAATATTTCAACTTTTAAAAGTATTTTCTATTTTTACTGCCTTATGGTCAGGAAATGAGCCTGACTTCTATAATTTGTTGAGATGTCTGCATGCACGTGTTGAGGGGCAGTAAATTAAAAATTGTCCCCTAATATTTTGTGTTAGGCAGATTTACACTATATAATCTACCGAGTTAATTTAATATGTTATAGTATTCATGTCCTATAGTTCCTTGTTTGAGTTTGCCTGCTCAGTTAAAGACTTACAATTGTGGTTTACTGTTATGATTAAGATGCTGTCAATTTTTCCTTATACTTTAAACATTTAAAAAAATTGCCTAGATAAGATATCAATACATTCTTATCTAAAAAGATTCAAATGATACAGAAGAAATAAGATCTTTCTCTATTCCCATCACTGGAATATCATTTAACAGTTTGACACACAGCCTTCAAAATTTTTCTGTGCATTTATATACACATAATTTTTATATATAAATGAAAACATAATTGATGTTTCACTGTTTCATAATCTGCTTTTACAAAAATAAATCGTATGTCTTAAAGATCTTTCCATGTCAGTGCATATTGCAGTTTTATCACTTATCTTTTGCTCTGCATCTCTTTTTATTGTATTTATGCAATATTTAAATTTAATTATATCATAATTTAATCTTCTATGGCCTTACTGATGGATGTTTATGTTGCTTCCAACTCTTTTTGCCATTATAAACTATGATACCATAAAGATCTTTATGTATACAAGTACTTTTTTAGATAACTGGAAGTATCTCGGCAGCTGGTGAAGTTCATTTAAAATACAATAGATCTGAAAAAATAAATACAATAGATCTGGGATCTATCCTGTAACCACTTTGTGAAGAGCACTTTGAAAAGTATTGCTTTTTTATTTCTTTGCTTTGTATATATGTTATACTATAAAATAAAAAATGTTTAAAAACAAATAAACAGGGAACTCTAACAATAGTTAAAAATGTTTGCTGTCATTAAAAAAAAAATACAATAGAGACTTTCAAATCATGTCTTCTAGGACTTGGCATATTTTAAGACAGGGTAAACTTGCTCACCAACCAGATAAATGTGCCTATTTCTCCATACTTATTCTAATACTTGATATTATCAATATTTTAAAGTTTTGCTAATCTGATGTTTAAAAGAATGATCTTTCAAACTGCATTTCCTTAAATTCTAGTGAGTTGAGTATTTCGTATGTTTATTGACCATTTTACTCCCTTGTAATTGCCTGATTTTATCCTTTGCCATCTTTCTCTTGGGTTGTTTGCTTTTTTCCTTATTGTTTATAGAAGCCCTTTTAATAATTTTATCTGGCATACATATTTTAAGTAATTTCTTTCCATCTATTTTTGACTTTTAAATGTGTTTTGGTGTTTTTTTTTTTTCATAGAGCATTTTAAACTTTTTAAGTTGTCCAATATGTCAATCTTTACTTCTACTCTGACCTTGGTATTATGCCTGGGAAAGCTTGTTCCATCCAAGATCATAAATTATTACCATCTATTTTCCTCTAACATCTTATAGATTTTCTGAGCTCTTTAATCCATCTGGAAATTATTTTTATGTATAGCTGAGTTCATTGATTTCCAAATGGATAGCCAGTTTTCCAACAACTTTCATTACATATCTTACTGCTAATTTGAAAAGCTACCATTAACAGAGATTAAATTCATGTATGCGCATGTATGTGTATATAATGTGTACATAACACACACATACACACAGTTCTGATACACTGATAAGTGTTTGACTCCAATATGAATTATTAGCTATTTCTTTCATGGCTATGTTTACGACAAGCCTTCTTCTCTTTTATGCTGTCAGTTTTTAACAATTCCTTGAACTCTCTTTAAAATAAATTTAAGTTTTATTTACAAAGTCATGCTACATTAAAAATTATGTTTTGTTGGGAGGGTGGCATGCATAATGTAGAGACTAATTAGTAATAGACACCAGTGGCATGATAAATCAGTATTTAGGAAATGGACAGTAATGCGTAGAGTATATATGCGTGAGTTATAGTCCAGAAAGAGGTCTCTTGGAGCCACTGGGTGTGTATGGGGAGCTTTAGGTTGTAATAGAGACTGTTGGCATGGTACAGTGGGTTCTGATCTGGTCTCCACCATTTAGTGGCTTCCCCTGGTATAAAGTAGAGATAATCACACTTATCTCTTAGCATTTTGATAAGGATTAAATAAGATGCTGAAAGTAAAGTACCCACAGATCTTTAAGGAGCCATCAATCATGTTTGGTAACAGGAGGTGCCTGGGCAGGGGGCTCCAGTTTCATACTCTAATAAACGCATGCTCTTAATCTTAATCCCTGCCCCTGTGGGTTGAACCTGTTATGAATGGGACCTTTTGAGGATGTTATTTTGAGTTAAGAGATGGTGAACTGAAGCCAGATAGGCCTGAATCAGGATTGCTGGAGTTCTTATAAAGAGAAACTGGAAGTCACAGCAGCTGGAAAGGAGAGGGCATCGCCATGTGATGGGAGGCAGAGATACAAGCTAAGGAACCCCAAGGATTACAACATGCCTGGACTACAACTCTAGGTATATATCCAATCACCATTATTGCCCATTTCCTAAATAGTGATTTATCATGCCACTGGTGTCTATTACTAATTAGTCTCTACATTATGCATGCCACCCTCCCAATAAAACATAATTTTTAATGTAACACGACTTTGTAAATAAATCTCAAATTCATTTTAAAGAGAGTTCAAGAAATTGTTAAAAACTGACAGCATAAAAGAGAAGAAGGCTTGTCGTAAACATAGCCATGAAAGATATAGCTAATAATTCATATTGGCAGTCAAACAAACACTTATCAGTGTATCAGAACTATGTGTGTGTCTGTGTGTGTGTGTGTGTGTGTGAGTGTGTACACATATACTCTACACACATACACGCCTGCACCCAAATATCACCAATTTCCAGGGGGAAAGCCAGCCTTGCTGATAACTTGAGTTTGGACTCCTGCTAGCTTCAGAACCATGACTCAACAAATTCCTGTTGTTTAGGCCAGCCCATTGCACGGTATTTGTCATGGCAGCTCTGGCAAACTAAGACAGCTCCCCAAACAGTGGACCACATGGAACTTGCCAAAGTTATCAGGTAGCTAATTAGGATTCCTTTCCCTTTTCCTTTTCTACTGAAAAGGTACAAGAGGCTCACTAAGCAACATCCACCATCGGATAAGGGCCCAGTGTGACTCTGAGTTAGTTGTTCTACAGGAACATGGTTTGGCACTTGTCTTTTTAAATGGTCAAGGAAGAGGATATGGAAATAGTTCTAGGGCTATGCTCAGTGACTTTTAAGTGCTCCAGAAAAACTAGCTACAACAGTGGATTATACAGATTCAGATCCATAATTCCCACATTTTTGTATACACCCAAAACAATGAATATACTATAAAAAAAAAGAAAAGGAAGAAAAAGACTATGTGAATGAAGATTTTCATAATAGTGTTATTTACAGTATTAAAAATGCTAAGGGCTTAATTTTCCAAAACAAGGGGAAAGGCTTACTATTAAAGCCTTTTTAATTACTATACTCTGACTGTTGCATATGATATAATCTATAAAACAAGTCATGCTGCTATATAGCAGCTTGGAAAAATACCTATGCTATTATGATCACTGAAAAAAAAAACTAAATATAAACAAGTTTGTAATATCTTTATGCATCTGGACAAAGACAGGAAAGAAACACAAATAATTAAGACATTTAAAGGATTAAGGAAATTATCGTTGAATTAACATTTTCTGGATTTCCCCTTTCTTGGAGATATGTTGCCTTATCTGAAGACTGAAAATCAAGAAGTTCCATGTGGAAATTTACCTCAGACAGAAAAACCAGCTCAACCATTCTTGAGGAGATTGAGGTTAAGAGGTTTCCTACGGATGAGTAAACGAACTAAGGACAATAAATAAATAGGGGTGGGGTGAAGGGTAAAAAAATAATTGGGTAGATTGCAATATGAGTGGTCAATGAGAGGAAAGAGTAAGGGGTGTGGGATGTATGAATTTTTCTTTTACTTTCTTTTTCTGGTGTGATGCAAATGTTCTAATAATAGTCATGATGATGAATACACAAGTATGTGATGAAGAAAATGATAATGGGGATATATGCACAACTATGGATGATACCATGAGCCAGCGATTGTACACTTTGGATGGTTTGTGTGGCGTGTGAATACACTACAATAAAATTGAAAGGGGGAAAAAAAAAGGAACAGGCTTACTAAAGGGAGGGTGTTTACAGAAACAGAAAAGGTAGAACAACTTATGCGGTATTTTCCAGTCACTTTACCTCATTTGTGGAATGGGGATATTCCCTGGGGCTGCTTGACTATTTATGTACACTTATAAATTACATATAATATACTTATATGTCAATATATTCAACAAATATTTTAAAATAAATTAAAATTAAATAATAAAAACATTTTACAAATAAAAATCAAATATGTGTATGTTTTATGGGGAACGACTGATGACTTTGTACCACTTAAGAGGTCAAGGGATCTAGGATGATGGGTGGGAAACTTAAAATGTAGTTCAACTTGGGATGTTTGGTTAGACATACTAAGTATTTAAAAGGTTGTGTGGTGGGGTGCATGGGTAGTTCAGTGGTAGAATTCTCGCCTGCCATGCGGGAGACCTGGGTTCAATTCCCAGTCCATGTACTTACCCCCTAAAATAAACAAAAACCAACCAAACAAAAATTCAACAAATGGTGCTGCAATAACAGGATACTCACATGGAAAAATAATGAAGTGTGACTCTGAAAAAAAAAAAAAAAGACTATGCATTCATTCATCCTTGCTATAAGAACCAGCTTATAGCCAAGTTCCTGTATCTGAGGGAACCTAATAAATACATGTGAAAATATTACAGTAGTTTAATTCACTTTAAGTTCTATTGCTTCTCTAGTGATCTAAGGTGTTCAAATAGAGCAAACATCAACGGGAGCAATTGTGCAACTTGAATGGACAACGGTTTCAGTACTCTACAGGAAAATGAGAGAATTAGGGGCAAAGAAGGAAATTATTCTTGCTTTGACAGCTCTACAGGGCATTTTCTGTAAAAATGAAAGCCAGGAATCAGGCTTATTTACTCTAAATTTCTTGGAATAAACAGTACATTTCATTTTAACAAAACCTGGAGTCCTTCGTGTTTTTCTCTAAGAATAATGATCCAAATCTGATTAAGTAAAACTTGACTTACTAGCTGTTCTAGGTGATATCAGAACAGAAGTTAATGCAAATTATTTGACTTTAAAAAATAAAAGAAAACCACTCTCTCCTTAGTAAAGTTGAAAATCATAATGCTGCAAAAATGTTACTTGGCTGTTGGTTATCTTTTTTTTAAATCCTATTTATGTCCATCGAAGCCCTTTAATTACTCCATGCTTTTCCCTTTTGCAATTCACATACCATCAAGTCAAGTAATCTCTTCCCATATGGGGAATAAGAATTTCTTTCTTATTACCAAAAAAAAAAAAAAAAAAAAAAAAAAATTCGATAATGCTAGGAAGGTCTTTCCTTCATAGAGTCCCATTGCCACAAAGGGTGTGGATAATTTTACCAACATGGAAATGGAGGTGCAGTGAGTGGGGTTGGTTTTCCTAAGGTCATGAGCAAAGAATCAGGGTGCTAAGCTCTCACCATGCTCTTCCTGTGGGGGTGGCAATGAGATGGGAGAGCAGGTGCCTGTGAAACACACTTGCTGACCTCTCCTTCCTAATCTGGAAAGAGATACATGTCAGCTGGTCACCAATCTCTAGGTGGCCAGTGAGGTCTTGATACCAGATGGAAATAAAGGAGATGAAAGGCCATTTACCCTCTATTCAGGAGCTCCTGGTCAGACTTTACGTTTCACTTGCTACATCTCTTATTCAGGTTTTTTTTTTTTCTTTTGAGGCATGCGATATTCTAATGTGGAGTTGAGCGCTTCTGCCATTCTCCAATTTAATCCAATGTAATTAGAATCCATTCAATTGGATTCCATCCAGTTTGGCATAAACTCATTGACCATGTCTAATGTATACATGGCAGATAAAAGTGGAGTGCTACTTCTTCTGGTCTTGAAGAATTTACACTTCTTTCATAAATGCCTTGAGGTATCCAGCATTGGATTGGTTATAATCCTTCAAAATGTCACATGGTCATACAGTCATTATTGACTCATAAATGACCCTCATTTAATTAATTAGCTTACTAATAAGTGCATTGTCCAAACGCCACCAATAACCTGCTTGCTTTCATCTCTCCCACTTCAGAGATAACTACTGTTCTGAATTTTGTATTCATATATTTACTCACACCCTTTTCTTTCTAATTTTAATTCAACACCCACAGGCATGCTTAAAAATCCAGATGAAATCTACATTGTTAGTTTTTTGGTTTTCAGTAGTCTTCAGGGACAAATACAATGCATCTTTTCAACACATAATTAATGGGTATCTTTTCTATGCCAAGCAATGGTCTAAGTGCTTTGGAATAAAGCTATTAAAAGCAAACAAAAATCCTGACCTTCATGGAGTCTATACTCAAGCGTGGCACGACAATAATAAATAAGCAAGTGAAACAAAGTATGGCAGACAGGGATAAGAGCAATAGGAAAAAATAAGGTAAGGAAGGTAACGGGTCGGGACTCTCGTAATATAATTAAGGTGGTGAGAGAAGGTCATGTTGTACATGAGAACATCAAACAGAGTCGAGGATTAAAGAGAGAGAGCAACCATCTCGAGCAGATGACCTGAGCCAGGCCCTGGATCTTCCTTTGGTTTTTTAAAAGAGTGTAATTCCTTTAGGGATTATAATGCACCCACCTTTTAAGGTGCAGCTAATTGCATTCTCAAGTGGGGCACCCAAGTGGGGCACACTTCCAAAGGCACAGTTCGCTGGAAGATTGTCCAGGGCTTGCTAATAGAAAGTAAGTTCAGTGAGGATAAGGTTTGTGCATATTCTTTCACCAGCTGTCTTCCCAGGTCCTAGAATTTGATTGCCCATTACAAGGGAAACACTGAAGAATTATTTGGTGAGTGAATGAATGAATGAATCAATACACAACTCCCATGCAGGATGTTTTGGGTTGCATGGTGATCATTGACTTACCAGCCATGAAGATGCACTGATGTACTGCCCCATGCATGGGGTGTTAGTGACACAAAGTAAATAACAGAGATATGGTCATCTCTGGTAAGCCAGCAGGTAAGCAGAGAAAGGAAAACATCAGAGATCTAACTGATGGGTAGGTTGGGTGGGCTGGCCAGTAACCTAGATATACAGACTAATACCATTAAATAAATCACTGCCAGAAGCTGTGAGATTCTTTGTTCAGAGCAGAATTTCCCACTATGCGTTTTTTTTGTTTTGTTTGCTTGCTTTTAGCTAAATCCGTCCTATGAGATACTTTGTGAATAAAGTTGAAACACCATTAGGAATCACTGATCTTTTTTAGAGGTTCATAATGTATATTAGAAATCTTAAGGTCTTCAAGAAATGCTGCAGTTAAAAAAAAAAAAAAGAAGTATACTATGTGGGAGACCCGGGCGCAACTCCCTGACCATGCACCAAAAAACAAACAAACAAAAAAACAACTTAAGGGCGGGCCGCGGTGGCTCAGCGGGCAAGAGTGCTTGCCTGCCGTGCCGTAGGACCCCGGTTCGATTCCCGGCCCCAGCCCATGTAAAAAACAAACAAACAAACAAAATATAATAAAACAAGAAAATGTTTAAAAATGTTTCCCTTTCTTCCTCCCTTCCTTCCTTCTCTGTCTTTCCTTCCCTTCCTCCCTTTCTCTTTAAAAAAAAAAAAAAAAAAAAAAAAACAACTTAAGTTTAATTATCTAATGTATCCCACCCCCACCTTTTTATAGCCCACTTAAAAAATGTTAGCACCCAGTAAAGCGAACCTTCTGCTGGGAAAACCTAAAGAAAACACTGAGATTGTGACTAGGTAATCCCTATTATGAGAAAACTCCTGCACCATGGGGGCAGCAGAAAGCAAATCTGTAAGACAGAGGTAAAGGTTGAAGGTGTGAAGGTTGGGAGTGCCATGTCTCAGATCACTGTGGAAGGCAGAATAATTTCCCTCCAAAGACATCTATGGGCTCACCCTCTTTAATTTAGCCTTATTCTCACTACAGCTAGTAGACATTCCCAACAGATTTTGATGGAACAAGATTATCCTATTTAAAAACTATCCTATTGGTCATCTCAAACGCAAGTTGGAAGTAGGGAATACTTAAGATTTTTGTGCTCAAGTAGGCTTCTCACCAAATTAATTAAATTATCACAATAAACAGAAATGAAGTTCCTATAAAACAAAGTTTATGGTAACATCTTGGGAACCACCGCCCTCGTGCAACCTTTTCTTTTAGAGGAAGAGAAAATTCAGCCCCAGAAATGTGCCTTGCTTAAAGTAGGAAATAGTGGTCTTTTTAGATCACCTGAAGGATGGAGAAAAGAGAGAGGACACAAAGGATGGTTTTCAGGCTCCATGGTTTCTCTAGAAGGACGAACAGCCAGTTGCACAAAAATAAAACCACTGCGGGTTAGAAAAAAATGGTGTTGCTGGGTTCCAGTGGCCCCACCTCAATTTAGCTATTGCTGCTTCCGCAATGCCATCCTTCCCCAGTGGTTTCTTTCCACTGCACCCCAAGATCTGAAGCCCTCGGTGCCTGAGCACCAGCCTGGCTGCTGAATTTTTCTCCTTCTTTGCCAGAAAGCCAGAAGTGAAGCTCTGCCTCAACCCACATCCTGGCTCTACTCCAGGGCATTCAGAATTCATCCTCCTGGTACCCTCTCTCCATTCTGAGTTTCCTGTTTTTATCCCTAAAATGCAGCTTTTGAGGTTTTTTCTTTCTTTCTTTTGTTTTTTTTTGGCGTCTTTGGACACCAGGAACTCCCTAAATCTTCATGGGATATGGGACAGGGACAGCAAAGAACATGGACCAAAGACCCCACAGATGGAGATGGGGTTGCCAGATGAAATACAGGACGCCCAGGTATATATACATTTCAGATAAACAAATAACTCTTTTTAGTATAAGTATATCCCAAATGCAACATGCATTTTTACCTGCTAAATCTGAACGTAAAGGGGATGGGGCTGAGGCCATAGCAGTTACTGGAGTCAGCATTGTTGGGACTATTTGGGATGGGGAAGAGAGGAACAAGAGAAGGAGGCAAAGGAAACACAACAGTTGTTCAGTAGCAAAATCCTTCAATAGATCCTCTCTCTGCGCTTGTGTAAATTGTCTGTGCTTGTGTGCACACACACAGGTGCCCTCGTGTTTCATGTGACTTACTCATGATATTAAGACACGTTGTGGACATGGATATTGATTACAGATCCTGAGAAAACAGCAGTGAGAAGATCAAAACTGTAAAATAACGGTCAATTTAAAAATAGCATTAGCTATCGCATTTATATAAACTGCCTCCCGCTTATGTGCAACTGTCACACCATCCAACCACAATTCTGCTTGTTACTAGTAAATATTTGTTTTCCGAGCACCACGAAATGTTAGCAAAGGGGCTTGAGGAATCTTCTAGTCTGTCCTCCACATTTACAGAGTAACCAAGGTCTAGGCCAACTCAGGCCCCCCATGGTCTGTTAAGATAAGTAATAGAGCAGTATTTGTTGAGCCCTTACCAGGCATAGTGGCAAGGGCTCCATTTGTATTATCACATTGAAGCTTCCCAACAACCCCATCCTTCCTTTTATTCTGATGAGGCAAAGGGAGGCAGGTGACCTAATTTATCCAGGCTTCAGTGTTACACTGCTAATAAGTGGAGGAGCTTGCTAAAGACCCAGCTTGTCAAGCTTTAGACCAACTCACTCAACCATGACATACTGCAACTTCTCAAACAAGGTTAGTTTACGTCGCCAAGCACATTCAGACACATACGTCTGCCGTTAATTGCACACGTGGCATGAATTTGTACCTAATAACAAGGTCATTCAAATACAGCTGATAGAGATTCGGTGAGAAGCTATTGCTAATCATATCAATTTCAGAGTTAAAACAGTCAACTGTTTGCTTTAATAATAAGTCCTATATCAGGGAATAAGTAGCAAAGTTTATTAAAAGAAATTTATCAGGGTAGGCCACGGTGGCTCAGTGGCAGAGTTCTCACCTGCCATGCCGGAGACCCGGGCTTGTTTCCCGGTGCCTGCCCATGCAAAAAAAAAAAAAAGAAAAGAAGTTTATCAAAAAGAGAAAGTACCTGTTAGAGAGGTTGATGCAGATATGCCCAAGGGAAGGACACATCTGTGGAATCTTTTTAATGAAATAACGAACACTGGAATTTACTATCAAAGCAAACATCATCAGCAAGATAGAAACAGTTTTATGAGTTTACATTTTGAATCGCTGATGAAAGAAAAAAAGAAAACAGAGTGAGTGGTTGGGCCAGTGAGAAAGAAATTGAAACAGAATAGGCACTCCTTGCCCATTGTCAGCCACAAAATACCAAAACAAACAAACAAAAAACCCAAAACAGAGTTCTATTAGGGAGAGGCCACAATTATATCCAACAAGAACAATCACCGCACTCAACATTACATTTTCTCAGTTTTATACTTGTTTTTTTTTTTTTTTTTTTAATTTTTCTCTACCTTTCAGGAGATTATCGATCCTTTGCATTTCAGATGCCTAAACCAATGTCAATTTCCACTCTCCAGTTTCCCTGTTTATCAGAGGTGGAGGATTAAGGATGACTGCTTTTTGCTTCCATATGTTTTCCCCATTTCCCTGTGACACAAATTGCTGCCCAAGTTTCAAAAAGATAAAGCAAGGCTAGAATTCTAAGGAGCTTCTGGGTCAGGATTTGCAGCGTCTGAGACATCAGGACTGAGACAGGAATTGGGACCGCTGCAAAAAATTATGTCTTCCCTCTCTACTGCACTTTACCCAAAGGAAAGATTCATTTGATAAGCCTGTTTTACAAGCCTTCTTTCAAGTATGTCACAAAATCCTTTGACTGAGACAAACCAGCCCCTTCTCCCCCCTCCCCAAATTAACAGTCTGACAAAGGGTACATGTGAAACTGTAGATTCACGCAAAACAAAGCTACATCCTCTCTACTTCAGAAAGGGGGCAGTGTTGCCTTGCAGTTTTGACCAAAATCACAAACCAGCAGTGCTGTTGTGAATGCACAGGCCAGTGGCCTCAACCTCACCAAGGAAAGGACCCTCTTATTTTCCTGCCTAACCGAGTGATTGACAGGCTCCTGGAGCTTCAGGGCCTCTTTAGGCTTGCACCCACATAAGCTTTTGAGTTTTCATCTCCCTCCAACAGTGCACATCCTTAAAAAAGCAAAAATCCAAAAACTCCAGTTGACGCCACAGACACCTGAAACCACAAGCAAGTGAGACTCAGGTGAACTTTCCTTCCCAGGATCCACTTTTCCATTCCTTGAGCATCATCCCGAGTGAAACATCGAGTGGCACCATTTAGAGGGACAAAGGGTTAGAGTTTAGAAAACCAACAGCATCCTTCTAACACCTGCTATGCTGAACGCTCATATCAAGTCTTTTTAAAAGCCACCCATCTTCAAGGGGGAGCGCTACCATTATCGTATGGTTTGTTACCATTTTCATAAATCTAAATCATCCACAGAGCTGCTGAGAAAGGACCTAAGAAGGCAAGTGTCTCCCTATCTAATGTAAGTGTCCAACCCGCGCACTTATGCCCTGCAGGCACGTGCCTACTCCGTGAGGGATGGCTCGAGTGCCGGTCTGTCCCCTCCACTCACCTTCACTTGGGCATCCTTGGAGAAGTTTCTCTACACGCCACTGACACAGAAATTTGGGGGAGAATTCTCCATTTATAAATATCAGATGGTTTGGGAAAAAAATATTTGTGGCACTGGGCTTTTTGTTGTTGTTGTTTCTACAGTGATGTCATTTTAAATACTTGGTGTGCTCCAAATTTGCTATTTTTACTTCCCCCAAGTGACTTTTTTTGGGAAATACATTTGTTTGGATTAGCTACATTTTAAATGACCTCTGTACCTAATACACAGCATCAAGTTCATCTCAGCCATTATAACTGATATTAAACCGCCCCCAAACTTGAAATTCCTTATTTGTTCGCATTCAGAGTTGTTCTTTTGGGTATACCCCTCCAAAATTTCTGTTTAGTGGAAAGAGAGGTGGGGTGGGGGTGGGGGAGATGAATTGACCTTTTCAAAAACAAAACCACACTCAGCAACTCAAAGCATGTAAATGAAAGGCATTAAAGACCCCCAAATTAAATAAAGTGTGTTTTAGAGGCACAAAGATGAGTGAGCCGCCGCCGGCTTTGAAACATTTATTGGAAAGCCGTCTAGAGTGGAGAAGGGCAGCAGAGAAAAGTTGAAGAAGGAATGCTTAAATGTCTCAGCCCTACCTGATCTGAACTTGCTCCTAATCAGCAAAGAATGCTCAGACCCCAGAAGTGTCATGTTGATTCTCAGCAAGCCGCTGGTCCCAGTGCCAGGCGCCCCCTGATTTCCACCAGGAACAGGCTTCCAGGAGCCCGGCTGGCCGCAGCTAACAAGCCAGAACGCATCCAACTCTCCGAGCGCTCCCCTCGGTAGGGCAGTGGCAGCCAGGGACAGAGACCAGGGTCCCGAGAAAACTGGCGGCTTCCCCCTCGCCGAGCTAGTTAACTCTTAGCCGGCAGGTAGGACCCTCCTCCTCCTCCGAGGCTGGCCACGGGCAGCGGCATCCCAGGCGTTCTTGGCTGATGTCATCGGCTGCCAGCGATTGCGGAGTATCACCGCCACGCCTTTATGAAGGTCCCAAGTTTGCTATCTGATACTCTTTACTACTGACAGGAGCTCAGCCAATCAGAAGCGGCGAGCGTGGATGGGGGGCCTTGGAGCAGGCAGAGCGGGATCGAGACCCGGGTCTTAACTCTTTGCAGCGGGCTGGGCAGACCCGGAGGCGCAGAGGGCGGGAGACAGGGAACCCCGGCCGGAATTGCGATGAGTGGGCAGAGTTAAGGAGCTAGGATGCTTGTTGCATCAACAAACGGCTGCAAAACCACTCAGGCTTTCACGCGGTGTGCGGGGCCGGGGGTGGTGGAACCCGGGCTGAGGATTTATTTGTGCGCTCAACCGGGGCTTTCCTAACAGGGGGTTCTGCCTGGGAGGAGGGACGCGGCAGGAGTCTCTTAAGAGTCTGCTCTGAAGGCTGACCCGGGGCCCTCAGGGTGGAAAGGACTTGAGAGCCTGCCGGGCGCTTTTACGCACGGCAGTTTGGAGATAAGCGGGACCACTTGAAAAGAAACAGAGCTTCCACCGACCGAGTCCTCGTGTTCGCTCTCCGTTGGAGAGGGCCAATACCTGGGCAAAGGCGATTGCATATCTAGCAGCTCCAGTATTAGACTGGGATACCCGTCCACGGAGGAAATAAAAAGGCTTTCATTTTTTTCAGGGGTATTATTATTATTAACATTGGAAACTCTTGTGTCTGGAGATCTGACCAGGACACAGTGCTCTCCTGCGGAGAAGATCCAAGCGTTGAAAGCCCAGTGGGCTTTTAACTACGGGCTTTTAAAGGTGGGAGGGTCTCTGGAGCAGAAGGGATGTTAGAGCTGAGATGTGGGCGGGGGGGGGGGGGGGGGGGGGGGGGAGAGGCGGTGTTGGGCTCGGCTAGGAGGTGCTCAAAAGGTTTCCTAGCGATTTTTCTTAGGGGAAATCCATTCCCCAGCCCTCATGGAGTGGCATGTGCAGAAAGGGCAAGCTGCAGTGCTCTCCAGAATAGTAGGAGGGGGAGCCAGAGAGAAAATAAAAAAACAAACTACCACATATGTGATGGTGGGGTTAATTAATTTGCATCCCAGGTGCTGTTCATTACTAACAATCCTGTTTATTTCTCAGGAAGCCTCTGAACCTTTAAAAGACAAGCCATTAGCTCCTGGGAACAGCCTGACTCTGGGCCTCTACCCTCATTCAGCTGTTGAAAGCACGTTAGAATTGTCTGCCCTCAGATCACTCCTTGGATCTCACTGGGGAATTTGCATAAATGAGGTCTTTGGGGTAGACAGGTTTGGTGGGCAGTCTACTTCCTGATGTGTCACAGGGGAAACAGAAGTCACCCGCTCATGTTTCTCTTGGACATAGTGGTCCTGTCTGGGGAGACCTCTTTGCAAGCTGGTTAGGTGTGTCTGATAATCTTCAGAGATAAGCTAAGAATCTCACCCAGAGTGTATTCCTATCCCATTACTACTGCATCCAATTGCCACAAACTTTAGTGGCTTAAAGCAGTGCACATTTATTATCTTACCGTTCTGGAGGTCAGAAGTGTGACAAGGGCCCCACCTTGAGCTGAAATTGAGGTGTCTGCAAGGTTGTATTTCTTCTGGGGGAGAATCTGTTTCCTTGCCCTTTGTGGCTTCTAGAGGCTGCTCACATTCCTTGGATCTCGTCCCACTTTCCCCACCTTCAAATCCCGCAAGAGCGGGTCCAGTTCTTATCACATCACATTCCTCAAACCACCCCTTCTGCCTCCTGCTTCCACTTTTAAGGGCTCTTGTGATTACATCAGGCCCACCTGGTCATTGGGGCGCTCTCCCAACCTTACAGTTAGCTGATTAGCTACCATAATTTCAGCTGCAAAGTTAAATCCCCTTTGACAGGGAATGCAACATTTTCACTGATTCCTGAGATTGGGATATGAATATGGGGTGCGGGTGGGGGGTGTTAGTATGCCTATCGCACATTGACCTGAATTTCTATCCTGCATCTCACACTCCAGTCTCTTGGTCTTCCATGAAAAAGGATATAATGGGGGGTAAGTTTGAGAACAGGGATGCACGGGTGCCTGGGAGGTCTCCAGTAAGTTCTGAGCTGTGTGTGGCAGGGAGGTGTTCTGGGGAGAAGGGATTGGTGGGCTAAAGAAGATTTCTAAATTATCTGAGTAGAGAAAACCGTTCTGAGCAACATTAATAAATAAAGTTTTTTTAAAAAAGGCAAACAGAGGGCTTTGGGGCTGAGAAGAGATACATGGCAACTTGGCTGGGAATTATTTTTTTCAGTGAAGGTTGTGAAAACAGCTGAAGTCAGCATAGAAAGTAAGGGTCTGCATGACCTAGATGAGTTGGACGGGAATAAGTTGTTTTCCCTCCCAGGCCTGGGAGAGAAGGAAAGAGAGGAGAGGAGCCTGGTTTCTTGTTTTGCATAAGTTTGGGCAATGTCTGTAACCCGAGCGCCCCTCAATTTTCCCATCAGAGCATGGAGCTGCTGATCTGCACCCTGGGATTTGTACCCCCGATGGCTTGGAAGATCTGTGGATATAAATATGCTCCTATAGAAGCTCAGCTGTTTCCCTCTCTATGCAAGCATTTTTCTGTGAACGAGTCTTCTGAAGGAATTTGGAGAGGATGTTCCCGTGGGGGACAGATCTCCCAAGCCACTCTGCTTTGGCAGCAGCAGTCCAGAGCACAAGGCACGCCACCAGCTCTGCCCCAAAATTTGACCATCTTGGCAAGACTCCTCTGACGCTTGCTATCCCGTGACCTTCACTCCCAAGCCTGCAGTGAGCCCGTGATGCAATGGAGAGAAGAGGTGCTTGCCTCCTGCATCTGGACGGTCTGCATTTGAATCTAAGATAGTCCTGGGACTTAGATGGAAACTTCAAAGACCTCTGAAGCCCTCAGCATCTTCATCTGTAAAACGGACTCAGAAATGTTGACTTCTCAGAATATTTGAGAAGTTTAAATGATATTGTATATGTCGAGTGCCCAACACAATTCCTCCTGGCATAGCTAGGTCCCTGTCTTCAAACTAACTTGTCCCACACCTCTCCACAGCCCGAAACAATCCTGTAGGCTTCCCCTTTATTTTGGCTTTTCTTTACTTTGACATCTGTTGCCTATGGGTGCATAACAAGATACCGTGTATTTAGTGGCTTAAACCTCACATGCATTTTTTATCTCTCAGTTTCCATGGGTCAGGGGTCTGGGTATGTCTTAGCTGGGTCTTCTGCTTGGGATCGTGCAGGTCACATCAGGTGTGGGCAGGCCTGCAGTCTCATCTGAGGCTCGGCTTCCTTTCTTCAATCTCATGTGGTTCTTGGCAGAACTCATTTCCTTGCAGAACTTGTCGTGACTTGCTTCTTCAAGGCCAGCAGGAGAATTTCTCTCTCTTTTCAATGATTCACCTGATGAAGTCAGGCCCCCCCCCAAGGAAAATCTCCTTTTTAATAAACTCAAAATCAGACTGATTAGGGACCTTAATTATATCTTCAAAATCCCTTGGCCTTTGCCATCACGAACCACTGGAGGGCCATCCCTGACCTTCACAAGGGGAGGGGCTTATCCAAGCCCATAACTCAAGGGTGTTATTGTAGAAGGAGGGATTGTGTCTGTAGATGTGAGTCCAAGGCACAACTAGAGGTAGTCAGCTTGAATTCTAGCCCCTTATGAACTAACTTTCCCGGGGATGGTGTGAGATCAGCTGCTGGATCACTAGCGGGGTGTGGGGTGGTGAGCAGAGGGACAGCTCACCTTGGATGGACACAGGACCTCAGTTCCCCCTGATGAGGGGTCTACTCTTAGCACAGTTCCCTTGCTCCACCCAAGGCCTCACTGTCTTCTTGTCTTTATGCCTGTTCCTGGGATCACTTCTTGTCTCTTTTCTCTTTTTTTTTTTTTTTTTTTGCATGTCTGATGAGTGAATTCATTTGTTGAAAATGCATTTAGGGATCTGCACAAGTCACTTTGGCAAGGACCCCAGTAGGCATACAGTACAGAGGCAGGTTTGCAAACTCAAATGGTTCTAGTGGGCTAGAGACCAGAGAGAATGCAGAGAGGGAAGGGAGTTGTCCATGGCAAATGGGACAGCCCATGCCTTGTTCAAAGGGGGAAGCCACCACTACCTCTGGTTGACAGCCACCACATGCAAGGGAGCAGAGACCCTTGTTGCCACAACTTCGGATTGTTCAAAGAAACTGGAAATCCAGTTGGTAGTATTAAACATATTGGCTTTTAAATGTGAACAACCATCAGTAATAAAATATTAAAAAGTGTTTTTAAACAAGGTATGAATTAACCAGGGGCAGATTCAGTTGTGAGACTTGAACCGTAAACAGTTTGGGGACCCTTTAAGACACTGGATGCACAATCACAAAGATGATGTTAAGGGTAGGAGAAACAATTTACTTAGAAGGAGAAATGCAACCTTGCAACTGCCTGGAGCATGGAAGATCCAGCTCCTTTTTCCTTAGCTTGTTCAGTCAGTTGACCAGCCATGGTAATGCAGACATGTGCCCAGATTGCATCCCAGCTTCCCCCTTGCCCACTGAATTCTCTACAACTTCCAGCGACTCCCAGCACACCCACAAGACCTGTGTGAGTGGGGGATTGGGAAACTTCAGCTTCATTAGCCTCACAGTAAAGCCACCTCTGAGACCAGCCCCTTGCGGTCTGATAAAAAACTCAACTTTGAGCTGAGTGAGACTCCTAGGGCGCCAGTTTATGACTTCACTATGAAATCCAGGCTCTGCTCGCCAAGAGGTTCTAATCTAGATTTTGGTTGGGAAGATGAAATATGGACCACAAAGTTAATGACCGATTTAAGGAGTGCAGCCTCAACCTAACAATTTGTTTAAATTCTAGAAATATTTATTAAGCGCATACTGTGTTCTTGTCCTGTAGGGGATAGAAAAATAAAACAGAGATGATCCTCCACCTCTAGAGGCTAGTAATATTGTGGCAGGGGGCGTCCACAAAATCCCAAACAAACCAGAAACCCCGTGTCATGATTACACTAGTAATGTCATAAAATCTCAGATGGAACACATGTAAGCCACACTATTAATATACCCTTCTTTCTTTCATGAAAGTGAATATAAAAGGACTTTTCCCTAATTTAAACAAAGCCTTAAAGTTAAACAAATGTAAAGAAAGTAGGTTCAGCAGAAAATATCTATGCCAGCACCTTTTTCTCCTGTCTACCAGTAATGTGTCTCCCTGTCTCTTTGCATTTCTCCACCGTACTCCTGCCAAAGAGACCTAATTGTTCAGAATTAAAGCCATTTGGTTGAGCCACATTTACTGGAGGGGCAGGGTCACCATGTTAAAATGTCATGCATAGATATGTTGCCTCCTCTTTGGCTTTCCCTGTCCTTGTATAGTGCTATAGTACTTTGAGAACGTGGAAAGAAGCCTAAGGCAGGAGCAAAGAATGGTGATTCTGAGTGAGCCAGTTCTTATCCTTGCCTTTAGGTTACAGGAAATAGAGGTATTGCTTAACCCTGGTTGTGTCTGGTTTAAGCAGTGATAGAGTCCCTGGGGTCCAGCATAGTTTCTGAGAGAACAGACTGTCACACAGCTGGGCCTGACTTGCCTTAGAGAACACAGAAGGAGGGCCCGTGTCTTGCCCAGTACTGGACTCATAGTTGCCATTCAGCATTGGATATGGTGTGATTTGCATGGTGCACGCTCTTCAACTCCACTTGGTTTTTCCGTACTTTGAGGTCACCAGCACGACTAATGTTCTCCTGGTTGTTATGTCCAGTAGATACGTCTAGGTCTTTGTCTCTCTAGACCCTCTTGAGCATTGCGTATTGTCAATCCTTTCCTTCCTTGCGAAACTCTTTGCAAATATGTACGTCTGTCTGAGATTTTTTACATGCCCTCTAGAGCCATATGCTCAAATGGATTTACCTCTGCTCAAATTTACCCAAAACTCTACAAAAGTAACCGGTACAAAACCTAACTTAGAACTTCCTCTCACCTAGGTTCCCGACAAAACGACTCCAATTCCTGCACACCTCATTGAATGAATAGGGAAACAGCCACTGAGTTTCTGGCTCCAGAGATGGCTCCAAATCCACATCTCTGCATTATCTCCATCATCAATTTGTTACTGTACATATTCATTTTCCTCTAAACACCTCTTGGATCTACCCCTTTCTCTTTTTCCCTAATGCCACTTCCTTAATTTAACCCTCATTATTTTTTTTCCTGGTTTATTACAAGTGTCTCTTAAGGGGCCTCCCTTTGCCCAGCTTCTCCCCCCACCAACTCATCTTCCATATTCTCATCAAAATAACATTTCTGAATCATAAGCCTGATCACTTTGTTTCCTACTTAAATCCTTCTTTGGCTCCCTAGTGCCAAAGGAGAATGCCTGTGTCCTAAGTATGGCATACAAAGTCCCCTGTGATTTGGCCTCTTTCAACTTCTACTTTATCTCCTGCCTTGTCTTCCTACCTCCTTCTTTGCAATCTAGCAAACAAAATAGTCTCAAAAACACGGCAGGCCTTTTCTAATTTTTATTTCCCTGGGATGTTTCTTTTGCCCGGAATGTCCTTTTATTTCCATCTCTGTCTGGAGACTTCCTACTTAAGCTTCAAAACCAGCTCTGATTTTGCCTTTTTCAGAAACCCGTCATTGACAACCCCAAGGAGAGTTCATCACATCCTATCCTGTTTTTCTACTTCAGTGTATTGTGCATACTTCTGTTATTGCATTCTCAAAGAGTATTATAAATTATTTTTAACATGAAAATTGCTCCAGTAGTTTATAGGCTACTGGGGAACAAGAATATCATCTACATTTATGTTTGCAACCCATTATCTATTTTTCCACTTATTTCTCTTTAGCTAACTTTCTGTATTACTCAACTTATAATAATGTGCCTTTTGAAAAACATTTTTCATTGTGAAAAAACATATATGCAAAAAGCAATAAACTTCAACGTACATTTTAACAAGCAGTTATAGAACAAATTTCAAGGTATAATATGGGTTACAGCTCCATAATTTCAGAATAAACTGCCTATTTATTTATTTATTTATTTAAAATATTTTGTAAACTGCCTTTTGACAGAATTTGCATTGGTGCTACTATTATAACCTTTGCCTCGACCAAGGCATTTATTTTATATGTGTGAGGACAGTTTGGTTCTGATTCAACTCATTCAGAGCCCAATCCAGCATGATTCACTTTCTCGAGATGATAAAACTGCTTGTGGTTCCTAAAGTGTGAGCTGGGAGTTTGCTCTTTCATCCACACTTCCTGGTCTTTTTTTTTTTTTTTTTTTTTTTTTTGGTCATTGGTCATGTTCTGTTCCCTACCTTCTCCCTTTAACCAGCTCTCTTGCATCTCCCCCACTCCCCAGAAAACAGAACGGAGGCCCATCAGTCCCCGAACTGCTTCTGGTGACCTTGCAAATCATGAGTGCTTCATCCGATTAACCCTGGCTGCCTCCTATAGCCGAGGAATGATGAGCCCCACTTCCAGGTACAGTTGGAGCAGGTGCAGGACTAACAATGCTATTTAGTGGGCAGTGAGCACCCAGAAGCGTTCCAAATGGCTTCTTCCCTCCCTTCATATTTCCAGAGCTTGGAGGAAGGGTGGAGAACTGTCAATTCCAGGAGACACTGTCTGGGAGGCACATTTCTTTCCCTCTGCAAACAAAATGGTAAATAGCCCATTCAGGGAGTTAGAACAGCTTAGCTGAAAACGGCATCTGATTATTAAAATTAGTACATTCACAGTGAGAATGTCTGAAAAGGAAAAATTCCAAGTGCTATTAAAACCAGCTATGATAACAGTAAAGCAAAATCATGATGGGGAGCTTGTTAACCAAAAATACCCTCAGGAAGCTCTTCTCAGAACCCCATGTTCAGTTGGAGGAAACTTAAAAAAAAAAATCATTCAATTCAGCCAATGGCAAAGAGATGCCCAGATCCACCGAAGGTTTCAGCAGCAAAATTCTTTTTTTCCCAATAAAAAAAATGTGCTTTTCACTTTTTTAAAAAACATTTTTGCAAATCTCATTAATGTCTGGCTTAACAGATAATAGCTGGCTTCTCATATCTGCTTTTTAAAAAACATGTAATTTTATTGTGGTAAATTATATATAATATAATATTTGTAATTTTAATCACTTTCAGTTTTGGGCTACCATCACTGTCTGTTACCAAGACTTTTCATCACCCTGAACAGAAACTCTGTACCCATTAAGTAATAACTCCCCATTCCTCCCTCCCACTGGGAAGCTATAATCCACTTTCTGTCTCTGGGAATATTCTGATTCTAGACATTTCATTTAGCTGGAGTCATATAACATGTTGTCCCTTTGTACCTGGTGCATTTCACCCAACATAATGATTTCAAGTTTCATGCATGCAGTAGCATGTATCAGAACCTCATTCTTTTCACGGTTGAATAATATTCCATTGTATGGACACACCACATTTTGTTCATCCAATTCATCTGTTGATAAATACTTGGTTTGTTCCCACCTTTTGTGAAGTGTGAATAATGGGCCATGAAGATTGGTGCACAAGTATCTGTTCAAATCCTTGCCTTTGAATCTTTTGGATATATACCCAAGAGTAGAATTTATACTTTCAACTTTTAAAAGCTCTTTCATGTGTGTTTCCCTTTGCGAGCTTCACTGAAACCCTGTAAGATATTTAAAACAGTTTTGACAGCTGAAGAAATTGATGTAGGAGAGAGGCCCATCGACCCATCAAAAGTGGCTCCTCTAGTTAGAGGCAGAGCTGAGACCAGTCTCCTGTGCGGTTGCCCTTTCCACAAGTTCCACGTGTGCTCTGGTTTGACAGAAGACTGAGAAGCTTGCTCAGATTTCCTCTCTGGGTGTACGCAGGTCCTGCCCGAATCTCTGCTTGCCCTAGAACAGGTGGTTCCACCTTCCCACCAGCTTGGGGTGGTCAGAATTCATGTTAGGGAAAATTTAAACATCTCTAAGTTGCTTCCTGGCTTATGCAGTATTTTCTTAAAGTATGCTGCCAATTTCTTTTTCTGGAAAATTCTTTATTACAGACTGACCTTCTTGATACTGACCCATTCCATTAAAAAAGCAGGATTTCATTACATTATCATTTAAAGCCTTACATGTGTGTTTCTGAGGTTGTCAAGACATGAGACTAGGGCACCTTCCCATTGAGTTTGACAGAAAAGTTGATCAAAGTGACTCACGGAGAATTCTAGAAGATCCAATAAAATGACGTGACTGCAAATGGGTCAGACTTGGAAAGAAGGTTTTCAAAACATCAAGCCACTAGTCGTGTAATACTTCCTTTTGAGCGGAGGCAGTACCACGTGATGGTCAGTTACGGCAAAGAGCCAGGGCTCTGCAGTCAGACTGCCTGAGTGCCATTCCTGGGCTCTGCCTTTCATTACCTGTGTGGCTTAGGCAAGCTACTTAATCTCTCTGTTCCTTGTGCCTCAGTTTCCTCATCTGCAAGATGAGAGCACCTAGCTATCATAAGGTTATGGAAAAGAGTCAGTGGGTGAATACGTGCAAGGCATTAATGGGGGAGCCTGACTCATGGTAACTTCCCAACAAATATGAGCCATGATGGTGGTGTGGTGGAGGAGGTGAGGAAAACAATGATGATGAAGCTAGAATGCATGTGCATCCACCCGTCCATTTATAGGCAAAGCTAAAGTACAAAGAAGCATTATATATATATTTTAAAGTGCTCTACAAATGCAACATATTGGAGTCTGTGAATGGTAATCCTTTGGGAAATAACTATTTTCCATGGTGGAAACAGCCAAAGCCATTCCAAACCAGTGGAAAATTCAACAGGTTTTAAACAGCCTCAGTTACATCAGAACAGACTGTCTTGGCGTGAAATCAGTGCCTCCCGGCTGGGTGTGGTACTGCAGTTGGCGGGGCCAAAGGCCAGGAATGTGCAGGGAGAGCCCCCTGGAGTGCAGGTTTGAACGGGATGGCTTCTGAATGCTTCCCTAAGGTTCCACTGGAAATATAAATGTGGCATGATCTACGCTTAGGGTTAATTATAACAATGGAAATGATGATGTTTGATTTTAAGGTATCTGGAGTTTGGTAAGTTTGTTTTTCCCCTAGATGAAAAGAAAAAAACAAAGATGCAGACTGATATCTTCTTGTGTAGAACTTTGGAAAGCTAGATGGAATCATTCTAATAGTTCAATGTCCCCTTTTCTTCTCCTTCTGTATTTGGTTTTGCTGATCAGCCATTTTAAGGACAGACACACCTACCCCACCTGCTGGAGGATATAGCCAGGAGTTAAATACTGATAAGCATAACTATCATTAAAAAGTTTTCTGAACCTGCCCAGATTCATGCTTGCAGAGGCTTATGGGGGGGTGGGTGAGAAGGACATGGGTGTTACCACAAAAGGGCACCATGAAAGATTCTTGTGTTGAGGGAAATGTTCTGTATCTTGACTGTTTCAGTGTCAATGTCTTGGTTGTGATATTGAACTATAGCTTTTGTAAGATGTTCCCATTAAGAGAAACTGGGTAAAAAGGGCACAAGATCTATCATTTCTTACATTGTGACTCTGTATTTATCTCAAGATTAAAAGTTTAACAAAATTAAAGTAATGAAACTTATATAATAAAACATTTATATGCATGTATTTATATATACCTTTATTTATATATACATGTAAACAGCATTAGCTGATGTTAAATGAGTGCTTATTATGTGCTAAGAACTGAATGGTTGTATTATCTCATTTATTACGCACAATAACTTGGAATAATTTTTATCCCTATTTTACAAGTAGGAAAATAGGCTCAGAGAGAGTAACATCCTTAGATCAGGGCAAGCAAAGCCTATACCCCAGACTCCACATCTCAAGATGGGGACCTATGTTTTGGAATATCTTCCTTGGTAATTTTTAAGTCCCTTTCTGGAATCTGGGATTGTGAAGCCTGACAATGCTGTCTAGACTAGGTGCTTTAATTCAAGATTGTATGGGGTGGTTTCCAGTCCCTGGTCTCTGATTCTCTACTTCAGGATGCCCTTCAAACCCCTACCCTGTGGTGGGGTCTACCAGATGCCCAAATGAGCTCTGGCGCCTGAGCCTAAAGGGTTGTCCTGGGGCTCCATGGCCAGCTCCAGGATGGTGCAGACACACTGATTCTGAATGACTCAAATTGGTTACTTAGATAGGATTCCCAACAACAACAACATTTTCCCAGATCCCCTGCACTTCCTAGGTTACAAGAGTCAAGAGGTTAAGAAATTTGGCCAAGGTCATGCATCATGATACTAGGATTTGGACTCAGTGTGTCTGAAGTACTCACATATTTGTTTTTTATTTGTAAAGTACTAGGTGTTGTGATATTCATATGTACATTTTACAAGAATGATCAATTAACTCAACAATGTTTAATCAAAGTCTCTTATGTGTTGTGTGATCAAACAGCCCTTCCACAATTTTCTTTGGTCTGAGGCCACCTTCCATGCTAGATCTGCCTTATATAAGAATAAGAATTTAATAGTCTGCACGGGTTTATTTATGGGACATTGCAACTTCCTGGGAGTGAATTAGTGACTTGGGGATAGTATTATGACCAGTCTCCAAACTGGTGTAAACTGATCCTTGAAGAGAATTGATGGGTATTTAGAAAAAGCCTTACAGTTCATTAGTTGGAAGTAACACCACATATGGGGTTACAGCTAAAGTAGTTCCAATATGTGACAAGCTTCACCAAAGTGGGAAAAAAATCCAAAAAACAAAACCCACAATTTTACAAACATTTATAACTGTGGAATTGAAACAGAACTGACACTCTTATTTACTAAAGATTATAACTCACTACAACATCACACAGAATGAAATCCTTTTAACTATTCAATAAGCACAGTATGTACTTTATGATAATGCCAACAATAAAACTAGGGGACTTTACTATTTGTTATTTATTCGGTCGACTGAACAAATCATTTTTCTACATGCTGGGCTTGAAGAATTATTTATTTCTCTTTCTTATAAATAAAAACAGCATAGAGCTGATAACTTTATTGTATAGGACTGTAAACAGCATCAGCTGGAATTGGCCCAGATGGTCTAGAGTTTGCAGTATTGATGCTACGCATACGCTCTTACTTTCCATTGAGATTGCACACAGGCTCTACATTAGCTCTTGGCAATAGTAGAACGTGTTCTTTTATGATTTTGAACTTATTTTTTCCTATTTATATATTACATCTATTTATTTCTTTTCATCTTCAGCCACCATGCCAGACCACATCACCAGGCATCCTTTACATAGGTCTATAGTAGCCTCCTAAATACTCTCCCTACTTCCACTCCATATCTGAAGTGCATCTTAAGAACCCTGCTCCTGCCAACATTTTCTATCAATTTCTCTCTTATATTCTCTATGGCTCTTATCATTAACTGAAATTATCTTTAATTATCTACTTGCTTTATTTTCTGTCTCTGCTGCTGGAATGTGACTGGAGAGCTTGTTTTTCTTGTGTCGCTTTGCCTTGCACGTAGTAGGTGCTCAATAGAATGGTTGCATATTTGTTGAATGAATCCAATCTGACCACCTCATTGTGCAGATGAGAAAGCTGAGACCTGGAGAAATAGAGTCCACTTGCCTGGGATCTCACACGGGCATTTGAACCAGGGTTTCTGTGACCCAGGAGTCATTTCCCATTGAGTTTCTGTCTCATCTGTGTCTACTTTTCTGCAGAAAGGTGCTTTCTTCCTTTCTTTCTATTTAGTGGCTATGCATCTGTATTATAGTGAGTAATTTATTGTAAAGCATGGGTTTTCTGAACTGTGTTTATCCCCAATCTTTACTCATTCCCTCTTTCGTTTTTTTTCTTTCACACGTCCTATCACCCCTGTCTTCTTGTAGCTATGAACCACTGGATAAGAATTAATGTTTGGGTAATGGCTTGGGCAAAACCATGCCACTATTGGAGTAAAAGTGGAGAAATCAAGCCTGGAGGGAGCTTTGAGGAAGTGAGGGCATCTGTACCAGAAATGGTGATAATAACAATTAAGCTGCAATTAATTGAGCAGTCACTTTGGGTCAAACATAGTAAGAGGTATTTCACAAATAATTCTCATTTATTCCTCATATCAATCCTGTGACCTATGTATCACCCTCCTTTTATAGGGGAAGAAGCTAAGAACCTTCAAGGAAGTTAGGGGATTTGCCTAAAGCTTCTGGGCAGGTGGCATAGATTCCTACACCTTAAACCCAGCACACCACCTTCCTCAAATCTAATGAGGCTCCTGGTAACTTAGGGACAGGAGCTGCAGACTACACCGGATTCAAAAGAAGGAGTGTGATAGAAGTAAGGCGCTGATGGGGAGTCCAGAAGGAGCTTGAAGGACAGGATATGGTGGAGGAATGAAACTCAAGAAACAGCACAAAAGAGCCAATTAGGGGCTTAGGGGCAGAAATGAGGGCTTTAGTTCCCAAAGTCAGAACTTGTGCTTTGAGGCTTATCATAAAGATGATGCCTTTTGGCCCTTCGGTGTTCTGGCCTCTATTTTGGAGGAATCCTTAAAAGTGTTCTTTGCAAATGACTTGGAGAAAAGCCCCTGATATTCACAGAGGGTCTTTGTCTCTGACTCAGAGATAAGAGGAGGTACTGGCTGGCCCCTCTCTAGAACAGAGATAAGGGGTCCCTCAAACATGGTGACTTGTTTTTGAAGCTTAATAAAGCAAAAACATGGGGCAGAGTTAGTGAGAAATGGGAGGTAGGAGTAGCTGGCAAAAAAAGGGGGTCAAGTTGGGGACTTGGTGGCTTTGAGTTGTCAAACATGAAACTTCAGGCTAGTCAAGAGGCAACTCTTATTTACAGTTCCAAGGTTCAGTATTCAATGTGCTTTTCTGCTTGGAGTCACCTGCAGCCCTGACTCTACCCTAGGAAAGTCCTTTGCAGAAAAGAAATGAATATCCAGAAAGAATTGGTTTGGCTTCTTCATTAAAGGAGGATCAGAAAGCAGGTGGGGCAATGTCCAGCTATGAAGCATTAATCCTCATGCTTAAAGCCTCTCGAAGAAATTTCTTAATTTATTACCACGCAGGGGCTATTGTGCAACTGACACAACAGAAAATACTTCTGCACTTTAGTAAATCTACTTTTGAGCCGCCCAATGTTTTCATCATAATATTTACTTCTGGGTAAATAGGCTAAATTCTCCGATTTTGATACAAAACAGAAAGATCAGAGAATGAAAATAAATAGATGACATGGCTGTTTAAAGATCATTTAGAATGTTTTCTAGCAGCATAAATATTTGATTGTAAAACTTTCAATATGTTGTGTCTATTAACTAGTATTGTACAATATTTAAATAATTCAGCCAGCCAAAGCAGGCCAAGGCTATGGGGGAGGACAGAGTACAGACCAGACCCCACCTGGCGAAATGCCAGCTTGCAGTTATAACACAGCCCCATGGCTGGCCTTAGACACTATCCATTCCATCTGGAATGCTTTGGACAGAACCAAATCACAGACAAGAGTAGAGAGTTAAATGGAATACTTGGGGACATTTAAAATTCCCCCAACACTTTCCCTTGCTAACTTGGCTTGCACAGAAGCTTCCATGTAACCTTTATGTCCAAACTTTCAGATGTTCAATTCATTTGGTACCCTTTGATGTGATCTTTTGATTTTTGTGTTGGGGAGAATGGGATATGGATGATTTTTCTGGGCTACTACCCATGATTTATTGCTCTGCAATTCCATCCAGCTCACCAGTATCCTTTAACTTCTATACGCAGGATATGGCAAAGAGCATTGGATTCACAGTCAAGAGGTCTGAGGATGGGACTCTTTATTTTGGATTTGCACGTAGGTAATTCTCCTCATTTCTCTGGGCCTCATTTCCATCATCTGTAGAATGGCACTAAAGAGATGTGCCCTGGCTATTGCACTGGGAGGTTGTGAGGATTAAAACCCGAAAAGAGATAGAATAATACAAAACCCGAAAAGAGATAGAATAATAGAAAATATATTGAAAGCTATGAAGGACTGTCCTAATTTAAGGGAATCTTGTTGTCCCCTTGTCTTTGCATGTGCTCCAGTGTCTAGCAATGAGCACAGCACATTGTAATCTCTTTAGAAATTTGTGGATGGAATGAATGAACATCAGTGGCACCCTAGGTGGACTCCCTTACTCAGTTCTCCAAGGAGCATGCTCAGTCAATGAGGACGAACTTCCAAAAGTGAGACACCCCAGTTGATCAAGACTTACAACAGGCCCTTAGTGTGTTTTTAAGGGCGACATCCTGACATTTCAAGAATGCCGATTCCTGAATGGTTGTTAAAGAGAATAGCAAAGCTGCACTGAGACATGAATGCTGGGTAGCTGTCTGTACTCACTCCTGGCCTGGCAGCTGACTTCTGCCACCAAACTCCTGGATGAATGGATTCCCAGGAAAAAGGCACATTTCTAGATATCATGGACTCTAGGCGGCTCATAAACAGTAAAGCCAGAAATCTTAAATCCACAAATGACAAGGAGCTGCTGATTTGTTATTTTAATTAACTGGAAAGAAAGTTAATTCATAAATCAGTGCAAATAATGCATTAATTTTAATCCTCTGTTTCATTTGCTTCACCCAGACAACCCTCGTCACAACTACAAAACCAGATCACTTCATCCCACACATTTCCAATCTTTTTTTCTTCCTGATTTTTGAAGTAGCAGAAAGGCATTCACATCAAGAGGCATATAATCTAACTAGTCTTAACATATCATATATTTTCTTGCATCTGAATTTAGAATTGAGTATAGTAGGTATATATACTTTTTCCATTCTTTAACTCACTAAATATTTAGACCTACTATGTGCAGAACAGGAGCCCTGTGGGAGAAAGAGTACAAGACAATTTCTGCTTTCAAAGCCTTCACCATTTTACGGACGTATGTGGAAGACTTGCATACAACAGAATAAAAAATGTGAGTACAGGGTCCTTGTCAGTATCATTCACTGATACAGTCCATATAATGCTGAACATCTGGCAGGAAATAAAGAAATATTTATTGAGTGAATGTATGCAACACCTACTATGTTTCATATCCTTTCATCCTGTACTATCACTAAAAAAGTAATGTCTCTTAAAATCAACAGAGTGTCATACTGAAGAAAAAATTGACAATTTTTTTTTCTACTTGGTGGTGCATAAAAAATGGTCTATCTTACAGTCAAGTCTTAATTTTGATAATGTATGGTAAATCACGATACAAGTAGGATTTATTTATTCACTAACATGCAGCAGTCAATTCCTTGGGAATTCAGAAGAGGAAAGTTTCTTTGCAGACAGAACCAATCTACACTTACAGGGGAGAAAGGAAGGCATTGTAGGAGTGGAGGAATGGGACGGGAAATAGGCGCAGGGAGGTTTCAATTATGAATAAAGCAAGACACAAGCAGAAGTGAGTAAGCTATGTTTCAGGCCATTGAAGAGATTAGATATGACTGGAATGGAGGGTTCATATTGAGAGGCAGTGCAGCATAAGCCTATAAATAAAGGTAGGGTCATTCTTCATCTCAGATGGCTTTGAATAATAAGCTGGCCTGCTTGGATTTCATCTTGCATATACATTTTGAGCCCAAGAGTGACCACTAAAAATAGTCTTCTTAAGAGGATTGATCTGTGCAGGGTGTATTGAAGCATGTAAAACTGGAGACAGGAGATCAGTTAGGAATTATCTTTGTAATCCAGCAGGCATATAATGAAGGAATGTCCTAGGGAAGTAGAAATGAAAATGGAGAGTAAAGGTATGATATGAGAGGAGCTTTGAAGGAAGAATCAATAGAATCAAATGATTTTTAAAAAGAGTCAAAGATGTCTCTAAATTTTACTTTACTGTGTGTGCTGGTTTGAAACTGTTATGCACCCCAGAAAAGCCATGATCTTTTTCCCAATCCAGTCTTGTGTGGGCAGGTCTATTGTTGGGTGAGATCTTTTTGATTAAGTTGCTTCCATGGAGATGTGACTCATCCAATTGTGGGTTGGACCTTTTAATTAGTTGGTCTCCATGGAGATGTGTCTCCACTCATTCAAGGTAGGTTACTTACTAGAGTCTTTTAAGAGGGAATCATTTTGGAAATAACTTCAGAGCAGATACAGACAGAGACTCCTGGAGATGCAGAAAGAAAATGTCCCTGGAGAAGGTGCTTGAAACCAGAAGCCAAAGGACCAACAGATGCCAGCCATGAGGCTTCCCAGCTGACAGAGATGTTCTGGACACTATTGGACTTTCCTGAGTCAAGGTCTCTTTCTCTGGATGCCTTCATTTGGACATATTTATGGCCTTAGAGCTGTAAACTTGTAGCTTAATAACTCTCCTTTATAAAAGTCAATCCATTTCTGGTAGATTGCATTCCGGCAGCATTTGCAAACTAAAACACTATCTTGTGTAACTTTTACTGTGTTCCAGGTAGCACTGTGTTAAATACTTGTAGATATTATCTCACTTAATCCTAAAACAGCACTATGGGATTCTTATTATTTTCTTCCTTTTATAGCCCAGGAAACAGAAACAGGTAGGTACATAACTTTGTGTTAGTAAATGCTTCTTGCCTTGAATTCTTTTTGTCTGTTGTTGATATTGCTACCTCTGTACTTTTTGTCTTCTTCTGCAAATTAAATATCTGTACATTTATTTTAACTTTTTGATGTCATCTTGTTTTATGTATTTATCTAATAAAAATCACAATCTGGATTTTAGATCTGATTCAATTTTAGAATCTTTAATTTTTAGTTGGGAGGTTCAATCCACTAACATTTATTGTGTATTTGTCAGCGTTTACTCTCTCATCTTACTTTTCTGCTTTTCTATGTTTCCATCATAGTCCCTAATTTTCTTTTTCTATCTTGACGCTTTATTGTTCAGGTTTTTGCCTAATGTGATTTTCAAATTCTATGTCTTGTTCGTATTCTTCTATTGTCATCTTATCTCTTTTGAATACAGTTGAACATACATTTTCTATTAAGGCCCTTGGCTTGCATTTACATGCTCCTTCTGTTAGAAACAATCTTCCCCATCTTATTATGTAGGCATTCTCCAGAACTTAGTTAAATGGTACTTCTTCTGGGAACCCCTCTCTAATTCTTTCAGACTGCAGAATAATTTAATTTCTGCTATTCTGCCCCTTCTAGAATTCTTTTGAAATTAAAAGGAGTATTCAATCCAGAAGAGAATAATCAGGCTTAAATGATATTTTTCCATTATACAGTATTTTTGATAGGACTTATTCTTATTTTTGCATTCAGTTTCAAAATCACTTTAATGAAATTAAAATTTAACTTAATCTAAATGTTACTGCTCTTATAGTTCATTGCCATTTCTTTGTACTTTGACTTCTTCAATTTTGCATTATCTCTTTAGGCTTTTTAAATTACTTTTGTGAAAGCACTTTCTCTGGTCTATTTTTCAGGAATGGGTATACTGCTGTAGTTCAAGGATCTTTGCATATCCAAGAGTATCTCCCTTTACCACAGAATTTTCCCATCTAATATCTGTAGATTGACTTTTGACCTTAAGTGTTGTAAAGGAGAAGTTTGATGTCAAATTGATGTTTCTCTTTTGTGGGTAATTAAAAAATATCTACATGTTTGTTGGATTTTTCCTCCTCATAAGTGAATTTTTAAAAATATAAACATGATTTGCCTTGAAGTGTCTCAATTCATTTATAAATGTGCTACTTGGTGCTACTTCCTTTCAAACTGAAGACTCATGTCTTTTTAAGATCAGGAATGATTTTCTTTTATTTCTTTATTATTGCTTCTTTGACTGTTCTCTTTTCGGAATTCTTGTTAAACATATTAGATCTTCTGGATTCTGTCCTCTGTGTTTCTCATATTTTTTATACTTCGTTATGTTTTATCTTTTATACTCCAAGTTATAGGGAAACTTCCTTGAACTTATACTGTACTTAAATTATTCAGTTTTTTTTTAACAGCATCCATTTCCTATTTAGTGCACTTATTGCATCTTTAAAAGTATGTATCACTGTTTATCCTATACGAAAGAGTTGCTGATGTTAGATTGCTCCCTTTTCATGACTAATTTCAAGATTCAAAATGACCTTGAGTAGCACTGAAAGTGCATATTAGATATTAGGTTGCCTATGATTATTTCATAACTGTTATTGAAATGGGGGAAGGCATTTCCTTTGATACTGGTTCCTTTTGGGGGGATTGTTGAATATTTTATGCTTCTACTGTTTTCTCCCCTAACGTTCCCCCATTATCATTTTTAGAGATGTTTTGTCTAGTACTGAGAATTGAGATAGGTTCAATCAAGGATTTTAAGGATTGATTCTAAAATATTTCATGCACAGATGAGGAGAAAAAAAGAAGCATGTGGATTCATAGGTCTTTAGTCTGCTGGTTTAGAGATCCAGTAATTTGTAGGAAGAAGGAAGGGACTTCAAACCAGTGGCAACTCTGGCACGGAGAAGCTGGCCAAAGCATCACTGAATCTTCCCACTAAAATTCTGCAAGTGTGCAGGAGCCAGGCTGCACTCTCATGGGATTCCACTGTTTGCATCTCTTCCCAACTCTGTGTTCAGTGATACTACATTGCTAACTTGATATCGGCAGTGGTGTAAGTATTTCCACCAAGAAAATCAACAGACCCTACAAATCATGGCTACTTCCCTCTCTGGAAAGACAGTTGTTACACATCGACTAAGCACACCACTCCCTTTAGAAAACATACTTACTCTTTCCTTTTTGAGTCCAACGTACTTGGGAAAATCTGTGAAGTAGACGAAGCTTAGTTTTGTTGCTTTGGTACAATGCCCCCTTGGTGATCTTACACCTTCTCATCCTCCACCTTTTCCTTTCTCCCAGTGGAATGCCAATCAGGGCCTTGGCTAATGCCTTAAAGAATAGCATACGGTTATGGAATGAAGCTGCTTGAAACTTGCCAACTTATATGGTTAGTCTATTGTGTTGAAGATACGAGGCCCAAGGGCCAGGTCATTCCTGTTTTACAGCACGAAACTACTGACCTCTCCCCTCCCCTGGTTCTCTTAGTTTTGCCCCTTGAGTTTTGGCTACAAGGGAATGGGTGGAGCAGTGTGAAGCATCACAAAAAGGTGAAAATGCCAGTCAAAGGTCAAGGGTGATGGGTTCAAAGTTCAAAGGTGACAGCTGCAGCTGAGAGGGTTATCTTTGTGTAAGAAACCCAGACTAAAAGGAACGGCTTTCTTCCAAAATACACTGTCTCCAGAGGCCTGTGAAATATTACACGTAGGGGGTATTCAAAGTTGAAGTTCTGAAATTGGCATCTTAACTTCCGAAGACTTGCCCAGTTGACTCTGTTTCTCATCCTATTTCCACCTAAGTTACATCAAATTTATCCCACCAAGCACAAAAGGCCACTGGATGATGCTTCTTCAATTTCTCATGAAGAATTACAGTTCAGGGCTCTTGATTATGTTTAGAAACTGGGCAAACAATTGATTTAAAGGTTGACAAATTATGATTATGTAAAAACATTTGTACTAGAGGACTGTCTTTAATATGACTAAATAAATATTTGTCTCACTAACTTATACTTGGCTCGGTTTCTGATCACAGGGGTTTCCTGAGGTCACATGTTGCTTGAGATGTACAGGCATGGTTATTCAGGATACTTGGCTTGTTCACATGCACTTCGGTAGCATAATATATAGGAAGAGGAATTTAGAGCTGTATACCCATACATTCTCCAACATGTGCTCACCAAAGCCCTATGTGTGCTACGCACCAAATGGACACAAAGATGAATGAGATTCAGCCTCTGTCCTCAAGCAGTTAGAAGGCACAGAAACAGTCCTCTATAATGCAACAGGTGAATAGCAGCTCTACCATTGCATGCTGTGTGAGCTTGGAGAAGTTCCTTAACTTCTCTGAGTCTCAATTTCTTTATTTATAAAGTGGGACTACTAAAACCTGTCTGAACGTATATGAGTATTGTTCTAGTTTGCTAGCTGCCAGAATGCAACACACCAGAGATGGGAAGGCACAGGATGGTCTCTGCTGGCCTTCTCTCCAGGCCTCTGGGTTCCAACAACTTTCCCCGGGGTGATTCCTTTCTGTATCTCCAAAGGCCTGGGCTAAGCTGTGAGTGCCAAAATGAGGTATGCTGAACTGCTTGGGCTGTGCTATGTTGCGCTCTCTCATTTAAGCACCAGCCAATTAATTCAAACATCATTCATTGCAGCAGGCACGCCTCCTAGCCAACTACAAATGTAATGAGCAACAGATGAGGTTCACGTCCCATTGACTCATGTCCACAGCAACAGAACTAGGTGCCTTCACCTGGCCAAGTTGATAACTGAATCTAACTACCACAAGTATGAAATAAGACCTGGTAAGTGAGAGGTAAGGACTCTGCTTAGAATCAAATCCAAGATTAATTTATCTTCCATCTATTGCAGATGTTTTGAAGAAAGGCACATTGGAGACCCATCCAATAAATCACTAAATCAGTTAATTTAATCAATTTATTTAATCAATAAATGTAACCAATACATCTCTCAAAAGAAGCCAGATTCGTCTACAGACACTGGAACATGAGTCCCTTCGCCCTCATTGGGACCATCAGTCTACATTAATCAGTATTTTCTATATGCCTGTGAGAAGCACTAAAAGCGCTCATAGCAGTGGAGGAAACTCAAGCCAATGGAGATAAGATCACAGCAGCCAATCTGATTCCAAAGTTGGCTCTGTCCATTCTAGCCAAATGGCCTCCTACTGTCTCCAAGCCCTTTATTAGCTTTCAGATCGAGAGTATGTATGGAAGCTTAGTTTCTGAGCCTAGATTGAGCAATGCCCATTTATCATTCTTTTCTGCCCCTCATTTATTTTGGGTTCATTCTTTGACTCATACACAAATGTCTCTTTATCTCTATTCCTGGCTGTGTCTGAGGCTGAAGCAGTCCCCTATTAGGATCAGAGAGGAGGGATAGTATTGAAATGCAATGGGGTTAAAGGGTGTAGATTCCTAACCCCAACTCTCTACTGACTTGCCATGGGACCTGGACCGTGACCCTCATTTGTTAAATGAGGAGGGTTAAGTTAAGTTTCTTATTCAAGAGTGGCAGAGACTCAGCTGGAACACAGGTGTCCTGACTTCCACCCAGGGTACTTTTGCTGATAGCTCTGTGGATTATACACAATCCTTTTTTTTTGAGGGATGGGGGAAGGCAGGAGGTCAGGCTGGCACGCGTCTTAGTTCCTTTTCACTCATTAGCTGGCAAATCCTCAGAGAATAAAAACGCCTTTTCGTGTAACCCTAATCAAAACATGTTTTGAAAGGAGTGTCTGCTGCCAAAAATTTATATTTATCCTAAGAAAAATTAGAAACTATTTTTGGATTATCTGCACATGACCCACCAGTCTTACTACAGATAAACAGGAGTTGCTTGGGTGCAAACCTATGTGCCACTCAGAACAAGTGCCACGCCCCCTCCCACAGTAAAGCCTATGGAAATGGAAGTTCTACGCTGCAGCCCCTCTGCTGGCAGCTGGAAGTTGGGAAAAACGAAAGACCTGGAACCCAGGCAGATCTAGGCCTGAATTCTGGCTCTGAAACTTCCCAGCTCTGCTGCTTTGTGCAAGTTATTTAACCTCTGTGAGCCTCAGATCGGTCACCTGTAAAATGGGAGTAAGCACCCTCTAACATCAAGGTGGTTTTGAGGATTAAATAGGGTAAAGTCTGTGAGGTGGTGGGTACTCATAACTGCTTTCCAGAGGTATTTTTGGCTCTCAATGAAGAGACCATAATCTAAATTTAAGGAAACAGCCAGAGATATTAAGGAGAACATACAACGTTTACCTTAATTCTCAATGCGTTTTGGCCGAGAAGGCTGAATTCCAGAAAGAGAGACAGAGAAAGAGAGAGAGAAACAACCGTGGTCAAGGTACTTCAGAGCAGGAGACAAAACTCAAATGTCACTAAGAAGCAGAGGTGGAGAGCTGCTGGGAAGCGATGGGAGATGCCTTCCTCAGATGTATAACTTCTACTCCAGGCAAATAGGTTGCTCCAGTCCTCAAAAAAAATCAGCTTGTAGTATATTAAAGCAACTCAGATACTCCACTCCTGCTAGCTCTCATCCACTACCTCTTGCCAAAACTCACAATCACCTGTTTTTAGCACCATAGATTTGTAATGATTTATAAAATTTTATGTATTGGAAATAATACTGTAGGAATTATTTTGTTTCACCTTCTTTTGCTCAGTTTCATATTTTGGCATCCATGTGTCACAAAAGATCACATATCATATGATTTATTTTACACGGAGTGTCCAGAATAGGCAAATCCTTATAGATATAAAGTGGATTAGTGGTTGTCACTAATCAGAGGTGGGAATGGGAATTAATGGAGAAAGGATTTCTTTTAGGGATGGTGAAAATTGGTAAAATTAGATAAATGGTGATGATCACAAACTTTGTGAATATACAAAAACCACTGGATTATGCAATTTAAGTGGTTGAATTTTAAGTTACGTGAATTTAATTTCAATAAAGCCATTAAAGAAAAAAAAATCAGCTCCCCTGAAAACCTTTCTTCCTTTACTCATTGCTCCTTGCCTATTCTAGCACACCCATTCTTTTACAAACATTTGTCAAGCATCTAGTGTGGGCAAAACATTGTGGAAAATGTAGAAATGAAAATATGTACAAGAGTGGATGCAGACAAAGCACCTAGAAACAAAAATAACATTTCAAGCTCTGGAATACAGAGGAAAGAAATTCACTGTGACTGGAGCGAGGGGAGGGAGGGTGGAGGCGAGAGGAATGCTTCATGAGGAAGGTGTCATATGAGCACTAAAGGACTTAGGTGGCAAGAGGGCCGATGGGATCCCATCAGAAGTATGTGGTCACAGGCTTTGCTCGTTTCCTAGTGCATGTTTATTCTCTCTTTCCTACCAGATGCATGGACGCTCCATGATGCAGGGGAGGGGGAGCCGTTCTGTTTGTTTTTCCTGATTTTCTTTACATCCCCTAACGTCTATCTCCATTTCTGACGACTTTAAGAACCTTTTTTTTCTGGATGTTGTGAAAACGAGATGCCAGATTTCACTATCAGAGGGAAGTAAACAGTCTGAAGCATTTGGGGAATGCAGATAATTTAGTGGGATTGGTGCTGGGTCTGAATGAGCCCGTGGATTCTTTGGAAGGAGGTTGGTGGACGATGATGTCTTGTCCCTGATAATGGTACATCAGGGCTTCCTCTCTGCTGAAGGGAAAAGGCTGGCAGGCACACTGGTCCCTAATTGTTCCTAATCACAGCTGTTTAGAAACAACTAAGAATGAAGACCTCACACGTTACAGACTTTACCAGGAAGCAGTCGGATTATCAGCAGCCCAAGGATAAGGAGTGTTGACTTAGCTGTGGAAGGATAGACCAAGGCTGATTTGACAAAACCAATGACACACGGTCTCATCCCTTTTCCAGAAGCTTTTAAGCCTGTCATGAAAGGTCACGGGGCTTATCATTCCAGCCTGTTTAAGGGTTTAAGGAAAAGTGAAGATGAAACAGAGGGAGGGATAACAACATTTCCTGAGCACTTGCTGTTTACTAGACACTCAACTAAGTTCCTTCCTTCGGACCCCTCACTTATGACCCGAGATGAAATGAGAGAAGGGTATGGTTGTTGATAGCTACTTTACAGTGGAGAAGAATTGAGGGTTGGGTGTCACCTGCCTTGCTCAGGATCACACTTTGAGTAAGTCATGGGGCCAAGACTCAAACTCAGGTTTATCTACTCTATGAGCTTCTTATACTGCCAGGTTGCTCTGTGTCCTAGGCCGAATTCCCCAGGAAATAGACGGGGACATTCTGAGATTTGGGCGTAGGAGGTTTATGGGGAATGGTTTGGGAATGATTCCTATAAAGGAGCGAAGAAAGCAGGATTGAGCATGGGGAGAAGTTAAATAGTGATGTGCTAGCAACAAAAGCTTCAGCAGATCCCAGGGGGGCTGGGCCAAGGTAAAACAAGTGAGGCACTAGCCTTGGGGCAAAATGTAAGGGGTGCCAGAAAACTCAGCGACCAAGAGATATAATATTTTAATGCACTTGCCTTAGCGGTGCCAGGTGATATGGCGAATACCAGACGATGGGCTGGCTCATGGTTTTGGAGCCTCGGAGGACTAGTCTACAACAGGTCTATGGACTCTGAAGTCAGTAGCTTCCTGGTGCTCGATTGCTTCAATTCTCGGGGTTCCTTGGCTTGTAGATGTTTCTCTGCCTCCCGTCCCGTAGCAAGCTCTCTCTCTTCTTCTGTTTGTTCTTCTGATTCTTGCTGACTCTGGCTTCCTCCTGTGTGGCCTTCTCTCACTCTGGCTTCCTGGTTCTTCTCTCTATAAAGCCTTCCAAGAACACTGGTTAAGACTCTCGGATTCAATTGGCTACACCTAACTAGGACCTTTAAAAATCCTGTTCACAAACGAGCCCACAAATGGCTCACCTTCTCATATTGGAAGGTCCTGTTTGCAAATGGATTCACACCCACAGGAATGTGGATTAAGATGTATTAAGATTAAGAACATGGCTTTTCTTGGGGTACATAATTCAATCTCCCATAGCAATATTTAAAAAAAAAAATTGAAGTGAATGTAAAAACTCCAACACAACGTCAAAACTTCAAAGACAAAACACTCCCCTGCACCTGCACAAGTCACCTTATTTACCTCATCCTAATCCTGACCCTGCAAAGTCTGTCTTTATTCTTTTGATGTTTTGTTCATCTTGTGTGTGTTTTCGGGGGGCATCATTTTTTAAAATTTGTATTGCATTATTAAAATTTGCTCGCTCTCACCCCCTGTCTCAGTCCTGCATCCTGAGGAGCTCTGGGTGTGGGAGAGCCCTTCAGAGTGGTACTGCCTTGGCCTTCTTATCCCACACCCTTGTCAACCAGCCATTGGATGTGTGGTGTCCCTGGGGAGAGATGGGACCTTGGACAATTCTCTTTGGCTGAGCAAAAGTCCCCAAATGGGGTCTCAGCTGAGAGTGGCCAGAGCCCCTCACTCCCGGGAGCTGGGGGGTCTACATATCACACCGCTGGGTCCAATATGCTCCCCCAGGCCAAATGACCTCAGATTCAGGGCTTCTCCTACTGTTTTCTCTGAACCAGAGGTGGGACTTGTATTACCAACAAAACACAGATTTTGTCAGCCTGATAAAAGTTTCCAATCGGGTATGTTCTTGACAAGGAAGATATTTAAGACTGGAACAAGCTGTACATCTATTCAAGAGGTCACTGTTTGCTAATTCATCTGCAAAGTCACCACTACAAAGACTGGACCCCGCTGAGGGTTTGCTGGCTTGGGAAAAAGTTCTAGTTTTTGACAGTACCAACATCAGAAGTGTTTGAATCCATTTAGCATCAGCCTCCAACCCCTCTGCACACATCCCCATTGATAACAAACTCAGTTTTGCTTGATTTTCTCCATGTCCTGTTACAGTATATTTCTGTTTAACCCATCAGACCTCTGACTGCCGAAATCAAAGTTTGGTCATGGTCATCTTCCTTGGTTCCCCCTAAGACTCCATGAGCTTGGTACGAAAATGTGGAGATGAATCAGCAACAGGACAGGAGGACCTCTGGGCTGGTGGGTTAGCCAGTGGAGTGGGATGCCTGGATTCTCATCAGGAAGGGGTATGAGGCTGAATGGGGCCAGGATATAAGGTTAGGGGAGGTAGGCAGGGGCATGCCTGGCAAGTGGGCACAGCGGGGAGAACTGGCTGGCATGGACATTCAGAAAGGCTTTTTCAAGAGCCCGTGATAAGAGGGGTGGAAAGTTCAGAGAAGGATGAGCTGGTGGGTATCAGAGGCACAGGCTGGATGCCAAATGGAATGGGCCATAATAGTTAAGGCAGCAGGAAAGAGGCCTGGGGGGTGGGGGGGTGGGGTAGGGTGGGGGGTGGGGTAGGGTGGGGTGGGGTTGAACTTGTATACTTAAGCGGCTCAGTGGGCAAGGCAGGCCGGCTTTCCCAATCCCTCAGTTGCACCTGATGTCACATTATGATTGTAGGCACAGACTCCGGAGCCTGCATGCGTGGGTTCAAATCTCAGCTCCTAATATTCTGGCTGGGTTTACCTTGGGCAAGTTAATTAACTTCTCTGTGCCTTAACTCTTCAGAGTGGGTAATAATATGTGCCTCGTGAATTGTTGTAATAATTAGAAGCGTCAATATGCATAAAATTTAAGTGCTGGCTATTTTTTTTCCAGATATCTTATTCTCTCTTCTTTTCTCTCTCCTCATTCATTTTTACCCCCTTCCTCCTCCTCCTCTCTCTCTCTCCCTCCCTTCTTTCTTCTATTTATCTTTCTTTTTTTTCATTCTTCCTTTATTTTCCTTTTCCTCCAGCCCTCCTTCCCTTCCTTCCTTACTTCCTGCTTTTCCTTAATTGACTCTAATTTGGAGTTGATTTATATGTTTCAATTTTTAATTTAAAATGTGATGTCCTTTGTTTTAAATTTGAAACCAGGTAAGGGAAAGCGCCCATGGTCTTCCAATTAAATTGTCCCTTTTACTTCTTTGTACCCTCAAGTGAGACTTTCCCATGGCCTAGTGGCTCCAAATAGAAAACCTGTTTCCCTCCCTGACCTCTGTTCTCATTACCTCATCATTAACCCTCTATTAGTTTTTCCTGTGCTCTAAAAGTTACCTAGATTAGAATTAATGGGGGACAGCCAAGGACACAGGGAACCATTCAGTCCATAATAAAAATTTCTCCATTTCATGAGAAATCTCGAATTCATTTTGAGATGACTTTAGGAGGGTAGAGAGATGTTCTTTTTTTAAAAAGTTATTTTTGCCCGTGGAACAAACCATTTCCCCAAATAACGAGTCTCATCCAAAACGCTACGCTAGGCAGGCAAATCCTAGCCTGAGACAGTAACTCTTTCATCCCCCCAGATTGTTCACTTTTTTTGAAGCCTATCAACATGAAGAGAAAGTTTGTCAACCATGAGTCATAAGCTCACAGATATGTAAATCTAAAATATACAAGTCAGCGTTGCAAAGTTAAAAAGTAGTAAAACCCCTGAGGAGGAACCAAATGGAAAGTATTTAAAATCTAGTTCCTGTTCGGGGTGGAGACAGGCAATTGACAGAGCCACAGAAAGTATTTGAAGCCACAACAACCTGTGAAAATTGGTGCTCACTTGGTTTGCTCCCTCCTGGTCTAAGCTCTGCATTCCTCAAGAGTACTGCAAGACCTGATTCATTTCTGAATCCTCACTCACATCCCTGAGGCCTAGCACAGTTTAGTCCCAAGAGGTCACAAATAATGAAGGCATGCGTAGGTAAATAAATAAATAACAGTGATTAAAAAAAAAAAGTGGTGCTCAGTTCAGAGTAGTCTGAGACTGGAAGTTGTTTTCTTTCTCCAGAAAGGCAGAAGTATAAAACAGCCTCACACAGAAAAGACGTTCTTTCTAACTCAGGAGCTGAACTAGACCCATTTACAGAATGTAGCTGCAGCTCTAGAATTTGCACAGAGAAACATAAGTGGATAGATCAGTGTGCCACTGATCAAACTTGTTTATTTTAAGGCCCAAACTTTCACAAGTTCAAGTGGTAAGCTGAACCTGTTACAATTACTATTAGCCTCAAATTAAGGAAATGAGTAGTCTAATAAGAATAGAGTGAGTTTGTGGATAATACATAATTGACATGAAAGCAGAGGTTCCATCCATCTATCCATCCACCCACTCATTGACCACCTATCCATCCTTCCATTTATTTATTCCTCCAACCATTTATCTATTTATGCATTATTCACGCATCCATCCTTCTTCCTTAGCTATTCTTCCAACTATCTAACCATCCATCCATCCACTGGGAGTTTGCTGGAATGTACTATGTGTGTGCTAGGTAATCCATACATGAAAAGTCAGTTTGAGTCTCAGAGAATTCACAGATGAGTGAATATTAAAACATGCAAGCAGACAATTACAACCTAATATTATGGAGCAAGGTGCAGGGACTACCTGAGCAAAGAAAGCCTACATCTATCTGCTTAGGGGAGTTGGAAAGTTTTACAGGAAGATTGATTTGTGCTGGAATATTAAGGCTAAGCAAGAGTTTGTCAGCTAGCCAATGCTGTTATCTCTACCTGAAATGCCTCCTTCTTCTTGTCCCCTGGCAGAAATAGAGGCAAGAGACAACCTTGTGTGTTGGTTCTACAAAGCTGTTGTATAAAATGTTAGGGAAGCAGTGTAAGAACCACAAACCTCTGTGAGAAACCAATTAAAGCCCTGTTCACAAATGCAGAAACACAAATACACACAATTTGACATGCATTTCAGGAGGTCCCTGAACCTATCTATACATACCAGGTTGTATCTCTAGTTCTGGGTATAAAGAGCAGACAGAAAAGACCATGATGGAGACACTTTCCTAATAATCACACCAATAACCTCCCTACTGAAGAGAGTGTAGTAGATAATTCTAGCACCACATTGTATATTGTTAGTAGTGCATTGTAGATAATAGTTTCAGTTCATGGTCTCATAACAAGCACTTCCAAAATGTATAAATAATGGATGTGGTTCTTCTCAAATAAGTCTTTCATTTTCATCATCACATATTTTGGTGCAGAAAGAACTCCTTTAAGTATGGTGTGTGAAAATGGAAAGAGATGGTTGCAGCAGAGAAGCACTTAGCACTTTCAGCCATGTTCTTAGAGCACAGAGCAGGCATCTAAGGATGCCATTCCCTTTTAGGATGGTGTCTGATCACACCCCCATCCTGCTGGTTGGACCTGTTCTATGGTATAGTGAGAAAGCTTCCAATGCAGGATTTCCTCATGTAGCAAAGTTGTCTCATCATGGAAGAAGGGATTTCTAAAGCTTGGGAACTGTGCGGATTTGAAGCTGATATGTATCCCAGAAAAGCCATGTTCTTTTAATACATTCCTGTTGGTGCAGACCTATTTTGGGGACCTTTTGATTAGGTTGTTTCCATGGAGACGTGACCCTGTCCATTCAAGGTGGATCTTAATCAGCTTACTGAGTCCTTTAAGAAAGAAACATTTTGGAGAAAGCACAGATGCTTGGAAGGAGAAAACATCCCAGGAAATGCTAAGCTAAGAGATGAAATCCAGAGTTTGCCCTGGAGAAGCTAAGAGAGGACCCACTAGAGAGAGAAACATCCTGGAGACACCAAGAGAAGATCCACAGGGCACAGAGAATAAGTCACTGGAATGAGAAGCTGAAAGCAACAAATCAGGAGCAAGGACAGCAGATGCCAGCCATGTGCCTTCCCAGCTGACAGATGTTCCAGATGCCTGTGGCCTTTCTTCAGAGCCCAGGTATCATCTTGCTGATGCCTTAATTTGGACATTTTCATGGTCTTAGAACTTTAATTTGTAACTTAATAAATCCCCTTTGTAAAAGCCAATCCATTTCTGGTATATCGCATTCCAGCAGCTTTAGCAAAACAAAACAGGTTATCTTGAGAAAGAAAAATGAAGTTGGAGGCTCACACTACCTGACTTTAAAGCACATTACAAAGCTATAGTGGTCACAACAGCTTTGTACTAGCATGAAGATTAATATACAGACCAATGGAATAGAATTTGATGTGCAGAAATACACCGTATCACCTATAGACAATTGATCTTTGATAAGGCAGTCAAGCCAAACCACCTGGAACAGAGCAGTCTCTTCAACAAATGATGTTTGGAGAACTTGATATCTATATGCAAAAGAATGAAAGAGGATCCCTATTTCACACCCTATACAAAAATTAACTCAAAATGGATAAAAAACCTAAATGTTAGAGCTGAGACCATAAAACTTTTAGAAGAAAATATAAGGAAATATCTTATAAACCTTGTGATAGGAAGTATTTTCCTAGACCTTACTCCCAAAGCACAAGCAATGAAAACAGAAATAGATAAATGGGATCTCCTCAAAATTAAACACTTTTGTGCTTCAAAGAATTTTGTCAGGAAAGTAAAAAAAGCAGCCAGTGCAATGGGAGAAAATATTCAGAAACCACATATCAGATAAGGGTTTAATATATAAAGAGATTTTACAACTCAACAATAAAAACAACCCAATTAAAAAATGGGCGAAAGACCTGAATAGACACTTTTCAGAAGAGGAAATACATATGCTAAAAGACACATGAAAAGCTCCTCTATTTCATTGGTATTAGGGAAATGTAAATCAAAACCACAATGGTATCATCTCACACCCACTAGAATGACCATTATCAAAAAAAAAAAAAAACAGAAAATGACAAATGCTGACAGCATATAGAGAAAGAGGCACATTTATCCTCTGCTGGTGGGAATGTAAAATGGTACAACTGCTGTGGAAGGAAGTTCTTCGGGAAGCTAAGTATAGAATTGCCACAGGATCCAGCAATCCAATTACTAAGTATATATATTCAGAGTAAATAAAGGCAAGGACACAAACTGACATTTGCACACCAATGTTTATAGCAACATTATTTACAATTGCCAAGAGATGAAAAAAGCCCAAATGTCCATCAACAGATTAGTGGCTAAACAAGCTGTAGTTCATATATCCAATGGAATACTATGCAGCAGTAAAACAGAATAAAGTCATGAAGTATGTAACAATGTGGATAAACCTTAAGGACATTATGCTGAGTGAAATAAGCCAGAAACAAAAGGACAAATATTGTATGGTCTCACTAATATGAACTAACATTCATGTATGACCTTTGAGAGTTAAAGCTAAGAACACGGGTTATCAAGAGATGGTAAGGGGGTAGAGATTGGGTATTTGGTGCTGAAGGAGTTCAGAACGTGAAACAGGAATGATTGTAAAAATTCAGAAATGGATAGCACAATATTCTCTGATGGTAGCACAATAATGTAAGTCCACTGAATGAAGCTGAGTGTGAGTATGGTTGAGGGACGAGGGCTGGAGGCACGTATGGAACTAGAAGGAAAGAGAGAGGATAAAGACTGAGATGACATAATTTAGGAACGCCTAGAGTGGGCAATGATGGTGATTAAATACAAATATAAAAATGTTTTTGCATGGGGAGGACAAATGAATGTCAATATTGCAAAGTGTTGAAAATGGGAGGGATGGTACACAGGAAAAAATACAATCAATGCAAGCTAGGGTCTATAGTCAATAGTAGTATTGTAATATGCTTCCACTGAATGCAACAAAGGCATTATGCTAAAACTAACTGTCAAGAAGCAGGGGATATGGGGGAGGTATATGGACTCTTTGCAGAAGAAAAGGAAATGTCTGCATATAGATTATGGTGGTGAAGACATGGCTATTTACTTAGGTTGGACTGTATGATGTGTAAATAAAGCTCTTTAAAAAAAATAAATGAGAGAAACAAGTGATAGAGAAAATGTAGAGAAAGAGCTGTACCTATTCACTGTTGGTAGGGAAGCTGAGAGGCACAGTTCCTCTGGAGAGCACTGTGGTGGTTCTGGAGAGCACAGGAGGCTGGGGTGGAGTAGCCAGATGATAGTGCAACCAGTTGCTAGGTATAGATCTGGAGGAACTGAGAATTATGTAACTGGAGGAATGAATGGACATTTGCACACTGGTGTTTATGGCAGCAGTGTTCGCAGTTCACAATGGATGGAGGGATATAATGACTGAGGAATGGAAGGGGGTTCTGTGATGTACACATTCAATAGACTACTGAGCAGTTGCAAGAAGGAATGAAGTTGTGAGGTATGCAACTAGATGAATGAAACTTATGGACAGTATGTTGAATGAAATGTCAGAAGCAAAAAAAAAAAATAGTGTCATACTTCACTCATGTGGGGTAACTGCAATGTACAAACTTGGAGAATTGAAGTCAAGAGCATAGGTTATCAGGTTGGAGCCTATAGTAAAGGTTCCTGGATTGTAAGCTCTTATAGCAGTCACATACACTCAGGAGTTGTAACTATTATTGCTAAATTCTGAGATACAGAGCTATTTGTGTATAACCGGATCATACCTTGAAACCTTGTGTATTTATGTGACACCTGAGACTCAGAGTTAGAGCACTGGAGTTGTTAAAGTCAGCATTACCCCATTTGGCAACTGTTAAAAAAGTTGAAAAAGTGATCAGATTTCAACTAGAAATATGAATGAAGCTGATTTGGAGAGGACTAAGTAAATCAGAATACTGGGTAAAGGATGATATCCATATTTTAAAACTTCAACTTCTGGGTAAGATCAAAGGGAGAGATGTTTATTTGGTGCAAAACGTATATTTTTGGTAGTGCATTATCTAATTTAACTTGTATGATCAGTTTATTTGAACACCATAGTTACATGGACTCTTGAATAGGACATGAGATCTTACAGGTTTGTACAAGTTAGTGTGAAGCCTTGATATACTCCAGAGTAATTTGGGAAGATAATAAAAAAGTATTTGCAAAATCCCCTTGGGGGACTGGGGAGAAAGGAGGAAATATTCAAATTCCTCATCTGGGGAATTCCTAATATTCTTTCAAGCAGTAGAGACAACCAATGCAATAAGATGTGCCCTTACTCTTGGTGTTCAACCCTATGAAACTTATTTCTGCAAAGGAGAAGTTAAGCCTACTGATAATTATGTCTAATCTCTTATGTTGCTCAAATGTGGACTCTCTCTCTAAGCCAACTCTGCAGGTGAACTCTCTGCCCTCCCTCCCAGGGGTATAAATCTCCCTGGCAACATGGGACAGAAATCCCATGATGAGCTGGGACCTAGCATCATGGAATGAGAAAGGCTTTTGACCAAAAGGAAGAAGAGAGAAATGAGACAAAATAGAGTTTCAGTGGTTGAGAGATTTCAAACAGTCAAGAGGTTATCCTGGAGGTTATTCTTGTGCATTATATAGACATCTCTTTTTAGTCATGATGTATTGGAAAGGCTGGAGGGAAGCACCTGAAACTGTTGAACTGTGTTCCAGTAGCCTTGATTCTTGAAGATGACTGTACAACTATACAGTTTTTACAACATGACCATGTGATTGTGAAAATCTCGTGTCTATTGCTCCTTTTATCCATGGTATGGACAGACGAGTGAAAAAAAATAAGGAAAATAAACAAAAAATAGGTGGGGGATAAAAGATAAAAAAAATTGGATAGATTGAAAGACTAGTGGTCAATGAAAGGGAGGGGACAGGGTAGGAATATATTGGGTGCATGAATGTACTCTTTTTTCTTTTTATTTCTTTTTCTGGAGTGATGCAAATGTTCAAAAGATTATCATGGTGATGAATACACAACTATGTGATGATATAGTGCAAGCCACTGATTGTATAATGTGGATGGACTGTACGTGTATGAAGAGTTCTCAATAAATGTAGATAATGGTTTCCGTTCATGGTCTCATAACAAGCTCTTACTTCCAAAATATATAAATTATGGATGTGGTTTTTCTCAAATAAGTCTTTCATTTTCATCATTATATATTTTGTTGCAGAAAGAACTCCTTAAGTATGGTGTGTGAATATATACATACTTACATATATATAAAAGAAACATGGTATGTGAATATATATATATTTATATATGTATAAAAGAAACATGAACCCTTTCTTGAAATTAACAGAGTTTGAATATATCACGGACATGGTGTTTGCTATGGAAACACAACTTCAAGACAAATTTCTGCCACCTCTACCTCCCCTTTAACTTCCACCCTCCTGACAAATTTTTTTTAATTTGGAATATATTTATTATATATATTTTTAAACTTTTTTATTGTATAGTATAACAAATATACAAAGCAAAGAAATAAGAAAGCAATAGTTTTCAAAGCACTTTTCAACAAGTGGTTACAGGACAGATCCCAGAATTTGTCATGGGCTACCATACCATTATCTCAGATTTTTCCTTCTAGCTGCTCCAAAATAGAGGAGGCTAGAGAGCTTAAATATTTTTTTATCTTCACAATAGACTATTTTTCCTTTCTTTTTTGTGAAAAATAGCATGTATACAAAAAAGCTATAAATTTCAAACCACAGCACCACAATTAATCGTAGAACATATTTCAGACTTTGATATGGGTTACAATTTCACAATTTTAGGTTTTTACTTCTAGCTACTCTAAAATACTGGAGACTAAAAGAGATATCAATTAAATGATTCAACATTCATATTCATTTCAGTCCTATCTTCTATGTATAACTCCACCATCACCTTTGATCTTTCCATACCTCTTTTTAAGGTTGTTTGGGCTATGGCAATTCCAAATTTTTGATATTGGAAGGGTCTGTCACTAATATGGGGTAGGGAGATGGAACTATCTGATCTTCTGGAGAGGCTGGGCTAGGTGTCAGGACTTATCTGGACCAGGGACCCATCTGGAGGTTGTAGGTTTCTGGAAAGTTATACTAGTGCATGGAACCCTTGTGGAATCTTATATATTGCCCTAGGTGTTCTTTAGGATTGGCTGGAATGGTCCTGGTTGGGGGTTGGCAGGTTATGATAGGTAACAGGTCTACCTGTAGCTTGCATAAGAGCAACCTCCAGAGTAGTCTCTCAACTCTATTTGAACTCTCTCTGTCACTGATACTTTATTAATTACACTTCTTTTCCCCCTTTTGGTCAGGATGGAATTGTTGATCCCACAGTGCCAGGTCTGTATTTATCACTGGGAGTCATTTCCCATGTCACCAGGGAAACTTTCACCCCTGGATGTCATGTCCCATGCAAGGGGGAGGGCAATGATTTCACTTGCAGAGTTGGGCTTAGAGAGCCGGAGGCCACATCTGAGCAACAACAGAGGTCCTCCAGAGTAACTCTTAGGCATGCCTATAGGTAGTCTAAGCTTCTCTGCTACCTACATAAGCTTCACAGGAGTAAGCCTCATGATCGAGGGCATGGCCTATTGATTTGGGTGTCCCTAAAGTTTGACACAGTATCAGGGGATTCCCTGATGGTAAGGTTTAATAGTTCCATAGTCATTCCCCGCTCCCTCAGGGGACTTTGCCAATACTTTTTGATTATCTGCTTAATATACTCTAGGATGTTTCCAGGCATTACAATAAACTATACAGGATTAAAAGACCTCTTTCTTATTCTGGGGTCCCTGTGTTTTAATTGCTCAAATGAGCTATTCAGATAGGTTGAATTAGATTATGCACTACAGAAAATTTCGGTTTCAAATCAAACAAATCTTTCTTCCATTGGTCTCAAAGAGTATGTGTGGTTCTAAAATACAGACACTCTCTTCCTTACTCCTATGTTCTGAATTACTTTAACCCAACCTGTTCGGCTTCATTCTTATCTCTAAATATCAGGTTATTGATATATACATAAAGCAGCCTCTCAAAAATATGGAAATATTAATCAACACTCCAGACTTGAAGTGTCAGCTCTAAAAGCTTATAATTTAGGCTCCTGTTTTCTTATAAGCATTTTCTAAAGGTGACCATGCCATTCTTGTTCTTTTGTTTCTGGCTTATTTTGTCTCACCACCTCCTGACCAAACTTTAAGGAGAAACTGGGGTTTGGTATATCAATGTTGCAGGAATTGAGGGTAGATTCTCCAGTTAGTTAATGCTTTTTTTTTTTCATTTTCATTCAAAAGTGAATTTAGAAGGAGCTAATAAGAGAGTGGTGTATGGAGAAAATGCACCTACTGCAGGCTATGGCCCAGAGTTAACAGCAATATCTTAATATTCTTTCATCAAGAGTAATAAATGCATCATATCAATGCTAGGGATCAATGACAGGAGGGATGAGGGGTATGGGATGTTTGGATTTTCTCTTTCTTTTTTTTTTTTTTTTCCTTTCCTGGAGTAATGAAAATGTTCTAAAATTGTGGTGATGAACGCACAACTATGTAATGATACCACGAGCCATTGATTATATACTTTGGATGGGTTGAATGGTCGTATGTACTCTTACCTAATATTTTAAGGATTAAACACATGCCATTTATTAAAGTTCATGGAAAACAACATTTTTTTCAAACATCCAGATTATTTTTTTGTCCAATAGTGAGCAAATATTCATAAAAGCTTTTGCAGTCTGAAAAAAGAGAATCTGATTTTTAGGCAAGTTGATACCTCTGGAAGATAAGAAAACACTCACTATATTCTCTATTTGTCAAAATGATTGCTGGGTATCCTTCTAAAGTAGCTAAATTCCTAGACTCCCTTGCAGCTAATAAGTGCCATGTGACCAATATATGGCCAATGAGACATAACGGATGTGTTGTGTGGGACTTGTGTAAAGTCTTAAAAGGAAGGAGACCATGCATCTCCCAGCTTCTTCTTTCTGACTACTAGGTATGCAGTCACGATGGATGGTAGAAAGACAGTCATTTAGGACAATGAGGTGACCTTGAGAATGGAAGCCATGTACTCAGAGTGGCAGAGGAAAAAGTTAAGAGCCCAGATATCTGATCACACTGTGGTACTCTCCTACCAGACCTACCTCTCCTGCCTACCTCTGGACTTTCTATTATTAGGCCACTAATACTAGGTCTTTCCAGTTATATGCAGTAAAAACTAATTCTCACAGATACACCAAACATTGTGCAATGCTCAACAGCAGTCTGTCTCCATGCCTAGCAGAACAGTCACTTCGAGTCTAAGTTTTTGTTGAACTAATCACCCAAGGTTTATCTTTTTGATTGGCAGCTGTCCAAGGCATTCCAGTAAGGCCATGGCATTAGGAGATGCTGGGTCCTCAGTCTGATGGAAATTTACAGTGGCATAGTTTAGGAATGGCTCTGATGCCACTCCTGTACGACAGAGCACCATCTGCAATGCTTTGCTTTTGAGCTGCCATTTGTCAAAAGTTGCTGTGACTCTACCTCACCAATGGAATGATGGACACAGACAGACTTGATTTCTCCCTCTGCTACAAATATTCTAGATTTGAGAAGCATCAGGGCAATTTTCTTTCAATTATTATCTGACTCTGAGAGCTATTTGATTTTTCTGCCCTACAAAACAAACGTGGAGCATTAGAATGAGGCTAGATCTGTCATAAATGCAAAAATGTTTTTTTCTTTTCCACTGAATGTTTTTCTAGTGACTCCTTTTGGAATGTTATTTTGAACTTACAAAGGTTCTTTAAAAAAAAAAAACTTTGTATATTTCTTTTAAGCATCCCTTGAGAAAGACAGATTTAAACTTAGCAAACGCTTTGGCTTTTTAAAAGCACTTTCTTAAAATAGTCAACGTAAATCTTGGTGGGAAATCTTTAGGTGCCCCGAATGGACAGAAATAGAAATGTTAATGGAAATGCCATTTGTGAAGACACTGGTGCTGGCTCCATTCAGATGCATCCAATCAGAAAAGACTGGAGATTGCAAACTATTCCAATGTGAGTCTGACTTTAGGAGCTCCAGAGGAAGATTAAAAAAAAAAAAAGGAAGCCAGCATAAGACAAAAAAAAGAGAGCAGGCGATTATAAAATTGTTTGGACAGGACAGACTCATAAGTTTGCATGTTAACACATTACTAAAGCCATGGTTACCATCTAACCCTTTGCATGGAGCAAAGCCATTTGTCAAAGATTACAAATATTATTAAATGGACCTCTCGGGTAGGTCCGGGACACTTGGCATGATGTCAGCTGTTTTGCTGTGGGTCAGTAGGAGAGTGAGGTCACAGGACACCCAAGCTAGAAGGAAACCTTGGGGCAGAGGCCTCTGGGTGCTTGGCTTTACTGATGCCAAGCCTGGGGTTCCGATTGTCTGGGAACTCACTTAGTCATGCAATTGGTGCTAGTACGGAGCTCTGGCTTGTACTTTAGGGGGACAGTGCAGGGGAGAGCTTTATCTCCCCAAATTATATCCCAGACACCCACTCACCATCCCCCCACCCCCAGAACCACTCTGAATAAACAACAAATAAGCCAGGCACAAAAGAACAGATATTATATGAACTCACTGATATGAATGATTAGAATAAGTAAATTCATAGTGTCATAAATGAGAATACAGTTTACCAGGGGCTGGGCTGGGGCTGGGGAATGGGGAGTTAAGGTTTACTTAATTGGTATAGAGTTTCTGTTTGGGACGATGGAAAAGTTTTGGTAATGGATGGTGGTGATGGGAGCACAACTTTGTGGATGTAATTAACACCACTGAATCATCTGAATGTGGTTAAAAAGGGAAATTTTAGGTTATATATATGCTACTAGCACAATTTTTTAAAGAAATCTGTAGGACTGTACAACACAAACAGTGAACCCAAAGGTAAACTGTGGACTCTAATTAATAATACAATTATAACAACATTGTTTGATCAGTTGTAGCAAAGGACCACACTAATGCAAAATGTAAATAATGGGGAAAATTATGTGTAACATAGGATATGCAGGAGTTGTGTATTTTCTGCATGATTTCCCTGTAAATCTACAACATCTCTGTTGACAATGCATTTAAAAATATATAATTTGATATGGGCAGTTGAGGTTGAATGTCTTCTTTTGAAGGTGATTTAAATTTTCCATGGAAATGCCCTTTAAAAAACTTTTTATTGTAGAATGATGTCTAAAACTCAACATGGCACATTTTAAGCACTTTCAGTTATACAATTCGGTGGTATTTGTTCTCAATATTGTGCTGCCCTTACCAATATACCTCACCCCAGCTTTTTCATCACCTCAAACTCTGTTCCTGAAAAGGAAAAGTAGTTTTGAAACAACCCCCTTACTTCCCCCAATTCCTCAGTCCTTCCCCTCTGCTCTTCGAACCCTATGCCCCATCAATTATTCCGTATCCATCAGAATTCCCAGCCCAAGATCTTTATATGACGTTGCATTGTGACATTTATTGCTGTATATACGGAAGACCCTCATGCTGTAATAGCACTCGGCAGACTTTCAAAAACACTGGGGTTCAGCATCTCAGATTGCCCCTTAATGCTGGGCACTGTCATATACCTACTCTGTAATTAGGGTGACCAGATCTCCCTATCTGCCCTATGGTGTCAATGCAATTATTATCAGGGATATATCAGGGACGCAAAAGCATCCGAGTTTGCATGATGAGTTATTTTGGTCACTCTTCATCCAGAGGACAAAAAGGCACACGTCCATTCTGGGCCATGCCAGCTGGCTTGGGTCATAGGTGCCAGCTCTACCGGCTAACATGTGTTGTTATATAGAAGTAGATCATCTAGTTCCAACCCCCTCCAAATGAACACGTGGTCCCTCAGGCTCCAGCAGGGGCTGGGCTTCACCAGACAGCCCTTGCCATGCAGGAGCTGTGACAATCAGGAGTTCTTCTTCAAACTGTGCCGAAATCTGCCCCCTGGAGGAGCAGAGGAAAGTTGCTCTACCGGCCACTCAACAATATTTTATTATGGGAAATCAGAGAACGGAAAGACAGAATTTGATGGTGAGTCGAGGAAGTCCATCTGTTTCTCATTCTTTCTCCGTGGACCACTATTCTCCATTTGTTGTAGGCTTGTCTGGGAGCAGACACCAGGAAGCCTTGAATATTTAATGGCCAATGATGGGACACACTAAACAAGTGCCTAGTTTGTCTTAGCTCTCAAATATCAGGACAGGCACCTCTGCTAGTCAAGAGCTTCTCGAACCTCCAAGGGCAGGTGCCTTGTACCTCCAAGTTCCTTAACTTAAAAATCCAGAGCCTTTGACGTACTTCAAAGCAGCTTCCTACACTGCCTAGGATTTCTTCCACAGTGAACTCCATAAGTACCTTCAGGGTGAGGCACAGTTCCTGTGCTCTACATTTGTCCTTCATTCCTGTGGCCTGGTATGTGACTAGCGACATGGCCTTGGCCCTTTATTCAACAAATATTTACTGAGCATCTATTCTCGGTGAGGCTCCAGGGCTGCAGACATACACCTGCCTCCCAGAGAGTCAGGCTCAGACAAACCGCCTCTGGATCCAACCCCATCAAGGCTGGGTTCTACTAGCCCACTTGCCCATTGGAAGCTCTGCTGAGAAGATCTGCAGCTGAAAAGCCCAGTTGCAGACAGGGTTCACCTTCAATAAGAAGTTTCCGGCTTATTTGTTTTATAACTATTTACTACTGCAAACTATTAATTAAAGATTATTTGGATCAAAGCTAAAAAAACAAACAAACAAACCCTACCACCTAACCCTACAATCTTATTCATTTCAGCAACGTTGGGCACACACACACAGGTGTTTTGCTTTCTGCCTTCGGATGCAGCAGTATGGGTACAGAAAAGGGGCTGGGGGGCTTTGTGCCCCTCTCTTCTTGCTCTGCACCCTCCCAGTCACCCTGGATGGAATTCAGGGCCCCTCGAGGAGACTTTCAGCTCTTGACCACTTGGTTTCTCTAGACTTTTTGTCCCTGGTTGAGATTATTCAGCAGTTTACACACCTCCGCCTAACTCGCCTAAGAAAAAAGAAGAGATAAGAAGGGCTTTTACCCATTTGCTCTGATTCCCTGAGTGGCCTCGGGACAGCGCTGTTTGGGAACCTACTTATGATATCTCTGTCAAAGGTGTCAGCTGTCCTGAAAACCGCTGAGAGAAAATAACACCGAGATTAGCTAAATGCAGGCAGCCACCATGAGTTCTTCTCAAGGGCAGGGTAGGGCGAGAGCAAGCCAGGGCACTGCACTGCCAGGTGCCACCTGGAAATTGTTTCTTTCTTGCATCTCTTGACTGCTGCATATGACAGTTCCAAAGGGAGGCAATGGCGACCAGCTCTATCCCGAGTCCAGAGACTTGTGTTCCTGCTCCCCATTTCTTATAACCGAGATGAATCTAATTCTTTTGTTTCAATGAATGACAGAAAGGAGAAGCAATACATAGTTTAGGAACTTGGCACCCAAAGCTCCCAAAAGATTTTGTACTATGACAGCATCTTTCGAATAAAGAGGTAGACCCCCAAGGCCATGGCTTTGAAGGTTACACATGCATTTGGACAATTCTATGTTCATGACCTTTGCACTTTTTCATTTCTCTTTTCCTGGTATGATTTCGCCCCATACTTTGGCTGACTCCCTTTGTCACTCCATCCATGACCCTGTGGGACTGTCATCTTCACACACAGTTCCTGGCTTCTTTAGCTAAACCACCTCCCTCCCTGACTCCAACATGTGTGTTGTCCATTGGGGGAGCCCACTGACTAGAGCAATGGGGAGATAGAATTTTAAATTTAATTTCCTCTAAATTAATTTAAAAACTGAAGCAGTGTGAAATATGTTTTTCTGTTAAACCCAGCTTTATTGTCTGATGGAACTAAATTTCACTTTACCACTGAAATTTTAGCAGCCAAAGGGAGGTATGCTGTAATTGAAAAATACACACTGGACTTCGAAGATTTGGCATGAAAACATAAGGTAAAATAGCTCATTAATTGTTATATTGATTACATGTTGGAATGACACTTGGACATATTTGGTGACATAAAATATATCATTACATTTAATTTTACCAGTTTCATTTTAATGCAACAACCAGAAAATTTTTAAATATGTTTGTGGTTTGTGTTCTATTTCTATTGGAGACCACTGATTTACACCTTGACTATTTTACTACTAGTAATTATGTTTTATTATAAATTCTATATTATACAATGTAAACATTACGTATGATTTGGGTCTTATAGGGTCTTATATTTGGAGTGCCTTCCTGAGACTGATCTAGAAGTAATATAGAATCTTCCTAGAACCCCAAAGAGTGAAAAGGAAAAACACTGGATTTGGTCCCAAATAGTGAACAAACACGGTGGCGAGGCTTAATTATGGGTGAGGTGATAGGTAATAGGGAGTTTAGAATGAGCCAGAAGTTTCCTTGAACCGGTTATGCAAACTTTTTATGTATGGAGATCTGAGAGCAAGTGCTTTAGTTTCTGTATGAAATAACCCTAGGATGATGCTTCTTTTCCATGTTAAAATTATAGAAGCTGCAGTGAAATTATTTGGTGAGCTGCAACTAAAAGGGGTTGCTCCTAAATAAACGATGAATGCCATGTATGCATGTGCACCCCCACCCTGTATATTTTATGGAAAGGAATTGTTCTGGTCTTGCTTTACCTCTCGAGTCACATGTCAGTTGATTAAAAAACAATTATTGAGGGTGGGGCATGGTGGCTCAGCAGGCAGAAGTTCTCGCCTGCCGTGCTGGAGACCTGGGTTTGATTTCCGGTGACTGCCCAGGAAAAAAAAAAGCAAAAAACAAAAAACTATTGAGAATGCTAGCTACAAATGAGAAAAAGGTGTGATAATCTATTACTGGAGGTGATTCTGAAGGTGGGCTGGAGAGAGGCGTGCAACATGCATTTGCTCAGTGCGCACCCTGACAACTGTACACCAGGCAATGCTTGAGCATAAAGAATGGGACTTATGACAGCCCATACCATGCATCTTAGTTTGCAAGGGCTGCTATAATAAAGTATCCCAAACTGAGTGGCTTCAAACAACAGAAATGCATTGTTTCATGGTTCTGGAGGCCAGGGGTCTGACATGAAGGCGTCCAAAGGGCCAGGCTCCCTCGGAAGTTTCTAGGGAAGAATCTGTTCCATACCTCTCTCCTGACTTCTGGTGGCGACCAGCAAGCCTTAGTGTTCCTTGGCTTGTGGCATAACTCAGTCTCTGCCTCCCTCCCATGACCATCTTCCTTTTACCTGTTTGTCTGCTCTCCTCTCCCCTTTTCGTAAGGATACCAGTCATATCGGATTAGGACCCACCCTACCTCCAGTCTGACCTCATTTTAACTTAACTAATTTCATTTGCAATGAATGACCCTATTTCTAAATAAGTCACATCTTATGTACTAGGGGCCAGGATTTCAATATATCTTTGTGGGGGACATAGTTAAACCCATAACACTATGCTTTTATTCCATTCATTTATTTGGCAGGTATATTTTGAGCATCTTTGATGTGCAAGGTATTATTCTAGTTGCTGGGATCGTGCAGTGAAAAAACAAGGTTCCTGCTTTCGTGGAAAGTATGAAAAGAAAACTTCTCTATACAGACTGAGCTAAGGCGAAGATGAAAGCAGACAGAAGAGAAGGTGATGAGTGGTCTGCAAACATTAGAGCCCTGGGTTTCCAACCTTCCGGACGACAGGCAGCCTCCACCCTGCATTTCCGACACTCAGCTTTTAGATCTGTGTTTCTGTCACTTGCCTGTAAAAGGTTCTGGCTAATATATGGGGACGCCACCACTTTTTTTTTTTTTTGTAAAAATTTGCAAATTTGATCAGAAGATGGAATAATAAATGCAAAGCAACGAGCATCATGACTGATATAAAAAAGGGTCTCAAGAAATGGTAACTGGGAAGATGATTTAGAAATCTCTCAAAGTTCCTTAAATCTTCTTTAAGCCAAAGACCCTAAAGCAGTACACAGTTCTTTGCAGAGGATCTGGCCAGTGCTGAGCATTTTACAGGAACCTATGTCGGTTTGGGTTGCAAAGGAGCTTGGTTTGTTTGAAAAAAAAAAAAAAAACAGAAGGAAAACTGCTGAACAAGTCAGTCATTTACCTGAAGCGAACAGCTGGGATACATATATATATATATATCCCATATCTATATATGCATCAGCCTGTCAGGTGCTCCCAGCAAAAAATGTGCCTCAGAAGCTCAGCTTGTTCCAGAACGCTGGTGCTCCATTTCTTTTTCTATAAAAAGCAGACTTTTCCCCCCTACTGTCAAAATTTTATGCAAAATCTGAAATATAAATATAAAATACAAAGCGGCATCTCTCTATCCCGCACGGGCAGCTAGGGGCTCTCCACCTTACCTAGCTCTTTGTGTTCAAGTGCCCAGGTTGGGGAACCTCTCTGGAGCCCCACGACTCCTCAAGACAGTTGAAAAATACCTTTGTAGGAGATGGGGAGAGTAGAATGATAGAGAGGCTTTTGCTTGGTGAATTTAAATGTTCAATTAGAGCCAAAGAACTTGAGAACGAGTTGAGGTAATGGAGCGGAAAGAAGTAGCGATAAAGTATGGAATTAGCCCTAGAACTTGACCTGTTACGAACTCTCAGAGACTGAGCTGGGGCAGAGAGGCAGAACTATCCCAGGTTTATTAATGAGAGCAGGTTTATTAATGAGATAAACAATAGCGTGGGGTCGAAGCTGAGCTTTATTACAGCGAAAGGGCAGAACACTGTTTTATTTAGATGTCTCTTCCCTTTTTTTCTTTTACTTTTCTAAGAAAAACACCTATGTTTCTATATTACCTTACACCTTATAAAGCCCAGGCTCATTCATTGACCTTTTGCTTTTGCAGACTTGTATATACTGGCTTTCCAAGGCACTGGATCATTTATATTTAAAGTGAAATTTAATTCATTCTACTTCTAAATAATTATATATCTTTATATAGTACACCAAATAACTTTTTAATGCCTGAAGAAAATCTGAACATGTGTTTCTGCTATGCTATTCTCTCTCTCTCTTTAAAATAAAACCATTTTTTGCTATGGAAAATATGTACAAAAGTTAAGAGACTAGTATAATGAACACTCATGTACTCATCCCATGGCTTCAACAACTAATTATGGTCAATGCTTCATATATATTCCGACTTCCCAGTGCCCCCAGATTAAAATGAATTTCAGGCATGTATCATTTTACTCAATTATTTTAGTATATGCCTCTGAAAAATAAGAACTCTTTCTAAAAAGCATCACTAAAAGCCTATTGTTGCATCATTAAAAATTAACAAGAATTCTTTAAAATCATTAAATAACCAGTCTGTGTTCAAATTTCCCTGATTGTCTCATAATTTTTTTCACGTATGTATAGTTTGTTTGAATCACCTTTTAAGAGCTTTGTCAAATAGTACTTTGAAAGGTTGTACTATTGTAATCTACTGGCAGAATATGAAAGCACATTTACCTGCATTCTTGGAACATTGGGTGTTTACATTTAAAAAATGATGAAAATTTTGCCCACCATCATGAGGGAATTATCATATATTTATGCTTTTTTTCATTATTGACACAAATATTTTTTCATGTGTTTATTAATTCTTTTCCTTCTGTGTCTATTTATGTTCTTAGTACAATTTTCCTTGACAATTCTTAAGAGCTCTGAGTTCAAGATTATAATTCTGCTTTTATTTTGTTGTTGAAATTGTGCGTTTTTGCTTGTCATTTGTCTTTTAAGGATTTCCGGCACTATTGCAAATTATAATTTTAGTAGGGAAGTCCATTAAGTTTTTCATTTTCCATACCAAGGTCTGTATCTTAATCCTATTGTAATTGCAAAGGTAGACATTTCCTAATGTTTTCTACTGTTTCCTGTAGCAACTGTCTTTCCTTGCTCACGTTATTAAAATTGAAACCTTGTCTGTAACCTTTTGGGTTTTTGTAGATGTCTGGTGATTTTTTTCTATTTGCAGATTCTTAAGAACGGAGGGCTGCATTTCAGGTTGGGGCCTATAATTAGCTCTGACAGAGAAGGTGTGAATGATTATTTGAATCTTTTAAATCCATTTAAAGGGAAAAAATTTCACAGAACTGTAGTTCCATTTTGTCAGACCCAGAGCTGGCCTGAGAGATTGTATTTCTCTTTGAACCAAAATTGCATGAGTACTTGTTCAACATCTACATAGCAGCAATGTAAAGAAACTGATCTTCTATTAATAAATATGAGTTTCAAAATAAGGGATTTCTTACATGCAATTTTCCCATGGAGACGACTTCTTGGAAAGCATATCATATTGTACATACATATTCTATACATTTCAAATTTATGTTATAAAGTGGATCCCTTGTTTTTAGTAAACAGCAGTTGGCATTTCTGTGAACTGCAGAGACTTCAAGCAACACTGGGTAGATGGCACAAATCAAAGTGTCATGTATAATACTTTTATACATGAAGGTAGGTTTGTTGTCTGTTACTTGCTCACTTTTGTATCACCTGCAACTTGCATGACGTCCAGCGTACAGAACACTCTAAATGTTTTCTAAATGAGCAAAGGAATAAATGCATGCATGCAACTTCCAAATCTAACAGAGTCAACAAAGATGGAAGAAGGCCAGTAAGATATTTTTGCTTTTTGGCTTCCTCTTAAGGGCGTGGACTCTTTTTAGCAGAAGGAAGACCAATGTGCATTCTATCCATTGTGTTAGGATTGAAAAGTGGGGATTAAAACTGGCCTCAACATTCCCACTTAGCATAGCAGTATTTTAGAACACTTTATAGAATGACCCACCAAGTCTTGACCCATGGAGTTTCAGAGGAATTCATCTTAGGGTTCCTTTCCAACTTATTTCCCTGGGCAGGAGCTGCTTTGCGTATCTCAAATTGTGTGTGTGTATGTGGGGGGAGGTGTCCCATTAAATTTCTTGCAACTGTACTATTTATTTTGCTGAGATTCCTTCAAGTATTTCCATGTATACTATGCCCTTTCTTATTTCGCAAAGCTAATGCAGATTTTTGCAAATATTTTCTTTGTGGGAGAATGGCAATTCAATGGACGTTTGGAAGGCGAAAGGAATTAAATCAATGTGCTTCAGCAGTCATCCTAAACTGAAAAGATTTAGTTTTAAAAGATTCATAGCAGTCTTCATTTTATAAATAGTTACAAAAGCTTTTAAATTTAAAACAGGCACAAGAAGCATCTTCCATGAGTGGACCACTTGGTGCAACTGAGAATTCATTATCTAAATTTTTAGAATTTTTATTTTTAGTCCATGACAAGGAGTCTTCTTAAATTTATATATGCCACCCATGCCCTATAGTGCTGGAGCACATCAAATTTTATTATTTTACTATTATTATTATTATTACTATTTTTAAGAATTTAAGACATATTGGAAATACTTTTCAAAAAGTAGGATTTCTGCCAATAATCAAGAATCAGCCTCAGATCAGTTTAGAATCTGCGAATCTTTATGAGTCTTGGAGAACCTCTCTAGGAACAGTGTTTCAGAGGCCTGTTGTTGAAAGTTGGATCATACACCCCACAGAAGACATGTTCAAGATTTATTTTGCCTTCCTGTGGGTGTGAACTCATTTGTAAACAGTATTTTCAAACATGGTAAGGTGAGTAGGGTGCGGACTCATTTATGAATGCGATCTATGAAGATCCTATTTAGATGAGGCCAAATTGAATTAGGGTAGGGCTAAATCCATCTGACTGGAGTCCTTAGAAGGTAGAGGGAATTTGGAAGCCATTAGTAGAAGTCAGAAGCCAGGATTAGGAGAAGCCAGAAGCGAATGGAAGCCAGAAGTAGGAAGAGCCAGAGAGGAGAAAGAGATCACCTTGTGATGGAAGCAGAGATGCAAGCTAAGGAACCCCAAGGATTGCTGCAATCCAGCACTAGGACACATCAGACTCTGAAGAAAGCCTGACCTGTCAAGACCTTCATTTTGGACTTCTAGCCCCCCAAACCACAAGCCAGTAAATTCCTTATGTTTAAGTCAACTATTGCCTGGTATTGTCATGGCACCTCTGGCAAACTAAGACACCTGTAATGCTACACTGCAGCTAGGAAACCTCCCAACCACACCTGAATACATCTTGTACCCACACATTCTACAAAGGCACGACCTGGTCTTCATCAGCCTTGCTATAAAGCAATGCACACATTCGTAGGCCAGTTTGGTCTCCACTTTAAGTCCCTGTGAGTCTTTGCAGGTATCAGAGGAAACTTCTGCCCACCTCCATTTGTAAGTTCTCTGCTGACATTTACTGTGGTCTTAGAATCATATGTGCCAGATGTGAAGGGATCTTAAAGATCATCTAATTCATAACTGTTAACATTGTTTTGAAATCAAAATATTTTCTTCAAATACATCTTAAGAGGAAGCTCCCTGCTTGATAAAAAGCAAACAAAACAAAATGAAAACCAGATAAAAGTGGAACTCCATCTGAAAAAATGGTGGAGAATCTTGAGATTCGTTTTGCCCCAGAGGTCTACCAGGTGACTCAGCTAAAATCTTTGGGCTCTACAGATACGGTTTAAAAATCAATGGCTAATACCACTACACACCCACTATAATGACAAAGAATTGTCAAGGATTTGGAGCAATTAGAACTTGTGCACATTGCTAGTGGGAGTGTAAATTCACATAACGATATTTTAAAAACTGGCAATATCCATGAACTCTAAATGCGTGCCTTCCTATTGTCTCAGGAATCCCACTCCTAGAAATAGAAGGATAGTTGCTCATTAAAAGACACGGAAATATATTCAAAGCATCTTTATTCATAATAACTCCAAACTGGAAACAACATAAAAGTCCATCAGCTGGAGAATGGATAATTAATTGTGGAATAGACAAACAGTGGAATACAAAATGGCAACAAAAAGGGTGAATGACTGATACACAAACAACATGGATGAATCTCACAGACACAGTACTGAGTGAAACAAATGCTTCATTTGTACTGTGTGATTCAATTGATGAAGGTCAAGAATAGGTAAAATAGTGTATGGTGAGAAAGGTCAGAATGATAGTTACTTCTCAGAAAAGTGTTGAGTAGGAAGGGACTCAAAGGTATCTTTTGGGATGCTGGAAATACTCTATATTTTACTTGACTGATTACTTTCCAGATGTTTACATGTGTAAAAGTTCATCAATCTATACCCTTTATGTACTTTATTATATGTATGTTAAATTTCATTTAAGGAGCTGTGTGGAAAGAATTCGAAAGAACGTTTTACAACATTGTGACTGCTAAGTAGTACCATTCAATTGTACATTTAAAAATGGTTAAAATGGCAAATCCAAACACAAAAAACAAAAAACACTCCTACTCAGTCTTTAAAACCCAAGTTACCAAACCTTCTCTAGGAAGATGCCCTGGAATTCCAACCCCCCCCCTCTGGAGTTAATCTGTTCCCCCTCTTTAGTGTGCATTTTATTGTAGCACACGCCATACAGAATTATAATGATGTATTTTCATGTCTTTTTTTCCCCTCACATGGGAAACATAGGCTCTGAATATCTTTGGGGAAGTAAATCTGGCTTTTGTTGTTGTTGCTAACCTACAAAGCTTGCCTTTTATATAATTGGTTCTCAATAAATAATAGGTGATTGAAAAAAATTGAACTCTAATTGAACTCTGCTCTTTTACAAGGGATGAGACTATGGTCCAGACACATCAAAAGATTTCCCAAGGTTACACAGAAGTAAGGTCAATTTGATGTTGATTCAAATTCTAGTTTAGTTTATCCACAGGCCCCAGGTCCTTCCATGGGGCTATGCTCTTACCTCTTTCCCTGACTAGTCTGCAATATCTTTTACTATTTGGAATTGTGGGAATTCATTTGGTGATCCATTTGCATTTGCATGGTGATACAGTTCTTTATCTTTCATCTTTTGTTTAAGAAGTACAACCTATAGGTTAACTCATAAAATACGAATTTGTTTTGTTGGCATCTTATACCTAACAAAAGAGTTTTGTCAGGGAGCACATATTCCTCATCACAATAGTAGCCATCTACCTGTATGGCTCTTGGTGAATTTATTTCTCAAGTTGTATGTATAAGTGATTGTATTTTAATGAATGTTTCACTCTCTCAGTAAAGCTGAATCTTTTTTATTTTGTTTGAACTTGGTTCTAGATAGTGTGATTATATAAACTGTCTTCCAAACCAGGACAATTTGAGAGTAAAAGGGGTTCAATTAATAATTAATCCAGGATGACATATGTTTTAGTTAATTTCATATGTCAGTTTGTCTAGGTTATGATGTCCAGTTGTTTGATCAAGCACTATCCTGCCAGTTACTGTAAGGGTATTTTGTAGATACAGTTACACCTATAATCAATTGATTGTATCTACATTCAGTTGATTACATCTACAGTCAACAAAGGAAACCACCCTCAACTATGTAGGGAGTCTCTTCATCCAAGCATTTGGCGGTCTTAAAAAGCTGAGGTTTCAGAGATTAGAAGAATAATTTCTGCCTCAACTTCAGCATTGGCTTTCTTAGCCAGCCAGCTTGCCATGGGAAACTTAATTGAAGTGTCCAGGTTGTGGCCTGCCCTGGGGAGTTTGGACTTGCCAATCTTCATGGTTGCATCAGCCAATTCTTTATAATAAATTCCTTTTTGCACACACACACACACACACACACACACACACACACACACACACACACTCTATATCCCACTGGTTTTGTTTCTCCAGAGAACCCTGACTAATACAAGGAGTAAACCAGGGCTGTCCTAGACAAACCCTGGTATATATGGTCACCTAGATCTATGATGAAGTTGGATAAAGCTTTATCATGGAAACTACAAGAAAAGATATAGAGATGTAAGAACACCAAGAGTAATTAAAAACAGGGATTATGAGGAACAGATGTGATGGACAGACTTGCAACCAGAATAAATGAGCTTCACGACTGGTTAATTGTAATCTAGAGCCTATAGGAGTGGTAGCCAAGGTGGAAAGAAGACAAGAAGAGAGAAGCTCCAAAAGCAAAATTGGTCAGAGAGAAGAAGCGGCAGTAAAGAGGGAAGTTGGTTATTAAGTTATCTTCAATTGTCTGTAAAGAACAGTATAAACAATGCATTCTCATAGAATGATTCCCAAACCCCTGAGACAATGGTGAGAGACAGGCCTTATGCTTATCCTAGGACCCCATCTCTGTGTGTGTCCTGAAAATGATGAGCTTTGGAATGTTCTGATGGAAGAGAATCGTGTTGGCACAGCCACAGCCGATGACACTGGGTTAGAAGGGACAGCTGCTCACATCCTTTGCTTCTGCTGTATCCCATAGAGCTGTTGAACATTGCCTCTGTCTGCCTGCAATCACAACAGAGTCCTGAAATCAGGTTTAAGAGGGTGTCATCAGTGAGAGGCTACGTTGCCTCCTGGGAGACTCCTCAGTTCCAGGCAAAGAGTGGTGGGTGGTCACCCTACTTGCAATATTCCAATGAGGCTGGTCTATTTTCATCCCCATTTTACAGATTGGGACATTGAGATTGCAGAGATGATCTCACTGAAACTCAGAGAGGTTAAGTCATTTTTGTAATATTATATGCCTGGTGACATGAGGAGGCAGGATCTGAACCCATTTCTGTCTGACTTTAGAGCCAGTGCCCCCAACCACTATAATGCCCCACCTCACTATTCTCACTGATAATCAAGATATTGGCCTTAATACTAAACCCAAAACCATGGATATTAATACAAATGGCTAACCCCACCTTCCAGAGGAGGCAACAACTACTAATTGTTGTTAAGGCACACATGGAAGGTCACTGCTGAAAGGGTCCCTAGAGGGCATCTGGTCAACCCCATTCATTTGTACCTCTGCACCTCAGAAGGGTGAAGGCAGTTGTTCAAAATCATATAGTAAGTCAATGAAAGAGCTGGCACTTTATTTCAATTCTTTTAGTCCCAGGACAGTAATCTCTCTTCTATGATAGGATGTAATGCAATTTTCCAGATTTTCAACAAAGTAGATTTGAAAGCTGAAGAAGGTTCACACAGACAGTTTGCCAGTAACTGTGGATTTTTGAGCAAATTCAGTAGTCCAGAACATGGCATTTCATAACTCCGACAGCTAACAGAGCTAATAGTCCAGAACATGGCATTTCATAACTTTGACAGCTAAAGAGAGATGGATATATCCATCTTTTTCTTTTTGGGGGGTGGGGTGGGGTGGGGTGCATGGTCTGGGAATCAAACCCGGGTCTCCCACATGGAAGGCAGGCATTCTAACCACTGAACTACCCATGCACCCCATCTCTCTTAAATTTAAATCAGTAATTATCCATACGACCCATCCACCATGTGTAGGCAGCCTAGAATTAAACCCATGTTTAACACAAGGGAAATCATGACTTCTATAGCCAATAGTTTTCTTTTGCTATTCTAGATCAGATAGGGCACTGAGATTTTCCTCCACCCAGGGATGTTATAGGAATAATCAGTCCCCTGCTAAAGTGTGACGTGAGTATCAGCATCACCTGGAAATGGAAAATCTCAGACCCCATCCCAGAATCAGAATCTGCATTTTTAACCAGATCCCCAGGTGATCACATTTGAGAAACACTGTTCTAAGTGTTAGAGAAAAATTTGTCTGCTATGACAGCTCATTTTGCCCTCTACGTGGTTGATTTGTGGGAACTGGAAGCAAAATCCCAATACACTCAAAAATGTCCTCTGGCTGTTTTTTATGCAGCGGTTTATCTATTTTAAGGCATAATGAGAAATCAAGGGTAGGTGGGCCTTGGGTGATAACAACCATCTCAATAGATTCTGCATCCTAGAATTAGCTTTAGCTTTTCTTCTTCCTAGTTATAGACTGCATGGAGTTTTGTCACATAAACTATCTCTCTTTATCAGCCTTCATACTAAACCCAAGACGCAGCCAATTTCTCATTTAGGCTGCGATTGTATTGAGCAAGAATAAAACAACAAAGGACTTAAAATAATCCCTCGGAATGTTTTCAAATTGAATTTGATACAGAGCTGGGAGAAATCACTTCAAATCCTGTTTCCCATCAAGTTTGAATTCTCCTTTGGTCTTACAATCCCTTCACAAGGGCATGATTGGATGGCTAATTATGGTACCCCCCCACCACATCACTTCCAGACCTGGGTTTTACAACTCTCTTAAGGACTGCTGGCTTCTCGGTCATAGTTGACTCTTTTCTTTTCCTTTTGCCAAAAGGCTAAAGCTTCCTGCTTTGCTATAATCTCCTGCATATGAATTTTTTGCTCTCGATGGAGGTAAGCTGAACAAACTGCCACATTAAGTCAAATATCAACATAAATGACTCTTTCATGCTACAAGTATTCTTTAAAAAAAAAATTGACAATCTTATTCCCTGGTCTCCAGAAGGGTTTGAATGTATATTTACTTATCTCACATTACCCAAATATCTCCTGGCTCCACCAACCTGGGGCTGATAAAGGGATTACATTGACATCTGTGTCCAAATTGTAAGACTCTGAGTTTAGGCAAGGATAAATCCTCCTTTCTTGTGGCCCATCAGTTACTTGCAGATGGCCTCAAAGGAGTTCCTCACCGGTAATCACAACCCAGGCTCTCAGCTGTGTTTCCCATGCAGTATTCCTCATGCTTCCTTCTATCCTAGTTTGTCCCATTGCAAAGCCACAGGACAGAGCCTCACTTGGGCCACCACTGAATACCTACCGTTCTAGTTTGCTAGCTGCCAGAATGCAATATACCAGGAATGGAATGGCTTTTAAAAAGGGGAATTTAATGAGTTGCTAGTTTACAGTTCTAGGGCTGAGAAAATGTCCAATTAAAACAAGTCTATAGAAATGTCCAATCAAAGGCATCCAGGACAAGATACCTTAGTTCAAGAAGACCAGTGGAGTTCAAGGTCTCTGTCTCATCTGAGAAGGCACGTGGTGAACAGTCACAGTTTCTCTCTCAGTTGGAAGAGCACATGGTGAGCAAGGCATCATCTGCTGCTTTCTCTCCTGGCTTCCTGTTTCATGAAGCTCCCTGGGAGGCATTTTCCTTCTTCATCTCCAAAGGTCACTGGCTTATGGGCTCTCTGCTCTCATGGTTATGTCGTTCTTCTTGCTCTCTCTGAATCTCTCATTCTCCAAAATGTTTCCTCTTTTATAGGACTCCAATAAACCAATCAAGACCCACCCAAATGGGTGAAGACATGTTGTCCCCTAATCCAGTTTAACAACCATTCTTGACTAAATCACATCATCCAGGGAGATGATCTGATTACAGTTTCAAACATACAGTATCAAATAGAGATTATTCTACCTTTATGAAATGGGATTTATATTAAAACATGGCTTTTCTTAGGGGGCATACTTCCTTCCAAACCAGCACACCTACATTTGTGTCGAGGTTGTTGTCTCCAAGTGCTGGGTGTTGGGGTCTCTGTCAAGACCGGGAGAGAATGGCCTGTGACCAAACTTGGACGCACTTTGTCTACTAGGCTTCAGAGACTGAATTTTCTCATGAAAACAGCTCCTTAAATTTCTGGCCCTGCTTTTTCTAGCTGCATGGGCCCATTCTATCCTGTCCCCATGTCCAGCCATGCATGCCATCTCCTTCATTATTCTTGACCCTCTCGCTTCTTTCCAAAATCCCTAAATTCTTCATGCTCCATTTTCCCCAATTACTAGCATAAGTGATCAGGCATATTCATAAATGAAAGGAGATGTCTGGGGAACTTGAAGAATGGGTGATAGCTTGCGTTATTGAACCCCAGCTCAGCCAGCCAAATGCCCTATTATTTTAAGATGCCAAGTACAACCTTCAACTACAGTATGGGCAACTCTTGGTTATATGGAATTATAAAGGGGGAGGCACAGAGGCTTTGGTTTTACCTTTCTAAAATCTGTATGTGTTCTTTAAGCAACTTCAACTATGCATTCAGGTAGAGCAAAAATAAATAAGTGAAAGTGTTGCTGTTGATCTAAGTAGGCATTTTAATAAATATGCCCGAAATTTCACACAGAGGCCCTTACAGAGCCTCTTTTACTTTTGTTTCTACACACTGCAAAATGTTCCAGTGCCTCACAAGCATGCAGATCTTGTTTTCTAGCCTTCATATTGGGCATGATTCTTAGAAAAATTTTCAGTGTCATAAAGGTATAAAATAAGAGACAAATTAAGTGCTGGTTGGTCTAAAGTTATTTAGAGCTCAATGAGGTAGCACTGTGTCATTACTCAGTCTGGTAACTGATAATTTATAATGGTAACCCAAGTCATGAAGGAAAGGATGAATGGCTTCAGCTCATTATAATGCCCTATTTCAGAAGTCAGAAAAGTATGTTGGAAACAGTCCCTTGAAACTTTGACACTCAGAAATTGGACGGGGGTGGGGAGCAAAGATAGCACCAAAGACCCCTGCTTGGTAAAAAAAAAAAACTGTTCCAGAGGCACAGGGTCAGGGAATTTATGAGCTTTGCTGTCTTGGGTTCCCCTGCTTCCCAGTTTCTGAAGGAATTAAGCCCTTTATCCAAGACAGGCATATGGCTCTGTTGGGAGGAGGTCTCCTCTGTATCCCTGAGGCATCGGCAAAGGCCTGGCCATGCTCTCTTGCATACTGCTGCTAGACTTTTAGTTCTGAGCTTCTTGCAAGGGACTGAGTACCTGGATTGTTGTGATGGATTTTATTCACCAGCAGCAGCATAGTGCAGTATCTAACATACCAGAGGAACCTAGGTTATTGAACACATGAGGCAATGACCCCATTCATGCACTGTCGCTGCATCCAAGGCACCCATGAGACTCGAGGAGTTCAATGTAAGGAGCTGTCTGTCCCTGAAACCAGTGTATGGTGAAGGAGAGGAAGCAAGCAGATGCTTCAACATTTTTCTCATTTTACCTGCGAAATCCCCATCACAAGTGTCTGTTTTAGAAGTTTCTATGTCAGGAGGGCTCATTTTTATGTCATATCCTGTTTTCTTCTTTTCCATATTATCCCTTTTGTTCTCACCACCTCCTCTCTTTCTATCAACTTCTTATCAATGAAAACAGTAGATGCTTCAAATTGTGATGCATTAAAAAGTCTGTCTTCAGATATCCAACATCCTACTGAAAATCTGCACATGGACAGCTCCATGTTGTGCCTCAAACTCAACAGAAGCCCAAACAAACTCTGAATCATCCTCCCAAACCAGGTCTTCTTCTTTGGTTTCTTTTGCCACTGACGGGCACGGCCATCTACCTAGTTGCCCAAGACTGAAAATAGCTTGGAACCTCTACTCTTTCTTCCTCTTCACTTAGCAGCTTCCAGCCATCATTATGACCACTGAGCCTATTTTCTAAGTCTCTCTCAAATCTATACACTTCTTCCTTATTTCTTTACCTGGCCAAGCCATCAGGGCAAACTCATGCAGGGGGGTAGTTACAAAGCGTGCACTGTGCAACCTGAGGGCGCCTCGTGTGGCCTGTCACCTGATTAAAAGGAGCTGTGCTTGGGTTGTTACATCCTGCACACGCCTGCAGAGCAGCTGCAGCCACTGTCTATCTCTTAAAGAACTGCAGTGGCCATTACACTCCCTGGTCTCCGTTTTTCTCCTGTTCATGGCCTCACCAGCTAGGGCGATTTTTTTGAATTCTAAATCTAATGATGCTACCCTCCCACTTAAAATACTTTCTTGATCTTGGGATAAACTCTCATCTCCTCAATGTGGCTTTCAAGGTCCTTCATGGGAGGCTGTGGCTCCCCCTCCCGCCAAGCTCTCACCCCCTCCCCCTGGCACTGTTCCTGTGTGCCCAGTTCTGCCCAGTTCCTTCAGAGCCCCACCCCCACCCCGCCCCATCCTCTCCCATCCCCTGCCTGGTCTTTGCAAAGGCCACTCACCCTCCAAGCCTCACCTTGGAAAACCGCTTATTAGGGGGAGCCTTTTGCATGCCCTGAAGTTTCTCTTCCGAGGTGCTTTTTTTTTCGCGTGCCTGTGAGCCTTTACGTTCTAACCCAGTGCAGCATTTGGTTGCTATTTTATAATGACCAGTTGTCAGTAGCCCTCGCTGGGCATAAGCCACAGTGTTTGGAGGGAGGCCCTTGGAAACCGCAAGTCTTCCAGACTCACAGAAATGCATTAGGAAGCACAGGCCAGCGCTGTGGGAGGCCCTGTGGGGAAAGTATTGTGGGCAGAGGTGTCTTCAGAGCTTCCAAAGTCGCCTTACGCAGGCAGTTGCCTAATCTCCACGAGCTTAAAAGCTATGCGGAACTCAATTACAATGTAGTATTTACATTCCTATAAATCCAAATTGCAGCTCAGCAACCATCCATCAAATTCATTTCTGGGTAGGACAAACATGAAAATGTTGCATTATCTGGATACACGTCCAAAATGTTACAACAGATAAATAGCAGTCACATCTGCATTCAAATATTAGGCAATTTATTCCAAATATGGTAGTGCTGCGATTATGTGATAAACATGAAAGAGGCAAAATGGTTATTAACATTTTGCCTTTAATTTTCCAATAGCTGTGTTTAATTTATCTCATTCAGCTGACTATTAATATCCCTAAAAATCATATTATGAGTAACCAACTCAACAGGAAACAGTTTCAAACTTAAATTATTCTCTCCACCCACCCCACCCCCACGTTTTTCTCTTTTTAAACGTATCAAATCATTCCTCTTTACTTTTCTGTCTTTAATGGACTAAACTAAGTAGAAACAAGATGTGTTGGATCATAACTAGAATAAAGGAGTATTTTCAAAAATTTATGACCAGATGAAATAGTCAAGGATATAATCAACAGAGAAGAAATTTTTTTCCATCCCCAAGTTTCAAGGGGCAAGTACATGATCCCAAAACCCCAAGTCTGACTCCTGGGTCCAGAGCCGTGGAAAGCCTGCTTCATCCTCTTTAGGGGTCGTTTTCTTTAAACTCTATTTTTGATTCTGTAAGTAGCATATATGTATTTTTAAATTTAGAAAACGAAAGTAAGCAGAAACAAAGCCCCAAGTACAAAACATATTTAAATGGTCATACTGTGCTGTAATTTGCTTTTTCTTATTATTCCATGTGCACGAATTTACTTTTATGGTATTGTTACACTCATATTTTTAAATCAATTTATCCCTTATTATGGACTATGTACGGTCACTGTATAAAATTTGTCACTGTACAAAATTATGCAAGCAGAATTCAAATGTCTTCATGGTCCGTACCGTGTTCATGCAATTTTATTGGGTTCTAAAGGTTTGTACCTGTTATATTTCCCTTGTGGATTGTACCATCTCCCATGAACGATGGCAGTTAACCCAGAGCCAGGGATTCTTAACTTTTCTGTTCCTCCAGATTATCTCCGTGTTCCTTCTTCATCAGCTCGCAACGAGAGGTTTAGTGTGACTCATTCCCTTTGCAGTTATTAATTTTCAGAAGATATCAATTCTCCTGGGCCATAATCACTTTGTGCTCCAAGTGCTTCAGAGAGCTTTTCTGCACCCCCTGCATTTTAAGGATTAGGAAACTGAAGTTTGTCAGTGTTAATTACATGTACAAGGACACGCAGCTGTTCAGTGGCAGCATCTGATAGAATGCTCAGATCTCCTGACCCCCAGGCTTTGCTCTTTGTCCGACAGCTTGCTGCCTTCAGTCATATGACAAATCTTGCTTTTTGATGATTTTTGCAACCACTGGATGGACGACTCAAGTTTCATGTAACCAGACACAGCTTGAAAGCTCTCTTCCCTGTCCCATACAGCAAAGTGCCTGTGAATGAGTTTATGGCAGAAATAGTGTACTTTACATTAAACTTCTGATCTTTTCCCAGTTATAAAGACATATAATTTATAGTGTTGCACCCCTGCAATGTAGGGATCAGAGCCTGAATAGTTTGTAAGGACATCTCCTAACTCCTTTTAATGGTCAAGATGTCACAAAAGCTTTAATAGGGCTTGCAAAACACAGTTCTTGCATATTTTGCTTGTCACAATTTTCAGTCAATGCACTCTACAAAATATGCTTTTAATTTTTCACATAAAAATACTGTGTAAAACTGTAGTCAGCTCGCTCAGTATCCATCCCCAGCCCCTTTCTTCCTGCTGTCATTCTCTGGGGGCTGGAAAACTGAATAGTTATTTCTCAGCTTCCTTTATAGCCTTGGGATGTCCATGTAAGATGTAAGCAAAAGTCTGTTGAAGGGTATTTCTGGGAAACCATCTTGATTAAAAGGGGCACAGATGCAGATGGTGGGTTTTCATCTGTCTTCTTTCTGCCTGGAGTGTTGGCGTGATATTTGGAGGTACAATAGCCCTCTTGTAATCATGAAGCAACAAGCACAGAAATGAAAACCAAAATGCTAAGGATGGCAGAAAGGAATGCTAGAAAGAGCCTGAGTCAGGGATGACATCTGTAAAAAATTGAAGCCATCCTTAAGAAATACACATTTAAGCATGCTTTTCAGGTAATTTATTTTGAAAACCAGAAAATGCAAAGAATGAAAAAAATTATAATTTCAGTACCTATATTTCCAGTGTTCATATTTTATTGTTTTTTAATATGCTATTTCTATCTAATAAAATAGCATTAGCATCTAAAGCATTTTATAATATTTAAATATTCTTCCACAACGTGGTTTAAAAGAACCACATGGTATTCCATTTTATGGACATACCAGCATATATTAACCAATTCTTTGTTGTTAAAGCCTTTATCATAATTAATATTTACATGCTAGCCATAAATAGCTAGTCCATAAATTATGTTAATCTTCATTTCCTTAGGATAAATTCCTAAGGTGAAAAGAAATAAATTAAAGATCTTTGCGGCTTTTCATACTCATCAACAAAATTTCCTTCAAAAAGTTTGTATTAATGTAATTTCTACCATATTTTCAGGTGTACATTAGGATCTAGTTCAACTTACCTTTCTAAAGGTTGGATGTTTTCATTTTTCAAAGGGCTAATTAATAGGTCCAAACCAAACTAGACTAATCAAAACAAAAGCAACCACAAAACCCAAAGGAATTAATTTGTCTAATGTGCATTTCTTTAATTACTTGAGAAGGTGAACATTTTCCTGTGGTTGTGACCTACTTGTGCTCTTTATGCAAAAGATCTCTTTGAGTCTTTCCCAAATTAATTTTCCTTATAATAGTCAAATTTCTCTTATTGGTTGAAAAAATTTATATATTAGAGAAAGCCATGATTCGTGTATAGCATGTAGCAAACTTATTCCCACCCTAAGAGTATATAATTCATTCTATTTTCTCCAATATAAAGTTTCACTTTTTAAAATAATTAATCAGGGTGGTGCGATAGTGGCTCAGTGGCAGAATTCTTATCTGCCATGCTGGAGACCCGGGTTCGATTTCCAGTGCCTGCCCATGCAAAAAAATAAAATAAAATAAATAATTAATCATTTAATCCACTTGGAATTTATTTTGGAGTATGATGCATGCAGGAATCCAATTTGGACTTTTCTAACTGGCCAAAGAATTTCTTAATAGCATTTCTTGCAGAATTCTTACTGATTTTTTTTAAAGCAATCTTGAGCTATTTGCCTATTCTGTCCATTCTTGTTACACAAGACACTTTTAAGTTATTATAGCTTGGACTTCCGTTTCCTGGAAGATGCAAGAGACATTCTTTTCCCTATTCCTTTTGCTAAGTACAACTTTGAATTCTGGATAATGTATGTTAAACAAACATACAAAGACACTGAAAAGTAGCGAAAAGACAGACTAGCTAGGGATATTGAGAATCAGAAGTAACGTGGTGGTGAATTTCCTGGTTTTCTTTTGACCCCATATATCCCAGACTGCATGCTGAAGAAGTGAGAAGCCTGGAAACACCAATGAGTTCTAAAGAAAAGCTCCATCAAAAGCCTGCTCTTTCTAGCCAAGTCACCAGGAAAGAGGGAACTAGACAGAAAATTCTTAGACAATAACTGCTCTGCTTTAGCCAAACACCACAGAAAGCATTGCAGTCATTCCTTCCCACTGCCGGTAAAGTTGGAGAGGAGAGTGCAGACTTGCATCCTCACTGTGGGGGCAAAATGATACTCCAACACACTTGCTGGGTGGTGTCATAAGCCTACTGGAGAACCAGGTTGAGGCTAAAAGTCCAAAGCATCAGTGGAGACCATGTGAGGATTTGGACTTTAGCCTCACCCAGTGGTAATGAAGAGCTCCTCCTTGGTGGGGTGGTGGAGGAGGAGGCCAAGTGGAGACTCAGCGTGTTCATCACCTCTTAGCAGTAATGGGACCCCTTGTGTCCCTGTGGTGTCAGTGGGGCCCACATGGGGAGCAGTAATGAGGCACCCACTTCCTCTTCTCTGGGATAGTTTAGAGGTTGAGTGGAGAAGTTAGACTACCACTTCCAGTTGGAAGAAAAGAGGTGTAACCCCACTTCAACTATGTGAGCAGTGTCAAGAGAGGCCCCTCATGTAGCGGGGAGGGTAATGATTTCACTTGCAGATTTGGGTTAGGGAGAGAGTGAGGCCGCATCTGAGCAACAAAAGAGGTCCTCTGGAAGTAACTCTAAAGCATGACTATAGGTAAGCTAAGGTTCTCCACTACATAATCAAGCTTCACAAGAGCAAACCTCAAGATCAAGAGCCTGGCCCATTGACCTGGGAGTTCCTATGGTTCAAGATAGTATCAGGGCTTTCCCCGGTGGCAAAGCTCAATAGTTCATATTTTTTCACCCATCCCCAAATGGGTGGGTGAGATCCTGCCAATACCTTTTAACTACTCTGGGATGCACCTGAGTACTATATCAATGATCTATCATCTGACTAGACAGGTTGAACCAGACTAGATGCCAAAGAATATTTAGGCTTTGGACAAAATAAGCCTCTCTTCCTCCAGTCCCATTGGGTATGTGAAGTTCCAAAACACAGACAATGTCCTCCCTACCCTTGCACTCTAACTCACTCTAGTCTGGACCCAATCAGCCCCATTCCCATCTCCAATCAAAGCCTAATCTCCTTTTCAGCTACTCTGATAGCTATTGTTTTCGGCAACACTAGCGCTCAGATCAGTAGGACTCCCACTCCAAATCCTAGGTACCACACAGGCACCCAAAGTTCCAAGGAAATACCAGGTTATATATATTTACAGCACAGCCTCTCAAAACCTAGAAATAACAATTATAGCCTTGGGCCAAATGTGACTGCCATAAAATTCTACAATCTAGGCCCCAATTTTCCTGTAATTGTTTTCTGAAAGAGACCATATGATATCCGATATCCGCTCTTTTGTTTACGGCTTATTTTGCACCACAAAATGTTCTACGGGTCCCATTCACCTTGTTGCATGCCTCATGACTTTGTTCCTTTCTGTAGCTGCACAACACTTGATCATATGTATATACCACATTCCGCCATTCTACCTCTCAGCCGGTGCGTCATTCATCTACCAGGCATCACGTAAAATGTTCAAAGTCAACAATCCTTGTCCCTCACTATCCTCACCCAGCTGACAGTCATCAACACTCTGAATTTTAGACAACTTTCATTGCTCCCAAGAGAGGAACAACCAGTAAACATACCTTCACCAAATAGAAAATCCAAACCTCCCCTAAGTCCTGTCCTTTCCCCCAACCATCCACCCCTGGTATTGCTGTGGCACAGCCAATGTCTTCCAGCTAAACATAACCCATAGCCTGCAATAGTAGTTTCCTACCAATACCCTGATATTATTTACTCTTCGTACAAGACTCATACCTTTGAAATAGTTCATGCAACAACTTATTTATATTTATAGTGTTAGTCACTGGGACACATAGATCTATACAACCCCTTCCAATCATGTTCACCTTCAATATGGTAATATAGCTTATAAACTCACTAGTGAACTGCCTTCATTTCTATCCATTTGCATTCATTTAAGTTCAGCCTCATTAGGCAACTGTTCACCCGCCTCTAGTTTCCATGTATCTCTAGGTCTCCTATGTTCTGTATTATAAGCCCCTGAGTTCACCTTTAGCAAGGTCATAATAGTGAAATCATTCCTCTTTTACCCACATTCACTTATATAATTCAGTGTCATTAATTACATTCAAAATAGCCAAGCTGATTTTTGACAAAGGTCCATTCATGTCTTTTCAACAAATGGTGCTGGAGTAAATGGACATCCATTGGCAAGAGAAAAGAAAAGAAAAGAAAAAAGTGAACCTTGGCCTAAGCCACACACTTTATATAAAAATGGGTTTTAGATTTAAATATAAAACATTAAATCTATAGGACTTTTAGAAGATAATATGGGAGGAAGTCTTTAGGACCCGGGGCTTGGAAAGAGTTTTAAGATATATCAGAATCACAAACAAATGGAAAAATTGGGAAATTGGATTTCATCAAAATTAAAAAATGTTTGCTCTGTGCAAGACTTTGTTAAAACAACATAAGGACAAGCTACATACTGGGAGAATATATTTGCAAACCACATATCTAACAAATGATTGGTTTCTAGAATACATGAAGAACTATTAAAACCCAACAGTTAAAATAGTAATATTAAACCAAACAATTCAAGTAGAAAATGTTCATTCAGTAACATGAAGAATCATTTTACTGAAGAGGATATACAGATGGGAAATAAGCATATAAAGAGATGTTTCAACATCATTAGTCATTAAGGAAATGCAAATGGAGACCAAGGTGAGATAGCACTAAACACCTATTAGAAGAGCTACAATAAAAAAAAGTGACACCACCAAATGCTGGTGAGAATGCATAGAAACTGAATCACTCATATATTGTTGGTGGGAATGTAACATCTTACAGCCATTCTGGAAGGTAATTTGGCAGTTCCTTAAAGTGCTAGATGTGCAACTGCCCTCCAGGGCATTTATCCCAAAGAAATGAAAATCTATGTTTAGAAAATTGCCTGTACACAATTGTTTGTAGCTGCTTTTTTGTAATGGCCTGAAATGGTAAACAAAGGGTGCCTCTGTGATGCTTCCACATCATGGAATACTATTCGGCAGTAAAACAGGAATGAGGTATTGAAACATTGAAACACACAAGAATCTGGATGGTTCTCAAGCACATTATAATGCGTGGAAAGAAAAGCCAATCCCAAAAGGTCATTTAATGTATAATTCCATTTATGTAACATTCTCGCAATGACAAAAATTAAAGAGATGGAAAGCAGATGGTTACCAGAGGTTGGAGGCGGTGGTGGGAGAAAGGTGGACACGATATAAAGAGGAAGCATGTAGGAGATTTCAGTGGTGACGGAAAAGTTCTGTATCTTGAGGGCAATGGTGGTGACACAAATCCACATACGTGATAAAATGACATAAAACGATACCCACACTTCATACCAATGTGACATTCTTGGTTTTTACATCAAGAAAAACTGGGTTCAGGGTACATGGGATCCATCTGTACCATCTTTGCAGTGTCCTTTGAATTTGTAATTATTTCAAAATAGAAGCTCAAAAAAGTGAAAACGTGTACTATAGGTTTACTTTCATTTCTGAAGGTCACGTATCCCATCAGTCCTGTTACTTTTTAAAGTAATATCTTCAAGATGGTATTTATTCTTTGAAATGAGCCTTAGAAATATTTTGTCAAGTTACAAGAAATGATAGCAGATTAAATTGGTATTGCGCTACAGTTACAGATTATTTGGTGGGTGGACTGAAAAATTATCATGTTGTCTTCCTGTGCTGGTTTGAAACTGTTATGTACCCCCAGAAAAGCCATGTTCTTCTAATCCAATCCCATAGGGGCAGACCTATTGTTTGGGTGGGAACTTTTGATTAGGTTGTTTCCATGGAGACGGGACCTGCCTATTCAAGGTGGGTCTTAATCTTTTCCTGGAACCCTTTAGGAGGGAGAACTCCGAGCTCATACAGAGCAGCAGGGAGTTCAGATGCTTGGAGACAGACAGAAGCTCAAACGAGGCCACTTAGAACCAAGAGTGGAAAGCAATGAAACTGGAGGGAAGGGCCAATAGACTTCGCCATGTGCCTACCCATGTGACAGTGAAACCACAGAAGTGATCAGCTTTTCTTTAGTGAAGGTATCCTCTTGTTGATGTCTCAATTTGGACATCTTCATGGCGTTAGAACTGCAAATTTGTAGCCTAATAAATCCCCTTTGGAAAAGCCAATCCATTTCTGGTATATTGCATTCCGGCAGCATTAGCAAACCAAACACCCTCTATCCTTGAAACCACCAGATGGAACGGGCTTGGATCCTGGAATGTCACCTTACAAATACCTCTACTGAACTGTTTCATGATCAAATAGCAAACATCTATTGAGTTTAGTTGTTTGGATTTTGGAGGTTTTTTTTTTCCTTGTATGCTTCAGCAGCTAGTCTATATTGAATGATAGAACTTATAATAAAAATTTAAATTTGCCATTAATATTCCAGTTTCTTCATTCTTCATCTTTTTGCATAATCCAGGCTTTCTTGAATCTTATTGAGAAAAAAACAGATGTTTATTAAAATTCTCTTTATGTTTCTCATAGTTCATTTTCATTTACGTTTCAGAGTCTCTTCTTAGGCCCAAAATTAGCTCTTTTCTCTCCATTCATCCTTTTCCTCTATCTGACCAGTAAATGTTGGGTTTCCTCAAGAATCAATGCTAAGTGTTGCTTTTATTCACACACTCTCTCCAGGATGACCAAATGTTGCATGTTTGCCTGAGACTAAGGAGGTACCTGGATAAAGGACTTTCAGTGCTAAAAAACTGAGAATGTTTCCAGTGAACCAGAAAGAGTTGCTTAATCTACTCTAAAATCTCTGTTCCACTGGCTGCAGGTACCAGCTTGATGTCAGTGACTCCCAGATTTATTTACTCAGCCCAGACCTCTCTTATAATCTCATTTCCAACCACTTTCTACATATCTTTGTTTGGGTGTTTTCTCCCACCCCAAAACACCCACATAATGAGTTTTTCAGGAACAAATTATCCTCCCAAGTGGAACATTTTATTATTCTGGTTTTCCAACATTAATAAAAATTTATATTCCTTTGTTACTATAATTTCAAAGTTCTCTATTTCAGCTGGATTAATGAACCCCTTCTTTTTTTTTTCACCATGCCCTCTCCATTCACCTCTTGAAAATCTCAATTCAGTTATCAAATACTCTTTTTTTTCCAAAAGCATTTTTGGATGCGGTGTTTATTTGGTTCATGCAAATTTGAATAGACTCTCTTCTGTTGTTTTTATATTAAATAATAGCTTGCCTTGGTATAAAACATTTGGGCCCTATTTTTTATACCTAAGGTGTTGTAGACACATGTTGCTTTAGAAAACAGACTGATTTGTTTTAAACCCTTCTAGTTGATAATATAATCAGCTGGAAGTGGACAAGAGAGAAACTAAGAAAGGTGTCATTTCTTTGATTGCCTCACTTTTCATAGAGAGAAGCACATACTGTTTGAAGATGATAAATAAAGAAATAAAGACATGCAAATGTAAAGGAAACCAGTAGAACAATAAAAAGATAATCACGGTTTCAGTCTTCATAGCTATGGAAATGGAAAACACATGCCTGTTTTACCCTATTTGTTTGTTTCTGGCAGCTTTTGATAATCATATCTGTGTTTTTTTTTTTTTTATTTGGGGGTAGCTTTTAAAAATGTATATGTCTGTTTATTTATTTGGGGGCAGGGCAGGGAGAGCTGTAGAGAAGGAAATGGATGTCACAGGATTCTTTCTGTAATTCTTGAAGCCCAGCAAATTTAATAGATATGCTTTGCTTGATCATTCTGTATTAACTTTTCTTGTGACACAGTGTGTCCTTGCAATTTTAAGACCTTTATGTACTTTTTGTTTCATATAATGTTCTTTTCTGGTCTATTTGAATATTTTCTTTCTACTTCATTTGCTTAGTTTTCTTTTTGGGGGGTTCACCAATTACATGCATGTCTATCCATTTCATATCTCATTTTCTCCGTAATTATTTTTAACTCTTTTGCTCTTTTTCAGGCATTTTTGTTAATTTTTTCTAAGCCAGTCCTCCGTATATCTCTTTCTCATCTATGTTTAATTTTTGTAGCTTTGAAATAGTTTTTTCCTCTTCCGTGTTTTCCCCATAGCTCTTTCAGCTCACTTTTCTTTCTTTTTATTACCCTATCATATCTTCTTTGATCCCTATATCTCTTCTTTGGGCTCTGAGCTTTTCAGAGACCATTTAAAAAAAAAATTCTTTAACTCCGTGGGTAATGTTTACTTGTACTGTTGTTCTGCTGTTTAAAGTAATTCTTCTGATGCATATTCTCCATTTGGCTTTTGCTCAGTATGTTTCTTCCTTCTACTAGCTATGTCCATGTGTATTTCTCAAGCTGGTTCTTTTCTGATGATGACATATCTCTAAATGGGGCAGTTTCCTCCAGGCTCAACCATTTGCTAAAGAATTAGACAAAGAGTACAGGGAGATATTCTACGGGGCACGAGGCATTTTGATTCCAAACACCTTCCCTCCAAGTCTGGAGTGGTTCTCCACTGAGAGCTTCTTTCTCTTCTCCCACCAAGAATGGGTAGATATTTCATGTTTGTGAGATCATTTGGGGGAGGGGACTGAGTGTGTGTTTCATTTCTGTGGTTGGTGGTTGCTACCTTTTATCTCTCTCTACCTCGCCACCCAGACCACCGGCCGTCCACAAAGATAACACATCTGTGTGATGTGTCTTTCTGCTCCAGTTCCTCCTGCCACTCTTGGAATGGAACTGGGGATGTTCCCAAGCCCGGCCATCCCCTTGCACTCGGACAGTCCAGCAAGGCGGCGTTGGCTGATCTTTCTAAGGTTATTGAACCCACGCTGGGAATCCTGCACCACCCAAGGGAGCCTCTGCACCCTTGGGATCTGCCACTAAATGACCCAACTTTCACACTGTTTAGCAGCTCTATTTCATAGTTTGTGGATTACAGTTGCAGAGGCATCTCAGCGTCAATGGAGATGATGTTTTTTCTTTGATTTAAAAAATGTCCCTTATTGCCTTCAATGGTATTACGAAGTAGAGTGGGATAAAATTCCTTTAACTCCATTGTAAAAATATACGTTTCCTAGTAGACTTTACTGTTCTTTGCCAACTAGAACTAGAAATCTGAGGGCATCCCCTCTCATCTGTCTTTTCCCTTATCTGCTCTTATCTACCAATTTTGGACTTCTGTCAGATGTCATTGTCCCACGCAAAAATTATTTATTGAGCACCTACTGTGTGCCAAGACACCGACAAATATTTTGTAGTTCTTGCACTCATTAAGTATACAGTCCAGAAGATGGGCAAATATCAAATGACAAAGTAAAATAATCCCACACAAATTAATATGCAACTAGAAATTATAACAAGTGATCTAGAAGTAGTAATGTCCAATAGAACGTTCCATGATGATGGGAATGTCCTATATCTGCATTGGGCAATGGTGTAGCCACTAGCGTTATGTGGCTATTAAGCGCTTTACATGTGATTAATGAACGCTAAATTTTATTTCATTTTAATTAGTTAAAATTTTAAAAGTCACATTGGGGCGGGCCGCGGTGGCTCAGCGGGCAAAGTGCTTGCCTGCCATGCCGGAGGACCTCGGTTCGATTCCCGGCCCCAGCCCATGTAAAAAACAAACAAACAAACAAAATACAATAAAACAAGAAAATGTTTAAAGATGTTTCCCTTTCTTCCTCCCTTCCTTCCTTCTCTCTGTCTTTCCTTCCCTTCCTCCCTCTCTCTTTAAAAAAAAAAAAAAAAAAAAAAGTCACATTGATGTGGCAGGCTACTAGCTACTTCTAAGACAGTACAAGTCTAGAAGGAAATAAATCAGGAGAAGTTTGGTTAGGGGTCATCCTAAGAACAGTATATTTAGACTGAGACCTAGAAGAGATAAGAAGAGGCTATTCAAAGAATGGGGAAGAAAAACATTTGAAGCTGAGGAAAAAACAAAGACGAAAATATTGAGAAAGGAAAATGTCTGACATGTTCTAGGAATTGAAAGAAGACCAGTGTAAGGAATAAGCTGATGGAGGGGAAAGCATTGCCCTATGATAATTTTCATTCTTTATCAACATAATTTTCTTCTGGGTTATCAGAGTTTGAGGTACCTAAAACTAATTGATTTCACCTGAGAAAAAAAATTTTTAGATTGTTTCTCGTGGTCTACACACATATAAAAGTTTATCTTTTTTAATTAGTTTTAAATAACAGTCCCCCCTACCCCCTACACACACCATGCAGAGTACTTACAGTTAAAAAGAAATCTATTCTATATTAGAAAATAAAATTTTTGTTAATAGAGTAACAGAGAAAAGGAGAGGCTGATGAATCACCCGTGAACTTCAGAAGAAAACAGATTTGGATCCAGGTCTTTTTTCTATTTTTACATTCTTTAAGTGATTTTGGTGCCTCCTTTTTCAAATCAAAACAAAAATTTGAAACAATGATCTGCCATCAAAAATGGGCTTAACATATGTTTGTTTATGAGATTTTTATAAGCTGGTCTTTGAATGTACCTTCGAAATGCTGCAAGATACACTCCTAAGACCTGCTTGTCTATTCTACCAAACTGTGAACCTCAGTAAGTCTGATTTACATAGCAACTAGAATCTCCGTGTATCTATTTTTAGTGCATCTAATTTTATAGGGATCTATGGCAGATCCAAAACTTAAACAAGGATAGAGACAGTTCTAAGTTAGGGAGGAGGAATGGAGGGGAAAGGATCATTAGAGGGCATAGAAAAGAGGAGAGAGGGAGGGAAAGGAGAGAGAAAGGGAAGGAGGGGGGCAGGGAGAGAGAGAGAGAGAGGGAGAAAGAGAGAGAATGTAAGTGAAAGGGACTAGGAATTAAATGAAGAGATGTAAGATGATAAGAGCAAAAAACAGTGGGAAAGGTAGAGATGTGGAGAGAGGGGGTTAGTGGAATGGGAGCCACAGAGAAAGAAAAAGCAAGAGCCCCTGAGTGGATTTGCCTGCAGGCAGATAGGAAGTTGTCAGTTCTTATCTTGGCTCTTTGCATTGCAATCGCCTCTGGAGCCGTTGAGAGCATGTCTTTTCTACCTTGAGAAATAGCTAGCATGCTTTTGTTTTCAAACCTTAAAATATCAATTTTGAAGTGCAGATTTATTTTCTCAAGGGAGTTTGAAGGTTTGTACATCTAAGAAAGAACAGAGGGTTTTCTCAGGATCTCTGTGTTGGCAGTTATTATACAAACTACGGTTGAAAAATTCTCTTGACACTCAAAGGCTGTCAGATTACTTTCTATTTATTTTTTTGAGGGAGGACTGACTCATTCCACCCTGCCTGCATGCTACTTTTGTAATTCAGCATTTTATTTTAGGTGTTCCAAGTCCTTTGGGTACAAATTATGTTCCAAATGTTGGGAACAATTGCATCTTAATTGTGCTGTAATAATGTCAGTCCAGAGTACAGGCTTTCAGAAATAAACCTGACAGCGCCTGCTGTCGACCTTCAGCCATCCCCCTTAAGTAGGAGTGGTGGTTGGTGGGGTCCTCTACAGGGGACAGAGAAGTTCCACCTGCCCCGCGGGTAGGGTGGGAGTTGGCAATTCTCACAGTAAACCATCGAGTCAACATTTTCTAAAATCGCACACAGTTACTGCTCAAAAAGAAAAAAGAAATCCCAGCATTGAAGAGGATAGTTTTCCTCTATAAGTAAGAAATGAAGATGCTGAGGTGGGAAACTCAGACGGGAAAATATGTTTTCTTCTCAGACTGCAAGTGTCTCAGTATATGAAACAGAAATGGAAAATGATGGAAAACACTATGGGAAAACACTATCTGCTAAATTGATTGAATTTTTTTTTGAAGTACCCTGACAACAATGACATTTGTCAAATGCAAGGATGGTTTTTAGTTGTAATGAAATCTGTCCTTTCTGAATACAGGATGACATAATTGCATAAATAACATCATGTTTTCTTTTCAAATGCAAATGTTTTTTTTATTTAAAGGCAGTCTGCCCAATTAAAGAAAAAATAAAACAAAGGAGCACTTGGCACCTCTAGCTTGGTCTCGGTAAAGTACAACTGATAACACTAATGCAGTTCAGATAATAGTTATCATTAATTGTCTCAATATTTCCTAAGGTTGGAAGGAAATAAATCTGCAGGCGCTTGAACATCAGTTGAAAAGACAAGATAAAAATAGTAATTCATTAATTAGTTAAGTGATTGGTTGATTGATTGATTCATTCATTCACCAAATGTTTACTGACATATCATGTGGATATTATGATGAGCAAAAACAGATTTGGTCTTTGACCTTGGGAAGCCTTCAGTCTAGTAGGGGAGAGAGATGGGAATCCAATAATCATACAAACAGACATAAAATTAACTGTGGTAAGTGCTTTGACCTGTGCAAAGAGAGGGTAAATTTGTAATTTATGCCTCATATTTGTATAAGAGTTTATAAAGCCCTTTTACATACATTATGGCATGAGAGAGCGCCAAATAACCACCAGGGAGCATCTGCATCATGGCAGGAGAGCAGCATTTTAGCAGATTTAGAGGTGCCATGATTAAGAAGCAGTTAGTTAATTGCTTCAATTGACAAACATTTATTATTTTTTAAAAATACACACTGGGAGACTAGGAGTCTAAGAAGTCACTGGGAATTAGGGGAGCCTTGGGGGAGGCTTCTCAGAGCTGAACAAAATTGAGGTGGGGCTGTTGAAGGGTTAGGTCTCCCCTTGAATAAAAAGACCTGCATTTCTGCCTGTAGGATAAAGGTTCCTAAGCGATCAGCACATACTTAAGGATCGGGTTGCAGAACAAAGAAACTAAAGCAGCAAAGTGTTATGCTGAGAGGAAAATTAATTAAGCCTTGATGGGACCCAGATTGCAAAAGCCTTGAATGCCAGGCTCCAACCAACATTAGTCTAAAGGTTAGGGTTTCCCAAAGTGGGCTAATCATCATATCATCTAGATATATTTTTCTGTTTTAACATTTGGTTATTTTAAAATTTAATTATTTTATTTTATTGATTTATTTTTTATGCTGTATGATGGGGTCACATTTCATTCTTTTTCCACATGACTATCCCATTATGGCAATTCAAAAAATAATTGCTTGAATTATTGCAACAATTCAAAAAAAAATTGTTGAATTTTTTTTGGAAGTGCATGGGTCTCCTGCATGCCAGGCAAGAAACCTACCACTGAACTAGTTTTGCACCCCCCAGTTTTTTTAAAATATGGATTTTCAGATTTCAGGTTAACCTGGTCATTCTTATTGCCCCCAGGAGACACCTGGCAATGCCCAGAGACAATTTTGATTATCACAACTGGGGAGGAGAAAAGTGCTACTGGCTCAAGTGGGTGGAGGCCAGGGTGGGTGCTAAGCACCCTACAATACCCAGGACAGTCCCCCCCAAAACACAGAATCATCTCGCCTCAAATGCCAGTAGTCCCAAGGCTGAGAAACCTTCACAGACTGAAAAGTCCCCAAGGACAACCCAAAATTCTCTTTATAGACTTTTGAAGCCCCCAAGGGAATTCTGAAATTCAACTTGATTTGGGACCCGTTGGTAGGGGCCATGGGGAGCCACAAGAAAGTGGCTTAATGTAAAAGCATTAGGAAAAAAATCATGTGTACTTGTGCAGAGAATGTATATGGATGTGGAGGGGAAAGAGGGACACAATTTCAGGTGGCATCAACTCTAAAAGCAGGAGGTAAATGAATGTGATAAGAAGGGCAAAAAATGGAGCTCCAACTGCGTGTTTAAGATTTTGCTTAATGGAAGAGATCCAAAGAAGATTTGGCAGCAATTTAATATTTAATAAAATTGAAGATTGAGTAGAGGATAGTTACTATATTATTTTCAGTAGCTTTGAAAATTCCTATAATAAACACTCAAGAAATCAAACGTATGGAGTATCTAGGGTTGATGTAATAGGTGAGATAGAGAAATTGAAGGACCATCTATAGGCCTGGTGGGACAAAAATATATTTCCTTTGAGGAAGCTCACTCCATATGTAGAGTAGACAAAGGCACAATTTTTTTTTTCCTGCACCTTGATATTTAGAGAGGGCTACAATTGCTGCTCCATTCCCTGTCCAGTTTCTGCATCTCCTTAGTCTTCGTTCATCCATATAGAGCTTCTTTTTCTGTGGCAGGTCCTTGAGGCAAGTGCATGTCTTATTTTCTTTGTACCTGCATTACTTAGCACTGTGCTTAATGCACAGAAGACACTCAATAAATGTGTGTGTTTTTTGCAAATCTAACAACCCACTATTCCACCCCACCCCCACCCCCAATCTAAAAGTGGTAGACTTGCCCCCTGTGTTTTCTTAGCTATTTTACCTAAGAAATGGAATGTTCTGTTACTTTTCTTTTCTGATGATGTTGAATCCCATTAGTGGGCAAAATTTCTTTTAGAATCCCTCGTGTGAGTTGCCAGTGACATTTTGTACAAGAGGTGTTTGTTATAAAGGGATTGTTCACCCAAATCCTTAATCACGTACTGTCGAGGGACATCTCTTATACCACTATAATTCTTCAAACATGACATGAGGTGTATTAGTCAGGGTTCTCTAGAGAAACAGAATCAACAGGGAACACTCGCAAACATACAATTTATAAAAGTGTCTCACATGACCGTGGGAATGCAGAGTCCAAAATCCGCAGGGCAGGCTGTGAAGGCGACGATTCCAATGGAAGGTCTGGACGAACTCCACAGGAGAGGCTTGCCAGCCAAAGCAGGAAGAGAGCTTGTCTCTTCTGAATCCTCCTTAAAAGGTTTCCAGTGATTTGATTAAGCATCACTCATTGTAGAAGACACTCCCCTTTGGCTGATTACAAATGGAATCAGCTGTGGATGCAGCTGACATGATCATGATTTAATTCTATGAAATGCCCTCATCGCAACAGACAGGCCAGCACTTGCCCAACCAGACAAACAGGTGCCACCACTTGGCCAAGTTGACACATGAACCTGACCATGACATGAGATATAGAAAGCGTTTTGCCAATGCATGCATGAACACAAGATGGTAGTAGCTACAATTTTACTCTCATAATGCATGTCAAAGCACATAATGTGGTTGTGATTTTACATTTGTTTCAGTGATTATTCGATTCATGTCTGCCTTTTCTACTAGAATTTAAGCCCCTTCAGGTCAGATTGCATCTACTTTTTTTTTTTTTTTTTTTTAATTTTTTTATTAATCAAAAAAAAAAGAAAAGAAATTAACACAACATTTAGAAATCATTCCATTCTACACATGCACTCAGTAATTCTTAGTATCATCACATAGATGTATGATCATCATTTCTTAGTACATTTGCATCGATTTAGGAAAAGAACTAGCAAAACAGCAGAAAAAGATATAGAATGTTAATATAGAGAAGAGAATTAAAATAATAATACTAATAATATATATATATAAAAAGGAAAAAGAAAAAAACAAAAACAAAAGATACAAACACACAAACAAACAAACAAAAAACCATATTTCAGGTGCAGCTTCATTCAGTGTTCCAACCTAGTTACATTACACTTAGGTATTATTGTGCTGTCCATTTTTGAGTTTTTGTATCTAGTCCTGTTGCACAGTCTGTATCCCTTCAGCTCCAATTACCCATTATCTTACCCTGTTTCTAACTCCTGCTGGTCTCTGTTACCAATGATATAGTCCAAGCTGATTCTCGAATGTCGGTTCACATCAGTGGGACCATACAGTATTTGTCCTTTAGTTTTTGGCTAGACTCACTCAGCATAATGTTCTCTAGGTCCATCTATGTTATTACATGCTTCATAAGTTTAGTCTGTCTTAAAGCTGCATAATATTCCATCGTAGGTATACGCCACAGTTTGTTTAGCCACTCGTCTGTTGATGGGCATTTTGGCTATTTCCATCTCTTTGAAGTTGTAGATAATGCTGCTATAAACACTGGTGTGCAAATGTCCGTCTGTGTCTTTGCCCTTAAGTCCTTTGAGTAGATACCTAGCAGTGGTATTGCTGGGTCGTAATCCATTCTGCCATTCTATGTCTTTTGATTGGGAAATTCAGTCCATTAACTTTTAGTGTTATTACTGTTTGGATAATATTTTCCTCTACCATTTTGGCTTTTGTATTATATATATCATATCTGATTTTCCTTCTTTCTACACTTTACTCCATACCTCTCTTTTCTGTCTTTTCGTATCTGACTCTAGTGCTCCCTTTAGTATTTCTTGCAGAGCTGGTCTCTTGGTCACAAATTCTCTCAGTGACTTTTTGTCTATAAATGTTTTAATTTCTCCTTCATTTTTGAAGGACAATTTTGCTGGATATAGGAGTCTTGGTTGGCAGTTTTTCTCTTTTAGTGATTTAAATATATCATCCCACTGTCTTCTAGCTTCCATGGTTTCTGCTGAGAAATCTACACATAGTCTTATTGGGTTTCCCTTGTATGTGACAGATTGTTTTTCTCTTGCTGCTTTCAAGATCCTCTCTTTCTCTTTGACCTCTGACATTCTAACTAGTAAATGTCTTGGAGAACGCCTATTTGGGTCTATTCTCTTTGGGGTGCGCTGCACTTCTTGGATCTGTATATTTAGGTCTTTCATAAGAGTTGGGAAATTTTCAGTGATAATTTCTTCCATTAGTTTTTCTCCTCCTTTTCCCTTCTCTTCTCCTTCTGGAACACCCACAACACGTATATTTGTGCGCTTCATATTGTCATTCAGTTCCCTGATTCCCTGCTCAAGTTTTTCCATTCTTTTCCCTATAGTTTCTGTTTCTATTTGGAATTCAGTTGTTCCATCCTCCAGTTCACTAATTGTAGCTTCTGTCTCTTTAGATCTACCATTGTAGGTATCCATTGTTTTTTCCATTTTTTCTTCTTTGTCCTTCACTCCCACAAGTTCTGTGATTTGTTTTTTCAGATTTTCTATTTCTTCTTTTTGTTCAGCCCATATCTTCTTCATGTCCTCCCTTAATTTATTGATTTGGTTTTTGAAGAGTTTTTCCATTTCTGTTCGTATATTCAGCATTAGTTGTCTCAGCTCCTGTATCTCATTTGAACTATTGGTTTGTTCCTTTGACTGGGCCATATCTTCAATTTTCCGAGCGTCATCCATTATTTTCTGCTGGTGTCTGGGCATTTGATCAGATCTCCCTGGGTGTGGGACCCAGCTGGTTGAAAGGTTTTTCTGTGGAATCTCTGGGCTCTGTTTTTCTTTTCCTGCCCAGTAGGTGGCGCTCGTGGCAGTCGTTTGTCTGCGGGGCAGTCGGCCCGGGAAACCGCGCGTGGAGGCGGGGGTCGCTGGCCGTGGCTTGGGGGAGTGCTGGTCCAAATTGCCCAGCTGGCCCGAGACGCCAAGCGTGACGGGAGGGCCCCGCTATCCAATGTTCCCAGTCAGACCGGGGAGCCACGTGCGTGGAGGGGACCCCAGACGCCAGCCACCCCAGCTGGGAAAACGTGCACCCCTCGGGTATCTCACAGCAGTGGATTCTCCCTACCCGTTCAGCCGTTCCAGAATGGGGTACGCTGTCTTTTTTGGTCTCTGTCGTGACTCCGGGAGCTGTTTCGTATTGTTTCTGTTTCTTTAGTTGCTTTTCTGGAGGAGGATCTAAGACCCGCGCGTCTTACTAAGCCGCCATCTTCTCCGGAAGTAGATTGCATCTACTTTTGATCACTATTGCATTGACAGCAGTTAGCAATGGTGGCTGGCACACTCATGAACAAGCAAAATGAGTAAGCAAGTAAAGAGCAGGGAAGGGCATATAAAAAAATAGAAAGTATAAAAGAAGATGTCAAGAATAATGCCTATACAACAAAAAAGCAAACTGCTTTATCATCTTTAATTATAAGACGCAAGACAATTTGAATTTTTTTAAAACCCAATACCTGCTGTTTAATACTATTATTATTAGTTAACATTTCTTGAGTAATTTCTATGTGCCAAAGAAAACAAAAATCAACATAACTGTATTTTATCTCATTTAAGGCTTGAAACAACTGTAAGAAGTAGGTCTTATTATTGTTTTTCTTAAAGACGATACACCGCAATGAAAATTACTGAGAAAAGTTAAAAGTCAAATTGATGGTCAAAGCTTTACCCATAAACAGACACTCAAAGAAAGATGAGTAGAAAACTGAAAGTAAAATTCAATATAAAATGTTACGCAGAAAAAAGGTAGCTGTATTTCATTTAGAAAGATCTCACTGCATCATGAAAATGTAAGCCATACACATAACTAAATAACATGAAAGTACACTAAGAATACAAACTAGAAATATAAGAAGAAATAAGCAGAAACACAAAAATTCACTCTTAGTATATGCCAGATTGAGGAAGTCACAAATAATTAAGATTATAATAAATTTAAGCAAGAAAATGATTAAGAAATAATTTAATAAGTATATACCAAGTATGAACCCTAAAAACAGAGAACTCATTTTATTTTAAAATGACACATTAATACAAATCAATCACATTTTTATTCACGAAATAAACCTTAGCATATTTCCCAAAGAAGAAAATTTACAATAGCACCATCTAAGCACATTGTGGTAAAACTATAAATTACTAATGACAATTTAAATAAAACAAACTTCACCTCATAAAATTCAGAAAAAGCGCTATATAAATAGCTTTTTTTCCAAAAAAAACCCCCTGTAATTCCAAGTTACTTTGGAGATATTGATGAGAATGCTGCAGATAAAAACCTATGGGATTTTGCCACAGCTATACTCAGTAGCCACTGCACAGCCTTAAATATTTTTACTATTAACAAAATAGGATGACTATGAAATCATTAAACGTTCAACTTCAATAATTGAGAAAGAACAGCAAAATAAACTTCTGGAAAGCAGACAGAAGAAAATAATGAAGAGTGAAGCAGAAGCCAGTTAGCAAAGAGGAAAACATCAATATTTATTTTTAAAATCTGTTCTCTGGGTCCTATCAGCATCATATCTGAATCAATATTTAAACAACCCCCTGACAAATCTAATTAAAAATAAAAGAGACAAAAAACATAAGTATATAAAATTAGTTACAATGGAATGATGCTATAAGCAAAAGAGAGCTTAAAAGCATTGTAACAGAATATTATGTACAGCTATATGCAAATAAAATTAAAAATCTCAATGAAATAGATGCTTTTCTAGGAAAATGTAAATGACCAACACTGACTCAGGATGAAGCAGAAAACCTGAATAAGACAAATAACTAGGGAAGAAATTGAAAGTGTTTTCAAAGGCTAACATCCAAAAAAGGTCTGGTTCAAATGTTTTTACGAACAAGTTTTTTCCAACTTTGAAGAACAGATAATTCTCTGCTCTATAAACTGTTTGAAAGGATAGAAGAAGATCCAAAGCTTCTTAATTAGTTTTATAAAACTATCAAAGCCCTGGTTCTAAAACTTTACAAAGATAGCACAAGAGAAAAAAAAATACAAACTATTTTTCCCTTTGCTTGTACATGCAGAATCAGGAAAAACACATATTAGGGTGCTGAATCCCTTATTCTGTCAAAACATAATGTCTTCTGGCCAAGTTGTGGCATTTTTTATAAAGAATGAAATGATGCATTCATATTAGGAAATGTATTATTAAAATATATTACATAAACAGGCCAAAAGGAAAAAGTCATAGCAGCATCATAGTAAAATGCAGTAGATAAAATCAAATATCGGCTGTTAGTGAATTGAAATAAAAAGATAAATTCTTGACATGAGAAAAAAGTAAATATTTTATAACAGTGAATATTGCATGCAATGGTGACAGTTTTGCTTTTGGTGAAACTAGAGGCTCACCAAACCTGCCATCCTCACAATTGTATAAAATCTTATGAATATTCCATATAATATAATAATACAAACCACTGAGAAAAGAGAAACAGACAAATGACAAAATTGTCATTTTCAGGTGATTTGTGATTTTTCTGCTCAGAAAGTTCAAGATAATCTACTAAAAATCAATTCAGACTAGTAAATTATACAGAAAGCTGGTTAAAAACTAAATAAGTACCAACCACCACTACGACAAAAGCCCAAGAACTCTTCTGGACACTTGCAAAAACCAAGTAACATTTTTAAAAGGGATTTTATTCAAATCAATAAAAAGTAAACAAAATAGGTAGGAATAAACTAAAACGGAAACATTCAAGGTGTATGCAAAAAAACCAGCAAACAAACAAGCAAAAACAACAAAGCTTTACTGAGAAACATTAAAGAAAGGAACAGGAGTGAACATTTTGTTCCTAGAAGGTAAGACTCTTATAAATGTAACTCTTTCCCAGATAATAGGTAAATTTATGTGACTCCCAATTAACTTCCTGATGGGATTATTTGTGGCTTGAAAAAATAATCCCAAAGATTATGCAAAACCATAAAAGAACAAGGAAATAATGAGTTTTAAAACAAGAGTGACTCAGAGACACTAAAATGCTTATAAAATTACAAAATAACAATATGATTGTCACAATAGAAAAGAAAGCAAGCCAAAACATGCACGATAGAAGTAACCTTTCAAATAATGGAGAAACAATGTGTTAATTAGTAAATTATCACTGGGAAAATTGGATATTAGTTTAAAAATCATTTATATCACTATCTTACAATAAATAAAATAAATTTCAAGTGGATCAATCATTTAAATGAAAAAAAACATGATAATACTAATGGAGAACATAAATATTAAAAGCAGAAGAAAATCTTAAGTAAAAATATTTAAGGAACAGTACAGAAAAATCAGTTTGGCTATATAAAAACTAAAGCCATGAAAAACACCATAAATAAATTACATGGCAATGATGTATTGGGAATAAGAGTATAATAAGCAAAGGGTTAATATCCTCAACACAGAAAAAAATATATATATATGTATATGTGTATATATATGTATATATATATATGTACACAGAGGTATATATACATATATATTTATATACACCTATGCCTATGTATACTCTGATATATATACATATATACACACAAATACATACACACACATGTAGCAAAAAGTAAAGGCAATCACTCAAAAAAATTACCAGTTCACTAAAGCAAATTTTTAATAAACATGAAAAAGTTCAACCTACATGGCTATCAAAATACAAATGAAACAATCTATTAAAAGTTATCAAGACACAAAAAATAAAGATATACTATTTCTCCATATTGCCCAGCATGTGAAATGAGCATTCATAAACCCCCCCAAGGAAGAGAAAACTAGTAGGGCGGTAGGCAAGGGCAATTAGTTTGACTAGAAAGGCATATGTTCGAATACCTCCTCTTTCACTTTCTTGATGTGAAACCTCGGCGTGTTACTTAGCCTTTCTATGCCTCAGTTTCCTCCTCTCTAAGATGTGGAAAACAGTAGGAATGATCTTTTACTACCTTCGGGGTTAAATGATTTAGGACATATCTCAGATGGCCGGGCTGCTAGAACACCACACCACGTGCTGAGTTCAACAACCAGAATTTTTGGCTCACAGTCTCAGAGGCTAGAAGTCTTGCTTCCTCCAGCTGTTGGTAGCTTTCTGGCATGCTGGCAATCCTTGGGTTCCTTGGCTTTTCCTTCACACAGTGCTATTGTTCTCTCTTTTCTCTTTCTGGTTCAGTTGACTTCTAGCATCCAGCTTTGCCCACTGGCTTTTCTTTATAAGACCTCCAGGAATAGGCTTAAGCTCGGCTGGCCACATTTTAACTAAAAATAACATCTTCAAGAGGTTCTAGTTACAATGGGTTCACACCCAGAAGAATGTGGACCGAGATTCAGAATTATTTTAATTATTTTGTCTTTTCTGGGGTATACTCCCCAATCTACTGCAGGGCATATTAGGTACTTAGGATAGTGTTGTGCGAACATAAGCGCTCAACAAATGTTAATGCTTATTAAAATATCTCTTCATGTGTATAATCTTTGATCTAGTCATTCCACTTCAATTCCCATGAAAATAATCAGAGATGTGCATACAGGTTTAAAGCACAACTGAATGATTATGATGGCAAGAAACTCAAAATGACTTAAATTTGGCACATTTAGGAATTTGTTTAATAAAGTATTGCCCATCAGAAGATGATAATAAGCAGACATTAGAATCATGTACCCAAAGCATATTTAACATTATGGAGAATTACAATAAAAATGTTAATTTGAAAAAGCCATAAACAAAATTATATGACATATAACGCGGACTTTATGTTCTAAATACATATATATACATACAGTAAAGCATATATGTCTATATATTTCTTTGGAAATACTCTGAGTATAAAATTAAATACGAATCATGGTTATTTTTTGATTGTGAGGTTATGAATGAATTTGATTTTCTTAATATTTTTCTGCATTTTTTTTTTAAATTTTCAAATGCACACAAATTATTTTTAATACCCTGGGGGGGATTTTGCTTGAGGTGCTTTGTGACACAGTCATGTACTTGCTAACTCCCTATCTTGAACTTCCCCCTCACTCTGGCTCAGTTTAGCTGCTCTTCCTGATTCCTTTTCACCCTGGCTGAACCGGGCTTCCTAGACTCAGTTTTTTGCTTCTGTTGTCAGCACGGAGCTGCCGCCCCGAGCAGCTGAATCAAACAGCAGTAGCTACAGGTTCTTTGCCATCTCCTTTTAGCCACCTTTCCCATCAGCTGCCCTACTAAAAATGCCATCTGAAAGTCACTTAATCATGACTCCTAATTCAACATGTTGGTCACTTACCATACACCGGGCACCATTCTAAGACCAGACATAGCAAAACTGCAGAGTTATGATTCAGTAAGACACAACCCTGGCTCCAGAATCTGCTGGGAGAGAGCTTCCCAGAGTCCTTTACAATATTAAATCATAGTTTGCAAAGACCACCCCCATATTATCTACCTTGAAACTGTTAACGTTGTGAGAGAGGCAGGAAGAGAACTGCCGGGTTAACAAAATTCAGCATGGTATACCTATTGCATGGGACATATCTACAAAATTGTTCAAATTTATTTGAAACTCAAATTTAGCAGGGTGGGGTTTTGTCTGGCAACCCCAGACAGGAATCATTCATTATCTCCCCCCACCCCCGCCATGTATCTTCCATTTATCAGATGAGGAAACTGAGGCTGGGTGAGGCTTTGTGAATCGCTGTTTTCTCATATGTATTAATGGCAGAGCCTGAGTTGGAATCCCTTCTCTCACTTTCAGACTAATTGCCCGCAGAGGCTTGCCTCCATTTGGGGCCTCATTCACTTTTGCACATGAGTGTTGTCTGAATATGTTACATGCTTACTGCAGTTGAATTTTGTTTTGCTTCTGGAGGGGTCAATGATTCTCCTTGAATTTGAGAAGCAACCACAGGGTTCCTCGGAGCTTGTGGGGTGAGGATGCTTGGTCACAGGGAGCCCTGTGCTGACTCGGATCTTGCAGATGGAGAGTAAGCCTTTTTGGAAGATCTTCCCAAAGCCTGTGGCGTGGAGAGCCATGGTTCACATGAGAATTATCCATTAAGTCCAATAACCCTTCAAGCTAAAGCCCAACTGCCCAGGTGCATAAAAAGCTGCCCAGTGCTGCCTTGAACAACACTAACCCCCCAGATCCCTGGCTCAGTCCTCAGTGAAAGACTAGCACAGAGTAGGTTCTTGACTTGCACATGCTGAATGAATACATAAATGGTTTCCATTGAACAAGGAAATGTTTCTGCAGTGGGCTAAACCTGCCAGGATTCCTGGTTTGCCCAATAGCAAAAAAGAAGACACTCAACTAAGTGCTCTAGGAGATTCCACTTGCAGATGGAAACAAAATGCCAAGATGCCCCACAAGAGCAAATTGGGGAACTCTATACTCCATAGGGCCCCATCTGAGTCCCAGAGTCAACTCTGAAGAACTGAGTTTGAGCCATTTTTTGAGCACAAAATATTTGATAGATAGTATACCAGGCCCTGGCTATACAAAAGTAAATACGATGCAGCTCCTTGCCTCATTCAGCCCATGGCTGGCAAGAACCTAAGCATGAACCACCAGACTTACTAGCCCCAGGTGAGTAGCTTGCAGATTGGCAGAAATGATCTCTTTCCATTGAGATGCTAAAAGAGGAGTTAGAGTGTCATGAGACTCAGATGACCCTAATTTTCAGAGATATCTGGAAGTTTTGAAGGAAAAGCCATGCCTTGTTCATGCCTAGAGCACTTGGCACAGAAGGGCACAAGATGATAGGGGTCATTTCATTGCCCCTTATCCATTTATCATCATCCATCTTGTATATTGAGATCTACCAGAAAAGAACACAATCTCCTTCTCTGTTTTTTCCCATAATCTCTGGTTTAGCTGAGCAAATCATTTCAGAACTTCAGGCAGCCCTTCATAGGTGAGTCTCAACCAAGTGAAAAGCAGAATGTTTTGGGTGAACCAACATCCCTTTGCTGGCTCCTGGGCCCAGAATTTGGCATTTCAGGTTGACCAAAAGGTCCAAGAATGGAGGTTATGGCCTCATGCCAATCTGGGTCAGGGCCTGCTCATCCCAGAGGACCTCTTGGTATTTTGGCCACCAGCTCTTCTGTGTTCCCTCCCCTGTTCTCTCCTTTCAGTGGAGGGAGCGAGCTAGGTGTCTGCCACACTTGAATGGTGATATAAGGGTCCCTACACCCCACTCTTTCTTAACTGGTGTTATCTCCTTAGAATTTAAGTCCTAACAGGGAGGGGCTGTGACTCTGAGAGTTGCATGTTGTTTTCATTACCTGGGGACACACAGTGTCCTAGAACTCCACCTCTGGATAGAAAACAATCCAGAGAAAGTTGAAGCTCCCTGGTCGGCAAAGCCGCTTCTGTCTGTCTCAGGTCAAGATTAGTGGGCTGCAATCTGAACAGGGTCTCCAAGCGAGGAATGGGGTTGAGGGTATTGGGGACTGCTAAAATTTCCTAAGACGAGCTTTGAGAGATTCAGAAATCAGGGGACTAAAATCCCTGAACCTATCAAGCGCTTTGTGTTCATTAAAAATGAGTTGATTACATTCCCATAAAAACAAACAGCTGCTCTAGGTTGGGGCTCTCCTAGATTATTATTAGGTGCCAGGATAGTGTGACTTTTTGAGTCAGGAATTATTTTAGGATCAGTCCAAGGAGATTTGGCTGACTTGAGTTGCAAATGTAAATTAAAAATGTTGAAGTTCTTGGAGGATTTGTTTGGATTGTTGCAGTTCTTTATGCTATGACATCTAGTAAGTAAACTGGTGAGATATTAGTTGTATGTACCTCAAAACTAGGGCCCAATGATTTGGTCTAACACATATTAAACAAATGGGAACATCCTTTTATTTGTATAGCTCAAAAATAAAGGTTTACTTCTTTGAGTCTAATACATATTAAATTATCCTTCGCTCTCTCCCTCATTCATTCAAACATGGATTTAAAGGGAATTTTCCATGTGTTTGTTGTGTTAGGCACTAGAAATATGAAGATATATAAGCCTGGTATCAAACCTAGAGAAGCTTAAGAAAGAAGAAAGATGAATAAATATGTGTGTGTGTGTGGGGGGTGAAATGTCAGACATGTGGTGCTAAAAATATGTCTGGGGAGCAAAAGAACTTCTGGCGATGTAGAGGTCCAAGCAAGTGCAAATGCCCTCCTTTAACACAGAGGTCTAGAAATGCTACACCAAATGACAAAAGTTGATTTTTATACCTAGAACTCATCAGAAAGAAAAGAAATCTCCAGGTACAGAAGCAAAGAAAGCATTTAAATCCAAAATGCTAAGAGTAAGCAGAAACTTCAGGTCCAAATACAGACCTTAGGGCCAAGGATTCTGAGCCCCGTGTAGGAAAAGGAGACACACCTCTTTTTCCCTCTCCATAATGAGTAGGCACGAGAGGTAAAATGATGACTCCCGAATAAAGCCCCGAGTCTCTAGGCATGCCCCATCAGGTCAAGGGCTGCAATTGCTGGTCCAGGGCAGTGAAAAGACTTGCCTTGAATGGAAAGTAAATATGTGTATCTCCCATATGGTCCCACATATTGTTATAGGTACAAGGCCCAAATGTATAAAGATAAAAAATAAAAACCCACAACCTGAGAAATGTACAGAGACCCATTGCATGAACGTTGGAATTTTAATTATTGCCCCAACAATCCCTGTATCTCTGTTGGCTTCTTTCAATCATTCTTTTTTCTCTGTGTTCAGACTGGATAATTTTTATTGATCTATCCCTATCCTGTCACCACTCAGTCCTCGCATCACTTCATCAGAAGACTGCTCACTTGAGCAGCACTTGCCTCAGAGTGGGGTGAAATGCCAGCTTTCTCGCCAGAGGATGGAAAATTACTCCATAAAGAGACTATATGGTGGCAAAGTTTCTACATTCCACTGGAGGTGGTAAAATATTATCTCTGACTTGGCAGAGAAAAAGTAAGCTTGTAGTGTGATCACTAAATAAATCATTAATATTATACATACATGCATACATGAGAAAATATAGTGAAAAATGCAATAAATGAGTTCAAATAGAATGTTAAACAATATCTTCTGAAAAAAACAAAAGACCAGGAAAGGGAAACAGAGGAACCAAAAATGGAATAAATGGAAAACAAATAATAAAGTAGTAGACCTATATCCAAACATATCAAGAATCACTTTAAATGTAAATGCTTCAAATATGCCAATTAAAAGCTGAGATTGTCAGAATGTATTTTAAAAAGATACAACATGCTGTCTACAAAAAAAGCTCACTTTAAAAACTGAACACAAAATTGTAAATGCTAAAATTCTGCAAGATTATGTATATACATAACTATATATATGATAAAGTGGTTTTATTAGGATGTGGGAATATGAATGAAAGTTTTCTTTCTGTTTCCTTAATAGTGGCATAATGCTGTTTTAACTATGGGCAAAAATTATTAATAAAAATTGATATGGCTCAAGATTAAAAAAACAACTCAGTTCGAATAAAATTATATAGGTAAGTTAAGAAAGTGGATGCAAAGGGTATACTGCAAAAGAAAGCTGGACTGACTATATTGATTTCAGACAAAATTGGTCTGAATTTTGTCCAACTGACCACAAAGGCATAATAGCTCTAATGTGTGTGTACCTCAGGACTATAAACATTCTTGACAATTCAGATCAATTAGATTCAAAGGACTACTAATGGACTAATTCCTTTGGTAGACTAATAGACTACCAAAATTAACTTGAGGGGACATAGACAACTTGAAAAGTCCTATAACTAGTAAAGAAATTAAATTGGTAGTTAAGACCTTTCTTAAAAAATTCTCTAGGCCCAGATGGTTTCACCAGAAAATTCTATCAAACATTTTAAAAAGAAATAACAACAGTTCTATACTATTTCTTTCAAACAATAGATGAGGAGGGAATACTTCCCGTCTTGACTTACCTAGCTGGCGTTATTCTCATTCTAAGATCAGGCAAAGATAGTACAAAAACCAAAAGCTACAGATCAATAGCCCTTATGAACATAGATGCAAATCTCCTTTAAAAAAAAGTAAATTTTAAAAAAAAGTAAATTATGTCTAACAATATATAAAAAGAATACTGCATCACAACCAAGGGAGTTTATCTAGAAACATAAGCCTAGTTCAATATTTGAAAAATTCTGTATGTAGTCCACCATAATAACAGTCTTAAAGATGAAAAACTACATGATCATATCAACTGATGCTGAAAATCATATGACAGAATTCAATATCCATTTATGACATAAACTCTCAACAAACTAGGAATTGAAGGAAACGGCCTCAGGCTGATAGAGGATATCTAAAGACATTAACACAATTAATGATGAAACAATGCATGCTTTCCCGTGAAAATAGTAGCAAGACAAGGTTTTCCTCACCACTTCTGTCCAACATCTTCCTGAACGTTCAAGCCAATGGAATAGAAAATAACTAATAGAAAACTTTGAAAGTTTGAATCACAAATGCCATTAGCGTAAGATGAAAGAAAAGCTGGTTGGTTGGGGAGAATTATTTTGAATGGAAAGGAAAATAATGAGAATAGATAAGGCATATGTGCTGGTTGGAAAGGATTTGTTTACCCTAGAAAAGCCATACTTTAATCCTAATTAATCTTGTGGGAGCAATGGTTCCTTCTAATCCCTATTCAGCACTATAGGTTGGAAATTTGATTAGGTTATCTCCACAGAGATGTGACTCAATCAGTTGTGGCATTGAACTTGATTAGATAGCGATGTGTCTCCACCCATTCTACTTGAGTCTTGATTAGTTTACCGGAATCCTATCAAAGAGGAGGCATTTTGGAGAGGGTTCCTTTTTTGAGTAATGAGGGGAGAGCTGCAGAACCCCAACAGAAGGAAAAGAGAAGCACAGAGTCCATCAGCCAGTGACCTTTGGAGATGAGGAAGGAGAAGGCTGCCAGGGAGCTTTATGAAGCTGAAGGCCTGGAGAGAAAGCTAGCCGACATCACCCTGTTCACCACATGCCTTCCCAGTGGAGAGAGAAACCCTGAACTTCACTGGCCTACTTGAACCAAGGTATCTTTCCCTGGATGCCTTAGATCAGACATTTCTATAGACTTGCTTTTGAGCATTTCCATGACCTTAGAACCTTAGATCTGTAAACTAGCAACTTATCAAATTCCCCTTCTAAAAAGTTGTTCCAGTTCTGGTATATTGCATTCTGGCAGCTAGCAAACTAGAACAGCATACACATATGCCCTGATTCTTTTTTTTAATGTGGGAGAAAACTTTTCAGCTTATATATATATTATTTTACATGGGCAGGCACCAGGAATTGAACCCGGGTCTCCAGCATGGCAGGTGAGAACTCTGCCACTGAGCCACCATTGCCCTCAGGTTATACTTTATGTTTAACATTATAAGATTCTGTGCAGTAAAAGAAAGTTGAGAGAGCAAAAGAATAATGAGAAAATGAATAAAATAGATAAGAATGAGAAAATGAATAAATTTTAAAAAGAGAAAGTGAATAAAATGATTTCGTTTTAGATCAATGTAAAATATAGGAGGAAAGGGTTAAGATTCCCTCATTGTTAAGTCTTGCTGGAAAGGTATTTACTTGTATCTGAGAATTTACATTTTTATATCTTGCTCTGAATTTTAAAAATATAATGCCATAGTAACAGTAGTGTTATGTTTTGCTGTTTGAATAAACTTGAAAGATCTATTTTTAATAGAAAAAACAATAATTGAGTGCAAAATCCTGCTTATCTATGTTTCTCACTTAAATACTCTTAGGGGATGTTCAGCTTTTGGCACCAAAGCTGTTAAATGTCGTGGTTAAGAACTTGTTCTTGACTTGGTTGGAATTCTGGCTCCAGAAATGATTGTGTGACCTTGGAGAAATTACCAGACCTCTTTGGGTTTCAGTTTCCAAAACTGTAAAATGCAGAAAATAATAATAAAATCTACTTCAGAGGATGTTTGAAGAACTAAAAAGGTAACACTTACAAGCTGCCTAGATAGTGCCTATTGCAAAGCAAGGATAGATGCTAACTCTCATTAACCTCCACCTTTATCTTCCACCTGGTGATAAATGATAAGAATTGAAGATATACTCCCTGGGGGAAAAACAATAACAAAACTAAAATCAAACCTTGAAAACCCATGCTTTTAATGTGAGAGTAATTATGCCATGGGTAATATTTCTTGCTTCATACTCCGTGGGAGGTATAATTAGAAATAGGGGAAATTAGGATGAGTCTACAGATGTTGAGGGAAACCAGGTATTGGCTGCTAGCTGAAGATAGAACTTTACCCACCCTATATCCACAACGTCCCAGTTCCCTTATTCTACTTCTCAAGTGAAACACTGACCTAATGATTTAGATCCAAGAACACTAATGGGCCACCACTACCAGGAATTAGAAGTTTAAATTTGGGAGAATTACTTTCCTTTGTCTTTTTCCACACATTGCCTTTGATTTTCCTTTGTGGATCCCCTCTTTCCATGACAGCCTGAGGTAAATGGATTAGGCCAGTTAATTTCTAGGTTTTAGGTACAGATGATCACTCTCTGTAACCAAGACTGGCTAGGTGCTCACCCAGTCTTTCTCTTTCTGTCTCGTGTATGCCATGAAGTGGCCTCTGGTAGCCTCTCATACAATTAAGGGTGTCCACATGGCTGGGATATTGAATGTGGGCCCAGGTGATATATCCTGCTCACCTCACAGTAAAAAAAAAAGTCTCTCTCTCTTTTCCTTTCATCCACAGGAGGCCACCAGAGCCCAAGGAGATGAACCACCAGATGGAAGTATTCTACATGCCTAAAAATCTGCAGAGGGGAGAGCCCTCCACCCCACCTCACATTGTACTGTGATGTGAGAAATACATCTCAGCTGTGTTCAGCTACTGAGGTATTCGAGTTCTTTGTTATAGAGTTACCCTAACTTAATAGACAGTGCCTATTTAATTATGTAGATGTATAGATATTAGTTATTCTCTTTCTTTCTGGGTGTCTTTTCTTAGGTTCGAGAATGTATCATTTTAATTTAACTAGAGTAGTAAGTCCGAAGACCTGAGGTTGTGTTCTGGGGACAGGGAGAATGGTGGTCGGATGTAGGTAGAACCTTCTACATGGTCCAGACACACTTTCGGGAGCTCTGCATCAATATTTTGGACCACGACTAGTAGTAAACTGTTACTTTCTTTTGCCATGGTTCCCTACATCTCCTTTCTCAAGGGATCGTTTGGCTTGGAGAAGGCAGGATTCTTTCATTTCATGGTTCTCGAGACTAGATTCCACCTTAACGTGGCACCCTGTTAGAGCAACTTATTATCATTATTTTTAACAACAAATCTAGAGAGAAGTAGACACGGAACAGACAAACGGAAGAGACAAATGGTTAGCAGGTATACCTAAAATAAAGAACTTTAAATTAAGACAGCCTATAGTTGGATATAATTGGTTCATGAATCTTCTTACTGATAGCATTAATCAGAAACTTCTATACTTGACCCTGGAGTGAATACAGTAAATTACATGACTTGCCTTCTCCTCCCTAGGAGTTAAGATGGGTGTTGAGAAAAGCTCAGGAAGTAGAAAGTAATTAAAGGCTAAAATACTGACTGTAAAGAGTTTTGAGAACCATCAAAGAAATCAAACACAAGGAGGGGTTTATAAAAAGTTTTGCCCTTGCACATGTTAAGAATGGATAAATGGTGGCTTTGAATAGTTTAAAGGGTCACAAGCCCCTGTAAAAAGTTATTGAACGAGATTTTTTGCTGTCCCTTTAATGCTGTGACTCAGTGATTCTTTGTTTCTTTGGGGTTTCCCAATTAGAATAGGGTGATTAGTACTTCAAGGACTCTTTCTTGTTCATCCCCAGAGTAAAATGGAAATGAATCACAGGTTAGGTTTATAGCCACTCAATTTACTCAAGATCCAAGTTCTTATTCTATGTTAAGGCCCATCTCACAAAAGTGATAGCAAATTTAAGATGATTAAACTTGAGCTTCACGCTGATAGTAGGTTGGAGTTGGTTATAAACCTGTCAGGTCTGGAAACGGTGAAACTGACTCAATATCAGAGCACAGGCAAGATAACCAGACACGATTACACTACGGAATCCACCAGTATTGTTGAATCCTTTCCCTGACTTTGTCATCAACCATCAAGCAAAATTCTACATGATAATGGTGGTGATGATGATGATGATGATGATGATGAAAGTAGTAGTCATAAAAATTGTTGGTCTTTACTGAGCTATTAGTAAGTGCTACAATATTATTTCCCACATTTCCCTGAAAAATAAGGATTTCTTGACTGTGCTTTGATCATATAGGGATTCCAAGGCCCCAGCCCAGGTGTAATCTATCAGAATTCCCAGGGAACAAATTTGGGAAATTTGGGGAACTGTGCTAGGTTATGTGCTAAGTGCTTTTCATTAACTGTCAAATGTGATTTCCCGCAACAATCTTGCTCAAGCTGATAACATTGGCTAGGGTTATCTTTAGACACATTCATGGGAATTCTAGGCTTAATGTTGAAACCCAGACAGCCACAGTATGCTGATCTGGGTTCCAGGGACTTTAAATGAAATTCCAACTGCTTGGTGTCCCAGTGCAGGGGACAAGAACCATCTCCTGGCCCTACCTTTCCAGTTTCAGGAAGATTCACTTCTATTCTTCTCCTTTCCTCTTGAGCATCAAAATTTTCTCCCTCTCCACTGGCTTTTTCTTTTCCACCCTGATTCATGAATGGACATTTCAAATACGTTATACTTAGGAGGGGAAATATGACTCATAAATATGGCATAATGTAACGTGTACTAATGAAGAGGTACTAAAACAAAATGTGCCATGAAAGTTTGGAAGAGAATATAATTCTTGCTTTGGAACATTAGAGGTGGTGTGGCAATTCCAGGATTTAGGTAGATTTTTCACAGGCAGGGATAGGGTAGGGTCCTCAAGTAAACAATTCTGCCCATTTTATTTCCTACTTTGAAAATTGTGTATCAGTAACTTCGATGAAATAGAGGGGAATATACCCTCGCTCCAGCGATGTCTTAGCAGTCAAAGCCATCTGTTTCAAAATAGGACAGAATTACAACCAGCTGGTAGTGATTTTCAAATCCCAGTCTCTGCAGTTAAGGGGTGAAAATTCACCAGAAAGTCCATTTCTTGACCAGAGCTCGGGCTGTGTTTCCCTCACAGGGTGACATGGCTGTTATGGGAATTTTTCGCTTTTATTTTTAATTTTGTTACTCACCGCAAGTCACATTGTTCTGGTAATTTAAATACAACATTTATAAATTGAAAATAGAAGAAGGGTACAGAATGTGCAACATTTTCTAGTTCATTGTTCCATGTCCATAAAACAAACCACTTTAAAAAAAAAATTCAACATTCTTCAACGTAGCAGCAATAATTGTACTGTTCTCTTTGCAACTGACAATGTTGAATAAAATTTAAGCTTTTCAGGCACCTACCTTACTCATCCCTTTTACAACCTGGGGCAGCATGGCTAGTCCTCACCACTTGCAACATTTTATGGTTCTTAAGTATGAAGTGAAATTATGGGGTAGTCATCACTTCAATGCAATGTTATACAGTAAAGTTGACCAAAAAAGAAAAAAACCAACAAACTTGACAGATGTTATTAATATGAAAAATAATATCACATGAAAGATAGCATAAGATGTTATAGAGTGGGGGCATTAGTCTACTTTGATGGAGAGATGAAAAAGATTTATCAGAGAGAAGTTTGGTTCATCTTTAGAAGAGATGTAAGAATTGGTATAGTCCATAGAGGGCAAACTATAACCCACAGGCCAAATTCAGCCTGCAGTCCGTTATGTATAGCTAAGATTTTTCATATTTTTATGTACCTTTTTTTTTTTTTGCATGGGCAGGCATCGGGAAACGAACCTGGGTCTCTGGCATGGCAGGCAAAAACTCTGCCTGATGAGCCACTATGGCCCTATATTTATATATACTTTTAAAGGGTTTATAAAAATAAAATCAGAAGAACATACCCACAGATACCACATGTGGCCTGTAAAGCCTACACTATTTGCTGTCTGGCCCTTTACAGAAAATGTTTGCTGGTCCTTGGTTGAGCCCAGTGACGTACTACATTTTTTTTTTAGTGTGGAACACTGGATTTATATTTAAATATATACGATATGTATAAGAGATAGAAAAATGAAACTGCTCTGGATTAAAAGGGCCCACAGTCTTGAGCTCTCCCACTCAATCAACCTTGAGGTTTTTCCCTTATAGCACTTATCATTACAGTGATATTAGCAATAATTCATTGCTTACAATATTCAGCAGTGCTGTGCTGCACAAAACACATTCACTCTTGAATCTTCAAAATAATCACATTTTTATATACGAGGAAGCTGAGGCTTAGGAAGATGAAATAAACTGCCCTAGAGCTATGTCTAGTAAATGGCAAGGACAGAATTTTCACATCCATGCTTCTCTGATTCCAAAACCCACCACCCTAACTAGGCTACACAACTCTACCCAAATGAAGTTGTTTTTATCTGGTCCCACCTCCTCATCGAGTGCCCTAAGATGCAAAATGGCGAGGGGATACGTCCAGGGCCTCAGAGCTCATTGGTCTCACGATGGATCTGCAGTTCAGGTCTCCTGGTTTATGACATGATCAGCTTTCCACCGCCTCAAGCAGGCGTGTTCATTCTGGCTGAGTGTGGCTTGAGGACATTGACCAGACTGGCTCAGAGACAGAAGGCCCCCAGGTTCAAATCCTCACGTTCATCAGTTTGATGGGATAGACAACGAGGTTTATCTGGTGTGAGGAGTAGGGACGATTCATTTTCCTCTTTTCATCCCTGCTCACAGACCCAGTGCCTCCCTCCATAAAAGCCCAAACTGATCTACCATCTGGGGATTCCCAGTGCACACCCTCTGTTCTCCAGTGACCACCAGCAGTGGCTAACCAGGCACATTCCTCACAGTGACTTCTTTCTCTCGCTTTGCTCCTCTTCCTCCTCCCGCTGTCTCTGTCTTGACCCTTGGATTTGAAGCACACATCTGTCTTCCAGCTCAGATTCTTGCTCCTCAAGGATCTGCCTCTCCATGTTAGTCTCTTAAAACAGCCTTGCCCTCTGCCGATTCCTTCTTGGCCCAGTCCTCAGGGGACTACTACGCCTATATTACCAAAAGGGTTGCAATTTCCAGGAAGCTCATCCCAGCCTCCCAGTTGGGACCAACTCTCTTTCCTTGCGAAATTCTAGATGTGATAGGTTCACTTTTTTCTATACGTGTGTGATGCTCACACTGTGTGTCAATGATTTAATGCAATCATGAATTCCAAAGATACCCATTTCTATACAGCTAATAGTTTTAAGCAATAGAATTTTGTACGGTGGCAATAATCATATGAATACCTAATATTCATTGTGTACTTCACAGACATAAAGCCTTGTGAGGTGGGTACCATTATAATCCCCATTTTGCAGATGGAGAAACTGAAGCATGGACAGGTTAAATAATTTTCCAAAGGTCACAAAGCCAGGAAACCACGGAGCCAGGCTTTGAACATTTGCAGTCTTGTTACAGAGCCTGTATTCTGAACTGCGTCTCTAAACTGCCATGTTTAAAGGCAGCAGCTGCCTTTGTTGACTGCTGCTGCATCCAAGGTACTTTTCATACATGGTGGGAAAATATGTTTTTACTGGTATTTCCTGTGACCCCTCCCCACATTAGGCAGCTAGATCTTTTCTCTTTAGTGCTTCAGGGATGGGAAAACAAACAAAATATAGATAATGAAGGAGTCATATTTTTAGCTTTAGAGTCCCAAATCCCAAGCTCTGGGCATAAACCAAAGATTTGGAAGAGTAGATGAAAAGCTGGAAAACTCTTTCTCCAGATCAGATAAGATTATTCAAATTTGGGGAGGAGATGAGCTGAAGAAGTCAAGAAAACTGGCATGCTGGTGGAGTCCCTGGAAAGGATCCCTGAGCTCTCCTTCCCTCACCTGAAGCCTAGCTACCCTGGGGTTGGGGGATGGGGGGCAATGATGGAACTCCCAACCAATATTAAAGGTGGAAAATCAGATAATCCTATGTCCTTCCTGGGGTTTGGATGAAGAAATCCTGATTGAGATAAGTCTCTGCGACTGAGCCAAATGTGTGGGCTCAAAATTGAAATTAGGCAGAGATACAGAAAACTAAGGACATTTTATTTCTTACATAGACAAGTTTAGGGTCCATTTGTATCTACCACATATTTATTACCTCTATTCAGCACAATGGCACTACAGAGTCATTTTTCTCTTCCCCATATTATAGCATTTGATAACAAGTGGAAAAATTATTTGCCTAGGGGACTCAGCTAAAAAGTAGAGGGAAAAGTACATCAAGAAAAAAGTGGAAAACAAACAATGGAGGGAAAAAGAAACAAAAGAAGTAGTAAGATATGTGGAACCAGTAAACCCAGCCCCGCAAATTCAACCATCTCCATACAGATATTTCTCTTTATCCTCCAATGAAAGTGAACATACTGTCAGGAGATAGACTCACAATTTATTTGGTGTCATAGTTATTTTCTTGATCTTTTTACCCCCGAATCACTAGGCTGGGGCTGGACATTGTGAAAAGATAGCTAACCTCCATGAAGGAATTATTTCAACTCTGTTGTTGCTGTAAAAATATGACATGTGGAGCAGGGTTCTGTCAGGGAAATTATGTTTTGCGACAAATATGTTATGAATGGCTGCTCATAAAACCATGCCAATATGTATGCTATCACAACATTCAATGATTTTAACCTGCTGTGAACTTGCTTGTGATAAATCATGGGAAAACTAACTGGAACTATCTTTAGTCACCACATTGTTTCACTGGCTCAAGTCATTCACGGCTCTAAAAATACAATTTATATCATCGAATTCCTGGAATTCTTTCAGTGCTTACATTCTGATTTAAGTGGCATTAAGGCTAGAGTGATTAAGCTGAGAAGTCCAAGGCTACCGACCAACGTCCCCCTGGGTATTAGCTGTCTATCAGACGGAAAACATTATTTAACAGGCTTGCAGCAACAGTGTTTGGGAAAAGAATTCTCAGTCTGAAAAAAGGATCTTTCAATGGAAGCATGCACTATACTTTTGGTAAGGTGATTATATAATTTGATGGCCAATTTGGGACATTTTTGGAAGTGATGAAGGGAACCATTAATATTCTTGCTGGGACACAAGCATAAACTAGGACCATTTTGTTCAAACAGGCAGGGGTTCCAATATTGGCCCAATAATGAAAATGAGGTTCATTCCTGTTTAAGGGAAAATTCCTGATGTCTTTTTCTTGCATCTAGAGAAAGAAAAGGACCTCTTAGTTACTTTTCCCTGTGGTCCTGACAGTTCCACTCTGATTTGGTGGTTTCACACTTTCCTTTGGAATCCTGAGGACACTTGAGCTGCTGCTGCTAAGACATCTATTTGTGCACAAGGAAAGAGGAATGGGGTAGGGTTGAATATGTTGCATTTATAAATAAAGGGTTATGAGATTTGGGACATGAAGTTAAGTAGAGAAATAATGAGAAAATACCTCACTGGAAAAGAGAACTTATGGACCGCGCATCAATTATTTTGGATGGTAACTGTTCCAGGTTCAATTCTCTTGCCAAAAGCAGCTAGATTAGATCCATGATTCTCAACCCAGGCTATACCTTAGACTCATCTGGAGAACTTTTAAAAGCTCTAATTCCACCGCAAGAGATTTTATCTTTGTCTGAATGGGATGGTGGCATTTGTCAAACTTCTAGGCTCCCCAGGGATTCTGATGTACAGTCTGGGCTGAGAACTGCTAGGCTGGACAGTTTCTGAGGCCGCCACCAACTTTCATCCCATGGGCTTTGTGATGGAAACGGAAATGGAAAGGGCAAAAGTAATACTTTACCACTGGCGATGGCTTGCTACAACTGGAATTGTTCTGATACTGTGGGAATTCTCCCAGGATGCTTTGTGGAATTTTTCTCTCCCCTATCACATGACTGGTGTCATGAATGCTTTTAGGACAAATCAGTAGTAAAATAAATAATTTCAATTTGTTCCCTCCTAGAAGTACAGGGCGTGTGGCCCAGGGCAAGGAAAGAAGTCCACTAAGCCTTGAGCAATTACCGACATAGCTGAGGTCCCCAACATTATTATGTGATTTAAAAATAAAAACAAAGCTCTTCCCAGGGTTCTAATTTGATGCCCAACATTGGCCAGGGTCATATTTTAAAGAGGACACTTGTCTTTCTAGGACAAAAATTTACTCCGCCCTTGTTACGCATCTCATATCATTCCTAAGGATAAGGCCTGTAACATATGTGACTCGAGCAACAATTATGGATGTAAAAATACTATCAATAAGAAAAAATCCTTCTACCAGCTATACTCCAGGGATTTCTGGTTTTGATTACCAGCTTTTCGATGCTCAATGATTTGACTGGTATTTAATGCTTTCTCATTTTTCCTGACAGAGACCGCTGAGCACGTTATGTTCTCCCTCCCAGTTGGCAACTCAACAAAGACCAGCAGTAAAAACCTCCGCTTGTGTAATAAACTTTTGTACAATCTACTGCTTATGAACAAGGTCCCTGAAAATGTGCAACCTTTCTGCACGTTAAACACAAAACAGATGGAGGTTTGAAAATAACTTTCCTCTTCAGGGGAGGGGAAAGCCAAAGAAGAGACAGCAAGACTCACAGTCAGAATCTTAACTTACTCAACTACGGGCTGCACTCTCCATTCCAGGTTGTCAGGGGCAGATTCTGTCTGCAGCCACATTCTTCCAAGGTTGTTACATTCCGCAGGGGACTTGAGAAGCAGGGTAAGGAGGAGTAGGCTTCAGGGAAACGGTCGGTACGATGATAGAGGGTCAGGCATGCTGGACGTGCCGTTGGTCAGCTGGGTGAACTGGGCAAATCACTGAATTCTTCTGGATCTGTATTTCAAACCTCATGTATAAAGGTTTGATGATAGCTTTGAGCCCTGTTCCCCAAGTGCACCAGGGAATAGATTGGCGAAACATACACATCCTCTTGTTTTCTTGTTGCCACTGTTTTCCATTTGCTTTTGTTTGTCTTGCTTTTATATATAACTCCTGGGACAGAAGAAATGATGGAGCCAAGAATTTATAAATGATGTATGCATGCATGTATGTATTAATTTAGTTCTATTTATTTTCTGATACTCGGACATGTTTTCGGAAAAAAATCGAGGCAGTTTATAATGATACACGAAATAGAGTGAGATACCATCGATTGAAAATATGCAAGAAAATAAAAAGAAAACAAACAAGGGAAAGTCAGACAACGGGGCCAGAAACATATTTTCACTCTGGGTTTTCTAGCTGCCTATGCAAACACGTGAAAATTGGTCATTTAGATGGTTTATGGGTTCCATAAGACAAAATCAACAAATTGCTGAGGAAAAACGTAACTATTCCTGATATCAAGATCACAGAGCCATTTTGTCATAAAGAGGGTCCTGGGGTGGAAGTAAACACAGCTTCAATAACATCTTTACAGCAGGGACGATAATGAATTTCACGAGACTGGTTGTTACTGGGTCTCTCACTCCAGACATGTGAGTGTCATAGCAAAACACAATTCAGAGAAATCACTTTGATGACTACAGGGTAGTATGTGATACATTCAGACTTCTTCAGCAAGCTGTCTGAGACCATCTAATGGGAAGAAACCTTGCCTCCCTCTTCCACTGTCTGTATAATTCACTGCATAACTAACTCTGCTGTCCTGAACTTTTATTTGAGTTCTTCTTATAAATTAGAGCCCCCTTAAGGGAGCATCTTGTATGCCAGAGATATGGCAGAGGGGCACAGGAGCCAGTGGAAAGAGCTTCCAAAGCTGGAACAATTTGAGCAATAAAACAGATGACGTAGTATGGGTTATAACTCCAAGTAAAAAAAATAAATATCCTTTAATCCATAGTGATATAAACAAGTGATTAAAATAAATGGGCGAGGAGAGATATATCTCCCACATTCTAAATAATATATGTAGATACTACACCCTCAAGTTGGGGGAATATAACTCGCACTCCTTAAATATGGGCTGTGCATAGTGATTGCCTTCCAAAGAGTGCAGTACAGAAAGGGGGAATAAAAAGATTAACTTTACAGTGGAGAAATCTGATGGTTGATGAAGGGTGACAGCTACAGCGGCAAGCCATGTTCACAGCGCGTACCTGGATAAGAAGTGATAAAAGCAGTACTTCACCTCTGTGGTTTTCCTCCCGAAAACTCATTACTCCAGTCTTATCGCGAGAAAAGTATCAGACCAATCCCAGTGGGGGGACATTCTGCAAAATATCCAAGCAGGATCCTCAAAACTCTCCAAGTCATCAAAAACAAGAAAAACCTGAGAAAGTGTCACAACCAAGAGGAACCTAAGGAGACATGACAAGGAAATGTAATGCAGTATCCTGGATGGGGTCCTAGAATAGAAAAAAGGTCATTAGGAAAATACTAAGCAAACACTAATAAAGTGTGGAGCTAATATAATAATAATGGATCAATATTGGTTCATTTATTGTAACAAATGAACCAGACTGATGAAGATGTTAATAATAGGGAAAAATAGTTGCGGAGTATTTGAGAACTCTACTAACTGCATTTTTTTTTTTTTTATAAATCCAAAGCTCTTCTAAAATAAAACTCTATTTAAAAAAAATTATTTTAAGTAGTTCTCATCCTTATAATTAAAAACTGTACTTCTAGTCTCTATAAGGCTATACACATTTCCTTGCGTTTATCCTATACCGCCTAATTGCATATATTTTTATTTGTGGAAGTCCCTGATGAAATGGAATTTCATCCCAGGGTAATAAAATAGTCACTTTCTGTTAGTACTCTGCTCCATGAAAAATCAACATACTCACCCCATGGTAAAGTGCGGGGTCCAAACGGCGGGCATCAGTATTTTATAAAATGTAATGAAATTCACAGAAGGTTTTCCTAAAGACATAGAATATTATGAAGCTCCGAATGACGCATTTTCTAAAGGAATATGATACCCCAAGGTCTGAGGAGGAAGGGAACTTTTCACTGGTTTTATCAGTCAGGATCTGGTCAGGAAAACAGAAACCACACTAGGAATATCAAATAGATGGGATTTAATAGAGGAATTGATTATTCGGGTGCTGGAAGCCTGAAGGGGTAAAAAAGAACCCCAAGGCAGCAGCTAATAATCTTGAACTAATACAGCCAAAGGAAAAGGATGTGGGCTGCTGAGAAACTGGAGCTCAGACCTGCAAGAAAGGGTAACAGCCATTATTGCTGGCTTTGAAGGAGGTTCTGGGGATGCTGTGGGGTGGGGTGGGGGCTGAAAAAGGGCTGCGGCTGGAGCCAGCTGCAAGGAAAAGCGGGAAGCCCCTCTCCTCTCCTCCGGAGCTCAATCGCTCTCTAGCACCACCTATTGGCAGAATTTAACACAATGTCTGCGAGCTGGGAAGGAGGCTGTAGAAGGGTGGGCTTCCGGCTGAGACCACGGGAATGCCTGGCACACGGGCCCAGGTGTTAGAGATGCCCATGGGCTAGTATGGTGGAAGAAATCCACGATAAAAGCATCAAAACAGGCGAAAAGGAGAACTGACCCCTGCAGAGAGGCGGGTGAGATGAAGGCTGGACTATGGCGAAATTCTCCTGGTACAGAGAAGGGAGGAGTCAAGAAGCAAGATCAAATGTTACAGAAAAGTAGATGACATCATTGCGCAGAGAGACCTCATTCGAGTCTAACAGGCTCCTTAATGACTGTTCAGTAACTTCAAGAGAATTAGCAAAAATCACCGAGCTACCGAATGGTGGCAATTTGTGTACAATTCACATATCTAATCTACCCAATAGTGCAGGTTCTCTTTCCTGCTGTACTTATCCACCTCCTGAAAACCATTTCGAGTTACTATAGCCAGCAACCACACATTATACATGTACTTAACACCTGCTCTTTTCTCAGAAGTATATTAATCTATTTAAACTTTCCTGCAACCCAGAGGGGTCAAGGGTGATAAATCACATCATGTCTATTTGTCTCCGTTTTATACATGGGGTATGACTTAAGGTCAGCAATTAATTAGCTGCAAAGCCAGGAGCTGTACTTAATCTTCTGACTTCAAGCCCAGTGGTCTTTCTACCATGCTACAAACATATAAAGGTTTCTTGGTTCCTTGATAATCTTTTCACGAATGAGAATACATCACTTGTATGATTGATATTAATGAGCAGGTTTAACCAAAAGGGCTCTTTCATGAAACATGCATTGATTGGCCCCTTGATCAAAGCCAATCCTGCCCAGTGCCTAAGCCAGTTCTCATACTCCACTCTGTATCTCCTTTGCCTTCAAATACTGTGATCTCTTTATGGAGTGCTCTTCTCCTTTCTAATCCAGCAAATGATGAAGATGTGTTTTAAGTGGGGTGTAAGTTATAAAGACAGTACGTGAGAAAAAATTCTGTACAGAAAAAAATTGCTTTTGAAAAATCATTTTAGTCTCCTGTAAAATCATGATCTATCTTTTCACAATAAGACCATTGCTGCCAGTTTCTCCTAGTGTTGCAACAGCTCCCAAACAGCTCCTTTGTTGGGTCCCCAAAGACATGACTGGATGCATTTAGGAGACATGCTGAGCAAAACACTTGTATTTTAAAATTCTGCAATTATTCTTAGGATGATGAAATGCTATCACTGTTGACACAGAGACAGCATCTTAGATCAAATAAGGAGTGCAAGGCAGGCATTCGCAGCATGGCAAGGAAGGCAGATTCACTTGCATTATTCACCTTCTCCCTTGCAGCTTCACTTCCCTCTAATATTCACACAGAAGAATTCATGGAGATAAACATGTACATATATACTGTCCTAAATGAACTTTTCACATTGATCAAGACTTGATGGCTCCGTGAGAAAGACTGGCAGCACCCTCAGGGCCAAGGCACGTCAGAGGAAAAACATTGGATGCAAAGAAGACAGACCTGAAAGTTAGAAGTCGAACTTCAAGTCTGAGAAGGCACTTGTGTGAACTTGGAAAAGTCACCTCTGTTGGAGAGGGACTGATAAGTAAAGAGGGAAGTCTAGAATGAAGCAAATGGTACTGGATTAGATTTACAGACATCAGTATGAACCCAGGTTTAGCTTAATATAATTCAGATGGCTACATATAGAAGTAAGTATAGGTATGTGTGTTACATGTGTTACTGTACAAACACATATTTCCTATGTGTGATCAGTGGGAGAACCTAGAAGCAGTAACACCCCACTAGCAACGAGCAAACAAAGTGCTGAGATCTCAGTTACTATTCTTCAAAACATGAACCAGTCTCCTTAGAAAAATGGCCAATTCTAGGGCTGTGGCAGAAAATGTAAAAGATGAGCCTGGGACATCTTATAGGGTCAAGAATTAAGGAAATGATCCCCCATTCCCCCCCAAGGATGGAAGCATGTCAAAGGGACATGGGAGCTAGCCTAAAAGAGCTTGCAATGGCCAAAGCTGGAGCAGTTTGAATAACAAAATAAGGTAGTTTTAAAATTATAACTCCAAGTATTTTTTTAAAAATCCATGGGTCCATACTGTTCAAAAAAATAAATTAATGAATGAATAATAGAGACAAATCTCCCTTACAGAAGAATTCTCCTTCCAGAAGGGGATCTGCCTCTAAAGAGCAGCATATAGAAACAGAAGAAAAATGTCACTTCACAACAGAGAAACCTGGCAAACACCACTGTGACTGTGTGATCAATGCTAAGTCATCAATGCTAAGTCCTGTTGAGAGCATGAAGTTCTGATATGATGTGATAAGAAGGGCATAGACTCCACCTCATGGAACTGAAAAAAGACATCAGTATAAAGAATTAGTGAAACTTGAATAAGGTCTGGGGTTTAGTTAATAGTGATGTACCATTGCTGGCTTCTTGGTTGTGACAAATGTACTATTACTATGTGAGGTGTTTAACAACAGGGAAAACTGAGGGAGGGATATACGGGAACAAGGTACTATGGTTGCAACTTTTCTGAAAATTTAAAACCATTATGAATAAAAAGTGTTATTGAAAAACCAATACCATTCACAATAACGCCCCAAAACTTAAGAGGTAAATGTAACAAAGATGTGTGCTAGATGTTTTATGGTGGCTTGGAGCTATGTACCCTAGAAAAACACGTTCATAAACTTAATCCCTTCTTGTGGGTATGAACGCATTGTAAGGAGGACCTTTTGATGAGGGTATTTCACTTAAGATGTGACCCAACCCAAACAGTATGGGCCTTAATCCTATTACTGGGGTCCTTTGTGTGAATAATGTCCTATATCGGAATAAGTCAAGAATGAAATTCAGACAAATAGAGGGAAAACCATAGGAAGCAAGAAGCTGAAGTTCCGTGGAACCTGGAAGAGAAGGGAAAGGCTAGGAGAGGCACCATGTGCATTGCCATATGACAGAGAAGCCCAGGACCAAGGATCACTGGCAGTCAGCCCCAGAACGTCAGTCTTCTGAAAGAAAGCATTGCCTTGACGATGGCTTGCATTTGGACTTTTCCCAGCCTCAAAACCACGAGCTAAAAAATTCCCATTGTTTCAAGCTAATCCATTGTATGGCATTTGCTTGAGCAGCCCTGGAATCTAAAACAATATTCTATTGAAAACTGTAAAACATTATAAATTTTTTATAATTCAAGACAGAAATTAAAGATAACCCAAATAAATGGAAAGATATACCATGTTCATGGATTAGAAGTCTCAATATTCTTATGCCGTTAATTCTCCCAAACCTGATCTATAGATCCTAGCATGCTGTGTTGTAGACATTGACAAGCCGATAATAAAATCGAAATGAAACTAACTAGGGTAGGCAAAATGACTGCAGAAGAGAAGAATAAAGTTGGAGGACTTATTCTATATAACTTCAAGACTGACTTTAAAAGGACTGAAATTAAAACAGTGTGGTATTGGAGAAGGATAGACAAATAGACCAATGAAATAGGATAGATAGCCCAGAAAACCATCAAATGACATTTTTTTTTTTGTATGCTGTATGGTGGGGTCACATTTCATTATTTTTCCATTTGAGTATCCCATTATTGCAGCACCATTTGTTGAATTTTTGTTGACTTTTTGTTGTTGTTGTTTGTTTTGCTTGTTTGTTTGTTTATTGGGAAGTGCATGGACCAGGAGTTGAACCTTGGTCTCCCACATAAAGCAGGTGAGAATTCTACCACTGAATTACCCTTGCACTACCTCAAATGATTTTTTATATATGTGAAAAAGCAATTCAAAAAATAAAGGAGGATAACAGTGGCTCAGTGTCAGAATTCTCGCCTGCCATTCCAGAGATTTGGGTTCAATTCCTGAAGCCTGCCCATGTGAAAAAAAAGGTTAAAAAAGAAAGAAAAGTTTCTTTAACAAATGATGTTGGAACAATTACAATGCCATATGGAAAAGAAGGATATAGACCCCAACCTCATACCAGACACACAAATTAATTTGAAGTGAATCACAGATGTAAATGTAAAAGCTGAAATGACATAGCCTCTGGGAGGAAACATAAGGAAAAAAAAATTTTCTCAACCTAGCAATAGAAAGATTTCTTAGAGATGACACAGAAAACCTAGCTATAAAAATGGTAAATTGCACTACATCAAAATTTAAAACGTCTATTCATCAAATAAACCATTAAGAAAATTAATGAGCAAGCCACAGACTGGAAGAACATATTTGCAAAAAATATATCTGATAAAAGGCCTGTATCCACAATATATAAAAACTCCTACAACTCAATAATAAAAGACAGATGACCTAATAAAAACAGAGAAAATATTTCCACGGACTCTGCATAAAAGGAAACATAAGAATAGACAAAAATACATGAAAAAGTGCTCATCATCGTCAGTCATTTGGAAGATGCAAATTAAAACCACAATGAGATTTTACTACACACCCACTAGAATGGCTAAAATGAAAATGACTGACAATGCCATATACCAGACAGGATGTGGAGTAAGTGTGGGAGAGTAAAATTGTACAATCACTTTGAAAACTGTTTAGAAGTTTGTTTAAAACACCCCTCTATTCTATGACCTAGCACTTCTAATTATTTATCATGAGAAATGAAACCCTATGCCCACAGAAAGCCTTTGTGAAAGGTTATTCATAGCAACTACAATCATAATAATCCCCAAATGGAAATAGCCCAAATGCCCATCAGTTGAAGAATGGATTAATCCAACATTGGGAGTATTACTCAGCCGTCAAAAGGAGCAAAATTCTGATATATGGAACAACATGGATGAATCTCAAAAACATGCTGAGTGAAAAACCCAAATAAAAGATTACATACTGTGAATTCCATTTACATGAAATTCTAGAATAGACAAAACTATTCCATTGTGATGGAAACCAGATTGGTTGTTGTTTCTAGGAGACAGTGACTGGGAAGGATCACAAAGAATTTTCCGGGATAAAAAAATATTCAATACCTTCATAAGAAAGAGCATTGACAGAATTAAAGGAAGAAATAGATGGTTCCCTACAATTATAGTTACAGATGTCAAAACCCCACTTTAAATAATGCATAGAAAACCAGACAGAAGCTCAATTAGGAAACAGAACTTGAACAACACTATAAACCAACTTGACCTGACAGACATATACAGAATGCTTTACCCAACAACAGCAGAATACATATTCTTCTCCAGTGCATATGGAACATCCTCCAGGATAAACTATACATTAGGCCAAAACCCAAGTTTCAATAAATCTAAAATATTGAAACCATGTAAAGCATCTTCTCTGACCACAGTGGAATGAAACAGGGAATCAATAGCACAGAACCATTGGAAAATTCACAAATATGTGGAAATTAAGCAACACACTCATAAATAATTCAGTTGTCAAAGGAAATTAGAAAATGTTTGAGACAAATGAAAACAAAAGGACAACATACCAAAATGTATGGTATGCTGTGAAGGCATTGCTCAGAGGGAAAATTGTAGCTTTAAATGACTACACTATAAAAAGAAAGATCTCAAGTCAATAACCTAACCATACATCTTAAAGAACTGGAGAAGGAAGGGCAAACTAAACCCAATGCTAGCAGAAGGAAGGTGATAATAATAAAGATTAGGGCAGAGATAAATGAAAGCACTAAATTCAAATTTGTACAAAATTAAACTAATTACCATAAATAGAACTTTGAACCCAACAGCTATAAGCTATATTTTTTTCAAGCACATAAAGAATAGGTATAGGGTGGGCCACGGTGGCTCAGCAGGCAAGAATGCTTGCCTGCCATGCCAGAGGACCAGAGTTCAATTCCCGGTGCCTGCCCATGTAAAAAAAAAGAATAGGTATAAAAGTTTTTCAATGTGGGGTTTACTATGAAGAAAAAGTTTAAAATATGTCAAAAATTAAAATAATACAGAAGATATTCTCTATCCATTTTGTGATTAAGCTAAAAATAAATAAAATAAGCTGGAATTGAAAGAAAATTCTTCTAAATAATCCATTGCGCAAAAAAAAATGAAAGAAATTATCACAGAAGTTAGAAATATTTTGAACACAATGATAATGAAAATAAGATGTGGAAACTTGAGGAACGCAGGTAAAGCAATGCTAAGAGGTATTTAAATTAATATAGGAGAAATGAAGAAAATCTGATAGTGAGCTAAGCATCAGTCTCAAGAAGAGAGAAAAATACATTAAGTAGAAAGATGAAAATAATAGAGATGCGAAGCAGTAATAAAATAGAAGCAAATATAGTTTAAGAAAAATCAACAAAGTCCAGAGGATGCTTTTTGGAAAGACTAAATTGATAAATCTCGATTGGACTAATCTAACAAAAAAGAGAAGGCACAGATTACCAATAACCAATAACCAATGTCAAGGATAGGTATCACCATGTATTCTGCAGACATTAAGAAGAGAATAATAAGATTTTATAAACAATTTTATGCCAATGAAATAGGAAATTTAGATAAAAGGAAAAACTCTTAGAAAGACACATTACTAAAACTGACCCAAGAAGACTATAAAATCTTGGCATTCCTAAATTGTCAAATAAATTGAATCTGTAGTTAAAAACCTTCAGACATATAAAACTGCAAGCTGAGATAAATTTACCTGGGGATTCTTCTAAATATTTGAGAAAGCAATAATGCCAATTTTAGTCTAGTCCTTCAAGAATCTAGGAAAAGGGTTATTACCTCTAACTCCTTTTATGAAGGCAACATAACCATGATAATGAAATTCGACAAGACATTATAAGAAAATTAATCTATAGGTCAATCCCTTTCATAAATATATATGTAAAAATCCTATTTAGCAGGATTTAGATAGATTAGCAAACTAAATACAGCATATGCAAAAAGGACTACTTCAATACAGTAAATTGAGGTTATTCTCTAAATACAAGGTTGGTTTAACATTCATAATTAATCAATGTAATTCTTGCATCAACAGAGTAAAAGATTAAAATTTCACAATCTAATGATAATAGAGGAAGCATTTGATAAAATTTATTATCACTCATAGCCAAACATAATTCTTAGCAACTTAAAAATAGAAAAGAAACTGTAACCTTATAAAGGGTAATTTTAAGACTATAGTAAAGATCACAGTAAAAATGTTGAATACTTTCTCTCTAAAAATCGTCATGAAAGATGCATACTGCCTGTCCATCTATTCAATATTGTTCTAGAAGCCCTAGACAAACAAAGGAATACAAAAAGAAAGAAGGAAATACAGAGTGTGTAGATTGAAAAGGAAGGAATAAATCTCTTAACTCTTTGCCGACAATAGAATTATGTACATACAAAATAAAATATATAGATAAATTAGTAAGGTGACTAGACACAGTCAACACACAAAAATTAATTACTTTTAGAGCATTAGAATATGAAATTCTAAATACTATTTGCCACTGCATCCAAATATGAAGTAACTTGAAATGATTCTAAAGAAAGATGTGCAAGGTCTCTATTACATAGAAAACAATACAATTTTTACTGAGAGAAATTAATGAAAACCTTTAAAATGTAAGGATTTACCGTGTTTGTGGATTTGATGACCCAATTTTGTGCAGATATAAATTCTCGGTGGTGTAATACCAATAACAATCCCAGCAGTTTTGTTTATTTAAATCAGGACTTTGATAAGCTGATTCTCAAATTTAAATGAGATGCAAAGGATCTAAAATACTCAAGATAATCTTGAAGGAGAAGAACCAAGTTGAAGGGTTTGCGCTACTAAAATGAAATGCAAGGACAGAATCGTCATGTAAGATATATAAGATATACCTATACCTGTTGAAAGATAGAATTATACATGTTGAAAAATTTCAGAATTCATAAGAGGATCTGGTAAAGGGGCTAGATGGGAAGGATCAGTCTTTTTATTATGTATCTCTGTGGAGTTTAGCTTATTTCAATATGCCACATCACTTCAGTAGTTTAATGGGAAAGTACAATCATAAAGCTTAAAAGTAAAATAAACGCTCTCATTGCAGGAAAAATGCTGCTACCCTCTCCTTCCCCTAGTAACCTCTGATCTCCTTTCTACCTCTGCTATTTCTAATCATCTCTTACAAGTGACGTCATCCAATATTTGCCCACTGACTACATGTTTTCAAGGTTCTTCCATGTTGCAGATGTCTCATCACATCACTTTTTCTTATGCCTGAATTATAGTCCGTTGCATGGATGTGCCACATTTCGTTTATCCAGTCATCCGTTGATTGATACCTTCCTTCTGTTATTGATTCCCAGCTTCATTGCATTGTGATCAGAGCGGTTACTTTTATGATATCCATATTTTTAAATTTATTGAGACTTCTTCTGTACCCTAACATATGGTCTATCCTAGAGAATGATACATTGCACTTGAAAGGAGTGTGTATTCTGCTGTGGTGGGGTGATGTGTTCCATGTATGTTGTTTAGAACTAGTTGTTTTATAGCGTTGTTCAGGTCCTCTATTTCCTTATTGATCTTGATGTAAGCGTTTTCTATCCAGCATTGAAAGTAGTGTACTGAAATCTCCAACTAATATTGTAGAACTCTTTCTCCCTCCAGTTTTGTCGAAGTTTGTTTCATATATTTTAGCACTCTGCTGTGAGGTGGATAAAATATTGTCACATTTTCTTGTTGCCTTGACCCTTTCATCAATATTTTGAATGTTCTTCTTTGTCACTTGTAATAGTTTTTGACTTAGAGTGAATTCTGTTTGTATTATTATAGCTACCTCCACTCTCTTTTGATTACTATTTGCATGAAACATTTTTTTCCATCCTTTCACTTTCAATCTGCTTGTATATATGGACCTAAGAAAGGTCTCTTGTAAACAGCAAATATTTGGGTCATGTTTCTTTATCCATTCTGCCAATATCTGCCTTTCAAGTGGAGAGTTTAATCCAGTCACGTTTAAGGAAATTACTGATAAGGTCAGATTTACCCTGCTAAATATACTAAATTTTTTAATTTATATTTTTAATATACTAAAATTTTTGTAAATCTCATACTTTTTTCTGTACCTTTTCATTAGTAATCTACAATTATGTCTCCTTTCTCCCTTTCTTCTTATTATTCCCATCTGTTTTGAACCCCCACTGCCCTATACATAAGTGCTCAATTATTATTGGTTAAATGACCAAATAAAAATTTTCCCCTTCATAAAGACACCAATCTTTCCTGGGTGAGACAGAGAGAATTAAGTTACTTTATCTCTTCCCTTCCCCTCAACTCCTCTGCCACCTCTGGGCAAAATGTCAAATACTGGACAATAAAGAGCGAAAGCATATTAAGGCTCTGGGAAATTAATCAAGTGCAAGGAAATCCTTAAAGAGGCATATGGGTATAAGACATCAAGTGGAAAGGTGAAAAAAAATCATATATATAATGATTTAGGTGATTAATACATTGACATTCATATAAGCATCTTGCAAATGTTTCTTTTCATATGTGCACTTTTATCTTTTTCACTTTCTTTTGGTTTATGTTTGCTTTCCTTCTTCTTTAACCATCTGAGTACCTGCATCAGCCTTCGGTGTAAATTGAATTCCACTGGGAGTTCTGGTTAGGTAAAGGCAATTAGAAGTGCTGAGTCTCACCCCAGGGTGATGAAGACCAGAGCCCAACCCCCATTATTTGTCACTTCCAGGAATACACTGGGTCTCTTCCTGCAGGGCCCCAGAACTGGTTGTGTGGCTTTTCAAAGGACTGCACTGAATTTCACTGCTAAAAAGGAAACCACATATCTCAGAGCTGTGTTGCTCAATTAGCTGACTCTCAATTGCCTTTTGATCCCGGGATCCTGACACTCTGCCTGCAGTCTTGCCAGAGCGCCAGTGTCTGGACTTAGAACTACTTCACTCCTCCCCCAAGCCTTTGAATGACAACATGTTTTGTTGCAGTAGTTTTAACGCTCTAATAAGTTCCTCAGTTGTGGTTAGTGCACCAGACTATTTAGACGTAATCCACAAATTGTTTGGACTTCAGGGGAGGTTCTGGCACTGGCTCAGAATGCTTCAGATGGCCGAGGATATAATGTGCCTTTGGGAAGACTGTCTAGTGGGCTTCACCAATTAAAGTATCATCCACAAAGCAACGTAAGTACAGAAATTCACACAGCATGGATGGCATTCGTTCCCTCAGTGGCTTTCAAGTAAAGCCACATTATCTGATTTTGTCACAGCCAAAAAAATAAAAATGAAACTAGGTGGGGGAGCTTTGCTATGGTGCAAAAGGAATTAGGCAGCATTCCTATATAACTTGTGGTCAAATGCACACAGCACGACTGTGGGGAACTGGTCCTTTCTGTTGATCCTAGACCCTGGGGATATTTTACTAGTTGTAGGTTTATTTTATTTGGTCTGTTTCATTAGATTAAGAGGTTTTAGTAGAAGCTCCAGAGACTCTCTAGGGCTGGGCTGTCTAATTCAGTAGCCACCAGCTACATGTGGCTTGAACACTCGAAATATGACTAGGTGGGAATGAGCAATTGAATTACAAAAAATTAATGCTGATTGATTAATTTAAATTTAAATGGAAAGAGTTACATTTGATTTAGTTATTAGAAAAATTTGTGTTTGCTACAATTTGTATATGTGCATCTATTTTTTAACTGTAAATTTAATTACAGAGATTCAGTATTTCAGACAAAAATTTAGTATGCAAATTGAGTGGGTAAATCTATATGAATAGTGACTTTATAAATAAATATTAATAATGTCTTGGTGAGTTTTAAAATATAGAGGCACTCAAAATATATGACAACAATGAAATATCAATCAGAGGGTAAAAGTAGTTCTAGGTTTTATGATTTTTGCAATGTCCACAAAGAGAGCAAAAATACCAATTAACATTAGATACAGATAAATTACATATATGTGATACAATCTCTAGTGTGACTACTAACTCTTATCTCCAGGACAAAAATCTTTTCTTCTCCAGGACAAGAGAAAGATGAAAATGGAATAATAAAAATTAACCCAAAGAAAGCAAAAAAGAGACAGATGAAACAAATAGAAAGTACATAGTAAAATAATAGTTTTAAATTCAAATATATAAGGAATCACATTAAGTGTAAATGAACTAAATGTTCCAATTGAAAGTCAGAGACTCTCTGCTGGCTAAAAGCTAGATGCTATTTCAAAAAGACACATCCAAAAAGAAGGATGCAAAAAGGTTGAAAGTCAATGAATGGAAAAAGATATGCTTTACAAAACATTAATCAAAAGAAAGCTTGCATAACTACATTAATAGCAGATGCCTTTTTTGGACAAAAATAAAGAAGAACAATTCATAATAAGAAGTTAGGAACAATAATTCACCAGAAAAATATAATAATTCTAAATTTCTATGCTTCTAAAAAAATAAAGTAAAAATTGATGAGAATATAAAAAGAAATAGACAAGTCTACAATTATGTAGAAGATTTAAACACAAATGTTTAAATTTGTGTTCTGTCCCTGTCTGACAGAACAAACCAGTCAAGGAGTCAATAAAAATATAGAATATTTGAACAACAAACCTGACCAAATGGGCATATATCAAATACCACTGCAGGACATGCATTCTTAAAAATTATTGTTTTAGTTTCCTGCTGCTAAATACATACAGTGGGTTGGTTTAAACAATAGAATTTATTGGCTCATGGGTGAGGCTAGGAGAAGTCCAAAATTGAGGCATCAGCAAGATGATGCTTTCTCCCTGAAGACTATGGCATTCTGGAGCTGGGCTGCTAGTGATCCTTGGTTCTTGGCTTTTCCATCCCATGGCAGAGGAGAAGATGCTGCCATGGGCATTACCATCGTATGTAGGACCTTTTGATGATGCTATTTCAGGTAAGGTGTGGCCCAACTCAATCAGGATAAGTTCTAATGCAATTATTAGAGACCTTATAGTAAAGCCCACAAAGGGAGGAAACCAAGGGAAGCAGCCAGGAGCTGGTAGCAATGGGAACCTAGAAGAGAAAGAAACTAACAAGATGAAGAGACTTAGTCTTAGGTCTCCAGACTGTGTTGTAACAGGATTAAAACCCAGATCGGAAACTTCCAGGTAAGGTCCATTATTGCCCTAGCCTGTTTAGCCTGATGTTAAATGAAATCCCCTTATTCTTCTACCTCTTCTAGAAGTATCTCCATTCTCTGCATTTTCATTGCATCATGCTAACCGTGCAATTATCAGCTTCTACTTTTATTCTATCTGTATGTGGATCATTTCCCTAGAAGAGTGGTTCTCAAACTTCAGTGAGTATCAGAATCTCTTAGAGGGTGTGTTAAAGCACAGATTGCTGGCCCCCACCTACCAGTTCTGATTCAGTAGGTTTGGGGTGGCACCTCAGAACCTGCATCTTTATTAAGTTCCTGGGTGATACTGATTGTGCTCATCCAGGAACCACTCTTATAGGACCTACTGGCCTAGACTGTGTTTCCAGGAGGCCAGCTTCCTCTCGTACTCATCTTTACGACAATGACTTCCATTCAAGAAATACTTGCCATGTGTCCCTCAGACTTTCTTCAATCTCATTACGCTTTCTAATCACTCTTCATTTCACAATTTTCTTCCCTATGAGTAAAGTTATTTCCCTCTCAATCCCATTCCTATTTTGTTGGGTGATTGTGTTAAATTTATAGATTATTGGGGGGATACTGATATATTATCAGTGTTAGGTGCTGCTGTCTCTTAAACGTGGTATGTTTCTCCATGTATTTAAACCTCATTCTAAAGGTCCTCAGTGAACTTTTGTGGTTTTTCCCCATGTGTACTTTTATTTTGAAGCTTACTCCCAGGCAGTTTATATTTGTGATCGTTTTGACGATTAGGATCTTTTTCCACTGTATTTTCTAAATGCTTCTTGGTGGTAAGTAGAAAACTATTGCCTTTTTTTCTATATTTATTTTACTTCTATGTTTTGGAACTTGAGATTTTATTTCTGGCTTAATATATAATACTTCCAAAAAGGTTCCATGTTCCCTGAAAAAAGGCATATTCTCTGTTTATAGAGTATGTAGTTCAAAACATACCCTTTAATGCACCTTATTAATTTTATTAAGAATTCTCTATATCATTGCTTATTTTTTAATTATCTTGAGATAGGCATGTTTCTATGAATTTCTCCTTACATTTTTAAGAGGGCTGCTGTTACATATATTCTAGGCACTGATTTAGCAGATAAAGGTGCTCTGTCATCATGAAGGCTTTTCATTTTTAACAAAATAAAATGGCATTCTTAGTTTCATTTTCTGGTCTCAATCTTCAATTCTATATAGCTGCAATTAAGAATACAACTCGATTTTGCTTTTTGCTTGCATTTGCCAGGCATACATTTGTATATGGATTAGTTTTAGGCATGTTGTCAGTCAACTGAAACTATCTGGATTTCTTTGATTTTTAACAAGTCAACTTGAGCACCTCTTCTTTAACAACTGAGTTTATCTTATTAAAGACAAATACATACCTTTAATAAAGTACTGTACTATATAGTTACTCTTATAAGTCACATGTTTAGTCTTATATCTTCTTTCCCCTTTCTCTGTGTTTGGTTCTTGAGGTTGCCCTATATTCTTTATTCTGTTAGAAACCAGCTTTTTTTTTCTAACTTTGCTTTTCTTAATAGAGAAACTTAATATGGTTTCAAAGATCCAGGTTATTGATATAGCTTTGCATTAAAGTATTTTATCTTCATTGTTCAGAACAATTGTTGCATCCTTTCAGTGTTATGCTAGATGTACAATTATTTAGACGTCTCAATTTTAACTGTTTCAGTGCACATTGCTAATACTTTTTATTTTCCCAGCTTCGAAGTTTTAATTTTGATCGATTTCTGATGCCACCGGAATACTTCTTAACCACATAGCAGAAAATACTTTTTAACCACATAGCAGACATGCCTAATATTTTCTAAGTCCTTTCTTTGGAGAATGTATTTCTGTTGTCTTCACATATCATAGACCGTTTGGGAGAGTATGAAATTCCTGGATCACTTTAAGATTTCTTAGGGGTTCTCAATTGTCTCCTGTAATTTAGGATTGCAGTAAAGAAATTTGATACCAGCCTAATTTTTTTCTTGGTTTTCCTCAGCTGCTATGACAAATACCGCACAGTGGTCTGGCTTAATCAGTGGGAACTTATTGCATGGTTATGAGGCTAAAAGAAGCCCAAATTCAAGGTATCAACAAGGCAATGCTGTCTCCCTAAAGACTGTTACATCCTGGTGCCAGCTGCCGTGATCCTCAGAGTTCCTTGGCTTGTGTCCCTGCCTAACATTACATGGCAATGCCTTTTCCATCCTCTTCTGCTTCCCACTGACTCCCAGCTTTCAGCTCCTCTTTGTGGGTTTCTCTATGTCTGAATTTTTTTTTCTTATATTGGACTCCAGGAACCCAGAAAAAGGCCACCCTCACTCATTTGGGTCATACCTTAACTAAAATAACATTTTCAAAAGATCCAATTTACAATGGGTTCATACCCAAGGAATGTGGATTAAGCTTAAAAACATGTCTCAATTAGCATATATAATTCAACTTACTACAATAATTATCATTTCTTCATGGGTTACTTTTTCTTCTTTATTTATCTAGTTATTCTATACATTTTCTTCATCTATGTCATTGAAGAGTGCTAGGCTAAATCTAGGTGTGACTTTGAGTGAAATACCTCAAACCTTATCCTGTATAGACAACTATTTATTTAGCCCAAGAAATGTTCTTCTTATAGCCTCAATTTTAATTTTAATTTCTATACCACTTGATATGTCTTTTTTTGCACAAAATATGTAACTGCAAACAAAGAAGGCAAATCCTTAATTTTCATGGAGTTTATTATTAGTTCAGTGAGCAAAGTAGACATTAAAGAAATTAGCTTCCATCAAACCACTACTAGTGTTAATTCAACCTAACCTGTATTGAACACTTCCTATGAGCCAGGCTCTGGATTATATTTTTCTATTTATTATCTCATTTAATTCTCATGATAAGTGAAAAAGTTTCTGTTATTGACCATATTTATACATAAAGAGACTGAGTCTCTCCAAGAGGTCAATAAGTTACCTGAGCTCGGATTTGAACCCAGGCAGGCAAAGAGTGGAAAGAAAGGTATTTCTAGACAGAATTAACTATAGCTTCTGGGTAGGGAAAAGCTTGGTGAATTTGATGAAAGAAAGCAAAACCTCTATGATTGAAGAATAGGAAACAAAGACTGAGTGATAAAGGGTAAGGCTGGAGAAGTAGATTGGAGCCAGGAATTTCTGGGCAATTCCCACATGTTGCTTCCACGACAGATTTTATTTCAAGCCTTTGAGGTTAATTTTAATTCTACTAGTATGTCTTTAATTTCCCACAGACCTTCTATATCCCACCTTTTATACCTTGAAAGCAATTCCAGATTGCTTTTTCTCGAATTCATTCATCAAACTGGTTCTCCCTTTCATCTCAGCTTATTCTCTCTTTGAGAAAGTTGCCATGCATTGAGAACATGGCCACTTTCACCAAGTTGGGAAAACTGAATAGTTGTCTGGATTTTTCACATGGATTTTGCATTAGATAATCTTCAGACTGTTTAGTCATCTGAATGCCCTCTTTGTAGGTTGCTCTAGGGGATTTTTTTTTTTAACTCCCCATTTTTAAACTTTTGGAGGAGGTACTGCTTCTCTCGCTTTCCTGAACAAGTTGAAAGCTATCCTGACTCAATTTTCATCTGGAGATTAGGTGAGCAGGTTGACCTTGATCTCACTACCTACCCACCATGTGATAGTAAATCTTCTTCCAATCTCTAGAGCTTGCAGGGCATTTTGATGTACCGAGCTGCATTCTAGTTTCTGGTTTCTGGGAGGATTTTACCCGTATTCATCTGTTCTTTTGTGGGAGCCTCTTTTTCCATTGCTCATTGCTTGGTTTTCAGATTTCTGAACTGATACAGTACTTGCAAAACAAAAATTCCCAGAATGTACAAATTCTGGATTCTTCCTAGTTTCATCCCCACTCTTTTTTTGGAGACAGCATCTCCCGTAATACATGGGGCCACTGCCAACCCTCTCCCCATGCAACCAGCTGGTTTACAGGATTTAAAAAAAAAAAAAAAATCCTTTCAGGGATGTAGAATGATGGGGGTGGAATTAGAAAGAATAATTTTTCTCACCTTATTGAGTGCACTTAAAGTTTTTCGAGGGATGCTTGCTCCCTCTATATAAAACCTCTGTGACTAAATAATAGGGAGTGAGGGATGAGTAGTAAAGGATAAGGTTGAGGGTGGGCCACGGTGGCTCAGCAGGCAAGAATGCTCGCCTGCCATGCCAGAGGACCTGGGTTCGATTCATGGTGTCTACCCATGTAAAAAAAAAAAAAAACGGATAAGGTTGAAAAGGTAGCCTTATCCAGGTCAAGGCTGGTTTAGGCTATGGGTCTCTGAGTCAGGGGTCAGCTGTGGGAGAGGAGGAAGGAATAAAAGCATATTCTTACTTTTCAATAAGGATAACCCTATAGGGTTATCCTTGCAGTTACTACTGCAAGGTTGGATTTGCCATAAGCTGGAGCCTGGGAAGAGTTTTCTCGGTCCAGCTCCATGCACTTTATAATAAGCTCAGTTAATACTGAATTCTGGCATCTTTCCTCATGTCAGTTTTATTTTTTCAGTGTAACTGAATTGTTATCTCTATCTGGGTTTTCAAAGGAGACAGCTGGCCTGAGTCCATTTTCTATTCGTGACATATTTTAGTAAAAAATTGACAACAGCACCAAGAAAGCTTCGTACCTGATTCTAATTCTTTGTATTATTAAAAACAAACACACAAGCAAAATAAACCCTCACGGTACCTGGTATAAGACAGGCAAGACCTCATCTCAAGCAGGGCAACTTGAATTGACAGCCATCCCCCTTGTTAACTGGTCAAAGACAAGATCTCCAGTGTATTCTGTCCAACCTAAACTTGTCAATAGGCTGAATATTAAGAGAAAAAAGATTTCTTAAATTTTACAAATCAAATTTATTCCTCTCCTTTTCATTGCTAGCTTTCCAATTCAAAAATTCAATTTGGAGTGCCCTATTTCTTTTCAGCCGCAAAGATGTTTAATGATTGGGCAGAATTATTCAATCTCTTGTTTTACGCGTGAGATTTTTATAGTTGTGCTTTTCCAATACCAGCAGTTTTCTGCCTTTAAGTTTACTCTGGCCCACCTCATTTGGGCTCCCTGGTTTCATTGCTTTTTCTGATCCTGAACCTCCATTTTGCAAATCCCGATTCTTCCAAGTCTCTTCAGATTTAAACGGAGAGAAATAAGCAAATGAGTCAGAAATCTCTTGTCAAACACAGTGCCAGAAAAATAGTTTAGGGCTCAGTGGGAAAGCATTTACCCTTTATTCACTTCTGTAACTTGAAAGTAAATTCATCTCCTTCTCCCTTTTGAATTTAATTCACTAATTTTTATTCCAAAATAGTAAAAGACCAGGAAAAACATAGAAATGATGGATACCCAGCCTCAGCAACATATCTTATTTATCACCTCTGACGTACCCTTAACATCTTCGTGTCTTGTCGTTCTAGTTTAGCTATGACTCCACTAGTAAAAATTACATGACTCATGTCCAAATCCACATTTAGCAAAATTTCTAAAGCTTTGTTAGTGTTCAGGGCAATGAATATGAAATTAAGTCTACATTCTTTATCTGGATTAAGTTTAAAGTTCTTCACATAACACCATCTGAAAATGTTATCGCATGACAAAGCCACCCATCCTTATGAGAGAGTCTACCCCAGGGCACACGATCTAGGGGGAAAATACACTATTTGTCTTGCCATCTTATAAACCCCTTCCACTTACTGCCACACATACCTTGCCCCGTTCCTAATTTTTATTTTTATTTTTTACAAATTTGCCAACTGGAGTACATTGTTTACGTACAGTCACAGAACTTTTTTTAAAATGCAACTTTATTGATATCTATTATATATTTGTATACCATGTAATCACCCAAAGGGCACAATCAATGGTTCACAGTTTCATCATATAGCTGTGCATTCATCACCACAAACCTAAAAAAAAAAATTTGTGAAAAATAACATATATACTAAAAAAAGTAATAAATTTCACAGTATACCGCAGCAATTAGTTGTAGAGTAGATTTCAGAATTTGGTATGGGTTACAATTTCATGATTTTAGGTTTTTACTACAGCTGCTCCAAGACACTGGAGAATATTAAAAAAAAAAAATTCAGTATAATGATTCAGTAATCATAACCTTACCTTCTCGGTATAACTCCACCATCTCCTTTGATCTTTCTCCCACTCGTTAGGGTTATTTGGCCTATGCCTATTCTAACCTTTTCATGTTGAAAGGGGCTGTTGATAATACGGGATAGGGGGATGGAACTAGTTGATGGTCTGGAGAGACTGAACCCTCTATGTTTCAAGACTTCTTTGCCCTAGGAACCCATATGGAGGATGTAGGTTTCTGGAGAGTAATCCTAGCACATTCTTCGTAGAATGGCATATAAAGTCCTAGGTGTTCTTTAGTGTTGGCAGGAATAATTTTTGTTAGGGGTTGGCAAACTATGATAAGTAGCAATGTCTAACTGAAGTTTGTGTAAGGGTAACCTCCAGGGTAGCCGCTTGACTCTATTTGAACTCTCTCAGCCACAGATGTCTCATTTGTTACACTTCTTTTCACCTTTTTGGCCAGAATAGTATTGTTGATCCCACAGTGCCAGGGCCAGGCTCATCTCTGGGAATCATCTCACACGCTGCCAGGGAGACTTTCACCCCTGCATGTATGTCCCACAGAGGCCACATTTGAACAACAAAAGAGGTCCTCTGGGAGTAACTTCTAGGCATACCTACAGGTAGGCTAAGCTTCTCTGTTACATACATAAGCTTCACAAGAGCAAGCCTCTTGATGAAGGGCTTGGCCTATTGATTTAGAATTCCCTAATGTTTGATTCCATCTCAGGGGTTCCCCGGTGATAAAGTTCATTAGTTCCAAATTTTTACTCCCATTCCTCATGGAACTTTGCCAATACTTTAAAAATATCTACTCAACATACTCTGGGATGTATCCAGGTATTAAATTAAGCTACACAGGATTACAGGCCCTAATTCCTGTTCTGAGCTCCCTGTGTTTGGGTTGTTTAGAATATCTATTCAGACAGGTTGCGTTAGATTGTATGCTACAGAAAATTTAGGTTCTGGACAAAATAAAGCTTTCTTCCTTTGGTATCATAGAGTAAGTGAAGTTCTAAATAGAGACAATGTCTTCCTTTCCTCTGTATTCTGAATTATGTTGATCCCGACCTGATTGACTTCATTCTTATCTCTAAATACCAGGTTATACATATATAAAACAGTCTTTCAAAATTTAGAGATAACAATTACTGCTCCAGACTAAATGTGCCTGCTATAAGAGCTTACAATCTAGTCCCCAGTTTTCTTGTAAGTATTTTCTAAATGAGACCATACAATATTTGCTCTTTTGTTTCTGGCTTATTTTGCCTCACAAAATGTCCCACAAGTTCTTTCACAACGTTGCATGCTCAGAACTTCGCTCCTTTCTGTAATAGCACAATATCTGATCATATGTGTACATCATGTTTGCCATTCTACGTCTCTGTGTATCCTTCAGCCACCTTCATCCATCATGTATAATATCCAAAGTCTCTCAATTTTAGTCAATTTCATTGTTCCTAAGAGATAAATCACCAATAAACACACTCTCACCAAAAAGAAAACGCTTTGAATAATTTCAATCTTTTAAAATTTGTAAAGACCTGTTTGTGCCCTGGCATATGGCTATCCTGGAGAATGTTCCATGAGCACAAGAGAAGAATGTATATCCTAGTGTTTGGGGATGTAATGACCTATGTATGTCTGTTAGGTCTAATTCATTTATCAGATTGTTTAAGCTACCTATTTCCTTGTTGATCATCCGTCTGGTTGTTCTGTCTATAGAGAAGAGTGGTGTATTGAAGTCTCCTGCTATTATGTGGAAATTTCTGTCACTCCCTTCAGCTTTGCCAGTGTTTGCCTCATGTACTTTGGAACTCCTTGATTGGGAATATAAACATTTATGATTGTTATTTCTTCTTGGTGAATTGTCCCTTATATTAATATACAGTGTCCTTCTTTGTGTCTTATAATGTCTTTACATTTAAAATCTATTTTGTCTGTTATTATATAGCTACTCCTGCTTTCCTTTCATTACAGCTTGCATGGAACATCTTTTTCCATGCTTTCATTTTTTTTTTGGCATGGGCAGGCACCGGGAACCAAACTTGGGTCTATGGCACGGCAGGAGAGAATTCTGCCTGCTGAGCCACCATTGCCCTCACCCTTTCACTTCTAATCTGTTAGTATCCTTGGGTCTAAAATGAGTCTCCTGTAAGCAGCATATAGCTGCATCATATTTCTTAATCCATTCTGCCTATCCGTACGTTTTCATTCCTAAATTTAGTCTGTCAACATTCAAAGCTATTACTGTAAAGGCATTTCTTGAATCCACCGTCTTATCCTTTGGATTTTTTTTTTTTTTTTTTTTTTTGCCATATCTATATATTCTTTTCCCTCTTTCTCTTTTTATGCTTTAAGTTACCCTTACTGGTACTCTTCAGTTCTGTGCCCTCCCCTAGACCTCCTGTCTCTTTTTTTTTCCAACTGAAGGAACTTACTTTAGTATTTCTTGTAGGGCTGGTCTCTTATTGACAATTTCTCTCAGCACCTGTGTGTGTGAAAATGTTCATCTCTGCCTCGGGTTATTTATTTATTCATTCATTTATTTATGCATGGGCAGGCACCAGGATTCCAAGACGGCAGGCGAGAATTCTGCCACTGAACCACCATCATACCACCCTCTCCCTCAAATTTTTTTTTTTTTTTTTTTTTGCATGGGCAGGCAGCGGAAAATGAACCTGGGTCTCCAGCATGGCAGGTGAGAACTCTACCACTGAGCCACTGTGGCCCGCTCCCTCTCCCTCACTTTTAAAAGACAATTTTACTGGGTAAAGAATTTTTGGCTGGAAGTCTTTCTCTTTCAGGATCTTAAATATATCATACCACTGCCTTCTCACCTCCATAGTGCCTATTGAATAGTCTGAACTCAGTCTATGTGGTTTCCCTTGTATGTGGTAGATCATTTTCCTCTTGCCACTTTCAGGATTTTCTGCTTCTCTTCAAGATTTGACAGACTGATTAGTATGTGTTTTGGAGTAGCCGTATATGGATTTATTCTATTCGGAGTTCATTGGATTTCTTTGATTTGCATATTCATATCTTTTATAAGGGTTGGGAAGTTTTCCCCCATTATATCCTCAACTAACCTTCCTTGCCCTTTACTCTTCTCTTCTTCTTCTGGGACTCTGATAATTCTTACATTTGTATGCTTTGTTTCATCTATCATTTCTCTGAGATCCAATTCAAAATTTTCCATCTTTTATTTTTTTTGCCATTTGCTCTTTTGTGTGTTCAAAATCAGTTGTCTTGTTCTCTAGTTTGCTTGCTCTTTCTTCTGCTCTTCAAATCTGCTGTTGTGTGTCTCTAGTATATTTTTTATTTGGTCTACAGTATCTTTAATCTCTGTGATATCTGCTATTTTTCTGTTTAGTCTCTCAAATTCTTCTTTAGGTTCTTCTAGTGTCTTCTTGATCTTCTTTATGTCATCAGCCATAGCAGGGGTGCTATGCTGGTGCCTGGGAGCATGGGGTGTAGGGTTTTGGGTTGCTGGGGAGTAGTGCAGGGACCATGGTGGGGCTGCGCTCAGGCAGACCTTGGACTGCAGGAGCAGGGTACGGCGTGCGGGACAGAGACGCAGGGCATGGCAGGTGGCAAATTGGGGTTGGGTGGGGGGCCTGTGTGGATGCATGGGCCTGCTCCATTATTTTTGTACAAGTAAAATTAGGTTAAAAATTAACATGAATGGAAATTTTCAGATGGAAAATAAGTCAAAGGAGGTTAAAGAGTAGTAGATGGTTTGGGTTAGGAGTTGGCAAACTGTGACCCATAGGCCAGGGTATTTTTACAAATAAAATTTTATTGGAACAGCTCATTCATTGACATATTGTCTATGGTGGCTTTTTGACTCCAATGGCAGAGTGAAGTAGTTTCCATAGAGGCAGCATGATCAAAAATCCTAAAATATTTACAATCTGGCCCTTTACAGAAAAAGTTTTCTGACCCTTGGTGAAGTGACTAGGTTTCTATTCAGAATCCATTCCTCTCTTTCCCTTTCTTAACAGGACCTTGATTAGTTTACGTTTTCACCCCTTTCCCACAGCAGAATTGTTTTGGGGCATGGCCACCCATCCCCCATCTCTGGGAGACTGACTGGTCCCTAGTTGTCTTATCAAGCTTGTCCCAATAACTAATTGTTTCAAAAATTGGTGTGAGATCCAATTTGAATCAAGTGAGGGGAAGAGTGCTCTAAGTTTCTGGGCAACTTTAATTTCTTCTGCTTTATCATAGAGCCACTGGTAGAGATCCATTCTCTCCTCTTTTGGATGGTGTTTTGGGTGATGCTGCAGCCCTTTTGACCCTAAGAGGAAAGCTAGCAGGAAATGAAGTCAAAACAGAGAAGAGCACACCTCAGAGAAATGCAGAGCAATGTAGGTGCAGTCCCCAGATTCAGCTAACCATGGAAACTGCCCTATTTCTGGTCTTCCAATGACTTGAGCTCATTAATTTTATTACATTTTTTTTTGAGATCTGGGTTTTCTGTTACATGCAATTTTCTAACCAATGGAAATTTTACCACTCTATTTATCTTGCAAAAAAAGTCACAGGATTATATATTGATCTATTTATCTATAAGCCTAAAACTGTCTCTACATTTGGACTTAACTACTTCCTGCCAATATCTCTTTGTAGTTGCCTCTGATTCATTGCCCAACAATGTATTTAAAGAAAGAGACCCAGCCTCTCAAAACTCTGGGCCAAATGTGATCACCACTATTTGCATTACCCTTAGGAAGCTTTTACTCTATTATAGTTCTAATCACTATCACTCTTTAATTTGAGATCAAGCAGTTTGTGTGTGACATCCCAGGTGTGCAAGTCTTGACTAGCCTTCTTGTTTATTGCCCTCAGGAAAGTCCGTCAATCTTCACAAGGCTTTCAAGACCTTCCATCTTCTGTTTACCTCTCCAGCCTCATGCTGTGCAATTCTCCCCTTTCCTCTCTACTCTCTAGTCACAGTGGGGTTTTTGTTTTGTTTTATTTTTAATTCCTCTATGGAACCAGACTCTTTCATTTCTCCAAACATTAAGACAAGTTGTTCACCGAGTCTAGAATACTCTTCTTTCCAATTTTCACCTTCATCACTTTTGTTCATCCTTCAAATCACAGCCCAATGGTTTTGTCTTCAAAGATGACTTACCTGACCCCAAGACTAGTTTATTTCCTCTATTCTGTTCTCCCATCCACCTCAATCTTCCCTTTTCATAGTGTGCCTCTTATTTGTAGCTACTTCTTCAAAATCTCTATCCATAAGGATACTGTAAGTTCCATGAAGGCTGGGACCAGGACTTTTCTGTTTACTAACAGGTACCAAGCTCTTGGAACAGTGCCTGGCGCAAAACTGAACCTCAGCATATATGGCTACTGACTAAATTAGGCTCATTTCAATAATTAAAAAAAAAAAAAAAACAAAACAATTCTAAGTCATTGCAGTAACAGGGCAATTTTGAGTTTAGCAGACTCTCTGTTATTTACCCAAGCCAGGCATACCATTAGTTCCATGTCTGGGTCCTTCGTTGAACAAGGAACATAAATGAAACAGAATGATCCATTCCAGCCAAACCTTTTCAGAGTGTGAGGGCAAAGATAGTATTAGATCAGGTCCCTTCCAACAGAGTGTAATGCAAAGAAAGGTAAACTTTCCCCTAATCCACTGCACATCTTGAGCGGCGTTGACACTTGAAGAGGGAGAATGTGGTACTTGGCAGGAGATGCTAATGCCAGGCTAGGTGGTAAGCACTGTAGTGGAGCCCAGTGAGAGTGCTAGATTTGTCCCAGCTGCTAGGACAAATATCATATAATGGGTTGACTTAAACAAGAATTTATTGGATTATGGTTTTAGAGACCCAAAGTCAAATCAGGACCTCTGCAAGGCTATGCTTTTTCTCCGAGTCTGTAGTGCTCTGATGCTGACCTGCCACAATACTTGGGTTTCCTTGACTTGTATCTCTGTCTCCATCACATGGTAATGTCTTTGGTCTCCTCTTATGACCCTTCTGGCTTCTAGGTCTTTCAGCTTCTTCTGGTTTTTGGTGTTTACTAACTGTCTCCGTCCAAATTTCCTTTTTTTTATAAGACCTCCAGTAGTGCAGATTAAGAGCCACTCTGACTCAATTTTGTCACACCTTAACTAATAATAGCATCTTCAAATGGTCATATTTCCAAATGGCTTCATACCCACACGAATGCAGAATAAAGTTAAGAACAGGATTTTTGTGGGTACTTGATTTAATCCCCAATAGGAGATGATAAAAAAAAAGTAGAGATGGAGCATGGGAAAATATACTCTCTTCCCTTTAAAAATTCAAAACTGCTTTTGGGTATAGATACTCTTAGTATGCAATATTTTAATAAAACAATTTAAACAACTTAATTTAATTATTTTAATAAAATAGCTCATAGCAGCATACACGGAATGGTTTTGTAATTGGGCTGAGGAGAGGAGGGATAAAATTTAAAAGCTAGAACTGAGGAGGGGATCCTAAGGGAAGAAAAGAGAATCTGAGTTTCCAGATAGAGTGGAGTGAGAGAAGAGCCCACAAAAGGAAGCTGAGTGTTGGACTGTGCCCTCTCTGTAATTTAAATTAAGATGCCAGTGGCCACCAACGTAAAAGAGGCAATTTTTTACATGGATTTTTGAGAAAGGAGTTTTACAGAAATGTCCAATATAATTTAGTTGCCTAAATAGTCATGACCTTTTAGTAATGTTGAAATCTGTTCAACATTCCTGGAGAATTTTCATTCACATAATAAAAATACAAGCTGTGACCTGGGTGATATGACAACTCAGTAAACCCCACTGGATCACTGAATCTAGACTTCATTTGGGGAAGAGTAAACTTTGAAAAATTAGTCAGGGCTTTGGTGATGTTCAAATTCAACTAAGTGACAGATTTATGTGGCTTACAACGATTCGTGGTTTTGAAATGAAACATGAAATGCCAGACCCTGAGTGTTTGGAGACCACCAGCATTGGAGAGGTCTCTCTGCAAGGGCTGCCAGATTATTTATGCTAACTTCTTTTTTGCACATTGAGCAGTTTCATTTTCCAAGCGGATACCAGAACCCATGATTTCTAAACCAGAATGCTACACTGAACTCAGGGGCATGAGCTTCCCCAATGTGCTCAGCCTTCACTGCTGCTACAGTTACACTGAGGCAGAAGAAACAGCATATACTGCTTGCTTGCAGTTGCTTGATTTTGTTTTATTTACAAATCAAATGCATCCTTAGAGCGCTGTGCACATATCTCCCTAAAGCACTTACCAGGACAGAGCAGATGGACACATAAATCGGGCCTGGTCTCTCTTCCTTTGCATGTGGAGCTTCACACTTTAGGGCTCGATGGCTTTGTCCCTTTGTATTAAGTGAATAGCTCCTCTCTCCCTCGCTGTGCATGAGGCCTCCAAGAAGAGCGACTGGTGGCCCTGGAGGAATTTATGCCCGTTCATCTCCTTGGCTACTCCTGTTCATTTGAATACAATGCATGTTTTTTTCTGCTTGTTTCCAATTTTACCACTCAAAATGCTTGCTTGCCTTCCTTGGGAGGTTTGAGTATTTTTATCTGAGAAGATATGCCAGGTAGATGGTAGTGATGGTAGTGTAACATTGTGAATGTAATTAACCTGGTGAATTATAGGTTTGAATGTGGTTAAAAGGGGGGAGTTTTAGGATGCCAATATGGTACTAGAATAAACTTAAAAACAACAACATATGACAGAAGGTGGTGCTCCCCTGCTCACAATACCCTCCCTGCTCCCCCCTTCTTCTCTCTCTCCTCTCTCCCATCTCCTTTCCTCTCTTTTTCTTTCTCTTTTTCTCTAGTTCTCTTTTTCTTCCCTCCTTTCTTCTGTAACAATAAATAAATAAATACCTCATGTGAGTCCTCCTTTAGACCCAGAAATGAAATTCACAGGTAATGTAACACACTGACCCGGTTTCAGAAAAGAACCACTGCAGTACCCTGTGATGCAGAGGACAAAGCCTTAATGATAAAACATGTGCATCACTGTGGACATGCTCAATCCAGCAGCCCCACAACACCTGGGTGCTTCTACCTGCACAAGGTGTGTCTCAAGGAGCATGGCAGTCCCAAAGCAAGCTGATGCCAAGATGGGCCCTGGCCACCGACACCACAAGCGGCTTCCAAATGTCAAGCATATGATACTGTTTGTTGTCAGTGATAGTGGAACAAAAAAACAAAAACAGAAACAAAAAACCCATAGGACTGAACAATACAAACAGGGAACCCTAACGCAAACTATGGACTATAGTTACTAGTACAATTATAATAATATTTTTTTCATCAATTGTACAAAGGTAGCACACTAATGTGAAGTGCTAAAATAGGGGAGGTATATAGGAGTTCTGTATTTTCTGGATGAGTTTTCTGTATACCTACAACTTCTCTAATAAAAGTACATATATAAAAAATTCCTTGCCTAGAAAAAAAAATCTAATCCCTTAGTTCCACAGAATTTACTGAGTCTTAAGTGTAAAACTGAGTGGGGTTTATCTGTTATAGCAGGCAGCATCTTCGAATGAAGCTATCTTCAACATCACATGATTACCCAAACTTTGCAACTTTGTTTCTTAGGCTCTCTTTTAAAAAATAAATCATGTACCAAATATACATAACTAAAAGTTTCTTAAAAAGACGTCACTGAAAAAGTCAGAACGAGCATTGTTTAAAGTTCCCTATAGATTGGAAAAAGGATCAGAGGAGAAGGAGGAGTTATAATAGAGAAAATGGGATTTAACAAATGAGTATGACTGCTGAATCACTATAATGATATATCCTCTAGCCTCCAGTGTTTTGGAGCAGCTAGAAGAAAAAAAATCTGAAATTGGAATGCTAACCTATAACAAACTCTGAAATCTGTTCTATAACTACTTTTTGAAGTGTACTTTGAAAAATACTCTGAAGATGTAAATGTGTTTTCATTTATTCTAGATTATAGGAAAATCTAGAAAGGACAAATTCACTCTATATAACAGAAAAGAAATCAATGGTTGACTGCAAAAGAACTTTCTGTGGATGATGGAAATGTCTATATCGCAATTGCAATAGTGGTTTCATGGGTGTGTATATGTCTGTCAGAACTCATCAAACTGTACACTATAAATGGATTCATATCATGGTATGTAAATTATACCTCAAAAATACTGATTTTTTAAAGAGCAAGTAGAAAAAGATCACTGTTAAGATTTACTATTACAGATGATATGATTAGAACAAATAAAAGTCCTAACATGTCTTAGTTTTTAATTTGTTGACATTTATTTTCTTTTGTGATAAAATTTATATTCAATGAAAAATACAGATCTTAGGTCTTAAATATCCATTTGAAAAATGCATATGTCTTTGTAACTCAAACCCTTATCAAGTCATAAAATTTCCTTTATGCTCCTTCCCAGCATCTTCTCTGGTCCTTCCATGGCAAAAGTTCTGATGTTTTTTTTCCACCACAGAGTCAAGGACCTCATATAAATGGAATGTATGATGTGTACTTTTTTGTGTCTGGCTCCTTTCATCCTGCACAATGTTTTTGTTTTTGCTTTAATTAATTTTTTTTTTAAGTAGAGAAGTTGTGGGTTTACAGAACAAACATGCATAAAATATAGGATTCCCATATACTACCCCACCACCAACACTTGCACTGGTGTGGAAAGTTTGTTACAATTGTTAACATTTTTTTTTGGTATTCTATTATACCTACCATACCCTTTACCTCTCACTTTCATTGATCACTAGCATTTCAAACTAAATTTATTTTAGCATTTGTTCCCCCTATTATTTATTTTTATTCCATATGTTCTACTCCTTTGCTGACAAGGTAGATAAAAGGAGCATCAGACACAAGGTTTTCACAATCACACAGTCACATTGCAAAAGCTATATCATTATACAATCTTCTTCAAGAAACATAGCTACTGGAACACAGCTCTACATTTTCAGGCACTTCCCTCCAGCCTCTCCAATATACCTTAACTAAAAAGTGATATCTATTTAATGTGCAAGAATAACCTCCAGGATAACCTCTCAACTCTGTTTAAAATCTCTCAGCCACTGACACTTTATTTTGTCTAATTTCTCTCTTCTCCCTTTCGGTCAAGAAGGTTTTCTTAATCTTCAATCGATTGGATGAAACCCGGATGACTGGATTATCCCTGAAGAAGACACAGCCTTAGTTGATGGTCAATGCAATTAGTCACAGATGCAATCAAATGACTGATGATCTAATAAACCAGCCTTCTGGTTTGTCAACAAGCCATGAAATACCTTTGCAGTAAGGGTTAAACCAGTGCTTGCCTAAACAGACAACTGGGCACCATCACCTGGCCAAGTTGTCACCTGAACTTAACCATCACCCACGGCTACATTTTTAAAATGAAGTATCGCTGAGAGGAGGCTAATTAATACATGAGAAGAAATTTTTAAGTATTTTTGCTGTGAATATAAGGAATCAGAAGGGAAATGAAAGCATTATGGGAGAAGTCAAATCCCTCTATTAGATTTTGTGTCCTGGACAAGACAAGGTGAAGTTGTTTTAAGTAAACCAAATAGTGGGTGGTGACTAAGACCCTAAAATTCAGTAGCTATATTGATAAGGACTATGCTATTGAAGAAAAAAGTAAAGTCCAATAAATTTAGGCTCTCTGCCAAAACAGAATTTTAAAAAAATAATCTGTTTTTTTCCCCCAATCCTCCTAACACAGTAAATTGGGGGTAACTCGCTTCAAAGCTCTTTTCTTTTCCTTTTATTTTATGTCCATTCCACCTTCTCTCTCTCTCTTTTCCCTTATTTTTTTTGTCTCTTTTGCTTCACTCCCAAGCTACCATACTCTCTGTATCATTTCCCTCACTCTATTTTTTCATATATAGACATGTATACACACACACATTTTGTGTAACTGTTTATTTTACACAAATATGATAATACAACTTCCTGAATTTTATTTTTTTATTTAACAACACATTTTAAATTCCCTTCATATATACCATTTTCTCTATAGTTCATTCTTTTCAATGGCTACATAGTATTCTACAGCATGGAACAATTGGTTCTCAATCATTTCCCCGTGTGGTGGTTTGAAGCTCCATGTTCCCCAGAAAAACATATTCTTAAATCTAATCCATTCCTGTGGTGTGAACCCATTATAAGTAGGACCATTTGAGGAGGTTACTTTAGTTAAGTAGACCCACCTCAATCAGGACAGATCTTAATCTTACTTCTAGAGGCCTTTAAAATGGAATGAACTCACATATGACAGAGAGAAAGGCACAGGAGGCAAAAAGAAAAAAAGGAAAAAAAGCTCAAATAGAACCCAGAAGGGAAGGAAAATACCGGAGACACAGCTTTGTGCCTTGTCATGTGATAAGCTAAGGAGCAAGGGTCACTAGCAGCCAGTCCCAGAATGCCACATTCTTGAGGAGAAAGCATCACCAAGAAGATGCCTTGATTTGGACATTTTCCTGCCTTCACAACCATAAGCTAACAAATCCCCATTGTTTGAGCCAACCCATTTCATGGTATTTGCTTCAGCAGCCTGGGAGACTAAAGCATCTGATAGCTGGTAGTGCATTAATAACTTCATGTGCATTTTTATGCTATTGAAACAAACACAACAACAATCTCTGTGCATAGTTCTTAATGTCCTGGCATTTCTATACAATAAATACTCATGAAAGGGACTCCTACAATGAAAGAAAGATTTATTTTCATTTGAACAAAGATCACCAAGTCACTTCCCATGTTACTGTAAAATTCCATATTTCCAAAATGTATCTTTTAAATATTTTGCCATTTTGATTCGTGTGTAATGGTTTTCTCATTTTTACTTTCATTTGCATTGATGTGAATAACAGTAAGGATGGGCATTTTGTCATACATGTATGGGTTAATTTGACTTATTCTTCTATTAATGACCTATTATGAACTTTTCCTATTTTACGTTTTTTTTGAGTCATCAAATTGTAAGAGTTTTTAGATATAGTGTAGAAATTATTTATCTGTCACATGCACTGCAATTTTTTATCTTTCTTTTAATGTTTACATATTTTACAAAATAGTTCTTAATAAATGTTTATGTGAGGGTAAGATTGTGGGCTTACACCACCTCTGAGATGCTCTATATGCATTAACATGCACAGATATAGATGATGAATAGTTAATAAGACAGATGAAAAAGAAAGGAGATACACAACAAAAAATGAAGTTTTTAGGTATGAATGTGTTTACAACTATCAAACAAATAACAAGTAAATAATAATAGTCTTACACCTGGAACCATTACAGTAAACTTGCAGTACAATAAAGAAAAATAAAAGGCATTAAATTTCGAATTAGAAAAAGAAACTCATTATTTACAAAGATAAGAAAATCAGATTGAGATTAGTCTTCTAACTAACATCCATGCATGCAAGAAGAAATACAGGAATAACTTCAGCATTCTGAGCAATGATAATTTTGTAGCAATACTTTTTTTTAAACTCTTTATGGTTATCAACTTTTATTTCTTATAGTGCATTGAGGTGAAGGAAAAAATTATGAGTAGGGGTTCTTTTCATTTTCCTTTTTAAAATTTTTTTTATTAATTTTTAATTTTTAAAAAAATATATGACAAGAAAACACAAACATTCTTAACATATGATTATTCCGTTCTACATATATAATCACTAATTCACAATATCATCACAAAGTTGTAGCAAAACTTTTAAACCCAACTGAACTGTTTGAATTTTGATGGCAAAATAAAGACATTTCCAGGTATATAAAATCTCTTATCACTCATGGATTCTCTCTGAAGGTCTAATGAATGATCCCAGTAAGATGAAAAACTTCAAGATGAGAACATGACTTAAAGGCAAAATGTGATGGAACAAGTCTTAAATAGAAAGAAATTATGACTTATTGGTAAGTTTCTGTAAGTGCTGATTGTTTTTAAAAATGAACAGCAACTTAGTTCATTATACATTGCTACTTACCATAACTTGCCAAACCCTAACCAAAACCATTCCTGTCAATCCTAAAAAACACCTAGGGCATTATATAAGAGTCTACAAAGGTTCCATGTACTAGGGTAAATTTCCAGAAACCCACAATCTTCAAATGGGTGCCTGAACCAGATAAATCCTCAAATGCAGAAGGTCCAGCCTCTCCAGAACATTAACTAGTTCCATCCCCCATCCATATTATCGACAGTTCATTCCAACATGAAAAAGTTAGAACAGGCAAAGCCCAAATATTCCTAAAGAGTGGAAGAAAAATCAGAGGTGATGGAAGAGTTATACAGACAAGGTAGGGTTTAACAAATGAGTATGACTGCTGAATCACTATATTGATATTTCTTCTAGTCTCAAGTATCTTAGAACAGCTAGAAGTAAAAACCTAAAATTGTGGAATTGTAACCCAACTCTGAAATCTGTTCTACAACTGATTGCTGTGATATGCTTTGAAATTTATTGCTTCGTTTGCATATATGTTGCATATATGTTATTTTTCACACAAAAAAAGAAAAAAATAATAAAGGATACATTCATGCACACACAGACACATACAAATGAATAAAATTGTTTTTGTCCTGTTTGAGGAGAATTAATTACAACTAACTTATTGAATGCTCACTATGCACCATGCATTGTCCTTCCCACTTTACATATATTGGATCATTTACTCTTTACAAAAAACTTTGAGATAGGTCTTATATTTATCTCTATTTTATAGGCATGGAAACTGGGATACAAAGCTGTTGAATGACTTGCCTAAATTCACACAGCTAGTAACTGACAAAGGTAGTATTTGAAGCCCAGAACTCTGAACCTTGTATCTTAAACACTGTGCTCTACCAATCTCAGAACAGGTACTGACTGTGCCAGTTTGAAAGGATGTATGGATCCTAGAAAAGCCATGTTTTAATCCTAATCCCAGTTTGTAAAGGCAGCCATTTCTTCTAATCCGTATTCAGTACTATATGTTTGAAACTGTAATTAGATCATCTCCCTGGAGAGGTGACTCAATCAAGAGTGGTTGTTAAAATGGATTAGGTGGAGACATGTCTCCACCCATTCTAGGTGGATCTTGACTACTTTACTGGAATCCTATTAAAAGAGGAAATGTTTTGGAGAAAGTGAGAGATTCTGAGAGAGCAGAGAGTGACATAGTCACAAGAAGCAGAGAGTCCACCAAGCAGCGACCTTTGGAGATGAAGAAGGAAAACGCCTCCTGGGGAATTTCATGAAATAGGAAGCTAGGACAGAAAGCTAGCAGATGACCCCATGTTCGCCATGCCTTTCCAGAAAAGAGACAAATGCTGACTGTGTTTGCCATGTGCCTTTCCACTTGAGAGAGAAACCCTGAACTTCATCAGCCTTCTTGAACCAAAGTATCTTTCCTTGATACTTTTTTTTTCCCCCTTAGATTGGACATTTCTATAGACTTGTTTTAAATTGGCACATTTTCTAGGCCTTAGAACTGTAAACTAGAACTTATTAAATTCCCCTTTTTAAAAGCCATTCTGTTTCTGGTATATTGCATTCTGGCAGCTAGCAAACTAGAACAGAGTTTGGTACCAGAAGTGGGGTGCTACCACAGTTTGAGAATACCAAACATGCTGGACGGCTTTTTAAATGGATAAGGGGAAGAATCTGGAGGAATTCTGAGATGTTTGATAGAGAAGGACTAGAATGCTTTGAAGAGACTGTTGATAGAAACATGGATTCTAAACACACTTCTGTTAAAGCCTTAGACAGAAATGAGGTATGTGTTATTATAGACTGGAAGGAAGATGAGCTTTGTTTTAAAATGGCAGATAATGTGAAAAAAATGATGAGTGGCTTTGGTTGGAAGGCTGATTTAAAAAGCCACGACCTTGGATATTAAGCAGAAGAGATCTTCATGTTAAATGTTGAAAGTGCAGCCTGGTTTCTCCTCACAGCTTACAGTGAAATGTGACAGGAAAAAGATAAGCTTTGAACTCTTGGGTACAAAGAAACCAGAAATTGATATTCTGGAAAATTCTGGGCTTCCAGGAAGGGAGACCGCAGAGAATAAGTGCCTCACATGAAGTCCAGTCAGCCATTTCAAAGAAAGCCAGGATTGGACGTGGAGTTATCCAAGAAGGATTTGTGGAAACTCCTTATAGCTGATGGGCATGATCCAAGGCTACTGCATAGAAGCCAACGAGAGTGCTGTGGGACGTGTACAAATAGAGTTGCTGCCAGTCTGGACTGGGGAGTTCAGAAAAGGGCCACATTGGAGGAAAAATAACTTCAGAGGCAAAACCATGGAGGCTGAGATCTGAAGTCAAGAAGTCCCGAGCCAGGAGAGCGGACCCACCTAAGCCCATGGAGAGGGTGAGTTTGTCCCGAAGGCAGAGGATCAGCCTTCCACCTCATTGCAGTGGAACAGTCATGCTGCCTCAGGCCTTAGAGTGGGTGGAGCACATTCCATGGGGGTTGGGGAGAGCCTGGCTGTCACCACATGGAGAGGTTGAGCATGTGCCCCGGAGATGGCAGAGAACCTGGGTGCAGCCTCTATCCTTGGAGTGGGTGGAGCTGAGAAACAGATGATCTCCCCAATATCCCCCAAGGTTGCGTTTGGAGAGAGGCAGGCCTCTGCATAGGCCCTTGGAAAAGGTGGGACTGCCACTTTCTAAAGTCCTGAAGTTAAGTGACTCTCAGACTTTGAAATCTAATGGACTTTGCCCTGCAGGTTTTCGAAACTGTATGGGTCCAGTGACCCCTGTGTTCCTTCCTCCCTATGGAAATGTGTATATGTATCCAGTGACTGTTCCTCCTTTGTATGTTGGCAACAAATAACTTGTTCTGAGTTTCACAGGTCTAGAACCAGGGGATAATTCTGCCTTAGAACAGACCGTGCTGTAACTAACTTTGATAGGAGTTTGTACTGTTTCTAACTTTGTATTTCATTTGCATTGGAGCTGAAATGGTTTAAGGATTTCTAATATTGTGATGGCATTAATGTATTTTGTATATGGGAAAAATAATTCTTTTTTAGGGTCCAGAGGGTAGAATGTGCCAGTTTGAAAGGATGTATGTATCCTAGAAAAACCATGTTTTTAATCCTAATCCCATTTTGTAAAGGCAGCCATTTCTTCTAATCCCTATTCAGTACTATATGTTTGAAACTGTAATTAATCATCTCCCTGGAGATGTGACTCAATCAAGAGTTGTTGTTAAGATGGATTAGGTGATGACATGTCTCCACCATTCTAGGTGGATCTTGATTACTTTACTGGAATCCTATAAAAGAGAAAACATTTGGAGAAAGTGAGAAATTCTGAGAGAGCAGAGGATGACATAGTCATGAGAAGCAGAGAGTCCACCAGCCAGTGACCTTTGGAGATAAAGAAGGAAAATGCCTCCTAGGAAGTTTCATGAAACAGGAAGTCTGGAGAGAAAGCTAGCAGATGACACTATGTTTGCCACATGCCTTTCCAGATGAGAGACAAACCCTGACTGTGTTTGCCATGTGCTTTTAACCCTGAACTTAATCAGCCTTTTTGAACCAAGGTATCTTTCCCTGGATGCCTTTGATTGGACATTTCTATAGACTTGTTTTAACTGGCACATTTTCTAGACCTCAGAACTATAAACTAGCAACTTATTAAATTCCCCTTTTTAAAAGCCTTTCTGTTTCTGGTATATTGCATTCCAGCAGCTAGCAAGCTAGAACACTGACCAACTCTAAAAGTATGAGAAAATGTTAATTCTGAACATTTAATGTTTGTTAATAATGTAAGAACTTATAACAATAAAATATAAATATAAATTTAAAAAGAAAATAGCATGTAATTTCAAAACAACTAGAGAGAAAATAGAAATTCAATCTACCAAAAGCAGGGAAAAAATACAGGATAGAAAAGTAAATAAAAACAGAGGATAAAATGGCAGAAGTGAACCCTGGTATATCATTCAACACTATAAATGTGATTGAATAAAATCTGTTAAATGGTTTTTAAAATATGCTTAAAAAATCCAAATAAAATCCATATATTTTATTTTAAAAAGAAACATATCAAAGAAGAAAATAAATATAATGAAAAGAAAAGACAGAAAAAGAAGCACAGTTTTTTGTTTCTTGCCATATATATTAAAAGTATGACTTGGGAATTTCCAGAGGAGGTGCTCAGAGAGCAACTAAACAATGGATAAAAGAGTACTGCTTCATGAATAATTAGCAAAATACTAGTTAAAACAAAAAGAGTAGACCATTTGATACCTCTCAGATTTATAAAAGTTAAGAACTCTGGTGATATCAAATAGTAGCAAGGATATAAAGGAATTGGTCCCATCATACGTTGCTTGTATGAGTATAGGTGGGTATACTCACCTTGAGAACAATAAATAATATCTCATAAAACTGAAAGTAGACATACACTGTGCCCCCAAAATTACTTCCTGTATTAGTTTACTAACGCTGTCAGAATGCAATATACCAGAAATGGTACAGCTTCTAAAAAGTGAATTTAATAAGATACAAGTTTATAGTTCTAAGCCCATGAGAAAATGTCCAAATTAAGGCACCAACAAGAGGTTCAGTCGCTAAAGAAAGGCTGATGTTTTCCGGAACACCTCTGTCAGCTTGTAAAGCAGGTGGCTGGTGTCTGTTGGTCTTTGTTCCTGGTTCTGTTGCTTCCAGCTTCTGGTGCCAGTGGTCTCCTCTCTGAGCACCTGTGGGCCTTCACTTGGCTCCTCTGGCACACAACTCTGGGTTCTGGCTTGCTTACCATCTCATGGGAAGGCACATGGTGACATGTGCTGGGTTCTACCCATGTCTAGGCATCTGCTCTTGCTGTCGCCACTCTAAGCACCTCCAAACATCCATGTTTCTGTCACCTCTGAAGCAACTGTTCTTCATGCATCTGCATCTGCTCTGAGCTTTCTCCAAAATGTGTCCTCTTTTAAAGAACTTCAGGAAACTAATAAAGACCCAACCTGAATGGGCAGAGTCATATCTCCATCTAATCAAAAAGTCACACCCACAACTGGGAGCAGTACATCTCCATGGAGATAATGTAATCAAGAGTTTACACTCTACAATATTGAATCAACATTAAAGGACATGGCTTTTCTGGGGTTCACAACACTTTCAAACTGGCACATTCCCCAAGGAAATGCTTGCACATGTATACATGGATGTCCATCTGAGCATAATTTGTAATACCGCAGAAAACCCTGAAAAGATCCATATGTCCATCAAGAACAAAATGGGTAAATAAGTTGTGGTAACTTCATACCATGTATTTGACATAGAACAGTTAAATTTAATGAACTGTATTAACAGATAACAATAAACCTGAATGATAAAATTATGCTTCAAAAAGGTTCCACTTATTTAAAAATAAGTGAAAATAAGAGTTAATTTGACTTGGGAGAATACATGCTCATGAAAAGCAAAGACTTTAAAACATAAAATACCCATGAACTGTAAAACACAAAGAGTGAACCTTAATTTAACTACAGACTTTAGTTAATAATAACATATTAACATCGGTTCATGGGTTGTAACAAGGTATCTCACTAATGTTAGTAGAGGAAACTCGGGGGAAGGGTGCAGAGGGATATATGGGAACTCTCTGTACTCTCTGCTTGAGTTTTCCATATACCTAAAAATGCTCTAAGAAAATAAAGTCTGTTTGAAAAAATAAAAACACAAAAAGACAAGATGGGACTTGCCTTAAAATAGAAAATATATATAATAAAGCAATTATGATAATAAGGATGGCACAAAAATGGACACATAGATTAATGAAGCATAATTGAAAAAGATATATGAACGAACGCCACATTTTGAGTCTCTGGGCGAAAGGATAAATTATTCAACTAATTTTGTGGGAACAATTGGCCATTCAAATTGGTAAAAGAAAATGATAATGGACTCCTCCTTTACCCTATTTGCAGACATTAATTTCAAGTAAATTAAATAATGTAAATGTGAAAAACAAAGCATTACCAATACCAAAAGAGAATATAGCATGCATTTATGACCTTGGAGTAGGGCTTCCTTCTTAAACAAGGCAAAAATCAAAAAAGTATAGGTAAAATATTAAAGAATTTGACTTCATCGATTAATCACTTTCTGTTTGACCAAAGGCATTATTAAATTAGGAAGCATGCAACTGATGGAGAAAAAAATTGCAACAAATACACTAATCAAAAGATTAGTACTCTAGTATATATGAACTGATGTAAAATTCAATAGAAAAATGTAAGCTGTCTGATAGAAAAATGAGCAAAAGGTATGAACAGGAATGAGCACTATAACAAATCATATGAGATTCTGATAAAATTTAAGGATTGCTTAGATGGGTGTTCGTGAGGATTTGCATGCAAATTGGTATTGTCTTTTGGAAAGCAACTTTGTGGTACCTATTATATTCTACAATGGTTTTTCCTTTGGAGCTAGAAATTCCATTTTTTTAATGCATCTTAAAGAAATATTTGTACACATGCACCAAGAAATATGCCCCACAAAGTTCAATACAGCATCGTTTCAAAAATAGAAAGCTGAAAACTACATAATCTCTCCAAAGGAAACATTTTATTAAGCTGTGAGACATCTTTACTATGGAATACAATGGAGCAACTAAAAGAAATGAGGTAAGTCTGTAACAACTAATAAAGAATGCACTCCAAGATTTAGGTAAATTACAGAGCTCCAAGTACCCTAGGATGCAGTTTACATAAAAGCACGCATACACTACAGTACTGGGTACTGCTATGGCTATGAGTGTAAACATATGGAAAATGCCTAGGAGCAAACACGCAGATGTGATTATACTCCAGGGAGAAATATGGTTGATTGACTGATCGTGGTCAAGGGGTTTACTGTATCTTTATTGTTTAAATATTTTCTAATGAAAATGCATTTATGTGTTTGGTTGAATAATTAAAAGAATAAAATATAAGGGTGACATAAGGAAGTGGAAGTGAAGACGGCAAGTATGAATTGGCTCTTCAAGACAGCAGAAAGATAGTGAAAACAGATTCACAGGGACTCTGCAGGGAAAGGATTTTTCTTTTTCAGAAGGAACTAGTGAAGGGCTAATCTAAAAGATTTAAACTTCTAATGACATTTCATTTCATTTTTTAAAAACTTGTAATTCTTAAAATTCTCCTTAATATGAACCTATTTAAAAATTTTATTCAAATGAGTGCATGTATTCACAAGAAGCCATGTTCTCCAGACAATTTTTTTAAAACATATTTTCATTACAATATCTTCATACGCATACAGCCCATCCAAAGTATACAATCAGTTTATCATCACTTAGTTGTGTATTCATCACCTCGATCATTTTTAGAACATTTGCATCACTCTAGATAAAGAAATAAAAAATAAAATCTCATACGTCCCATACTGCTTACCCCTCCCTCTCATTGACCACTAGTATTTCAATCTACCCAATTTTTTATCCTTATCCTTCCCCCACAATCATTTATTTATTTTTTTACTCATCCATCCTCCAGCGACTTTTGCTAGGCTTACAAATAGTTTTATAAACTTTTTTGCAGTGGAGGAATTCTTTTGAAAGGAATTGGCATGTTGTGGTATGCAAGGGATGGGGTGGGGTGGGGGGGTTGGAGAAGGGACACAGATTTCCAAAAATGAGTTAGTGACAAGGACATCAAAACGAATCAGTGAAATCACATTTGCAAAATGTCTTGCATACACTATCAAATAGCAGGTGTCTAATAAATGGAGTCCTCCTCTCTCCACTCTCCCTTCTTCTCCTTTCCTAAACAAATATTCCATTCTAGTTGGGTGTGGGAGAGTAGAATGATAGAACAGGGACATTTTAAAAATCACTGGGATGGCAAATGCTCCGGTTGCAGGAAAATCTGTTTGCAAGCATAGACTGCTCCTGCTATTTTTGTTCTATATGTGAAAAGAAAATTAATCAAAATGCTGCATGGAACATTAAACTATACTTTTCAAACTAGAAAGAGAAAAGAGGAGAGAGAGGAAGGAAAGAAAGAGGAGAGAAGAGGAAAAGAGACAGAGAAGAGAGGCGGGGAAGGAGGTCAGAAGGAGGTCGGGGTGGGGCGGTGAGGAGATGGCACATAATCAGCACACTTTCACTGTAAGGTGTTTAGAGTTAGGCAAACAATTTAAATAAAAGTTTACCTCCCCTAATGATTATCCAGAAACAGCAAATGTTACGTACATAACTTGGTGACTTGACAGAAGAGAGCTCGTCATTAGAGCCCATGAAATCTAAAGCTTAGCTCAAAACTTGCCCTGCTCTGCCATATTTCCCAAACTCAGCTGAAGGAAACAGTCTGGGACGTTCATTGAAGTTCCCTGTTCTATGACCTGGACTTTTTCAGATGTTTAAAATATAAAAGTGAAAAACTCACTCGTCTGATAACTGTCCCTTTCTATCAATATACATAGTGTCTACTTTTAAAAAAGACGGCAGGGTGGGGGTGCAGGGGGCTGGGGGGTGATGGTGGTAGTTTGCTGGGGAGCTCTGGATAGTTTGTAATAGAGAGCCAAAAGATTAAATATTTACCTTGCAAAAGGTTCCGACTTCAGATCTTGGTTAAACAGTCAGATTCCTGAACTGGAACGAGGTGTTGCATTATGGAAAATCCATTCACTTCCACCTGGCAAAATCTGCCAGGCTGGTGGTGGCATCCAAGTGAGCAGGTCCAGAGACCAGTTTCCAATAAACAGGGGCTCTGGACAGCAGAACATCAGGCAAACCGCCATAGAAGAAAGTACGAAGAAGGCCAGCGAGCCAGTCCCTCCCTGCCCTGTGTCTAGAGGGAATTTTAGCCTAAATTCAATATATCAGATCTCAGGAGCACATTTATTGAAAAAAAGCTGCATGTTGTCAAACGGGCCCCTCAGGCCCCATAAGGAATATGTGGTTTCTGAAGGTAATTAGAGGACCAGGGCTCAGATTAATATTTAATTTCTCAGGCTTTAACCTAAAACATGAAAGAACGAGTTCATCAGCCTTTTAAAATATTTAAATCTGGACATTTGAAATAGAATCAAAGATTTTGTTACTACAGGGTTTCATCTCTAACACATGGGATTGTCAAGACCAGGGCAGTTTCAATTTCTCTGAAACAAAGATAAGAATGTACTCATAAAAGAAGTCATTACGGTTCTCGCTTGCTGTGCCAGAGTCCCGGGTTCGATTCCTGGTACCCACCCATGCAAAAGGCAAAAAAAAAAAGTTATAAGTCATTACGGAAACAACTCTCCCAGTCTATAGGCATATGTGCCCTGTCGGTGAGAACAGATACTTGGGTGAGCCTGGATCCACGTCACCCAATAAGTCATAAAATGGTTTTCCTAGAGATGACACTATTTTCCTGAGTATTTATTCGTGCTGCGACTCATGTTGTCCTAACAGGAGTGATTTCATCGTGTACAATACCTGCTGCGATTGGGGACAGCACTAAATGAGATGTAACCCATTTGGAACAGTTTTAGAAATACCTCTTGCTTTGTCCTCATGTTTCTTCTAGTGTGATCTTTTCCCCATTATTTTTCAGTGATTTAGTTCATCTTTGTTACACTAAAATTGCAATTGTGAAATGTGGTGTGTTCTCTTTCCATTCTTTCATATCACTTTGGAATAGTATAGCTGGACTTAACCTGCTTATTACTGCTATTTTCTTCTTTACACCATAATTAGTCTAGTAAGTATTTAGAAAATACAGATTATCAAAAAGCCTTTGCTTATTCCCTTCAGCTCTTTCATTTCTAGGGGCATACTCTCTCACAATGCCTTTAAGATGCCAATGAGTGCCAGCTGGAAAGACTGTGGTGCTATTTTAGCTGGCCCACCCTGTGTATCACTTACCTATGGGTCCTGAATATATTTTCAAACACATCAATCTGTTGTCAGCCTTCACAACTTGCTATCATCTGTGTCCGGTTCCTAATTAAACTTTTGCAAGTTCCCCTTCCTCCCCTGTTGGGTCTTTTTGTGCCAGCTTTTGCTGCTGATGCTACTTCTAGAGATAACTGGATAACTGAGTTATTGATTTATCATGATAATCCCATTTCAAGATCCCACGATTACTCTGGCATATCTTTACGCTTCATTAAAAATATTACTTTGAAAGATGTTGCTAAAATAGTACATAAAGTCCCATACCTACCCCCATATACCTATAATCCCACCTAATACCTATAACCCAGCTAGCTTCCTTGCATGGAGATAGTTTATAAATGTCATACCATATCAAAACCAGGAAACTGACATATGTAAATACCGCCAACTGGACTACAGACCTTATTCGATTTTTTTTAAACTTTTTTCTGTATAGTATAATATATATACAAAGCAAACAAAGAAAAAAGCAATGGTTTTCAGAGCATTCTTCAACATGTAGTTTCAGGGTAGATCTTGGGTCTTGTCACAGGCTACCATATGGTCCTCTCAGATTTTTCTTGCTCAGATATAGGAGGCTAGAAACATATTTTTTTATCAACACAATCAACTTCCTTTTCTTTTTTGTGAAAACTAACACATATACAAAAAAAGCAATACATTTCAAAGCACAGCACCATAATTAGTTGTAGAACATGTTTCAGAGTTTGGCCTGGGTTACAATTCCACAATTTAAGGTTTTTACTTCTGGCTGCTTTCAGATACTGGAGACTAAAAGAGATGATCAATTTCATGATTCAGCAATCATATTCATTTGTTAAACTCTATCTTCTCTGTGTAACTCCACCCCCACCTTTGATCTTTCTATTCCTCTCTTTAGGGGTGTTTGGGCGATAGCCATTCTAACTTTTTCATGTAGGAAGGGGCTATCAGTAATATGGGATAGGGGGATGGAACTAGCTGATGTTCTCGAGAGGCTGGGCCCTCTGCATTTCAGGACTTATCTGGTTCAGGGACCCATCTGGAAGTCAGACTACAGACCTTATTCAATTTTCATCAGTTTTTATATGCACTTGTATGTGTGTGTGTGTGTGTGTGTGTGTGTGTGTGTGTGGCTGTGTGTGTTCTATGTAATTTGATCCCACGTATAGATTTGTGTAACCCCCATCCCACCCATAGACAGAACTGTTTCATCATTACAAAGTTTCCTAGCGCTATTCTTTTGTAGTCACAACCAACCCATAACCCGACTTCTGCCTCTGGACAACCATAACTGTATTCACCATATCTGTAGTTTTTGCCATTTCAAGAATGTTGTATAAATGGAATCATAGAGCTTGCAATTTTTTGAGGTTGACTCTTTTCACTATGAGTAATGCCTCTGAGATCCATCCAAGTTGTCTGCTGCATCAACAGTCGGTTCCTTTTCATGGCTAAGTAGTCTTCCACAGTAGGATGCACCCCAGTTTGTTTAATCATTCTCCCATTAAAGGACATCTGGATGGTTTCCAGTTTGGGGTTATTTTGAATATAGAAAGCCGCTATGAATATTCATATACTGATTTTTCATTTCTCTGGGATAAATGTCCACGAGTAAGATCGTTGCGTTGTATGGTAAGGAATAACCAGTTTTATAAGAAACTGTCAAATTGTTTTCCAGAATGATTGTACCATATCACATTCCCACCAGCCACGGGTGAGAGCTCTTTCTTTGAATCCTCATCTTCACTTGGTATTATCACTATTTTTTCAATTAGTCATTCTAATTGGTGCATAGTGACTTGTGCTTTAATTTTATTAATTTCTATTTCTAGGGTTGTTAATGGAAGCATCATTTTATAGACTCATGGAGTAGGATTCCTTAAAAAACACCTATAATCCAGTTTAGTACTTCTTAGTGGCTTCTAGTTTCCAGTATATATTTTCCTGTCCTGGTTGATATCACCACAGCATCGCCTTTCTCACTCTTCCCACGTTACTTTTGCATTCCTCAAAAGCTATTGTCAAAGCTGAAATAAATAATTCTCTCCAAACTCACGTTCTCAGAACTGAGACTCCATACCCAGACAATGCAGGCCTTTGAGAGATTCCTTCAAATAGTCATCACTATTTTTCGCATGTCAATTTGTAACATGTAGGGGTGGTTTTTGAACAATGAGATTGTGACTATAAACCTCTCTAGGAATAGATCTTGTCTATGTTTTCTCTTCAATTTTTGAAATCAATTGTTCCCTAGGATATATGAAAAATGAAGAAATATGTTCTCGTGTAAAATATTAGGACTTTTGAGTTGTTATAGTCTCTTTTTTTCTAAATTCGATCACTCTCAGCTTGACAGCCAAAAATAGTTTACAAAAATAAAAATTGTATATTTTTATATATATTTTGTAAATATACTGTATATTTTATATATATATAAATTTCTGAGGTGGTGCAATGGTGGCTCAGTGGCAGAATTCTTGCCTACCATGCCAGAAACCTGGGTTCGATTCCCAGAGCTTACCCATGCCAAAAAAAAAAAAGTTAATCTCCAGTGTGCTTAGAACAGAATCTTAAACATGTGCTGTTTAATTTGAAAATATCAATTTAATTGTTTTTGAAAAAACCTTGCATTCTTATTATGTCAGTAACATAGTTCATAAGTGTAATAGTATTTATTTTTTAACCAAATTTGATGTTCTTCAATGGCACAGAGAGGCACCTGCATCAGACAATACTTTGCTTCTGTGCCCATTTTGCAAATTATGTTTTCATCTCCTCATCCTGGCCATGTAATCCACTGTATATTTCAACCATGGTTTTACTTCTTTCTTCTTTCTTTTACCATATAACTCCCATTATAGTGATCTACTTATGTGGATCTGCAAGGACCATTGTTTTTTAAATGTTAACCCTTAGCATCTAACATAATAGGTAGTACTTGGTAGTCATTTAATAAATTTTTGTAAAGATATGAATGAATGAATGTGCCTTTAAAAACCATAGAATGCAACTCCTCTCGCCCTTCTATTTGATCTGATTCTTATAAAAATGCATTAGACTTTTAAATGAAATGAGCCCTATCAAGTATTAAAAATGGTTTTCAGATTGCAAATATGTATGTCTGATATATTTTCGAATCTGCTAGAATATACTGCCTTTTCCCACACTGTTTGCATTGGCCCATACAAACATTTGAGACCATATCCCTAACTGGTTCCCAAATTATAATCACCTGCAACATATTGAGTGCAACCTTCACATTATAGTCAGCCTCAGAAACTGACTCTGTGCTTCGAGTGGCTTTTTCCCCTTTTGTGCAGGAAGGCTTGTTCTTGAGAGATTGTGTGTCTCCTACAGAACTCTCTGTCCATGGCTTTTGAAATTGCTATAAACTTTGGCAGAGACCCCTCTTCTGGTATTCAGACCATAGACCAGGATTTTATATCTCTGTTAAATAATCAAGCCATCTAGGTATCAATTTACTCCTTTATCTAGAAAATACCAGCTGTGCACTGGAAAGTTTCCCTTTTGCTACCTGCAAGATAATTCATCATGGCAAGAAATAGCTTTTAGGTTCCTTTCAAATGTGGCATTTATTCATTCACTGTTGATTCTTCAACAACTAAGGGACTGATGAGTCTAGGCAGGTAAGGTTCTTCTCTTTCTCTTGGTGTCTAAGAAATATAAGCCCTTTCTCATCCTACCCAGAGTGTCTATGCATGACTCTCTCTTAGTAGGTCTCCCTCACCCACCATGACACTTCCTCTGGGTACTGTAACAAGTTTGCTTCCTCTTGTAGGTGATCCCTAGAGCATGAAATGATATTTGTACTTCAGAGATCCCAGAGTTACATGGCATGGACAAAACCATTTATTTATTGGGTGGCTCCAAGGATTTGGAATTCCTTTTCAATGTATCTCAAACCAAGTGTTTTTAAAATTAATTAAAATGATTTCTCATTGTTTCTGCCCCTAAAGCCCAATCAGAGTGCAATGCTTTTTGTTTGGTTAACACTTTCTTCCTCCCTGTTGACTCTTAAGTTAGTTTCAGCTATGCCTTCCCTGGCTTTGGTTACCTGAGTAGGGATTCCTTTTAGCTCAACTAGATGATCATTTACAGCTGAAAGGATTTTGGCAAACAGCTTTGCTGGCCTGGCCTCATCCTTTCTATAAGGGCTTCCCCCCAGCTCATCAAAGGGTGGCTGTGTCAGAGCATGATTCTGGTTCTTGGGTCTCAGACAAACACCATCACCCCATCTCAAAATGACTAACCTCCTACATGATCTTCAATCACCATGACAACCCTGCAAAACATTATACTAAGGAGCACTCTTGAGGCCCCACTCCTATCTCCTTGGCAGGTTTCTGTAATTGCTATAGGTGTCTGAACGCATACACTTGCAACTGGCCTCCTTACAGCTTTTACTCAGCCGCTGTGGGACACAGCAGGAGTGCTATGGAGGGAACTGGAGAACAAACACCCCAGCTTTCCCACCCATTGTATTGAACAACTCTAAGGCATTTCCCACACCCTCTCCCAGAGGTCCCAAGGGGATTGAGCCTGGTTGCCCACAATAATAGCCCACTCATTAATGCACCCTGTATTCACTTTCTGGTCTCACATCCCCATGAGTCGACTTAAAAAAAAAAATCAATTTTTTTGCACAAATGCAGGAACATGTCTTTTATTACAAACACTTCCATTCTCATGTTAAATGAGTGGTATCTAACTGATGCTGATGTTCCCCATAGCCACTGCCATCCTTCCCTGGAGTTCCACTTAGTCTGAGTCTATGAACGGGCAATAGATTATATAGTTCCACCTTCTGTTGGTCCCATACTGAGTAAATGGAGGCCTTTGGGCAGTAAAGAATGATGAGGTGACCATGGATGCCTGTTTCGGGTCCCCCAAAGGGCAGAAGGTGAAGCCCCTTCACAATGACATAAAGATTGGAAGCACATGCAATAAATTAAAAGAAACTATAACCTTAGGGGCTTAAATGTGGAAACATCATTTCAGTTTGTGCAGAGATATAAACGAGCAAGCTAGCATTCTAAAGGGGACTAAGACCCGTCAGTTATGCAGAAGTAGTTTCAAGGCAACTCTAGCAGAACGCAAAAACCTCAAAACAATAGACCACGGTAGTCAGGATGACCTGGTCTTCTCTGCCTCTCCAATGGAGGCTGAAGCAACTACTTTGGACTGAGGTTCTTGGACAATTCAGAGATGACATTGGAAGCTCTGCAGGGTAGTCTCATAAATGCATGTGAGTTCTTGAATTGAAAATGCAATTGTACGTGTGGATCAAGTTGATCAATTAATCATATAAGTGACAATTCATTCACCTAATTGTATATTAATATGATTTTTGTGCCAGTTTGAAAGGACCCTAGAAAAGCCATGTTTTAATCACAATCCTGTCCTGTAAAGGCAGCCATTTCTTCTAATCCCCATTCAGTACTGTATGTTGGGAACTTTAATTAGACTATCTTCATGGAGATGTGACTCAATCAAGAGTGGGTATTAAACTTGATTGGAGATGTGACTCCACCCATTCCAGGTGGGTCTTGATGAGTTCACTGGAATCCTTTAAAAGAGGAAACATTTTGGAGAAAGTGGGAGATTCTGAGAGAGCAGAAAATGACATAGCCACGGGAAGCAGAGAGCCCACCAGCCAGCAACCTTTGGAGATGAAGAAGGAAAATTCCTCCCAGGGAGCTTCATGAAACAGGAAGCCAGGAGAGAAGGCTAGCAGATGGCACCGTGTTTGCCATGTGCCCTTCCATGAGACAGAAACCTGGACCATGTTCGCCAAGCACCCTTTCAGTCGAGAGAGAAACCCTGAACTTCATTGGCCTTCTTGAACCAAGGTATCTTTCCCTGGATGCCTTTGATTGGATATTTCTATAGACTTAGTTTTAATTGGGACATTTTCTTGGCCTTAGAACTGTAAACTAGCAACTTATTAAATTCTTCTTTTTAAAAGCCATTCTTTATCTGGTATATTAAATTCTGGCAGCTAACAAACTAGAACAGATTTTGGTACCAGAGGAGTGGGGTGCTGCCGTGGTTTGCAAATATCAAGCATATTGGAATGGCTTTTTAAATGGATAAGGGGAAGATTTTTGAGGAGTTGTGAGGAGCTTGATAGAGCAGGCCTAGGATGCTCTGAAGAGACTGTTGGTAGAAATGTGGACTCTAAAAATACTGTTGATAAGGCCTTAGACAGAAATGAGTCACATGCTATTGCAAACTGGAAGGAAGGTGATCCTGGTTTTAAAATAGCAGCTAATCTGGCAAAATTGACTAGTGGCTTTGGCTGAAAGGCAGATTTTAAAAGCCATGAACTTGGCTATTTAGCAGAAGAGATTTCCAAATTAAATGTCAAAAGTGCAGCCTGGTTTCTCCTCACAGCTTATAGTGAAATGCGACAAGAAAGAGATAAGCTGAGAACTGAACTTTTGGGAACAAAGAAACCAGAAATAGAAGTTCTGGAGAATTCTGGGCTTCCAGGAAGGGAAGACCCCAGAGAATAGTGCCCCACATGAGGATTTGGCCAAATGTAGAATCAGTCAGCCATTTCAGAGAAAGCCAGGATTGGACATGGAGTTATCCAAAAAGGATCTGTGGAAACTCCTTATGTCTGATGGGCATGATCCAAGGCTACTGCATAGAAAGCCAATGAGAGTGTTATGGAATCTGTATAAAGAGAACCACTGCCAGTTGGGCCTGAGAAGGACAGAGAAGGGACACATAGGAGAAAAAATAACTTCAGAGGGAAAACCAAAGAGGCTGGGGTCTGAAGTCAAGAAACCTCAGGTCAGGAGAGTGGACCCACCCAAGCCCATGGAGAGGGGGAGTTTGCCCTGAAGGCAGAGGATGGGTCTTCCACCTCCTTGCAGTGGCAGAGTTGTTACACCTCAGGCCTTGGAGAGGGTGAAGCATATTCCTTGGGGTTTGGGGAAAGCCTGGCTGCCACCATATGGAGGGGTTGAGCATGTGCTCTGGAGATAGCAGAAAGCCCAGGTGTGGCCCCAATGCTTGGAGAGGGTGAAGCCAAGAAAAAGGTGGTCTCCCCAATGCCCCCCAAGGTTGCATTTGGAGAGAGGCAGGCCACGGGGTAGGCCCTTGGAAAGGGTGGGACTGCTGCTTTCAGAAGCCCTGGAGACTAACGACTCCCAGACTTGGAAAGCTAATGGAGTTTGCCCTGCAGGTTTTCGAAACTGCTCGAGTCCTGTAACCCCTGTATTCCTTTCTTCCTATGGAAATGTGTATATGTATTCTATGGCTGTTCCTCCTTTGTATGTTGGCAGCAAATAACTTGTTCTGACTTTACAGGTCCAGAGCCAGAGGAGAAATTTGCTTTAGGACAGACCATGCCTATAACAAACTTTAAGATTTTGTACTGGTTTTTACCTTGTATTGTATTTGTAATGTTACTAGAATGGTTTAAGTTTTCTGATATTGTGATGGATAAATGTATTTTGTATATGGGGAAAACATGTCTTTTTTAGGGCCCACAGAGTCCAGTTTGAAAGGATGTATGTAACTAGAAAAGCCACATTTTAATCCTAATCCCATTTTGTAAAAGCAACCATTTCTTCTAACCCCTATTCAGTACTGTATGCTTGAAACTGTAGTTAGATTATCTCCCTGGAGATATGACTCAATCAAGAGTAGTGGTTAAACCAGATTAGGTGGAATGTGTCCCCACCCATTCGGGTAGGTCTTGATTACTTTACTGGAATCCTATAAAAAAGGAAACATTTTGGAGAATGAAGGAGATTCTGAGAGAGCAAAGAATGACATAGCAACGAGAAGCAGAGAGTCTACCAGCCAGCGACCTTTGGAAATGAAGGAAAACACCTCCTAGGGAGCTTCATAAAAGGAAGCCAGGAGAGAAAGCTGGCAGATGACACTGTGTTCACCACATGTCTTTCTAGATGAGAGAGAAACTCTGACTGTGTTCTCCATGTGCCTTCTCACTTGAGAGAGAGACCCTGAACTTCATCGGCCGTCTTGAACCAAGATATCTTTCCCTGTATGCCTTAGTTTGAACATTTCTATAGACTTTCTGTTTTAATTGGGACATTTTCTTGGCCTTAGAACTGCAAACTAGCAACTTATTAAATTCCTCTTTTTAAAAGCCTTTCCATTTCTGGTATATTGCATTCTGGCATTAATTCTGAATAAACATCAATATTATGAAACCCACTAACAGTTTTTCAGTTCCAGAGTAGTTTTTATGTGAGGAGCTCGGCTAGGTACCTGAGGGTCAAAATCAGAGTCAGCTTTGAAGGTAATTCTACATGGTTCCAATTACCCACACTTGTCTCTCAGTGTTGGCTCTATTAGAAATAACTATTTACGGAAATGAAATTACATTAAGGCAGCAATTCTCAAACATGTATTGATGAGGCAGTGCAATGGCAGGGGCTGTGGGAGGAGTGGAGACATGCTATAACTGCCATGGGTACTTTTTCCAAAAGATTAATGTATTTCAGAAAGTTCTGATATAGTTTTGAGATAGTCAGGACTCCTTCAGTTCCAGGTAACAGAAACTCAATTCAAACGAACTTAAGGAATAAAAATATATAAATATAAATATATAGCTAAAGCACAGGTGTAGATATAGATAATCTCATGTATCGCAGAAAGATTGTGTTGCTACTCATGGCTGAGAAAACCCAGTACCTCAGAACCAGAACTCCAAATTGCCAGGGCCTTTCTCTCTCTCTTTCTTTCTCACTCTCTTTCTTACTCTCTCTCTCCCTTACTACCTCCCTCCCTCTCTCCACAGGATATTGGTGTACAGATTATGCAGAGTGCCTGGTACAACTCTTGATCCTGCCACGTATTAGCTGTGTGACTTTGGACAGTTACTTAACTTTTCTGTGCCCCAATTTCTTCATCTTTAAAATGGGGATAACCTTAGTAGCTGCCTGAAGGTTTATTAAGAGAATTAAATTTATGTTTGACATAGAATCACAATCTTATTAATCACATCTCTGCTTCTTGCTTCTGCCTTACTGTGCACGCTGTCCTCATTCACTCCGAGAAGGACCTTCTCCATATGGCAGATTCCTAAGTAGTTCCAGGTTAGATACACCACAAGAGAAAGAGCTTCTTTCACTCACAGTTTATATGGAAGTCCAGGAGAAGGATTTGTATTGGTTCTGCTTGTGGCATATGTCTATCTTTTCAATCAAACACAGTTGTTGGAAAGATGGGAACCAGACCAGGTTATTGGCAAAGATGGGAAAAGCTCTATTATAGGGGAAGAGATATGGGAAAGCTTTTTGGACCCAACAAAACAGTAGCTCCCACAGATCCTGGACTGTCCCCTAGTGAATAGCCCCAACTCCCTCTGCCCTGAGTGTGAGTCACTGAAGGATGACTGCTTTTGCTACCAAGGACTATAATATTTAGAGGGTTTACCTAATACAATGTGTTGCACTCTTAACTGATACCCACACAACACTAGGATGGAAATACTACTATAGTTCATATTTGATAATGAGGAAACAAAACCATGGAGAGTGAAAAAAAATTATCAGGTTTTTTTTTTGTTTGTTTTTAATTGTCCATCTTCCCTAGAGAATTTAAAGTCTATAAGATCAGGGACTTTGCTTTGTGAACTTCTGTATTCCCACTGTCTAGGACAGACTCCCATGCAGTCCATTCTCTAAAACTCTTTCTGGAGTGATTGAGTGAATGAATGAAGTTGGATCCCATAGTAAATAAGTAAAGGGTGGAATGGTGAATCAAACCCACAGTTCTTTGTTCCCCGGGTCATGCTTTTAACTCCTATTCAAGTAGAAGTGAGTGTGTTATATTTCTCAGGGGAATTGAGTTGGGAAAATTATTGAAAACCACTGATTTCATTGGTTTCCTATGGGAAGTCACTGCTAGAATTTAAATATCTCCCCTAGGAGGGTAACACATTGAGTCATTAACAGTCATTATCATATCAGCTCAGAACACTTTAGTCCCTTAACACAGATAGTGGATATGAAATGGGGGGGAGGGGGATACAGGACAGGGGAGCTGAAATGGGGAAATGGGGGAGGGGAGGAGGGTTGAGAGGGCTTCATACAGAAGAGTGGCAAATTCTTCAGCATAGACATGTGCTGAGAGAGGGTAGGGGAAAGTGAAGGAGGAGAAGGCAACTTGAGCTGGAGGAGAGTGAAAGAGGGGTTGGAGACCAGGGCAAAAGAGAGGAACAGGTGCTCTCCCAATTTGGAAGGAAGCTCCCTGCCCCCCCAAAGCACTTGGAACTCGGCAGTCATTTTCCACACGCCCTGAGCCTCAGCACTTCTTCCTAGGCCTGGAACAGTGATGAAAGGAGCTGATGATCTTGTTTGGCAGCATGTTTTGAAGATGGTTTAGCTGGAAGGAGGCATCTGTTTTATGCCAAGTAACACATTCTCTTGGCTTAGAGAGAGTCATTAGTATAGTGGTGCAGGGAGGGGAAGGCGAGCAGGGTGATATTCCTCTTCCCAGTAAACTTTTTGCTGTGGATTAAGGCATTAGAGGGGAAGTGAGAAATAGTGGTCAGGTCTGTAAAGTAGAAAATAAGCAGGTTAACTGTATATGCACACATATGTAAGGTAGCCATCTCAACCTTTCTTTCTATCACTCAGTCAAGAAAGATGAACCCTGGATTCACAAGCAGAATTGTGATTCAGTTGAACTTGTACTTTCACTATTTAAGTATTTCTATATTAAATATTTTCATTATATAAGTATTATATATTATGTACACATATATATGTATTATGTGTATATATATATAAATGTGTATGAATGGCGAGATAGATCGAGAAGATAAATAGCTATAGACTGATTCTCATTATGAGTTGAAATACCTGTGCTTTCTTCTCTGCAAATAGCATTATCTGCACTCCCTCCAAAGACAGCTTTCTGTTTCCAAGCAAAGGTGGAAAGGCAGAGCGGATAGAATGTAGAAGGACAAGAAAAGCAGAAAAGAAAGCAATATGGTTGATAAAAGGGAGAAGATGGAGAGCCCAAGCATTCCACAGCTCGGGGCATTTTAAAATAAAACTTTGATCTCAGCAGGATGATTTTAACATATCAGACTGTGATTTCCTCAGAGGAGAATTTTGAGGAAGCCACTTTGGAAGTCATAACTGTTCTGACCGCTTAAATATATTTGAACTATTTAAGGGGGAAAAAAAAGTGCTAAGCATTTTGAGAACTCCAGGGACCGTGGTTCTACATAAAAGGAAGTCATAAAGCCTCATTAAAGTGTGATTCGTTGCCATCTGCCGAACTATAAAGTTTTGTTTCCTTAGAACTTTGCTTTCTACGTAAGTGAAGCATTTATTGCTAGGGTTAAAGAGCTGAAGATAAATGGGATTAAACATTAAGCAACCTCAGGGCACTACCATGCACGGTGGCACCACATTTTAGAGCAATGTTGAGCCTTGAAGACAGAAATTAGAGTAGGAAAGAGCCAAGCAGTTTGAAATATACACATTGTTCTTGTATCCGAAAATGAGGGATGTAAAATAAAGTGTCAATAGTGTTTGAACTTCCAAAAAAAAAAGAAAGAAAAAAATTGAATATCTGGGTAAGAGGGCAATGTGAGCTTAAGCTTCTTCCAGAACCCTTTCCTAGTTCCTGGGAAAAGACCCCAGGATACTGGGGAGGGAGAACTATGATCTGCAATTACCCTCCCTTCCCACATCATCTGCTTCTTTCTCCTGGATCACGGTATAGCTGACTTCACTCACATATATCCCAGGGTCTCCTATCTTAAAGAATAATCTAGAAAATAAGACCCAAACTCTCTCTAGACCCCATGTCTGCTCTCCTACTGATCCACGTCTGTTCAGCTTTACAGCACAAGCTCTCTCATGAGTTTTATATACAAAATCCATCTCCACTTTCTTACCCCTAGCTCTCTTTTGAATCCCCTTCTAACTTATAACCCTGGTTCCACCTTTCCCCCCAACACCCTCCCCGCCCCCTATCTACTTTCAACGGCAGAAAGCTCCATCTCTTTTAAACATGTGTCTAATGTCATTCTCTGTTGGGGGTTGCATCATGCCCCCCACAAAAGACATGTTTAAGTCTTAATCCATGATCCTCTGGATGGGAACCCATTTATAAGCAGGACCTTTATAAAGGTGTTATTATGAGTTAAGGTGTGGATTATTCATTCATGAAAAGGATCTTCAAAGTTCCTATGTAGTTGAAGCCAAATCAATCAGGGTGAGACTTAATGCAAGTGATTAGAGGTCTTAAAAAGAGAGGAAATTTGGACACAGTTAGAAGTCAGAAGAAGCCAAAATACCACAGGAGGAGACCATGCGATAGAGGATTGCCACAAGCCAGCACCAGAATGCTACAGACTCTGGGAGAAAGCAGGGCCTGTTAAGACCTTGATTCTGAGTGTCCAGCCTCCCTAACAGTGAACCCATAAATTCCTATTGTTAAACCAACCCACTGTGTGGTATTTCTTATAGCAGCTCTGACAAACTAAGAAATTCTTTTGCTCAAAATTCTTGAATAGCTTCCCATAACATTCAGAGGAAACACTGAAGTCATCATCATAGCCTTGCAGATCCCCAGGATCTCCCTTCTGGCCTGGCCTCATCTCTGAATTCTTCCCTCATTCTCTGGAGACCTTTCTACTGTTCCATGACCACTCTAACATTCCGTTGAAATCCTCCATGACATCTTCTCTACATCTTTGCAGATCTCTGCTCTAAGGTTGACTCCTTTACTGAGTCAATAGTAAATATTGACTAATAGTCTCATTAGTCAATAACAGTATTGACTAATTATTGACTAATGAGACTATTAGTCAATATTTACTAATTGTCTCATTACTATTTTCTACCCCCTTACACTTCATTTTTCTTTACGAAGTTACCACTACATGCCATCTTATTACTCTATTTTATCAAATCAAAACCACAATGAACTATAAAATCTCATTAATTTATATACCATCAATGAATAATAAAAAAACAAACACCACCAATAAAGTGATGGTATAATGCCTTAATGAGAGCCATCGGATGGATATAAGAATCCATTACACCACCCCACGCTTGGCAACTTCTCATCTATATTAAAGAATTGGGCAATTTAATTTAATCCTATCTTTAATAGCATTGTTTTGTTGCTTACGATAGGCTTCATCTACTTGTGAACATCTTCTCTTCTATAGGTTCAGTAAAGCCTGGTTATTGCCTTGTAAAACAATGCAGAATTATGTTCATTCCTCCAACAATACACATTTGTGTCCTTAATTGCAAATTTAAGTCCTACAGCTGTGCCTTTGGGTACCCATAAATAACTTTTTGTTTCAAGGCCAAATCATAATGCAAACTTTTTGAAGATGTTCTAAAAGTCACTTAAACTCAACATGTGCAGCAACAGAAATGCACATACTGGTAACTAAACTGGACTGATGACAATATAAAAGTTTTGGGCAATTTTGCACTCAAGTAGGCAGTAAGAACTGCATCACAACTGTTGCCTGTCTAACAGAAATTGTGAGATTCCTTCCACTGTAAAATATATCCTGATTTCAAAGATGCTAAAATGTGAAAAAAGAATCTTAGAATGAATTAAGTGCAGTATACCTTATTGTATTTGTTGTCAGTTTCACCCACTAGCATGTAAGCCCCATGAGGGCAGGGACTTAATTTATCTCTTTTATTCATCTCTGTATCCCAAGCATCTAGAACAGAAGCTGGCACATAGTAGATGCTCAATAAATACTATTCAAGTGAATGAATGAATAAATAATCAAACACTAGACACAGGGAAAATTTTACTGCATTCCCAAAACTTTGAGGAATTGCTATTAGATGGTTGATTATTCCATATTGTAAAAAAAGACAATTATATATATAGGATCTGATGCATTTATGAAAGAAAAGGGGAGAAACCAAAGCAGAACCACTGAAAGCTTCATCATTTGGAGGGGACAGGCAAGAAGGGAGGGATAGATGGGGAACAGTCAATGGACACATCTGGAATGTATCACCAGTTCCTTCACCTGAATACGACCCTCATGATGTTACTTATCTCTTCTCCTCTTGACCCAAGAAAGAAGACCACCGCGATGGCTGACTCCCAGTAAGGGAGACTGTGCCTGGCAAAGAATAGGGTCTCTGTTGCTGGTAACTGCTAACCAATTCATTGGAAGAGAGGTAAAGTTTCCTGAGAAGAGCACCACAGCTTGGACCACCCTCCTCTTTCTCAGACTTCTAGATCTCTGAACTTGTAGAGTAAAACTGTAATTAACTTAAACCTTTTCTTTCTCCTTAAATCTGAATAAGAATATTTAACCAGGCATTCACATCAATCTCTGGAAGAACCCATCTTTTTAACATCCAACAGGGGATCAGCATATATTCCCACCAGGCTCCTGTTCCTTATCAGGTGAAAGAGAAAGAAAACCGTCAGATAGATGAAAAGAATGCCTCAGTTCAAGTAAGAGAACGAGTGTGCATAATATGAACAAACGTCTTCCTAGAAAACAGTTACTGCCAGAAATAGGATACCATTTCAGATTTCTTAGGCATGTTCCAACTAAGATTTGAGAATTGTTGCTGGACTTTTGGTTCTGAAGAGTATCTAAGTACTATCTTTGCATGCAGCATCTTCAAGCTTCTCACATAAATTCAAACAAGACTCAAATAAGAAAAAAAGTTCACTGAAACGTTAATAAATAAAATGAATAGAATATTTAAAACCAAGGTCTGGGAAGAATTGGGTTTCTTATAAGACAGACCTTCTATTGCTGTTTGAAATATGAGCTAGAAAATGGCAATGGTGACAAAGATGAAATGAGCTCAGGTGGAAGCCTTAGCTGAATTTGTCAAAGATGATTAGTGAATGGAGTGCTGGTGAAAAAGAAGAAATTATTTTCCCTTTTCCAGTTATACACGTGTTATTGACAAGGTGGTCATATTACCATCTGAGAGTGATATAATTAACAGGTCTTTTGGATAAAAATTGGAATGCAACAAGGGATAGTGACATACATGAGTTAAAAAAACAAAACAAAATAGAGCTAGGTTGAGAAAACTTGTGCAGGCTTCAGTTTATGTTGCAGCTCGGCTTTTCTCTGTGAAACTGAACCCACCTCAAAAAAGGCAGCAGACACCTGTAACTCCCACCAAATGTGGCCCCTGATTCAGAGATAGAGAAACCCAACCTCCCTAGACTGGGCAGATTCAGATTTTGTGGAGTCTGGAACTTCTGCAATTTGGGGACCCTCTTTAGGTACCCTATTTAGGTAAAAGAATACAAAAATAGATATACCAAAGAGACTTCATTTCAGAAGAGAAAATAAATCACAACAAATGACAAATTTTAAAAACTGACAAAGGCCTCAGACATCCTAAGAATACGAATATCTGCATAAAATATTTAATAATTAGCTGCCTAACAGAATTCTGTGATTCTGATTTCCCCACATTGATTGGGTGCATGCTCTTTGATCACCTTCTCAAAGGATGACAACTGAAGGTTTCTTTTAGTTTCCTGGGAATATCATTAATATCATGTAAATTTTCAGGATTGTTGTAAATTTGAGAAAACCCTAGATGTTTCCTTCATTTATACAACTGTTAGATTTGGAAGAGTCTTCTACAGACTAGCTTTTGGCTCCTTACATCTCAGTCCTCATGTACAGATTGCCATGGGACGCATTCATATGTGACATGAGGGGACCTCTTATCCCTAACCCCAATGTCTCAATGAAGGGTGAGAAGCCACCCTATACAGGACAACGAGCAATAAGTTAACTCATGGAAGTGACTGCAAAACATATAAATACATGCCATTATATTCAAACCAAATGAATTTCCCTCAGCCAGATCCCCAAATCTTTGCAGCCACACCAATCCCACCCTATATACTCGCTGAAGTACAAGAGGCAGTAAGTAGAAGTGGAAAGAGATAGCAGTCTTAACCAAATGCAGTCAAAATATTTTGCTCGTGTATATTTTTTTACGAAAACATATGACAATGTGAGCACACTGCTAGGAACCTCCCCGGGACCTCAGAAAGAGCTGGCACAAGTAGGGGCCCTGAAGCTTTGGCTTCATAAGTTACATTCATCTTCAGAGCCAGAGAACTGAGCAGCCATTCATGAAGCCCCAGGATGATGTGTTATGTCTCCACAGACCAATATTCCATCTTCCCCACTCGAAAGAGAGCAAGGAGACAAGGCTTCCATGCACGATGACCAACACCAGAAGGAGAAAAGAAGCAGAGGTGAAAATATCAACATAAGAGATGAAAAATATGTGTAAGCAAAACAGGGGCAGATATAAACAAAAAAAGGAAACCAAGCTGAGGAGAGATATCATTAAAATCTAACGTTCTCCTATTTTTAGCTGAGGATCCATGCACATTGTGTAGAAAAGCAGCTGGGTCTAGCGATGTAGGAGCTAAAGTGATTTAATTACTATCATGTTGACTGCAGGTATCCAGGATGCCTCATTTATACAGCTCAAAGGTCAGCAGGAGTAAAAAATCTACTTCTTCCCTTACAATGATTCTCTTAATGCCTTTCCTTTTGAATGGAGATGTCTTTTAGTGGATGTGCTGATCTAGTTAGAGCAATTAGATACACTTTTTAACTTCTGCAACTTGGAAATTTTTAAAACAGTAATGCCCACAGGGAAACATAGTTACTCGCTGCCTGTGAGATGGACCCTGCAGTAACTCATATACAAAACCTAACAATATTCATACCCCCTTTTTTTTTTTTGCAGACTTTTTTATTGTGAAAAATAACCTATATACAAAGAAAAGAAAGAAAAAGCAATAATTTTCAAAGCACACTTCAACAAGTAGTTACAGAATAGATTTCAGAGTTTCGTTATGGGTTAGCATTCCACTATTTCACATTTTTCCTTCTAGCTGCTCCAAAACGCGGGAGGCTAGAAGGACTATCAATATAGTGAAAACATCAGCAGTCATATCTCATTTGTTAAATCCTATTTTCTCTGTCATGTCTCCTCCTTCTCCTTTGATCCTTCCCCCTATATAGAGAGATCGTCAGGTAATTCCCAGTTCTGACTTTTTTATATTGAGAAGGATAGGGAGGATGTAATAAATCGATCATCTTGGAGAGGCTGGTATTTCTGGGCTTTAGGATTTATCTGGCCTAGGAATCTTCTGGAAATTATAGGTTCCAGGAAATCGGAAACTATAATGCATGAAACTTTTATAGAGTCTCAGTTCGAACCCTAGGTTAACTCCTAGAGTTAACTGGAGTTGGGGGTTAGCAAACCAGAACCATTAGCACTATCTAACTGAAGCTAGCATAAGAATACACTTTTTAACTTCTGCAACTTGGAAATTTTAAAAACGATAATGCCTGGTATGTGTCAACAGTCAGGAGAAACCGATAGAGTCACATGCTACCTGTGAGATATAAATTAATGCACTCTTTAAGGAGGACACTAGCCTCGTGACTGTGTTTGATCTCTCTTAGCCACTGACAACTTAGTTTATTACATTTCCTTTTCCCCTTTTGGTCAGGAAGATGTTGATCCCAGGGTGCCAGGGCTAGACTTATGAAGGCGGGAGTCATGCCCCACATTGCCAGAGAGACTTTCACCCCTGGATGTCATGCCCCACATAGGGGGGGAGGGGGGGAATAGTTTTCCTTGCAGAGTTGAGCTTAGAGAGAGAGAGGCCACATCTATTCATATCTATTTGACTCAGTGATTTCAATTCTAGAATTTTTTTTTTACTGAGATCATGAGAAATATACAAAGATATGCAAATACATTTGTCACAGAAACAAAATTTAAGTCATCCATTAGATTAATTGTGGGATGGCCATAAAACAGAAAACATGTTTTTCAGTAATAATAAAGGTGTAGGAAAATGCTGATAAGGTAATAAAAGCAGATGAGGCTGTGATGTGATTCTATATTCTTCAAAATGATGTGTACAAAGACTAGACGCCCATTAAAAAGTCTCTTCATGCACGGTCGAATATGGCTAATTTAATTGTATTTTATACATTTTACTATCGTCCAGATATTTTTTCTTCCACATCTATTGCTGTTATCAATGGTGTATTTGTTCTCTATTGTCACTGTAACAAATTTAGCAACATACATGATTCAAATTTATTATCTGACAATTCTGTAGGACAGAAGTCTGACATGGAGATCACTCAGCTAAAATCATGGCATTGAAAGGATTGCATTCCTTTCTGGAGGCTCTAGGGGAGCCTCTCTTTCCTTGCCCTTTCTAGCTTCTAGAGGCTGGTGAGTCACGGTGCCCTTTCTCCATTTTCAAAGCTAGCAACAGCAGGTTGAATCCTTCTCACACGGCATGACTATGATCCCCTCTTCTGCTTCCCTCCTCTACTTTTTAAAATTTCTGTATGCTCTATGGCAGGATCACCTTTCATTATTTTTCCATGTGAGTATTCCATTATTGCAGCACCATTTGTTGAATTTTTGTTTGCTTGTTTTCTTGATTGATTGTTTGTTTTTTGGAAGGTGCATGGACAGGGAATCGAAGCCCTGCCCCCCATATGGTAGGTGAGAATTCTACCACTGAACTAACATTTCACCCCTTCCCTTTTCCACTTTTAAGGACCCTGGTGATTACATTGGGCCCACCCAGGTAATATAGAAACCTCCCTATTTTAAGGTCAGCTGGTTAGCAATCTTAATTCCTTCTGCTATCTTCATTCCCCTTTTCCATGTCATATAACATATTCACAGGTTCCAGGGATTAGGACGTGGGCATTTTTGGGAAGCCATTATTTTGCCTACTGCAAATGATAAAAAGCAATAAACATTATCTCTATATAAACAGAACTTCCACAGAGATGTACTGTAAGTGCTCATAAAGTGAGTTAACAAGCCAAAAGTGACGTTTTGTGCTGAAAAAAAAAAATCAAGAATCTAGTGGAAAGTACCACCAGAATGGACCTATTTTCCCATTAGCCCAGAGCAGTCTCATTGAACCTTTTGTGACTATCAATCTGGGCAGAGTCTCTCTCAAGGAAATGAGTCTCAAGGAAATACTTGACAAGTTGCTAAAAAATAATTACTTCATTCTCAAAAGGTTCCAATTCTTTTAAATCTTGCTATAGACTGTGTCTCTGTTGTGTCTTAAAATTGTAACTGATTCATAACGAGTTTAGTAAACACTGATTTTTAATATGTAAATTATTATAATTGAATGGATACTATATGTTAATTTATCTCCTACATAATCTTTTGGTTAATGAGGGACATCAGGCGTTCAAAACAGGTGCCAAAATTTCAATTGTCATGTATGTAGAAATGTCCCAGCCTTCAGGGTAAGGCTTAGAAATTAAAATCTACTAAGAGTTGGTAAATATCAGATAGTTTTGTGTAAGGAATATAATCACTTGTTTCAAATAGGCATTTTCAATTAGGCAGAAGATTGGACTCTGTGACCTTTCAAAGTCCCTCCAGGTCCCAGGCTGCCCAAGGACAGGATGGATTTGGGAACCATCTGGGAACCATTGATATTTCTCAAGCCCATTCACTGCCTGGTGGCAATGTACCCATCTCATTACTTGCCAAGATCCCAGGACAACATAGCAGGCCTCCTGGGCAGTGGACTTCGGGAGATGGCCTCAGAGAAATCTCACCTCCCACATTCACACCTACCTTCCTGACTTGGAAAACACCTCCAGTTAATGAGCAAATCTGGCATCTGTCAGCTTTTTGTAAGCAAGCATTTCACAAGGTTTACAGAAAAGTAAAGTAAACCGAGTTCTGAGTAACAAAAGAGTGGCGTTTATGCATTCTTTGACTCACTTTAAAGGATGGTATAAACTGACTTTTTAACCAAGCATTAGGCAAGATCTGGGCCCAAGCCATTCTATAATAAACAATGACATGGCTATATTAAAATATTTACTTAGCGTGCTAAAGTGACTTATAGGAAGAGTGGCTACTACATAGAAGTCCTAAGTATTAAGGCGTCAGGTGCCATAGGCGGCATAAATATTCCGTGTGCACTTGTTTATAGGAAAACCCCATCTGGATTCAGCTAAAACAGCAGGCACCCCAGTGACCCCAGTTTTGCTATTGGAAAATATAACACAAGTGTTCACTCATCTAGAATAACTACAGTGCTAAGTGCCAAATGACAGATGGGAGGGGATTGGCTTTTCTCAATAAAATCCAGGCACTCCATTGTGAAGGGCTTCATTGTAAGGGCTTCTTGGCATTTATAGACTCTCAGAGTAGATATGCAACTAAACTAGGCAAGGGGCTGGGTCAGGCTGACCTGAGGCTGCCCATTCAGGATAGCTTTGCCTATGCACATCCTTCCAAGTTGGACATGATTTGGAAGACTTAGACTGGGATGATCCATAAACATCAATGCCAGTGATTGCCACATCTACCCCCATTCTACCTCTACCTTAGCTGTAGTGAATAGTCATCTGGCAGAAAGGCTGGGCACCAAGTCTGGTATGATCCAGAAAACACAGTATTTTAGAGAGAAAATATGGAGCTGGAGCACCACTCTACCACTTGAGTATAACCTTTAGGGTTAGACTTGGGGAAGGGGGTGTGGATGGAGAGAAGACAACACAAATCAACAGGAATTGCATGGGATACTTCTCATATGTCATCTCATCGAATCTTCATATCAATACTATGAGTCAGATAGAATACCCCCCATTTTGCAGATTCACACAGCTAGTTGAGAATACTTTCAAGGAATGAGGTTTTCCTAGGCTGGGCCTGGGTCATCCTATCACACGAAATGATCACCAACTTCTTATAAGACAGGTTACCCCAAGTATAGTGGGAGCAACAAAAGCTACACTCAAGTACTTGTAATTTAGTTGTGAAGCATATACCTTAGCATGACAACTTGCCCCCCCCACACACACACCAACTTTACAATGACAGTGTTCAAAGAAATAAAAACCCAAATCGAAACTAAGCTGTTAACTGAACAAAACTCTATTTGACTGAATATAATGTTGGTCATCATTGACGGCCAGCTACCACCTATTAAATTTGATTGGCAGATTTCATTTCACTCATTCACTCACTCAACAAAGATGTAAAGAGTACTTACCATATGTTGATTCCTTTGTAGACAGTAAAGTCCCTGCCTTCATGGAGTTGATATTCTGGTGGGGAGACAGTTAAATGTATGAGTTGATAATAATTCACATAATTTCAAGTAGTGATAAGGAAAAAAAATTAAGCAGGATATAGGAATAGGAAATGAATAGGAATGCTTTTGTATGTAGGCAAAGCAGATAAACCAAAGCTATTAGTTTAAAAGGCTTGGGCATCAGGAAAAAATACTTTAGTCTAATTTGCTGTCTTTAGCACCACAGCTCAAATTTAAACAAACCAATTCCACCTTGAAGTGAAGGAGATGGTACTAAGCTGAGAGTTACTGAAGAATCTTGTCTTTAATGTTAATTGATATGTTATGCTGTGAAGGTTATCTCATTTCATAGGTGGGGAAATGGAGATCCAGATAGGTAACACAATTTGCTCAAGGGAACAAAATTGGTTTGTGAACCTCTACAATTCCCTTCCACTCTATATTGCTAGAGTTGCACTGTCCAATATGGTAGCCACTAGCCAAATGTCCATATTTAACTAAACTTAAGCAAATTTTAAACTTCAGTTCCTCATTCATACTAGCCATATTTTGAGTGGCTAATTCTTGGCATATTGGACAAGGCAAAGTATAGAACTTTTCTGTCACTGCAGAAAGTTCTCTTGAACAGCCCTGTTCTTGACATGTATGGATTCTGTTAGCTCTGGGGAAAAAAAAAACAACTGACAATTTATACACTTTCTACTTCTACCAGATAATTTGTCATCCTATTGACAAGTCATTTCCTTTGGTTTACAAGACATGAATTTTATGCCTAACCGTGTCATCTTTTATGTGTGAAAACAACAAAATGTTTAAGAATTTTATCACTGATGAACCCTTCTTGAAGAAAGCAATTGAAGACATACTCTGCCTGATTGAGAGGGAAATTAAAGAGCCCGAGAATGTTTAAAAGCAGAATGCACAAGATTGGATAATATGCACCAAAAGCAATAATGTATAAAGATCCATCTAAATCAATATGATTACAATGAACTATAACCTCCTCTAGAAAACTAAAAATATATATATTAGATGTAAAATTGATTTAACAATTTGCTTAAATAAGACAAATTGATAATGTTGCATGATCATACTTAAAGTTGACCTTAAATGAGGTAAGTCCACTAACATAGATAACCATGGTGGAAGTATAAATGGGCACAACCCTTGAATATATATTGAGAACCCCAAAACTGCTAAACATCTCTGACTCTGTTATTCTACTTATAGGCAGCCATCATAAGAACATAACCAGGAGTATCACCAAAAAAATTGTTTATAAAGATCTTCATTACAGCATAATGTACAGAAGTCGACAAATGAAAAAAATATATTCCATAAGGAATAATTCAATTCTAGTATCTTCCTAAAATGTAATATCATGCAGCCATTAAAATTATGATTGTGAAAAAGCATTTAATAGCATGGAAAAAGTTTATGATATGACATTGAGGGCAAAATGCAAAATGATGATAATAGCTCAGCATTTATTCCCTGTTTAATAAGTGCCAGTTACAGTTCTAAAGGTTTTACATGTATTTTATTGTTTATCCCTCAAATACCAATAAGCAGCCCAAGTCAATATTATCCCTGATTTACTGTTGAGGAAACAAGAGCCTTAAAGTTAAGTCTTCCCAAACCTCACAGGTCACTAAATGACAGAGCCAGGTCTTGAATACAGATTCATCTGAAGAATCCTGTGCTCATGGCTGCCACACTCACTGTCTCCTCCATGTGAGCCTCCAACAAACTTGCTGTCAACCATGTAAAAAAAAAAAGTATATGCACATTTAGAAAAACTCCTGACTGAAAATTTAGCAAAACCTTACTGGTGATCATCTCTGAATGGTGGGACTATGCATCACTTTTAAGAATTTCTCCTTCAAATCACTCCCTACTTTAAAATCATTCTAGCAGTGAACAGTATTCAATAACCAGGAAAAAAAATGTAATGAAAAAGAGAGGTCAACTCCATGCACAGATTCGTACACCAAGGGGGAAAAAATAATAATTCAAAAGGCAAAGCTAAAAACGGAATTCCAAAGTGTTGCCTGGAAATTAGTGGGAGTTCAAAGGAGTTAAATAAAAGATGGAAAATTGGAGTTGTGCCATTACTAAATCTTTAAGCTCTTCCAAAAGGTTTCTGTTTGCAGTTGGTTTCTATCTCTCAGCCCTCCACTTAACTGATGAACATTTACACAATTATTAAGAAGTTAGAAGCTGCTCTGGGGTTCTAAATGCACTGGTCTGCTTAAGTTGCAGTTAACTTTTTAAAATGAATTTGTTTATTGGCCTAACAAACTAATTTACTATCAACAGGGCCTTTTCTCTTCTTCTTATTTCTTAAATCCGGCAGCATCTTTGTTGAACAAACCTGACCCTGAAGAATGTTTGCTGGCACACTGTCCATGAAGTCTAGCAGAAGTTTGTGTGATTATCTTTATGAGTGAGTATAGTTTAGTCTGGTCCCTTTTTTGTTGAATAACACCATCACACACAGTCCCCCAACGAATAAGAGAATTGGTCTTATACTTGGTTGGGTGTGTATCAACCCTCATGGGCCAAAAAGGTCACCAAAGGTAACTTCACATCCTGCAGCAAAAACACCCTAAGACCATGCACATATTTTATCTTCATTATCACCCTTCTGTTTGCCAGCAGTTTCTCTACAACATGCAGGAGGCCTGTTCCAATGTTGTCATATCCATGCTCAGCATAGAGATCCAGGGAGGCGAACTGTAACTCCTAGAATCAGAATGGAAAAAAAAAAAAATACCCTAGAAAGTGGAATATTAATTATTTAAGCTTTAAGTAATTAATGTCCCTGGGTATCTCCATGATTTAAATTTCTATTTCGGTCTCTTCATTTTTTAGACCCAACAAAACAACTCATGTGGGAGGAAGATTGGGGTAATATGAAAAGCTCAGGCTTTAGATTCACCTAGACCTGGCTTGAATCCTGCTCTGCCATTCAATAGATAAGACTTTTAACGAGTATTTAAGTGCTTGGAGTCTCGTTTTCCTTGGGATCAGAGTGTTGGTGTGAAGATTCAAAATGTAACATATATGGCATGCCTAGTATGATATTTGGCACATAATATGTGCTTACTAAATATTTCTCTCTTCTCATCCTTATCTCCCTAGAAATATACCCAGCCTACAATGAGATTCCTTCAGACCTAAAACTCAGTAGGGGTAGTTTCAGACAGTTGCTCTTTGCTTTTACTAAATCAGACTAAATCCATTTTAAAAGTGGAAGAAGGCAGATTTCTGCTAACCTTTTCCCTTGGCTCCAATTCATTTCCATGCTATGTTGTACCCTAAAGAGTGAGGCTGTAAATGGAAATCAGCATTTCCTGTGCACTGAGATGACCCAACTTGGTGGCACTGGAATCCAGAGACTGCCCTAAGAGACCCAGAGAACCCAGTCCCATTCACTTCCCTCCTGGTCCTCATCCTGTGTCAAAAATGGTAAATCTGTGTGTTCACCTAATATAGGTCCAAGCTCACTTTACTCATCAAACAGTTTCATTCCTCATTTCACAGTATTGAATATGCTTTGAAATGTTCATATCTCCCTTACTCTTTGTAGCAGACAGGATAGGCTGGGTTATGCTGAGGTAACAAACATCTCCAAATTCTCAGTGGCTTAAAGTAACAAAAGTTTATTTCCTGCCCACACTATATGTCCATTGCAAATTGCCTGGTGGGGGTGGGGGGAGGGCTGAATTGCAAAATCTTTCTCACTCTGGGACCCAGATTGATGGAGCATTCACTCTATGGAACATTGCCAGTAAATGTGACAGAAAGAAAAGGAAAGTTAATGCAGGTTTTTGAAACTTATGTCTGGTAGTCAATGAATCATATTCAGTGGCTAAAATAAGGCACAAGGTACATGGCACAAGCATAGAAAAGCACACCATGACTATGTGCTTAAGGAAGAAAGAGAGCACTTTCATACTACACCTACCAATATTTGTAAGATATGTGAATCAGGTAATATTATCCCCCATTTTAAAGTTGAATACGTGTCTTAGAAGTGGCTTAGTAAAGGTCATGCAAATAAATATTTGTTGAATGAATAGTGAAGGCATGTGTAAATTAATGCAAAGGTAAACTGATAAAGTCAGGCTTCGAATACAGGTGACCTGATTCTTGACAGAACACTCTTTTACATCAAACCTCTTCATAGCTCCCTTCTTGCCTCTTCCCCCACCAAGGCTACAAGCAGTAATCTTCTATGCCCAGAAAGGTTTCTGGGCTGTACTTCTCTGTATTTGTCAAACAACTTGGATTCATTGAGTTCTAGAACAGCAGACAGTAAGCAATCACTGTTGCCATAAAACACCAAGACATACATAAACACCCACAGACACAAAAACCATGCAAATCATAATCAGAGTGGCACTGGCACAGGACAGCTGAAGGAAGTAACAGTCCACAGCATTCTGATCAAACACATGTTCCCAAGGAAGAAGATGCAATGAGAATGCCTCAGGTCCCAGATATTTATCACAAATTTCTCCACCTTGGCAGTAACCCTGAGCTTCCAGAGATGTAACTATGCTGAAGAGAGACCTGATCTCCAGGGGTTCAAGTGAGAACCCAGAGGACTGGAAATTAACAGAGAGAAAGACTGAGACAGAGACAGACAAACAGAGAAAGAGAACAAAAGGAGCATGTGCCTGAAAATTTCTCTGGTACCAGGCATTCTCTGGAATGAAAAATTCCTCCTCTATGGGAATCAAGAACTGCACATGAACCAACTATATCTGTTGAATGTTTAAAGTGACAAAATGCAGCTCAGAGAGAGAATGCACTGAATCATTAAAAAAAATTCCTAAGAAACTTAACAAGTACATCTAGACACTGCACAAGTATGTGCTGTCATGCTCATGGAAACATCCTGGGGAAGTGATTCAAATGCTTGGAAAAAAGCACCTCCTGGCTTGGATGATTCATCAGTTGAGGAGAGAGCAGGAAGTCAAGGCAAGGTAATTGAAAGTTTCTTGGGATCAGATAAAATCCCATATAAGTTGTGCCTACACAGAGGCTTCAGGTAAGTGGCATGTAAGGGGGATGAATGGAAGAAACAAAAAGCGACTTGTTTCCTTTTAAATTATAATTTTTTTAAAGCATAAAGAGGTAAACAGTCAAAGTATCCTGTAGTGAAAAGTCTCCCCTCTGTACTCCTGTCCCAACCACCCAATTACCTTCCCAGAGACAATGATCTTTTCCAAACATATTCTTATGCATATGCAAAACCACGAATATTTATTTTAATTTTTTCCTCCTTTTTATTGAACACATATTGAAAAATGAAATAATTGTATCTCAGATTGCTATTATATAACTACAAAGAAAAAAGAATGAAATAAAGTAACTTTTGAATCCAGTATGTTCTTACTTTATTTCTTCTATGAAATATGTTTTAAAGATAAAAAGAACTCAAAATAAATCTAAATTTTACTTAGTTTATTTGTTGTTTGGTAGTGATATAGGGGTAGTTACTATGAAGCTATTTTGGGTGTATTGCCAGATAGAGAAAAATAAAAGATGTAGCCAAATAAATGGATTTTCAAGAAGGAGAAGGGAATTTAAAAATATATGGAGAAGGTGAAAAAGACCCTTATGTTGTGAGATTAACATTAGAAGAATTAATATAAAAGCTCTATCCACTGAAAAGGACTAAAAATTGTGGCCACCCCAGAAGCTATGAATACGCCCAGACCTTGGTTTCCAAATTCAATTTGCCACTAAAAGGAATCCATGGGGCAATGGCTGTTTCCATGTCAAAGGTGAAGAAAGCACAAAGTCATCCACATGTTATTATAGTCCTAGAAAGTAAGGAAGTGCTCAGAGATTGAAACAAACATGACAAATTACATGCAAGCCAGTTTGAAGGGGCGTTGGATAGTCAGATTTTGAATAAAACATCAAACAATTGTGATAATGGATATCAACATACTGCATTAAAAAAAGATCAATGAATCTAGAGGATAGTCAGAAAAGAGGAGGGAGGACTCTTTTTTCAGAAGAATACCAGATAATAAAATTAGAAGGATTGATGGATTTATAGAATCACTAATTTGCTACGTTCAGGGTAATAATTGATTTGGACAAAGATCAATAGTCCTTAATTCCACTGAGTTGTTAGGATCTTATGGTCTCAAAGTACCACACATCAGATTTTGTATCAGTCAGGGCTCTCCAGAGAAAAAGAACTGACAGGATATATATACAGAGATTTATTATGGGAATTGGCTCACATGACCACAGGAATTGGCAAGCTAGAAATTCTGATGGAGGTAATTCTGGCATCTGACACATATGAACTCTGTAAGGCAGGCTGCAAGCTGGAAACTCCAATGAAGATGAAGCTGCATGCCCCAAGAGAAGCTGGCTGACTAAAGAGGCAGGGATTTTTCTTTCTGGCCATTGAAATCATCAGTTTTGCATTAAGGCATCTAACTGATTGGTTAGATTGCTGAGAGGAGTCTCCTTCGTTGATAATAGATGCAATCACCTGACAATAGATGCTAATTCATCTTTATAAAATACACTCACTGTAAAAATCAGGCAGTGCTTGCTTGGCCAAACAACTGAACACTAAAACCTTTCCAAGTGAACGCATGAACTTGACCAATCACAGATGTCTTTTAAATACAAAGGGAAACTTGGGCCTTTACAATGGAGAAGTCTAGAAGACACTACCTTACCCAAGCTAGCAAACTAGGCATCACCAAGAACATCCCTTGTCATATTCCACCCCCCCAAACAAAAAAAGCTATGATGGAGAATGCAAAATCATGACACCCACGGGGCAGTGTAACAGTGGCTCAGCGGGCAGAATCTCGCCTACCATACTGGAGACTCGGGTTCGATTCCTGGTGTCTCATGCATTAAAAAAAGAGAGAGTCATGACACCCAAATGCTAAACTGCAGGTCAAAAAAATATCTATAAAGAATAATTTTGTGATAGCTGAGAAAATTTGAATGTCTATTAGTCAATACTATTGCTTTAGTGCTAAATTTTCTGAGTGGTACTGTGGCTTTGTATTTAGGAATGAACTGCCATAATGCCTTCAATTAATTTTCAAATGGTTCTAGAAAATAAAAGTCTGCAATTACAATTGGTGAATCTAAGTGTAAGATATAGGATATGTTTATTATAATATTCTTTTTATTTTTTAGTCTATTTGAACTATTTCAAAATTAAAAGTTAGAGGAAACAAAACAAAGAGAAATAAATAATACTTACACCTTTTGGAGATCATTCCCTATCAGACATAAGGAATATACTATTCTGCTTTGTAGCTGCATATCTTTTCATTGTATGGATATACTGCTTTTTTTTTTTTTTTACCAGTTCTCTATTACTGAATATTTAGATTACTTTTAATCTTTTTAAACTACAAACAATAGTGCAAAAAATAATCCTATATATATCTTTTGGGACATGTGCAGCCTAAGATAAACTTCAAGAGAGGGAATGGCTAGATTAAAGTTGCTTCTTGACGACTGCATGTAGGCACTGAATTTCTCAGCAAAGCTCTTATTTGTGTCTGTTCACTGGTGATCTCAATCAATGTAAAATAAGTCAGTTTAAAAAAGTAAGTAATCTCCTTAATTTGCAAAGATCTAATTTCTTTATCTTAATGGATTAGTTCAAGGCTTACATTATTCAGCTTTAAATGCAAAACATCTAATAGTACCTTGTATAAAATGGCTATGGACATTCATCAAATGCGTTTGGATGAATGAGTGAATGAATGAATGAAAGCTTTCAGACATCAAGAACATTAACTGTGCAACTATAAAATAAACACATTCTCCCTCCCCACATTCCAAAGAGGTTACGTGAGCTTTAATGGCATCTCACTATGACACACTCACAAATTAGATGCCGAGGCACCTCTTGCATGGACTTCATCCAAGATACCACAATAACTTCCTTCTAACGAGCTCCCAAGACAGAATTACAGTGTAGTAGTTGGAAATTTAAGGTCGCTAAAGCACTGTGAATGCCCCAGCTCTTTGCCTACTCTCAGCTACTTTTTTTTTTTTTCCTCTCTGCTAGTCTCTAATTTCTCCTTTGCTTCACTCCATATCAGGGCTGTTTACAGGGAATGGCAAATTTAGATTTCACCATAGTCTGAGCTCCTTGAGGGTAGAATGTGAAGGGACCTTCAGCCAAGTCACTTATCTCTGTTTCTATTTTATCATCATTAAAGTAATGCACTAAGAGTTTTCCCCACATTCTGTAGATCTTTGTAGAAATTAGGTTCTCAATCATACCATGGGTGGTAAAAAAAAAGAGCCACAAAAAGAAGAGGGGACAAAACTTCCATTAAGATATCAACAAACACAATCTAGCAAGATTACTGCACATATCAGAGGAAGGCTTTCCTAACTCAGTTTCCTAAATGAGTGTCTTCTTTGTCCAGTTCTAGTCATCCTGGTCCTTAGGAAGAAGTTGGTGCCATACATGACCCCAGTATAGACCAGATTCCCACCTCTGAGGTCCACTATCCCCTCGCAATGTGTCACCAACAGTGTGTACAAATCACTGTTTGTTGAGGATTTGCTAGCTACAAAGTGCTATTTGTGTTGATGCAATCTAGAAAACCTTCTGGCTCCCACTTCCAAAACTTGGTGTGTCATGCTCTGGGTATGACTCTGCCTCATCTACAAAATAAGGCAAGATGGGTACCTGGCCTACCTGTTTCTTGACACTTATTCCTTTTGTGGGAACCATTTATTATTCACCAACTCTAAGTCAACCATATATAACACTAACACTTTTCACTTAGGTCCAGACAGTTTAGTCTGTCCCGAGAACCACAGACTGGGGTTTTCATACTTAGAAAAAAAAAAGGTTAAAAATGGTTTCTAGAGGAAGAGAACTAAAGTAATAAGGAAGATGAGAAAGATGAGAAATCATCTCTTCCCACGAATATTTCAAGGTATGCACTGGCATGTGTAGTCCAGGAGAGTGAATGAAGTTATTTACAAATACATGAGGATTTATCAGATGGTTCTTTATGGATCCAGAGAGAAATTTTCAGAGTGGTAACTCAATTTGATTTAGGAAAGTCTTTCTAGTAAGTAGACATCCCCAATAATGGAATAAACTACCTTGTTGCTTATCAGTAAGCACCAAACGTATGCAGGAATTCAAGAAAATGTTGATGGGAATTCTTAGGGATGGTTCTGGATAGAATGGAAACCCATCATTTTTAAAGTTTGGTCCAAACCTTAGATTCTATAATCTAAATAAGTAATTTTAGACAGATCTCCATGAAGTAGTAATCAGATTTAAATTATGTTTTCCATCTTCAGAAAACAGAGATAAAAACAAATAGAATTTATTGTAAGATATTCAGATTAAGAAAAGGAGAAGTACAATGTGACTGTCAATTAAAATATTAAAAGTAAGACCACAAAATTCATGGTGATTCAAAAGCATCTTACTGAAAGTATTCAGGTATCCTGAAGATTATGAAATGACCATGTGTGGAAGAAAATGTAAGTCCTGCATAGCATATGGTAAGGAATTTGGCCTCCTTTGTCCAGCTCCTGAGAGAGTAACCTCTAAATCTGGCATTTCTGTGATAGGAATGTCCCTTGTTCTTCATGGTGGGCCAGGACTGCACTTGAAAGTTTGGGTGGGGCTGGCCACACCAGAAAGACCATCTACTTGATTAGGGGTTTCGACTACATAAACTAGGGGCACTTGAAGTTCAGTGAACTTCCCTATTGATGGCGTGCACCACTGTACCAGGAGGGTGACCATTTCTGACTTCACACGGAGAGGACACAGAAGCTTGCATATGAGACCCTCTCAGACCACACCTTATGAGTCTCTTCTATTGGCGTCTTCTTATTTGCATTCTTTTGCTGTACTAAAATCATACTCATAAGTATAGTGCTTTCAGTGAGTTCTGCAAGTCATTCTAGAGAATTATCGAATACAAGGGGGTAGTGGGAAGCCCCAGATTTGTAGCCAATTGTACAGAAGCAATCCCCAAATTCTGGCTAGTTCCTGAAGAGCAATTTCCTAGAGGACTGCCCTTAACCCATGAAGTCTGGTTAAACTCCAGGAAGTTAAAGTCAGAATTGAATTGAGTCAGCAGCAGTTGCAATTGGTCACAGAAGTGACAGAAGTTCCAGAAGTTTTTACAACTTAAATACATAGGAAACTGGTAAAAGTAGGACATTGAAAATAAAGGGTGATTTTCCATGAGACCAAGTGAAAAACCAGGAGGGATTTCTACTGAAACCAAAGCACAGATGAAGTCTGTAAACAGAGCAAAAGTTCCATCCAAAGCAAAGGCCAAAGGCATCTTCAATCACATGTCTGCCCTAGTAAGTTCCTTTTCCACAGATAAGGGGCCTGAGGCCACTTGGAAAAGAAGAAACATTAAACTCCCCATCTGGGAAACCACAACCATTGGGGACTTCCAAGAAAATAGGCCAAGCCCTGGATTTCAAAGCTCGCTCTTATGAAACTTATTTCTGTAGAGGAGAAGCTAAGACTATCCATAACAAGGCCTAAGAGTTGCTTCCAGGATGACTCTTTGATGCTCAGATGGGGCCTCTCTCTCTCTAAGCCCAAATCTGCAAGGAAAATCATTGCCCTCACCACTTTGTGGTACAAGCTACTCAAATCTCCAACAACATGCGGCATGACTCCGGGGGATGCATCTGGCCCTGACACCTTGAGATTGACAACACCTTCCTGACCAAAAGGGGGAAAGAAATGTAATAAAATAAGGCATCAGTGGCCAAGAAAGATCAAATGGAGTCAAGAGGCTTGTTCTGGAGACTGCTCTTTTATGCAAGGTTCAGTTAGATAGTGCTAATTGCTATAGTTTGCTAAATCCCAATCAACATCACTCTGATTGACTCTGAAGAACACCTAGGGCTCAAACTGAGACTCTATAAAGGTTCATCATGTACTAGATTTGTCTTCCTGGAATATGTAATTCTCAGAGGGTTCCTGGGTCAGATAAATTCTGAAACCCAGAGGGACCAGACTTTCCAGAATTATCAATTAATTGCATCCCCCCATTCTTCAGTATGGATACCTCTTCTCAACATGAAAAAAGTCAGAAAAGGCATTCCACAAAGATTCCTATAGATTGGGAGAAGGATTAAAGAAAGAGGCATAACAGAGAAAATGGGATTTAACAAGCTAGTATGGCTGCTAAATCACTATATTAATATTCTTTCTAGCCTCCGGTGTTTTGGAGCGGCTAGAAGGGAGAAATCTGAGATGATGAATTGGTAGCCCATAACAAACTCTGGGACCTGTTCTGTAACTACTTGCTGAAGTATGCTCTAAAATTAATCATTTTATCTTTCTTTGCTTTGTATATATTTTATATTATATAATAAAAAATATTTTAAAATGAAAAAAACAAAGAGAAGAAACACCAACCTCATACAAGAGTGAAGCATTCTAGATTAATTGAAATCTCTCTCTCTGTCTTCTAATCACCTTTATTAATATTTCTTTTCTTTTAACAGTTACAGGTTTAAAATTCCCCCAAAAAACAGAATTTCCACATTCTGGGATGTAAATTCACCAACGCAAATATGATCAATTTTAGAGTACCATGGTAAAAGATATATGTTCTTATTTGTAATTATTCATTCAATGTTTTTAGCAAGGGAAGAATTACTGACTACTTTTGACTCCCTAAGGATGAACTTAACTCTATAAAAAATGACCAGCAATGAAATACAAAAAAATTATTAATTAAACATGATAGACATGGAGGACAGAGATTAGAGATTAGATATATGGTTACTTGAAGTCCAAAAAGAATACAACAGAAGTAATGGAACAAAAGTGATCATTTACAATTTAATACAGTTTTCATTCTTAAGAAAGATCTGAGCCTGAAGATGAAAAAAGCAAAAATGAAGGAGACCAATTTCTAACTCTAAATGTCAATGAACATATATCTTATTTTTCAGGGTAAAAAAGTATCATATGAATCCACATCAAGCAGCCTTGGGGAGGGCAAAGGATATTAGGGGCTGATTGCCACAAAGGAGAAGTCTGCCCCAGACTTCATTTTCTACAATAAGAAGTTCACCATGGAGAAGGGCCTACAAGTCATAAAGTGGTGACCAAAGAATTTTATAGCCAGCATCAATCAATGTAATAAATGGGGTGTTCTAATGAATGTTCAGTGATCATAGAAAACAGATAGACCCAGAATGAAGTCTGAATAGATATAAACATTGTTACAAGGATTTAAAAACCAAAACGTAAGCTCACAAACAAAAACAGGTAATGTAATTGTTCTGACAACAATGATTTTCCCCCAAACCCCAGATTACATCAACAAAGTATTCTAAAGGTCTTATCTTACAGAGTGGAAATAAATAGATACTATTTCATTTATGACACTGACAATTTTCAAAATGCAAATTTGAAATTTTTAATGCAAATGTAATCACTCACAGCGTTTTAATGCACCTGTCCTTACAAATTATTGTAGATAGAAATAAAAGAAAATATTATCTAAAATGAAAAATAAATTTAAAAGAAAAAGTAAGGAAGAAAAACAATACAAAACAAAATAATGGAAATGGCACCAAGCATTTTAGCTATGACTATTAATGGGTTAAATTCTCAGAGAAACAAAGAAGAACTGGAAATAATATATAGACTAGACAGAAGTATATGAAACAATTAGAATAATTTAGTTTGAGTTTACCTAGTGAGTGATTCAGGACCAATGGTTAATTATTCAAAAAGATTGACAGTAGCTCCTTTTGCCAACCATTTGCCAAGATAAATCCCATCTGTGTTGGTGGCTTTGCCTTTATAGAATGTTTTCCAATGAATTTCAGATTCCATTCTCCATATTTAACTGGCAACTTGGAATCTATAACCTCAGATGCAGCACTGTTTTACTCAACACAAAAGATTTAATTATATAACCAGGCATTTGTTCCAAATCTGCCACCCTCTGCCACAGAAGCCCACAGAGGATTTCTTTAGGGATGGAAAGAAGCAATGTCAAAAGTCACTGTGATGTTGTAAATGAAATATAAGAGACAATTGAGTGATTAATACATGGTGAGGATCTTTTCCTTCCATGCCACAAACAGATCACCTGCTTATAAAATTTTGAACAATTTCAAATAAGAAACAACTAGATTAGGAAAAGAAAAGTATATTGAAGAAAATATACAGCTCAAGTTTCCTGATGATTCAACACAAATCACCAGTCACTATAAAAATTTATCAAGCAAAAATTTACAATATGTATATATAAGGACAAATATAAAATATGGAAAATTTATTGATTATAATCTATATTAAACATTCTCTCTTTTGTTGTTTCTCAACAAAAAAGGAAAAGTTTTTCTAAGAAACACAAAGATCGTTTCTTCACTGACTTAACCTTTAAACTGAAGCCTTCATCCATCTATAGCCTACACATAAACCAATCTCTTCCATACTGATTTTTAACCCAAAAATTGAAATAATATATTAAACCTATTCAAATGCATTTGAGACAGTATGGGCTTTCCTGTAGAAAAACAAATATTTCCACAAGAAAGTGAACATCATCTCCAAAACACCAAATTCCTTATATAGATTACCGTAAGGCAATTTTTATTTTCATTTGAATAAGCAGAGATTTGACTTATTTCAAGAAAGGAACAAAATGCTACATGATTAGGAGGAAATCATCACACCAGATATTTGATGCCTTTTATGTAAATACATATTTTATACTCCCTAGAGAAATCTGCCATCTATACAAACTGGCAGAAAGGTCCTCAACAATCTGACTGTAAATACCAAACCAAAGATTTTATCAAGTTCTTCGCTTCAAGAAATCTCATAAATAAAATAGAAAACAATAAGAAAAGTTGCCTTGAATTTATTTATTCATTCAACCAGTCATTTGTTTAAGATAACCAGTCTTTTAAATATAAGGTTGGCAAATATTCTTCACCTGAAAACATCACTGTATAATAGGAGAAGGAAAGAGGGAAAGAAGGGAAAGGAGAGGGTGTCAGGGAGGGAAAGAGGATTTAAGAGAACGAAAGAAGGGAGGGAGGGATAAAATAAGAAACAAAGGAAGGAAAGAAAAAAAGGAATGAGAGGGATGGAAAGACCCAAAGACAAAGGAAAACACTGTCATGTGGATGTTTTTACAAGGACAATAGGCAACACTAGAATGTAGTTGTGTGCATTCTGGCTGACAAGTAATTCTAACACAAATTCTGAGTGATATGAAACAGCTCCCCTTGCTATGGGGCATAGAGTCCTGCTTGCATTAATACCTCCTGGATTTTCCTAGCCAAATGGTGGCTGATACAAAGCAGCAAAGAGCAGAGCTCTGAAAATGAGAAGGAATCCTCGCATACAACTTACTTTATTCATTGGAAAATATTAAAATATTTGTTCATTTTTCAGAAAAAAAACTAACTTGAAGTCCAACTCAACAATAGAAAACTCACCTATATTCAGTATGTTGGTACTATTTTTACAGATCCCAGTCATTAAATTATTAATCTGCAAATGAATTTCCCTAAGCATTAATTTTCTCATCTGTCAAGTCAGACATTGGAAGCGATGATATCTGGGGTAGTCCATGAGATCTCTAATATCCTATAATCTCTTGTCAGGTCGACTTGCTGCCTTTTGAGTGATTTTTTTTCCTCCTTGTATAAAACCACCTTTTAGATAGTAATGAATTTAGGTTATAAAGTCCCAAACAATGCTAATCAAAGGATGAACAATGAATGCAAAAATAAGTGTAACAATTCATACATGCATAGTAGTATACTACATGCATGTAGTATATTTATATCATATTATTTTTAAAATTATCTTTTACAAATACTTAGGATTAAGACTTAAATCGCTATATTTTACACCAGGAAATCTATCAGGCTATATAGAGCCATGCAACATTCCCACCCACGACCTTGACTAGCTTTCATTCCATCATTCATTAAATCAACAGGCATTTGTTCAGAATCCATCATGGACCAGACACTTTTCTTCACATCGTGAACAAAGCAGAGAACAAAATAGGATAAAAACCAAAGAGCCTGCTTTTTCAGATTTTACTTCCTGCCAATGGCCAGACAGATCACAAAACAAACAAGTAAGTAAGTAAATAGCATGTGTGATAAAGGCAACAGCAAAAGTCACGGGGAATGTAGACTGAGAGTGTAGAGAGAAAGGTTGAAATTTCTTAGAAGACAAAACCAGATGAATGCATTCATGTGGAGAAAAATAAGGTAGTGTGGGAAACATTCTCAGTTACTCATTAATGCATTTATCTCTCTTCTCACTGCCTTCCTGGACCATGATATTTCCCTAAGGTCCCCAATGGCCCCTTCCATGAACTACATAAATTGTCAAAACATTTCTTTTACACCAAACTTCAGTGAGATCAGAATAACATATGGTAAAACATCAAAAACTCAGCATTCATTTGGCTCTCAGAAGGATCTATAATTAAACATACAAATGCAGCATGCATAAATAAAAAAGGATAACATTCAAAAAGTAAATATTAAATGCATAGGCACATACGTGTAAGTGCTTATCCATTCACCTCTACTTGCAGATAAAGCTCTTTTCTATTATTCTTTTTGATCTGGGATGAAAAAGTGATCGTGGGAAATGTCTGCTGCTATTTTCCACTTGGCCACATGTTTGAGAGAATGCTGCGGTTTGCTACCCTCAACCCAACATATTCCCAGGAGACTGGGGGCTGGCAAGTCTGAACCCTGTTCTGCCGGGCAGGCTGGAGGCCAGTAAATCAGAAAGTGTGATATTGAAGTGTTAAATCAGAATTCCACAGGCTGGAAACTCAGAAAGGTGTGGGGAGTGTTGCCTTGAGGTGAATTCCTTCTTTTTCCCAGAACCTTTGCTTCTCTGCATTTGTCTCCAACTGATTAGATGAGGACCATCACATTATAATGGGTAACCAACCTCCGTTACATAAATTCAATCCATTAGAGGTGCAAATGCCATCTGTAAAACATCTCCACAGCAACACCCAGGCCAGTGTTTGACCAAACTGGGCACCATACATTAGCTGAGTTGACATATAAAATTAATCATCACACCTTTGTTAGCGAGATTTATTTTTAAATGCAATATATGCTCATGATAAAGAACTAATTCAAACAGTCTGGAAGGCATGTGCCTCACTCATACCCCTTTCTGTTTCTCAGAAATACAAACGTCAAATGTGTCTGGGATCATCTTTCAGAAAATTATACATAGAGATAATGAGAAATAAATACAGCTGTAAGAGGATAACTATTACATACAGAGGTTACATAGGATATATACAAGAGAGATTACATAGGACAGATCATTCTCAGGATCATACTTTGCATACTCATCTTAAAGTTGCTTCTTTCACATGTTATGGTCAACCTATCCCCTCAGTAATTGGAGAGAGCCAACTCATTCTTTGAACGGCTGCCTGGTAATTTAATGCATGGATGAAACATGTTGATGGACATTGTATGTTTCTCACCCTTACACCAGCACTACAGTAAATACGTTTATACTCTTGAATACCTGCTCATAAAAAAAGTATGGAAGCGTATTTTCAGAATCAAAGTATATGTGCATTTTCTAATATTAATTGTTCTTTAACGTGTTGATAACATTTTATATTTCATCAATCATGATTAGGAGTGTCTGGTTACTACTGGCTATTACAAGCATTTTAAATTTAATTGATTCAATGGTGAAAACAGTTTGAAATTTAAAAAATTTTCATTCCTCTGATTTCTTTATATTTCTTTACAACATGTATCTCAGAGGGCTGGAAGAGTTTCAAAAATCTTTTAGGGGGCATTCTTTTTCTTAAGCTATCCTCAAATATTTGCTTTTCCTATTTGTTTCCAGATTAATTTTTTTCAAATTCTTAAGAAAATTCTATTACCTGAAGGTAATATTATTGCATATAGACAAAATTGGCATCTACACATTTTGAGTTTTTCTACCAATGAAAATATAGCTTCCCTTCTGCTAAAAGAAAGAAAGAAAGAAAGAAAGAAACAAGTATATCCCTTGATAGGATTCTAAGGTTTTCTTCACCTAGGCTGTGCACATTTCTAGTTAGGTTTATTTTTTTAATATTTTTATTGAGAAATATCCACACACATTCAGTCCAACCATATTATCCAATCAGTGGCTCACAATATCATCACATGGTTGTGTATTTGATGATCATTTTTAGAACAGCTGCATTACTCCAGAAAAAGAAATAAAAAGAAAAAAGAAAGAACTTATACAGTACTTCAATCTACCCATTTTTACCCTTTATTTCCCCTTATTATTTATTTATGTTTTACCCTTATTTATTTTTTTTACTCTTTTGTCCATACCCTGGCTAAAAGAAGCATCAGACACAAGGTTTTCCACTATAAACTCTATCTAGTTATAATCTTCTTTAAAAAATCTAGGCTACTGGAACACAGTTCAACAGTTTCAGGTACTTCCCTCTAGCCACTTCAATACACCATAAACTGAAAAGGAATATCTATATGATGCATAAGAAAAACCTCAAGGATAACCTCTTGACTCTGTTTGAAATCTCTTAGCCACTGAGACTTTATTTTGTCCCATTTCTCTCTTCCCCCTTTTGGTCAAGAAAGTTTTCTCATTCCCATGATGCTGGACCTCAGCTCATCCCCAGGATTTCTGTCCCACATTGCCAGGGAGATTTACACCCATGGGAGTCATGTTCCACATAGTGGGGAGGGCAGTGAGTTCACCTGTCAAGTTGGCTTAGAGAGAGGCCACAACTGAGCAACAAAAGAAGTTCTCTGGACATGACTCTCAGGCAAAATTATCAGTTGACTTAGCTTCTCTTTGGCAGGAGTAAGCTTCGTAGGGGCAATCCCCAAGATTGAGGGGTCAAGCCTATCAAATTGGTTGCCCCACTGCTTGCAAGAATATCAGAAATTCCCCAAATGGGGATGTTGAATATTTCCTCCTTTCACCCCAGTCCCCCAAGGGGACTTTGCAAATGTTTTTTTATTCTCTGCCCAAATTACTCTAGAATATACTGGGGCATAACACTAAACTGTACAAACCAACAAGATCTCACACTCTATTCCAAAATTCCATGTAATTTTGTTGTTCGAGTAAACTGAACCTACAAGTTAAATTAGATAATGTGCTATCACAAATATAAATTTTGCTCCAAATAAACATCTCTTCCTTTGGTCTCACACAGAGGTTGAAGTTTGAAAATATGGGCCATATCATCATTTACCCTGTATTCTGATTTACCATAGTTCTATGCAGATCAACTTCACTCATGTCTTCAGATGAAGTCTGATCAGTTCTTCAGCTTTATTTTAAACAGTTGCTGAATGGGGTAATGCAGACATTCACAGCCTCAGAGCTCTAATTCTGAGTGTCAGGTGTCACATATATACCCAAAGTTTCAGGGAATGACCAGGTTATATACAAATAGCTCAGTATCTCAGAATTTAAAAATATCAGTTACAACTCCTAAATATACGTGACTACTACAATGGCTTATAATCCAGGAACCTTTACAATAGGTCCCAACCTGATAACCCATGCTCTCGACTTCAATTCTCTGAACTTGTATGTTATAGTTAATCCCATATGAGTGAGGCATGATAATATTTGTCTTTTTGTCTCTGACATTTTATTCAACACACTATCCTTAAGGTTTATTCACCGAGTTGCATGCCTCACAACTTCATTTCTTCTTGCAACTACTCAGTAGTCTGTTGTATGTACACACCACAGTTCCTCCTTCCATTCCTCAGACACTGTACCCTTAGGCCACATTGATTCATTGTGAATCATGAACCTGGCTGCCATAAATACCAGTGCACAAATGCCCATTCATGTCTCCATTTTCAGTTCCTCCAGATATATACCTAGCAATGGGGTTGCAAGGTTATATGGCAACCCCACCCCTAGCCTCCTGTGGAACCACCACTCTGCCCCCTAAGGGGCTGTGCTTCTCAGCTTCCCTGCCAACAGTAAGTACATCTTTCTCCACATTTTCTCTAGCATTTATTTCTCTGTTCATTTTTAAACAATTTTATTCACACATCATACAATCCAACCTAAGTAAATAGATGCGCCTTCACTACTATAATCTATATGAAGTCACTTTCATTTCTTCCACATAGAATACATACCCCTCCCTTGCCCCCAACTTGTTGCCACTTAGTTTGGGCATAATGCCTTTGTTACAGTCAGTGGAAGCATATTACAGTGTTACTGTTGACAAAAGACCCTAGCTTGCACTGATCGTACCTTTTCCTATATAGCATCCATTTTTAACTCCTTGCAATGTTGACATTCATTTGTTCTCCTTCATGCAAAAATGTTTTTATAGTTGTACATTTAATCACCATCACTATACATTCTAGGCATTCCTAAGTTATTGCATCTCAGTCTTTATCCTCTATCTTTCCTTCTGGTTTTATACATGCCCTCAGCCCTTCTCCCTCAACCATACTCACATTCAGCTTCATTCAGTGGATTTATGTTATTGTGCTGCCATCAGGTAGTACTGTGGTATCCATTTCTGAATTTTTACCATCAGTATTATTGCTTCAGCACCAAGTGTCCAATCTAGGCCCTCTTTCTATCTCCTGATAACCTGTGTTTTTAACTTTAACTTTCAAAGTTCACTCATTACTATTACTTCATGTTAGTGAAAACATACAGTACTTGTCCTTTTGTTTCTGAATAATTTCATTCAGTATAATGTCCTCAAGTTCCATCCTTGTTGTTACATGCTTCATGACTTTATTCTGTCTTACCGCTGCATAATATTCCATTGTATGTACATACCACAGTTTGTTTAACCCCTCGTCCACTGATGGACACCTGGGATGCTTCCATCTCTTGGCAACTGTAAATAATGCTTCTATAAACATCGGTGTACAAATGTCTGTTTGTGTCTTTACCTTTATTTCCTCTGAATATATACCTAGTAATGGGATTGCTGGATCATAGGCAATTCTTTGCTTAGCTTCCTGAGGAACTGCCAAACTGCCTTCCAGAGCAGTTGTTCCATTTTACATTCCCACCTACAGTGGATAAGTGTGCCTCTTTCTCCACATTCTCTCCTGCACTTGCCATTTTCTGTTTTTTGTGTTTTTTTTTTGTAATGACCAATCTAGTACGTGTGAGATGACAGCTCCCTATAGTTTTGATTTGCATTTCCCTAATAGCCAGTGATGTTGTGCATCTTTTCACACACATCTTTTCATGTGCCTTTTACCCATTTGTATCTGCTCTTCTGATAAGTGTCTGTTCATGTCTTTTGCCACTTTTTAATTGGGTTGTCTTTTTGTTGTTGAGTCAAAGAATCTCTATATATTCTGGATACTAACCTTATCTGATATGCGTTTTGTGAATATTGTCTCCAATTTCATAGGCCGTCTTTTCACTTTCCTGACAAAGTTCGTTGATGCACAAAAGAGTTTAATTCTGAGGAGGTCCCATTTACCTATTTCTTTATTCATTGCCTGTGCTTTGGAAATCACCTCCTATTACAATATTTATAGGATATTTCCCTACATTTTCTTCTAACAGTTTCATGGTCTTAACTCTAATGTTTAGGTCTTTGATCCATTTTGAGTTAATTTTTGTATAAGGTGTGTGATATGGATCCTCTTTCAGTCTTCTGCATATGGATATCCAGTTCTCCAAACACTGTTTATTGAAGAGAATGCTCTGTCCCAGGTGGGTTGGCTTGAGCACCTTATCAAATTGTGCATAGATGAGAGCATGTATTTCTGAATACTCAATTAGATTCCATTGGGCAGTATATCTATCTTTATTCCAGTACCATGCTATCTGACCTCTGTAGTTTCATAATGTGCTTTATTAACATCAGGTAGTGTGAAACATCCCATTTCATTTTTCTTTCTCAAAATAGTTTTAGCTATTTGGAGCACTCTGTCTTTCCAAACAAATTTGGTTATTGGTTTTTCTATTTCTGCAAAGTAAGTTGTTAGGATTTTAATTGGCATTGCATTGAATCTATAAATCAGTTTGGGTAGAATTGACATCTTTATTATATTTAGCCTTCCAATTCATGAACATGGTATGCCCTTCCATTAATTTAGGACTGCCATGATTCCTTTTAGTAATTTCTTGTAGTTTTCCATGTGTAGGTCTTCTGTATCCTTAGTTAAATTTATTCTTAAATATTTTATTGTTTTGGTTGATATCATAAATGGAATTTTTTCTTGATTTTTTCCTCAGGTTGCTGATCACTAGTGTATAGAAACACTACTGATTTTGAGATGTTGATCTTGTTATTATTCCATCACTTTACTGTACTCATTTATTAACTCTAGTAACTTTGCTGCAGATTTTTTGGGATTTTTGACATATAGTATCATGTCATCTACAGTTAGAGTTTTATTTCTTCCTTTCCAATTTGTATGCCTTTTATTTCTTTCTCTTGTCTAATTGCTCTGGCTAGAACTTACAGCACAATGTTGAATATCAATGGTGACAGTGAACATTCTTGTCTTGTTCCTGATCTTAGAGGGAAAGCTTTCAGTCTTTCCCCATTGAGGATGATGTTAGCTCTGGGTTTTTCATATATTCTCTTTATCATGTTGAAGAAGTTCCCTTCTATTCCTATCCTTTAAAATGTTTTCATTATGAAAGGATGTTGAATTCTGTCAAATGCCTTTTCTGCATCAATCAAGATGATCATGTGGTTTTTCTGCTTTGACTTACTGATGTGGTGTATTAGAGTAATTGGTTTTCTTGTGTTGAACCAGGTTTGCATACCTGAAATAAATCCTACTTTGCCATGGTGTATAATTCTTTTAATTTGCTGCTGGATTTGATTTGCAAGTATTTTGTTGCAATTTTTGCATCTATATTCATTAAAGAGATTGGTCTGTAATTTTCTTTTTCTGGTAGTATCTTTCTCTAGCTTAGGTATTAGGGTGATGTTGGCTTCATACAATGAATTAGGTAGCATTCCCTCCTCTTCAATTTTTTTGAATATTTTGAGCAGGATTGGTACTAATTCTTTCTTGAATGCTTGGTAGAATTCACATGTGAATTCATCTGATCCTGGATTTTCTTTTTTGGGAGCTTGTTGATGATTGATTAAATCTTTTTACTTGTGATTGGTTTGTTGAGGTTGTCTATTTCTTCTCAAGTCAATACTGGTTGTTCATGCCTTTCAGGAAATTGTTCATTTCATCTACATTGTCTAGTTTATTAGCATAAAGTTGTTCATAGTATCCTCTCGTTAACTCTTTTATTTCTGCAGAGTCAGTGATTATGTCCCCTCTTACATTTCTGATTTTATTTATTTGCATCCTCTCTCTCTCTCTCTCTCTTTTTTGTCAGCCTAGCTAAGGGGCCATCAATTTTACTGATTTTCTCAAAGAACCAACTTCTGGTTTTGTTGATTTTCTAGATTGTTTTCATATTTTCAACTTCATTTATTTCTGTTCCCATCTTTGTAATTTCTTACCTTTTGCTTGATTTGGGGTTACTTTGCTGTTCTTTCTCTAGTTCGTCCAAGTGAACAGTTAATTCCTCAATTTTTGCTCTTTCTTGCTTTTTAATATAAGCATTTAGGGCAACAAATTTCCCTCCCAGCACTGCCTTTGCTGCATCCCATGAATTTTGATATGTTGTGTTTTCATTTTCATTTGCTGCAAGACATTTATTGATTTCACTTGTAATTTCTCCCTTGACCCACTGGCTGTTTAAGAGTGCATTTTTAGCCTTAATTTATTTGTGAATTTTCTGGCCCTTTGCCTGTTATTTCATTATTATCTGATAAAATGTTTTGCATCATTTCAATCTTTTTAAATTCATTGAGACTAGCTTTGTGACCCAGCATATGGTCTATCCCTGAGAATGATCCATGAACACTTGAGGAAAATGTGTTTCTTGCTGTTGTGGGGTATAATGTTCTGTAAATGTCTGTTAAGTCTAGTTCACTTATTGTATTATTCAAAATCTCTTTTTTCTTATTTTTCTCTCTGTCTACATGTTCTATCCATTGATAAGAGCAGGGAATTGAAGTCTCCAACTATTATGGTAGAGTCGTCTACTTCTCCCTTCAGTGTTGTCAGTGTTTGTCTCAAGTATTTTAGAGCACTCTGGCTTGGTGCATAAATATTGATGATTGTTCTGTCTTCTTCTCAAATTATTCCATTTATTAACATATAGTGTCCTTCTTTGTCTCTTTTAATTGTTTTACATTTGAAGACTAATTTGTCAGATATTAGTGTAGCTATCCCTGCTCTTTTCTGCATGCCTTTCCTTATTTTCTTATTTGTTGTTTGAATGAAATATCTTTTTCCAACCTTTCACTTTAACCTATTTTTGCCCTTGGGTCTAAAGTAAGTCTCCTGTAGACAGCATATAGATGGGTCCTGTTTTTTAATCCATTCTGCCACTGCATGTCTTTTGATTGGTGATTTTAGTCCATTAACACTTAATGTTATTACTGTAAAAGCAGTACTTTCTTCCACCATTTTGTCTTTGGGATTTTATATGTCATATCTAATATTTTTCTGTTTATACCTTTACTGATAATCTTCATTTCTACAGTCTTCTTCAGACCTCTCTCTCCTGTCTTTTCCTATCCACTCCCTTTAGTATTTCTTGCACAGCTGGTCTCTTAGTCACAAATTCTCTCAGTGATTGTATGAAATTATTTTACTCTCCCTTTCATTTTTGAAGGACAGTTTTTCTAGGTATAGAATTTTTGGTTGACAGTTTTTCTCTTTCAGAATCTCAAATATATCGTACCACTGTCTTCTTCCCTCCATGTTTTCTGCTGTGAAATCCACACATAGTCTTGTCGAGCTCCCTTATATGTGATGGGTTGCTTTTCTCTTGCTGCTTTCAGAATTCTCTCTTTGTCTTTGACATTTGACAATCTGATTAGTAAGTGTCTTGGAGTATGTCTATTTGGATTTGTTCTGTTTGGGGTATTCTGCACCTCTTGGATCTGTAATTTTATGTCTTCCATAAGAGGTAGGAAATTTTACTAATTATTTCCTCCATTAGTCTTTCTGTGCATTTTCCCTTCTCTTCTCCTTCCGGGACAACCACACATGTATATTAATGTGTTTCATGTTGTCATTCGATTCCATGAGACCCTGCTTATATTTTTCCATTCTTTCTGCTATATTTTCTTTTGTGCGTTGGATTTCAGATATCCAGTTCTTTAGTTCATTAATCCTTTCTTCTGCCTCTTCAAATCTATTGCTATAGGTTTACATTTTTTTTCATCTCTTCTATTGGGCCTTTCATTCCCATAACTTCTGCTATTTGTTTTTTCAAACTTTCACGTTCTTTTTTATGCTCACCCTATGTCTTCTTTATATCTCCCTAAACTAATTGATTTGATTTTTGATGAGATTTTCCATGTCTGCTCAAACATCCTGAATTAGTTGCTTTAATTCCTGTATCTCATTTGAAGTGTTGGTTTGTTCCTTTGACTAGACCATATCTTTGATTTTCCTAGTATGACTCAATGCTTTTTGTTGGCATCTAGGCATTGGGTTACCTTAATTAGTTTATTCTGGAGGTTGTTTTCACTCTTTTACTTATGGTTTTCTTGCTAGATGGCTTTGTTCTCTATCTGTTCTTTGACATTCACTTCAACTTATTCTATACCTCTAGCATAGGTTCTGTTTAATCAGAAGTTTTCAGTTCTTGATGCAAAAGAGCCTTTTCAGAACTGGACCCCTGCTCTCTGAGTTTGCCATGGAGTAGGTATCTGGCTCTGTTTTTCTCCAGGCTCCATGTGCCAGCGTTCCCTAATAGCATTTGTTTCCCATTTCTTGGGGTCCAGCCGTGTTCCAGTTTTTTGTGCTGTCCAACTCAAAAAGTCTGTTTTTTTTTTTTCTTTTTTTCCATTAGCTCTGCCCCACTCTGCCAGGCAAAACTCCTGGTTCCTTCAGTGCTTATTCCAGGTATATCTGTGCTGGTGGCCTGTTTTCAGTTGTCAGATTTGTTAATTTATTCTGCAATTAAAGCATGGTTGAGCTAAGCCCTTGCTACTAGTAAAGTCTGTTTCCTTTCCCCTCAGGGAATCAGCTTGCCATGCCTGTGGGGGAGGAGTGCCAGCCTCCATTGTTTTGGGGACTTAGAGTTCCATGTGGGGTCTCAGCCATTCCATCTGATCCATACTGGCATAAGGTGTGTCTGGTCACTGATATTTCCCCAGCAGTTGTTCTCTACTGCTCCTGGCTATTTACTAGCTGCTCTGGAGGATGAACTAAATTCCACACCTTACTATGCTGCCATCTTGCCCTGCTTCCCTGTTGAACTAGGTTTATTACTAATAATAAGTATGTTTCTATGCTGTTCTCTGTACTTTATATATGTTAATAATTTAATGTTCCAAAAAAACTTATGATGTTAAGTTCTACTGACAGCCCAGTTACAGATATGGAAACTGAGGCACAAGGAGGTTAAATAACACTCAAGGTCACACCCATGGCAAGTAGCTTCTAACCCAGGAAGTCAAACCTTAAACCACTCCTAACAACCACATTACACTGCTTCTTAGGTAATTTGTCTTCTTGCTATTTCAGAGGTGATCTTTTTTTCTTCAAAATAAGGTTGTTTTTGTGGGAGACCTGGGTTCGATTTCCGGGCCATGCACCCAAAAAATAATAATTAAAAAAAAGATTTAAAAAATGTATAAGGTTGTTTAGATTATTAAATGAATTTATCTCTATAAAGCATTTTAAGGGTCTTGGCATGCAGGAAGCACTTCATAAATGTTAGTCCTTAATGCTGTTATCATTTTATATTTTCTAAAACACTAACACATGAATAAAGAGAAGCCGTTGATTTGCGTAAGCTAACTTTGTAACAAGCCATGTATGGTGGTTTGTAAATGTATGTACCTCAGAAAGGCTTGTTCTTAAAATTAAGCCATTTCTGTGGGTGTGAACCCATTGTAAGTAGTACCTTTTGATGAGGCTACTTCAGTTAAGGTTTGCCTACCTCATTCAGGATGGGTATTAAACCTATTCCTGGAGTCCTTTAAAAATGTAATGAATACAGAGAGAGAGAAAGGCCATGGAAGCAAAAAGCTGAAATGCAACAAAATCTTGAATGGAAGGGAGAGACCAGCAGACACCGCCATGTGCCTTGTCATGTGGCAGAGAGCCAAAGATCATTGGCAGCCAGTCTTCAGGAAGAAAGCATCACCTTTATGATGCCTTGATGTGGATGTTTTCCTGGCTTTAAGCTGTAGGGTAATAATTTCCCATTGTTTAAGCATACATGTTGTATGGTATCTGTTTTGAGCAGCCTAGGAAACTAAACACCATGTTATTGCTTTCCTTTATTATTTTTAATAATTTTCATGTTGACTCTCTTGTGTTTTCTAAGTATACATTTTTCAAATAGCAGTTTTGCTTCCTTCTTTCTAAGTGTCTATTCATTACTTTATTTCTTGTGTATTTACATGGCCTGGAGTTTCCAGAGCAATGATAAGTAAGAGAATGAGAGAAATCTCAATTTGTTCCTGACCTCAGTCTCAATAAAAATAGGCATACTTTTAGAGTTTCTCCATTTTGTTGGATTTCAGGGTACATTTATCCATCTACTGGATATGTAAAATAATGGCAAAGAAGTATCCATCTACTGTTATTTTATGAAAAAAGTTTTCATTACAAATGTATCTTAATTTTAACAGATATCTTTTGAACATTAATTACTCTGATAAATGCTTTCCCTCTGTGATCACTTATCAATATTGATTCATTGCAATACATTCTGTAATATTGAACTACCCTTATTTTCCTCAACTGGACTGTACTTGGTTGTGCTGTAGTATTCTACAAATTTATGGTTGAATTGTATTTGGTAATATATTATTAGGATTTTGCCTCAGTATACTCAAGATTGATCTCTAGAGGTTCTGGTGTGTGTGTGTGCTTCCATGTTATGCTGACTTTGAGAAAGAAACATGAAATCGTTAATTTTTGCTCTGTTCTCTATGTTCTATTTTCTATGTTCTAAAACAGTAATAGCATTGTCTCTTTCTACTCATTGAATGTTTCAGAGAATTCGCTTGTGAAACCATCTGGGTTTGATGCTTCTTGTGAAGGTAGATTTTTTAAAACTTTTCCAAGTTTGCACATGATTATCAGTTGCATTAGGTTTCATTAGGTTTTCCCTCTCTTTGAAGATCAACTTTGGTCATTTGTATTTCCTTAGAAAAAAAATCATTATTTATATCAGGTTTTGCCTAGAGTTTTAAAATACATTCTCTTATGTTTTATTAACATTGTCTTTATCTGTAGTTGTTTCTCTGGTCTCATTTCTAAATTTGCGTGTTTGTATTTTCTCCTTTTTTCTTTAATACAGATTTATTTGTTTAATTATTTAAAACTTCCAGCCATGGATTGGTTTTATTTATAGGCCCAGTTTTCTTTTTTCTTCAGCTGCATGATTTGAATGCCCAATTTATTTATTTTAATTCTACTTGCTATGGTATAGGATGTGAATGTTTATTTTTTCTCTAATAGTATTCGCTTCCCATTTTATGATTATTTTATTTAAGAATTTAAGAAAATACATAATTCTGGTTTTAATTTTCCCTTAACCCAAAATTAGCTGAAGAGTTTCCCTTTTCTTTTTAGTTACCAATTATTTGAGATTTTTGTTTACATGATTCTATTTTTGCTTTTATATGCTATATTTGCAATGTAGTTAAAAGAATGAGGTCTGTATTATTTCTACTTATTAGAATTTGTTGAATTTTTTTATGTCCTAATATATCAACATGACATTTGGAAAAAATTTATTTTCTGTTTCTTCAGGATCTGGAGTTTGTTCTACATTTATTAGGTTACCCTTACTATGTTAGTCAGATCATCATATGCTCACTTCTTTCTAACTATAGCTATGTAATGTGTTGGAAGGGGTGAAGGAGTGTTGCATATTATAACTGTGTTTCTGTTGATTGCTCCTTCCTTTACAATAACTGTCATAAATCCAAATTTATGACAGTTATTGTAAAGTACTACTTTTTTGTTATTTACTTTTAAATCAGCCTTGGTGATGTTCCTACTTATTTTTCGTTAGGATTTTCTTAACAGTCCTTTGACGATAGCTTTATTCTCAACCTTTCTGAGTTTCTTCTAGTATGACCAGATTTCATATTTTGACTTAACTTGCAATTATATTTATTTTAGTTGCTAAGTCTATTTGCATATTTTGCTGTGTTTGGGCTTATTTATTCTATTACTTGATGACATACTTTTTTATTACTTTGGTTGCTTACTGTAATGGTTTGGAGGTGTATGTATCTCAGAACAACATGTTCTTAAACTTAATCCATTCCTGTGGGTGTGAACCCATTGTAAGTAGGACTTGTTGATGAGGTTTTCAGTTAAGGGGTGACCCAGGATGGACCTTAATCCTATCACTGGAGTCCTATACAAGCAGAATGAAACTCAGACAGAAACAGAGACACAGAAGGAGCTCAGAAGCTGAAATCAACAGAATTCGGAAGGGAAGAGAAAGGCCAGAAGAGTCCACAGCGTGCCTTGCCATGTTTCAAGCTAAGGACCAAGGATGGCTGGCAGCCAGCCCCAGAACTGTGTTCAGGGAGGTGAACACAGGTGAAGACTTTCTCTTAGCCTCAAAGCCATGAGTTAATGAATTCCCACTCTTTAAGCTGACCATTGCTTGATAAGGAAATTAGTTCTCTTATATTTCCTCATACCTCCTCTCTATTCTTCCCCTTTCCAATATTCATCAAAATTTCTGAGAATTTTAATCATTATGCAGATAGATAATGATAGCTAAATTGATAGCTAGATGATAGATAAATGTTGTGTAGATTTGTTTCAATGTTTATGGTATTTGTATTTTTTTCTGGAACCATAATTGTCATTTGTTTTTCCTTAGTTCTATATTTAAATAGAGTTGATGCTCACTTTTATGCTAATAAGTTTCATCCTCATCTTCCTGAATTCCTTTTTCACTTGGATTCAGTACCGGAATGACCCAATTTCCTCATAAAATAGATTTTTCAAAAAGACCTTGTGTTTGGGTTGCCAGATATAGCAAAAAAAAAAATCAAGGTCTCAAGAAAAAACAAAAATTAAAATTAAAAAATCAGGTCTCCCAGTTAAATTTGAATTTCAGATAAACAATGAATAATTTTTTTAGTATAAGTATGTACCATGCAATGTTTGGGACATACTTATAGTATAATATTATCTGTTGTTTATCTTAAATTCAAATTTAACTGGGCATCCTGTATTTTATCTGACAACACTACCATATGTGAATTGTATTCTCTGAGTCCTTGTTTATGTGGACATGCCAGACTGTTACCTTCTAAATCCGAAGGACAACTTATTGGGCTTTAGAAAGCTGGGGCCTTTTTTTTTTTTTCACATAGGATCTTATATGATGTGGTTCCACTATTTCCTGATAGTGAATGTTCTTATGGCGAATAGGAGGATATGCAAGTTGTTTTTCTTTCTTTCTTTTTTTTTCCTTCCTAAATGACTTGCTTATTCTGGCTGCAAGCCTACAGAATCTTTTTCTCTGTCCTTGTAGCTGAGAAAACTCTTTAACTATGTTTTGTTATTATTAGTTCTAATATTTCCCCCTGCCCTTTCATTTGCAAATTCATTTCTTTCCCTATATCTATGACTATTCTCCTGTTGCATTTTTCTATTCTCCATATGTTAAATCATTACCTGCACTACATGTTTATTATCTACTCTCTAATTACTTTTCATTTCTTTGCTTTTTCCTTCATATTCCATTCATTATCTCAAGTCTTTTTTCCATCTTACTGATTCAACTTTACTGATTTTGCTTTCATTGTAATGTATTTATTATTTCCTAATGGCCTCTGTTTCTTTTTTAGCCTCCTCAGGTGTGTCCTTAGTTTTGCAGTCTCCCCTTTGTAGTTCATATCTCACCTTGTTTTATCACATTGTTTATCTCTTGTTTCTTAGGTCTCTTGTCTGTTTAGATCCTTTGAGAGAGAGAGTAGATCTCGCTGCACTTTTTTTTTGGTCATATTTCCTGGAGTACAACTTGGCATGGATTCCTCACTGGTCTTTGGCATGCTGTATTAATTTTGTTGGTTTAAGAGGTAGGGGTAGTTCAAAGTATTTTTGCATGGCTGCCATAGTGATTTCTACTCATCATTTTTGTGGTAGGTCTTTGAAAAATCAAAAGGAAGAGATAAACTCTGTGAATTATGATATCCCTATTCCTTTATGTTGCAATATTTGTTCAAGGTCTCCATGTGTCAACCAGATTTTAAGCTTGTATCTTAACTATCTTTTCCCTCCAATCTGCCTAAAAGCAGCACCTTTTGCTTACATCTGAAGGATGCTTGTTGATTTCACCTATTGAATAAGTTAATGAATGGCTATAGATTCACAAGACCTAAAAGAGGAGGCACGGAACTCAGGACTTATAGATTCAACTGACTTGACATCTAATTCCTGTTAATTCTGAAACTGGGGAGTACTACCCATTCCCCCTAGATTCTATGTGAAGAAACATTCAGTGCACTTAAAAGAGCTTAGCAATTTACAAGTAAACTGTAGCTATGAGGTCAGACCTCCCTCGGGACATTTGCATTGTTGACAACCAAGATGCAGAAGTTTACAAACAATCCCATAAAATGAGGAGTCCTGACACAAGGCCCTGGGTTGGGAGTGGGGGAAAGTGCATGGAGCAGAAGTTAACATAATTCTTGGAACTCAGAAGCAAGAGAGAGGGGTGGGGTTTTAAAGAAACCAGAATAACCCATGTAAAACCTCATATTAAAATTATCAACAGCAATAATACCAGAAATATTAATTGCAAGCACTTAGAAGCTCGGTTTTACCCTAAAAGACTACAGAGATGTTTGATCAAAACAGTAAGATGATGAAAAACCATTCTAGAAAAGTGAGTGATGTTGCTTGGGATGATTTGAGGAATGGAGAGATTTGAGGAAAGAAGGACCATTACTGTAACATATTTACAAAATGCTGGGGCCTGTACAGTTGTGGTTGAGAACATGAGAAAGAAGAAGAAAGAGGTGAGATGAGCCACAAATTCCTTCCCCTGCCTGGGTATCAATTTCCTCTTCTATAAGATGAGAGAATTGGATGGCATGGTACAAAAGTACCTATCTCATGTTAATTTTTTTGCAAGTTTATGAAAGTAAAAGAAAAGCACCGTGCTAGAAAAATACTATTTTTACATATTTCATAAAATGTATCTTAAAAATATATACATAAAATAGCTGTTTATTATAGGAAATTATATATATGTATGCATGTATATATGTGTGTGTGTGTGTGCATGTGTTTTACGCATATACATATGTATATAAAGTATATATAATTGATGTATATAATTTCCAGTCCCTCATTGATACAGATTCCGGTAAACCAAGAGTACTTTACTTGCAGGAAGAGCTGGTATCCATGGGATATGAGATTTCAGAGGGAGAGAAATACAGAGATACCTGAGGAAGGATGATGGAAGGAAAATTCAGTGGTGCTGGGAGAAGGAAGGGTGAGAGGGGAAGTGTCCAGTGTGAGACCAGCTGATTGCCTTAAATGGACACCAGCAGAAAAGAAAATTTTCTAATAAGATTTTAATTATGCTGCTTGCTGTGGGGTGTGCTGTGTTGCCTCCAACTTCCTGCAAAATATTTAGGAAAAGAGGTAGTATGTTCTACAGGTTAAGAGCAAAATCAGTAGACCTAAATTGAATTCTGTTTTTTTTTTTTTGCTTATTATTTATTTATTATTACTTCTTCCAACTTCGTCTCCTAATATGTTCCACCTTTGTCCCAACTCATCAGCAACTCCATCTTCTACCACGTTCTAGAATGCCCCATGACTCTTCCCACTGCTAACTTTGCACATCGTGGCTCCTCCATGTGGAATACTTTCCCATCCCCTCTTCCCTGACTCAGCGCTAACCCACTCAGACTTCAGAACTCCCTTCAAATATCACTTCTTGGAGAGGGCTTCCCTGATATTTACCCTCTCTACCCCAAATCTAAGTCAGTTTCTTTTGAACCTACACTCTCTTAGGAGCTCATTCTATACTTATCTCATTCCTCAGGGTGATAATTTTTCAATATTGGCCTGCCCCTCTAGGTGGAACCTAAACTACAGGGGAGAAACTCACAACTCTATGTTCGATGTGAGTTTTCTCATGATCCAAATGAGATGCTCTCTGAAGGTCCCATTTCTAATCTTGCTCCCCTCCCCATTTATCTACCTTACTCTGCAAAAATAACTCCTTATTCTCATCTCCACCATAATTCTTTATACTAAAGGTTCTAGAAGCATCACCCCATATCCACCCAGGTTCATTTTAACTCAAAAGTCACGGCCTATTCTCTAAGGGACCATTTCCCCAAGTATGCATAATTCAAATTACAAAGTGCTCCAGGTGGCCTGAGCAGAGAATTACACAGCCTTGACACTCCATGTCCAAAGAAGTGTCTGTTCTTGACGTACATGTACAGTATGAGAGGTGGGGTGGGTGGGAGGGGAACGAAGCAGAATGGGCAGAGTGGAGGGACTGGTACGACAGATGGAACAGTTCAATATTGGAGCAAGAACTTTCAACCCTTTCATCTTCAAGTTCTCCTCATCAGGCTGACTTACAGACTTTCTTTAAATTTTGGATTATCCAGAAGTAGCTGTTTAATCAAATACATGCACCTACACACACAAACACACATACCCACATCCACACATCCACATAAACACCACACCTCCCAAGAAACAACATTAACTCTCAGATATAGTACAGTCTAAACCAGGGGACACAAACTGGGAGTCCCTGGGCCAAATCCAATGCACAGTGTGTCATGCAAAAATTATACAATTTCATGTAAAAATCTAGACTTCTGGCTTCTTTTTTTTTTTCACATGGGCAGGCACCGGGAATTGAACCTGGGTCCTCAGGCATGGCAGACAAGCACTCTTACCTGCTGAGCCACCGTGGCCCGCCCTTTGGCTTCTTTTTTAAAAATGGAAATTTTTGATTGGCTGGAGCTGAGCAATGTTGGCCCTTTAGACTAAGTCATGTTCTCCCCAGGGTGCCACATGCACTGCCACTCCAAATCATCCAGCTGGCAACACTCAAGCACTTTACCTGCCAGTCCCCTATAAGAGTTTGAGTTGTTAACCCCTAGTGTAACTCTTAAGATGGGAGAGAAATATTTTCCTATTGTGCCTTAATTTTCAAGGCCATATCAGTTAATAGAGTTAGTACTTTTCATTGTCGATCAGGACAGGTAAAGTCCTTTGGTTATCCATCTTCTTTACTCCCCACCCCCCACCCTAGTTTTATTTTTTTACTTTTTATTTTGAAACAATTTCAAACTTACAGAAAAGTTGCAAAAATAATACAGAGAACTCCAGTATACTCCATACCCATTTGCCACATTAGTTGTATCACTTTCATTCTCTCCCTCTGTACACACACATACACACACTCAGGCCAACACACACAAATACATATGTAGCCAAAGTAGGTTTGTATACATCATGCTCCTTTACTACTTAACACTTCCATATAAATTTCCTAAGAACATAGCTCTTCACTTACATAACTGCAGTAAGTAATTTATCAAGTTCAAGAAATTTAACATACAATCTATATTCCATTTTTTGCTATTGTCACAATAATTAACTTTGGGGAATTTTCTCCTCTATTATTAGGTCTAGTCCAGGATTTAATTATAATTTGATTATCATTGTCTCTTTAGTCTCTCTTTTTTCAATTGTACTAACATATACTTTTCTTATTTCAATGATTCCCAAGCATATAATTCAATGACATTAATCACATTCACAGTGTCATGCTCCCATCACCTCCATCCATTATTCAAACTCTCCCAGCACCCTAAATAGAGACTTTGCACCCACATGCAGTAACTCCCCAATACACTTCCCCCTTGCCCCTGGTAAACTGTTTGCTACTTGCTGGTAACAAGAAAAAGTCCATTGTTGAGTCATCTGTCTCTTTTCTTTTGTTTGTTCTTTTTTGCGTGGGCAGGCACTAGGAATCGAACTCAGGTCTCTGGCATGGCAGGCAAGAACTCTGCCTGCTGAGCCACTGTGACCTGCCCAAGTCAACTGTCTCTTAATGTCAACCCACATAAAGAAGTTTGGTTGGAGCTTAAAAATTACTGCTCATGAGGGCTTAACTAAACTCTAAGACTGGGTCCATTCTCCTCCCCAGATTATTCAGGTACCAAGGTAGAAATAGGTGGTTGTGGGGATGTTAAAGGCTGGAAGAGAGAGAGGTCAGGAGGCTGTTGTTGTCGGGCAGGTCAGAGGCTGAGAGTCTGAAATCTAGCAGTGGCCACAGGAACAAGAGGAGGGGAGAGATGCTATTGGTTTACCATCAAAATACACAGCATACTGTCCTTTCTATATGAAGATGATGTACTGATTTACTGTCACAATATCCTGCATTTACATTGCTGATTTTTTCCCAAAAGATTCTAATCTTCTACTCTCTTGGACCTAAACACATGCTTTTAAAATCTGTATGTCCATAATATAAATGAAAACAATTACAGACTCCATTTAAAGTTGAAAGAAACCTATGATTTTGCTTTCTGTCCAACTGGCTAAATAAACACAGCAATCAAAATCCAATTTAGTGGCAAGACAGTGACTATAAGTTGTGTTTGAACTAAACACAGGATCTGTCTCTCATGAAGGGACTAAAAACAAGTCTTTCCTAATAGCCTGATAGTAACTTCAGTTCTGGTCATTTCCCTTGGCTGAACACACCTCTTATATGTGCAAGGCCACTTTTTGAAGCAAGGTCAAAAGTTTATAATCTGTACTTCACATGTGCTAAATCATGCTGCCTATGTGTATCAATAATGCGTTCTTATATTCCTATTGCCACTTATTGTATTTAGGGGCTTTAAGCAGACTCCATTTACAGTGGATACTATTCCCCACTTCAAATGAAATTGGCAAAGAATGGGTGCAATGAGCACTCAATTAATATTTGTTGGGAGAATGAATGAATGGATGAATAAATGAATGAACGAATGCACTAAGAAACATTATTCTTGAAAACCAGTCTTAAGAGAATTGCCAACTGTGAAAAGTTTCCCTGACACATTATAAGCAGAGTTTGGCAATCCAAACAAGGTTTTATGATAATGTAAGTAGATACAATGCAAAACACTATGAGAGACGTCCCTACCTGCCTAGGGAGGAAATAGAGCTACAGGCAGGAAAGGTGTGAAGGTGAAGAAGAGAAAGCAGTCAAGGCACATGAATCACACCCAAGACTCAAAGTCAAGACCTTGGGCAGAACACTGATAATAAAAAAAGATGAATTTGGAGGGTATCCCAGTTTGTTCCTCACTTTCTAGCCATGCACTAGGAAAATGTTAAGCCCTCTTTGAAAGGTTTCATGTTTAACTGGGCAGTAAGGCAACATGAAACCCATGAGCTCTGTGAATGGGTTGGAGGTAGATTTGGGGTTCTCCATAATTGGTATATGGTGTGTAGGGGATCTAGAAGTCCCATGAGCCCTGGTTGAGTGTGCAAAGGGGCTAAGAATATCTGCAAACTAGAGAAGCGTCAGAAAAGAATGCAGAAGCTTTGTAACCAAACTCTAGGAATAGTACATTGACAGTAAGTGCAAGCCTGATGCTCCAAAAGGCTGGGTAGGTTTGAGCACATATTAGTGGACACTGGTATATAGATGCCCAGGGACCAAAGAACACCAACCAACTAATAGCAGAAGCCACTGTGGTCCCAGAGACAGTTAGTTACAGTCCCAAAGACCCCCATCTCACCACCATGAGGACACATAAACTTGCCATTATCTCTAGTTACGAACTTGACCAGAAGGAAAAGAATGGGGATGGTTGTGAGGAGATGGGCAGGAGAACTCTTAAATACTGAGCTGAGCATTTCCCCCAAAAGAGCCTGTTTTAAACTGAAAGAGACTGCTTAAAGCCCCCAAATACAATGGGTGGCAATAGGAACATAGGTACACACAGGCAGCATGATGTAGCACATGTGAAGAACACATTGTAAAATTTGACCTTGCTATGAGAAAAAGATGAGATAATCATGCATAAGGGCAAATTATTTCAGAAGCAAGAAAAAGAGAAAAAGAAATGAAGCACTGTTTCATCAACTAGTGATGGGAAATGTGGTGGGTTGAATCATGTACCCCAAACGAACACATGTTCTTGATCTTACCCTGTATCCCTGTGCACATGAGCCCACTGTAAACAGGGCCTTTTGAAGATGTGAGTTCTAGTTGAACTGTAGCCAACTGAATTAGGGTTAACATTGTAGGAAGCCTTAGAGAGTCCAGAAATCAGAGACTCTAGAAAGAAGAGGACATCTCCCTTTGATGGGAGGCAGAATCGCAAGCCAAGGAGCCCGAGGGATTGAAGCAAGCCATCAACAGAATGCTACTGACTGGGTAGAGAGCAAACCTTGCCAGTACCTTGATTTGGGACTTCTTATAGCCTCAAAACCATGAGTCAGTAAATTCCTGACGTTTATGCCCACCCACTGTGTGTTGTCATAGCAGCATGACAAAGACAGGAAACAACATACAAAAGAATGTTTGAAAGAAGAAAAGAAATGATCATCTTTCCTCACCACAGTGAATATATTAGCATTATGATCTCCAAATTAAGGTGATGAACCCAAAGGTCTCGACTAAGAGCTTAAGGCAATCAGTCAGGGTATAGCAGGAAACAGACAGGACTGTAGGCAGGATTAAGAGATGGAGAAGCTGCTACCACTCCTTGTTCTGAAGGGGCAATGGGAGTGACTTGTGTAAATCTAGTAAGAGATGGAGGCATGTGTGCCATTCTGAATCTGTGATGGACCCCAGAAAAGCCATGCCCTTTGATCCTCATTCAATATTGCTGGGTGGGAGAATTTTGATTGTTTCTATGAAGATGTGACCCACCCAATTGTGGGTGGTAATTTTGATTAGATGATTTCCATGGAGGTGTGTCTCCACCCACTGAAGGTGGAGTTGCTTGCTGGAATCCTTTAAAAGAGGAAACGTATTGGAGAGAGTCCCTTTTGGTAGAGCCACATGAAAGCCAGCAGATGCCGCCATGTTTGCCATGTCCCCTTCCAGCTGAAAGAGAAATGTTGAACGTCATCGGCCTTCTTGAATCAAGGTATCTTTCCCCAGATGGCTTAAATTGGACATTTCTATAGACTTGTTTTGACTGGGCCTTAGAACTGTAAACTAGCAACTTATTAAACTCCCCTTGTTAAGAGCCATTCTGTTTCTGGTATATTGCATTCCGGCAGCTAGCAAACTAGAACAGCTTTCCCCCAGGAAAAAGATCCACCCTGGCGGATAATAATGCCCTGACCTCCCTCTCCTCCTGTCCTGCATCTTACATTTTCTACTAGTGCTTCCCTTTGGCCAAGTCCACCTGGAAGCCATAGGCTAAGGAAGACCAGGTAATACAACCCACTGAGGCCAGCATCCCAAAGAATAGAGCAAGGCAGAGAAAGATAGTGAACAGATTTGGGGAGGGGGCTACAAGTGGAGAATGACCATCACAATCTGACCACACAGAGTCGTACCAAGCTGCCTCCTGAAGCACTGGAGATACAGAGATGCAGAGTCTCTGTATGTCTGTGTGATTCTCTAAAACCAGAAAAGAGCAGCGGCCCAAGAGCTGTGCTTGGGTGGCCAACTGAATACCTGAAAAGAATTTGTTTTCCAATTTTCCAAAGAAATTAAGAAATTTCCATCATCCTACCCAAGGCTGTGATGTCAGACTGTTTTAGTCTCAGCTAAGCTACTTCAAACATTGTCACGTATTTCTATAAACTTGAGCTATGGCAGTTCTGTTTTCACGGGTTTCAATATACAGTGGAGAGGCAAAGGCTGTGTCTATATGTCATAGATATTCTGGTCACAAGGCACACCATGCTGCATGAGAGACAAGCCAATGGGCCCTGCCAGACCAAACTGACCTCATTTTGCAATCCCGGCTTTGGGGGATTTTATTTTAAAACCTGAGTATTTATACAGTTTGCATTCTTTCAGAGGTGATAGATTCTATTAACCTTCAAGAGCTCTCATTTGCTTTATCTTTTTGCTAGGAGAAGCCAGGCTGCCTGGCTCAGAGGACCTAGCTGATTTGGCTTAGTTTAGCTATACCTGTTGCTATTAAACACAGAGCAGAATTATTTTAAGTTCAATTTTTACATTAAACATAATAATTTGCTATGTTTGCATTCCTGAGGACTCTTTGGACACTATAATTTATTTCATTGTTCTGATGCTGCTCATCTCCCCCTCCTCCCTCTTGAACTTCATGCTCTCCACCAGGGGGGATGTTGGGAAGGGTAGGTAAGAGGCAGCTGCAACAGGGAATAGGATGGGAAAAAAAATTGCTAGAACAGTCACCAAGACTCCTAGGTCCAACTGAAGAAGCTGGGGATAACGGACTAATTAATTTGAGTAGAATCGAGAGAGTAGAATTTAGAGAACTGTGAGCTTATCTGTTTCCATTCTCTTACCTTGGATAATTCATTTGAAATCCAGTCACTTTGGCACATTATATGCCTAGCCCTAGATTTTTCACAGGTTCTGTATGTAAACTATAGGTGCTGGAGTTATCCTGATGTGCAGCGAAATATCAGGTCTCGACTATGGTGTGACCTTGGACAGGTTGCTTATCATCTCTGATTGCCATGTAGAATTTTCTACTCAAAGTGTGCTCCCTGGACTGGTGCTGATGCATGCATTTTGCAGTACTGGCTGATGGGGATTGAGTTGTGTCCTCTAAAAGGCTTGTTCAAGTCCTAACCCTTAGTCCTGTGGCTATGAACTCATTTGTAAATAGGATCTATGAAGATCCTGTTCAGATGAGGATAAACCAAATTAGGGTGGGTCTTAATTCAATAACATTGGAGTTTTTATAAGCAGAATAAGACAGAAGGGGACAACACAAATGACTAAGGGACAAAAGAAGACAGATGGACATGTGATGGAGGCAAATATGGAGATACAAGTCTCTGGCAAGCCACCACGAGAGTGCTACAGACTTTGCAGAAAGCACATCCCTGCTGACACCCTGATTTTGGACTTCTAGTTTCCAAAACTGTGGGACAATAAATTCCTGTTGTTTAAGCCAACCAGACTGTTATATTTGTTATAGCAGCCCCAGTAAACTAAGATATTGGTCACTGACAAAACAAGAATAACAACCAAAGAGTTGGTATTTGATTTATAGCAATTTGATATTGATGTAGCCCCCAACCACATGGTCAGTGGACTGGCCTCACTGAGCAAGGTATGGACAAAACTATAGGTTTATACTGTAAGGGAAGACAAAAGAAACAACAGAGAACCTGGTCTTTCCCTCAAGACAGTTTGAGAAGCACTGGTAAGGATGACGCTCTCAGATAAAGCACATGAAGCAGGCAGCAGTACCTGACATCTTACAAGCCCTCAAGAAGCATGAGCTCGCTTCATTCCTATGTCCCCAAAGGAGACTCAAGGGAACTTGTGGCCAACACCTGAGTTCCATACATCCTGATCCTGCTCCAACAGAAAATGTGTGGATGAACCCTGATAAAAGGCTGCCTTAGCTATCTTTGGGAGGAAAGGTGTACATGTGATTCTCTGTCCCCAAACTGACTGTGAAATTTGCAGGGTTCAAATCAGAAGTTTACACTCATCTCTCAACCCAGGAGGAGCCCCCATCCCAGGATCTATACACAACATTAGTTTAAAATATGCTTTAATGTATATAATACAGTCATTTCCAAGGGTCTGAGAATTTTTCCCAAATGATTCCCAGGCAGTTCATTCATTTGCATTGAGCAGCCTTTCTTTACATTAGAGAAGTTGTGGGTTTACAGAACAATCATGCATAGTATACAGGACTTCTATATTCCTATATATATATCACCCTCTTATTAACACCTCTTATTATTACTCCTATCATTAGCAATGTCTTTTAGGTCTTTTCTTAAAAATTGTTTTTAAAGAAATAAGCGCTCATATTCGGTGCGCTAAAGGCCAACTCACTTTTACCACAACTGTAGTTTAGGTATATTTTTAGTTTGGACTCTAACATACCTCAGTTATGAGATGTCCAAGCTACAGGCAAATTGTCCATCTAATGCAGCATTAAGTATCCCTTGGGTGATGTTTTAATCTTGTGCAAAAAATAAAATGTTCAAACCCTATGACAAGTTTGCTGTTGGAAGAGAAGCTTGTCTTAGAGCCCGCTTGGTTTGCCGGCTGTATCAGTTGTGGCCTTGACCCTACTGCCCAGACTCCATGTAGGACTTGGAAAATTTTGGAAAGCTATAAAAAATTTGGAAAGTTCAGCAAGGCCCTGGCCAGTGTATTTTGTTAAACTTGCTTTCCAATGACTGCTTGTGTACACCACTTCAGAGGGAAATAATGAGCATGAAATTCAATTATACAAGCACCCAGTTAACCATCTCAACCAGAATTGTTTCCCTAATCTTTTATTTTGAAGATAAAGTGAAAATCTAAAGTTACTCTCCTTCTGATGGCATTTTATCCCCTTTGTAAGGCGGCCAAGAGAATTCCCTTCAACCTAAGGCTTTGGACTTCAAAGTCAGCTCTCTTCATAGCTTCTGTCCTGCTTTTGAACCTGAATTTATGTTGTCTGTATGCTGAGAAAAGTGGACCAAGCCTAACCCACTATCAGTTTGGCCCTGGAGGGAAGATGAACTGCTACTGTAGGCTGAGAAATGCTGAACTAAGTCCAGACAGAATGTGGCATCCTCTGTTCTGCCGGAGTAATCAGAGTAATCACTGGACCTGGAAGGAAAGTGAGAATATCCTTCAGAGCTCTGGAAGGTCTAGCTCAGTTCATGATATAGAACTGAACAGAGATACACCCTTGAACAGAGATGGAGGGACCAGAGTACACTGAAAAGAGAAAGTCTGGAAAGTTCAGTAGGACCTTCTTTTTAAACATCCTTATTCCACCCTTGCCAACTGCCATTTTAAACACTTAAGCCTACCCACTAGGACTTACATTTCAGCTCACCTGCCCTGCTTGTGAGACCATGTCTCATTCACCTGTGTGGATGAGTCAGCAGCAAGAATGATACCTGACCCCTGGACAGCACTTTAAAGTGTTTCCTGAATGCATGCTCCACCACAAAGCATTCAGATACAGTGACTGTGCCCTCAGGATTCATGCCATGATGCTTAAAAACACAGTATCTTAGGAAATGGTGCTTTCTGCTCCTTGCCCTCTTTTCCTACTATTTCCTACCCAAGGAGCTTCCCTAACACAAATCCAAAGCCATGCACTGACCTAAAGCACAGTTCTGCATCTCCCACTGTTAGCATTTTCTATGCAAGGATGACACTGAAAATAGAGCACTATCATTTTTCGCTGGCAGAGTCTGTTTTACCAAATGCAAAGATTCATAAAGAATGATGAATAGAGTTTATAGTGTTTGTATGACTGGCAGATAAAGCTGGGCTGAAACTGGTGAAGGAAGAAGGTCAGCTTTTAGGTCAGACACCAATAAGAACTTCCTGCTGGCCAGAGTTGTAATAAACCAGAACAAGACCATTCAACAGCCTTCTCCAAAGAAGCTAACAAGTACGTGGTTAATAAAAAAGACTTAATTCATATGTGTTGCTTCCAGAGCCAAAGGGATGGATTGCACGTGCTCCTTATCCCATATGTCTATCTGCCAGATTCTTTTGCATCCTTGAAGCAAATTTCAGATGCCCACAGAATGTTATTTATATCCTCTTTATTGCAGTTATGATTCATCAACACATACTGATTGATTACTAATATGTCCAGATGCTGTTCTACTATGGGGACAAAGAAATGAACGTGACAGACCAGGTTTCTGCACTTATGGAGCCCACTCCACTGTGGGTAGGGGATTCAGATGATAAACAAGGAAGTAAGCACAAAAAAATGCTCCTAGTTGGTTTAAAGTGTTTTGGAAAATTAAAACAGGGTTTGGTGATTGAGAACGATTGGATCCTAGAGGACACTTTCCGTAGGGTGGTTAGAGAAGAACTCTGGGAGGAGGGACCCAGCCACATTTGGAGGTGGACAAGATCATTGCAAGATAAAAGAAGAGCAAGTAAACTTGGCATGATGAAGAAACAGACAGAGGTCAGTGTGAGTGGCATTCACGGAGCTAAAGTGAGGGAAGAACAGAATGAAGACAGAGAAGGAGGCCATTGCCAGCTGTCCTCTCCAGGATAGTACTTGGTCCTATCTCCTGGACTATCGTATAAGCATCTTGATGGAATTGGGTCCCCGATGCAGGGTCCCCAATGTGCCTGGCACTCAATATAGAATCTATAAATTCCTTCTTCTGTTTTTTGTTTGTTTGTTTGTTTGTTTTGGTACGGGCAGGCACCAGGAATCCAACCTGGGTCTCCAGCGTGGCAGGTGAGAATTCTGCCACTGAGCCACCGCACTGCCCTATAAATACCTTTTGTGTGAATGGATAAGGAAGTCAGTCCTCAATGGCTCAGGCCATACCCCAAGAAGAACTTTCAGGCCCCTACTCAAAGCTCTTTCAGTTATTTTCAGAGTTCCTCTGGGAGCCTCCCAGGAACCCACCAACACCAAAATCCATTCTTCCACTCCAGGTTCCCTCACTTGCAAAATCATTTTCAAAGCTGTACCACAGAATTGTCCCTGTATCTAAGACACTGAGGTTCAGACTGACAGGCAGGTCATTCTCTGCCCCCAAAGCTGCAAATGCCTCCAGTAGCCTCCAGGCACCACTGTGAGACCGCGTTCCCTGCAGCCCTCAACTGGATCACAGGGTACAGAACTGGGGAAAACCTGCTTCTTCCATTCAGTGCTTCACTATCTCACTGGGGCCCCAAGAAATTCTCCTTGTGCCTCAGTGCTCACTGAGCCTTCTAAGGAAACAGGTCATTCTCCTCTGCCTGTAGACACCGAGTTCAGACCCCAGACCTCATCTATCATGTCCATTCACCCATCAAATCCGTCTCGGTGAGCCAACACCTGTGGGCAGCTGGTCACCACCCACTGACTTGTCATTAATATTCTGTGTGGTCAAGCTGCCCCCTTGACTCAAAGACCTGACACCCTGGCATCTTAGACTCTGTTCATACCTGGCCGTGAAGTATCCATAGGAGGTCTTCAAGGTTATTGAAAAGGGTATTTTGAAGGTGAAGAGCAAACAGACTCTTGTCCTTGCCCAGAAAGGTCTGAGTGCATGCGTGTGTATGTGTGTGTATGCGTGTGTATGTGTGTGCATGCGCGTGTGCACGTACTGCAGCTCTCTGGAGCTAGAAATCAAGATATATATCCTCATTGTGCTGCTGCCAGTAGACGTTTGCCTAGCACCCCAGTGCGTGACATTTGTTTGTTCAAATGTCACACAATTCATGGCCAGTGTGGGAGCATGGGGGTGCTATGACATTGTGCAGCTGAGGACTCCCGAGCTTGGCGGCCTTCCAGAAGTGCCGCTCTGTGGCAGGCCGCCAGCTCTCACACGGCAGAGAGCATGGATGTACGTATACACACTTACACGCTACACACACACACACACATGCACACACCCGCACACGAGCAGGTGAGAGGCGCTGTCTTGGGAGGATGCCTCATTTTTTTTATGTAATTTATCCCCTATGCACAATCTTGTCCGGGGGACTTGATTTCTTTCATGTGGTTCTTTGTGCTAACGAGATTAAATCAGTTCCAATAGGTACTGGTTTAATGGAGATGATAAACTTTTATTGAACTTGAGCACATTAAAATGAAATGTAAGCAATAGGTGATTCTGGCATTCGCCTGGGGTCTCTCCCAATTTGAATAAAGCCAGCATGCCTTTTCTGGAAAATAACAGCTCCTAGTCCAGCACACTTTATGTGCTTAATTAAAATCTATTTTTATGGTATAAAAAGGAGCTAAACAATGTGACATTCGTTTTCTTCCCTAGAAGTCCAAAGAAACTATGCTTTCAACTATGAAAACAGACGGACAAGTACTTGCTTCAAAACAGATCTTCAAGTTTCATACAAAGAGCAGGTAATGCCCTGTTTTACAGCAGCCTGTCTGCTAATCTGTGATCTGTTTTGTCTGTGAATGGGATTATCATGGTGGTTTATTGAATAAGAGCCAAAAATGATGTTAAGTAAACTGTTTACACAAAGCCACCAGGCTAAAAAATCCAAACTCAGACTCATTTCAGGTTTTAACCAAAATAAACTTTATTGTAGCTTCAACGGGAAAGCTAAACCTTTCAGGGTCTGCTCAACTTGCTGAATGTGTAAAACTCGAGAGCGTGGCTCTTGGTAGAAGTTATGAAACTGTAAATATCGCGGTTAACCTCTGAAGGTGGCCTTTTCCTTGCAACTCTCTTGCACTGCTTTTACTCGGGATAGGAGTTCAACCAGGCGCCTCGGCCAGGCTCCTGTCACCGGCTCTGCCAGCCCCATAAGCCAAGAGAGGGAGGTTTGACTCTCTGGCATGGCAAAGGGACATGCGTGCAGCCCCTAAGCCTGATTTCTCAGGGCAGCCTCCCCTGGGGGCTGGCAGGGGTCTACCTGGCAGATTCCCATAGTGGTCCTCCAGTTTGAAAGGATCTGATTATCATTTGGTCCATTTTTTTTTTTTTTTGTAATGAATTTCCACTTCTGTACTCTTCAACTTGAACTTTGTGCATCTTAAGTTCTAATCTGGGGCCAAAATATTTCATGAGACATGCTTTGATCCGCTTGAAAACAGACAAAAAAAATCCAAAGAATAGAAACATCCACCAAGGAAGCCCAACTTAAACACAGTTGTTTTGTCTCCTTGTGGGTTCTATAGCAGAGAGCCAAGTGGAGAGCCCCGGCTATGTTCATGGAAGTACTTCAGCGCTCCTTTCCCCAGGCCTTGTAGTTTGTAGATCAGGAAATGGGGTCTCAGCAGAATATTTCTGGATAGTTTGTGTTGTTTTTTTCCTGAACCTCTAATTTCCCCCAAATTGTCTTTTAGAGTCCCTGGGATACAGAAGGACACCTGTCCTTTTGATATCACACCAGTATCTCTTAACCTTTGCCTTCATCGAGTTATTGATTCATTGAAAAGACCCTCTGTGTGCCAGGCACTGTGCTGGACTTGGGAAATATGAACAAATGACAGAGATGCTGACCCCAAGGCCCTCTTGGGCAAGCTGAGTACCAGGCAGGTAAACAGGTAGCTACAAATCGGAATGATGCCTGATTGAGTAAGAGAAGAAACTAAGCGTAGTAGGAAGAGAGCTGCTTGTTCTCAGTCTCCTCTCAGCTCTTCTCCCTCTCTTACCTCTGAAAGCTAAAGAGCCTTGGATCCTCTTTTCCTCCCTCTACACTCCACCCCAACCCCAGGGTTTTGAACAACAATTCTAGGCTGACAAATCCATTTTTATAACCTCAGCTCTGACCCCTGCACTGAAGGCCACATTCTCATAGCCCTCTGCCTATCTGTCTGGCTTGGCCTGAACAATTAAAAAGCCATCTTGGGTGGTTCAGTGGTAGAATATTCACCGTCCATGCAGGAGACCTGGGTTCGATTCTCAGACCATGCGCTCCCACCCCCCCAAAAATGGCAAAAAAATGGTCAAATAGTAGCTCTTGACCTGCCTGCCATAACCTCACCCTTCCACAGCATTCCCTATCCAATCCATTGCTGTAGGAAACATTCTGGGATGTAGCCATGACTCTTCCCTATCCTTTTCCTTTCACATCCAACTGGCCAGCAAATTCTGTTCATTCTTCTTCCAAGATACATCTGGACCTACCCACTTGTCTCTACGTCCCCTGTACAAACTTAGTTTCAATATTTCTCTCACAGTTCCGTTTGTTTCCCACACAGCAGCTTGTGTGATCTTTTTAAACCTCAGTCGGTAAAAAGCAACTCCCCTATTTGAAATCCTTCAAAGACCATTCTGTTTCTGATACAGATGGAATAACAGAGACTATATTTATCACCTCATATGAAATAACTAGAAATCAATACCAACTATATGAAACAACAGCTTCAAAATATTGGACCTCAGACACCCAAAGTAGAGTCCAACAATTGTCCCACACCACTATGACTAATAGCATGCAATGAGTTGGCTTAAACAAGGGTAATATATCGGCTCATGGTTTCGAGGCTGAGAAAAATCCAAAATCGAGGTGTCAGCTAGGTGATGCTTTCTCCCTGGCTTGTAACATTTTGGTGCTGGCTGCTGGTGATCCTTGGGGTTCCTTGGCTTGCATCCCTACCCCACATCACATGGAGATGTCTTCTCCCTTCTCTTCCAGGGTCTGTTGACTTCAGCTCTTCCCAGTGGCTTTCTCGATATCTGAATTTCTTTGGTTTATAAAGGATTCCAATAACCTAGATGAAGGCCCACCATCATTCAGTTGGGCCACACCTTAACTAAATTAATATTTTCAAGAGATCCTATTTACAATGAGTTCACACCCACAGTGGATTAAGATTAAGAATGTGTCTAAATTTTGGCATGTAATCCAATCTACCATGCTGCCTGAACAGCGTTTCCTGGGCCACCTCTGGTGAACCCAGGCAAAAGCTGGTGTCATGCTGAGTTGAGGAGACAGTGCCAGGAGTCCAAGAGGCCAAGGTAGCTAGAGTTCACAGAAGGATACAGGAGAAAAGAGAGCTGCCCAGAGAGAGCGAGCTACAGATCAGCAGATAGTCCTACTCGAGCCTTGAGCTGAGCACTGCTCAGTGCATACCTGTGAGACAACTAACCGAGGCAGAGAGAGAACAACTCGAACACCTTAATGGGGACAATCCCTCAGCAGTCTCACAGGACTGGGATTAATTTCTGTCCCCATTAGCCAGAGTGTAAAAACTAAAGATGGCCCTCAAATCAATGATATTAATTTCCTCTTCTGAAAAAAAATAAAAATAAAAAAACTAGAAAAAAGATCAATAAATTAAACTCAAAATAACAGCATAGAGAAACAATATAGATCATAGCAAAAATCAATGAAATGTAAACCAGAAAACACAATAGAGAAAATGAATGAAACCAAAAGCTGATTATTTGAGATCAGTAAAATTGATAAACATCCAGCCAGACCCATCAGGGAGGGGAAAAAAAGAGAGAGAAAGAAGACACAAATTAACAGTATCAGTAGTGAAAGCAATAACATCACAACAGATTCTACAGATATTAAAAGGATTATTATGAACAACTTCATGCCAATAAACTTGACAACCTAGAAGAAATGAACAAATTCCTTGAGAGACATGACCAAAATGCCCTCAGAAAGAAGTGACATGAATAATAACCTTATCTCTATTTTAAAAATTGAATTTTTAGTTTGAAAAATCTACTATTTTCTTTCTTCCAACAAAGAAAATCCAGGTGATTTCACAGGTTAATTCTACCAGATATTTAAGGAAGAACTAATATCAATTTGACAAAAGTGCTTAAAGAAAATTGAAGAGGAAAGAATGCTTCCCAACCCATTCTATGAGGGGGAGCCTTACTCTGACCAGGGAAAGATACTACTACATTAATGAAAAGTTCCTAAACAAAACCTTAGCAAACTGAATCCATTTCTGTATAAAGAAGATAATAAATCATGATCAAATGGGGATTTTTCTAGAAATGCAAGGTTTGTGTAACATTAGAAAACAATCAACAGCTAAAAAAGGAAAAAATATCTTCGCAAAAAGATAGAGAACATCACTTGACAAAATACAGCATTATTCCTGATAAAAATTCTCAGGAAGCTGGGTGGTGCAAGGGTGGCTCAGTGGTAGAATTCTCGCCTACCATGCTGGATACCCAGGTTTGATTCCTGGAGCATGCTCAGTAAGCTAAAACTAGAAGGAAACTTCCTTAACCTGATAAAAGTTACCTATGAAAAACCCTCAAGCCATACTCACACAAAAGTGCATACTGTGTGTCTTAGTATCCAGGCAGCTAAGACAAATACCATGTGATGAGCTGGCTTAACAATATATATTTATTGGTTCACAGTTTTGATGCTAGGAAAACTCTAGGTATCAGGAAGGTGATGCTTTCTCCTCAGAGACTGTGGGGGCTGTTTGCCAGTGATCTTTAGGTTCCTTAGCTTTCCCTGTCACATGGTGATGCACATGGCAGTGTCCTCTCCTTTGTCTTCTGGTTTCCTGTTAACCTCTGGTTTCCCGCTAACTTCTGGCTTCTCCCCGTGAACTTCTCTTCTGTGTCCAATTTCCTTTGCTTTTAAGAACTTCAGCCATATTGGGTTAAGGCCCATCCTCAGTCGGTGTGGTGTATCTTACCTAATAACATCTTCAGCATCTTCAGTGGTCCTATTTACAAATGGATTTCACCCACAATACCAAGGCATAGAACCTGACAATGCCTTTCTTGGGTAACACTGATTCAATCCCCAACACTGTATAATCCCATTTACATAAAAATCTAGAAAATGCAAACTAATCTACAGTAATGGAAAGCAAATCAGTGATTGCCTGGTATGGAGCCCAAGAAGGTTCTACGTGGGGAGTTACAAAAGACCATGACAAAATGTTGGAGATGATAGATATGTTCATTATTTTGATCATGGTGATGATTTCTTGGTTGTATGTACATATCAAAATTTATCAAATCATACAGTTCAAGTATGTTCAGTTTATTGAATGTCAATTAAACCTTAGTAAAGCCATTGTAAAATCCTACAAAAGTTTTTACATTATTATTATGTTTGGATGGAGCATTTTATATTTATTTTTAGATCCTTTAGTATTTTAACCCCTTCCCTTCACATTCACATCCTTTCAAAGCATTCCTTCTACTTACTCCCACTCTTTCCTGCCCATCCTTCAAAGCCTATTGTTGTCAACAAAAGCAATTCTTAGCAACTTAAATCTGAAGATGCAGTAGTATGGTTGTATAAATTAGAATTTTAGCACTTTACACAACAAATATTCAACAACACCATTTTCCTATTTTAGATTGCTTTTACAATAAAATCCAAAGTGGCCTCACAGCTCTGCCTGATATAGTATCTGTTTACTTTTTCAATCTAATCTTTTATCACTCCCAATGTTCAAAAAAAACACTGCTCCTTAAAAATACCAGGTTCTTTCCTGCCCCAGGACCTTTGCACCTGCTTCCCTTGCTGTTTGGAACGCTCATTCTCTAGTACTTTATTTTTGCATGTGGCTCTTCTGAATTTTTCAAGTCTCAATCCAATTATTACCTTCTTATATCTTAAGAATGCCCCTCCCACTCCTAGATACTGTCACCAGCTGTAACCCTCTTTATCGCTTTTACAGCATTTGTCACATTTTGATATTCCTAGAGATTTGTTCACTTGTTTATTATTTATCTCTCCATGACAGTGTAAGCTCCTCAATATCAGAAATATATTCTGTCTTGTATACTCCCTTGTCCCTATGACATAGCATAGCATCTGGTATATAGTAAATTCTCAATGAGGTAGTTTAAAATTGTTATGTACCCCAGAAAAAGTCATGTTCTTCTCATCCATTCTTGTGGGTGTAGACCTATTGTGGGTGGGAACTTTTGATGAGGTTATTTCAATTGACAGTCAAGGTTGGGTTTTAATTCTCTTATTGGGGTCCTTTATAAGAGGATAAAACACAGAGAGATGAAATTAAGAGAAGCTCGCAAAGTCCTAGGGAAACTGAGAGGAAGCCACTGAAGCTAGAAACTGGAAGCAACAAACCCTGGAAAGAAAGACCAGCAGATGTCACCATGTGCCTTGCTATCTGACAGAGGAGCCCAAGATTGCCATTATCTGGTCTTCAGAGAAGGTATTGTCCTGTTGATGCCTTAATTGGGACATTTTGAGGGCCTTAGACCATAAATTTGTTAAAAAAAACAGTCCATTTCTGGCATATTGCATTTCATCAGCGCTAGCAAACCAAAACACTCAACAAATACTTATGAGTAAGGGGATGAAAGGAATGAACTAAGAACAAACTGAAAGAGATTTTATGGGAAAAGCAATGCTGAAACTCATCGGGGAAGAATGATGCCAGGAAAGCAGAGGGCAGAGTAGAAGCCACTGACTTTGACAGACATGGGTTCGTTTCAGGTCCCTTACTTATTATGTGATGCCAGACAAGACTGTTTAAATGATCTATTTCCCTATTTGTCATATGGGGACACAAATAGCTTTTAGAGGATTGCTGTGGGATATGAATGATATATATGTAAAGACATCTCTTGTAGTGCCAGTACATAGTAACAGCTCAATAAATAACTTCCCTCCCCCTTTCCCCAATCCCAGCTAGAGATAACTCTTTGGACAGAGGCAAGTTCACAGGCAAGGGCATGGTATATTTGGAGGACTATAGGAACAAGAAAGAATTTAGGAGTACAGCCAGGGAGAAATGGAAGTCAAAGCTGGAAAGGTACTTTGGTACCAAGTTGAACATGAACTTAATGATATGCCAAGTCTGGATGTCAATCTGTGGCTAGCAGGAAGTTATGGTGTAACTTAGGTTGGGGAGATCTATAATTTATGAGATTATATATCATCTAGTAATCACTCTAGTAACAGTGTGGTTAGAGGAGTAAAAGGAGCTGAAGGCTGGGGAAGATTGGAAGGGAGAAGAGTTAGAATTTTTTTAGTAGTCTAGATTGCAGGGTTCTTTCTATCACTGGTAGAAGACAAAATCACATGTCAGGAGACCATTTGAATCATCATGAGGTTGTGATATAATTTTTCATACCCAGTGTTGCTGAAGAGAAGAGAGAACTTTAATTTTCTGATTAAGGAGAAAGAGAAAGGATTGAGATGTTTAAAATCCCTAAGGCTACCAAGACACAAAACAAGAGAATTGGCAGCAAACAGCCAGGCAATGATGTCTAGTAAAGAACAAGTGGATAAACTGGTTAATAAAGGACTCAGCATTTGAATACAGAAACCATGCAGTTGAAGGTTATGACTCAAGTGTTCCTAGCAACTCCATTAAACAGGAACAATGTATAATAACAGCTCTAATTTCTGGAGCACAAGTACAGGAGATAACCAACAAACCTGGGAACTGAAAGGGTACCCTTGACAAATAAATAAAAATAAGACTTCACTGGTATTGACTCTTACTGGAACTACTGGCGAGACTGAAGACTTGTACATTTGAATTTGCAAGACTTGTGCTTCAACCTTTGAAGTGACATTGACCTTTTCGGTTAGCTATGGCAGGGAGACTGTTGATGCTTGAACCTAGTGCTGCAAGAGAATCACAAGTGAAGCATGATTCAAATTCCGATGGCCAGAGATTCTGATTCAGTAGGCTGGAATAGAGTCTGACCTCTGAATTCCAATAAGTTCCTAAGGCTATACTGCTGCTTAACCAGCTTTGAGAATCACTAATAGGGGATGTGGCTTTATCACAGGCAAAAAAAATGAGGTGTTAGAAAGTATAGTCTGATTTTTCTGTACAATGAATTTGTAAGAATAATCATTATACCGAATGACTATCTTGCACATATAATTTTAGATATATATGTAATTACATAATTTAAATGGAGATCATTAAAATCAGTTAAAAATGATCTCACTCTTCTTTAACTCTTAAAAACAGGTTATATGGTTTTAGATTGGAAGTATTGATGAAGACACCTGGAGTGCACAGAAAGGGTTCAAAGGAAAGACTGAGGGAGAGTATTTGCAGGGCTCGGTTCCAAAGACAAGGGAAAAAATTTTCTAGGAAAGAGATGCGGCTGTGTTGAATTCCATTTCCCAAGGTAGCAGGGGTGAGTGGTGCTTCCTTATAAACCCAAACCTGGTGAAAGGGACTGAAACGAGATACTCAGAGAGTCTGAGTCTGATTCTGATAGATAAAGAGATGATACATAGACCAACTGACATAGAGATGGATAGATAGAATGATACAGCAAATGTGGCAAGACAGGGTGAATCTGGCTACCTGGGTAGAGGGTATGTTGGAGTTCTCTGCATGGGTTTTATATCATTTTGAAATTGTCCTGTAAGACTGAAATTATTTAAAAATAAAAGATTTAAGAAAAGAAATAATTGCTACTAAATCAAGTTTAGAGTTTTGGTTATTATGTGGAACCTATCATTCCAATAACTGAATTCAGATTAGCATGTGAGTTAAAGTACCCAACCTTGCAGCTGGCCATGTTCATTCAATGGCAAGGGCAATTTTAAAGGCATAGTTGGAGATTAATAGCAACAAAGTTATTTTCTAATTGAATCTCACAGATTGTGTATGCTTGATGCATGGGTTAAAAGAGTATACTCTCTTCAATTAGCCAAATCTTAGGAGGGGGACAATAAACAATCCTCTATCTTAGCCTCTCAGTTTGATCTCAACAATTACCAGAAACCAAAACACTCTTCTGCAATGTGAAGTGACCTTAGACAATTGTTCTTATATATACAGTTCTCTATTATGCACAGATATAAAAACACATTTTTAGTAAAATACAGTTTATAGTTACTCATGGACCAATTATTTAGTTGGTGCGTTATCTAGACCTTTGGCAATTTGTTCTTTTACTTAATGTTTCAAATTTCATGCTTTTGTTCTCTACACTCACACTCTACCCACTTTTCTTAACCACTATTACTATAGTTCCTGTTAACAGTTTTTTCCAGGAAAAAAGCTCACTACATTTATGGTATGTTTTGGAAGTTCATCTCTCCACATTATGCATCCCCTACCCAAAGAAGGTATCAATGTTGGATAATCTGTTCCAGCACAGTCATATCATATTTGAATAACATTGACTTAACTTGAAGATAAATCTTGATCCTTGTCAAAGGAACTTCTTACCTTTTTTTTTGGGTTTGGGAAAGTTTTCCTTAGTGCTGTCATATTAATCTTTTTTAAATGTTTTTGTTGTTGTTGTTGTTTTTAACATGGGTAGGCACCGGGAATCGAACCTGGGTCTCCAGCATGGCAGGAATCGAACTCTACCACTGAATCACCGTGGCCCATCCAATGTTTTTTTTCTTTAATTGTGAAAAATAACATACATACAAAAAGCAATACACTTATAAGTACATATTAACAAGTAGTTATACAACTGAATTTTAAAGTTTGGTATGGGTTATAGTTCCACAATTTTTCATTTTTATTTCTAGCTCCTCCAAGACACTAGAGACCAAAAGAAATCAGCAGTCATATTCATTTGTTAATCCTATCTTCTCTATTATACTCTTCCTTCTCTTTTCTTTCTTTTCTGTGAAAAATAACATAAATACAAAAAAGCAATAATTTTCAAAGGATATCGCAACAATTAGTTGTAGAACAGATTTCAGAATTTGGTATTTGGTAAAACCACAATTTTAGGTTTTTATTTCTAGGTGCTCTAAGTTACTGGAGACTAAAAGAAATATCAGTATACCGATTCAGCCCTCATATTCATTTGTTAAACCCAACCTTCTCTGTATAACTTCACCATTACCTTTGGTCTTTCTCTCACTCTTTAGAGGTATTTGGGCTATGCCCATTCTAACTTTTTCATTTTGGAAGGGCTGTCGATAATATGGGATGGGGGATAGAACTAGTTGACATTCTGGAGAGGCTGGGCCCTCTGCATTTCAGGGTCGTATTAATCTTATAATAAAATGGGGATTGGAATTGAAAGAAACAAACAAAAAATAAAATGAAGTCTTTTTTAAAAAGTGTATTCTAACCCTGGTCTTCTATAAATCCATTTCCCCAACTCCCTTTCAACAACAACAACAACAAAATATCAAAATCTTTTTTTAACTTATCTTCCACATCATCTAACAGTTAGAAATTCCTTAAGGTATAGTTATGATTGATTCTAAAGCTTCTGTAAGCAAATCAGAAACAGGAATAGTGATAAAATATCTGCTGCCTCATCTCTCCAGAGTAAAACAAAACAGACAAGCAGAAGCAATTAAAACACGAGAGAGTTATTCCAAAGAAAAGGTAGGAGATACTTTCCAGAAAGAGAGTATACAAGAGGATCAAATACCACCAAGAGGTTAAGAAAGTTGAGGACTGTGAAGAAAGGTATTGAATTTGCCATCGAGTGGCCATTATAAGGACTGTTAGGAAGTAGTTTGGGCAGGTTAGTTATGGCAAAAGAGATTAAGAAACCAATTTTTGGTTCAGAAACAGTATCAGATAGTGTACAATACTCTGCAGATATATGACACTAAAAGAAAAGTAGAATTACTGCAATAAGATAGTAGGATACAATAAAGATTATTTTGTTTCATTAGATTTGCTTTTGTTTTTGTGGACAAGTGATATTATTATGCTTATAGGCAGAAAAGGAGACACTAAGAGAGAAAGAGAGACTTATAAGAACTTAGCCTAAATTCCTGAGGGACCTCAACCAGTTTTGATTTCTAGCGACTTACAAATAGACTTCAGGTGTTTGCAATTAGACTGCGCTTCTCCAACCTCACTTTGCAGTCGCGTGTGAGTTTGATTGGAATCAGCTGGCCCATAAGTAACGCAATGACACTGTACAGAACACAACAGGCTTTCCTGATGGTTTTTATCAGAGGATGGTCCTTGTTATCAGCATTTGGTTTCCTAAAATCTTGGGTATGGAAGACTCAAGAGATAAGATAAAAGAACTGGATTTTTTTCTGATGTAAGGCGTGTACATTAATCCATTCGTCCATTTTTCCCATGTTGAGATTTTCCCATGTTGAGAACATGTTTTTGGAAGTCAAGCCTCCAGTAACTACATGCAGCACAAAAGTCAATCAAAATTTGTTTAGAGTACTGATGAGGATGTCCATTGGCAAAAGCATAGTGGTTTTAATGAAGAGTGACCTCTTTGTTCCTATGTCTGAATAGCCAAAAGTTGGAAGCAAACCAAGTGCCCATCAACAGATGAATGGATAAACAAAATGTGCTATATACGCAGAGTGGAATATTATTAAGCCATAAAAAGGAATGAATTTCTGATTCACGCTACATGGATGAACCTTAAATACTTGTATTAAGTGAAATAAGCTAGACACAAAAGGACTGATATTACATGATCTCACTTACGTGAAATAAGTTGAATATGCAAATTAATGGAGAGCAGGAGGATGGATGGGAGATGGGGAGTTAATGCTTAAAGGGTACAGAGTTTCTGTTTATGGTGATAGAAAAGTTTTGGTAATGGATGGTGGTGATGGTAGTACAAGACTGAATGTAATTAACACCACTGAACTGCATCCTTTAAAGTGGTTAAAATGGGAAATGTTATATTGTATATAGGTTATCAGAACTCAAATTCTAAAATTAAATAAAGGAGAGGGAAAGAGCCCTTTTCAAGAACACCATCAACAGATTGGTTTCTTAGATGACAGAGGCCTAACAGTCTCCCTCAGAAACAACCTACATGCTGATACATCTCCCAAGAGTATCTCCACTCCATTACTCTCCTCTCCAAAAAGATAAAATCACCTCTTGATAAATACATTAACTCATCTGTTATATATAAGAAATAAATCTCACCTGTTTATTCAAGCAACCATCCTTGAAAGACTTCCTGTCTCCATTTCATAGAGAAATGATACCAAGCCTTTACCAAGCACTTGTCAAAGTTATTTTATTTAAATCTCTGTAAATTTAGCAATCATTGTCATTACCTCCATTTTATAGAGGAGAAAACTCGGTTTGGAGAATTTAAGTGATTTGTGAACCAAAGATGCTGTTAGAAAAGTGTAGGTGTTGAGGGTAATTCGGGGTTCAGCTGGACTAGGAGACACGTACCAGAGCCACCCTTCTTTATGGTTTCCTGAGAGACGAGTAAATGTGGGAGCAGTGGCAAATGGGCTAGTAAACTTAATTTCTGGCATCGTGTTCTCTCTTATTCCAGGATATAATGTGATTTGGGGGCCAGCCTACATGGAATGGAAGAGGAGAGAGCCAAAGAGAGCCCAAAGAGCCAGGGAGGGGGGATATTTGCTATCCTTGCCATTAATAACTGCTGCTAGTTTGGCACTAACTAGCCCCTGGCTTGTCTGGAATGTGGGTGAAGAGAATGCAGCCCTCAGACCCTGAGCTTACTGCTCCAGGCACATAGGAGGAAAAATAAAGGGGAAACCCATACAAACACTGGACACTGGACCTTTTAACGTGGCTTGCCGTTAACGAGGTCATTAATATCTGCAATCTGATGTAGTCAGATATTTCCTTCTCTGGGAGGAGCTAGAAAGAGTATGAAAGGACTGTTTTCCTCCCCTACTTTGTTAAACCAGGACCACTAGCCAGATTCTCTGACTCTGATGAAGTAACCAAATAAGAAGATGCCACAATGGAAGGGGGCTCAAATAAGTAACATAGACAAGCAGTTTAGAAAAAGAAGAATTTGCTTTGGGCTCACCCAATCAAGAACGTCTTCTGGAAATGGTGGGGTTTTATACAAATGTCTGTCTGTAACCAATGGACACAGTTGCCATTCAACCAATAAAACCCATCTTTGAAAAGAATGGAAATTCATGCAAACACTTGGACATGAATGTTAAAAGCATCATTATTCTTAATAGCCAAAAGGTAGAAATAACCCTATTGTCCATCAACAGATGAAAAGATAAAACAAAATGCAGTACACACACACACACACAGAATGGAATATCATTGGGCCATGAAATGGAATGAAGTTCTGATACATGCTATAACATGGATGGACCTTGAAAACATGCTAAGTGAAAGAAGCCAGACATAAAACGCCACATATTATATGATTCATAGATATGAAAAATCCAGTACAGACAAATCCATAGAGACAGAAAGGAGATTAGTAGTTGCTTATGCATGTGGGGGTGGATGGGGAGTTGAGGGGTAATAGTTAAAGGGTACAGGGTTTCTTCTCAAGGTGATGAAAATGTTCTATAATTGCCTGTGATGATGGCTGCACATATCTGGGAATATACTAAAAACCATTTCATTGTACATTTCAAATGGCTGCATTGTAGGACAGGATGTGAATAATATCTCAATACAGCTGTTTAAAAATAAGAAGTAAGGAGAAGAGAAGGAAAGGGAAGGGAAAAAGAATGGAAGATCATGGCTGGTTTCGGGCCTTGCACCTTGCCACAGCAGAGCTTTGGAACAGCTTGCTCCCTTCTCAAGAAGCTGGAGCATTAACAGCAAGAAATCTTAAGTCAGAAGGATTTTTCTCTCCTGGAAAAAACTAACCATGACAGAGTTTGGCACAGTCCTGGGGCTGAAGCTTTAGACATTCAGCGCCCTAGTGATCTGTGGTTGTTTTAGGAACCAGCCTATGCATCGGAGGGTTCTCAGGAAACAAACAGCCAGAGGATCTCTCTGCTGCCCAGGGGGCCCCTTAGCCCTGTTCTCATTTACCCTGACTAATCGTCTTAGTAGGTGTTGGGTCAGAGTCAACAAGGGATCTGACTAAGGTCATTTGCTTGCTTTGTTTACACTGCTAATTTTATCACTGCTTGGAAAGTTAATGGTATTATTTATACTTTAACTATGATAAACGTCCATTTAAAGCAGAGCTGGTGCAAGTTAAGGATCAATATGGCAAATTCAAAACTTTTTATGTAGGAAATACTAATATTTTTGAGCCCCCTCTTTGTTTCCAGAAAGCTTTACTTGATGATAACAAGTGGTGCTCCTAGCCCTGTGCTTCTCAAATTGTATTCTCAGGACAACCAGCTTTTGAATCGCCATGAGTGCTGGAAGGTGGGGCACAAGAAGCTGCATGCTAATGAGCATGTCTGGTGATCCTGATGCTTATTAAAGTTTGAGAATTTCTGATAGACTTTTTTCCCATTAGTGATGCTGGGAGCTGCTGGGAAAATGAAGGATCAAGGGAACGGTTTGAAGCCTTGTTGTTAGCTACATCTCAAAATGATGTGTCCCTGTTTCAGATTTCAAGGAAGCCTTGGACTTTTAATAACCTGTGCAATAGAATGGTGCTTGTCAAACTTTAACATGCACACAAATCACCTATTTTTAAAAGGTCTGGGTGGACACCTGAGACTCTGCATTTTCACAAAGCCCCAGGTGAGGTCAATGCTACTGGCCCATGGACCACACTTTGAGTAGCAAGGCAAAAGAGGATATTGGGATCCAGATATGATTCAATGTTATCTATTGTGGCTTGCCTCAATGAGCCTCCTCAACTTGAAACTCAAGGTTTTGCCTTTCCTCTCACTCATAGTCTACACCCTCCAAAAAACTGGTCCTCTTCATACTTCTTGAACAAGTCATATGATTTCCCCTCCCCAAGTATGTGCTCATATTTCCCCCCTTTCTAGACTATTTTTCTCCAACTAATGTGAACTACAGAACTTCTGCCCAAACTCTGTGATCTATCACGAATTCTTATCACCAGATAACCCTGCTTCCATCCTGGGTGAGGTATTCTAACTGCTCCTTTTCCTACCCACAGGTGGAAGAACTATGAAGTGGCAGAGTTTTATCTCAAGTCTCTTAGTTCGGTAACCATGATTTAAAAACAATGTCCAAGAAAAGCAATGTGGGCCAAGGGCTATATGAGCTGTATAGACCTTGAATGCTAAAGGTATTATGGGGTGGAGCAAATGGTCACTGAAGGCTATGGAAGAAACAGGGTGAGGGTAAATGGAGGCGGCAGAAGTTTTTATGACAGGCTTGGGCTCCTGCATCCTAAGTAATATGGGAAAGAAAGTGCTGCTTTATGAACAGCTGCGAGAGTGACCGAAAGTCCAACCCAGTCCCACATACCCAGCTGCTACAAACATACACCAAAGCAGAACCCTCTGCTGGAGAATATAGCTTCCTCCCCAGAATTTAAGATGGTCATGCTCCCTGAGGAAGCCCATGTTAGATAATCTCAAATCCATGTTATATAATCCTGCTTTTGGAGGAAGGAGCGAACTCAGCCATCCTCTCTCCATGTTCCTTCCTTGTCCTTTAATCCAGGGATATTTCACCTGAGCAGGACTCAGAGGAGCTTCCACCTTTGTGCACAGCCCTTACTGTAGGAGAAGGAGGTATGAAACTAATCAGAACTCCTGCCATCTTGGGGCCATGGGTGGCTGGTAGGGAGATTTGCTGACCTTTAAAGACCTTAGCCATTTCCTCTCCCCTTCTTCTTTTCTGGACTCGTGTGCAGTATGGGCCCCCTGGCCCTGCTGGCAGGACTGCCTCCCTCCCTCACCTTGCACCCTCATAGCCTCTTCCAGCCTCTCTGCCCAGTCTGCTCTGGGGTCTGACCAATTTAAATTCAGGAGAGGAAGCCATATGCTGCAGAGAGTTTTGCAGGTGGGAACATGAGATGGGGTTGGGATTTGGGGTGTTTACCCAACTGCTTATAAAGCAATACTCCTTTTCCCATTTGGTTTAGGGTGTGGGTGCCCAAGGCTGCTGCCAAATCTCTGGCATTTCCATTTACACCTCCACCCACCCTCACCTCATTTTCATTAGTATTCAATAACCATTCCCCCCACCATGTAATATCTTTAGCATTTGTAGTCCTATGACTCACTTAGTTTTTGACCCATGTTGTTTGACTTTGAAATTGTTTTTAAGTCATGGTCACCCAAATAAGATTTGGTGAATAAGAAGTAAAACAGTCAAGAGCAGAAACTATATCTTAAGACTTTTCTGCAACTTTAGCTCCCAGTCCATTTCCTAAACATAGCGGTCCTCAATAAATGTATTTTGATGATGATGAACAACAACAAAAAAAACATTGTCAAAGGGTCTTGACCACAAAATATTGTGCTTTAATCACCCATCTGGGTATCACGTAACTTAGAAAAGGCAGTGGAAAAAATATATATATCTGAAAGAAAAGAGAGAGATGAATCAAGATGGAAATACAAGAAGAAAGTTGAAAAGCTAACAAAATGGTGAAAATGGGTATGAAATTAATTTTAAGACTCTGTGTTTACCTTATCACTGTCATGGTATTGCTCTGGCCTATGGTGAATTAGATCTTAAATTCTATGATCCCTGTTGTAACAACTTACTTTGGAACCAATTACTGGACAAAATTGTAGGGTAGAAGAGTGTTTTCAATTCTTTCTAGATGATAAAAAAGCAGCTATTTGGGTATTCTTTTGGGGAAGCAGCTATGATCTGGCAACTGCTTATGGTCATGAGGTAGTTCAGAAACACAGAACCCTGGAAATTGAGATTCACCCTAGGCTTTCTCAGAGATGTGTTATGTCTAATTGATTTCCTTCTTTCACTGTCCCAAGTACCAGACTGATGATAGGGATGCTTGTTTGCTCTTGGGAGGTCCCTCATGCCTCCTTGATGATCTAATCATTTGTTCCTGGATCTTCATATAATTAATGTATGTGAGTCACCATTTGGGTTAGAGAAACGATCTCTCCAGAATATAGAAGCAAATCCACTAAATACACGAAATAAACATAAGAAACGTGGTTGTTCACTAATGTTCACTGGAAAACCAAATGAAAGCTAAGGAATTTTATGGGAATAGATACTCCCCATTCATTGAAAATCATGGAAATTATTTTCCAACTTTAATAGAAATCACTCAATGTGCAAAAGTAAATTCCACAGAAAAAATATAAATTAGACATCATACTGATGATATGATTACAGGTATTTCCTGCCATCAGATTTATGTCAACCTTACCCTCATCCAAATCTATGTCCTTTTGCTTATTCAAGTATCCTTTTGTATCCCAAAGTAATTTTGCATACCTTTACCATGTATGTTTTTGTTATGTGTGGGGTTTTTTCCGGTTTTTTTGTTACCATGGAAATGGGATATTCTTCCTGCTACATTCTCAAACCAAAATTGTTTTATTATAAAGGAATTGAGATTTTGTAAGTGACCATATTACTGACATTTCTTAACAATTCTAGTTTTTTGTTTTTTTAACTGTGTCTCTGATTCCCTACTTTTTATAGTCAGGCATTTTTGTTACTATTACCTTAATTTTATTAATTAAAAAAATGAGATTGAGAAAGATTGAATATGTTGCCAACACACAGTTAGGAAGTGATAGAATGTGAAATGGTGTTTATAAGTATGGGGATTAATAGTCCCTTGAAATTCTGAAAGAATTCTCCTATAGAATTAGAATTAGCATCTCTATTGCTGATGACATCAAGACTTATTTCAATATCTCTATTAATTAAATATTCATTTCAGTTTTCCTCTTCCAATAAACTCTTCTAATTTATATTTTCCTAAAACTTGCAAATCTATTAGCTTTGGGCTTTATAAGAGTCCTTTTAATATAATTTATCTACTTCATATCTGTGATTACACTTACTTTCTAATGCCTAAAGTTATGTTTCTGAGTGGGCTCTCTTTTTACATTTTCTATCGACAAGCTAAACTTTTTACTATTTTATTGCTGAATCATTTATAAATCCAAAGTCATTAAGGTTTGTTTCATTTTTTTATTCTATTATTTATTTTTTCCTATTTTTTTTTTCCTGTCCTGTAGGCAGAAACAGCTTACAGACAGTGAAAGCAGTATAAGAATTAATTTATGATGAAATGTACTAGGACAAAAGATTACTACCTTTAAGTTGTAAAACACAGCACCTCAGGGGCAGGCCAGAGTCTATTTCATAGGGAGTAAAGGGGCATTTGGATTCTGGTAAATGAGGGAATTTTTAAGACCACAAGCCCAGGACAAGAAACAAACTGAGAAGAGACAGAGAGAGCCATGTATTTCAATTTCACCATAGGCTGATCTCAGGGGACTAAACTGTGATGAAAAGCCCTAGCCAACACAAAACCAATTTGCAAAGATGAAGAAAGGTACTTTTTGCTTTGCTTTGTTTGTTTTTGTTAGCTCCTGGCACCCAAAGAAATCTCTGTCATATCACTAGGTGGATACAACTTAAGGAACAAAAAGCAAAGGAACTGAATCCCAGAGTTAACACTTTAAAATACTAAAATGTATAGTGTACGACGAGAGATTACAAGAGAAACAAAGAAACAGGAAATGATGGTCCATCCAAAGACATAAGAAAAAATCCAGAAACCATCAACAAAGAAGAACAGACTTTGAACATACTAGAAAAATATTTTTAAAATATGATCTTGGACATTATACATGATGCCCAATGGATGGAGGTGGCTGAAGGATACACTGATCGAGAAGTAGAATGGTGAACTGTGGTGTATACATATGATGGAATATTGTTCAGCTACAGAAAGGAACAAAATCATGAGGCATGCAATGGTGTGGATGAACCTGGGGGACATTATGTGGTACAAAATAAGTAAGAAACAAAATAACAAATATTGAATGGTTGCATTTAGAAAATACTTATAAGAAAAATTGGGGCCAAGACTGTAAGCTCTCATAGTAGTCACATTTAGTCCAGAGCTGTCATTGTTATTTCTAGATTTTGAGAGACTGTGCTATATATGCATAACCTGGTATTTCCCTGGAACTGTTGGTACCTATGGGACACCTAAGACTCAGAGTAGGAGTTCTGCAGATCTGAAAGTCACATTCACATACAATAACTGTTAAAGAAATTGAAAAGGCGATCAGGCTTCGCATAGAGATGAGAATGAAGCTGATGTGGTCAGGACTAAGGTAAATCAGAATACAGGAGTAAGGAGGACACTCTCTGTATTTCAGAACTTCCTCTACTCTAGGCAACCAAAGGAAGAGAGGTCTATTTTATTCAAAACCTAAATTTTCTGTAGCACATAATCTAACTCAACCTGTCCGGATAGATTTATTTAAACAACCCAAACACAGGGAGCTCAGAATGGGAATGAGGGCTTGTAATTCTGTATAGCTTAATGCAATACCCAGATACATCCCTGAGTATGTTGAACAGATAATTTTAAAGTATTGGCAAAGTCCTGTGAGGAATGGGAGAAAAAATATGAACTCTTAAACTTTACCACTGGAGAAAGTCTGATACCATTTTAAACATTAGGGACTCCCAAGTCAATAGGCCAAGCCCTTGATCTTAAAGCTTGCTCTTGTGAAGCTTAATTATGTAGCAGAGAAGCAAAGCCTACCTATAGTTATGCCTAAGAGTTACTTCCAGAGGACTTCTTTTGTTGCTAGATGTGGCCTCTCTTTCTCTCTAAGCCAAACTCTGCAAATAAAATCATTACCTCCTCCAGTATGTGAGACATGACATCCAGGGGTGAAAGTCTCCCTGGCAATGTGGGATATGACTCCCAGGGATGAGCCTGGCCCTGGCACTGTGGGATCGACAATGCCTTCCTGACCAAAAGGGGGCAATGAATTGTAACAAAGTAAGGTATCAATGGCTAAGAGAGTTCAAATACAGTCAAGAGGCTATTCTGGAGGCTACTCTTATGCAAGAACTTCAGCTAAATATTGTTATTTGCCATGGTTTGCCAAACCCCAACCAAAATCATTCCTGTCAATCCTAAAGCACATGTAGGGCTTTATATGAGATTCTACAAGGTTCCATGAACTAGGATTACTCTCCAGAAACCTACAACCTCCAGATGGGTTCCTAAACCCAATAAATCCTGAAATCCAGCAGAGGCAGCCTCTCCAGAACATCAACTAGTTCCATCCCCTCTAACCTATATTATCAACAGCTATTTCCAACATGAAAAATTTAGAATGGGCATAACCCAAATACCCCTAAAAATTAGGAGAAAGAGCAAAGGAGAAGAAGACAGAGTTATAACAGAGAAGATAGGATTTAACAAATGAGTATGACTGCTGAATCATTATATTGATTTTTTTTTTTTTTTTTGGTCTCCAGTGTCTTGGAGCAGCTAGAAGGAAAAACCTAAAATTGTGGCACTGTGGCCCATATCAAACTATGAAGCTTGTTCTATAACTTACTACTGTGGTATGCTTTGAAATTTATTACTTTTTTGTATATATGTTGTTTTTCACAACAACAATAAAAAAATAAAATTATGATCTTTAATATGTTCAAAGGGATAAAGGAAAACACAAAGAAAGAACTAAAGGATATCAAGAAAATAATGAATGAACCGTATGGGAATCTCAATAAGGGGAAAGAAATTTTTTAAAGTAGCCAAACAAATACTGAAGATGAAGATGAAGATAAAAGGGTCAATTCAACAAGAAGATATGACAACTTAAAATCAATATATGTACCTAACAGCAGAGCCCCAAAATATATGATGCAATTATCGACAGATTTGAAGGGAAAAATAGACACTTCTACATTAATAATAGAAGACTTCAGTACCTCAATTTCAAAACAGAACATCTAGGCAGAAGACCAATAAGGAAATAGCAGACTTGAACAATACTATAAATGAATCTGAAATTACAGACATATATAGAATACTTCACCCACAGCAGCAGAATACACAATCTTCTCTAGTGCACATGGGCCATTCTCCTGGATAAACCATATGTTAGGTCACAAAATAAGTCTTAACACACTTAAAAATATTGAAATTATAAAATGTATACTCCTTGACCATGGTAGAATAAAGCCATCTATAACAGAGGGAGAAGTGGGAAATTCATATATATGTGGAAATTAAACAATACAGTCATAAACAACCAATGGGTCAAAGAAGAAATCACAAAGGAAATTGGAAAATATCTTGAGGTAAAAGAAAATGGAAATGCAGCATTCCAAAACTTATGAGATGCACCAAACATAGTGCTGAAAGGGAAATTTATAGCCATAAACGCTTACATGAAATAAGAAGAAAAACCTCAAATCAGAAACCTAACCTCACAACTGGAGGATTTAAAGAAAAAGGGAGGTCTAATTAAATGTAAAGTGAGCAGAAAGAAGGAAATAAGATGAGAAAAGAGATCAGTGCAAGAGAGAAAAACAATACAATAGAATCAATGAAAACAGAAGTTTTCAAACTTTTAGCTAGACTGAGAAAGAAAAAACAAGAGAGGATGCAAATAAATAAATCAGAAATTAAAGAGTGGGGTTGGGCATTACAGAAATAAAAAAGGAGTGTAAGAGCTTACTGTGAACAATTGTAAGCCAACAAATCAAATACCTTAGGTGAAATAAACAAATTCCTAGAAATTCACACACTGACTCAAGAAGAAACAGATAATCTCCTAAAGCGAATAACAAGTAAAGAGATTGAGTCAGTCATCAAAAACCTCTCAACAAAGAAGAGACAAGGGCCAGGAGGCTTCACCGTTGAATTTTACCAAACATTCTGAGAATTAACACTAATCCTTCTCAAACTCTTCCAAAAAATTGAAGAGGAGGGAATAATTCCTAACTCATTCTATAAAGCCAACATCACCGTAACACCACAGCTGGATAAAAGATCACAAGAAAAGAAAATGACAGCCCAATATCCCTTATCCATATAGATGCAAAAGTCCTCAAAAAAATAATAGCACCCTCAATTCAACAGCACATTAAAATAATTATACACTGTAATCAAGTGGGATTTCCACAGTATGCAAGAATGGTTCAACATAAGAAAAGCAATTAATACAGTACTTCCTACATTGATAGGATGAAGGCAAAGCCTTAAATGATCATCTCATTTATGCAGAAAAGGCATTTGACAAAGTCCAGCACCCCTTCTTGATAAAAACACTAAGAAAATTAGGAGTAGAAAAAAACTCACTCAATATAAGGAAGGACATATATGAAAAATCCACACCTAACATTATATTCAATGGTAGAAAACTGAAAGTTTTCCCCCTAAGTCAGGCACAAGGCAGAGATGGCCACAGTCACCACTGTTATTCAACGTTATATTGAAAGTTCTAGCCAGAGCAATTAAGCAAGAAAAAGAAATTAACAACATCCAAATTGAAAGAAAGAAGCAAAACTTTCGCTATTTGTGGATGATATGATCCTACAAAGAGAAAATCCTGAAAAAGCCACAACAAAACTACTACAGCTAATAAATGCATTCAGCAAAGTATAAGGTATAAGATTCACACATAAAATTATTAGTATTTCTATATATTAGTAATAGGCAATCTGAAGAGGAAATCAAGATAGTAAATTCCATTTACAATAGTAACTAAAAGAATCAAATATCTAGGAATAAAATAAACCCAGAGTATAAAGGACTCATACATAGAAAACAATAAATATTGCTAAAAAAAACCCAAACAAGCAAACAAAGAAGACCCAAATAAATGGAAGGATATTATTCTGTGTTCATGGGTTGGAAAATTAAATATTAAGATGTCTATTCTACCCAAAGCAATTTACAGATTCAATGCAATCCTAGTCAAAATTCCAACAGCCTTCTTTGCAGAAATGGAAAATCCAATTATCAAATTCATACAGAAGGGTAAGCCCCAAATAGCCAAAACCATCTTGAAAAAGGGAATAAAGTAGGAAGACTCACACATTCTGATTTGCAAACTTCTTACAAAGCTTACCATGCCAGCAAGGGTCAAACCAACATTATACTGGCACCACACAGACATATAGACCAATGGAATCAAATTGAAAGTTCAGAAATAAACCCTCACATCTATGGATAATTGATTTTGATGAGGGTGTCAAGTCCAATCAATGGAAAAGCATTTCACAAATGGTGCTGTGAAAACTGGCTATCCAAATATGAATATGGAGGTGGACCCCTGCCTCACACCATATTTAAAAATTAACTGCAAATGCACCAAAGACCTAAATATAAGAACCAAAAACTAAAAAGTCCTAAGAAAATACAGGGAAGCATCTTTAGGACCTTATGTTAGGCAGTGGTTTCTAAGACTTTATACCAAGAGCGTGAGCAACAAAAAAGGAAGCAAATATATGAGACATCATCAAAATTTAAAACTTTTGTACATTTAAGGATTTTATCATGAAAGTCAAAACATAGCCTACTGAAAAAAAACAAAAAACAAAAACACAAGCTACTAAATGAGAGAAAATATTTGGAAAGCACATATCCAATACACACTGATGACTGATGGAGCCAAGGGCATACAGCAGTTCCCTAGTTGCAAAGTATTCTGTTAAAAAGAATATCTAGCATCCATCTTGGTGGGGCAAACATAAGAAGGTTTTTCAAAAGAGGCTGGCCAGTTAAAAAACAGGAATTCTGTTTCTATGTTTAGAATTATTGCTCAGTTAAACAAAAAGACATGCACAAGTAAGTATATTGCTGTTTTGATTGTAATAAGAAAAATATAGAAATAACCCAAATGTCCACCAGTAGGGCATCATTTAGATAATTATGATGTTTTCCTCTGGTGAAACACAATAAAACAAACTGAATAAATAACAGTTACATGTATCAACATAGCTACATCTGAAAAACATTTAAAAATCAATTAAAACATAAAATGAATGTAGCAGAATATTATATACAGCATTACAGGCATACCTCATTTTACTTCAGTCCACTTTATTGTGCTTTGCAGAGATTGTGTTTTTTACAAATTAAAGGTTATAACAACCCTGCGTCGAGCAAATCTATCAGTGCCATTTTTCCAACAACATGTGCTCACTTTCTGACACTTTGTCACATTTTAATTAGGGTATATTCATTGTTTTTTTAGACCTAATGCTTAATAGACTACAGTTTACTGTAAATATATCTTTTATATGCATCAGGAAATCAAAAATTTCATGTGACCTGCATTATTGTAATTTGCACTTTATTATAGTGGTCTGACATTGAACCAGCAGCAAGGTATGTCTGCATATCATTCATATAAATGTTTAAAAGCAAACAAAACTACACACATAAATACACATACCCAAATAATAAAAGTACAAAATGGTATACCAGACATACACCAAATTTTTTATGATGTTTGCCTATGAGCTAGAAGAAAGGATATGGATAGAATGTTTATGTTTGTAATTCGGTCTTGAAAACAGCCTCAAATTCGTGTCCACAGGGAAAAAAAGAGATGACTGTAAAACCTACTTGATAGGACCAATCCAGAGAACTTGAAGGTATGTCACACAAGAATGGAGAAGGCAGCAGGTCTTGCTTGGAGATCAAGAGATGTAATGGTGATAGCTGTTGTGGATATCAGAAAGTGGAGATTAGGGGCTGATTTTAGGAAAATGATGAGGAATTTTGGTACATTTAAGTTTGAATTACATCCCTCAGTCCTGCAACATATATATATTGAGCACCAATGGACACTGAGAGACTAGCACAGTGTCAGGTGCAAAGCAATTTTTCAAAAACTCTTAGCTGAATGGATATGTGTATGAGGTACTAGGCAGGTGGGCATATGGGAGTGAGCCAGGTGAGCTTGGGCTGTCTTGATGGAGAATAGAGGCTTGAGGATGAAAACAGGCATTATAACAATGAAGACAGGTGCACTGGGTATTCAAAATGAATCTTGGGACTGCTGTAGAATAGGAGGAGGTGACCTCATTTGGGCATCAAGGAAGTGGCCTTTAAGTTGAGGTTGGAGGAAACATATTTTGCCCAGTCTCATACAGAGATCCTGCAGGAATGATTGGGGACATTAACCAGGTGAAACAGGTGGGAGAAAATTCACCAGGTAGAGGGGACGTCTGTGTGAAGACCCTGAGATGAAAGATGGCAGGCAGGTTCCAGGACCTGAGAATCATAGGAAACTCTTGAAATGGGAAAGAGGTAGAGGACAGAAACAAGAAATAACCTTATCATTTACCTTGAAATTGATGCTTTTTACCTAGTGCATTTCTTAATTTTGGCCTGTTGGGGTTGTGCAGAGTTTCCTTGCCAAATGTAGCACACTTGAACGTCTGGGTGATGATTTATAGATGAAAACTCATCCCTCCTGAGGTCGGAGTTCCTGTGAATAACAAAATGTTTTGTCCCGCTGGGCGAACATTACACTTGACGTGTTCTGAGGCTGTCAGTGCCTCATCAACAAGATGGGAGAGGGAAGAGCAAGGGAGGAAAAACAGCTGGTTTCAGTTACACTTAAGATACATATAGCTTGGAAATAAATTATCTGTCAAAACGTGTTTTGTTCCTTGCTTATTCCAACATGTTTAGAGATGTTTGAATAGTTTGGTTGAGGCCAGAATTGTCTAAGGGTCAGACTTGTGCTCTGCTGCGCTTGTCTGTTAATACTACAGCCCTTTTCTGCTTGGCCTCACATGATCTGAATCAAATAAAATAAAGGCCTAGTCTTACACTTGATTTGAGGAAGCCCAAGATCTCCAAAATAAATTGAAAGCAAAACCGTCATGTACCCAACAGCAAGGGCTGGTGGCTGCCTACAGAGCTAAAGCAGAATCCTACAGTTTCCTATCACCTCACCACAGCTAGCTGGATCCAGACCATCACACATCTCCCTTGAATTACTGCCATGACCTAAGTGATTTCCCTGCTTTAGCCCTTGAGACCCTACAATCCAAGTTCAGCACAGGTGTCAGAGATTTACTTAAAAGGTTAATCAAGGGGCGGGCCATGATGGCTCAACAGGCAGAGTTCTTGCCTGCTGTGCCAGACACTGGTTTCGATTCCTGGTGCCTGCCCATGCAGGAAAAAAAAAGGTTAATCAGATTCTAACTTCTGCTTAAAATTCTTCCAAAACCTTGTCCTACTAATTCTCAGCCCTGACTGCACACGGAACCATCTCAGTTTCTATGTTTTTTTTTAAACCCTGATGTCAGGGTCTCACCCCCAGAGAGTCTGGCCTAGAGCATGGCCTGGATATGGGATTTTTTTTTAAAGCTTTGTAGGTGGCTTTAATGTGCAGCAAAGTTTGAGAACTTTGAGAACAATTGCGGTACTGACCCTTTTCCCTCCCACCACTACTACTTCACACTCTCCCTGCAGTATCTCCAGCCTATTCCTCAAACACTCTAAATACACACACATACCATACACACACACCACAAATACTTTTTCATGGACACCTGGCTCACCTTCCTCAGAAGTCTCCTCAAGAAACATCTTATGTATGTGAGTTTCTGTGATTACCTTGTACAAAATAGCAACCTTACTTCCTACCCCAACTTCTTTTCTCCATAACACAATCAACACCTGAACACTACATATTTACTTTTTATTTTACTTATGTCTGTCTTCCAATAGAATGTAAGTCATATGAGGGCAAAGACTATGTTTATTTTATTCAAGGCTTGATCCCTGTAAAGGTTAATTTTACATATCAGCTAAGCTAGGTGATGGTGTCCAGTGTTTGCTCAAGCAAACTCTCACCTGGCTGTTACTGTGAGGGCATTTCATAGATGGATTTACAACTACAGTTAGTTGATTGCTACTCTGTGTAATTGCATCTACAATCAGCAAAGGAGACTGCCCTTGGCAATGAGGAGAGTCTCTTCATCCAATCAGTTGGAGGTATTAAAGTCAAAACTGAGGATTTCAGAAATCAAAAAGAATTTCTGCCTCTTCTTCAGGCAGCCAGCTTCTTTTGGGGAACACAACTTCTCCTTCACTGGCATTTCCATCTTCAGACCTACCCTATGGAATTTGGACTAGCCAATCCCCACTGTCATGTGAGCCAATTCCCACAATAAGTCTCTTATTGTTTATATCTATATACATATATTATTTATATATACAGACATAAAACATTTATATTTGTACATATTACACACACACACATATATATATATACACACACACACACATATATATACAAACACACATATGTAAATCCTGTTGGGTCTGCTTCTCTGTGGAAACTTGACTAATATAATCCCGATGATTCTAGAACCATGCTTTGCACCTAGTTCGTAGCTCAGTAAAAAATTGTTGAAAAGTGTGAGTGACAGATAATTTGTAGAATTTTTTTCCCTAACAATTTAACTTTCATAGACCCCCCAAGTACAACACTTTTACACATTGGCCCATTGCTGCTATCTCCTAGCCAGGCTTTCTCAGCCAGCCAGCTCCAAACATGGGGGTGCTATGAAAAAACAAACCATTTGATGCCATCACCAGGTAATAAATGCCAAAACTTCAACTGGAATTCTTCATTTCTTTCTTTAAAACTTGAATAAGGGCAAGTATCAGTGAGACGGGTCCTTTATATTTCTACTTGGAGTGCTGTTTCCTCAGCCTAAGAGGGACATACTTCCATTATGTGAAAAGTCACACATGGAAACCTAAATTAACTAGCAACTGTAATTCCATTTTTCTCCAACTTGGCTGGTGCTCCCATTGGATGAGCAGTGTCAGCTTATTTACTTGTGCTCCTTGTCTTTAAGGGTATTTATGAAATTTACTAACAGCTACCATAGACTGTGTCCCTTCCTCTAAATGTATTCTTTCCCCTCTTTTCTCCTTTCCTGTCTTCCAATTCTCCTACTGTCAGTAGAGAATAGTGAAGAGCCATGGAAAAGAGACTAGCCGTGAAGTAAATACTGAGTAAATGGGCACTCAGAATATTTCTAGAACTGGAGTAGACACCCAGGAAGTAAATCCATAATCCTCACTGTCAAGGGACAACCAGTAAACCATGAATGCCAATTAAGCACAGGTTGAGCTCCAAATTCTGACATGACTTAGGTTAAAAGACTAATTAGGGTCAATAAAGTAAGAAAAACCTGTGGAAGTTCCAGAGCCTACTTCTGTGTGTATATAGGTATCTGTATTAGGAGTAAGGTGAGGACATTCACAATTCACATAGAAAGAAGTTTAAGGTTGTTCAAGAGTGGAGAGAAAGAGAAATGAGTTCTGGGCTGAGGTCTTGAAGGATAGATGTGGATAAATACAAAAATGAGAGGGAGATAATTTTCAGAACTAGAAATGAGATAAGAAAGGACTTAGGATGCATAAGAGGTGGTAGGGAATTAGGCTGCAGTAGACAAGGCTTTTGGTAGAAGTATCCCATAAATTTGTTCCTGCTCTAATATTTCACTCCTCCTCATCCCTCATCCTTATCAATTACCCAGTTCCACCTTCAGTTCTTATCCCCCACCTCCAATTAGGGTAACATAGCTTGAGAATCATACTAGGCTTACGATTTTTAAAACCAGATCCTTTGTATATATGATGTCACCACAATCTATTGTCTGTTCTCATTACAAGCCAGTGATAAGACACTGGTCTATTAGGTTTATCAGAGAGGTGAATGCCCAGGGTTGAATTCCTAAAGTCAGGGGAGGTGGTACAGAGCAATGAAGGAAGGAAAGGACCAGCTGGAAATGTATAGCTATTGTGGGGCAGACATGCAGCAAAGATCTAAAAGAATGAGGCAGTAAGAGAAGACATTGTCACCTGGAAATGTAGGGAGATATTGAAACATATTGGAATAATCATATTGGAAAAGTGATGAATGACATGACTCCTGATGCAAACTTGTTTTGAATGGGGGAGAGGGAGGAGTAATTAAAAATGAGAAAGAGGTAATATTATATGTGGAATATTATACAGAATGGCAGGGCCTTTGAATTTCTATCGCCTACTGCTGTGAGAGAGGCTAACTTAAAACTCAGTGACTAAAACCAAGTCACTTTCTATGCTAACAATTCTGCAATTTGGGCAGGGCTTGGCAGGGGAAATTATCTGTGTTCCATGTGACAATTGGCTAAAGGGGCCTGAGTAGGGCACAGGGATCCATTTCCAAGATGGCCCTAGGCACGTGGCTAGATAGTTGGCACTTGCTAATCGCTATGAAATAGCTGAATTTGTTGGCTGGAGACCTCAGTTCTCCACATGAACTCTCAGCATGGTTGGCGTGGTCCCTGAAGCCCAAAGCATGAAGGTCTCAGGACCGTAAGATTCTGACATGGTGAATGGCTTCCCCCAGACCTTCTTAAGGCTTAGGCACAGAGCTGGATGAGCATCACTTCTGTCCCATGCTGTTGGCTAAAGTGGGTCATAGGGCAGTCAGATACAAAGGGAAGGGCTACCCCAGGAAGTGAATACTTGGGGCCACTAAAATAACAGTATACCACACTTGGAATTAAAAATCTTGGAGAGGTAAAATAGAGCAGATAAAAATAGATCAAGTACTGAAGTGATGATAGCAGTACAACATAATCAACAGCCCTGAAATATATATCTGAATGTGATTAAAAGGGGGAAATGTTAGGTTGTATTATATAATAAAAGAATATAAATTTTAAAAACAAAACAAAACATGGAACTGCACAACACAAATTGTGATCCCTTGGATAAACCATGGACTCTAGTTAAGAGTACAATGATAAAAATGTGCTTTCATCAATTATAACAAATGTCTCACACCAATGCAAGGTGTTAATAATAGTGCAGTATATGAAAATCCTGTATTTTATGCATGGTTGTCATGCAAACCCACAACTTCTCTAATAAACAAACAAAAAAGTAACTAAGAGAGAGAGAAGGAAGTGGCCAATTGAGCAGATCAGTAATAGTAACAGTTATTATTATATACAGCAACTCAACAGCTTACAAAGTGATGGTAATTTTAGTAAATCCAAGCCCCCCAAATGGCCCTTCCAAAGTCACAGACAAATACCCAGTGTGTAGACAAGCCATTAATAGTCATTTTTAACTGATTTGACTGGTCTTTCAAGGTGTGTGCCGAGAATGGCCCCCTCACTCCTTTGCATTCTCTCCTCTTATGCCTTCCCTCTGCTACAGGTGGACTCAAGGTTCCTCTATCCTACCATGTACATGTCTGCCTGTGGTCTCAGTGCACACACTTCATCCAGGCTGGGAGCTCCTGTACTAATCCTGTCCTCCTTCTCAAATTCCAACAACAGACCTTCTCCAACACATCTATTCACAGTCCACCTCTGAACTCCCCTTAAAATACTGTCTGTAACAAACTTTAAGCCCTGAGATGAAAGCAACTACATCTCTTTCTTTCTAGAATCAGCATGTAGACTTGCACACAGCAGACCTCCACGGTTATTTGATCAACAAGGAAGAGGAGAATGAGAGATACTTCTCTTTTGCTAGATTATTTGTGATCTGGGGTCACAGTATTGGCCCTGCCTTTTCCCTAAGTGCTGTGAGAAAGACATAACCTAATAGGTATAACAGTATTTATACATGATATGTAAATGGGGACTATTACTATTATTACTTTCCTAGAATTTTAAATACAAAAAATGCGTTGGGATTGGCTTATTGGATCAGGGTGAGAAATCTGTGAAAATTTTTTCTGTTTATATCACATATTCTTTCAAATAAGAAAGCAAGCCAGACAAACTGGTTTAGAGAATTTTTAAAAGTCTCTCCAACAGTGGGCTTTTTTCAAATCAATGTCACATGGTAGAGTTTGGACCAGGGGTTGAGACTCCATAGGAATTCTCCCAGATATTGGGTTCTACACCCGAAGTAAGAATTTGATTGCTTGGTTGAGGCTGGGTATCCACATCTTATTATTTGGGCTTAGGCAATGGTCCCAATAGAGATCAAATATCCTCCCAACAAACTCCCTTCTTATACTACACACTAAAATGTTAGCAAGTTGCTGTGGTTACTTACATAGATTTTACGTAGATGTTTCCTCCTTTTCCTGTCCCTTGTCCCAGTGTGGCTTCTGAATGCCTTTCAGTTTTTTTGGAGGTGGGGGCAGTGCATGGTACGGAAATCGAACCCAGGACTCCCGCATGAAAGGCGAGCATTCCAACCACTGAACCACCTGGGCACCCCCCTTTCAGTTTTAAATAAAAATCATCCCCTTTCTGAAAAATTTCGGATACTGAAGAAAAAGTTTTGAACAATTCAGTCCATTAGAGTCAAGAAACATTCATGACCACTATTAAGCTGTGACAAATGGTCCTTGGCCAAGATAAATATACCTAAGTCCTGCCTGTAGTGGCATCCAGCAACTTCAGAGAGAAAAGCCCACAAAAATTAGCACTGTTCTATGTGGCAGTTAACTTCTCCCAGCAGCCCATAAAAACCCATTTAATGCATCATATGTTCGTATTCCGAATGACTGACTAACAAACTTTTGGCAGAAGTCAGGGTTTGTTGGTAATGAGAACAGGCCAGCCCAAATGTTTGAGAGCACCTTCCTTCACTCCTGCAATGGCTAAGCAGAATGCTCTTAAGTTCCAGAAATGTCTGTTCTTTCAGATTATGACAACTTGGTGCAGTGTGTTCCCAAAAGCATGGTACAAGCACAAGAGATGATATCCAGGGGTACATGGACAAACTTTTTCTATTTTGATAGTTATGTGCTTAATGTGTATTTTTAAATTATTACTACTAAATTAAGGGAATTTTATCTTGGATATTATTACTTAGATTCAGGTTAAGTAAGTACTCTCATTTTTAAAAACAGTCTATTTAAGGAAAAAGATTGAGTAATATTATAGATGGCACAAAAGTTAAAAAATCATGACCGTGGCACATAAATGACTGAAGTTTGGGAAACATTGATGTAATGGTTTTGTCAAAAGTTGCAGCAGAATAGGCATTTTTAAAGAGGTCACTTTGGCTGGTAAGAGTGGAAATACCTATATTTATTGTGATTATGAAGGCCATATTTTTTAAAAGTCATTGTTTGGGGTAGGACGTGGTGGCTCAGCAGGCAGAGTTCTCGCCTGCCATGCTGGAGACCCAAGTTCATTTCCCGGTGTCTGCCCATGCAAAAAAAATAAAATAAGTAAAATAAAAACGTCATTGTTTGAAATATTCTATATATTGTCCCCTTAAATCACTGAAGAGCCCTGGAAATTTAGACGTCTCAGCAACTACACTACAGTTCTGAGACAATCTCTGAGGAATATCGAACAATACATACATCCTTTAAGAGACTGTGAGTCCTGAATTTTGGAAATGTAGACAAGTCCATTAGGTCTTGAAATGTTTGCTGCTGAGGCCTGGAATTCAAGTTCATTGCAATTGTGTATGTGGCTAAACTTGAACTGCCCATTCTGGCAGTTTTCCACATCTGTTCTTACTCAGAAGATAGGGAAATTTCAATTTATGTCACTTCAAATTAAAATAATTTTTCTGCCTTAGCTTATTATGAAAATAAGTCACGGTCAGTATATAAAAATTAGCAAAAATTATGTAATCCACCTATTATTCTTATGCCCAGATAACCACTTTAAAACTACATGTATATTTCATATACATGTATTCACATATATCATTTTAATGAGATCCTACTGAACCCACTGGTTTGTAATTGACGTTTTTCTCTCACTAAAACACTGTAAGAATCTTTCCATGTCCTTACATATGCACTTGCAGCATACTGATGCCTCCATACAATAAGGGTATACCATATATAATTTAAGCAATCATTTCTATGGTTTGTCACTGTTATAAACAATATTTGGTTAATTCTCTTTATTCACAGATTCTGCATTTGTGAATTCACGTACTCATTAAAATTTGTTTGTAATCCCCTAAATCAATACTCAATGTGCTTTCATGGTCGCTTGTGACATGCACAGTGTGATGAAAATTTTGTGCATGTTCCCAGCTGAGAGTGAACAAAACAATGTCTGCCTTATTTCAACCAATCTAATGTTGTAAGCAAATGCCCTTTTGAAATACACTTACTGTTATGTTTTTCACATTTTTGTGCTTTTTGTTCATATCATTTTTGAGATTTTTCTATTTAGATGGTCCCCAAGTACAGTGCTGAAGTGCTGTCTAATGTTCCTAAGTGCAAGAAGGCTGTGAAGTGCCTTACAGGGACTATACATGTGTTAGATAAGCTTCTTTGGGGCGTAAGTTATAGTGCTGTTGCCGTGAATCCAATGTTACCGAATCCACAAAGTTCATTAAATATGGTATCTTTAAAACAGAATACACATAAAACAAGGTTATGTATTCATTGGTCGACAAAAACATTGTGATCAGAACATTGCAGGAAACCAACCCTGTATTTCCTCTAGAAACAATGTTTTAATATCCACTAATTCAATGTTCATAGAGTCTTATGAACATAGAACATACTACTGTGAATAATGAGAAGCAGTTTTGTACCAGCAAAATCTTTGCATCCTTATTTATTACATCTTGGTAAACTCCTAACTGTAGAATTTCTGCAGCAGGAGGTTCTTAGGTTGGGTTTCCCTGGAAGTGTATGAAAAGAGAGATATTAGATTTTATTTCTTTTTCTAAATCGATGCAAATGTTCTAAGAAATGATGAATATGCAACTATGTGATGATATTAAGAATTACTGATTATATATGTAGAATGGAATGATAAAAAAGAGAGATATTGGTGAGAAAGATTGTTGGGTTATGCCCTCAAAACCTGTTGGGGAGTCAAGGACATAGAACTGTCCAGAAGGAGCTGTTGAACTGTGATGCAGACTCAGCAGATGTCACAGGGAGCTCTGAAGCTATAACAGCCCTCTAGAATTATTCTAGAATTATTCTACTATGAGCCTGGCCTTTCAAACCCAGCCCAAGTGAACCAGTCAGTGGAGGTGGACTACTCCAGACTGAGGGAGCTCTCTTTGGCTGAAGGCAACACCTAGAAAGCAATTCAGTGGGGCGCCATCAGTAGGGTTAACACTCCCAGCAACTGTAGAAATGAAGGTCTTAGTTCTGACGAAATCAGCCCTGAGGGATTCTAGGGGAAGAGATGCCCCAGCATCATTATATGGAGGGAGGCAGATACTTAAAAAAATTGATTTATCAAGTTTTTCAACCAGAAGTTTCTATCAATACTCATTACTAATAATTCATGTCTGAGAATTCCCTTTACCCTGTTCCTTTATAAAATCTGATGTATAGTAGGGTAGAAATACGCCCTGGGAACATGTAGCAGGGGATCCTAACTTGCCTGCAACATTGATCTCACTCATTTCCACACTCATTTTTCCAGCTGTTTATTTGTGGATCCTACCTTGCCAAATGTATTTATAACCATGAATTGCATGTTGTTCCCAGCAGTTATATTATAATGACATATTTCTTTATATGATATATTTATTATATTATATTCACTAGTTCATCTACTCCCTCACTTTCTTAGGTAAATCTTTTCCTCTCAATGTCCAACACCATCTGAAGCAATCAGAAGAAAACTTCCATAAACTCCCATCAACATTTCTCAACACCTACCAGCATCTCTAACTCTTTGAGTCTGCCTTCCCTTTTGCTAAGTGATGAACTGTTCTAAATTCTTATCCAAGGCTAAACTGTCCCTGAGAACATTAGATTGATTGCTTCCTGATTATGATAGGCTATTGATCCAGCAGTTCTCCTTTCCTCTTCTCTATCTTCAAGTTTTTCCTCCTTGTTGGATCATTCCCATATTCCTATCAGCTATTATTTCTCACAACTAAAAGCAAAATAAAACAAAAACCTGTCTTAACTCCACTTGCTCTCCCCATCGAGCTATTATCCCACTTGTCAGCTCTCCTTTACAGCAGAACTACTCACAGACATTGTATCTACTGTCTGTCTCCAATTACTGTCCTCTAATTCCCTCTTAAAATCTGATCCAATCTGGCTTCTCAGGCAGTTTTCTCTTGGCTTTCCTCCTTCTTCACTGGCCATACTTTCTCTGTCCTCTTTGTTGACCTCCTCTTCTTCCCAACTTATTAATGTTGGCCCACTTCTCTTCTCCATCTGCGCCAATCCTTTGGTGATCTCACTCAGTCTCACAGCTTTGAAGCATATCTGAATGCTAAGGACATGTACATTTATATCTCTAACCCAGTCCAAACCCCTAAACCCCAGATTCACATCCAACTTCCCACCTGACATCTCTTCTTTTATGCCTAATATTCATCTAAAACGAAGTGGTCTTCTTGCTCAAGTCTGTCCCTTCTACTGCCTTCACCACCTCACTGCATAGCAACTGCCGTTCTAATGGTTGAGGCCAAAACACTTGTACCCCACCTACCCTCCTCTCTTTCCTTCATAATTCACATGTAATCCACCAGGAAATCCTACTGGCTGTACTTTCAAAATATCTCCTGGGTCCATTCACTTCTCCCTGCTTCCATGACTACCACCCTGGTCCCAGCCAGCCTTACAGTCTATTCTCAGTGCAGTAGCCTGAATGAGCTGTTTAGATGTAACTCAAGTTACACCACTCCTTTGCTCAAAACCCTTCAAAGGCTCACCTTTTAACCCAGGGTAAAAGCCACAAATACTTACCGTAGCCTCAAGGCCTATATAACCTGCACCCCATGACTTTCCTCTGCCTTGATCTCATCTTCCTCTCACCCATGCTCGCTCCATGCCAGCCAGTCTGGCCTCCTCTGGCTTCCTCACTGTTCTTTGATCATGCCAGACATCCTCACACTTCAGAGCCCCTAAACTGGCTATTCCTCTACCTAGAATGTTCTTTAATCTTCATGGCCACTCACAGCACCCCCAACCTCTTCCCAGTCTTTGTTTAAATGTCACTTACACCTTGAGACCTACATTGACCTCCCCATTTTAAATTTAAATCTTAGAGTGGATCCTTAAGGTGCAGTACACCCATGGCCTGATCCCAAATGGTCTCAGCACACTTCAGTGACATTTTCAGTGTCCCAAGCCAAGCAAATACCCTGCCTCCCTCTCTTTTGCTGCTTTAAAGACACAGAAATTCCTTCATCCAATACAGGCACAACCTCAAGTTTCAGAGGAATTAAAAAGTTCCTCAGGAGAAACCCTTAACCAATGGTTGATAAAAGTCCCAAGATCCCTGTTTGCCACAGGACAATTCTGGAGTGTGTTCTACACAGTTCCTCAGAAGATCTGCCAGGGAATGGGGTCCTGGGTCCACACAGGAGGTAACAGATTTTTTAATGCATCCTTTATTGGCCTTTTTTCCTGCTTTGTGTGGTTTTTCCCCACTCCCTCATATTGCTTCCTGGGATCACCTCCCAAATAAACTGCCCATTTCCAAATTCTTTTTTTCAGGTTTTGCTAAAGGAGAAACACAAACTAAGGCGACTTTATTTTAGTCCCTTCCACAGCATTTCTGACTCCATTGCCTAGCTCTACTTTTTCCATAGCACTCATCAACATCCTAATTTATAATGTAATTTTTAAATTGTTTATTGTAATTCTATTGCACTAGAATATAAGCTTCACAAGGACAGGCAATTTTGTCTGTTGTGTCCAGTGATTTACTGTCAACACCTAGAACAATAGTAGGCAATCAATAAATATTTGTTGAATGCTAAACCATCTTACCCGCTCCTCAAGAGCAAGGACACCATCATCTAATACAAGGTTAGGCAAATCTCAGTTAAATTTCAGATCTCCCAACTTGTAAGCTGTATGACCTTGAGCCAATTAACCTCCCCGTGACTCAGTTTCCTCACTGGTAAATTTGGACAATGATGTTGATCTTGTGATAAATGTCACAACGTGAAAAAAGCATCTAGCACAGTTCTGACCCTTCGCTCCTCCCAACCTGTTTCCTGGTTTAAATCAGTTGAACCCATGATTCAGTATCTTCTCCTTCTCTGAATCTGTGATTATGTGAAGATTTCTCTGAAGCTTCTCCTTACGCACAGCAGGAGGTCAGGAAGCCACGTTTCTTTCAATCCCCCAGTGAAATGCCAATTAGGGAAGGACATAACTAGCAGGAAGAGCTACTGGAGAAAACCACACACTTGTTCCAAAACAAAGATCACTCTGCATGTCATAAAAGCTCAGAAATGTCTTCCAGATGTTGTATACTGGATCTGCACAGATGTTTCCGATGTCAAACCATAAATGTTGGAAACATAAAACATTTGTGCCCCACAGACGTAGAGATTTAATTGTACAGTGAATGTGATAAATCTTTGGGTAATAAAAGAAGACCACAAACTGACCACATTACTCCTTTTTTAAAAATCTGATTAATTTTTTTTTTTCCACATTGAGTTCTACTGGGATACTCCAAGGTTTTTGTTTGTGTTTTTGTTTTTAAATTTGACTGGGGCAAAGTTAGAACTACATGAAAATATGCATTAATAACAGTTCTAGTCCTCCTGGTCTGATATCTGCACAGTCTTTGAAAGTCGGGAAGCCACATCATGACTGATGATAGGCTCTGTAAAGGCTTCCACCCTTCAGTCAATGTCCCTCAGTGGGAGGGCTGATTTATGTACAATGACCATCTACTGTTCTCTTTGGGTGCCTGGGAATTAATTTCAATATGAACACAATACTTTTTAGCTCATGACTCTATGTTGAAGCAACTCTTTTTCTGGCATTTGAATCAGACCTTTCATCACCTCCAAGTATACAAATATGCATGTGTACCTATAAGGACAAAAGAGAATAAATGTATATGCAGGCTTGTCCTTCTATTGTTCCAGTCTTTATAAGCACCAATGTGCAAACGTGCACACACACATGCACAATACCTTACATGGAACCAAATGAGCTACAGAAATGTTACTACCCATATACATAGAAGGCAGGGTGGCACAAAATGAATATAAATGCTAACACATAAGCTAGCATATCTTCTCAGTATTCTCCCGTATTCTAACATTCTTTTCTACCCTGACAAATTCATATGCTAAAATACTGCCTTTATTTTTGCAAGCTTTTGTTCAAAAATATACATTAAGTGATTAATTTTATAATAGTAGCTTAAAAAGCTTTCAAAACTTACATGGCATTTTATCTGCTCTCAAAGAGATTATACTATAAAATGAGGTATGTACTAAAGAGGGGCATAATTGTCCATACAGGAAATATATGTAAGCCTTGGCTCTACCATTAGATTATTTTTAATTTTAATTTTTGGTTTTCTTTATTAGATTGAGAAAAATATATATGCATGCAAATAAACCAAGAACAGGAAGCATATACCTTTCCAATAAATGCTCTTTAAAACTGTGAAAATAATTATCTTGTTTTTCATTTCAGCCAGTTAAATCGAAAGAAAAGAGCAGTTAGAGAGAACAGGAAAGGACATGTAAAGATAGGAGAAATAAAAAGCATAAAGAAAGACTGTAAAAACTAACAATAATATCCAACAAGGTGTTATACCAGGTATTATGGTAAGTACATTATGAAAATTTTTCTAATTCAATTTTTCCCCTCAAATTCCATGATTTAATAGTTGGGGAAACTTTTTTTAGAGATTTGGAAACTGATGTATGTTAAATAATAAGGACGTTAAATAATTTTCCCTTAGTCACACAGATAAATAAGCAAAAGTCTCATAGAAAGATGCAGAAAGAAACAGCCCTTTCTGGAAAGCATTCTTATGCACTTCCATAATATTCCATAATATTATAATATTTAAAATATTATAGCTAAGGACTTTCCTTATCATTCCCTAGCAATAGGAGTCATCAAAGCATGCCCATCCCCCATGAGACTGTAACCTCCTCCAGGATATTCAGTCTTTTAATTCTTGCTATCACAACATGTTGCACATATTAGTCACCTAGAAAATATTTATTGAATAAATAAAATGTTACTTATTAGCCTCTTCTTAAATTGGTTTCACAAGTCCTTTGACCAATTCTGCTAAATTCTCCTTCAGTATCTGTGGTAGTTAGATTCAGTTGTCAATTGGCCAGGTGACGTTACCTAGTTCTGTTGCTGTGGACATGAGCCAATGGTACATGAACCTCATCTGTTGCTCATTACATTGAAGTCAGCTAAGAGGTGTGCCTGCTATAATGAATAATGTTTGATTTAATTGGCTGGTGCTTAAATGAGAGAGTTCAACATAGTACAGCGTAGTACAGCCCAAGCAGCTCAGCATACCACATCTTAGCACTCACAGCTCAGCCCAGGCCTTTGGAGATGCAGAAAGGAATCACCCCAGGGAAAGTTGTTGGAAACCAGAAGCCTGGAGAGAAGGCCAGCAGAGATCAAACTCAGTTGAAAGTTAGCTGCCTTTCCTCTGAAGAACTAACAAAATAAATCCCCTTTTATTAAAAGCCAATCTGTCTCTGGCGTGTTGCATTCCAGCAACTAGCAAACCAGAACAGTACCCCTCAACTCTGATCCTTTTCCCATTTTCCCTGTGCCTACACTCTGTCCTGGTAAGATGCAATCTAAGCAGAAAGCAACAGCAAGTCATAGAATGGCTAGGTCTCAAGGGCTTTGCATGTCTGTTAGGCAGTGATGCAAAGGAGACTATTCCATGATGATAAAATTACTTGACCCAGTAGCTATTGCTTCTCAATTGGTTTTGATCATAAATCTACAACATAGGATTGATGTAGACATTTAAGGGAAGTGTCAACTATCCAGAGGATATGTCAATGGACATACCTCAAGATGGAAATATATATTCTTAAATACATACATTAGAAAAGAAAAAAGGCCAAAAATCAATTACCTATCCATCTCTAAAGGCCAGAAAAAGAACAAAAAATTAAACTCAAAGAATATGGAAGACTGGAAATAAAGATAAAGCTAATAATATAGAAGTCAAATGTACAGTATAAAAATGATATTATGAAAACAACACAATATTACGAAAAGTTAGATAAAACAGAGAAACTCCTAGTAAAGTCAAAACCTATCAAATAGTCATAACATATATTAAAAATGTGAATAGTTGTAAAACATTTAAAGAAATTCAGTTTGTGATTAAAACTCTTCCAAGTAGAAACATCCAAACCCAGATAATTTTAGCAATTAATATTTTTAAATTTATAAAGATGAAATAACACCAATCTCACAAACTCCTCCTGAGAACTGATCAAATGTGAAATTTTATAACTCATTTTATAAGACTATAAAACCTTGATGTTGATTAAGACATTATCAGAAAGGAAAATTGGATACAAATGCAATATCCCAAACAAAATTTTAGGGAAAATAAACAGTGATACAGAAAAAGAATAACATATTATGACCAAGTTAGGTTTGATTCAGAAATGCAAGGTTGGTTTACCATTCAAAAATCAATCCACGTAATTTAGTTCACTAGCAAAATAAAGGAGAAAATTTCGTGATCATCTCAACAGATGCAGAAAAAGTATTACATAATATACAACACTCCTTCACGATAAAAACAACCACAATGCTTATCAAATTAGGAACAGAGGGTTCTTTCTTAATCTCACAGAAGGTTTCTATCAAAACTTACAGCAAATACATTTCTTATGATGAAATACTGAAAGATTTCCTCCAGAGATTTAATACAAGACAAGCATGGCTGCCACACTGTATCGGTAGTCATCAGTTCAAGAAGGCAAGGGAGAGAAATAAAACTTATAAGAATTGGAAAAGAAGAAAAACATATTTACACACAACATGATTTTGTACTTAGAAAATCCCAAGGAATCCATAGCTAAATTGCCGTCATTAAGAATTGAATTCAGCAAACTTGTTGGACTCAAAGTTAATACCAAGTTAATCAAATGCATTTCTACATATTAGCAATAAACAATTAGAAAATAATTTTTAATAATATGATTTAAAACAGCATTTAAAAATCTATAAAATACATAAGAATAAATTTACAGAAGCTATATAAGAACTCTAAACAAAGAACATAAAACATTTAGACTTAAGTAAACCTAAGTAAATAATAGTATGATCATACATTAGAAACTCAAAAATGTGAAGATATCAATCCTGCCCAAACTGATATATAAATTTATTGTGTTCTCACTCAAAATCTCATTAAATGTTTGTGGAAATTGAAAAGCCTATTTTGAAACTTGTATGGAAGTATGAAGGGGCAAATGTTACCAAGACAATCATGAAGAACAAAGTCGGAGGACTAATATGGCTGGATATCAAGACATTACAAACTATCCACCACCTTTTGATGAGAAATCTCAAGTTCCAAAGAACAAGATTCCTGTGAAAGGATAAGGTGGTCATGTGTGGGCTAAACTGACACAAGGTTGCCTGCCACCCTCAAGACACTTTCTGTGCAACTAAGAACACCTGGTCGTGGGTTGGACAACTAGAGCACGGGCTATTCACCAGTTAAAACAAGTGTCCCTCGAAAGGCACCCTGTAAAACATTACACTTGCCCAAAATGCAGACAATTTCCCTCAGGTTTAGGCTTTACATTGTTCACAATTTGAATTAACTGAATGGGTTTTAATCCATCTAAGAAATCCAAGGGTGTTTCACCTAGCATACCAGCTGATTTCATGTACAAAAATTACGATTCTGCATCTTGTCTTACTGGACTGGAGCCCTAGAGAAAATCTTGAATTATAATGGCCCCAATAGGGATCTTTTGATATGCCTAAATTGATATATTTGCACACTCAACTGGAAAATAGAGGCTTTTTGCCTGAGGCTACACAACTACGCAAAATATTGGGCAGCAGCTGACCTGCTCAAATGCCCTCTCTACCACCAGGTGCAACTCTGGAGAGAAGGGAGGGTATGAGAAAGAGCTCTGACTTGTAATTTATGTTTACAAAAGCCTGTTTTGCAAAGATAAGACCTAACAGAGTGGGTAACAGAAAATTCTTGTTAGGCCTATAAACCATTTCCATATAACAAGGAGAGGGCAAGGAGGACTAAGTAAAGCTAAGGAATAAAAGCTGGTTGTCCCAACATTGTGCACCTCTCACCTCTTACCTCTCCTCTTGTGGTTGCAGGAGTGCCCACATGCCCTTCTTGCATGTGTACTCATTAAACTTTCTACCTGCTTGCTCGATCCATGCTGTGCCCTTGAATTTTTTCTCGCAGCACAGCCAGAAACCTAGAAATTCAATGCCGGCAACAGAATTAATTCTAAAATTACCTCTCTTTTAAAAAAATACTAAATTAACAAAAGCTAACAAAGACGCAACTAAGTGCACTATGAAGCTTGAACAAGTATCCAGAACTCCTCACTCTGACTGTTCTAACTCACCTTTAAACCCTTTCTTGTCCTCCTTCTCTATATTCTAGTTTAGCCTAATTCCCCTTCTATAATGGTAAGGTTTCCCAAATCCTACTGAAAATCTAGTTGATTTTGCAAAATAATTCAATCTTATCATTCATATTTATGAGCCTGTTTATTCAGACCCTCATCAATTAATTTAGATGACTGCTGGTGAAGGTCATGCCAAAATCTGGACGGACAAAGCTAATTGGAAGAATCCCTTAAATGACTTCTCAAAATGAAGAAGTACTGACAAAACTGAACCATTTAAGCTAAGGAACTTTACAAGTTCCTAAGGTCATTCCTGAAGTTCTTCCCCAAATTACTGCGTGGAGAAAAATTCAAAAATGTATCCAGAAACTTGATAAGCCCATATATAGGTATAATAGGCTTGAAGAAAACCTTCAAACAATTTTCAGGTCTGGACCATATTAATTCTGAAACCTCTACCCTATTTAATTTTACTTTTGTTAATGCCTTTCAGAAGAACTAAGTGCGACTCTAAAACACAAACAACTAAATTGGGCCATAATGGAACCTACTAATTCAGTAAATCTTACAGATAATTAGATCACACCTCTGAAAAGACTAAAAAAAAACTGAGAAAAAAAGTCCTCCCAAGCTAAAACAGAACCTAAATATGTTCCAATAAACCCTTTAGGCACCAGCATTCGAGGCACTGGTAATCTGGATATTGGAAAAGAAACTGCCCAGACTATCCAAAAACAGCAGCAACCATCAATGCTCTTTGCCCTCTAAGAAAGTAAAGTACCTTTTATATGATTGCTGCCCAAGGAAATAGCAGAGGTTTTTCCAATTGTCCGCATCATATCTTTAGGCAAAATAGATCTGATAACTGGAAACAAAAGAAAACAAGGAAGTATAGGCTGTAATAGATACTAGGGCCACCTGCTCTGAGTTAAACCCCACCACCCTTATTAATACTCCTTCCCGGAGTACAAAACAATTCAAACAGTAGCAGCCTCCAATAAACCCATGACTGCTTTCAAATCCCTCCCAATTCAAGTCCCTTGAGGGATGGGAGAAAAATTATGGAGCTATTAAACTTTACCATCAAGGAAACACCAATACTGTGCCAAACATTAGGGATACCCAAACAAATAGGCCAAGTCCTTGATCTTGAGGCTTGTCTTGTGAAGTTTATGTATGCAGTGGAAAAGCTTAGCTTACCTACAGGGATCCCTAAGAGGCACCTCCAGATCTTTTGTTGCTCAGATGTGGCCTCCCTCTGTCTAAGACCAACTCTGCAAGTGAAACCAATGCCCTTCCCTCCTACATGGGACATGACATCAGGGATGAAAGTCTCCCTGGAAGCATGGGAGATGACTCCCAGGGATGAGCCTGGCCCTGGCACCATGGGATCAACAATGCCATCCTGACAAAAAAGGGGGGAAAGAAGTGTAACAAATGAGGTATCAGCAGCTGACAGAGTTCAAAATGGAGTCAAGAGACTACACTGGAGGTCATTCTTACACATGCTTCAGTTAGAAATTGCTATCTATCATAACTTGCCAAACCCAACCAAAACCATTCCTGCCAATCCTAAAGAACACCCAGGGCATTATATAAGATTCTACAAAGGTTCCATGCAAGGGTAACTTTCCAAAAACCTACAACCTCCAAATGGGTCCCTGGGCCAGATAAGTCCTCAAATGCAGAGGGACCAGCCTTTCCAGAACATCAACTAGTTCCATTCCCCATCCCATATTATTGACAGCTCTTTCCAACATGATAAAGTTAGAGTAGGCATAGCCCAAATACCCCTAAAGAGCGGGAGAAAGATCAAAGGTGATGGTGGAGTTATATACACAGAAGGTCAGGTTTAACAAATGAGTATGAGTGCTGAATCACTATATTGATTTTTTTTTTTTGCTTCCAATATTTAGAGTAGTTAGAAATAAAAACCTAAAATTATAGAATTGTAGCCCATACTAAACCCTGAAATCTGTTCCACAACAAAGTAATTGTTGTGATGTACTTTGAAATTTATTGCTTTTTTGTATATAGGTTATTTAAAGAGAACGAGGAGTATAACAGAGAAGATAGGATTTAACAAATGAGTACTGAATAATTATATTGATATTTCTGTTGGTCTCCAGTGTCTTAGAGCAGCTAGAAGAAAAAAATGAAAATTCGTGGAACTGTAACCCATAACAAGCTTTGTAATCTGTTATATAACCTGCTAAAATGTACTTTGAAATAAAAAATTGGAAGTAAAAATATAAATAGTTCAAAAATGATCTACTTGATTAATAAATGAAGAAAAACAAATTAAAAATATTTTTCTCCTCCTGGGTTTGATTTCTTTTATTAATTAAGTTTTTTAAAAATTATATTTATGGTGAATGGTGCAAGGGTAGCTCAGTGGTAGGATTCTCGCCTGCCAATGTGGGAGACCTGAGTTTGACTCCTGGACCTGCACTTCACAGGAACAATTTTAAAACTTAAAAAAAAAAAGTCTTGGTAAAAATATATTTATGACAACCAAACTGTGAAACAGAGTTGTTTATATACAGGAGACCTAGCCAGGTACAATCCATTTTAAAAGCCAATTAAAAAAAAAATCTGTTCTACATCTAATTGTTGCTATGTGCTTTGAAATTTATTGCTTTTTTGAATATAAGTTATTTTTCACAAAAAAAAGAAAAAAACTTCTTCTAACCTCCAGTGTTTTGGAGCAGCTAGAAGGAAAAATCTGAAATAGTGGAATGGTAATGGATAACAAACTGAAATCTGTTCTATGACTTGTTGAAATGTACTTTGAAAATCATTGTTTTTTCTTTCTTTTCTTTGTATATATTTATATTTAACAACAAAAAAACATTTTTTGAAAAGCAGTTAAAGAAAAAAAAATCCTTCCCAATACCCTTTTAATTAGGACCCTTACAAGGTACTCACCAATTTTTATGAGTTCCTTTTACCTCAATTTACCTTGAGGAAGAAAAAATTCCCTTGGATTATTCCAAACACAATTATCTTTCTCCCAAAGGGGGGAAATTAATTAGGAAATCTTAGAACGAGATTCAACAGACCAAGATAAGGAATTAAGACTCATACATATTCCTATCTTTCAGTCAAAGAAATAAAATTTAAATGCCACTTTCTTTTCGATGCTATTGCAAACCATTTAGCCACATTCTTTCTGCCTTACCTATCCCTGCCCCCAGGACCTCCACCTAGACCTTGACCAAATCCAATGCATTTTAATTTTCCTTCCTCCAAAACCCAAACACCATTTACAAGGATTTTTAGACCTTGAAGGATATTGTAGAAATTGGATACCTATTTTTTTTTAATGGCTCAACCTTTATATGCCTTGCTTAAAGCTGAACAAATTGAGGCCCTTATTTGGATGAAACTAGTCAAAATTCCTTTAAGGAATTGAAGCACAGTTTACTCAGCACTCTTGCTCTGGGACACCCTAATTACAAATTACTATTTTTTTACTCCTTGTGCATCAATGAGAAGGTGTATTAATTAGGATTCTCCAGAGAAACAGAATCAACAGGGAACACTCACAAATACAAAATTTATAAAAGTGGGGGTGGGTCATGAAAAGAATTAGAAATATCTTCCAAGCCATTTGCTTCAGGGCATTCATTTGCAGTTTCATCTGGTGAAACAGGATTAATCACTCTAGGGCTAATCCCTTCAGGAGGAGGTTGGGTGGCCAGCTCCTCAAGGTAGGCTGGAGTTGGGGCAGCTATGTCCTCAGGGCAGACTATTACAGGGTTATCTAGTGAAAGTTCAGCATGACTTAGGGTTTCAACCTCACCCTGGACATCATTATCAATCCATATGTCACCATCTCATTTTTCAGGGTCCCACTCCTTTCCAATCAATGCCGTCACTTTAACAGCAGTTAACGTTGAGATTGACATTGAGAGTTCAGTTTACGTTGTAAAGTTGCTACTCTAACAATAAGATTCTGAGTCTGATTTTCAGAGATCTCTTGTCTATGGCTACAGAAAATAAGATTTTCTTTCCGGATATTCATAGAAGCTTCTACATCTGTCAGACGGCGCTTAAGCTTCTCATTTGAAGCCTTAAACCCATCCCTTTCACTTCTTAATGTAGCCAGTGTATCTAACAACAACCAGCCATCATCTCTATACCTCTTATATCTACAAAACTCTGTAAAGGTGTCAAAAACATCATCCCCCAGAGCCTGGCTTTGTACAAGTGAAGCATTGAGAGAATCGAATGGTGATATTTTGACTATCTCTTTTGCCAACTCACTCCATGGATTGGGAGTGTCATTCTGATTATGGGAATCAGAGTCCTTAGTGCCTCTGAGTGCAGAGTAGAAAACCATTCTTAAAGTTTAAGAATCAATTGAAGGATGAATTATGGGAATTAATAATAGAGATCACCTATTTATGTTCCTCATTCTGTTGAAGCACTCTCTACTGATTGATTAATTTCTTAACAGAATTCCCTTACTTTCCCCTCCCAATGTCTCAACTTTACTTCCTATTATTTCTGACAAAACTCCCATGACTGCGGAGCTGTAACTAATTATTAACACTTTGAATAGATTTGCAAGAAACCCCAACTGATAATGCAGACGTTATTGAGTATACAGATGGTTCCCACCTCAAAGATAACTCAGGAATCTATGGAGAGAATTTGCCTGAGCACAGACCATGCTTGTAACTAACTTTGATGAGACTCTGCACTGATTTTAATCTTGTATTGCATTTGATTGTTACTGAAATACTTTAAAGTTTACTGATATTGTGATGGAATTAATGTATTCTGTGTATGGGAAAACATTTTTTTAGGGTCCAGAGGGTACAATATGCTGGTCTGAAAGGATGTACGTACCCTAGAAAAGTCATGTTTTAATCCTAATTCCATTTTGTAAAGGTAGCCATCTTTTCTAATTCCTATTCAGTACTATATATTTGAATCTGTAATTAGATCATCTCCCTAGAGATGTGACTCAATCAAGAGCGGTTGTTAAGCTGGATTAGGTGGAGATGTGTCTCCATCCATTTGGGTAGGTCTTGATTAGTTTACTGGAATCCTATAAAAGAGGAAACATTTTGGAGAAAGCGGGAGATTTGGAGAGAGTAGAATGACATAGCCACAAGAAGCAGAGTCCACCAGCCAGCAACCTTTGGAGATGAAGAAGGAAAACGCCTCCCGGGGAGCCTCATGAAGGGAAGCCAGTAGAGAATGCTAGCAGATGATGCCATGTTTGCTACATGCCTTTCCACATGAGAGAGAAATCCTGACCCTGTTCACCATGTGCCTTCTCACTTAAGAGAGAAACCTGAACTTCATTGACTTTCTTGAACCAAGGTATCTTTTCCTGGAGGCTTTAGATTGTACATTTCAATAGTTGTTTTAATTGGGACATTTTCTTGGCCTTAGGACTATAAACTAGCAACTTATTAAATTCCCCTTTCCAAAAGCCATTCCATTTCTGGTATATTGCACTCTGGCAGCTAGCAAGCTAGAACAGATCTGGTACTGGAGAAGTGGGGTGCTGCTGCAGTTTGCAAATACCAGACATGTTGGAACAGTTTTTTTGATGGATAGGTGGAGATTTTGGAGGAACTGTGAAGATGATGGAGAAGTCCTGGAGTGCTTGAAGAGACTGTTGGTATAAATAGAACCACTGCCAATCTGGACAAAGGGGGACACAAAAGGGACAAATTGGAGTTTGCAGAGTGAGAACCATGGAATCTCCTGTCTGAAGCCAGGAAGACTAGAGCCAGGAGAGTGGACCCACCCCTATACATGGAGAGGGTGAGTATGCCCTGAGGATAGGGGATGAGTCTCCCACCTTGTTGCAGTGGAAGAGTTGTGCTGCCTCAGGCCTTGGAGAAGGTATAGTATGCTCCTTGTGGACTGGGGACAGCCTGGCTGCCACCACACGGAGGGGTTGAGTGTGTGCCCTGGAAATGACAGAAAGCCCAGGTGTGGTTCCAATGCTTGGAGAGGATGGAGCTGAGAAAAATGTGGTCTCCTCAATGTCCCCTGAGGTTGATTTGCCTTTGCATATTGTCACCAGATAACTTGTTTTGAGATTCATAGGTCCACAGCCAGAAGAGAATTTTTGTCACTTTAATGTCATTTAAGGTGATGTGTATAGTTGCCAAGTTGAGAAGGGGTGGACATGTAGTAGTTAGGTTCAGGTGTCAACTCAGCCGAGTGAAGGTACCTAGTTCTATTACTGTGGACATGAGCCAATGGCATATGAACCTCATCTGTTGCTGATTACATCTGCAGTCAGCTAGGAGGCATGTCTGCTGCAATGAATGATGTTTGATTTAATTGGCTGGAAGCTTAAATGGGAGAGGTCAATGTAGCACAGGCCAAGCAGCTCAGCATACCTCATCTTAGCACTCACAGCTTAGCCCAGGCCTTTGGAGATGCAGAAGGGAATCACTCCAGGGAAAGTTGTTGGAACCCAGAGGCCTGGAAAGGCCAGTGGAGATCACCCTGTGCCTTCTCGTGTAAGAAAGAACCTCAGTTGAAAGTTAGCTGCCTTTCCTCTGAAGAACTATACACTTTTAACTAAATAAATCCCCTTTTATTAAAAGTTAATCCATCTCTGGTGTATTGCATTCCAGCAGCTAGCAAACTAGAACAGATATGCTATTACCACTAACCATGAATCAATAGAAGCAAATTCCTTACCTAGCAAGCTGATAAAAACCTGTATACATGCAGAAGGAAAAACAGCAAATACACACACTGATAGTTTCTATGCTCCTGAGGGTTGTTTGTAACTTAAGGATGTTACAGAAACAAAGAGGTTTTTTACCTCCAGTGGGGGAAAAAGAATTGCTAAATGCTATACTGTTAACAAAGGTTTTGGCTATGATTAAAATTCCTGTTCTAAGAAATGATGATCATGCATCTATGTGATGATGTTAAGAATTACTGATTGCATATGTAGAATGGAAGGATTTCTAAATGTTGTGTTAATTTCTTTTTTTTCTTTAATTAATAATAAAAAAAAAATGTAGGAAAAAAAAAATTCCTGGTCATACTCTGGCAAAGATGGAAGAAAGCACTGGCAACCACATGGCAGATGTAGCTGCAAAAAAAAATACAGCTATAAATTCTAGTCCTAGTCCTGTTTCTGTAATGACTTTTGAACCAAACAACTATTGGGGAGAAAAGAAGGAAAAACCCTGGCAGCTTTTATAGGCCTGCAATTAAATCATGGTTTAGCCCTGATGTTAAAGCAGGCCTCCTTACGTGCCTCCAGGAAACAGTCTTTGAAATTATTCATAATATGTCTTTTTAGTAAACAATTAAACAATTTGTTTAATTTGTCACAAGCATAATTCAGGAAAACCTTTCCATAGTTCTCAAGGACATTTTCCCTTACCTGCTGGACCTTTTGAAATTTAGCAATTGGACTTTATTCAATTACCCTCATACCAAGGCTATAAATATTTTTTTTAAGTTTAGTACTATATATTTTTAAATTTTTAAAAATTTATTTATTAATTAAAAAAATTAACAAACCAAATAAAACACCAACATATATAATCAGTAATTCACAATATCATCACTTAGTTGCATATTCATCATTTCTTAGAACAGTTGCATCAATTCAGAAAAAAAAAATAAAAAGACAATAGAAAAAGAAACAAATGAAAACAGAAAAGAAAAAAAAAAGATTATACCTACCATACCCTTTACCCCTCACTTTCATTGATCACTAGCATTTCAAACTAAATTTATTTTAGCATTTGTTCCCCCTATTATTTATTTTTATTCCATATGTTCTACTCCTTTGTTGACAAGGTAGATAAAAGGAGCATCAGACACAAGGCTTTCACAATCACACAGTCACATTGTGAAAGCTATATTATTATACAATCATCCTCAAGAAACATGGCTACTGGAACACAGCTCTACATTTTCAGGCAGTTCCCTCCAGCCTCTCCATTACATCTTGAATAACAAGGTGATGTCTACTTAATGTGTAAGAACAACCTCCAGGATAATCTCTCAACTCTGTTTGGACTCTCTCAGCCATCGACACTTCGTCTCATTTCACTCTTGCCTCTTTTGGTCGAGAAGGTTTTCTCAATCCCTTAATGCTAAGTCTCAGCTGATTCTAGGGTTTTTCTCAATCCCTTGATGCTGAGTCTCAGCTCATTCTAGGATTTCTGTCCCATGTTGCCAGGAAGGTCCACACCCCTGGGAGTCATGTCCCACGTTGGGGGGGTGGGTGTGAAATTTCTTGTTGTGTTGGCTGGAGAGAGAGGCCACATCTGAGCAACAAAAGAGGTTCTCTTGGGGGTGATTCTTAGGCCTAAATTTTAAGTAGACTTGACCTATCCTTTGTGGGGTTAAGTTTCATATGAACAAACCCCAAGACTGGGGGCTCAAGGCTATAAATATTTTAATAATGATTTGTATGTACTCCCATTGGGCTGAAGCTTTTCCCTATGGATAAGCTAGAGGGGTCACCATCACAAGGGTACTATTATAGAAAAGATTTCCAATTTGAGAAATACCCTCAGAAATTCAGAGTGACTGAGGAACTCACTTTGTAGGACAAATTCTGAAAACAATATGCAATATATGGTCTATCTGCAACATTTTCATGGTGCCTATTGCTCTTAATCCTCAGGGTTAATAGAAAGAACAAATAATGTAATTAAAACTAAAATAGTAGGGTATGCAGGTGGTTCAGTGGTAGAATGCTTGCCTTCCACACAGGAGACCTGTGTTCAATTCCCAGACCATGCATTAAAAACAAACAAACAACAACAACAAAAAAACCAATTAGCTTAATTCATGGAATTCTTCAATCTACTATGGCTAAAAAGCCTTATCTATAGTGTTATTAAGTCTAAGATCCACTTCTTTTAGAAAACATAAGTTACCCCCATTTGAAATTATAACCAGGAGACCTATGAAAATAAATTCTGGAACAGAGTAAACCTTGTCTCATAAAAGGAAATATATTAATCTATTGTCAGGAACTAATCAAAACCTTAAAGAAAACTGAAACTCTGGTAGAACAATCCTTTTACAGCATGCTCCAGGTAGATGAAGCTATTCTGATCCACAATCTTCAGTCTGACAACTTTATATATTGGAAAATACAGCACTGTAAGGATGGAATCCGACCTCGCTGGAAAGGGCCCTACCAGGTACTGATAACTAGCCCATGTGTAGCTGAATTAGAAAGTATTGATTCTTTGATTCATATTTCTCATTCAAAGAAAGTTCCCTGCCCTGCCTGGAAATCCATTCTTACTGGTGACATAAAGCTCAGAATTACCAAAGATGAGAAGTAGACAGCATCTGATGCAGGCAGCTTTTCCAAGACCTGGGACCAAGCCTGTGTAATAAATACTTACCCCTGATCTTAAGGAATGAGCCTCCCTGGCGCTGAAGGATTAACACCAAATGTTGATCAACGAGGCTTTTGGAGGAAGGGGGAAATGGTAAAAGAAATGAAACAAAATAGAGTTTCTATGGCTGAGAAATTTTAAATGGAGGAAGGAGATCATTCCAGAGGGTCCTCTTATGCAGGTCCTCGCCAGATATCACAAACACCAAAATATGCAAAGCCTCAAACAAAATGTTCCTCCAGATCCTAAGGATACCCAGACACCATAAACAAACCACAAGATAAAGAACTCAGTTAACTATCTAACCTAAAGGACAATTAGAGTGCCCCAAATATCCACCAACAACAAATGACCTGTGTAATCTTCTTTTCCTTTAAAACCCTTGCCTGGAAATGCCAAGATGGGATGCAATTTGGGTTGCTGTATGAATCTGTGTTCTTTAAATTGCAATTCTAAGACCCCAAATAAATACCTGTATTACCTTGCAGCTTAGTTTGTTATTACTTGGTTGACCACATCCTAGAAAACAATCAATTCCAGGTGCATTCTAGACCTAACAGTGAAACGTGAAACCATAAAACTTCTAGAATATACAGAATATCTGAATGATTTTTGAATAAGCCGTGATTTCTTAATTAGGACATAAAAAGCACTAACCATAAAAGAAAGGTTATTAAAATTGAGTATTCTTATACTTAAGAGATTCTATTCTTTCAAAGGCATTATTAATAAAGTCAAAGACAAGCCTCATAAAGGGGAAGATATTTGCAATACATATAATGGACAAGCACCTCAGTCCAAAATATTTAAAGAACGTCTAAACATCAATCCATAGAGAAATGGGTAAAAATCTTGAACAGGCATTTTACCAAAAAAGGATACACAGTTAATAAGCATATAACAACATGCGCAACCTCATTATTCATTAGAGAAAACCAAATGTGATAGTACTGCATACCTACCAGTGTGGCTGAAATTTAAAAAGACAGGTAATATGGATAATTGGCACAGATGTGAAGTAACTAGGAATCTCTCATGCACTGATGATGCAGATTATAAGTTGTTATAATGACTTTGAGGAATATTTGGCAGTACCAAATAAAGCTAAACAAGGATGTACTCTACTCCTAGAAATATATGCAGTGAAAATGCATAAGTATGTAGAGTGGACAGATTCTAGGGTGGCACCTTCATGATCCCCACCTCCTGACATTCACTGTCTTGCATAGTCTCCTCCCCCTGAGTACAGACATGACCTGTGATTTGCCTCAAACCAACGCAGTATGTCAAAGATGACAGAAGGGACTGTTAGTTTATGTACATGATTATGTCTATAAGATTGCAGTGCCCTTCCTGCTGGGGGCCTCACTGGCTTTGAGAAGGGAGGTAACCACATTAGAGGACCTGCATGGCGAGAATAGCAGGCATCTCTAGGAGCTGGGAGCAACTCCCAACAAGGAACCAAAACCCTCAGTCCTACAACCACAAGGAACTGATTATGTAAACAATTTTAGTTGAGCTCCAGATGAAACCACAGCTCCAGTTGCCATGTAATTTCCAGCCTTGTGAGACCCTAAGCATGGAAAAACTTAATACATGTTTTTATTTATTAAGAGGAACATTCCATAAGAGGAAATGTTGTGAGATCAAAATCACACCCACAATTGACAGCAGAGGATAAATACTGTATTTATTTCAGAATTTGCCATATTAATCCTGTCATTCATTCAACAACATTTATTGAACAGTACTATGTATAAGTGATTACAGACATGATTAAATCTCAGTCCATGACTTTACAAGGTCACAGCTTAGAGAGAATAGAAATTATATTTTATAATACAGTGATAAGTGCTTTTGTGGGGGGATGCAGAAAGTAATATGATGAATCTTTTAAGTTAGCCTGAGAGGAGAGGGAGAACTTTTGGGAAAAAGTGGTTTTTGAGACAGGTTTGAAAAGATGAGCAGAAATCTTTCTTGCTCTGGGTAGCATTTACATGGATATTTTCATTTTGGGGTGATTCCTTGAACTATACACTGATGACTTGTTCAGTTCTGTGAATGTACAATATACTTAAAATGTTTAGTAAAAAACAACCCCTACATTTGTCATAGCCCTTTCAATATTGTTCTCTACTATACATTATGGGCGTCTCTGAGACTAGATTTCCTGCATATTCTTACCTCCTGGAAAAACAAAGATGACTAGCTGTCAAGGAAACCTGTGTTCCACTTGCTGGTATACTGTGTAAACTGAGAAATGACTGCCAGCCAGATATTATATTTCCCAGTGTTCCTTGCAGCCTTTTTGGGCCATGACTAGTTTTCACCAATACCTGAAAGGCTAAGTATCACTTCTGGGCTTAGTTTTAAAAAAGTTAAACAGACACGCCTCCTCCACACTATCTTTTTCCTTTCAGCAGCTGATTGCAACACTGATGAGACCCTAGGATGCAAAGTCACAAGAGAGAAGAAACGTGAATCACCACATAGCGGGGAGCTATCCACTGACCAACTATGTCTCCTTTGAATGGTTATATTGAGAAAAACAAAACAAAACAAAACAAAACTTGTAATATGCTTAAGGCACTTAAGTGCAGGCATTTCTTTCTTCACTGAGCTTATCCTACCCAACTAATTCTTTCTCTCTCCGTCCTCCCTTCTTTCTTTCTCCCTCCCTCTCTCCCTTCCTCCCTTCCTCTCTTCCTTTTTAGAGGCTGCTTTTGTTAGTACCACTGTGTTGGACTATTCTAAGATGTAATTTATTGAGTTTATTTTAAATTTCAGTATTCTACTTTTTTTTTTAGTTTCCAGAGCCTCTATTTTGTTCTTTATCAAAACTGCTAGGTCAAAATGGGTCCCTGGTCCACATAAGTCCTGAAATCTAGACCAGCCTCTGCAGAACATCAGATAGTTCCATCTCCCTACTCCATATTAGTGACATATTTTTCCAATATCAAAAATTTAGAATTGCCATAGCCCAAAAAACCCCAGTGAGAGATATGGAAAGATCAAAGGTGATGGTGGAAATATACATAGAAGATAGGACTTAATAAATGAATATGAATGCTGAATCATTAAATTGATATCTCTTTTTGTTTCCAGTATTTTAGAGCAGCTAGAGATAATAACCTAAAACTGTGAAATTGTAACCCATGTCAAAGTCTGAAATATGTTCTACAACTAATTGTGGTGCTGTGCTTAGAAATTTATGGCTTTTTTGGCATATATGTTATTGTACAAAAAAGGAAGGAAAAAAGTCGATTGTGATGATAAAAAAGTATTTAAGTTCACTAGCCTTCTATATTCTGGAGCAGCTAGAAGGAAAAAGCTGAGAGGATCGTATGGTAGCCCATGACAAACTCTGGGATCTCTCCTGTCACTTCGTTTTGAAGAGTGCTTTGAAAACAATTTTAAAAGTTTAGAAAAAAAAAACAAAAACTGCCAGGTCAGTTTTTAGAGTTTACTATTTCCAGAGGATACGTCTAATCTTGTCTTTTTCTTTATACACAGGAGAGCAAAATTGTTTTATAATCTGTATCTAGTGCTTCCAATATCTAAGTACTTATGAGACTTATGTTGCCAGTTGTTTCTGCTACTTCTTGCTCATGGTGGTTTATTTCCTGTGTGCTCAGTTAGTATTACTGTAAACACTCATTTTCCTTAAAAAGAAATTATCTGTGGATCTTCCTTGTGTCAGTCGGATTCCTGGAGACCCTACCAGTTCTAGATGATTTAAACCTGAATTAGCTATCAAGTTGCTTTGCACCAAAAGGAGTTTTATATGTGTATGGCAAACCACACAAGAGAAAGTTTATGGTTTTAACTGCCTAATATTATTTTCCCTCTGTCCTGCCTAGGACCAAACAAACAAAACAAACAACCTTCCTCTATAGTCTCCTGTGAACGGGAGAAGAACGGAAAGTTTGCAGCTGATTAATTTCCCCTAAGGGTTTGACTTTCTGGGGTCCCAGTTTTATAATAGAAGCATCTTTTTTTAGATCCCCACTTTGAGAAACCTCTTGTTTTCTGTTTTTTCTCTGTTGTTTTGTTTTGTTTATTTGTTTTCAGATTTCAATACCCAGCTGAAGTTTGCCTATCTTTCAAGTTCCCTCATGGTGAGAGCTGCTTCAGGTTCCTGCTAACCTGTCAGATTCCTAAATTCCTTTAGATCGTGACCTTGTAATCCTTTACTATCTTGTTATTTCTTTGCTGCTGTAGAGAGAAGGTTTTAATGAGTATGCTCTCCAACAATTTTAGGTTCCAGAAAAGGATTGGTCCTCAGAACTTCGCCTGTCATAATACCAGAAATAGATAAATAAGGATTGTTGGAAAAGAAGAGACAGGCAGTAAAAGAGAAATCTAATACTGATCTGGAATGAAAAGTACTCAACTATCTCCTTAGAACATAAGAATTAGGGGCCAGAGGGATAGGGAGAAAATAAAAATATTCTAATTTAGTGTTGGGGAAGTAGTACAGTAATAAAGCATCTTAGTGGGAAAAAGCAGGAGTTTCTTGCTTTCATACAATAGTGTAAAATATATGTTTGACTGTAAGAGTCAGGAAATAAAAGGTAGCTATTAGCAGAATGGAAAAGTACAGTAGAATTTTCAAACAATAAGAAAAAATAGAATGAATGGTAAGTAAATAAAGTCAGCTAAAATGAAAAATAACGAATCACAAGGTATAATAAATAGTAAACATAAAAGATGGGTGCAATGAAATTAAGTATTATATGTCAAACTAACTGAATAGGATGAATTAGTCCATTAAATAACTGAGATTGTTATATCAAATTAAAAAACAAAACTCAGATATATGCTGTTTATAAGGAACACTCTCAAAAATGGAAAAGAAACATTGACAATAAAGGGATAAGCAAAGAGATGTCAAGCAGATACTAACAAAAAGAAAGCAGGAATGACAATATTATTATCAGACAGGGTGGAACTTAAGGTTAAAAGCCCAAAACAAAATAAAAAGGAACATTGTGTAATAATAAAAGACAATTTATGAAGAAGAAACAATGATCACAAACCTGAATGTCTAATAAAAATACAGCATCTAAGTATATAATATTAATTATTAGAGATCCAAAGAACCGTTGATTACAAAAAAACTATCACAGGAGGTTATAATGTACCTCTTTCAGAATCAGACAGTTATGACATACAAAAAAATAAGCCAGGACACAAAATATTTGAACAATACATAAGTATATATATATGTTTTTCTTAATGTCCATGAATTCTTTACAGAAATCAATTACACGCTTGGATACAGAGAAACTTAACAAATTCAAAGAAGCAGAGAGTTTCAGAGAGTTATATTCTCTGATCATAATCCAAAAGGAATAGAAATAAAAAATTAAAATATGATAAGAAAAACTTTCATTACTTAGAAATTAAGAAACACTCTCTTAAATAACCCTTGGATCAAAGAAATAGGGAATCAAAATTGAAATCACAATCTAGCTTGATAAGAAAAGAAGAACACATCATACCAAAATATGTATAGCAGTGGAAGCTATACTGAAAATTTATAGCCCTAAATACGTTCATTACTAAAGATAAAAATATAATTAATTTATTTGAAAGTAGAAATAGAAAAGTGATAGAAAATCAACAGATTTGATCTTAGGGGACAATCAACCATAAAATTGGCAAAATTCTGCAAAGTCTAATCAGGGAAAAGGAAGCAAAACTAAAAACAGATTAGAATCAAGAAGTGAAGCACAGAAAAAACTACAGAGTAAATATCACAGTCCAATCAATCCAGGAGATTTCTAACTCTTGATGAACTCATGTAAAAAGTAAAATTACTAAAATGACCCTCTCCCAAACCTGAAAACCTGAATAAGCTAATAATTATGTATGTAATTGAGGTTTTTAAAGAATTACCATATAACAAAGGTCAAGGTGAGAGCTAATCTATTAAGGGCCAAACCTTTCAAGAATAAATAAACTCTTTAGGGTCCTGGCATTTAACGTTTTTAAAAAAATAATTACTGTAGCAGAAAAGATAAGTTATAGGCTAATGTATAAGTTTAAAATATTCTCAACAAAATACTCAGAAAAATAATTCATCTGATTATTAAAAAGATACTCTTCTTTGACTAAGTAGGATTTAACTAAAGGATGGCAAAATGAAATGAAGAAATCTAATAATGAAATGCATCACATACCTTTTTTTTTCCAAGTGGTAAAAGTTTCATTAAAATTAATGTAAAAAACTGGTAAGAATAGAGATGAAAGTGAGGAGAAAAGGAGCCTTCCTTAACATAACAATTTGTAAAATGCTATAAGATGACTATGTTCACATTAGTTAGTACAATTCTCTACATATGTTGTGAGTATCCAATAAATAAATATGCATTCAGTTGAATGGAATGCCTACTGTCATGTGAATGGTCTATGCAATAAATAGTACACAGTTTCAGAGGACAGAGGTTCACCAAAGGTTGCACTGGCCAGTGAAGTGTTAATGGGGTAGAGGTCAGAATTAAGATATTTACAAAGAAAAGAGGAGGGCATTTGCTACCAGAAGAATTTCAGGAGTCTAGAATTCAACTCAGCAGGATCAAGGACTAGTTATGAGGCTGTTCTTTAACCTGCAGGCACAGGTAGCCATTGAAATTTGCATCAAGGAAGTGAGATGTCCAATGTTCCATTTGAGGGCTATACATTTGAAAGGATTATGGATTCAAAACAAAAAATCACAGCTAGAAGACCAGTTAACAGTCTATATTGTAATAGCTCAGGCCCATGGGGAGGACAGGGAAGAAGAGAGGAAGAGAAGTGAGGGGAGAGAGGGTGGGTGTTGGGGATTGAGTTATAGCTACCATAAGGACATGTTAATGTCCTAACCCCTGGTCCCATGGGTGTGAACCTATTTGTAAAAAAAATCTTTGAAGATGTTATTGGTTAAGGCAAGGCCAAATTGAACCTGGGTGGGCCTTAATTTACATGACAGAAGTCCTTATAGGAGAGGAAATTTGGATGTAGGCAGTCAGTACAAACCAGAGGTAGAGACAGAAAGAGACAGATTCCATATGATGGAGGCAAAGACTGAGCCAACAGTACAGACCTTAGAGAAAACACAGCCTGCAAATACCTTGATATTGGACTTCTAGCCTCCAAAACTGTGAGTCCATAAAATCCTGTTGTTTAAGCTGACCAGAGGGCAGTATATATCATAACAGTCCTGAAGAACTAAGGCAGGAGACAAGAGGAAGGGCTGGGAAGGGTAGGTTCTGCTCTGTGGAAAGGTCATAGTACTATTTCCCACCATTCTCTGGTTCCGTTTTTCTACATCAATTCAAAGATAAGCACTCTGGCACCTCCCTCTATCTGGTTCTCCCAGCCTTGCTCAATTTATATCTTCTGCTTCTCTCTGCTGCCATCACTTGCACTCTAGCTACATCATTTCACACCTGGACTGTGATAACTTCTCAATGGTTTTCCCACATCTACTCCTGTCCCCTTAAAATCTGTTCTTCAAACCAAAGTGTGTGTAATCGCACATACACACACATACATACACACTCAATACATATATTTTGAGCTCCTAGTATGTGCCAAACTCAATTCTAGACATTGGAAATAGCAATTCTCCTTTCCCTCACAGAGGTTATATCAAGTAGGACAGCCAGAAAATAAATAAATGAATATAAAATATGTAGCTATGAATAACTATAAGGATGAACAATACAGCGTTGTAAGGGAACAGAGCAAAATGAAGGATTCTGGGGGTTGGGGAGTCAGGGGAAGCTAGCATGAGGAGGGGAACTTGAACAGATTATCCATTAAATGACTAAAAGTGATGTAGGTACAAAAAGAGAGAGAAGGAAATTGAGGGCTTTGGAAGAACACCCACCTACATTTTCTAACAACTTGGTTTTCACGAGGGGTTTACCTTTTAAACTTGCAGTTTGATTTCAATTACTACAACTCCATTTATGCTCTAAGCATTGAAATGATGATAAAATTGTTCTGGGGAGCAAGTGATCAGGTTTGCCTTGCTAATTTTAGAATGTTAAAAAAAAATGGACTACAAAAATAGAAACTCTTGGAAAATACATTCTTAAGTAGACCCTTTTTTAGATAACTAAAAGTCACTTGGCTTTTGGTGACTGTATTACACATAGTTTCCTCAGATTTTTCTAGTACTGAACCTTCTGGAAATATATATAACTGGCTTAGAAAAATAAAATTTGGCTCTCATTCTGCCTACCCCACTGTTGTTGTTGATTTTTCCAGTTCTAGAAGCTTTTATAAATTATTCTCAGAGCAATTTAAATTCGGTAGAAAGAACATTCAGCCTGTAGACGAACCTCAGCTTTTAACTTAATTCTAGAAAAAGTGTCACAGTTCAGGTGAGGCTAACCCATTAGAATCCCTTGTTCCCCATTAAACCAATTTTTTTCTAAAGGTGTGTGAATTAAATATGAATTTGATCAATGTATACAAGAATATCTAGGGAGTTTTAAAAAGACTAGCTGTTGTAAATATATATATATATATATATACCAAAGGAAAAAACCCACAAAAATCGAGTATACCTTTTCTCAGACAGTTGGCAGTTGGAAATGCAGATAATTTCATAAGAAAATGCAATATTCTATTTTCACAGGCTATCCAAAACAAACAAACAAAAAAACTTCCATGGAGTTTAGTCAAATTTCAAGGGAGGAACCGTAGTAAAACACGGGGTTTGGTGAAGGAAAAAAAAAATGGGACGGTTGTGTTAAAACTCATTAATTAATATATATAAATTGAAGGCTGTTTTATACACATATGTGAGATAAATGAAAGACATGTTTTACAAATGGAAATGCAAGTGTGGGCAACATAAAAGACTTCAGAAGAGACTTCTAACAGATTTGCAGCCTTTAATAAAACAAATTCTACCTAAGATACATTTAATCACGATTTGTGAAGAAGGGAAGTAATTATTTTTTTTCGGTTTTAGAAGCAGGCCCCTCTTTTGATTTTAACTTAGATTTTTCTATTAATGTATTAGCATTAGAAAAGTTATGCTAAAAATAACTTTAAGAACACATTGTAAAAGACTCCAGTGCCAATAAGAGAGGACTGAGGATTGTTGGGTTTTTATAAACACATTAAATAAGTCTGCTTGGTGGAGTGATGAAAATGCGCTAAAAATGATTGTGATTATGGTTGCACAACTCTGTGGATATATAAAAAACCAATGAGTTATGTTTTAAAAGAGTGAATTGTATGGTATGTGATTTATAGTTCAATAAAACTGCTATAAATACATATGTGTGTATTTATGTATAAATTTACATATGTATTTATATGGGAATATATGTGTATATACATGTGTATGTATATCTATATATATGGAAAAATATATATGTGTATATATGGTTTGTGACATATATATATTTTAACTGGTGAATTCTTTATACAGTCAGAAGCAAAGTTGGGCTCTGAGAGTCTTAAAGAACCCAGAAGCCTATGGGAATGGATTTTTTGGCAAGTCTTTGGGCTAAGAGGACATAAAGATAGGTCAGCTAGGATGCAGGGGCTGAGGGGATCTTTCCATGTCCCTTTTTCCCTCTGTATCTTGGTTCTGCTCCTTGAATATCTCTTCTCTAGCTGCCCACCTCTCTTTTCCACTGATTTCTCCTCAAAGTTGCCAAAAAGCCCTGACTGACCCTATGTCTCTAAATTGTTCATTGAATTGAATTATGGATGATCTGCCACAGGTAGTATATTTTTTTAGACGTTCTAGGTTCCCTAGCTAAACTTGGAAATTTTTATGCTTTTTGTTTAATTGTGTTGTATTTTATGAGAAGTCATGTCACTTTTCTTTTGGGCAACAGAGTCTGAGTGCGTGTGTGTGTCGTGTGCACGCAGGGATCCTCAATTCAGGAAAATTGCCATATTAAACTTCTCAGAGTCTGCTTTTTCTTTTAAATCCAGAAATAGGATTTATCAGTTGGGGTTCACTCAGGAAAACAGAAACAGACAGACCATTCTCTTGATTTAAAATACACTGGAATTATTTCCAAGACTCAGATACTTGTAAGAAAGCATGAATACTTGGGCTTTGGCTGTGTAAAATTCACTTTGCCTCATATTCAAACTTCATAGACATGATTCCCCCTTAAATAGGACCATTCTTTAAAACTCCAGAGTTCAAACTTAGAACACAATTTCAACCAGAGAGAGAGAGAATACTTGTGAGGTCAAAGGGACTCAATGTCGTAGATGTCTATGGCAGTGACCTTGTCTCATAAATCTTTGCCATGGAAATGACATCACCATGCTTACTGGAAGATGGAGCTAAAACCCCCTGTTTTATAAGACTGTAGTGGATCTGTTGGAAGAGGAACATGAGGCTCCCTCCTCTCCCACCTTCCCTTCCTCCCTCTTCTATGCAGAACAAACTGGCTCCAGGAGACGCACTCCCCAAAGGTCCATCATTTCATTAAGGCCACTTTTTCAGGCATGAGCTCATTGCTTTCAGTTAAATAGTAATAAATGATTTGTAAGGAGCAACTTACATCAGTGCCTTATAAATAACCACCAACTGCTGCATTTGACTTCCTTGAAATGTTGACTCAGACGCTGGATGTACACAAGGGTACCAGCTCTGTAACCTCTCAATCCCTTAATGCCAGACAAGTTAGAGTAAGCCTTCGGAGCCTGCCAAAGGGACGAATGGTTCAGCTTCTCACACACATAGAACCACTTTAGGCAGTGTCTCTATGCCCTGTGTAGGAAAGAAAAAAAGTGGGGTAGACCATGCTCCTGGGGTCACTCTGTCCCCATCGATTTTTTTCCCCTATAATTCTGCTATGAATAAGTGAACAAGAATTTCCTTCCCCATTATCAGAGCCCTCACATTCTGTGTTTTCCACAAGCTGCTCCCAAGAGTCCCCAAATGGAAAGGACAAAGTTCACCATTGTCAACCACAAGGAACAGGTAAGAAACCCCTTTCTTCTCACTCTTAGACTAAGAGTGTTTGTTCTCATTTGCTAAAAGAGTTAGAATTGCTTTGAAGGAATTAGAAAGGCAGGAGTATGACTTTTCAATTCAATTCTCTCACACAATGACCCCCAAATTTTAAGTGGTTCTTTAGGAAGAGTGTAAAGGATTTGAGGCTAGGAGTGAAGAGGCTTGGGCCTGGGAATTGTCTTCAGCCTTGACCCACTGAAGATCTGAGTGGGGTTGATCTAACTTTGGACAAGACTGAGAGCCCTTGAGACAGTTTCCTCAACTGTAAACTGAGATTGCTAAAGTACCTCTCCTATCCATCTCACAAGGTTGATGCAGGATCAAATGAGAATGGGAACATGCTTTGAATATTTAAAGTACTGCACACATATTAGGTAGATAGGCCCATACCCACCTAGGCCCTGAAGCTCTTCCAACTGATAGGTATAGAACCCAGCCTCCAGTTCATACCTTCCATCCTAGAGTAGATTGAATTATTGATCCCAATTCCTTACCCCTTCCCACATCCATGTCCTAGACTATATATTACTTTGCAACTCCTCCAACTAAAATCAGAGTGTACTTCCTCTAGTGAACCCAGTCATCCCAGTTTTCCCAGGACTGAGAGATTTTCCAACATGTGGCTTTCAGAGCTAAAACCTGCAAAATGAGATGGGTTAGCCAGTCTAAAAGACTTCTACTTCTTGTCTTTGGGCATAGCTGTGTAATTTATTTTGGCCAATTTGCTAATGAGATTTTAGCAGAAAGGACACAAGCAAAGTTTTGACAAATATGTATGTGGTGGTACAGGGCATGTGCTTCTCTGTCATAGCCATGAAAAGGGCTTCCTTCCTTCCTGAGTAGCTGCTGTCCCCTCAGCCAGTACCCTAGAAGGAATGTATGCAAAGCACCTGAGCAAAACTTGGCAGACTAAGCAAACCCAGAAGGATCATTCTGGGTGTGAATAGACTGGTCCACTCCCAGCTGACCCACTGACGTGTGAAATCAATAGTTGTTATTTTAAACCAGGGAATACTGGAGCACTAGCTAACTGACACAGGGCATGTCTCTTCTATCCCCAGACCATTCTTTGCTTTCTATGTCCTCAGCTATGTGTCTCACTTTCTACTCCTTTTGGGGAGGGCAGTTTAAGTCCTGCTTTGGTGACACAAATTTCTCAGGAGTCTCCTGTCTGTTGTACAGAAGGAAAATGGCAACTTTGCAATTATTCACTTGTAAAATGGAAGAATGAATGTATTCCTAGCCAAATATAAACCTGAAAGACACTTAGTCCCCTCAAAAGATTCTTCTGGCTATCAAAGCCAACATGTCAAAGGAATAAGCTTGTGAGCCCAGAAAAAGTAGACACGTCTGACTCCTCTACTCTGAATCTTACTGCAAAGGCCTAGGAAATATAAGGATATTGAAAATTCTTATGGTGCTGGAAGCTCTGGACAGGAGTATTACCTTTCCCCAAAATTCTTAGGTTTTTTTTTTTAATCCCTTTGTCCTTTTCTTCTGCAATGTATGAAAATTTATAGCATTTGTGCTGTCTCTCCCTTTTATAACATTTTGTGATGTCAATTCTAGCTTTACTAGAAACCAAATCCCTTAAGTTCTCCAATTTGTTGCAAGTACTCAATAAAATTAACTATTATTTTTATGTGATTATTAAAATCAGGCCTAGAATGTATATGGAATAACTTGTTGGAATGCTCACAATATACTCAGAGAAAAAGTTTTTTACAAAACAGTATGATCACATTTTGGGATGCTATCTGTGTGTACATGTATAGACATGGACAAGTTACAATTAAATGTGTTATCTCTTGGTGCTACCTTGATAGGGGTTGAGAACCACCTTCCAGCTGCTGGGAGGGCTTTTTCATGGCGGGAGAGGAGACTGAGAAGAGATGACAGCATGGAAAACTTGTTTCCAAGAAATCAAACCCAGGACCTCTGTCTTTTAAGGTGTGTACATGTGTGTCATGTCTGTGTGTGTGTGTCTCTTTGTGTGTCTGTGTGTCTATGTGTAGAGGATTATCTCAGCATTACAGAAAATTGTTAATATTGGCTTTGTTTCTGGGTTATTGGAGCACTAACAAAGAGGAGAAAATCTGTAAAGGCTCAGCTTAACTGTGTAAAGAAACACAAATTACAGGCATTTATGTAATCTGGTGACCACTCATTCGTAAAAGCCTCCCAGCACAGTAACTATTATCCATATTGTTAAATATGTGGATGTTGCCAGATTAACTCTGTTGTAAATTTTAATTAATTGCATCACAAAACTGTTGGCATGTGCTCAGTCATCACACTTGGCTGTCCCTAAAGCACTATCAACTGCTCCCACCTTTGAGGAATTTCAGAGCCCATTGGCCATGATGGCAAGGTGAGTCCAAATGCCTGAGAATATACAATTGCTTTTTGTGTGATTAGCATAACGGTATCAACCCAATTTCCCCAAATTTTAAATACAAAGCCACATTAATTCTTAAAAAGATAAAAGACATCTCTTCCTATTTGCAACATTTCTCCCAACTATTTATTGTTCATCATTTTGCACCAATATACCAACCAGATGGCTTATATTCATCTTATTTACACTATTTTCCCCAGCCAAACAGTATTAATCCAACAGTATAAACTGATCCATGTAAACTTCTTGCTGCCCAAGACCTACAGCAGCCTGTTCTCTCCCTTCTTGTCCCTGGTTGGGTCACCTTGTGGTCCTCCATACATCTGCCCAGCCTCTTCATCCTCAGAACTGTTTCATCCCTCTCCAGTGCTCTTCTCTACTTTCCACTGAAGCCTCTGTGGGTGGTCTTCAGAGTCCAGGCTTGGCATCATCTCTATTGCACAACATTTCCTTGTCTTGACGTGGACTGTTAAGGAGGCTGTTTGCTGAAATAGAATCACCAACATGTATAGATGACCTGACATGGCAAATGAATAATTCTGGAACTTAAATATGCATTTGTCCTTCTCTCATGCTCTTATTTCCCCCATTATCATGATGCTTATTTTAGCGATCAATGCATATTTCCTGAGAGGCTAAGATATGCTCAGCATTTTGCTTAGTTTATAGGAAATATCAAAGAAGCATAGACCCTAAGCTAGAGGACCATATGTTTAGATGAGAGGTGTGGGGAGAAGTAGGTTAGAGGAAGATATTCCTGATGGAGCTTTGAAGGAAGAAGAAGATTTAGATGAGAATCTGAAAGGATTTGGATCTTGATGTTATAGTGACAAAACCACTATAGACATTGTAGTATAGGAGCATCATATGACATGATGAAAGGTGTGTCTTAAGAAGATTTCTTAAGACACAACAGGATCATGCAATAGTGGAGGTGTCAGAATCAGAGAAATCATTTTAGACATGCTTCTGCTAAACAACATGTTGACAACCCCTCAATGCTCAACTACCCATACTCTTTCTCCACGCATTCAAGATTGATAGGAATAGTGCTTGGTTTCTATGGCTGAGACTGAAGCACTGTGAGGTGGGATTTTATGTGACATCATAAAGCTTTGGTTATAGAAAAGGGAAAATAATCAACTAATCAATTAATCTCAATTAACAGATGAAAATATTGTTGCGTGGAGAATATAAGAAATGTTCTAGATATCTTAGGCCTGGAAATCCAGTTCTCTGCATCCTCAGTACTCCCAGGCCAAAGTGAATGTGTGAATTAGCTTCAGGTTCAGCATGGAAAACGATTTGCAGGGAAGATTCCTACTGGAGCCGTCTTAAGTGAATTTTCTTTGTTGAAAAAAATCTCAAGAGTCCTACAGCAAATAAAAACAGAGATTTCAACTCAATACAATGATTTAGGATTTTCAGTGTAAGCAATGTTGCTTGGAATTAAGTCAAATGGATACAAAACTAAATCTAAGTATCACTTCCTGATATGAAGAGTATGGGATAGAAGACACAATTTCAAAAGATATGCCACCAAAGAAAGAATAAACGAAAAAAAAAAAGAAAGAAAGAAAAGAAAAGAAAACGACAGGCAAAACATGATAAAACATAGAAGGACTAGGTAAGGCAAAATTCTGGTCAAAATGATGACACCTTGTTGACACATCATGGGGACAAAGTGTCTGAAAGTGGATTTTTTCTTGCCTTAGCTGCTCATCCTGATACATCCTAAAATTGTTAGGAATTTCAGAAACCCAAAACAGAAGTTCATCCTGCTAACAACAGCTCCCTTTCATCTGGCTCTATATATTAACTGTCTGCCCATTCTTTCCCCAAAGCCCCCAGCTGACTTTATTCTCCATCCAAGCAAGGTTTCTCACTGCCTCTAAATATGCTCCTTTTCTGAAATGGCTGATTCTCTCTACTCTGCAAGTCTAAAACTCCTTTGGAGTCCAACTCCAGTCCAATCTGTCTGCCCACAGCAGACACAGTAGAAAGACATTCTGCCATTTTGCATTGCTCCTGTGCCCTATGCCAACCTCACCTGCTCAGCTTATCAGCTCTTTCAAGGTAAGAGAAGCAATTAGCACATTTCCGGAATTCCCCAGTATATGGAGCCCAGCACAGCCTTTTAGCTCATTTCAGTGCTATTTTTATGCACAAATCCTCTGCAGGAATTACACTAACGGAAAAGAAATGTGAGCAGTTTTTAATTTGCTGGTTTTCTCAAATCTTGCATACAGCTGATTACAAAATAAGTAACAAAACTAGATCCTTTGTTAAAACCTGCCCCAAATTCCAAATCTGCTGAATGACATTTGGATCCTTGTCTTGGACTTAAGAAAAAGTGGCCAAATTATAATGACACTTCTTTCCCCTGCAAGAAAAGCAGCAGTCAAATAAAAGAGAGAGAAAGGGAGAGAGGGAGAGAAGGAGAGAGGAAGGGAGGGAGAGAGGGAGAGAGGAAGGGAGGGAAAGAGGGGGAGAGAGAGAGAAGAGGGAAAGGGAAGAGAGGAGAGAATTTATTGAGGGTGTTGATGGAACCCTTTTCCTAAATGTATGTTTTGGATGGCATTGATTTCCTGTTTAAAAGTCTTCTTCCAAATGTGAATGTGAGAAGTAAAGGTTATGTAATTTTTATTTGATCAATTGTTTCAGCAAAGGACAAAGAAGTAGACAAGAGTGAAGAATTAGAGAGAAATTTGAATAAATCAGAGTAGAGGAGGGCATGTGATACGCAGCAAGTATACAGCTTGGCAAAGGTGCCAAGAGATACCAATCCTAACTGACCACTCAAAGGTCAACTGTAAAGCACTTGGGAAACAGAGCAGACGTTGAGGAGGATTTGACCAGCTCATTAGCAGGACCCTGGAAAGAAAGAGGCTTGATAAAGAAGAGCTAGTCAAGAGCGGAGAGAGCGTTATGTCAATATTTAGACTACCACAGAGAGACAGTTGAAACCTGGAAGAGAGGGGCAGATTTGTGATCCAGAAAGAACTAAGCCACCCTGGCTGGAGTGAATGGAAGTCAGTTGGTTGGTCCGAGGCAGGCTTATGTTGGAACATTTTTGGACCCACCCTAACGTACTAAGCAACAGTTCAAGTTCAAGTTGTACTACTACAGGGTTAGTTTGAGCCTCCTGGATTTCCTCCTGCTGCCATTCCATGACTTTTGCCTTGTAACCAGCACACTTCACTCTCTTTGGAGGAGAAACTCCTGGATCCCTGGGTGGTGGAACTTAAGACAGCACGTGGGGGTTTCCCTGGAGCCATTTCATCCCAGAGGGTCTGTCTAGAAGTATCTGTTAATAGTGTAAACAGCAGCAGCTGTATCTCTAAACTGGTATTAATGTTCTAAATATTGTTCTGGCGCCTTCGATTATAGTATTACTACCAAAGAGGATTCTGGGCAGCTCTGAGGAACACACAGTGGAGCATCCCAGGCTGGCTGGCCGTGGTCTAGAGGAGAGCTGCAGGGTCCGAGCAAGCTGTACAGGCTTTGGCAGCCCCCGCCGGCCACCGGGGCAGAGCTCTGTAGGGATGAGCCCGTGATGAGGCCGCTATAAATCTCCACTTAAAAATCCTTGTTAAGTTTTTTGGTTTTGTTTTGTTTGGTTTGGTTTAAATGTTGTTTAAACATCTTTGGTTCTGGAAGGGAGGCGAGCTCTTAGAAATCAGTTCTGAGGAATTCCTCGACTAAAGCCGTGTGTGTCTGATGAAGTATTAGGATCTTGATAAAGAAAACATTAAACAGAAACTAAGTGTTTAATGTAAGAACCTGGCAGCTGTGTGTTAATTTTAGTTAGTATCTACCTGTCAGGAGATGGAGGCTTTCCCTGTAAGGAAAAGTGGAAAATTCCTCATTTTGATTGGAAAAAGACTGTCACTAAGGTTCTTTTTTTTTCCCCCTAGAATATACATACATTTCCCTAAATGTTATCTGTTCCATTTGCAAATCTCAGAGAAATTGCACAGGACATTTTAGAGAGCACAAGAAGCCTAATTAGGGGTCAATTGTACTTTCCTTTTTTTTTTTTCATGTTTATTGGGAAATTTATTACTCTTCTCTTTTAAAACAGTTCTTTCTTATACGTTTATTTTTTATTAATTTTTATTGTGGTAACAATATATACAACATAAAATGTCCCATTTTAACCACTTTCAAGCACACATTTCGGGGGTATTGAACACAGTCACAATGTTGTACTACTATCACCACCATCCAGACCAAAATTTTTTCAGCACCCCAAGGAGAAACTCTGGCCCCATCAAGCATTAATTTCCCAGCCCTCCTTTCCTACTCCTCACCCGCACAGCCCAACCCCAGCCCCAGGGTGAACTTAAATTTATCAGTCTGATGGGAAAATTCACCCATGGCTAAGTAAGAGCAGAAAAAATATATAGGTAGCCATGAGGATGAAATCATACAGTGTAACACCTTTTGTTGCCAACGCAACCTCAAAGGTCAAGGGTCAGGAGCCAGGCCCCAGTGCCCAGAACAGTGCCTGACAGAGTTGCTGCCCAATAAACTATGGTTGAATAAAGGAGAGATCAAAACTTGGGACTAAAATCAATGTCCTATGAAGCCATAACTGAAGCTAGGAAAGGATGCCTGGGAGAGCTACCTAACAGTCATGTGATTGTAACTGGAAAAGCGTAAAGTTGTCAAAGAACAAGCTGTACATTTTTACATACAGAAGAGCTTTCCAAATGGTTTCATGTCACGGCACACACAGAATAATAATAATAATAATAACAATAATGCACTGGGTAGGTGAAAGGGAATTCATGCAGACAAAGGCGACCAGCTCAGGAGCTGCAGCTATGTTAGACCACATCCTTCCTTTGGAAAGCTAAGCTGACCAATATCCCCACAGGCCTCTGCCATCCTTCTGAGGCCACAATCGTGCCACAGCACACTGTCTGGGAAACTCTCCAACATGGTGAGCTTCCTTCTGCTGCATTACATTTGGAGTGCATTAACTTCCTTTTTTAAAGAAGTGAATTATGATCCCTAGGTGCCTGAGATCGCTGCATTGGGACAGTTTCTTCCAATTGCAGGCAAAGTATCTCAGAGGAAATAAATTATTCCCAAACTAATCCAAAACAGTATTTTCCCTTATTATTATTTTGATCATTTCCCCCCAACCACTCAATATGCTGCATGTAAAACTTTTACCTCGAAGAACCTTAGGCTGTTTCTACTTGTAACCTTCTAACCTATCCTTTCTGTCTTAAGTCTGAGTTTTTTGGCTAGGGCTCAGGCCATTGTTTGTTCAAGCCCTGTGAAGTATCAACCCTGTGACAGCGATAGCCATCAAAACCCAGTTTCTGCTTCTTCTTGGCATATCACAGTCCATGTTTCCCAGATTCTCTTGCATTTACTGTGGCTCTATGACTAGATTCTCACCAATGCAAAAGGAATGATAATCATGCAACCATAATGGGGTCAAAGACTTTAAGAAATAGGGGTACTTTCTCTACGCTCTCTTCCCGTTTGTGTGAGCTGGAATCAGAGGGCAAGATGGAATGAACTTGGAATCCTGAATCACCCCATGGAGGAAAGCTGCCCACGAACTAGAAAAAACCTCCTTGCTCCCTCTTATCTGAGTGAAAAATTCATTTCTTCTGTCTTTGAGCCATTGAACAGTGTGGGTCTTTTTGTTACAGCAGCTAACAATACCTATTAAAATTTCCCTCAGAGCTACTCTCTCTGAGGGACTTTAATTCATTTCTCCCTGGGCCTCCCATGTATTAGAACTGCCCACAAGCATTTCAGCCATTCCAATGTACTTCTTAAGACGTCCTGGACCCAAGCACCCACTGCTCAGATCAACCACCCACACAGGGGAACTGCCAAAATGATGCCCCTCAGTTACATGGACCAGAGCAGAACCCCAAGTCTCCTGGCTCCATGAACTGACAGTTTTATCCCAGGCCCATTCAAATGAGTGGAATCTCCCATCTGCTTTATTGGCTGACACCATAAAATGGCCTGACCTCAAATGAATTTTATGTATTTCTACAAACATAACATTTCTTGCCATTGTTTAATTTGAGACGTCTTGGGGATTTATTAATAGTTTCATAAAGATATTTTTTGTTTTATCTGACTGAAGTATTTGCCTAGGATAAAAAATATTCTTTTTTCCATGCACTTTTTATTCTCTATTTGCTCTTGGCACACATGAGGCATTAATCCCACTCTTGAGTCAAAACCCAGGTAGAATACTCATTCCTAGGAAGGCAAAAAAAAATCAGTCAGACCCCAGAAGAAAGGAAACAAACACAAAAGGATGATTGCTTTTCATGGGATCATGATAAAAATGAGAATAATTTAGAACAAAGCTGAAAAGAGATATCAGAATTGTCTAAACCCTTGCTTCTCAAAGTGGACCTGGGAGCTAGTTAGAGATGCAGAATCTCAGGCCATGCCCCAGACCTCCTGAATCAGAATCTGCATTTTAAGAAGATGCCTATGTGATTTGTGTGCACATTAAAGTTGGAGAAGCACTGGTCCAAGCATCATAAAGAGCTGGCTGTAGAACTCTGTACTTCAAATCATTTCCTGCTAGGCGTCTTTAGTCTGAATGGAAAGAAAAAAATTCTCCAACTCTCCACATAACTTGACTGATTTTACTAACTCATTTCTGGATGCACAAAACCTAACCAGCCTCCCCACAAGTAGCTTAGATCCTGCATCTGCTCCTTAAGAGCATTCCCACTTAAAAGTGCAAACGACTAATTAAATGCCAGGGAAATCACTGATTTCCCACCTTTTTGGTGTCCCTATGAACTTGCCGGAGTTGTGAATGGGGGTAGGGGGTACGTTAATTTTGGAAGGAGGAGGAAGGGAGGGAAAGAAACACCTATAAACATTCTGCTCTATGCTGTTCTAGTGTCTTTCATATGTATTTTTAAATGGGATAGTTGAATACAGCGTTTAAATTATTTTTTACTTAACCATATATTTTAGTTTGTTAATTCTGCCAGGACACAATATACAAGAAATGGAACAGCTTTTAAAAGGGGAATTTAATAAAATTACAAGCTTATAATTCTAGTGCCAAGAAAATGTCTAAACTAAGGCACCAACATGAGGTTACCTTCACTCCAGAAAGGCTGGTGCCATCTGGAACACCTCTGTTAGCTGGGAAGGCATGTGGCTGGCATTTGCCAGTCCCTTGCTCCTGGGCTCCATTGCTTTTAGCCTCTGTCTCTGTGGGGGCTCCTCACTTTGCTTCTTTGGGGCTGGCTTTCATCTCTTTGCTTCCTTTGGCTCTCTCCAGGTTGCGGCTTGCTTAACATCTCCTGGGAAGGCACACAGCGATATCTGCTGGGCTCCAAGCTTCTCCAAACATCCATGTTTCTGTTCTCAGAAGCAACTGTTGTCCAAGCATCTACATCTGCTCTCTCTGTCAGCTCTGGCTCTCTCCAAAATGTTTCCTTTCTTAAAGGATTCCAATAAACTAATCAAGACCCACCTGGGAAGGGTGGAGTCCCATCTCCATCTAATCAAAAGGTCACATCCACAACTGGGCGTGTCACATCTCCATGGAGATATTCTAATCAAAAGTTTCCACCCTACAATATTGAATCAGGATGAAAAGAATTTGCTGTTCCCATAAGATTGGATCAGGATTAAAACTTGGCTCTTCTGGGGTACATAATAGATTCAAACCAGCACACTATATAAAACAAAAAATCTTCATATAAATAAGTATAGCATTTTTAATGTCTAGGAACTATGGGTATTCTGCCATTTCTTAATCAATCCTCTAAGGTTAAACATTTAATTTCTAATTTTTTACTTTGATTAAAAAATGCTTCTTGGAACATCTTTGCAGATACATTTTAGCCTGCATTGCTGATTCCTCCTTTGTGATAAACCCCTAGAATTCTTTATGTTTAAATCTTAAGGCCATCTGACGTGTACCTTATTTTGATATACAAAATTGTAAGCAATTTTTTTTTTATTTAGTTGCTCCTTTACCTTTATTACAGAACCCATGATATGAAATGACACAATCATGTACTAAGTTCTTACCCTCTTCCAACTAGCCTCATGGCTTTTCTATCCTATTTACTTATTGTAGATCTATAATATATTTTAATTTCTGATAGCAAAAATTGATTTCTTCTTTTTTAAAAAATATTTTTGGCCATTTTGTCAATCTCTAAAAAATGTTATTGGGATTTTTGCTTGGGTGTACATTAAATATACCAATTAAGATAGATTTTCAGTACTACATCTTCTCATCAACAGTTTCAAAAAGTTTTAGGAAAGAGAGCTGTTCTAGTCTACCAAAGCTGCCAGAATGCAACACAGCAGAGATGGTTTGGCTTTTAATAAAAGGGGTTTATTCAATTAAAAGTGGATAGTTCTTCAGAGAAAAGGCAGCTTTCAACTGAGGTTCTTTCTTACATGGGAAGGCATGGGGTGATTTCTGCTGGCCTTCTATCCAGGCCTCTGGTTTCCAACAACTTTCCCCAGGGTGATTCCTTTCTGCATCTCCAAAGGCCTGGGCTGAGCTGCGAGTGCCTAGATGAGGTATACTGAGCTTCTTGGGCTGTGCTACGTTGACCTCTCTCATTTAAGCTTCCAGCCAATTAAATCAAACATCATTCATTGCAGCAGGCATGCCTCCTAGCCAACTGCAGAAGTAGTCAGCAACAGATGAGGCTCACATGCCATTGGCTCATGTTCACAGCAATATAACTAGGTACCGTCACCTGGCCAAGTTGACACCTGAACCTAACTACCACAAGGGCTATACCAGTCAATGTCTAAGCAGAAAAACAAGAACCACTTCAAGTATTTCAACAGGGAATTTGCTGCTGAGAATTTTTTGCAAGATGGTAGTGTTGAGTTAACCAGGAGATTAGCAATAGCAGGAATCCATTGCCAAACTAAAGAGGCAAATGAAAAGGTGGCGAAATGGGGGTCCAGAGAGCAAGGACATCTGATGAAGCTGGACGAAGCAAATCTGTTCAGTGACAGCTGGAGCCAAGGAGGAGATGCAGTCTGGGGGTGCCAACCACTCTGACAGCAGAGCAGGCAAAGGATGAGGGATGGATCCAAAGGCAAGCAAGCCCAGTCCTGGCATAGGCCCTTGGCAACAAAAGGCTGTTTAATGTTTCTGGGAGGGATTTGTTAGAGGCTAATTCAATTTTTAGTGCATTTTCTGGGTGCAGTTAAAAATCAATATTTCTCTTTTCCATTACTTCCAGATTACACTGCACCAAACTGGAGTAGATTCAACTAGAAGCTAATGAAGCTGAAGTTTCAGAATCCGACACTTACCCCAGTTCCTTCCAAGGTCCTAGCAAGGGTCTTAGCAATGTGCTTGCACAATTATGTGTTTTATAAAAATGCAAAATAAATAAATTATTATTATTATCTCTTTCCACTTGGATTTCTCCTCTGTCACACTGACCCTTGCGCTGGTTGGCACTGAGGTGGGATTTTTAGATTTGGGCCAAAAGAGGTTTAGTTGGGGATACATTTAGTTTGTATTTAGAAGTATATATTCAAGTCACCCAAAATCACTTTCATATATAAATATTGCTTGTCACCATGGTGTAGGAATGGCTCCTACCACCTAATGACTTCAATTCAGCATCAAATGAAGGTGTTGGACCAGAGATTGTGTCACAATATACGTATCAAGTCCTATGATACTTGACATCAGAAATATGGGAGTACTGAGGAGAACTAAAGTTTGAAACATCTGTACAAAAACTTTCCAACCTTCAAATATGCAAAATTGTCAGAGGAGGATTCAATTATCTTCAATGCCTAGTGAAATCCAAACTCCCTCCTGTCAGAAATACATTTAATATTGCACCAAATATACTGATAACTCATTTGATGAGAATGGTGTGGAATACAATTTATCAGAATTCTTGTGTTTGTGGGGAACAAACTTGCAGCAAGTAGGACAAAAGGGATGTCATATTAAATATACTTGGAAATCAAGGGAAGGCCAAGAAGATGATGTGTTAATTAGAAATTAAAAAGGGTGTAGAATGAAGGAATTTTTTTTTTTAAATAAGACGAGAGCAATTTATCATATCTTTAGATTGAAATTCAATAGTAGGTTGAGAGGGTGTGGTTGACGGTAAGGGTGAGATATGAGGATCTTCATGGCATTCATTTGCTGTGCGACCTGGGCCAAGCCATTTACATTTCTCTGAGCTTCTGGTTTTTCACCTATAAAATGGGAGCCATGATAACTGTCCTTTCTTCCTCACAGCATTATTGTGAGGATCAAATGGTATATTTTAAGAGCAGGTGCACTGTAAATGCTAAGGTACCTTGCAGTTGTTAACTGTGGACCTTACTTGGGTCTCCTGAGACTTTGCTAATAGACCACACATAATCTGAGAGCTCAACTGTAAAATCAATGTACAATGGATCAAAACAGACAATTTTAAGAATCACAGTTCTGTATATTTTCTGAGGCCACAGTTATCATGACCTGATAAATAAAAAATGAATCCATTAGAAGGGGTTTGATCAGCTGAGGGTGCATAGAAAATGAGGATGATGGAGGCAAATACTAGCAGTGTCCATTCAAATCTTATTTGCTTTAGAGGGTGTCCTGACCCAGGTACTCAAAATTATCCAGGCTTTGGGGCAAGATCTAACCCATCCCAGAGATGGAGGTTTAAGGGTCATCTTATGCTGCTTTCATTAAATTCCCAGGCAACTGCCCACACTTTCATCTTCCTATGTACCAAACAAACCATTGGCTGTGATATGGCTTCCCCAGAAATTCTGCACACAAAGAGAGTATATGCCAACCATGCCAATGTGAGTTATTCCAGGCCACGTTACTATGATTACCTACTAAGATCACCATCCAATCAGGAATACAGTAACAGGATTGCCACATTGCACAACTCTAGGGCACACCATTTATAACATAGTCTATGTAAAAATGGGAGCTCCTAGAAGAGAACAATGGGAAAAACGACTAACCAAAATCAATGCTTTCCTCTTCTTCCATGGCACATAGCTATAGTACATTTCCGAGCCTCCCTTGCTAATAGGTGTGAGTTCTAGCTAACAGAATAAGCGTGCAAGTGATGTGCCCACTTTCATGCTTAGCTCATGGAAACTTCCCACACATGCATCTCCATCTTTTTTCTCTTTCCTTTGGCTGAATAAAAACAACATCCATGATGACCTTGCAAGGCACATCTTGAAATTAGAATAACTATTGTCATTCTGGATGACAATAAATTAAATTAAATCTGAATGACTCCAAGGAGCACAATCTCCCCACTGCCCTCTTTGCCTGTCCCTGGTTTGTTATATGAGCAAAAAAAAGTGAATTTCTGTGTTTGGGTCATTGTCCATTGTTCTAGCTGATTTCCTATAGAATTACTTTAATGGAAACAGCATCTTGAGCAATTAAACTGTGGAGAAGAGCATATCAGGTAGAACTGCAAGTAGCAAAGTGAGAATAATTCTGGTATATTATCTCTCATTTAAATCTAAAAATATCATTCTAACTATATCTATTGATCTCAAAAGGTTTGATGAAAAGGTACCAGCCCCTAAGAAATTCATTTTTCACAAACTCACTTGCTAGATTACTGGCATCTCACTGTATCCTATGATCTTCAACTGTAATATTATATTAAAACTGTTAAGATCGGAACCACTAATATGCTATGTGCTGCCCTAATACCTACAAACTCCTTCTAGCTCTCCCTGGGTGGGAATTGCTAAGTCACCTCCCTTTTTGTTTTCTGCATCTAGATTTTGCTGAGTCATTTTGCTCTTATCTGGGTCATTGCAATCCCATTAATAGGTCATATACTTTACATGGTCCAGTGATCTCATAACCATGGTTCTTAGGTCAAAATGCAGGGCAGTATGAGAGGAGCAAGATACTGATATCCTTACAGATTTTTCTATGTAACCATGATCAGCATTTTCTACTGCACAGAAAGTCTATGACACATATATGGGCCCACCAAGTCATGGGCCCACCAAGTCATGAGCCCGCCATGACTTTTACATATAATCTCCCTGGAACTTACCATAATCTTTTTCAGAGGAACTCAAGGAGAATTTTCCCAGTTTTTTATTCCATCTGCCTAGTCCCCACTTCTATGCAAAGATAGATCTGATGGAAAACATACCAGGACCACAAGTTGAACTCCCAGGAATGAGAGCAGTGAGCCAAACACACCTAAGCCCTCAGGCAAGTTGTTCAGGCCAGAGTGCTCCCTGGAGAGAAGGGGGCTCCCAGGGTACTCGGCAGACGGCCAGGCCCAGAATTAGGAGTTTTCCACCACAAGTTCTCATCTTGAATTTTTACTGGGAAACATAGACAGACAAATAATAGGCCTAACTCAAAGAGGCAAGTACAGACCAATGGCCTTATGGTCCCTCAGGTCCTTCAAAACTAAACTCAATATTAATACCAACACAAATTTAAGTATTTAGTTACTAAGAAAAATCTCCTATAATTTGGATATTTTTGTTATTTCAGAATTTTTCCTTTTGTATACATTACTGCAAAGAACAATCATATAGTCTTATCTTTGTGAATGTCCATAATTATTTCTAAAAGTGAAATATCTGGATCAAAGTGTATGTGACATACCCAGAATTGAACATGCATTGCAAAATTAGTCCCAAGAAAGCTGCAGTGATGTAGTGATATATAATGATTAAGAGCATATATTTTCAGACCACAACACTGGTAATTATTATTTTGGGTCAAGCTTTAGCCAATTTCATATGCAAGAAAAGAGTATTTATTTGTTTAACCTGAATTTCTTGATGACTCATGGTGTTAAACTTTTCTTTCTTGTTTACAAGCCGTTTGCATTTCTTCTTTTGTATATTTTCTGACCATGCTCTTTGCCTTTATCTCTATTGGGATATAAAGAGCAAGTGGGACTGTCTGAGGACTTTCAGTTCATCAGATGTCTTGATTTTTTTATAACCTAAGATGTCCAGCTGTTCAGAAGGAAGAGCTATCAGTTACAATACTTTTGGTGGCAAAAGCTGGAAACCCAACTGAAACTAGCCAAAGCAAAAGAATGGAAAAGAATTTACTAGCCTTGTAATAGAAGTGTCCAGGAGATCACCCAGCTTCAGGGATGGCTTGATTAAGTTTCAAATAATGCATTAGACTCATTCTTTCTCTCCCCCTTGGCACTGCATTCTGCAGATTCCACATGAGGTATCTTGACAGCTCATGCCCCTCTCCCAATAGTCCCAGCAAAATTATTATTGCATCTTATTGTCTCTGACTTCATTGTACCCATCACTAAAGCAAATTATTGTGGCCAGAGGAATACAGTATTTGGTTTGGTCATGCTTAAGTCTTATGTCCACTCCTAGAGCTAAGGTGAAGTCAACTTTACTACAGCAGCACTTTGGCCTGACAGTTGCCCAAAGACAAATACAGTGAATGGATGCTGGGCCACACAAAAAAATCAACAATTGTCCTTTACAGACTGTTGCTGTGATCAGTAGAGGCGAAAGTTTAGTGATTACTAAAGTAGGAATAAAAGAAAAATAAGGGAAATGGATTCAGTGTGTCAGAAACAGGAGCACTGGAAAATGGCTTACCATGGCAATAAATCATGTCAGTCCAGAGCAAGTGTGTTGAGCAAAGACAGCCAGGCAAAACTGAGGTGAAAATTAAAATGAGAAGAAAGGGCAGGTTCATCACACTTCAACAAGCAGGAAGAGGCTGTGATGATCAGAAAAGACATTTTCAGAGCCTAGGTGTTTATCAGAGAAGCACTTTGAGTAAAGTGGCTGCCAGGATGGATGGTGATGGGGAGTGGAAAATGAAGAAGAGGAATTGTTAGTCCAGAGTGTTAGAAAGGTGGCCAACATGTTATCAGAAGTTACCCAGGAATCATGGCACCAGAGAAAGCTAAACTAGGGATGAATTCATTGAAGAAAGTGATGGTGACCTTAGAGAACCACCATCAACGGTAGTGAGAGAATTATTTGAATGGATGACAGACTTCCGGAGAGACCAGGACTTTGAGGGGCCAGGGGCTATGGTGGAGCATTGGGAACTAATTCACAGGAAGAAATGAAGAAAACTAAAAAATGGCTAATAAGGTTATATAACAAACTCCATAAATACATATTTGTTCTCCTTTCTTATAACAAGGTATTGTTGGGATTGTAACATTTATAGACATACTACATACGACAATAATAGTAATAAAAAGGTGGGGGTAGAATAAAGCTATATTGAAGTAAAATTTCTATGTCTCCCTAGAATTAATATAGTATAAATCAGAAGTAATTCTGGTAAGTTAAGATGTATAGTGTAAGGCCTACAGAACCACTAAGAAAATAACGAAAAAAAATAGTTTAAAAAAAAATCACTATAGGAATTTAAATGCTAAATTAGAAAATATCCACTTGATGCAAAAGAAGGCAGTGAAGGAGGTACAAAGTAACAAAAATATATAACATACAGAAAACAAAAAAGCAAAATGGCAGGTGCAAATCCAACTATATCGATAATAAAATTAAATGTAGGGGGTGCAAGGGTAGTTCAGTGGTAGAATTCTTGGGAGACCTGGTTTCCATTCCAGGTCCATGCACTTCACCCCTCCCCCCACAAAAAATAAAATTCAACAAATGGTGCTGCAATAATGGGATAGCCACATGGAGAAAGAATGAAAATGTGGCCCCCACGATACAGCATACAAAAAAAATTAAATGTGAGTGATTAAGCAATCCAATCACACAGTAAAGATTGTAAGATTGGATAAAAAATATCAAGACTCAATTTTATGCTGTCTGAAATAAACTTTATAGTCAAAGATAAAAATAGGTTGAAACTAAAATGACTCAAAAAGATATACCATGTAATACAGCAATTGTAAGAGTGGCTATACATAAACCAGACAAAATACATTTTAAAACAACACCAAAAATATCACTTTACTAGTGATAAAGAGGGACATTTATAATGATAAAACAGTCAATCATCAGAGAGATACAGCAATTACATAAACACCTAACAAGAGAATCCCAAAAATACATGAAGTAAAACCTGACAGAATTAAAGAGAGAAATACACAACTTAGCCATAATAGTTGGTGATTTCAATGGTTCACTTTCAATAATGGATAGAACAACTAGATAAAATATCAATCAGAATTGAATTCAATTCCATTCAAAGTTTCTCTAATTGAGGTTTGTATGGACAGTGGTGTGTGTGAGAAAGAAAAACAATTCAGTTAATTCCAGGGGGTAGAAGGAGCTCATGCACAATGGTGAATAATATATAGCAGAGTCTCATAAACTATGATCCCTGTATGTATGAGCTTCAGGAAGTATTAACCTGCTGAAGTTGTGTGCATTGTTTAGTGTGGATACCTCTACATGTGATTTGCTGGAGAGAGGGCCCATGTTTTTATGAGATTTTTCAAAGAGGAAAATTACATCCCTGTGTAATTCCATGGGACACAAAAGAAGCAGAAAGTGTAGGCACCTCTAGAGAGGGAAGGAGCAAGCATGGAGACTAAGCTGTATAGTGAATCAGGGATGGAGGCATAGGGAGTTTGTGCCCAAAGTTGGGTGTGAACTCACAACATTGAAAACAGTAGAGAAGAGAGGGTATAGTATAGGAAAATTTGGGGGTGAAAACCTCCTCACACCACCAAGTTCTATGTCTATTCAACAAACATTCACATAAGTCTTTATAGTGACCGTTGGAAAACATTACTCTATAAAGGAAGCATCCTTTGACCATCAATTAGTATTTTTATGGATCAACAGCCCCCAATCAAGAAAAAGGCACCACCAGCAACCCAAACGATTATCTAAAATGTCTTCTTTTATCTTGACATACAGAAAGTGAATAAAGGTTTAAAATATTTATAAAATGTCAGTTGTAATATCTGAAGCACACAAATGAGGACATGGAAATTATTTCCAGCCCTTTAATCTTTGAGCCAAATTTATTTTTTAAACATTCAAATATATAAAACTTGGAAGTCGGTTAACATCTTGGAGTCATGAAATCTGTAGAACTGTGCAGGCCCTCCATATAAACATGTGTCCAACAAATCACAGAGCCCAATTTTCCAACCCTTCGATCCAAGTAGAGGCTTACAGGAGCTTGGGGTTCTGAGCTTTAGAGAGAAAGTCTTTGCCAAGGCATCTCCCAAAGCAATTCCCAAGAGTTTTGGCTCTTACTTGTCAGGAGGGCCTATCAATCAGGACCTAACAAGGAAAAAAAAAAGCATATGAATATTTAAAACAGAGAGATTTTAATGTAGGAAACTGGTTTTCCAGGTCATAGAATTGCTGAGAAGCCAAACAGGGCACAGTGCTGAAACCTCAAGATAGACAAAAGAAGGCAGTTGCTAGCACCACTGGGCTACAGAGACAGAGGGCTGGGGTCACCCACAGAGGCTAGAAGCACCATGGATCTATCCATCTTCATCTACATAGGAGACACAGTGGACGGTAGAAAAGCCTACAGAAACAGGGTGGGAAAGAGAAATGCCCTGGCCTCTCCTTTCCACTTCCACCCTCCATTCTCCCATCCAAGGCCCTCATTCAGCAATGCTGGCCAGAAGCCAGCTGACCTGGGAGCCTGGAAAGCATTGGCCACAGGATTGGCCCCTGTAACCAAGAATTGAAGAATGGATCTGAGAGTAAACAGAGAGCCTTAGCAATAAACATATGTGATGGCTATGAGTTCAAATAATTTTCCTTTGTGTCAGAACATATGGTATCATGCATTCCAGTTTGGGTGGGCAGTTCAGAAAATATGCTTACTATAGTTCTATCCCTCGTGGAACCATGTCCTCACCACCAGTCATGAAGATGCTTAGTTGTGCTCAGGATGATAACTTGAGAATGTGTAGCTACTAGAAAGATAAATCCTCCCTTCTGTGGCCCTTCATTTCTAATCAAACACAAAGAAGTCCTTCTGCTTCTATTCTCAAGTAGTTCATACCTGATAAAAGAGATATACAAGTAACATGATAGCTAGGATAAGATTTGGTGAGTGTTTTATGGGAGCCATGCATGGAGTATTACGAAAGTATAGAGGAGGTGCCCCTAACCCAGCTTGGGGATCAGAAAAATATTAAGGAAGGCTTCCTGGGAGAGAAGAGCCTGATCTGAGTTTGAGAGGATAAAGAGGGGTTGACCAGATGTTCTGTTCTCTTAACTTTTTCTCCATGGAGGCCTTCTACATGCCAGTGGGGAAGTAGACCCTAAATGGCTATGGTGGGAACTGACTGATTAAATCAGCCCTCTGCTACTGATGCCAGCTCTCAAGGAGGGTGTGAAAAGTTCCCTGAGGAATGATGAGACAAAAACAGCACTGGGGATCAAGCAAGTGTATGCAGACAGAAGAGAAGTCAGATGGATTTTCCTTCCTCAGGCCTGTTTCTTTCAAGTTATTTCACTTTCAGACACTGAGCAGGGGTAAGAATTTTTATACAAGTCCCGGTAATGGGTCCTCAGGTCTGTCAACTTGTCTCTCAAAGCTTAAAGGCTTCACTCTTTGTGATGGTGAATATCATGTGTCAACTTGACAAGGCTGTGGTGTTCAACTGTTTGGTCAAGCAAGCACTGGCCTGACTATAAGTGAGGGTATTTTTTAGATGGATTTGCATCTATAGTCAGTTGCTTGCATCTACAGCTGATTGCATCTACTACAATCAACAGAGGAGATTGTCCTCAGCAACATGGGAGTCTCCTCATCTGGACAGACAGAGTTCTTAAAACCACAACTGTGAGGATTTCAACTTTTTAAAAGTTTCCAGCTTGCAGTCTGCACTACAGATACTGGACTTCCCAGTCCACACAATTGCATAAGCAAATGAGACAATTACTCATAACAAATCTTATAGATATAAAGATAAATTCATTTAAGATATATAAATCCTGTTTCTGTCTCTCTGGAAAATCCTGACTAATATACTCCTAACAAGAGAAATGCAAACTAAAATCACATGGATACTGTGATAGTCAGGTTCATGTGTCAATTTGGCCAGGTGCTGGTGCCCGGTTGTCTGGTCAGATAAGCACCAGTCCATTGCTGTGAGGACATTTCATAGACTTAAATCATGACCACATTGGCTGCATCCACAGCTAACTGCAAATGCAATGAGTGTCTTCTATAATGAGTGATGCTTAATCTAATCACTGGAAGACTTTTAAGGAGGGTTCAGAAGAGACAATCACTCTTTCTGCTTCAGCCAGCCAGTCTCTCCTGACAGTTTGTTGAGGACCTTCATTGGAGCTGCCAGTTTACAACCTGCCCTACAGATCTTGACTCTTTTATCCCCACAGTTGCATGAGACACTTTTATAAATTTTATATTTACAGATATCTCCTACCGATTCTGTCTCTCTAGAGAGCCCTGACTAATACAGATACCATATTCATACCATAACAAACTATGTTAGGAAGGGTGCAGGGAAAGAGGTATGCTTTTGCATATGAGAGACTAAATTTGCCAAAGCCCTCTGGAGAACCATTTGACCATAGGCCTCAGGGTTACAGATAGTCACCACAGAAAACAGCAGACATATTTGCTCACGTGTGAAATGAAGCAAATAAATGATAATTGCCATGGCATTATCTTATTGGAAATTACCTCAGAGTGCATCAATATCTGAAATAAATCAAGGTAAATACATAAAATGGAACACTATACAATCATAAAATAGAAAAAGGAAGCTCTTTTTTGTATTAATATGGAATGATCTTCAAAATGATTGGAAAAAATGTCAAAAATAAACTCATACATTTACAGCAAACTGAATTAAACAAGAATCCAAGTCCACTCAATGGGGCAAGAATAATCTCTTCAAAAACTGATGTTGGAATACTGTCTGTCTATAAGTAAAGCAATGAATATTAAATCCTACCTACCTCACACCATATACAAAAATAAACTCAAAAGATGTCAAGAAACTAAGATCTAAAACCATAAAACTCTTAAGAGGAAACAGAGAAAAATCTTCAAGATCTTGGATTTGGCAATACTTTCTTATATATCACATAAAAAGCACAAGCAACCAAAGGAAAAAAATAGATTTAAAAAATTGGACTTAATCAAAATTTAAAATGTCTATTCATCAAAGGACATTATCAAGAAAGCAAAAAGACAACCTATGGAATGGGAAAAAATACTTCAAAATCATGTATCTGATAAGAGCTTAATATCCAGAATATATTAAGAACTTCTACAACCCAACAACAAAAAGTCAAACAACCTGTTCTAGTTTGCTAGCTGCTGGAATGCAACACACCATAGATGGACTGGCTTTTAATAAAAGGGGATTTATTTAGTTAAAAGTGTATCGTTCTTCAGAGGAAAGGCAGCTAACTTTCAACTGAGGTTCTTTCTTACATGGGAAAGCACAGGGCAATCTCTGCTGGCCTTCTTTCTAGGCCTCTGGGTTCCAACAACTTTCTCCAGGGTGATTTCTTTCTGTATCTCCAAAGGCCTGAGCTGAGCTGCAAGTGCTGAGATGAGGTATGCTGAGCTGCTTGGGCTGTGCTATGTTGAGCTCTCTCATTTAAGCACCAGCCAATTAAATAAAACATCATTCATTGCAGCAGGCATGCCTCCTAGCCAACTGCAGATATAATCAGTGACACTTGAGGTTCACATGACATTGGCTCATGTCCACAGCAACAGAACTAGGCACCTTCACCTGGCCAAGTTGACACCTGAACCTAACTACCACACAACCCAATTAAAAAGTGAGCAAAGAACTTGAATAGACACTTCTCCAAAAAAGACAAACAAATGGTATAAAAAGGTGCTCAACATCATTGGTCATCAGGGAAATGGAAATCAAACCACAGTGAGGTACCTCTTCACACCCATTAGGATGGCTACTGTTAAAAAAACCAAAAGTGAAAAGTATTGGTGAGGATGCAGAGAAATAGGAATGTTCATACCTTGTTGTAGGAAGGTAACATGATCCAGAAAACACTTTGGTAGTTCTTCAGATATTGTTTTTTAATCTTTTTAAAATTGTCCTATATATATTATACATATTATATATATTATATATATATATATTATACACAGCAAAGAAAGAAAAAAGCAATAATTTTCAAATCATACTTCAGCAAGTAGTTACAGAACAGATCCCAGAGTTTGTCGTGGACTACGATTCCATCATCTCAAATTTTTCCTTCCAGCTGCTCCAAAGCACTGGAGGGTAGAAGGAATAGCCACATAGTGATTCAGCTGTCATACTTGTTTGCCAAATCCCATTTTTTTCTGCTATACCTTCTCCATCTCCCTTATTCCCTCCCCCAATCCACAGAGATCTCTGTGGAATGCCTGTTCTGACCTCCCCATGTCAAGAAAGGGTGCCCACACCAAAGGACAGGGTATGTAATTAATTGATAATCTTGGAGAGGCTGGTCCCACTGGGCCTTGGGACCTATCAGACCCAGGAACCCTCTGGGAATTATATGTTCCAGGAAGGCAAACCTAGGGCATGAAACCTTTATAGAGCCTCAGTTTGAGCCCTAGATGTTGTTAAGAGTCAACAGGAATGACGGTGATTGGGGTTTAGAAACCATGGCTATTAGCATCATTCAACTGAAGCCTGCACAAGAGCAGCATCAAGAGCAGCTCCTGACACAACTCGATCTCTCCTGGCCACTGATGCCTCATTTTATTACACTTCTTATTCCCCTTTTGGACAGGAAGGTGTTGCTGATTCCATGGTGCTAGAGCAGACTCATCCCTGAGGGTCACGTGCCATATTGTCAAGGAGATTTTTACCCCTGAATGGCTTATAATACATAGAGGGGAGGGCAACAATTCTCTCTGCAGAATGGAGTCCAGAGAGATAGAGGCCACATCTGAGCAACTAAGAGGTTTCCTGGAAGCAAATCCTAGGCCTTGTTATGAGTAGTCTCAGCTTCTCCCCAACTGAAACAAGTCTCACAAGAGCAAGTCTCAAAATCCAGGGCTTGGCCTATTTTCCTGGGAGTCCCCAATGTTAGGAGCATACCTGGGGTTTCCCAGATGGGAGAGTTCAATAGCTCTGTATATTTCCCCCTCAGATTCTCAAGGGAATCTACCAAATACTTTTTAATTGCCAGCCCAGTAGAGTGTAAGATATATCCTCGCACTATATCAAGCCATAGAGATTATAAGGTCTCATTCAGCTTCTGGACTCCAGGAGTCTGGACTGTCTAAATGAGCTATCCAGACAGGCTGATTCAGTCTATGTGTTACAGAAAATTTAGGTTCTAGGCATAATAATCCTCTCTGCCTTTGATCTCATACAGCAGCTAAAGGTCTAGAGTACATACACTATCATCTTTACCCTGTGTTTTCATTTACTAAAGCTGCTGGAATACAACTCACCAGACATGGATCAGCTTATAATAAGGGGATTATTAAGTTAAAAATATATAGTCCTAGGGTGCATGGGTAGTTCAGTGGTAGAATGCTTGCCTCCCATGCAGGCGACCTGGGTTCAATTCCCGAACTATGCACCCCCCCCAAAAAATTATAGTCTTTCAGAAAAACAGCGGCTAGCTTTCATCTGAGGTACTCTATCACAGCCTTCTCTCCTGGCTTCTGGGTTCCAATGGCCTTCTCTGGGGAAATTCCCTTCTGCATCTCCAAGCATCTGGGCTGAACTGTGCTGAGATGAGGTATGCTAAGCAGTTTGGGCTGTGCTGGGTTGAACTCCCTTCTGACCTCTTTCTTTTAAGCCTCCAGCTAACTAAATTAAACATCACTCATTATGGAAGGCATTCCCCTTAGCCAACTGCAAATGTCATCACCCATTTATGAATTTCACATACTGATGATTTAAGTCCACAGAAACAGAACAATGGGGTATCATCACCCAGCCAAGTTGACATCTGAACCTAACTACCACATCCTTGTATTCTAATTTACCTTAGACCCAGCCAGATTGGGTTCATTTTTATCTCTCATTAAGGCCTGATCTCTTTTTTGGTTACTTTAGCTGTAATTATATATAGCGATGCTAACGATCAGGTCTTCAGCACTCCATTTCTGGGACTCATGTGTCACAGAGCTGCTCAAAGTTCCAGGGAAATACTAGTTGATACACATATAGCTCAGCATTTTAAAATCCAGAAAAACATCCACAACTTCAGACCAAATGTGGCTGCTATAAGGGCCCACAATCCAGACGCTCATTTTTTTCAAAGTATTTTCTGAGAGAGACCCTAGCATATTTGTTTTGTTTCTGGCCCATTCCACACAGCCCACTGGCCCCAAGGTTCATTCAGTTCATAGCATACCCCTCCACGTCCCTCCTTTATGTAGCCACACCAAATTCCATTATATAAATGTATCACTATTCACCATTGTACTTCTCAGTCATTGTATCCTTCAGCTCCCTCCATCTACTAGGCATCATGGATAATGTCCAAAACAAACAAACCATGTCTTATAGTATCTTCGTTTGGTTGTACAACCAACAGCGCTTTCAATTTTGGACAATTTTCATTGGTCCATAATGACAAAGAACCAACAAACATAAGTCACCAACTATCCAATCAAAACTACCCCTTATTACTTGTCCTTCTCTCCCCTCCCCCACACTTAGTTTCCCTGGTAGTCCTGTGGTACTGTTGATGTTTTCCTTAACTATTAGCCATAGCATGCATTTTTAGTTTTCCCCCTATATCTCTACTACTGACTCTTTGTCCACTATTGAACCATTGAAATAGTTCATGTGAGAACTTATTTATAATCATAAATTTAATCACTGGGATACATGGCATGATACATTCCCTTTCAATCATATTCACCTTCAATATTGCAATGTTACTTTTAAACCCACTAATGGTCATCACTTCCACCCATTACCTTGCATTTAGATTCAATCTCTTTGGGTAGCCTATCTTCCATCTGTAGCTTTTGTGTTAAGTATGATGCTGGTGATGGATTTTTCATATATGCCCTTTATGATATTGAGAAAGTTTCCTTTGATTCCAAACTTTTGAAGTGTTTTTATCAGGAAAGGATGCTAGATTTTGTCAAATGCTTTTTCAGCATAAATCAATGTGATCATGTGTTTTTTTCCCTTTCCATTTGTTGATATGCTATATTGCACTGATCAATTTTCTTATGTTGAATCACCCTTGCATTTCTGGTATAAATCCTGCTTGGTCATGATGTATAATTCTTTTAATGTGTAGTTGGATTCGACTTGTTAGTAGTTTGTTAAGAATTTTTGCATCTATGTGCATTAGGGAGATTGGCCTATAGTTTTCCTTTTGTGCAGTGTCTTTATCCAATTTTTGGTATTAGAATGATGTTAGCTTCATAAAATACTACTTAGGTAGTATTCCTTTTACCTCAAATTTTTGGAGGAGTTTGAGCAGGATTGGTGTTAGTTCCTTTTGGAATGTGTAATAAAATTCACCTGTGAAGCCATCTGATCCTGGGCTTTTCTTTGTGGGTTTTTTTTTTTTTTTGGAAGTTAATAGTGGAGACTTTAATCAGTTACTGTGACAGGATAAGCAATAGGGCAAACCAAAGAAAAATAGTGGCTCATCTCTGTTTCCTTTTCCTATGGAAGGGGGTCGCAGGTGGAGGATGAATGATTCAGATGAATTAGCACAGACTGAGAATCATCTCACTGTGGAGGAAGCACCAAACAAAAGCACCTACAGTTTTTTGGACCCAGGGACTAAGAACATAAAATTTGCTGAGTACTGAGTCAGGCTGATGAAACTGCCATCAGTGACTCCTCCTCCTCTCCCCAATAAGGAGTTCTCATTAGGGGTACATGAGAAAGACCTTGCTTTGGGCCCCTGACAAGAAAGCCTTTGAATGGTTGTTTGTGCACTTGGATGCAGATATGCCAAAGAGCAAGACCAAGCAGGGGCTGAGGGTGGGTCCTTGACTGTGTGTAATATTTTTTTAATAAACCAAAGCACAACTGTTACACAGCTATAGCTAAAACTGTGAAAGTAGTTAATGAGTGACCACTGACTGGTTTGGTAGAGAAAACTGGTGTGAGAACTTAAAAGATTTAAAAGATTTTTAGGTCCTTCCCTGGTTTTCTCACCACATGATACCACACAAGTCATCTAAATTTTTCTGTGGTGTTTTATTTCCTCATTATCTATCATACTGGGATTATTATGGTGTCTATTCTGCCTTCCTGGTTGAGAGAATTTAATGAGATAAGGATGGTTAGCATCATCTTCAGAAGCCCAATACACATGCTGGGGACTGGTGTGGGTGGAGTGAAGGTAGGTGGAGGGTGGCAGTAGCAAGAAAATGGTTCTTTCAATTCCATGTCAAATGAACACATGGATGCATCTTTCAGCAGATCTGCCCCATCCCTGTCTTCCAGATAAAAGAAAGTTATACCTAGTAGAATTTTTCATAAGAACAATGCAGAACCATATGGTTTCCTTTATAAATTAATAAAGTGAAATACTGAGAAATTAAACAATTTCCTCCAGGAAATGAATGGGAGATAAAGTTAGGATGAAAAATTCAGTACCACACTGTATTAGACAAGACAAGTCTAAAAATGGTGAACCATGTGATCCCTCCCCTAAAGAAAGTTATAACTCAGTGAAAAAATTAAATATATTTTAAAACTATAAGAAAAATATGATAAGCAATATAATAAAGGAGAAACTAAGTGCTGTAGGAAGTTTTAAGAAGATATTGCTTCTGGGTGAAGAAAGTAGCCTTACAACTATATATCATGAAGGATGAGAAGGTCTTAAATGTAAAGAGATGGAAAGAAAAGCATTTCTGCTAAAGGGAGCTCTGTGAGCAAACATACAGAGACAAATAATTTCTGAGAATTATGACAAAAAAAAAGAGAGTGTTTAGTCCCACAGTAGTACATCATTCTGAAGTTATAAAGATTGGTTGGATCCAAATTGTAAAAGACTTTGTTCTCCTTCTGGGACTCTCATAGTGCATATACTGGTGCATTTGATGGTATCCCACAGGTCTCTTACACTCAGTTCACTTTTTAAAATTGTTTTTACTTTCTGTGGCTCAGCCCAAATCATTTCAATTGTCTTGTCTTCAAGATCACTGATTTTCTTCTTCCAGATCCAATCTGCTGTAGAAACCCTCTAGGGAATTTTTCATTTCATTTACTGTGGTTTTCAACTCCAGTATTTGTTTGGTTCCTACTGAGAATCTCACAGAGATTCTCATATTTTTCATTCATTCTTTTCCTCATTTCCTTCAGTTATTTTCCTGTGTTTTCCTTTATCTCCTTGGGCATGTTAAGGATGATTTTATTTATTATTTATTTATTTATTTATCATCACAATTGACTTTTTTTTCTCTTTTGTGAAAAGAACATATAGAGAAAAAAGCAATACATTTCAAAGCACAGCACCACAATTAGCTGTAGAATATATTTCAGAGTTATACATGAGTTACAATCCCACAATTTTAGGTTTTTACTTCTAGCTGCTCTAAGATACTGGAGACTAAAAGATATCAATTTAATGATTCAGCAATCATATTCATTTGTTAAATCCTATCTTCTCTATATAACTCCACCATCATCTTTGATCTTTCTATCCCTCTCTTTAGGGGTGTTTGGGCTATGGCCATTCTAACTTTTTCATGTTGGAAGGGGCTATCACTAATATGGGGTAGGGAGATACAACTATCTGATGCTCTGGAGAAGCTGGGCTCTCTAGGTTTCAGGGCTTATCGGGTTCAGGGACACATCTGGAAGTTGTAGGTTTCTGGAAAGTTACACTAGTATATGGAACCCTTGTGGAATCTTATATATTGCCCTAGGTGTTCTTTCAGATTGGCTGGAATGGTCCTGGCTGGGGTTTAGCAGGTTATGATAGGTAGCAATGTCTAACTTATTCTTGTGTAAGAGCAACCTCCAGAGTAGCCTCTTGACACTATTTGAACTCTCTCAGTCACTGATACTCTATTAATTACACTTCTTTTCCTCCTTTTGGTCAGAATGGAATTGCTGATTTCCACAGTGTCAGGGCCGGATTCATCCATGAATCCATGAGTGTCAGTTCAGAGATTTAGTCCAGTGTATCAGTGCTTAAGTTTGGACACAGCTAGTGTTAAGAAAGAGATTTCCTTGAGTGACAAGACCTAACAAAAAACAACACACCAAAGCAAAAAGCACCTTTCAGTCTTTGCCAATTGGCTCTACTTTGGCTGGTGGTTTCCTTCAGAGTTTAGCCCTCCTATTGAGATCCACCCAAGTCAGATGCAAAGAGCAGAGTCTTCTCTGTTTTACCTTAGCCTGCATGGAACTATTCAGCTTGCTTCTTTTCCTGGGTTTATGCTTGCTAGTGGCCTTAGGAATTCCTCATTTACAGTTTACAGAAGTTTGAATGCCCCCTCTGCTTCCTTTGAAAGAGACTTTCACCACCACCCCAGGGTGCTCTATTGTATGACTTAATGCAGGCAGTCCTTTGCCCCAGGCCACTCAACTTAATTGTTTCTTATAATGCTTTATCTGTTGGTAAACTGCTTTTCTGCCTTCACAGTAAATTCTGGAGCCTGAGACAAGTCTTCTGATTTAGTCTTTCTAAACCAGTTCAGCCTATTATGGATAGATTGCAAATGACACACACCACAATGAAAGTGCAGGCACAGCCACTGGTGAGGAGAATAAGAAAGGAAAAGCAAGAGTACTAAGACCTCTGCCCACCACCTTTCAGGCTACTTTTTCTTGATTCAGCATTTACCCAGTTATTGCAACCTTTAACTGTTTTCCAGAGTTTTGAGGAAGACATCTCAGAAAGTTTTTGCTAGTTGCTCAAAGGTTCTATAGTAGGAAGCACCCTGAAGTGTCTTACACAGCCATCTTGGTCAACCAGAAGTTCCAAGACTGTAAAAGACTTTAAAGGGCTACAAAGATACTGATCAAACTAAAAGTGTTTCTAAGAGTAATATCATGATCAAAGATTTGTTTCATGAATGGTAATGATATATATGGTAAGTGATGAAGTCCAAGTGTGAGTGATAACACCAATGTCAATTCAAGGTGAATGTTTAGGAGGTAATGGTGATGGTGATGACTATGATGAAGGCAATGACAATCAGCAGCAGAAGGAAGAGAAAAGGAGAAATTCAATAACTTAGGGTCTTTCATTTTCAAAGTGTATCTTCACAACTTTTGGAGTAGATACTCTAACATCTGTGTTTTGGGGAGAAAAAGCAACTATGCTATTTAAAAGGATAGTCTTTCAAGTTCACATAACCAAAAATAATCCATAGAACCATACAGCACAAAGAGCAAAAAGAGTGAATCCTAATGTAAACTATGCACTATAGTTAATAATATAAGTGTAATAATATTGTCTCATCAATTGTAACGAAGTTACCACACTAAGAAAAATATTAATAATAGGAAAACTGTTGGCATTCTGGGGAAGGGGTCTAATGGGAAATCTGTAAAAAATACTTACACAACCAGTACCATAGAAAAAAATGTAGAAAACAGGCTCCACTGACAATAACTTAATGCTTATGTCTAATATGTCATCTCCCTTTCCAAAATCAAGCTGAAACATGGTCAAAGAAGTTGTAGTTTTATGTTGTTTCTCCCAGAGAAAACATATTTGTATTCCCAGATTTGCCATGCACAATATCAAAACCATAAGGCCAAATTTCTTCAGAACAATTTTCATTGTTCAAATCCCCTTCTCCTTCACTAATGTGGTGATGAAATTTGCATGATAGCAATTGGTTCTATTCAAGTGCAGCAGCCACTACCCAGCAACCTCTTTTAGGGAGCCTGGTTTTGATTATTTGGGAACAAAAATAATCTCAGCTTGAAGAGAGATCCCAATCACAACTTTCTAAATAACAGAAACCAAAATACCCAATACCGTAAATAGATGGACTCAACCCCTTTTCCTTCTGCAGGAGACGATTGATGAATGCCCCAGTGGGTTCTGGTGCCAAGAACGTGTTATGCTTCCCAGATGCACAGATTGACACACTAAGCAAACTATTTATGAAATGTCTCTGGAAGAGTCAAGGAAAATTACACCTCCTCCCAAACTTAACTGGAACAATTCTACTTACAGTGACAGGGATAGCAAACCAAGCTGCTGTGGTGTGGGATTGGTGCAACGGACCTGCCATCTGCTATATCATTTGTGATTTCTCTCCCTAACATGTCAAGTTTTCCTTTTATCCTAATGTACCTTAAATAGGTGGCTAAGCTATTATAGATAAATAAGATACAAGATTCCCTCTGGCCTCTCAAGGAACTATTATTCTGTGCTGGACCCAAAAGGACTCCGCCAGACTCTCAACACACACAAACATACACACACACACATAAACACACACAACTTCAGTGATAGACATTCAATAGCTCATGGATGTTGTGATTTCATATGACTTAATCAAATGTTGTTTTAAAAGAGATTTATTGATTACATATATACCTAGCCACTATCTATCTCCACAGGCTGACTCTTTGAACCTTTTTTTTATCTCATGGCTGCCCTTGAATGTATATGAAGGTAAGATTTTGTCTTTGGAACGCCTCCTCTAAGGAGAGCTTTGCCTGAGTGCTCTTTCAAGGAGGACTCGGGGTACTCCAGGATCATCTTAATCCCCACCCCCACCCACCACCACCACCACCAGCCACTACAGGGAAACCAAGATATCAGGTAAATCTGAGCCAATTGTGGTATCTGGTGTCAAGCAAGGTTATTTCCCCAGGGGAGCTTCTGTCACTGCTGCCTTCTTTCCATCACTTATACTTAACTTCTAAGAGAAGGAAGGAGTTTTGAACATTCTATTTGGCTGGTTGCTTAATTTCTATAAAAACTTTCCAGCCACATATTTAATGTCAGTACAAAAAACAATGCACCAAACAAGAAACATTTCTTAACATAACAACAGTGAAAATGAATATAAAGTGTGGAAAGAAAAGAGAAATGTATCATCTCAGCTGGAGTGACTTAATCAACTCTTCTTCACAGGCACTCTCCCAGCATCCCAATCCTGTCGTTGGGATGAAAGTGAATTTTCTTTGAATTCATGAAAAAATTAAGGATGGACAAAGGTCAGAGATGTTTGGGAAATGCCACATTCTTGCACCTATCCCTACCTACCTTGGAGAATCATAATGCAAACTTCTCTGAGAAGTAACCCAATACGCACACTTGGTGTTTAATTTTGTGTTGATCCAGGAAGTCTTCCTTTCCCTTTTGCCCCACAGTTCCTCACAGTGCTCACCCTTGCCATTTAACATACAAATCATGTCAGGAAGTAGTGTCTGGGGAACGCTTTGGGAAATAATGATCTAGTAACTCTAAACTAAATACACAGTACTCATTATTATTTAGGAAACTGAAATCCTTATCCTCATTCTGCATGAAAATGCAGGTTCCCTACAGAACGGTAACCATAACCTAAATTTACCTCTGAACTTCCCCTACAAACATGGTTATCTTTAAATTCTAAACAAGTCAACCAACCATTACAATTCCACACAATGAGAGCCCATTTTTATGGAGGGGGGCATGTGTCCAACACATTGTCACGAAGAAATTCAAACTCCAGGAGGATCTGCGTTTATCTGTAACATCAAATAGCATAACAGAGTCCAAGGCTAAGTTTCAGAAACAGAATCTGTCTCCTTACGTTTCTACATAAATCTATGACAACATTTTCCCATCAACCTGTTATTTCCCCCCAGTGGAGTATTCTGAAAACAGACACTTGCCTTTATTAATAGAAGCTGCAAGGCATGTCTGTAAAATACAATTTAAAACTAAAGAGAAATTTGGTAAATGTAAATAAGTCTTCCAGTAGAATAGAGGACTGAAAGACACGTAAACTAAAGACTCAAGTTTGGGGGCATTTTCCCACAAGAATTCTTGCTTTAAAAATTATTTCTGTGACTGTCCCCACCCCAAAAAAGGTGAATACATTATTTAAGAAAGGTGAATAAATGGCCTCATATTTAATCTCCAGGGTATCTAACGTACAAAAAAGAAATGGTATTAATAGCACTTGCCCTCTGGTTCCAGGAGCCTATGTAGTCCACAGAAAAGTTTTGATAACTCAAGAACAAAAACTTTTAGAAAGAGTTCTACTTTTGGTTATCACAAGCTAGCTTGTATCTCCCTCTGAAAACAACTAAAACAACTAGGCTAAAAAAAAAATTATGCATTCTGTTTACAGAAATCGGGAAGCTAACAAGGTAGCCAAGAAATGAGGAGCCAAAAACTGCAGAGAGAAAAGTGACTCAAATATCTTGCTATTCTATAAGCATCACTGGCTGAGAGGCCAAGAGTCCAATGTTGAAGAAAATGAGCTAAGATTATATCAATTTTCATATGGTGGCTTGGAGTTATCTCCACCAGAAAAAATGTATTGTTAATTATAATCCGTTCATATTGGTGTGAATCCATTGTAGGCAGGACATTTTGATGAGGTTACTTCAGTAAGGTGTGGTCCAACTGGGTCAGGATGGGTCTTAAGGCAATTACTGGGAGTCTCAGAGAGAAGGTCACAAAAAGAGAAAGCCACAGGAAGCAGAGAGAAGTTGAAAGCCAACAGAACCAAGAAGCTAGAAGTCAATGGAACCCAGAAGATAAAGGAGAAGACATAACCATTTGTACTACCATGTGACAGAAAAGTCAAGGAACCCCAAAGATTGCCAGCCAGCTAGACAGTACCAAACAACCAATATCAATAATACCAACCAATACCAACCCTAGAAAGAAGCAAGCCTTCTAGTCTCTGAAATCATGAGCCAATAAATTCTCATTATTAAGCCAACCCATTGTAATGTATTTGTTTTAGCTGCTAGGAATCTAAAATATCAAGCAACCAGTCCAAATATACTAGGAATATATAGACATAGAATCAAAAACTAAGAGAGGAAAAAAGGATATTAGAAACAGGTTCACAGATGATACAGATACTGGAGTTATCAGTTATTGTTTCTAAAATAACTAACATTAATAAGTTCAGTAAAACATATGAAAATGCAGAATTTTGGCAGAAAACTGTATTCTCTAAAAAAGAATATATAAAATCTAGAACTGAAAAAGTCATAACCTGAAATTAATAAATCAACAAATGAGTTTAACAGTAGGCTAATCACAGCTGAAGCTTTTGTTTCAGACTGAAACATGGTAAGAAAAGACAATAGAAAATACAGAAAAGAATATTAGAGACATAGGAGTCATGGCAAAGTCGTGTAATGCATGTGTAATTGAAATCCCAGAAGGAATGAGGGAGAAAATAAAGCTAAAAATTAATTGAAGAGAGGGGGCCACAGTGGCTCAGCAGGCAGAGTTCTTGCCTGGCATGCCAGAGACCCGCATTCTATTCCTGGTGCCTGCCCATGCAAAAAAATAATAATAATTGAAGAATATTTTCTAAAACTGAGTAAAGGTATTAAGCCACAGATTCAAGAAACACTATAAAATCCGAACAAAATTAAAACAAAGAAAATCACACCTTGGCATATCATGGCAGAACTGCTCAAAACTAACTGCAGAGGGAAAAGATAACCTTACCATCAAGGAAGCAATAAAACTTACAGATGACTTGTCAATAGAAAAGATGGAACTCGGAAGACCATGGAATGGCATCTTTCAAAATACTGAAAGAAAATAATTGACAACCTAAATTATGTACCTTGTAAAATTTCTAGGAAAAAAGCAAAGGTGAGAATAATCTGTCACCTACAGAACTTCTTTAAAAGCAACAGTAAAGGAAGTTTTTCAGAATAAAAGGAAAATGATCATGGAAAGTAAAGAAATGCAGGAAGAAATGAAAACCCACAGAAAGAGTATGTATGTAGATAAATCTAAATGAATATCTGCCATTCAATACAATAATGATAACGCCTGGTGGGTTGTAAGATATGTGCAAATTAAAACACATGAGGAATTTCTTAGGGAAGCAATAAAAGTACCAACTTCTTTAGAGACTTATAACTCAAGGAAGCATGATTTTATCCCTAGGATTAACCGTTAGAGGAAGAGTAAAAGAATATATAATTAACAATTAATAAAGAGGAAATGGAATAATAAAAATATTGATTCAACCCAAAATGAAAGAAAATAAAGGAAAAATAGACAAATCCACAATCAAATTGGAAGGTTCAAATACACTATTTTTAGTGACTGATAAAACAAGCAGACAAAAAATCAGTTAAAATATAGAAAATCTAAACAAACTTGACCTGAACATATATAAAATTCTTAACAAATGCAGCATGAATACACATTATTTCAAATGTGCATGGAATATTTATAAAGTTAACCCATAAACTATGTGATAACCCATAAAGTAAGTTTCAATAAATTTCAAAAGTGTGAGAATATATTCTCTGAGTCCATTGGAATTATATTATAAATCAATATAAAAGATAATGAGAATATCCTCAAATGCTTGGAAATTAAGAAATAACACTCTTCTCAATAACATTCTTCTCAAAGAAGAAAAAAGTGGAAAATAGAAAATATTTTAATAGAATTATTAAATTATCATTTGAAAAATCAATCGATAGAATTCACAATGGAAATTGATAGTAATTCTAATGCAAAAGACCAAGACAATCCTGAAAAAGAACAGAACTGGAGGATTTACACTACCAGAGGTCAGTGTGTGTTATAAAACTAAGATAATTAAAACAGCACGGTGAGTCTCAGCTCAATTTCCATAAAAACTTGCTGGAATATTGAATGGGACTGTATTGAAGCCATAGCTCAATTTGGGGAGAATGAACATATTCAATATATAATATTTGAGGCTACATGGTATTTTCCTCTCTTATTTAGATCTTTTTTAATTTCTCTCAGTAATGTTTTATAATTTTCTGGGTAGGAGGCTTTTATATCTTCTATTGCATTATTCCTGCATATTTGATTTTTTTGGTATTGTTGTGTTACCATTTTTATTATTTCATTCTCTCATTGTTGCAAATGAATAGAAATCCAAGGCATTTTTGTAAATTGAATTTGGATTCAACAACCTTGCTAAGCTCACTTACTGATTCTAATAAATATCTTTAGGTTCTATACATATAACTATGCCATCTGTGAATAATGATTGCTTTTCTTCCATTTTAATCTCTTTAAGATTTTTAATCTTCAATTTATTTTCTTTTGCTTTACTGTGCTGGGTAGGTCCTTAGTACAGTGTTGACTAGAAATGGTAAGAGTGGACATCCTTGTTTTATTCCTGATACAAGGGGGAGAGAATTCAATATTTTACTATTAAGTATTTTGTTTAATGTAGACTCAGCATCACAGGGCTGAGAAAAACCCTAGAATGAGCTGAGAATTAACATCAAGGGATTGAGAGAACCTTCTCGACCAAAAGGGGGAAGAGTGAAATGAGACTAAGTGTCAATGGCTGAGAGATTCCAAACAGAGTCGAGAGGTTATCCTGGAGGTTATTCTTATGCATTAAGTAGATATCACCTTATTGTTCAAGATGTAGCGGAGAGGCTGGAGGGAACTGCTTGAAAATGTAGAGCTGTGTTCTAGTAGCCATGTTTCTTGATGAGGATTGAACAATGATATAGCTTTCACAATGTGACTCTGTGAATGTGAAAACCTTGTGTCTGATGCTCCTTTTAGCTACCATATCAACAAAAGAGTAGAACATATGGAATAAAAATAAATAATAGAGGGAACAAATGTTAAAATAAATTTAGTTTGAAATGCTAGTGGTAAATGAAAGCAAGGGGTAAGGGGTATGGTATGTGTAACTTTTTTTTCTCTATTATCGTTTTATTTCTTTTTCTGTTGTCTTTTTATTTTTTTCTAAATCGATGCAAATGTTCTAAGAAATGACAAATATGCAACTATGTGATGATATTAAGAATTACTGATTATATATGTAGAATGGAATGATATCTTATTGTTTTGTTTGTTGTTAAATTTTTAAATTAATAATAATAAAAAAAAAGCATGGTACCAGTGCAAGGATAACCAATAAACTACGACATGAGAGAAACACACGCAGAGTGGCAGAAAGGGAAGGAGGATAGGAGGGAGGGAAAAGGGGGGAGAGAGAGAGAGAGAGACAGAGAGACAGAGAGGTGCCTTATTTATGTTAAAGTGTCACTTCAGAGTAGTGGGAAAAGGCTGGTCTTTTCAATAAATAGCACTGTGTCTGTTGGATATCAAAAAGAAAAAATCTGAATTATTAAAATCCTATCTCACATCATGCATAAAAATGTATGCAAGATGGGTGTTCTAGTTTGCTAGCTGCCAGAATGCAACACACCAGAGATGGATTGGCTTTTAATAAAAGGGGATTTATTTTGTTAGTTCTTCAGAGGAAAGGCAGCTAACTCTCAACTGAGGTTCTTTCTTACATGGGAAGGCCCAGGGTGATCTCTGCTGGCCTTCTCTCCAGGCCTCTGGGTTCCAACAACTTTCCCCAGGGTGATTCCTTTGTGCATCTCCAAAGGCCTGGGCTGAGCTGCGAGTGCTGAGATAAGGTATGCTGAGCTGCTTGGGGCTGTGCTACATCGCACTCTCTCATTTAAGCACCAGCCAATGAAGTCAAATGTCATTCAATGCAGCAGGCACGGCTCTTAGCCTACTGCAGATGTAATCAGCAACAGATGAGGTTCACATACCATTGGTTCATGTCCACAGCAACAGAACTAGTTGCCTTCAGCTGACCAAGTTGAGAACTGACTCTACCACAATGGGTAACAGAACTAAATGGTGAAACGATAAAGCTTTTAAATTTCTTAAACTCAACACCAAATGCACTAACTCCAAAGGAAAACAATAATAATTTGAATTATATTAAAATTAACAACTTCTGTTTGTTAATAGACAACATTAAGAGTAAGAGGCACTCCAGAATAGATATTATAGAAGCAGAAAAGATATTTGCATACATAAAAGATTTTTTCACATGCACAAAATATATTTTTAAATCTATAAATCAATAAGAAAAAACATGAAACAATAGGCACAAGATTAGAACATGCCCTTTAAAAACAGAGTATCAAAATGGCCAGAGTTCTCCAAAGAAACAGAAACAACAGGACAAGTGTGTGTGTCTCTCTCTATATGATATATGATTAATATAATAGAGTATTATAATATAATAAATATAAAAGAGAGGATCAATTATAAGGAACTGGCTTAGGTGATTGAGGGGGCTGGCAAGTCTGGATACTATTCAGCATATATGAGGATAGAGATTCTGCGAGAAGAGATGTTTAAAAGTTTTTATTCCAAATCTGTAGGAGAAGTCAGGAAGGCGAGGAGGGTGTAGTTTTGAGACAAAATTCCTTCCAATGTTTGAAATCCTCAGTTCTGACTTTTAACACCTCCAACTGATTGTGTAAGTCCCACACACATTGCTGGTTGACTGTAGATGCTCATCCCATCTATGAAATACCTCCACAGTAGCAACTAAGCCAGTGTTTGACCAAACCACTTGTCACCATAACCTATCCAAGTGGATACACAAAATTAATCACAGCCAGTAAATGTAGGAAAAGGCCCTCAACTCACTAATCATCAGGGAAAACCAAGCTGAAGTCATAAAGAGTAGCTGCACACTCCCAGAGCAGCTAATTTAAAATGATTGACATTGTGGAGTAAGTAAAAAGCTTATACAATGTTAGTGTAGTTACTTAGGAAAACCATTTGCCGGAGCTTCTAAAGTTGCATGCATGCATATTATCCTCTTACCCAGAAATCCCAGTCACAGGATATATGAATACTTATGTGCGCCAAAAGACATGTACAAAAAAGATCTTAGCATGCACTATTAATAATAGCCAAAACTTAGGGGGAAAATGTCCATCTACAGTATAATGGATAAATAAATTGTGAGTTATGGCATATTCATACACTAGACAAACTGAAAATGAAAAAGAAAGAATTAGAATAATGTGTAATAAAATGAATGAATCTCATAAACATGTAAATAAAAGAAGACGACACTAAATGCGCACGCTATGATTCCATTTATATAAAATTCAAAACAGGCTAAACTAATCAATGATGATAGAAGTCAGGATAATGGTTTGGACCTTTGGGGAGAAAATAAGCATGGTGACTTAAAATGAAGCCAACATAGAGAGCAAACCAAGAGGTGGAGAAAGACTGGTCCTAATGGTATTGTTCGAACCTCTGGATCAAGCACATCTGAATTTACGTTGCTCTACCCCTGAACTTCATGTTACATGAGGCTTAAGTGTCAGATGGGTTTCTGTCATTTGCAACAGTCTTGACCAATAACACTGATTGGTAGTGTTATTGGTAGTGTTATTGGTTAGTGGCATTGGTAGCCAATGCCTATTAGAAATTGGAACCTGAAAGGATCATTGTCCCCCATTTATAAGGGAGATAGCAGAGTGAACTGACAACACTAGTACAAGGAGATAGAAATTCACCTGTGTGAAGGTCCTCTATTTCTCTAGGTTTTAGTTTCCTTTTCCATGAATGCAGGAGTATGGCTAGATATGTATCCAATCTGTTAAATGGATTGACTTCAATGTGGCTGCAATGAGTTGATTTTTTCTCCATCACTATCATCAAACCTACTCCGTCACATCTTCCTTTCTTTTGACAATAAACTCAGACAGAACCAACAGCTTCTTCTGGACACTTTGGGGTTTTAGAGGGCAGTTTCATTTTAGATATTAAAAAGCCCAGTTCAAACTAATATCAAAACTTCTATTACTCAAACATATTTGAATGTCTCTACTGCCCACTGCTCAGGACTAGTATTCCTCAGACTAGCAATAGAGAAGGGGAGTGAAAATTTAGAAATGACAGTAATAATCGTAGAATCTGAAGTTTTCAACAGCAAGTACTTTTCACAGTCCTTAGCACTGGTGCCTGTGTTGGTGTGATGTGCCCCAGAAAATATCATGTTCTTTTAATCCACTCCTGTGGGTACAGACTTACCATAGGTGGGAACTTTGGATTAGGTTATTTCACTTGAGATGACCAACCTCATTCAAGGTGGGTTTCAATCCTACTGCTGGAGTCCTTTATAAGAGGATAAAAGACAGGGTAAAATTCCCCAGAGGAGCCTTGGAGAAACTCAGAGATGCCCAGAGAAGTTCAGAGAAAAAGCCATAGATGGACAAGTCAAAAGATGAAGGCAATGAAACCTGGTAGAGAAAGACCAGCAAACACTGGCCAGATGCCTTCCCATGTGACAGAGGCATCCCAAATGCCAGCAGCCTGTCTTCAGAATCCAGGTATCATCCTCCTGATGCCTTGAGTTGGATATTTTTCATGGCCTAAGGACTGTAAGTTTGTAAGTTAATAAATCCCCAATATAAAAGGCTAACCATTTCTAGGAAATTGCATTTCATCAGCTTTGGTGAACCAAAACAGTGCCTAATTTATTCCCGCCCTCCTGCTCACTCAACCAGGCCCCCAGTCACCCCACCAGAAAAAGTAGGGCAAAGAGAGGAAATGGAACCTAGAACAAAATCACAGAGTAAGTGGTGGATCTCAATGAGTACTGGGGGGAGAGTGGCCAGGTGGCTTCTTTAGTCTCCTGGTGCTACCTTGGCCATTGAATGAAAAAATAAATATCCCAAGGCATGGATGGGGCCCTAGAGTTACAAAGTGTGAGTGTTCACATCGCTGGTGATCAGGGAAATGCGAATTAAAACCACAATGTGATAGTATTTCATACCCGCTAGAATAGCTATTATAAAAAAATAAAAACGGAAAAAAAGAAAACAAGTGTTAGTGAGGATGCAGAGAAATTGAAACCCATATACTTTGCTGGTGGGAACGTAAACTGGTTCAGCTGCTGTGAAAATCAGTCTCGTGTTTTCTAAGAAAGTTAAACATGGAATTAACATATAACTACTCAATCATGCTGCATGAAATAAGCCAGACACAAAAGACAAATATTATATGATCTCATTTATATGAAATACCCAGAATATGCAAATTTATAGAAACAAAGAGTAGATTACAAGTTAGCAGGGACTGGGAGGGAAAGGGGAATTATGACCTAATGTGCACAATTTCTGTTTGAGGCAATAAAAATTAGAGTCATGGTTGTTGGTGATGTAGAAAATATTGTGAATGTAATTTAATGCTACAGAATTGTAAACTTGCAAGTGGTTAACATGGGAAATTTTGAGTTGTATAAATGATACTACAAAAAAGTGTTTTTTTTTTTTTAAGGGTGATTATTTGAGTTCTAACCTTCCACCTTTCCATGAGGACCTGAAAAGCCATCATTAATCACCCCTCTGGGTTAATTAAAGGCCCTATGAGAGAAGGAAAGAAGATGATAAAGACTGAGATGGTAAAATCTAGGAAGGCCTAGAGTGTACAATAATAGTGACTAAATGTACAAATTAAAAAATGTTTTTGCATGAGGAAGAACAAAGGAATGTCAATATTGCACGGTATTGAAAATAGATGGTCATTCATGTTTTAAAACTTCAACTTCTGTGTGAGACTAAAGCAAGAAATGTTTACTTGGTACAAAATTTATATTTTGACTAGTGCATTTCTTAATTTCACTTATATGGACAGTTTAATTGAACACCATAAGTACAGGGAACCTTGAATAGGGCATGAAATTTTGTAGGTTTGACCAGGTTAGTGTGATGCCCCGAAAAATCCCAGAGTGATTTGAACAGTGAATAAAGAAGTATTTGCAAAGTCCCCTTGGGGAAATGGGGAGAAAGGGAAAAATTCAACTCCCCCATTTGGAAAATTCCTGATATTCTCACAAGCAGTAGGGACAATCAAAGCAATAGGCCAAGCCCTTAATCTTGGGGTTTGTCCCTATGAAACTTATCCCCACTAAGGATAAGCCAAGCCTACTTAAAATTAGGCCTAACAGTCACCCCCAGAGAACCTCTTTTGTTGCTCAGATGTGGCCTCTCTCTCTCTCAGCCAACACAGGAAGCGAACTTACTGCCCTTCCCCTCTCTACATGACACATGACTCCCAGGGGTGTGGACCTCCCTGGCAATGTGGGACAGAAAATCCTAGAATGAACTGGGACTCAGCATCAGGGATTGGGAAAAGCTTCTTGACCAAAAGGGGAAAGAGAAAAATAAGACAATATAAAGTGTCAGTGGTTGAGAGATTTCAGAGTCTAGAGGTTATCCTGGAGGTTATTCTTACACATTATATAGATATCCCCTTTTAAGTTTATGGTGCATTAGACTGGCTAGAGGGAAGTGCCTGAAACTGTAGAACTGTGTTCCAGTAGCTATGTTCCTTGAAGATGATTGTATAATGATATAGCTTTCGCAATATGACTGTGAGATTGTGAAAAACTTGTCTGATGCTCCCTTCATCTATGGTATGGACAGATGAGTAAAAAATATAGATAAGAAATAAACAAATAATAGGGGAAACAAAGGTTAAAATAAATTTAGTAGATTGAAATACTAGTGGTCGATGAAAGGGAGTGGTAAGGGTTATGACATGTACAAGTTTTTTCTTTTTTCTTTCTTTTGCTGGGGAGATGCAAATGTTCTAAAAACTGATCATGGTGATGAATACACAACTATGTGATGATATTGTGAGCCATTGATAGTAATCATGTCAAGAATGTTTGTATGTTTGTTCATTGTTTATAACAAAAATTAAAAAAAAAAAAGGCCCTATGAGAATTCAGGTAGGCACAACTGAAATTCAGGTAGGCACAACAGGAAAAAATTCTGAGGTGAGATAAAGAATGAGAGATTGATCATTAAAAAAATTTTGCAATGGGGTAGGACCCCAATAGGCAGGCCTGGCCTGAAACCACAGGAAAATGGGGAGTGAGAGGAAAAAGTGTGTGCGCTCTGGGCAGCTTTGGTAGTTGAAAAGAATGATTTTGCAAAAGGAATTTAAAGAATCAAAATTCTAGCAGGGGTTTTATAGCTGGTTAAGTTAAAGAACTTCCACATTCAGGTGAAAAGAAAGAGCATTAGAGGCTTGTTTTTCTGAAATTTTCCAAATATAGTATTAGTGGGAGTGGGGTTAGGGGCTTTGATTTAACTCAAAACACATTTCTTGAACTTCTAAGCCCAAGATGCCATGCCGAGGGTTAGGCACTAAAGGTTGAGCAGATCCATCCCACTCCCCTTGAAATGCCTCTTACCACCTAGTAAGAGCCATGAGTCATATCATGACATGAGGCTGAGTGATAAAAGGACCACTACAGAGGAGCAAACAGTAACTAATGTTCGTGTTTGGTGCCTACCATTTGCCAGACATGAATCTAAGTTCACCAGAACCCTCTTGAGCTATGTGATCCTCATGTTTTCAACAGACACCAAAAAGGTTAAGTAACCTAAGTAACACAGTCAGTAGGCAGCCCAGAAAGGATCTGAACATGTACAGTCTGTCTCCAGAGCCCACAGGCTTAACCACTAAGCTAATGCTTGTGGGATATTGATTCTGGTGGTAGGGGTGGAAGAACCAGGAAGTTCTAATGTCAGAGGATATTGTTTGAGGCACCAGTAAGCAAAACAGGCCCCTTGTAACTGTGGATGAGGGAGGGCCTCTCTCTCTATGACTGGATGCTGGGTGGTCACGTGGCCTTCAGGGACAGAGTCTTCCTCAGAGGAAGCCCAGAGACAAATGATCAAGTACCAAAGTCCTTCCTCTCTCCAAGACCATGAGCCTGTAAAACCTAGAGCAGGAAAGCAATCAAGCAACAAAGGACCTGCAGGCCTGAAGCTGAGACAGAGCAAGGGGTAACAGAAGCTCTGTGTTCTCAGAGCTGGTGAAATCTCCGAATAGGCAAATGTGAAGCATGTCATGGCAGCCAATCTAACTTTGACTTCAAAAATGGGTTAAATATCACCAAATCATCAGCTTCTGTTACATTTGACCATTGCTTAAATGCTAACCTTTCCAGGTCAGTGTTATATTGGAAAAACTTTCATCTTAAGGGAATTTGTTGGGCCTGAGATATAAGCAACTACACTGTCACCTGATTTCAAAAGCACATGTCCACTTTTGTGACCACCTCCCTCCACCCGGCTTCCTGAAGGTAAATGACAAGAGAAGAAATAGGAAACCAGAGGATGCGACACCCTTAGGCGCCAGAGAGTCTAAGACCAGCTCTGGTTTGAGGAAGGGAAGAGAACTGCTAGTGTTCTGTTTTTCCTGCTGGGATGAAGGGCCCAATGCCACCACAGGGTCGACATTAGCTCCAGTTCTTTATTTAGTAAAATGAAAACTCCACAAACATTCTGGCACTCAGAGGCTCGAGTTGGCTCCTCAGAACTGAGACCTCTGCTATTTAGAGACTCTACAAAACAGAAAAAAAATGTGTATTACCAAATAACTATTTGGAGAAAATATTGAAAAAAAGATCTACAGGGAACTGTTTGTTTTAATACGGTCTGTTTACAATGCATTATAACTGGACTACAGGGTGTGCGCTAAGGGAACAAAAATGCATTTGCATTTTTTCAGGGTCAACACAGCCATGTTCAGACAGCACACAGCAATCTCTCTTGCAGCTATTTTCCTTCTCTCTCTTTTTTTCTGGCATTTGATAGATTCTACAAGTTCATCTAATTTGACCTTTGGCTACACTGCCACTATTGCTATGAAAATATATTCTCCCTCAAATGAGGCCTCCTTCTCCTAAGTAGTAGCTTTCTCTAAGCCAGGGCTTCTCAAGTTTTAAGGTGCACCAGAACCACCTGACTTGTTAAAGCACATATCAAATTCCATCCCTAGATTTTCTGAATTAATATGTATGGGATGGAGCTCAGGAATTTATATTTCTTATAAGATCCCAGGTGATGCTGATGCTAAGGACCACACTGAGACCCTTGGCTCTAGGCATAATATAGGAGGCATGAAGTAGTGGATATTCTGAAATAATGCAAAAAGAAGAAAGTGAGGTGGCTACCTGGGAGAACCAGGATGAGGGTGGGTACTGATTGGTCTAAACTAATCTGCATATCCCTCCTCCTAGTCTCTGTAATTGATGTGAAAATGCCACGTGACTGTACTCGGACCAATGAGAGCCAGGTTCTTGGCTTTTGCTCCACTCCCCAACATGAAACTCAAAGAATGTGATACCAAGAGCTGAGGCAGCTATCTTGCATCTATGAAAGACAACCTGGGATAAACCAACACAACAAGAAAAACAGAACCAAGTTAGAGGCCATGAGAATTGGGCTCTACTGACAATTGTGCATCTGCATCAAGGTAATCCCTGAACTTAATAGGTATGTGAGACAGTGAATTCTCCTTTTCATTAAACCCAACTCAGTAACTTCCAGCAGATTTGCTCATACTACATATGGTTGGTTAAATTATATACTCCAGAAAAGTTGTATTCTTAATCTTAAACCATACCCGTGGGTATGAACCTAAGGTATGATTTAGGTTCATTTTTGCAGATGTTATTTTTAGTTAAGCTGTGGCCAACTGGATCAGGTTGGGCTTTAAGATTGTCCAGCTGGATTACTGGAGTCCTTTAGAAGCAGAATGAAGTTCAGACAGAGAAAGCACTGAGGAGAGTCAGAATCTGAAGTCAACAGAATCCAGAAGAGAAAGAAAATGCTGCTGTATGCATTGCCACATGATGGAAAAGCAAAAGGTCCAAGAATCACCAAGACCCAGTTCCAGAATATCATAGTCTTCAGGGAGAAAGCATTGTCTTGCAGATACCTCAATCTTTGGACTTCTCCTAGCCTCAAAACTGTGAGCCAATAAATTCCCATTATTTAAGTCAACCCATTTAATAGTCATTTTTTAAGCATCTAGGACAGTAAGACACTACCAACCCTGAACTTCATTTTTCTGGATAAGGGAACATGCAGGCCTATACACCAACTGCTTAACATCCTGGATTTCTCACACTTTAAAGCATACTACCATGCAAGTACTGGTCAAAAACAGGAACATCAAACATTTCCTAATTCATATCAAACTGAAGGATTATAGCTACCATACTTCTTATTCTTGTTTTAATCTACTTGATTGAAAGCACTACTCTGTTAGTATTTCTGAGGTTCTTAGAATGTCAGGGTTTTGTGATTGATCCAGGGACTTTTTTTGCCAAAGCCTATTGTTAGGAACATCCTGGCACATCCTAGAGTTGGGATGAGTCTCCTGGAAATCTTGCCACATGAGTGGTTAATTGTCCATGAATGTGTAAGGTACTAAACATAGCAGCATGCAACCTGGAGAGGCTTAACATAAATGCAGAATAAAATTTCTTTTAATTTAGCCTTACCCTTTAGAATCCAGGAAATACATGGATTTTTAAACAATGATATAAAGAACAAATGTCGTCCTTACCTTAATGAAAAATGTAATCTTATAAGAAAAATAAGACCAAAATACTAACTAGATGAGTATGGGAACTATGAATAAGGTCACTACTTTTTTTTTTGACAAAGTATCAGAGCATATTTGACCAAAGCAACAGTTTCTTTAACTATTCTAAACCTATTTGTTTGTTTTTTAAACGGTCTTTGGAACAACAGATGCAGTTGGTGGCCCACCCCATTCCCATTTCATACTTGCCAGCCAAATCCCCCTTTTGTTTGGGAAAGCAACGGGATCCAATCCGGGATATGGATTGTGAATGGTCTAAACCAATTGTGACAAGCCCATTCCCTGCTTTCCCAATATCCTTACTGCTGGGATGGGAACGTGATCCAGTTCTGGCCAATGACACCGGTGCAGTCATTAGTTTTCTTCATAAATAGGAAAGAAACTTGCATAGCTCCTTTTTTCCAATGTTGCATACAGAAGTGATGCCTGGAGGAACAGCAGCTATTTTGTGCCCACAAGGCAGCAGTCATACATAACAGACCAACAGAATTGCTGCAAATGACAGCTCTGATATCAATGAACAATTAAAACCACGCCAACTGACTTCTTAATATGTCAGAAAAACTAATTCATTTGATTTACCCATCACAAGTGGATTATTCTATGACTTAAAGCTGAATACAATGTTGTAAGGGTATGACTTCACAGTTTTCTTTTTATTAATCGGACATACTCAGCTTTAAATGTATTCCCCAAACCTTAATCTAAATTTCTTTACACTGGTGCCAAAACTTATATCCTCCCTCAAAGCATAAAAACAGTAAAAGGAATGTATTATCAGCCCTAAAAGCAATTTTACAAGACAACTTGGAGAAATATTTTAAACTACAGCAGTTTATCAGAGTGAGTGGCAACATTGAATGAAATACTCATTTGGTTATAGTATTTGGTTCAAAACAAGAGTCATTTTAATTTGAAACCCATCTCATATATGCTATAACTAAAACCATATGCTGATTAAAGCCATAATCTAAGAAGATCTGTAAGTCTGATCATTAATTAGCTTCGTATTTTAGTTCAGTTGTCATGAAAAATATATAATTAGCTAAAAACCGTATGTCAAGGCTGTTGGCTGAATTTGTACCCCAATTTATTTTCATAAAATTGGCTCACAGCAAATGTTAAAAGTCATTTGTGCTTATAATTTCCAAAATATAATGTGTTCTAGGTCTTTAGTGAGAGACTTTAAAATATCACTAGGTGTTATTCTATTTAATTCTCCTTAAAATCACGACTTTACCAGGTGGTTCTTTATTTTTATTAGTGAAGAAATTGAATTGTTAGTTGTAGATATTTGGGATAATGGAAAAATGAAGAAAATTGAAGAAATATCACTCCATACATATTAGAAAACTTAGAGTTCTGATTACAAAGCATGCCCTCAAATAAATTCTAGCAGAGTTAAAGAGTCACTTATAAACCATAAAACAATTAGAAAAACATTGTTGAGTATTCATCTGATGTCAAAATGGAGGAAAACTGGTCCCAAAAATGAAAGGAAAAAGCCTTGAAGGAAATTAATAAATACGACTGCACGAAAAAATGCTTAAACTTTTTTGTCACAAATTACCAAAACTTTAAAAGTAATAATAACAAACGGGGGGGAAAACTATAATACCTAGAACAGAGGGGAAAAACATAATATTATATATAATCAATAGAAAAAATTAGGAATTTAAACTAAGGGGTACAAATTACCAACAAGCATTTATTTCATAAATGCCAAATACTGGGATTTAGCAGTGACATGGATGGAGCTCATGGAACTTACAGTGATTGTTAGCATATGAAAAATGTCAATTCCAATAACAAAAGTGATTAAAAACTACAACATAATATCACCCACCAAACTTGCAAAGATTTTTTAAAGAGTTATACTCAGTGTAAATGAGAGTGGAGTAAAATACGTACTTTAATATGCTGCTGGTAGTGCCTAAATTGGTATTAATCTTTCAGAGGGGGAACTGGGCAAAATATATCCAAAGTTGTAAAATGCTTCAAATACTCTGACATGGTAAATACATTTCAAAGAAATCATTCTGTACAAACACACACATAAAATCAAAGATGGTGAAAAGGATTCATGTAAGTAAGATCATCACAGCTGGTTTATAATAGCAAAACAAAAATTAGATACTCAAATGCCTAACAATATTGCATTAGTTAAATGATGTATTTGCAAACTAGCATTAAAAAATCTGTTTTAAAAAATAACTAAAGACATGAAAATGGCCGTGATATATTAAGACAAAAGAGAAGGTTATTGTTCTAGTTTGCTAGCTGCTGGAATGCAACACACCAGAGATGGATTGACTTTTAATAAAAGGGGATTTATTTCATTAGTTCTTCAGAGGAAAGGCAGCTAACTTTCATCTGAGGTTCTTTCTTACTTAGAAAGGCACAGGATGGTCTCTGCTGGCCTCTCCAGGCCTCTGGGTTCCGACAACTTTCCCCGAGGTGATTCCTTTCTGCATCTCCAAAGGCCTGGGCTGAGCTGCAAGTGCTGAGATGAAGTATGCCAAGCTGCTTGGGCTGTGCTACGTTGCACTCTCTCATTTAAGCACCAGCCAATTAAATCAAACATCATTCATTGCAGCAGGCACACCTCCTAGCCGACTGCAGATGTAAATCAACAACAGAAGAGGTTCACGTACCATTGGCTCATGTCCACAGCAACAGAGCTAGGTGCCTTCACCTGGCCAAGTTGACAACTGAATCTAACTACCACAGTTATAAAAATGTAATAGTACCAAATATATTACATATATAATACTTGAGAGAGAGTGGTCAACATCTAGTTTTAAGATATCAAATTAAAAATATCTCTGCTCCTTCCTTTCTCAGAGTCACTATAAACAACAAAACTTGTAAATTCCAGCTTCAACAAAACTAAGAGACATGGGGTTGGGAAACTTGTCTGTCAGTGCCATACTTCTGCACATCTTGCGAGCAGAAGCACCAACTACCATTGTAGTTGGACCATCATCTTTTTAGGGTTGTTTGTCCAGGAACCAGCCTTGGAAGCTGGACATAACATCTCCCTCTGAGGCACAGGGCATTCCTACTATCCATTAGAGAAGATCTGTGTTCCCTAAGCTCAGGGTTCCCTAGTTGCAAGGTAAATCCCTGCAAGTGTAGGATCCAACTAGGGCCCTCCATATGTGGACCCTGAGGGGCTTGGGGAATTGACACAAACATGATGCTCATGTTTTATACATGGAAGCAGAGACCACTTCTAAGCGACAGAAGATGGCAAAGGTGAAAGGATGTCAAAATCATGCTTAATGGGAAAATACTCGTAAAACTCTCATTAAAGGAAGGAAGAAAACAAGGGTGCCTCTATCGCTGTCATTATTTGATTTGATCTAGAAATATGACCTAGATTACATAAAAGAAAGAAAAGAAAAGCATAAAACTTGGGAAGAAGGAAGTGATTATCAATAGTTGTAAATCATATGATTGCATGCCTGAAAAATGAAGGAGAATCAACTTTAAAACTGTTACAGAAAATTCTCTAAATAAGTAAAAAACTTGAGTATAAAAAATAGTCTTTCTATATATACAAACTACAAGGAGTTAGAAAATATAATGGGAAAAATTATTTCACTTACAGTAACAACATAAAGGATAAAATACGTAGAAGTAAATATAATAAGAAATAAGTAAGGTCTATCACATATCACAGACAAAAGTATAATTCCCTTTCTCTATAAGTACCACATTTATATTCACAGAAAAGGAAATACAAATGCTTTTACACATGCAACCTACAGGAATAAAAATGCAAAAATGTAAAACCAAGATACCATTTTCCACCTATCAGAGAGGGAAAAATACACTTTGGTATGTTGGTATTGATGGGTGTGGATATTAGCACAGGTTTTGGCATAGGTCTGAGAAAACAGGTACACCCCAGCGTTGGTGGTTGTCATGGCCAGATTCATGTGTCAACTTGGCCAAGTGGTGGTACCTGTTTGTCTGGTTGGGCAAGTGCTGGCCTGTCTGTTGCTATGAGGACATTTCATAGAGTTAAATGATGATCATGGTGGCTGCATTCACAGATGATTCCATTTATAATCAGCCAAGGGGAGTGTCTTCTGCAATGAGTGATGCTTAATCTAATCACTGGAAGCCTTTTAAGGAGGATTCAGAAGAGACAGGCTCTCTTCCAGAGAAAGCCTCTCCCGTGGAGTTTGTCCACACCCTCCATTGGAATCATCAGCTTCACAGCCTGTTATACAGATTTTGGACTCTGTGTTCCCACGGTTACATGAGACACTTTTATAAATTTTATATTTACGAATATTTCCTGTTGATGCTGTTTCTCTAGAGAACCATAACTAATACAGTGGCAATAAAATAAATTGGTAAAATTTCCTTGGAAGACAACATGACAACTGCAATATTACAACTAAACATACCCTTTGTTCCAGTAATTTCACTTGCTCAGGTATGGAATGATGCAATCAACATTCCATAGAACAAGCATTTATCGAGGGCCTATTATGTGTCAGGCATTGTGATGGTTTGGAACTGTATGTAACCCAGAAAAACACTTTCTTAAATTTAATCCATTCATGTGGGTGTGAAACTGTTTTAAGTAGGACCTTCTGATGAGGCTACTTCAGTTAAGCTGTGACCCACCTCAATCGGGATGTGTCTTAATCCTATTCCTGAAGTTCCTCATAAGGGAATGTAATAAGACAAAGAGACAGAAAGCCACAGGAAGGAAGAAGCTAAAACAGAACAAGGAGGAGAAGGGAGGGACCAAGAGATGCCAACACGTGCCCTGCCATGTGACAGAGGAACCAGGGATCACCAACAGCCAGCCCCCCAAATTTAAGAAGAATGCATCGCCTTAATTTTACCTTGATTTGGACATTTTCCTGGCCCCAAAACCATGAGTGGTTTTGAATAAATTCCCAGTGTTTAACCCAACCCATTGCATGGTATTTGCTTCAGCAGCCTAGGAAACTTTAACAGGCATTGTTCTAATTGCTGAAGATACAGCAGGAAACAAAACAAAATCCTTCCTCTCTCATGGAAAGACAATTCTTGGAGAAGGCAAACAGCAAAAAATGAAGGGATGATACAATAAATTCAGGTACATGCATAAAATTAAATACTATGCAACTGTTTTAGACAATGTACCTTCTCTCTGTGTGTTGATACGAGTTTTGAAAAATGCAGGATTCAGAACTGTGTTTATAGTTTAGTGTTATTTGTGTAAAAAATATGGCACGTGCACACACACACCTATGCAGACACACAAGAGGCTAGAAACAGTAGTTGTCTCTGGGTGACTGGGGAATCAGGACAGGAAGGAGACTTAATTTTTGCTGCATACTCTTTTGTACTTTAGGAATTAGGTACCATGAACATGTATTAAATATAAATTAATGCATGAACATGCTGCCAAAATTGTAAATAAATGTAAGTGATTGGGTTGGAAATGCCTAAACAATAGCTCTATCTGGGTACTCTATACTAAATAATAGCAAATAAAAAGCATTAAAAAAGAAAAAAGAAAAAAATCTACAGGCATAAAATGAACTCTTCTTAAGTTCAGGAATGCAAAATTCCAGTTCAGCTCCTAGTCTCAAGCATTCTATTGATTCATTACTCTTCCTTCTGTAGGTCAATTTATTCTCAGCTGAGAAGCCATCATTATCTGTGAACTGAAATGCTATGATAGCCTATACATGGCCAATGGCCACTTCACTGACACCACTGAACTCTCAACTCAATGGGCTCTTTAAATTTTCCTTGTGTCCCAGAATGACCAAAGTGGCTTCATGGCTGTCTGGGATCCACAACAATTTCCCATCACCTGCTGGTTTACCTCCTTCCCTCCCGGACCAGCTCCTGTCCTAATGGTGATCCTTTCCTAACAATGCTATGATGACTCAGTGAGCCCCAGATGTTTCTAATGAGTCCTTCATAATTGTCGGGTAAATCACCAGCCACCTCACTGTCTCAAGGGGCCAGGCCATATTAATATGCAGCCAACTCATTTTAAGCTTGCTTTCTCTATTCCAGTCCCTTCTCTCCCCACTGGCCTAAAAAAATGGACATGCTTCCAGCCTCTCTCCATAGAATAGGGTACAATTGGAAAGATGCTCATCACATAGCTATTTAATGTTTGAAAATAGAACTTTGAAAAAAATATGTAAGCATGGCAAGGGTAGGGAACAAAACCATCACACTGAAAGTTAATAGCCCCCAGAAAGCTTGAAGCTATTTTAAAATGTCGTATTCAGAGCCAGAGAAGAAGCGGTGATGAAGATCAAAAATAGTTACAGAGTTGAAAATCAAAAGCCCTCAGCTTACTAGCTAGCAAAGACAAAGAATCCAGAAGAGCAGTCTTCAGAAACACATTCAGAAGAAAGCAGATGGAGAGGTCTAGGTAGAAAGGAACGGTGGGCACGCATTGACTAAAGAGCTTGAGCAACCAGTCGTCTTTTGAGGTCTTCCAGCCCTGCCATGAGATTAGCTCATTGGTGTTCATTTGAAATAAATGTCTAGTCTTTGGAATTCCTTTGCCTTTTAGGTGATTCAGTGTGTCAGTTGTTCAAATTTTTAATATGTATGTTTTCCCCACAGTTTATGGTATTTAAATGGCTCCCCTGGGATAGGCTATCTGTAGATCCCAGCTTCTGGTAAAAATTCACACTCAGCAGTGTACCTTTCTCTATCTCATTTCTGCAGTGAGGTATAATGGCAAAGTGTGGACTCAGAGACAGAGCATGGAGGCCTGTGGTCTCTGTGTCTGGCTAATGTGCAATTCTGTCTTGGAGAAAGGTGGGGTATGACTGAATTTCGATTCTGTTACACTGGGCAGGTCATACAGTCTCCTCTGAACCTCAGCAACCTCGGGGATGAAATGGGAATAATGCCGGATGATACACCATACATGCTGTGTCTGTGATGAGGATTAAATGAGTGGATGCACTTAGTGGGCCACTATTTTTAATCTTTGTGCCTCCCTAACCACACACTCCTTTCCCCTCGGCAGTCTCTCTCCAGGGGAAGCAGCATTGTTATGAAAATGAGAAGAACCAGAAGCAGGCAATGATCAGAGAACACCGAGTTTATAAATGCATAGACGAAAAACCATCCTGGTCTCAGCCTCATTCCCAGGGAACATCCTGGAGCCTTGGTTAGGGTGGTAGATGGAGGTTGGAAGGAGAAGGGATATGGGAGTTGGAAACAGCTCAATAAAATACAGTTATTAACTATGAGATGTAGAATGGAAAATCATAGGATACAAATTCTTTAACTTAGAACCAATTAAAATTAAAATTGATGTCAAAGAACACCAGGTTTGCAACAGCAGAAGACTGAGTAAGGTTGAGCTATTGGTACAAAGCTTTAAAAACACAATCCACAGAGCCATTCTTCCTTGTAATATAGATAACAGTAATGGCTAGAAAATATTTGCAAGGCATTTACCTTGAACTTACTAAGAATTTAAACATTAAACCAGGTCCTCTCTTGCCATATACATACTTTATTCTGTGTCTGAGCAGTAGTCTATTTATAAGAAATTCCCCTGTGAAATTCTACTTTATCTACTGTGCTGGTTTGAAAGGCTGTATGTCCCCTAGAAAAGCCATGTTTCAATTTAAACTTCATTTCATAAAGGCAGAATAATCCCTATTCAATACTGTTATGTTTGAAACTGTAATCAGATCATCTCCCTGGAGGTGTGATTTAATCAAGAGTAGTTGTTGAACTGGATTAGGGGACAACATGTCCCTGCCCATTTGGCTGGGTCTTGATAAGTTTCTGGAGTCCTATAAAAGAGGAAACATTTTGGAGAATGGAAGAGATTCAGAGAGAGCAGAGCAGAATGACATAGCCACAAGAAGCAGAGTCCAACAGCCAGCAGCCTTTGGAGATGAAGAAGGAAAATATCTCCCAGGGAGCTTCATGAAACAGGAAGCCAGGAGAAGAAGCTAGCAGATGATGCCATGTTCACCATGAGCCCTTCCAGATGAGAGAGGAACACCAACCGTGTTCACCATGTGCCTTCCCAGATGAGAGAGAAATCCTGACTGTGTTTGCCATGTGCCCTTCCACTTGAGAGAGAAACCCTGAGCTTCATCAGCCTTCTTGAACCAAGGTATCTTTCCCTGGATGCCTTTGATTGGACATTTCTATAGACTTGTTGTAACTGGGACATTTTCTCGGCCTTAAAACTGTAAACTAGCAATTTATTAAATTCCACTTTTTAAAAGCCATTTCATTTCTGGTATATTGCATTCCAGCAGCTAGCAAACTAGAATACCTACCATAATACCGGTTATCTGTCATGTTTTTTATTATTCCCTGGTTTATAATATTTGTTTACCTGTTTGAGGTAGCAAATTATATATAATCATTAAATGAGTAGCAATGAGTTCAACCACTATTTAAAAAAAAAACTATTCATATAGTTTTTTGAAGTCGGGAAAAAAATCTGTCTTCTTCCTATTTGAATTATAATAGAAATATTTTCAAAATACAACATAGAATCTCAGTATTTTCCTCAACAACAAAAAATTATATAAATGTTATTATTTATTTTAAAGTCAATAAATCATCTGTAATATTTTTAGTAGAGTTTTCATAACTTAAGTTCATATTTTTCTTGATGACATACGGTTTTCAAAGCATCTTCCATCAATATGCTACCTTACTGTTTATATAGCATATAAAGGAAACTTACTATACAAGCTAAATTTTGACCTGAGGCTTTGAGGAAGGTAAAGGGCAAAAACTGGTTGAGGAAGAAATTAGCAAATCTAATGGGGATGGAGGAGACTTGGTGAAGCAAACCAGTCTAAACCAATCTGGCAATCCAGGAGAAGTCAGATTCTTATGTGGTTCTCCTGGTTGGAAAGAGGTGAGTTTTTTTGTTTGTTTGTTTTTAACTCTGTAATCTCACTATCAGCTCTAATGAAGTCTTAGACCAAGTTCCAGAAGTTTATTGGCCAGCAGGCATATGGTAATATTAGCTCACAGACTGTAGCTTGGTTGAGGTGGCCTCAGGTGTACCCACTGGCCCCTTGCATATAAGCCACTGCTTTGCTTGGAAGAGGACGGGCATGTCTGCAGGCCTTGCAGGCAGAGGGAGGCCAGCCAATGGGCTCTAGACATTAAGTGCTGCTGGCTGACATAGCCTGCAGGCTCTGTTGGTTTCTTCTACCTTTTTCAGGTTGGAGGACCCTGTGATTAATTATCTTTCATTAATCATATAATTTTAACACCATGGCTTTCACCAATCTAAAATGACTTCTACCATTCTTTTCACTAATCAGACAAATGTATAGGTTCAGATTTAGACTACTTCATCAGCTAATTGACCACCCGGGGTGGGGTGGGGAATAGACATATTCGCCTTTATACATCACAATACTTATATCAAAATGTTTTAAAATGAGCCAACTTTTATGAATATTAGAAATAAAAAAATCAATGTTTTATATCAAATGGAGGGATCGCTGTAATAACTTAAAAGCTAACATGCATTAAGCATTGTGCCAAGGATTTGCTTGACCTTATTCACAGGTAAAGCAAAGGTTGTTGTTAGTCACAACAACCCTATGGCTTGTGTACAATTATCCCCATTTTATAAATGAGGAAATTGAGAATTAGAAAGAGGAAGTGCTTAGCTCAAAGTTACCTCGTTAAATAGTATTAACCCCAGAATTCAAACCTAGTCTTGCCTACCATGAGACCACACTCGGGAAAGGAAAGGTGTTTTGAATGTTAAACTGAGTTGTTTGTATTTTAGACCCTTGACAAAATCACCTACAGGAGAAGCTAAGCTTTTCTACCTTAAGTAGGGAAAATTGCAGAAATCTTCTCCAGTATTTCAGGTACGGGAGGTTAAGGCCAAATAGAAGAGTGCTTCAAAAATTTAGACTTTAGGAACTAAATGAGGGGCTCATTTTACAGGAAATCATGGACATAGAAAAGATGAATTAGTGATGCAGAAGAAATCAGTGAAGCCTGGTAACTAATAGGTAAGTGTGTTTATTTTCAGCGTCCTGTATTTCAAACTGTATGGGACAATGGAATGCCTGCAACAGTGTGATGGTGTGGGATGTGGCTTTTCTCCCTATACACTTAAAGATAGAGAGGGTCTTCATTATATGCCCCACAGCCAAATACCAGGAACCAAATAAACCAGTAGATGCTGAACAAATGGTTGCATTTATTCAATACGCCTTTAAGTGTCATCTACCACAGTGAGATGGTGAAGGAATATACATGTGACACTGCAGCAAATTAAGAGTCTTGACAACCTCAGGCACCATGAAAAGAGAGAAGCCTCATTGTGCCTGAAATGGGATGTGTGCCCTAGGGGGAGTGATCACTGAAGAACATGCAGGATTTGCATAGGTACAGGGCAGGGTGATCTAGGTAGAGGAAACTCTGTGAATGAAATATAAACAATGCTGAATGTTTTTGGAGAAGATGATGGTCAAAATAGAGATCTTGGAAAGCCTTGAGTTCAAATCTAGACAGTTTGAATTTGGCATGGAAGCTGTAGGGGAAGGATGTGATAAACAACTTTTGGTGACAAATGGACCACTCCAACCACACTAGATTTCTTGAAGGCAGGCAGGTCTACCTCTTGGTTGGAAGGAAGTTAAGTGTTAAGAACAATCAACATGTATTTGAGGATTTCTCTCTGATGGGCTCAGAAGAACTAAGTATCTGGAAAGAAGAGATTTAGAGCCATCTCTGTACTGTTACCAGGGGCAAATGTTTGTGGATCTACTAATACAGGGGTATTTAGAACCTCTCCTAAACAAATGGAAGGAGTCTTTTAGGATTTGGCCCTCCTGCCAGGAAATCCCACAGCTCTTTTTTTTTTTTTTTTTTAACACGCTGTTTGTTTCCGTACATGGGTAAACCACAGAAATCAGGGGCCATTTCCCTCTGACTCACTCACTACTACACCCAGCCCAGTGTGGTCTGCACTCAGGCAGCAACATGCTATGGATGATATCTACAAAACTCAGAAGTTCCAAGTCTCCAGTCAGTAAATCAGTGTGCATTGAAACCTAAGGTTTCTTTCTTGTTTTTCATCCTGATCTAGCTGCCTTGCAGGAACAGATGGTGTTATTCGGAGCCTGGCATATTAATGGAATGACTTAACTGCGTCTTCCATTGCCAGCTCATTGTGTTTAGAGTTTGAAGGCTTTATAGTTTCCTTCACTTCTTTTTATTAAAACGATGTGCCAGAAACCATATAGACCATCAGCCTTCCAAGACACTGTCTTTGCAGGGACAAGGAAGTTTCTCTGAATAGCAAGGTCTACTCTTCCTGCCTTTTTTTTCCTTCTCATGTCTGGCTCCAGACACGCCCTCCTCAGGTGTGACTTGACAAACCCGTGTCTGACAGAGACAGGGGATCATGGGGGCAGAGGTGTGGCCCTGAGGGCAGGCTGCCGCTCAGCACCAGCAGGATTCCCCAGCCCCAGGAAGTGGGCTTCCAGCATGGCAGGTCCTGCTGCCCAATCCAGTCCCCCTTCCCCTGGCTGCTCCCTCCTCCCCAACAGACCATTTTGATGACCCCTAAATTCCTAGATCCTGCCACTCTCTTGACATCCATTTTGCAGCCTTGCAGAAAAAGTTATGGCTGGAAGCACCTGAAGGATAACAAGGGACGCAAATGCAAATGCCTTCAGATCCCACACAGGCCACACAACAAGAGAAGTGGCTCAAGTATTGTTTTAAACAGAGGGCCTCTGTTTGCATATGAAACACCTCAAAATGTTCCTCACTTTGCCTCTTTCTCTACAATCTCTTTCATTTCTTTTGAAACATACATTCCTCTCATATGTACAGTCCTCTCAATCTGTCTTTTGTATTCCCCCTTTTGACACAGGTGCAAAAAATGTATTATTCTAACACAAGAAAAAAATCCACCACCCGAGCACAATGGTATTTGGCAGCCGTGTCTCAACTCTGAGGAGGACTTGAGGAAATGGCAGGATTGTGATAGGATGCAGAGCAAGTTTCCTCTCCAAGTGGGTAACAACAACCCACCTTTAGCCAGTCTTTGCCTTGAGAGACTCCATGTAGACAAAGTGTTATCAGATCTTCCCCTTGTTTTTGAGAAAAGGTGAAATTCCATATTTTTTTGAGAGATTAGCTGATTTTAAAATTTGGATTTATTTTTTTAACTATGAGGAGTCAGACAAGATTTGGCCTGCAGGTCTCTGGTATTTGACACCTGACCCAGGACCATTCCACATTTTACAGATAAAGAAAGGGAGGCCTAGAGAGGCAGGCTGCCCTCTCTAAGGTCCTGCAACCAGGAAAAAGCAGACAAAGGCTGGGACAGAACCCTGGTCAGTGTCCTAAATTTTAGTCCAATCTTCTACCAGCCACTACTATTAAATAGCTATATGGCTCATCTCCCAACTATATTACAGCCCCTTTCACATATATGTTATATCTTCTGTCAGTCTTAGAACATATCTAGTTGCCCAGATGTTGCAACAATGCCTGGATGGATGGACAAATGAATTAACATAATTTCTTAATGGTACATATCAATCAGATTGTGAAAATGGATTGACACAGAGTAGGAAACCCACAACCTCTGGCTCATTTTAGACTCAGCTTAATTTAACCAAATTAGAAACTACCTTAATGAGAGTTTCATCAGAATCCACATCTCCCTCTCATCCCAAGGAGGAAGCCACTTGGACGCACGAGTTTGTAAGACGATATGCACACGAATGTATACTGCAGCACTATTTGTAGGAAAAAAACCTGAAAATAAATTGAATGTAGCTCAGTAGAAGAATGGCTGAGTCCATTTACACAGAGAAACATTACAGAACCATTAAAAGTACAGTGATAACTTGTTGACTTGGAGGAATGTCCATTAGGCATAAGTGAGTGAAAAACCAAGACACAGAAATGTGTATCATCACAACTTTAAAAATCTAGCCCCTTCCCATATGTGTGTGGGTGTTTATTTGTACATATATAATGTTTTGAATCATATATGTACAGATAAAAACATAGACACTATATATTAATTTATTAACATATCTTGTGTGAGAATGCTGAGTGAGGAAAGAGTAATGATGCAAAAAAGCAAAAGAAAAGAAATGACTTCTTTTTGAGCTACCGAGGAAGAAAGGTGATGGGAGAGGTCACCCAAGAGCAAAATGAGATCACTTAAGAACACATAAGAAAGTTAACTGATTCATTTTGCACAGCTAAATAGAGCAATCCACACTTCAACCCATCTGAATTTTGCATTTTCCTGTAATAAACTGCATCATTCTGTTTTATGTTTCCACACAGAATGGGCCAGGCTAGTAGGATTCCATTTCTTGGACACATTACTTTTTCCAAACATTATTGAGCTACTGTTGTCTCAGAGGTGCAAAATATCCTAGTTGCTCGCAACAGAAAATACTTCAGATGACTTTCATTTATGTTGTTCAGTTCACTCTGGGGCATCATATAGAACTAGCTCCAACCATGGTATTTTCATGCCAATGCATATCAGGTCAGAACAGAGCCCTCTGGAAGGGTTTGGATGACCTGTCTTATACAAGTGTCATCTTCCTTCCCACATGTACCAGGTAAAGTTTCCAGCCTGACATTTGTTTTGCTCATCCTCTGCCATCCTTCCCAAGGCTGCAGGGTAGAAACTCCTACTCTGCTCCGTCGTTTGCTTTACTGCCTACTTTTCTTCCTACGTCCCAGTCTTTTTTTATTAAGTTTCCTTAGTCATGACTCAAAATCTACATGCTGCTAAAATAGCCCTAACTTTACCAGCTTGTGAGAAGAACTCATATTATTTATGCACCCAAATCTCAATGCTCTGATCCCCCAACTGTTCAACTGGCAGGAAACCCAGTCTTTTCCACAAGTTAATCTATGTCATTGTGAAAATTCCTAGAATCCCTGACTGCATTCTAGGAATCAGGAATCCAGGAATCCTCCCAGGTGGATTTGCAACCCGGGGCATTATCCCGCACACAGCGCCCAACAATAATAAGGCAGGATGTGTTGGTGTCCCGACAACCCATTCCAACCACCTGCTCCTCCTGACTTTGAAGCCTAGCTCCAGCATTTCATCCCTCCTTCCATCCACATTCAGTCAAGGGGCAGCTCCACAGTAAAATGCCCCAAGCCCCCAAAGTATCTCAGATATGAATGATTCAGCTGTTCAATTCACTTGCAGTCCCACATGGCCACTTACTCATGTGGAAAAAGTAGCATGTACATAAAATAAAATCTTTCACACTATATACCTTCTCACTATGCATTAACATTAAACAGAATGATGTCATATTTTACATGAAAAAAATAGTGTGGCTGGGTCAAAGTGTACACAACATTCCTAGATATACAAAAAGTCATCTAACTTAATGCTTTGGAACAAATCTCATTCTGCCACTACCAAGGCGACTGGGGCAGGGAATTTCTGGTATTAGGGAAGATGGCCAGAACCTACAGTATCCTTTCGTGGCTTGGTCTTCTACTTGATCATTTAGAACCCCTCTTGCCTTAGGGTAAGTTGCCTGTCAGAGGCTTGGGTGTTTTCTTTTCCAAAACTCTGGCCATTCTGGGACCAGATCAGTCTGCCAAATGCTTTTAGGTCCCTCAAACTTAGTGGGGTTATTGCTAGTCTCTATATTCCCAGGTGGGAGCCTTAATTACTGTGTAAGTAAGTAAAATGCTCAACTCCCAGTTCAGTCAGGTCAAGAAGGATGGAGGGAGGGCAAACGCTCTTTCCAGAATCGGCTGTGTCCTGGTTCCCATCCTGCTAAAACACCCTGTTTCTCATTCCTCCTCAAACCAAAATCCTCAGATTTTAGGAAAAAGTCCAATGGAAGCAAATTTTCAAATATTAGAAATCTGAGTAAGAAGGCCCATGTTTGGGATAGATTATTCTGAAAACTGTAGAATCCTAATAAGGTAGGATAGGGCAGAAGATGGGAAGGTGGGTACACAGGATGTGATTAGAATTCTTTGTATTATCAGAATCCCCTGAATTATCAATATCCAGGCTTTATCTGACATTGGCTTATGTAGCTTCAAGAGATAATAAATGCTGTCCCATGAAATTTCATGCTTAAATACTTGACTTCGTGACTGATTCACACACTTGCACCTTTCACCCCAAATATTGTGACCCTATTTTCTGCCAAAGTTTCTACAATCATAATCTGTTTAGAACATTAAAATGTAAATTAAAGAATTGTAACTGGGCAATATAGGAGTCCCAACAGTAATCAATAGGTTTAAAGAATATCACATAATGAAAATAAAGTAAAAGAACATATACAAGGAATATTTATAGAGCATCAGGCACAGCTAAACAGGGCGAATCACACAGAACATCACACGCCTGGGCTGTAAAGGTCACTTTCTTGAGGAGGTCTCACCTTCAGAAGCACTGTTAAGTCTTTCCAGCCATCTTATGAACTGCACCTATTGGCCTAAAATTCTTAGAGCCTAAAGAGTACCTAAAGAACACCCAGAAAATTCCCTATGAAGCTGTCTGGGTGATAATTTACTGATAAAATTGGAAAAGGCCAAAATATAAACTGAAACATGAAGATTCAAATTTCAAAATGCCGCATACTCCACCTGCCAGGAGAAGGGGAGAAAAGCTGAATAGCAAATGCAGTTGTCTGTTATGCAACTTTGGCCAGATAGCCATTTTATAAACTGCTAGCCTTCAGAAGATAAGAGAGTGATGAGGAATAAAGACGGTGGGAAATCTCTGAGGAAATATCTGCTAGATCTCTCTTGGAAAGTTATAAAACAGGATGTGTGGGAGCTATTTAGACATGAGCAGACCCCACAGTGTTTCTTAAGAATTGGACACCTCCCTGAGTGGGACACGGATGATTCTAGGCCAATAGAGGGATGCCTGAGGAGTCTCTGGGATGGAGAGGGACTTGGAATTGGGATTTCTGTAGATTTGCTTCGTGCTGTGGTCCCAAGCCTCCCAATCATTTAGAAATCCAGCACCAACTTCATGAAAGCACTAGACTTTCCCATGTCGCCCTCTACCACCTATGACAGAGGTTGGCAAACTTTATCTGTACAGACAGTAAATGGCTTAGTCTATGAGCCAAGTAGACACATACCATCACTGTTAAAGCTACTCAGGTCAGCAATTGTAGTGTGACAGAAGCTACAGACAATATGTAAACCTAATAGGTGGGTCTGGTCCACGGGCTATCATTTGTTAACTCCTGGACTATAGGATATAATTCAAGATTCTTAGTCTGACGCTGAAGAGTCCCCATTCTCAGACCCTAATCTGCTTTCTCTAGACCATCATTCCATTGAACAAATAGAAATGAAGTTCCTGTTATGATACAGGCACCCACTCAGCTACTGGGGATACACAATGAACAAGCCAAAGTCACTTGGTGGCTTGCCTTTTTTTGCTGAATCAAAAATTAAATGCAGCAATTTTTAATTCATTTCAATTATAATGACTACTGTGAGGAAGACATTCACTGGTTTCTGTCTTCTTTTATCTGCCACCTGCCCCAAGTACAATCTCTACTCCTACGTGCGTATGTATATCTTACCCCTTCTTCGCATCTCAGTAAAAGTCCCATTTCCTGTGCAAAGTCTTCCTCAAGTAATTTGGACTTAATTTATCAATCAACATGTATTTTTCAGGCACTTGGGCTAAATGCTAGGAGCAGCACCAAACAGGAAAGATATGTTCCCTGCCACCATAGAGCTTACTTTCTAGTCCTCAAGAATCTCTCTGCCTTTGAACACAAACCACATTGGCACTTCCTGGAGATACTATTCACTGGGCATGTAGGATGAACAAATATGTATTTGATGCCAGTGTCCTCCTGCCTTTCCAAATAAATTGTAAGGGATAGTTTGTTCCATGTTATATCTAATTCCTCAGAGCCTGAAAGAAAGGGAAAGACAAACATCAGGGGAGAACAAGCAAGAACTTTGAATTTCCAACAACAATCCTAAACCTACATTAAATAAATATTTAGACCCTCAAATCATCATAATAAATATAGATGAAAGGTAAGTGAATTTTAAAAGCTATCCTAGACAAAGGGATGGCAAACTTTTTCTGTAAAGGGCCAGATAATAAATAATTGAGGATTTGCAAGTGACATAGGTCTCTGTCCCCTTGTCTCCTTTTTTTATATAACCCTTTAACAAATATAAAAACCATTCTCAGCTCACAGGCCAGGCAAAAACAGACCAAAGGGCCAGATTTTGCCCACAAATGGTGATTTCCCGGATCCTGATCTACACCAGAGAGGGCAGTGTAACAGAAAGCTGTCGGTTATTATTATCTGCTTAATCTGGGAAGGCTGTGAGGAGGAGGTGAGGGTATTTTGAGATCTTGAGTAAGAGCTGAGGCTTGGCTTGACCAGGGGGAACAGGAGAGCAGAATGACCTAATGGAAAGGAGCCGGGCCGACAGTCAGCCGACCTGAATTCAGTTCCTGGCTTTAGCGCTATCTGTGTGACTTTGGCCAAGTCGCCCCTGTGCCTCCAGTAACTTCTGTGAGTTATCGCCATGAAAAATGAGCAAAAAAAGCAACTTATTGTGAGAATAAGATGAGATCATATCAAAGCACTTTGGAAACTGACAAGCATCCCACTAAGACCTTGATAAAATTAGTAAAGGCCAAAAATGTAAGCTAGACTTGAAGATTCCAAATCCGAAATGTCACATTATTTAGCTAGCAAGAAAGGAGGCGAAAAGTTGAGAGTCAAATATGATTCTTTATTATACAGCTTTGGCCAAAACAGCTATTTTATAAGCTGCCAAGCCTTCAGGAGATAATAAGAGTGGTGAGCCATAAAGACAGCTGGGGATCCCTGAAGAAGTTTACAGAGAGGCCTTGGGCATGAGACCACAAGTGTGCAGAGAGGCCCTAAACCCACAAATAATATCTCAGAAAAGCCTTTGCTCTTGCCACCCTGGTAAGCTAAGCGATGGCCCACCAGGACTTTTGCTTCACCATAATCTGCTCCCACCAGATGCGATGGCACCCTGCTGGTCCTCAGACAGGGAAGGAGGAAAAGGCAGAAAGGCAGAACTAGGAGACAAAACAACTTTTGATGTATGTCACCTTCTACAGAGCAGCTCTCTTTTTCCCAGGTCAATACTATTAAAGCCACAGAAAATGCTAACATGGAAAAATTCCCCCAAAAACCTCAATGTTAGGAAGATTGGAACAAATATGTTAACAGAATTTGAAAACTCAACTCAATATGGCTCACGGAGTAGATTAAGAAAGACAGTTGGTGGCCTACACATTGACAGAGAGAGTGCCCTCAGTCCAAAGATCAATAGGAAAAACTTTCTGCCTTCCCTTCTCTCGGTGGCACTTGGGGATGCAGGCTTGGTTGCAAGGGTAGCTCTCTCTTCTCTGTGAAGGGAGTATTTTTTCGAGGCAGCCAGAGTCCTCTCTTCTCAGCTCCATTCATATAGCAAGAGGACTGTTGAGAACCAACCAACCTAAACCAATTTGGTTGCCTGTAATTTTCAGGTTTGTTTTTGTTGAACACTGGTATGCTAGTTTGAAAGTGTTATGTACCTCCAGAAAAGTTATGTCCTTTAATCCTGATTCAATATAGCAGGGTGGAAACCCTTTTGATTAGATTATCTCCACGAAGATGTGGTACTCCCAATTGTGGTTGTAGCCTTTTGGTTAGATGGGGATGTGACTCCACCCATTCCAGGTGGTTCTTGATTAGTTTACTGGGGTCCTTTCAATGGGAAAACATTTTGAAGAAACCTTAGATGCAGACATTTGGAGAACAGTTGTTTTCAGAGATGACAGAGACGCAGATGTTTGGAGATGCTTGGAGTGCCAATAAGAGAACAGATGTCTAGACAGTCAGAACCTAGCAGATATCACCCTGTGCCTTCCCATGAGATGCTAAGCAAGCCAGAACCCAGTGTTGTGTCCCAGGGGAGCTAAGTGAAAGCACACAGATACTTAGAGAGGAAACCACTGACATCAGAAGCTGGAAGCAAAGGAACCAGGAACAAGGACAAGTATATGCCAGCCTGGTGTCTTCCCAGCTGATAGAGGCCTTCTAGACAGCATCAGCCTTTCTTGAATGTAGGTAACCTCATGCTGGTGCTTTAATTTGGAAATTTTCATGGCATAAGAACTGCAAACTTGCTATTTAATAAAGTCCTCTTTTAAAAGTTGTTCCAATTCTGGTACATTGCATTGAGCAGCATTAACAAACTAATAAAACTGGTAAGTTCCAATGATTAGTGAAGGCTCCAGGTCTGCTCTCCGCAAACTCACTTCCTGATGTATGTTACAAGGAAAGTAAGTCTCAAACCAAATTCGAATGTACCTACAAAGTGTGTAATAATGAATGAAGGCATAAAAGGCATTCAACCTGATTTTGGTCGAATCCCAGCTCTCTGCCCATTAGGCACCTTAATAAGGACTTTGCATGAAATTTTCACTCAAGAAAATACTGAAATTCTAGAAGTAGAATTCAGCTAATGGTCTAATCTGATCAGGTAATGGACTTCTCCAACAAATCATGGACTCCACTCAGATCCAAGTCCTAGTCAGAGGGGACCACTTCAGAGTTGACTCAAGAAGCACAAACCCTGAGCTGAAAAATTAAGTCATCAAATAAAATGAGGAAGTTACTGAAGCATTACCTCCAAAAGAGATGTTCACCCAGAGAGTTTTATTATCAAGTTAGTTCAAATTTTCCAGGAACAGATAATCCCCAAGCAATGTAAACTGTTCCTAAATAGTAAAAAAAAAAAAAGATTAAATTAAACTGTCCAATACAATCAAGAATAATCTTGAAACCAAAATGTCACAGAGATAGCACCTCCACACACAAAAAATTATAGATGAAGCCAATTATGAATACAAAGTCTAAAATCCTAAATAAGACCCAAAGGAATAAAATAGTATATTAAAAAATTGTCCATCATAATCAATTAGGAATTACCAAAGAAACCTGAAGGATTTTAATATTAGGAAATATATTTTTAAATACATCATAGAAAGACATGCAATAAACAAGCGACAACAAAAAGGCATTTATTAAACTGTAACCTACATTCAGAATGAAAACTACAAACAGAAAATTTTCTTCTCAGTATGGCAAAGACCATCTGTCTTAAACATATAACTCCTATTTTAAGACTCACACATTGGACCTTCTATTAAAACCAAAAAGGCAAGAACATTTGCTATCACCATTATTATTTAACATTTTTATGAAAATCAGACTACCTAAATGGCCAACTAAAAAACCAGAAATTAGTTACAATCATGTAAAGAAGCAGTGAAATTATTATTAGAACTATTATTGCACACCTAGAAAATCCAAAAAAACACTACAAATCTATTAGCAAGTGAGAACATAATAAAGTGCCCAGATAATATATATATGAATAGAAAAATCTGTAGATTTCCCACATACCATTCACAAGTAGATTGATAACATAATGAAACAAATTATATTCAAATAACAAAAAATGCAAAATATTCTGGAAAAGGCTAAAAGGAAATGTGCAGATTCTATATGAAGAAAACTATTAAATATTACTGTGACCTATAAAAGACAGATAGCTAACAGCTCTTCATATAGCCATTTCCAACTTCCCATAAGTGTCACAAGAGAAGGGAAAATTTTTGTTTTAGCTCTTAATTACATTTCCAGTATCTAAAACATTGGCCTGATACACATATGCATTATTCAGCTATCAATAAGTTAACCTGCATTAACAAACATGCCCAAATCTCAGAGGTGTATGCAAAGGCTTCTTTCTCTCTCACAGTAGCTGTTCTTGACAGTTTGGCTATGATGTTCCATGTTATCTTTATTGAGGGAATGTGGCTGAAAGAGTAGGTCCTATCTGGATATGCTTTTCTTAGGCCAGAGAGAAATAAAACACAGCAGATTATGCAATGACACTTAGAGCCTGACATTTCAATGTGGCCTATTCCCCTTCTCTTCATTCTATTGGCCAAAGCCAATCGTTTGGCATAACCTAGTATCTTTGAAGTGAGCAACAATAACCCTCCCACGGGAAAGAGCAGCAAATAATCGGAAAGGATTTCCAAGAATATGGATTCAATATTCCTTGAAGATATAATGAAAGAGCCTGCAGTGGCTATATATTGAAGGACTGAATAAACAAAGGAACAAAGATACAGAACATTATGAAAATTCACAATACATTGAAAACCAAGATTGAACTAAAGATAGAATAGGGTCTAAAGTTCCCCTACTAGAATACCAGCTGAACTTGATTAAGTAAAATTGAACCATGCTTTGCTTTGTGGCATGCCTGTGCTTTGCGGCCTCTTAGAGAACATGACTAAAGAAATGTAGGAAGGTGCGTCATTAGATACCACCAGTGAAATGTAAAAAGCAAAAAACATTTTTAAAAAAATGAGAAGAAATTTACAAACTGTAATTACAGTGAGAATCATTAATATAATCTCTTCAGGCTTTATTAGCTCAAGTAGGCCAAGCATATGTGTGTATACATGCAGACAAAGAAAAAGGATATAGATAATTTGCATGGTACAGTAATATGCTTGATTTAATACACACACATCAAACTTAGATATTCAGATAATACACATTCTTTTGAAATTCCATGGAACATTAACAAAAATCAATCACATGTTAAGCCGCAGTGACAATCCTGCTATATTTCAAAAAGTAGAAACAATGCAGATGTCATACTCACATTCTCTAATCACAGTGTATAAACCTAGAAATTCATAACAGAAGAATTTAAAAAAACTAGAAATATTAGACTGTCCTAAATAACTCTTGAGACAAAGAAGAAATCAAAACTACAAGTACAGATTATTTAGAAAATGATGACAATAGAACAGAACACGTAAAACTTTAGAGGCTGAGGCCAAAGATAAATTAATAGCATTTAGATGTTATTATTAAACAAGACAGACTAAAAGTATGTTAACTAAATATCCATTCAAAATGCTGAGAGAGACTAAGAAACAAACCTTTAAAAATGCAGGTAGAAGAAATAGATAAAGGAAAAATTATAACAAATTTACTTAGAAAGCTAAAAACGTAGTCTAATTGATAAATAAAGAACCCAATTTCCTTTTTTTTTGTCTCTGGCACAGCAGAGAATTCTGCCACTGAGCCACCACTGCACCGCTCTTAATTTCCTTTTCTTACAAAACTAATACAATATAACAAGTACTGGACAAGATTAATTACACAAAAAAAGAATAATGAAAGCCCCTTCCCTTATTAAATATGCAAAGGAGAGTTGAAGTTTAACTTTTTAAAGAGCTAGAGCAAAAGCACAAATGTGAAACATTCAAAACATAAAAGGCAATGTAACCATAATTAAGGGAGTGTTTTGAATTTACAAGAAAATAATATTGATAAGTATATGCTACTAGATTTGAAAAGCATTATTTTGCTCAAAAAAATTCGCAATAATTTTCAAATAAGAGGCCAAAAACAAACTCAACCATGATGAAAGGGTTTTGTTTGGTTTGGATTTTTATTTTCTTTTAACAACTATTCCCCAAATGGCATCAGGTGGAAAGAATTTTACAGAAAAAGTTTTTCAAACCTTCCAGGGACAAGTATTCTGTACAGGTTAAATTGTGCCAGAATATTAAAAAATAAAAATTAAAAAAACATGGAAAATCTCACAATAGACAATGAACTGGCATAACCATGATACAAACCAGACGAAATTGTGGTGGCAGGAAGTTGAAGAGGTTAAATGTATGCATGCATCTATGCAGTGACAGGGATGGATCTTAAACAAACAGTGTTTAGTTTAAAAGTAATAACAGAATGAGATCTATATCAAAATATAATTTACATAAATTGACCTCATGATGATGATACATGATTTTATATGACAGACAAGTATTTATTATTTATTTATTTTATATATTTATCTAATATAATAATACATATTTAAACGTTAAAATGATAGTTCATGGGAGTGATATGGGAATAAAAAGATAAATGAATAAACAAACAGATAAATAAATAAATGCATACTAGTATCTGGCACAGACCAATGATGATAAACTCAGTGTGCCATAAACTCAGAATATGAACAATGAACACGGATAAAAAATGAAAAAAAAGAAAAACCTGAATAAACTATAGACTAAATCTCTTATCAATAAAAACACAGAAATGCTAACATTAACAAATATAATACTCCAAGGGAAAGTAGAGTTTATCACAAAAATTATAAAGTATGGCTAAATGTTTAAAACTATTTATCCAATACATTACATAAATTGCACAAAAAAAGATAAGTCATAATATGTCCTTGATAGATGGAAATGAGGATTATACATTTTTCAACACTCAATCCTGATTAAAACTCTTGGGAAAACATCATCTATTTCCTTAAAACGATAATAATAACCTGTTTCAAAACAATAGACAACATCATACGGAACATTTAAACACCAGAAGCATTTCCATCAAAGTCAGACGCAAGATTAATAATATATTCAATCCTATTTGATAGTTGATAGAAATATTTGCTATTTTAATCAGTAAATTCTCCCAGATTTATAAATTTAATGCAATTCTTAGAAAAGCGTAATGGAAGTTTGAGGGGAAACAAACTCACTCAGAAGTTCACATGGAGGCACAGAGGGACAAGAATAGGCAAAAAAAAAAAAAAAAACAACTATAATGAGGAGAGACCCAGATAAAAATTTAAACTCATAATTGCTAAAAAAATGTGGTCTATGATAGGTCAATACAAGAAGACTAAAAAGCCCAGAAACAGCAAGTAGGTATGAGAATTTGGTACCATATTTCCAGGATTGTAATGTTTCTGAAATCAAATAATGACTCAAGAATTTCAAATTACTATAATTTCTGAGAATCAAGGCAATAAATAGCATAATATTCCAAATCAATTGAGAAAGAATGGATCGGTAAATAAATGGTTCTGGGATGACTGGTTAAACTTTTAGCCAAACATTTTAAAAAGTTAAATTCCTTCCTTATGCCATAAGCCAAAATAAATTCCATATGCTCTAATGAAATAAATTTGAACAAAAACATAAATAAAAGAATGCAAGTGTCCTCATTTTCATGAACCTGGTTATCTTTCTTTAGGTCCTATAGTAGATATTTGTCAGTTTTTGCCTGCTCAGCAACTAAAAGCCTTTCTTAATGGTTAAGAAACTTGCCATTATGTGACATTTACTTATATGAGCCAAGCCCCCTCTTCCGACTGCAGACACAAAAAAATACCCAGTAATACTGGAATTGTGAAATAAAGTATGGTATGCCCATAAAATGGATTACTGTACACTATCACAAATCAGGTTTTGAAAAAATAACTAAGTACCTAAGAAAATGTTCCAAATAAGATGTTCAGCTACAAATAAGATGAGTCAAATTTTAAAAATATACATTCACAAACATGCATACACACACATAAAGACTTTCATATAAAAATGACTGAAAAAATCATAAAAACATTAACAGTGTTTTATACTGAGTGGTAGAATCACAGGTGATTTTCACTACTTTCTATATTATTTTTCAGTGTCACCTGAATTTCCTTATCATCTACCTATTCTTGAATAGATTAGGTTAGTAATAAGATCGATGGCAACCATTTCTTAGGCTGGCCAAAAAATTTATTGCAGAGGCTGTGTGCAATGCTGTGCTCAAATAAAGATAAGGGTTATTAGTTGAATAAACCAGATTCTCTCTCCGAATAATTTGAACTGGAAAATGTCAGACAAATGGTATGTGGAAAGAGAAATGAGGTAGCATGCGGCCATGAATGAGTCACCGCAAACCAAAAATGTAAGAAGTGAAAAGCTATGTGTTAGAAGAAGCTAGCAGGTAGAGAACAACTCGAGGAGGTTGATACTTAGTCATGGGAGGAAAACAGAGAGACAGAGAAGGAAGAAACACATGGAAAATGACGGAGTTGCATTAATGGGAGAGCATTAAAAAAAAAGATCCATGACATTTGGCTGCTTCGGGCCCTACAAATGCTTTGGATCTTTGTCACTGGTCTTAGATGCCTATGAAATGTCTTTCTGTCCTTGTGATCTCTACAACTGAAAAAGAAAACAGTTTATATCATATGTAAACAGTATATTTTGTAAAAATAATAGTAATAATAAAAGAATCTATAAATCCATCTGAAAAGGCAGGAAACTCTAAAACATGAATGTTAACACTGGTTATCTCTAAGTAGTGGAAGTATAAGTGATTTATTTTTTCTTCTCTATACTGTTGGCATTTTTCAAGTTTTCCACAATGAACATATAGTACTTTCATAATCATTTATAAAACAAATAAATGCTATTTTAAATGGCATGCATGTGAATATGTTCTATTGGCCTCACTCTGATAAACCCTTCATAAATTTCACCACTAGGTTCCTTGCTGAACAGAGACCAAGACCTTTGCTGATATGCATCTATTTCCCACATTTTTTACAACTAAACTAAATAACCAAGTGTAGATGTTCCAGACCAAAGTTTGTATCCAAGATCAATAGATTTCCCCTGCAGTGACTGAGTGAATCCAACATACTTAGAATGGTCACCCGCTGACTCATGTAATAAGTATTTGTGTCTTGGAAGAGGAAATGTGATTCCATTTGAGCACTGAAGGCATCTGATTACAGAGTAATCAGCTTGATCTAAGTATTTTTATTAAAGTTGTAGAAACAGGGCTTCACATTGGAACACTCTACCCTTCCTTGGTGACCCATACGCTTCTTCTGGAACCAGGCCTTAACAGCCTATTCAGTCCCCTGTTCCCAAACAGAGATCTCAAAGGGGAGAAACAACCCCAAATAGATAGATGATCTAAAAGAGAGAGAAACCGAACGAGGGCACTTTGCATGGAAGCAAGTGCTAAATCTCTTTTTCCACTCACCAAAAACTGCCATCACCACCCTCCCCAGACAAGCATCAAGTTCCAGAGACATGGCCTTGACTTCTGTCAGGGATTCTTCTCACTGGGATAAAACTGAAGCGATGGAAACTGGAAGAGATTCTAACGCTAACATGTGTGACCCTTGGCAAGACATTTAACCTTTTTGGGTTTCCATTTCATGCATACAATGAAGAGTATGGACTAGCTATAAGATGATCTAAAATGTCCCAGAAGCTCAAGGACTTCTGCAAAAGAAGCTATAAAAAGAAGCAAGCCCTGCCACAAAGGACACAGATGTCAGAATATTCCCCAGGCCTGCTGGTTCTAGAAATATTTGAAGCAACCTGGATGACACACCTATAAACACAGATGGCCCTTTTTTTGCTACTCAGTAAAATTCCTCACCGTGTACTTTCTTTGTCCTTTATCAGTGAATTTCCTGTTGAAAAATAGTCTGCTGAGAGTTGGGAGTTTGCTGCATTCAGACAATCCTCCAAACTGAGTTTTGATCTTATGAAAAGTTTTCACTGCATGTTTTCAAGACTCGGCTAGCAAAATAACTGTCTCGTTCTAAAAGTCCTGAACTTTAAAAGGTTTCTCAAGTACCAACTCATGCTCCAAAGATAAATTTGAAAGGAGTGGCGTCAAAATGAGTCATAAACAGGTGGATTAAATTTCCCACAAGTATCCAACCTTTTGAAAACTAAGAGAAATGTGCTCTGGGTAAAAAAAAAAAAAAAAAGTCTTAGGTCTACAAGACTTAAAATCATCTCTAAAAGGATGAAACATTTGCCAAATGCTTAAGCAAAGCGGGTAACACTTCAGTTTAATCTCCTTTCATCTGTTCTGCAGAGTTAGGATAATCCAAATGGCCACCAGCTGTATTTTGCAGATCCTTGCATATGGCCACCCTCAGGGGGAACAACCTCGGGATCCCAGATGAAGGGCTACTGCAGAGTTGTAAGCCCACCCTGATTGGGGGTGGGGGTGGGTCTGAGGGCTGTTAACAATCTGTTCATCACCCAAGAGCCCCACTCACCTTGGGGAACTCTCAGCATGATAAAGGTCAGATTGGACCTTGATATTAGTTGCCAGATTGCTAGTGATGAGATAAGACGATGAAGTATCTTCAGACTTTTAGGTTCTAGGAGATGCTTCCTGTGCTAATACTATGGATAAAAAAAAAAAAAAGGAGTACACTAGGGAATTTAGGGCATACCCTCAAAACTTTGGCCTTTATCATAGCTAATTCTTTCCCTTCTGCCTGTAAATATTCACTGTAGACCTTGTTTTCCCCCCCAAACTACTTATTTATTGTTACTTCTCATTACTGGCAAACTACTCATCAGTATATTCCATAGTCTGTCCCCACATTCTCATCAATCACTCACTGCTCAACCCCCTAACACCTGATTCCTGCTCCAATGTTTCTCAGTTGTTCTCCTATAATCTCTTGGAAACTTTTGACACAGCCACTGTCTATGCTTTAAATCACTTTCCTTCCTTGTTCTGGAACATGGTACTTTCCCAATCATCCTCTTGTTTTCGCTGTTTCTATTACTGCTGTTTTCTGTCTATCCCAACTCATCCATGTCACCTCCTGTCTAGAACTCTTGGTGGCACATTACTTACTCCAACTTTCAAAGCTGACTGTGTAATCTTACCCTAACCCATCCTGCAGCCTTATTTCTTAATCTCTCCCTATGGCAATCTACTCTCCGACTAAACTGGATTTCCTACTGTTTTCTATTCATGCCAGGAGATTTCTCATTATATTAGGTTCACTCTTGACTCCTATTTATAACTGGTCAAAAATCCTACCCAGTCACCAAAACTGACCTAAAATGCCAAGTACTTCCTGATAATTACCAGGTCCACCGATCAACAATTGTGCTGATTTCCTTCTAAATACGCTTACCCAGCACACAGCATTTTTTTCCCTTTGCAGCTCTTATCACATTACCATCACAATTCTTGATACACTTGTTTTATCTCTCTTATCACAAGGAAAACTCCCTGAGGACAAGAATATAGACCCATATATTTTGGTATCTCGCACAGGCCAAACATCATGCTTTGCACACCGTTGTGTTTGTTGAAAGAACAAGAATTCTTCTCTGGATGTCAGCTTCCTAGTCTATAAAATTAGCTAGTTTGGCTGAATGTGTTTTACAGGCATTCCCAGCACAAACGTCCTTATGTGTAAGACCCATTTCAGCCATCCCTGCTTCTTCAACTGGAAGCCAGTACACCACGTAGGAATACAAACTTGAAATGGTGTCATGAGGTAGAAAACAGAAGCACTGAGATTTAAGGTCCACCAACAGATATCTAATAAAGTTCTCCTTTTCCTTTAACAGTAGACATAAGAAGGCAGGACTGTCTGCCTGTAAGAGTGTGACAATCCTAAAATTAATAGTGTTTGTTGAATGAACCACACATCCCAAGCAGACAGGGCAAAATAAGGTGAGAGAGATTTCATTCCCACAAGGGCAACTTCTCTAAATAGCCTCAAATCGATTTCCTAAGAATTAACCTTTAAAAGCTATTTTTTAAATCTTCCAGATAGTCCCAGTCTATTTTATAAACACATTCTTGGATTTATGTCTGGCCTATAAAAACCAGGCTGGGTCTTTGGTTGAGGGCAGGGAGAATCGTATTTGGCTCCAGTACCCTGGAGCTACACTAGAATGCTCTTTTCTAAGCCAGCACTAGGGGCCTTCCTCCTAGGTGAAACTTCCTTATAAGGAGTTCTCTCTTTTTTTTTCAATGTTTCAATAACTATCCCCACCTTGGAGAGCATCCAAGACGGATTGTCCATACACCAAGCTTTATAGCCAAGAGAGATATAGTGAGGTCTTAGTTTATTTAGACAAAGTTTTGATAACCAAAGTCAACGATTCTTTCTCAACCCAAGGCTCATAGGGCAGCCAAAAGTCTACAAGAAACAAATGCACTTGTAAAGCACACAGTTTGTGAGCATTTAGCGCAAACTGTCACCTGTAAAACTGCGCAGGCATGTTCTGCCTGAGTTACAGGAATGAGCTTTTGATCAAAGATGGTGGTTGTGGCAGGACTCCTATTGCAGCCACAGAGAGCATGCTTAGGTTTTAAGGGAAAACAAGACCATTTCTGCTGGTCCCTTTGGGGACCAAGCCCAGAGTATATATGAGAAATGGGAAGACATGGAAGCATAATTGAGAGAATGACAAACGCAACTTCATTAAACCTTCTATTTAAATAATAAATTATAAAATAGAAACTCATTTAAATAAACTGAAATGCATTTAAATGATTTTTCTTATGTTCTGGTCTGGCTTGTGTTCATCTTAGGGAGCTTTAATCAATCAATGTGAATTATTGAAGTAGTTAAGCAGAGAGAAGAATTTAAACCCCATAGTCAATGGAAAATAAGGATAAAACTGAAGTGAGGCTTTGTCTTCAGATCTAGATAACCCACTAAGCACAAGCTGCAGCCTTTTCCTCCTGCCCCATCCAGAGAACTGGCTGAAGAAATTTAAAATAAATCCTAATTACACACACACACACGCACACACACAACAAAAAAACAAGAAGAGATGCCCCCCCACAGATAAGAAATCAGTATAAAATATTGTAAGAGAGAAGGCAAAGGTGATCAGATAGCAGAGAGAACAGGGGCAGCTTCACACACTCTCATGCCCTTCTCCCCCAACCTTTTCAAGCTTCAGGAGAGAGTCTGTCTCTCTGAGACCTCCTTACTACCTGACTTAAGTTTTTAGACCATAGCTCAGATGACTCACTAGTTCTCTGCTAGACCACCTGGAATAATCTACCTCCTTGTTGGTCACAATCCCTTCCAGCTGTACAAGTATCTCCTCCATCCTATCACAACCCCAGTACTAGTTTCGTCTTTTATATAAACAGACCTTTCTGTTTATTTTTGCACCAAAATATTAGCAGGGAACATCCACGCAAAAGGAGATGGGCGATTTTTATTTTCTGCTTTGTACTGTTATGTTTTAATGAATACACATTACTTTTGTTCACCTGCTTTATTATTATTTTTTTATTTAATTTCTTCTTATAATTTATTCCTCCTTTGGTTTTCTCTTTTGCTAACTTTACGACTTGAATGATTATTTTTCATGTTCAATCTTTCACGGTTTTCTGTTATGTAAATGTGCATTTCACATTGGATGCATATTTCTAAGGTTGTTGTTTAGTTCTAAGTATTTCATAATTTTCAATATAATTTCTTTTTTAATCCATGAATCATTTGTAAGTGTATTTATTCAGTTTTCAAATAATAGGGGATTTTTATTTTTGACTTTAAAAATCTTTATTTCCAATTTTAACACACCGTGGTCAAGGAATATGTCCTGCATAATACTCATAAATGGTATGTAGTGTTTGTAGCCAATAACAATAAATGTTCTACATGTGCTTTAAGAAAAATAGGTGAAGGCTATGTACAGGAAATTTTTTTTTTTTTTTTTTTTTTTAATATAGGCAGATGTTTGGGGGCTGGGGAGAGGGGCCGGCCAGCGGTCCCCACCTCCACCCACGCCCCCTCGCGTCCATCCTCTGAGGGTAAAATATTTTTAAATTAGACATTAAGTCAAACTTATTATATTGTCCATACCTTATATAGCCTTACTAATATTTTGTCTGCTTGATCTATTATTAGTTTCTGATAGGGGTATGTTGACATCTTCTACAATTTTTATTTGAATTAATTAATTTTCCTTGGTAGTTCTGTCAATTTTTTTTCTCTTACATATTTTAAATCTATGTCTCTAGGCCAGTACTTATATAATTTCCTTGTGATTTTTTTCTATTTATCACTATTAATCTTTATCCCCACCAATGCATTTTGCCTTAATATCAATTTTTGGATAGTAATACCACTAATCAAAATTCCTTTGTTTAGTGTTTTCCTGGTATATCTTTTTTTTTTTTCAGTTTTTTTGCACCATTATGCCTTATATATTACTCCTATAAAGAATACACAATTAGAACTGTTTAATCTAATTCAGAAATTTTTCTTTTAATTATGACTTCAATGCATTCATATTTATTATAATTACTGTTACAATTGGTATCACTTCTACTATGCTATTTTGTGTTTTCTATTTAGCATTTTTTCTTTCTTTGTTTCTTTTTTGTCCCCACCTATCTTTTATTAAACTGAGCAAGTTTTCTTTATTCTCCTTTTCCTCTGTAAGTTGAAAATTATAGATTATATTTCAATATTTTAGTCTTTAAAATCAATACTGTGTTAAAAATTAATAATAAGCTAATCAAAATCTCTGTTCTCCAGACCATGGAAGATTTCAATTCTGATCTCTCTCCTCCCATCTGCCATTTTATTGTTTAAATAAACAATACACATTATGTTTCAGATGCTCATTAGACACCTGAATGGAACCATTTTGTAAGTAATCTAGAGTTAAAAGACAAACTGGATTGGAGAGGAGAGGTCTAGGCTGCAGATACAACTGTCTGCATCAAGAGTATATAAGTGGTATTTAAATAATACTAGAGGATACCACCTGAGTGTAGACTTAAAATATATATATATGCTGACTCTCCCTCATGGTATATCATTCTTTATTTTCCTACCCCATGGAAATCTTTTATGCCCTGAGTTATGAAATTACCCCTACAGAGCAGAATTGAGTTTGTTTATGGTATACTCTCTAGGGCTTAGAGAGTTTCACATTAATTTCTTAGCTTAGTGTTGTCACACTAAGGAGATGGTTAAAATGCACAGGCCTGGGGCTTGAGTTTCTCCAGGGTGACTTATTCTGTTTCTCCTTCCAAATTAATGAGCTTCTTTGCTGCTTCCTCAAACCAGCTGGTTGAGGGGGTCTTGCAAAGAAGTAGCCATTGGAAGTGCCAGGCTTTATGCAGAGAGGTCTGTTCCAAGTGCCCTGTTTAAAGCAGGCCCGAGACCATCTCTCCTGCCCCATCTGAGCAATACACCTGCGGCCTACTGCCTGGATTTGGGTCTCACAACCTCAAAGATGAAGGGCAGCATCAGCTCCCCCTTATTGTGGTAAAGATTTATCTCTTAATTTCTGATGCCTTCTGATTTCCTTTCCTTTTTTTTTAAACTGAGTAGAGATTCAAAATATATTTTATAATAACTTAGCCAGCATTTCTCTGTGACTGTGACAGGAAAGGGACATCTCATCCAAATAAGCTGCAATTTTGCTAAGAAATTATCCACCTATTGCTTTTATATTAGGGGGGAAAAGATAATATAAAACTTATTTTAAGTGGTTTGATAAAATATTTAATGTTTCTAATTCTCCATTGAAATTTTCCTACTCACTATTGACCCATATGACTCCCAAACACCATCCTAAATCTTTCCTACCCTAAAAGCCCTGTTTTTATTGTTTCCTTCTCCTAATCCCTTTGCCTAGTTACTCTAGAATTAAATAATAATTCTTATATCTTTCTTCTCTGAAGTCGTTGGGCAGGGTGGGGGTGGGGGAATAGCTTGGAAGAGGAACTTTAGCCTTCTATGGAGCGGGGTTTTGGGATCCTTTGCTTTTCTATTCAAGTCACATATGTTTTGAACTTTATTTAATAAACTATATTACTTACCCAAAACTCTACCTTTTTACATAACTATAAATGGTAAGAACTGAAATTTCTTCTATTAAAGGTTTTACAGACAAAACATCATGAATAGTAGTTTAACCTTTTATTCAGATTAGAAAACATTCTCTTTTGTTTATCATTAGGGGAGAAGGGTCTTTTATCTTTACAAAGTAAAAGAAAATTTTGAATCTCTTTAGATAATTAGAACTTATTTAGATAATTGGGCAGAATCCCAAAGTCCTCTTACAATAGGAGTAATGAAGCACCAGCCCCAACATGAGGCACCTGGGAATTAGCCAAGAATTGCTCTTTTTCAACAAACCACCCCATTTTAAACCAACTTCCAAATCCATGGCTCTCTTCCTCTTTGAGCCTGTTCTATGCACATCTGCAGAATTTGGGAATGTGTTGCCAACCTCCTTTCACGGTCAGCACACAGTCAGAAGCAGGCATGAAGGAGGATCTCCAAGATCCAGATATAACACAGACCCTCCAGGCTGCCAACTGAATCAGAGTGAAGCGGGGAACCCAGGGCCCATGTACTCCTGACAAAATCCCTGTCCATCCCCGCACACCACTCCAATAGCATTCGCTACACTATCTACCCTGGAGGCCAGGATGCCCTTTACTCCTCCTGAACTCAGTCATCACAAAGAGCCCAAGATCCCCCAGTCATCCCTCATCACCACGCCACTCTGGGCATTGCTTAATCTGACTCCATCTTTTACACTTCCCCACCTCCCTAAACATCCCACATTGCAACTCCCTATGTTCTGAAACCTCTTCTGAAGTTCCCATCACCGTACTGCTTTAAGTAAAATTTAGCTCACTCTTGAGGACACAGTTTTCCTTGCAGGCCTCCAAAGTGTTGTCTCATTTCTCCTCCACTTTCCTCAATGCCACCGGACCTCAAGGTGGAGTCCACATCCTCCTTACTCTCCATGGGTGTTCTCTCTCTGAGATCACTGGGCGGGGTGGGGGTGGGGGAATAGCTTGGAAGAGGAACTTTAGCCTTCTATGGAGCAGGGTTTTGGGGTCCTTTGCTTTTCTATTCAAGTCACATATGTTTTGAACTTTATTTCAAAATAAAGCACTGCAACTGTAGAGCTCATGCCTGTAGATTATACCAGATTATATTCCGTGCTTCAGTCATCCATACACTTCCAGTTGACTCCCCTTCATTCCTGAAGATTTAGTTCTTGAGTTTCCCCAATAATACCCTCTCATAATCCCTAGTTATTATAATATCCAAGTAGATGATCCCAAACCTTGGCTTTTCAGATGCCTATTATCTCCCCTCCAAACAATCATATTGCCCCTTACTATATCTAAGCGTAGAGCTCAAGGGATTTGAGGCTGACCACAAGATGGCAATAACACACAAGCTATTTCTTGGGGAGATGCTTTGACAGGTTGCATCAGAGGAGAAATCCTTCACAGCAGGAGACTTTCTGAAAGCTATGGCATGGGGCAGGGTCCCTAGAAGGAGAAGAGGGGAAAGGAGAGGAGAATCTAGAGAGCGGGGAGTTCATATATCTGGGTGATGGTGAGATGGTGAGTACATAGCACAGGAGGAAGTCTCTGGGTGATGGGAACTCCAAGAGGAAAAAGCAACTTGGAGGTCTTATAACTTCAGAGCTGTATCTTATCTATGGCTAACAGATGCTGAAAACAGTTTTGTGGGGTATGCAAAGAAGATTGGATCGAAATGGCTAAAACTTGCTTTTTTCGGGCTATTTTTAAAGCAATTAGATGTAAAAAATTCGAGTTTGGCACCGATTGGCTTTTTATGAGGGAGGAGAGCTAATGGCTGCAGGCTGCTGTGAAGAAGTAAATTATACACTGGGCCAGTGCAAAAGGGCCATCTATGGCTCATTTCTGTAGCACTCAGCCACCCACCTTCATGGTCATATGCTAGACCTGGTTATTAACAATAACTGCACCCACAATCCTAATGCGTATATATAACGACTCTCTCATGACTGCCACCTACTTTCCCAGATCATTCTTTTTAATTACTCCCAACTCCAACAATCTTCCAAACCCAGCAGGGCCTCAATCCATTCATACAATTAGCTCTCACTGTCCCTTGTCCCTCTCTTGTCCTTGCTTCCCCTTTTACCCACCGGTCTGTCATGGTCAGGTTCATGTGCCAACTTGGCCAAGTGGTGGTACCTGTCTGTCTGGTTGGCCAAGTGCTGACCTGTCTGTTGCGATGAGGACATTTCATAGGATTAGGTCATGATCACGTCAGCTACATCCACAGCTGATTCCATTTGTAATCAGCTGAAGGGAAGTGGCTTCTGCAATGAGTAATGCTTAATCTGATCACTGGAAGCATTTTAAGGAAGATTCAGAAGAGACAGGCTCTTCCTTTTTCAGCTGGTGAGCCTCTCCTGTGGAGTTCGTCCAGACCCTCCATTGGAATCGTTGGCTTTACAGCCTGCCCTGAGGATTTTGGACTCTGTGTCTCCGCGGTCACGTGAGACACTTCTATAAATTTTATATTTGCGAGTGTTCCCTGTTGATTCTGTTTCTCTAGAGAACCCTAACTAATACATCTTGGTACTAGAAGTGGGGTTAAGTTTCATATGAACAAACCCCAGGATTCGGGGCTCAGGCTATTGCTTTGGTTGTGGACATGTGGTAGTTAGATTCAGTTGTCCACTTGACCAGGTGAAGGTACCTAGTTATGTTGCTGTGGACATGAGCATGAACCTCATCTGTTGCTCATACTTTCACCCAGGAGGAATGGAGGCAGCTGGACCTGACCCAGAGGACCCTGTACCAGGGGTGATGCTGGAGAACTGTGGGCTTCTGGTCTCACTGGGATGTCCAATTCCCAAACTTAAGGTGATCTACCAGCTGGAGCATGGGCAGGAGCTATGGACGCTGAAGAAAGACCTCTCCCTAAAGACCTTCTCAGGGTCCATCAATATAACCACTCAGTTGCACATCCCTTCAACTCCATTGCTGCTTCTCTCTGTAGTTACCCCTTTCTTAACCTTCTCTGAGCCTGCACCAGTGCTGCCGAACATGGCTGAAGAAATGTTTAAATTAGTGACCTCTGATCTCCAGTGGGTGCCCAGTATTGCTCAGCCATCCTACCATATTTCCCAATCCAGTCATTCTATGCACCTATGGAGCCCTTTCACATCAACACCTCTTAACATCCCCCTCCATTCTCTATTAATGCCTTATTTTCTGTTTTTTTCTGGAAAAATAGAAGAAATTTTAAAAAGCTTCCCTATATTCTTACTATCTTATGTACTAAGCTACCTATGCCTGTAACTGTTTAAACCTCCTTCCAGTCTGCCTTCCTGTTTTATGTGCTCCTACATAAAGCAAATCCTTCCACTTGACACTAGCTCCCATACCTTCTAGCTTATTTAAAACCATCACAGCTCTTCATCATTAATTTTTCCTCTCTGCTTCATCCTGCCCACCAAATTAAAATGCTACATTATCTCTCATTTTTTTAAAAGAATCTCTCCCTACTTTCACCTTTAGTTATAGTACTTTCTCTTCTTTGCTTAAAGGAGCTGCAAACACTGAGCAGGGACGATCCCTCTCCAATCCTTCCTGAATCCACTATAACCCCATCTTTCATTCTCCCTAACTCCTGGAAAATGCTCGTATCAAAATCACCAGTAACTTCCATCACATTGCAAATCCAGTAGAAGGTTTCCAGTCCTTATCTTACTTGACATGGATCCCCCCACCCCTTCTACAAATATTCTCTTCACTTAACTTCAGGGAGTCCACTCTCTGCTTTGTCCTGCCCCTACTATCCCACTGACCACACACCCTTAGTCTCTGTTCTGCTTCATCTGCCCAGCCTCCATATGTTAGAGGAACCCAAAGATGAGCCCTGGAACCTTTTCTCTTCTTCAATTCTACTCATTCCCCAGGTAAATTAAACCCAAACCACAGCTTTATACTCTATCTATATGCTGATGACTTCCTAAACTATATAGATTCATATATCCAACTGCCTACTCAATATCTCCACTTGGACACTAACAAGTATTTCAAACTAACATTTCTTTAACCAAAGTTCTGTTTCTGTTCCAGCAAATCTCATTTTGCCATTTCAATAAACACCAAATCCATCTTCCCACTGCACACACCAAAAAAAACCCTAAGCATCGTCTTTGAGTCCTTGCCCTCACACCACAAATCCTCTTGGCTTTTCCTTGAAGATATGCCCTGAATCCAAGCACATCACACTAATTCTACAGCTCTGGCTGAGATCCAGGCCACCATCAACTCTCTACTGCAATAGTGTCCCTTCGTCCATCCTTACTCCCTCTTAGTTTTTTTTTTTTTCCAACAGAGTGGCCCAAGGGATCTTTTCAAAATGTACATCAGATTTTTGCAACTCAAACCTGCCACTGGCTCTCCATTTTACTTAGTGGGAAAATCCCAACATTTCTTGGGCCCTATAGTTTTCTTCTCTCTTCTCACCTACTCAACTCCAGTCAAAGGGGCCTCCTGGTTCCTGGAGCAAATGGAGCATCACCACCCCCTACCCCCACCCCAACCATGGCCTCTGCCTGGGAGGCCCTTCCCCCAAGTACCAGGATGGCTCACTCCCTCAGTCCCTTAGGTCCATGGTCACCTTATCAGCCCTCACCTGACCACCCATGTAAAACAGCAACTCCCCCACCCCAAATACTTAAGCCTCCTACTCAGATGTGTTATTTTTCTTTATAGAACATGTAACCATCTCAAAACATCATGTTTTATTTTTTTTTTTGTTTGGGGGGTTATTTTTTATTCATTCATTCATTTATTTTGTCAACTGACTTCTTCCATCAAGAGTTGCTTTGTTACAGAAGACAGAAGGAACTTCTTTCACTATTATATTCCCAGAGCCTTGACCTTTGCCTGCCACCTAGTAAGTGCTCAATAAATATTTGCTGAATGAATGGAAAGAGGAATAAATGAAACTTTTAAGAAGAACTGACTACCTCTTATGTCACAATCTCAGCTGAACATTTTGACATCTTTGTGAATAAGACAAAAGAGATGTGTCTATAGAGATGCGTTCTCTCTCCCACTTCGTGGTCCACCCCAGCCTTAGAGTTTTTCTAAACACCTTAATAATTGGTCTGAGGTCCTTTCCCACACAGCCATGCCTCAACTATCTGGGCTTCCAGACTCAACCAACTGTTTCTTTGTTTTATGAAAGAGAAATATGTCCCAAGAATTCTCTTATTTTTTATTTAAATTATATCCCAGAGCATCCAGTAAGGAAACTAATCTCAACTCACTTCCTTCTCATTTCTGTTGAATCTTTAACTGAACATTTGCGAACTAAACTACCAACCCTCTCATCTGTACCTTCTGAGGGTAAAGTTTGTTTTCTTCAATATTGCTCTCCTTTTGTAAAAGTTTAAGTTTTGTCTGCAAACGCTCCAGTCACATCTTTGCTAGAGCAAGAGCTCCTTAGTTTCTTGAATCCTTTTACAATTACTAGATCAAAACTCAAAGATGAGAACCTCATTTAAAAAACAAAACAGAACTTTGATATAAACTTAGTGAAGAAAAGGAGAAATGTTTCAAGCCTTTTTCCCATAACTGTCTCCTTATCCATACTGCAGGTTTGCAACTTAGTTCCCACACTCAGTGAGAACACCAGAAAAAATCACACCCTAAATCTAAAAGGATTCAGGAAAATCTCAACCAGATTGAGAAAATCTCAAACCAGGACAATGAATGTCAACTGTCACAACTCAGTGGTACCAGCAGGTAATTTGTTGAGTCAAATATAATCATTTTTTTTCTTTTCCTGTCTGAGAAATCATCAAAAAATCTCTTTAACATGAAAATATCAGACTCTAGAGAGGCATGCCTTGGTATCCAACCAATAAAATATTCTCTTCTTCAGGCCGCTTTCCTGGATTGCTTCTGAGTTAAAAGTTTCTCTCTTCTTTGTATGTCACAGACACTGAGTGTGGACAATTTGGACTCAATCACACACTGTTTTGGCCATTCTCTCCCTCTACATTCTTTATTGCACTTTCTAAATAATAAAAGCATTAAAGGATGGAGTCATTGCATTTTTAAATATCTTTCACAATATTGCCCAGCACAATATAGATTCTCAATAAATATTTGGTAAGTGAATATAAGAATAGAAAATGTAAGACTGAAAGAAACAGATCCCTTCTCAGAAAAAAAAAAAAGTCGTATTCTGAACCTGGGGCTCACTGAGCAGAAACATTGTTATTATTGCTCTACCACATGAACTTTTTTCAGAATTCACTGAGTTTATGCTTAATTCATTTTATCATGGAGGCTAAATCCCACCACCACAAAATTCAGAGGACTCTCCAAATTTCGTGCTATAATTTTGCTGCAGATGCATAAGTAGCTCAAGTGCTGCACAAGCAGCCCCCAAACACTGTTTTGGAGCTCTCCTGCCCCAAGTGGACATGGCTGAGGTCAACTTCCCTGGAGCAAGAGCAATTAGGGGTGTACACTGAGGCCCAGCAGGGCTCCCGGACACACATGAGGCAGTGAGAAAATCCCAAGCAGGAAAGGACCTGCCCTCAGCCCTGGGAAGTGACAGAATTCCCTCCCTGCTCGTTCCTGAAAGCCCAGTCCCATTTTCTTGACTGCATCACGCTTCTTAGAAATACAACTTCCAAATAACATAATAAATGTTTGGTTCAGGAAAAATAAATCATTTCAGATCAGGAAGACCAGAATAGACAGGAAAGATTTTGATATCTCTGTGGACCTTAAAAGTCAAATAGAAGTTGAACAGATGGAGTTGTTAGGGAGAAGCACATTTCAGGAATAAGAAGAACAAGAGAGAATGAAGTTGGGGGACCCATGGAAGTTTGTGTGCCTTATGTGCAAGGTTTGGAAACCAGTGAAAAAAATACATGAAGGTGAGACTGGAAAACTTTTAATTCCATGAGTTTGCACCTTCCTCTCTAAGAGGTTCCTACCCAAATCTCTTTAAAAAAAAATTTTTGGGGGGGTGCATGGTCCGGGAATTGAACCCAGGTCTCCTGCATGAAAAGTAGGCATTCTAACCACTGAACCACCCGTGCACCCTAAAATGTTTTTATTGTTGAACATAACATATATACAAAAAAAAGAAAGAAAAAGCAATGACTTTCTAAGTACATTCAACAAGTAGTTACAGAACAGATTTCAGAGTTTGTTACAGATTACCATTGCACTATTTCAGATTTTTCCTTCTAGTTGGTCCAAAACACTGGAGGCTAGAAGAAATTTTTTTTCTGAAAAAATTGTATATACAAAAAAAGCAATAAATTTGAAATCACATAGCAACAATTAGTTGTAGAACAGATTTCGAGTTTGGTATGGGTTACAGTTCCATAATTTTAGGTTTTTATTTCTAGCTGCTCTAAGATATTGGAGACTAAAAGAAATATCAATGTAATGATTCAGCAATCATACTCATTTGTTAGACCCAAACTTTTCTGTATAATTCCACTATCACCTTTGACCTTTCTCCACTCTTTAGGGGTATTTAGGCTATGTCCATTATAACTTTTTTATGTTGGAATGGGCTGTCAATAATATGGGATAGGGGAATGGAACTAGTTGATGTTCTGGAGAGGCTGGGCCCTCTGCATTTCAGGACCTATCGGGTCCAGGGACCCATCTGGAGGTTGGAGATTTATGGAAATTTATCCTAGTGCATGGAACCTTTATAGAATCTTACATAATGCCCTAGATGTTCTTTAGGATTGGCTGGAATAGTTTTGGTTGGGGTTTGGCAAGTTATGTTATGTAGCAATGTCTAATTGAAGCTTGCATAAGAGAGACCTCCAGAGTAGCCTCTCAACTCTATTTGAACTCTCTCAGCCACTGATACCTTATTTGTTATACTTCTTTTCCCCCTTTTTGTCAGGATGGTATTGTTGATCCCATGGTGCCAGGGCCAGACTCGTCCCTGGGAGTCATCTCCCACGCCACCAGGGAGATTTTCACCCCTGTATGCCATGTCTCATATAGCAGGGAGGGCAATGATTTCACTTGCAGAGTTGGGCTTAGAGAGAGAGAGGCCACATCTGAGCCACAAAAGAGGTCCTCCAGAGGTGACTAAGTTTCTCCACTACATACATAATCTTCACAAGAGCAAGTCTCAAAATCAATGGCTTGGTCTATTGATTTGGGTATCCTGGATGTTTGACACAATATTAGGAGTTTCCTTGGTCCTACCCAAATCTTTAAGGCTTCCACAAGCTTCCTTTACGTGCCTTTACATCTGTTAAAGGAGTTGCATCTCATTTCGGACTAAGAAGAGATAATCTAGGTCAGCCTTATATGAAAAATGGTGCTGCCTCTACTAAACCTCAGAAGACCCTTTGCTTGGTTCTCCTGGTTTCCCTTCTGCTTGGCCCAGAAAGCCAGCACTACTGCCAAGAACTTTTCAAATTACCCAGAATGGCCCCCTCCAAGTCACTACAGCATGAGGTGAGAAACCACATAGAACTCTGGGGTCTTGCAAAGAAGCTTCAGCCAATGTTTGTCTTGCTTAGACTTCCAAAGAGAAAACACTAATACCAGATCCCCTGGCAGAAAGCATGCCTCTTCATGTCCCAATGTAGGGGCAAGAAGGGCAGTTTTCCCTCTGGGGAGAGGAGATAAAGGGTCCTTGTGGGGATGAAGGTCAGAGTTACAGTCCAAGCTGGCAACAAACAAGGTCTTTGGTGTTACCAACCGGGACCCAAACTTTTCAAAGCCTTACTGGAAATTCAGCATATTCCTCACAGTGTACCACCATCTACCTTAGCACAATTGGTGCTATTGCACTGTTTTGTAATTATTTAGTAACTTCTATCTCCCCTCTCAGTATGTGACTTCCTTGAGGACAGGAGCTGGTCCTTTATCTTTTTATTTGCAGCTCCTACAGAAATGTTCAATAAATTGACTAAATGGATGGATGGATGAATAAATGAGCTCCCAACCTTGAGGCTAGCTCTCGCTCATAATACTACCCTTTTTAACAAAGATCTCACTTTTTCACAAGAAACTAACTTTTAAATGGAAAAAAAATACATGCATACTTTCCAACAGCTGATGCCCTATTGAGGAATGCCTGAGAATCTTGCATTGGCTAGTCCAAGGTAGTGATGGGGAAGAAGTTGACTGTAGAATCCTCAGGAAGTACTGCAAGCAAATTCAAAAGGCAGCCTCTTATTTATGTCCAGCCTCTTACATAAACATGCATCATTAACTAGTATAGCAGGGAATACTGATTAGCAATGAGTTGTGGAATCAGACTGCCCTGGGTTCAAGACCTGGCTCATCATTTAACAGTCTCTTAATCTTTCTGAGACTCCATTTCCTCATCTGTAGAATAAAAATTTAAATAAGAACTCATTTTGATGATTGAGTGAGACTATATGGAAAGTGCCTGGCAGATAAACAATTGTTTCAAGTTAACTATTAACTTTATTTTACTGCTTCCTGTACACACGAGGGAGATCACTAGTGGGTCTGAAAAAACAGAATCTCAATGGTCCAGCTTCTGGAACTCAGGTAGGTGGGCAATATCGAGATACAGATCAATGAAAAGCCACAGTACCTCCAGGGAGGTAGATAGCACTATCTGGTATGGGTTGCAGCATCAAAAAATGGGAACTCAAAGAATTCTATTACATCAGAAGGCAGTTAAACAAACAGGCTCCCCCGCCACACACACAGCATGATTCCAGGGGGCATCATTCTCAGAATAGAGCATGGACTGCAGTAGCCTATGTGAATGGCACCCGCTGGACTCATGCAGGGTGGTGGGGCTGCCAGCAAACCTTTGAGCACCTTCTTCTGTGGCTCATCTGTCCCCTAAAAGCTGGTCATTTTAGGGAAAGTCAGGCAGATCAAAAACTGGGATTTTTCTAAGCCCAACTCTACAAGTGAAACCACTGCCCTCCCCACTACGTGGGATATGACTTCCAGGGGTGGAAGTCTTCCTGGTGCCGTGGGAGATGACTCCCCAGGGTTGAACCTGGCTGGCACCATGGGATCAACAATGCTGTTCTAAAAGAAGTGTAACAAATAAGGTATCAGTGGCTGAGAAAATTCAAATTGAGTTGAGAGGCTACACAGGAGGTCACTCTTAAGCAAGCTTCAGCTAGACATCACTACCTACCATGACTTGCCAAACCCCACCCAAAACCATTCCTGCTAATCCTAAAGAACACCTATGGCATTATATAAGATTCTACAAAGGTTCCATGCACTAGGGTAACTTTCCAGAAACTTCCAACCTCCAGATGGGTCCTGGGACCAGATAAGTCCTGAAATGCAGAGGGGCGAGCCCTTCCAGAACATCACTAGCCCCATCCCCCTGTCCCATATTACTGACAGCTCCTTCCAATATGAGAAAGTTAGCATGGGCAAGCCCAAATACCCCTAAAGAGTGGGAGAAAGATCAAAGTGATGGTGGAGTTATACAGAGAAGTTCGTGTTTAACAAATGAGTATGATTGCTGAATCATTACACTGACATTCTTTTAGGCTCCAGTACCTTAGAGCAGCAGGAAACAAAAACCTAAAATTATGGAATTGTAACCCATACCAAACTCTGAAATCTGTTCTATAACTAATTATTATGATGTACTTTGAAATGCATTGTTTTTATGTATACAAGTTATTTAAGGAGAAGGAAGAGTGCAACAGAGGAGATATGATTTAACAAATGACTATGAGTGTTGAATAATTATATTGATATTTTTGTGGTTTCCAGTGTCTTGGAGCACCTAGAAGAAAAAAAACGAAAATTGTGCAACTGTAACCCATACCAAACTTTAAAATCTGTTCTATAATTATTTGTTAAAATGTACTTGGAAATGTATTGCTTTTTTGTATTTATGTTATATTGCACAATTCAAAAGGAGCTTAAAAAACTGGGATTTTAATCCCAGCTCCACAGCTGACTAGCTGTCTGAACCTGACCAGGCTATTTACCTTCTCTAAGCCATGAGTTATTCATCTATACAACAGAGATTGGCACAATCATCACATAGAATGTTGGGATTAAGTGAAATGACTATGTAGGATGACCAATAAAAGTCTGTCATTACCAATACCAATGATTCTATGAGTATTAGTTTGTGTTGTTTCTTATTCCATTTTTTAACGCACAATCCATTACTCAGAAGAATTCTAACTCTAAATGATGCTGAGCTCAAAGCAGGTTGTGAACAGTTTAGTATAACCTTAGTGAATGGTATCTTTATAAGATTCCATCTTTACCCACAATAAAGGTGTTCTCTTAATTACAGATAAAGTCATCCAGAGTGTTTCCTGCAATCAAGCTCCTCTACTATGAAACATATAGTCATATTATCTCTTTATTCTCTCCCGAGCCATTTGAGCAAAGAAGACAAGCTCCTCGTTAGTTCTGCAACACTTAAACAGGCGTCACTATCAGTGTCTTTGCCACTTTCAGGTTTTCCACCCCCTGGATCAGAAGTTATGTTTACAAGTATAAGTGCTAGTAGAAAACTCTGCCTACTTCCACAAAGCAAGGCTCTCACATCAAAGGGGACCCCAGAAACAACTGCTCTGCCCAAGGACAAATCTTCCTTGACAGTGTTTCTCATCCATGTCTTCTTGTTTCATCAAGTCCCTGATCTTTCTGCTTCTCTCTTTGTATCTCTTACATACCCCGCAAATGAAAAACAGCTTCATCTTTTCTGTTCCAATATTAGTTACATGACTAAAGGAACACATACAAAGTACAGAATGCATGTCTTCAGAAAACTGTGGCTTATATCCAAACTCAGGTCCCCAAATCACCCTACCAAAATGTCCCTGCAGATGACACTCATGATGGATGTTTCCAGGACTTTTGGGCTCAGATTTTTCCAGAGATACCAGTGGTCCCCTGTTGTTTTCAGAATTGTGTTTGCATTACTTTCCAGGGGAATAGAAACTTTTACACGGAACTCTTCCTTCTGCACAGATTTTATAAGTCATATTGGTTGGTTAAAACTGTGTAGCTATATGTGAATACCTTATTTTAAATATTTAAAACATTTTTAATAAAAGTTTTAATTTTTACATTGAAAAATCTCTTAAAATGAAAATTGTTGCTGCTGCTGCTGCTGCTAGGAGTTCATTTTCTGGCTTTTCTTCTCAAGATCATTACATCTCTATTCGTTGTCCATATGTAAAAGAAAATTAAGAGATGTTCATGAGAACGTAACAAATGAGACTGATTTTAGAAGACATTTAAGTATTCTGTACTAGAATCTCTGTCACTAAAATAGAACCTAGATATGGGCTGCTGTTGACTGTCACTTCAAAACTTCTGGTTTGTAATTTTAGCACTTATCAAGGTCTAGTATTCTGCTAGGAGTTTTGTAATTGAGTACACTGCCACCAAGTGGTGGTAAATGCCATCTTCATATTAAGATAAACTCAACGAGTGCCTGAGATTTAATGGCTCATTTATTTATCAAATATACAAACAAGGAGTTGTTGTCTGCCTATGAATAGCAAACAAACAAACAAACAAACAAAAAATACTTCTTATGAAAATAGTTGAAGGTTAGTAAACATTTTTCAAGATAATTCAAAGAAATTTGAGAATGAAATGAACATGTATGGTAACCATTATCATTTAATTCAACACAACTGTTGAACACTCATTGTTTATAAGCAAAGGTCCTAAAAGCAAGCACAATCATATCTCTGCCTTTCAATAATCCATCAGATATATACACAAATAACTAATTCAGGGCTCAATAAACATTTCCCAAGCACCTAGTATGTGCCAGGCTTTGTCAGAATTAAGAAGGGCTGAAAGAAAGGTAATTAGAAAATGCTATGAGAAAGATGAGATTGATTCAGGCTGCAAGATTCAAGGAAGGATTCCCTGAGAAGATAGAAATGTGTGCATGGCTTTGAGAAATGGGTAAGTTTTTTAACGAAACACGGCAGAGGAGTTCACTCTGGGCAAACGAGCAATACTAGCAAAGTAACAGAGGTAGAGAGTATGCTTGGAGAAGGTGAATAGTCTGGTTTACCCTGATGTGGGGGAGGTGAGCCAGGCAAGATAAGCTCAAGCAGGAACGTGGAGGACTTGAATGCACATTCAGAAGTATGGGTCATCCGCCATGTGCAAAGGAGACATTTAAAAAGAGGAATGGGATGTTCATGGCTGGGCATCAGCAACAATAATCAGCTGAAGGTTGGACAAAACGGGATCAGTTCTGGATGCTTAGAGGACAAGTGAGAGGAGCTCGTTCTAGTTTTATGCTAGGAGCCCAAACTCTTGGAGAGTCTTACTTTTCTGGGACTTGTGAAGTATGTAGAGAGGTGAAACAAGAAGGAAAGAGAGAGAGGAAGGGAAGGAGGCTGAAAGGAGGGAATCTTGATAAGAGAGAACTAACGTGGGTCCTTCTCTGCCCCCAGCTGCCAGCTGCCTAGTTGACAGGCAACAGTTTGAACTCTGGTAGAGGCTTAGGTAGAATTTCTCAAAATTGATGTCTGATAGATGCCAAACAAACAGAATAGAACATTTCAAACCATTTTTAAATTGAAGATGTCATCCATGACCATGATCAAAAAATAGCAAGAGATATGTCATCTTAGGGCTGATAGCTAGGGAAAAAATGGAGAAAAGCCATTCTCATTGCTACTATCCATGACAGCACTGCGTCCCAGCCAACGCCCACCACAGACCACCAGGATATACTCTCCAGAGAGGGGCTGTGTGCTTTAAGCAGGAGGAGGAAGTCTCTGGAAGGCAAAGAACTCATGGCAGCACTGGAAAGAGGTGGGGACATTCTTCCCTTTCGCCACAATTCCTACGTGTACAGAAGTGTCTCCAAATGAAGGCATCCAGTCAAAACCAGGAAAGTCATATTTATTTTTTCCTGAAGTCCATGAGTGTGAGAACTTTGCCAGGTTGTTTTCAATAACAAAAAGGTCTTGAAGCCAAAGGGCCCTCCCACAATCTCCTCTAACATTATCTCACAATGGATGAGACCTGCTAACTCCCAGCAGGGGTTCCAAGCTGGGAAGCTCAGCGTACCTGTCCTGCAGGAGCATCCTGGTTCATCTTGCAGGGGCCCTGCTGAATTCCTCACCAGAGGTGCCAGGGTGCCAGTAACCAGGTTTTCTGGGCTTTTCATGACTGGAGGTCCCCTTTGAGAGGAGGAAATTGGGGCACACTCCCCTTGAGACCCAGAGTGCTTGTGTTACCGGAACCTGGAAGGGCTTCCAGGTAGGTGGGTCCTCCAAGAGAGAACCTCTCAGAGCAGTGTTCTGAAACACAGGACTTGGGGTCAGCCCATCCTAACCTTAGGTTCACCTGGGCAGTGGGATTGCAGCAAGCTTATCACCTGCAAAAATGGGGGTAAGAATATTACATTTCAGTGACACTGTGTGGACTAAAAAGGAGGTGCGGGATGTGGTACTGGGGAGTCCTCAATGAACGGGGGGAAGACTTGGTGATCACAAGGGATTCACTATGACTTCAGGGAGGCAGGACGGAGTCTGATGGGCCACATGTGCAGAGCATGGCTGCTGCCTGAGATATGGTTTCACCAGACTGGGGGCGAATTTTTGACACCTGCAACTGACTTTTCCACAAACTGTATCTGACCTGGGTGTTTGAGTTGGGGAAAGAGTGTACATTATTAACAGTAATATCTCAGATTTTGCTGCCTTTGGTGGATTAAATCATGTGCCCTAACAAAGATATGTTCTTAATCTTAACCCCTGGTCCTTTGAGTGTGAACCTACTGTAAATAGGACCTTTTGAAGATATTATTTTTAGTTAAGGAGTGGCCTAAGTGAATAGGGTGGGTCCAGAATAATCCAGATTATTGGGGTCCTTTAGAAACAGCAGAAATTCAGATGTACTCAGCCAGAGAAAAGGCAGAAGCAAAAGTCAGAAGATACTGGAAAAGCAGATGAAAGAGAGAGATGGCTGTGTGATGGAGGCAGAGGTGCAAGTCAAGGAATACCAAGGGTTGTGGCAAACCAACCCCAGAATGCTACACACCTCTGGGAGAAAGCCTGACCTTGCTGACACCTTGGTTTTGGGCTACCAGCCTCTGAAACCATTTGACAGTAACTTCCAATGATTTAAGCCAACCCAGCATGTTGTATTTGTCATAGCAGCCTGGCAAATTATCACAGTTCCCTTATGTCCTCTTGCACCTCAAGGCTCCTGGAGGGCATGCAGGGCATCCAGCTTTCCTAACCCAATGTATCTGTGAATTCCAAAAGGGTATCCCCTGTGTGACACACAAGTCCATCCAGGTAACATCTTGTTCCTGCCATTTCTCCCTCCCCTCTCAGAGACATCTGCTATGATATTTTCATCATTCAAAACTGCATAAAGGGATCTGTCTTAGTTTTCTAGGGCTGCCCTAACAAAGTTCCCAAAACTGGGCAGGACAAAATAACAGAAATGTATTGTCTCACAGTCCTGGAGTTTAGGAGTCTGAAACCAAGGTATTAGCAGGGCCTCTGTTCTCCCTGAATTCTGTAGGGGAGAATCCTTCCTTGTCTCCAACTTCTAGTAATTGCTGGCAATTCCTGGCATTCCTTGGCTTGTAGATACATCACTCCAGTCACTGCCTCCTCCCTCTCCATGTGGACTTCTCCTCTCTGTCTGTCTGAGTCAAAATTTCCTCTTCTTATTGGATCAAGGGCCTACTCAGCTCCAGTAGGACCTCATGTTAGCTAATTACATCTGCAATGACCCTGTTCCCTAATAAGGTCACATGCGGAGGTGCTAGGGTTAGGATTTCCACATGTCTTTTGAGGGGACACATTTTCAACCCATAAGGGGGCCTAACCTCTGCCCCCTGTGGTCACAGACAAGCTCTCTACACCACAAAATGAGACTCTGTGGCGCTAGAGACCAGTGTTTTCTCCATAGCCCACACTGTGCAGGAGACACACTGAGTTCTCTAAAGAAGAAGGACGAATGCTTCTAGGGCAGATTTTAAAGATGGCCATACATGCTTTGACATCCCTCCTAATCACAGTGAGGTCTATTTCCTCTCCCCTTGAATTTAGGCTGGCCTGTGATCACTTTAACCTAGAGAGTCTGTGGAAGTGACACTACACCAGCCTATCAGAGGTCTAGCCTATCTGCCTTGGTCTCTTGGATCCCTGTAAGAGATCCACATAAGAAGTTCCACGACTTTGCTGGACAGACCATGTGGAACGGTGCCATAGAGGCAGAGAGGCTCAGCTGAGTCAAGCCTTCTATTCATCTCCACCAATGTACCAGGGATGTGAGTGAAACCATCTTGAACCAAAAAGGCCAGCAGTTAAATACCACCAAGGTATCTAGTGGAAGCCACTTGGAACAGAAGAATCACCCTGCCAAGCCCTGCCCAACTTCCCAACCCACAAAATCATGAGACATTTTTGCTGGTCCTTACATTAAGCCTCTGTGTTCCAGAACAGAGTGCCATGCAGCAATAGATAAATGTAGCAACCTCTCCCTGCTTCAGTGTTCTGCCATTTCATGCAGGTAACACAACCATGATGTTTGTGTCCTAACTTCTTTAAGACTTTCTAGTGACTGAAGTGTATTTCACATCCACAACCCACATTAGAAAGTCACACTACATCCCCAAACACAGGGAGACGGGGCTAGGAAATAATAGAAGTAACACACACCATTCTCAGAATTATTCCACCTCTCCAAAAACTGAAGGTTTATTAAAGGCAAAAAACCAAGAGTGCCTTGACCCCTGCACTCCGTTAGGATCACTTTTCCCACAGCAGGCACCACTGACTCTCGTGCAATCACAGAACATTGCCCCAACGGAACTGGCCTGAGTCCCAGAAGGGAACAAGCACAGATGCAGGCTGAACTGTGACTTTGTTACACACACTTTTCTGTCACTAGCAAAGGGGGACTTTTCTGACAATGTCTAAGGCTTTCTTCAGTCCAGGGGGTCCCACCTTCCCTCATTCCTCTGTAGGTGAAGGGAGGTGCTTCTAAGGGCTCTTTTCTTCCAGGACATGCCTGGAGTTCAAGGACTTTTAAGGGTGCTGCTAGCACAGTCCAGGCCTAGGGTTTTCGATAGTTTTTGGCACATCAGCCAAACACATTGGAATATAGTCAGCACAGATTCTGGAGCCTCTCAGGACTATGGATGGGGGCAGCAACAGGTCAAATAAGATCTGTTTGGCATTCTGCATGCTGAGAAGCACAAAGTCCTCTTGATGCAATCCCTGTCCATTTCAAGATAAATAAGGGCCTGGGTACATAAGGATTTTTTTTTAACTTTTTTTATTAATTAAAAAAAATTAACAAACAAAACATTAAGATATCATTCCATTCTACATACACAATCAGTAATTCTTAATATCATCACATAGTTGCATATTCATCATTTCTTAGAACATTTGCATCAATTTAGAAAAAGAAATAAAAAGACACCAGAAAAAGAAATAAAATGATAACAGAGAAAAAAAAAGATTATACATACCATACCCCTTACCCCTCGCTTTCATTTACCACTAGCATTTCAAACTAAATTTATTTTAACATTTGTTCCCCCTATTATTTATTTTTATTCCATATGTTCTACTCTTCTGTTGATATAGTAGCTAAAAGGAGCATCAGACAGAAGGTTTTCACATTCACAGAGTCTCATTGTGAAAGCTATATCATTGTTCAATCATCATCAAGAAACATGGCTACTGGAAAACAGCTCTACATTTTCAGGCAGTTCCCTCCAGACTCTCCGCTACATCTTGAACAACAAGGTGATATCTACTTAATGCTTAAGAATAACCTCCAGGATAACCTCTCAACTCTGTTTGGAATCTCTCAGCCATTGACACTTAGTCTCATTTCACTCTTCCCCCTTTGGCCGAGAAGGTTCTCTCAATCCCTTGATGTTAATTCTCAGCTCATTCTAGGGTTTTTCTCAGTCCCTTGATGCTGAATCTCCGTTTATTCCAAGATGTCTGTCCCACGTTGCCAGGAAAGTCCACATCTCTGTGAGTCATGTCCCACGCAGAGAGGGGGAGGGTGGTGAGACTGCTCGTCATGTTGGCTGGAGAGAGAGGCCACATCTGAGCAACAAAAGAGACTCTCTTGGGGGTGACTCTTAGGCCTAAATTTTAAGTAGACTTGACCTATCCTTTGTGGGGTTAAGTTTCATATGAACAAACCCCAAGACTGGGGGCTCAGCCTATAGCTTTGGTTGTCCACACTGCTTGTGAGAGTATCAAGAATTCAACTTGGGAAGTTGAATTTCTCCCCGCTCTCACCATTCCCTGAAGGGGACTTGCAAATACTTTTCTAGTCACTGATCAAATCACTCTGGGATTCATCGGGGCATCACTCTGGACAAACCAACAAAATCTCATGTCCTACCTGAGATTCCAAGTACTTATGACATTCAATCAAACTATCTACATGAGTTATATTAGGAAATGCTCTAGTTAAAATATAAATTTTGTAACAAATAAACATTTTTTGCTTTAGTCTCACACATAAGGTGACATTTTAAAGTATTAATTATCATCTATTTTCAGCACCCTGCAATAATGACATTCCTTTGTTCTTCCTCATGCAAAAACATTTTTAAAATTTGTACATTGTACATTTCACTATTATTATATACTCTAGGCATTCCTGGATTATACCATCTCAATCTTTACCATCTATCTTTCTTTCTGATTTCATTTATGTCCCCAGCCCTCCTCCCTCTATCATTCTCACATGTAGCTTCATTCAGTATTTTAACATAATTACATTACAGTTACGTAGTATTGTGCTGTCCATTTCTGAGTTTTTATATTCAGTCCTGTTGCACAGTCTGAATCCCTTCAGCTCCAATTACCCAATATCTCACCCTTTTCTATCTCCTGATGGTTTGTTACCAATGACATTCTCCAAGTTTATTCACTAATGTCAGTTCACATCAGTGAGACCATACAGTATTTGTCCTTTTGTTTCTGGCTAATCACACTCAGTATAATGTCCTTAAGGTCCATTCATGTTGTTACATACTTCATACCTTTATTGTCTTACAGCTGCATAATATTCCATCGTATGTATATACCACAGTTTGTTTAGCCACCTGTCAGTTGATGGACATTTTGGCTGTTTCTATCTCTTGGTAATTGTTAATAATGCTGCTATAAACATTGGTGTGTAAATCTCCATTTGTGTCCTTGGCCTCGTGTCCTTTGAGTAGAGACAGCATATAGATGGGTGCTGTTTTTTAATCCATCCTGCCAGACTATGTCTTTTGATTGGAGAGTTTAATCCATTAACATTCAGTGTTATTACTGCATGGGTAGTACTTTCTTCTACTATTTTGCCTTCTGGATTTTATATGTCATATGTAATTTTCCTTCTTTTTACCTTTACTCATAGTCTTCCTTTCTACACTCTTCTCCACACCTCTCTCTTCTGTCTTTTCGCATCTGTCTGTAATGGCTCCCTTTAATATTTCTTGCAGAGCTGGTCTCTTGGTCACAAATTCTCTCAGTGATTTTTTGTCTGAAAATGTTTTAATTTCTCCCTCATTTTTGAAGGAAAGTTTTGCTGGATATAGAATTCTTGGCTGGCAATTTTTCTCTTTTAATAATTTAAATATATTATCCCACTGTCTTCTCACCTCCATGGTTTCTGCTGAGAGATCTGCGCATAGTCTTATTGGGCTTCCCTTGTATGTGATGGATTGCTTTTCTCTTGCTGCTTTCAAGATTCTCTCTTTCTCTTTGACCTCTGACATTCTGATTATTAAATGTCTTGGAGTATGTCTATTTGGATCTATTCTCTTTGGGGTACACTGCACTTCTTGGATCTGTAATTTTAAGTCTTTCATAAGAGTTGGGAAATTTTCAGTGATAATTTCCTCCACTAGTTTTTCTCTTCCTTTTCCCTTCTCTTCTCCTTCTGGGACACCCACAACATGTATATTCGTGCACTTCATATTGTCTTTCAATTCCCTGAGTCCCTGCTCATATTTTTCCATTTTTTCCCCTATAGTTTCTGTTTCTTGTTGGATTTCAGATGTTCCGTCCTCCAGTTTTGAAATCCTATGTTCTGTCTCTCGAAATCTACCATTGTAGGTTTCCATTGTTTTTTTCATCTCTTCTACTATGTCTTTCATTCCCATAAGTTCTGTGATTTGTTTTTTCAGACTTTCAGTTTCTTCTTTTTGTTCTTTCCTTGCCTTCTTTATATCCTCCCTCAATTCATTGATTTGGTTTTTGATGAGGTTTTCCATGTCTGTTCGTACATTCTGAATTAATTGTTTCAGCTCCTGTATGTCATTTGCATTGTTGATTTTTTTTTCTTTGACTGGGCCATATCTTCAATTTTCCTAGTGTGATTTGTTATTTTTTTCTGGCGTCTAGGCATTTAATTACCTTAATTAGTTTATTCTGGAGATTGCTTTCACTTCTTTTATCTAGGGTTTTCTTGCTGGATGAATTTGTTGTCTATCTGTTCTTTGACATTCTGTTCAGCTTTATCTGGACCTTTAGCTTAAGTTTTGTTTAACAGAGGAGAATTTTTCAGTTTTTGTTTTCTTGTGTCTTGCCCTGCTTGTATGGTGCCTTTTCCCCTCCCTCTTAGGAGGGTCTACGTAGGTATTATAGACCCCAGCCAGATTTTCCCATACCAAACTGGCCTCCTATCAGGAGGAAAGAGTCACCTGCGTCGGTTTTCCCTGAGGGTGAGACCCAGCAGGTTGAAAGCCTTTCCGTTTTTTCTTATACTGCCCTGTGTGTGGCGCTTGTCTGACTGCAGGTCCCACCAGCATAAGATGATGCGGTACCTTTAACTTTGGCAGACTCTCCCTGCTGGGGGCGTGGTGGAGACAGAGGAGAGGTTGTAGGATGGTTTTAAAGGCTTCAAATTACCAAGCCCTGGTGTCTGAATTCCTTGATGGAGGGATTCCACCTGGGTGGGGCTTCATCCCTCCCCTGGGGAAGGCACAAGCTCCAGATAAGCCCCCAAAAGAGCTCACTTCTGCCTATGCCTGGGGCAGTTGCAGCCTGAAAAGTCCTGCCGCTGTATCCAGAGGCAGTCAAGCCTTTGCAGATACACAGCCACAAAAACCTCTGTTTCCTTCTCTTTTTTTCTCCCCTTTTTCTGTCAGTCCTTGCCCCTTGGCACCGGGGCAAAAATGAGCAACCTCCGCTTTGATCAGGTTCACCTAAGCTGGGGGCCTATTTTTAGTAGTCAGAATTTGTTAATTAGTTCCACAATTGGCGTTTGATTGTGCCCAGTCCCTGCTGCTGGTAAAGTCCTTTCCTTTCCCCTCTGGGAAGCTGCCCGTGGGGGAGGGGCACTGGCCACCGCAGCTTTGGGAACTCACGGTTCTGGGGGGTGCTCGCAGCCAGTCCAACTGGTCCAGACTGGGATATGCTGTGTGTCTGGTCACTGACGTGGCCCCAGGAGCTGTTCTGTACTGTTTCTTGTTATTTAGTAGTTGCTCTGGAGGATGAACTAAAATGAGCACATTGTTAAGCTGCCATCTTGACCCGGAAGCTACATAAGGATTTTTACAGTACATTAGAGTTAGTGATGCAAATATTGACAACTCTACATCACAGTCACTAGTTTGGAGACTCAAGGCCTAAAGATTTAAGCATCCTGGCATTTCCAAGGGGCTGTTAAAGGTTGATATGCTTTACTGTCAAGTCAGTGCATGTGTTCACAGGGAGGCCATCAACACACAATGACAAAGACATACCATCTGCAAGATAATATTCAGGAGCAGAAGGAATGACATCACTTTTGTACTCATGTCACATAAATAATAAAGCACTTTGTAAATTGTATAGCACTCTAACTACTCATTTCAACAAGGTAGAAGGTAACTATTACTTACCTCTAGATCACAGGTGAGAAAACTAGAGTCCAGAGAGAATGGATCCTAAATAATAAGTGACAGAGGTGGAACTCAAATACGGCTTTTGTGAAGCCACGTCTGTGCTCTTTACGTTCACCTGTCTCTCTAAAATGAACACCGCTTGTTTTTGCCTACCCAGAATCTATGCCTTCTTTGTGAAAGGCCTTTATTGTTTCTGGGGAACCACCCCTTCCCTTCAGGATGCAGTCCTCATGGGAATGTCAATCAAAATGCCTCTCCTCCCCCAGGGCAAGTCTCCTCCTCCTTAGATTCTGATTCAAGGATGAAGACAGACAAGTATAGAAAATGCTGGAGCAGAACGATGCCAACAGCTGCACATTGCCCTTTCAGAAGCATGGGAATAACTTTTGCTTCCATGTGAGCTATTCCATAATCATTCAACAATTATTTTTGGTTCAAATTAGCCAGTTGGGTTTTGTGGCTTACAACCAATGAATCCTGACACTGAGGCCCAGTCAAAAGTAGAATCCAGGGTGCACGAGTGGTTCAGTGGTAGACTGCTCGCCTTACATGCAGGAGACCTGGGTTCAATTCCCAGACCATGTACCACCCCCATCCCCTGCAAAAAAAAAAGTAGAATCCATTTCGGTAAATGCAGCTTTAATTTCTGATATGAGAGTTGACTGTACAATGTGTTTTCCACTGATCGTTATCAGTGGCAGGAGGATAGATTTTTTTTTTTCTGTTATCCTACAATTGACAGTCAAGACCCAAAGCTGGAGACAAAGTATCGAGTATCTTGCATTCTAGAGACAACAACTACAAGGGCAGACCCTCCCTCAGGCCTTACTAAGGCATAAAACTGGCCTTGCTTTCCAAATGATTCCCACCCCACTCACTTTAAAATGAAAAGGAGAAGGAAGAGAAAGAGGGTGATAGGTATATAGGTTGTCAGCCTGGTGATAAGCAGTGACTTCCCCTTTCCTCCCCAAGATAATCCCTTACAGCGATGATGGAGGCCTGCAAGAAGGAAGACTGGCATTTCATCCTCTAGATCTCCACCTTAAAGGACTTGCTAACTGTGCACTGATCTACCTATATAAGAGAAAAGAGAACCGGTGGAAAATGGTAGCTTTAGAGGGGGACCATGGAGCAGCCTTCAGTCCTTTGCTTGGCATGACCGGGAAGCACGAGTTTCCCATGGGTCAAGGAGACCCTGTGGAATGCAGCTGGGTTCGAGCCATCATTCTGGTATCCCACCAAGAGGGCTGCCTGCCAGGCTAGAGTGTTTTATAATCGAGCTGACAAAGAATCAGTCCAGAGTGAGAACTCCTATGTCAGGGAATTGGGCAATGGGGAGGCCCCACAGGGTCTTCCAAAGAATTCAAACAGCACCCCCAAGAGAGTTAGTGTTTGGAAACTGCCATGCCACACAGAGCTCATAGCTGGCCAGTCAGAGTTAGCTAGAGAAGCAGCAGCAGCATTAGTCTTTAAAGAGACTGTAAATGTGGCCTGTTAAGGAAAATGAGATTTCCTTCAATAATAGGAGGGCAAGGGATCTGGGATGGGTGGAAGGGGAAGTGGGGGTTGTTAAAAGACTGGGAGGGGCACAAAGGATCTTCTGGAAAGTCTGCTATTCTTGATCTGGTTTATATGACCATGGCAGTGAAAACTCAACAAGCACAGTGTTATCTGTGCACGTTTCTATGTGTGTGATACATGCTACAACATGGATGAATCTTGCAGACATATATTGAGTGAAATAAGCCGGATACATAAGGACAAAGACTGTATAATTTCACTTATATGAAATACCCAGACTAAGCAAATTCATACAGATAGAAAGTAAATTATAGTTTTCCCGGGGCTTGGTAGAGGGTAGTGGGTGGTCAATGCTCAAAAGGTATACAGTTTCTGTTGGGGTGATGAAAATACTCTCATAATAAAATGGTGGTGGTAGGAGCACAATGTTGTGAATACAATTAACATCACTGAATTATACATATACATATGGAAGTGGTTAAAATGGGAAATTTGGTATTGTATATGTTAGCACAATACATTAAAAGTTTTTAAAAAACAGAGGAGACACCCAGAATATCAACTCTGCCCCAGGACAAGTCCTCCAGAACTCTGGTCCTCATCTAGGTCCTCTTCATTCTCTAGGTCACTAGTCTTTCTGTTCCTCTCTTTATATTTCTAACACTCTCCTCAAATACAGAATGCAATAGTTGTTTCCTTTAATTTTGTAGGGTGGGTCCTTCCCCAGCTTTGGGGAAGTTTTTTCATGTTCATGAACTCATCAACACTCACCTGAATACTCAAGGGAAATCCTCTGCAAATCTCAGGAGCTTTCTTTCTGCACAGCTTCCTCCTCTCTGGTGGCTTCCTCCTTTCTGATTCTGTGAAGTCCAATTGCCTTAGCTTTTCCACACTCCCCTCTCTATCTCCTCACCAAGGAAAAAGAAGTGATGTTATCAAGATGGTGATGGGAGATGTTCCAATATGTGTTCCCCTTTAGGAACAATGAGCAACAGGCAGAATTAACTTTCTCAAAACTCTGGAAGATGATCAAGACTAGGGAATTACTTCACAAATGCCGAATTGGGAAAAAAAGCTAAAAATGGTAGGGGAGCCCCAGACAAACCTACTGGTCTGCGTTCCCCCCTGTCCCCCACTCAGATTCACAAGGCAGTTTATATGACTCAGAGCAGCTCAGCTATGCAATCAAGTGCAGGACCCTGAGGGCCTACCCATCTCTGCTGCTGGGCCACAGTGAGGGTCCCTGGGCCTAGTTACTACTACATCTAAACGAAAATATTGGGTGTCTTTGGACATCAACTCCAACTGGCTCTGTGGAAGACTGACTCAGGGCACAGGTCTGTGTGCCCTAAACCCAAAAGTTAGTGGGGAGAGAAAAGCTGCACAGAAAGTAGAAGCGGAGCTATTGAACCACAGTGTGGGATCCAGCGTTGAAAGCTTAAGTGAAAAGTCAGACCACAATGCAGAGTAGAACTGAGCTGATCACAGTTACCAGAGAGTAAAAACTGTAATAAAAATGAAGAGCACAGCCAAGGACCCAGGAGGAGATGCTGGGAAGAGGAACTCCTTTCCTGGAGGGCAGATAGTCACACATACCAGGAAATTCTTGAAGGTTACTACACATTTCCCAGGGCAAGATGCAGTCTCAGAGAAAACTGAAAACAACCAAACTGCTAGCCACAGATTGCTCTGTAAGTTCAGTTACACTGGGGCAAAGCACTGAAGAAGAGCCTTAACACACTGCCTATCTACACTAAAACCTTAGGTAAGCAGGATAATCTGACTTCCAGAGTTAGCACATCAAAATAATCAATTGTCCAGACTTCAACAATGTATCACAAGCCATACAAAGAAACAGGAAGAGACAGTCCATTCAAAGGAACAAAATAAAACAACAGAAGCAGTACAGACCCTAGAACAACATTAAGTCAGCTCTCCTAAATAAGTTCAATGAGCTAAAGGAAAACAAGGACATAGAACTACAGGAAAATTAAGGAGACAATGCATGAACAGAAGGAGAAATTAGAAAATTTTAAAAGGAACCAAAGGGAACTTTAGAGATGAACAACACAATAATGGAGATACGGGAGAGGGGGTTAGCAGTAGATGAGAACAGGCAGAAGAAAGAAACAGTCACCTAGAAGATAGGATTATTGGCATAATTCAATCTGAGCAGCAAGTGGAAAAAAGTGAACAAAGCCTAAGGGATCCGTGAACAATATGAGGCATGCCAACATATGTGTTACAGGAGTCCCAGAAGAAGAAAGTAATAGAAACAATATTTGAAGAAATAATGGCTAAAAACATCTTCAAGCTGATGAAAGACATGCATATGTCTCAATGAACTCCCAACAGAATAAACCCAAATAGACCTGCTATGAGATACATCATAATCAAAATATCAAATGCTCAATGTCAAAATGTCAGAATCCCAATGAACTCAAAACAGAATAAACCCAAAAAGACCTGTTATGAGACATATCATAATCAAAATGTCAAATGTCAAAGATTGAGACTTCTGAAAGTAGCAACAGAAAAAAAAAAGTCATGTACAAGGTGTCTTCAATAAGTTTAAGTTCTGATTTCTCATCAAAAACCATGAAAGTCAGAAGGCAGTAGGACAACAAATATAAAGTACTGAAAGAGAAAAATTGACAGCCAAGAATTCTATATCTAGTAAAACTATCTTTCAAAACAGACAATTTAAGACATTCCCAGATACAAAGGATCAGAGAGTTCCCCAACATGAATCACCATTTCTACCTGACAAGAAATACTCAAGGGAGTTCTTTAGGTTGAAAGGAAAAGACAGTAGACAGCAGCTTGGAGTTTTATGAAGAAATAAAGACTTCTGATAAAGGTAATTACATGAGTAAATACAAATTCCAGAATTATTATATTCTCAGCATATAACTTTACTAAGGGGGACCACCACCTTTGCCTGGGTTTCCCCTCCCTGTGCCTGAAAACTCTCTCCAGGCAGTGAACTGGGGCAATCACAGGGCTCATTTCACCTTTTCTATCTCACAATCCCTCTCCTCTGCTACCTGGTGTTCAATGTCTGAAAACCAGTATTTTATATATTTTGTCTGATTTCTTAGTTGTTACTACTAGAAGGGTAGATCTGGTCCCTGTTACTCTATCTTAGCCAGAAGTCTCTAGACTTAATTTTAACAATGGAGAATGGCCAGAAAATTATAGTATCTGCTTGAGAGCCATTAAAGAACACAAAAGGGAGACTGGACACAGGAGAATTGAAGGCATCATGCGAGACAAAAACAATAAAACTGTTTCTCAGTGATACATCTCACCAATAAATTTACTAATATTAATTCATGCTTGACTTCAACATTTTAGCATGCTGTTTGTTTTCCTTATAGAGGTATGCCCATATGGACGAAGCTCTCTTAGATTGTAAACAAAAGAGTAAATATGAGGAATAGTTCTCTAAATTATGCCAAATTTGCTTCCACTCTCAAAAAGGAATGGGAATATTTCATAATGGCAAATATAGTGACCATCTATTTTTCCAAATGGATATTACATTAAATAGGAAGAATTTAAGAAATAATAGCTATACAGATCAGTACAAAATTATGACCAAAGAGGTTTCATCAATAAACTTCCCCAAAGATGCTAGCTTTTCTGAATCTGCAGACACTGTAAGAAACAGAGAATTATGAAGATCCATTAAACTACAGTACATATCAGAAAAGTGTAACAGCCCGTATAGTTATTTGTCCTCAGCAACTTAAAGCACCTCATTGAACCCCTTCTCTACTTTCCTGCACTTTCAGATGTAATATTTACTGAGCATATACTATGTGCCAGGCACTGTGCTAGGCACTTATATAAATATTATCTAATTGAATCTTCACAATAATAACATGACATGGATATATCCCCATTTTATAATTGAGAAAACCAAGTCTTACAGAGCCTGTACTGAGTACTGGCTTTCTGCTCCGAAGACAGGAATAAAAGACACATAAACACAAGCCTCTGACCTTATGAATCAAGACTGATAATTGATTAAGAGATCAATGATGACAAAATTCTTTTTTAGAAAAGAACCATAAGAGCCTTAAATCTTCTATTTTACCTTAAAATACAAAAATGTGGTTTCCTCTCTAAGCATCTGTGGATCTTCACTTAGTTCCTCTGAGACAGGACTCTTATCATCTCATGGAAAGGCACACAGGGACATTTACTGGGCGCTGCATCTCCAAATGTCTGCTTCTCTGTCGGCTATGAAGCAGCTGTTCTCCGAATGTCTGCATCTGAGGTTTCTCCAAACTGTTTTTTCTTTTAAAGGACTGCAGTAAACTAGTTAAGACCCACCTGGAATGGGCAGAGTCACATCTCCATCTAATCAAAAGGCCTCACCCACAACGGGTTATGTCGTATCTTCATGGAAACAATCCAAACCTTCCATTCCCACAGTACTGAATCAGGAATAAAAGAAACATGGCTGACCCCACAAGATTTGATCAGGAAAAAGGATATGGCTTTTCTGGGGCACAAAACAGCTCAAAGCAGGCACAACCTTAAAAACATTATGCTGAGTGAAATAATCCAGACAATGAGGACAAATATTGTATGTGTCCACTTATAGGAAATATCTACAAAAGGTATACTCATTGAGACAGAAAGTAAATTGGTGGATAACAAGAGCTGGGGGAGATGGGTGAATGAGGAGTTAGATAACTAAAGAAATAATAATAATAATATGGTAGAGAAAATTAATAAAAGAAAATTTATACAATAGATAAGTAAAAATCATTTTTAAAAGAATACTTTTAAATGATTCATTTTATTTTAATACATACATGCACAAAAAAGACTGGAATTGTATACACCAAAATATTAAGGTCTAGACGATGGAATTGGTTAACTTTTTTTAGTGTCTCTTTTATATTCCATGTTATGAGGTGTGTTTTTTTTTCTTTTAATATTTTTATTGAGAAATCTTCACACACATACAGTGCATACATGGTGTATAATCACTGGCTTACAATATCATCACATAGTTGTGTATTTATCACCATGATCATTTTTAGAACATTTGTCTCACTTCAGAAAAAGAAATAAAAAGAAAGAAGAAAACTCATACATCACATACCCCTTAACCTTCCATCTCATTGACCACTAGGTATTTCAATCTACCCAATTTACTTTACCCCTTATTTCCACTACTATTTGTTTATTTTTATCCATATTTTTAAAAAATTCATCTGTCCATACCCCAGACAAAAGGAGCATCAGACATAAGGTTTTCAAAATCACATAGTCACATTGTAACAAAGTCATAACATTATGCAATCATCTTCAAGAATCAAGGCTACTGGAACACAGCTCAACAGTTTCAAGTACTTCCCTCCAGCCACTCCAATACACCACAAACTAAAAAAGGATATCTATGTAATGCATAAGAATAACCTCCAGGATAACCTCTTCATTGTGTGTGAAATCTCTCAGTCACTAAAACCTTATTTTGGCTCATTTCTCTATTTCCCTTTTGGTCAAGAAGGCTTTTTCAATCCCATGATGCCAGGCCCTGGCTCATCCCAGGAGTTCTGTCCCACATTGCCTGGGAGATTTACACTCTTGGGAGTCATGTCCCACATAGCGGGGAGGGCAATGAGTTCACCTGCTGAGCTGGCTTAGAGAGAGAGGCCACATCTGAACAACAAAAGAGGTTCTCTGGGGGTGACTCTTGGGCATAATTATAAGTAGCTTTAGTTTCATAGGGGCAAATTCCAAGACTGAGGGCTCAGCTTATCGATTAAACTGTTCCCAGTGCTTGCAAGAATAACAGGAATTCCCCAAATGGGAATGTTGAATATTTCCTCCTTTCTCCCCATTCTCCCAAGGGGACTTTGCAAATGCTTTTTTATTCTTTGCCCAAATTACTCTGGGATATAGCAGGGCATCACACTAACCTGGACAAACCAACAAGATCTCATACCCTATTCAAGATTCCTTGTACTTACAGTTTTCAACTAAACCGACCATACAAGTTAAATTAGGAAATGCACTACCCAAAATGTAAATTTTGCACCAAATAAACATCTCTCCCTTTGGTCTCACAGAAGTTGAAGTTTTAAAATGTGGATGATATCATCCTTTACCCTGTATTTTGATTTACCTTAGTCCTATCCAGATCAGCTTCATTTATATCTCTAGTCGAAGTGTGATCATTTTTTCAACTTATGAAAGTAATGCTGACTTTCATATTTTCAGAGCTCTAACTCTGAGTTTCAGGTGTCACACAAATACCTGAAGTTTCTGGGATTAACCAGGTTATATACAAACAGCTCAGGAACTCAGAATTTAGAAATAACGTTACAACTCCTGAATATATATGACTGTTGTAAGAGCTTAAAATCTAGTATTGTACCATAGGCCCAACCTGATAACCCATACTCTCAACTCGAATTCACCGAGTTCGTATATTATAGTTAGTCCACATGAGTGAGGCATGATAATATTTGTCCTTTTATTTCTTATATTTCACTCAACATACTGTCCTTAGGGTTCATTCACCTAGTTGCATGCCTCAGAACTTCATTCCTTCTTGTGGTCATTCAGTAGTCAACTGCTCATATACATGACAGTTCTTCCTTCCTTCCCTAGTCATTGTACACTTAGGCCACCTCCATCCATGACAAGATAATGAAATTTTTGTGGTGTCCAGGAGAAATAGAGGTGAGGGTGGGGTAGGGTGGGCAGGGAGCCTAGGAAGATTGCAGAAAAATTAGGGTCTTTCTCAAGCCTAGGGTCAACCCAACTGCACTGAAGTTTTCAACCTCCTATAAACCAGGAAATTTACCCTGCTCAGAACCCTATCTAGCAGCTTACATATTCAACCAATATTTAAACAGAAAATCAACAAGGTTTTATAAGTTCTTTTTTCTGACTCAAATTCTTTTCTGTAGTCATTTCTATACTTCAAAAAAGTACGTAAGTTCAAATCTGCTCAGAGACATGCTGTCATCTTTGAGATTCCTTTATCTTTAATGACTATGCACATGTAAAGTCCAAGGATGTGGAAAATATTTTGACTTAGAGATGAACCAGGTTCTTTCCTGTGTTCAAGAATTCTGTCATATCTGCAATCTCAACTTTAAAAAAGCAGCTATGAGAGAGACTTCGGGGGAGATCATTAAAATAGCTTTTATTTCTTTTTACAAGTTATTTAACATTAATTTTAGAAATTTTAGGAAATATAAAAGAGAAATTAAGAAATTAAAAGTTAACCAATTCCTTGCCATGTGATCCTGCAACCCCGTTGCTCAGTATTTACCTGAAGGAACTGAGTGTGGGGGCATGAATGGACATTTGCATGCTGGTGTTTATGGTGGTAGTGTTTGTGATTTGCAATGGATGGAGGTGGTCTAAGTGTTCTCTGTACTGGTTTTGTATTATTTTAGCAACTGTCCTGCAAGTTTGAAATCATCTCAAAATGAGCTTTCTTTGAAAAAATAAACAAGCCCTTGGTTCAAGAAGTGGAGAAGAGAATAGTCTTCCCTTCATTAAATTTTTGTCATCCCATAATATCATAACATAACATTAATTTGCTTATCAGTTTCCCATAATAATTCTTTCTGTGAACAGTGAATAAGAATGGGCATTAAGTATACCCATTTTACCTCCTCAGTGGGTTTTCACTTGTTCTACACTAAGGGGAGGAAAGGCACCTTCTGGAGCCTGGAGTCAGTCTCCCCAGCTCCATCAATGCCAAAGACAGAGCCAAACAGAGCTCAAGGAGTTGGCTTCTGCAAAAGAGCCACATTCAAGCCTGCTCCTCAAGAGTACAGACAGACACAGGGAGCAAGCTTCCTGGATCCGAGCGCGGGCCTTTCCACCTACGTCAAACCCGTTTTACAGCTGACCTGCCAAGAATGTGGATCCTGCTTCAAGATACACAGTCTGAGGCAGAATGTGGCAGCCAAAAGAGGGAATCTCCATTTAGCATGAAATCTAGTATATCCCTCCAAATGGACACTGTGTATACGGACTGGCAACTATCCCAGCCCTTGGTCGTGCATTAAAAGTTCAGGATTACTTCAGAAGTAGATTGAAAAGATAAAGCAACTCCTCCAAATAATGCCTCTGGTTTCCCTGGGGGGATTGGTAAAGTGCAATTAAAAGAGCTTCGCAGGTCAATCCCTTTATGAGCAACTTGGATAGGACAGGTACCATGGTAACGACATTTCGACAGATAGTACAGAGGCACCCACGCTGTGAGAATCCCCATGGATTTAGTATATTTACATTCCACCACATCACTCACTGCCTTTTCTCTGATTATCTGTGCAGCCTCTAGGTCTGCCCATGTCAAAAGTAAGGCGTTAAGGTTGACTGTAAAGTTTTGGAAATGGATGGTAGTGATGGTAGCACACTACTGAGAGGGTAATGAACAACCCTGAATTATATATGTGAATGACGTTAAAAGGGGAAATTTTGAGTCATATATGTTACCAGAATAAAAATTAAAAGATAAACATAAAACTGTATAAAACAGTGAACCCAATTGTAGATGATACATTATAGTTAATTGTACAAGTAAAAGAATGTTCCTTCATGAATCATAACAAATATCCAACACTAATACAAGGTGTTAATCATAGGTTGTATATGGGAATGCTGTATTTTTTACATGATTTTTTGTAAACCTACAAAGTCTCTAATTAAAAAAAAAGTAAGGCAGTCTGGCATATAGAAAGAGCATTACATTAGAAATAATAAGGGAATTTGGGTGCAATTCCCTGTTTCACCATTTTCTCTGTAGCTTTGGAAAAAATTAAATTTCCTTGCTTCGCCTTGGTTTTCATATTCTTAAAATAAAGGGGAAAGAGAACAGAGGTCCCACACAGACCTGACATTCTATGATTTTTTCCCTCCCCTAGCACATCCCAAAATACCCACTCAGATCAGTATAACGGTGCAAAATGGCTATAATTTCCAAGCTGGAGGGAAGTCCCTTGTGGTAATCATAACCAAATCTTGTGCAATAGCAGAGAATAGTTTTAGGAGAATGAAGCAGATTCTGCTACCTCTCCTAGGTTCTATGTTTCCTTCCCCACCCTCAACCTAAAATGCCTGCTATAAAGAGCTACCAACAGACACGAGGATAAACTTAGTTTGAAATGTTAATGAAACAGATGAATGGATAAACAAACTGGTATATTTATTCAATGGAATATTTTTCATCCATAAAAAGGAACAACGTTCTGATACATGTGACACCATGAATGAACCTTGGAGACAACATGTTGACTGAAATAAACCAGACACAAAAAGGCAAATATCGTATGATTTAGCTGATATGAAATAACTTGAACATGCAAATTCTTAGAGACAGAAAGTACAGAAACAAGTTACTGGAATGGGGGGAGCAGTAGAGTTAATGCTTAATGGGGTACAGAATTTCCATCTGGGATGAAGGAGAAGTTTTGGTGGTGGATGGTGGTGATGGCAGCATAACATTGTGAATGGAATTAATGACACCAACTTGTATACTTGAAAGTGGTTAAAATCGGCAGTGTGATGTTACCTATATTTTACTGCAATAAAAAATTTTTGGGGAATGTGAGTGGTCTGCCACCATGTAGAACAGCTGTACCAGCAGTGTCCTCTGCTCCAGAAAGTTCCTGGTTCACTTATTATATTATACATCCTACTAATTCCCATCTCTGAGCATTCACGCATTAGTGATTTACAAATCTAGCATGCCCTATAATTTCATCCAGAAAAGAGACAAAATAAATAGCATGCTTTCTCATGAAAAAAAAAAAAACCCATACATATATATTCATATTAGAAATTAGGGGGAAAAGATAGCAAATACACAAGAAAAAATGCTAGGAAAAGCACTATCTGATAAATGTGCAAATCAATATGAAGTGGATCATTTTTTTTAATTACCAAAGACTTACACTAGACGATATAAATGACCTTAACAGACAAGAAACCAGGAAAAATTTCATATAAGTTCAAAGAGTTTAGCTCCAAAAAGATAAGGTAGACCAAACACAAAGAAGGCTTGCCAATGCTCAGTTCTGTGCAAGTCCCCTAGAACCTTTAGAAGGCCTCGGGATGGTGATGGGGGGAGGTGAGGAGGCCCCTTATCTGTCTAAATGGAATTTCTTGCTACCTAGAAGGGAGGAGGCTCGGTGTTAGGTTTAATTTGACTTGATGGAATAAAATTCACATTTGCTACAATGGCCCACGTTGGGGAAATAAATGGGAAAGAACCATGCTGTTGGTGAATTTACAGTTTTGGAGCATACTCCTCATTAACAGGCTGGGGTCTTTTGAGCCTGACTGTGTATGGGCAGCCCTAGTGTCGCCTCACTCTGCCCTTCTGACCCTCTTTCCATTCAGTTCATCTTCCTTGAGGGCTAATGATAGAACGTGAACAAAGCCTAGCAGGTGTGGATTTCAGAGGAATCAATCAGCTTTATTAATAAAAGCCTTTGCAATCCTTTATTGACTCTTTGCCCACATTAACCATTGACCACAAGCTCAGGGCGTGATAAATGATGATTTCGAGGCCTTTAGCTGAAGTGTAACTTGAAGCACTAGATCCTTCATTCTGGGAATGCAATTTGATATTTCACCCTAAAGGAATTATGGTGTGCTCACCAGGTTGAAACACATGTCTTCTGCAATTTTTGTTCTTATTTAGTTTGTACTTCTTTACCTAAAAAAGATTAGTTCTATATCAAAATGTAATCCTATGCATTTTCTCTTACAGGTGGTAACTGGTACTTTGTAAGGCCTGTCTTGGCACTGTGCCCTATAGTTTCTTGTAATGAACATGATAAGCCATTTCCTTACCTCTCAGAAAACAAACCCATGATGACTCTCAAAATTTCAGAGATTTGAATGCTACATTAGATAATTGTAACATCAAATTTTGAAATACAATTTAGCATCCACATGTAAAAGGCTTAAGTGTCGATTAGATTTCACCATGCCTTTTTACTGTTTTAGATAACTATAATAAATGTCATGTGACATCCTTTCGGGTATTGCTTTTCCCCCAACTGTTGGGTTGTTTAAGCAAGGTGAGACAGTTCTTTGGTACAGGCTTCCATCAACATCTTAGGGTGGAAGTCACTCTAATCGGGCTACAAACTATCCCACAAGATTCCCCAGGCCACTTCTCATCAACAGGGCACTCACTACCCTTAAACTGGAGGTTGGGGTCCAGCTTGTGTCCATCATAACAGGATGGTCAGTAGGCAGGTTTTTCCATTAGGGTTCCACTGAATTCCTGGGCAGTGTCCAGACTTTGAAGTGGGTATCATACGCCTCAGAGACTTACCCAGAATCTTTGACCATTTCACAAAAAAATAAAATGAAATGAAAAACATAAATAAACAAATAAAGAAATAAAGAAAATACAGATCACAAAATGTGGTGGCTAAGGTTATGGACTCTGTAGTATGTATTCAAATGCTACCTCCCCCATCACTGTAAATCTCTCTGAGCCTCAGTTTCCTCAGTTGTAAAATGGGGATAATAATAGTACCTGCCCCACAGAGTTTCTCAGAGGACATAATGACTTAATATGTGTAAGGCTTTTAAGTCTGTGTGTGACACATAATTCTTTAACAGGTGTCTACTAAATAAAATTTTTTTTTAATTCCCATATGAACTGCCGAACCATCTATCACCTCTTATTTTTTCATTTGAAATAACTTTCTCCTAATAGTGACCATACCATTGGGGAAATCTTATCATAGGCTGTGTCTCTAAGATACAGAAACCACTTCTCAACTGAGTGGAAGACATTAATGTTATAACTAAAACATGATCTGGTTGATATTTTTACTTTTCAATCAGTTGTTTTTAGATATCTATAGTATCTTAAAGTAGATTCTTGGTGATAAACTCTGTTAGGAAGGTTGATGTTGAAGACAACAAAATGGAACCCAAAGCTCCAGACCTACAGTGCCTATATCCAACGTAAAGTGGCCAATTATGCCTCTGAATTTGTTTAAGATTCTTTTATTTTATGACTGCAAATATTTTCACTGATTTCCTTTAGTCAGTATAATTTCAAACTAGCCAACCCACAGTTGCCAGGAGACTGTTCTTCAATCAGTACATTCCTCTTTCAAAAACCCAATGACTCCCTTGCTACTAGTCACACTAATTCTGAAATCCTTGCTCCATTAGCTGACTTCTCCATATCTCTCCCAATACATCTCTCATTCCTTCTTTACTCAGTTTAACATCTCCTACAAACTTCTCTGCTTATCCCTGCTTCTGGGATGCTCTCAGCACCCAAACTGTCTCTCTCCTCTCTAATCTTTTTGTCCTTCACCTTTGACCTGAGTCAAACTCAGGCCATGAGCAACAGTTACCTGGACAAGGGCAGGGGGCTGGAAGAACAGAGGGTTGGCAGATAGGCTACCACTCAGAGCAAGGAGTACAAGGTAAAGCAGCAAGAGACAGGTCACACAGTGAGGGTCAGCATCCCAATAGCTGGGCCAAGAGGGAGACAAACGCTGCTTCAGCACTGATCTGGGAAACACAAAGATGATCTAATGATCATCTGTCAGTGAGGTGGGGAACTCTGCCTCTCCTTTCCATAGAAGGGTCTTTTGGCCCATCCATCAGGGTCAGGTGTTATACTTTACAGGGGAGGTGCTGTGTATTTATAATCCAGTAAGATGCTCCCATCACCTATTAATTGTTCTTTTTCTGTGCACATAAAGCAATTTGTTTACATTGTTAGGTCTTTTTATTCTACTATGATACATTGTATTTTTTCTCCATGTGGCTATGATTTATTTCTCCATGTGGCTATGATTTCTTTAAGGAAAGAGCCCACCTTATGCTTATGTGACTGTATTAATGGAAAATCTATAGAAAATGTAGTTATAGTAGCTATAAAAATTGGTGCTAATTTTTCTTACTAAATAAGACTAGAAGTAGACAATCTAGATCAGATGGAGTTACTTCAACTAACCCTCAGAGACCCAGGTCTTTACTTTCTCCCTTTATCACCACTCTTAGCATGATGGCTTATCAGCTCAGTCTTGCAAAATGGTTGCTGTATTGCCAAGCATTCGTAACTGTGTTCTGGGCTAGAGAGTCCTTTTTTTTTTTTTATCAAGAAAACAAAAGATTTTCTGGAAGTACCAACAGGAAGATACCCACTTGTATCTCTCAGCCAGAGCTACAGCACAGGGTCATGCCTAGACTAACTGCCAGCCAAAGGTCATGACTAGTTTTGAGAACCATAAAAAGGCTCCTCAGTCACGACTCTGAACAAGCCCTGCCAAATAATTCTCACTGTGAATCTCAACTTTTGGGTCAGAAGCCTGTCCTTTGCAAGATCAAAGGCTGTTCACAGCTATGTGTCCACCCCAGGAGCTAACATTCATTAAGTACTTACTAAATGTCACTGTTCTTTAGCAGTTACATGCATTCTCATTTAATCCTCAGAATAGGTACTGTCATTAATTCTATTTTACAACTGAGGAAACAGAGGTATAGAGATAAGAATTAACTTGCCCAAGTCACATGACTAATTAATAAGCAACAGAACCAAGAAGATAATGCAGGCAGCCTGGTTCCAGAGTACTGCTTGTAACTACTGTACTTTCCCACCTCTTTTCTCTATCCTGTACCACAGTAGGGTCAATGGAGCCAGTTGAATGAATGAGTAACTGAACCAGTGAATGCACCTTCCTCTAGAAGGACCCTGAGCTGCTGTGGTGTGGCAATGCTATTTGAAATCACTATTCTCCATCCATCTTCTTAATGGGGTTAGACTGTTACATGGACAGGGATCTCTTCCAGTTCATTGTACTCTGAGAGGAAAAAAAAAATCTGATTTTCTTGCTGGGCTTCCTATACAATAGAAATTAAGAAAAAGAAGTCTGCAGAAATCTGAACTTTATCAGCAGACTGAAGTAAAATATAATGTGAGTCCAGCCAAAAAAAAAAAGAATACAATGCAAAGCATGCCCAGACTTCAACTGAATCCTTGAAAATTCTAGTAGCATGTCCCGGGCCCTGTTGGAACAGGAGGGGAGGGGGACATTGGGTCGTCACAGATGAGAGAACTGAGCTATAGGTACTATCCCAACACAGGGCAAACTACAAGGCTATGTCTCTGAGACGCCTGACAACCAAAGGGCAATTGAACAATTCTGCCAAATATCTCAGTATTTTGTCTACCCACTGCAACCATCTAGACTGTGAATAAGTAATGGGGTTGTTCTGGCTTCCTACCAAGATTTGGCTTCAGATGTAGTCACGGCCATCCTAAGAACTCACAGAAAGTACTCAGACTCAGCCTCTATGTGGCAACCCATGCTAAGTCTCCTCGGCTATAATCTGGTTTGCTAAATAGTTTTAACGTAAATTTCACCTACTGGAGGGTTGCCAGTTTAGCAAACAAAAATATAGACTGCTCAGTTAATGCCGAATTTCAGATAAACCAGGAAGTTTTCAGCATAAGTATGTCCCAATAGTCTATTTGGGACATACTTACCGTTAAAATTTATTCACTGTTTATCTGAAATTCAAAGTCAATCCAGAAACCTGCATCTTATCTGGGGGGACACATAAACCCAGGAATGTTTATGTCACTGTCCTTTATCCCTGGTAGTAAAGGTGGAAAAGTGGCATCCTTTCCTTGTGTTCTCAGCCAAATACAAGTGAGAAGCGTGTCAGGGTAACTAGCAGGGGACCAGAAGTTTTATCTCAGTCCTGCCAATACCTAGCTGGATGGTCCTGGACAATTTCCTTCCCCTCTCTGGGCCAGCTTTGCCTCATTTGTAAAACAGGAGCAGAACTAGATGTTTACAAAACTCTGACAGCATAGGATTCTTCTATCCCATCCCTCTGAATTGCATTGTGGGCTAACCATTCAAGAGCATCACCACATCCAATCCTGGCAACGGCCCTGGCACAGTTTACAGCTTTAACAGGTAAGGAGCCTAAAAGGTCAATGAGATATCCAGAGCCTAGAACGACAGTTCACTGTGATGGAATAACTTGTCCTTAACACAAAGAATTCCAGATACATGCAATGAATGTGGTCTGAATTCCACTAGAGGGCCAAGGATATCCTAAATGAAGATGAAAACATAAAGACAACTAGGGGAGGAAGCCAGCTCCCCTCTTCTAGACTTCAGAGCCTAACAGGGGCCTGGCCCTGGACAATGGAGAAGCAGCTAGCAAAACCAGAGGCATGGTTGGTGCCAAGCTGGCATTGGGGCCAGACCACACAGCAGGCGCCTTCATCTAGGAAGTGCTGCAAGGGCTTTCAGTTTCTCCTCACTGTCCTCACAACCTCACAAGATGTTACCTCCTCCCCATCCCCTTCCATCAACTCAAGCCAGCGCCTCTTCACAGTTTCCCTTATCTCGTTCTGGCTCCTTGGCACCCTAGAACTAAGCGTAATGAGCATCCTCTCACTGTAACTGCAATAGGGTTCAGCTACCCTGCTGGCAGCTGAACACACCTTGAGCTCTATGAAGACATCCAGGAATACAATACGTGGTACTCACAGAGGGCGTAGGATCTGCAAAAATCAAATTTCAATCCCCACAGCTATTCAGAGAGCTTGGTTCAGTTATAACGTTAGTTGCTTCCTCTCTCCATATCAAAGGCACGTAGAAAGTTGCAAAGCCAGAATTCTACGACAGATGCTCAGGACTCAGAAGTCCACAGCTCTACCCATGACACCTTATTTCTGCTAAATTGTCTACGTGACTCAAATATATGGCAACATTCAGTAGTTGGCACCTATATACGAAAATAACCTCACAACATGAAAACAGAATAGTAAATATAAAACAGCTTTACCTGAAGTCCACCTGAGCTATTGAGAAGATGCTGTACACAGGATTTTTACAAGGACTCAGACTGGGAGCAGAGCTGACTGTGGTTTGGCTCACTTTCCCAATCAAATATAGTGAGAAATGGCTAAAATGAACTGTGGGCGAAGTCAGTGTTGTTAGAATTACAGTAAATCTGGGTAACTGCTTTACTAAAAAAATGTTAACTTTTTGCAGTCCAACTGGAGGTAGGAGAACACTCAATTATTCAAGTCTCACAATTTTTGTTGGGAAAGGAGGGTGCATAAGAAGAATTATTAACTCCAGGAAGCAAAATGCAAAATGCTGCTCAGAACCAGTTACTTGTTAAATAAAAATGGACACATGCGTCACCACCCTCAGATCTTCAAGTTAAAAGTGCAATCCAAACCCTCATTTAGGGTAAAAAAGCCTCTGAGCTTGGCTAACAGAGCTGAGAAATGCTTTGTCTTATGATAAGAAAGTGCAGAGAGCTCTGATGTGGGAGGCCAACCTCTGGGGGGTTCTGAGATTAACTGTAAGAATTAAGACAGGGAGGAGCTGACTATTCTGGGAGTCAGATAACAGCATTTTCCCTTTTTTCTTTTTTTACCCTGTCTGAGCAGCAGCCGTTCCTCCAGTTTGGAAGTCACCATAGTTACACGTTATTCCTTAATTAGAATTTGTCAAGACTTGGAGTTCTGTTTCTTTAGCTCAAAACCACTGGGGATGGGAAAGTGTTTTTTCTCTGCCCTTCTCTCACATCATTGCATGGAGACCATCTTAGTCTGCCAGGGCTGCTATAACAAATACCACGCAATGTGTACGCTTAACAACAGTGATTTATTGTCTCACAGGTTCGGAGGCCAGAAGTCCAAAATCAAGGCATCAGTAAGACCATGCCTTCTCCCTGAAGTCTGCAGCATTCTGATTCTGGTTTGCCGAAATCTTTGGAGTTCCTTGGCTTGCATCTCTGCCTCTGGCACACAGCAATGTCCTTGGTCTCCTCCTGTGGCTTTTCTTTGATTTCTAGCTTCTATGTCTTCTGGCTTCCCTGGATGTGTCCTCATTTCCTCTCATTTCCAGTTGTATGGAATAAGACATACCTTAACTCAATTTGGCCACACCGTAACTAATAATTATGTCTTCAAGTTCTATTTACAAATGGATTCACATCCACAGGGATGCTGATTAAGATTAAGAACGTGTCTTCTGTGGGATACATGATTTAATCCCCAAGAGAGAGAAATGGACACTAACACTCACTGAGCATGTTCCAGAGCCACTATCAACTATGATGCAATAATTTGCCCATATTTTCTATGAACAAGGAAATCCAGAGACACGATCTAAAAGGAGTCCTTGAAATTAGCTCAAGGGGGCAGCCTCACATATATATTATACTGTTTTCTCCTTACAATATCCTCATAAAGAAACTGAGTCCTAGAAAGTCTAAGTTGCTTGCTGAGTACCACAAAACTAGCTACTGCTGGGCAGTATCCAACCTGATTCCAAGGTCCACAAAGAAATGAGAAGATGGGTTTTTTTGAGGTCCCTGGCACAGCAGGATGGAGGGGGCTGCTACAAGCAATACATACTCTCCCCCCACCAGACAGTGATTCCAACTTACCCCAGAAATATGAGGGAAGTGTGGGAGATGTGAAAGGAACCAGCTTGTAGACCTGGCTGCTTCAGAATGTACTGATGAGTTGATATTGTGACCAGGATGCCTGTTTTAACCTTTAGCAAATTACTGCCATGAAAGCAAATCATTTTCTACCACCAAGCCTGCAGCATGAGGCTCCTAATCTATTTACATCTGTACTTCTATTTCTATGGTTTAGTCTTTGGAAGTCAGTTTATTACTCCAGACAAACAAGCCTTTCTGTTGCTGTTCCTGAAATATGCCAAAGTAGTTGCTGCTCTGGAGCAAGTGAACTCAGGTTCTTTCAACCTTGAACATTCTGTCCCCTGATATTTCATGACGGGTCACCTTTAGTCCTTCAAGTATCAGCTGGTCATCACTTCCTCAGTGAGCTTTCCCCAACATCTGTATTAAATTAGCAACACACCCCCAAACCTTCTCCATCATATCCCCCACTTTCAGTGATAGCACATTTCATTCTCTGAAATTACTCTGGCCATTTATTTTACTGCTTATTTATAATCGGTCCCCAACCCCCTTAACTAAAATGTAATCTGCACTGGAACAGGAAGCCAGTTTGCTTGTTTTTCATAAACATATCCCCAAGCCCTAGAACACTGCATGGAACAAAGATGGTGCTCAATAGATAACACTTGATTAAATGTTAATTGATGAACGATGAATGAATACCAATACCCAATTCCAAAAAAAACCCAACATATTAACCTATTTGTACCGAGATGGATTCCCATGCATTAGCATTGTTTAAAAACCCCTCAGGTGATTCTGCTCCACAGCCCACCCTGAGAACCACTACTCAAGGAGTGGAGAACTCGCTTAAATGTCTAGCCCTTTGGGAGAAGTACCACGGCATATTCTTACCTGGTTTGTCAGGAAGAAATGAAGCTATTCCTATGAAATCAGCCATTAACATAAGCACCCACAATGCTAGAAATGAGTTAAACAGATTCACTGTCATTTTGGAAAGCAAAGAGCATCATTTCACCACTAAAACATGAAGTGGAGACAGGTGACTGGTTCTTGGGATTACAGGAGTATGTCTTAGTTTGTCAGGGATGCTATGACATACAGCACACACTGGTTGGTTTGCACAACAGAAATTTATTGCCTCAGGGTTCTGGGCACTGGAAGTCCAAAATCAAGGTCACAACAGGTCACACATTTTTCTGGAGTCTTCCTCCCCTACTCTCCCTAGTCCTGGCCAAAATGACCTGTTGCTCTGTGCTCTGAAGCCACAGCTACTTGTGAGTAAAAGAGTACTCGTCTCTGTTTTATATAGTGTAGGAGCATAGAAACTACTAAAAGGAAAGAGGGCCACTGTGACCAGGGATGTCATTTTCGCAGTATAAATGTATCCTTCCCCACATATCCCTCCCTATAGCTCTATCTGACCAAAATCTGTGCCCTTCTCCATTTATTCCATCATGTGATTTATACTCAATAGGCTATCACACATGGAAAACAACCATTAAACACCACTGCATTGGGCTTTTTAAATCAGAGATTGTCTCTCCTCCTATCACTATCCTTGGCATAAGGTAAGCACTTAAATGCATTAAGAAAAAAAGAAAATTTGGGAAATTTCAATGAGAAAAAGAAATTCAGAACCTCAAAACCATCCCATGAGCTATACTTGGCATTAGTCTGAATAAGTAAGGTTATGCTGTGGTAACAAATTAATCTCAAAATTTCAGTGGTTTCAGAGTCAGAAATTAGAATGCTAATTACCAGGGGCTGGAGTGGGTGTGAAGAATGAGGAGTTGATACTTAACTGGTGCAGAAATTCTGTTTCTGTTGATGGAAGGTTATTTGGTGGTTATGGCAGCACAACATTGTGAATCTGTTGACATCACTGGATTATGTATTTGAATGTGGTTAAAACAGGCAAATTTCAGGTTATATACATGTTACTAGAAAAGAATTATTTTTAAAAATAGTACTGTACAACATAAAAAGTGAATCCTAATTTTAACCACATAGTTAATAGAACTAATAGACTGTAGATAATAGAACAATTATAATATTGTTTTCTTAATTGTAACAAAGGTATCATGCTAACGCAAAGTGTTAATAAAAAAGTGATATATGGAAACTGTATAATTTCTACATGATTTTTGTGTAAACCTAATTATGACTTCTCTAATTAAAAAAAATTATTTTAAAACCTCTCAAAGGTTTAGCCCAATAAAGATTTATTCCTCTCACAGGCTGCATATCCAAAGTAGATGTCGTTGCATCATTCAAAGGCTCTCAGGAACACAGACCAATGGAGGTTTTGCCATCTCGGGATCTGAGGTCTCAGACATGGCTTTTAGCATCACTTAGGGCAAGGGAAGAGAAAGCCTGAAGACCTCATACCCATTCATCTAAGTTTCAGCCTGGAAGTGATACACGGCACTGTCACTTCAGTGCATTGGCCACAGTGAATCACACAATGCCAAGCCGACGCAAAAGAGATTGGGAACACAGTCTTCTTGTAGGGCCAGTGAGAGGAAAATAAAAAGCAAGTAAATATATGGTATTGTCTCTGACACAAGAGGGCGCAAGATTGGGGACCCATCTAATGTTAGATGTCTAGAACAAGCTCTCTATGGAGTCTGTGAGGGGAATTACTTCCCAAGAGCCCTACTTTCTTTTATGGGGCTTTAAAAGGATGATTACCTGGTGTTTGTTCCTTGAGGTCAGACGCATCCTGGATTTTCTCGTGTATGGACAGGATAAGGCCAAGTCCCTTGCATCTCAGAACACTTGTCTCCAGTCCTCCTTTTCTCTAATTGGTCACAAAAATGCATGTAACATGGTATTTTCTCTGTCTACTGATGCTGGTTCTACCCCTGGTAATATGAGAAGGACTTAGAGGCGTCTGAGCAAGATCCTTATTGGTGAGAAGGTAGAAGTGTGCCCACCCCCATCTGGGGACTTTCCTAGTGAGCATAAGCTTAAAAAAGCCAAGAGATGACTAAAACAAAGTAAGATTAGTGAAGAGACCACACTTAGAACAAATATCACTGAATTGGTAACAAAAGTCACTACTGCAACCCACTTCTTCCATCCCTCCAGAGAGCACCGAGCATCGATAGTGGCATGAGGGCTATAAAGCGGATAGAGTCAGGGGAGGAAGTGGGCTGAAATTGTAATTTAAAAAGCTCAATGGTGAAAAGGAAAGGGGATTAAAATCCAGGGCCAGTGAGCATCATGAGATGCTACAGAATTCCTTAAAGGTCTGCAGATTGGTTTCTGTTACGTTGAATCACTAAAGCAAGCACCTCAGGAAGGACACAGCTAGGAGGAGAGGAAGGTAAGGATTCAGATGATGGAGATGCTGAACAGTTACAACACCCAGCACTCCTGCTGTTACACTAGCCCCTAGGCAAACATCACAAAAGTCCATATGGGTTGTCCTCCTTCCGGCTTCTGTGAAACTTCCCATTTTTTCCTTCCTGTTTACTAGTTTCCCCATACAAGTCAGACTGTCCCCCAAATGGCCTCTGATCTTGCACCCAACACTCAGATACTCACAGTGCATGACAATCTGAGTATTTGATGGAAGTTAATATCATAAAACTGTGAGCTGCACATTAAGAGAGCAGCTCATTTGCCCAAATGAACCTAGAGAGCAGAAAAACGTAGCAACACTGGGCATGAGCCAGCAGCATGGGCTCCTCTTGCCAAACCTGACTATCCTGGACCAGTCACCATATCTGTAGTCACCGCAATAACATACCCTCACATTGGCTCTCTTTGCTTCCCTATTTCATCCCCCTTTCTTTCTTCCTCATCCCTTACACTCACACATAAACCTTTTTCTCAGGTTCTGCTTTTACAGAGACAATGGGGAAGGAAGCCTTGTTTGTGCAGCACTTACACTCTGGATCCCTTCTAGCTCTCCTTGCGGCTGGTCACCTCCCTCTCCTGGCCTTCTCTACCCCTGTGAATGCTGGAGATCAGCATCCCATATACAAAGCATCTGCCAAAATCCATTTCCCCTCCACAAGTCCAGCTCTGTTTGTCCTGTTTCCTGTCTATCTTAACTCCCTTGCTCCTTTTCTCAAGTTGTTTTGCTTTGATTTATTTTTCTCCAGATCAAGTTCTTTCTCTCTTAGTTTCCTATTGCTGCTATAACAAATTATCATGCATTCAGTGACTTAAAATAATGGCAGCTCTAGGGGAATATACAGCTATTTTTCTTTTCTAGTTCTTAGAGGCTGCTGCATACCTTGGCTCATGGCCCTTTCCAGCATGGGCATTACTTCAACCTGTTTGCATCTCACTTCTTCTCTGCCTCTCCTGCCTCCCTCTTCTATCTTCTAAGGACCCTTAAGATTATATTGGGCCCACTCAGATAATCTAGGATAACCTCTCCATCTCAAGGCCCTTCATGGAATCACATCTGCAAAGTCCCTTTAGTCATGGGGAAGTAACATTCACAGATTCCCGGGGTTAAGGCATGGACATCTTTGGGGGATCATTATTCCTTCTCCTTACCATACTCCTGACATTTAGAGCACTACCATAATAAAAAACAACAAAATCCTCCCAAATTCTTCTCTTTGCCCATCTCAGCGTCACAGACCCCACTTGCTCAGATTGGAAAGCATCTTCCCCTTACCAGAGTCTTGAGTTTTGCTAAGCTACTATCAAAAATACCACAAACTGGTTTTGGTTTAAACAGCAGAATTTGCTGTCTCACAGTTTGGGGACTTAAAAAGTTTTACCTCCTCCTGGGGTCAGCAGCATTCTACCAGGCTGGCAATCCCTGGTGTTTCCTGAATTGTACCACTACCTAACATCACATGAGATGTCCTCTCCTTTCTCTTCCAGGTTCAGTTGACTTTGACTTCTGGATTCTTCCTGGGGCTTTCTCTGTTCCTTTAGTCCAGACTGCAAGTGTTTCTGTTCACATCAATTTTGCAAGAAATGTTTCAGTTTTGTGTGTAGTTGAAGGGGGCCCAAACCATCAGACAAAAGGACTTTCCACATATCCTTCCTGGATAACTGCATTTCCAATCCTGACTTCCTCTGAAGTGGCTGCCGAGGCATGCTCAGCCATGCCCTCTTTAGCAAACGGTGATCTACTTACATCCTCATCGGGATCCCTGCTCTCTGGATACTGACTTCCTGGAGTTCAGGAGGTCCCTGATGCAGCGACTTCTGATCTTAGCCTCTGAGCACACTACTTGAGAAAGCCTGCGAATTTTCCAAATCATTAATCGCTGGGTCCTTCGTGTTTAAGAGTTTAATTCTCAGTTTATCTTTTCCTCTCACATTTTACTACAACTTGTGAGGAAAAATCAAGCTGCACTTACAAATTCTGCCTCCATTCTAACAACAACAACAAAAAAAAAAACAATTTCTCCAAGTTCCCTAACACTCTAGAATAAGCATCATCTTTCCTCTACTTTCCCTTCATTGTTTCCTTCTAAGATGTCACAAAAGCATCTTTAACATCCCTTTCCCTACCAACAGTGTCTTCAAAGCAATCTAAGCTTTTTCTATCAAGTGTCTCAAAACTTTTCCAGTCTCTATCCATTCCAAATTCCAAAGCTGTTTCCACATTTTTATGTGTTTAGTATAGCGGCACCCCACTTTCAAGAACCAGAATTTGTACTAGACAGGGTTCACTAAAGAAACAGAACTGACTAGACAGAGAGACAGATAGACAGGCAGACTGTAAGAGATTCATTACTGGAATTGGCTCACATGATGGTGGAGACTGGCAAATCTGAATTCGCAGGGCCGTCTGCAAGCTGGAAACTTTGAAAAAAACCGATTCCGAAGTGAACACGTTGCCAAGGAACTGGGCGGAAGTGACGCTACCCTTATTCCGGCGGAAGTTCCGCCCCCACCGTGACTGGAAGCACGTGGGACTCCAGCCAGCCCGGGCTGGGTTTGTCCCCAGCACCTCCTGGATTCCTGGAACTTAGCCAGTCGGCGTCTCCTGAGGAAGACGGCTTTACCTTCATCGAAGTTTCTAGACTTGCCAGCATGTTAAAGGTAATCGCCTCAGGTCTCTGTTAGTGTACAAGAGCTTTTTTTTTTTTCTAACTTAGATCCAGATATTTGCATTTCAACATATTTACCTCTGTGGACTTCAAAATCTCATTTTTAGGTGGTGGATTCTTTTTTTTTTCCATTCCAGAAAAATGACAATGGGTTATTTCCTTATACATTGCCAAGCAATTGGGATTTTCCATTGTGGTGGAAACAGCTCTCAACGTCAAGAAACTGTCCCTCGGATCTCATATTTTCTTCTTTTGTTGCAGTGTTGAAAACAGCCACCATCTGATGCATAAAAATCTTTCATAACTATAAAAATTCTTCCAGAATCACGAAATTTCAACTGTGGAACATAGGATTTCTTTGCATTGTTTAACGTGAGCATATGGAGGCCCAGAAGTGGGGAGGGTCTTGCTCAAAATCAGGCTTCCATGTGAATCGCCTCTTTTCAGACACCTCTCCTCAAGGAAAAATAGTCCTGATTCTTTACATATTTCTCCCACCAGTTCTTCCCTTCATCCCTTCTGTTATTTTTCCTAGATTCCCTTGACCTTCTTGCAAAGACCAAATCGCCCATGTGGGCTGACAGCATGAGTTTGGGCCTGGCTATCAGAACACCATCATCACACAGCTGTGGACATTCTTCCACCCAAGAGCACATTCCTTGGCAAGCCTGTGAGAAGGAAAAGCTTCAAGGTGAATGTCTCTTTCCCTCTCTTCCAGCAGACACGGCCTCAGAATGAGTCAGGGAGGAATTTATTTCATTTTGTTCTTCTGTCACTCTGCAGTTAAACCTCAAAAGCCAAAATTTAGTCCACGGAAGTGAGCTAGACATTGGGTCTATCATACCTGAGTCTTAGGTCCACAGGATCACACAGGAAGTGATAATGCACACACTACATGCAACTGGAAGTCTACTTCAAAAGTACATGGGAAGTTACCCCATCACTTAGAAAATCACTCTCATTCAGTTCCCAGGCTTCCATTCCACAGTGGGGCTAGGTACAGGCTTCCCCAGCTGCCCCTTCAGAAGTAGGCGACCATCCTGTTTTCCCCGCCCATCGCATCACCCTATTTAATTTCTTTGTATGTTTACCTCGTTTGTTTGTGTGTTTACTATCTATCTCTTCCTTGCTTCCATTTCTCCCCAAATCCCACCCCCCACTCCCATGTTTCTTTGCAGTCAGGTCCATTTTTTCATTTTTTTCTATGTCAGCTTCACCTTCATGTTTGCTTCCCTCATGATGGTAAAATACCTAGAGCAACAATGGGCGCTTTAGACCTCTTCATTGACATCCACAGACAGAGAGTCCGTGCCTACGATAGTCCTGATTTTCATACAGTGAGCACCCTGAACCAATTCCTGTGGCCAGAGGAAAGATACAGGCTGGTTGGTGGAGGCAAGAGGATGGAGTTTCTTAGACTTCTTTATTCCAATCAGGAATCACTCTTGGAGCTGGGAAAAGAGTCAGCTCCAAACAAAATGGGGGCAAGTACGCAGTGCAGGTGGGGAGGTTCCCCAAAAGAAGAGAAATGGGTGTCCACAGCCAACAGCCAAGCCTTCAAACCACCACTGCAACCTGAGTCCCAAAATGGCCTCACAAGTTTCTGGCCACGTCATTAGTCTATTTATATATATATATAGTATTTTAAATAGTATAATTTCTTTTTTCAAAAGCAAAGAACTGGTTTTATGAAAGGCCTCTGTGATACATTCAGAATGTGGGTACAGCTCTAGGTTGAATGGCACCATTCTTGATGTATCTAATGACGTGTAAGATCTCAAAAGAGCTTTTGCCAAACTTTAAACTCAGCTTCATTAGGGCAAATGAGAAGAGCGATCTCATGTTTGAATGGCCTTTTGCAGCATCCAAAATGTTTCTTTGACTTTGAATCATTAAAAAGTTGGTTTTGATTTAGGGAATTGCTTTACAGGGAGGAAAAAAATTTGGCTGCATTCCTTCACAAGAGGAATGGATCAAGATGTATCTGGACAATGTGTTCAGATGAAAAGAAATTTTTAGACTGGCTCGTGTGTTTAGAAAAAAAAAATGTGAGTCTTTTTATAAAGCTTAATTGAGGGTTTTAAGTTTTTCAGGTTCACACTGTTTCTTAATTTCTGTAACTAATTTGTAGGTTTGTTTCTTTCGTGGATTTGGATAGAGTGAGTATTATTACAGAACAAATAATATACAAATAAACATATTGAATCAGAATGAAGATATTTAGCAGGTTTAATATGTTTAATGCACTTTAAAATTTTTTTTGGCCTTTTTCTAATATATAATTGAGATGTTAAGGCTAAAAGAGCTTTCTTCACTAGCTTACCCTTTCATTTTGCAGTTAAGGAAACTGAAATGTAGAAAGACTGAACGGCTTGCCTAGATCTCCTAACACTTAGCCCAAAGCTCTATCCATCAGACCTTATGGCCTCACTTTTCTTAGAGGCATTTTCTCAGGAAAATACCACCTGGTTTAACCTGAATTAAAGGCTTAACATATATTTTTTCCAATACACTGGACTCACATTTTCCAAGTGACTTCATAGAAGACAAAGGATTCATCAGGGGAAAAAGTTTGAGCTCAGTCCTGAATTTAATTTCTAATAGTAAATGCTAACAGCTATGTCTTTGCCCCTTACAAGCCCTGGTCCCATTGCTTTGACAAATATAAACAATTGTCAGACTTGTCCTAGAGGAAAAATATTGAAGATCTCAAGATCTAATATGAGAATTTTTCCACCCCGGTGGTTTACTCTGCGGTTGCAAGCTCAGACCCAAAAGAGAAGAGTCTTTGTTTAAAACAAAAATTTGTTGACAGAAAGAATCTAGACCGAAAGAATAGAGAAGAAGTAGAACCTGAGAAGACAGACTTCTCATGCTTTTTGTGATGGCCTTTGTCACTCCCCCCACTTTGTTCTGTCTCTTGCTTTATGAATTTTAAATCTCAGCCAATTAAAGGCCAGAGAAACTTAATAAAATATTTCAAATTAATTTTAAAATTAATTGGCCAGAGTCTACCCAGACTGTCGCTGGCCCCATGGGCAGTTTCTGTCTCTTTGCCCCATGTCATCTTTGATGCAGAATCCTCTTTGGGGTGGTAAGAAAATGGCACTCTTAGTAAAGGTATTCCTAAAGAGATCCTTCTTGCAAAAATCTTTTCTCATCCTCATAATTCTTTCGTATTTTCAGAGTTTGAGAGAGATTAAGTGTTGCAGAACAAGTCAGAACTTTCTGATGAATATCTGCATATGGTAATTTTGCAGTTTGTTTTGAAAATTCATATCTGTGGTATCTTGGTGCTCAAACAAGACTTTTTTTTAGCAAATGTTGAAAGATAAAAAAAAATATATATATGACAAACAAGAACCTATTTTATAAAAAGCCAAAAGAGATCTGGAAAGGAACCAAATAAAAATTCTAGAAGTAGAGTATATAACAGTTGGAATTAAAAACGTGACAGTAATATAATTGACATTATACCTTTTTCATTCAATTGTGAGAGAACCCTCAGGACCAGGAGCATATTTACATTGCCGTCCTAGTGGGCACTCCAGGGATACCACTTTCTATGGCCCGAGAGGTTTCAAGAGACATTTTGAAACATCTGGCCTTTTCTTCTCATCTATTTCCATCATTTCTTCCTGTATAAGTCAGACTACTTTTTTTTTTTTTTTGCATGGGCAGGCACCGGGAATCGAACCCAGGTCTCTGGCATGCAGGCGAGAATTCTGCCTGCTGCTACATTGGCCCGCCCTTTTTTTTTTTTTCCAGATTACTCTTATAGCCCAGATGTTCAAGACTACTTTTGATACTTCTGCATCCCAGAGAGAAAAAAACATAGAACCACCTTCCTATTTCCCACTTTATCTCTGTTTCCCACTATGGTTCCTCTCTCAACCCAGTACTGCAGCCTAACAGGGAGAGGCAGTACTTTTAGTACCACCTCCCTTACTAAGAAGTAGTGTGCCCTTGGGCAAATCACTCTGCCTCTCTGTGCTTCAGTTTCCTCATTAGTGAATGAGATATTTGGTTTATATCAGAAGTCTTCAGACCCTTTCCAACCTCAAACCTTTTTTTTCTTATACAACCCAAGATGAAAATCGTATCTGTGAAACAGAAAAGAAAATCAGGCTGCTGTAGCTGAATTAGAGGGGGAAATGTGAGAGCCCTGCCCACAAGGCCTTCCCAATCCATAGACTTGATGTTAAAACTCCTCAGATTCCTCCGAACAGTTTGAAAACCATGGGTTTCCATGATTTCTGAACATCTTTCCAGGTCTAACAGCTGATGGTTCTGTCTTGAGCCAGTCAACCAAATACAGGACTGTGTCCTATTCTTTGGAAAAGAAATATTAACAAAAGGAGGAGTAGGGGGGAGGGAAAGAGGAAGAGGAGGGGAGGAGGAGAGGAAGAATGGGAGGGGAAGAGGAAAAAGAAGATGAAGAAGAAGGGAGGTGGGGGAGAAGAAGGAGAGGAGAATTAAGTATCCAGGCAAGGGCTATAAGTTCTTTTCAGGTTTGAGCCCAAACAAGATCTGACAACTGTCTTTGCTTAGTGATTAATTAGCATGAGGTAACTAAACAAGACATTTATTAATAAGAATTATGTAGCCAGATCCCTTTTATGCCCCATCCTATTAAAATGTCTTGCTAGGAAAGAGCCATTTCTAGTCCACAGATCTCACCTGGGGAGCAGGCCATGGGGAAGCCAAGAGCCCCATCTCTTCAAGCCCTGCAGGTTAGTGGTGACAGCTCTGGCGAAAGCCAAATAAACATGTCAGCATCTAGTTTCTTCCACCTGAAAATTTATATCAGCCCTCTGTGTAAGCAAAACTGAGAAGTACCAGCAAACTGGAAACATGGAACAAGAACAAAAAGGCTCTTTTGTCTTGAGAGCAACAAAATAGAAAAGGTTTCTTTTAAGACCGTAAGAAAAGAATTACTCACTTTAAGCGCTCAAGCTGACACTTTCATGAGAAAGCAAATTTGGACAATTTCATTTACTGCTTGCAAATACTGAATGACCTGGAGAACTAAACAGTATTTCCACAGATATCTTCCCTCCTTTCCCAGCCCACGGTTGTTAACTCACCCCTGCCTTTTTCTCTTCCCTATATATCCCTAGGGGTGCCTGTAACATTCTTCTGTTTATTTATTTGGGGTAATTTGGAGAGTGAGTATTGTGTCTGTCTGCCCTATGTTTTTCCTCAATGTTAGGAGCAAAGTAATTCTTGCACTTAAACTGTACTGAGAGCTATTAAGATCCCAATGCATTGAGATTGCAGAAAATAGCCAATTAATGCAATCTCAGAGAGGCTATCGCTTCTATAGCTATGCTGTAGTTCTGCTCAGCCTCCCCTTCCCACTGAGAGTCCCCCTCCCCTCCCACCAGCCTCCTCTCCCCTTGCCCGTGTCACCTATAACGCCCCTGCCAAAACACTGTATTGTAATTGCACTGTATTCTAACTGCTCAGTACTTATATGAATCCTCTACTAGAGTACAAACTCCTGGAAGACAGGGACTGCTTGTTACTCATTGCTCTGTTCCCCAAAACTGCTAGTCTATCCTCCACACTTAACATATATTTTGAAAAAGTGAATAAATTCGCAGCATCAGAATTTGAAGTCAGCATGGTATATAGGAAGCTCAAAGTTAGAGACCGTAATTATGAAAAGATCTCTCTTTCCCCCAGATATTTTTCTCTCATAATTGTCAGTGGCTCCAGATTAGGCTTAGAGGAAGTGGACATTAGAGTGGATCATGCTCAGGGATTTTTCCCACGAGTGTTCAGTGTAAATAGATGGTACAAGGGAGTTGAAAGTTCCAGCAGAAGCAGTCGCAAAGTTACCGGCCACGGTGTAAGCTGCTTGGTGTGGATCAGGTGGATGGCATATCAGTGGATGAGGAGGAAAGATGAAGGGCCAAGAGATTGGAATCCTCGGTGTGGTTAAACAGCAAGTGCAGGGAGAGCAACTGAGTGAAAAAACTAAATGAAAAGGACATTGATGAAATGTGTGTAATTTTTAAGATTTCCGGAGTGGGGTGATTCCTTGCTAATGTCAAGATCCAAGGTGTGGCCAAAGTGAAGTGAATGGAAAACACAAATTTGATTTTGTCACCTTCCTGCCTACTAAAAAATCCTTCAACTACTTCCGATTGCACTTAGGATCAGTGTTAAAATGCCAAACTCACCTGTCTCTACACAGCCTTGCTCATCTTGTTTTAACTGTATTTCATTAAATCCAAGATCTCACTGAATCCATGATGCACCATTCTTTTATATAACTTTAAGCAAGAAAAGTCACTGCCAGTTAAATTTTGGCATCGTTCTTCTTAACATTCAGAATCGTTGCTTTATACTCACTGAGAGTCCTGTTTGACTCGATTAGACGTAGAACTGAATCACTGATCGTTCATGTGCATAAATGAAAAGGAAAAAATAGGCTAAATTGATTGATTGTGTACAATATTTCTAAAATGCCTCCATGTTGAGTCTGGCACTCCTGCATCACTTTTCAAATCTGAGTCATCAGTGTCCATGTTCTTTCACATCCTGTCATCCTCCATGTCCACAAGAGTGTCAGAAATGCTGGGTTTCTTCAATGGATCCGTCAGTGTCTCCTAGTTTCTTCCAAGCTGCAGACATGCATTTTGCAATTTTTGATGTTGACACTTCCTTGATGCCATTGGGGTGTTTTCAGATGACAGTCGAGACTTACATGCTTTTCTTAAATGGCTCATTAATTGTCTGGCTGTACCATCATAAATAATAATACAATTGCTGCTTATGCAGGCTGACACAATATGTCATGACTGCCACCTGGCTCAAATTTATTATGACATGCTGTCAATTCTAAGACTTAACCTCAGAAATGTGAAAATGTGAGGAAAAAAAAAGTGTGGCATGGAGGAATTATGGTGTATAAACTGTTTCTTCTGCAATGTTCTCCTGCACCCTTTACCTTTAGATAGCACCTCAAGAATTCCATTTCCTGGTTTGACTTATTCTCATAGGCCTCTATTACTCTCTGACAGAGCCTGTATCTCAGCTCTGTAAATAGAGTATTTACATATTCTATTCCAACACAACAGAAGAAATGAATAATGTATTGAGTGAACCACTGTGTGAATTCCTGATGGAATTTACATACATGTAAAATGTATGTACAGCCAACTTTACAGTCCAGGAAGGAAAGTGGGGTCAGCGTCTCTAAAAGTTCATGTACCTGTATCCCCTCCCTCACCACCAGATGCCGCTGTGATTTTGTCAGGGTCAGAGATGAGGGAAGAAGAGTAAGTAGGGAAGGAATCAATGACCCCAGTCTGGCTTGTTTCCTCTGGCGGTGACACATATTTTAAGAAGCCTCTTGTTACGGTTTGAACTGGGTCCACAAAAATATATATTCAAGGCCTAATCCCTCATCTCATGAATGTGATCTTATTTGCAAACATGATCTTTGAAGATGTGGTTAGTTAAGATGAGGTCAAACTGAATTAGGATGGGCCTTAATCCTATATAACTGGCGTCCTTATAAGGAGGGGAAATTTGGACACAGACAGAGAGAAGACAGCCATTAACAGAGGCAGAGATTGAGTTTTGTTCTAAAATGCCATTAATTGTTGGCAAGCTACCACCAGAATCCTACAGACTTCAGAGGAAGCATGGCCCTGTTGACACCTTGATTTTGGACTTTAAGCCTTCAGAACTGTAAGACAATACATTTCTGTTTTTTTTAAGCTACCCTGTTTGTGGTGCTTTGTTGCAACAGCACCAAGAAACTAAATAATCCTCATGAAGTGAGGAATGCACTTCATCTGGTTAATATAATTCCTCTCTTGATCCACAGGGCAGCCAGCCTCTGTGTGCTAGAATCTTTTCCTTCCTTCAGACCAACCTTCTCGGGCAGGATCTGAGACACGTACCAGCTAGCTTCCTCCTGTGACCCCCAGGTGGTTCATGTGTCATCTACCACTGGCCTGCTCTAGATGGAAACGTCGTAGCTTTGCACGTGCTGCCCCTTATTCTGCGTCCCACACTGCTTCACCCGCTACCATAGCCATTGAACTTCTCTGGCATACAACAGTATCCCCCAGGTCTTTGTGGCTGGGTTCTTAACAATTTGCTTATATAGCCTAGAGGGGTCTTACAGGCCAGGGATAAAAATGAAGAGCTTTTGACCCTCTCTTTCACAAGGCCTGCACCTTACATTGTATGTGATACAAGGGGCACTATTTTTGTGGGCCTCTACTGAAACTGAGACAGGAAAAATTCCATTTTAATATCCTGTTACCTGATCAATCAACCGATATGGTTTGATATCTGATAAGTACAAGCCTAATACTGGGAAATATGGAGAAAAGAAACTGACAAGGAGAAAGAAGCTATTTTAACAAATCACGCTGAAACTTAGTGGCTTAAAACAATACTGGCTTATTATTTCTTGTGATTCTGTGGTCTGACTGGGCTCTGCTGGGTGCTTCTGCTCTAAGTGTAGTTGGCTGGACTGGGAGTCACTCATGTGGCTGATTCACCTGGGAGCTTGGTTGGGGCTACAATATCCAAAATAGCCTTACTCATATATTTGACAACTGGTGCTGACTATAAGTCAAGGTGCCTTGTTTCTCCTTGATTTCACTGCTCATCCTCCAGAACCTCCTCCCACTTTGCCTCTCTGTTAGGATAGCACCTGATTTATTTACGTGGAGGGTAGTTCCCAAGAAAGGAAACCTGGAGGTTATCGACTGTTTGAAATATTTCAGCCACTGAAACTTTATTTTGTTTCATTTCTCTCTTCCCCTTATTTGTCAACAGGCTTTCTCTGTCCCATGAGGCTGGGTCCCAGCTCATCCTGGGAATTCTGTCCCACTTTGCCAGGGAGATATATATCCCTGAGAGTCATGTCTCATGTGGCAGGGAGGGCAATGAGTTCACCTGCCGAGTTGGCTTAGAGAGAGAGAGACCACATCTGAGCAACAAAAGAGGTTCTCTTTTTTTAGGCATAATTATAAGTAGGCTTAGCCTATCATTTGCAGGAATAAGTTTCATAGGGGCGAACTGCAAGATTGAGGACTGAGACTATTGATTTGGTTGTCCCCACTGCTTAAGAGAATATCAGGAATTCTCCAAATGGGGAGATGAATTATTTACTCCTTTCTCCCCAGCCCCCCAAGGGAACTTTGCAAATACTTCTTTATGCACTGCCCAACTTATTCTGGGATATATCAGGGCACCACACTATTTCTAATCCAGACTGTCTTGAAAGGCTGCTCTGACTTTTGAACATGGAGATCTGTCCAAATTTCCATAGAGAAGCTGAAAGCAGAGTTGAAGAAGCAGGATAGACCCAAGTGCACAGTGATCAAGGGAGGCCACGAAACTGTGCCTTTGGAATATACTATGCCACTTACATCCTGGCTTAAGTGTTCTTTCAGCTTCCAAATCACTTTAAGCAAACCTAAATTTGTGCTTTTATATTTAGCAGTCCCAATTTGATTCTGATCCTGTCTGGAGACTGCATGGCCTTCTGCTAATCATTAAATTCATCTGTGGGGTATCTAGTGCCCTGAGCTAACCGATAGTCATGTGATGTTTGTAGCAACTGTAATATAACAGTTGTACATTTTTATGACTTTGTAAAGTAATCTCTAAGATAGTTAAAAAGTTGTGTCCCTTATTAACCCCATTGGGGCCAGAGACTCTGAATAGGAATGAAGCAGACAAGATTCTTGGCAAGACCAGCATACATCCATGCAGTATGTCTTTCCAATAAAACACCAAACTCAGGCAATATTGGGCAGTGTCTCTTCTCTCCCTGATAAACCACTTCCTTTGCCACATCAGAAAAGGAGATGAGGAAGAAGCAAAGAAAGTGGAGGAGAGCTTCCCTAAAGTAGCCCTGCCTTTGTGCCCTGGGGTACCTTTACTGCCTTCCTCATCAGCCCAAACTCCCCACCCCTACTGGACTAAGGACGATATGCTGACCACGCCCAGTGCCTTCTCTCCATGATGGCTTGGTTCTCACAGTCTCTTCTGTCTAGGTGCCTCTTGCACCCCCTCTTTGCCCACCAGTCTTCTTCATTAAGGCCCAACTCAAATACTGTATTCTCCAAGAAACCTCGCACCTCCCGAGGCAGAATTTGTCTACCTCTGGTTTCCATATAATTTCTGTTTAAGATAGAAAAGAAATATTCTGTCTTAAATGCTGTAGGAAAGTCTGAAAAACCGTCACAGCCAACAGAAGTCTAAGGAGACAGGACCCAAAAGGTAATATGGGATTCTGGAACAGAAAAAAAAGGACATCAAGTAAAAACTAAGAAAATGTGAATAAATTGTGGACTTTAGTTAATAGTCATAGATTAATATTGATTCATTATTTGCAACAGATTGTGTTAGCCTCCTGTGGCTTCTTCAACAGATATCCACAAACTGGGTGGCTTAAAACAACACAGATGTATTCTCTTATAGTTGTGGAGGTCAGCATCTGAAATGGAGGCACAGAGTCATACTGTCTTGCAAATTTCGAGGAGAGGCTCTTTGTTTGCCACTTCCAGCATTGGTAGCCCCGGGTGTGCCTTGGCTGGTAGACACATCCTGTCAACCTCTTCCTGTCATCACATGGCCTTCTCCCTGCCTGTGTGTCTATGTCTCTGTGTATAAATTCTTATGAGGACACCAAAGTTACGTTGAAGTAAGGGCACACCGTCATCCAGCATGACCTCATCTTAACTACTTCCATCTGCAAATATTCTATTACAGATAAGGTCATAGTCACAGGTACTGGGTTTAGGGCTTCAGCATATCTTTTGGTGGCTACAGTTCAATCCACAGCATGAGTTTATCATATGACTTTAAGATGGTAATAGTGGGGGAAATGACACAACATATATGGTAATTCTCTACACTGTCTCCCCAATTTTTCTGTAAATATTAAGTTCTAAAGTAAAAAGTTTATTTGAAAAATATCTCTACTAGTCTGCCATATGTGCTAAAGAACAAAAAGGACCTCAACGAGTTAACCCTGCTGAAAGTGAGACACCCAAGAAATGATCTTCATTGCCACCCGCAGCTGCCACAGGAGAGCATGTAGAAAGGCCTGGAGCCCTGCTAACAGGCACAACTTCCTTGTCTCATCTAACCTCCAGGGCCCAGAAAGGGAAGATCCCTCTCAGAGACCTAATAGACGCATGAAACTAGATAAATGACATGCAGTGTCATTCTGAACAGAGAATAAAATGTCATGAAATGCAAAACAAAACCAAAAAAACACCTGTGTGAACCTTTTAGGAAGGTCATATGCCAATATCTATTAAAGAATACGTGTACCCTTTGACAAGAAGTTTCACCTTAGGACTCAACCTGTTGGAAGTAACAGCAGCCAGTATGTGAGAATATATGAATAGGGACCTTCCGAGTGGCACTCATTAAAAGGACATGAACAGAATGTCCATCAATAGAGAAGCAATTAATATTACAGTACAGGCAGATTATGAAATAGTACTGCAACTATGTAAAAGAATGAATCTTTTGAACCAGAGGGATGGTCCTGATGTCTTTATACGTGAGAAAAGCACATTGTAGAGCTATATGTATATATTGAATCCATTTTGTAAAAACAACTAACTTCCAGGGGCTAGGAGAAGGGGTGATGGGGAGCGACTGCTTAATGGGTTTGTTTTGGGGAGGGATGAGAATGTTCTGACAGTGATGGTCACACAACATTGTGAATGTTCTATATGCCACTTTAAAATTTTGACTTTGTCAAAAGGTGAAGAGGCAGAAATTAAATGAGGGAAAAGAGGCCATGGAAGTTGTGGATCTAGAACTTAAAGATGTTTTACTGGAAGGCAAATTTAAGAAACCTCAGCTCCTTGATAGTAATTGAGTTGTGAGAGTATTTTAGACAGAAGTATGAGAAGGTGACCATGGACTAAGTGCCCAGAACTCCAACATAAAGATGGAGTAGAGAAAGGCAGGGTCAGCCAGGGAGAATGAAAAGGAGTGTACAAGTTGTAGGGAGAAAACCAGGAGAGTGTGGCACTACTAGGAGCAATGGGATCGTGCTCCGGGAAGGAGGAAATACCCAACTGTTTTGAATTGCCGAGAGATCAAGTACAGTGAGGACCACAGATGTTCCATGGAAATAGAAACAGAGACTAATTAAGAGAAATTTCAGGGGAGCAGTCAGGGCTGAGACCAGTTCAAGAGTGGCTGCTTGATGAGGGCAGAGTCAAAAGTGATGAACAGCTTTTTTGAGTAGTATGATTGCAGAAGGGAAAGGAAGAAAAAGGACAGAAGTTTAGAGGGGTGCTCTGAGGTGAAGGCAGGATTTAGTTTTGTTTGTTTTATGGGGGGAGGGGTAGGAATCTTTTAAAGAGACTTAACCATATTTAAAAGCTCATAAGAAGGATCCAGGAGAGGCGGAGAATTGAAGATACAGAAAGAGGAAGCCTGAATAGGAAATAGAATAAGGTACCAACAAAGAATGGAATCTAAACCAGGGTTAGAGAGAGCATCTTAAAAGGAAAAGGGCATCTCCTCCATGTAACAGGGAAAATATGGGCATGGATGCAGATGGGCTTATAGATTCAACAGGTGGAATTTGAAGGCACTCATTTCTGATGTTTCCTAGGCAGATGAGATCAACAACAGCTGAGAGTGGGGTGTCAAAAGTAATTATTGCAATTTGTAGAGACCAAAAGTATATTACAGGTTTGGGAGCTGGAAGAAAGAATTTCAGGGGAGGTGTTGCTTGGTGGTTATGAGTGTTGGTAAATTTTGGAAAATTTTAAATGTAAAATAATTGTTTTATTATTAGTGCACGAGATGAAAGAACTTGAACAGCAGAGACAATTTCTACAGTCACTGGAGAGTACTGAGGTCCCTCTGGTGGGGGGGGGCATCCTGACAGAGGACATCTTCAGCAGTCCTCTGGAGGCATGGAAACATGGGAATGGAGAGGAATAGTAACTCCATTCACCCAGCCTGGATATTTTTCCAAAACAAGGAGAACATCAGGGTTTTTCCAGGCAGTGGGTCTTGGTAGTTGTGCTGGTTTGAAAGGAAGTGTGCCCCCTAAGAAAAGCCATGTTTTAATATAAATCCCATTCCATAAAGGTGGAATAATCCCTATTCAATACTGTATATTTGAAACTGTAATGAGATCATCTCCCTGGTTGATGTGATTTAGTTAAGAATGGTTGTTAAACTGGATTAGGGGATGACATGTCTCCACCCATTTGGGTGGATCTTGATTAGTTTCTGAAGTCCTATAAAAGAGGAAACATTTTGGAGAAAGAGATTCAGAGAGAGCAGAATGACATAGCCATGAGAAGCAGAGTCCACTAGCCAGTGACCTTTGGAAAAGAAGAAGGAAAATGCCTCCCAGGGAGCTTCACGAAACAGGAAGCCAGGAGAAGACGCTAGCAGATGATGCCATATTCACCATGTGCCCTTCCAGATGAGAGAGGAGCCCTGACCATGTTCACCATGTGCCTTTCCACTTGAGAGAGAAACCCTGAACTTCATCAGCCTTCTTGAACCAAGGTATCTTTCCCCAGATGCCTTTGATTGGACATTTCTATAGACTTGTTTTAATTGGGACATTTTCTCGGCCTTATAACTGTAGACTAGCAACTTATTAAATTCCCCCTTTTAAAAGCCATTCCGTTTCTGGTATATTGCATTCCGGCAGCTAGCAAAGTAGAACAGTAGTGTAGTGACAGAAGTGAAGTGGTGGACCAGTCTCTAAATCTAATTGGGAGGAAAGTGAGGACAGGAGAGACCTCAGAGCCAGCAAGCCTCAGGACCTCTAAACAGAAGAACAGTCTTTACTCCTAAGATAGGACCTTCAGAAGACAGAGGCAAGATTGAAGTTCAGAGCAAACTTAATATCTACTATCCTAGAGCAAGCCAGAGGCAGGGCCTCATGTTGGCATAATCTCAGAACGTCTTAAAGGCAAGAGAGGACTATCTTCTTACTCTCACATTCTTCACTCATGTGTTCACCCACTGGCACACAGAGATGCAAATATTTAGGAAACGAGAGGATAGGGAACTATTATATACACAGACCAAGGGCCTTTCTCCTGAATTGTTTCCATTTTATGTGAGTATTTGATTCATATTTGCCTCATTTGTTTAAATTCATCAGATAGAACTGCAGTCACAATGAAATCTAATAGTTCTTTTAAACACTAGAAGGAACACAAACTCGGGTGGAGCACAGATTCATTCTATAGACCTGCCTGCCTGTAGCCTTCACTAACACCATCAGTCATGAGTCTGCACAGACCAGGCACAAAGCGCAGTTGAAAGAGAGCAGTGTTAGCTGAACAAGACTTAGGGTGAGGGGAGAGGAAGAGGGTGGGTCTGAAGTTCTACTATGCTGCTTCTCCTGGTTCTAGATTGTCAGGTCGCTGTTTACAGGCAGCTGCAAGGTCAAAGTTTAATGGAAGCTCCCACGGTCTGGGACAAAGGTGTTCAAACTCCCATCTACAGAGCCTCAGGCTCCCCAGAGTGGACAGGAAAGGGTTTGGATCTCTAGGCTACCCTCTCCTCCTTCAACGTGAGCAGCTTTGCTTTTAAATGTTTTATTGATTCAGATTTGGCATGAAATTTTGTTTCAAACAGCAACAGAAATTTTCTTGCTGAAAACACTTTGAAAATGACTAGTGCTGAACCAGGTTTCAAAATCAGATCTCCACAGGGGCAGGCAGGTAACATAAATGAATGATGCAAGCTGATGAATGTGTAAAAGGAAGTGGTGGGGACTGTGGCAAACTAGGGAGAACATGCATTCTTTGAAAGTCAGTTTCTACTCAACTCCAGCAGTTGCTCTGGGGGAATGAGAACTCAATATTACCAGATCTGCTGATTTTCAGTAGGAACCAGACCAGATTTTTACATAGAATTTCTCAATTATTAAATTTTGTCCAAAACTTTGTTTTATTTTAGAATATTAAATGGGTGCACAGTGTACATCCATGACCTCGATTTGGCCTCTAGGTCATCAACTAACTCTGGTCTAAAAAATATTAGAAATGATAGTAGCTTTCTATTATTTAGGTGGAGAAGGGAAACACCCCTCGTGAGACTTAGGAGCTATGTCTGTCTCTTTTTTTCCCCCTTTAATCCTTATATCCCCAGTGTTTAGCCCAGGACTTGGCACATTTGATTTAGTGTCCAAAGATTTCTCAAATGATTCACTGGGTCATTTTAATCTGGTTCTCCCTACTTATACCAAGATAAACCTTGAATCCTAAACAAATCTCTAGTTTCACTCTGATATTTCAGGGCTGTAGTCCTGAACCTTCAGAGATGGCTGGGACTCAGGAGCTGAACTGTTGGAGACAAGAGCCTGGTCCTAGCTAGGCTTCCTTGGCAAATCTGCATTTTTATGGACATTAGTGAATAATTCCCAAAAGGCAGGCTTCAGCTCAGCTGGTCAGAGGTACCATTCCATAGTTCCCAGGCCCTTCCAAGGGGCAAGTAATGGCAAATCTGCATTTTTATGGACATTAGTGAATAATTCCCAAAAGGCAGGCTTCAGCTCAGCTGATCAGAGGTACCATTCCATAGTTCCCAGGCCCTTCCAAGGGGCAAGTAACTTCTGGTTCATGGCAAGACACCACACCACCACCACTACCACTATCACTTCCCCTTGAGGATGGAGAAGACCCTGAGAGGGACACTTGAGCAAAATCTTGAAGGATAATTTATAAAAGTCTTTCTCCATCTCAGCATGTGCCTCAAGATGAAGCAAGGACTCTCAGGCTCCAAAGTGAGGTATTCCACTAACTCTGCAGGACTCACAAAGGAGATACGTGAGTGATTCTGTGCCCCATAGCCCACCTTAACCCACCTAAAAGCTAAAAAGACTAAAATCTGGCAATCGGAGCGAAATTGTATTAGCAAGAGTATTCAGTGGGCTGTGAGGCCCCTTCCCAGCCCCATACTGGGAAATGTATGTTCCTATTTCAAGACTAGAGAGAGGGACTTCAAGGAGACCATCTGGAGTGTTTCCTCTACATCTCTTTAGCTTGGATGACACAGTGGACGGTGCTCAAAAACCCTCAAACTATCTAAATAAGAAAGACTCTGACTATCAGCATGAAGAGACAGACATGTTCACCTGTGTCAGGGCAGAAATGCATGAGTGTTTCTAATGGATTAGCTGTAGACATAGAGAGAGACAACTTTCAGAGAACCATTTAAATACTGCCCAAGAGAGCTGCCTGGAGAAGCACAGTGACCCCAATAGGGGTGGGAGAGAGAGACCTGGATTCCTCGGAGCACAAGGGAGACACCTAAGTGACCACTGGAGGAAAATGTTGAACTAGAGTTGAATATTCCTGATGCAGACTCCAAAGAACCCACAAATGCACCCTCAAAATGGAGTCAGCTCTGCTGATCTACTAACTTGCATTATCAGAGGTAGTCAACACTGATTTTCATGAATCAATCAAGCCAGACCTGTGCTGTCCTTACCTCTCCTCCCTCCTCCACTCTGACTTGGAAGGGTGGGAAACCTTGACTAGCAGGAAGAAAAGAAATACAATATGGGAAAGAGAATAGAGGCTTCTCATTCATTCCTCACTCCCAACTCCACCCCACTCAGGCCCGTACGTGGTGTACGTATGTACACACGCACACACACAGCCCAGATCATCCATAGTAAGCACATGGAATGAGAGCAGTCATTTTACCTTGAAAAAAATTGGAGGGTTTTCCCCTTAAACATCTCACTGGACTAGATATATTAATCACTAAAATGAGAATATTCTTGTAGCTAAAACTAACCAAAGGACTTTATAATACTTAAGAATGAGCTGATAGGCTCTGTTGCCTGCCCAAGATTTTACCCAGGGGCAAAGCAGGAAAGAAGAAACTTGTTTAAGAAGCAGGTTTTTGATATGCGAGGAAAGCAGAAGGGCATTCTGGATCTTAGAAATGGGAAGGTCCTGTTGTTTGTTTTGGGTTGGATTGTATCCCTCCAAAAGTCATATTCATAGGTCCTAACCCCTGGTCCTATGAATATGAACTATTTGAAAATAGGATCTTTGAAGATGTTATTAGTTAAGATGAAGCCAAACTGCATTAGGGCAGGCTCTAATCCAATAAGACTGGTGTCCTTATAAGGAGGGGAAATTTGGACACATTAAGGGAGAGAGAGCCAGCCATATGACAGAGGCCAAGATTAAATTATGCCACAAGTATGTCCAAGGAACATCATGGATTTCCAGTAAGCCACCGGCAGAATACTACTGACTTCAGAGGAAGCATAGCTTTGCCAACAACCCAATTGCAGATTTCTAGCCTCCAGAACTATGAGACAATAAATAGCTGTTATATAAGTCAGTACTCTGTGGTACTTTGCTACAGAAGCCCTAGCAACTATGAGCCTCTTAAAAGTGTGAGCATATGGAGTAAGAGTGGGTGACTGAGGTGGCTGATGCAGAGCGTATATGGAGGGACATGGTGGCAGAGGAAGAGGAGAAGGTAGCCTGGGCCAGTTCCCAGAGAAGACTGTTTTGTTACTCTGAAATGTGACCCTTATTTTGCCTGAAGAGGCTCTGTTGGATGCTTAAAGAACAACCTGGTGACAGTGTGGAGGTGGATTCAGGAGGAGAGAGGCTGGAAGCCCTTTGGAGAACATTAAAATAGTCCAAATGAAAGATGAAGGCCTGACTTAGGATACTTGCACTCAGAGTTGGATCTCAGACACTCTCTGGAGACCTCAATGACAGGAACTGTCATTCTGTGGATGGGAGGATTGGAGGAATAGGATACGTCAAGGTGGCAGTGCTTCCTGGAGCCAGAGCAACTAGGAACTGAATGATGCTACTAGCCTAGATAATGAAATAGAGAAGAGGGAGGAACTTAGAAGGAAAACAATGAGTTCAGCTTTAGACATGTTCAGTGTGCGGTGCTATTGGCAGGACATTTGGGGGAAGGCCTTTGAGAAGCAGCTGGAAATTCTGGCCTTGGAACAGAGCGGTGAGGGCTGATGAAATGAAGGCCTTTTCTCCAGGCTCAAAGTCTTCCTCAAAGGGGCAACTCCAGCATAAGACATTCGTCCACACTTGGAAGATTCTCCCAATTATTTATAGCACAACATAGAGGTAGAAAGGAAAAATGGATTTCCTTTAACATTCTCATTATGTTCATTCTAAAATTATACTCTCCTGATTTCCAAGGACTCCCAGTGCCTGGTGTTGATATATAACCACATAACTTTGCCCTCTTTATATAACGCTGAATTACTTATGCCTCTTCCAGGGCTCACTCCTGACATGAGATGTCAAACAAAAATAGAACATGCCATCTCCTGCATCTGGAGGTGAAACCTTACAAAGAATTCTACAGGCTGTAATAAATAATCCCTGATGTTCCTGGAAAGGAGCCCTGTGCACAGACAAGGTAGGGTCATTGCAGATTTATGATTAGTATCATTGAGGCAGCAGGCTGTACACAGCCCAGGGCAGAGGTGCACAAATGAATGGGAGGTCCAAGGGAGCAAAGCTACAGAAGGACAGCTGGTCCTAGGGCTGTGACACCTGGGCACCTCCAGAACCACATAACAGATGTTTCTGCTTTCTAGCCTTTGTAGCTGCTACTCTTACTGCCAGGAAAAGAACTTGAGGTTTATTGAAATATGGGTGTGTTTTCCAACAGCTGTTCAAGTCTGATACCAAAAGCACTGAGATGCACTTCTATATTGTGAATAAAACATCTCTTAGCTAAGCTGGCCCAGAGGTTGACCTCAGATGGCCTGTGTCCTACCTCCCCATTCTCCTTCTCCCTGTTCATTCCCCCCACCCCATAGTTCCCCACTACCTTTATCCATTTCCTAGGCTTTCCTACTCACACTTCAACTATTTTTCCCTGTGAAAACCTCCTTCTTGTGCATAGTCTTGGGTCAATTGTTTACCCTCTCATACCCATAGTTTTCTTATCTGCAAAATGAAGGTGTTAGACTTTCTCAAACTTGAATGTCCAGATGAATCCTCTGATTCTGGATGAATCAGAATAAGACACAGCCCTGACTCAGTAGGTCTCGGGTGGGGCCCATGTTTCTCCATTTCTAACAAGCTTCAGTGATTTCAATGTTGTTCTGTGAGCCACATTTTTATGTAGGATAAAGAATCATGGGTGTCACAGAAGCCTCACCTCTAGGGCTATCTCCACTTATTCTAACCCTCCACTTGTAAAGGCTGCTAAGAGAATTCTATTGAGGGTTCTGGGGATGCATCCCGACTCAGTGATGGAAAAACGTATGTGAAAAATGGTTCAAAGTAAGTATGTAAAACATTTTCCTTCAGTGAAATAGATGATCTTTAAATACTCTTATAATTTCAATGTTCTGAAACATCTGCAGTTCTCTTCAACAGGAAGGATATCTCAAAAGCTGTTGTAAAGTGATTGTGGCTACTAAATCACTACATTGATATTTCTTGTTAGTCTCTACTGTATTAGAATAGCTAGAAGGAAGAATCTAAAATTGTGTAACTGAAACCCATCCATACTTTGAAATTTACTCTATAACTACTTGTTAAACTGTACTTTGAAATTTATCGCTTTCCTGCATATAGGTTATATTTCACAATAAAAAAGTGTTAAAAAAAAAAGTTCACATGCATGAAAGTGTCTAATGAACTAATTGTCCAGGGGGTAATGATGAGTTATGGGTGAGAAATATAAAGGAACAAGGAGGAAGAAAATAATAAAGATGAGGGTAGAACACATGCTACAACATGGATGAACCTTGAAATCATTATGTTGAATGATTTAGGTTAGACACAAAAGAGCAAATGTTGTTTGATTCTACATGAAATATCCCAAATAAGCAAATCAGCAGAGACGGAAAGTAGATTAGAGATACCAGGAATCCAAGGGAGGTGAGAATGGGGAATTATTGCTTAATAGTTACAGAGGTTCTGTTAGGAGTCAGGGAAGAGTCTTGATGATAGATGATGGTGATGGTAGCATAACATTGTGATTGTAGTCAATGCCACTGAAATGTACACTTAAGAATGGTTAAGATGAGAAATTTTGCATTATATATTTGTTGCCATTGTCTTTTAAATGTAAGAAATGAAGCATAGTATCAAAAATAATACAGTTGATTAACAAAACAAAAAGTTGGTTCATAGAAATAAAATGGAAGTTTGGAAAGGATGATGTACTGGTTTGAAAATATTATATAACCCAGAAAAGCCATGTTTAAATCTTGATCCAATCTTATGGGGCTAGACTTAGTGTTTAGGGTAGAAACCTTTGATAGTATTGTTTCCATGGTGATTGACCCACCCAGTTGTGGGTGTGAGCTTTTGATTAGCTGGAGATGTGACTCCGCCCATTCAAGGTAGGCCTTGATTAGTTTACTGGAATCCTTTAAAAGAGGAAGCATTTTTTGGAGGAAGGTTAGACACATGGAAAGCCAACAGAGCCAACACAGGACTCAGACATTTGGAAATGCAGAGCCCAGCAGACATTGATACGTGTCTTACTTTGAGTTGTTAAACAAGCCAGAACCTGGAGAGAGCCCAGAGAAGCCAAGAGATGAATCCCAGCCCTGCAGAAGCCAAATGAGGAACCCCACAGGAAACAGTGGCTGAAAGCAATGGAGCCCAGGAGCAAGGGACCAGCAGATGCCAGCCTTACCAGCTGACAGAATTGTTCTGTACAGCATCAGCTTTTCTTGAGTGAAGGTAACCTCTTGTTTGTGCCTTAATTTGGACATTTTCATGGCCTCAGAATTGTAAACTTGCAACCTAATATATTACCTTCCATTTCTGGTATATTGCATTCCAATAGCCTTAACAAACTAATACAAATGGTCAAGGGAAGAAAATAGGAGAGAAGATATAAATAAAATAGAAAATGGAAAGGGGGAATAATTACAGAATGGCAGATATTTTAATAATTATAAAGGAATATTATGAACGACTAAACACCAGTGTAATTCAAAACCCAGAAGAAATGAATCAATTATGGAAATGCAAAACATTTGAACAAAAAATAATCCAAAACTCATTTAGACCAAATATACTTAAGAGATCAAGGAAATAATAAAAAGCTTTCATCCCCAAATCTCACAACCAAACAAAAAAATCAGGCTGACATGTTTTTATAGGTGAGAGCTACAAAATTTTCAAATAACAGACAACCCTCATAATATGTAAGTTGTTTCAAAACTATATAAAAATAGGGAAAACAGTCTAACTAATATGAAGAAGATGATAACCTTAATATCAAAATCAGAGATAATATGAGAAAAGCAAATATAGACCAATTTCACTAATGAATCGAAATGAAAATCTTAAATAAAATATTGACTAATAAAACTCAATATGTATTAAAAACAATTCATCAAATATGCAACTATGTGATGATATTAAGAATTACTGATTGTATATGTAGAATGGAATGATATCTAAATGTTTTGTTTATTAATTTTTTTAATTAATAAAAAAAGTTTAAAAAAAATAATAATTCATCAGGGAGTACAAGGGTAGTTCAGTGGTAGAATTCTCACCTACCATGCAAGAGACTCGGGTTCAGTTCCTGGTCCATGCACTTCCCAAAAAACAAACAAAAAACTCAACAAACGCTGCTGCAATAACAGGATACTCACATGGAATAATAATGGAATGTGACCCCACCATACAGCATACAAAAAAAAAGCCATAAAAAAATAAGCAAAAATGAAATAATATTTCATCATAATCAGATGGAATTTGTTTCAGGTACTGGAGTTTGATGATTCAACACTAGAAAATCTAGAAATCTAAATCACAACATAAATTAACAGAAAACTCAGATGATTATCTTAATAAAAAATGGAAAAGCATTTTATACAAGTTAATATACTCTTCATAAAATCTCTCAGAAAACTGGGATATAATGTAGATCTTTTAACTTGATAATGTTCACCTATCTAAAACCTATAGCAAATTAAATATGTAATGGAGACTTGTTAGAAGGGAGCAAAGATAAAATAAAGCAAAGATAACCTGCTGGAATCATAACTGTTGGCCTAGTTAAGGAGAACCTGTCTAATTCACTAAAGTAAAAAAAGAACTAAAAGAATTGGAAAAAAGTGACAATTTTGCAATGACTTGAAGAGTTTGTGCTCATTTACAAAGAAAGCTCAAAATAATGAAACTAACATTTATTGAATTGATGAGCACACAAATGAGTGAATGAGAAAGTTCAGCAAGATTTCCAGAAGCAAGATCGACACATGAAAGCAACAGTGTTCAAAAAGAACTGGAATGGCAGGTTGAGGAACTCTGCATACTATCTCCTTAGAAAATCAACCATAACTGGTGATAGTTACTTTAAAAAACTCCTTTAAAGTCTCTTTAAATCGTTCTAAAAGCACACTTCAAATAGAGGAACACTTATTCAAAAACATCTACTAAATTGAGGTAAGAAAAGTGGAACTCTGAGGGATTTGATCCCCAAATCATTCCTTACCCTCCCCACCCACAAGTTCAGTGTGAGAGAAGCGCTACTCTAGGCCAAAAAGACGAAACGACCTCCCTCTCTCCCATTCCCAATTTAGGGCTATACTTGCCCTTTGGGAGAGTGTCCAGGAAGTGTCCTTCCTCCTGCTCCGTGTTCGGAAGCCCTATACCAGACAGGCAAACCTAGAGGTCTAGGGCTCTTTTCTTCCCAGCCTACACAATAGGAGTGGAGGCACATCAAGCTAAAAACCCTGGGCCAGATCACTCTCATTAGATATCAGGTCTGCGGTGGGAGAAGCAAGGCAAGAAAACAAGCCATGCCCAGAGCCCTCCTTGCAGAGCAAAGATACTCTTCCAAGGGAAGTGGGCCACTGTCCCCATCCTAGCTCCAGAGCAATGGTGCAGAAGTTCTCCCCAGGGAAAAGGCATGCAGTAAGAGCAGAGAACTGAGTTTTGTAGCATTCCCTAAATAGACTGACTTTATGTGTAACATACAGTATGGAATTTCAGGCCTAAGTGTACTATTTTAAATAGTAGACATTTTTGAGCAATTAAGGCTAGTAGCTCCAGGATAGCAATAGCAAAAAATTATACCAGTTAGAGGTGCAAGTGTAGTTCGGTGGTAGAGTTCTCACTTGCCATGTGGGAGACCCAGATTCAATTCCTGGCCCATGCACTTCCAAAAAAAATCAACAATTGGTGCTGCAATAACAGGATAGACACGTGGAAAAAGAATGAAATGTGACCCCTATCATACAGCATACAAAAAATTGTATACAAGTTAGAAATTTAATAAGAGAGACCCAGGGAAGGAGACATCTAAGAAGAGCCCTCATGAGATTGGACCAAGTCACAAAAACTGGACTCAAAGTCTACCCCTGCAAAGAGCTCAACGTTAATTGGATCAGACTGTGGAGCAATAGATGCTTAAGAGAATTCTGATAATAGAGCAATAAGCTAACAATTAGGACTGAAAGGAAAAAAATTCTCTATCAAGAATATTACACCACTTCCGGAGAAGATGGCGGCTTAGTAAGACGCGCAGATCTTAGTTTCTTCTCCAGGACAGCTACTAGGGGAGTAGAAACGATATAGAACAACTCCCAAAGCCACAACAGAGATAAAAAAGACAGCGTACCCCATCCTGGAATGGCTGGCTGGCTGAGAGAAGCCGCTCGGGTGAGATCGCCGAGGCGCGCGGGCTTCACCAGATGGGGCGGCAAGCAGCCGGAGTCACTCCCTTCCCTTTCCCAGGCCAGCTGGGAGAATTGGAGAGGCGGTCCCTGAAACCGTGGCGGCTGGCACCCACACCACGCGCGGACCCCCGGACCAACTGAGAGAATTGGATCGGAAATCCCCAGGCCGCGGAGAACGGTGACGGGTGGGGGAGGCCCCTTCCAAACCCGTGACTCCCCGGGAACGTGCACTCTACTAGGCGGGCCGCTGCCGCTGGCGCCCTCCCGCCACGCTTGTCACCCCGGGCCGACTAGGAAATTCGGACGGGCGCTTTCCCGGGCTGCGGCGCCCAGCAACCCTCCCCACGTTCGGACCCCGGGCCGGCTCGCACTCTTCCAAGCCACTTCGGCTTAGCGAACCTCCCGGATGGCGAGAGTTTTCCAAAGTTAAAGGTCCCACAGCACCTTTTACTGGTGGGACCCGCAGACAAACGTGTGCCACGAGCGCCACCTACTGGGCAGGATAAGAAAAACAGAACCCAGAGATTTCACAGAAAAATCTTCCAAACTTTTGGATCCAATACCCAGGGAAATCTGTCTAAATGCGCAGACGCCAACAGAAGATAACGGATCACGCTCAAATAATTGAAAATATGGCCCAGTCAAAGGAACAAACCAGTAGTTCAAATGAGATACAGGAGCTGAGACAACTGATGCTGAATATACGAACAGAAATGGAAAACCTCTTCAAAAACGAAATCGATAAATTGAGGGAGGACATGAAGAAGACATGGGCTGAACATAAAGAAGAAATAGAAAAACTGAAAAAACAAATCACAGAACTTATGGAAGTGAAGGACAAAGTAGAAAAGATAGAAAAAACAATGGACACCTACAATGATAGATTCAAAGAGACAGAAGATAGAATTAGTGATTTGGAGGATGGAACATCTGAATTCCAAAAACAAACAGAAACTATCAGGAAAAGAATGGAAAAATTTGAACAGGGTATCAGGGAACTCAAGGACAATATGAAGCGCACAAATATACGTGTTGTGGGTGTCCCAGAAGGAGAAGAGAAGGGAAAAGGAGGAGAAAAACTAATGGAAGAAATTTTCACTGAAAATTTCCCAACTCTTATGAAAGACCTGAAATTACAGATCCAAGAAGTGCAGCGCACCCCAAAGAGATTAGACCCAAATAGGCGTTCTCCAAGACACTTACTAGTTAGAATGTCAGAGGTCAAAGAGAAAGAGAGGATCTTGAAAGCAGCAAGAGAAAAACAATCCATCACATACAAGGGAAACCCAATAAGACTATGTGTAGATTTCTCAGCAGAAACCATGGAGGCTAGAAGACAGTGGGATGATATATTTAAATTACTAAAAGAGAAAAACTGCCAACCAAGACTCCTATATTCAGCAAAATTGTCCTTCAAAAATGAGGAAGAAATTAAAACATTCTCAGACAAAAAGTCACTGAGAGAATTTGTGACCACGAGACCAACTCTGCAAGAAATACTAAAGGGAGCACTAGAGTCAGAACCGAAAAGACAGAAGAGAGAGGTATGGAGAAGAGTGTAGAAAGAAGGAAAGCCAGATATGATATATATAATACAAAAGGCAAAATGGTAGAGGAAAATATTATCCAAACAGTAATAACACTAAATGTTAATGGACTGAATTCCCCAATCAAAAGACATAGACTGGCAGAATGGATTAAAAAACAGGATCCTTCTATATGCTGTCTACAGGAAATACATCTTAGACCCAAAGATAAACATAGGTTGAAAGTGAAAGGTTGGGAAAAGATATTTCATGCAAATAACAACCAGAAAATAGCAGGAGTGGCTATACTAATATCCAACAAGTTAGACTTCAAATGTAAAACAGTTAAAAGAGACAAAGAAGGACACTATATACTAATAAAAGGAACAATTAAACAAGAAGACATAACAATCATAAATATTTACGCACCAAACCAGAATGCCCCAAAATATGTGAGGAATACACTGCAAACACTGAAAAGGGAAATAGACACAAATACCATAATAGGTGGAGACTTCAATTCCCCACTCTCATCAGTGGACAGAACATCTAGACAGAGGATCAATAAAGAAATAGAGAATCTGAATATTACTATAAAGGAGCTAGACTTAACATTTATAGGACATTACATCCCACAACAGCAGGATACACCTTTTTCTCAAGTGCTCATGGATCATTCTCAAAGATAGACCATATGCTGGGTCACAAAGCATGTCTTAACAAATTTAAAAAGATTGAAATCATACACAACACTTTCTCGGATCATAAAGGAATGAAGTTGGAAATCAATAATAGGCGGAATGCCAGAAAATTCACAAATACGTGGAGGCTCAACAACACACTCTAAACGAGTAGGTCAAAGAAGAAATTGCAAGAGAAATTAGTAAATACCTCGAGGCAAATGAAAATGAAAACACAACATATCATAACTTATGGGATGCAGCAAAGGCAGTGCTAAGAGGGAAATTTATTGCCCTAAATGCCTATATCAGAAAAGAAGAAAAGGCAAAAATGCAGGAATTAACTGTTCACTTGGAAGAACTGGAGAAAGAACAGCAAACTAATCCCAAAGCAAGCAAAAGGAAAGAAATAACAAAGATCAGAGCAGAAATAAATGAAATTGAAAACATGAAAACAATAGAGAAAATCAATAAGACCAGAAGTTGGTTCTATGAGAAAATCAATAAGATTGATGGGCCCTTAGATTGACAAAAAGAAGAAGAGAGAGGATGCAAATAAATAAGATCAGAAATGGAAGAGGAGACATAACTACTGACCTCACAGAAATAAAGGAGGTAATAACAGGATACTATGAACAACTTTACGCTAATAAATACAACAATTTAGATGAAATGGACAGGTTCCTGGAAAGACATGAACAACCAACTTTGACTCAAGAAGACATAGATGACCTCAACAAACCAATCACAAGTAAAGAAATTGAATTAGTCATTCAAAATTTTCCTAAAAAGAAAAGTCCAGGACCAGATGGCTTCACATGTGAATTCTACAAAACGTTCCAGAAAGAATTAGTACCAATTCTCCTCAAACTCTTCAAAAAAATCGAATTGGAGGGAAAACTACCTAATTCATTCTATGAAGCCAACATCACCCTCATACCAAAACCAGGCAAAGATATTACAAAAAAAGAAAACTACAGACCAATCTCTCTAATGAATATAGATGCAAAAATCCTCAATAAAATACTAGCAAATCGTATCCAACAACACATTAAAAGAATTATACATCATGACCAAGTAGGATTCATCCCAGGTATGCAAGGATGGTTCAACATAAGAAAATCAATTAATGTAATACACCATATCAACAAATCAAAGCAGAAAATTCACATGATCATCTCAATTGATGCAGAGAAGGCATTTGACAAGATTCAACATCCTTTCCTGTTGAAAACACTTCAAAAGATAGGAATACAAGGGAACTTCCTTAAAATGATAGAGGGAATATATGAAAAACCCACAGCTAATATCATCCTCACTGGGGAAAAATTGAAAACTTTCCCCCTAAGATCAGGAACAAGACAAGGATGTCCACTATCACCACTATTATTCAACATTGTGTTGGAGGTTCTAGCCAGAGCAATTAGACAAGAAAAAGAAATACAAGGCATCAAAATTGGAAAGGAAGAAGTAAAACTATCACTCTTTGCAGACGATATGATACTATACGTCGAAAACCCGGAAAAATCCACAACAAAACTACTAGAGCTAATAAATGAGTACAGCAAAGTAGCAGGTTACAAGATCAACATTCAAAAATCTGTAGCATTTCTATATACTAGTAATGAACAAGCTGAGGGGGAAATCAAGAAACGAATCCCATTTACAATTGCAACTAAAAGAATAAAATACCTAGGAATAAGTTTAACTAAAGAGACAAAAAACCTATATAAAGAAAACTACAAAAAACTGTTAAAAGAAATCACAGAAGACCTAAATAGATGGAAGGACATACTGTGTTCATGGATTGGAAGACTAAATATAGTTAAGATGTCAATCCTACCTAAATTGATTTACAGATTCAATGCAATACCAATCAAAATCCCAACAACTTATTTTTCAGAAATAGAAAAACGAATAAGCAAATTTATCTGGAAGGGCAGGGTGCCCCGAATTGCTAAAAACATCTTGAGGAAAAAAAACGAAGCTGGAGGTCTCGCGCTGCCTGACTTTAAGGCATATTATGAAGCCACAGTGGTCAAAACAGCATGGTATTGGCATAAAGATAGATATATCGACCAATGGAATCGAATAGAGTGCTCAGATATAGACCCTCTCATCTATGGACATGTGATCTTTGATACGGCAGTCAAGCCAACTCACCTGGGACAGAACAGTCTCTTCAATAAATGGTGCCTAGAGAACTGGATATCCATATGCAAAAGAATGAAAGAAGACCCGTCTCTCACACCCTATACAAAAGTTAACTCAAAATGGATCAAAGATCTAAACATTAGGTCTAAGACCATAAAACAGTTAGAGGAAAATGTTGGGAGATATCTTATGGATCTTACATCTGGAGGCGGTTTTATGGACCTTAAACCTAAAGCAAGAACACTGAAGAAGGAAATAAATAAATGGGAGCTCCTCAAAATTAAACACTTTTGTGCATCAAGGAACTTCATCAAGAAAGTAAAAAGACAGCCTACACAATGGGAGACAATATTTGGAAATGATATATCAGATAAAGGTCTAGTATCCAGAATTTATAAAGAGATTGTTCATCTCAACAACAAAAAGACAGCCAACCCAATTACAAAATGGGAAAAAGACTTGAACAGACACCTATCAGAAGAGGAAATACAAATGGCCAAAAGGCACATGAAGAGATGCTCAATGTCCCTGGCCATTAGAGAAATGCAAATCAAAACCACAATGAGATATCATCTCACACCCACCAGAATGGCCCTTATCAACAAAACAGAAAATGACAAGTGCTGGAGAGGATGCGGAGAAAGAGGCACACTTATCCACTGTTGGTGGGAATGTCAAATGGTGCAACCACTGTGGAAGGCAGTTTGGTGGTTCCTCAAAAAGCTGAATATAGAATTACCATATGACCCAGCAATACCATTGCTGGGAATCTACTCAAAGGAATTAAGGGCAAAAACTCAAACGGACATTTGCATACCAATGTTTATAGCAGCGTTATTTACAATTGCAAAGAGATGGAAACAGCCAAAATGTCCATCAACAGACGAGTGGCTAAACAAACTGTGGTATATACATACGATGGAATATTATGCAGCTTTAAGACAGGATAAACTTATGAAGCATGTAATAACATGGATGGACCCAGAGAACATTATGCTGAGTGAGTCTAGCCAAAAACTTACAGACAAATACTGTATGGTCCCAATGATGTGAATCAACATTCGAGAATAAACTTGGAATATGTCATTGGTAACAGAGTCCAGCAGGAGTTAGAAACAGGGTAAGATAATGGGTAATTGGAGCTGAAGGGATACAGACTATGCAACAGGACTAGATACAAAAACTCAAAAATGGACAGCACAATAATACCTAATTGTAAAGTAATCATGTTAAAACACTGAATGAAGCTGCATCTGAGCTATAGGTTTTTTTTTCTTTTTTTTACTATTATTACTTTTATTTTTTCTCTATATTAACATTCTATATATTTTTCAGTTATGTTGCTAGTTCTTCTAAACCGATGCAAATGTACTAAGAAATGATGATCATGCATCTATGTGATGATGGTTGCGTATGTAGAATGGTATAATTTCTAAATGTTGGGTTAATTTCTTTTTTTCCGTTAATTAAAAAAAAAAAAAAGAGAAGGGGTAATTGGAGCTGAAGGGATACAGACTGTACAACAGGACTGGATATAAAAACTCAGAAATGGACAGCACAATACTACCCAATTGTAATGCAATTATGTTAAAACACTGAATGAAGCTGCATGTGAGGTATAGGTTTTTTTTTTTCTTTCTATTATTGTTTTAATTCTTATTCTGTTGTCTTTTTATTTCTTTTTCTAAATCGATGCAAATGTACTAAGAAATGATGAATATGCAACTATGTGATGTTATTAAGAATTACTGATTGTACATGTAGAATGGAATGATTTCTAATTGTTTTGTTAATTCTTTTTTTAATTAATAAAAAAAAGAATATTACACCCTGCAATATTAAGTTTCAAAAAAGAAAGTATATACTTTGAATAGATTGTATGCTGTGTGACTATATCTCAATAAAATTGCATAAAAAAGGATAGTAGTATCACACAAGTTGGTGGAGTAGGAAGCTTAAGGAATCAGCCCTTCCACAGAAACAAATACTGAGTTGACAAGAATCATCACAATCAACTCTTTTGGAACTCTGGAATATAGTTAAACACTTGCAGCATCCAGGGGAGTGCTTGGTGAAGAAGGAGGCTGGTTAATTTCCATGAATTTCAGCATTTGTGTGGCAGCTCCCATCTGCCATACACCCAGCGGTACCATAGGCAGCTGTGGAAATGGTGAACAAAGTTCTTTCTGCAGCTTGCTGGCACCAGGTTGGACAATACACCTTGTCCTCCAAAGATCAGGGTTCTGTGTTTTGATCCACCTAGAGACTCAAAAAGGACCGGGACAGAGCTGGCCATTGGAAACCATGGGCAAAGAAGTAAAAGAAAAAAGGAAGGAACTCAGATGAACTATGTATGAACTAGTAGAGGATATTGATAAAAGGAGAGAAATTATAAATAGGAACCAAAGAGAAAGTCTGGAGTATGAAAGTACAATAACTGGAGTGAAAGATTTGCTGGACATTTTCAACAACAGATTTGAACAGGCAGAAGAAAGAAGCAGTAAACTTGAAGACAGGATCATCCGGTCAAAGGAGCAGAAAGAAAAAATAATGAAGAAAAGTGAACAGAGCCTAATAGATGTGTGGGGCACCATCAACCAGACCAACATATGTATCATGGGAGTACAGAAGGAGAACAGAGACAGAGAAGGGGGAGGAAGAATATTGAAGAAATAATGACAAAACTTCCCAAATATGATGAAAGATATGAATATACCTTCCAAGATCTCAAGGAAAACCAGGCAAGATAAACTCAAAGAGATCCACAATAAGGCACTTATAATCAAACTGTCAAAGTTAAACCAATTAGGAGAATGTAGTACTGGCATAAGAGTAGACATATAGATCCATGGAATAGAATTGAGCATCTGAATACAAGACCTTACATTCATGGTGAATTAATTTTTGACAATAATATGGGGAAAGAATAATCGTTTCAATAATTGGTGCTAGGAATACTAGGTAATATGCAAAATAATGACACCATACCCTCCCTCATGCCATACCCAAAAATAAAATAGATCATTGGCTTAAATGTAAAAGCTAAAACTGTAAGAGTCTTAGAACACATTGGAGTAAATCTTCATGCCCTTAAGTTATAGGCAGTGGTTACTTAGATATGACACCAAAAGTGTGAACAAGCTACAAATACTTTTGTACTTTAAAGGATGCCTTCAAAAAAAAGTGAAAAAACAGCCAACAGAATGAGAGAAAATATTTGCAATTTATATATTTGATAAGGGCCTTTTATCTATCTTGTATTAATACAAAAAAAGCTAAGTAAAAATGGCAAAGAACAGATACTTCTTCAAGGGAGATATAGAAGTGATCAGTAGGCAACATGAGAAGATGTTTAATATCATTCAGGGAAATACTTATCAAAACTACGTGGAGATAGCACTTCAGACCCACTGGAGTATCAAAATGTCAGATATTAACAAGTTTGTGGAGAACTTGAATCCTTCATACACTGTTGATGGAAATGTAAAATGGTGCAGCCACTTTGGAAAACAGTTTGGCAGTTCCTTAATAGGTTAAACAAATGATCCAGTGATTCTGTAGAGTTTACACCCAAGTGTAATGAAAACATAAGTACACACAAAACTAGTACACAAATGCTCATAGCAGCATTATTTACAATAGCCAAAAAAAATGGAAACATCCCAAATGCTTATTAAGTGATGAATGGAGAAACAAAATGTGATATAAACATAAAATAGAATATTATTTGGCAATCAAAAAGAATTAAGTTCTGATAGGTGTTACATAGAAATACAAGTGCTAAGTAAAAAGAGCCAGACACAACAGACCACATATTGTGTGATTCCATTTCTATTCACAACATGGCCAGAATAAGCAATCTATAGAGACATAAAGTAGGCTAGTTATTTCCCAAGGCTTGGAGGATGGAAGCAAGGGGAATAGGGAGAGAAAGCTAGGAGGTACAAGAGTTTCTTTCAGGGGTGATGAAAATGCTCAAAATCAGATTGTGAAGATGTTTGGATGACTTTATGAATATGCTAGGAACCCCTGAATTATGTGCTTTCAATGGGTAAAATATATAGTATGTGAATTACATCTTAAAGCAATTTCTAAAGAACAAGAGCCTTCTTCTATATTAGCAATAACAAATTAGAAAATGCAGTAGATATAGAAAGGTCTCAATAAATGGTCCTATCTCCATGTTAATAGATATGATGACATTTTAAATGTATCAGTTATCCCACAAATTGATGTATAAATTAAACTCAATTTTGATGAAAACCCTAACAGGATAGGTGGGGGAAGGGAACAGAATTGACAAAGTGATTCTGAAAGGTCAGAAAGATTTTTCTCCAATGTTTTCTTCTAGAGGGTCTAATAATTTCAGCCTTTAGATTTGTATCTATAATTCAATAATTTTTGGATGAAGTATATCGGAATTCATTTTTTCTGTATAGATAGGCAGTTATTTAGCAACCTTTGCTGAAAAGACTTTCTTTCCCCCATTTTGAATTGCTTTGACACCTGTGTCAGAAATCAGTTGGCAGGGGTGCAAAGGTAGTTTGGTGGTAGAATACTCGCTGCCATGCGGGAGACCTGGGTTAGAGTCCCATTCCATGTGCTTCCCAAACAACAACAAAACAAACCAACAAGCAAAACAAAAAAATTCAACAAATGGTGTTACAATAACGGGATACTTACATGGAAAAATAATGAAATGTGACTCCGCCATACAGCATACAAAAAGAATAAATAAATTGGCATTATGTGAGTAGATTTATTTCTGAACTTCCTATTCTGTTTATAATTTATATCTCTATCCAAAACCACATTTTCTTGATTACTATAGCTTTATAATGATCTCTCTACCAGGTCTTTCTTCTTTTTCAACATTGTTTTGGTACATGAGCATTTGCTTTTCCATATAAATTTTAGAATCATCTGGTCAATTTCTTAAAAAAAATGCCTTCTGGAATTTTCATTGGTATTTCCTTAATTCTGTAGCTCAGCAGGAGAATTAACAACTTGACAATATCAAATCTTTTAATTTATACAACCCTTAATTTATCTCAATAATATTTTATTGTTTGTATAGTACAGGTCTTGCATATATGTTTTGATAAATTTAGTCCTAATCATATTTTTTTCTTTTTTTTTTGTATGGTGTATGGTGGGAGTTACAATTCATTCTTTTTCCATGTGAGTATCCTGTTATTGCAGCACAATTTGTTGATTTTTTTTTTTTTTTTTTTGGAAGGGGTAAATGCACAGGCCAGCAATCGAACCTAGGTCTCTCACATGGCAGGTGAGAATTCTACCACAGAACTACCCATGCACCCTAGTCTAATCATTTTTATACTATTGTTTTTATATTATTGTAAATGAGTTTTTAATGTTTTTAATTTTTCAGTGCAATTTTATTGAGATATATTCACACAATACAATCCATCCAAAGTATACAATCAGTGGTTCACAGTTTGGTCACATAGTTATGCATTCATGTCTTTAGAACATTTGCATTACTCCAGAAAAAGGAATAAAAAGGAAAAAAAACCCCAAACCATCCCATACCCCACACCCCTCCCTCTTATTGGCCGCTAGCCCAATTTTAAGACTTACGATGGAGGTAAGTTAACTAAGATAGTGTAGCATTTATATCAGTGGAACAAAACAAACATACAAACACAGGCAACTGAATTTTCTTTCTTTTCAATATAGTTATACAATCAATATTTAAGATCAGGGCTGCTGGATTACAGTTCAACAAATTCAGGTATCTGGCATAGGATCAGTCTGGAGGGCTTAAGTTTCTGAAAAATAAACTAAGAAAAAACTTCTATAGAGACTTAGATAGAGCCCAGGGCACTCCTTAGAGTTTCCAGGAATACTGTTGGTTGGGACTCGGCTTATTGTAGTTCGCAACATCTGGCGAAGGCGCATACGAGCAACCTCCAGAAAAACCTTTCGACTCTATTTGAAATCACTTAGCCACTGCTATTATGTTTTTAGAGTCTATTAAAATAACTTTTTAATGTTTTAAATTTTAAGTTCCAATAGTTTGTTGCTACTGTTAGAAGTGTGATTGATTTTTGTATATTGACCTTGTCACTGTGATCCTGCTAAATTCATTTATTGGTTCTAATAATTTTCTATATACATGACCATATTTTTCTACAAGTGAATACAATTTTGTTTCTTCCTCTCCAATCTGTGTGCCTTTTCTTTTCTCTACTTAGATTCAGTAAAATGTTAACACTGTTACTTATCACTATCTTGGAAGGAAACCATCCAAGTATGATGTTGAGTGTGATATGACATTGATGCCTTTTATTAAGTTGAAGTTCTATTCTAAATTTGCTTAAGAGTTTTAATCATGAAGAGTATTACATCTTATCCAATGCTTTTTTCTGTATCTTCTGAGATGATCATATGACTTTTCTTTATTATATGTTAATATAGTGAATTATATTGATAGAAATTCACATTTTAACCTTGCATTAGCAAGATTAGTCTCAATGGTCATGGCATAGTATCATTTTAATATATTGCTGGGTCTGATTTGCCAACGTTTTGCTTAGCATAAATTTTACCAAGGTTCATGAGAGATACTGATCTATAATTTTCTTTTGTTATAATATCTTTGTCTGGTTTTGGTATCAGGGCAATATTGACCTCATAGAAAAAACTGAAAAGTGTTAACACCTCTTTCTGTTTTCTGAAATAGATTGTGTAAACTGGGTATTAATTATTTGTTAAATATTTTATAAATACACCTGCAAAGCCATCTAGGCCTGAAGTGTTCTTTGTAGAAAGTTTTGAAGTTATTCATTAAATTTTTTAATATGTATAGGGCTATTCAGATTTCTATTTTTCCTTGAAATAATTTTGATAATTTGCATCTTTCAAGGAATTTTGTTATTTCCTCTTAGTTTTCAGATTTATTGGCACTGTTCATACTATTCCTTGATTACCTTTTTTAATGTCTGTAGGATCTGTAGTGATCTTTAATTCCTGGTATTAGAATTTTTATCTTCTTTCTTGATTAGTCTACTTAAAGATATATCAATTTAGTTGTTTTTTCCCCAAAAAGTCAGATTTAGTTGTATTGATTTTCTCATATTTCTTTTTCACTAAGTTCTCTCATCTTTATGAGTTCCTACTTTGTACTTTGCTTTAATTTAATTTGTCATTTTCTGCCTTTTCAAGGTGGAATTTCGATTATTGTTATAAGCCTTCTTTTCTAACAATAACATTTACAGCTATAAATTCCCTTTTCAGTCTGTATAACAGCATATTGCAAATTTTGCTTTATTGTGTTAATATTGATATTCAGTTAAAAACATTTCCTAATTTCCCTTGTGATTTAATTCTTTGACCTTTGTGGTTATTCTGAAGTTATTATTTCAATGCCAAATATTTAAGAATTCTCCAACTAGAAGTTAGGTTAGGAGGGCCAAGGTGGGATTAAGGAATGGACAGTTAATGCTTAAATTGTACAGAGTTGCTGTTTAGGGTAATAAAAAAGATTTGGTAATGGATAGAGGTGATGGTAGCACAACATTGTGAATGTAATTAATGGCATTGAATTATATGTTTGCATGTGGTTAAGGGGGAAATTTTAGGTCATGTATATGTTATCAGAATACATTTTTTTTTAAACCCATAGAGTTGCAGGGCAAGATGGCACCATAGCGAGGTGTGGAATTAAGTTTGTCCTCCAGCACAACTAGTAAGTAGCCATGAATTGGAGGGAACAACTTCTAGGGAGAAATCAATGATCAGACACACAGTGTGCCCCAGTCTGAACCAGGTGGAATGGCTGAGATCCACACAGAACTGTAAGTTTCCCAAGCCACAGAGACTGGTGCCTCTCCCCCATGAGCACAGCAGGCTGGATCCCTGAGGGGAGAGGAAACAGACTTTACTATTAGCAAGGAGTTAGCTCTACCAAGCCCCAATTGCAGAATTATTAACAAATTCAGACTACCAGAGATAGGGCCTAAGCATGGAAAAACCTGGAGTAAGCACTAAAGGAACCAGGAGTTTTCACCTTGGCAGAGAGGGGGTAGGACTGATAGGAAAACATTTTTAAAAAACAGAGGCTTTTTTAGTTGGACAGCACAAAATACTGGAAAAGGGCTGGACCCCAAGAAAAGGGGACACATGGAGCCCGGCAACACATACAGCCACATACCAACTCCAGCTCTTGATTGGCAAACACAGGGAACTAAAGTCCGGCTCTGGAAAGGCTTTTTTTCTTTGCTTTTTGTTTGCTGTTTGTTTTTTACTTCTTAACAGCTCATTCGCTAGAACTGTTAAGCACTATCAGGCTCCAGCACTGCCCCAGGAAAGGGCAGAAGTAAGGCATGACTGAGAGACATAGAAATTAGTCAGGTGAAAGGGGATAATTCCCTAAAGGGCATATCTTCTCCAAGAAAAGAGGGACAGGACCAGCTCAACTGGAGGCCCTTCTTCAGAGAATTGAGGCCCCAGGGGCTGGAAAACAGAAGCAATCAAAGTTCACCCACTACACTACCTCAGCCTTTCTTAACCACACCACTGGCAGAGAGAAGCTGCTAAAGTTAAAGGCACAATGTCACTTTATGCTGGTGGGGAGCTGCAGGCTGACAAACATCACATGCTGGGCAGGACAGGAAAAGCACAGAATCTAGAGACTTCATAGGAAAGTCTGGCAACCTACTGTATCCCACCCTCAGGGAAACTTAATACTGGCTACTCTTTCCTCCTGACACATGGGCCTGTCTGATCTGGGAAAATCTGACTGGAATTGATAATATCTGAGGAGGCTTACCTCAAAAAATAAATGTTCTATATAGTCAGGGCAAGAAACAGAAAAACAAGTACTGAAAATTTCTGATCATTTAAACAGAACCTATGCTAGAGGTTCCAACAAGAAAAGCCTAGGTAAAATAGTGAAAATTGAAAACAACCTCCAGAATAAACTAATTATGAAAATCAAATGCCTAGATGCCAGCAAAAAATAATGAGTCATGCTAGAAAAATTGAGGATATGGCCCAGTCAAAGGAACAAACAAATATTTCAATGAGATGCAGGAATTGAAACAACTAATTGAACCTGCAAAATCTCATCAAATATCAAATCAATAAGTTGAAGGAGGATGTAAAGAAGATATATCCTCTTAAAGAAGAACTTGAAAGTTTGAAAAAACAAATCACAGAACTTGTGGGAATGAAAGGCACAACAGAAGAGATGAAAAACACAACGGAAACCTACAACAATAGATTTGAAGTGGCAAAAGAAAAGGATTAGTTAACTAGAGGACAGGACATCTGAAATCTGACACACAAAAGAATATATAGGGAAAAGTATGGAAAACTATGAGCAGGGTCTCAGGAAACTGACAATATGACGCATACGAATATCTGTGTTACGGGTTTCCCAGAAGGAGAAGAGAAGGGAAAAGGAGCAAAAGACTAATGGAGGAAATAATCACTGAAAATTTTCCATCACTTATGAAAGACATAGAATTACAGATCCAAGAAATGCAGAATATTAATAGATTAGATCCAAATTGACCTAAACTCCAAGACAAAACAGTCTTACAAATCAGATTGTTAAATATCAAAGACAAAGAGAATTTTGAAAGCAGCAAGAGAAAAACAACCCATCACATAGAAGACTATGTGTGGACTTCTCAGCAGAAAACATGGTGGATATATTTAAGATTCTGAAAGAGAAAAGCTGCCAACTAAGAATTCTATGCCAAGCAAAACTGTGCTTCAAAAATGAGGGGAGATAAAAATATTTTCAGAGAAACATTCACTGAAAGAATTTGTGACTAAGACACTGCCTTTGCAAGAAATACTAAAGAGAGAACCATAGGCAGATAGGAAAAGACAGGAGAGAGAGAGGTGGAGAAAAGAATAGAAATACAAACTATCATTAAAGATAAAAAGAGAAAAAAATTAGATATGACATATAAAATCCAAAAGACAAAATGGTAGAAGAAAGTACTGCCTTTACGGTAATAACATTATATGTTAATGGGTTAAACAATGGTTGTATAATGACATAGATTTTGCAGTGTGACTGTGTGATTGTGAAAACCTTGTGTCTGATGCTCCTTTTATCTATGGTATGGACAAGTGAGTAAAACGTGGATTAAAAATAAATAATGGGGGGAACAAATGTTAAGATAAATTTAGTAGATTGAAATGCTAGTGATCAATGAAAGGGAGTGATAAGGGATATAGAAAAAATAGGGGAAACAAAGGCTGAAATATATTGGGTAGATGGAAGTACTAGCTATCAATGAGAGGGAGGGGCAAGAGATATGGTATATATGAAATTTTTTCTTTCTTCTTTTTATTTCTTTTTCTGAATTGATGGAAATATTCTAATGAATGATCATGGTGATGAGTATACAACTATGTGATGATATTGTGCATTACTGATTATATACCAAAATAGAATGATCATATGATAAGAATGTTCATTTTTGTATTTGTTATATTTAAAAAAAATTTTTTTTAATCCCCAGTGAAAAGACATAGACTGGCAGAATGGATTAAAAAACAGGACCCATCTATATGCTATCTACAGGAGACTCACTTTAGACCCAAGGACAAAAATAGGTTGAAAGTAAAAGGCTGGAAAAAAATATTTTGCACAAACAACTACCTGAAAAGAGGAGGGGTAGCTATATTAATATCCAACAAATTAGACATCAAATGTAAACCAATTAAAAGAAACAAAGAAGGACACTATGTACAATAAAAGGAACAATTCAACAAGAAGACATAACAATCATATATATTTATGCACCAAGCCAGAATGCTCCAAAAAATACATGAGGCAAACACTAACAGCACTGAAGGGAGAACTAGAGACCATAACTAGTTTGACAATGTTATATCCATTGATATACAATGTTATATCCAATGGTATATAACATTCTTTTTTCTTTTTATTTCTTTTTCTGAATTGATGGAAATATTCTAATGAATGATCATGGTGATGAGTATACAACTATGTGATGATATTGTGCATTACTGATTATATACCAAAATAGAATGATCATATGATAAGAATGTTCATTTTTGTACATTCTCTGTGTACATCAATTCTCTGTGTACATCAATGGATATAACAACTGGAAAGAGGATCAATAAGGAAACAGAGATTTCAGTAATACAATAAAAGAGCTAGACTTAACAGGCATTTATAGAACAAATAAATGTTCAAAGCAAAATAGGATGCACATTTTTCTCACGTACTCATAGATCATTGTCAAAGATAGACCGTAAGCTGGGGCACAGAGCAAATCGCAAAAAAACAATATTATACAAAATACTTTCTTATATCATAATGCAATGAAGTTGGAAATCAATAACAGGCAATGACCAGAAAATTCACAAATATATGGATGCTAAACAACATACTCTTAAACAACCAGGAGGTCAAAGAAGAAATTATGAGAGAAATCAGTAAATAGCTTGAGGCAAATGAAAATGAAAACACAACATATGAAAATGTATGGAATGAAGCTAAGGTGGTGCTGAGAGGGAAATGTGTCACCTTAAATGCCTGTGTTAAAAAGGAAGAAAGACCTGCACAAGCCAAAAAAAAAAAAGGAGAAAGAGCAAAAATAGAGAACTTACCTGTTCACCTGAAACAACTACAGAAAGAACAGCACACTAACCTCAAAGCAAATAAAAGAAATAACAAGGATTAGAGCAAAAATAAATGAAATTTACAACAGGAAAATAATGATGAAAATCGACAAAACCAGAAGTTGGTTCTTTAAAACAGTAAAATCAGTGGACCCTTAGCTAGGCTGTCAAAGAAAGAGAGAGAGAATGCAATTAAATAAAATCAGAAATAGAAGAGGGGCATAATGACAGACCCCACAGAAAAAAAAGGAGGTAATGAGAGGATGCTATGAACCAGTAAATTAGACAATATAGATTAAGTAAACAACTCCTAGAAAGGCGTGAACAACCAACATTGACTTGAGAAAAAAATAGACAATGTCAACAAACAATCAGAAGTAAAGAGATTGAATCAGTCATCCAAAAACTCCCAAAAAAGAAAGTTCAGGATGAGACAGCTTCCCATGTGAATTCCACCAAGCATACAAGAAAGAATGAATACCAATCCTGCTCAAACTCTTCAAAAATACTGAAGAGGAATGAAAGGTATCTAAATCATTCTATGAAGCCAACATCAACCCTAACCCTGCTTCTCTAGTATATATCTTATATATATCTTAATCCTTTGCCCCAGGCCTCTTCAACGTAATGGTTTCTAACATTGCTTTAGCAAGTTTGCAAGGTTACTTGCAAGGTTACATGCATGGCAAGTTCTGCATGCAGGTCCTTCTGCATGAACCATGTATCCTGGTTCAGTCATTCAGACTGCCACTAAATTGATTGTCATTGGATATTCAGGCACTCCAGTGAAGAACAGGGTCAGGGAACCCATAGGGAGAGCACAGGTTGGCTTCACACAGTGCTGGAGAGGGTTGAGGGGCAATCAAGGGTTCCACAAGCTTCTCCAAGTTTCTTTTTTTAGGTGCATGGTCTGGGAATCAAACCTATATCTGCCATGTTTCAGGCGAGCATTCTACCACTGAACTACCCATGGACCCTCCAACTATTTTTAAAGCTGCTTTTCCTTGATTCAGCACTCACCCAATTATCGCAACCCTTTGTTTTACCGAGTTGTTTTTTTTTTAACTTTCTTTTTAAAATTTTTTTGTGTTTTTTAAAAACATACAAACACAAATATTCTTAACATATTCCATTCTTGTTATATGATCAGTGACTCACAATATCATCACATAGTTGTATATTCATCACCATGATCATTTCTTAGAACATTTGCATCACTCCAGAAAAAGAAATAAAAAGAAAAAAGAAAAAACCCATACACCCCATACCGTTTACCCCTCCCTCTCATTGACCACTAGTGTTTCCATCTACCCAATATATTTTAGGCTTTGTTCTCTCTATTTTTTTCTATACCCCTTGCCCCTGATTTTCATTGGTCGGTCACTAGTATTTCAATCTACTCAATTTATTTTAACATTTGTTCCTCCTATTATTTATTTATTTTAATTCATATGTTTTACTCATCTGTCCATACCATAGATAACAGGAGCATCAGACACAAGGTTTTCATGATCACATAATCATATTGCAAAAGCTATATCATTATACAATCATCTTCAAGAAACATGGCTACTGGAACACAGCTCTACATTTATAGACACTTCCCTCTAGCCTCTCTAATACATCTTAAGCTAAAAAGGTAATATCTATATAATGTGCAAGAATAACCTCCAGGATAACCTCTCGACTCTATTTGAAATCTCTCAGCCATTGACAATTTATTTTGTCTCATTTCTCTCTTCTCCTTTTTGGTTGAGATGGTTATCTCAATCCCTTGATGCTAAGTACCAGCTCATTCTAGGATTTCTGTCCCACGTTTCCAGGAAGGTTTCCGCTCCTCGGAGTCATGTCCCATGTAGAGAGGGGTAGGGCAGTGAATTTGCTTGTTGTGTTTGCTGAGAGAGAGGCCATATCTGAGCAACAAAAGAGGTTCTCTGTGGGTAGCCCTTAAGCCTAGTTTTAAGTAGACTTAGCCTATCCTTTGTGGGGATAAGTTTCATATGAACAAACTCCAAGATTGAGGGCTTGGCCTATTGCTTTGGTTGTCCCCACTGCTTTTGAGAATATCCAGAAATCTCCAAATAGGGAAGTTGAATTTTTCCCCTTTCTAACCATTCCCCAAAGGGGCTTTGCAAATACTTCTTTATTCACTCCTCAAATTACTCTGGGATTTATGGGGGCATCACACTGGACAATCCTACAAAATCTTATGCTTTATTCAAGGTTCCTTGTACTTATGGTGTTCAAGTAACATGTCCATATAAGTTATATTAGGGAATGCACTAGTCAAAATATAAATTTTGTACAAAAAAAAAACATTTTTTTGCTTTAGTCTCACAAAGAAGTTGAAGTTTTAAAATATGAATGACTATCTATCTTCAACACCCTGCAATACTGACACTCCTTTGTTCTTCATGCAAAAACATTTTTTAATTTGTACATTTAGTCACTATCATTGTACAGTCTAGGCATTCCTAGATCATACCATCTCAGTCTTTATCATCCATTTTTCCTTCTGGTTTAATGTGTGCCCCCAGCCCTCCTCCCTCTATCCTTCTCACATCCAGCTTCATTCAGTGTTCTTACATTATTGTGCTACAACCAGGTAGTATTGTGCTATACATTTCTGAATTTTTACAGTCAGTCCTGTTGTACAATCTGTATCCCTTCAGGGTCCAGTTACCCAATATCTACCCTGTTTCTATCTCCTGATAACCTCTGTTCTTAACTGAAATGCTCCAAGTTCATTCATTAATGTTAGTTCATATCAATGAGACCATACAGTATTTGTCCTTTTGTTTCTGGCTAATCTCACTCAGCATAATATCCTTAAGGCCCATCCATGTTATTATATGCTTTATGACTTTATTATGTCTTAAAGCTGAGTAATATTCCATTGTATGTATATACCACAGCTTGTTTAGCCTCTCATCTGTTAATGGACATTTGATCTGTTTCCATCTCTTGGCAATTGTAAATAATGTTGCCATAAACACCGGTGTGCAAATGTCCATTTGTGTCCTTGCCCTTGTGTCCTCTGAATAGATACCTGGAAATGGTGTTGCTGGGTCATATGGCAGTTCTATACTTAGCTTCCTGAGGAGCCACCAAACTGCCTTGCACAGCAGTTGTAACATTTTACATTCCCACCAACAGCGGATAAGTGTGCCTTTTCCCCCATATCCTCTCCAGCACTTGCCATTTTCTGTCTTAATGATAATGGCCATTCTGGTGGGTGTGATATCTCGTGGTTTTGATTTGCATTCCCCTAATAGCCAGGGAAGTTGAGCATCTTTTCATGTGCTTTTCAGCCATTTGTATTTCCTCTTCTGGGAAGTGTCTGTTCATGTCTTTTGCCTATTTTGTAATTGGGTTATTTGTCTTTTTGTTCTTGAGTTGAACAATCTCTTTATATATTCTGGATACTAGACTCTTATCTGATATGTCATTTCCAAATATTGTCTCCCATTGTGTAGGCTGTCTTTTTACTTTTTTGACTAAGTTCTTTGATGCACAGAAGGGTTTAATTTTAAGGAGTTCCCATTTATCTATTTTTTTCTTAAGTGCTCATGCTTTGGGTGTAAGGTCTAGGAAATTGCCTCCTATTATAAGATTTAAAAGATATTTCTATACATTTTCTTCTATAAGTTTTATGGTCTTAGATCTAATATTTCGGTCTTTGATCCATTTTGAGTTAATTTTTGTATATGGTGAGAGATATGGATCCTCTTTCATTCCTTTGCATGTGAATATCCAATTCTCCAAGCACCATTTATTGAAGAGACTGTTTTGTCCCAGGTGAGTTGGCTTGACTGCCTTTTCAAAGATCAGTTGTTTATAGATGAGAGGGTCTATATCTGAACACTATTTGATTCCATTGGTATATCTATCTTTATGTCAGTGCTATGCTGTTTTGGCCACTGTAGTTTCATAATAAGCCTTAAAGTCAGATAGTGTGAGACTTCCAACTTCATTTTTCTTTCTCTGGACATTTTTAGCTATTTGAGGCACCCTGCCCTTCCAGATAAATTTGGTTATTGGTTTTTCTACTTCTGAAAAGTAAGTTTTGGGGATTTTAACTGGTATTGCATTGAATCTATAAATCAATTTAGGTAGAATTGACATCTTAACTATATTTAGTCTTCCAATCCATGAACATGGTATGCCCTTCCGTTAATTTAGGTCTCCTGTGATATTGTTTAGCAACTTTTTTATAATTTCTTTGTATAGGTCTTTTGTGTCCTCTGTTAAGTTTGTTCTTAAATATTTTATTCTTTTGGTTGCAAATGTAAATGGAATTTTTTTCTTTATTTCTCTCTCAAATTGCTCATTACTAGCGTATAGAAACACTGAAGATTTTTGTGTGTTGCTCTTTTAACCGACCACTTTGCTGTATTTATTTATTAGCCCTGGTAGTTTTGCTGTGGATTTTTCGGGGTTTTCAACATATAGTTTCATATCTGCAAACAGTGAGAGTTTTACTTTTTCCTTTCCAATTTTGATGCCTTCTGTTTCTTTTTCTTGTCTGGCTAGAACTTCCAACACAATGTTGTATCATAATGGTGATAGTGGACATCCTTGTCTTGTTCCTGATCTTAGGGGGAAATCTTTCAGTTTTTCTTCATGGAGGATGATATTAATGTGGGATTTTCATATATTCCCTTTATCTTGTTGAGGAAGTTACCTTCTATTCCTACCCTTTGAAGTGTTTTCAACAAGAAAGGATGCTGAATTTTGTCAAATGCCTTTTCTGCATCAATCGAGATGCTCATGTGGTTTTTCTGCTTTGATTTGTTGATATGGTGTATTAAATTAATTGATTTTCTTATGTTGAACCATCCTTGCATACCTGGGATGAATCCTACTTGATCATGATATATAATTCTTTTAATGTGCTGCTGGGTTCAATTTACAAGAATTTCGTTGAGGATTTCTGCATCTATATTCATTAGAGAGATTGGTCTGTAATTTTCTTTTCTTGTAGTATCTTTGTCTGGCTTGCTATGAGGGCATTGTTGTCTTCATAGAATGAGTTAGGTAGCCTTCCCTTCTCGTCAGTATTTTTGAAGAATTTGAGCAGGATTGGTATTAATTATTTCTTGAATGTTTGGTAGGATTCACATGTGAAGCCATCTGGTACTGAACTTTTCTTATTAGGGAGCTTCTTAATGACTGATTCAGTTTCTTTACTTGTGACTGGTTTGTTGAGGTCATCTATTTATTCTAAAGTCAATGTTGACTGCTCATGCCTTTTTAGGAAGCTGTCCATTTCATATACATTGCCTGGTTTATTAGCCTAAAGTTTTTCATAGTATCCTCCCATTACCTCCTTTATTTCTGTGGGGACAGTAGTTATGCCTTCTCTTCCATTTCTGATTTTATTTATTTGCATCCTCTCTCTTATTTTTGTCAACTTTGCTAAGGGTTCATCAATTTTATTGATTTTCTCATAGAACTAACTTCTGGTTTTGTTGATTTTCTCAATTCTTTTTATGTTCTCAATTTCATTTATTTCTGCTCTAATCTTCGTTATTTCTTTCCTTTTACTTGCTTTGGGGTTAGTTTGTTGTTCTTTCTCTAGTTCTTCCAAGTGCACTGTTAATTCCCCGATTTTCGCTCTTTCTCTTTTTTGATATAGGCATTTAGAGCAATAAATTTCCCTCTTAGCACTGCCTTTGCTGCATCCTGTAAATTTTGATATGTTGTTTTTCACTTTCATTTGCCTCAAAATACTTACTGATTTCTTTTATAATTTCTTCCTTGACCCACTGGTTGTTTAAGACTGTGTTGTTGAGCCTCCATATATTTGTGAATTTTCTGGCCCTCTGCCTATTATTGATTTCCAACTTCATTCCTTTCTGATCTGAGAAAGTGTTTCTATGATTTCAATCTTTTTAAATTTATTGAAACTTGCTTTGTGACCCAGCATGTGATCTATCCTTGAGAATGATCCATGAGCACTTGAAAAAAAAGGTGTATCCTGCTATTGTGGGGTGTAATTTTCTATAAATATCTGTTGAATCTAGTCTTTTTATTGTGTTATTCAAATTTTCTGTTTCTTTATTGATCCTCTGTCTAGATGTTCTGTCTGTTGATGAGAGGGGGGATTGAAGTCTCCAACTATAATGGTAGATGTGTCTATTTCTCTTTTCAGTGTTTTCTTTATGTATTTTGGAGCACTCTTACTCAGTGCATAAATATTTATGATTGTTATGTCTCCTTATTGAATTTTTCCTTTTATTAATTCATAATGTCTTATCTTTGTCTCTTTTAATTGCTTTACATTTGAAGTCTAATTTGTTGGATATTAGTACAGCTACTCTTGCTCTTTTCTGATTGTTGTTTGCATGAAATATCTTTTCCAAACCTTTCATTTTCAACCTGTGTTTGTCCTTGGGTCTAAAATACATTTCATATAGACAGCGTATAGATGGGTTCTGTTTTTTAATCCATTCTGCCAGTCTATGTCTTTTGGTTTCAGAATTTAACCCATTAACATTTAGTGTTATTACTGTAAGGGCAGTACTTTCTTCTGCCATTTTGCCTTTTGGATTTTTTTTTTAATTTTTTTTTTATTAATCAAAAAAAAAAGAAATTAACACAACATTTAGAAATCATTCCATTCTACACATGCACTCAGTAATTCTTAGTATCATCACATAGATGTATGATCATCATTTCTTAGTACATTTGCATCGATTTAGGAAAAGAACTAGCAAAACAGCAGAAAAAGATATAGAATGTTAATATAGAGAAGAGAATTAAAATAATAATACTAATCAAAAAATATATATATATATAAAAAGGAAAAAGAAAAAAACAAAAACAAAAGATACAAACAAACAAACAAACAAACAAAAAACTATATTTCAGGTGCAGCTTCATTCAGTGTTCCAACATAGTTACATTACACTTAGGTATTATTGTGCTGTCCATTTTTGAGTTTTTGTATCTAGTCCGGTTGCACACTCTGTATCCCTTCAGCTCCAATTACCCATTATCTTACCCTGTTTCTAACTCCTGCTGGTCTCTGTTACCAATGATATATTCCAAGCTGATTCTCGAATGTCGGTTCACATCGGTGGGACCATACAGTATTTGTTCTTTAGTTTATGGCTAGACTCACTCAGCATAATGTTCTCTAGGTCCATCCATGTTATTACATGCTTCATAAGTTTAGTCTGTCTTAAAGCTGCATAATATTCCATCGTAGGTATACACCACAGTTTGTTTAGCCACTCGTCTGTTGATGGACATTTTGGCTGTTTCCATCTCTTTGCAATTGTAGATAATGCTGCTATAAACACTGGTGTGCAAATGTCCGTCTGTGTCTTTGCCCTTAAGTCCTTTGAGTAGATACCTAGCAGTGGTATTGCTGGGTCGTAATCCATTCTGCCATTCTATGTCTTTTGATTGGGAAATTCAGCCCATTAACTTTTAGTGTTATTACTGTTTGGATAATATTTTCCCCTACCATTTTGGCTTTTGTATTATATATATCATATCTGATTTTCCTTCTTTCTACACTTTACTCCATACCTCTCTTCTGTCTTTTCATATCTGACTCTAGTGCTCCCTTTAGTATTTCTTGCAGAGCTGGTCTCTTGGTCACAAATTCTCTCAGTGACTTTTTGTCTATAAATGTTTTAATTTCTCCTTCATTTTTGAAGGACAATTTTACTGGATATAGAAGTCTTGGTTGGCAGTTTTTCTCTTTTAGTAATTTAAATATATCATCCCACTGTCTTCTAGCTTCCATGGTTTCTGCTGAGAAATCTACACATAGTCTTATTGGGTTTCCCTTGTATGTGACAGATTGTTTTTCTCTTGCTGCTTTCAAGATCCTCTCTTTCTCTTTGACCGCTGACATTCTAACTAGTAAGTGTCTTGGAGAACGCCTATTTGGGTCTATTCTCTTTGGGGTGCGCTGCACTTCTTTTTTTTTTTTTTTTTTTTTTTTTTTTTTAAAGGAAAGACAGAGAGAAGGAAGGAAGGAAGGAAGAAAGGGAAACATTTCCAAACATTTTCTTGCTTTTATTGTATTTTGTTTTTCCGTTTTTGTTACATGGGCTGGGGCCGGGAATCGAACCGAGGTCCTCCGGCATAGCAGGCAAGCACTTTGCCCGCTGAGCCACCGCGGCCCACCCCTTGCGCTGCACTTCTTGGATCTGTAAATTTAGGTCTTTCATAAGAGTTGGGAAATTTTCAGTGATAATTTCTTCCATTAGTTTTTCTCCTCCTTTTCCCTTCTCTTCTCCTTCTGGGATACCCACAATACGTATATTTGTGCGCTTCATATTGTCATTCAGTTCCCTGATCCCCTGCTCAAGTTTTTCCATTCTTTTCCCTATAGTTTCTGTTTCTTTTTGGAATTCAGATGTTCCATCCTCCAGTTCACTAATTGTAGCTTCTGTCTCTTTAGATCTACCATTGTAGGTATCCATTGTTTTTTCCATTTTTTCTTCTTTGTCCTTCACTCCCATAAGTTCTTTGATTTGTTTTTTCAGATTTTCTATTTCTTCTTTTTGTTCAGCCCATGTCTTCTTCATGTCCTCCCTCAATTTATTGATTTGGTTTTTGAAGAGTTTTTCCATTTCTGTTCGTATATTCAGCATTAGTTGTCTCAGCTCCTGTATCTCATTTGAACTATTGGTTTGTTCCTTTGACTGGGCCATATCTTCAATTTTCTGAGCGTCATGCATTATTTTCTGCTGGTGTCTGGGCATTTGATCAGATTTCCCTGGGTGTGGGACCCGGCTGGTTGAAAGGTTTTTCTGTGAAATCTCTGGGCTCTGTTTTTCTTTTCCTGCCCAGTAGGTGGCGCTCGTGGCGCTCGTCTGTCTGCGGGGCCCACCAGTAAAAGATGCTGTGGCTCCTTTAACTTGCCAATTCGAATCTCGCAGTTGGTCCGGGAAACCGCGCGTGGAGGGGGGGTCGCCGGCCGCCGCGGCTTGGGGGAGTGCCGGTCCAAACTGCCCAGCTGGCCTGAGACGCCAGGTGTGGCAGGAGGGCCCCGCTATCCAACGTTCCCAGTCAGACCGGGGAGCCACGTGCGTCGAGGGGACCCCAGTCGCCAGCCGCCCCAGCCGGGAAAACGCGCGCCCCTCGGGTATCTCACCACAGCGGATTCTCCCTACCCGTTCAGCCATTCCAGAATGGGGTATGCTGTCTTTTTGGTCTCTGTCGTGGCTCCAGGAGCTGTTTTGTATTGTTTCTGTTTCTTTAGTTGCTTTTCTGGAGGAGGAACTAAGACCCACGCGTCTTACTAAGCCGCCATCTTCTCCGGAAGTCCCTGCCTTTTGGATTTTATGTCACCTCTAATTTTTCCTCTTTTTACCTTTACTAATAGTCTTCATTTCTACACTTTTCTCCACACCTCTCTCTCTGCTGTCTTTTTCTGTCTCTAGTGCTGCTCTCAGTATTTCTTGCAGAGCTGGTCTCTTGGTCACATATTTTCTCAGTGATTTTTTTTTTTTTGTCTGAAAATATTTTAATTTCCCTCTCATTTTTGAAGGACAATTTTGCTGGATATAGAATTCTTGGTTGGCATTTTTTCTCTTTTAGAATCTTAAATATATCATACCACTGTCTTTTCACCTCCATGGTTTCTGCTGAGAAAGCTATGCATAATCCTTTTGGGCTTCCCTTATATGTGAGGGAAAGCAGCTTTCTCTTACTGCTTTCGAAATACTCTCATTCTCTTTAACATCTGACATTCTGATTAAGGAGTGTCTTAGAGTTTGTCTATTTGGATTGATTCTGTTTGGGGTATGCTGCATTTCTTGGATCTCTTGTTTTAAGTCTTTCACAAGAGTTGGGAAGTTTTCAGTGATAATTTCCTCCATTAGTCTTTCTCCTCCTTTTCCCTTCTCTTCTTCTGGGACACTCACAACACATATATTCATGTGCTTCATATTGTCATTCAATTCCCTGAGTCCCTGCTCATATTTTTCCATTTTTCCCCCTTTTATTCTCTTTGGGGTATGCTGCACATCTTGGATCTATAATTTTGTCTTTCATAAGAGTTGGGAAATTTTCAGTGATAATTTCCTCCATTAGTATTTCTCCTCCCTTTCCCTTATCTTCTCCTTCTGGGACACCCACAGCACATATATTCATGCACTTCATGTTGTCATTCAATTCCCTGAGTCCCTGCTCATATTTTTCCATTCTTTTCCCTATATTTTCTTTTGCTTGTCAGATTTCAGATGTCCCATCCCCCAGTTCACTAATCCTGTTTTCTGCCTCTTGAAATCCAACATTGTAGATTTCCATTGTTTTTTTTTATCTCTTCTACTGTACCTTTCATTCCCATAAGTTCTGTGATTTGTTTTTTCAGACTTTCCATTTCTTCTTATTGTATGTCCTTTGCATTCTCTATAGCTTCCTTCAATTTGTTGACTTGATTTTTGATGAGATTTTCCCTTTCAGTTTGAACATCCTGAATTAATTGTTTCAACTCTTCTATCTCATTTGAACTGTTGGTTTATTCCTTTGACTGGGCCATATCTTCAATTTTCCTAGTATGATTCGTTATTTTTGCTGGTGTCTAGGCATTTAATTTCTTTAATTAATTTGTTCTGAAGATTGTTTTCATTCTTTTACCTAGGATTTTCTTGCTGGATGACTTTGTTCTCTGTCTGTTCTTTGACATTCAGTTCAGCTTATTCTAGACCTCTAGCATAGGTTTTCTTTAATGGATCAGAATTTTTCAGTTCTTATTTCTTGCCTTGCTTATATGGTGCCTTTTTTTATCCTTAGAACTGTCTACTTAGGTATTATAGACTCAAGTCAAATTTTTCCAAACCAGACTGGCCTCCTCTCAGGAGGAAAGAGTCACCTGTATCAGCTTTCCCTGAGGGTGAGACCCAGCAGGTTGAAAGACTTTCCTATGAAGCCTCTCGAGTCTCTGTTTTTCCTATCCTTCCTAGTATGTGGTGCTTGTCTGCCTGCGGGTCCCACCAGCATAAAGTGATGTGGTACTTTTAAATTCAATAGACTTTTCCTACTGGGGGCATGGTTGAGACAGAGGAGAGGTTGTAGGCTCGCTTAGGGTCTGAATTCTTTGAGGGAGGAATTCTACCTGAGCTGGGTCCCACCCCTCACCTGGGGAAGGCACAGCTCCAGGAAATTACATCCTTCCACCTGACCAGCCTCTTTATCTCTCAGACAAGCTTAATTCCACCCTTGCCTGGAACAGTTGGAGCCTGAGAAGCCTTGTAGTTCCCTTTTCAGAGCAGGACCCCCATTCCTCAGGTTTGTTAATCAAGAGCTTAAGTTGGGATGTTGCTCTACATATCTCCAGGTCCTGTGTGCCCGCTCTTTTTTTTTTTTTTTAGGAGTTCATACCTTTCAAATATTTTGTGCTGTCCGATCCAAAAACCTCTGTTTTTTGTTTTGTTTTGTTTTTTCCGTCAGCCCTGCCTCCTCTGTGCCAGGGCAAAAACTAGTAACTATAGCTTTTATTTAAGGTATAGCTGAGCTGGGGGCTTATTTTTAGTACTCAGAATTTGTTAGTTAATTCCACAATCACAGCTTGGTTGAGCTCAGCGCCTTGCTGCTAATAAAGTCTCTTTCCTTTCCCATCCAGGCACCAGCCTCCGCAGCTTGGGGGACTCACCATTCTGGCTGGGATCACAGCTGGCCCAGCTTATCCAGACTAGGGTACGCTGTGTGTCCAGTCACTGGTGTGGCCCCAGCAGTTGTTCTTTACTGTTCCTGGCTATTTACTAGTTGCTCTGGAGGACCAACTAAATTCCACACCTCCCTAAGCTGCCGTCTTGAATCAACCTGTTTTCCTGAGTTTTGAGGAAGATGACTTTGTCAGGTGTTTCTAGGTGTTCGAATATTCTGTGGGAAAATGGCACCCTGAAACAGCTTATACTGCCATCTTGGTTGACCGGACATCATAAAAATTTGCTTTTGAAGTTTGTATGTTTCATTCCTATTAGGTATCAGCCTTTGTTCTATACCCTGGGGATGTAGCAAGGAATGAAACAGATCAAAACGCTTGTCCTCATGAAGCTAACATTTTAGAAGAGGGAGACTTATCACAATATTAGGTGATAAGTGCTATGGAGAAAAATTAAAGCATGGGAGTGGGGAGGAAGTGTTGTTGGGAGAGGATTACAATCTTTAAAACAGAGTGGAGGGGACGTGGAGGAGGATGTTCTGCAGATGTCCGGAGTCAGAACATTGCAGACAGGCTGCAAAGGCGCTGAGGGAGAGCCTTCCTGGCACGTTCAGGAAACAGTGAGGTCATTGTGGCTATAGCTAAAAGGCCATGTGAGGGAGGTGTAGGAAGTGAAGTCATGCACATTTGTAGGCAAGACTGGAAAGGGCCTGGTATAGGGCTGGTATAAAGGACTTAATTTTAGCTTGGATAGGATGTGAATTTTGGGGAGGGTTTTGAACAGGGGGTTGACCTTAACCACTGAGATGGTTAATAGAATCCCTCTGATTCTCTGTAGAGAGGAGGCTACAGAAGACAAGAGCAGAAACAGGGAGACAAGTGAAGAATCTAATGTAATAACCAATTATGAGATAACAGTCGCATGGACAATAGTGGTAAGAAGTGGTTGGAATCTGGATTTATTTTGAAGATGAGGCCAACATGTTTGCAGATTAACTCAAAGTGGAGTATAAGAGGGGGAAGAAAAGGGCAACTAAAGGTCTTGACTGAACAAATGGAAGAGTGGAACTGCTAGTAATTGAAATAGAAAATTTGGTGGAAGAACAAGTATGGGAGAAGATGAGGAACTCAGTTTTAAATAATGAGAATGAGCTGTCTCAGGCTTCCAAGTGGAAATGTTGTGTAAAAAGCTAGATATACTTGCGTGAAGTTCAGGAAGAGGTCTGGGAAAGAGATATAAATTTGAGAGTTATCCATTTACAGGTGGTACTTTAAGCTTTGAAATTGAAGGACATCACCAAGGGAGAATGTATGTGATAGGTGGGAACATGTTTCTATAGGTATGACCTTATTCCTGTGGATAAGTAAGTTTCTTGAAAACAGTGCCTGTTGCCTGTATCTTATAAGCATTGAGTATGTATTAGGGCACCAAGTTTACTAATATGTATTAAACTATCCGTTAAGTTGCTGCATGCTAAGTACAGAACTCAACGAAAGAAAAATACAACAGAAATTGATCAGTCAAGAATTTGAGAAGGGCAGTATTATTTTAAACTCCACACAGATATACAGCAAAGAGGAGTAAATTTGTTAATGAATAACAAATAAGAAAACAAATTCTAGGCTTCAGACTACCATTTACTCTCACAACTATGAAGAAAATCACTTTTCTTTGAGCTTCTGTCTCCCCACAGGCAGACTGAGGAAGTGCAACTAGATGACTCTTAAATCTCCCTCCCTTAAGGGTACAGAGTCTAAAATTAAACCTTCCTAAGCTTGTCTGTTTTACAGCTATATGGCTCCCCCAAGTGCCCAGAACAATAAATACAACTGGAAAATTAGCCTCATGATGTAGTGATGATTAAGAGTTCATCTACTGTTCATTCACAGTGTGTCAGACAATATGGCCAGCATTTTAGATTAATTTCCACATGAATACCCACCAAACACTATGGGGGGGGTTATTGTTTTGTCCCCATCTTACAGATGAGAAAATCTGAGACACCAAAAAGTGATGAGCCACTACTCAAACCCAGGCCATTTGAGTCTAGAATCTGAACTCTTGACAGCTTTATTCTTCAGTGTAAGTCATTATACATAAGCAGAGAATGCCCAAGGAGTGGGCACATGGCTTGGAAAGGTGATGATGACACCTGCATGTGGAGTTGACTGTGGGGTGAAGAGCCTCCCCTCTCACCACCTCAGGTCAGACAGGATGTTAGAAGACAGCCAAAGCCCCCTAAGATGACAAGGCCCTCTCCCTAATTTCCCAGTTTACTAATGCTGCAAGGAAGGAGGGGGTAGATTTTAAATTCCATCTCATCAAAAACAAGGGGGAACAGAGAAAAGTGGGCTAACATATTCAAAGTGCTGATGGAGGGGGGAAAAAGCTATCAACTAAGGAAGCTATTTCCAGCAAAGCTATTTTTCAAAAACAAAAGTAAATAAATAAATACATAAATATCATCCCAGGTTGTAAAAAAGAGAGAAACAGAATTGATTACTAGTAGATCTGCCTTACAAGAAATTCAAGGCATTTCTTCAGACTTGAAGACCCCAGGGTAGAAAGATGGCAAAGTAGGACACTCAATGAATCAGTCCCTCCACCAAAACAACTATTGAACTGACAGGAACGGTCTGAATCAATTATTTTGAAACTCTAGTGTCTAGTAGAGCACTGAAAAGCAACCAACAAAGAGCTGGAGGAAAAAACTGTCAAATCACAGTAAATATAAGTGAATTTCACCATCCTGCAGCAGCCACTTTCCCACATCCAGCAGCCTAACGGCAAGCAGCAGAGTGGTCCACAGCTCCAGCCTCTGGTGCAGACTGCTGGTGCCAAGGTGACATATAAAGACCTAGTCCTCCAAAATCCAGGGTGTGTGGCCTGATCACACATCACTGCTTTTGATTACCTACTTGAGATCACCAGAGACTGGCTCTGAGAGTGGCTATTGTTCCAAACCCCTCTGGCAATAGTGGCAGAGGAGACTTAAAGTCAGTGTCTTTTCTCAAAACTGCAGAAAACAATCGAAAGGTTGCAGTAATTGGTGAAGTTCATATCAAGAACGCACAGCTTTAACAGCTGCAGAAGACGTTCCTGGCACCCTTGCTGACCTCTCCTCCACTCCCTCCCCAACATGGTGTGGTGCCAGCCTCTGCTCCCATTGTGGGTCCCAGGCCCTGTTCTGGCAGGAGTCGAGCAAACCTGTGGGCACAGTCAATCTAGAGGCAACATAAAAGACTGACTGAGGGAACCCATCTCAATCTTGTCCTCCCAGAATATGTCCTCCAGGCAAAAGCACGAAAGCAGTGTAAGAAGCAATTAAGTTAAAGCAGCTTGGGGCAAAAATTTGCCTGTTATAAGTTATAAAATAGAGCACCCAAGAGAGAGAGAAAGTCTATTTCACAGAGAGAAGAGGGGGCATTCAAATTCCAAAAACCAGGGAATTATTAAAGCCACTAGAAAGCACAAGCCCACGAAAAGAAATAATCTAAAAAAAGATAGGGAGGACCTTACATTTCACATTTGCCTTGGACTGACCTTCTGTATAAGAGGGTTGAACTCTGAAAGAGAGCCCAGCAACATAGAACATATTTGCATAGACTGGTGTATTTTTGTGTTTGGTTGGTTGATCCTATTAGCTCCTGGCACTCAAGGAAAATCTCTGTCATAACATGAACTGGATACAAACTCAAAGAACAAGCAGCTCAAGAATTAAACCCAGAATCAACACATTAAAATATTAAAACGTACAGTATGCAACAAAAGATTACAAGACAAAGAAACAGGAAATGGCATCCCATCCAAAAGAGGAGAATAAATATGCAGAAAACATATGCAGAAAAAAAAAGACCAGGCTGTTGCCATAATAAAAAAAAGACTTTTAAAAAATGATCCTTAATAAGGTCAAGGAGATAAAGGAAAATACAGAGTGACCTAAAGGATATCAGGGAAACAATGCATGAATAATATGAGAATCTCAATAAAAAAATGGAGAACTTTAAAAGGAACCAAATAGAAATACTGGAGTTGAGGACCACAGTAACTGAAATGGAAGATTCCTTAGAGGATTTTGAGTGCAGATTGGAGCTGGCAGAAGAAAGAATCAGTGAACTAAATGATATTAAAAATGAGTCAGGCTGAGAAGCAGAGAGAAAAAAGAATGAAAAAAGGGAACAGAGCCTAAAAGACCTGTGGGACACCATCAAGCATACCAATATATGCAATATGACAGTCAAAGAAGAAGAAAAAGGAAAGGGACAGAAAGACTATTCAAAGAAATAAGGGCAGAAAACTTCGCAAACATAACAAAAGACATGATAAGCCTATCTAAGAAGGCCAATAAGCCCTAAACAGGATACATTGAAAGAGAAACAGATAGAAACATAGGAGTAAAACTCAAATGACAAAGACAGGAGAAAGTTCTGGAAGTTACAAGAGAAAACCAGCATATGATCTACAAGGATGTCCCAATAAGATTGACTGCCAATTTCTCATCAGAAACCAGGGAAGCTAGAAGGCAGTAGGAGAATTATTGCAGAGCTGAACAGAACAGTTGCCAACAAAAAATTTTGTATCTTGCAAAACTGTCTTTCAAAAATGAAATACAACATCCCCAGATTTTAAAAAAAGCTGGGAGAGTTTGTTACCACTAAACCTCTCCTAAAGGTGATTCTAAAGGGAGTTCACACTGAAAGTTAAGGGCATTAGGAAATGGATCAAAGCAACAGAAAGAAAAAAAGACCTTCAGTAAAGGTAATGATGTGGCCAACTATAATGTCAGGACAGTTGTAAATTTTATGTATAACTCCACTTTTACTTCATACAGATTCAAAAACAAAATGTATAAAAAGTAACAATAGATCCAGGGTTTGAAAAAGACGATGTAAAAAGATATAATCTATAACAAAAACAGCAAGAAACGGGAGATGAAGTGGTATAGGAACAGTGTGTTATTGAAGTTAAGTTGGTATCAAACCAAACACAGTTATTACAGATTTAGGATGTTAAATTGTAGCCCCATGGTAACCTCAAAGAAAATATATACAGAAGAAAATGAAAAGCAACTCAAAACGATACTGTTTCAGTTTGGCTGTTGAAGCAAATATGCATTGATGCATTAGCTTAAGTGGGAATTTATAGCTTTTGAGTCTAGGAGAAGTCCAAATCAAAGCATCATCAAGGAGATGCCTTCGCCTGAAAACCGGTGTCCTGGGGCTTCCTGCCTGTGACTCTTGGCCTGCAGCTCCTGTCTCACATGGCAACCTTTCCTGGTCTCTTTCTCCTCTTCCCGATTCCATTAACTTTCAGTTTCTGGCTGCTTCCACTGTGGCTTTCTCTCTCTCTGTCTGAATTTCATCCAGTTTATAAAGGACTCCAGTAATAGGATTAAGTCCCAATCTTATTGATTTGGGCCACATCTTAATTAAAATAGCCTCACCCGAGGGTCCTACTTATAATGGTTCACACTCAGCAATGTGTTAAGTTTAGGAACATGGTTTTCTTAGGTACAGAGCTCCAAACCACCACAGGTACAATACAAAAAAAAAAAAAATCAAATAAATATGAAAACAAGCATTAACAGAGGAATTGGGGGTTAAAATAGGTATAAGACTTACACATGCCATGTAGCAAAATGGAAGAATAAAGTCCTGCATTTTCAGTAGTTACTTTAAATGAAAATGGATTAAACTCTACAGATAAAAGGCAGAGTTCATCAGAATGGATAAAAAAAGCATGACCCAACCATGTGCTCATATATAAAAGACTCATCTTAAATTCAAAGACCCAAGTAGGGTGAAAGTGAAAAAATGGATAAATATATACAATGAAAATAGTAACCACAAGAAATCTAGGGTAGCTATATTAATATCAGGTAAAATAGAATTTAAGTAAAAAACTGTTATAAGGAACAAAGGAGTTCACTATACACTAATAAAGGAGTCAATTCAATAAAAAGACCTAAAAATTATAAATATATGTGCACTTAATATCAGAGCTCCAAAATATATGAAGCAATTATTGAAAGATTTGAAGGGAGAATGATGGTTCTACATTAATAGTAGACTTAATACACCATTTTCAATAGAAAAAGTGGAGCCTAGCCTGTCTCAAATGCACAACAATTGCAGCCTACAAAATGTGGAGCTCAGCCTGTCTCAAACACACTCCTGGCAGGAGGAGAGAAGAGCTATTTGAGAATCTTGTAATTTTTTTTCCAGCCTGCAGGAAATAGGGAACTGAAGTCTGCCCCCTGCCTTTTGGTCAAGAAGGCTGTCTCAGTTCCATGATGCCAGGGCCAGGCTCATCCCCAGGAGTCATGCCCCACATGAGGGGGAGGGCAGTGAGTTCACCTGCATAGTTGGCTTAGAGAGAGGCCACAACTGAGCAGCAAGAGGTTCTTTGGGGGTGACTCTTAGGCATAATTTTGAGTAGGCTTAGCTTCTCCTTTGCAGGACTAAGTTTCATAAGGGCAAATCCCAAGATCTAGGTCTTGGCCCATCAGCTTGGCAGTCCTCAGTGATTGCAAGAATATGAGGTTTTCCTCATGTAGGGAAGTTTAATATTTCCATCTTTATTGTCAGTTCCTCAAGGGGACATTATAAATACTTTTTAATCTTCTGCCCAGATTACTCTGGGATGTATTGGGGCACCACACTAACCTGAACAAATCAACAAGATCTCACTCTCTGGCATCGTGGGAGTGAGAAAGCCTTCTTGACCAAAAGGAGAAAGAGAAATGAAACACAATTTCAGTGGCTGAGAGATTTCAAATGGAGTCAAAAGGTCATTCTGGAGGTTATTCTTATATAATATATAGATATCCCTTTTCAGTTTTGGGTGTTCTGGAGTAGCTAGCGGGAAATGCCTAAAACTGTTTAACTGTAATGCAGTTGCCTTTGTTCTTGAAGGTGATTGAATAACTATAAAGTTTTTAGTGTGTGACTGTGTGATTGTGAAACCTTGTTGCTGGCACTTCCTTTATCCAACTGTTCTAGTTTACAAGCTGCCAGAATGTGATATGCAAGAAACAGAATGGCTTTATAAAAGGGGGATTTATTAAAGTGCAAGTTTATAGTCCTAAGGCCATGGAAATGTCCAAATTAAGACACCAACAAGAGGTTCCCTTCACATGAGAAAGGCCGGTGAAGTTCAGGGTTTCTCTCTCAGCTGGAAGGGCACATGGTGAAGTCTGCTAGCTTTTCTCTTCAGGATTCTTGTTTTATGAAGCTTCCCCGAGTTTGTTTTCCTTCTTCATCTCCAAAGGTCTCTGGCTGTATGGGTTCTCGTGGCTCTAAAGCTTTTTCCAAATGGTTCCTTCTTAAAGGGCTCCAATAAGCAACCCCACCTTTGATGGATGGAGACACAACTCCATGGACACCGTCCAATCAGAAGTTACCACCACAATTGGATGGGTCACATCTCCATGGATAATTAGAAAGCTCCCACCCAGCAATATTGAATGAGGATTAAAGGACAAGGCTTTTCTGGGGACCACAAAAGATTCAAACTGGCACACCAGCATATGGACAGATGAGGAAGTAAAAAAAAAAGAAAACCAAATAACAAGGAATATGGGATATGGGATGTTTTTGATGTTCTTTTCTACTTTCATTTTTAACTTATTTTTATTTGTTTTGGAGTAATGAAAATATTTAAAAATCGATTGTGATGAAGAATACACAGTTATATGATGATATTCCGAACCACTGATTGTATACTTTGGAGGATTACACAGTATGGAAATATATAGTATATTTCAATAAAATGGCATTTAAAATAAAAGAAGCTAAGGCCCTGAGCCACTGGGAAATGAATCCAGTCAACATTCTGAATCTTTTGAAGTTGAGCCTCCAAGTGAGAAAGAACACAGCTTGACCCTGAGCCGAGGGTCCAGCTTAGCCTGGATCCAGACTGCTGACCCAAGGAAACAGTGAGATAATAAATGTGTGTTGCCTTAAGTTGTTAAATTTGTGGTAATATACAGCTAGCAACAGGGCCTTTTGCTTCCCTCTCCATATAGAGGCCCGGAGCCCTCAGGAGTGCATGGACAGGGAGGCAGAGATGGGGAAGGAAACTATGCTGTGCCTCTAGCCCCTGTGTCCCACACCCCAGTGCCCATGCAAGCCACAGCCCGTGCCCCAACCTGTGCTGCCCCCCAAAGTCCACTGTGCCACGCACACCCCACACCATTTCCCACGTACCCACCACCCCACACCCTAAGCAACCACACACACACACCCCCAAATGCCCACACCCTCCCCACACCCACCCCATCACATCTGCACACCTAATTTGTGAACTGCACCACATGCACCCACCCCCACCGTCCTGCACCTACCTGCCCATGCCCCATACACACATGCGCCTTGCCCACCTCCAGTGCCTCACCCTGCAATGTTCCCCACCCTGTGTGCCCCATGCCATACCGTGCTCAGCCCTATGTCATATTCTGCCCTGGCCATGGCCCACATCCCAAGTCTGAGCCCTGTACCATGCCTAGCAAACAGGCATTTCCAGGTAGGCTATGGTCACAGGCAGCTGACATCCCCTGTCCCACAACCAAAGTCATTGCAAGCAGGCGTCTGGGAGCCAGCAGTCCCCTGGGAGCCAGCAGTCCCATCAGCACCACAAGCAGAATCTCCACTCAGGTACACACTGCCCAACCCCCAGCCCCGGGCTTGGAGGCTTTCAGAGTGACCAGGACCTGTGGAAGTGGCTGGCATTGCACTAACTCTCCATCCAGCTCGCCCTACTGCTGCAGTCCGGGGGAGGTGGGCCTGAAGGGAAGAGGAGGCTCAAGGGCACTGTCTGCTGGGGAGAAATGGAAAGTGCAATCTAACAAACTGCCTGTCGATTACATTCAAACAGATCTTCAATTAGAATTGCTTCCCCTGCATGAGGGTAAGGCCTTGGCTTGGCAGAGAATCACTGATGGACCAAATACAAAAGGAAACACAAATCCAAGCAAATACAAAACCTTAAATGACTGAGGGAACTCAATTTTCAAAATAATCCTATTAAGATGTTAATTAAATGCCTTGAGCCAACAGAAAATCACAAAGCATATGAAGATGCAGGCAGATATAGCCCAGCCAAACAACCAAATTAAAACACTAGAGGAAACACAGACTCTGGAACAACTAATCAAAAATGTTCACACAACTCTCTGAAATAAATTCAGTGGGTTGACTAATGACTAAAAGGATATCAAGAAGACACTAGACAAGTATAAAAAGAATTTGAAAGAATAGGTAGAAAAATAGCAGGTATCACAGAGATGAAAGTTACTGTAGATCAAATTAAAAATATACTAGAGACACACAACAGCAGGTTTGAAGAGGCAAAAGAAAGAATAAGTGAACTAGAGAAAAGGACAATTGAATTTGAACACACAGAAGAAGAAATGACAAAAAAAAAGAAAAATTGAATTGGATCTCAGGGAAATGGTGGACAATATGAAATGCACGAATATAAGAATCATTCGTGACCCGGAAGGAGAAGAGAAGAGTAAAGGGCTAGGAATATTAGTTGAGGATATAATGGGGGGAAACTTCCCAACTCTTATAAAAGACATAAAAATACAAATCAAAGAAGCCCCAAAACTCCAAATAGTGTAAATCCAAATAGGTCTGCTGCAGACTAATAGTCTATCAAGTGTTGAAGAGAAGCAGAAAGTCCAAACGCAGCACAAGAACAGTGACTCACCACATAGAAGGGAAACCACATAAGACTGAGTTTGGACTATTCTGTAGACACCACAGAGGCAAGAAGGCAATGGTATGTTATATTTAAGATTTTGAACAAGAAAGGCTTCCAGCCAAAAATTCTTTATCCAGCCAAACTGTCTTTCAAAAATGAGGGAGAGTTTAAAATTTTCACAGACAGACAAACGCTGAGAGAATTTGTCAACAGGAGTCCAGATCTACAGGAAATATTAAAGGGAGATCTGTCGGCTGAAAAAAAAAAGACAGGAGAAAGAGGTCTGGAGGAGTGCATAAAATTGAAGAGTACTGGTGAGAGTAACTTAAAGGATAAAAAGAGAAAGAGGGAAAAGAATATATAGATCTGACAAATGATAAGCAAAGGATAAGATGGCAGATTCAAGAGCTGACTTTACAGTAATAACTTTGAATGTTAATGGGCTAAATTCACCAATTAAAAGATATAGAATGGCAGAATGGATTAAGAAGTATGATCCACCTATATGCCGCTTACAAGAGACTCATCTTAAATCCAAGCATACAAATAGATTGAAAGTGAAAGGATGGAAAAAGATGTTCTGTGCAAGCTGTAATGAAAAGAAAACAGGAGCAGCTATACTAATATCAGAAGAAATAGACTTTAAATGTAAAGATGTCTTAAGTGATAAGGAAGGACACTACATATTAATAAAAGGGACAATTCACCAAGAAGAAATAACAATCATAAGTGTGTATGCCTTCAGTTAAGGAGCTCCAAAGCTCAGAAGGCAAACATTGGCAAAACATAAGGGAGAGATAGATATTTAACAATAATAGTGGGAGACATCAATACACCACTCTCCTCTATAAATTGAACAACCAGAGGAAATAGAGAGAACTTAAACAATATGATAAATGAATTAGACCTAACAGATATATATATATAGATCGTTATACCTGAAAACACCAGGATATACATTCTTCTCTAGTGCTCATGGAATGTTCTCCAAGACAGATCATATTCTGGGACACAAAACAGGTCTTTATGAATTTAATAAGATTACAATTATTCAAAGCACTTTCTCTGATCGAACAGAATGAAGCTGGAAATCAATAGCCACCAAAGAATCAGAATTTTCACAAATATATGGAAATTAAATAACATACTCTCCAACAATCAATGCATCAAAAAAGAAACTGCTAGAGAACTAGGTTAATATCTGGAAACAAATGAAAATGAGAATACAACATATCAGAACTTATGATATACAGCAAAAGCTGTGCTGAGAGTGAAATTTATGCCCTAAATGCCTATATTAAGAAAGAAGAAGGGGCAGAAATCAAGGACTTAACTACTCACCTGGAGGAATTTGAGAAAAAACAGCAAACTAGTTACAAAGCAAATAGAAGAGAAATAACAAAGATCAAAACAAAGTTAAATGAATGGAAGAACAAAAGAAAAATAGAAAAAAAATCAATAAAACCAAAAGTTGGTTCTTTGAGAAATTCAATAAAATTGATGGACCTCTAGTAAGTCTGACAAAGAAAAAAAGAGATGGGATGCAAATAAAATCAAAAATGAAAGGGGAGCTGTTATCACAGACCCTGAAGAAATTTTAAAAATCATAAGAGACTACTATGAACAACCGTATATACCAACAAACTAGACAATTTAGATGAAATGGACAAAGTCCTGGAAATACACAAATAAGCTACACTGACTAAAGGAGAAATAGAAGATCTCAGCAAACCAATCACAAGTAAAGATTCAATCAGTCATCTAAAATCTTCCTACCAAGAAAAGCCCAGGGCCAGATGGCTTCACAGGAGAATTTTATCAAACGTTCGAAAAAGAATTAACACCAATCCTGCTCAAACTTTTCCAAAAATTTGAAGAAAAGGAACACTACCTAACTCATTTTATGAAGCTAGCATCACTTCAATACCAAAACTGGATAAAGATGCTATAAGAAAGGAAAACTACAGGCCAATCTCCCTAATGAAAATGGATGCAAAAATTCTCAGCAAAATACTAGCAAACCAAATCCAAGAACTCATTAAAACAATTACATACCACAGCCAAGTGGGGTTTATATCAGGAATGCAAGGGTGGTTCAACACAAGAAAATCAATTATTGTAATACAGCACCTTAACAAATCAAAAGGGGAAAATCACATGATCATCTTGATTGATGCTGAAAAAGCATTCAGCAGAATTCAACATCCTTTTCTCTTTCTGATAATAATACTTCAAATGGTAGGAGTCAAAGGTAACTTCCTCAATATGATAACGGGTATATATGATAACCCATACCACCATCATACTCAATGGAGAAAGACTGAAAGCTTTCCCCCTAAGATTGAATATGAGACAAGGATGCCCTCTGTCACCGCTATTATTCACCATTATGCTAGAAGTTCCAGCTAGAGCAATCAGGCAGGAAAAAGGTATCCAAATTGGAAAGGAAGAAGTAAAACTTTTATTATTTGCAGATGACATGATACTATACTTGGAAAGTCCTGAGAAATCTACAACGAAGTTACTTGAGCTAGTAAATTCAGCAAAGTGGTGGGATATAAAATTAATGTGCAAGAATCAGTAATGGTTCTATACACAAGCAATGATCTAATGAAGGAGTTAATTAAGGAAAAAATTCCCTTTACAATAGCAACTATAAAAGAATCATATTTCTTAGGAATGAACTTAAAGGGATGTAAAGGATGCGTACACAGAAAACTACATAACATCACTAAAAGAAATCAAAGAAGATCTAAACAGGTGGAAAGACTGATCATGAATGGGAAGGTTAAGTGTAGTTAAGATGTCAGTTCTACCCAAATTGAGCTACAGATTCAACGAGTACCAATCAAAGTTCCAACAACCTACTCTGAAAACTTGGAAAAGCTAGCTATCAAATTCATTTGGAAGGGAAAGAGACCTCAAATAGCTAAAGATATCCTAAAAAGAGAAGAATTAAGAGGAACGATTAACAGTTCCTGATTTTAAAGCTTATTACAAAGCCATAGTGGTCAAAATAGCATGGTACTGGCACAAAGACAGAAGTATTGACCAATGGAATTGAATTGAAAGCGCAGAGATAGACCACAAAATCTATGGTCAACTGATCTTTGACAAGGTGTCCAAACTTACTGTACTGGGACAAAATAGTCTTTTCAACACATGGGCATGGGAGAACTGGGCATGAGCAACCAAAAGAATGAAAGAGGACCCTTACTTTATACTGTATACAAAAACTTACTCAAAATGGATCAAAAACCTAAATATTAGTGCCAGTACCATAAAACCCCTAGAGAAAATATAGGGAAACATCTTCAAGACCTAGTAATAAGAAGTAGTTTCCTAAACTTTACACCCAAAGCACAAGTAGGGAAAGAAAAAATAGGTGAATGGTAACCCCTCAAAATCAAATGCTTCTCGGGTGGTGCAACAGTGGCTTAGTGGCAGAGTTCTTGCCTGCCATGCCAGAGACCGGGTTTGATTCGCTGAGCCTTCCTATGCCGAAAAAAGAAAAAAAGAAAAACAAAAAAATGCTTCTAACCTGTCATAATTTGCCGACCTCAAATAAATTATTGTGCCAGTTTGAAACTTGCACATATCCCAGAAAAGCCTTGTCCTTTTAATCCTCATTCAGTATTGTTGGGTGGGATCTTTTTATTGTTTCCATGGAGATGTGACCCACCCAATTGTGAGTGGTAACTTTTGATTAGTTGGTTTCCCTGGAGATGTGTCTCAACCCATCCAAGGTGGGGTTACTTATTGGAGTCTTTTAAGAGGGAACCATTTTGGAAAAAGCTTTAGTTCCGACAGAGTCCACACAGCGAGAGATCTTTGGATGATGTGGAAGGAAAATGCCCCAGGGCAAGTCTTTTGAAATGAGAAGAGAAAGCTAACAGACATCACCATGTGACTTCCCAGCTGAGAGAGGTGTCCAGAAACCAGCCACATGCCTTTCCAGCTGACAGAGGTGTTCCAGACAGTATCAGCCTTCCTTGAGTGAAGGTTACCTCTTGTTGATGCCTTTCTTGGACTTTTTAATGGCCTTAGAACTGTAAACTTGCAACTTAATAAATTCTCTTTTCGAAAGCAAGACAAAAAAAAAACACAAATCAAATGTTTCCATGCCTCAAAAGACTTTGTCAAAAAGGTGAAGAGGCAGCCAACTAAATGGGAGAAAATATTCAGAAATCACATATCAGGTAACAGTTTGAAATCCTGTATACATAAAAAATCATACAACTCAACAACAAAAGAACAAACAACCCAATTATAAAATGGGATAAAGATATGAATAGACACTTTCCAAAGACCAAATACACATGGCTAAAAAGCAAGATGCTCATTCTCATCAGCTAGATAGTAAATGCAGATCAAGACTACAATGAAATATCACCTCACACCTATAAGAATGGCTGCTATTAAGCAAACAGAAAATTACAAATGTTGGTGAAGATATGGAATAATTGGAACACATACACTGCTGGTGGGAATATGTAATGGTACAGCTGTTATGGAAGACAGTTTAGTGGCTCCTTAGAAAACCAAATTTTGACTTGTCCTACAACCCAGCAATATCAGTACTTGGTATATACCCAGAATAACTGAAAGCAGTGTTACATTTTCACACTGATGTTCACAGCACATTATTCACATTTGCTGAAAGATGGAAACAATGCAAGTGCCCATCAACAGACAAATGAATAAACAAAATGTGGTATATACATATGATGGAATATTATGCAGTGGTAAGATGAAATGAGGTTCTGAAGCATATAACAACATGGATGAACCTTGAGGGCGTAATGCTGAGTGAAATAAAACAGACACAAAATGACAGATACTGTATGATTTCATTATTATGATGTTGGTAAATGTAAATTCAGAGGCTTATTATATAAAATATAGGGATCTAGAGGTACACAGATGCCAGAGATGGGTGAACAATTAGCTAATGAGGCTGAACTTGAATGTTAGTGAATAGACAGAATTGAAGGCTGTCGATTAGTGGGCCATACTGAACATGAACTTGATTGAAAAGGGTTGTATGGAGCTATTTATCCCACTGATCAACACTACAAATGTTAAGTTCTCACATGAACTACTTCAAAGATATGACTCTTGTACAAAGATTCAATAATAGGGGGAAAAACTACTGTTGCATGTTATGGTCTATATGTAACAGGACAACATAAAGAGTATCACATCAATATCAGGGAGAAATAATTGGGAGGGAAAGACAAGAGTTAAGGGGAGGTTTGGATCTTTTATTTGGTGAGGGTGTGTTTATCAGTTATGTTTCTCTTTGGAACAATGAAAATTGTCTAATATTGAGAGTGTTGATGGTTGTACAACTAAGTGAGGATAATGTGAGACATGGACTGTTGACTGTGAACATTGTATATGATGCCCAATGGAAGGAGGTGGCTGAAGGGTACATTGACTGAGAAGTAGAATAGCAAACTGTGGAATATACATATGATGGAATATTGTGCAGCTAAGAAAGGAACGAAGTCTTGAGGCATTCAAAGAGGTGAATGAACCTTGGAGACATTATGTGGTGCAAAATAAGCCAGAAATGAAAGAACAAATATTGTATGGTCTCTTTCAGAAAATATTTATATGAAAATTGAGGCCTAGATTGTAAGCTGTTATAAGCAGTCACATTTAGCCTAGTGCCATAAATGTTAGTTCTAGATTTTGAGATACTGTGCTATATATGTATAACCTGGTATCTCCCCTGGAACTTGGCTACCTGTGTGACACCTAAGACTCAGAGTTGGAGTTCTGCAGCTCTAAAAGTCAACATCGCTACACACAACAACTGTTAAAGCAACTGAAAAGAAAGCAGGTTTTAAAGCCGGTCGGATTGGGACCAAGGTAAATCAGAATACAGAGGTAAGGATGACGTCAGTATTTTAGAACATCACCTGCTATATGGGACCAAGGTAAAAGAGGTTGTCAAAACCTAAATTTTCTGTAGCACATATCTAACTCAGCCTGTCTGGATAGCTCATTTAAACAACCCAAACATATGGAGCCCAGAATAGGAATGAGGGCTTGTAATTCTAAATAACTTAATGTGATATCCAGATACATCCCAGAGTATGTTGCATAGATAATTAAAAAGCATTGGCAAAGTCCTTTGAGGAACAGAGAAAAAAATATGAAACTATTAAGCTTTTCCACCAGGGAAACCCCTGATACTGTCTCAAATATTAGGGATTCCCAATTCGATAGCCAAGACCTTGATCTTGAGGCTTACTCTGGTGAAGCCTATATATTTATGCCTAAGACCTACTTCCAGAAAACATTTTTTGTTACTCAGATGTGGCCTCTCTCTCAGCCCAACCCTACACATAAAATCATTACCTTGCCCTCCATGTGAGACATGATGTCCAGGGGTGTGAGTCTCCCTGGTAATGTGGGACATGACTGTCAGGGAGGAGACTGCCCCTGGCACCATGGGATTTCCCCCAAAAGGGGAAAATAAATGTAGCAAAGTAAGGCTTCAGTAGCTAAAAGAGTTCAAAGAGAGTGAAGAGGCTATTCTGGAGGCTACTCTCATGCAAGCCTTAGGTAAATATTGCTAATTACCATGCTTTGCCAAACCCCAACTAAAACCATTCCTATCAACTCTAAAGAACACCAAGGGCTCTATCTGAGAATCTACAAATGTTTCATGCACTAAGATTACTTTCCAGAACCCTACAACCTCCAACTGGGTTCCCAGGCCAAATAACTCCTGAAACCTAGAGGGGCCAGCCTCTCCAAGAACATCAGCCAGTTCCATCCCCTATCTCATATTATCAACACCCCTTTCTAATGTGAAAAATTTAGGGTGGGCATAGCTCAAATACCCCTAAAGATTGGGAGGCGTTAGAGAAGATAGGATTTACACATGCATATGACTGCTGAATTACTATATTGATATTTCTTTCAGTCTCCTGTGTTTTGGAGAGCTAGAAGGAAAAACTTAAAATCATCGAACTGTAACCCCTACCAAACTCTGAAATCTTTCTATTACTACTTGTTGCAATGTACTTTGAAATTCATTGTTTTTTTTTGTATATGTTATATTTCACAATAAAAAAATGTTAAAAAAAGATAAACAACTTAATTTAAAAATAGGCCAAAGATTTGAATCGACAGGTCTCCAAAGAAGATATACAAATGACAAACCATTTACTATTTCACACCTATTAGAATAGGTGTATTTAAAAGCAGCAAGTGTTGGAGAGGACTGGAGAAACAGGAGAGTCATTCATTATTATTGAGAATGTAAAATTGTGCAGCTGCTGTAAAAACAGCTTAGCAGGTCCTAAAATGATTAAACATAGAGTTATCATATGTCCCAGTAATTCCACTCCTAGATAATATCCTAGAAAAATGAAAAAACTTATTGCATACAGAAACTTGTACATAAATGTTTATAGCAGCATTGTTCATAATAGACAAATGGTGGGAACAACTCAAATATTCATCAAGAGATGAATGGATAAACAAAATATTGTACATCCTTATAATGGGATATTATTCAGCAATAAAAAATAATAAAGTACTGAAACATGCAAAACTTGGATGAACTTTTAAAACACTAGGTTAAGTTAAATAAGTCAGTCAAGTAAGTCCACATATTGTATGTTTCCATTTATATGGAAGTCCATAACAGGTAACTCTAAAGAGATACAAAGTAGTTTAGTAGCTGCTTAGGGCTGGGGCTTAGGGAGGGTGGTTGCTAAAAGGGTACAGGATTTCTTTTTGAAGTGATGAAAATGTTCTAAAATTGACTGTGGTGATTGTTCCACATGTCTATGACTATACTAAAAACCATAATTCAATGGTTTTATGGTACGTGAATTATATCTCAACCTATTTAAAAATTATATATGGAGGACACAGGCCACAATAACCAGGACACTTATTAAGAAGAAAAGAAGAGCGAGAGAAATGAGCAGAAACTTGAATGAAGAAACATCTGGCCCATAAACATATATAGGTTGCTCATCATTAGTGGTCAAGGAAATTCGTATCAAGATCACGATGGGATATCAGTTTAATCTACTTCAAGTGTAAAAAAATGAAAATATGAAGTACCAACTGTTGGAGGAAAAGTGGAGAGTAAATTAGTGAGACCACTTGGGAAACTGTCTGCTATTATTTCTTGAAGTTGAACATTCACAAACTTTACTTTCCAGCAATTCAATTCCTGGGTATATATCCAACTCTGACCCTGGTGTAAGGACACATATACAAGAATGTTCATAGAGGCACTGATTATGCTAGGAAAAATCTGGAAACCAACCCAAATGCTCATCGATGGGAGAGTGGATGGAAAAAAACACACAGTGAAATATTATATAGCAAAGTGACTAAAGTACAGAAACACAATATGAAGCTTAGTAACAGAATAGTAAGAGGAAAAAATCCCCGAAGATTATAGACAACACATCCTGATAAAATATAAAAATGAAATCTAAACTCAAAAATGTTTATATTTTTGAGTTAATCTATATCCTCATCTAGCTAGCTGGCTATTGAGAGACATTGTTGGGGGCAGGGTGGGGGAGAAAAGGGATACAATAAACTGCTCCAAAGAAAGCATGTCAACAGTGCTCTTGAGGATTAGGGAGATGATTATCTCGGGTAAGAAAATCAAGGAATTGGGACAGTGGGTAAATCTGTGTGGTTAGATTTAGATCATTGTTAAAGTTACAGCTTTTGTTTCCACAGGGGTTTATTAGGTAATTATTAGTTAATCACTAACTAAATATCTAAATAATGAGAGGTGGGAGGTTGTGCAAGGGCAGTTCAGTAGTAGAATTCTTGCCTGCCATGCAAGAGACCCAGGTTCAATTCTGGGTCCAAGCACTTACCTAAAACAATCAAATACGCAAGACAAACAAAACTTCAACAAATGGTGCTGCAATGATGGGATATTCACATGGAAAAACAATGAAATGTGATCCTACCATATAGCATACAAAAAAAAGTGAGGGGAATGGGGGAATGCTTACTAGCTAGGTGACCACGTGCCCAGATAAAACTCAGTGGGGACGGATGCTAAAGGAAGAGGAGAATGGATCACGGACGGTAATTAGCGTGTCTCCACACACCATTCACAGGGTTTATTGTCTCAATCTTTGTACTGTTCCGTTCTTTAAGTTTTCTTTGATCCTTTGCATTTCTTCTTAATTGATTTAGTCTCTAATTTCGGCTCAATTTAAATTTAAAGCTTTCCTTTTATTTCTTTTAACATACTTAACATTATTTTATATTCTATATCTGATCATTCAGATTACTGCTAACTGCTATCTGTTGTCTCTGCTCACAGTACTTTGCTTCTTTGTGTGCAGTTTTTTATTGCAAACTCCTCATTTTCCTTCAAACTTCATCTGTGGTAATTCTTTTGAGACCTGAGTTAAAGGCGAGTTCCTCCATGATTTTCATTTGCTTGTGTCAGTCTCTGGGGACTGTAACAATCTGCAATTATTTAAATTCTCGGATTTTCCACCACAGAGATAGTGTGAGATCAGACCATGAAAGTTTCCGGATCCCCGAACCCTGCACACTTTTAGATACAAAAATACAAAGTTTCCAGGGTTCAGCAAAAACTCAAAATAAAAGTTGACACTTGGTTAGGCAAGTTCAAAAAAAGGCCTGGCATCTTCAAGAACAACAGCTGATCCTAAGAAATTCTTATGATTTTCTGTCCTCAAAGCAACTCTTCATGCTTTGACAATGGATTTAATTTCTACAAACAAGCAAAAGCAGACTGGGGTCAGGAGTTCCTGCTTCTATTTATTTGGGGACTTGGCAGATTCCCTACTTTGTGCTGCTCAGGAAAGCATTTAAAAAGAAATATTTTTATATTGTAATTGTCAGATTAGCTATTCTAATTAGGAGTGTAATTAATGGTATCTACTATCTTGTGAGAAACAGAAATTCCTGTTACTTTCTGAATGGCTATTGACAGACTTGACTATTCTGTTTACACACTACCTACAGTTTTGTTGTAACTATGAACTGTGTGATGGGACAATGTCATCCCAACTATAAGCCACATTTAATTCCTTTGATTTTCGCGGTAATGAGCCATGGATCTGTAATTCCAATTTATTTTGCATTCTTTTAGGGAAGAATAATCCAGGCTCAACAAAATGAAATGCTAACTTTAACAATGTGATAAAAGCATGCTGATTGAAGCCTTTTAAACAGAAAAGCACTATCATTATATGAAAGACTAAGCTGACTAGGTGACTGTAGCATAAAGATAATGAAGACTGACTTCAAAGAACTCACAACCAAGTAAGGAAAGAGAGCCTAACTCAATATGTTTAAATGCAACATAGAAATATGCAAAAAGTGTGACTAGAACTCAGAAGACAGAATTGGGAAAGACTTCTCAGGAGATTGACATTTAGCTTAGATCTTTTTTTTCTTTTTTTTACATGAGCAGGCATCAGGAATCAAACCCGGGTCCTCAAGCTTGGCAGGCAAGCATTCTTACCTGCTGAGCCACCGTGGCCCACCCTTAGTTTAGATCTTAAAGGATAAGCTGGTACTTTCAAAGGACAGTGAAGAAAAGAATTCCATTCAGAAGGAACCATCTTAGGCAACAAGAAGGTATAAAAAGCACAGCAAGTTTGATAAACAATGAAAGGTTGTGAATGGCACAACAGATTATGTAAAACAACCCAAATCACCCAAGTCAGAAAACTTTACTACAGATGTCCCCTCTGCCCTTTTCTACCCCACACATTTGATCAGGAACCAATCTAGTTAATTTTACACCCTAAGAATCTCGAGTTCTCTCCTCATCCCTGATCTCATGACTTTGACTCCAAGACATCTTAACTTTTGCCTAGAAAATTGCAAGTTTCCTGATTGGTCTTCAAATGTCCCGTTGTTCATTTCAGACTATGTAATCATTGAAATGATATTTCTAAAGTACAAATAAGATCAAACCATTTCCTTCCTTAAAATCCTGTATGGTTCTCCAGAAACTTAAGAAATAAAGTTCAACATCCTTGGCATGATGTGTAATTCCCTACTGGATTATGACTGTGTCTACCTGTGTAGACTCATGCCTTACTCCTGACTTTTCCACATTCCTCATCAATTAGCCACGTAATAGTAGGCAAATTACTAACCTCAGTAAGCGATTTCCTCATCTATAAAATGAAGATGCTAGTTGCTACCCTTATGTTCAGAATTAAATAAAACTATACATCTAAAAGCAAGATTTTGATCTTTTTCATGCACGTCCCAGGGACTCATAAAATAATTTTAAACAGAAGAATCACATGGTTAGGGGAGCGTTTTAGAAAGATTAAAGAAAGTAAGGGGGTGGTATGGAGAAGAAAACCAGAAGTGGAGAAGTCCAGTTTGGCAGACAGAAATATAAGGTAAGAAATGAGTGTGCAATGACAATGTAAACAGAAAGGAAGGAAAAGAGATACTTACAAGATAGAATCAAAAGAACTTGGTTCCTAACTGGAAGTGGAAGGTGAAGATGGATCAGAAGGCAAGTTTCAAAGAAAGGCCCTCACCTCTCAAGACCAAAGTTGATCCTGACAAGTTCTTATACTTCTTTTCTGTCCTCAGTTGAAGCAAGTCTTCATGCCTTGAAAATGGATTTACTTTCTAGAAACAGGCAAAAGTGGCTAGGAACAGGTCTTGTGAATAAAGTCAGAAATGAAGTGTAAAATACCATTTGGGATTCAAAAGTGATAAAGGCATTTTTCCGAAAGAATAAAAAAAATGTTCTCATCAGGGGTTCCATGGACTGGAAATAATATGCAGTCTATGGAACAGACAGGAATCACATGTTTGTAACAAGCTTTGCTTTAAAAAACAAAAAACAAAAAATTTGCTTTTTCATCACAACAGGATGTACAAGGTTGCACAAGAAGAATCCCAAGAAACCAGCAAGAGAAATGAAGTCTCTTTGCCCAATTGATGTATTTATTATCTTAAGCAAACTACCTAATTATTTAGAACTGTTACCCTGTGCTTAGGACCGAGGCAACAAGACCATCCCTATCTACCTCAGAGTTGAGTTCATATTAACTCTATGTATAAGTGCCACGAAAAATTGAAAGTATTTTGCATTACAAAAATCACAGTATTTCAGCCAAATACATAATGTAGAAATTTGATTCATTATACAATGTTTACTCAGTTGTGATATATCCTATGCTATATGTGTTTACCATTTTAAATAGCAGAATATTTTATGTTTAAGTATAAGTACATTTTGGCATATCAACCAAGTCACAAAATGTTATCCCACAAAAAACTGAACCACTGACCCTTGTAATAATTTTAAGGTTTGAGATTAGAATTTCTAGATATTCGTATACCTACTCTAAGGATGTGTAGGACCAAGAAATGCATCACTTTAGTCTGTAGTAGATTCCTGTTCATACACAGGCTAATGTTTCACATAGTAAATGTCTTCCTTCTACCAACATACCCTAATGTTAGGTTCTTACCGTGCATCGTAAGATAGCTACTATTGCTAATTAGATTTTTCCTTAACCATTTGACGATTTTTAGGGAGCCAACAAGTTCAAGAACAATAGTTTTTAGGTTCTCTGTTCCTTACATCCCAAGTAATAAGCAAATAGTTTGTGGCTGTGTGACTGGAACATACAGCCCTGGTCAAGAGCTGAGGATATAAAACATCTCCGGACCTCAGAGATAGGGCAGCCAGTGCCCCTGGACAGCTTTCAAAACCTTGCAAGCATTTTTTCTATCCTCCTGCAGGGAACACAGATGGATGGAATAAACAGTCGAAAGGGTATTTAATAATAAGTAAAGCCCCTTCAGGGATGGAGAAAAAATATGGAACTATTAAGCTTTACTACCAGGGAAACCCCTGATAATGTCTCAAATATTAGGGACTCCCAAATCAATAGGCCAAGCCCTTGATCTGGAGGCTTGCTTTTGTGAAGCTTATTCCTTTAGCGGAGAAGTTAAGCCTACCTATAGTTATGCCTGAGAGTTACTTCCATTAAACCCCTTTTGTTGCTCAGTTGTGGGCTCTCTGTAAGCCTAACCCTACACAAAATCATTTTCCCTTATACTCCCCTGCATGAGACATAACATCCAGATATGAGCCTGCACCTAGCACCATTGGATCGACAACACCTTCCTGACCAAAAGGGGGAAAATAAATGTAACAAAATGTTATTAGTGGCTAAGAGAGTTCAAATAGAGTTGAGAGGCTATTTTGGAGGCTACTCTTATGGAGCATCCGCTAGATAATTGCTAATTACCATGCTTTGCCAAATCCCAACCAGAACCATTCCTGTTACCCTAAAGAACACCTAGGGCTCTGATATTCTACAAATGTACAACTCTAGACAGGTTCCTAGGCCCCATAAATCCTGAAATCTAGAGGGCCCAGCCTCTCCGAGAACATCAACTAGTTCCATCCTCCATCCCATATTATTAACACCTCTTTCCAACATACAGAAGTTAGAAATGGCAGATTTCAAATACCCCTAAAAGACTGGGAGAAGGAGTTATAACAGAGAAGATAAGATTTAACAGATGGGTATGACTACTGAATCATTCATTATATTGATATTTCTTTCAGTTTCCAATGTCTTGGAACAGCTAGAGGGAAAAACAAACAAACAAAAAAAAACCCTAAAATGGTAGACCAGTAACTCATACCACACTCTGAAATATGTTCTACAACCAGTTGTTACAATGTACTTTGAAATTTATTTTTTTGTATATATGTTATAGTTCATAATAAAAAATGTTTAAAAAACAGCCAGGAGTTGGAGGTCACATAGCCAAAAGCTAGAAGTCAGAGAAAACCGGAAGAGCAGACATGTGATGAGAGACAAAAATCCACATCAAAAAACACCAAGGATTGTAGAAAGTTACCACCAGAACACAAACTCCTGAGAGAAAGCATACTCCTTGCTGACACCCTGATTTTGGACTTCTAGTCTGAGAAACTAGAGACAATAAATGTTTGTTGTTTAAGCTAAAAATAATAATAATTGCAAGAACCTGAAAGTTCCTTCTCTGCCAAATTTCCATTCTCAGTGATAAGACATGCGATCACAGCCTCTATACTGAACTTTTAGATGTTGCTCCTAAGAACTGGGACCTAGAGCTTCTTCCGGTTTTCTCTGACTTCTAGCTTTTGGCTATGTGACCTCCAACTCCTGGCTGTTTTTTAAACATTTTTTATTATGAACTATAACATATATACAAAAAAATAAATTTCAAAGTACATTGTAACAACTGGTTGTAGAACATATTTCAGAGTGTGGTATGAGTTACTGGTCTACCATTTTAGGTAGACTAAACCATTTCTGGTTAGTTCAAAGGTAACTACTTACTATATAGCTGCCTTTAGATGGGCCACTTGGCCACACTGTGGCCCCCAGAATCCCTGCCCTCAACCGATTTCCAAGACAACAAAGCTGGCTCCAGTAAAGCTTATGGACAGAATCTCCCCAACCTGGAACTCTCTTGTCCACCTCTCAACCCCACACTTCTCTAATGGCAGTATTTATTAATGTAATTTCTTATTGTAAGAGTTATAGCTTAGATGTGTATCTCAGCTCTGTCTCCAACTATAAGAGTTATCTGAGCCGGAACTTACTTTTGTAAGCCTTCTTTTTTTTCTAACTACCTTACTTTGATAGACTGTAGTTGGGATCATCTGAAATTAAGAAAATATAAGGTATTGCATTTATAAAGCAGGTGACACATGGTCTATCTACCATGCACCTAGATGATACTCAGCTGAGATCTGGAAACTCTGTGGGAGGTCATCCCTTTAGTAGATAGAGGCTTAGCTGGAGAGGCCAGTATTCCTACAGCCACACCTTCTCTGGAAAATGTTTAATACTTACCACCTCTGGTTCTGTAGTGGTGTCTTTTTGCATCATCCAGGTTAGGAGCAGCCTCAGGAAAAGGAATAGGGCCTGAATTAGTATTTGACCTATGAGTCAGAATTTGATCAATGTCAAGGAGGTGGTAGGGTAACGGTTAAGTCCAGCACTGGAGCATCAAAGTTCTCTCCTACAATTCCCAAGTTTCCATGACTTCTTGTTCTCCTCCACTGCCCCTCCCATCTATACACCAACCAGGTCTGAACCCCACAGGTCTTTTACCCACAAACCTCCTACCCTTTTCTTTCAGGTAGCAGTGAGCTATTACAACCTAAGCTCACATCTAATGCTCACCTGGCAGCCAGGGGCCATAGCACTAGGAGCAAAAAGCATGGCTGGCAGCCATACATGGGGTCCACAGTATACTGGGCTCTTAAAGCTGTCTCCCCAACAATACCCTCTTTCTTTCCTGTTAAGAAAGCTGGGCAGGTAAGGGCAAGAACAAACAAACAAGCATGAAGGAGGTCTGCATCACACCTGTCCAAAATGAAAGCAAAGCTGATGCTTCATGGATGTATCTATGGTTTCAAGAATAAGCAAAAAGCAACCATGAGAAGGAAGGAGGAAAAGAAAGAAGCCATAAACACTTCTGGAAGGATATAATTTTTCTCAATGTGAAGTGCACAGATAATTTAATGGAATTTACTTATTTTACCCTCTTAGGGTCTGACCTCAGAAAATCAAATTACAAAGTCATTGTCACATCCTAGATTTATTACAACTGACCTGCAGGCAAAAGGATAGAACTATTACATAAACACTTCGATTCCATGTATATATCTTAAATAGAGGAGGAATTCAAACAAGAATACAGGATAAAATATTCCAAAGCTCCAAGAAGCAGTTATGTTACTGAGCTCCATTTTTACAGACAAATAAGGCAATATCCCTGCACATTAGCTTTCTGATAATTTTTATACATTTTTCTATGGTACAAGAGAAAAATAACCAGAGCTCACAATGTACAGTTCTTACACTATTTTCACAGTTTGTGAACACTATACACCCTTTTGTTTTAATAAAGATACATTGTAATAAACTCCTTGCCCTTAAATTTATAGTTTATAATAATCTATGATTAATACACTAAAATTGCCTTTTTATGTGGTCATCCACACAATAGAACGATCAGAGTAGCTCCTGGACAGTCAGAATTGCTTTTATCTCCATTTGCATAATGGCAAAGTGACCCTGTGCTGAGCCAGATGGGGAGCTGACAACAGAGAAACAAAATTCCTCTTGAGTCCTTCGGAGAAATGGAGGATGGCGAGTTGGTGTGGCTGAAGGAAGACAACTAATGCCTCCTTTCAGAACACTGGGAAGTCTAAGGTTTAGGCTGCCATGGGGGAGGAGATGGGAAAATTAGCAAGTGGATCAAAGACATAAATCATTTTTGAATTCTGAAATTTACAGGGATGTAACTTTAAACAGCACCATTCTCTATTTATTTTTATAGTATTTATGACTGTCTTTCTGAGAGAAGACACAGTAATACACGCCATAATTTGGTTCTGTAACAGCATCACCTGCACCTCAGGCCATGGCTGTTTTATATTCCAAAGTGCTTGAACCACTCACAGTGCTGCTGAACCATTAAACAAAGCCTAATGTTTAGAGCCAGGGAGACTAAAGCAAAACCTACGGAAAACCTGGCTCATGGTGGGTGAAGAAGCACAGAGAAAGATGACAGATTCAAATGGCCTTTTATAACTGTTCTGGTTTTATTTGTGTAGCTGGTAAGAATTCCAATTACATGAAAGGTGACTTGCTGGAGATTCTAGCAGTGCTGATCCTTAGCAGTGCTGCTTCTAGCAGTGCTGATCAAGTGTGTCACTAGAAAGGTCGCCCCTTCATCACCCACCACACCAGTTGGGCCCCACTTCTCTCAGCCTTTCCAACATTAGAGGATAGGAGATAGTTGGGGCTAAAAATCCTTGGTAAGGAAAATCCCTGGTAATTATAAAGGTTTTTGATATAGGAAAAAAGGGAAATATTTGTTTAAGCAAAAGCCACATAGCAGCAATAGACCACATGGGAAGGAAAAGAGATTCAGAAACTGAAGACCTGGACCAGTGATGGCGAGAAGCAAACAACTGAGATTTGGTCTTTTGCTGCCCATAAGAATCTTTAGGTAATCAATCAAGGCACATTGCTACTAGCTACTTCTCCGTGTTAGTGAGTTATGATGGCTAAAGTATCAGGCTTAGGAGCAAGGGAAAATATATAGCTGCTACAAGTTGTTCCAGATCAGATATTAAAATGAAAAGCATCTGTAAACTTTGCCCTCTGCACTGTTTCTTCTTTCAGTCCTGGTGGTCTGTGGCAGGTGGAACATCAAGTTGGCAGCACAAGGAATTCTGAGAATGAGAAATTCTTATGATCAGCACCTTCTTTGACAAGTGGCAGACTCTTAAGTCTTCCCAACGAAGAGTAGAAGGACTGGTAAAGGAGAAAAGAACACATTCTGTCCTGTCTCAACATTTTAATGTTCACCCTCTTTGAACGCAACATGGTTTTTTGGTAAAGATTAATTCATTCTAATTTAACATGATATTTCAAACAGGAAATTTGGCTGAGCACATCGATCCCCAAACATCGACTGTGACTATAAAGCAACAGAATATCAAATCAGTAAATCTATTGCACTTGGTGAAGAAAGTAAATTCCTCCTTTGTCTCCCAACTCCAGAAGGCAACGTGTCTCATTGGCTGTGCAAGCTCTTCTCGCTCAAGCCCGAGTCTCTATGTTCAGACACAGTACCTATATCACTGCATTCTTCCAGTATTCACAAATCTTGCAGAACACCATTCCAGTAGCTGTGTCTCCAGGTTTCGAGTCTAAGAAGTGAATTTAAGATGTCATCTAATCACAGTCGACAAATTGATCGTACTGACTTCCACATTTCATGAACGTGTGCATCACAAAAGGGCAGGATGCGGTCTCTCTGACCAGCACTAACACGGTGTGCGATCAGTCAGGCATTACAGGGACGCACGTTCTATGTGACAGGAGTATACAGACATGATGGAAACGAACACCAATCTTATTGCACATGGTGTCTGGGCGAGCAATAAAAACACTGTGATACGGGATGAAAATTCTTGACGTCTTGCTTCCTCTCAGCCCTTTTTTCTAAAGTCTGATGTAGCAGTGCTATCAATCGACATACATGGGAGAGCTGGGAGTAGCTGGCATTTGATCCAAGATTTTACACACATAGCATGCGACCTCTACGGTACGTTCTTCATACATCAAAATAAAGGGATGTTTCTGCAAGAAAAATGAATAATAAAATATATATATATATCAATGTTTAGTTTCAGAACCCACCTGAATTTAGCCCAATTTCCATACAACATAGAACCAAAGTCTTCAAACAACACATGGCTGTGAAAAAAATGGTAACTCCATAAGTTCAGAGAGGCAAATACAGCCTTTATTTCATGCAGACATGTCAGTGGGTATGGGCATGCCCAGACAGGACACACTGTGATGGCCTGGAGGTGCCACCCTGGCAGTGAAGTCTAGAAGCTTATCTGTATACCTAAGGAGTATTAGTTGAAGCAGAGAGTGGAGTTGTTCCTCAGCAAAAAACCTAACTGGAGTCTCTACATCTGGGAGCCAAGAAGAACTAAGTGAATAGCAGCTGCTATTCCTCTTGGGACAAAGGCATACATTCTAATACCCTGGCCCCCTCATCTGCAGCAGGAAAAGGTTCTTACAAAATGGTTTTCAGTTCCACTTCTTCACAGTTCCACTCTAAAAGGTCCCACAGAAATCTTATGAACCTACTGAATGAATACCCTGTACTCTCCAGAGCTGAGAGCCCTGTATCTGCCTTGCAAACCCTCCTTTTGCTACTCCAACTCTAATAATAGTTTACTTTCAAAGCTTCTCTAGCTATGCTGACTGGCTGTCTTCTGAGTCACTGCTGTGGATGACTACAGGCTTGGCCTAACATCCTTGAAGAGCAAGAAGGTAAGTGTGCCAAGCCGGGGCTGTCCTTAAAATATTCCCACCTTATGGATCACAGTACTGTATTTACTGCCTAGATCAATGAACTGCTTAAAATATCCAAGTACATGGAATGGGTGAGAACTTCCAAAGAAATGGAAATTGTCCTTATGACAAGTAAATTTATACAAAAGCTTTTTAATAAAGGCAGAATAAGTATAATAAATAAGCTTTTTACTTTCTCTTATGGCTGTGTTACATGTATATGGACCATGCAGTGGAAAAATGGGATTCGTAAAGTGAATACTGGAAGTCTTTGGAGTAATTTTTATAACATTCCAAGGGCAAATTTTTCCATGAAAATTTAGCTGGTAACTCATTACTACAAATTTTCACTTTCCAAATATCTTTGTTTAAAACATTAAAAAACCTATCAATTAAGGCTCATATATTTGTCTATAACAGAGAAGCTATTGCTTGCTTGGTGAATATATGTTGAGGGGATTTGGGGGTAAGGAACTATCCAAAATTCCCAACATTCCAAACTTACCAGAAGTTCTTTATACTTTGGCCTTTTGGATTCATCCTTTGTAAGGCTAAAATAACATAAAAATAAGATTATTAAAATGGAGACACATTTACCCAAGTATTTTTCTTTACACAAATGAAATATTAAGAAGAATTGAATAGTTTTTGTCCTTCAGATATAAAACAACAAAGCAGAAAATCTGTTAAACATTAAAAAGCAGACACATAAAATTCAACAAGCTATAATCTTAGGATATTCATTATAGAATCATTAGTGGAAAATTAGAAATAAGTATTGTCGAGGACTGACTAAAGAATTCTGGTATTGCTACGATAGAGTAAATATGTGAAAGTATATGTAAGTATAAAGATTGTATAAGTACATATATATATTACATATAAAAATATATATTTGTGTCAGTATATGTGTATGTGTGTATGTATGCATGCATGTTTTTCTAAATATATACACATATATTTATGAAGAGACACCCCTTTCTTCCAAGAGAAGCCAGGAACCTTGGGAGGTCATTTCCCCACCACCACCCCTGGGAGCTAAATTTTAAATTAATCTTATTGATATATCTTAATATTTTAAAAACTTTTGTACTCTGTATTTCAATTCTGTGTAATTTGATTCAAAAGCTTACAAACAGTACAACTGCACTTAAGAATGCCCCTTTTTTGGGTTAATATATAAAAACCTTTGCCCTACTGATAATCTTCCACTTGTCTGATGAATGCTGCCAGATACATTTTCATTTTAAATTACATTCATCTGATCTATGTTAGCCCATGTCTTAATCACCATTCTCTTCCAACCTCCATTAAATACTTCTCTAACAAAAGTTAAATAATATTGGCAACATATTTCATCCATTTCTGAACTCAGTGCTGTGTTTTTATATCCCAGGCTTTTTATAGTGGATACTGTACCCATAAATGAGCACATGAACAGGCTTACCTTCCCTGCATAACGTTCATGTGTTCAACAAGTATTTGAGTGTGTACTATGTACAAGGAACTGAACGAGAAGCTAGAGATACAATATATAGCAGTTTTACAGGTGCCTCATCACCACAGGGCTACCGGTATAGAAGAAGATTCTACAATGGACCTTTGAAGACCCAGTCTTGATTGTACTGATACAAGGACTACTACAGATCTAGTCCCCTGACTGCAAAAACAGGATCTTGATCCTTGCTCTTCTCTAGTCCTGCAACTTGCATAACGTGGGTGACAGTGATAAATACTGAGGCAGTGATTACCATCAAGACTTTTTCACTCCCCAGATCTTCACTTCTAAGGGGTGAGGCCAATCCCTATTGGTGCTCTTGTTCAGAAAAATAGTACTTGTAGGACTGGATCCTACAGGAGGTAAAATCCCGGCTGCCACTGACTACTTGTGGATCTGGAATACAGCAAGCCCACAGCTTCAGATATACATACCATTTTATAAGAATTTCCATTGCATTTTTGTTATACAAACATGTTTCTTTTCTTTATACTACTGCTATGCCCTTTTGATGTTCTCTTTTTCTATTTCATCTACTTCACTGTGTGGAGCAGAAAACTATGCCAATATATAAACTTACCACGCCATAAATGGAAATCTCAAACCAAATTATTATTAATGTTGACTATCTTCTGTTCCCGAATCATTACTGGCATTAGGACTGTTATAATTCGTGAGACCTGTGCTGTCAAATAAGATAGCCACCAGTCCAATTCATTACAATTAAAATACAAAATGTATTTCCCTAGTTATGTTAGCTACATTTCAAGTGATCAACAGATCACATGGCTGACAGTACCACACTGGACAGAACAGAGTATACAACATTTTCATTATCTTAGAAAGTTCAATCTTTTCAGTTATATCCAACATGCTGTTCTATCCAGGTATGGGGTATTTTAGTTTATGTCTTTTATTTCTAGAAATTCTATTTTGTTCCTTATAAATTCCTGTTTCCTAGTTACATTTCCAAGCTTCTTCATTTTAATTTAAATTTAGGATAAATTATTTCTGATCATTCTAGTATCTGAAGTTTACACAAATCTATTCCTCACGTCAGTTGTTTCTGCTAATTCTCAAGGCCTCTTGTGAGTGCTGCAAATTTTTTTATGTGTGAACTATTCAAATTCATTTTAACTTCCTCTTTGGAAATTCTTTGAGTCCTAGACTGAGATTAAATTTCTCCAGAAAGACTTGCTTTTGCTTCTGTCAGTCAACTGGCTTCAGGTATTTTGGATCACACAGTTACTATGAATTCACATAGCAAATTCACTTTGGGGTGGGTTTATGATTCTGGATTTGTGCTGCACTCAGTGCCAGGGTCAAGACAGGCATCTTTATGGGCTATCCTTTTTCATATACCAAGCTTTATTTCTCATTCACTTTTATAATTGGATATTACCCTTTAGGATCTCAACTTAATGCAAGATTGTTAGATTACCCACATTAGGTGGACGCTGGGCTTTATTTGTTATCCCCTATATCCTTTGCAGTTATCAAAGCAGAAGTCCAGGGCCACAGAAACTCTCAAGGGAAGAAATAGCCCTGACACCGCCTTACCTCCAAAATTTCTGATTTCACTTAATTTTGTTTTTTTTTTTTAATTTCACTTAGTTTTAGTGCTTGTGGATTCCTTAGTTTTATACTAACTTGTGCTATATTTAAAAAAGCATACTAAAAACTTTTACTCAGTGTATTAGTTGTTTCAATGCAAGTGTTGTCCAAGCTATCTCATCCACCAAAATAATTGGAAGTGGTCGCATGCATCATTCTATGCTGTTTCTCTATTCTCCAGTTATGTTCTGATTTTGTATCTTCCTACATTGGTGTATAAATTTGTGTGTACATGTTTTAATTAAAGGCTTGTCATTCTATCTTTATTTTGAAATGTAAAAACAAACAAACAACAAAATAATATTGGATTTGTAAAACACTCAGCTTCTTCAATCCAGATAGGGCTGATAGGACAACAGTTTTGGAGCTCAGAGAGCCACAGGAATTCACGTTGTAGTAAAACCTCTCTGGCTTGCCACTGGAGTCACAGAGAGCCCGTTACTCATCCTCATCCAGCCTGTTACTCACACTCTAGCCATTCCTCTGGTTGGGGAGACACCGTGTGCCTCACGGCACTGTCTAGAGCATACTCAAAGTCACATCTATGGCAGGATTCCACTTGGCATGTTCCTTGTCAAAGTCCTTTTGTTATAGGCTTAAAGTCTCAGCTCCCACCCCTTTCTGAGCTTGATGATAAGGATATCATGCTGTGCCACATAGTCACTGGGGTTATTATCTCAGCTTTGTGACATTCCTGGAATCACCCAAGGCTGTTGGAGATGAGATCTCAAGACATGACATGACAAGTCTGGTCTTCATTACCTCGCACAACAAGGCAACTCCACTGAGCCTTTGGGGCAGAACTCTTCACATGGCAGTTCCAGGAGTACTGCAGCTTGTCCACAATCTCATCAGTAGTGAGAAGAATCAATCCAAGCCTGTGATCAATTAATTCATTGTGAAGGACTCAGGAACTGGCATCAGTTTGTACTCAGTCAGTGGCTATTTATAGGCACCTCAGCAATGAAGACCCTCTGAATAGAACTGGCCACTGCCAGGTTTATATTCTCAATGATTAACTGGATACATTCATCTGTGAGCTCTGTGATTCACACCATAGGCTGACTGGCATATGGCATCACACTCTGCACCTGTCAGTTCTGATGCTCTGGTATATGTATTTTTTTCATTTTTTGAACTTTTTAATTATTTCAAATTTAGAGCACAGTTGCAAAAATAATAAAAACCAAATACAGAGAACTCCAACACCAACCTCCCAGATATCCAGATCTACCAATTTTAACATTTTGTCCCTTCTGCATTATCATTTCCTTCCTTCCTCTCCCCATCTTTCCTTTCTTTCTTTCTTTCTCTTTCACTGGGGCTGGTCTAGTGGTGGTGACAATCCTCAGCTTTTGTTTACCTGGGCATGTCTTAATCTTTTCCTCATTTTTGAAAGCCAGTTTTGCTGGATACAGAATTCTTGGTTGGCAGTTTTTTTCTTTCATCACTTTAAATATGTCTTCTCCCTGCTTCCTTGCCTCCATGGTTTCCAATGATATACTGACATATAATATTATTGAGGCTCCTTTATATGTGCAAGTTGCTTCTCTCTTGTGGTTTTCATAATTCTCTCTTTATCATTGGTAATTGACTGCTGGATTATAACATGGTGCAGTGTTTGGGTTTGTCCTGTTTGGAGTTTGTTGAGTATCTTGGATGTATATATTCATGTCTTTTATTAAATTTGGGAAGTTCTCAGCCATTATTTTCTTGAATATTCTCTCTACCCATCTTTGTTCTCCTGGGATGGCCACAGGGTACATATTGGTTCCTTAGGTTCTGTTCACTTTTCTTTATTCTTTCCTCTTTCTGCTACTCATACTGGAGGACTTCAATGGTCTCATCTTCAAGTTCACTGATTCTTTCTTCTACCAGTTCCAATCTGCTGTCTAACCCCTCTTGGAAAATTTTCATTTCAGTTACTGTGGCCTTCAGCTCTATTTGGTTCCTTTTCATAACTTCCATCTCTCTACTGATAATCTCTTTGTGTTTTTCTATTGTTTCCCTGATCTGATTTCCTTTAGTTCTTCGTCCATATTTTCTTTCAGCTCTTTGAACATATTTAGAACTGTTGATGAATGAAGTAACCATGGGATTTGTTTCAAAGGCAAAGAAAGAGTTCTACTGAGCAAAAGCAACATGCATATAGAGCACCTAAGAATGGAGGCCTGCTTTCAGTTACAGTTTGGAGACGGTTTATATGGCTGCTCAGGGGAGAAGTAGGGTGAGGGGTAGCTATGAATCATTTGGGGCAGAATGTCTTTGGGTAAAATGTAGGTTTATCAACAAGTTCCAGGAATAAGATGCTTGCATAAAATCTTGGCCATCTGGTGAATGTCTGCAGATTCTGCCACCAGCTCTGACTTGTTTTCTCATAGAGGAGAATCTCTGTTGCCACCTCAAAGGATTACTGGCATGCCAAGTCAGCTAGTCTCTTTCTCTTCTTCATAGTTCCCTGGATAAAGTTCAGAGTGCCCTGTATAAAGCAAAAGCTCAAGCAAATCAAGATGGTTAATATAGTCATGAACCATTCCATTTTCACAGAACCATTTTTTTTTTAAATGTCTGGAACTTTGTCTGGAATGTCCCATTATCAGATCTGCCTCATTTATGGTTTCTAATGCTTCCTTGCCTGGACCACCATCTCCTATTTCTTTGGACATTTTGTAACCTTTTGTTGAAACCTGGGCATTTTGATATTTAGCATGTTATTGCTAGAAGTTAGATTCTGAGGCTTCTGTTACTTATGCTCGTATCCAGCAAATGTTAAGACAGAGGCTTTCTTGAATGCCAAGAGCTAATAATAACAAACAATGACAAAAGACAAAAAGGACAAATGAACAAAAGAAAGAAAGAAAAAAAAAGAAAACATCTTTCCCAGTTTTTGCAGGTTGACCTGTTCAGTGTTCTCCTTTAAGGTTTATCTATACAGTGAGTTTGGAGAATAGCTCCAGACCAAACCTACACAGGAGCTTCTTTGGGCCTTTCTGTGCATGCCTCTCACATTGTACATGTACATGTGACTACAGGAATCATCTCATTTACATTGTTAGAATGCTCCCTCTTCCCTAGAAAACAGTTTCCTCATGGTTTGTGCACTGGATGTTGTATAGCCAGCAGTCTCTTACGCCAGGCAGCATGACCTGAGTGCCCTCCCACAGCATTTTATGGGAGAGCTCAGTAAGCCACCTTCAGAACAAAGCCACGTGCAGAACAAAGTTCTGGGACAGCAAGTCCCTCAGGCCACCACCGGACAGACTGGGACAGATACATGCTCCAGATATGTAGTCGAGGTTTACTTTGTTCCCTCTGGAACTAGATCCGAGGTTCTGCACTGGGAACCTAGGTGGGCTCCACACAGAGCTTATAAGGCAATGGGGGAGAAACCAGACAGGGCACCAACGGTTCCTAGTCTTTAAGTGACCTTTTCCTTGATTCAGCATTTGTCCTATTACTGCAATATTTTAACTGATATCTGGAGGTTGTAAAAAGATGTTTCTGCCAGTTCTTACTGGCTGATCAAAGCTACTGTAGGGGGATAGAACCCTAAGGCACCTCATTCCACCACCTTGATCCTCCTTTATCCATTTTTTATTTGGGTTGTCCTTATTGAGTTGTAGGAGTTCTTTATTTTTTTTTTTTATAATAAACCCTTATCAGATACATGATTTCCAAATATATTCTCTTATCCTGCAGGTTGTCTTCCCACTTTCTTGATAATACCCTTTGATGCACAAAAGTTATTAATTTTGATAAAAGTCCAATTTACTTTTGTTACTTATGCTTTTGGCGTCATATCTAAATACAAGTCTTGAACATTTATCCTTATGTTTTCTTCTAAAAATTTTGTTTTTAACATTTATATTCAGGTTGTTGATCCATTTTGAGTTAATTTTTATGTATGGTGAGAGGTTGGGGTCCAACTTCATTCTTCTGCATGCAGATTTCCAGTTTTCCCAACACTTTGCTGAAGAGACTATTCTTCCTCCATTGACCTCTACCCACTAAACACCTTACACCCTCTCGGTTATAACCACAAAAATGTCTCCAGACACTGCCAAATGTCTCATAGGGGTAAAATCATTTATGGCTGGGAACAACTCTTGTGTTGTCTATTTTCCCAGTAAGGATAGAGGCTCCATGAGGGTGGTCCAGCCATTGGGACCCCATTTCCTTGACTCCCCAAGGTCCTTAGTAACCACTCTTCCTTGATGATTCTTCCCCTGCCCCTGACTGAGCTGCATATGCACACCAACTGAGATAAGAAGTCAAATCTTCCTTTTTATAAGATTCTTCTTGTGGGCCAGCTGGAATACAGAGACTATGTCTTACTGGCTTCTGTACCTACCAGTGCCTGCCCAGGTTTTGGTTTCAGGGTGTCAGGAAATGAGGAAACAAGTGAATGAAAAGTAAGGAGGAGCTTCTTAGTGCTTTGAGGGGGCAGGTGCATTTTTCATCCTTCTTGGCAGGGATGGCTTCTATTTATTATTACTATTTTTTTAGGAAGTTCACACTTTATTAGATACTTTAAGGCTGGCTCTGGGGAAAGCCCTGGCTGGCTTCAAAATCCTCCTAGTAGGAAGTGACAGTGAGGAGAGCAGCATCCTGGGAAAGATCAGGGGCACATACTTACGGTCCATCCTCCTTGAACCATAATTGGATGAAACCAATCCTGCTAGTCCATCTCCCTTCCCATTAGCTTTGGCTCTTCTGGGATTATCACATGGTGAGAATCTGTTTTCAAGACACAAAGGGCTTCACTGACGCTTACACGGCATGCTGGTAGTCCTTCAGTGGGACCTCAGAGCAGATGGGGGCAATGAGTTGGCCTTAGTGGATGAGATCGTACAACATGAGGATCAGCTCCTTGAACTGGTCTGGACTGTAGTCTCCTTCCACTGGGACAACCAAAAGCCCCAAAGTTTGATATCCTTAAAAATAAGCAGTTTCACAGAGGCTATGATGGGTTGCTTTGCCATCCCCCTGTAGGTCACCATGGTTTCTCTAGGCACTAAGTACCACAGCAATTCTGTAGAGCTTCTTCAACCGACACAGTTGTGAGCAATCCAGGGCTGAGGCATGTCCTTCCAGAAGCTTTTCATCACAGGCTTTCTGAGTTCCTCCTTTATGAGGACCTGCTCAGCTCCCAGATTCTTCAGTCTGTCGCTCATCCTCTGGATGTTAGGTCTATCTCGGACCACACAGATGGTCCTCAGGCCCAGGGCTGCAGAGATCTGGATGAGCACTTGCCCCGCTCCACCGCTGGATGCCTTCCGGATAACAGAGTTTCCTGGCTGAAGCTGCTTGAAGTCCATCAACATCTGGTAGGCCATGCAGGGGCTAACATCCAGGGTGGCAGCACTCTGAAGATGGATGTCACTTGGAATTCCAATCAACACTTCCTCACTGAACACAGCCTTGGTCCGCCAGGTCCCCAAGCAAGCCAGCCTTTGTTGGAGTCAGCCAGTTTCCTCACTTCACCTCGGTCACATTGCTGCCCACACTTCCACCACATTCTAATGCCTTTGTTCCCTCCAACACCAGGCAGCTTGGGAAGGAGGCTGTAATTTCCTTAGATCGTATTTATATGAGGTAGATTGATGGGGCCACTAGCATCTTCACGTGGATGGCTGATAGTCCACAGGAAACAGCTCCAGGTTCTTCAGTTCAGTGAGCTTGGCTGGATCTCCATAATGCATGCAGATCAATGCCCAGACCCTGAGGGCTGGGTGGATGTGTAGTAGGAGGAGACAATCCCCTCACGACAGCCTGAAGCAGGTAGAAGGCACTGCCACATAGCCACAAGCTCCTTTCATGCCAGTCTGGTATATTTTAATCTAAGGACTAAAGGTTTTCTTCAGGTAAAGGAAATTTCTTATCTGCCTACTATCAATTAAATGAAATCTGCCCACTATCAATTAAATGAAATCTGGATTTTTCCATCATGTCTCATTTTCATCTCTTTATCCTTTTCTTCTTCTTCTGAAGAAAAACTCAAAGGCTTTACCTATTATTCAGATGTAGTTAATCTGTTATATACCAGCATTTTTTCCCATTCAATTCAGAAATCATGTGTACTACCTGTAAACAACCTTTCCTGAATTCAAATTATACCCCTCTCACATTTTTCCTGAGTTTTGTAGTACAATTTCACGAAGGAATACATGTTCAGATTTTGCAGACTGGTACAATTCCTGAACCACTGGGTGTTTTCATTTGCCAGTGATTCTTCTTTACTTCTTCATCCCTAAAAGGGCAACAGTATTTATCAAATATCACAATTATAGGTCTAGAAGATTATAAGAAATAGGTAGAGAACTATTACTAGATGGTCATCATGACAAATCAAGTACTTATCGTTAATATATTATGACCCTTTGGAGGGGTACAAACCATTGTAATAGCCAAGATTTTTTTGCCCCCCTAAGAACCAATATTCACCTCTCTGAGAACAATATCATCTTGTTAATTATGCATGCTCTAGACAATTTTAAACATGGAACTGAGTTGATCAATACCTATAAATGGAGGGAGAATGGTGTGGAACTAGGGAATGCTGGATGCTGAGTAGCCCAACTAGTAATGTCAATGTTACAGGTTAAACTAAGAAACAAGTAGAATGGATGAACTGGAGAGCTGATGAACATGTCATAAAAGTAGATATGTTGCAACTTTAGATGATAATGATTTGGAATGAGATGGGCCTGTGAGCCCACTCTGAGCAAACAATGGGACACTGATGTCCATAATCTTTAACTATGGAAAAGAACTGGCACCAAGGAAAGTGGAATAAATATATATATAAATATATATATTCATATATATATATACAGTATATAAAACAAAATCAGTAAAGAGATGAAGAAACTGAAGAAGGATTCACAGATGATCATTGTGGATATTATGTTCTATGCACTTTTTTTTAATCAAACATTTCATAAAAACAATATATGAAATGATCACATGCATGCAATTATGTAAACTGTATATATGTGTGCAAATATGGTGGAAATAGACTGTTGATAAGGAGAAAGCAGTCCGTTTGAACATTCTTATGACATTCTTCTAACTAGAATATCTTGCAGCATTGTTCTACCTTCAGAAACCCACCAAAACATAGAATTTAACTAGAGCAGATAGATGAAAGGGACTTAAAAATTAATAGTCAAACAAATGTTTTCTAGTTATTCAAAAAAAGGACAATGATAGACTCTGAAATAATATGAAAAACCTAGAAAGAGAGAAACAGCATTTCTGACGGGCAAAAGATACAGAGAAAAAAAGTATTTTTAGGAATCATTAAAAAGATATTCTAAATACCCTTTTGCTTATAAACATCTTATTTTTAAGTAATTATGTTGGATAAACAGAATAATTTTCAAAAAATATTTAACAGAGACTAAAACTATGAACTAGAACTGTATTGTCACATCTGCATAATCAATGTTATGTGCTAAACACACACATACACACACACACTATTTAAAAGTTGGGCAAACAACATCAACAGGAGGGGTTCAAACCTTCTTTGGGACAAGGTTTCAGAGGGCCATTATATAGTTCTCTCTTTTGAGCTTTAGGCCTAATATATACACTCAACTATGTTACATATTAAGTTAGAGCAGTGATCCATCCACCCAGGACAGTCTAATTTGGTAAGGACTTTTGCTTAGTAGAAGCTTCCAGGTGATTTTAGTACAATCTCAATGTGAGATCCACATCAGAATAAGATGAACAGTCTCACCCAGAGACAGGCTGGTATTTCTTGTACCAGGTATTGGAAGTCTGGGGGTAGCAGCTTCTCCACTACCCACTTCTATTTTTCTTATTCACTGAGTAGTAGAATAAGAAGATGATGCCTTGCCACTACCTGGAACCTTCCATATAGCCACACTGTTCCAGAGTCATGGCTCAAAAGGCCAGGCAATGTGACAAAATCACATTGGTAGCCTCCCCAGTACAGACTACCAATGCTGCTAAGATGAAGTAAATTGCAGTGCTCTCAGTACATGTGACTGAGGGTTTGCAAATCAAGTACTCACCACAAGTTGACAAAGTTGATGAAACTTGGGGAGAATTCCCTTTCCTCAGAATTACTCAGCTGTGGAGGATCTCCTTTCACGACTTGTGTTAGTTGATCAAATACACTGTTCCACTTTGGATAAGGAAATCGGCCTGTTGCCAACTCGTACTAAAAAGTACACACAACAAAAAACAAAATACACCAGGAATTATTTACTACTGCCCAGTACAATGGCCATGGTGAAAATGTGAACCCCCAAGCACAACTCTTGTAAAATCTTGGATGGAATCCTGATCAGGTTAGAGTAGAGTCTACGGAGTTATTAAGGCTAAAGAGAGGTTATATTTAGAAATCAAGAGAATAAAAAGAACTCTATTTTAACCAAATTCAAGGACTGGGACTAAAGAGAAATGCCAAACTTAAGCCTAGTCAGAGTCCCCACAATGCATGCTCCAGGGCAGCTTCTCATTCTGGTGCCTTTGGGTTGGTTTTAGAACTTTTTTAGTAGAGTCTACTCAATGTTGTAAAAATTGGAATTTTTCAATTTCCTGAATTCAAAGTTCATGATCTAAAGCAGTGGTCAAATTCCTTTGTAAGGTAAATGAACATTCAACAAACAAAAACCCAATCTGAACAACATGCAAATCATGTTCTACAGCTATTCTGTAGTTACTACAATTTCAGTCAAAATCAATACTACTAAAGAAAAAAAGTCAGAGTGAACTCTTCATCTTGAAGTGTCAGTAACGATGCTCTGGACAGATACTATCTTGAAGCTATATCAAAACAGACCTGAAGAGCCTACGTATGTCCAAATGTGTCCAGGGTCAAAGTACTTGCTAATAATCAATGAATCATATTCTCATCTTCCTCCCAATCTGTTCTGAAAATAATGAAACACTAGATATTGTGCTTTTGCCAAGAAATATATGTAACTCTACCTGCTGACCTAATGAATCCCATTTTATGTGTACTGACCAGTAACTAATATATGAGAATAAGGCTCCAAATTTATTAGAGAGGAAGATGGCATAAAGGGGAGAGCCATTAGTACCTGTGAAGACTTTAACTTAGATTTTCCTTTGTTTTATGAGATGATTTTATCTCAGTGTCAACTTCTTTTTGTAAAGCTACAAACTCCAACCTACCAGCTAGAATAGAATTTAAATTTTCTGGCCTAAATATGAAATACTTGAGGGTCAATCTTCTAATACAAGATTCTTAATTCCAGGGAGATGATAACTTGAGGCTTTTTGTTAAAGTTATTTTCCTAATAAGAATGGCATAGGAAGTAGCAAGCCAACAGCTATGAAATGTTAGACTCATACAGCATTACATCACACTAGCTCTTAGTGTGATCAAGGACTTCTGGCTCAAAATGATTCCCCAAATAGTTAGATGCACCATGGCTTTGGTAGTAACAGCAGCTCTCGCCAGGCCTGAGCTGTGTTAGGCCCTCCCCCAGGAGACCATTGCACTTGGCCAACCCTGCTCCTCGGTAGGCATGTGCAACCCAAAGGCTGTGATAAAAAACGCAGACATGTCAGAGGAACTGCAACAGGACTCAGTGGAGTGCACTATTCAGGCGCTAGAAAAAATAAAACATAGAGAAGGACATTGTGGCCCATATCAAGAAGGAGTTTGACAAGAAGTACAACCCCACGTGGCACTGTGTTGTGGGGAGGAACTTTGGTAGTTACGTGACACATGAAACCAGCCACTTCATCTACTTCGACCTGGGCCAAGTGGTTGTTCTTCTGTTCAAGTGTGGTTAAAGCATGGACTGTGCCACCCAGCCAATGATCCATCCAAAAAACAAGGACTGCAGCCTAAATTCCAAATACCAAAGACTGAACTCCGCAGCCTCGCTAAGGGAACACCTTGATCTCTGAACCTTTATTGTGTTGTTTTGTACAGGGCATTCTCTGTACTAGTTTTTATGGTTATAAAACAATTAGCAAAACAGCTTACATTTGTATTTATTTTCTATTTCATATTTCTCCCTGTCCCATGTCTTTTCTTTCAAAATCCATTTCTTTCAAACAAAATAAATCTTTTGGAGAATGTGGGTGTTAACTGATCTGTTCAAACAATGTAGGTTTGAAGATGGCCTATCACTGATCAGATGATTAAGTTAGTGGGGTGTGTCCTTAAGGGGAGTTTTTATAGGGTAGCAATGACTAACTAGCCTGTTTAGCACTCTTTCACTCTGACCTGTGCCACAATTGTTGAGCATGGAAGAATAATAGAATGCTCCGAAGTACATGCTGAGAAATGCATAGCAGAGAAAGTTGGATTAAATCTTAAATTCCTAATATGATAATCTTTTCAGTGCTGGTTTTGTTAAATGTTGCTATAAGATTTCTGGGCTTTAGGCTTAGGCTTCAGTTGTGTTGGTACCTGTATAATAATACTCTCTTAGCTAAGCTTTCTACAGCTGTAAGATGGAAATAAATTGGGATAGGGACAAATGCTTTGCTGGACTCTGCCATTCTCACCCCAAAAGTATACCCTGAAGATTGAAGATGATATTAAAAGGTAAAATGGGAGTTTATGAGCATCAGCATTCTGTGCAGTTCTAGTAGTCTTTTCAGGAATTTACATTTTTTTTAACCTGTTTTGCTATATTCTTTAACTAGCTGAGGTCAGAAATTAATTAAATATGAATTGAAGCTTTTTCATTCAATGACCCAATTGAAAAAAAAAAGATTCCCCAAATAGCAGAATGCTAGGATTGTACTTTTCCAACCTAGAGAGACAGGCAAATCATGGCTCAAGATGAATAAAATTAAGGTTAAAAATTTCTTCCTCTTCAGGGTCAAATGGCTTAACAATGAAAAGTGTCTCAAGAGGAATTTCCCACATTTGGTCACAAGGAAGACTAGATGGAGCCCATTACACAGGTGAGCTACTGGCCTTCAACCCTCTATACAGAGAAGAACTCATAGAGACCTGGCAATTTTACTCATCTAGGGTAACTACTGGTAAAAACAATTAAAACAAGGGTATGTGATCCTGATCTGCAGGTTGATGATCCCAGAACCATACACTGCCAATGAAGAAACAAGGTTATTCAGTAAGCGACAAAAATTCATGCCCTGAACCTGGGTACCTCTCTGGGCTATGAGGTCTTGGGTCACAGAAAGTAAAGACAGGAGGAAAATCGAGGAAAGTACTTTTAGGCTGCCTACCTAATGGGTAGCCCCATCTAGAAATGGAAAATTCACATCCCTATGTAGAAGCTGTAGGAGCTGTCCAAAATCAGGAAAGCCTGAGTCCTGGTAGAACAGCAAGCAAAAGAAAATACATCCAAAACTTAAAAACAAAATTTGATAAAACAGAAATAAACAAATGTAGATCACTTTAAAATGGAACCAAAATTTTAATAGAATTCAAGTTAAAAAAGAACTTTATTTAATTTTGCATATTAGTTACAAAAAGGGAGCTTTCTTACTATCTTGGTTTTACTGTTTCTAAGTCTACCTTATTTGGAATTATCCTCTAGCCATTACCTTGTCTCTTAACTGAATCACTTTAAGGTTGTTCATTTGTGACTTTTCTACTGAATGAAAAGACAGCCTTCAAGTAGAAAACAGACTAGGATCTAAACATGTACTCATAATAAAACACTAGCAGTCGTATTACTAAGCACACTATCTTGCTCTAGATGGAAGAAGCCTCTGTGCCTTCAAAACTACACTCATGGCAGAGGGACTACTTCTCCCACCCCCACGCTTTGTCAAGTTGTCCATTCCTGTGACCTGTGGTCAAAAGACCCAGAGCTGCAGCATTAAAGAGCCTGTGGCACTTCAGAAAACCTCGAGGGAAATAATCAGCTCTGATTTGGTTTTTCAGTAAAAAATGTACATTATTTTTCAACAATTAGGAAATATAAACCATGTGATTAGAGTCATGGGGGGAGAAATGAGTGATTAAAATCCAAAGCTAGAAGGAGAAACAAGTAATTTTTATAAGGCATGGAAAATCTGATCAAATTTTCTTTCAGTTACATTCAATATAAACATACCAATGTGATCCCCAAACTCCAGACATCAGAGCGGACATCATACCCTTGTCGTGATGCACTTGGGTCTATCCTTTCAGGCTGGAACATAAAGAGAAGTAGTAGTCATTAATTATGTTTACCCTTTAGAAGCAGGAAAATAGAAGCAACCGCTAAGCTAAGTATTCAAAATAACCTCAGATTTCAGAGGAATCCCTATGTAGGGTCAAACAGAGTTATAAGAAGTCATCATCATATTTAAAACAAAGAAAGAAACAGTTCAATGGCTACCTCCATCAAGGGGAAATAAAGCACTACTTCTAATTTTTTTCCCCTAAGAACCCATAAAGCATTTATAAAGCTGAAGATAAGGACAGAACAAGAGAAGAGGGAAAAGTAGGTAAAATGGAAAAAAAGGAAAGAATCATAGAATGAGATTAGCAGTAATCAGTAGCAAACATGAAAAAATATGATTGCTGTCTCCTGATTTTACCAGAGTTTCAGTGCAGTGGGTAAGATCATACTATATTTGAGATATCAAAGCAAAATATGAGCTAAATTGTTATAATTATTCTGTCCATTCTTCACTCTAAAGCTAAATTTATCATTATGCCTATCTTTAAATGTATTTATCCATTAATAAGCTTAGCTAAATTAGAGCAAAGCCAACATAGTAATATATTAAATCATAAAGAGCAAAAATCATTTTTAGAACTTTCTCCAAAGAGAACAAGCATCTTCACATTTCCTTGAACTGGGAATCACTGCTTCCATATTGGTATATGTGGGTTATGGATAAGGGCAGAAGGAGAGGGGAGGAAGAGGATGTCCATGGCACAGAGTTGGCGATGGACTCTAAGCTGAAGCTGACAGTAACTGCTGTTGACAGAAAGTGTCCAAAAGAACATGAACATTCACTGGAAATTGTTTACTTTGTTTCTAATGGGAAATAGAAAAAAATAAGATTATATAAATATTCTAATGTGTTTAGATATACCACATCATTTGAAAATCACAGATATTCAACAAAGAGAGAAAAAACATTATTCCTGTCAAGTAATTTCCTACGAACTATTGGATAACTTCACATGGATGTCCTGAAGGTGCATAGATACAATAGAAGCCAAAAAGGAATTATCTTCTGCTACAAACTGCTCTTAGTTACATCCTACTATTTGTTCATGTTCGCTCTTAGTTACATCCTACTATTTGTTCATGTTCACAATCTTGGAATCATCTTATCTCACATTTTCCTCCCATCTCTGATCTGATTAATCAGTTATAAAATATTATCAAAACTACTTTTACAAAGTCACACATATCCACTCATATTCCCATTGCAGTGACTCAAAACTGCAAAAAAACTAACAGGTCTTCTGCTTCACATCAACCCGCTGCTGAATGACATGTTTTGAATTCCTATCATGTCTCAGATTCCAGAAGGAATAAATGGCCCTATCCTAACGTGCCTAACTATCCTAACTACCCTAATAGTCTAGTGAATACAATTCAGAGAGTTTATAATAGATTATTGAATAAAGAGCTACAGGAGCACAAAGGAAAACCAATCTCCTAGGGAAGGCTACGCTGAATTTGATTCTTTTAAGCAAGTGAAACAGCACATATACACAAGGTCTGTAACACTAGGACACCCAGAGAGAAGCTGATAATACAAAAAAGCATACACTACTGCAGAAAAATAAAAATTAGTGGGAGAGTGATTTAAAGGGTGTGATGGGGTTAAGTTACAAAGGAGCTTACAGAACATACAATCTTAATAAGAAAAAAATTGTATTGAAAAAAAAAGTTGAAGACCAACACAATGCCTGATTGTCCAATAAGCCAAAGAAAATATGTCTGCAGCAGCCAGTAGGAAGAAAAAATGATGTGACTTTACCAGATATACATGGCTCAAGAATGAGGGAGGTCATGAACTCCTCAAACTGTGCCCTCAACAGATCCTGCCATGAAGAGTACATTTGGACTAGGTCACAAAACTTTAAATGGGTAAGATAAGAGAACACACAGAAACGGTATAGTTTAACACTACAGGCTTAATGCAGTAGCCATCAAAATTAATCCCAGAGGAAAATGCAGTAATTATAATTATTTTTTTTTACATGGGTAGGCACCAGGAAATAAGCCCAGGTCTCTGGCATGGCAGGAAAGAACACTGCCTGCTGAGCCACCATGGCCCACCTAAAATGCAGTAATTTTAAAAATTAAAAAAAAAAAAAAATGTAATGTAGTAATTCTTGCCAAATCTACCAGCATAGCCTGAGTAAGAAGGTGATATTTCTTTCACTGATGTTCTTTAAATAGTGAACAGTTTAGATTTCAGGTATTATATAACCAGGGTGAAGTGATGGAAACTGGCCAGAGGCACAGGGCCCAGGCCAAAATGGGAGAAACCGCTGATGTCAAAGCTGGGAAGGGGAAGTATAAGACAGACATAAGATTCCTTGTACAAGAAAGTAAGGGAGGTTTGGAGAATTAAGCAGAGATTTTTACTGCTCTCCACAACATGGGTAACAATATTTGGAGTTTCAGTTTTGCCAAGTTAAAGGAACTTGGAAAACAGTGGGGGGCTCACCCCTCCAAATGAAGATTAGCATTCAGAACTATGCTAAAGGATTGAGGAGTCACTCAGGAAATAAAGTAAAACTAAACAATTCCTGTCTTAAAAAAAACTTTCAAGCAAGCCTTCACAAATTCAAAATGATCAGCCAGGAAATTGAATTTCCTCCTAGAACAGAAAGCAGCACTCATGAGAGGAAGATACAAAAATTCAAACTCTCTAAAAGAGGTGATCTACAAAGTCCAATATGCAATAAAAAATTCCTAGCTATTTGGAAAAATGGGAAAATGTAGCTAACAGTCAAGAGAAAACGTCTTCAATGGAAATAGACCCTGAGATGACCCAGATGTTAAAATTTAACATCCAAGAACTTAACAATTGTTAAAAATCAATTTAAAGACTTAAAGGAATAGAAAGTCATAATGTGAACAAAAGAGGCATCTCAACAACAAAATGGAAACATATTTGAAGAAATAATAGCCAAAATTAAACGAATTGGTGAAAAACATTAACTTAAGCAAAAAAATCAGCAAAACCTAAGCCAGATAAATAAGAACAAAATCAGACCAAAACACATCACAGTCAAACTGGTGAAAAGTAAAGATAAAAAGAAAGTCTTGAAAGCAGAGAGAGGCAAAATGCACATGAAAGACACAGAAGTAGGAGGATACTAATGATGGTTGACTTCATCATAAACAACGGAAGGCAGAAAACAATGAAATGACACACTCAAAATGCTGAAAAAACTAAAACTATCAACCCACAATTCTATATCCACGAAAACTATGATTCAAATAAGGAAAGTGAAATAAAGACATTATAAGCAATTGAAAGTTGACAGCATTATAACCAGTAGACTTGCATTACAAGTGTCAGGCTCAAGAAAAAAGAGAGCAAATCAACAGAAGGGAAAGCAGAATAATGGAACAGGGCAATATGTGAGTAGATAATTTTTTTCCTCTTAAAACAAAGCTATTTAAAGGAAACATTATTACATTGTATTAAGAGGGTTCTATGTATATTGATGTAAAATACATTCCAGAAATAGCCCAATTATTAGCATAATTGTCAGCTAATAATTGGACTATATGTAAAATAGTGCAATTATTAGCTGACAATTACGCTGAGTAGAGACTTCAATGGCCACAAACAACAAAGAATACAGATATCAAAATAATTCATTCAGAAAACTCACTAAACAAATAATGACTATAATAAACAACAGCATAACAAACCCTGGGGAGGTTTATTATAATTATTATAATTATAATATAATTATAATGTTTTGAAGTGTTTATATTTTACTTGAAGTGATACAATGTTAATCTGTTTGAATTACAATAAATTAAGAAGACATATCTTAATCTCATCCACAACTGAAAAATATAAATCTAGAAAATTAACAAGAAGATTTAAAATGAAATAATAAAAGACATTCAGTAACTCAAAAGGAGGCAAGAAGGGAGAAACAGAATATGAACAGACTGGAAAAATAGAAAACAAATAGCAAAACAGTAACATGGAATACAACCATATCAATAATTATTAATTACAGACTATAACATCAATTTAAAGATCCAAATATATTCTATCGAAGATTCAACATAAGTATGAAAACACAAACAGATTGAAAATAAAAGATACGTAGCATACAAAGAACAAATAAACAAAAGCTAGTATGGCTATATTAATACCAGACAGATTAGCACTGACCACAAAGACTATTTACTTGAAGGCTAAGAAGGACATTTTGAAATAATAATAGGGTAAGTTGAACAGAAAGACATCAATCCTAAATATGTATGCAAACTAATTAGAGAGGTTATAGAATACATGCAGCAAAAATTGAGAGAAAAAAAGGGAAAAAAATAGATAAATCCAAAATCATAGCTGGAGATTTTAATAGAGCTATTGCTGAGTAATAGCCAAACTGGACCAAGAAAAAAAGGCAAGGATAAGCAAGATTTGAATGGAGAATAAGTCATCAGGAAACTTTCTCATGCTTTTCTAAGCACCAAATACTTGGAAATTAACAACACACTTCTAAATAAACAATGGCTCGAGGAAAAAAAGTCACAAGAGAAATTAGAAAATATTTCGATATAAAGAATAATGAAAATGTAACATAAAAAATAAAGAATAATGAAAATGTAACATAAAAAATAAAAGATGCTGCTGAAGTGCTTAAGGACTTACACTAGAAAGGAGCAAAGTCCAAAACAATGATCTAAGTTGCCACTCTAAGGAGGTAGAAAGCAAAGAGTAAATTAAACCCATAAATTAAACCCAAAGTAAGTAAGCAAAAAAAAAAAAGTGCACATAAAGGAAAAAAACAAATCAATGAAATAGAAAAGAAACATGCAAAGAGGGAGAAAAACACAAAATTTGGTTCCTTGAAATGATTTAAAAATAGGTAAACTCTTAGCAAAACCAACCAAGAAAAAAGTTATTAGACAAAATTTACTAATATTAAAAATGGGAGAGGAGTACAAATCATGTAGTCATTAAATGACTAAGAGAATATTGTGGAAAACATAGGCAAAGACTGTGACACTGATTCCAAGGGTTTAGGGCAATCACTGTTCAATTATTAGCTGACAATTATGCTGAGTAGAGACTTCAATGGCCACAAACAACAAAGAATACAGATCTTAAAATAATTCATTCAGAAAACTCACTAAACAAATAATGACTACAATAAGCAACAGCATAAAAAACCCTGGGGAAGGGGAGAATCAGATTTCCAGAGGTACCATATTATATTATTTAAAATGTCCAGTTTTCAACAAAATGTTATAGACATGCAAAGAAATAAAATATGATCCATACAGAGGGGGAAAAAAGGCAATAAATATAAACTATCACTGAGAAAGCCCATATATTAGACACATTATTAGTTAATGACTTTAACTTGGCTATTTTAAACATGTTCAAAGAACTAAAGGAAACCATATCTAAAGAACTAAAGGAAAGCATGTCTAAATAACTAAAGTATGAGGAATCATGTCTCACGCAATAGAGAGTATCAGTAAAAGACAGATTTTTAAAAAAGAACCAATTGGAAATTCTGGTGTTGAAAAGAACAATAACTGAATAAAAAATTCACCAGAGAGCTCAATAGCAGATTTGAACAGGTGAAAGAATCAGTGAACCTGAACACAGATCAGTAGAGATTATTCAGTCTAGTCTGAGGAACAAAACAGTACCCTGTTTCCTAGGGATTTAATTTTCAGTGTGATGGTTCAGTCCCCTTGCCCCTTCCATGCCTACATAACTTTCCAAATTTCTATTTTCAAACGTTAAATAACTATGTGATGAGCATCTTTCCTATACTATCCTATTCTACAGAGAGGCTGGAGACAAGTGGGAAGGCAAGAGAACAGGGTGGAGTAATTGAGTTGAAAATGAGCTGGCTGTGTTTTAAGTTGGCATGGTCCCTTGAGACAGTGACGTGGCTGAATTAGGAAAGGTGATATACCTGATGACTATGAAGAATTTATTAGAATGGCTGGGGCTAAGTGAGTCATCAAGACACTGTTAGAAAGGATAAGAGACCTTGGACAAGAGCTGGTCCAGGAGGGATAAAAGTAAACTAGCTGGGGTTGGGAAACTGCTGTGTGGAGCCCAGGCATCCCTGCAGCCCACCCTGGTCATTCTGGGAGCCAAAAAAAAATAAAAAGCCCAGGAAACTGATAGCTTAGTGGTGTCAACGTAATGACCGCTGGCCAGGTAGGGGCTATCACAGCATTTCATTACACAGATACTGACAGCTTCTCTGCTACGAATAAATTGTAGGAAAAGGAACAAACCAACAGAAAACTTGAGACTAGGAGCTGAACTGGAATCTTGCAAGCCTGAATTTAAGAAGAAACACAGAGCTCATTTTATACTTGTAGATTTTCTTCTTTTTTCATTATGCTGTTTTATTTGCTATTATTTAGTATAAATAAAGTACTCAGATGTAGCTATTGTTTAGGCATGCATCTACTTAATCATCTTTATCTATTTACTCTTTTGGTGGCTATTTTCATACATTATTTTATATTTTAATCCATGTACATGGCATATAATCTAAAGGTACAAAAGAATAATGTAAAAATTGTTTCCTTCCCACCATGATTTCCCCCACCCACTCAGAGATAACCATTTTTCATCTATTGCGTTATTGCAGAAATGTGTGTATGTAATTTTTTTACACAAATTGCCATTTATTATACATATGGTTCTGTACTTTGTTTTAAAAGGTATACTCTGACTGCTCTGTTAAAAAGAGAATATAGTGAATAAAAATGATATGCATGGTGATCAGTCTGGAGTATAGCAAGAAGGGAGGTGAGAAATGCCAGTTGCTGGACCACTGAGCACTGGAGGTTTTTAAAGAGCATGGGATATGCATACATCTTAAAAGTAAAGCTGACAACTCAAACACAGGAGTCTACAATGGGAATGAGGGCCTGTAATTCTGTAAAGCTTAATGTAATGCCTGAATATATCCCAGAGTACACTGAGCAGATAATTTTTTTTTTTTTTTTTTTTTTTTTTTAAAGGAAAGACAGAGAGAAGGAAGGAAGGATAGAAGGAAGGAAGGAAGGAAGAAAGGGAAACATCTTTAAACATTTTCTTGTTTTATTGTATTCTGTTTCTCCGTTTTTGTTACATGGGCTGGGGCCGGGAATCGAACCGAGGTCCTCCGGCATAGCAGGCAAGCACTTTGCCCGCTGAGCCACCGCGGCCCGCCCCTGAGCAGATAATTTTAAAGTATTGTCAAAGTCCCTTGAGGGATAGAGAAAAGATATGGAACCATTAAACTTTTCCACCAGTAAAAACCCCATTAGGGACCCCCAAGTCAATAGGCCAAGCAAGCCCTTGATCTTGAGGTTTGCTCTTGTGAAGCTTACTTATATAGCAGAGAAGCTTAGCCTACATATGCTTATGCCTAAGAGTTACTTCCAGAGGACCTCTTTTTTTTATCAGATGTAGCCTCTCTCTCTCTAAGCCCAACTCTGCAAGTGAAATCATTACCTTACCCTCTTCATGGAACATAATATCCAGGGGTGGAAGTCTCCCTGGCAATGTGGGCTATGACTCCCCAGGATAAGTCTAGCCCTAGCATCGTGGGATTGACAATGCCTTCCTGACCAAAAGGAGGAAAAGAAATGCAACAAATAAGGTATCAGTGGCTGAGAAAGTTCAAATAGAGTTGAGAGGCTACTCTGGAGGCTACTCTTTTGCAAGCTTCAGTTAGACACTGCTACCTATCATAGCTTGCTAAACCCCAACCAAAACCATTCTTGTCAACCCTGAAGAACACTTAAGGCTTTATCTGAGATTCTACAAAGGTTCCATGCATTATGATTACTTTCCAGAAACCTACAACCTTCAGATCCCTAGGCCAGATAAGTCCTGAAACCCAGAGAGATCAGCCTCTCCAGAACATCAACTAGTTCCATCCCCCAATCCCACTTTATCGACAGCCTTACCAACATGAAAAATTTAGAATGGGCATAGCCAAGAGAGCCCTAAAGAGTGGGAAACAGATCAAAGGAGATACTGGAGTTATAATAGAGAAGATAGAATTTAACAAATGAGTATGACTGCTGAATCATTATATCGATATTTCTTCTACTCTCCAGTGTCTTGGAGCAGCTAGAAGAAAAACCTGTAATTATGGAATTGTAATCCATTACCGAACTCTGAAATCTGTTCTACAACCAACTGTTGCAGTGTGCTTTGAAATTTATTGCTTTTTTTGTGTATGTTATTTTTCACAATGAAGAAAAAGGTAAAGCTGACAGTATTTGTTAATGGCCCAGAAGTAGTATACAGAAAATAGAAAGTACTGAAGGATGACTCCAAGATTTTTGTTCTAACAACCAGAAGGAGGTTATTGCTATTTACTGAAATACAGAAGAACTAGTGAAGAGGAGGCAGATCATAGATTTTGAAAGGGGTAAAGAGGTGGTAGGAGATCATATGATGGTACTGAACATGGTACTTCTAATAAAATCAAAAAGGAGATATAAAATAGGAAGCTAAATATATGATTTTGGAATTCACGGAAGAGGTGAGGATGAAAGATAAAACATATTACTAAACATCTACTAAGTGTAAGCCACTGTACATCACTGAACAAACAGAAAGATGGTGTTTACATCCTTAAGACTAGAAGAACTCACCAAGGGAATTTGGGTAATTAAGAGAAGAGAAGAGAAGAGACTGAATACTCAGCCCTAGGCACACCAACATACAGACATGGAAGAGCTGAGGTTTCAACAAGGGCAGAGGAGCAAGGCAGTGAAGTAGCCTAGAGAGGGTAACATTTTGAAAACCAAATGATCCAAGTGTTTCAATAATTTAATATTTTAAACATTACAGCTAGGTCGTCAAGGAAGATTGTGACTAAGAATTGATCACTGGACATGGCAACAAGGATGTGGTAGACGGAATTATGCACCTCACCAAAAAATACGTTCTTAATCTTAATCCCATTCCTGTGGGTATGAACCCAATGTAAAAAAAGACGCTGTGGAGAAGATGGTGGCTTAGTAAGACGTGCGGATCTTAGTTTCTTCTCCAGGACAGCTACTAGGGGAGTAGAAACGACACAGAACAGCGCCCAAAGCCACAACAGAGATAAAAAAGACAGCCTGCCCCATCCTGGAACGGCTGGCTGGCTGAGAGAAGCCGCTCGGGTGAGATCGCCGAGGCGCGCGGGCTTCACCGGGCGGGGCGGCAAGCGGCCGGAGTCACTCGCTTCCCCCTTCCCAGGCCGGCTGGGAGAATTGGAGAGGTGGTCCCCTGAAACCGTGGCGGCTGGCGCCCACACCACGCGCAGCCCCCCGTACCAACTGAGAGAATTGGATCGGAAATCCCCAGGCCGCGGAGAACGGTGACGGGTGGGGAGGCCCCTTCCAAACCCGTGACTCCCCGGGAACATGCACTCTACTGGGCGGGCCGCTGCCGCTGGCGCCCTCCCACCACGCTTGTCGCCCGGGCGACTAGGAAATTCGGACGGGCGCTTTCCCGGGCTGCGGCGGCCAGCAACCCTCCCCGCATTCGGACCCCGGGCCGGCTCGAACCCCTCCAAGCTGCTTCGGCTAGCGAACCGCCCGGACGGCGAGAGTTTTCCAAAGTTAAAGGTCCCACAGCACCTTTTACTGGTGGGACCCGCAGACAAACGTGTGCCACGAGCGCCACCTACTGGGCAGGATAAGAAAAACAGAACCCAGAGATTTCACAGAAAAATCTTCCAAACTTTTGGATCCAATACCCAGGGAAATCTGTCTAAATGCGCAGACGCCAACAGAAGATAACGGATCATGCTAAAATAATTGAAAATATGGCCCAGTCAAAGGAACAAACCAATAGTTCAAATGAGATACAGGAGCTGAGACAACTAATGCTGAATATACGAACAGAAATGGAAAACCTCTTCAAAAATGAAATCGATAAATTGAGGGAGGACATGAAGAAGACATGGGCTGAACATAAAGAAGAAATAGAAAAACTGAAAAAACAAATCACAGAACTTATGGAAGTGAAGGACAAAGTAGAAAAGATAGAAAAAACAATGAATACCTACAATGATAGATTCAAAGAGACAGAAGATAGAATTAGTGATTTGGAGGATGGAACATCTGAATTCCAAAAACAAAAAGAAACTATCAGGAAAAGAATGGAAAAATTTGAACAGGGTATCAGGGAACTCAAGGACAATATGAAGCGCACAAATATACGTGTTGTGGGTGTCCCAGAAGTAGAAGAGAAGGGAAAAGGAGGAGAAAAAATAATGGAAGAAATTTTCACTGAAAATTTCCCAACTCTTATGAAAGACCTAAAATTACAGATCCAAGAAGTGCAGCGCACCCCAAAGAGATTAGACCCAAATAGGCGTTCTCCAAGACACTTACTAGTTAGAATGTCAGAGGTCAAAGAGAAAGAGAGGATCTTGAAAGCAGCAAGAGAAAAACAATCCATCACATACAAGGGAAACCCAATAAGACTATGTGTAGATTTCTCAGCAGAAACCATGGAGGCTAGAAGACAGTGGGATGATATATTTAAATTACTAAAAGAGAAAACATGCCAACCAAGACTCCTATATCCAGCAAAATTGTCCTTCAAAAATGAGGGAGAAATTAAAACATTCTCAGACAAAAAGTCACTGAGAGAATTTGTGACCAAGAGACCAGCTCTGCAAGAAATACTAAAGGGAGCACTAGAGTCAGAACCGAAAAGACAGAAGAGAGAGGTATGGAGAAGAGTGTAGAAAGAAGGAAAGTCAGATATGATATATATAATACAAAAGGCAAAATGGTAGAGGAAAATATTATCCAAACAGTAATAACACTAAATGTTAATGGACTGAATTCCCCAATCAAAAGACATAGAATGGCAGAATGGATTAAAAAACAGGATCCTTCTATATGCTGTCTACAGGAAACACATCTTAGACCCAAAGATAAACATAGGTTGAAAGTGAAAGGTTGGGAAAAGATATTTCATGCAAATAACAACCAGAAAATAGCAGAAGTGGCTATATTAATATCCAACAAGTTAGACTTCAAATGTAAAACAGTTAAAAGAGACAAGGAAGGACACTATATACTAATAAAAGCAACAATTAAACAAGAAGACATAACAATCATAAATATTTACGCACCAAACCAGAATGCCCCAAAATACGTGAGGAATACACTGCAAACACTGAAAAAGGAAATAGACACAAATACCATAATAGTTGGAGACTTCAATTCACCACTCTCATCAATGGACAGAACATCTAGACAGAGGATCAATAAAGAAATAGAGAATCTGAATATTACTATAAAGGAGCTAGACTTAACAGACATTTATAGGCCATTACATTCCACAACAGCAGGATACACCTTTTTCTCAAGTGATCATGGATCATTCTCAAAGATAGACCATATGCTGGATCACAAAGCAAGTCTTAACAAATTTAAAAATATTGAAATCATACACAACACTTTCTTGGATCATAAAGGAATGAAGTTGGAAATCAATAATAGGCGGAATGCCAGAAAATTCACAAATACGTGGAGGCTCAACAACACACTCTTAAACAACGAGTGGGTCAAAGAAGAAATTGCAAGAGAAATTAGTAAATACCTCGAGGCAAATGAAAATGAAAACACAACATATCAAAACTTATGGGATGCAGCAAAGGCAGTGCTAAGAGGGAAATTTATTGCCCTAAATGCCTATATCGGAAAAGAAGAAAAGGCAAAAATGCAGGAATTAACTGTTCACTTGGAAGAACTGGAGAAAGAACAGCAAACTAATCCCAAAGCAAGCAAAAGGAAAGAAATAACAAAGATCAGAGCAGAAATAAATGAAATTGAAAACATGAAAAAAATAGAGAAAATCAATAAGACCAGAAGTTGGTTCTATGAGAAAATCAATAAGATTGATGGGCCCTTATCAAGATTGACAAAAAGAAGAAGAGAGAGGATGCAAATAAATAAGATCAGAAATGGAAGAGGAGACATATAACTACTGACCTCACAGAACTAAAGGAGGTAATAACAGGATACTATGAACAACTTTACGCTAATAAATACAACAATTTAGATGAAATGGACGGGTTCCTGGAAAGACATGAACAACCAACTTTGACTCAAGAAGAAATAGATGACCTCAACAAACCAATCACAAGTAAAGAAATTGAATTAGTCATTCAAAAGCTTCCTAAAAAGAAAAGTCCAGGACCAGACGGCTTCACATGTGAATTCTACCAAACGTTCCAGAAAGAATTAGTACCAATTCTCCTCAAACTCTTCAAAAAAATCGAAGTGGAGGGAAAACTACCTAATTCATTCTATGAAGCCAACATCACCCTCATACCAAAACCAGGCAAAGATATTACAAAAAAAGAAAACTACAGACCAATCTCTCTAATGAATATAGATGCAAAAATTCTCAATAAAATTCTAGCAAATCGTATCCAACAACACATTAAAAGAATTATACATCATGACCAAGTAGGATTCATCCCAGGTATGCAAGGATGGTTCAACATAAGAAAATCAATTAATGTAATACACCATATCAACAAATCAAAGCAGAAAAATCACATGATCATCTCAATTGATGCAGAGAAGGCATTTGACAAGATTCAACATCCTTTCCTGTTGAAAACACTTCAAAAGATAGGAATACAAGGGAACTTCCTTAAAATGATAGAGGGAATATATGAAAAACCCACAGCTAATATCATCCTCAATGGGGAAAAATTGAAAACTTTCCCCCTAAGATCAGGAACAAGACAAGGATGTCCACTATCACCACTATTATTCAACATTGTGTTGGAGGTTCTAGCCAGAGCAATTAGGCAAGTAAAAGAAATACAAGGCATCAAAATTGGAAAGGAAGAAGTAAAACTATCACTGTTTGCAGACGATATGATACTATACGTCGAAAACCCGGAAAAATCCACAACAAAACTACTAGAGCTAATAAATGAGTACAGCAAAGTAGCAGGTTACAAGATCAACATTCAAAAATCTGTAGCATTTCTATACACTAGTAATGAACAAGCTGAGGGGGAAATCAAGAAACGAATCCCATTTACAATTGCAACTAAAAGAATAAAATATCTAGGAATAAATTTAACTAAAGAGACAAAAAACCTATATAAAGAAAACTACAAAAAACTGTTAAAAGAAATCACAGAAAATCTAAATAGATGGAAGGGCATACCGTGTTCATGGATTGGAAGACTAAATATAGTTAAGATGTCAATCCTACCTAAATTGATTTACAGATTCAATGCAATACCAATCAAAATCCCTACAACTTACTTTTCAGAAATAGAAAAACCAATAAGCAAATTTATCTGGAAGGGCAGGGTGCCCCGAATTGCTAAAAACATCTTGAGGAAAAAAAACGAAGCTGGAAGTCTAGCGATGCCGGACTTTAAGGCATATTATGAAGCCACAGTGGTCAAAACAGCATGGTATTGGCATAAAGATAGATATATCGACCAATGGAATCGAATAGAGTGCTCAGATATAGACCCTCTCATCTATGGACATTTGATCTTTGATAAGGCAGTCAAGCCAACTCACCTGGGACAGAGCAGTCTCTTCAATAAATGGTGCCTAGAGAACTGGATATCCAGTTCTGCAAAAGAATGAAAGAAGACTCATCTCTCACACCCTATACAAAAGTTAACTCAAAATGGATCAAAGATCTAAACATTAGGTCTAAGACCATAAAACAGTTAGAGGAAAATGTTGGGAGATATCTTATGGATCTTACAACTGGAGGTGGTTTTATGGACCTTAAACCTAAAGCAAGAACACTGAAGAAGGAAATAAATAAATGGGAGCTCCTCAAAATTAAACACTTTTGTGCATCAGAGAACTTCATCAAGAAAGTAGAAAGACAGCCTACACAATGGGAGACAATATTTGGAAATGACATATCAGATAAAGGTCTAGTATCCAGAATTTATAAAGAGATTGTCCAACTCAACAACAAAAAGACAGCCAACCCAATTACAAAATGGGAAAAAGACTTGAACAGACACCTATCAGAAGAGGAAATACAAATGGCCAAAGGCACATGAAGAGATGCTCAATGTCCCTGGTCATTAGAGAAATGCAAATCAAAACCATAATGAGATATCATCTCACACCCACCAGAATGGCCATTATCAACAAAACAGAAAATGACAAGTGCTGGAGAGGATGTGGAGAAAGAGGCACACTTATCCACTGTTGGTGGGAATGTCAAATGGTGCAACCACTGTGAAAGGCAGTTTGGCGGTTCCTCAAAAAGCTGAATATAGAATTGCCATACGACCCAGCAATACCATTGCTGGGAATATACTCAAAGGACTTAAGGGCAAAGACACAAACGGACATTTGCACACCAATGTTTATAGCAGCGTTATTTACAATTGCAAAGAGATGGAAACAGCCGAAATCTCCATCAACAGAAGAGTGGCTAAACAAACTGTGGTATATACATACGATGGAATATTATGCAGCTTTAAGACAGGATAAACTTATGAAGCATGTAATAATATGGATGGACCTACAGAACATTATGCTGAGTGAGTCTAGCCAAAAACTAAAGGACAAATACTGTATGGTCCCACTGATGTGAACAGACATTCGAGAATAAATTCGGAATATGTCATTGGTAACAGAGTCCAGCAGGAGGTAGAAACAGGGTAAGATAATGGGCAATTGGAGTTGAAGGGATACAGACTGTGCAACAGGACTAGATACAAAAACTCAAAAATGGACAACACAATAATACCTAATTGTAAAGTAATCTTGTTAAAACACTGAATAAAGCTGCATCTGAGCTATAGGTTTTTGTTTTGTTTTGTTTTGTTTTGACTTTACTATTATTACTTTTATTTTTGTCTCTATATTAACATTCTATATCTTTTTCGGTTATGTTGCTAGTTTTTCTAAACCGATGCAAATGTACTAAGAAATGATGATCATGCATCTATGTGATGATGTTAAGAATTACTGATTGCATATGTAGAATGGTATGATTTCTAAATGTTGGGTTAATTTCTTTTTTCCGTTAATTAAAAAAAAAAAAAAAAGAGAAGGGGTAATTGGAGCTGAAGGGATACAGACTGTACAACGGGACTGGATATAAAAACTCAGAAATGGACAGCACAATACTACCCAATTGTAATGCAATTATGTTAAAACACTGAATGAAGCTGCATGTGAGGTATAGGTTTTTTTTGTTTTTTTTTTTCTTTCTATTAATGTTTTAATTCTTATTCTGTTGTCTTTTTATTTCTTTTTCTAAATCGATGCAAATGTACTAAGAAATGATGAATATGCAACTATGTGATGTTATTAAGAATTACTGATTGTAAATGTAGAATGGAATGATTTCTAATTGTTTTGTTAATTCTTTTTTTAATTAATAAAAAAATGTAAAAAAAAAAAAAAAGACGCTGTGAAGATGCTACTTTTTAGGTAAGGTGTGGTCAATTGCATCAGGATGGGTGGTTTGAGAGGATTTATGTCCCCAAGAAAAGCCATGTTTTAATCTTAATCAATCTTGTGGGAACAATGGCTTCTTCAAATCCCTATTCAGTACTATAGGCTTGAGACTTGATTAGGTTATCTCCACGGAAATGTGACTCAATCAATTGTGGGTATTAAACTTGATTAGATGGAGACCTGTCTCTACCTAGTCTATGTAAGTTTTGATTAGTTTACTGGGATCCTACAAAAGAGGAGATATTTTTTAGAGAAATTGCCTTTTGAGGACGACGAGAAAGCCACAGCAGAGCCAGGCAGAGCCGAACAGAGCCACAAGGCTGAGAGAACAGCAGAGTCTACCAGCCAGCAACTTTGGAGATGAAGGAAAATACCCCTGGGGAAGCTTCGTGGAGCAGGAGGTCTGGAGAGGAAGCTAGCAGACAATGCCATGTGCCTTTCTAGATGAGAGAGAAACCCTGACCATTTTCGCCATGTGCCTTTTCACTTGAGAGAGAAAACCCTGAACTTCATCAACCTTCTTGAATCAAGGTATCTTCCCCTGGATGCCTTAGAGTGGACATTTCTATAGACTTGCTTTAATTGGGACATTTTTATTGTCTTAAAACTGTAAACTTCATAAATTCACCTTTTAGAATATCATTCCATTTCTGGTATATTGCATTCCGACAGCTAGCAAACTAGAATAGGTGTTAATCCTGTTACTGGATCCTGATAAAGAGAGAGCCAGTGGGAAGAGCCAGAAGTTAAGGGAACACAGAAGAGACAAAGGACATCACCATGTGATGGAAAGGCCAAGGAACAGCAAAAATTGCTGGCCAGCCAGAATGATACTAACCAGGGAGGAAGCAAGCATTCTAGCCTCTACAACCATGAGCCAATAAATTCCTATTGTTAAGGCAATATATTTTATGATATTTGTCTTAGCAGCCTAGAAACTAAGGCAATAGAAGACAAAAACAATTTAAGTAAAGCGATGGGAATATAAGAATGGAATCAAGAAAGAGTGAAAGGAGACAAAGCACATTGCTTAGAGACAACACATTTCACAGAAAGAAGATGCAGAACACATGTATAGTTAACATGAAGGAAAAAAATCAACAAGGAATATAAGACAATTTGAATAAATGGAGATTACTGTATTTTTCACTGGGAAGACAATGTAAAATACCAACAATAAAAATAATTTTCAGGTTTAATGAAATCCTAATTAAATTTGCACTGTTTTTAAAATAATGATATTAATATTCATAAAAAAATAAACAGCTACCAAGTCTAGAAACAGTTCTAAATGTAAGAATTTGGTATAAGATTATATTTTTTGCTGAGCACAAATAATGAACAGAAGAGATAGAGACGGTCTAAAACTCTAATTACTGTTAAGATGTACCTGAGAGGAGGACATACTAGGAAGAAAGTCAGAATGTTTGTCTGGGGATCCACAATCAAAAACTTGTATTAAGCCAGATAAATAGGAGTTATATTTTACTACCATATGAGCTACTAAATTATTTCTTTACTAGACATCTTGAAAATTCGAATGGCCATACAGAGGGAAAGAAACAAATACAATTTTTTCAGTATTATAAACTGTGGAAAATGAAAATTATGCCCTGACAAATAAACCTCTTTTGAAAGTGAACAGAGAGAGAGCAGATGCATGAATGAATATTATCAAGTTTGTTGAACAATGATCAAAGCAGATATACACAATGACAATTTCTTAATGTTGACGAAATACAACTTGGTTAGGTTCTGACAACTAAGAGACTACATTCTTCAACAGAAGATAATTCCAGGATGTGAGAAATGCCCAAGATACATAAATTGACATGTTTCAGAAAGCAGGGCTATGAATAATTTCTTACTCCTATTATCAATTGTTGCTTAAGACCATCCTAAAAACTAATATGGGACTTCCAAACAATGGCCAGAAAAATAGCGGAAATCACAGAGACTAAAGACTCTGTTGACCAAATAAAAAACATACTAGAGGCACACAACACCAGATTTGAAGAGACAAAAGTAAGAATAAACAATACAGAGGACAGGATAATTGACTTCGAAGACTCAAAACAGCAAATAGAAGAAAAGATGGAAAAAACTGAATGGGAACTCAGGGAAATGACAGACAAAACAAAGTACACAAATATAAGAATCACTGGTGTTCCAGAAGGAGAAGAGAGGAGTAAAGGGCTAGGAAGAGCAGCTGAGGATATAATGGGGTAAAACTTCTCAACCCTCATAAAGGAAATAATTATACAAGTCAAAGAAGCCCAAAGAACTCCAAACAGAATAAATCCAAACAGGCCTTTCCCAAGGCACATACTAATCAGTCTGTCAAATGTTGAAGAAAAGCAGAAAATGCTGAAAGCAGAAAGAGAAAAACAATCTACTATACACAAGGCAAATCAAATAAGACTGAGTTCAGACTATTCAACTAGCACCCTGGAGGTGAGAAGAAAGTGGTATAATACATTCAAGATCTTGAAAGAGAAAGACTTCCAGCCAAGAAATTCTGTACCCAGACAAACTGTCCTTCAAAATCGAGGGAGAGATTAAAGTTTTCACAGACAAAGAAGTCCTGAAAGAATCTGTCAACAAGAAACTGGCCCTACAAGAAATACTAAAAGGGCGGGCCGCGGTGGCTCAGCGGGCAAGAGTGCTTGCCTGCCGTGCCGGAGGACCCCGGTTCGATTCCCGGCCCCAGCCCATGTAAAAAACAAACAAATAAACAAAATATAATAAAACAAGAAAATGTTTAAAAATGTTTCCCTTTCCTCCTCCCTTCCTTCCTTCATCCTTCCTTCCTTCTCTGTCTTTCCTTCCCTTCCTCCCTAAAAAAAAAAAAAAAAAAAAAAAAAAAAAGAAATACTAAAGGGAGTTCTGACAACTGAAAAGAAAGACAGTAGAGGGAGGTCTGAAGAAGAGCACAGAATTGAAGAACAACACTAAGGGTAATTTAAAGAATACAAAAAGAAAGAGGGAAAAGAATATGTAGATCTGACATATAAAATTAAAAAGATAAGGTAGTGGAATCAAGAAACGCTTTTTCAGTAATAACTTTGAATGTTAACGGATTAAATTTACCAATTAAAAGATACAGATTGGCAGAATGGATTAAGAAACATAATCCAGCTATATGCTGCTTACAAGAGACTCATCTTAGACACAAGGATAGATATAGATTGAAAATGAAAGGATGGAAAAAGATTTTCCACACAAGTTGTAACCAAAAGAAAGCAGGAGTAGCTATACAATATGGACAAAATAGACTTTAAATGTAAAGACATCATAAGAGACAAAGAAAGACACTATATGCTAATTAAAGGGTCAATTCACCAAGAAGATATAACAACCATAAATGTTTATGCACCCAATCAAGGAGCTCCAAAGTACATGAGACAGACATTGGCAAAATTGAAGGGAACAATAGATGTTTAAACAATAATAGTAGGAGACTTCAATACACCACTCTCCTCTATAGACAGAACAACCAGACAGAAGATCAACAAGGAAAGAGAGAAGTTAAATAACTTCATAAATGAATTAGACCTAACAGACAGATATAGGTCATTGCCTTCCAAAGCACAAGGTTATACATTCTTCTCTAGTGCTCTTGGAACATTCTCCAGGATAGACCATATACTGGGGCACAAAACAGGCCTTTATAAATTTAAAAATATTGAAAGTATTCAAAGTACTGTCTCATAACAGCAAAGTTGGAAGAACAGCAAACCGGAGAAAGAAGTGTTAGCTAATCCCAAAGCAAATAAGAGAAGAGAAATAACAAAAGATTAAAGCAGAGATAAATGAATGCAAGAACAAAAGAACAATAGAAAGAATCAACAAAACCAAAAGTTGGTTCTTTGAGAAAATCAATAAAATTGATGGGCCACTAGCAAGATTGACAAAGAAAAAAAGAGAGGATGTAAATAAACAAAATCAGAAATGAGAAGGGGTACGTTACCACAGACCCTGAAGAAATAAAAGAAATCATAAGAGGATACTATGAGCAACCATATACCAACAAACTAGACAATCTACATTAAATAAAAATCACATTATCATCTCGACTGATGTTGAAAAAGCATTCAACAAAATTCAGCATCCTTTTCTGACAAAAACACTCCAAAACATAGGAATCAAAGGTAACTGCCTCAGTATAGTAAGAGAAATATATGAAAAACCAATAACCAATATCGTACTTAATGGAGAGAGACTGAAAGCCTTCCCCATAAGATCAGGTAGAAGGCAAGGATGCCCATTGTCACCACTATTATTCAACACTGTGCTAGAAGTTCTAGCTAGAGCAATCAGGCAGGACAAAGAGGGCATCCAGGTTGGAAACGAAGATGATATATACTATACTTTATTTCCAGATGATATATACTATACTTGAAAGATCTTGCAAAGTTACCTGAGCTAATAAACAATTCAGCAAAGTGACGAGATATAAAATTAATGTGCAAAAATCAGTAACATTTCTATACACAAGCAATGAGATAGCTGAGGAGTCACTAAGGAAAAAATTCCATTCAAAACAGCAACTAAAAGAATCAAATACTTAGGAATGGACTTAACTAGGGATGTAAAGGACTTGAACACAGAAAACTACATAACATTGCTAAAAGAAATCAAAGGAGATCTAAATAGGTAGAAAGACATTCCCTACTCATGGATAAGAAGGCTAAATACAGTTAAGATGTCAGTTCTCCCCAAGTTGATTTATAGATTCAAAAAGTACCAATAAAAATTCCAACAACCTACTTTGAAGATTTGAAAAATCTAACTACCAAATTCATCTGGAAGGGAAAGAGACCCCGAATAGCTAAAAGCATCCTAAAAAAGAAGAACAAAGTGGGAGGATTAACACTCCCTGGCTTTAAAACCAATTATAAAGCCACAGTGGTCCAAACAGCGTGGCACTGCACAAAGACAGAGGCACTGAACAGTGGAATTGAATCGAGAGTGCAGAAACAGACCACCAAATCTATAGTCAACTAATTTTGACAAGGCCTCCAAATCCTATGAACTGGGACAAAATAGTCTTGAATAATTGGGCATGAAAGAACTGTATATCAATTAGCCAAGAGAATGAAAGAGGACTCATATCTTACACCCTACAGAAAAATTAACTCAAAGTAGATCAAACATCTATATATGTAAGAACTAGCACCATAAAACTTCAGAAGAAAATGTAAGGAAACATTTTTAAGACATAGTAATAGGAGGTAGCTTCCTGAACTTTACATCCAAGCACAAGCAACAAAAGAAAAAACAGATAAATGGGGACTCCTCAAAATCAAATGCTTCTGCACTTCAAAAGACTTTGTCAAAAAGGTGAACAGGCAGCCTACTCAATGGGCCAAAATATTTGGAAATCACATATCAGACAAAGGTTTGATTTCCTGCATATACAAAGAAATCATACAACTCAACAACAAAAGAACAAACAATCCAATTATAAAATGGACTAAAGATAGGAATAGGCATTTTTCTGAGGAGCAAATACAGATGGCTCAAAAGTGCATGAAGAGATGCTCATTTTCACTGGCTATAAGGGAAATGCAGATTAAGACTACAATGAGATACCACCTCACACCTAGAAGAGAGGATGTGGAGAAACTGGGATACTTATGCACTGCTGGTCGGAAAGTATGATGGGGCAGCCACAATGGAAGACAGTTTGGCGGTTCCTAGGAAACTAAATATTGAGTTGCCCTATGACCCAGCAATAGCACTACTTTGTATATACCCAGAAAAGCTGAAAGCAACGACACAAACAGATATTTGCACAACGTTATTCATAGCAGCATTATTCACAATCGCCAAAGGATGGAAACAAACCAAATGCCCATCAACAGACGAGCGGATCAACAAAATGTGGTATATACATACAATGGAATATTATGCAGCAGTAAGACAAAATGATGTTCTGAAGCACATGACAAATGGAAGAGCTCTGAGGACATAATGCTGAGTGAAGTTAGCCAGACATAAAAGGATAGATACTATATGAGTCCACTTTTATGACCAGCATAAAGGTATAATCAGAGTCTTATAAAACAAAAGATAGCGAACTTAGAGATACATAGAAGCTAGAGATGGGTGAACCATTAGCTAATGAGATTGAACTCCAATGTAAGGGAATAGATAGGTGCAAAGGTGATTCTTTAGTGGGTCTAGAAGTAAAATTACCATATTGAAGATGAGCAGAATTGAAAGGGGTTGTATAGACCTACATGTCAACTAACTCACACTAGAAATATCCATGAGTTCTTGTAAGAATTACTTCAAATATATGTTCTTGTATAAAGAGTGGTTAAGTCCAGGGTACAGGAGGAAAACTGCTATTGCATGCTATGAGCTGTGTTCAAAAGGAAACCATCAACACTACCACAGCAATAGCAGAGGTAAATAATGGGGTGAGGAAAAAGAATTAAGAGGAGGTTTAGATTTCCTATTTGGGAGGGTCTGTTTATTGGTTTTCTGTCTCTTGGGAACAATGAAATTATCTAAAATTGAGAATGCTGATGGACTGTGGACTGTCGGCCCTCTACATGATGCCCAGTGAATGTAGGTGGCTGAAGGATACATTGACAGAGAAGTAGATTGGCGAACGATGGTGTAGTCTCATGAACGAAGATTATGCTGCTACAAAAAGGAACAGTGTCATGAGGCATGCAACGATGTGAATGAACATGTGGGACCTTCGGTGAGACAAAATAAACCAGAAACAAAAAAACAACAATGGTATGGTCACCTTTAGAAAATTCTTATAAGAAAACAGGGGCCTAGATTATAAGCTTTTCAAGCAGACACATTAAGTCCAGAGTGGTGATTATTATTTCTGGATTTTGAAAAGCTGTTTTATGTATATAACCTGATATTTGAGATAAGAAAGAAGCTGAACAAGTTGGGGTTAAAGTAATTCAGAACATAGGGGTAAAGAAGACAGTGTCTATATCTTAGAACCACACATACTTTTTGAGCCCAATGGAAGAAAGGTTTATTTGATCTGGAAATTTTCTGTAGTGCATAATCTAATTCAACCTATCTGTATAGTTCAGTTGAACAACTGAAACACAGGAAGCACAAAGTAAGAAAGAGGTCCTTTAATCCTGTATAGATTATTGTAATGCCTAGAAACATCCTAGAGTATATAAGCAGATGATCAAAATGTACTGGCAAAGTCCCTTGAGGGAGGGGAGAAAGAATATAACTATATTAATACCATCAGGGAATCCCCTGATACTGTGTCAGACTTCAGGGACACCCAAATCAATAGGCCATGCCCTCTATCATGAGGCTTACTCTTGTGAAGCTTAGACTACCTATAGGCATGCCTAAGAGTTACTTCTGGAGGACCTCTGTTGTTGCTCAGATGTGGCCTCAGTCTCTCTAAGCCCAACTCTACAAGTGAAATCATTGCCCTCCCTGCTACGTGGGACATGACATTCAGGGGTGAAAGTCTCCCTGGCGACACGGAAAATGACTCCCAGGGATGAATCCAGACCTGGCACCGTGGGATCAACAATTACATTCTGACCAAAAGGGGGAAAAGAATTGTAATTAATAAAGTATCAGTGGCAGAGAGAATTCAAATACAGTTGAGAGGCTACTCTGGAGGTTGGTCTTATGCAAGCTTCAGGTAGACCCTGCTACCCATCATAACCTGCCAACCCCCAACCAGGACCATTCCAGCCAATCCTAAAGAATACGTAGGGCAATATATAAGATTCCACAAGGGTTCCAGGCACTAGAGTAACTTGCCAGAAACCTACAGCCTTCAGATGGGTCCCTGGTCCAGATAAGTCCTGAAACCTAGCCCAGCCTCTCCAGAACATCAGATAGTTCCATCTTCCTACCCCATATTAGTGACAGACCCTTCCAATATAAAACATTTAGAATTGTCATAGCCCATACAACCCCAATGAGAGGTATGGAAAGATCAAAGGTGATGGTGGAATTATACATAGAAGATAGGACTTTACAAATGAATATGAATGCTGAATCATTACACTGAGATCTCTTTTTTTTAGATAGAAGTAAAAACCTAAAATTGTGAAACTGTAACCCATGTCAAAGTTTGAAATATATTCTAGAACTAATTGTGGTGCTGTGCTTTGACATTTACAGCTTTTCTGAATATATGTTATTGCTCACAAAAAAGGAAAAAAAAAAGTCAACTGTGATGATAAAAAAGTATTTAAGCCCTCTATCCTCCTATATTCTGAAGCAACTAGAAGGAAAAATCTGAGAGGATATAGAAGGAAAAATCTGAGAAGATCATATGGTAGTCCATGAATAACTCTGGGATCTGTCCTGTAACCATTCGTTGAAGAGTGCTTTGAAAACTATTGCTTTTCTTTATTTATTTACTTTGTATATATGTTATACTATACAATAAATAAAGTTTTTAAAAAAAGACAACTAATATGGCCAGGTGTTTATAATGTAGGAGAAAATGTAAATGAGAAAATATTACTGAAAGATGAGGAAACAACTGACATTTTAGGAGTTGGTTCATGCTGGAGGGCAACAGAAGGAAAGGGTAAGAAGGTACTAGAAAAGGAAATCCCAGGGAAATGAAAGATCATCAACTATTTTTTTTTCTTTGACAAAGGAAAAAAAATTTGAGGAAATAAATTTCTCTTTTACAGTCCTTCAACTGTTGAAAAAAAAAAACTACACATTTATTAGCATAAAAATAATGCAATAATATTATGTGCTCCTAATGTGATTCAATACAAAGTATACAACATTAATGAAGTGTGCATGCCCAAATTATTTTTAGTCTGAATCTAATCATGAGGAAACAATCAGACAAATTCAGAAGTGGATTCTCAAATGGTTGGTTTTTAAGTCAATGTAATGGAAAACAAGAAAAGAACAGTCTAAACCAGTTTAGATTAAAATGAAGATATAACAACTAAAAGCAATATGTAATCTTGATGGGATCGTGAATTGACAGAAAAAAAATACATCTTTTTTTGGGCAGTTGGAAAATTTCAGTATGAACTATTATATGATACTATAAAAGTTTTAATTATTTTAGATGTGGTAATGATACTGTGGTTATGTAGAAGACTTCTTTTTTCTTGGGAATGTTCAGGATGAAATTCATGATGTCTGCAACTTTACTTTCAAATGGTTCAGCACACACTCAAATATATCCACCCACATACATATATCTATATGGGGAGGAGGGAAGTAGGAAGAGAATGGCAAAGTGTTAATAACTGGTTTATGGAAAAATTTATGTTTCAACTCTTCATTGTATACTAACTTTTTGTGGTTGTTGTTAAATAATCTAATAAGTAATCATAATTCTAAATCTGAAGGAGAAATGATGAATGTCAAATAACAAAGACAAGATACATTTCTGCCTCTCAAAAATGCTGCCACATTCACAGATCAAGAAAGTCCCAAAATGACTTGACGGCTTTTAAGATTAATGCTGATTACATTCTTGTTCCTTGACAGTCTGTGGAAGACTAGAATGGACAGCAACTTCGTTCAGTACATTCAAAACTAGAGGCAGAGAGTTTATTATCAGCCTTCTTCCTCCAAAGCTGAAGAAGGTTAAGAGGAAAAAACATTCTATTCTATTTGGGCTATAACTACATTTTTAAAAAGCATTTTAAAATTTGATTTATTATTAATCTTATTCAATCTTAGTACTGAGACAAGCTCTAAAAGTATAGACAACAGTTTCCATTTAATTCTCAAGGCATCACTATTAAATATGCATATTAAGTGATTTCCCAAATGCTCTAATTTTTTCTTATTATTATTGTTTCTTGGCATTTGTTGTTCCATGCGTCCCTAATTATCACAGCAAATACGAGAACTTCTGAACTGCTACAAGAATCTGCCTTGCTGACCAACATCCACAAAGTCCTTAAAACACATACACACGTATCCCTGTTACATTTTCCTTCGCAGAAAAATTATGTAAAAATAGAAAACCAAACAAAAAAGGGTACTGAAAAATGCAACAACTCTTTTATATGTCAATAGTGGAAAGCACATTGACCAGAGAATAAACAGGCAACAAAATATATACAAATAAAATATATAAAACAGTTTCTTGTTTTATTTACAGACAGATAGATAAATAAAAGGACAAAGTATGAAATTACTATGAAATGTGCATTCAAATGATGCCAAAAATAAAATTTCAAAGTGTGAACTTTGGGGTAGTATCAGCCTGTCTACTTTTAAACAAGTTAAAGAAATTGTAATACATAACCAATGATTTTTCCAGCTCTTCCATTTGTTTACAGCATTGGTTTCACACACATGAAAGGAGAGAACAATTTTATTCAATTCTAAGCTGATCTTTTTAAAAAGTTGGTTTAAAGGGGTCTATGAAGACTGAAGAAACACTGCTTACAGGAATGCCTCAGGACACAACAGTAAAATCTTATTTATCACCATTTATAGTATTGTGCTGGTAGTCCAAAGAGCCTTGAACACATTAAAGGAAGATACCAACAGCTAGAAAAATGTTTAAAACATAGACACTAAATTTCAAATTTAAATACAGATAAATTCCAGGCTGTAGAAAGAATATATATAAATATGATGGAGTAAGATGAGTATGATATGTAGGGGAGACTAGTGTAGATCTTTCTCCCTGGGCAAGACAATTGGGAAATATTAAAGATCACTACCCTTGTAATTTTCAGTGTGCTTCATCCACCCCTAAAGAAGGAACTAACAATAGTAAAACATAGCTTCAGACTCTGTAAGACATAAGGAGTTCTGGTACAAACTGAGGCCCTCCCAATTTTCTATAACTGGAAACAGCATTATTAGTGGCTTAGGACACACTTTCAACATGTACAGATTATCTACTTCAATCAAGTTAGAAAATAAGGTGCTAGAAACACAAAGAAAACTTCTGAGAACTTATTTATCTGGTTAATTAGATGGGTTGAATATAATACTAAAAAAAATCTCAGAGAAGTCCACAAATACTAAGTGCCAAAAAGAAGATGATGAATGTCATGGGAATTCAATAGGACAATTTTGTTAAGTTTTATGGGAAAGCTGGAACTTGCTCTTGGTCTCTAGGAGAGAGGAAAACATTCCAGGATGGTGACACTGCATGGCCAATGTTAGAATCTTTAGAAGTATAGTATCAACAGCCACAGGTTCTCTATGTAGTGACTACTGAGCAAGAAAGCTTAGAATTTTCACTTACTGCCATGTATGGCCTACACCCAGCATCTCTTGTCTTGGCAATGGAGTCCACAAGCTGTCCACTGATGCCGAAGTCACAGAGTTTAATATTTCCACTTCTGTCCAGAAGAATATTGGAAGGTTTGATATCTGCAAGAGATAGAGGTCATTCAGTATAAAAGTAACCAACCAAACGAGCGAGATTCTAAAACACTAAGCCAAAACACTGAAAAATCATAGGCTCCATAAGTGTCCTTTAAACTTGGATATCTAAGAAGCAGTAAAACATCTTCATTTAACACATGCAATTGTAATTCATGTTTGAAAGGTAACTTTAATGACTAGAACTGTCAAAGCAAAAGTCATTTTTATTAGCAACATCTCAATCCAGAAGGTATGGGAAAAAGTTGATTCTGTCTTAAAAATCTCCATATTTATAAGACAGACATGTTTTTTCCTATGCTTTTCTTATTGGAAATGAGAAAAAAACAATTTTCTGAATGTCTGTGAATAAAAACTAAAATATTGCATTTTCATCAAGCTGCTTGTATTCATTAAACTATTTCAAATTTAGTACAGTTAATACAAAACAATATGAGAAATATGAATTTAATCTATCCAAGTATACCAAGCTACTTTACAAAAAGTGACAAAGGCTACAACATTAAAGTATACAAATGATAAACTCACAATTCAGTTAAAGTAGAAACATAACTAAACTTTAAAAGTATCCATTACAGTACTGCCAAGACCTTAGTTTTCTGGAATCAGAGAAGCAAAGGTTCAAAATCTAGGGTTAAAAATCACGATGTAAATGGTGGCAAGCTACTTGATTTCTCTTAATAACCAGTTTCTTCACTACTAAACAGAAATAACAATTCCTACTAAATAGGAATGTGAAGATTAAAACATCTAGTGCATACATAAACATTTGTATTCAATAAATACAGCCATTTAATTATTTCTCACTGAGAGATTTTCCTGGTTTTAGACAACTTCAAATTTCTCCCAACCAAAACTATTCTTCAATTCCTTGAGAAGCCAGATTCTTCTCTACCACTCTCAAAGCAGGTGTACTTTCCTTCAAGTTGAGAAAAACCAAGAGCCTTAATTTGGTTCTCCAAGTCTTATATTCCCCTCGCAGCCAAACTGTCACCTGGGTTATCACTCCTAAAACCTCATCCTTCCTAACAATCAAGTCACTACTAGAACATGACAACCAGCTACCTGGTCAATTCCTCCCCAGTGCCCACTAATTCTCTATCAAACCTTCCATCCATTTCATTGTCAGTCTCATGGCTCAATGAATAAAAAGATTTATAAACATAAGATACAGAAAACAATGTAGTTAATGCAGAATGTGACCTACCAAAAAATCCAGAAAAGAGGCCTTACCATTGCTGGCAGAGCAGACTGCGTATCAAACATCATTTCTAGCTAACCCCTCCTTTCTAATGGAACCAGGATTTTGTTGAGGTATCCACTCTGCTCTCTGTGGCTCCATCCATACCTTCAAAAAGTGGCTCCTATTGGTCTATGCTTATCAGGGTAGTCTCATGACAATTTTAGGTAAGGACATGAGGCAATTCTGATGGATTAGACAAGAGAAAATATTAAAGCATACTGGAAAATTTCCCTGATCCTAAAGACAGCTACAAAGGAAAAGATATTTTCTTCTTCAGAAGGTTGTCATATCTAGATGTGACACTTGGAACTGCTATAACTGTTATTGCACATTTTCTTCTTCAGAAGGTTGTCATATCTAGATGTGACACTTGGAACTGCTATAACTGTTATTGCCCTGAGGATGGAACCAACATATTGAGGAGGGCAAAGCCAAGAGAAGAGCACTTGAGTTCTAATCATAGAAGGAAGCCTATCTTTGAACTTAAGACAGATAATGAATTTCTCTGAGGTTTAAGCCAGTTAGGATTTTCTGTTACTTATCATCAAAAGCACTCTTACCAGCAGAAAAACAAAAACAAAACAAAACAAAAAACACATGCAAAACACCTAATTAGAAATTGATCACTTTCTTTAGTAATAGAAAAACTAAAGCTACTTCTAAAGACTTTTTCTTACATACAACCCCAGGAAGTATCTCAGCACTTTAGTGTGAATAGTGAGTATCCCTAAGCTAATTCTCAAATGCTTTCAAGGTGACACTTGTAATTTCAAAGCATAACTAAAGAAGAGGGAAAAAACAAGATGATACAAGAGGAACAAAAATTTGGTTAGGGACCTAACCTTATATGATTTTAGACAAAAAGAGAAAATAAGAAGCTTATCTAATGTTACTTTTAACAAATTTTAAGTCAGACTTCCATACAAGAAAGGGGAAAATTAAACAAAATATCTTGATGATGTTTAAGATTAACTAATTTCAATGGCCCAATCTCAACCACAGACTAAAATTACTTCAGTAAGTACCTGAATGACTTGTTTTTTTAACCACTAGAAACTATGTTTCTTATAATTTAAATGTTCTTGCTTCTCTGAATTTGACATTTTACTTTCCAACCCATTTACTGTCAGGATGAAACACGCACTGTCACACAGGAACTTCAGTTTGTCCATTATAAATATAATGAGGGTAGTGACACTGTGCGCTTCTTCAAAGTCACTCCCTCACTACTATGACTCTAGCAATGATAAATAGGACAAGGTTTAATTTATTTGCTGAATTATATTCAAGATTCCCAAGACATTCAACAATAAAGAGACAAAACAATCCAATTTTAAAAATGGGCAAAGGTCTTGAATAGACATTTCTCCAAAGAAGACATACAAATGGCCAATAAACACATGACAAGGTACTCAACATCATAAGATATCAGAGAAATGCAAATCAAACCACAAGATACCACTCCATACCCACTAGAATGCCTATTATTAAAAAAAAAAAAAAATAAGTCCTAGTGAGAATGCAGGGAAATAGGACCCTTCATACACTGTTGGTGTGAGTGTAAAATGGTGCAGCTGCTGTGAGTGAGACACTTAAGAACTATGTCAACCAAAAAAAGCTTTGAACAACCAGCAAGAACTGGCAGAATATCTTTCTAGGGGATCCAGGAAGCAGTTTAAAAACTACAGTAATAATTTAAGCACTAGATCAAGAAAAAGCCTAGCTAGTTAAAAGCAGTGAGGTCACACAGTGCTCTATCTGGCCCCTCTCCACCCCCCACCATCTAGACACAGAACAAGCCCACACTTCCGTATGGATCCCAGGTGTCATTCCAGAGGGAACAGAGTAAACTCCTGCACATACCAGGGTATGTATGCCTGGCTAGTCTCTCTGGAGTGGCCTGAGGGACCCACCATCCCACAACCTGCCCTGAATATAGAAGGCAGCTTAGAGACCCTTACAGGATGCTGTGGGATAGCAGTCAAGTCATGCTACCTGAGGGGGGAGATTGCAGGCTGCAGAATATACCCTGCAGTGTTCAGAACCTTGAAGAAACTGTATCTTAAAGGAGAGGGGACATTTGTAACCATGTAAAAGGGAGAATTCCTAGGGCTACACACAACATGGCCCCAGACAAGACATACGCACTGAAAGGATCAGGGAGGCCCCCATGCTCTGTCCTGGAATTCTTCTCATGCAACCCATTGTAGGGATGAGCCCTGAAGGAGAGCACTCCCATAGGTTTATGCACAAACACTGGAAAAGATGTTTTCTTTTTTTACTTTTATTGTTGTTGTTGGCTCTTGGCACTTAAAGAAAACTCAGTCATAGCATTAGCTGGATAGGAGCTAAAAACAGATAATTAAGAGTCTAAATTTTAATAGTAACACTTTAAAATATCAAAATATCCAGGTTTCAACAAAGGGTTACAAAACAAATAGACAGGAAGTTATGGCCCCAGCAAAGGAGAAAATTAAAGCATGAGAAACCATCAATGAGAGAGACCAGACCTGGGACATTCCAGAAAAAGACTTAAAAAATGGTCCTAAATATGCTCAGAGAAACTAAAGGAAACATGGACAAGAACTAATGGCAATCAGGAAAACAGCAGATGAACACAAAGAGAGTATTTATAGAGAGAGATGAAAAGGAATGAAACAGCTGAAGAACACCATATCAGAAATCTAAAATTCCCTAGAAGGGGAGGGGTTCAATAGCAAATTGGAGCTGGCAAAAGAAAGAATAGATGAAGTAGAACCAGTGAATTTGAAGATTCAATGAAATAAATGAGTAAACTTGAAGACAATTGAAATTATCCACTCTAAGGAACAAAAAGAGGAAGAATGAAGTGAATAGAACCTAAGGAACCTTTGGGATACCATTAGGCATACCAATGTGCACACTGTGGGAGTCCTAGAAAGAGAAGAAAGGAACAGAAATAATATTCAAAGAAATAATGGCTAAAAACTTCCCAGTTTAATAAAAGACCTGAATATACACATTCAAGATGCTCAACAAACTCCAAACAGGATAAACCCAAGTAGACCCATGCCATGGTGTATCAAATGCTCAAGATAGAGAGAATGCTAAAAGCTGCAAGAAAAAAGCAACATGTCACATACAAAAGAGGCTCAATAAGATTAATTGCTGATTTCTCATTGACAGCTACGGTGGCAAGACAATGGGATAATATATTTAAAGTGCTGAAGCAAAAAAGCGCCACCCATGAGTTCTATATCCAGCAAAACAATCTTTCAAAAATGAGGGAGATTGAGGCATTCCCAGATAAACAAAAGCTGAGGGAGTTCATCATCACCAGACTGGCCCTACAAGAGATGCTAGAAATTTCTGCAGGCTGAAAGGAAATGACAATATATAATAGATCAAAGCTACATAAAAAAAAATAAAGAGCTCCTTCCTGTGAGGGTCTGACACAGATTAATACAAATGCTGGTACTATTATGTTTTTGGCTTGTAACTCCACTTTTTACTTCCTACAGTATTAGATACATAAAATATATAAAAGGTAATAATAAATCAATAGTTTTGGACCCATAAAGTATAAACACGCAAGCTGTGAAAAGAACTACATAAAGGTGGGTTGATGGAGGTGTTTAGGAATGTAATTTGTGTACACTACTGAACTTAAGTTGGTATCATAGCAAATGAGATTGTTATAGAAATAGTATATTAAATTTAAGCCCCACCATTTACATTAAAAAAATATATATATATATAGGAGAATATGCAAGCTCAGAGAAATATAAATGAGAGTACACATTGCAAGGGGATGAAAGTGGGCAGCAGCAATGAAGAGTTGATACATAACAAGTGCACAATTTCTGTCTGGAGAGACAGAAAGTTTCCATAATGGAAGATGGTGAAGGTACCACAATATTGCGAATGTGATTAATCCCACTGAATGGTACAGTTGGGGATGGTTGAGATGAGAAAGTTTATACTATATATATATGTTTACACATTTAAAACAAGAAAAGAAAGAACAACTAAAGAGACAATTAAGTGTAATAGATGATCTTGGATGGAATCTAGCAAAGGAGGAGAAAAGGTTCAAAGGGACATAATAGGAACATATGAAAAACTGGAATGCAAACGGTAAACTTTATGTCAATGTCAATGTTAAAGTTTTCCAACTTGATACCTGTATAACTGCATATCCTTGTTATTAGGAAATGTACAGCAATGTATTATATGCTCAAGGAGCACAAGGTATAGAACCTATTTTGAAATTTTTAGGAAAACTATTAGACAGACAAATGGATAGACAGAATGATATGGTAAATGAGGCACATTGTCAAAATTGGTGGATCTGGATATGGGGGGGGGGAGTTGAGTTCTCTGTATGGATTTTGTACTATTTTTGCAACTTTCCTGTAAGTTTGAAATTATTTTAAAGATGAAACTGACAGTCTAACAAAAAAAAAGATTGCTAAGGAATTACCGTCTTCTGAAATTTGGTCTTCAACAGATCAACACCAAATGTTTAAATCTGGGTTAGTGCCTAAGGTGGCTAAGATCCTACGTCCACAAACAGAATATGCCTCAGAAGAGTTTCAACGTGCAACACTTATTTGCACGCTGAATTCTCTCAATTTACAGAAAAGAGTCTATAAAAAACAAATGCCTTTAAAATGCTCATGGAAACTATCCCTCAAAGTCTGCTACGAATAGCCCCAGGATCACCTACCTGTGCGCCTTATTTATATACACAGAGAACATTAGCTATAAAGCAAATGAATAATTATTTTTCATCTAAGAGTAACACAACTTGCAGTATAACCTAAACTTTTGGAGTACATAAAGTATTTCTGTGTTAAAAATACAAACATTTTTAAATGGCAATTCAGTTTTAGGAATGCTTATACTCTGATACTGTAATTTTCAGTTAAGTTTTTTCCTATTAGGAAAAAAGTTGATTTCTTTTCTACAAAAAACAATTCATACCCACCTCTGTGAATGATTTTCAAGTTTTCTTTTAAGTGGTTTAGTGCTTTCACAGTCTAGCGAAACAAAGGAGAGATGGGATAAACAGTTTCAACTTAATCAAACAGCACAACAGTTTATCCTAAGTCTATCCCACTCAGCCACTCAGCCCTTTGTACATATTTTAAGGTTAATATTTCAGTATGTTGTCCATCTTTGTTTTATGGTAACTGAAAAAAATTTATTTGCCTTTTCATGCTGTTTCTTGACATTTTTAAAAAAATGGTGACATAATTTGTTTAATATGTCATTAAGAAGTTAGACAATGTTTCTTGTATCTCCAAACTTTACAAGAATAAAAATATTCAACACAAGTGAGAACAAATGGGTAGGCTCCATTATCAACAATAATTAAAAAGTTTTTCCAAAGACTCAGTTCCTCACAATCATTTACCCTCACTGGGTGCTGAGTCATTAAGGTAATTTTTTCAGGGCCAAAGTATATGAGCAGTCACTGTGGCAAAATCACTGATCAATCCAGAATTGATCCTGTTGCCTTGATCACACTATTCATTATGAGGAAATTAAAGCTTTCTTCAGAAAGGGAGGAACAGTGGCTTGAATTAAATTTCCACAGCCTCAAACGAAACAAGAACTAAACAAAAGGCCAACCAATAGCTATATTAGAGTCAAGTCAAGTCTCCATCAAGCTGCTGGGAATCAGGAATGTAAGACACACCCAGTCATAATGTTTCAACAGCAAAGGACTCAGAAATCTAGCTCTGCTTGTGTCCTCAATGGGTTATTAACTAGCAAAAGAAAAAGAAAAAAGAGAGATTATCTGATTCAATACTAAGCAATTTTAAATCCTGCAGTTAATATATAATATAGGGTGGTCACCAGTGTATAGGGAAACAGGCAAATATGTAATAAATTATTTACTGATAAATATATTATATTGTAATATATGTTAAAATAATTTTATCTGTGTCTTCTGACTTCAAGGCCACCTTGTGGTATTGTGTTGAGGTACTGGGCTCTAGGGTCAGGCTACCTGGGCTTACATCATTTTCCAGTTACACTATATTACCTTCAAGGCATATGAATTTCTTAACCTCTCCATGCTTCAGATCTGTAACAAGATGGTTACAGTATGTGCTAGAGGACTGCTATGAAGACTAAATATTGCAGGATCTTAGCCTGATACAAATAAAATTAGCTACTATTGTTATCCCACTATTTATTACATTATATATATATTATGAATAGTAACAAGTTCCAAGACAATACTGGGTTTGGCACTACTAGAGGGAGGTGGCTAAAACTGATCTCTATAAAATTTTCATATACCCATCTAGATAACAATGCAATTTCTAGTATAACTACCTTCCTTATATAAAATTATACAAAAGAGTATCTATCTTAAAATTTAGCTCATAAAACATTTAAATGAAAGCATTAATTAGGCAAAATGAGTTAAAAGTGCTTTTTTTTTGGCATGGGCAGCCACTGGGAATCGAACCCAGGTCTCTGGCATGGCAGCTGAGATAAAAGTGCTTTTAATATTAATTTAAGATCTATGAATCTTAGATGGTAATTAACAACATTTAGTATTCATAGCAATCCTCTATGTACATACTATAGCTTAATCCATTTTTTAAAATTTCAACTTAGAAACCTTTAAACAAACACACCTCTTACAACTAAAATACAGTTCAGAAGTTGTCTTTATTTATAACCTGTCACGTTAACCTTTAATGATTAATCAGGATAAACTGGCAATTGATTGGTGGCGTACTGGACATGAAGGTGCAGGGAAGAAAGAGATAGGAAATTACTGAAACCAAAATATCTATTTTATAACTTCCTGTGAGACTTAATTTATATATAAACTAATACAATTCCGGGAATAGCATTAGTGCAGAATGATAGGAGTCTCAAGAACCTTATGAATTTTGTCCTGTTAAAAAGAAATGTATATGTTATTTTTCACAATAAAAAAATTAAAATTAAAAAAAATAAATTGCATTTTATTCTTTAAAAAAAGTTCGCAAGCAATCTTTATCAAATAAAAGGTTTAAAGCAAGCAAGAAAGTGATCATGAATTGACTTTTAAACAGCAAACACATATGCAAGAGATTGACTCTTTTCTTTTTGGTACTCTGGTGAAAGTGAATTGATTAAATTAATAGTAACCCTGGTACCCAAAACTGCTAGTCAATAATTTAAATAGTTTATAGACGAAAAACCCAAATCTTAAACCATGGGAAATATACTTTGTCTAAGAGCATCAATTAAGATGATTCAAGGAGACTGCTGCTTTTTTATTAACATAGGGATAATATGCGAGTATAACCTATATAAATATAGTTAGGGGGGAAAAAATGGACAAAAAATTTTTTCCTAGTCATGTTTACAGGACAGTCTGTTATGATTCATTGTGATTCGAAGGAAAATAACAGTATTTATCAGTGTCGGTTTTTATCTAGATCATATTTTAGAAAGTGCTCTTCTGATATATTTCTGACTTACTGTATAAACTACCCCAGAGAAGTAACTCTTCCTTTTCCTATTACAAATTGTTTTCCTGGAATCTAAATAACATTTTGTGCAGGAGATTCAGATATGTAAATTTAAAACCCAACAGTATCTTTATATAATTATATAGAGAATGAACAATTTAATAATATAATTTTGAAATACAAATAACAAAAAAATAGGTACTTACTGCTAAAGTGATTTTGCCTAAAATTTCTTCTGGAATAACATCATCTAATACACTATATACATATTTGTAAAACTTATCAAACGAGGTAGACATGAGTTCCATACAGATCCAACAGTCACCCTACAAAATAAAAAATATCTGTTACTCTTACACATCCTCATTAATTACAACCTCGCCTCTACATAAAATAAAAATGCAATTAGAGAGGAAGCAATCTCCCTCGTTTTTTCTCCCTCAAACTGGTGATAATCTTTTATCCTTCATTAAAGTAGAAAATTCTCCTCATATTTAACCACAAACTTAAGAGGCTAAAGCCATATTTCCCCACTCTTCACTGTAAGGACAAGGACAGTGTTACATAGAAAAATGTGTGCTATTTTTTAAAACAAATTTCAAATTCTGTTACAACAGAACATAAAAATATGAAATATGTGGAAAGCTGTTCATTCTCACGACCAAAGAAAACAGACTACAGTAATCTTGCATATAATCTTCCTAAATAAGAAAAAAATATATAGCAAGGCCACTAATTCAAGTCATTGCTCAAGGGCTACCTTCTCAATAAGGCCTACCTTAACCCTAGTTCACCTTAGCCTAAGCATCCCACTCTTACCACTTCCTCTCCCTGCTCTACGCTGTACAGCCTTTATTGTCTTCTAAAACATAATTTCCTTATTTATTATATTTGTCACCTTTCTTCTCTACTAGGATGTAAGTGCCACCAGGACAGAGCTTCAATAAGTATTTCTTGAATGAATACTAGATGTAATTCAAAACTGCTGACAGCAGTTTTAAACCTGTTTGAAACAACTGAAACAATCTGACAGTAAAATGAGAGAAATAAATGTTTATACCCTTTGACAATCCTCCCATCACTGGAAATCTAACAAATATTCCATAAAATATAAAAAGAAAAACAAAACAGGCAATAACAAAAAAGTAGAAACCACAGAAAAACCTCACAAAAGGGAATGGTACATTATTGGCTAGAAATCTAAAATTAAATGATTTGGAAAACTATACAGTTTATGAGAGGTATTCAATATATTTGGTGGAAAACACAGACTAAATGCAGATAGCATAATTATAATTCTATAAAGCATGTACAGGTACAAATAGCTATCACTTTTTATGATGACCAAAAATTATCTTAAAGGATTTTATATGATGTTACTGATTTATGGTTCCGACTGTATTCTTGGAGATTTTCTACTCACTAACTGCTTACCCCTTCTGTCTGACCTAGATCATTTATATAAGAGATTAATGCCTGTCAAGGGATGATGGTCTACACAGAACAGCACAGCTAGTAAATACAAAGCAATGACTATAACCCAATTTCCCCACCTCTTTTCTCCTATTAACTCCTACAGTGCAAGTATAATTAACTTATACAGAAAGAAAACACACGCTTTGATGAACACTGAGATGAGTAATACAACTCTAAAAATAGGACTATCTGCTGAATTTTTCAAAAGTTTCAGGATGCTACATGGATTCACAGAATGTTTATTTAGAAAGCACATTTAGGACAGTGACATTTTTACTTACATTTTTATTGTCTTTTTTTTTCTCTGACTTTCTTTTTAAGAGTGCGCTTCGAGAACGGTTCTCATAAGACTGAGTAATACCCATCCTCACCCAAGACACACTCAGGAATTTTTTTTTTTTTTTGAAATCTAAAGACACCATCTCAGATTTACTAGAATGTTCTCTTAGAGAACAATATAACACAATTTAACTCATCCATTTAGAAAATCAGTTAAGGAAGGAACTTTATCTTAGTATTATATCAAAATGGAAAGATCACTGACTTTAGAATCAGAAAGGACTGACTTGTCAGACTCCTACTTACTATTATGCAAGTTTGAGCTTCTCAATTCCTCATCTGTGAAATGAGAATGTCCCACCATTTTCAATGGGCTATTGATAAAATCAATTGAACTAATATATATGAAGCACAAAATAAAGTACCTGGCACTTGCTAAAACTATAGTTAACTAGGAGGAGAATGGATAGAAAATAGGAAGGCTTCCAGAAGAGAAAGACATACATGGGAACAGGGAGATTAAAGGTAAGAAGAAAACTGAGAACTGAGGATAGGGAGGTGGAAGTTTTATTTGTTTCTAAGGCATATGACCTGATATACACTTCATATCTCCTCTGACAGTCCCTTTTGGCCATAACTGAAAACAGACAATGGCAATGAGCTGCATAAACAATGGAATGGCTTTGAACTTTCTCAGAACGTAGCAAAAGTGTTCAAGTAAAAGATAGGAGGACCACATGTCTAAAACATGAAAGAGTAAATTACTTACTGTATATGGGCTTACTGAAGAAAAGATGGAAGATGATGAAAAACTGAACTATGAAGCTCAACATACAGGAAAGGCTTCTACATACAAAATTCAGATTAAACCAGTAACATTTTTAAATACCCCACAGAAAATTAAATGTTTAAAAAGTCACCATTCAAAATAGAAAAAAAAAAACAAAAGGTACCGAGGAGTATATGCAGCAAAATATGGAGAACCTTTATGAAAGCAAGTATAAAATGTTACTAAAACACTAACAACAACCTGATCAAATGGAGAGGCAGGACACGTTTATGAAGATGAAGACTGAAGATCATCAATATGTCAAATTCTCCCAAATTAACCCACGAAGTAAATTAAATTCTAAACAAATGTTAATGAACCTATATGGTTGACCCTAAGATTTATATAGAAAAGTAGTGCCAAGAATAAACAACATAATTAAAGAAGGGGGACTGACAAAGACTTTGTATAAACTTGTCCCAATTAAAACAGTGTAATGATAGACAGAAGTAAATGCACGAACAGAACAGGTTCAAAAGACAATATACATGTGAAAAGATGATATATGATACATATAGCTAAGCGTATTACTGGAAAAGTACAAAATGTTCAATTAATGCTGGACTTCCATACAGAAAAAAGTAAAATTAGAGCCTTACCTCAAATCATTTACAAATATAAACATAAAACTCTCAAATGGATTAAAGATAAAACTAAGAAAAGCAAGTTTAAAATTTACGTAAGAGTCCTTTATGTCTTAAGGGAAAGAAAAAAAAAAACTTTTCCCCAAAGAAAGACATAAAAACAACAAAAAAACAAGGGATAGGACTTCCTACTTTTAACTGCATTATAATGAAAACTTCTGCATGATGAAGGATGTCAATCAAAAGTTAAAAAATAAGACGAGATCGGGCACGTTCAGGGTAGTACGCCACCCTGAAGAAAGGAAATGTCTTCATATAGACTATGGTGGCAAAGGCATTTCTATTTACCTAGGTTGTATAGTACGATGTGCGAATAAAATTATTTAAAAATGAAAAACTTAAAACGTAAATTAAAAGACAAAATACCTTCTTGATTGCAGAAAAACAAAGCATTAGTACCCTGAATAATAAAGTACTATGCTTAATTAATTAGGAAAAGACAAAACTTAACGCAGTAAGGGCAAAGAGATAGAAACAGACAAGTAGAGAACCTGAATCTCCTATATCATCAGTAATCAGGAACATACAATTTTCAAACCCATATGACAGCCAGAAATAAAAAGTTTAATTAACCAAATGTTAGTGATAGCAAGAAAAATGAGATCTGTGGCATACATGCTTAGCTTATGGTCTACACAACACACCTTTTTCTCATGTACAACATGTCAAAGTAGAAACTACATTTCCCAGTCTTCCACGTAAGAAGGACAGCTAAGGAGATGTAAACACAATTTCAGGAAAACTCATTTTGTTCTTCATTCTTATAACTTAAGGACATGACAACTGAACATCTTGTACCAGGAGGCAACCCTAAAAATGGAAACCACAAGCTCAACAATCCACTAACAGTCTCCATTATGGAATCTGAATAGGATTCCTAATATAGGAATTCTCAGATATTACTGGTGGGAATTTAAGTGAGTATAACCACCATGGGAAAGGTATGAAAATGTTTAATTTTTCCTGGAAGCAATTCTTAGGCTTCATTATAAGTAGTCTTAGAATTTCCACTATAGAAACAGGTTTCATAAGGGCAAGATTAAAGATCAAGGGCTATATTCTTGGGACTCCCAAATGTCTGAGAGGGTACCAGGGGTTTCACGGATGGAAAAGTTTAATAGCTCTATATGTCTCTCTAGAGTTCGCTCAAGGGACTCTACCACTACTTTTTAATTATCAGCTCACCACGGTCTGAGATGCACAGAATTACAAGGCCTCATTCCCATTCTGGGCTCCATGTATTTGGGTTGTTTAAATGAGCTATCCAGATAAGGTTGATTTAGACAGTGTGTTACCAAAAATTTAGGTTCTAGACACAATAAAACTCTCTGTGCCTTTGGTCTCATGCATCATAAAGTAGGTGAAGCTCTAGAGTACACACACTATCATGTTTTTCTCTGTATTATAATTTACCTTAGTCCCCAACAGATCGGCTGCATTTTTATCTCTAATTAAAACCTGATCTCTTTTTCAGTTACTTTAACTGTTATTATATGTAGCAATGCTAACTTTCAGGGTTGCCGAACTCCATTTACGAGCTTTAGGCGTCAACAGAAGTTCTCAATGTTCCAGGGCAAAACAAGCTGAGACACATATAGCTCAATGCCTCAGAATCTAGACACTTACAATTTCGGACTAAGCATGGCTACTATAAGAGCATACCATCTAGGCTTCAATCCTCTTATAAGTATTTTCCAAAAGAGACCATGACAAGTTCGTTCTTTTGTTTCTGGCTTATTTTTGCAGAACACATTGTCCCCAAGGTTCATTCAGTTTGTTGTGTGCCTCACAATGTCATTCCCTTTTGTATCTGCACAATATTCCACCATTTATCTATCTATCTATCTATCTATCTATCTATCTATCTATCTATCTATCTATCTATCATCTATCACAGTTCACCTTTGGCTTTTCAGTCATTCTACCCTTGGGCCCGCTCCATCCACTGGGCACCATGGATAATGTCCAAAATAAACAAACCATGTCTTACAGTATCCTCACTTGGTTGTACAATCAGAAGCACTCTCAATTTTAGACAATTTTCATTGGTCCAAAGAGACAAGGAACTGATAAACGCAGCCTCACCCAAAATCAAATCAAAACGTGCCCTAATCTTGTCCCTCCCACCCACCACCCACGCACAACTATTCACCCCTGGTATTGCTGGGGTACTGTTGCTATCTTCCTGTTAAATACAGGCTATAGTATGCAATTTTGGTTTTCCTTCTATACGCCTCTATTACTGACTCTATATACAAGAGCAAACCTTTCAAGTTGTTCACATGAGAATTTATAATTGTAGAGTTAATCGGTGCAATACATCGCACCATATATCCCATTTCAATCATATTGACCTTGAACATGGCAATGTTACGTATATTCCCACAAACTGGCTACCATCTCTGTACCCATTCCTTTATATTTAAGTTCCACCCTATGGGTAACCTTTCCCCATATTGAGCTTCTATGTACCTCTAGTTCCTTTACATTCTAAAGTGTAAGCCTATGAGCTCACCTTTATGAGTCATAACAGTAAAATCATACAGCACCTATCCTTGTGTGTCTGACTTACTCACTCAATATTATGTCTTCAAGGTTCACCCATGTTGCCATATGCTTTGGGACCTCATTTCATCTTACTCTGCATAATATTCCATTGTATGTATATGCCACATTTTGTCCACTCGCCTGTTGATGGGCATCTGGATTGTTTCCATCTTTTGGTAAGTGTGAATAAAGTGCTGTGAACATCAGTGTGTCAAAGTCTGTTTGTGTCAAAGTATTCAGCTCTTCTGGGTATATTCTGAGTACTGGTACTGCCAGGTCATAGGGCTACTCGATATTTAGTTTTCTAAGGAATCGCAAAAGTGTTTTCTACAATGGCTGTACCATTACACATTCTCGCCAGCAGTACATAAGTGTTCCAATTCCTTCACATCCTCACCAACATCTGTAATTTTCTGTTTGTTTAATAGCACCCATTCTTATAGGTATGAGGTACTATCTCACTGTTATCTTAATTGCATTTCCCAGAGAGCTGATGAAGATAGCATCTCGTCATGTGCTTTTTAGCTGTCTGTATTTACACTCCGCAAAAAAAGTGTCTGTTCATATACTTTCCCCATTTTATAACTGGATCATTTCCTCTATTGTTATTGACTTGTGTAATTTCTTTACGTACACAGGATATCAAGTGCTTAACAGATATGTGGTTTCCAAATGTTTTCTCCCACTAAGTTGGCTGTCTCTTCACCTTTTTGATAAAGTCCTTTGAGGGCACAGAAACTATGAATTTAAAGGGGTTTCCATTTATCTATTTTTTCCTTCGTTGCTTTGAGTGTAAAGTTTAAGAAACTATCACCTATTACTAGGTTTGGAAGATGTTTCCATATATTTTCTTCTAGGAGTTTTATGGTACTGGCTCTTATATTTAGGTCTTTGATGCATTTTGAATTAAGATTTTTCTATAGGGTGTAAGGTAGGAGTCCTCTTTCATTCTATTCACTACTGATGTCCAGTTTTTTCATGTCCATTTAATGAAAAGACTATTCTGTCCTAGTTGGATTTGAGGGCCCTGTCAAAGATCAATTGATGGCAGATGTGGTGATCTATCTCCACACTCTCAATTTTATCTCATTGGTCAATACTTCTGTCACTGTACCAGTACCATGCTGTTTTGACCACTGTGGCTATATAGTTAGCCTTAAAGTCAGGAAGTATTAGTCTTTCCACTTTGCTTTTCTTTTGTAGGATACCTTTAGCTATTTGAGGTATCTTTCCCTTCCAAAAAGATTTGATAACTAGCTTTTCCAAGTCCTCAAAGTAGATTGTTGGAATTTTTATTTGAATCACACCATAAATCAGTAGGACTGACATCATAATAACACTCAACCTTCCTATCCATGAGCATGGAATGTTTTTTCATATATTTAAGTCTTCTTTGATTTATTTTAGCAATGTTTTGTCGTTAAGCTTATTCCTAGATATTTGATTATTTTGATTACTATTTTGAATATTTTTTTCCTTGTCTCCTCAGTTAGGTTATTACTTGTGTATAAAAATATCGTTGATTTTTGCACATTAATTTTGTATTCTGCCACTTGGCTAAATTTGTTTATTAGCTCAAGGAGCTTTGACATAGATTTCTCGGCATTTTCCAGTACAGGATCATGTCATCTGCAAATAATGAAATGTTAACTTCTTCCTTTCCTATTTGGATTCCTTTTATTTCTTTCTCCTGCCTAACTGCTTGTTTTGGTTTTCTAGTGCTGCCAGAAATCCAGTATACCAGAAATGAAGTGGCTTTTAAAAGGTAATATATTAAGTCATCAGCTTACAGTTCTAAGGCTATAAAAATGTCCAAATTAAGTCATCCAGGGAAAGATACCCTGAATCAAGAAAGGCTGATGGTCCAGAACACCTCTGTCAGCTGTGAAGGCATGCGGCTGGTGTCTGCTGGTCCTTTGGCTTCTGGTTTCAAACAGCTTTCCTGGGGTGTTTTCTTTCTGCATCTCCAAATATCTGGGTCTCATATTGGCTCTGAACACTCTCCAAAATGTCTCCCCTTTTAACAGACTCCAGTAAACTAATTAAGGTACACCTTAAATGGATGGAGTCATAATTCCATCTAATCAAAAGATCACAACCACAATTAAGAGACTATGTCTCCACGGAAATGATCTAATCTAACGGTTCCCTCCAAACAACATTGAATGAGGATTAAGAGAATGTGGCTTTTCTGGGGTACACAAGATTTTCAAACCCACGTCACTTTAGCAAGGACCTGAGTACAATGTTGAATAACAGTGGTGACAGTGGGCAACCTTGCCTCATTTCTGATCTTAGGGGGAATGCTTTCAATCTCTCACATTAAATATGTGCTAGAGATGGGTTTTCCATTTGTACTTTATGATACTGAGAAACTGACCTTCAATTCCTAGCTTTTGAAGTGTTTTTATCAGAAAAGGATGTAATAGAATGCTTTTTTGAAATCAATCAATATGATTATGTGATTTTTCCCTTTTGATTTGTTAATGTACTGTATTGCATTCATTGATTCTCTTATGTTGAACCACCCTTGAATTCCTGGTATAAAACCAACTTGGTCATGATATATGATGGTGAGATATTATATATATAATGGTGATGCTGTTAGATTCCATTTGCTAGTATTTTGTTGAGAATTTTTGCATCTATGTTCATTAGGGACATTGCTTTATATTTTTTCTTTCTTGTAGTGTCTTTATCCGGTTTTGGTATTATAGTAATGCTGGCTTCCTAAAATGAGTTAGGTAGCATTCCTTTTTCATCAGTTTTTTTTTTTTTGGAAGAGTTTGAACAGGATTGGAGTTAGTTCTGTTTGGAATGTTTGATAAAATTCCCCTGTGAAGCCCTCTGGTCCTGGGCTTTTCTTTGTAGAAAGTTTTTAGATGATTGATTGAACTTTGTTACTTGTAATTGGTTTGCTGAGATCTTCTATTACTTCTCAAGTCAATATAGGTAATTCATGTGTTCGAATTTGTTGATTTTATCTACATTGTCTAGTTAGTTGGGTGTATAGCTGTTCATAGTATCCTCTTATGATTTTTTTAAAATTTCTTCTGGATTCATGGTAACGACACCCCTCTCATTTCTGATTTTATTTGCATCCCCATTTATTTTCTTTGTCAGTCTAGCTAGGGGTTCATCAGTTTTATTGACTTTCTCATAGAACCAACTTTTGGTTTTGTTGATACTTTCTATTGTCTTTTTGTTCTCCAGTTCATTTTTTTGTTTTAATCTTTGTTACTTCTCTTCACTTATTGGCTTTGGGGTTAGTTTGGTGTTCTTTCTCTTAATTTCTCCAGGTGAGCAGTTAAGTCCTCGATTTTTCCTTGTTCTTCTCTTTTTAATGTGGCCATTTAGGGCAATGAATTTCCCTCTCAGCACTGCCTTTGTCGCACCCCACAGGTTGTGATATGTTGCATCCTCAATTTCATTTGTCTCTAGATATTTAGCAATTTCTCTAGCAATTTCTTCTTTGACCCACTGATTTAAGAGTGTGTTGTTTAATCTCCATATAGTTGTAGAGGTTCTGGTTCTTTAGTGGTTGATAATTTCCAGCTTCTTTCCATTGTGGTCAGAGAAAGTGCTTTGGATAATTTCAATCTTACTAAATTTATAGACTCATTTTGGGTCTCAGCATATGATCTATCCTGGAGAATGTTCCATGAGCATTGGAGAAAAATGTATATCCTGGTGTTCTGGGGTGTAACAATCTATACATGTCTATTAGATCTAATTCATTTATCACATTGTTTAAGTTCTCTATTTCCTTGGTGATCCTCTACCTGGTTGCTCTGTCTATAGAGGAGCATGGTGTATGAATCTCCCACTATTACTGTTGAAATGTCTATAGCTCCCTTCAGTTTTTCCAATGTTTGCCTTGTGTACTTTGGTGCTTCTTGATGGGGAGCATAAACATTTATAATTGTTATTTCTTTTTGGTAAATTGTCCCTTTTATAATTACATATAGTGTACCTCTTTGTCTCTTATGATGTCTTTACATTTAAACCCTATTTTATCTGACAAAGTATAGCTACTTCTGCTTTCTTTTGATTACAGCTTTCATAGAACATCTTTTTCCATCCCTTCACTTTTAATCTATTTGTATCCTTCAGTCTAAGATATGTCTCTTGTAAACAGCATTTAGATGGATCATATTTCTTAATCCAGCCTGCCAATCTGCATCTTCTAATTTGTGAGTTCAGTCCATTAATGTTCAAAATTATTACTGTAATAGTTCTTGAATCTATCACCTAATCCTTTCGTTTTTATTTATCAGATCTATATATTCTTTTTCCCTTTCTCTCTTTTTAGTCTTTAAATTACCCCTACTGGTACTCTTCAATTCTGTCCCTTCCTCCAGACCTCTTTTTACTGTCTTTCTTTGCTTTTTGAGCCAACAGAACTCCCTTTAGTAATTCTTGTAGGGCAGGTCTCTTATTGATTAGTTCTCTCATTCTTTGTCTTAGAAAATTTTAATTTCTCCCTCAATTTTGAAGGAGAACTTGGCTGGATAAAAAACTCTTGGCTGGGAGCCTTTCTTGTTCAGGATCTTAAATACGTCATACCACTGCCTTCTCCCCTCCATGCTGTTTGTTGAGTAGTCCAAAGTCAGTCTTAACGTGATTTCCCTCGTATGTAGTGGATCACTTTTCTCATGCTGCTCTCAGGACTTTCTGTTGCTCTTCAAACAATTGACAGTCTTATTAGCATGTGTCTTGGAGTAGCCCTATTTGGATGTATTCTATTTCAGGCATGTTGGGTCTCTTTGCTTTGCATTTTTATGTCCTTTATAAATGTCAGGAAGTTTTCTCTGATTTTCTCTTCAACTAATCTTCCCAACCCTTTACTCTTCTCTTCTCCTTCTGGGACACTGGTTCTTATATTTGTGTTTTTTGTTATCCATCATTTCCCTGAGATCCAGTTCCATTTTTGCCAAATTTTTTGCCATTTGTTCTTATGTGCAGTCTAATTCAATTCTGTTTCCTAACTCACTTATTCTTCCTTCCACTTCTTTGAGTCAGCTATCATGTTTATCTAGTTTATTTCTGATTTGGTCTCCAGTATCTTTCATCCATGAGATCTGTTACTTTTCTGTTTAATCTTTCCAATTCTTCTTTATGCCTTTCTAATGCCTTCTTGAAATTCTTTGTAAATATCCTTAAGTAGTTGTCCCATATTGGGTGTCCCCTCTGGTGTTTTGATTTTGTCATTTAGCTGGACCATTTCTGCTGGATCTGTACTTGCTTTATGATTTTCTGTTGCATTTGGGGTATTTGCTTATCTTAGTAAGTATTCTGCAAGCTGGTTTCCTTTACTTCTCTAAAGTCTTGTATTTACTTGGGTTTGTGTTGAAGGTCCCCCCACCCCGCTTTTTTTTAAAAACTTTTTTGTTGATAAATCTTTACACACACACATTCCATACATGGGGTACAATCAGTGGCTCACAATATCACACAGTGGTATATTCCTCACCATAATCATTTTTTAGAACATTTGTAGCACTCCAGAAAAAGAAATAAAAAGGAAAAAAAAAAAAAAAAAAGCTCATGCATACCATATCCCTTACCAATCCCTCTCATTGACCACTAGAATTTCCATCTACCCAATTTATTTTACCCTTTGTTCCCACTATTATTTATTTATTCTTTATTCATATTTGTTTTTACTCATCCATCCATAACTTGGATAAAAGTTGTAACAGATACAAGGTTTTCACAACCCCACAGTCACATTGTAAAAGTTATATCTTTATACAATCATCTTTAAGAATCTTCAAGAATCAAGGCTACTGGAATACAGCTCAACAGTTTCTGGTACTTCCCTCCAGCCACTCCAATACACCATAAACTAAAAAGGGATATCTATTTAATGCATATAAGAATAAGCTCCAGGAAATCTCTCAACTCTGTTTGAAATCTCTTAGCCACTAAAATCTTACTTTGTCTCATTTTTCTCTTCCCCCTTTTGGTCAAGAAGGTTTTCTCAATCCCGTGATGCTCAGTCCTGGCTCATCCCAGGAGTTCTGCCCCACATTGCCCAGGAGAGTTACACCCCTGGGATTCATGTCCCATGTAGAAGGAAGGGCAGTGAGTTCACCTGCTGAGTTGACTTAGAGAGAGAGACCACACCTGAGCAACAAAAGAGGTACTCTGGGGGTGACTAAGGACTAATTTTAAGTAGGCTTAGCCTATACTTTGCAGAAATAAGTTTCATCAGGTGAACCCCAAGATCGAGGGCTCAGCCTATTGATTTGTTTGTCCCTACTGCTTGCAAGAATATACAAATACTACTTTATTCACTGCCTAAATGACACTGGGATATATACACATTAACCCAGACAAACCAACAAGATCTCACACCCTATTCAAGATTCCATGTACTCATAGTGTTCAACTAAACTGGAAGGTTCCTGTTTGTACTTGATTTGTCTGTAGCTCCCCAGCAAACTACGGCTCCAATCTCATGTAGGGAGTCTAATTCTATTTAGGCATCTATTAAAAGCTAGGCAGAAAAGACGCAAAGGTGGTTCAGTGGCAGAATGCCTGTCAGTCAGCCAGAGACATGTTCGATTCCCGACCCATGGACAGGAAAAAGGAAAAAAAAAAAAAAAATCCGTGAGGGTCTATTAAAAACTAGACTTAAAAAGGTACACAGGTGGTTCAGTAGTAGAAAGCACGCCTATTATGAAGGAGACCCAGGTTCTACTCCTGGAGCATGCACTAGAAAAAAGAAAAAAAAGGAAAAGAAAAAAAAATACTTGACAGCCTATTAAAAACTAGGGAGAAAAGGGTGCATAGGTGGTTCAGTGGCAGAAAGCCTGCCTGTCATCTGGAAGACCTGGGTTTGGCTCCTGGCCCATACACACACACATAAAAAGAAGAAGATGGCAGCGCAAAGCTCAGTTGGCCTCCTCAGCCTGCCTCTCCATCCTTGCACAACTGAGATTCCCAGACCTCTGTGGATAAAAGGGAATGGAACTAGGCCCTCATGAGCTTCCCCCACTGGCCAGACATCAGAAAAGCTCCATTCTGCGTAATCCCCTTCTCATTTGGGGAGGAGGCATGGTCTCTAACAAAAGCAGCCACCCACAGTGCCCCAACTCAGGGGTGGGGAGCAGGCACTGTGCACCAACCCAATCATCCCTGTGCACATGGGAAGCAAATCATTAGCCCTCCAGACACCCTGCAGGAATACCTGGCTGCAGAGCTGTGAGGAAGACCTCCCAAGCATGCTACAGTATCAGACTGGTGCAGAGTGCACCACTGCCTCAGGACCTGGGCTCCCCCATGTACTGCCCACCCCTGGGGGGTTCACGACTGAGGACATTCACTCTGCTCTTTCTGTCCCACTTTCTCCACTTCAACTGCGATACTAGTAGTTTATTTATTTTATTTTATTTTTCATTCTTTTCTTCTTGTTTCACAAAGCTTTGGTGAAGTCAGCCCACCCTACTCCACTGTCTTCTTGGAAGTACATTACATTTCTTGAACTTGATTTTAACTGCGATTTAGGTATATTCATAAATGAGTATCCTTGTTCTTAGGAAATGTACACGGCAATATAAAGTGTTCAACATGCATGATGTATACAACTTATATTCAGGTGTTCTAAATAGAATGACAGACTGATAGGCAGATAAAAGGATGGATAAACGGATTAACAGATTGATAGAGAGATAGAGTAGATGATATAAATGTGACAAAATGCTAAAATTGCTGGATTTGGGTATCTGGTAGGAGTGGGGAGTTTTTAGAGTTCCCTATTTGAGGTTTTATATTATTTCTCTAACTTCCAATAAGTTATGAAAGTATTTCAAAATGAAAAAGTTTAAAATCAGAAAAAAAAATCCATACCTCTCATCATATTCAAAACTTAATCTAAAATGCATCCAAGATACAAATATAAAATTTAAAACTATAAAACTGCTAGAAAAAAATTATGAGAGAACATCTCAGTGGCCTCTGACTAGGCAATGATTTCTTAGGTACAACACCAGAAGTATGATCCATAAAAGAAAAAAACTGATTAGTTGTGCTGTATCAAACTAAAACCTTTTTCTCTCAAAAAAAAAAAACACTCTTGAAGAGCACAAAAAAAACATGCCACAGGCTGGGAGAAAATAATTGAAAATCAAATATTGGATAATCAACTTGTATCTAGAATATATTTAATAATAAAAAAAAAGCTTCCAAAACTCGATAAGAAAATAAAAAGGAAAATCCAATTTCTGAAAAGTACCCAAAAGATTTAAACAGAAACATCATCAAAGATGATACATGGTTCACAAACAAGCACACAAAAAGATGTTTACCATCAGTAATCATTATGGAAAATCAAATAAAAAACAGTAAGATTCCACTATTCACCTACTAGAATGCTAAAGAAACAGACTATACCAAGTGCTGACAAAGGTGTGGTAGAAATAGAACTTTCATACACTGCTAGTGGCAGTATAAAATGGAACAACCACATGGGAATGCAATTTGACTGTTTCTTAAAAAGTTTGACTGAAGAGATGCTCATTTTCATTAGCTATAAGGGAAATGCAGTTCAAGACTACAATGAGATACCACCTCACATCTATACGAATGGCTGCGATTTAACAAACAGGAACCTACAAATGTTGGAGAGGATGTGGAGAAACTGGAACAGTTATGCACTGTTCAAAATGAGATTAGGGTCCTGAAACCTAGCCCAGCCTCTCCAGAACATCAGATAGTTCCAACTCCCTATCCCATATTAGTGACAGACCCTTTCAATCTCAAAAATTTAGGACTGCCATAGCCCAAACAACCCCAATGAGAGGTATGGAAAAACCAAAGGTGATGGTAGAATTATTCATAGAAGATAGGATTTAACAAATGAATATGAATGCTGAATCATTAAATTGATATCCCTTTTAGTCTCCTGTATTTTAGAGTAGCTAGAAGTAAAAGCCTAAAATTGTGAAATTGTAACCCATGTCAAAGTCTGAAATATGTTCTACAGCTAATTGTGGTGCTGGAAATTTATAGCTTTTTTGTATATATTCTATTGTTCACAAAAAAAAGAAGGAAAAAATTCGATTGAGATGACAAAAAAGGTATTTAAGCCCTCTAACCTCCTATATTCTGGAGAAGCTAGAGGAAAAATCTGAGAGGATCATATGGTAGCCCATGACAAACTCTGGGATCTATCCTGAGATAGATCTTCTGAGGAGGGCTTCGAAAACTATTGCTTTTTTATTTCTTTGCTTGGTATATATGCTATATACAATAAAGAAAGATTTTAAAAAATGAGATTAGGTAGGTAACTGATAACTTAAAATGAGTAATTGAGCTGTCAGGTGGGAGCAGAAGTAATAATACAAGTCCGGACACAGAATAACCAGAGTCCAAAAGAAGAAATATGATCACAAGGATCTTGATCACATATGATCACAAGAAATAAGACTTATAGTTTCTACACAAAATACTCTGGATAAGAGAATTAGAGCAAAGAATTTCTGTTGTAGTTTTTAATTGCCATGCCTGGCAGGTTTTATTGTGAACTGTGGGTAGGCACCAATAAGTGTGTACATTAAATGCAGATACATGAGATGACAGAAATGAATAAAAGGCTTTCTTTTAAAAAGGGGGTTGGGGGTGGAATAGATTGGAAGGATCCAAGGCAAAAGAAAGAGAATCTAGACTTGCAATAAAAGGGTTGATATTTTCATGTCCCTTGATTTGCCATATTCTTAACAGACATGAAGAAAGGAAATAGACAAATGACAGCCACAAATATTTTAAAAAAAGAAAACAAATATGAAATTCTCCTTTTAGCCAAAGGAAAAGGAAGACGGCTATCTGCTAAAATATTGAGACATCAACTTATTACTAATGTATAGCGTTTAACTGAAGATTAGAATCTAATCCCACCATCCTCTTATATGTTCCAACTAGATATTCTGCTAAAACCCAGATAGTTTATTCCTACCTCTCTGAAGAGTGCACCATAAAACTGAACAATATATGGGCAATCACTACTCCGCATTACTACATCCAAATCCATAAGAAGTTGTTTTTGTTCTTTTTCATCCACTGTTGACCGGATTCTCTGGAAAAGAATGACAAAAGGTGTCATAAAAACATGAAGAACTTTACAAGCCTGAGTAAAACCTCTACCACAACAAGACTAAACAATTACCAAGCAACTTCACAAGTACTAAGCAGACATGAAAATCATCCTCTTTCCATAGACTTTAAGAGAACAATTTTTATTGTAGAAAATTTACAAAAGAGCCCTTAGGAATTTTTTAAATGGCATAGGGCTTTTTTAGCCACAAGCATCCACTGATGGTGTTGACAACAAAGTTCTTGGGCAATGTTAATTAACCCCACGTACAAATATAAAACCTAGTTTTAAAATATCACAATGAATTATACTTTAAAGAGTTTTTATGTGAGCAATTATAGGCAGCTTCTTATATACTTTAAATCACCATTTCAGAATTGTATGGAATCTAGGCATTCATTGCAAGATCCACCCTCTTCACCTTGGCATCCTCATTCATTAGAAATGTAGAAAACAGTACAAAACTGGTAAAAGTGACAACTGGTTTAGAAGCAGTGCACAAAACTAGAAACCAAGTCTCCAAAATCCTACACCGAGGCTCTCCCCTTTAACTGCACTTTCTATATGCTAAAAGAAAAAGTTCTACCTGACTCTCTAACCCATAAGGTCAGAATGTAACACAACATAAACCTATGGAGAAAAACAAAAAAATGAGGAAACAGAGGGCTGTTTGCCCACTCCTAAGCTGCTGAGGCTCTCATCTGTGCACTGCAGACGGGTACATCTGTAACCAACCTGCACAACTTCTCTGTAAATTTCTAAGACACTGCCAGAGAACATTAGTATCCCCACCTCCCACCCAGAACCATGTAGAACATGGGGGAAAGGGGAGTTCAGAGGGAGAGTTAATACTCATTAGAGGGACAGGAAAGAATCAAGCTCAGAAAATGTAAAACATTAACAATGGAATTATGGCTCAACAGCAAAGCATGCAAACATTTGTCCTCATAAAAAGTCCACAATCTCACACCCAGCCACTGCGTACAATACATAGCATACTTACAAGGCGAGCTAGTATCAAAAAATACATAAGGTGGCATTTTGTCTTCCAAAGACTTCAAGGTATCTGTCTTCAATGTTCTTGAAAGGGATGAAGGCAGTCAATTAAATTCTTGAGCCCGTTTTACAGAAGAAAAACCAGAGGCACATAGAGATACAAAAGACGTATTCCATATAACATGAGAATAAGTAGTTGTTTAAGGAACAGAAGCAGGTTCTCTCAGTTTTTTTAAATATGAAACAAGGAATTCCATATGCTCCAAATACAAATTTGATTTTGATTTTGCCACTTAAAATTTGCACCCTGCTAGCTACAGTATTTCATACCAAATGAAATTTATTAACTGACATTTATTTTGAACACAGATTTATTTTAAACTTTTATTCTACTACCCAGAAAAACAAGGAAAAATAAAAGATAAGAAAAAAATGGAAACAAAATAAGACTAGTACTTTTAAAGTGAAGAAAATTTCCCTTTTTCTCATTTCTACATTTTCATAGCTTGGGGTTAATAGTATTGTTGTTATTATTGTTGTTTAAATTAACCAATTCAATTAACTCAGGGTACCAAAGAAAGAACCGAAAAAGATAGAAATTCACCAAAAATACATATATTAATAATTTAAGTTATAACCCTGCCTTATTAATATAGCTTTCACAATGGCTAACATTTTGGTAATAACCAGACTTTTTTTTACACAAAAACACATAATGAATATATTAGTATGTCACTAGAGAAATATTCATGTATGGCATTCAATAGTGCTGCTTTTAAGTCAGCATCAGTTTGAAATCTTCTGGTCAAAAAGGCTATTTTTTAACAGTCAAAACAGCCCAGGGATGTAATTCACATTTTTTCAAAAATAACATTGATAACTTTTGTAAACATTTCAATTACCTTTATTCCTGATTTTAATGTAACTTTAAAAGTGTGGCAGTCAAAATTCTAATTTATGAGGGTGACTATTTTTTAAAGGATCTTAATAATCTCATTTAAAACCAAGTTGGTAATGAGAGACAATCAGAAGAAAATTAAAATGGCCTTATAGTTGGGGAGCATTTCTACTTACTAGTTAAGAAACTATCACGATTAAAAGGTTAAAAAGTGTACTATTTTTATTTATATGAATATATTGACAAGTATGCATATACACACATAAAACACTATTTTCAAAGATGACTTGTTTGTTAATTTTGTTTCCCTAAACTAGTTATGAGTTTCTCTAAATTTACATTTGCATAAATACTCATATTTCAACTACTGGAAGGCATATTATAGTCAAAATCTTGAGCATTATTATCATCAACTGACTCTTAGGAGCCAATTTCCAAAAACACTCCATAACTCTATAGCTACAGAGAGGATACATGCTGGTATATGAACCAGATGACTCATTGAAACCCAACATCTGATTGACATCTACTATTAAGAAAATCTCTGGCAGGACTGTTATTAATCAGAATGTTGAGATGGTTCCTGTCACAGCTCTCATCTTTGAGATCACTGGCATGGCAGGAAAGTCTATTATTCTGTAAAATATCCTTTAATGCCACATCTAACAAAAATTAAAACAAGAGGCTGCTGGATAGTCTACTGAAATCATGAAATCTACTGAAAAACACGAAATTGATTGGCTCCTGGTTGCTTGTCAACAAATTAACACCTCTTCATACTCTCTGAACATCCTGTCCAAGTGTTAGGCTATGGGTAGAAGACTACCTCCTGGCATTGTAACTGAAACTTTTGGGTTTGATCCAAAGGAGGTAAAGCTAACTCTTAATTATACTAAACTTTTAGGGTTGGATTATAACATTTATCTTCTGTGAACACTTAATAAACTAAACATATGACTCCAAAAGGAGAATTAATTATAGGTACACATTTTCAAAACAGTAGCTTCTATTTTAAATTATTTTAATTCAATAATTCAATAAATGATTCAAATTAGAGAAGACAATGATAATCAATACTTCAAATAAGAATAACTTAGTAACAGAAGTTACTACCAGGAAGTTTTTCTAATGGAACATCAAGACAGTGACTACTGAAAATATTTCTACCATTTGAAATAAGTGAGTCAGGATTTTCTCATAATAAGGGAGCATAAACATTAAAAATTGAACACATCAATGAGAACAAATTCCCCTTCCTTTATAAAGTAGGTCCTTAACCTAGGGCACTAGAAAGCGGAAGTGCAAGGACGAAGCTACACTACCAGAAATTCCCTTGTAATAGGAATATTTAGAAATCAAATTAGATTGATAAAGACCTTGAATTCTAGGGAAATCTCACTTATTTGTATTATAAATTTAAGAAAGATGTTTATTTAGGCTCAGCAAAACTTTTTTCTTAATAGTCAGGATGAAAAGCCCACATAAGACTACAAAATGTTTAAGATGGGGTGGGCCATTGATGGCTCAGCAGGCAGAGTTTTCATCTGCCATGCCGGAGACCCGGGTTCGATTCACGGTGCCTGCCCATGCACAAAATAAAAAAGAAATTAAAATAAAAAAATTTTTTTTAAATGCTAAAGATGGTCATTTAAGAACCTTAAGTTTTAAAAACACTTCATTTCACCCAAATATTAGAGCTCATCAAAATCATTCTCTTTGCTTCTTTAAGGGACTATCGGGCTCTTTTTCTTTATACATTTATGGATCAAATGAAACAGTATTTCTTGAAAAATAATCCACACCTTTCTTCCAATAGTGAAATATTTTCAAATTACTACAAGTTTTACTTTATCTGGAACATAATGTAGAGAAAACACTTAATATTGACAGAAGTTACTACCCTACATATATAAGTAGCTTTCCATTGTAAAAAAAATTTATATACTAAAAGTTAAAAACAATTTTTTAAAGACTGCTGTCCAGTTCTGTATTCATGGTTGTTTTTTATCCTCCTAATAAAGCTTTAAACACAGGTAAATGCTGATAGCACAGCAAAACCAAAATAACTCCAGCTAAGAGTTGCACGGAGACATGGGGGGAGAAAAGGTAAATTAAATTTCGAATTCTCTGGTTTTTGGACAAACTACTGTTATACATGTTTCTTGTCCAAACTGAAAAGAAAAATTCCAAATAGCTTCACTTTTCTTAAACAGCCAATCCAACTCATACCACTGGCCTGAGAAACAAAAATTCAATTACAGGGAGTTCTGTATGGATTAATAAGCAGTAGTGACAGAAAGTTAGTAGACACCATAAGACAAGCCCAAAAAAATAAGTTAGAAATTATCTTCTTGTCTTTTCCTACTTCATACTTAAAACGCAGGAATATTTACTTTGGGAACAATGACAATCATATAGAAATAGCCCAATTCCCAAGAATTCTTGAAAGTTTGCTTTCCTTTTTTCCTGGAATGTGTCATCTAGAAATCAATAGTTAATTTAAATGATGGCAACTTATACTTGCCAACTTATATTTCTCATTTGGAATGCCTCAATTCTTAACAACTTAAAGTGTCAATACCCCTTTACTCGTACTGAACAAGTACATAATTGTGGTATAGCTCTAGACACCCTCTAAGGTTGCACTGGGATCTACAGGGCAGCTCTCTCTCCACACCAATACTTCTAGCTTTCTCCCCAAACTCTGTCATTCTGACCTTCCAGATGCAATTTGTTGCTATTCATCAGGTATGAATGGCCAGTGATAAAACTAGCAGCAGTAAATATGATCAACTTTCAAGTAAATTGAGACACTGTTTTTCTGAAAAGGGACTGGGGGAACTAGTAAAATTAAATTCAGTGAAAGATTTGGGGGTGCACAGAGCAGAAAGAAAGATATAAACAGGAGGATGGACAGAAATAGCCAGGATATACTCTCAAGGAAACTGATTTGACCCCTTCTTACTGAGATATTATGGCTAGATTATATATGGACCTTTTGTAGTTTCACTTGCTTTCTTAATTTATTTTCAGGGGTGAAGAGGGATTGAGAGAGAGTATAGAAGGCAAGAGTATGGCGATCAATCAATAACTATTATGGGGTAATAACACAATAATAATAACACAACAATAGTTAGTGTTGGCTCAAATATAGTCAAGACAAAAGAAAAAAAGGCTGATAACAAAATGGCTAAGAGACAAATCTGGAATTACAGAGGACACAAAATAAGTAGGGCTCACTGGGTAGGTCCTGAGAAGCAGGTATTCAGGAGTATTTTGCCTTGGTGCTAAATACATATCTGATTCTGACCGCATTCCCTGCCACTCACCCTGATTGAGTTAACCCTTACATCTTAACTTCGGGGTTCTGAAGGATATTTCATTTGCTAGAAAGGTCAGGCACTCACCATATACTGAAGCATTAGTCCCTGCCTTGAAATAATCCCGAACATTTACTTTGTTTCTGGATATGATAAAAATTTCTAACTCTCACCAAAACAACCCAGCACTTTACTTCCTACCAACTCAAGCTGTAAGAAAAGGTTATGAAGATGACAAGCTCTATCTCCTGGACAATGTATGAGTAGGGACATGGCATCCTGGATTAAATGATCCCATTCCGCTTGGAGAAGGGGAAAGAAAATGGGTCATCATATACTCGAAAGATTCAGAGTAAAGAAAGATTACAAGACATAAATGCGTTCTTGACTAATAAGAGTAGCTCCTTATAAGTGTATGACAGATGTTAGATTTTAGGATCTGAACATTCCAGGCAAAAAGTCATCAGCAAACATACTAGGAAACAAGAGCTAAAGTCTAAGGACTTACTTTTTAGAAAGAAGAGATGTAGACAACCTTGAAAGTAGCAACACAGACAAATGAACTTAAAATGTGGCAATCAATTCTAACAAATACTCTTTAAGACTCTGTCTTAAAATGGGATAAATGGGGCATGAAATGTAGGGAGAAGAAATGGGAAAACTGAAGTAGAAGGATATCACCATCAAACTGGGCAGATAAGATCTCCAAATTCTCACAAAACAAATTCTTGTCAGGTTTTTATATGATCTAGCTGAAGATGCTGATGGTGATGTGCCAAAGAATACATGAGATGTGGTGTTCAAAAGTGAAAGAGAGGGCGGTGCAATGGTGGCTCAGCGGTAGAATTCTCCCTTGCCGTGCTGGAGACCAGGATCTGATTCCCAGTGCCTGCCCATGTTTAAAAAAAAAAAAAAAAATGTGAAAGAGAGATGAGCTCATCAATCAGAAATTAGGGCATGAAAATATAGTGAAATGTATTAGAAGCCACTTAATTTCTCACATTAAAATGATTAATTTTATGTTCTGTGAATTCCACTTCAATAAAAGTAAAAAACTACTGAAAAAAAACTGAAATGAGGGCATGGTCATGATGAAATTCAGTAAGGTGATGGATTCAACAATTACAGAGGAAATCCCCGTAGGACTTTAGAGAGTATACCAGGCACTGATTAAAACCTTCTAACATGGGATAAAATGATACAAAAGCTACTAGTATTCTGGCCATTAGCAAAGCAAAGTGCCATTTCAAGTTACCAATCAACTTAAAACACCAGAAGGTATTCACTCTTCAGCAAAGCTGTGTGGGATCTATTATGACTCACATGAAGCGCATATCTCCGTGCATGTGGCTCATTCCTCTGTACAAGTGCTCACTGCCATCTAAGGTTACCAAAAATACCTGTATTCCACATCTGAATGAACACCCAAACGGCCTACCAAAACGGTATGACGGCTAGGACAACTCATAGGGCAAGAGCAAAATTAAAAACTCCCGGTGAAAAGGGCTGTCTATCTTTTGAACCAAGTGGACACTGGTAAATATCTTATCACTCGCATGGAAAACCTAGAACTGGTATGTGAACAAACATCACGTGGGGCCTTAGGCAGAACTCTCCATAGGAAGAAAAGTGAAAGATAGTGAAGGATTGGCAATATTACATTTAAAAATCAAAAGATGAAAAGAACGAGGATTATCTTCATTGTTATAGTCATAATAATGGCATTTTGAAAATGTATTCTATTTCTGTGATCTGTAAACACCAACATGGCTATGCCATAAACATACCCTTGTTCATTATATGTTCCTTGCTAAAAACCCCATCTAAACTTAGTGTCTCTGAATAAAACATGAAGGAAGACCACTGCCCATTAGTTTACTCAGATCAATCTAAGTCAGTGATGTAGAGGACAGGAGAGCAAGGATCATTCACAGATTCTCAGACTCCCCACTATTCCATCCTTTACAGACAAATACGCTGTTTATCCAACAATTGCCCAGAATTCAGTTTGAATACAGAATTGAAAAATCCCAAAAACTACTGCAGCACAACAATATATTGCCTTCTTCTGGGCTACAGGAAATCTAAGGCATTCTTATTTTCCTAATTTATAAAACAAAGATTCTATACACCATAAATGTAGCAAGGCTCATATGCCTGCTGCACAAGTTCAACCTCAGCTACTAAAGAGTCTTATCATTCACACACAAAGAAATGCCCACAATATCTTACGATGCCATCATTAATAAGGTCAAAGCAGAGGGAAGGTAACATTAGCCAAAAAAAAAAAAAAAGTGAAAAAAATAGCAAGGCATTTAGAATGTTAATCATGGATGCAAAATGTTTGCATGTCTAAAAGTAACACCAATAAGTGTCTGCTAAACAAACTGTTGTAAATTATGAAGGTTCATGCTTTTAATAAGGTCAAGAGAAAGTATACTGTTTCTAAACAGCAAAATCAACCAAGTCTACAAAATCAATTCACTGAACTCTAAATTGTAACTTAAGCAAAAAAAAAAAAAAAAGTGTCACCCAGTTGTCTCACTGGGGATACTATGACCCAATTAATTCCTTTGGCAAATCTTTTTTTGGGGGGTGGATGTATGGTCCTAGAATCAAACCCAGGTCTCCCACATAGAAGGCAAACATTCTACCACTGAACCCACCTGTGCACCCACCTCTTGCAAATTTTTTGTTCTGTATTATCAGAGAACTTGAAAGAATGGTTTCAAAAGTGTGTGTTATACTACATCATAGGAAAAGCTGCTGTTAGGACAAAGTTAATGGAACAAGCTTGCTATACCTTGAAAAGGGTGTTATTAACTGCATTCATTTTACTAATTATAACATCCACATTAAAATAACACAATGCTAATCATAAATGACAGATCACCATTTCAGTACCCATGACAATAAAGTAAGATAAGAATAGTAACCTAATGTGTAATCGAATTCAGAGACATGGCTATACGACACACAGAATGATGGCAAATGTGCAAGACGTAAATCAGATATTGATTCAGATAACCGCCACTTTAGAGTGAGGTATAAAACAGTTTTTCTCTAAATAATGATAAAGGCTAGTAGATAGCTATATGTCACAATTCAGTCAGGTCAAACAAATGATAGTAGGTTTCAGATACTAGATATTCAGAATGTACAAAACAAGTAATGGTTGATGGGTTGATTAAAGTCCACCTGGACCAGCAATTTCCAAACTGACCTAGTTGGACCCCTAAGGTGTCCTCAAAGCTGGTGCCCCAGGGTTTCCAATATGGGTGGGCAGGGCTCTCACTCCCTACGTCAACCTGAATAGCACTGATTTGTCTGTTTTTTTTACTGTGTTCCACATACAATTCTAGCCAAAAAGGAACTGCACAGCCTGAAACCAGTAACTTAGAGCAAGAGCAAAGGAAACATACATGTATTCTGGGTGTTTCAGCTCGCCCAAATTAATTGGAGTTCTGCGGATTCCCACCAAGATGATCTTTCCTGATAGGTCTTTGTAAGCCCTGCCACTTGTGCCAACCCTGCTCCACAAAGGACTGGAGTTCAACACTGATGAGAAGGCAGGCCTGCCACACCCTAGAATCCACTCCACTCCTAGAAGCCCTCCATCTGCCCTTTGCATTGCACCCCCACAACATTTAAAAAACATACGAAGCATAAACTAATGTTGAGTTAATCAATCATTTGACCTGGCCAATCAAGTAAGAGCATAAGATAATGGAGTCCAGTCTTAATTCAAACCATAGTCATGACTTCTGATGTGGCAAGTGATCTAGGTTATCAATACTATCAGTATTGCCTTTTGAAGCTCAACAAAACTGTCTAATAGAACACTAAACCTTCAGAAAGGGGGCTCTTCCAATGTCAGGTCACCCTTGGCAAATACCATCCTAGTGCTTTCAGAACAATGTGCCAGGCCAAGCACCAAGCTTTAAAGTCTAAGATGAAGCTCCTCCAATAATGCTCACAGACCCCACCGAAATTATTCTGAAGTGGAACTTTTTACAGAAATGCCGCATCTCTGCAGTGACAGGGAAAACAAGTCAAACCATCCCCTCTGATTCACGAGTTCACATACCTGTCTTACCAGCTGCACCAAGGTGGCCTACCTACTCAACAGGTGAGAGCTCCATACTGCCCAGGGGAGGGCTGAACTGTGTGGGCTGCTGATACTGTCAGAAGGAGGGCCCTGGTACTTCCCTCCAAGCGTTGGGGTTAACCTAGGTCTCAATTCCAGGTCACAGACACTGAAGTCAAGATCCAAACAACAGGAAGATGCAATGCAGAATTCAAGACCAGGTTACCAATCCAGGATCAAGAACACTTAAATCAACCTAAACCTTACTGGCAGCTTGGGGAAATGTCCTCAGCCCAACTGTCAAGAAACTGCTGTAACTGTAACTATGACCTACACTATGTATTACTTCCTGGAATGTGATTTATTGGATCTTAAAAGATTTTTAAATTAAGTCTCAGTAATTACTTTTGGTATACAAAAATTCACCTTTTCAAACTCTTCTTATATGCAGCAAAATAAATCTGGGGAAGTATGCCCTCAAAACTAAAAATGAGGAAGAAAAATAAAATAATACAATTCATTTTGGTAAAGTCATTGCATGTAAATCTTAACGATAATTTCTAGGATAGGCTGAATATCTAACAAAGTAATTCTCCCATATTCCGCATATGCATATTAAAATGCTAGTACAGGGGGCCACGGTGGCTCAGCAGGCAAGAACGCTTGCCTGCCATGCCAGAGGACCTGGGTTCGATTCCCGGTGCCTGCCCATGTTAAAAAAAAAAAAAAAAAAAAAATGTTAGTACAGGGCAGGTGATGGTGGTGCAGTGGCAGAGTTCTCACCTGCCATGACAGAGACCCAGGTTTGATTCCCAGTGCCTGCCCATGCAAAAAAAAAAAAAAATGCTAGTACAGAGCTATTCCAAGCACATTTCTCACTTCACCAACGTTAGGTGTAAGTGCTCAGGGATTTAAACAACCATCTCTTATTTCTTTCAAATCTCTGTGGTCCTTTCAGAACTACACACATAGTAAACGCACTCAGTAAACACACTAAGATAGAGCTGTCTACATCCAAAACGTCAAGTCTAACTCCTCAGTCCATGCATTGCCTCTGCATATTTGTGATTCGATTCGATTCTGTGTGCGTAAGTGATGAGGGAATAAACTCTCAGCTGTAAAGAAAGCCTTTTTCAAAGAGGTCAATACTAAATAAGTTTTAAAATTTGCACTTGATGGCTCACTTCAGTAATCAAATCAGCATCAATGTTTAATGTATATTAATGCAAAACCACTTTATCTTGCAGTATTAATGAAATCAGGTAATCCAATGACTCCCCATCCATGTTTATTTACATAATTCATACTACCACTTGATCACATCCCAATTATATGCTCGTTCGAGAAATCAAGGTGTTAAACAAAAGTAGAATGTACCACCTGATGCGTACAGATTTAAGTCACCAGTCTGTAGGTCCCAAGGCCACCTTGGAAACACTTAGTAGCTGGAAGTTTTAACAGCATTTCACCCAGGGCTCTTACAGTAGCCATTTATAAGGGCAGATTACAAACACTGGACAATTTCCTATTTGTACTAGTAAATTCCTTCAAAATTTAAGTAGTTATTATACAGTTCTAAATCTATTGTACAGATCAAATTAATCATTGAGAAAAACATTTTTAACACCAAACTGAATTTTATTTACCTTTGAAACCTATTAACCATGGCCAAAGTCTGTACATGTTATTAAAACAGATTAGGTGGTGATTGATATAATGAAGCACACATAGTACAGAATGAAAAAAAGTAGAAAATAAATTTCTTAATTTCTCTAGCACCTAGAAGAAAAGTTTAGAACTTCAGCTATATAAAAGCTGTTCCTTAAGAACAAGCCAACCAAAACTGAATGTCATACAAGGATACTACTTAAGGGCAATTCAACACTAATTCAAAAGATTATTAACAAAATGAGTTCCCTTGCACTTACATTGCAACGGCACAAAATAACTGAGGAATCATATCATTTCATATTCTAGGAAAACATTTTATTTTGATAAACAATCCAGAGCAGAGTTCCTTAGTCTGTTCATTATGCAAAATTGAGTGTATATGTATTTTCCTAAGAAAAGAGTCTACAGTTCTCATCACATTGTAAAGAAACATTGCCAAAGACAAGGCTAAGAATCCATAAAGAAAATCATAAAATTCATCACCACCAATTTAGATTAATTTTAACTAACCCAGCAAACAGAAAGCTCACCAATTAAGGAGGCTGAAAAAATTAGAGTTAGATGTGGCTCACGACAGACCTAGACAGTTAGCATTTTATATTAATATGATACAAATCCACCTCCAAAAGTCCAACAAGAAACTGAGGCCTTTCTCCCGTAAGAGACATTAACAAACCCTCCAAACAGACACTTAACATGAAGATGTTTAACTCAGAACAGTCTTTGCAAACTCATTCTCTATTCTTACAAACTGGGACATTATTTATTCTCAGAGAAATTTTATATTCCCTAAGGACATGGCCATATCTAGCTTTTTAAATCGACATCCCTACTTCCCAGTTTTCAAAAAAAAACTTACACAGAACAAACAACCATTAAACGTCTAAACAAACAAATGAACAAATAACAATTACATTGACCATTAGCAGCTGGGTGGAAGCTACTAGTTCATTACAGGTACCAACTTAAGTCTATCAGTTACAGTGTATGGGGCAAATTCCATTTCTGGCCAGTTACAGTGTATGAGGCAAATTTCATTTCTGGCCATTCCTGATTTTTTTTAAATGAACATGTTAAGTGGCATGACCCTCTCAAGAACAGAATGTGTCAGGATCATCACAAAGTATGTATTTCAGTACAACTTTAAAACCAGGGAACAGGGCAGTACTGAGTTGAGATGAAATAAACAAACAGAAGCCGAGCCGGTCAGGACCGAGTAAGGTTGAGGTTAGTGGCAACAGCATGTGTGTGGTTTCCAGGAAACCTTCAGTAAGACTGCTGTTAGCCCTAGCCCCGCACCTTGCCCAACCCAGTGTGCTGCCTCCTCTTCCAGCTCCCCGCCTGGCTCAGTGCAGCACTGCCCTGCTCCCAGGGATGTAGCCGACTGGCCTGAACTCACCTTGGCAGTAGAAGGGCCTGAAGTGTAAAACACGTTAATGCATCATGCCAAAAATGCAATGGGCAAGCACACTTCACACATTCATGTTTCTAAAGAATGAGAAAACATGCCACCAACAAGACAACCTCCATACAAAACACCCTAAAAAAATCCTGAGAAGCAACTTTTTAAGCACCTTGTATTTACCACAAAAGTTAAGAACAGATATTATTCCACCACCAAATTTCACCTAATGGATTAAAGCACCAAAAGTAATTATGGGCATCACCTACTTTAACTGCCATTATTTGCCCACTTGGTTTGTGGACCATTTTGTTGACAGAACCATAAGCTCCTCGTCCAATTTCTCCAAGGTCTTTCAAGTCCTCTGCAGTGAAATCCCAGTGTTGTTCAGGGGAGATCTTCAGCTTTCCTGATGATTCGATGCTGTGCGTTCTCAGTCTCTCTCTGTCAAAATATTGGGAAGCAATTTTTCCACATTTTAAATAAGTTTTAACTTTTTTTCTTTTAGCTAGCACTAAGTAATGTGTGGGAAACTTGTTTTAACTTACTAAAGCACTCAAATGCAGGTTTTGGAAATTTTTTGGTTTCTTTCTTTCAGTTTGATTTTTTGTACATTCAGCAAAAAAAGACCTGAATTTAGGCTATTTATAAGCCAAAAGACATAGCTTCAATGGGACCTAAAACTAAATTTACATTTATCGATGAAACTAATTCTGCAGACGAGTTTTCACGTGGAAATATAAGCTCTTTTTCAAACTTCATAAAACTGCACTATCAAATGCAGAATCCCAGGAGTTGAAAACTCAATTTCCAAAAAGTCCTGTCCTACTTCACCCAACATTAATTATTGTAAGGCTTCAACCCCTTAGTGCAGTGATTCCCAAATGCTGCTGCACATTAGAACCACCTACAGAAATTTTTAAAATACAGATAGCCAAGTATTACTTCATAGCAATTAAATCAGAATATCTGAGGATGGGAGCCAGGATTCAGCATTTTGAAAGATCTCCATGTGATTTTAATGTGCAGCAAAGTTTGGGAACAATTGCCGTGGTATATGGCAATGTTCTTAATGCCAGGCTGAGGTACGTGAACAATTAAATCAACAGCATATAACTGTTTTTCACCTTACAAGATACTTCCACCCATAAAACACACAAAATCACAAGGAGCCCAGAAATCAGTGGCCTAAGTGACGACTCATAACAATCTACCTGGGTACAGAGGTAAAGCCTGAACTCAACTTTTAAGATGGAAATAATATCCAGGTCAACTCCAGTTATTAATTTTCTCAGTAATCTTTTTCCTAAATTAGACAGATTTAGCCAGGAAATATCGTACCACAAAGAAGTTTCATGTATAATGATAATCGTCTTATGATCAGTGGCAATTAAATATTAGCACTATAGTTCAGTTTAGTCACTGGTAAAAACATGTACTAGTCCTACCATTGAGGGTAGCTGAAAAAAGTTCATTAAAATTGCTTATAAGCTAGAAGCAAAGCTTTTAAACTATTCATCCATTTAAGGGTTGTGGCAGACAAGCTCTAAAGTGGTCCCCATGATTCCACCTTCCTGGCATTCACTCCTTGTGTAAACTCCTCTCACAAAGTATGGTTGGCACTTATGACTTGCTTCTAACCAACAAAACATGGCAAAAGTGATGTGATATCACTCATAGGATTATGTTATATTATGTAAGATGACCTCTTGTTAGCATCCTTGAGATATGGAACAAATATTTCATTACTATATAAAATCAGAGAATGACAAAAGAGCTGTAATATTCTATCACTTTAAAGACTGAATTTCAGCATTAAGGTATTCTCTGTTAATGGCTAACATAGTTTAGCCTTTTGGGTGATTTCTAGATAAGGTCCTTCTTTTCCTTTTGAATATGAACAGATCTGGAGGCTAAGGGATGCAAGGTATCTTTCTGGGCTAATGAAAAGTTCTAAAATGTTGTAATGATGCACAAACTCTGAATTTACTATAAGTCACTGAAATGGACATTTTTAATGGGTGAGCTGTGTGGGATATGAATTATATTGTAAAAAAGTTATTTAAAAACAAAACTCAACAGAGTTACCACCCAGAATTCCATGTTTATCATTTAGTCAGGAAACAGTTGTGAAAAGCACAGAAAAATGTATCACTATTATGACATCACCAAGTCATATTCATTCAGTCTTTGTTCATATTGAGCTGGCAATCGTTCAGTAAAAATGAATCAATTTCAGTTATTGTTTAAATAGCCCAACCTAGACAGCTTCTAAAAACTGGATTGTACATAGCGACAGCACTATGCCAACTAGATCTGGAAGCCTGACCTGAACCTTTAGCATTGAACACTAGCACTCAATCTCTGAGGCAACGTACTATGGGGCCAACACCTTAATTACAGTTTCTATATTGAGGAAAATTTGCTAAGCAAGATATAAGTTTTACTTCTACTAGACAGTATCAGAAGTTCTGTCATTTTATCATGAACCTCTGACTTGAAAATAAGTTCAACTTGACTAACATAACAGTTATTCCCAATGCCCTTGCCTTTTAAGTCCAGCCTAGGAACTTACACTGTACTCACATTCCTTACAAAACAAATGTAAGTGCTCTATCGTATGGGCAATACTAGACCAAGATATTCCATCATTCTCTTTTTTGGGTCTACCCAAGAAACAAGCAAGGGACTGAGGTTTCAACATAAAAACCCAAGTCCTCAGACAGGAATACAATCCTGGCAGCATAACTAACCACCTACATAGAAAAATCCCATTAGTACTATTCTCCATTCATAGGATCCATTAGTAAAAAAAAGGATTCCATTCCAATAAATTTTAAAACTGACGAGTCTTTTTGTTTAACCAGCAATTCAATTTAAGCATCATTTGTAATATCTAATTATAGCTTTGGATTTCAAGGTCTTCAAGATGAAGTTTAAGTTTTAGTAGTTTTTATTGTAATAGGATTTGTAATTAAACTTTCACATGACACGCAGTCCAACTCAAAAATCAACTACAAACTTACATTTCTTAATCCCTACAGATCACAAATCAGAACTGAATAATACATCTTTTTTAAAATTTTTATTATTGCTTATTAGAGAATTTGTGGGTTTACAAAACAATCATGCATAAAATACAGGATTTCCATATACCACCCTATTATAAACAACTTACTTTGATGTGGAACATTTGCTACAACTGATAACATACTTTCATAATTGTTCTATTAACTAGAGACCATGGTTTAACTCAGGGTTCGATGTTTGTGTAGTGTAGTTTCATAGTTTTTTTTTTCTTAATTTTTATTCAATAGTATTTCTCTTGAGGGCAGTATTTCAAGTATGATGCATTTGTGGAAAGATACTAACATCAGAATAGCTGTTCAGTATAGGCTGATGTTACTGGCCCTTAAAATATTTTGTCCTATATGAAGGTAAACAGAATTTCAGTGGCAATAATAAACTTTGGTGAAATCTACAGATAATACAAAGGATTAAAATTTTTAAAAAAATCAATCAGACTTACATTCACGGACATACTGCATCCAACCTTCAAATCTGCTGATTAATATAGACAGGGTTTATGCTGTGTGTGGGATCTTCAAGTTCCTCTTTAAAAGATTATCTTCCCTAGCTTTATAAAAAGGATGCAATACGAAGGAATGGAGACTATCAAAGATTTTAAGGCTTACCCCTTTCAATTGTTTAGAGGGAACACTTTCTCCCCATGCCTCATCATTATATGGATGATCTGATATCTCACCTGAGCCCTCAGAAACTGGACACACTGAGCTCATTTCCTCTTTTAAAGCCAAATTGCCTAGAAAAAGGGTTCACTCTGGCTGTCCATCTCTTATGACTTATTAGCGGATGCCAATGACTGGGCAGGTAAGGGAATAACTCAAAGGTAAGGAGTGTTAGCAACTCTTCTTGCCTCAAACGAAGACCTAAGTTTCCAATCAATTTATCACAAAAAGACAAACTCTATAACCTTCATCTATTTGGCTACTGTATCTCTCTCAATTAGTTCCATATACAAATAGAAAGGAAGCAACTTTTTTTTAAAACCTGGAATCTCCAAATAATCAACACCAAAAATTTTCCAAAATATCAGATAATAATGAAACTAAATGTATTTATGCAAGTCCTAGAGTTCAAAGACAAAATCATTTTATTGTGACCCAAGTTCTTCCAGGCCCCAATACTTTCAGAGCTATGTAACAGACCCTATACATAACCTGAAACAAATTTCCTTTAGTATTCTCATAGAATGATAGAGACAAATTATTTTTGGTAAAGTTACAATAGCAGTTTCAAAGCATTACTCTATTACACTTCTAGAAAAAGTTCATCAAAAAAGTCTCCAGGGCAACAAAGGATCATATGTAGTCTGCTAATCATTATTTCTGTCCTAAATTACAATGAGGACACTGATGAAAGAAATAAGCTTGCTAATGAACTGTAGAGAAAACACTCATTGAGAATATTGGGGAAAAGTAGAAATCAATAGAGGTATAAAGTTGCCTTTACTTACTGAACAATAAATATTTCTCTGTAGTTATCCGCCTAAAGGGAAAAAAAGGTTCCACTGACTTCTGAGGATATTACTTTCTTGAAAACAAAGGTGCTTTATAAGAAATAATTCTTAAATGTCCTAAATAATTCCTAAAAATCTTTCCTTTCATAACTTTATGCATAATTTAATTCAGATCACCCTTAGCTGCCTACAGGAAAGATTGTATAGGATTCCTACTTATAGCTGAGAAACTCAGTAACAGGGAAACGCAACAAGAGTTACTGTGGAAGCAACCACTAGTTGCTGCCCAATATTTAGTCTCCTCTTCATCTTTCTTAATAGAATCCAATTTTATTTAGGAGAATAATAAACTTATGGAAAAAGCTACACGCCCATTCTTCACTGCAGTTAGACATGGCCATATAAACGTAATATAAAAGGAGCTGTATCAGAGCCCCTCCTTGATCAAGGTGGTAGAATGACATGCTTCAGGGCTCATACCGAAGAAGCTTTCAACCACCAACAAGAACTGGCAAAAACATCTTTGTAAAAGTTCCAGAAAGCTGTCAAAGGCCTGCAACAATAGGACAAGCCCTGTAACAAGAAAAAGGCCACTTAAAAGCAATGGGGTCTTTTGCTGGCCTGGCTGGCTCCTCTATTGTTTCACTGGCTCTGAACACAGGTGGCCTGCATTCCCAGGGCAGACACCTAGACCAACTTCACAGCAAACAGAATAACCCTCGAACATGCCGGGAATATGCATGGTCCAACTGCTTGGTGATGGCCTGAATTTGCCCCTGCGTGTAGAATGCGGCTCCTACAGAACACTATGGGAGGGCAGTCAAGTCATGCTGCCTGGAGCAAGGGATTGTTGGCTATAGAACATACAGTGCAGTGCCCTGGGCCTGGAGGAGACTGTTTGCTAAGGAAGAGGCGACATTTGATTCTCTGTAACCAGAGGAATTCCTAGGGCCAGGTGCACATGACCAAGACAAGAGGCGTGCACAGAAAGGATCAGGGATGCCCCTAAGATTTAGCCTGGAGCTGTTCGTCAAATTCACTATTTCTTTTTGAACATCTTCTTCTACCTGTTGTTGCTAACAAATGGCATTACAAGGAAAGCTCTGTTATAATACTAGCTGGATACAAGATTAAGGAATTCAGAGTCTAAATTCCAGGAATCATACATTAAAATATCAGAATGTGCAGGTTTCACCAAAAGGTCACAAAACATAGAAAAAAAGAGGAAGTGATGACCCAGGCAAAGGAGAAAATAAAAGCATTAGAAACCATCAGTGAGGGAGACTAGATCAGGGATATTACAGAAAAAGATATTTTAAAAATAGTCCTAATATATATATATTTCACCCCTACATCCAGGGGTGAAAGGTCTCCCTGGCAACATTGGATATAACTCCCAGGAATGAGTCTGGCCCTGGCATGGTGGGATCAACAATACCATCCCTGAGCAAAAGAGGGAACACAAGTGTAACAAATAAGGTATCAGTGACCGAGAGTTCAAATAGAGTAGAGAGGTTACACTGGAGTTCATTCTTAAACATGCTTCAGTTAGATACTGCTACCTATCATAACTTGCCGAACCCCAACCAAAACCATTCCTGCCAGTCCTAAAGAATTGTACGGGATTCTGCAAAGGGATTGGGGTTGGTGTTGGAGTTATGCAGAGAGGGGTGGGTTTAGCAAATGAGTGTGAGTGCTGAATCATTATAGTGATACTTCTTTTAGCCTCTAGTACCTTAGAGCAGCTAGAAGTAAAAACCTAAGACTGTGGAATTGTGGCCCATGCCGAACTCTGGAATCTGTTCTACAACTAACTGTTGCAATATACTTTGAAATGTACTGCTTTTAAGTATATATGTTATTTAAAGAAAAGGAGAAGTATAACAGAGAAGATAGGAATTAAATGAGTATAACTGCTGAATCATTATATTGTTACCTGTTGGTCTCCAGTGTCTTAGAGCAGATAGAAGAAAAATCGTGGAACTATAACCCACACCAAACATTAAAATCTATTCTATAAGTACTTGTTAAAATGTACGTGGAAACCTAGTGCTTTTTTGTGTATGTTATATTTCACAATTAAAAAAAAAAAAGGGCTTAAGAAAAAAGTTGTTCTACATCTAGGGGTGAAAGGTCTCCCTGGCAACATTGGGACTGACAATGCCATGGATAATTCCCAAGGGTGAGTTTGACCCTGGCACCATGGGATCAACAATGCCATCGTGACCAAAAGGGGGGAAAGAAGCATAATAAATAAGGTATCAGTGACTGAGAAAGTTCAAATGGAGTCAAGAGGCTATTCTGGAGGCTACTCTTATGCATGCTTCAGTTAGATACTGCTACCTATCTTAGCCTGTCAAACCCCAACCAAAACCCTTCCTGCCAACCCTAAAGAAAACTTAGGGTGTTATATAAGATTCTATAAAGGTTACATGCACTAGGACTACTTTCCAGAAGCCTACAACTTCTAAATGGGTCCCTAGACCAGATAAATACTGAAATGCAGAGGGGCCAGCCTCTCCAGAACATCAGCTTGCACCATCCCCCATCTCATATTATTGACAGCCCCTTCTAACATGAAAAAGTTAAGAGTGGGCATAGCCCAAATACCCCTAATTAGTGAGAGGAAGAGCAAAGGAGATGAAAGAGTTATACAGAGAAGGTTGGGTTTAACAAATGAGTATGAGGCTGAATCATTATATTGATATTTGTTTTAGATTTCAGTGTCTTAGAGCAGCTAGTAGCAAAACCTAAAATTATGGAATTGTAACCCACACCAAACTGAAATCTGTTCTACAAATAATTGTTGCAGTGTGCTTTGAAATTTATTGCTTTTTTGTATATATTATTTTTCACAAAAAAAAAGTCAGTTGTGATGATAAATGAACAGTTATATGATGATACTGTGAACCACTGAGTATACACTTTGGATGATCACATAGTATGTAAATATATAATATATATTATTAAAATTTAAAAAAAAGTCTTAAATATGCTCAAAGAAAAACTAAAAGAAACATGAACAAAAAACTAAAGACAATCAGAAAAACTACACAAAGAGAATATCAAGAAAGAAGAAGATCATGAAAAGGAGCCAAACAGAATAGAAGAACAATATAACAGAAACTTACAATTCCCTAGTGGAGTTCCAAACTGATTAGAGCTGTCAGGAGAAAGAATAAATGAACTTGAAAATAAGATAACTGAAAATATTCACTCTGAGGAGCAGAAAGAGGAAAGAACGAAGAAAAGTGAACAGAGTCTGAGGAACTTGTAGGAAAACATCAAATATACCACATAATGCAATGTACAAGTCCCAGGAGAAAAGAGAGGTGCAGAGAGAATATTCTAAGAAATAATAACTGAAAACTTCCAGAATTTAATGAAAGACATGAATATATATATACACAAACATCCAAGATACCTAGCATACTGCAAATAAGATAAACCCAGATTGCACCATGTTATAATCAAATTGTCAAATGACAAAGACAAAATTCTGAAAGCCATAAGAGAACAATGCAACGTGTCACATACAAGGGAGCCTCGACAGATAATGCTGACATCTCATAAAAAACCATGGAGGCCTGAAGGCAGTGGGAAGGCACATTTAAAGTGCTGAAAGCAAAAGACTGCAAACCAAGCATCCATATCCAACAAAAGTATCTTTCAAAAATGAGGCAAGAGTTAAGACATTCCCAGATAAACAAAAGCTGAGGGAAATTGTCACCACTAGACTGGCCCTACAAGAGATGCTAAAGTAAGTTCTGCAGATTAAAAAGAAAGGACCAGGGGTACACAGGTGGACAGAATGTTCGCTTATCATGTGGGAGACCCGGGTTCAATTCCTGGACCATGTACACCCCAAAAAAGAAAGGACATTAGACAATTAACTGACTGAAGCCACATGAAGAAATAAAGGTCTCTGGTAAAGATAAAGACATAGGTAAATATAAATACCAATGCTGTTGCATTTTTGGTTTGTAACTCTACTTTTTATTTCCTACAGGATCTAAAAAGCAAATGCATAAGTGTAATGATGAATTAATGGTTTGGGACTCAGAATGCATAGACATGCAATCTGTGACAATAACTACATGAAAGTTGGGGGATGGAGGGATGTAAGAACATAGTTTATACATGCTATTGAAGTTAAATTTGTATCAAAGTAAACAAAACTGTCATAGATTCAGGATTTTAAATTTAAGCCCCAGGTAAACCATAAAGAAAATATCAGAGGATATGTAAACTCTTAAAGACAAAAGGTAAAGTACAGGTACCAAGTGTGGGGCCAGGGGCAATGGGGAGTTAAAGCAAAATGAACGTAGAATTTGTTTGGAGCGAAGGGAAAGGAACGAATGGTGGTGAGGGCACTTCAACATTGTGAATGTGACTAACACCACTGAGTGGTGTGCTTGGGAAGGGTTGGAACCGGAAGATTTATGTTGTATATATGTTTCCACATTTAAAAAACAAAGAAAGAAAAAGAGAAACTAACAGATTAATGACAACTAAATGCAATACCTGATCCTGGATGGGATCTAAGAAAGGAGGAGAAAAGGCTCAAAGGGACGTTACGGGGACATAAGGGAAAAATGGAATGTAGAATGTAAACTTTATGTCAATGTCAAATTTCTTGAACTTGGCAATGCACTAGGTGCTCACATAATCCACTCTGTGACCTGTACTAGCCTTTATTTACCCAGTTTGCTGTTTACTTTCCTACTACATTTATGAACTGACATGTAAAGCATTCAGTAATCTGCAAGCTTTCAAAGCAATCATTTCCTTACATTCTCTTCTGCTGTCATGTAGCGTCATTTCTGCTCACCACTGCATGCAATATGGATTTCAATTTGCCATTGCATTTTTTAGTGTCCTAGAAATGTTTTTTTCTCATTTACTTCCCTTTTCAATAATCCTGCTGCCCACTCATGCAATTATGTTTTTTCAAGATTTTCTGATCCTCCTTTACAAATGCCATAATTTCTTCCACTGTATTAAGAATGCCAATCATTTTTGTAAAAACTATTTTGAATCTTGGAAATATCTTATTCAGAGAAATGCTCTTTCTCAAAGTTATCAAGATACTGTTCCCTGGTTCCATAACTCCTGTTCCCATCTTACACTCAGTGCCAGTGTGGGACTTCCGTTTCCACCCATTGGGCATAACAAAAACAGACTCACTTCCCCTCACAATGGAAAATAAAAAAAAGATAAATTATATGAAACAATGGTTTTGAAGATATTGGACATCAGGCAACAAAGAGTGAGTCATCCCTGAGATAGAAAACATATAAGGTGAACCCTACAACTGCCCCAGCTTACTGCCTGGAAAGAGTTCACAGGCTGCAAGGCAGGGACAGATCCTGGCAGATTACCTATGTTGAAGAGATGGATCAGGGAATCTGGGAAGAACAAGGCAGCTAGAGTTCCCAAGGCAGAGTGCTATAGTAGAGAGTACTGCATAGAGAAATCCGCAGACGTGCCTCCTTAATCAGTGCATGCTTGTGAGGATTCTAACCTAATCCCAAGAGAAGAACTACTCAAAAGGATTAGATGGAATAAATCCCAGGCTCACATAAGGCTGGTTCCTATTATCACCCAGTAGGGTGGAAAACTTCATAATTCATGGGGAATCTGAGAGAATACTCAGAAGGATTTTCCCTCTCTAATAAGATAAAATTAGCTTTAAATGAAGCTGTTCTGGTCCAACCTCCCAAAGCTAAAAGGCAAAAAGTCCAAAAAGGATTAAATAAACCAACTTTCAAGTAACTTAAGTAAAGATTTTTTTTAACATTTTTATTGTGAAATTTAATATATATACAAAAAGCAATACATTTCCAAGCACATTTTAACAAATAGTTATAGAACAGATTTTAATGTTTGGTATGGGTTACAGTTCCACAATTTTTTGATTTTTCTTCTACCTGCTCTAAGACACTGGAGACAAACAGAAATATCAATGTAATGATTTAGCAGTCATAACTCATTTGGTAATTCCTATCTCCTCCATTATATTCCTCCTCTTTAAATAACATATATACATAAAAGCAATACATTTCAAAGTACATTGCAACAATTAGTTGTATAATAGATTTCAGAGTTTGGTATGGGTTACAATTCCATAATTTTAGGTTTTTATTTCTAGTTGCTCTAACATACAGAGGCTAAAAGAAATATCAGTATAATGATTCAACACTTATACTCATTTGTTAAATTCGACCTTTTCCGTATAACTCCACCATTTCCTTTGATCTTTCTCCCACTCTTTAGGGGTATTTGGGCTATGCCCATTCCAAATTTTTCATGTTGGAAGGGGCTGTCAGTAATATAGGATGGGGGATAGAACTAGTTGATGTTCTGGAAGGGCTGACCCCTCTGCATTTCAGGACTTATTTGGTCCAAGGACCCATAAGAGGTTGCAGGTTTTGGAAAGTTACCCTAGTGAATGGAACCTTTGTAGAATCTCATATAACACCCTAAGTTTTCTTTAGGGTTGGCAGGAATGGTTCTGGTTAGGTTGGCAAGTTATGATAGGTAGCAATGTCTAACTGAAGCATACGTTAAGAGTGACCTTCAGTGTAGCCTCTCAACTCTATCTGAACTCTCTCAGCCACTGATACCTTATTTGTTACACTTCTTTTCCCTCTTTTGGTCAAGATGGCATTGCTGATCTCACGGTGCCAGGACCAGGCTCATCTATGGGGGTCCTCTCCCATGCCACCAGGGAGACTTTCATCCCTAGATATCATGTCTCACATAGGGGAAAGGGCAATGGTTTCATTTGCAGAGTTGGGGTTAGAGAGGGGTCACATCTGAGCAACAAAAGAGATCCTCCAGAGGTGACTCTTAAGCATACTATAGGTAGGCTAAGCTTCTCTGCTACATACATAAGCTTCACAAAAGCAAGCCTCAAGATCAAGGGTTTGGTCTACTGATTTGAGTGTCCCTAATGTTTGGCACAGTATCTGGGGTAAGATTTAACAGATCCATAGTTTTTCTCCCATCCTTCAAGCAACTTTGTCAATACTTTTTGATTATCTGCTTAATATACTCTGGGATGTATCCAGGCATTACATGAAACTATACAGGAGTAAACGCTGTCATTCTTACTCTGGGCTTCGTGTTTAACCAAAGATATTTATAAGAATACAAAAACACCCAACAACCAACCACATCTGCATGCAATCCAAAATTACCCAGCATGCACAGAAGAAGGAAAATAAAATTCATATGTGAAAAATCTATCAACTAAAAATGACCCAGATATGACAGAGATGCAAGAACTAGGAGACACGGGCATAAAACAGCATTTACAACTGTAACCTATATGTTCAAGAAACGAAAGGAAATATGGAAGAAGCTAAATGGAAACAAGAAAGATAAAACAAAAAAGAACAAATTCAGTGTCTAAACATAAAAACTACAAGTGGGGGGGGGAAATAACTGGAGTTGATGGATACATTGATTACCTTGACAGGTGACAATTTCACATATGTCAAAACTTATCATCAAAGTGTATACTTTATTGTGTGCAGTTTATTTGCATGTCATTTAGAACTAAGTAAAATTTTAAAGAGGGAGAGTAAAAAGGAGAGAGAGAGAACAATGTCATTGTCCTTGGGCCCCACTTACCTCTTTGACGGGAAAGTGCCTATCATATGCCTCTAGTTAACAAGCAGATTTGAGACATACAGCACTCAGGATATTATCAATCAGAACACTCACTACTCTAATGGTTAATTCTCCTAACCCCCACTTCCATGTCCTCTAATACTGTACAAAATACGCAAACAGTTCTTAATCTGTACTGCTACCAGGATCTTAATCTACTCCCATCTTCAGCACATTACTTCTAATGACCACACTTTTCAGATACTAGGCATAAACAAGCATTTCTCCTCTCTTCCCAAAGTTATTTTGTGCTAGATGTACAACTGGATGAAGTGAGGGGTGAAGGGGCAGGAAAGGGAATGAAGATATTCCAGGCTTTGAAGCCAGTAGTTCAGAGGTGGACACCTTTCTTCTGGGTAAATTATTTTGTTTATTCTGGCTGCTTTATTACTAGTAGAGATCTAAACAGTTTCGCATTAATTTGTCTTCATTTTTTGTTGTTGTATATTTTCATCTTTGGTTCTCAGTAAGTACTTTAGCAGGATGCTGCTATTCATACTACCCTTTGCATTACAAATCTGCAATCGCCTTTACAAAGTCAGAACTTGACTTCCTGAAGCAAATGAAAATCAACAGTTTTAACCACTTTTCATTTAGAACCTATAGTTAATTTTAATACTATTATGTGAACTGTCTTTTAAACATATAACTATGGAGCATTTTCAAGCTTAATTTTATTATTTAAATTTTATCAAATTACAAAATTCAAATCAATGAGAAAAAGGATTTTAGAGAAATATATTTATTTACAGCCACTTTCATGAAAACATGTATTCTTTAAGATTCACATTCTTGAAATCTATGATATTTCTGAACTTCTTTGGCTACTTAAACTGCGAACAACCAGTTTAATCCTACCCATGCCTTAAACCTTATTATGCTCTCCTTCCTTATTTGTACTCTAAATACTAATGAGAAAATTAAAAAGTAAAGTCTAATAATAGTTGGATTCAAGGGAATTTGAACCTTTCTTTGAAGCTATTTAGGCTTAAATATATAATATATAAATATAACATGGGTGTATAACTGTATCCTATGTGTGTAATATTTTATTAAAGAAAGGAAAAAAACCCTTCATTCCCACAGCTTCCTAATGCCTCAATTTGGTATTATGGAGACATATAATCACAGACTAACAGGATTTATTTTAAAAGGAAATAGATTTTAGCCTTGTCCTTCGAGGAAACCCTACCTGGAAATCCTGGATTAAGTTTACTGTTCCCTCTTTGAGCCCATGTATGTTGAAATGAAGATACACCCAGTCCACAGAATATTCCTAATTTATAGTCCCAGGAGCATTTTCAAAAAAGTATACTAGGCTAGTATGGAGCTACTTATTCTTAGTGAACCGTAATTTGGATAAAAAAGGCCTAGTCTGTTCTTTTCTTAATGTTAACAAGCCATTTAAAAACAGAGATTCTATAATGTTCTGGGATATCAACATTAAATGGTACTACTCTAAAACTCTTAAAATCCAGCTGCCTCTCCTCCCCCCCCGGATCCCCAGCCCCAAAAATACACATACATGCAATTATCTTCCTAGCTGTTAGTGCTACCTTATTGCATAATTTCTTCAAGAGCTTCAATTCAGTCAAAATCCCAGAATGTAATTCATGAGGACTTAGTGATCAAAATTCATTCCAAGACTCTAGTGACTATTACTGCCGCTTCATCTAAAATGCAATTTCCTTTAATAATATTATTTCTAACCCTTCCTTGGGAAATGACACTTCTCACTGGAAAAAGTTCTAAAATGGGAACCTATCTTATTTCATTAACATTCTACTATCTCTGTTCTACCATGTCACATAGTGGATATAGCCCTTCTATGCTGCTTTCTTATACTATATACAATAAGATCATTACAATTTTTAACATTTTGGAAACACCTGAGCCCTACATCTCTGATGCCCCTTCTAGAGGTTTGTACTATTTTCTTCTGAACTCTACTTCTCAATGCCTAGGCCAGGGTGTCAGATGAATTCTAACATATTTTAAAAAGAAGTAGGTTACACAAACAAATCGACCCCTATGTGGTGAGGCTCAGGGGATATAAAGGGCTCCTATAAGCATCAGTCAATGTCTAAATGATGTAACAAGTCTTTCTTTTTTTTAAACCAATACCATTTAAAAAAAATTAATACCAAATAACTCTTCCCCTTGCTTCTAATTTCTAGGATAAATTAAAAGCAACTAAATTTCCAGGCTTTAAGAACACCTCCTCAGTGTCTAAGGCCGTAACTCTAATGTTCTCCCTAGTTCTTTTGCCTAAAGGGCTAACTAAGTGCAGGCAGTTCACTGAAAATTTTAAATTGCTATGTAAATGCTTCAGCTCAAGACAGCATTCTGAGCACTCTGGTTTACCTGTTCAACAAATTTCTAAATGACAGATGGCAAAGAAAGCTGAAGTAAGGTTGCAGAAGAGAGTCAACAGGTGTGGAGACATGAAACAGAGTTAACTGAAGGCCCACCTACAGAACAGATGTCCCCATCAACCAGCCTCCCCACCTCAGTATGGAAATGCCGGTACTGTTTATGTCGGCAGGATTTTCTCTAACAGTTCTGTCCCAACTGACAGAGGAAATGGAGAGATTCCAGTGTGGATGCCAGAGCTGCAGAGGAAACCCTCCTCATTCAGTAATTGGAGACCTCAGCCTAATGCCTGTATCTTCTCCTATGTACCTTAAAGTGAAACCCCTGATGTAGACTTTATGGAGATAACCATCAGAATTAAACAGAAATGGTTAAAAGTGTTTGTCTCAAAGGAATGGGATTGGGGAGAAGCAGGAAACCTTTGCTTTTTATAACAGCCCTTCTATTTGATTTTTTATCAGATGTATTACTTTCAAAACATTTAAGAAACTACCCAAATATGCCAAATGAGATTCTCAGGAAATATAAGGATCGATGATATCTGCTCTAATTACCATGGCTGGCAAATAAGCCCATATGCTAAAAGGAAAGCAACACACAGCTTCTCTCCTGCCTACCCTGACAGTTTGTATACTCCTAGAGCGTTATCACTGATTCTCACCTAAAAGTTCTCCAACAGGAGGTCAAGTCTCAATCGCATAGTTATATACACTGATGTGTACATTCTACATTGTCACTCTACTACCCCTGCATTAAATCTCCTGCTTTGAATCATAAATATTTTCCCACTGCCATAATCTAGACACAAGTCACATCTCCCAAAACTCCTATTTTTGATCCCAATGATCTTTCATTAAAATTTCAAATGCACTTTGTTGTCTGTTTCCTGTGAATTTTTAGTGCTTTTTCTACTGTGACTATTTTAGTACAACCTCTACTCTGTTATTTATGTTTGTATCACAGAGGTTGTCTTCTGTGGTCTCAACTAGGCTTGTTTCACCCTGTATCACCCTGTCACCAAAAAATGAGCTTAACATCCTCCTCATCAGGTCAACTAGAGTCCAGCAGAGTACACTCTTCATAGGTTTCAAGAGGATACTTGCCAAGAGTCAGCTATTCTTAACATAGAATATAGTCTAAGAAACCAAATCCAATTCTTCAATAACACCTGTAGTGAGTTGAATTGTGGTCCCCAAGAAAAGATATGTCCTCCTGGAACCTCAGAATGTGACCATATTTGGAATAATGGTCCTTGCAGATATAATTAAGGTAAGGATCTCAAGAAGACACTGAGCTAGGTATTAGACATCTTGAATGTCTCATGATGTTTTACTCCTAAATCCAATGACAAGTGACCTCACAAGAGACTGAAAAGGAGAACACTGACACAAGAGAAGGTTATGTTAAGATGGAGGCAGAACTTGGAATAATGCAGCCACAAGCAAAGGCCTCCAGAAGGTGGAAGAAGAAAGAATTCTCCTCTAGAACCTTCAGAGGCAGCATGGCCGTGACAACACCTTAATTTCAGACTTCTGGCCTCTAGAACTGAGAGAATGACTTTCTGCTATTTTAAGCCACAAAGCTTGTGTAATCTGTTACAGCCGCCCCAGTAGTCTAATAGGCCATCCAAACTAGGAGCCATCAAATTTTTAGAAAAGGGCCAGATATTTTAAGCTTTGCAGGCTATACAGTCTCTGTGGCAATTACCCAATTCTGCCATCACAGAATGAAAGCAACCTCAGATAATATGCAACTGAACTGGTGTAGTTATATTCCAGCAAAAGTTATTTACAAAAATAAGTGATGGGTCAGATTTGACCATGGACTATAGTTCACAAACAATATGATTTAAATAATACCCATTCATCTCAATGATATCTACCATTTAAATGATCTAAATGACATCTATTTGCTTTTCATAACTTCTTCTCTTTCAAATCTACAATTACCCTCCCAAAGATAAGAAATCCCATTTATCTACCCATGTGTTACAGCTTTATTTCCAAAATTTAATCTTAAAATACATTTCAGACTTTTCCCTTAAAATACTCCACAAATCAACAGGGAGTGGGACTCGGGTCTGATAATTCCCCTGATTCTTTCATTCATTAAGTACACTAGGAAGGCAGCACTTCGTTATTTAACAGCTTGGGTAGCTCTCATATCTATGTATCTTTCAGCAAGTAATAACTTAAAGTCATTTTTTCTTCCTGAACATGGGAACTTGATTCTTTAAACTTGTTAATGCCAACAAATTTTCTTTTGATTAAATAAATACTTCCTGGTGCCAACAATTATCATCCATAAGAACCTTCTATTTTCTGATTCATTTGAAGTATTTTTCCTCTTATTTCATTATCACATTCTTCTACCTCACTTATCTTGATTTCCTCCCATTGCTATCAAACATATCTTCCTTCCCAGATTCTTTCTTCCTTCTATTTCCCTGAACACTCTTGATTTTATCAAGAAAGCATAGACTAAAATGTCTCATGATGTTTTATTCCCTCATCAGCATCTACTTATCTGGCTGTCTCTCTATGATATAACTCATAATCCTCCTTAAACAGGTAAATAAACATAGCACATACCCTGAACGCCACTGCAACTGTTCTTCTGAATCCACACTGTTAGGATCTCTAGATGAATACTGCTTTATGCATCTTTCTGCAATGCAGCTCTGTTAATTCCGGAAATTTCCACAGTAAACTCAGTCTGTCAGTTGCCATGGAAACTACCTGCTTCCTGGCACTACTAACAAAATGAGTATATTTGCTTAGTTCTAAAATAAGGTAGAAGGAAAAACCGAAAAAAGAAAGATGTCCACAAGAAATGTTCAAACACCTCAATTATAAATCTTCAAATTATGATATTATTTACTGAAGAGAAGGTATTTAAAAAAATCTGTAATATTTTGAAGAAGTACTGATTTCTGAAGTAGAAAGCAGTGTCATGACCAGGAAGGGAAGACTATAAAAGTGGACAAGACAAACATTCATGTTTGCATCTTGCTGCTACTGATAAAGTATCAGCTATACACAAACCTTAACACACAATAGTTTTTCCTGGGCTGTGATTTCTTATGGAAAAGGTTAGGAAGCTGCCCTAAATAACAGGTGTTTCCTTAAGATCCTTTTTCCCTATGGGCCCCAATCTTCAGTGGCTAAAATCTTTTCCCCTTAAACATATGAAAATTCACAGTACTTAAAAGTCTACCTTAGGGCATACCACCATGGCTCAGCAGGCAGAGTATTCATCGGCCATGCCAGAGACCTGGGTTCACTTCCCATTGCCTGCCCAAGCAAAAAAAAAAAAAGTCTACCTTAGAGGGGTAAGGAAGACAATGTCTATATTTTAGAACCACACATACTCCCAATTTGAGACCAAGGAAGAAAAGTTTATATGGTCTGGAACTGAAACTTTCTCTAGCATATAATTTATCTGTATAGTTCACTTGAACAACTGAAACACAGGGAGCCCAGAATAAGAAAGGGGTCCTTTAATCCTGTGTAGCCTAATATAATGCCAGGGTAAATCCTAGAGTATATTAAGCAGATAATCAAAAAGTATTGGCAAAGTCCTCTGAGGAATGGGAGAAAAAAATATGGAGCTATTAAGCTTTACCATCAGGAAATTCCCTGAAACTGTGTCAAACTTTAGGGACACCCAAAATCAATAGGCCATGCCCTTGTTCTTGAGGCTTACTCTTATGAAGCTTATTTAAGCAGCGGAGAAGCTTAGACTACCTATAGGTATGCTTAAGAGTTACTTCTGGAGGACCTCTTTTTTGGCTCAGATGTAGCCTCACTCTCTCTAAGCCCAACTGTGCAAGTGAAATCACTGCCCTTGCCCTACGTGGGACATGACATCCAGGGGTGAAAGTCTCCCTGGCAACATGGGAAATGACTCCCAGGGGTGAATCCAGACCTGGCACCATGGGATCAACAATTACATCCTGACCAAAAGGGGGAAAAGAAGTGTAACTGATAAAATATCAGTGGCAGAGAGAGTTCAAATACAGTCGAGAGGCTACTCTGGAGGTTGTTCTTACTCAAGCTTCAGTTAGACATTGCTACCTATCACAACTGCCAATCCCCAATCAGGACCATTCCAGCCAATCATAAAGAACACCTATAGCAATATATAAGATTCCACAAAGGTTCCATGCACTACTGTAACTTTCTAGAAACCTAGAAACCTACAACATCCAGATGGGTCCCTGGACCTGATCAGTCCTGAAACCTAGAGGGCCCAGCCTCTCCATAACATCAGATAGTTTCATCTCCCTACCCCATATTAGTGACATGCCCTTCCAACATGAAACAGTTAGAATGGCCATAGCCCAAACACCCCTAAAGAGAGGGCAAGAAAGATCAAAGATGATGGTGGAGTTATACAGAGAAGACAGGATTTAACAAATACATATGAATGCTGAATCATTAAATTTATATCTTAGTCTCTAGTATCTTAGAGCAGCCAGAAGTAAAAACCTAAAATTGTGAAACTGTAACCCATGCCAAACTCTGAAATATGTTCTACAACTAACTGTGGTGCTGTGCTTTGACATTTATTGCTTTTTTTGTAAATATATTATTTTTCACAAAAAAGAAAGAAAAAAAGTTCATTGTGGTGATTAAAAAAAAAAAGTCTACCTAAGGAGTCTTCTCCAACAAATAAGCCTTACTTGTACTCTCAGAATATTAGACATAGCTGACCACAATTACCTCCCCAACAGGCTCTTTGAATAAATGCTTGAATTCTTTTCTCAACTTAACACACCTAAGACTGAACTCTTGCTCTTTTTCCCCCTCATCCACAGATGCATCATCCCTGTGTTCTCCATCTCCATTAATGGCAACTAAACCCATCCATTCAAGCCTGAAATCTCAGAATCAGTCTGAACATCTCCTTCCCCACCCACATTCAAATTATTACTAATATATTTTTTATTCCATCTCCAAGCTCTCTGGGATCTGTTCATTTTCTTCTATGTCCACTGCCATCAGTCTAACGTCATTATCAACCAATTTGTTTCAGCTATACTACAACAGGTCTCTCAATTCCATTCTTCCTTTCCTCTGATACATACTCCACACAGCAGCCAGAATAATCCTGTTAGAATATAAATCATATCACTCACCTGTTTAAAACCCTTCTATGGCTTCCCACAGTACTTAGATGTCATCCGCTTGACCTATAAGGCCCAATGCTAACTGGCCAATGGCGGCCTCTCCACCCCTTATCTTAATCTATTTAACAGCCTCAACTCCCATTCATTCATTCCCCATTCCAACAGGCATTCATTTGATGCCATGAACAGCTTTCCCACTTTGGCAACTTCAAATGCATGCTATTCTTCTAATCTTAGCCCATTCCAAGTCTCGCAAAAACCAACTCAGATTTACCAGCCTTCAGTGGCTACCTCTCTACCAATCCAACTCTAAGTTTGGTCCCCTCTTTCATTCTCTCAGAACATCTGATTCTTTTTTCCCAATAGTACTTAAACTGTTTTATATAATAATTGTTGAATATATTTGTTTAATGTTTGTTTCTACCTCTAAACCTTAAGTTTCATGAATAGCAATCATATCTTTTTTTTTCAGCATGAAATGCCCAGTGCCTAACATAGTACCTAGCAGATGACAGACATTCAACAATCATCTGCCAAATACAACATATACTGGATTGCTTCTGTTTCTGACAGGTATCAGCTGATCACAAAATATAATGTACTCCTTGAACTCTCTAAGATATCCCTATATCCATTTCCTAGATTCTCTTTTTTGTCATCCATTCAATCGTAAAGATAAGTAGGAGTTTAACTCTCATACCTGACTTCTGCAGGTCCTCATGGTCAGAAAAGAAGAAAACATGAATCAGCAACCAGAGTGATGATTCTATACCCTAAGAGTTACTCGTTCACAATTTGCAGGAGGAAGGAGGGAGCAGCACTCTGGCATCTAGTGAATTGAGGCCAGGGATGCTGCTAAACATCTTACAATGCACAGGCTAGCTCCCCACAACAAAGAATCATCCAGCTTAAAAGGTCAACATGCCAAAGTTAAGAAAGTACAGCTACCTCCTTAGACTCTCCTAAGATAGGAGAAGGACCTGAAAACTGCCAATCTATAAAGAATTAAACATTTTTTAAACAATAAAGTACATTTCACCTGCACAAAGTTGTTTGTTAAAACAGTATTTTTAATAAAAATGTGAAAATAATTGTTAAAACAGTATTTTTATAAAAATCTGAAAATAATCTAAATGGCTACTGTTAAGTAATTAGTTAAATTCATAAGAATATACCTATACAATGTAATACTATATAACCTACTGAAAAAAATTGGGCATGTGCTAATTTTGAAGTATCTGCAAAATATACTAAGTGAAAAAAAAAAAATCAAGGTACAGGGCCCTGTCCCAACCGCGATGGCAAAGTGAGATGTTTCTGGGCTCTGTCCTACTACAGAAGCATAGAACAACCAGTAAGAACTGGTCAAAATATCTTTCTCAAAGCTCCAGAAAACTGTTCAAGGATTGCAGTATTAGGGCAAGTACCAAAATCAAGAAAAAAGGCTCGATCCTACCATAAAACGAGGAGGATCTCATAGTGCCCTATCTGGCCCTTCCTCACCTCTCAACCAGCTCAGGACTGAGCCCCCCCCCACAAATCACAATCCTAGTTTTTTGTTCCAGTTCCAGGAGCACGCATTGTCTTGTCGAATCTGTTTGCTGGTGACCTGAGGAATGGACCATCCCCCTGAGTTGAAGGAAGCTCACCAAGCTCTCCTACAGAACTCTGTGGGAGACAAGTCATGCTGCCTGGGACAAGGGATTACTGATTGTAGACACACAAAGCAGTGCCAGGGACTGTGAAGGAACAGTTTCCTAGGGAAGAGCAGATATTCACAACCATTTAAATGGGGAAATTTCTAGGGCCATAGCATGCACTGTCTTTACAAGATACATGCCAGAAAGGATCAAGGTAGTTCCTACATTTTGTCCTGGAGTTATTCTTCATACTCAGCCAATGGGTAAACCCTAAAGGAAAGCACTCACACAAGTGAATCTGTAAAGACTGGGAAAGGTGTTTTCGTTTTTCCTTGTTGTCACTGGCTCCTGGCATTAAGGGAAAGTTCTGTCAAAACACTAGCTGGATATAAGCTTAAGGAACAGTTGCCCCAGAATCTAAATTCCAGAGAAAAGACATTAAAATTTTAAAATGTTTTCTTTTCAACAAAAGTTTACAAAACATACAAAGACACAGGAAGTGAAAATTAAAGCATTAGAAATAATCACTGAGGGGAATCAGACCTGGAACATTACAAAGACTGAGAAAATGGTCCTAAATACGCTTACAAGGCTAAAGGAAAACAAGGAGAAAGAACTAAAGGAAATCAGGAAAATTATATATGAACACAAAAAGTATACCAATAGAGATTTGGAAATTATGAAAAGGAACCAGAGCCAAATATCACAGTAACAGAAGTTAAAAATTCCTTTGTGGAGTTCAACAGCAGATTGGAGCTGGGAGGAGAAAGAATCAGTGACTCGGAAGATAAAACAAATGAGTCATTCAATCTGAAGAGCAGATGGAAGAATGGAGAAAAGTGAACAAAGCCTAAGGAGCCTGTGGAACACCATCAAGTGAATCAATACATATATAGTGGGAATCCCAGAAAGAAGAGAAAGATATCAAGGAGCAGAGAGAATATTCAAAACAAATAATTGCTGAAAATTTCTCAAATTTAATGAAAGAGATGAATATACACACCCAAGACACTCAATGAACTGGTAACAAGTTAAACCCAGATGGGCCTAAACCACATCATGCTATAATTGAACTGTGACATGCCAAAGACAAAGAGAGAATTCTGAAAGCGGTAAGAAAGAAGCAAAACAGCCTCAATAAGAGTGTCTACTTCATCAGAAAGCATGGGAGAAGGCAGTGAGAAGATATATTTATAGTGCTGAAAAGAAAAAACCACCAACCAAGAATTTGGTATCAAGCAAAACTGCCTTTTAAAAAATGAGGGAAGTGCTCGCTTCAGCAGCACATATACTAAAACTGGAACGATACAGAGAAGATTAGCATGGGCCCTGTGCAAGGATGACATGCGAATTTGTGAACCGTTCCATATTTTCTTAAAAAAAGAAAAATGAGGGAAAGAGGGCGGGCCAGGGTGACTCAGCAGGCACAGAGTTCTCACCTGTCATGTCGGAGACCAAGGTTCATTTCCCAGTGCCTGCCCATGTTAAAAAAAAAATGAGGGAAAGATTAAGGCATTCCTAGATAAGCAAAAACTAAGGGATTCGTCACCATTAGACTGGCCCTACAAGAGATGCTAAAGCGAGTACTGCAGATGAAAAGGAAAAGACACTAGATAACTGACTGAAATCACATAAATAAATATATTGGTAAATATGAGTAAGACTACTATTGTACCTGCGGTCTGTAACTCTACTTTTTACTTCCTACAGGACCTGAACTCATAATGCATAAATACATAATTTGTGAGAAGAATTACATAAACGCAGGGGGACAGAGAGTATAGGAAGATGGTTTATGCGTGCTATTGCAGTTTTTGAGCTGATATCAAAGCAAACAAGACTGTTACAGATTTAAGATATTAAATATAAACCCTATGATAACCACAAAGAAAATATCAGAGAATATGAAAACACATAAAGACAGAAATTAGAGTACAAATTACCAGAGATGATGAGCAGGGCTAAAAGGAGGCATTCATGCAAAATGAGTGTAATGCTTGTTTGGGGTGAAGGAAAAGTTACAATAATGCCTGGTATTCAGGGTACTACAACATTGTGAATATGATTAATCCCACTGAATGGTACGCTCAGGAGGGGTTGGGATGGAAAATTCATATTGTATAAACACTTACACAATTACTAAAATAAAGAGATGATGACAATTAAATGTAATACATGATCCTGGATGGGATCTAAGAATGGAGGAGAAAAGGCTCAAACAACATACTAGGACATTAGAAAACACTGCCATATAGAATGTAAGCTTTATATCAAAGTTAAGTTTCCTGAACTTAGTAACCACATTTAGGTGATTACAAAAGTGATATTTGTTCATAAGAAATGTACATGGAAATATGTGTTCAAGGAGTATGATGCGTGCAACCTGCTCTCAAATGTTCAGTAGGTAAGTAGGTAGGTAGGTAGATAGGTAGATCAATCAATTGATGATCAATCAACAGATATAGCAAGATATAGCAAAATGTTAAAATTGGTGGCTCTGATTTTCTTAGAGATAAGGTTATGTTAAAATTGGTAGCTCTATATGGGGTTTGGTACTAGCTAAAAAAATTCATTTAAAATAAAAACTTTAACAAAATCACGTTGAAAGCAGTGCACAATAAAACCGCTTTTTGCATAATTATTTTATAGATTTAAATAAATTATTATATATTGTGATACATGAATATCACAGGAACATAATTCAGCAGGAACATAATTTCCTTAATAGTGTTATTTCTGGAAGAAATATTAAGGACTTGAAGCTTACTTTTGATGTTATAACTTTCCCATTCCAACTGAATTCTTTTACCAAATCATTCATTTTTTAAAAGAAAAGTATGAATTGCCTAATTGTTAAGATTATGAGCCTTTTTGTTTTCTTTTTTATATTTCTCTGTTTAAAAGAAAAAAAACACGTGTGTTTTACTTTTTTAAAAGACCAATAAAGACAACACATCCTCACCCTTTTTTAGGGGGACCTCAGCACTTAGGGGTACACTATACCTGATGTGACTCAATAAGTGTTCTAGATCAAACCTTAAAAGATACTCAGTAAGACAAAATGAGATCCTGAAGCATATGACAACATGGATGAACACTGAGGACATTATGCTGAATGAAGTAAATCAGACACAAAAGGATACTGTACGATTTCATTATTATGACTCTGACAAAGGTAATCTCACAGGTTTACGCTTAGAATATAGGTGACCTAGAGGTACACAGAAGCTAGAGAGTTACCCATTAAGGCTGAACTTAAACGTAAGGGAACAGACAGAAGTGATGGTAGCAAATTAGTGGGAATATACGTAGCACTGCCATATTCAAGGTGAATATGACTGAAAGGAGATGTATAGTGTCATGTATCCTACTGATTAACGCTACAATTTTAAGTAAGTTCTCACATGAATTACTTCAAAGCTTTGATCTAGCACAAAGAGTCAATAATAGAGGGGGAAATATGGGGGAATAATATAGGAGGGAAAGTAAATAGCATACTATAGCTTATAGTTAACAGGAAGCATACTAAAACAGCACAATAATATGGGGGGGGAAACTAAAATAGTTAACAGGAAGACATCAACAGTACCACAGCAATACCAGGGGTAAATAAATGGGGGGGGGGGGGGGACAAGAGATTAGGGCAAATTTTGATTTGATATTTGGAGAGGCTATCTTTATCAGTTATTTGTTTCATTTGACCAATGAAAATTATTTAAAATTGAGAATGCTGATGAGGTTACAACCAAGTGAAAACATGAAGACATGGTGTTTACTTAGGACATTTTCCATGATACCCAATCAATGACTAGAAGCCAAAAGATGAACGATAAACATATGCGTATACATATACACACACACACACACACACACACATATATATATATGATGGAATATTGTGTGGCTACAAAAAGGAATGACATCAAGAGATGCACAACAAACTGAATGAACCTTGGGGATAATGTGTTGTGCAAAATAAGGCAGAGCTAACAAAAGAACTAATGGACAATGGTCTCTTTCAGAAAATATTTACAAGAGAATTAAAGCGTAGATTGTAAGCTCTTATAGCAGCCACACTTAGTTCGAAATTGTATTTTTCTAGACTCTGAGATACTGAGCTGTATGTGTATAAGTTTCCCTGAAACTTTAAGTACCTCTGTGACACCTAAGACTCAGAGCTGGAGTTCTGCATCTCTGAAAGTCAGCACTGCTACATACAATAACAGTTAAGGTAACTGAAAAAGAGATCGGCTTCAAAACAAAGCCGATTTACTAAGGTAAATCAGAATACAGAGTAAAACATTATAGTATATGTACTCTAGAGCTTCACCTACTGTATGAGACTAAAGGCAAAGAGGTTTATTGAATTTAGAACCTAAATTTTCTGTAATACAATCTAAATCAACCTTGTCTGGAAAACTCATTCAAACAACCCAAACACATGGAGACCAGAACAGGAATGATGCGTTATAATTCTATACAGCTTAATGTATAGAATATACATCCCAGAGTATGGTGGACTGATAATTAAAAAGTATTGGTAGAGTCCCCTGAGAAAACAAAGAAAAACATGTAGAACTACTAAACTTTCCCATCTGGGAAACCCCTGGTACCATCTCAAACACTAGTGACTCCCAAGAAAATAGGCTAAGCCCTTGTTTTTCAGGCATGCCATTATCAAACTTGTTTCTGTAGTGGAGAAGCTAAGAGGTCTAAGAGTTGCTTCCAAAAAACTTCTTTTGTTGCTTATATGTGGCCTCAAACTCTCTAAACCCAACTCTGCAAGGAAAATCAGTACTCTCTTCCACCACCTGGGACATGGCCTGCAGGGGTGAAAATCTCCCTGACGATGTGGGACATGATTCACAGAGATTGAGTCTGGCCCTGGCGCCAGGGGATTGACAGCGCCCTCTTGACCAAAAAGGGGGAAAGAAGTGTAACAAAATAAGATATTCGCGGCTAAACGAGTTCAAATAGAGTTGAAAAGTTATTCTGTAGGCTATTCTTATGTAAGCTTGAGCTAGAAATTGCTAATTGCCTTGGTTTGCCAAAGCCCAACCAACATCATTCCTGTTAAATCTTAAGACTACCTAGGGCTCTGAGATTCTATACAAGTTTCATACACTGAGTTTACTTTCTTGAAACCTATAACCTCCAGTTGGTTCCTAGCCCAGATAAATCCTGAAACCCAGAGGGGACAGTCTCTCCAAGACTATCAACTAAGTATATCCCCCATCCTTTACTGCCAATACCCCTTCTCAACCTGAAAAAATTAGAATGGGCATTCCCCAAAGATCCCTATAAGAATGGGAGAAAGCTCAAAAGAGAAGGAGGAGATATAACAGGGAAAACAGGATTTAACAAATGAGTATGACTGCTGAATCACTATATTGATATTTCTCTTGGCCTCCAGTGTTTCCGAGCAGCTAGAAGGAAAAATCTGAAATGGCAGAATGGTAAACCATAACAAACTCTGAAATCTGTTCTGTAAATACTTGTTAAAATGTACTCTGAAAATTAGTCCTTTTTCTTTTTTTTCCATATATATGTTATATTTCACAATAAAACATTTTTTAAAAAAAGGGGGGGGGAGGGAATGCCCGATATACTTCTTAAAAATTTTACTCTAGTATGTTCTCTTGTGCTATCCCTATCAATCCATGTCCACCCCTGAAGGCAAGTATTGTTCTGATTTCCCTTACCATAAATTAGTTTTGCCTCTTCCAGAATTCCAGAGGTAGAATCAGACATCATATTTTCTTTCATATCTGGCTTCTGCTTACCATAAGGTTTTGAAGACTTATCAATGTGGTTGTAGATGAGCAGTTTGCTATATTTTATTGTTGAAGTGTATCCTAATGAAAAACACACCATAACTTGGATATCCATTCTCTCATTATTGGACATCCTGTTTCTACTTTGAGGGTTATTATGAATAGTTTCTATGAATATTCATATGTAAGTCTTTCAGGACATATTTTTACCCTGGGCAAATAATGAGTAGTAGAATTCCTAGATTATGGTGTAGGTGCATGTTTACTTGATAAGAAACTATCAAAAAGTTTTCTAAAGCAACTGTATCATTTTATACTGCCCCAAAAATGTATGAGAATTCTGGTTATACTACGTTATTACCAGTATATGGTACAGTCAGCCTTATAAATTTTAGCCATTTTGGTGGGTGCAGTGGGTATCTCCTTGTATTTTCAATCTGTACTCACTGAATACAAATGTTGTTAAGCACTTTTTTTCATGTGCTTATTATTCATTCCTACACCTTCTTTGTGAACTGTCCGCTCAAGTCTTTAAACCACTGCTTAACTGGGTTCTTTGTGTGATGAGTTCATTAAAATCCCTTGTCAGATATATACACTCTGAATATTTTTTCCCAGTCTATGGCTTGCCTATTTATTTTCTTAAGTATCTTCTAATGAGCAAACATGTTTAATTTTTAATGAAATATAATTGTCATTGTATAGTGGTTCTTTCTTTGTCCTGATAAAATGTCTTTGCCTACACCAGGTTACAAATATAAGAGATTTCTTTTATTAGATCTTTGGCTTTTATATGTAGGCTTATGACCCACCTAAGACAAATTTTTATATATGGCATAAAATAGGAGTCCAGATTTGTTCTTTTCCGTATCTTCCTCCAGTTTCTCAATCATCATGAAGTCTATTCTTTTCCCCAATGAAGTATACAAGCTATCTTAGCTAAAATCCATTGACTGTGTGTGTGAGATTCTATTTCTGGACTTTTTATTCTATCCCACTGGTCTATTTGTCTATCCTTAATGCACTTCCACAAATCCTTAATTACCACAGCTTTATAATGAACCTTGAAATAGAGTAGTTTAAGTCCTCCAACTTCATTATTCTTTTACAAAGTTTTCGGCTTCCTAGCTTTTTACATTTCCAAATAAATTTTCAAATGAAAATCTCAATTTATATTTTAAAAAGTTTGCAGAGTTCACTGGGATTACAGTGAAGCAACAGATCATGGCCAGAAAAACAAACCTATAATATTGTACCTTCTAATTTATGAAAATGGCATCTTTCAATATATTTATGGCTTTAATTTCTCTTAGTAATGTTTTATAATTTTCAGTACTGTCATACATTTTTAAATAATCCTTAAGTATTTTATGCTTTTTGATGCTACTACAATCATTTGATCAATTTCATTTTCCAAGTTTTTATTGCTAGCAAATTAAAAAAAAAACCTGACTTCTGTATAATGATCATGTACCCTGTGACCTCGCTCAAGTCAATTAATCTAACAATTTTACAGATTAACTGGGATTTTCTATTTGTACAATCATATCACCTACAAAAGACAAAAGACTGGTTTGCTTCTTTTTTTCCAATCTTTAGGTCTCTTATTTTTATTTCTTTTCCTTGCCTTCATTGCACTGACTAGGACCTCCATTACCATGTTAAATTTAAATAGAACTAATGAATGGTAACATCTTGCACTGTTCACACTCTAATGGAAAAAGCATTAAATCTTTCATCATTAAGTATTAGCTGTAGGTTTTTCATAGGTTGAGAAGTTTCCCTCCATTCCTAGCTAATAAGAACTTTTATCATGAACAAATATTAAATTTTGTCAAATACTTTTTCTGCATCTACTAAAATCATTACTTTTTTTCTCTCTTATTTTATTAATACAGTGAACTACACTGATGATTTTCAAATGCCTAAGATAGTTCCCATTTGGTTTTGATGTTGCTGTATTATCCTGTTTATATATTGTTGGATTCAGTTAACTAATACTTTCTCAAGGATTTCTAAGTGTATGTCCATGAGGGAGAGTGGTCTGTAATATTCTTTTCTTTTGTTTTTTATAATGTTTTTGTCTGGTTTTGATATCAGTATTTTGCTGTGTGTAAAAAAACAGGGATAGCTTTTAATTTCTGCCTAAGTCTCTTTATTCAATGGTAAAGATGATTCATGACATCAAAATTAACTTCATTTTTAGTATAACAAGATAATAATAACATTTATTATTAATTTATTATTAACAAATTAATATTATTAACAAATAATAATAACATTTATTAAAATTTATTATTAATTTCCTTAATAAATATTCCAGAAGTAGCATTCAGTACAAATCAGTTATAAATAGCCAGTTTGAAAAGAACAATACTAGTGAGTCCCAAGGAGCACAGGGCACAGGCAATCAGTTCAATAGTGCCTATTAATACTCCCACCCGGGAAGAGATTCACTTCCCCAGTGAACCACTACAACTTAAGGAATGTACCACAAGGGTAAGGGGTACTAAATAGAATAGGATTGGGGGGAGGGGCAGGGCAGGAAAAGACCGATACCCCTGAACTGTAACTTTAAGATGTACATTAATGTAAGTTTTAAGAGATCACCCTGCAGGATTCAACACATGTGGGGTTTAAAAATATCAACTACAAATTTTTACCTATAAACATTTCAATGTAATTTTTGTAAAAATACTCCACAATAGAGAATGCAGAGATTACCACTAAAACTTCAAAAAACTTTCAGAGATGGGGAAAAAGCCTTCAAGTTCACACAGACTAGTGGTTTTAACAATTCATTAGAGATGTCCTGGGACTATTTTGAAGAATGAGACAAAACTAGGAGGCTGTTACCTCACAAACACTTGAACTAGAATAGTTCTTCTCTTATCTGTTTAGGACATCAGATATATGAATAAGATTTTATTTGAAGAAACTTGTATAAAGCTGGCTTAAAACACACACACACAATTTGAATACACTATGTAAAATAGTGAAAGGCACTATTCTAATTTAACACCTGAGTTGTGATAACTTAAGGGACACACTCAAAGTCACAAAGATACTGCTGGTGCTGGGATGAAAACTAGGACTCCTAAATTTCTAGCAACTGTTAATTCCAATGCAGGATTCAAAGGATAAAAGCCTCCACAATTTAACTGGCAATAAGTGCCTAGATATTTTATAATCACTGTTTAAAGATAAAGCTCTATTGAGTACACTCATCATGGAATTAAGTCTACTAGTGGTTACTAGGGACTTTATGACTATCTTTAAAACTACTTCCTAGATGTTTGACAGTACAACTAAGCTTTTTCTACTCAAACGTAATAAAATACATAAATAAATGAAATCCTAGAGGTAGCTCCTAAGCTCAACAAAGGGTGCCCTAGTCCCTTAAATTTAGAACATGTGATTCCAAATTGTTCACTTAAGCCCTTAAATTTATCTGTACCTATTACTATTGAGTTCAGTGTTAACTTTAAATTGTTTCTTGTTGTACAGTTCTGATATGCTGTGAAAATAAAAGAGCTGGTCTTTCTGGAAAACATTTGTATTTGGTACATTCTAAATGATTCAGTACACTAAGACCATACACACATTACTCACCATAATAAATGTGCAAAATATAATAGGGAATATCTACTTCTGTTTATATCAAATTAACATACGTAACATGATTTTAGTACAAGTTTGCCACATGTTTATAAGGATGCGCCTAGGGTATCAGAAGGATTTATAGTACGTATCAGAAAGGTTTATAGTGGCTAGTATAATATAAAACTGATGGAAAATGAAGATAATCTCACATTTTTCCTTTAGAAACAGTATTTGGGTTTTACAGGCTAATTTCATCTGAAGAGCCAAAAGCAAAACATTAACATCAGTTAAATCTAGGTAATAGGTACACTCTTACCTATTACAATTATAACTCATTTTCTACGTGTTGAAAATATTTATAATTTTAACCAATAATAATTTTTAAAAAAACAGCTTTTCTTGTTCAGGTTGTCTCCATACCCTCCAAAGACTCAAATGAAAATAACAGATTTTTTTAAAGAGGAAATAAACTCACATAGCAATGAGCGATTTCAATAAATTTCTGGATGTCTGAAAGCAGACAAAAATGTACATTCCCAAAAAAATTCAACACCAAGAGAAGAACTCTGTATTTTCCAAGACATATTAGTCAACTTCAGTTAATGACCTGATACAAGCAATTTATAAAAAAAAAAAAGACAATCTGCAGCTTTCATGATATTAATGTTACTGATTCTATTAGATATAATAATTATTATGTTTATGTTTTTAAAAGAGAAGCCCTTAGTAGAAATATATACTGAAATATTTATAGATAAAATAATATGTCTGAGGTTTGATTAAAATTAAGGGAGGTGGGGAATAAATAAAACAAGATTGGCCACATTGTTTATTGTTGACATTGTCAAAGTTGAATGGGAAGTATATACAGATTCAGCTCTCACTCTCTGTTTTTTAAAATACATTTGCAATTTTCCATATTAAAGGGTTCAAATGCAAGAAAAGAGAAAACCACAAACCATAAGGGCATTAGGGGTGCATCCAGCAGAAGCAAAAGATGAATGATGACTCCAACAGACCCCTAATGAGGATGCATAATTGGCAGGTAAGAAGCTCAGGTGTGTTAATGACAGTTCTTTCCATAAGAAAGGTCTGATCAGGTCCTCCTTTCCTCTGGAACCATTTCTTGAACTGGGACAGCCAACTGTCATCTCTTGGAATACTATTTAAAATCTTTGTTGTCAGAAAATAATGGACACTGTCTTATAACTTTTAAAATTGTCTACAAGATCCTGCACCCAGGAGACAACAAATCCCAGCAGGAACTAGCTTCACTAGTATCTTATGTCAGACCTCCCACAAACTGCAAGCTCTATTTTCTAATTGCAATCTATGCAATTAGATTGCATAGATCTATCTATGGTGAAATGTAACCAACAGTTTTTAGCACCTAATGGTACACAACTCAGAGGAAAAATACAAAAGGATACCTTATGGAAGGGGGTAGGCAAGCAGAGGATATATGCTATTGTAACTAGGAAAGCAATGGTCTTTGATGTTGAGAACCACTATCAATGTTAGTAGTTGCCTACTCCTGCTCCAGATTAATAGACATATGAAATAATAAAATTCCAACAAAGCCTGGCTCTAAAACTTTTTGCATACTATAATCACATACTAGATATCTTATCCTAAGGTAAAAATGACTCTCAAATTTTTAACACTTGCTGGGAAGAGACAAAGGATGAGAACCCTAGCTGGTTACAGATTATGAAGCACAAGATTTAAAAATAAAAGGAAAAGTTTTGAAAGGAAGTTTTTTTCACACTGCTTATGAGTTCTTATTTTTTTAAAAATGGCATCCATAAAATTCTCCACACACCACGAAACTCCTAGGGAAGAGAGTATAAATATGTGGCTATCCTTGCGTTTATAAACATTAAGGCAGAATGTCTTTATCCTTGTCCAGGACTTCTTTTTTTTTAAAGAAGTTTAGCTGCTACTACTACTATATCATTTTTTTCTTAGACTTCAAATATGTAATTCAGCCAGCAACCCGGGTAATGGAAATAGACTATGCTCAATATAAAATTCACTTTGTACTGGCTTTCACCAAACATTCCAGGAAATGAGGACGTAGGGTCTTTAAAAAGTGTTTCCATGCTTCCAGAACTTGTACTAGTTAAGTACTAAGAGTTTCCTTCCTCATTGTCAACCTCCTTGACATTTCAGAGAAAGCAAAAAGGCTGGGATTCCAGGCTCAGCTCTCACAAGAAATCTAATTATAAATACCATCCTAATACAAATTGACAGAGAGCACTACTAGAAAGTAAACTGCTCCAGATTTCATTTAAGATATCCCTTAATCCTGAGGTTATAGGCAAAAGCATAAGAGCATATATATACATACACACACACACACACACACACACATACTATTCTAGTCATTGCTATTATGTAATAATGTAATATAATATAATAATAGGGAATAATAAAGTATTCCCTATTATAAAACTCTCTGCCTTCTACAGTGTTTGCACTGTTTGCAAATATGATGTATACCCACCATTAAAGGAAAGGAAAAGAGCCTCTTCTTGAAGAATATATCCCTACTCTATAAAATTTGAATGCAAAATTGAGGAATTACTTAAAAATCATAATCAATTCTGCCAGCTTTTTTAATCATTACTGTCATGGTTAGGGGCATGTGTGAACTTGGCCAAGTTGTGGTACCTGTTTATCTGATTGGACAAGTGCTGGCCTGTCTGTTGCAATGAGGACATTTCATAGGATTAGGTCATGATCATGTCAGCTACATCCACAGCTGATTCCATTTGTAATCAGCCAAAGGGGAGTGTCTTCTACAATCAGTGATGCTAAATCTAATCACGGGAAGCCTTTTAAGGAGGACTCAGAGGAGACAGGTTCCATTCCTGCTTTGGCTGGTGAGCCTCTACTGTGGAGTTCATCCAGACCCTCCACTGGAGTCGTGGGCTTCACACCCTGTCCTGTGGATTTTTGGACTCTGGATTCCTGCGATCACGTAAGACACTTTTATAAATTTTATATTTGCAAGTGTTCCCTGTTGATTCTGTTTCTCTAGAGAACCTTAACTAATACATCTTGGTACCAAGAGTGGTTCTTAAGAAACAGAATCTTAAAAATGGGTTTTTATGAATGGTTTTCTACTCTGACTGGACTCAGAGACACTAAGGACTCTGATTCCCGTAATCAGAATGACACTCCCAATCCATGGACTGAGTTGGCAAAGGAGATAGTCAAAATATCATCATTCGATTCTCCTAATGCTTCGCTTGTACGAAGCCAGACTCTGGGGGATAATGTTTCTGACACCTTTACAGAGTTTTGTAGAAATAAGAGTTATAGAGATGTTGGTTGGTTGTTGTTAGACACACTGCTACATTAAGGGGTGAAAGGGATGGGCTTAAGGCTTCAAACGAGAAGCTTAAGCACCGTCTGAAAGATGTAGACGTTTCTATGAGTATCCTGAAGGAAAATCTTATTTCCTGTAGCCGTAGACTTGAGATCTCTGAAAATCAGACTCAGAATCTTATTGTTAGAGTAGCAACTTTACAACATAAACTGAAATCTCAGTCTTGCATGGTGTCTGCCGTTAAAGTGAGGGCATTGATTGGAAAGGAGTGGGACCCTGAAAAATGGGATGGTGACATATGGATTGATAATGATGTTGGGGGTGAGGTTGAAATCCTAGGCCATGCTGAGTCTTCTCTAGATAACCCTGTAATAGTCTGCCCTGAGGACATAGCTGCCCCACCTCCAGCCTGCCTTGAGGAATTGGCCACCCAACCTCCTCCTGAAGGGATTAGCTCTCGAGTGATTAATCCTGTTTCACCAGATGAAACTGCAAATGAAGGCCCTGAAGTAAATGGCTTGGAAGATATTTCTAATTCTTTTCATGACCCACCCCCACCACCCCTCATTTCTTCCAGACCTATAACTAGACTAAAGTCCCAAGAGGCCCCTAAAGGTGAGGTACAAAGTATCACACATGAGGTGGTATGTTATACTCCAAAAGAACTGTGTGAGTTTTCCAATTTATATAGACAGAACTCAGGGGAATATGTGTAGCAATGGATTTTAAGAGTGTGGGATAATGGTGGGAGGAATATAAGGCTGGATGAGGCTGAATTTATTGATACGAGCCCACTAAGCAGAGATTCTGCATTCAATGTTATAGCTAGAGCAGTTAGAAAAGATTTTAACCTTTTATTTGGATGGTTGGTTGAAACATGGATCAAAAGGTGGCCAATATTACCTGAGGTTGAAATGCCAGAACTGCCCTGGTATAATGTAGATGAGGGGATCCAGAGGCTTAGAGAGATTGGAATGTTAGAGTGGATTTATCATGCAAAGCCTGCTCTTACACCCCATGAATGTCTGGAGGATGCACCTTTTACCAGAACAGTGAGAAATAAATTTGTGAGGCTAGCGCCATCATACCTAAAGAGTTCTGTGGTTGCACTTCTCTGTAGGTCAGATATTACTGTAGGAACTGCTGTCACTGAGCTGGAATCCTTAAACACAATGGGGATGACAGGATCCTGAGTTGGCAGAAGCCAGGTGGCAGCACTTAAACGCCAAAGACAGGGTAGACGTGGCTATTATAATAGACAGCAAACTCAAAGCAGGCATCAAAATTATATGACACGCAGAGATTTGTGGCATTGGCTAGTAAATCATGGGGTGCCTAGAAATACAATAGAAGGGCAGTCTACTAAATTTTTGTTCGAGCTGTATAAACAAAAGAGTTCTAGGTCAAGTGAACAGAAGTCTAACCTGAATTACAAAAACACAGTCACGGCGCCTTAATAAATTTCCAGACTTGAAACAGTTTACAGACCCTGAGCCCCTTGAATGAAGGGGAGGCCAGATCCCTTTGGAGGAGAAACCTGTTACACTGCCACAAATTTATACTGTTAATCTTCCTCCAAGTCTTCCCCAAGGAGACCAACAGCCCTTTACCAGGGTAACTGTGCATTAGGGAAAAGGAAATGATCAGATATTTCGGGGATTATTAGACACTGGTTCAGAAGTGACATTAATTCCAGGGGACCTGACACGTCACTCTGGACCACCAGTCAGAGTGGGGGCTTATGTAGGCCAGGTGATCAATGGAGTTTTAGCTCAGGTCCGTCTCACAGTGGGTCCAGAGGGCTACTGGACCCATCCTGTAGTTATTTACCCAGTTTCCAGAATGTATAATTGGCATAGACATACTGAGCAACTGGCAGAATCCCCACATTGGCTCTCTAACTCATGCAGTGAGGGCTATTATGATAGGGCTATTATGGTAGGAAAAGCCAAGTGGAAACCACTAGAACTGCCCCTACCGAGCAAGATAGTAAATCAGAAGCAATACCATATTCCCAGAGATTGCAGAGATTACTGCCACTCTTAAGGACTTGAAAGATGCAGGGGTGGTGATTCCCACCACATCCCCATTCAAATCTCCTATTTGGCCTTTGCAGAAAACAGATGGGTCTTGGAGAATGACAGTGGATTATCGTAAGCTCAACCAGGTGGTAACTCCAATTGCAGCTGCTGTTCCAGATGTGGTATCATTACTTGAGCAAATTAATACATCCCCCTGGTACCTGGTATGCAGCTATTGATCTGGCAAATGCTTTTTTCTCAATAGCTGTTAGTAAGGACCACCAGAAACAGTTTGCTTTCAGCTGGCAAGGTCAGCAATATACTTTCACTGTCCTACCTCAGGGATATATCAACTCTCCAGCCCTATGTCATAATCTTGTTCACAGAGACCTTTATCGTTTCTGCCTCCCACAAGACATCACACTGGTCCATTATATTGATGATATCATGTTGATTGGACCTAGTGAGCAAGAAGAAGCAACTACTCTAGATTTACTGGTAAGGCATCTGTGTGTCAGAGGATGGGAGATAAATCCAACAAAGATACAGGGGCCTTCCACCTCACTGAAATTTCTAAGTGTCCAGTGGTGTGGGGCATGTTGAGATATCCCTTCTAAGGTGAAGGATAAGTTGCTGAATCTGGCCCCTCCTACAACCAAAAAGAGGCACAACGCCTAGTTGGTCTTTTTGGATTTTGGCGACAACATATTCCTCATTTGGGTGTGCTACTCTGGCCCATTTATCAAGTGACCAGAAAAGCTGCTAATTCTGAGTGGGGACCTAAACAAGAGGAGGCTCTGCGACAGGTCCAGGTTGCTGTACAAGCTGCTCTGCCACTTGGGCCGTATGATCCAGCAGATCCAATGGTGCTGGAAGTGTCAGTGGCAAATAGAGATGCTGTCTGGAGCCTTTGGCAGGCCCCTATAGGAGAATCACAACACAGACCCTTAGGATTTTGGAGCAAAGCCTTACCATCTGCTGCAGATAACTACTCTCCTTTTGAGAAACAGCTTTTGGCCTGCTACTCGGCCTTAGTGAATGCTTAACCATGGGCCACCAAGTTACCATGAGACCTGAGTTGCCTATCATGAGTTAGGTGTTGTTTGACCCACCAAGCCATAAAGTTGGGCGTGCACAGCAGCACTCTATTGTAAAATGGAAATGGTATATACGAGATAGAGCCAGAGCAGGTCCTGAAGGCACAAGTAAGTTACATGAAGAAGTGGCACAAATGCTCATGGCTTCCACTCCTGCCACATTACCTTCTCTTTCCCAGACCAGCACTATGGCCTCTTGGGGAGTTCCTTACAGTGAATTGACTGAGGAAGAGAAAACTCAGGCCTGGTTTACAGATGGTTCAGCACGATACGCAGGTACCACCCAAAAGTGGACAGCTGCAGTATTACAACCCCTTTCTGGGGTGTCCTTGAGGACAGTGGGTGAGGGGAAATCCTCCCAGTGGGCAGAATTTGAGCAGTGCACCTGGTTGTTCATTTTGCTTGGAAGGAAAACTGGCCAGAGGTGTGTTTGTATACTGACTCATGGGCTGTTGCTAATGGTTTGGCTGGATGGTCAGGGACTTGGAAAGACCATAATTGGAAAATTGGTGACAAAGAGGTCTGGGGAAGAAGTATGTGGATAGACCTTTCTGAGTGGGCTGAAAACATGAAGATATTTGTGTCCCATGTGAATGCACACCAGAGGGTGACTTCAGCAGAGGAAGATTTTAATAATCAAGTGGATAAGATGACCCGTTCTGTGGATACCAGTCAGCTTCTTTCCACAGCAACTCCTGTCATTGCCCAATGGGCTCATGAACAAAGTGGTCATGGTGGTAGGGATGGAGGTTATGCATGGGCTCAGCAACATGGACTTCCACTCACCAAGGCTGACCTGGCTACAGCCACTGCTGAGTGCCCAATCTGCCAGCAGCAGAGACCCACACTCAGCCCCTGATATGGCACCATTCCCCGAGGTGACCAGCCAGCTACATGGTGGCAGGTTGATTACACTGGACCACTCCCTTCATGGAAGGGGCAGCAATTTGTTCTAACTGGAATAGACACATACTCTGGATATGGGTTTGCTTTCCCTGCACGCAATGCTTCTGCCAGAACTACCATCCGTGGGCTTACAGAATGCTTTATTCATCGTCATGGTATTCCACATAACATTGCTTCGGATCAAGGAACACACTTCACAGCAAATGAAGTGCGGGAATGGGCACATGCTCATGGAATTCTCTGGTCTTACCATGTTCCCCATCATCCAGAAGCAGCTGGATTGATAAAACGGTAGAATGGCCTTTTGAAAACTCAATTATAGTGCCAACTAGGTGGCAATACCTTAAAAGGCTGGGGTAATGTTCTCCAGGAAGCTGTATATGCTCTGAATCAGGGTCCGCTGTACGGTGCTGTTTCTCCCATAGCCAGCGTGTTAGTTGGATTCAGTTGTCAACTTGGCCAGGTGAGCATACTTAGTTCTGTTGCTGTGGACATAAGCCAATGGTAGTGAACCTCATCTGTTGCTAATTACATCTGCAGTTGGCTAGGAGGCGTGTCTGCTGCAATGAGTGACATTTGACTTAATTGGATGGTGCTTAAATGAGAAAGTGCAACGTAGCACAGCCTAAGAAGCTCAGCATTCCTCATCTCAGCCCAGGCCTTTGGAGATGCAGAAAGAAGTCACCCCAGGGTAAGTTGTTGGAACCCAGGGGCCTGGAGAGAAGGTCAGCAGAGACCATCCTGTGCCTTCCACGTAAGAAAGAACCTCAGTGGAAAGTTAGCTGCCTTTCCTCTGAAGAACTAACAAAATAAATCCCCTTTTATTAAAAGCCAATCCATCTCTGGTGTGTTGCATTCCAGCAGCTAGCAAACTAGAACAGCCAGGATCCATGGGTCCAGGAACCAAGGGGTGGAAATGTGAGTGGTACCACTCACTATTACCCCAAGTGATCCACTACGAAAATTTTTGCTTCCTGTCCCTGCTACCCTGAGTTCTGCTGGTCTACAGGTTTTAGTTCCAAAACGGGGTGTTCTTCCTCCAGGAGAAACAACAATAATTCCACTGAACTGGAAGTTAAGACTGCCACCTGGTCACTTTGGGCTACTTATGCCCCTGGATCAACAAGCCAAGAAGGGGATTACATTATTGAATGGGGTAATTGACCCTGACAATCAGAAGGAAGTAGGACTGCAACTACATAATGGAGGTAAAGAAGAGTTTTCTTGGAATGTCGGAGATCCCCTGGGGCGTCTTTTGGTACTGCCATGTCCTGTGATTAAAATCAATGGAAAACTGCAACAACACAATCTAGGCAGGACTACTAATGGCTCTGAAACTTCAGGAATGAAGGTTTGGGCCACCCCACCAGGCAAAGAACCATGGCCAGCTGAAGTGCTTGCTGAGGGGAAAGGGAATATGGAATGGGTAGTGGAAGAAGGTAGTGATAAATATGAACTTCGACCACATGATCAGTTACAGAAACGAGGACTGTAATGCTGTTTTTTTCATGTTATACTATTTAAGTTGTAAGATATCAAGTTTAAGAACGAATGTTGCCCAAGGATTTGCACCCTATTCTGGAGAGATTTAATGTGTTTCCAGTTAAATGCAGGACAGCTGAGTATTGTCAGGTAAAAGAAAAAAATGTGTGCTTATTTGTTTTCATTTGGAAATTAAGTATGGTTTAAGGTGATATATATATATATAGGTGCCAAGTTGACAAGGGGTGGACTGTCATGGTTAAGGACATGTGTGAACTTGGCCAAGTTGTAGTACCTGTTTATCTGATTGGACAAGTGCTGGCCTGTCTGTTGCAATGAGGACATTTCATAGGATTAGGTCATGATCATGTCAGCTGCATCCACAGCTGATTCCATTTGTAATCAGCCAAAGGGGAGTGTCTTCTACAATCAGTGATGCTAAATCTAATCACGGGAAGCCTTTTAAGGAGGACTCAGAGGAGACAGGTTCCATTCCTGCTTTGGCTGGTGAGCCTCTACTGTGGAGTTCATCCAGACCCTCCACTGGAGTCGTGGGCTTCACACCCTGCCCTGTGGATTTTTGGACTCTGCATTCCTGCGGTCACATAAGACACTTTTATAAATTTTATATTTGCAAGTGTTCCCTGTTGATTCTGTTTCTCTAGAGAACCCTAACTAATACAATTACCTTCTATAACTATAAACCATTATCATTTGCTCTATAGTTCTCAATACCAGAACTAGCTGAAAATTATTTATATGGGCATGAATTTTAATATAAATTCACCTGCTTTGATCCTTCATGTACATGACAGTTTCCGGGAGAGGGGGAAAAGAAGAGTACATATTATTCTTTGATTACTTGATGATTTCCATAAAATATTATTCAAAGGATATTATTTTAAGTTAATTGACATGATTCTAATAATATTTTCAGTGAGATGCTACAATATCATTTCTATTGTTTAATAAAAATAATCAATGAATAAATCTGTAAAGTATTCACTGACACTTATACACTGACATGTACTCAATCCTTTCAATTAACTGTGGCATGGATATCACACAGAAATTTAATTTATTAAGAATGGGAATCTATTTTGTCACCAAGTAAGTGGTGGTGATTTCTGTAGACCTACCAGGGACAGTTTAGTTTCCTAAAATAAACTTGCAATTTAACTGGAAATCTTTTCTTCTGGCAAGAAAAGGATGAACAATCTTCTCAGAGAGTTCAATAAGAGAAAGTAAAAGACTATAAATGCATCTAGATCTTCAGCAATTTTTCCTTTAAGGAAATTTTGAAAAAGAAAATTTTATTTGCCTACTTCGGACTACAGACTCAAGGGCCTTCTATTTCAATTCAAATAATAATACCTCAGATGACCCATACAATAACGAAAATATTGACCCCTCAGTTTAGAAAAATTTATAAAATACAGTATATCTTTAAAACTTTTTTACTTCCATTGAGCCTTTTATTTGGTTACCAAGAATACTCACATGTGTGGGTTTTGAACTCCTGTAGGATTGGGATTCAGAGTAAACCTTGCTGTAGATTTGAAAGGTGGATTTGCAAAATTCAACTTCAGTGCTTTGCGTTTACCTGAGAAATAACAAATAAAAAGTAAAAGTTTCAAGTACTTTAAAATAGGAACTATTCTGAGGCATAAGAAATTTACAGCAAAAGGCAGAAAAAACAACTTGTTTAATATATAGTTAATAGACAATAATTTTTAAATGGCAACAAAGTATTTCTCAGAATTAAGCACAAGTAAATAATAATTATCTAAACTGTCACTAACCGCAAATTGCTCTAACCACAAATTGCTCGCAGTGCTGTAATACAAGTAATACTCTTCCATGCTTCAAGAAGTTTCTAGTGTTCAGAGCTGTAACACTTTTGTAAATGAAAATATTAGTATAAAAATCAATTATCTCAGCAATATATTAAAAAAAAATACTAAAATATTACTACCTCTCCAGTGTTTCACGTCAATGCTTCCAGATTAATAAAATTATTTTCACTCAAATTTAATATAAACAATTGAATGAAGAATCTGAAGCATTCTGCAACACAGTGGACTAAAAAAGTCATGGTATAGTTAACTTCCCCTTAATAACACAGGTAATCTAAATAATGATTTATCTGAAGAAGCTTCTTTGGGGGTTGCAGTAGGAAAGACTGGCGGTATCACCATTTTTTTTATGGTACAGGTAAAATGTATCCATTATAGAAAAGCCAGACAATTCAGCAAAGATAATGAAAATAAAAACCACCTATAAATCTGATTACTCAAAAATAATCAGTTTGTTTACTTTCTGTTGCAGATGTTTTTCTACACACAGACACAGATATCTATTTTTTCCTCCTTAAAACTGAAATAAGACCATTGCTACTGTTCCAAAGCATGATTTATTCACTAACCATATTTCTTTCAATGGCAACAAATGTCACAAGATCTGGTTTTTTTAGGATTCTACTATATGGATTCTTTGTAACAAAATTTAATCTTGAGCATCTGCAGGAAAATTTGCTTTCATGTTCATATTAAGGAAACTTTTACCCAAGTTATTCTTTACAGTTCATTACCTACACCATGAACACCTTTGCAATCCAAACACTTACTCACTTCAATGTATTCAGGAAATTTATCAGTGGAATCAAATTATTTAGGCTGGTGCTTTTTATTACTTGCAAAGGTTTGTAGGAGGCACACTAGTTTAAGAGGGCTGCAAAGACACAGAGTCCAGAGTGCCTTCTCAAGGCTCCTAGAGCAAGTTTTGGGAATGGGCCTTTCTCCCAGATAATGTGAATTCCCAAGAAGACCAGACACATGCATTTTCAGAAATGAAGATGGTACAATATGAATTTTTCACCTAATTGAAATTTGCCCTTTCAGGACCCAAGAATTTATTTTAAGATCATATTTATCTGTCAGCAAAGAGAGGAAGGACATTCGAAGTACACCTATAAAAGGTACACTATGGGATGGGCCACAGTGACTCAGCAGGCAGAGTTCTTGCCTGCCACGCCAGAGATCTGGGTTCGATTCCTAGTGCCTGTCCATGCAAAAAAAAAAAAAGAAAGAAAGAAAAAAGGTACTCTGTGAAAACTGGGAAATGTGACTATATAAAAATACAAATTTTATATTACAAAAAAATATATTAATTTAAATGAAAACCTAAAAAAATCTTTGCAGTATATAATCAGTAATTCTAAGTATATAAAGACATCTCACAAACTGAAAAAAAAAAAAATAGTAAAATGGGCAAGGATATGAACAGTACAGCAAAAGTGAGGCAAAAATATATGAAGAGGTACTCACTAACACCAAAAATATATGAAACAATGGTTCATGTGGAACTAGCAAAGATTGGAGGTTTTCGGTGTTTTGTTTCTTTAATGATAACATGTTGATGAGAATGAGTCAGAAAAAGTATCACTAATACATTCCAGGTATAAAAATAAATTAACATTTCTGGTGTGAGGTCCAGTAACACACATGAAAAATTTTTAAATGAGCATGCCCTTTTATTTCCTGGAAATCTATCTTAAAGAAATATTTAAAAATAGACGATTATTCTCAGGCCTTGAAACCTAATAGAATTTGCCATGTTGAATTTTTAATTTTCTTGGTAACGCCTTTCTTCCTTTCATTTTCCGCTTTTGGAATAGGAGTACCTATAACTGCTATCCTATGCCTGCCCCACCACTGTATTTTAGAAGCTGATACCTATTTTCTGGTTTCCCAGGGCCACAGATGGAGAGGAATTTTGCTCCAGGATAGATCATACCCAAAGTCTTATCCATACCTGATTTAAATTATTTTGATGATGAGATTTAGAACTTTTGAGTGGATGGTATTTAGATGAAATTTTGGATTTGAGTTGATGCTGTAAGGTATTAAGAGTTTGGGGGATGTTGGGATAGGTTAAATTTATTTTTCTCTGGGCAGATGTGACTCTTTGAGGACTAACAAACAGAATGTAATGGACTAAATGGTGTCTACAAAGATGCCAGATCCTATTCCCTGGGACCTGTGAATGTTGCCTTATATCGTAAAGTTTTTGCATATATGATCATATTAAGGGTCATGAGCTGCTACTGCATTTTCTGGGTGGGCAGTAAATGCCACCTCAAGTATACTCATAAGAGAAAAGCAGAGGGACCTGAAGCTACACAAAAGAGGTGATGTGAAGACAGGCAGAGACTGGAGTGGCACAGCTACAAACCGAGGAACGCTGGCAGCCACCAGAAGCTAGAAAAGGCAGCAAAGAACAGATTCTCTCTCAGAGCCTTTGGGGGGCGTGCATGCCCAGTGAAATCTGTTTTAGACTTCTAGCCTCCAGAATTACTGTACTTCTGCTGTTTTAGCCATGAAGTTTGTGGTGATTTGTTACAGCAACCAAAGAAAACTTACACATTGCAAAGAGATGTGTCTACAAGGATGCCCAATATCACGGTATTTGTAATAGTGGGCAAAAAACTAAAAACTCAAAGTCAGACAAATAAGGTAGACAGAATATCCATACAATGGAGGAAATTGCACCCATGTTTAAAATTATGGTATAAGAGTAGTGGGTCCAAAACTGTATTAGGAAAAACATGGCTGTGGTATGGAAAGGTGAGGGTTCTGTACTAATACTGCTTAGTTTAACCTAGCATGGCAGTTCACCAAGGTGATCCAGGGATCCTTGAGAACCTTTCAGAGAATCCATAGGTCAAAAGAATTTTCATAATAATAGTATGACATCATTTGCCTTTTTCATTCTTCTCTCATGAGTGTACAGTGGAGTTTTCCAGGCATTTATCCCAGTAGTTTGAACAAAAAAGCAAATATGAGAATCCAGAATTCTATTAAACCAGACATTAAAGAGAGTTGCAAAATGGAAAATAATACCTACCCTTACCACAATTATTTTTATTTAGAAAGTTATTTTTAATTTAAAAATGCATCATTCATATTAACATGTAATGGGTTTATTATTTTTAATGAATTAATAAGTATTAATGTTTTTCAGCTTTAACTTTTAATACATTAAATACAGATATACCCACATAATCAAAAGCTCTGTGGGTTCATCAGTATAAAGAGCTCCTGTGACTAAATAATATGAGAACTGATGAATATTCCAAACTTGCTAGGACTTCTTACAACTCTTAAGACATTAAAATGAATCGCAAACCTGTTATGTATTCAACCAAGGAATTTACTGAGATACTGGCTCTCTGCCAGGCACTAGGAATAAAGTGGTTAAAATGAAAGACAAAGTCCCTGCCCTCATGGAATTTATCTATTAGTGGCAGAGACACACAAATTAGAATTCAAATAAGGTAAATTCAGATAGTGACGAATGTCACCAAAAAAACAAAATACAAAATATTGGGACGCAGTGTTTTCTAAACTTATTTGATAAAGGCACTTTTATTTTGATGAAATATTTAACAGTACTCAAAGGTAGCACATAGTTTGGAATTTTTCAGGGTATAAGAATATTTAATGACCTGGAAAACTGCTCCTGAAGCTGTTATATGCAAAAAAGTTACAAAACTATATTCAGAATACACTTTCATATGTGCAAAAAAAAATAGGCACGTATGTAAAGAACAGAGATTGGCAGGCTAAAATTTTAACTGGTTTTTGGAGTAGACCAACAGTGTATTTTAATTTTCTTCATGTTTCTGTATTGTCTACATTTTACAGAACAAAATTCTATCACTTTAATTTAGATATAAATGTACAACATTTCGTTCACAATTCCTAAAAGTGGGCTAAACAAAATTGTATCTTCCCCTGATCATATGAGATCACTGGGGAGTAATTGCTCTGGGCTTACTAGAATTTAAAAAGCTAATTTGGCCTTATACAAAATGGTCTGGTATTGCTGTTAAGTTCACTTCACTATTTTAAAAATAATTTTCTATCTCTTCTCCCTGAATGTTGATTGTTAGCCATCACCTCTGGCATGTTTCCAAGGCTCATGCAACAACTGCTTCTCGAGTCTAATTTTCTTCAAATCAGAAAATCAAATAACCAAGTTGGTGAAGATAAAGTTTTTTTTAATCAGCTCATCGCACGTAACAGCTAGTTGCACTGGTCTATTTTGTAATTTTTACTTCTCCATTTTTCCATTCCCTTGGGAGCTTTGAAAGTATTTAGTGTAAGATTTTAAAGTGAAATACTGAACAGGTAACAGGTAGGTAGGAAGGCAGACAAGCACGCAGGCTCACTCTGAGAGCCTCAAGAGACTCTGAAGGTATAAAGTATAAGTAAGATAAAAAGTCTTAGGGTCTCCAGGCTGTTCTGGGTGTTTTTCTTTAGATATTTTTCATAATGATTCTTTGTTCTGTCCTTCTTCTATATTTACTCAGTCTTTAATGGTTTTTTGCCATGTGGGGATTGTGGACAATATACCACGTGGTTTCACACACATAACACATGACAAGCTGTGTTCAGCTTCTGATCTGAGGAGTTTTTGAGAATCATGCTCATATATATTTATGACTGCAAAGTACTTGGAATTACTGATACAGAACTCTATAGTTAAAAGGAAGAGCATCTTGTTTCTAGGCCTTTTATGCTGTGATATGACTGATCTAATAAAGGGAATATTGCATTATCTGTGATTAAATACTACTTTAAGATCAACATGTGCCTGTAAAATATACTTCAAAAAGCTAATTACTATATTAGGTTCTGATTTTTAACAGGTGATAAACTGCCTAAGCAACTGAATTTTAAATACATTTTAGGTATAAATTTCCATTCAATGTTTACATTTCTTACTTTAGCATAGTTTTTTAGAGCTGTGTTAGGGTACCTTTTACACATTTATGCAATTTAGGATACTGATGTGATTAATTTCATCTGAAGAACTTTTAAGTCTTTTAAACAATTTCCAAATCAGCCACGTGGAATGCTGGTGCCACAAAAATGAGGAAAACATATTGAATTGTAGCAATGATGAAAATATAAGTAGTCTTAATGTAAGATCCTCCGTGTAGTTTTAAGATTACTTCTTGTTCATGGATCACTCTCCAGGACAGACCATATGTTGGTCACAGGCAAGTCTCAATACATTTTAAAAGATTGAAATTATACAAAATCCTTTCTCAGATCATAATGGAATGAAGTTGGAAATCATAATGTAAGGCGGAAGGCCGGAAAATACACAACTATATGGAAGCTTAACACATACTCTTACACAATCAGTGGGTCAAGGAAGAAATTACAAGACAAACCAGAAAATACATCAAGGCAAATGAAAATGAAAACACAACATATCAAAACTTAAGGGATGCAGCAAAGGCAGTGCTGAGAGGGAAATGTATTACCCTAAATGCCTATATTAAAAAAGAAGAGCAAAAAATGAGGAATTAACTGCTCACCTGGTGGAACTAGAGAAAGAAGAGCAAACTAACCCCAAAGCAAACAGAAGGAAAGAAATAACAACAGAAATAAATGAAATTGTGAACACGAAAAAGAGAGAAAAATCAACAAAAGCAGAAGTTGGTTCTTAAAACCAACCAAAAATCAATAAAATCAATGGACCCTTAGATAGGCTGACAAAATGAAAATAAAAAAGAGAGAGAGGGAGAGGGGATGCAGAGAAAATGAGAAATGGGAGAGGAGACATAACTACTAACCTACAGAAATAAAGGAGATCATGAGAGGAAACTATGAGCACCTATATGCAAATAAGCTTGACAACGTAGACAAAATGGACAACTTCCTAGAAAAGCATGAACAACCAACAGTGACTTGAGAAGAAACAGATAACTTCAACAAACAAATCACAAGTTAAGAGACTGAACTAGTCATCAAAAAAACTCCCAAAAATGAAAAGTCTAGGACCAGATGACTTCACATGTGAATTCTACCAAGCATTCAGGCAAGATTTAGTACCAATCCGTTCAAACTCAAAAAATTTAAGAGGGAAAGCTACCTAAGTCATTCTATGAAGCCAATATCACCCTGATACCAAAGCCAAAGATACTACAAAAAAAGAAAATTAAAGACCAATCCCTGTAATGAATATATATGCAAAAATCCTCAACAAAATACTCACAAATCAAATTCAGCAGCACATGAAAAGAATTATACACCATGACCAAATGGATTTATTCCAGGAATGCAAGGTTTGTTCAACACAAGAAATTAATTAATGTAATACACCACACTTCAATAAATCAAAGGGGATAAACCACATGATCATCTCAATCAATACACAAACGGCATTTGATAAAATTCAACATCCTTTCTTGATGAAAATATTTAGAAAGGTAGGAAAGGAAGGGAACGTCCTCAACATGATAAAGGTAACGTATGAAAAGCCCACAGTTCACATCATACTCAATGAGGAAAGACCAAAAGCCTTTCCTCTAAGATGAGGAACAAAACAAGGATGCCCACTGTCACCACGGTTATTAAACACTTTGCTAGAAGTCCTAGCTACAGCAATTAGGCAAGAAAAAAGAAGAAAAAAAAAAGGCATCCAAACTGGAAAGGCAGAAGTAAAACATTCACTGTTAGCAGATGACATGATTCTATATATCAAAAAATCCCCCAAAAAAACCTACAGCAAAGCCTCTACAGCTAATAAATGAGTACGGTAAAGTGGCAGGGTACAAGATCAACGTCCAAAAAATCAGGAGTGTTTCTATAAACTACTAATGAGCAATCAAAGGAAAAAAATCAAGACAAAAATTCCATTTACAATACCAACCAAAAAAATCAAATATTTAGGAATAAATTTAACCAAGGCCACAACAGACCTATACATAGAAAACTACAAGAAATTGTTAAAATAAATCATGGAAGACCTAAATAAATGGAAGGGCATACTGTGTTCATGGACTGGATGACTAAATATAGCTAAGATGTCAATTCTACCCAAATTGATTTATAGATTCAATGGAATATCAATTAACATCCCAACAACTGACTTTGTAGAAATAAAAAAAAAAACAACAATAATCAAATTTATTTGGAAAGGCACGGATGACCTGAATAGCTAAAATTATCTTGAGAAAGAGAAATGAAATGGGCAGTCTTACACTACCTGACTTTTAGAATAAAATGTAGGGAAGTATCTCATAGATGTGACACGAGGTGGTTTCCTAAGTCTTACACCCAAAGTGCAAGCAATGAAAAAAGAAATAAAGAGGATATCCTCAAAATTTACCACTTTTGTGCATCAAAGAACTTTGGTAGAAAAGTAAAAAGGCAGCCTAGGCAACAGGAGACAATATTTGGAAAGCCTACATCAGACAAGGGTTTAATATTCAAAATATATAAAGAGATTCTACAACTCAAAAGCAAAAAAGACAAACAACCCAATTTACAAAATGGGCAAAAGACATGCCCAGGCACTTTTCCAAAAGAGGAATACAAATGGTTCAAAAAGATGCTAGACCTCATGCTGAAGAGTTACTTCTGGAGGATTCCTTTTGTTGCTCAGATAAGGCCTCATTCTCTCTAAGCCCAACTTTACAAGTGAAATCATTGCCATCCCCTCTACATGGGACACAGCATCCAGGGATGAAAGTCTTCCTGGTGGCGTGGGAGATGACTCCCAGGGATGAGTTGGGCCGTGGCACCATGAGATCAACAATTCCATCCTGACCAAAAGGGGGAAAATAATTGTAACAAATAAAATATCAGTAGCTGAGAGAGTTCAAATAGAGTCGACAGGCTACTCTGGAGATTGCTCTTATGCAAGCTTCAGTTAGACATTGCTACCTATCATAACCTGCCAATCCCCAACCAGGACCATTCCAGCCAATCCTAAAGAACACCTAGGGCAATATATAAAATTCCACAGGGGTTCCATGCACTTTACTCTCCAGAAACCTAGAATCTCCAGATGGGTTCCTGGACCAGATCAGTCCTGAAATCTAGAGGGTCCAGTTTCTCTAGAACATCAGATAGTTCCATCTTCCTACCCCATATTATTGACAGACCCTTCCCATATGAAAAAGTTAGAATGGCCATAGCCCAAACAACCCAAATGAGAGGGATAGAAAGATCAAAGTTGATGGTGGAGTTATACAGGAAAGACATGATTAAACAAATGAGTATGATTGCTGAATCACTACATTGCTATCTCTTTTAGTCTTCAGGATCTTAGAGCAGCTAGAAGTAAAAACCTAAAATTGTGGAATTATAACCCTGAAATATGTTCTACACCTAATTGTGGTGTGTGGCATAATTTTATTCTTGGCCTGGTGGCTTAGTCTCTTTCTCTCCCTCCCTCGCCACTTAGCCTCACCAGCGACTAGTGATGATGCAGCCTTGTCTCTCTAACCCTATTGGCCTTCTCCTTAGTCCTCCACCTACCCAACATCCTCTGCTATGGGTACACTCAGGAACAGCATCTCTATGGTCACAGTCACTCATCCGTCCTCCCTGTGTGATTGGCTACCCTCCCCTGGAGGCCACACCCTAACTCCACCTCTCCTCAAACTGTATATAATCCAGGGCTCGTCAAGCCTCGTGGTCTTTAGCTTCTGGCGGCCCTGGCATAAGCGTCTACCAACAATAAAGCTACCTCGCTTCATGCCTTAATTGACTCGGTCTCCAGTCCTTTAGACCCGCAGCGAGGTCTCCTGCGCGCGCCCCTTGGACCCAGACCCCCGGCTCGAGCCCCTTTTCTGCGTGCGGCAGCGTCGTCTAGCAAGCAGTGAGAAGCTGAGGAGTAGAGGGTCCCCGATAGCTTAGCGGTTGGGCCAAACCGCAGTGGTGCTGTGCTATGAAATTTATTCTTTTTTGTAAATATGTTATTTTTTACAAAAAAGAAAAATAAAGTTGATTGTGATGGTAAAAAAATATTTATGCCTTCTAGCCTCCTATATTCTGTAGCAGCTAGGAAAAATCTAAGAGGATCACATAGTAGCATGACAAACTCTGGGATCTGTCCTGTAACTACTTGTTGAAGAGTGCTTTGAAAAGTAAAAAAGATGCTCGACCTCACTGCCTATTAGGGAAAGGCAAATCAAAAACACAGTCAGATACCATCTCACATCCACTAGAATGGTCATTATCAGAAAACAGAAAAACTGAAGTGCTGGAGAGGATGTGGAGAAAAAGGCACACTTATTCACCTTTAGTGGGAATGCAGAATGGTTTAACTGCTATGGAAAGCAGTTTGGCAGTTCCTCAGGAAGCTAAGTATAGAATTGCCATATGACCCAGCAATCCTATTACTAGGTATATATTCAGAGTAACTGAAGGCAAGAACACAAATGGACATTTGCACGTGGATGTTTACAGTGGCATTGTTCACGATTGCCAGGAGATGGAAACAGCCTAAATGTCCATCAATAGACAAGTGGCTAAACAACTATGGTATATACATACAATGGAATATAAAACAGCTCTAAGACAGAATCAAATCATGATGCTTTTCTTATTCCTGCGAAGAAGCTATGTGAACTTACGATTATACCTAAGAGTCACCCCAGAGAACCTCTTATTGCTCAGATGTGGGCCCTCTAAGCCAACTCTGCAGGTGAACCCACTGCAACCCACCCCTCCAAACACACATGAAACATGGACTCCCAGGGGTATAAATTTCCCTGGCAACGTGGGACATGACTCCCGGGAATGAGCCTGGCAATGGCAACATGGGAGTGAGAAAGCCTTCTTGACTAAAAGGGGGAATACAAAGTTTCAGTGGTTGAGAGATTTCAAATAGAACTGAGAGGTCACTCTGGAGGTTATACTTATGCAGTATATAGATATCCCTTTTCAGTTTTCAATTTACTGGAATATTGAGAGCAAAATACCCGACACTGCTGAAATGTAACTCAATAGCCTTGATTTTTTAACATAACTGTTAAACTATAGAGCTTTTAAGGTCTGTCCGTGTGATTGTGAGACCCTTGTGACTGACTCCCTTTATTCATTGTATGGACAAATGAGTAAGAAAACAAAGACAAAAAATAAATAATATGGGAGAATGGGGAGTATGGGACATTTTGGGTGTTCATTTTTACTTGATTTTCAATATTATATTTTTTTTGGAATAATGAAAATTCAAAAATCAATCGTGATTAAGGAATGCACAGCTATATATGAGGATACTATAAACCACTGACTGTACACTCTGGATGATTATATGGTATGTGAAAAAATAATACATATCAGTAAAATTGCATTCAAAAAAGATTACCTCTGATTTTCATACTATTATAAGGGAGCAGATCTCTGACAGACTAATACTATAGAGAATTCAAAAAATTATTCTTGTTAGAATGCTATATGGCGTGGCAACAGCTCACTGAACATACAGATCTCTCTCTCTCTGAGAGCATCACTTAAACTAGTTAGGAACAACTGAAATGGTTGTAGTGGGGAGTCCCCCAGAACAACCCAAAGAGCTTAAGACATTTTTAGCTTATATTTCACACCTTCTGCCTACCTGCCTAACTACCTATTATTAGTTCTGGTATTTCATTTTATTATCCTACCCTAAGTACCCTCAACTCCCAAAGAAAGAGAGAAATGGAGGAATGAAAACTATAAAACAGAGCAATGCAAGTAGCTATTATGTGGGATGAGCTGGATTTTAAAAAAATTTTATGAGCTACACTGTTGTTTGAAACTAAATATACATACAAATACACATAAAAGAGGTACTACTTTTTCAGCATTACATTTGCATTTAAACAAAACAAAAGATTGGAATCTTCAAAATCCACTTACTTCATAAATGAACAAGCATGCAAGTATAACAGAAGTTGACTTGACTTACATAAATTAGATTTACATGCACACTATATTTGAAAACATCTGCAGGGCAGGTCATGGTGGCTCAGCAGGCAGAATTCTTGCCTGCCATGATGGAGACCCGGGTTCGATTCCCGGTGCCTGCCCATGCAAAAAAAAAATATCCACAATTATCTGGTGTATCTGCAAGTCTAAGTATATATTCTGAGCATGCACTAACACAATATACTAAATTATTTCAGAGAAGTCCAAAACATCTCCAAGCAGAGATAACTCCAAGCTTAAAACCAGTACAAAGAGGTCTACCCAGGGGCTCTAGGGTGAGATCAAGTTACATGGCCTATTTTCAGTTATACACCCCACCCTACAAATGATGATCAGTTTAGAAAGAACAAAGAGCAGTCTTTTATTTTTCTTCTCTTTTTTGAGGGGGGTGGTGGGGAGAGGAGGATGGGTGATAAACGATAAACAGAGCTTACCCCTTTATTTACTACAGGACAGAAAACAGGTATGATTAAATATCTTTAGTTATATCTTCAATTATTTTTATGGAAGGAGTTTCCTTGGAACACTAAGCTCTATGAGGGAAGACTGTCCTTGTGAACCTAAAATCTAAGTTCAGTGCTGATATAGAAAAGGCTTTCAAATGCTTTTTGATCTTGGAATAAATCTGAAATGGATAGCCCCAGACAGCAAGTCTAGTGGAATATTTTACTATAGTTGAGCATTTTACCTGTGCCTCCTCTGACTAAAATGGCAGAAAGGCCAGTTCTGCAGCCACGCTGACAGAGCTACTAGCACTCCTCTCCATCCTCCCCACACTCACCCTCTGTCTTTATGCCACCACATCTCCACTCTCAGCTCTAGTCAACATTTTAGCTTCCCAACTGCCCAAATGTCTTTCTCATGTGGGGGAGGGATGACTTTTGTCTGAAGACTGTATGGGTAAGACCCAAAGTACCCATCCACCCCACCCGGCCTTGAAAGACAAGGGAGTTCCACCCTCTCTCCACTGCTGACAACCAGGAAGTGGGCAGGTGATCTAGGTTCAGCCAACGAGCTGTTCTCAACAAGAACAGTGAATCCTTTGGAGTGATTCAAATACTCCAAAGGTCAGAGTCTTTGGAGGGAAGGTCAGAAATTATTCATGGTGGCAACAGCAGTAGGGTGACCTACGGTGTGACCCTGGCTCCAGTACATACAGCCCCACTTCATTTGATTCATGTGCATTTCCAGAGCCTGATTCTCTAGTTTGCCACTGATGCTGTAAACTGCCGAACTACGTTTCAATTCTTGTTAAATCAGCTGGAGTAAGTTTCTACTGTCTGCCACCAAGAACCAGCCATCCCATCTAAGCTTACCTCCAACAGACAGAAACAATAGCTGAATAGGCAGCCACTTGAGTGAGTCCTGATGAGACCAGGAGAACTATCATTCAATTAACAGAACCATGAAATTAAAGAGCTACTCTTTGAAGCCATGAGAAAAAAGTCACACAAGCAGAATCCCTCTTAAAGACCCCCACTGCCACCACAGGGGGATTCTCTAGAACCCAGCATAGGAAAAAGTGAGAACTGGAACTACAAAGCACGATCACTCATAGAAGAGCGTTAAGACCAGTGATTGATCTACGAGTATTCAGAGCATCAAACCAGAGGGGGTGGGGGAGGGCGGGGGGCAGCGGGGGGAACTAACTACGTTAAATTCTCATCTCTCCCTTAGCTCTCATTCTTATTACCTCATTTTCAAAACAGAAAGATCACCCAGAATAACTTTTTTAAAAAATTATCTGTAATCACTGTTTATGAAATGAGCAACACAATTCCAACTATGCAATTTTACATTCAACACAATTGCAGAAATGTGGCTATTTTTGTGTGTTTCAGATTTTCTATACTAAGTATTTATTGTTTGGGGTATCAGGGGGTAAAAAACTGGTACGTTTTTAACGATAACCTCCTTGCCACTTATACCAGAGTTTTCTAAAAGGACACCATCTATTCTCAGTCTTGCTGTGGCTTAGAGTCGTCTAAATAATGGCCTTAAAGATACAAATACAAACAATTTTGATTATCTGTTAAGACAATTTGGACATTTCCGTAACCCACCATCTTTTAATATTTTACAGATGATATCTTGAGATTTTTGAAGGTTTATGTATCTGCTAAGTTTAGCAATATTTTAATCTCTAACAAAATAGGAAAAGTTTATCCACATAATCCCGCCAAACCCCATACTCCAATGATTTTGCAAGCACAGAATCTGTGAATCTAGAAGAGTTGAAATTCTAGTCACACAACCACCCTGAAGACTCCAAATGGATACCCAAAAGGTGCGAGCCATTACTGTTAGCAAACCACCACCTCAGTTTAGAGGAGAAGAGAGGGAATGTGCTGATAATTCTCTGAGTTCTTAAAGAGTTCTCGTTTAAAGCGTTCTCTTTTATACCAGCACCATCCACAATCCCAAATAAGAAAGAAGGGCTTAACCTATTACAGTGCTTCACTAATTCCAGACACGCAGAAGCACTGGGAGTTCTAGCCAGGAAGGGAGAACACAGTAAGACGCCATACATACTCACCACTTTCTGGGGAGTTCAGGCCATTTTAAATTCAGGTAATGCCTAAATGCTGCTAAATCCATCGCATGTTTATGTTAATACTCAAATTTGTATACATATCAAAAGGGCCTCTATGAAGACAAGTGAGATGCAACTTCCACACTGACCAACCCCAACAAAACTTTCTACATAGAACAGTCCATGGTGAGCTCTTCCTCTGTAATGTGCAGGCTATTGGTAGTGATCTCTCTCTCCCAATTCAACCACTCAAAGTTCAAACTAAATTCCTCATCAGTTCCTGTAAGTTCAAAATCATTTTTTCATCATGTACCAATGGCAAAATACTAGGATTTCTAGGAGTCCATTCACATATTTTTTTTTCTAGTGACACAAGGAACATAACATGCAGACTTATAAAAGCAAACTTGTGAAAGTCACAAGGTTTGTTCCAATTCCTATCAATAACCCAGAGGCCAAGGAGTAGCTTCTAGCTGTCTCCAGCTCAGAGGTACACATTACACAGCAGATTATCTCAGGACAGCTTACTTGAACTCTAGCAAAGAACCAAAGTGCCTTTGATCTTACATTTATTTTTCCTACTTGATAACCCTGGCCACATCCTATCACCATCATGTTTTACTTTCCACAATCCATAAATGAAATGAGCAAACAAATCATATTTTGAAACTATACCATCAGTATTTCTTCAATCAGTGCTTCCAAATTTTTTTCGTATGTGCCACAATATGATTAAAAGAACACTTGCACGTTCACAGCATATTTGTTTTGCTTCATAAGCAAAAAAAACGCTGTTCTTTGTTTATGGCCCCTGACCTGGAACTCTAGTGAGTGGGATCAGACATATTATCTCAGCAAATGGGTCATATATTTGCAACAGCACCCAAAACCAGATCTGACTTCTCATCTCAGGAGAATGTACTTCAATTAACTTTATTATCCATACAGCAAGCCAGATTTTGTCAAACATGAATTTGATCCATTCTTCCCTAATCTGCCCAAAATACCAATGAGGACATCCACCAGCTGTAAGTAATTAGCTTTTCTAGACTCAATCCTATATGAATTTCTGTAGCAAGTGATTAGGATAAAGAAAGCTACAAGATATAATTCAGCAACATGACAAAGGCACCCACCCTTTTCTTCGGAAGAGACAGGCATGTTGATTCTTTTCAAAACAGAAAATCAACCACCAACTGCCTAAAATGTATCGGGTTCCCACTCTTCTTCCAGGTAACTGTAGATTAGCCCTCCTAGAGAACTCAGACTAAAACTGAGGGCCTACTATATACAAGGTGGTTCTCCCACTGATATGCAGGGGTGCACAGGTGGATCAGTGGTAGAACGCTCACCTTCCATGCGGGAGACCCAGGTTCTACTCCTGGACCATGCACCACCACCCCTACCCCTCAAAAAAATATGATACGCTGGAAAGTGAGGAAAATTAAGATTACTTAAAGACAAGAAGTCAGTTACAAGAAATATATCTGTCCTTTATTCATTACACTTGTTAACTGATTTTCTGCACTACACGATCCATAAGTCTAATAGGAGGTGAAAGATAATTTCAATTAAATTAGAGATAAAGTAGGAAGATAGGGTTAATATTATGCATCAATAAACTGATTTATAAACTGATATGATGTAACATATTACCAACAATTAATACTTCAAATACCAGGGAGTTTCAGGAAGACGTTTTAAAGATAAGAACAAACATTTTATAAATGTTCACATTATTGCCAGCTCAGGAAAATCAGATAAAGGGCCTTATTTCTTTCCTTTCCTCTTTTCTAACTTCGTAATGGATCACAGTTTTTCCAAGCTGACTTCTCTCCATTCTCTGGGCATATCTGACTCCCTTAACCAAATGCCCAATTAGCTTATCTCCAAAGCAAAACAGTACCACCACCATAAAAAAACTTTACCTGTATTTTATGTTTTCTGAAGATGAGTTAAGGACTTTTGTAATTTTCTGGAAAATTGTCTCTACTGCTATTTTTTTTTTTTTTTTTAAAGGAAAGACAGAGAGAAGAAAGGAAGGATAGAAGGAAGGAAGGAAGGAAGAAAGGGAAACATTTTTAAACATTTTCTTGTTTTATTGTATTCTGTTTCTCCGTTTTTGTTACATGGGCTGGGGCCGGGAATCGAACCGAGGTCCTCCGGCATAGCAGGCAAGCACTTTGCCCGCTGAGCCACCGCGGCCCGCCCTCTACTGCTATTTTATGTGGTCCTTCATATTTCTGGAATACAGTGGTCTACCTTTCTAATAGTAGCACTTTGCACTGTTGTGTTTATACGTTTATATTTATGCATCCTTTTACTAATCACCTATTTCTTAGAGACATCATACAGTTACATCATATAGTGACATAATATTAGAGTCAATTACTCTGCTTTTTATTTGGAGTGTTTAGTCCACTTATACTTAAAATAATTATTTATGTGATATTATGATTTAAATCATATTTTTGAAATTTAGATTCTTTTTTCTTTTTTCTAGTAAATAAAATATGTAATATTAAATTTTAAATAAATAAATAAATAAATGAGATGCATACCAAAAAACTCTGCTTTTAAGATCATTTTGATCTTAAAATTAAGATCATTTTGATCTTAAAATTAAGATCATTTTGAAAGTCTTCTGGTAACTTTTGACAACTAACTGGCACTCAAAATGACAGTAAGGCTAAATTTACTGAAGTTTTACATTGATAGTTGGAGACAACTTGCATTCAAATTAAGCATATGTACTATTGATTGCTCTGAAGCAGTGGAATGTAAACATTTTTCAGGTTTCTTTGACTGCTCCGAAGCAGTGGAATGCAAATATTTTTCAGGTAGCATGCACTGCCCCAAAGCAGAAACTTGGGAAAAAAAAAAAAAGCAGAAATCCCATAATCTTGGATATTCAAGTTTTCAAATTTAGTTATTTTACAAAATGCTATACTGAGGGTGTTTCCACATGTAACTTGTGCTTCTGCTGAATTATTTCCAAAAAATAACTTTTAAAAGTACAATTAGTCAAAGCATATCATTTTTAATAGCTTATTACTTTTTAAAAGATTTATAAAGATAATTTATTTGAAAAAAGTAAAATAAAAAGATAAAATTGTTATAAATATCCTCATACAAAAATTTTTGGTGGATTTATATATGTGTGTATATATATATATATATATATATATATATATATATATATATATATATATCTTGACTGACAGGACTTTATAAGAAGCTGCCAAACAATTTTTCAGAGGCCTGATGAGACATTTTTGCACTCCTACCAGCAATATATGAGTCCCATTGTTCCATATTCTCAGACACTCTTGGCATTATCAGTCCTTGTAGTTTAAACTACTTTAGTTGGTGTGATTAGTATTATTAAGTGTTTTAATTTGAATTTCCTTGATGACTAATGATGTCAAGCATCTTTTCATGTGCTTAGATGTAGGTTTGTCTTTGGCAAAGTGTCTGTTGCTGATTTTCCAATTAGTTTATCTTGTATAAAGAACATATAGCCATTCTTTATATATTGCAGATACACAAGTCCCTCATCGTCTTTTTTTTAATTGTGGTAAAATATACATAACTTAAAATTTACCATTTTAACCCTTCTGAAGTGAGGTATTCAGTGGCATTTAGTACATTCATGATGTTGTGTATCACCATTATTTCCAAACTTTTCCATCATCCCAAACAGAAACTGGTGCCCATTCAGCAGTAACTCCCCAGTCTCCTCTACCCTCAGCCCCTAGTAAATTCTATTCTACTTTATCTCTATGAATTTGCTAATTATAGCTACCTCATATAAGTGGAATCATACAGCATTTGTCCTTTTGTGTCTGGGTTATTTCACTTTGCATTAAGTTTCAAGATTCATTCACATTGTAGCATGTATCATTTATTTCTGGACTCTCAATTCTATTCCATTGGTCTATGTGTCTATATCCTGGAGTCAGTACCACACTCCCTTGATTACAACTGCTTCACAGTAAGTTTTGAAATCAGGAAATGTGAATCCTCCAACTTTGTTCTTCTTTTCCAGGATTGTTTTGTCTATTCTGGGTTACTTGCAATTCCCTATGAATTTTATAATCAGCAAAGAAGTCTGCTGGTATTCTGAAAGGGATTGCATTGACCCTACAGATGAGTTTGGGAATTTTATCTTTTTTCTTTTCTTAATTAGAGAAATTGTGGGTTTTCATAAACCACTCTATTGTGAACACCTTGCATCGGTGTGGTACATTTGTTACAATTGACGAAAGCACATTTTAATAACTTTACTACTAACTATAGTCCATAGTTTAACTTAGGAGTGTCATAGAGTTCCATTTTTTTCAACTGTACGGTTAAATACAACATATATACAAAAAAGCAATAAATTTTGAAGTACACGGTAACACAGTTACAGAACAGATTTCAAAGTTTGGTACTGGGTTACGGTTTCACAATTTCAGTTTTTTTCTTCTAGCTGCTCCAAGACACTGAAGACTAAAAGAAATATCAATATAATGATTCAGCAGTCACACTCATTCGTTAAATCCTATTTCTCTGTTATAACTCCTCCTGCTCATTTAATCCTTCTCCCACTCTTTAGGGGTATTTGGGCTACGCCCATTCTAAGTTTCTCATGTTGGAAAGGGGTATCAACAGTGGGATAGGAGGATGGAAATGGGTGATATTCGTGGGAGACTGGTCCCTCTGGGTTTCAGGACTTATCTAGCCTAGGAACCGTCTAAAGATTGTAGGTTTCTGGAAAGTAATCTTAGTGCGTGGAAACTTCTGTAGAATCTCAGATAGTGCCCTAGGTGTTCTTTAAACTTAACAGGAATAGTGTTGGTTTGGGTTTGGCAAAGCATGGTAATAAGCAATACCTAGCTGAAGCTTATGTAAAAGTAGCCTCCAGAGCAGCCTCTCAACTCTATTTGAACTCTGTCAGCCACTGATACCTTATTTTGTTACATTTCTTTTCCCCCTTTTTGTCTGGAAGGCATTGTCGATCCCCCAGTGCCAGGGGCAGGCTCATCCCTGGGAGCCATGTCCCATGTTGAAAGGGAGACTTTCACCCCTGGATGTCATGTTCCACGTAGAAGGGAGGGTATCGATTTTCCTTGCAGAATTGGGCTTAGAGAGAAAGAGGCCACATCTGAGCAACAAAAGAGATTTCCTAGAAGTAACTATTAGGCCACAGCTATAGGTAGTCTTAGCTTCTTCGCCTCAGAAATAAGTTTTATAAGATCAAGCCTCAAGATCAAGGTCTTGGCCTATTGACTTGGGAGTCCCTAATGTTTAAGACAGTTTCAGGGATTTCCCAAGTGGTTAAGTTTAATGGTTCCTTTCTCTCAAGGGACTTCTTCGCCAGTACTTTTTAGTTATCTGCCCAACATTCTCTGGGATGTATCAAGGTACTACATTAAGCTAGTCAGCATTACAAGCCCTCATTCCCATTCTGGGCACCAATTCCATGAATTTTTTTTTTTTTAATTTTTATTCTAGTAACATATATACAACATAAAATTTCCCCTTTTACCACTATCAAATACATAATTTATAGGTGGTTCAGTTGTAGAATGTTCACCTGCCACGTAGGGAGACTTGGATTCAATTCCCACCCCATGCACCACCACCCCCAAAAAAATCATATATAATTTAAGGCTATTAATTATATTTACAATGTTGTGCTGCCAATCACCACCACCTACCCAACACTGTTTTTAAAGTAAAGATTTGTTTTAAACACTATTTTCTCCAATTTTAAAGCACCATCAAATAAGTAAAAATTTAACAACTGGGGAAGGGGAGGGGGAGATGGTAGAGAAAGGCTAGAAAAGTCCCACCAACAGTATATAATTTTTAGCTACTCATCAACAGCACACAATGTTCATATAATAATCATTTTCAAGAAAAGAAAAAATAATCATTTTCTTCTTCAGGAATACAATCAACATTTGGCATAAACATACCTTAGAACATTCAGAAACTAAGTATTTGTCTAGATGACTTTTGACAACTGGAAATTAGGTAGAGCTGATATCACAGTGACTCAGTACTTTTCATAACAGCACCTACCATATCATAGGAATGCAGATATTTCTTGAATAACTGGGTAATCTCATGCTTTTGGCTTGATGTCTTCAGGACAAATAATTTCACTGGCACATCTTAATGGGGATTGGAGTTCATCTATACTTCCTGATGGATCCAATTTGTTATTTCATTTTTTCCCAATTAATCAAAATATAGATAATTAGAAGTTAAGTAGCTTCTCTGAAAAATTAGCCAGAATTTTTTACTACAGATATTGGAAAGAATGAGCTTCATGACACATGAATTAGTCAGCCAACTTCTGACTTTAAAAAATCTTTATTCCAAGAGATCTGGCATTTTTAATTGCCCTGAGTTGAATGGCCTATGGCAATCTTTTGTATTTTCAACTGACCTTCCATTTCAATGATGCTCTATGCTATATAATCTTTTTAAAGAAATTTTAAATTACAACTCACAGTTCAAATTTAATTAAACAACTGTGTTATTACCAAAGCAAATAAAAAAGGTGGAAAATGGCTGAACAGACTTCTACACAAAGCTAACACTGTATATTGTATAAACAATAAGTGCAGCACTATTATATTCTTCTCACCACCATCTTAATTGGCGTCTTTTGACCTCGACTGACTGATACCTTCCAACCTCAAAAACATAATGCATTCATTTCTTAGTGGCTACACTTAAGAACTATTTGTTGCCTGTATATTCTATAAATCAAGGTTTTTTTAAAGGTTAGCATCATTGTCAAGTCTTGTTCTTAAGGCAGTCTGTCCAGGCTATCCTCAGTCAGGTCATGGCTGTGCGACCTTGTTCCCTGACTCCCAATTCTCCTGAACGAATCTAGTTTGGCTGTCCCCCAGTCATACAGGTCATTTGAGAATTGTGAAGCAATTCACTCCCTGCAACTGTCTAGGCCAGAAGACTATTGTTTTTTATTACAAATTTTCCTCTAGTAGTAGACCTCGTATGTTCCTAGCTTCAGAGTCACAAGAAAGAGTCTCAACTCAATGTTCAGTAAGGCTTATTAGGCAATAGTATTAAACTCCCCAGGACCAGAAAAACAGAAATGACATACATGGTAGGTTCAGAACTCACGGCCATTTGTAAGTGAAGACCCCTCAAAAGCCATGTGTTTAGGAAATCATTTCTGTGAGTACCCACCACAATCCTTCAAGAGTCAATAAAACACTAAGGTTATAGCATATAATCTACAATCGGACCAAGGTCACCTGCTCTGCTCCTCATTAGCTTCCTGGCTTTGGGAAATTTGCTAAACCTCTCTGGGCAGTAGGTTCCTCATCTGTAAAAAGGAGATGATAACAATTATGCCTACTTTATATGGTTGCTCTGAGAATTAAAGGCATTACTATAAGGTGCTTACAGCAGGGTTGGGCAAACAGTTCATAAGAGTTATCTGTTATTATTTCTACGACACAGTTGTACGTACCTGATCAATCTCTCAAGGAACACAAGCTTCTTCAAAGTAGGCTCTATGCTTAATTCAGCTTTAAAGACTCCAGTGCCTCCTGCAATTGGTGGTATTTTGTGTGTGCCTACGTGCGTGTTTACTAAAGGAAAGTAAGTCTGCTCATAGACACTTGATTTTCATTTCTGGTCAATGTACACCTGACAGTGTTACCCAATGAGAAAATGAACACCAAGATGGGATTCACAAGTTTCTTTCAGAGTGCATCTTCTCACGTAGATGCTTGTGTCTAAATGTGCAAAGTACTGCTAAAACCATGTAGTGATAACTCAAGTATTTTCTTCATCTTTTTGAAAACCATCATCTTAAATTTGTAACTCAAATTCAAAACCACTTTGGCCAACTGGGAATTCAAATGGGAATACTCTCTGGAAACTTTCCACATCATTTCTGCTCTGCATTTGTAAAACCATGAAAGCTTTGTCAAATATCCCTTCTTTACACATAGTAAAGCTCAAATGACATACAAAGGAAAACTTCTGGCAATGTGGGAGAATCACTATATTTTCATTTTTAAGATTATTTTAAGGTGCATACCTTCTAGAAACTTTCTTCAAGCAACAAAAATTCTTTTTCAGGAAAGACTGATGCTCCTATCTCTTCAAAGATCAAAATTAAGCAGGCAGCATTCCCCTTGGAATTATTTAAAGGGGAGTACAAGGTGTAAAGGAAAGAATAGAACCGTAACTCTAACTATATACTAATATTATAATTCTTGTCTTGGGCTTTCATTAGTATAAGATGGGTTTTTCAAAGCAGATGGAATTCCCACTGGCAGTTTATAATGTTTCACACAGGTAGTGATGATATACTCGCAGCTACTCTGGTTTAGGGTTAATCCTACAAAAGTCTCATTTTTCAACTAACTTTAGCATCTGCACAAATTTAAATAAACCTTGTAACCTCTAAAAGCAACAACTATGGTCACTTTTTTTCCAAAGAATTGCTAAAAAAAACTTGGCTGACTTTACTAATTTCTAAATAATAAGAAAAGTTTAGTCATTGTAAACTTTTTGCTACAGAAAGTGGGAAATTATAAACTGAATTCACTGACATTTCTAAATTCTCAGTTTCAAATATAGAGCAACTTGGCCCTTCTTCCTCTCCCCACCCTACCTGCTATTCTGTACTCCACTTCCAATAAAATCTTATACTCTCTCAAGCAAAATATCATCATTTATAGACGCTTCCTATTAGTTCAGTAAACAACTTAATATTTTCTACAAATCTCTAAAAAGATTCACAAAACATTCCTCTTCTTTTCTCTTTATTACTAATTTTTAAATAAAACATAAGAAATTTTTTTAAAAGAATGGCTTCACAATGAAATGAGAATCTGTAATTAGGATGCCTCCATTTTTTTCTCCAAATAACCTAATATGCTGTGTCGACCAAAAACAAGCATTACCTGTAGTCTAATTTCTATTACTAATATCAAAGTCAGCTCTGACCATCAGCTCTGGAGCATATTATTTTGTAAATAAAGAGCCTGTTGATATGCAAACCTTCCCCAGTAAAACAATTTTTAAAAGCCACAAATTTCAAAAGCCATTAAAAGTATGAAAGACAAAATTACAGAAACTCCACATTGCTCCTTTTTAGGGGCATCAGCCATGGGAGGTTTACATACACTGCAGAACGGGGGTAGGGGTGGGGGAACTGTCTAAAAGTGCCCAGTGGAGAAGCAACAAGTCACGGGCAAGGAAGCCTCAATAAGATTTAGTGCTTAGACGAGCAGGGAGGAAGATGGCGGCTTAGTAAGACGTGCGGATCTTAGTTCCTCCTCCAGAACAGCTACTCGGGGAATAGAAACGATACAGAACAGCTCCCGGAGCCACGACAGACATCAAAAAGACAGCGTACCCCATGCTGGAACGGCTGACTGGCTGAGAGAACCCGCTCCGGTGAGATCGCCGAGGGGCGCGGGCTTCCACGGGCGGGGAGGCAAGCGGCTGGAGTCCCTCCCTTCCTCCTTCCTGGGCCAGCTGGCAGAATTGGGCAGGCGGTCCCCTCAAGCCGCGGCGGCTGGCACCCTCCCGCCACGCTTGGCACCCCAGGCCGACTAGGAAATTCAGACGGGCACTCTCCTGGGCGGCGGTGGCCGGCGACCCTCCCCGCGTTCGGACCCCTGGGCCGGCTGGCACTCTTCCAAGCCGCTTCGGCTGGGGAACCTCCCCCACGGCGAGAGTTTTCCAAAGTTAAAGGACCCACAGCACCTTTTACTGGTGGGACCCGCAGACAAACGTGTGCCACGAGCGCCACCTACTGGGCAGGATAAGAAAAACAGAACCCAGAGATTTCACAGAAAAATCTTTCAACCTGTTGGGTCCAACACCCAGGGAGATCAGACTAAATGCCCAGACGCCAGCAGAAGATAACAGATCACGCTCAGAAAACTGAAAATATGGCCCAGTCAAAGAAACAAACCAATAGTTCAAATGAGATACAGGAGCTGAGACAACTAATGCTGAATATACGAACAGAAATGGAAAACCTCTTCAAAAACGAAATCGATAAATTGAGGGAGGACATGAAGAAGACATGGGCTGAACAAAAAGAAGAAATAGAAAAACTGAAAAAACAAATCACGGAACTTATGGAAGTGAAGGATAAAATAGAAAAGATGGAAAAAACAATGGATACCTACAATGATAGATTTAAAGAGAAAGAAGATAGAATTAGTGATTTGGAGGATGGAACATCTGAATTCCAAAAAGAAACAGAAACTATCGGGAAAAGAATGGAAAAATTTGAACAGGGTATCAGGGAACTCAAGGACAATACGAACCGCACAAATATACGTGTTGTGGGTGTCCCAGAAGGAGAAGAGAAGGGAAAAGGAGGAGAAAAACTAATGGAAGAAATTATCACTGAAAATTTCCCAACTCTTATGAAAGACCTAAAATTACAGATCCAAGAAGTGCAGCGCACCCCAAAGAGATTAGACCCAAATAGGCGTTCTCCAAGACACTTACTAGTTAGAATGTCACAGGTCAAAGAGAAAGAGAGGATCTTGAAAGCAGCAAGACAAAAACAATCCATCACATACAAGGGAAACCCAATAAGACTATGTGTAGATTTCTCAGCAGAAACCATGGAAGCTAGAAGACAATGGGATGATATATTTAAATTACTAAAAGAGAAAAACTGCCAACCAAGACTCCTATATCCAGCAAAATTGTCCTTCAAAAATGAGGGAGAAATTAAAACATTCTCAGACAAAAAGTCACTGAGAGAATTTGTGAACAAGAGACCAGCTCTGCAAGAAATACTAAAGGGAGCACTAGAGTCAGATACGAAAAGACAGAAGAGAGAGGTATGGAGAAGAGTGTAGAAAGAAGGAAAGTCAGATATGATATATATAATACAAAAGGCAAAATGTCAGAGGAAAATATTATCGAAACAGTAATAACACTAAATGTTAATGGACTGAATTCCCCAATCAAAAGACATAGACTGGCAGAATGGATTAAAAAACAGGATCCTTCTATATGTTGTCTACAGGAAACATATCTTAGACCCAACGATAAACATAGGTTGAAAGTGAAAGGTTGGGAAAAGATATTTCATGCAAATAACAACCAGAAAACAACAGGAGTGGCTATACTAATATCCAACAAATTAGACTTCAAATGTAAAACAGTTAAAAGAGACAAAGAAGGACACTATACACTAATAAAAGGAACAACTAAACAAGAAGACATAACAATCATAAATATTTATGCACCGAACCAGAATGCCCCAAAATACGTGAGGAATACACTGTAAACACTGAAAAGGGAAATAAACACATATACCATAATAGTTGGAGACTTCAATTCACCACTCTCATCAATGGACAGAACATCTAGAGGATCAATAAAAAAACAGAGAATCTGAATATTACTATAAATGAGCTAGACTTAACAGACATTTATAGGACATTACATCCCACAACAGCAGGATACACCTTTTTCTCAAGTGCTCATGGATCATTCTCTAAGATAGACCATATGCCGGGTCACAAAGCAAGTCTAAACAACTTTAAAGATTGAAATCATACACAACACTTTCTCGGATCATAAAGGAATGAAGTTGGAAATCAATAATAGGTGGAGTGCCAGAAAACTCACAAATACGTGGAGGCTCAACAACACACTCTTAAACAACAAGTGGGTCAAAGAAGAAATTGCAAGAGAAATTAGTAAATACCTCGAGGCAAATGAAAATGAAAACACAACATATCAAAACTTATGGGACGCAGCAAAGGCAGTGCTAAGAAGGAAATTTATTGCCCTAAATGCCTATATCAGAAAAGAAGAAGAGGCAAAAATGCAGGAATTAACTGTCCACTTGGAAGAACTGGAGAAAGAACAGCAAACTAATCCCAAAGCAAGCAAAAGGAAAGAAATAACAAAGATTAGAGCAGAAATAAATGAAATTGAAAACATGAAATAGAGAAGATCAATAAGACCAGAAGTTGGTTCTATGAGAAAATCAATAAGATTGATGGGCCCTTAGCAAGATTGACAAAAAGAAGAAGAAAGAGGATGCAAATAAATAAGATCAGAAATGGAAGAGGAGACATATAACTACTGACCTCACAGAAATAAAGGAGGTAATAACAGGATACTATGAACAACTTTACGCTAATAAATACAACAATTTAGATGAAATGGACGGGTTCCTGGAAAGACATGAACAACCAACTTTGACTCAAGAAGACATAGATGACCTCAACAAACCAATCACAAGTAAAGAAACTGAATGAGTCATTCAAAAGCTTCCTAAAAAGAAAAGTCCAGGACCAGACGGCTTCACATGTGAATTCTATCAAACATTCCAGAAAGAATTAGTACCAACTCTCCTCAAACTCTTCAAAAAAATCAAAGTGGAGGAAAAACTACCTAATTCATTCTATGAAGCCAACATCACCCTCATACCAAAACCAGGCAAAGATATTACAAAAAAAGAAAACTACAGGCCAATCTCTCTAAGGAATACAGATGCAAAAATCCTCAATAAAATTCCAGCAAATCGTATCCAACAACACATTAAAAGAATTATACATCATGACCAAGTAGGATTCATCCCAGGTATGCAAGGATGGTTCAACATAAGAAAATCAATTAATGTAATACACCATATCAACAAATCAAAGCAGAAAAATCACATGATCATCTCAATTGATGCAGAGAAGGCATTTGACAAGATTCAACATCCTTTCCTGTTGAAAACACTTCAAAAGATAGGAATACAAGGGAATTTCCTTAAAATGATAGAGGGAATATATGAAAAACCCACAGCTAATATCATCCTCAATGGGGAAAAATTGAAAACTTTCCCCCTAAGATCAGGAACAAGACAAGGATGTCCACTATCACCACTATTATTCAACATTGTGTTGGAGGTTCTAGCCAGAGCAATTAGACAAGAAAAAGAAATACAAGGCATCAAAATTGGAAAGGAAGAAGTAAAACTATCACTGTTTGCAGACGATATGATACTATACGTCGAAAACCCGGAAAAATCCACAACAAAACTACTAGAGCTAATAAATGAGTACAGCAAAGTAGCAGGTTACAAGATCAACATTCAAAAATCTGTAGCATTTCTATACACTAGTAATGAACAAGCTGAGGGGGAAATCAAGAAACGAATCCCATTTACAATTGCAACTAAAAGAATAAAATACCTAGGAATAAATTTAACCAAAGAGACAAAAAACCTATATAAAGAAAACTACAAAAAACTGCTAAAAGAAATCACAGAAGACCTAAATAGATGGAAGGGCATACCGTGTTCATGGATTGGAAGACTAAATATAGTTAAGATGTCAATCCTACCTAAATTGATTTACAGATTCAATGCAATACCAATCAAAATCCCAACAACTTACTTTTCAGAAATAGAAAAACCAATAAGCAAATTTATCTGGAAGGGCAGGGTGCCCCGAATTGCTAAAAACATCTTGAGGAAAAAAAATGAAGCTGGAGGTCTCGCGCTGCCTGAGTTTAAGGCATATTATGAAGCCACAGTGGTCAAAACAGCATGGTATTGGCATAAAGATAGATATATCGACCAATGGAATCGAATAGAGTGCTCAGATATAGACCCTCTCATCTATGGACATGTGATCTTTGATACGGCAGTCAAGCCAACTCACCTGGGACAGAACAGTCACTTCAATAAATGGTACCTAGAGAACTGGATATCCATATGCAAAAGAATGAAAGAAGACCCATATCTCACACCCTATACAAAAGTTAACTCAAAATGGATCAAAGATCTAAACATTAGGTCTAAGACCATAAAACAGTTAGAGGAAAATGTTGGGAGATATCTTATGAAACTTACAATTGGAGGCGGTTTTATGGACCTTAAACCTAAAGCAAGAGCACTGAAGAAGGAAATAAATAAATGGGAGCTCCTCAAAATTAAACAACTTTTGTGCATCAAAGAACTTCATCAAGAAAGTAGAAAGACAGCCTACACTATGGGAGACAATATTTGGAAATGACATATCAGATAAAGGTCTAGTATCCAGAATTTATAAAGAGATTGTTCAACTCAACAACAAAAAGACAGCCAACCCAATTACAAAATGGGAAAAAGACTTGAACAGACACCTATCAGAAGAGGAAATACAAATGGCCAAAAGGCACATGAAGAGATGCTCAATGTCCCTGGCCATTAGAGAAATGCAAATCAAAACCACAATGAGATATCATCTCACACCCACCAGAATGGCCATTATCAACAAAACAGAAAATGACAAGTGCTGGAGAGGATGCGGAGAAAGAGGCACACTTATCCACTGCTGGTAGGAATGTCAAATGGTGCAACCACTGTGGAAGGTACTTTGGCGGTTCCTCAAAAAGCTGAATATAGAATTGCCATACGACCCAGCAATACCATTGCTGGGTATCTACTCAAAGGACTTAAGGGCAAAGACACAAACGAACATTTGCACACCATGTTTATAGCAGCGTTATTTACAATTGCAAAGAGATGGAAACAGCCAAAATGTCCATCAACAGACAAGTGGCTAAACAAACTGTGGTATATACATACGATGGAATATTATGCAGCTTTAAGACAGGATAAACTTATGAAGCATGTAATAACATGGATGGACCTAGAGAACATTATGCTGAGTGAGTCTAGCCAAAAACTAAAGGACAAATACTGTATGGTCCCACTGATGTGAACCGACATTCGAGAATAAACTTGGAATATGTCATTGGTAACAGAGACCATCAGGAGTTAGAAACAGGGTAAGATAATGGGTAATTGGAGCTAAAGGGATACAGACTGTGCAACAGGACTAGATACAAAAACTCAAAAATGGACAGCACAATAATACCTAATTGTAAAGTAATCATGTTAAAACACTGAATGAAGCTGCATCTGAGCTATAGGTTTTTGTTTTTGTTTTTGTCTGTCTGGTTGTTCGTTTGTCTTTTTTTTTTACTATTATTATTACTTTTTTTTTTCTCTATATTAACATTCTATATCTTTTTCTGTTGTGTTGCTAGTTCTTCTAAACCGATGCAAATGTACTAAGAAACGATGATCATGCATCTATGTGATGATGTTAAGAATTACTGATTGCATATGTAGAATGGTATGATTTCTAAAAAAAAAAAAAAAAAAAAGATTTAGTGCTTAGTCTCATTGGAAACCATGAAGGAAAGAAGGAAGTGGGTGACATATTTAAAGTGCTGAAACAGAAAAACTGCCAACCAAATATTCTATATCTGGCAAAACTGTCTCTCAAAAATGAGGGAGACAATGCACTTCCCAAAAAAAAAAAAGAGGGAGAGAATGAGACATTCCCAGATAAACAAAAGCTGAGGTATTTATCACCAAAGTGGCCCTACAAGAAATGCCAAAGGGAATTCTGCAAGTTGAAAGGGAGATAGATAATAGATGGAAGACACAGGAAGAAATAAAGATCTTCGGTGAGGGTAATGACACAGGTTAAAAAGTGCCAGTAAGTACTATTATAATTTTGTTTTTAACTCCACTTTTTACTTCCTACAGGATCTAAAATGCAAAATTCATAAAATATAATGATAAATCAGTGGTTTTGGGCTCATAACATAGATTTGTCATTTGCGACAAAACTATGTAAAGGTGAGGGGATGAAAGGGTATAGAAACAAAGTGTTTATATACTAATGAAGTTAAGTTGGCGTCAAAGTAATTGAGATTGCTATAGATTTAGGATGTTAAATTTAAGCCCCAGAGTAACTAAAAAGCAAACATCAGAGAACATACATGCTCATGCTCACAGAAACAGAAAGTTGAGTATAGGCTGCCAGGGGCAGGGAGAATGGGGAGTATGCATAATGGGTATAGGGTTTCTGTTTCAGGAAATGGGAACGTTTTAGTTGGTGGTGAGGTACTGCAACATTATGAATGTGATTAATTCCACTAAATGGCATACTCGAGAGTGGTTGAGATGGGAAAGTTTATGTTGCAGTACCTCATTTGGTGTATTTATGTTCCCACCAAAAGAAAAAAGAAAGAGAAAGAAAAGAAAGGGAAGGAAGGAAAGTGGGCAACTTTAAAAGACAATGAAAGTTAAATGCAATACGTGATTCTGAACAGGAGCCTAATAAGAGGGGTAGAAAAGGTTCAAAATGACATTTTCAAGATATATGAAAACATTAGGGTAACAGTTGTAAACTTTACATCAATGTTAAATTTCTGGAACTGGATAACTGCATTTAAGGTGATTATGTAAGTGACTATTCTTGTTCATGGGAAATGTATATGGTAGTATTAAGCATAAATTTATAAAACCAAATCATGTTCTGGGAGCATGATTTATACAACTGACACACAAATGTTCAGAAAATACATAACCAAAACAGACAAATAGACATACCGATAGATGGAAAGATAGATGAGTTGATAGAATAATGGCTAGATAACTAAAATGATATAGCAAAAGCGGCAAAATGTTAACACTGGTAAATCTGCACATCTGGGGGGATGTGGGAGATGCTGGAGTTCTCTGTATGGGGTTTGTAGTATTTTTGTAACTGTCTTGTAAATTTGGAATTATTGCAAAATTAAAAAAGTCTTTTCAAAAAGTGCTCTCATGAAGGATACTTGCCAAACTTCATATCAGGTTCACATTATTAGCAGAGGATTCTGTTAGACATTTTCTATGGAAAATCCCTATGCCCAGGGATCTTAAAGGGTCATAATTCTCATCCAGATAAAAATTGGAACACTGCTATACAAGGGTAAATTTGACTTGTTTATAAGCCAAACTTCCAGCAAATGCCTGAGCATCACCAAAAAAAAAAATTGATGTTATAAAGCAAATCATATTCTAAAGAACTGTGTTAACAAATTATCTCATTACAGGGACTTAAATAAGATAAGCACGGTCACAAATTACATAAATATCTTTACCTCTACAAAAGCATTATCTCAAAATGATAACTGACAAATGATGTAATCAACTTTTTAAGTATAGGCACTCTACAACAGAAAGACTCCTTTCTTTAAAGTATTCTTACATTTTTATATTCAAACTTTTGAAAAATTCAGTAAACCAATAGTGCTAAAACGAATATAACACTATCATCTAAATGAATATAGCTTTATTTATTATCTTAAATAAATATATATTATCCTAAAAAACATATTTATAAAAACAAAGACCAAATATATGCAAAAACTGTATTTTATAAAAAGGAAAATGATGAGGTGCAAAGTGAATTTTTATTGAACATTTAGAGAAATCTGAGTCTCAAATTAAATGTCATCTCACCCTGCTCGTGTGTGTGTGTACACATACATACACACACATCTCCAATAAAACTCCACTAACTTATAACAGGCAATTATAGTAAATTGATTGGAGTAGAGCAATGTGGTAACATAAAGAACAAAAACTATGTGAAAGTCAAACAATGCGAAAAATTAATCCTTCAGAGCTTCCATTAGTCATAAGAATCATCTTACAATAAATCTTTCTTATTTGCAATGGAGACGAGTACAGGAAGCAACAGCATTCAGATTTATTGGATATTTAATAGTATCTAATTTTATGGTACTATTTGCCCTATCCCCTCCTAATCTACTGTATAACATAATTATTTGTAATGAATTAAATGTATCAAGTTACTTTGATAATTATGAAATACCCTTAGAATAAAACTGGAGATTCTGGGTACCAGAGTTCAGCCCAGTAAGGGTGAAATCACTGCTTTGCGATTCCAAGCCTTTTCTTTTATAATCTCTTTTAACATGAATATGAAGCTAATGTCTATATTCCACAGCAAGTCAGAGATTGACTGCAAACATTATAGAAAATTACACTTTTTAATTTTTAAGTTGTGAAAATCACAGGACCACATCTTGAAAAAAAGGGTTATTATGTGCAAACAACTGGGAAATTATCCTAAAATACAAGTACCAGTAGTACAAAAATGCATGCTGTTAACTTAAACTAGCCCCCACCAACTCCCCACCCTCTTCTTCTGCCCTCACCCTACATGGGACTGGTGATATGTGTGCTCCCTTCCCACCTGTCTACTGAGGCCCCAGTTAACACAGACTGCTCTGCTTAAGTCAAAAGCAGGGCCGGCCGACTGCCGCATCCCTGAGCCATGGGCTCTAATCAGGAAAGCAGCAATCATGAGACTCAGGGTACTCCTCATGACAGCACAGCAGGCCCAGTACACAGCTGCTCCTGCACCACCCTCATGGTATCAGCTCCTCTTCAATCTGCAGCATGAGGAGCTGAACATGTATAATCAATGGAGGATCAATCTAGCACTGGCTATGAGCCTCCTAAGGGTCAGAACTTACTCCATTCAGTTCTGTAACAAGTATCTGGCTTACTGCATGGTATTTAGGTGTCCAATGTATACTTCGTGAATGAATGTATAAAAAATGTGCTGAATCCCAAAAGCTGGAAGAGCAAGAGCTTCCCAAAGGGAAAGAGGAGGGGAGAAAAAGAGAGATTTAAGAAGCAGGAGAAATTAGCCACAGTGTGAAGAGACAGTTAAGGCAACCAAAAGCAAGAGGACACAGGCCCCACCAGGACATGAGGACACTCCAGTGGGTTCTGCTGTCCCAAGCCTTGCGCGTTAGGGTGCGTCCACGTGGCTCAAAGCAGGCAGCATTGCAAACGATCATTTCTTTAACAATGCAAAAGTGAAAGGGGCCATCTGGAAGATCTAAATGCATTTTCTATCCACCTATACACTTTATATATCATTTTAAACTTAACATAATCATTACATTTCTCTTGTTTTGTGTACACGATAGGACAAGTTAGAGAAAAGAGCAACAATGTGAATACAGTTTTAAATTGTAAAAGTCAGCTTTTTTCTCAAATTTGATTTTATGCAAGAAAACAAATAAAAGTTAAAAATCATCATATTAAATATTAAACAGAATAATTTATGTTAAAACAGAAAAGCTAAAAATTGTCATACTGAATGCAATGGAAGTATAAAATAGAAGTTATAACTCCATTACACAGAGATATATATCATATACTAGGTTCACTATATGGGCAGAAAATCTCAAACTATTTTTAATTTATTGTTTATTATTTAAGGCAAGGGAAGAGGTGATGATAATGTGTTAATTTAAAAAATTCTTACCCTAGGGTTTAGCTATCTTATTTCTATCACTTATCATATATTTAAATCATGAATGAATCATTCATGAAATAAATTTTTGCCAACTACATTTCAGAGAAAGTCACAATGGTGAATCAACAGAAATCAAATATTCTGATTCCATCAAAAAAAAATTTTAAAACAACAGAAATGTATTCTCCAGGTTAATTTGTTTCTCTGAATTAATTTATTTCAAAATTAAATATATCAAAGAGTAGTCATCATTCTTCCAAATCTACGAATAAATAAGCAGAAAATGAAATTATTATATTTTATTTGGGGATATTTTTATGTTAACTGGAAAAGTCCCCTTAAGTTGTTTTTATTTTTAACTGCATTTTATATAAATCATACTTAAGTTTCAAATTCATCCATTTTAGCTTTATAACCTTTGCTTTTTTGTAGAAAATACATTCTGTATTTTATGAAGATTAGTGTCCTAATACACAATGGTGGGGGGAGGAGAAACAGTTTTGTTTTTAAAGAAAAAAAAAATTAAATGTTTTAAAATGAATTAATTTTAAAGCATGAGATTTTTAAGAACAGTCATATGTTTTTTGCACTAAAATCTTAAAAACGAACTTTCTTCAATTTGTGATTGAAATAGTGGTTAAAATCTGATTACCCATATACATCTTTCTTCCATTTCAATTGCTGAATTTTAAGTGAAAACAAAAACAATTTACAATAAAAAATAAAGCAAATTTTTTGAATTTAGAAAAAGGATGAAAAATGGAAGCTCTTTTAATGTAAAACTGCCATGGCTGGTTAGTTGAAACAATAGTGGACACATTCCCAATATCAAGATGGATATGAAAAAAAAAAGTAGCATAATATCATAAAATTTGTAGCTTACTTTGTGCCTTTTCACAGAAGTTTATCTGAAAGCCTAAAGTAAAAGAGATAAGTACCAGTTCATTTACTGTAAATCAAGCAAACCAAAATTAGAACATGACATTGCATTTTTATATTACATTTTGAATAAAACTAATTCAAGAACAGTTCAAATCACATTACTTCCACCATTACAGACACAACTTTTAACACATGGGCTTTTATAAAAACCTCAACTCTTTCAGATACATAGAGTACATATCTTTCAGATATGTACTTTACTATATAGAACTGAAATCTTGTTAAATTTTAAGTTATACTGTCTTAAACTTTATTTTCACATCTATTCAATGAAAGGAATACTTATTAGGAGAAATACTCTTGAAAGTTAAAAGTAACTTTTAAGATAGTTCTGCTAATATTTTCAATGTTTTCAACCTACAAATTCAGAATATATTACTAGGTATTTCATCAGCTCAAATCACTGACTTAGATGCTGATTACTTACTACTCATGATTCAAAAGTTTAGCAGTTCTTAAACTGTGAAACCTAAACACACTAAAGCAACATTTTCTAGTCAACTAATAACTTGAAATAATGAAACAATGTACTACTCAAGAGGTATACAAATCACTCTAGGATAAAGCCAGAGGAAAAAAAAAAATTACAATGTCCCTAGGAATGATAAGGCAAGATTGGGACTTCAAAAGTCATTGAAAGAGAGAGAGAAAAAACAAAAGTCATAGGAAGAGAACTGCTAATTCTACTTTTTTCCAAATCCAACTGACTATGGTTACAACTTATATATTCATTGTATATAGATAACAATTTTTTTGTAAAATGCATCCAGTAAAATAAACCACTTCAAAACAAAAGACTTCTCAAAATATTCTTTCACCCTCTAGTTCATTAGGTAAATATTTGGTTTTCTTAGTATTCTACATATGCCTTTATTACTGTATTGAGGACAAAAGTAGGGAAAATAAATTTAGAAAGACTATCATCCAAGTCTGTGTTTACAGAAATTCAACCAAATTTGTAGGGGAAAGGGCCAGAACTGAATGAAGGATATGTTTAACTATTTTTTTCTGAGCAGTTACCAAAATTCTTAGGGTTTTAAGGAGATAGATACACCCTATAATGTACTAAAATTGAAAAATGTGTGGTTACTTTGACACAAACACACCTTGTCCCATCACCCACTCAGCCCTGGCCCACTATTTACTATTCAGTCACAGAGAGGGCAACGCGGAGGGGAGTAGAAATGGAGAGAATTTATAGGAAAGAAGTACTGGAGGAAGTCCTGAAAGCCTGGGGTTAGACGGCACTGACACTCGTCTCTACCACCGCAGCTCAATATGCTGCCCCACCAAATGCAGAGAAACAGAATTCAGAAAGAAAAACCAGAGATCTGTAGTTCTCATAAACCTAATCTCCTAAATGCCAGTCAGCCTTCTGCCAAGCAAAATGACCCACGCACAAGTCAGAAGGAAAGGAAAAAGAATTCCTTCCTCCACTGGGAGGAGGGAAGGTAAAATTCACCTAGTACCAGAGCTGTAGAGGATAAAAACTGAAACAATTTTAAGATAATAGTTACTCTTCTCTTTTTAGCTCTGATGTGAGTACTACTAAATAGCAACACACAAAAAAACAGGTGAAGAGGTGAATAAAATAAGAATATGAATGCGGAAAGGAGCAAGAAAAAAAAATTTTTAAAGTGTATGCAACTGAGAATGGTAGAACGTCCCAAATTACAGCTCTAACACATTAGAGGCTAAATCCAGCTCAAATGCTAAAAACTACTCATAACATGAAGCCCTACAATCAGTGCAAGTAGCTAAAAAGCAGAGCGTGGGAGGGGCCAATGAAATTCTCAATTTTGTAATTAGGGACGAAGTGACCAGGTGAATGGCTTCAGACTCCTCATACAAAGTTCCTTTCTCTGTATTATTCACATTCAGAAAAGACCAGGTAATTGACCCAAAGTCCAATGGCAAGCAGGAGCTAAATTAATTGGAACATAAAAAATTCAAAATTTCTTTGGCAATTTAGTGATTTTTTAAATTATGTAAAAAGCCATTTTAGCTAAGTCATTCCATACCTCTAATACATATATATTAAAAAACCACAAGGGTCAGAAACTTAGCGCATACACTTAGGATTTTGTTTTCCTTCAAATGGCAGATCTGAGAAAGTACCAAACAGCTCTCCACAGCTCACTGAACCTGGGTGGGGGGTTGGACCACCAACGATCATGGATGGAAAGAGAAAGATGACAGAAGAACACCAGTGAAGGCTTCCAATAGTCTGAGTTTTACAAAAAGCAAGTTCATGACTATGCTACAGTGTCTGTTAATATTCACTCACATATCTTCAATTTCTGAGCTCTGCTTCTCTGGGAGTACTAGATCTGAAAGTCGAATCTGAAGCCCTACAATCTTTAGCCCTGCAAGTGGCTAAAAAGCAGAGTGTGGGAGGGGCCAATGAAATCTTCAATTTTGTAATTAGGGACAAAGTAACCAGGTGAATGGCTAGTTGATCAAAACTAGTTGATCAAAACTCACTAGTTGATCAAAACTCACTCTTTTTTATCTTGGTGAGTCAGTAATACCCTGGGACTTAATTTTATTCAGTCTTCCACTTCAATTTTCCTAAGTCAGGTGGAAGAAAATTGCAATCTTTTTAATTTTACCTGGCTTTAGACCAGTTTAATTGAATCTTAGACCTTAAGAATCAATATTGAGGTATTTAGAAGCTTTGAAGTTAGTAAGCTTCAAAAGAAATAAAGCTGTTGGTTTTTTCCCCTCCCTTCTTCTCTTTGGGTCTCTCCCACCCTCCTTCTCCTGAGCCCTCTTACCCACATTTTACCCCTCTTTCGTTAAGATCCCTTAACTGGCTATAACTTGAAACCTACAATTTTATTGTATTTACCAAATAAAGTGAGATAGTCCACATTAGTTTAAAAGTGCTTTAAGATCTATGTAAATGTTAACAAAAGGCAAAACAATATTTAATACAATAAAACCCAAAACCAAAAAGTGTAAGGGAACAGGGTTCTAGTTCCAGCTATGAAACAAGTTATTTCACTGGAGCCACAGTTTCCTCATTTATACATAAAACAGAAATAACATCAAGTAATCTTATCTTACAGCATGAAACAATGTTTCTAAACCTCAATTTGCCTGTGTAATGGCCTTTGTGGGATTTTGCAGCTATCACTTCTCCCATTCCTTTGGGTTGTTGCTGCGTATACCAGGGAAGGTGAATGGAAGGGGCATAATTGGTTTCCCACCTCCGCAGTAGTTCTGTATGCTTCCCTGGACATTCTGAATTTCTGCACTGCTGAAAATGGATGGTGAACTGCAGTATGAACCCATAATAATACAAAGAAAGTCAGAGCTACCTTACGGTTCATGCCCACAGACTATGCTAGCCAATGTTCCTTCTGCCATGAGCATGAAGAGTTTAGCTGTTTGGCACTTCCAGTTTCTACACCAAAATTGTGACATGTCTAATTATTGTGGTATGCTTTGAAATATATTCCTTTTTGGTATATATGTCATTTTATACAGTTTAAAAAAGAGCAAGTTACTGCACACAGCCGCCTACATGAGAACAGCCATCAAAGGTCAAAGCCCCTGCTCACTCCAACTCTCCCTCGCCTGAACCAAATCTCAGGAAAGTCGGCTGAAATCTCATCGCAACCTAAATCTTGTCGGACTCTGACAAACTTTGTAAGCTGCCCTCTTGGTATGCCCCTTCTTTATCCTCTCTTGGTTTTTGGGCAAGACTTAACTGGCCACCACTGGGAAACCTCATTCCTTTAATAAGTACCTAATCAAACTCACAACTAATTTAAAACAAAAACACTGTGGCATGTGCCTTAAACTGCAAAGTTATCTACAGTGCATCACTGTGGCTCTAACATCTAAGGATTTATCTAAACTTGCCCTAGATTTGTATTTTCATTGATCCTGGAGTAAGTTCCACAGACACACTTCCTGCTATGTTTTAGCTGCATTTTCTTTCATTTTCCCTACTTTTCTCTCCCTTCTCAAAATTAAAAGGGACCTGCCCTAATTTAGTAATTTCACAGTTTGCATCATCCAAAACCATTCATGATTTTTAATAAATAATAATCAAAGCATTTCCACATTTTTTAGTCAGGGACCTAGTTAGTCCTCACAGGTCAGCTCTTTTTCCTCCCAGTAGCCACTGATTCCCTTATTTACTCTTTAATTATATAACTAAATACCATATTATTACCTCAAGCATGTTCAATGAAGTTTAGTATACATAATTCGTAGCACTATGTGACCTTGGGCAAGTACCTAATCTATATTAGTCTCAGTTTCCTCATCTGTAAAAGAAAATAATAATACCCAAATGTGATTTGGAAGATTGAATGAAATAATACATCTGAAATGTCCATCACTGAGCCTGGGATGGAGAGGTACACAGTCGAAGTTGTTACCATCACAGCCACCATTATTCCCACTGTCTGCCTCAGGTGAGCAATGACTGGGGAGCCTCCCCCACCTCTCTGGGTCCCCAGACCAGCATATCTACAAAAAAAAAAAAAAAAAAGCAGTCTCTTGCCTTTTGTATTCCGTCACCTGGAGGAGTTGAAAGAAAAGGAGTCCAGGCAGCAGTGGGGATCTCAACCCCAATCTATGCTGCTTCCATAGCCCTGCCTGGACACAGCCTGGTGGACTGAGGATTCCAGCAACCCTCAAAAGGTAGGTACTTCCCCCTACCTAGCCCAGATCCCAAGGGATGTCAGCAAATACATCAGCTTATGTTTTGTTTTTTTTTTTTAGCAAAGCCAGGCAATCAATAGGCATCGCTACATCAAGTATATCAGAGATATGGTTGGCGAAACTCTTCTTGTATCCTTTTGTTTTGTTTTCGTGGTTTTGGGTAAGAGGAAATAAAATACAGCTTGAAAAGGCTACTGTAGCATCCAAGCTGATCATCTTTCCCTGTGGTAGGGACTGAATCAAGCTATTTATGATGCCACTGATTTCTTCTTTCAACAGGCCCATCTTGATCCTTAACTGCTGGCCAATGCTCCCTTCCACCCCATAACAGTTCGGCCAATCTTGGTTCTGCCTCAGGTGAGCAATGACTGGGGAGCCTCCCCCACCTCTCTGGCTCCTGCCCTTGCAACCTTTATATAAATACACACTCACACACACACACACACACACACACACACACACACACACACAATAACCACATTTAGAGTGTAAAGACAAACATAGACTTTCAGGAGTTAGGAGGAAAATGCTGGAAGCCAACCCATGCCCACTAGAAGGGATAGAAATTGCTTAAATAGCCAAGATGCCATATTTAGCCAGAAAGGCAACATAACCTACATAGTTAACTTATGCTAAATAAGTTCCATTTCTATATTAAGTATACTGCTGAAACCATCTATTGCCTTAAAATTTTACATGGCCTCCTTGGTCAACGCCTAATTGGGAATCATCTATTTATTTGGAGAGTCCTGCTCTAAATGCCTCCTGATTTAAAATGCCAGAGTAAACCTTCCAGCAAGTTTAGAAGTCCAGAACATAACGGGGAGCATCAGGAAGCACCAAGGCTCCAATACCAGCCAAAAGGTGGCTGGTTGCTTAGAGCTTCCACCCCCGACTAAAACCTTCTAATCCTCAATCTGCACCACTTCTGGCAAAGATTCTCTTCTCAGTCCTGAACGAATGTAATCACTTAGAGAGACCTCTGAAAGTCAGTGTGATCCCAGGTAGTACAGAAGTAAAAAAAAAGCAAAGGCTACCAGCCATATACAGGCTGCATTAAAGCTCACCTTCTAGAGCAAATTACTAAACTTAAATGCCAATTCCCTAATCTGTGAAAGAGAACCATACCCACTCATACTTAACAGGTGGTTGTGAGCATCAAACTATAACAATGGTGAAAGGAACTTAAGAGTTTGTGTTGTTAGTTATCCTTCCCTTTTAAGCCTCAATGAAAGTTTCTCAGGTTGTAGAATTTGGCCTCTAGTGGACAGAGGTGGAGACTGCAAAAAAGACTGACCTAGATTATGTCTGATGCAGTCAATTCAGGATTAACTAATAAACCATCTTAATCAAGTTTCAACATGCATACACTTTGATAAGGTAGCAGAAACCATGAGAAACTAAGTATCCTACAAGGGAGATGTTCTACATTTTAAAATTTACTATCTAGGGTGCTCTCATCTTTAGGTGAACATATATATAAATACAATATGTGTTTTGCGGGAGGGATTAATTTGCTGAGCTGGATTTGTATCACACTATGTCAAATAAATGATAAAATAAATAGTATTCTTCCCATTGTAACACACTTGGAAAAGCAAGAAATTCTGGGCTTGGGACCCTCCACTGTCCCCACAATCCACTTCTGTAAAAATCAAGAAAAACGCATTCTCCTATGGTTCTTAAAAATCACAGACTAAAATATAAAATTAAATAAATAGCCCTATCTAATCACAAGTAGGGAATTTCATATATTTATTCTATATAATATACATATATATTCCATTATTATTTGGAGATAAAAAACAGATCAGCATATTGACTTTAAATCTTTCTTCACTTTTTCTTAATAGATACACTTTGTTACATTTTAAAATGTTGTGTGTTTTGTTAAATGTAGAAACAAGCTATCATCTTTTTACTAAAGTTGATATTTACAAAATGTTCAACTGAAGACAAACTGGTGAGGATTGGACTAATCTAGAAGTTTTCTGTTATTAATCTATATTTGAGACCTCAGAAGAAAAGGAAAACACTGATCCTATTGTCTAGATCTACTTGCAAATTAAGACAATCAATGGCAACCTACAACATACACTTTATAAATATTTCCTGTAACAAGTGTGTGTAAATGTCCCAGTATTTTTCAGAATCACTCACAGATTCTAACTATTCTAACCATCTTTTTTTTTAAATTCTACCTAACATATTTCTAACCTACCTGGGCAAGGCCTAAAGAAAAGTTTTATTTTTCTTTGCTTAACATCCTCTATAATGCATTTCACTTTGTTTTTAATAAGATCTTTAAACTATATTACATTTTAAGTGACTAGTAACTAAAGGAAAAATAACCGTGTTTAGTAACAATCCTTATTTACATATAGATATTTTACAATTTTCAAAGCACTTCCACAAGCCATAATTGAATGGAATCTAACGACAATACTGTAAGGAAGGTATTATCCCTATTTTAACCAATGAGAAAGTCAGAGCTCAGAAAAGTTACATAACTTCCCCGTCGTCACAGAGCTTGTATATAGCAGTGCAGTCATTTGAACTCAGTGCTTCTGGGTCCAAACGCCACTTCAACACCATTTGTTTCCTAAACACACACCAATCTTCATCCTGCAGAGGTAGTTTCACTACAGAAGCTGTTGAACTCTCAGTTAACTGGCAAGTTCTAGTAACCAGAATATTCTATGCTCCAACATACCAGCAGTGATACCATCTAAAACCCTCTGTTATCCATAAACCCTGCTTTCCTGAGACTAAGCTATTCAGTAAAGTGGGATCTGCTTCGCTTCACCCGGTTCACTCTAACCTGGCTAAATTCAATGGACTTTTTATGTGCCACATTAGAAAACCCAAGCCATCACTAAGAAGGTTCTTCAATGTTAATAAGTCAATCCCACCTTCATTTAAGTTTACTGAAATTTCTTGGGCAACAGAACCATACAGTTGCACAGCTATACACTAATGTGCAAGAAATCTCCCTGTCAAGTTTACCTGTGTTGACAAATTACTGATGAAACGTTAAGAATAAAAGCGTATCTCACAGTAGTTCAAGTGAGGATTTCTTTTCTCCCCAAGTTGAGAACTCATCCTAATAAAACCATTTACCTGACTTGGCAAACAGATCTACACTTTGCTACACTTTTCAGTCACCCAAGAACCAGTGTAAATACCACTCAACTTGAAACAGTGGGTATGTTTGTGAATAGGTATAGGAGAAAATGAGTTAGAATGTGTGAAAATTCAATAACAAAATCACCAGCTATTCCCCAATAACTCAGAGGCAATGGAAAGAATGCTAAAAGAAAAGAATGGCCCAATTAGAAGCCACACCTATCAGTACAAAAATTTAACTGAAGTCCATCGATGACTATTACAAAGTAGTCCTTACTTTAACATCCCTACAATTCCTATTCCATCGTCCCTTCCCACCCCAAATAACTAGGTATAGCATACTAATAGCTAGATTTCGATTTCATATCATTCAAACTTATCATCTGAGAATCCTCAGATCCAGAAAAGACAGACAACCTGGAGCTTGAAGTGGGAGAAATTCCTACCTATATTTGGAAAGGAAATGTTCAATAATGAAAATATGGCAAAATCAACAGGGGTAGGACCCAATGATAATGAGCTAAAGAAACTGCGTGTAGATAATGAGGGGTTAGGGACTCATCTATTAATAGTAAAAGAGACTATTAATGAGACCATTACAAAAATAGTATTGTTGCCATTAACGATGATGACGGCTAACAATTATTGTCTCTTACATTAACATTTACTGTCTCCTTACAATAAGCCAATGCTTTACAGATATTCTCACTGTACTTTTAAGGCAGAATTATTCCCACTTTGCAAATGAGCAACTGAGGCTGGGAGAGGCTAAATAACTTGCCCAAGGTCACAAAAGCCTGAAGTCATGGTGAGGAGCTTCAAACCCAGCACTGCAGAGCTCCGGCTCTTAAGCTTCGCGCTATGAACCACACGTTTCCAACTTGAACCCTTCTTGGTGCCCAAACTTCAAATCATGAAAATATGTACAGTAGTCATCACACAAGAGGGCTTCCAGTGTCTGCTTAATGAAATGCATTCCATGCATCCACCACTGAATCCTGCTGTTCGAAAGACTATGGTCATTAACAACTTCCAGGAAGGCAGTTTTTGAGGTGGCAAGTTGAAGCAGATTGGGGAAGAGGAGGTGGCAGTACACCAACACCTCCTAGGGACCACCCTCTTTGAAATCTGATCTAAAGATAAGAAAAGCTTTTTGGTAGATGAAATGTGGGAGGTTTTCCAGTTTAAAATAGGCTTCACTTGTTAGAAAGTTTGGTTTACTGGGTATCAAAACACAGAAGTGAGGGAGAAGAATGGAGAACATCGGAATAATTTTCAACCACAACTTCTTTTATTGAGTTCCTAGAATACTCCAAGCTCTTTCCACTTCGGAACTTCCCATACTCTGTTCCCTCTTCCAAGGTCCTTCTTCTGATAGAAGAGGGTCAGTTCTCCAAACAGGCCTTCCCTGACCATCTTGTCAGAGCAGTCCACTCTCCACTCTATTATCCCCCACCACAAAATCCAGTTTGTTACTTTCATAACACTCTTCTCAATTTGTAATTTTTTCCTTTACTTGTATGTAAACTTACATGTACCATCCTTGCAGGAGGGTAAGCTCCATCAGGAATGAAACTGATTCTCTCTCCTGTGTATACTGAGCACAAGAGTACTAGGTCTCGCACTTAGTTGATGCCAATAATTTTTTTTTAACAAAAAATAAATTTATACAGTTTTATTCAAACTGTCAGCTCTCTTCTTCCCCACCTCCCCATCAAAATAACCTGCATTATTTCTATAAGTTTTATAAGTGACCCATTTGGGACAAGCAATACAATCCTAAATTGTCATTTTGCTATTTTATTTCTCCTATCACCACCACCAACTAGACTGAGACTGTACAGCTATGAGACGAGGAAATGCATCCTGTACTTCACTCCATCTGTGTACTATGCTATTCTGTACAATACAGTGGGTATCCAATAACTAATTTGATTTGAATTATCTTAAGGCCTGCACAAAAAGTGTCCTCTGAGCTCTGACATCATCCTGTCTATATATCTATCATTGTTCTTTATAGTTACTAAGATTATCTCATTGGGAGAGAAGCAAGGATATAAGGAGGAATAAAATCCTGTGTCTGCTTCCTGAATCACAGGCACATCATAAACACAACATATTCAAAAAATATCTGTTGAACCAAACGAGACACGGGGTTGACTGACCAAGGAGTCCTTTAGGAAGAGCTTAATCAAATCGTAACCACGGTCATGTGACCATTCAGGGTCCCCTTGACTGATTCTGCTAATAATTCAACATAAGCAATTTGCTAAAGTTGTTAAGAGATTCCTGAGACTCTTAAAAACAACGCTTCTACTCCAAATACCCCCAGTAACCTTGAGGAAATGGTCCCTATCGGGCAGGGGACTGGAGTGTATTTTCACATCACCCCCCGTCAAGGGCCATACAGAGCTAATAGGCCTTCCCCGTGGGGAAAGCCATTAATTAGGAAAGCTGCCTCAGATGGCCAGACACAACACAGTACCATTTTGACCCCAGCCTTCCCATTTCCTGTACCTCTCCATTTCAACCAAATTCACTCTTCACCCCCCCTCCCCGTCCCCATGCATGCAATATGCAATGCTAACACAGAAATCCCTGGCCCGGAACAAACTGCCTCTCCCAGACGAATGTCGGGATCACTCCCTTACAGGTGGCACAGGCCTGGGCAACCCCCGGCCCCTCCCTGCGCACAGAAACCCTGCAAAAGTTTGGAAACGCTAGTTCCAACAGGACCGCGGGGACCCGAGGTCAAGCCAGGCGTCCAGGTCCGGCTGCGCCCGGGAAGAACCAAGATGGCCCTGCGCGGGGCCCCAATGCGGCGGCGGGAGCCGGGCCGGGGCCCAGGGGCCAAGGGCCGCCGCCTACCTGCGCGCAGAGCGAGGCCCGTCTGCGCGCCCCGGAAACCCGGCCCGGCGGGGCCAGGTGGGCGCCGACCGCCGCGGGGGCGGCCGCGGGGGCGGTCCCGGGCCAGGTGGGCCCCGCGAGCCGGCGGGGAGCCGGACTGGCCGAGCGCGGGTGGAGGCCGCAGCCGGGGCCTGCTGGGCCCGAGCCGGGTTCCAGGCCGGCCCGCAGGCAGCCGGGAGCGGGCTGGGAAGCCGTCGGCGAAGGAGGGCGGGAGGGAAGGAGGCGGGCGGGAGGCTCCGCGGCTTCCTCAGCCCCGTCCGGGGTCGAACGCCGGGACAGGCCGCGACGGCGCCGACGGCCGCGCGGGGGGCCGGGGTCTCGGCGCGGCCGCGTTCCTTACCCTGCATGCTGCTGACGGCCGGGTGGCCCGGCGCGGGGGACCCCACCGGGCCCGGGGTGCCGCTGCCGCTGCCGCCCCCGGACCCGCCGCCGCCGCTGGCGCTCGGAGCCGCCATTGTTGGGAGTGAGGAGCCGAGCGGCGCCGCGGCGGCTGCAATGCAGCAAGCTCGGCCTCTCCACGGCCGAGGGGCGCGGCCGGCCCGCCAGGCCCCGCCCCCGACACGCCCCCGACACGCCCCCAAGCGGAGCCAGCCCCCGGCGCTGGGCAACTGACCCGCGCGGTTCTGGCTGGAGTATCCCACCCGAGCGGCGGGCGGGCTGGCGGGGGTCCTCGACTGAGGCTGCGGACCCCCGGAGCCTGAAGCGTTTTGCGGAATTATGTGTATGCAGTTTGGGAGAAGCTGGGGAGAGAGTTCAGACCTTTCATCATTCCCACAGAAGTCTGTGACCCCAAAAGTTTGAGAACCCCCTTCTTGGAACTTCAGAATGCAATATCAGAATGGCAAAGCTGAAAGGAATTCCTAGATCGTGCTTCTTGTCCATTCTGACACTGCTCTATCAGAGGGGACTTGGTTACAGCTGCGTGTCCAGTCTGGAGCTTCCGTTAGGCCCTGCCAGATACCCCAATCCTCTACATTGCCCTGGAGGGTCGGTCATAAGCTGTGCTTCTCACCCCAAATCTAAAGAATCAGAATCTATATTTTAATAATATCTCAAGGGATTTGTATGCACGTTAAATTAGAGAAGCACTATCTCAAGCACCCAACAATCCCAAGCCTCTCAAAATGTACTGTGTGACCATTTCCCCCAAACACACAACAGCCTCCGGCTCCCCATTGTTCCTAGCCATAATCATTATACATGACATTAAAAAAAAAACTACCCCCACCCCCACCCCACCCCCAAAATCAGGTTTCTTCCAAAAGCAAAAGGTTTTGTTTTTAGGAGGCAGCAGCTAGGGTTTTGTGGACCAACAGAAATGTAATTGGGGAGCTGAGACAAGGGTTTCTGAGCATAGGTATAATCCCTATAATTGAATGACCTTTACTGCATCCAGAGTTGTCTATACCATGGAGGTGGATATTCCTTTCCTTTTGGAAGCATTATGTATCTCTACCAGGATCTCCTTGAAATTCTTTCCACCCAATTCTTACATGATGCTGGAATCTCCCCATAGCCTGTTGGAAACGTGTTCCAGGTTAAAATTTCCTTGTCTTCTTGCTCCAAACCCCAACTTGGGCCATCACCTTAATTGCTCAGATCCTAACAGTGCTTAGCAGTAGTTTATGGGAAGTGAACTAGAGAGGCAATATAGCCAAATTAAGGTGAGAGCAGGTAGGTGCACCGAAGTGGAGAGCCTGATGCCTTCCGATCTGTCAGAACTCTCCTTCGAGGGCTAGGCTGACTGTGCAATATCTCCAATTCTGGGTCTGTATAAACATCACCAAACCCCCTTCTGAGGATCAGTAGCCCATCTGCTCTTGATGATCCTACAGCATACTGAGAGTGGTGTCCTTGAAAAAGAATCTTACCAGAGACCAAAAGGCAAGGTACCCATCTGGACTGCAGCCGAGAAAATGTTAGATATTCCATCTTCATTTTCTGCAGAATGCTCCTGGGAAGAGAAACAGCAAATGACAAAGGAAAGGAAAGGCTGTGGCTCCCTAACACTCTTTGCTTTTAAAATTTTCTTTTCTTTGGGGTTTATATGTTAATGCTGGGAGGAGTTAGTATCAAAAAACATGCAAAAGATGAGAGGTTACCAGGAGTAGGGAATGGGGAATTAGTGCTTAATGGGTACAGAGTCTCTGTTTGGGATGATAAAAAATTTGGGAACTAAGGCGATGTGATGGTGGCTCAGCGGCAGAATTCTTGCCTGCCATGTCAGAGGGCTGAGTTCAATTCCCAGTGCCTGCCCTTGCAAAAAAAAAAAAAAAGAAAGAAGGAGAGAAAATACAAAAAATAGAAAATGTGGGAACTAGAAAGTGGGGATGGTTGTGCAACATTGTGAATGTAATTACTTCCACCGTACACTTAAAAGTGGTTAAATTTCATCACACACACACACTCCAGAAAAGAAAAAGAAAACAAACTTCCAGTGGTTAAAAAATACAAATTCTGGGGCGGGCCGCGGTGGCTCAGCGGGCAAAGTGCTTGCCTGCTATGCCGGAGGACCTCGGTTCGATTCCCGGCCCCACCCCATGTAACAAAAACGGAGAAACAGAATACAATAAAACAAGAAAATGTTTAAAAATGTTTCCCTTTCTTCCTTCCTTCCTTCCTTCTATCCTTCCTTCCTTCTCTCTGTCTTTCCTTTAAAAAAAAAAAAAAAAAAAAAAAATACAAATTCTGAAAAATAGAAAAAACTCTCCACAATACAACAGCTTTGCATGTGGCTTTGCTTGGCCACCTTTACATAGTAGGAAAGACATCAACAGTTCCCTAGTTTGCTAGCAAATGTCCCAGATGTAGTGTCCTGTATTCACCATGCTCTAGATGCTAAACACCAAACAAATTCTGTTGGAGCAATTTCTGACACTTTATTTCAGTACCTGCCATGAGGGCTCCCACCTGGTTCCTATAACAGAAACATCGCTGCTGGGTCTGTAGGTGCCATCTCATTTGTTTCCAGTTCCTTAAAGATTGTAGTGCTGCCAAGAAATGGTTTGGAGGAGTTTTAGTTTCCCCATCCCCCAAAACATCATTAGCACCTGTGCTGGTTTGAAAGGATTTATGTACCCTTGAAAAGTCATGTTTTAATCCTAATCAATCTTCTGGAAGCAACCATTTCTTTTAATCCCTATCCAATAACATAGGCTGGAAACTTGATTAGGTTATCTCCATGGAGATATGATCAATCAAGTGTGGGTATTAAACTTGATTAGATGGAAATGTGTCTCTACCCATTCTAGGTGTGTCTTGATTACTTTACTGGACTCCTTTAAAAGAGGAAGAATTTTGGGGAAAGATTCAGAATGACATAGCCACAAGAAGCAGAGTTCACCAGCCACCGACCTTTGGAGATGAAGGAGAACTCCCCCGGAGGAGCTTCATGAAACAAGAAGCCTGGAGAGGAAGCGAGCAGACATTGCCATGTTCACCATGTTCCTTTCCAGCTGAGAGAGAAACCCTGAACATCATCGGCCTTCTTAAACTAAGCTATCTTTCCCTCTTAGATCGGACATTTCTATAGACTTGCTTTAATTTGGACATTTCCATGGACTAAAAACTGGAAACCTACAAGTTATTAAATTTCCCTTTATAAAAGCCATTCTGTTTCTGGTATGTTGCATTCTGGCAGCTAGCAAACTAGAACAGCTTCCCACCTCCATCCTTTGATATGGACAATTGATACATTCACAGTCTTATATACAGTGCTGCAAGTCCCCTTTTCAAATTTTATACACACGCACATATTTCTTTAATAGAAATTCTAGAAGCAATATTAAAGATTAGGAAACTACTAGCAAATAAAAATTTTTTAAATATACATTTTCTACTATTGCTTTAGGTCATGTATAGGTCACATTATGATTGGTCAAAAGGAGCTTATTCAAGTAATAAAAATATTTTTTAAAAATGAATGTAAATGAGAAAATCATATGACAAATAAACCCATCGGAAAACATTCCACATAGCAAATTCATTAAGGAACATCAAATTAAAATAGCAATATATAAATACTTAGGCTTTGTTTAATAATACCTGATGCTGGTAGATTTGTGATAAAACTGATGTAGACTTGCTTTGTTGCTGTCGTTGTAAACTGGTGGGGCTCTTTTGTAAATCTGTTTGGCAACGATTTCAAGGGGCATAAAAATGACCACAATCTTTAAGCCAATATTCTCCAAATATAATGATAGGAAAACTGTAAATGTGTTTGCATGACAACCTCAGACAATCTCTACACAAAAATCTTGCCCATTTCAAAAGGTAGTTGAGTATTATTGGATTAAGGACACCAACCAGTCTTCCTGGATTCAAATCCTAGCTATGTGACTTGAGTATCATTCTGTGCCTCAATTTCCATTTCTGTAAAATAAGGATAATAACCGTGCCTACCTTTAAAAAAAAAAATAGTGCCTTTGAGTATTAAACGGGTTAAAGTGCTCACAAGAGTGTCTGACATCCAGTAAGCGCTATATAAATGTATCTATTATTTTTATCATCAGCATCACACCCAATTAATGTGAAATCCTTTCTTCCAGTTGCTCAGATCAAAATCAGAGGGCTCATTCTTTATTCTTCATTCTATTATACCTTATATTCAATCTATGATTAAATCCTCCTGACTGTACCTTTAAAATAGATTGCGAATAAAATGTATCATGAATAAAACTACTTCTCACCCATTTCAGGTCTACTACCCTAGTCCAAGCCCCCCTCAACCCTCCTCTGGGTGCTGGCATGACCTCCCAGCTGACTCCCTTGCTTCTGTCCCGACCTCTAGGGTCTGGTCTCAACACAAGTCCCAGAGAGGTCTTCAAACTAGAAATCAGATCACTGCTCCTTGACTCAAAGAGGTCTGGTGGTTCCCTGCCTGGCATCAGCCCACTTCTAACAGAGCCTAGAGGAAGGGACCCCTTTGACCTTTCTGCCTCCATCTCCTGCTGCTCTCCTTCTCACTCGTTGCTTTTTAGCCATACTGTATTCACAACTGTTCCCCCAACACGCTCCCACCCCAGCCTTTCCGCTGTTGGGAATACACTAATCTCCCGTCTACACAACCCAGGGGACTTTTATCTGTTATGGTTGACTTCCCAGCACGTACAACTGGGCCTGGGGTTAATAGTTGAAAATGTTGTAAGTGTCTGACAACAGGGAAATGTTTACATAAATATGGTGCAAACTCATGATTTTGTAGCCATTTAAAAATTATAAACCTTTAAACCCTATGAATGAATGAAGAGGAGAAAATGTCCTCAACAAGATACACATAAAATTGTTAATAAATTCCAAAATACGTGTGCTGGTTTGAATCCGTTATGTACCCCCAGAAAATCCCTGTTCTTTTAATCCATCTCTGTGGATGCAGATTGGGTGGGACCTTTTGATTAGGTTGTTTCCATGGAGATACGATCCTGCCCATTTAAGGTAGGTCTTAATCCTCTTACTGGAGTCCTTTAAGAGAGACATTTTAGAGACAGCTATGGAAATCAAAAGAACACAGATACTTGGAGACAGAAAATGTCCCGGGAGATGCTAAACTAAGGGATGTAATCCATAGTTTGCCCTGGAGAAGCTAAAAGAGGACCCACAGGCGATTAGAGAAATGCCCCAGAGATGCCAAGAGAAGACCTGCAGGACACAGAGAGGAAGCCACTGGAATCAGAAGCTGAAGGCAATGAACTTGGAGCAAGGACCAGCAGACGCCAGCCACGTGCCTTTCCAACTGACAGAGGTGTTTCAAATGCCCCTGGCTTTCTTCAGAATCCAGGTATCATGTTGTTGATGCCTTAATTGAGACATTTTCATGGCCTTAGAATTGTACATTTGTAACCTAATAAATCACCTTTGTAAAAGGTGATTTGTAAAATCCTTTCCTGGTATATTGCATTCCAGTAGCTTTAGCAAAACAAAACAATATGAAATAAAGTAATTACCCCCGCTCACCCAAAGATGTCAAGAAAAATTAATGTTAGCAGGCTTGGTAATTTGCAACCTGCCTACCACAATGACTTTTAGTGATTTTGGCTACTACCCTGCTGTTATTTAAGCAAAACTGTTGTTAAACGTTTAAAGGCTTTTTCATCTTCTATAATAATATCATCCAGGCATTTATTAAATAGGTATATTAGTGATAAAAATGAGTCTGAAGGAGCAATAACTTTGGATTATACTTTGATCTGATAAAACTCTTGTGATTACTTATCTGAAAAAGGCAATAAAAATAGGAAAAATTTATCTTCATAATTATGAAGGCCATGAGCTACAAATTTTATTATCTTGGAGAAAAACATTGTGCTGGTTTGAATCTGTCATGTACTCAAGAAAGGCCATGCTCTTTAATCCTCATTCAGTATCTCTGGGCAGGATCTTTCTGGTTGTTTCTATGGAGATATGACCCACCCAATTGCAAGTGGTAACTTTTGAATAGATGGTTTCCATGGAGATGTGTCTCCACCCATTCAAGGTAGGGCCACTTACCAGAGCCCTTTAAAAGGGAACCATTTTGGAAAGTGCCAACAGAGTCACCACAGCCAGAGACCTTTGGAGACAAAAGAAAATGCCCCCGGAGAAGCCATTGAAGAAGCTGGGAGAGAAAGCTAGCAGATATCACCATGTGCCTTTCCAGCTGACAGAGGTGTTTCAGATGGCATTAGCTTTTCTTGAGTGAAGGCAACCTCTTGTTGGTACCTTAATTTGGACATTTTTATAGACTTGCCTTAATTGGGACATTTTTATGGCCTTAGAACTGTAAACTTGCAACTTAATAAATTCTCTTTATAAAAGTCATTCCATTTCTGGTATATTGTATTCTGACAGCTTCACAAACTAAATCAACCACTTATATAATTAAAAGTAAAAAAAAAAAAAAAACTTAATTTTAAACTAAGTAAATATAAGCTGTGATTAGAATTATGTAAACTAGTGGTTCTGAACCCATTGAAATCACCAATGGACGTTTTGATGATTTTTGTAAATTTTGAAGGCCAGGTCTCTCTCCCCCCAGGGAATCTGCTTTTGTAGGTCTTAATGGAGTTTAGGCTTCTGTGTTGAGCTTAGTGGCAATTTCTATATACAACTAGGGATAAGAACCACTAATGCTAATGCAATATGGCTGCATATGGGCAAAAATTAGAATGGACCATGATCTTTGTAAAGTGATGAAACTGTGAGCTTTAAAAAATTTTTTAAATGTCCATATTTTTCTTATGCATTTTGGCTTGAGGTTTAAAGTGAATTGTGTATTGGGTACAGAGCTCCTGTTTGGGGTGATGGAAGAGTTTTGGTAATGGATGGTGGTGATGGTAGTGGAGTATTGCTAATGTATACACCACTGAATTGTATACTTGAAAGTGGCTAAAATGGGAAACATTATTTGTATATATGTGACCACAATACATTTTTTTAAATATTTAAATTTCAGTTAAAAAAATAAGTTGTGTACCCTATCCAATATTATTGACAGCCTCTTCCAACATGTAAAAGTTAGATTGGGCATAGCCCAAATACCCCTAAAGAGTGGGAGAAAGATCAAAGGTGATGGTGGAGTTACACAGAGAAAGTCCAGTTTAACAAATGAGTATGAGGCTGAATCATTATACTGATATTTCTTTTAGTCTCCAATATCTTAGAGCATCTAGAAGTAAAAACCTAAAATTGTGGAATGTAACCCATACCAAACTCTGAAATCTTCTACAACTAATTGTTGGATGTGCTTTGAAATTTGTTGCTTTTTTGTATATATGCTGTTTTTCACAAAAAGGAAAAAAAGTTGATTGTGATGCTAAATGCACAGTCCTATGATGATAACCATTGATTGTACACTTTGGATGATGACATGGTGTGGGAATATATAATATATATAGCAATAAAAAATTTAAAAATAAATTTAAAAAGTTGTGAGAACCTTGCTTAGTGTTTAGTAACAATAATACTAGCAGGTATAACCTTGGGAGAGGAAAAGGTAATTAGGCAACACATATCAAGAGGCAGCAATTCACATTAATGAGAGATCCTGAGACAATCCCCAGTGGGTCTGAAACTCCTGGCTCTAACCTATAATAGTTTTGCCTCCCCAATGCAGTGGTAGGGATTAACAGATTAAGGGTATTGTTATGAACAAGGTACGCCAAAAATCAGTGTCCTGTCCTGAGAGGGGGCTGAACTTCAAAGAAGAAACAGTAATGTCTGCACATCTCCTGCTTAGAGAGTGCTTGTTGGGGGAATCTTGCTAGCTTTTTGATAAGTATGTCTCAGGGGTTAGTTAAGATGACATTTTTCAGTGTACTTCCCAAATAAAACAAAAGTGTATTATGACTGGATTTCATGTTAGGACCCCGATTTAGGCCCCTGGGAAAGTAATAAGGAGACTCAGAAATCCCTGTTGACCAGAACGGTCACCAGATATCTCATTTTCAGGCTCAGCAGTTGGCACTGGGCAAAACTTATCTGCCATCTACTCCCAAATTCCTGAGAGTTTTTGGACCAGGACATCTCCTGACTGAGGCTGTCTCTTCAGTCAAAGGACTGCAAGCTGTGCCGGGTTCTGGATGTTGTCTGAGCATTGCATTTTATTGGACATGAAGGAGACATGGAAAGTTTTGACCAGTTATTTCATAAAGGAATCAAAGTTCAGTCTAGTTCAGATAAAAGGAGATACTGCTAATTGTGGCAGGACCCGTGACTATTAAATATCATGCATCCATATCAAGATTTATAGATAAATGTTCATCACTTGATTCATAAGAGTAAAAATAAAGGAAGCAATGTAAATATCAAGAAATAGGGAAAGAGTTAAATAAAAGATGGAATCATAATATGATTGGAAAATAATGCTCTCATTTAAAAAGTCATGTCTTTGACAAACATTTTAATGTGATGTTTTTATAAAGAACGATATTTCCAAAGGGAAATACTTTGCTCTAAGTCACTACAACCAAGTGAAATTTAATATTGATATCATTAACTATACAAACACATCCAAATAGATTCGAGAGAATATGAGACTATTCTGCCAGAATTACATCCATATCTTGTCTTCATGTACATTCTGTATTACACTGATCTAACAACACTTTTTCTTAGAAACAAAATGAAACTAAAATGGGAAAAAGAGAACAGTGGTTGTCTCTGAAGGGGTAGGGGCAGGTACTGACTAGGATGGGACAAGAGGGAACTTTCTGGAGATGGCAGTCATATTCCATACCTAGGTAAGGATTTCGGTTCCGGAAAGTGTATGAACTTGTCAAAACTTAGCAAATATAAGGTATACGATTAATTATATATAAATTGCACATCAAAAGAAAATACTAAACAAAGATTGAATTCTAGCCAATGATATGAACGCTGAAGTATTTAATGGGGCATATGCTGATATTAGCAGTTAATTTGAAATATGTTTTTTAAATGGTTGGATTATATGCTCTGGTCAAGACGGCAGAGAGAGATTCTCAGGAGTCTGTGCCCCTACAGAAGCTTTGAACAACCAGCAAGAACTGGCAGGAACATCTTTTTCAAAACTCCAGAAAACAGTTAAAGGATTTTAGTAACAAGACAAATGCCCAATCAAGAAAAAGGCATATTAAAAGCCATAGGGGGTGGGTGGGCCACAGTGGCTCAACAGGCAGAGTTCTCGCCTGCCATACAGGAGACCCGGGTTCGATTCCTGGTGCCTGCCCATGCAAAACAAACAAAGTAAGTAAAAGCCATAAGGGGGTGCAAGGGTAGTTCAGTGGTAGAATTCTCGCGCGGGAGACCCGGGTTCGACTCCCGGACCAAGCACTTCCCAAAAACAAACAAGCAAACAAACAAAGAAGAAACAAGCAAAAATTCAACAAATGGTCCTGCAATAACAGGATACTCCATGAAAAAAGAATGAAATGTGATCCCAGGCATATAACATTAAAAAAAAAAAGCCATGGGGTGGACCACGGTGACTCAGTGGCAGAGTTCTTGCCTTCCATGCCGGAGACCCGGATTCGATTACCGGTGCCTGCCCATGTGGAAAAAAAAAAAAGAAGCCATAGGCTGTCAAGTCTCCCTTAGCTCTCCCCTCCCCAACCCCTCAACAGCCTGGCAGAGAGCCACATCGTACTTCTTGTTCCCAGGTCCAGAGGTGGCAGGGTAAACTTCATGCACATACTGGGAGAGCGTGCATGTCTGTCCCAATCTTTCTGGTGGTGGCCTGAAGGTCTTGCTGTCCCAGCACTTGCCCTGCCATAGAAGGTGGCTCCCAGGATGCTGCAGAAGAGCCTGGGGCAAGGGATTGCTGGCAGTAGAACCTGGAGTACAGCGCAGGGGACCATGAGAAACCTGGATCCTGGAGCACATTCAAACCAGTATAAACGGAGGGATTTCCCGGGCTACATGCACATGCCCTGGACAAGAGGCATGTGCAGAAAATATCAGGGAGACCACTTAGCTTTGGCCTCGGCTATTCTCTATATGCACTGTATGGATAAGCCCTGGAAGAAAGCACTTTTCACGGGTCAGTCTGCAAAGACTGGTGTGTTAGTTAGATTCAGTTGTCAACTTGGCCAGGTGAGCATACCTAATCTTGTTGCTGCGGACATAAGCCAACGGTAGGTGAACCTCATTTGTTGCCAATTACATCTGCAGTCGGCTAGGAGGCGTGTCTGCTGCAATGAGTGACGTTTGACTTAATTGGCTGGTGCTTAAATGAGAGAATGCAATGTAACACAGCCTAAGCAGCTCGGCATTCCTCATCTCAGCACTTGCAGCTCAGCCCAAGCCTTTGGAGATGCAGAAAGAAGTCACCCCGGGGAAAGTTGTTGGAACCCAGGGGCCTGGAAAGAAGACCAGCAGAGACCATCCTGTGCCTTCCACGTAAGAAAGAACCTCAGTGGAAAGTTAGCTGCCTTTCCTCTGAAGAACCAACAGAATAAATCCCCTTTTATTAAAATCCAATCCGTCTCTGGTGTGTTGCATTCTGGCAGCTAGCAAACTAGAACACAAAAGGGAAAAAATTGGAGTTTGCAGAGTGAGAACCATGGAAGCTCGGGTCTGAAGCCAAGAAACCTCAGGTCAGGAGAGCGGACCCACCCAAGCCCATGGAGAGGGTGAGTTTGCCCCAAAGGCAGAGAATGGGCCTTCCACCTCATTGCAGTGGAAGAGTTATGCCGCCTCAGGCCTTGGAGAAGGTGAAGCACATTCCTTGGGGTTTGGGGAGAGCCTGGCTGTCACCACATGGAGGGGTTGAGCGTGTGCCCCCGAGATGGCAGAGAGCCCGGGTGCAGCCCCGATGCTTGGAGAGGGTGGAGCCTAGAGAAGGGTGGTCTCCCCAGTGTCCCCCAAGGTTGCATTCAGAGAGAGGCAGGCATAGGCATTTGGAAAGGGTGGGACTACCACTTTCTAAAGCCCTGAGGATAAATGACTCTCAGACTTTGAAATCTAATGGACTTTGTCCTGCAGGTTTTCGAAACTGTTTGGGTCCGGTGACCCCTGTGTTCCTTCCTCCCTATGGAAATGTGTATATGTATCCTATGAATGTTCCTCCTTTGTATGTTGGCAGCAAACAACGTGTTATGAGTTTTCAAAGGTCCAGAGCAAATGGAGAGAATTTTGCCTTAGGACAGACCATGCCTGTAACTGACCTGATGAGATTTTATACTGTCTCTAATTTTCTGCTTCATTTGTATTGCTACTGAAAGGTTTAAGGTTTCTGATATTGTTATGAAATTAAAATTGTATTTTGTATATGGGAAAAACATGTCTTTTTTAGGGGCCAGAGGGTGGAATGTGCTGGTTTGAAAGGAAGTGTGCCCCCTAAGAAAAGCCATGTTTTAATATAAATCCCATTTCATAAAGGTAGAATAATCTCTATTCAATACTGTATGTTTGAAACCGTAATGAGATCATCTTCCTGGATGATGTGATTTAGTCAAGAATGGTTGTTAAACTGAATTAGGGAATGACATGTCTCCACTCATTTGAGTGGGTCTTGATTAGTTTCTGAAGTCCTATAAAAGAGGAAATAATTTGGAGAATGAAAGATTCAGAGAGAGCAGAGAATGCTGCAGCACCACAAAGCATAGAGTCCACCAGCCAGTGACCTTTGGAGATGAAGAAGGAAAATGCCTCCCGGGGAGCTTCATGAAACTGGAAGCCAGGAGACAAAGCTAGCAGATGACACCGTATTTGCCATGTGCCCTTCCAGCCAAGAGAGAAGCCCTGACTGTGTTCGCCATGTGCCTTCTCACTTGAGAGAGAAACCCTGAATTTCATCGGCCTTCTTGAACCAAGGTATCTTTCCCTGGATGCTTTTGATTGGACATTTCTATAGACTTGTTTTAACTGGGACATTTTCTCGGCCTTAGATCTGTAAACTTACAACTCATTAAATTCTCCCTTTTAAAAGCCATTCCATTTCTGGTATATTGCATTCCAGCAGCTAGCAAACTAGAACAACTGGGAAAGGTGTTTTTTTTTTTTTTTTTTTTTTTTTCCTCTGTTAGTTCCTGGCATTCTAGGAAAGCTCATTCATAACACTAGCTAGAATAAAACCTTAGAGTCTAAATCCCAGGAATTGAGTATCAGTTATACTTTGAATGTAAGTATCCAAATATGCAGGTTTCAACGAAAGAGTACAAAACATAAAAGAAACAGGAAGTGTAGTCCTAGGCAAAGGAGAAGATTAAAGCATTACACTTTAATGTACACTTTAATTACTCCTCCTCATTGAGGAGGACCAGATTAGGGCATTCTAGATACTCTTAAAAAAGAAAAAGTCCAAAATATGCTCAGTGAGCTAAAGGAAAATCTGTACAAACAACTAAAAGAAATCAGAAAAAAAGTGATTAAATGAACCAAAGAAATAGAAAGATGGAAATTATGAAAAGGAACTGAATAGAGCTAAAGATCACAATAACAGAAGGTTAAAATCCCCTAGAGAGGTTCAATAGCAAATTGGAGGTAGCCGAATAAAAAAAAAAGAGTCAGTGAACTCAAAGATAAGACCATTGAAATCATTTGTCTGAGGAGTAAAGAAAGAAGGAGTGAAAATATGTGAACAGATCTTGAAGAATCTGTAGGATACAATCAATCATACCAATATGTGCATTGTGAGAGTCTCAGAAGGAGGAGAAGAAAGTGACAACATTCAAAGAAATAATGGCAGAAAACTTACCAAAATTTAATGTAAGACATGAATATGCACATCTAAGATGCTTAATGAACTTCAAAAAAATTAAACCCTTCATACCTACTAGAATGGCCATGAAAAAAAACAAACAAAATAGAAAACTACAAATGTTGGAGAGGATGCGGAGAAACAGGTGCACTTAGTCATTGTTGGTGGGAATGTAGAATGGTGCAGTAGCTCTGGAAGGCAGATTGGTGGTTCCTCAGGAAGTTAAGTATAGAATTGTCATATGATCCAGCAATCCCATTACTAGGTATATACTCAGAACTGAAAGCAGGGACACAGGCATCTGCACACCAATGTTTATAGTGGCATTGTTCATGATTGTCAATAGATGGAAACAGTCCAATTGTCCATTAAGTGAAGAGGGGGTTAACACACTATGGTATATACATATAATGGAATATTATGCAGCTGTAAGACAGAATAAAGTCATGATGCATGCACAACGTAGATGAACTTTGAGGACATTACGCTGAACACAAGGTGTGTGATAAAGCTGTTTAAAAAAATAAACAGAAAACCACAAGTGCTGGAGAATAAGTGGAGAAAGTGTTGTTCCTATTTACTGATGGTAAGGAAGTAGAGTTATGCAGCACCCCTGGAGGGCAGTGTGGTGGTTCCACAAGAAGCTGAGTATAAGATTGCCATATGATCCCACAACCCGTTACTAGGTCTATACTTGGAAGAACTGAAAGTGGGGACATGAAAAGACATTTGCACATTGATGTTTAAGGCAGCATTATTCAGGGCTGCCAATAGATGTAGGCAGCCCAAGTATCCATTGGCTGATGAATGGAATGGCAAACTGTAGTGTATACATACGATGGAATATTATGTGGCTGCAAAAAGGAAAGAAGCTATGCAATGAGATGAATGAACCCTGAGGATACTATGTTTCATGAAATAAACCAGAAATAAAAGGACAAATATTGTATGGTCTCACTAACATGAACTCACTATCATGAGCAAACTGAGAAATAAAACTGAGAGTATAGGTTACCAGGAGATAAAATGTGGGCAGAGATTGGGCTATTGATGATTAAGGATTACAGAATGTTAATAAAGTTCTTTGTAAAGATTTGGAAATGGATAGCACAATACTGTGAGATGGTAGCTCAATACTGTAAATGTAATTAACAAAATTGTGCATGAGTGTGGCTGAATAAGGAAGGCTAGAGTTGTGTATATCACTAGAAGGAAAGCTAGAGAATAAAAACTGGGACTGTATAACTTAGTGAAACCCAGAGTGGACAATGACGATAGTTAATTATAACCGTAACTATAAAGAGAGTTCTTAAGTGAACTAGAACAAATGCACATCACTATTATAAGAAGTTAACAATAGGGTGTTATATGGGAAAACATACAATTAATGTAAACTAAGGTCTATAGTTAACAGTAACATTGTAATATTATTTCATTAACTGTAACAAATGCACTATACCATAGTTAAGTGTCAATAATAGGGGGATATAAGGGTTATGAGATTTTTTTCTTCAGAAAAAAATGAGAATGTTTTATATTGACTGGGGTAGTAAACGCATAACTATATGGTTATACCAAGAGCCATTGATTATAAACTTAGGATGGAGTGTATAGTGCATGAACAAAACTATTTAAAATAAAATTGAAAAAAATTTTAAAAGACATTTAAAAAAGATAAGCCCAAATAGACCCACATGCAGCATATTATTATCAAACTGTTGAACGCTAACATAGAGCGTTCTGAGAGCCATAAGAGAAAAGCAACATGTCATATACAAGGGACCCGCAGTAAGAATAATTGCCTATTTCTCATTGGAAATTATACAGACAAGAAGGCAGTGAAATGATATATTTGAAGACCTGAAACCACTTCAACCTGCCCACCAAGAATCTGTATGTTGAGTGAATTCCAGGAACATAGTGGAATAGGATAGGTCGAATTCACCCCTGCTCCAAGGAACAGCTAGAGAAGGGATGGGAGGGTGACTGAGATGGCGATTCCAAGGTGTAAGTGACCCAGGAGAATCTTCTGCACCACATAGGGAGGCCCTGGTTGCAAAAACTGAGGAACTGAGAAGTAGAGAATTGAAGACCATCTGGCTGGTGCAAACAACATAATGCAGAAGCCTGGAGACCTCGGGAGTGCATGGACAGGGAGACAGGGACCAGGAAGTAAGCCAAGCCGCATTCCTTGAATGTACTACCCTCACCAGCTCAGCCCCGCAACCCATACGTAGGTCCCACCCCATACCCACCCCATACCTAACAAACCTGAACCCCATCAAGTGTCCCACTCCCTGCACTATAGGTACCCCCACCCTACCAAACCCTCCGTGTACTCACCCCACACCCCCACCCCAAGTGCACACATGGCTACCTCAGCCCAATCTACCACGACTGCACAAGAGCCATCTTGCCTCTCCCCTCCTGAGCACTGCCTCCTCCTCCCTGCCCCATGCATGTGGTCACCAGCACATAAAGGCTGCAGGTACTTACTTGCATATCCAGGCTACAAGCGCCCCCTGCCAATATAGTTGCTCAACTGCACCCCGCCCCCCACCCCGAGCTCTGCACAAGTGTATATCAATTTATGGCTCTCCTAGATCTGTGCATCTGCATGGCCCCAAGTCACGACCAGCTTTGGGCAAGCACTGACCTGTGCAGCCAGGCCACATCTGCCCCCAGCCCATGTAGGTGCAATGCCGACCCACTCCTCTGAGCTCTGTGCATGCGCAAAAATGGTCCTGAGCCCTAGACCAGTGTAACAGGGCTCCGCCTCCCAGACCCATACACCCACACAGCCACATCCTCCCCACCACTGGGAGCCCACTCTCACAGGCACCTGTGTAGCATCCCCCATGTGCACCTATGCCTGTGCTGCAATGCATCACTGCACAATTGTGCCCTGCCCCACACCCTGCATCCTACTCCAAATCTGTCCTACAAATAGAAGGGTTTATACTACTGAAAGAAATCAACTTCCAAAGTAAACCAATCAATGTATTTATATGCCACGAAGACAGCAGAAGATCACTAAACACATATCATGATGCACATAGATATCACCCAGCCTAATGACCAAATTAAAAACACCAGAGGAGACACAGACATTGGAACAACTCATCAAAGATGTTCTACTTAATAAAATAAATGGGATGGCTAATGATATAAAGGAGATCAAGAAGACACTAGATGAGCATAAAGAGGAATTTGAAAGAATAAATAGAAAAATAGCACCTATCACAGAGATTAAAGATACTATAGATCAAATAAAAAGCATACTAGAGACACACAACAGCAGATTTGAAGAGACAGAAAAAAGAATAAGTGAACTAGAGGACAGGACAACTGGTTTTGAACACTCAAAACAGCAAATGGCAAAAAAAAAGATGGAAAAATTTGAATTGGATCTCAGAGAAATTATGGACAAAACAAAGTGCACAAATATAAGAACCATTGGTGTCCCAAAAGGAGAAGAGAGCAGAAAAGGGCTAGGAAGATTAGCTGAGGATGTAATGGGGAAATCTTCCCAGCTCTTATTAAGAACATAAATATGCAAGTCAAAGAAGTTCAATGAACTCCAAATAGAATAAATCCAAGTAGGTCTTCCCCAAAACACATACTAATCAGTCTATCAAATGTTGAAGACAAGCAGAAAATCCTGAGAGCAACCAGAGAAAAACATACAAGGGTAAACACATAAGACTGTGTTTAGACTGCTCAACTGGCACTACGGAGGCAAGAAGGCAGTGGTATGATATATTTAAGATACTGAAAGACAAAGAGTTCCAGCCAAGAATTCTGCAACCAACCAAATTGTCCTTAAAACTGAGGGAGAGATTTAAAATTTCACAAATAAAATCCTGAAAGAATTTGTCACCAAGAAACCGGCCCTACAAGAAATATTAAATATTAACTTAAAGGATAAAAAGAGAAAGAGGGAAAAGAATATACAGTTCTGACAAATAAAATCCAAAAGATAAGATGGTGGATTCAAGAAATGCCTTTTCAGTAATAACTATGAATGCTAAACTTACCAATTAAAAGATACAGATTGGCAGAATGGATTAAGAAATATAATCCAGCTATATGCTACTTACAAGAGACTCATCTTAGATCCAAGGATACAAATGGACTGAAAGTGAAAGGCTAGAAAAAGATGTTCCATGCAAGTTGTAACCAAAAGAAAGCAAGAGTAGCTATACTAATACCAGACAAAATGGACTTTAAATGTAAAGACATCATAAGAGACAAAGAAAGACACTATATATTAATTAAAGGAACAATTCACCAAGAAGAAATAACAATCATAAATGTTTATGCTCCCAATCGAGGAGCACCAAAGTACATGGGACAGACATTGACAAAACTGAAGGGGGTGATAGATGTTTCAACAATAATAGAACGAGATGTCAATACACCATTCTCCTCCTTAGATAGAACAACAGATAGAAGATCAAGAAGGAAATAGAGAAATTAAACAACTTGATAAATGAACTAGATCTAACAGACATATAAGGTCATTAAACCCCAAAACCAGAATATATATTCTTCTCTAGTGCTCATGGAACATTCTCCAGGATAGTTCATATGGTGGGGCACAAAACAGGTCTTTATAAATTTAAAAACACTGAAATTATTCAAAGCACTTTCTCTGATCACAATGTAATGAAGCTGGATATCAATAACCACCACAGAACGAGAACTTTCACAAATATATGGAGATTAAATAACACACTCTTAAACAACCAGTGGGTCAAGGAAGAAATTGCTCAAGAAATCAGTAGCTAGCTGGAGATAAATGAAAACAAGTGTACAACATATCAGAACTTATGGGATGCAGCAAAGGCTGTGCTGATATGGAAATTTATTGCCCTAAGTGCCTATATTAAAAAACAAGAAAGAGATAAAATTGAGGACTTAACTGCTCATCTGAAGGAACTTGAGAAAGAGCAGCAAACTAACCCCAAAGCAAATAAAAGAAGAGAAATAACAAAGATTAAAACAGAGTTAAATGAATGAGAAAACAAACGAACAACAGAAAGAATCAATAAACCAAAAGTTGGTTCTTTGATAAAATCAATAAAATTGATGGGCTACTAGCGAGACTGATAAAGAAAAAAAGATAGAGGATGCAAATAAACAAAATCAGAAATGAGAAGGGATGCATTACCACAGACCCTGAAGAAATAAAAAACAATCATAAGAGAATACTATGAACAACTATATGCCAACAAGCTAGACAACTTAGATGAGATAGACAAATTCCTGGAAACACAGAAATGAGCTACATTGACTGAGGAAGAAATAGAAGGTCACAACAAACCAATCACAAGTAAAGATATTCAATGGGACATCAAAAATCTTCCTACAAAGGAAAGCCCAGGCCCAGATGTCTTTATCAAACATTTCGTAAAGAACTAACACCAATCCTGCTCAAACTTTTCCCAAAAAATGAGAAAAAAGGAACACTACCTAACTCATTTTATGAAGCTAATATCATTTTAATACTAAAACCAGGTAAAGATGCTATAAGAAAGGAAAACTACAGGTCAATCTCCCTAATGAACATAGATGCAAAAATTCTCCACAAATTATAAGCAAATTGAATCCAACAGCAAACTAAAAGAATGATACACCACAACCAAGTGGGGTTTATACCAGGAATGCAAGGATGGTTCAGAACAAGAAAATCAATTAATATAAAACAGCACATTAACAAATTGAAAGGGAAAGAAATCACATGATCATCTCGATTGATACTTAAAAAGCATTTGACAAAATTCAACATCATTTTATGAGAAAAACACTTCAAAAGATACGAATCAATGATAACTTCCTAAATATGATAAAGAGCATATGTGAAAAACTGATAGCCAGCATTGTATTCAATGGAGGGCAACTGAAAGCTTTCCCCCTAAGATTAGGAATGAAACAAGGATGCTCACTGTCACCACTATTATTCAATACTGTACTAGAAGTTCTAGCTAGAGCAATCAGGCAAGACAAAGAAATAAAAGGCATCCAAATTGGAATGGAAGAAGTAAAATTTTCATTATTTGCAGATAACAGAATACTATACTTGGAAAATCTACAATGGAGTTACTTGAGCTAATAAAGAAATTCAGCAAGGTCATGGAATATAAAATTAATGTGCAAAAATCAGCAATGTTTCTACACACAAGCAATGACCTAACTGAGGAGTCAGTTAAGGAAAAAATCCCATTCAAAATAGCAACTAAAAGAATAAAGTATTTAAGGAATGAACTTAGCCAGGGACTTAAAGGACTTGTACACAGAAAACTACATAACATTGCTAAAATAAATCAAAGGAGATCTAAACAGATGGAAAGACGTTACCTGCTCATGGACAAGAAGGTTAAATATAGTTAAGATGTCAATTCTACCCAAACTGATCTACAAGAGTTAACACAGTACCGATCAAAATTCCAACAACCTACTTTGAAGACTTGGAAAAGCTCGTTACCAAATTCATTTGGTAGGGAAAGAAACCTCGATTAGCTAAAAGCATTCTAAAAAAGAAGAACAAAGTGGGAGGATTAACATTTCCTGACTTTAAAATTTATTACGGTACGATGGTGGCTCAGTGGCGGAATTCTCGCCTGCCATGGTGGAGAGGTTGGGTTCAATTCCCGGTGTCTGCCCATGCAAAAAAAACAAACAAAAAAAAACACTTATTATAAAGCCATAGTGGTCAAAATAGCACAGTACTAGCACCAAGATAGAAGTATTGACCAATATAATTGAATCAAGAGACAGAAAAAGACCACCAAATCTATGGTCAACGGATTTTGGACAAGGGTCCCAAATCCACTGAACTGGGACTAAATAGTCTTTTCAAAAAATGGGCATGAGAGAACTGGATATCAATAGCCAAAAGAGTGAAAGAGGAACCTTACCTTACACCCTATAAAAAATTAGCTCAAAGTGGATTAAATACCTAAATATAAAAACTAGCACCATAAAGCTTCGAGAAGAAAATGTAGGGAAACATATTCAAGACCTAGTAATAAGAAGCACCTTCCTGAACTTTACATCCAAAACACAAGCAACAGAAGAAAACATAGACAAATGGGAACGCCTCAAAATTAAATGCTTCTGCACCTCAACTACTTTGTTAAAAAGATGAAGAGGTAGCCGACACAATGGGAGAAAATATTTGGAAATCACACATTAGACAAAGGTTTGATATCCTTCATACATAAAGAAATCATACAACTTAACAAAAGAACAAACAACCCAATCATAAAATAGGCTAAAGATATGAATAGGCATTTTTCTGAAGAGCAAATACAGATGACTTAAAAGCACATGAAGAGATGCTTATTTTCATTAGCCATAAGGGAAATGCAGATCAAGACTACAATGAGATACAACCTCACATCTATAAGAATGGCTGCTATTTAACAAACAGGAAACTATAAATGTTGGAGAGGATGTGGAGAAACCAGGACAATTATGTACTGCTGTTGGGAATGCATAATCATACAGCTCCTATGGAAGACAGTTTGGCAGTTTCTTAGGAAACTAAATATCGAGTTTCCCTATGACCCAGCAATAGCACTACTTGGTATATACCCAGAAGAGCTGAAAGCAATGACACAAACAGACATTTTTACACCAATGTCATAGCAGCATTATTCACAATCGCCAAAAGATGAAAACAATCCAAATGCCCATCAAAAGACAAGAGGATCAACAAAATGTGGTAGATACATGTGATGGAATATTATGCAGCAGTAAGATGAAGTGATATCCTGAAGTACACAACAAGATGGATGAGATTTGAGGACAAAATGCTAAGTGAAATAATCCTGACACAAAAGGATAGATACTGTATGGCTCCACTTTTATGACCATGGTAAAGGTATAATCAGAGGCTTATAATACAGAATATAGGGGACTTAGAGATACTTAGAAACTAGAGATGGGTGAACGGTTAGCTAATGAGATTGAATTCCAATGCAAGGGAATAGATAGAAGTGAAGGGGTTCTCCAGTGGGTCTATAAGTAATATTACCATATTGAAGGTGAACATGATTGAAACGGGTTGTATAGACCTATGTGTTGTACTGATTAACACTAGAAATATAAATATGTTCTTTCAAGAATGACTTCAAAGGTATGATTCCTGTACAAAGACTGTTTAAATCCAGCGTTCAGTGGGAAAACTGCTATTGCATGCTATGGGCTATGTTTAACAGCAAAACATCAGCAGTACCACACCACCACCAGGGGTAAATAATGTGGTAAAGGGGAGGTTTAGATTTACTATTTGCAGAGGGTTTATTGGTTATCCTTCTCTTGGGAACAATGAAATTATCTAAAATTGGGAGTTCTGATGGACTTTGGACTTTGGGCATTATACATGATGCCTGATATTCAGCAGGTGGCTGAAGTATGCATTGACCAAGAAGCAGATCGGTGAATGATGATGTATACATATGATCGAATATTGTGCTGCTACAAAAAGGAAAGAAGTTGGAGGAATGCAATGATGTGAATGAACCTGTGGGACATTTGTTGAGGCAAAATAAGTCAGAAATGAAAGAACATTATTTTATGACCTTATTTAGAAAATGATTATAAGAAAACAGGGACCTAGATTGTAAGCTCTAATAGCAAACACATTTAGTCTGGAGTGGTAATTATTATTTCTGGATTTTGAGAAGCTGTTTTATGTATCTATAACCTGGTATTTAGAGATAAGAATGAAGCCAATCAGATCAGGATTAAGGTAATTCAGAACACAGGGGTAAGGAAGACATTGTCTATATTTTATAACTGTGCCTACTCTTTGAGACCAAAGGAAGAATCGTTTATTTTGTCCAGAACCTTGGTTTTCTGTAGCACATACTCTAACTCATCCTGAATAGATGGCTCATTTGAACAACTGAAACACAGGGAGCCCAGAATAAGAATGAGAACCTTTACTGTTGTATAGCTCAAAATAATGCCTGGATACATCCTAGAATATATTAAGCAGATAATCAAAAATATTGGCAAAGTCCCTTGAGGGATGGGAGAAAAAATATGGGAACTATTAAACTTTACCACTGGGGAAACCCTGGATACTCTGTCAAACATTAGGGACACGAAATCAACAGACCAAGCCCTTGATCTTGAGGCTAACTCTTGTGAAGCTTACGGAGAAGCTTAGCCTACCTATAGGTATGCCTAAGAGTTGCTTCTAGAGGACTTCTTTTGTTGTTGAGATGTGGCCTCACTCTTTCTAAGCCCAACTCTGCAAGTGAAATCATTGCCCTCTCTACTATGTAGAACATGACATCCAGGGTGAAAGTCAGTGTGGGAGATGATTCCCAGGGATGAATCCAGCCCTGGCACCATGGGATCAACAGTTCCATCCTGACCAAAAGAAAGAAAAGAAGTGTAACTAATAAAGTATCAGGGCTGAGGGAGTTCAAATAGAGTCAAGAGGCTACTCTTTAGGACACTCTTACTCAAGCTTCAGTTAAACATGCTACCTATCATAACTTGCCAACCCCTAAACAAAACCATTCAGACATTCCTAAAGAATACCTAGGGCAATATATAAGGTTCTACAAAGCTTCCATGCACTAGGGTAACTTTCCAGAAACCTACAACCTCCAGATGGATCCCTGGACCAGATAAGTCCTGAAACCTAGAGGGCCCAGTCTCTCTAGGACATCATCTAGTTCCATCTCCCTACCCCATATTACTGACAGCCCCTTCTAACATGAAAAAGTTAGAACGGCCATAGCCCAAACAGCCCTAAAGAGTGGGATAGAAAAATCCAAGGTGATGGTGGAGTTATACAGAGATGGTGGGGTTTAACAAATGAATATCATTGCTGACTCATTAAATTGCTATCTCTTTTAGTCTCCAGTATTTTAGAGCAGCTAAAAGTAAAAACCTCAAATTGTGGAATTGTAATCCATACCAAACTCTGAAATCCTTTCTACAATGAATTGTTGTGCTGCACTTTGAAATTTATTGCTTTTTTTTAAATATATGTCATCCTTCAGAAAAAAGAAAAAAGTCTATTGTGATGATAAATTATTTATTTCTTCTAGTCTCCAATGTTCTGGGGGAGTTAGAAGGGAAAATCTGAGATGATGGAATGGGAGCCCATGACAAACTCTGGGATCTGTCCTGTAACTCCCTGTTGAAGAGTGCTTTGAAACTATTGCTTTTTTCTTTCTTGCTTTGTATATATGTTATATTATACAATAAAAAAGTGAGAAAAAAAGATTTATATGTTGCAAAACTGCCTTTCAAAAATAAGAGAGAGATTAAGACTGCCGCACAAACACAAGTTGAGGGTCCTCACCCCTAACCAGTCACACAAGAGATGGTAAAGAAATTCCTCAGGCTGAGAGAGAACAATAGACAATAGATCTGAACTGCATGAAAAAATTAAATTCTCAAGTAGGGGTAATGATAGGAGTGAATATCAATTCTAGTTCTGTTTCATTTTTTTGTTGGTAACTTCACTTTTTACTACCTACAGGACCTAAAAGGCAAATGCATAAAATATAATGAGAAATTAGGGGTTGCAAGGGTAGTTCAGTGGCAGAATTCCCACCTACATGCGGTAGACCGGGTTCAAGTCCCTGTTCATTTTTCCCACCCCCCCCCCCCAAAATGGTGCTGCAATAACAGGATAGTCACATGGAAAAAAAATGAGATATGACACCACCATACAGCATAAAATATATATATTTATATATACCATGTAAATATAATGAGAAATCAGTGGTTTGGACTCATATTGTATAAATGTGATGTGTGACAGGTACTGCATGGAGGTGGGGAGATGGAAGGCTATAAGAGCACCCTTGGTGTGTACCATTGAAGTCACATTGGTATCAAGCAAGTGAGACTGTCAAAGATTTAGGATGTTAAATTTGAGCTCCATGCAACTACAGAGAATGTGTTGGAGAGCGTGCAAACTCATGGGAACAAAGTTTGATTGCAGGTTGCCAGGCATGGGAAGCATGGAGCAAGAGGATTTGGGATTTGGTGCAGGATGGATTTGGGGTTTCTGTTTGGGCAGACGGGAAAGTTTTGGATTGTGGAAGGTGTTGAGGGTACTGTGATATACCGAATGTGATTAGTCCTACTGAGTGATGTGCTTAGGAGTGGTTGATGAGAAGTTGGAGATAAGAAGGTTTGCATTGTAGATATGTTCCTACAATTGAAAAAAAAATCCATGCTGGATAAATGGAAGGACAGGAGGATAGACATACAGATAAATATATACTAAGACAAAATAAAATATTAAGGTAAATATTAATGGTAAAATATAAGTGGTGAGTAGACTGGTATTAATTCCAATTTTTAAAACTTACTGTATTTTTTTAATGCTGTATGGCAGGGGTCACATTTCATTCTCTTTCCATGTGACTATCCCATTATTGCAGCATCATTTGTTGAATTTTTGTTTTTTGTCCCCCCCCCCTTGTGTGTTTTGCTTGCTTGTTTATTTTGGGGACGTACATGGAAACTTCTCGTATTTTTGAAATAATAAAATATTTGGGGAAAATGAAAAACCCAATAAATCAAAATACACCACTCGGATTTCTACTTCAGCCAGCCAGCTTCCCCTGGGGAATTCACTGGCACCTTCATCAGAGTCCCCAGCTTGCACCCGGACTACAAAATTTGAGCTTGTCCATTTGCACAGTCAGAATCTCTCATATTTTGAAGACTGCAGAGATTTGCAGTTCTTACGACATCAGCTAAATCTGAACTGAAGCCACCTATACCAGATGGTCTTTCTCTTTCATGTTTTGCCTGCTTGGTGCTTGCACTGTCTGTAAGCAGTACTGCCAAGTAAAGGGAACAGATTAAAACTTCAGTGGAGACAGATTTTGGAACAACTAATCAAAGATATTCAAATAAATCTCCTAAATCACTTCAAGGAGATGAAGGAAAATAGGGATATAAAGGTAAAGGATATTAAGAAGACAATGTGTGAGCCTAAAAAAGAATTTGCAAGTTTAAAAAGAAGCAGAAATTATGGAGATGAAAGGCACAATAATGGAGATTAAAAATGCGCTAGACCAAGAAAAAAACGCTAGATGGTTTGCTAGAGGGGGTCAGCAAGGCTTCCCTGGGCGAGCGATGGTGGGATTGAAGCTAAATCCGGCTGGCTTTTCCGCTGCTCCTCCGCTGTTTCTGCCCGCTCCTGCATTTGCTTGCTGAGGAAGCTGGACAGGCTCGAGGAGTCTCTTCTTAGTCCTCAGGATCCCGTTGGCATAATCTTTGAGTCCCTAATTGCCACAGCTGACGGCTGTGAGAGATCGAGATTGGAGTAAGTGGAATAAATTCAGTCACAGGAGAGAGTTTAGATGAGTCGTAAGCTTCCTTCCCCTGCGCCGCTCGGTTCTTTGCACCTCTTCAATTACCCGTTGATGGACCTTATGATCTCACTCCGCACTCCCTGCTCCTGGGAGCCGACGAACTTCCTTTTCCTGTCCTCAGCTCTGAGCTCCTTTTGCAAGAACTAAGGTAAGGATTGCTGGATTAAGAGTGTTACACCACTGGATGCTAATGGGAGAAGGAGAAGGTAACAATATTTCATAACTACTCAACTACATTGAAAATCCTTGCATGTTTCCTTTACTAATAGGGAAAATGCTACATGTGGTTGGGATCCAGGACAGTTAAGTGATTCCTGTGACTTGAGTTGTCCTGTTAAAACAAGGTATTCCTTTAGAAAGGAGCTGCACAATTGCGAAGGAACTTGCTGATGCTAAAGCTTTGTTGAAAAATTGAGAGATCATGATAATATAGCAGAATCTTATAAAAGCAAACCACAGCTCTAAGCAAGCCAGCAGAAGCCATGAAGCAGTATCAGGAAGAAATTCAAGAACCTAATGAAGTTGCAAGACATTGGCCACAGTTCACATTAGTCCTGGGAATCCAGCAAGAAAACAGACAAATCAGAGAACTGCAACAAGAACGAAGAATTGCGTACATCCCTGGAAGAGCATCAGTCTGCCTTGGAGTTAATAATGAGCAAGTATTGAGAACAAAAGTTTAGATTATTAATGGCTAGCAAAAATGATAATCTAGGTATAATAGTGAAGTTAAAAGAGCAGTACTCTAAGATGGAAATACATCTATATACCTCTGAAGGATTCTTTCTTGATTGATGAGCAGCAAGTTTGCAAGGAACAGGAACAAATACTGCATCTTGAACAAGAAAACAAAGGCTTGAGAGAGATCCTTCAATAACTTGAGAATCATTTTTGCACTTTGGAAAGACGATACATTAGAAGGTACGTCTTTGAGCTGAAGAGTCTCTTGAGTTTGTGAGCATCTTACTGAGCTCCAAATGGTCACTAAGACTTGCCTTCGAAGTAAATGAATTAACAGAAAAGTCAGTCTTTATTAACCCTTGAACCCTCTATTAACCCCTTTTATTTTTTTTCTCTATACTAGGTACAGTACACCGGCAAAGACATTTTTAAGAACTAGCAACAAAAAAATCCATACTTAATGGTCATAGACTTTATTCCAAAATCTAATTGAAAAATAGAAACCGAGCCCTTGTTAATTGGTGAACAGCTGAAAGGTTCTGACAGTTACTGCTGAATATATCAAGAACTTTCAGCAGTGTTGTTGGCACTATGTATGATACTTGAATAAACTTGAATATTTCCAATAAATGTTTTGAAATGTATAGATTTAATCCATGTTAAAATAAACTTTGCCACCATTTTGTGAATGGAAGATCTTCATACTAAATTTTATCCTTCCTATTTGGTGTTGAAGTTAACAAATGGTTTATACAACATGAGACTTCAGCTTCAGTGATTGCCTTTCTGTGTTCCCATTCACTTAAATTTTTGTCAAAGAATATTCAGTTCAAAAGACTGTAAGGGAAAAAAAAGACTAAGAATGTTTTGTATTGGGTGCACGGTTCAGTGGTAGAATACTTGCCTTCCGAGCTGGAGACCCAGGTTTGATTCCTGGACCATGCACCCCCCCCCACCCTCCAAAAAAAGAACACTCTGTATGCACCATAAACAAAAGAGGTTAGTTTTGTTAATTTACTATAATTGAATCTTAGCTAATAACTGTCAATAACTTGCTTAAGTATGTGAAATATTTTAGGAATGAAAGAGAAGGAACACTACCTTCTAAGAAAAAAATTATGTAAAAGAGGCATATTTAGTACTTTAAACTACTCTGAAAGAATGTTCTGGTTCTGAATTAATAATGAAGATAAAATCCTTCTCTTCCCTGTTGATTTTTAAGAATATTCTATAGCTCATTTAGCTTAACTTTGTTGAAATGTTTGATAAAGTAAGTTAGATGTGGTAATTTCAAAGTAAATTGGGAATTCCCTTGGCCTTGCCTCTTTTTTAAAATAATTACTCTTAAGAAATACTAACAGTAAAAAGTAAATTATAATTTCATGTTTTTTTCTGTGTCTATTATTGAGCTCTGTCTGGTTTCCATAACTTGTAAGATTTTTCATACAAACTTCCAGATGAAAGAGGAAAAAAACTTTGGATTTAGAAGTATTTATTTTCTTCTGTTTTTTAAACAACTATCAAAAATGTAAATTTTTTTAAAGGCCACCAAATACAGAAATGCATTTTAACACCATTGAAATCAAAGTTTTTCTTATTTTGTGGTGACTATAGAATGAAAGGTAAAAGGATAGTGTCAAGATTAAATATACTCATCTATAATAAATATGTATTATAATTAGTACATATAGAAAATTCTACTTTGAGTATATAATTTGTTAAATAAATGTGACTTCACATAGTAACTTTTTTTTTTTTTTTTTGTATGGGCAGGCACCGGGGATCGAACCCGGGTCTCTGGCATGGCAGGTGAGAACTCTGCCTGCTAAGCCACCGTGGCCCACCCACATAATAACTTTTATGTATAACTTCATATATTACTAAAATTTCACTCAACTTTTCACTTCAGAATATTTCTATCTTAAGTTTTGGGAAAAGAGGGTGGACAATGCTGACTGAATAGAAAAAAAACTAATGGTCTAAACATTAAATATATTTCTTTTCCCATTCAAAAGCCTTAATTGATATTTTTAAAAAATTTTACTGATAAAACAACGTACAAGCACATACATTCTTAACATACAAACATTCCATACATAGTATACAATTAACGCCTCACAATGTCATCACATAGTCGTATATTCATCACTAAGGTCATTTTTTAGAACATTTGCATCACTCCAGAAAAAAGAAAGAAAAAAGAAAAAACTATGAAAAACATACCATACCCCTTACCCCTCCCTCTCACTGACCACTAGTATTTCCATCTACCCAATATATATATTTTTTACTTAATTGATAGTTCATAAATAAATGAGTCTTTACTTCTAAACTTTTCTTTTGTTTTTTGAGAAACTATTCCTTAATTTGATGGCATATTCACTTAAATAGCCCTTATTTCAACTCAGAATTTTAAAAAGTAAGGTACACAGCGGAGATTAAGTTTAAGGCATTTCATTCAGGCAGCTCTATCATAAAACATTACTTAACAATTATTTTCATAAACAAATGAGTTGAGTTAATTTATTCTTGGTCATCTTGCTTGCATATAATTTTAAGATTTAAAAACATTTACTTTGTTATATAGTGACAATTTTCCATCCCATATTTTTTTTTTAAGCAGAAACTTCAACTTATGTTTGGGAGTATGTACTGCACAGGAATCTGTTTTGTCAATAAAGATGAGTGATTTAAAAAATACACTAGAGGCATACAACAGGAGATTTGAATAGGCAGAAGAAAGAATTAGTGAATAAGAACACAGAACAATTAAAATCATGTCTGAAGAACAGATAGAGAAAATAATAGAGAAAAATGAGCAGGGTTTCAGGGGTTTCCATGACAGCATGAAGCATCTGAATATATGAATCCTGGATGTTTCAGAAGGAGAAGAGAAAGGAAAGGGGGCCGAAACAATATTTGATGAAATGGTCAAAGTTTTTCTAATCCTTATGAAAGACATAAATATACATATTCAAGAAGTACAACATATTCCAAACAGAATAAACTCTAATAGACCTACTCCAGGACCCATATTAATCAGTATGTCAAATGCAAAGATAAAGAGAGAATTCTGAAAGCAGCAAGAAAAAAGCAATTTGTCACATCCAAGGGATTCTCTGAAGACTCAGTGAATCCATGAAGGCAAGAAGGCAGTGGTATGATATATTTAAGTTACTGAAAAAAAAAATCCTGCCAAACAATAATTCTTTATCTGGAAACGTGTCCTTTAAAAATGAGGAAGCACTTAAAATACTCTCAGGTAACAGAAACTGAGAAAATTCATCAACAAAAGACTTACTCAACAAGAACTTCTAAAGGGAGTTCTGTTATTAAGAGGTAATGTGGGATAAAAACAACACAAAGAAGGGAAACGGGGATATGGGAGCAAAGAATGTGTATGCTAATGAAGTTAAGTTGGTATGTTTTCAAATTGGTAGATTATAGATATAAGGTGTGTAATACAAACTCCAGGGGAAACACAAAGGAAGTATTTTTAAAAGGAAGTACAGAAACAAAAACGAGAAAGTGATCAGTCACCCAGAACACAAAAGCTCAACTATACAGAAAAGTAGGTTGAAATAAAAGAGAGACAAAAAATATATATATATATATGACATAAAAAAGGGGACAAAATGTGTAAGTAAGTACTGCCTTTACAGTAATAACATGGAATAATAATTGATTAAATTCCTCAATCAAAAGACACAGAGTGGCATAATGGATTAAAAAATACATGATCCAACTATATGTTGTTTACAAGAAGCTCACCTTAGACCCAAAGACACAAGTAGTTTGAAAGTGAAAGGGTGGAACAAAGATCTTCCATGAAAATAGTAACCAAAAAAGAGCTGGGGTAGCTATACCAACATTGAACAAAATAAACTTTAAGTCAAAAGCTGTAACAAAAGACAAAAAAGACATTATATATCAATAGAAGGGTCAATCCACCAAGAAGAAATAGCAATTATAAATATTTATGCACCTAATCACAGTGCCCCAAAACACTTAAGGCAAATACTGGCAAAACTAAAGGGAGAAATGTACATCTCTGCAATAATAGTTAGAGACTTTAATACATGTTCAATTCAATAGATAGAACATCTGTATAGAAGATTGATAAGGAAAAAGACTTGAATAATGTGACAAATGAACTAGATCTAATATACATATATAGAATTTTTCCTTCAAACATCAGGATATACATCCTTTTCAGGTGTACACGGATTGTCCTCCAGGATAGACCACTTGTTGGGTCACAAAACAAGTCTCAATAAATTTATAAAGTTTGAAATTATGCAAAGTATCTTCTCTGATCATAATGGAATAAAGCTGGAGATCAGCAATAGGCAGAGAACTGGAAAATCCATAGGTATGCAGAAGTTAAATAGCACTTTCTTAATCAATGGGTCAAAGAAAAAATTACAAGGGAGCTCAATAAATATGTGGAGATGAGTGAAAATGAGAACACAACATATCAAAACCTAAGGGATGCAGTGAAGACAGTGTGAGAGGGAAACATATAGCCCTAAATGCATATATTTAAAGAGAAGAAAGAGCTAAAATCAGAGCCCCACCTGAACACCTAGAAGACTAGGAAAAGAATAGCAAACTAAATCTAAAGAAGCAGAAGGAAAGCAAAGATTAGAACTGGAGCAAATGAAATAAAGATTAAAATGAACAACAGAGATCATTAACAAAACCAAAAGTTGGTTCTTTGAAAAGATCAATAGAATTGACAAACCCTTAGCTAAACTAAAAAGGAAAAAAATTAAACCAGAATTGGGGGTGGGGGATGACATTACTTCTGATCCAACAGAAATAAACAGAATCATAAGAGCATACGATGAACAATTTGCCAACAAATTAGACAAACTAGATGAAGTGGGCAGATTCCTAGAATAAAATAAAAAATGCACACTGACTCTAGAAGAAATAGAAGATCTGAACACACCAACTGTAAGAGACTGAATTAGTCATCAAAAACCTCCTAACAAAGAAAAGCCCAGGACCAGATGGCTTTACAGGTGAATTCTACCAAACACTCCTAGATGAATTAATACTAATCCTGCTCAAACTCTTCCAAAAATTTGAAGTTGAAGGAACATTACCTAACTCATTCTATGAGGCAACATCACCATAATATCAAGGCCAGGTAAAGAAATTTCTAGTAATAAAATTACAGACCAATTCCTCTTATGAATATAGATGCAAAAATCTTCAAAAATACTCGCAAATCAAATGCAACAGAGTATTAAAAGAATTATACACCATGATCAACTGGGTTTTATCCAGCAAAGGTAGTTCAACATCAGAAAGTCAATTAATATAATACACCACATTAACAAAATGAAGGGAACAGAACCTCATGATCATCTCAATTGAGACAGAAAAGACATTCAACATAACCCAGTATCTTTTCTTCAAATAGAAGGAAACTTCCTCCACATGATAAAGGGCATATATGAAAAATCCACAGCTAACATCATCCTCAATGGTGAAAAATTGTGTAGGTTTGAAGTTATGTGCCCCAGAAGCCATGTTCTTTTAATCCATCCTTCTGGGGGCAGACCGATTTTGGGTTGGGCCTTCTGATTAGGTTGTTTCCATGAAGATGTGACCCACCCAATCCAAGGTGGTCTTAATCGTTTTACTGAAGTCCTTTGTGAAAGGATAAAAGACAGAAAAAGCCAAGAGATGCTAAGAGATGAAATCCAGAATTTGCTGCAGAGAAGCTAAGAGGGAAACATCCAGAAACATTTGGAGATAGCCACTGAAACCAGAACCAGGTGAGAAGGACAAGCAGACATGTGCCTTCCCATGTGACAGATGATCCCCAGATGCCAACAGCCTTTCCTCAGAGAAGGTATTTCCCTCTTGATGCCTTAACTTGGACATTTTCATGGCTTTAGAACTGTAAATGTGTAACCTAATAAAACCCCAATGAAAAAGCCAACCCATTTCTGGTATGTGGCATTCTCATAGTGTTAGCAAACTGAAACAGATTTTGGTACTGAGAGTGGGGTTTCACTTTCTGGAAGCCCAGAATTTTCTAGACCATTCAGTTCTCAGCTTATACCTTTTCTCTCACATTTCACTATAAGCTGTAAGGAAAAACTAGGCTGCATTTCTGACATTTAGTTTGGAAATTTCCTCAGCTAGATATCCAAGCTTATCACTTTCAAATTCTGCCCTCCATCCAACACCAGGACTTGATTTTGTCAAATTCTCTGTCATTTTAAAACAAGATCAACTTTCTTCCAGTTTGCAATGACACAGTCATCATTTCTGTCTAAGTCCTCATCAGAAGTATTTTAGAGTCCATATTTCTACCCACAGTCTTTTCAAAGCAATCTAAGCCTTTCCTATCAAACATCTCACAATTCTTCCAGAATCTTTCTCTTATCCATTTATAAAGCCATTCCAGCATTTTTGGTATTTGCTAATCACAGCACTCTACTTCTCTGGTACCAAAATCTGTTTCAGTTTGCTGGGATGCTACTGGAATGCAATGTACCAGAAATGGGCTGGTTTTTACATTGGGGTTTTATTAGACTACAAATTTACAGTTCTAAGTCCATGAAAATGTCCAAATTAAGGTTTCAAGGGGAAGATATCTTCTCTGAGAAAAGGCTGCTGGCATCTGGGGATCCTCTGTCACATGGAAAGGCACAGGTCTGCTGGTTCTTCTCACCTGGTTCAGTTTCAACGACTGTCTCAAGATGTTTCTGGGTGTTTCTCTCTTAGCTTCTCTGGGGAAAACCCTGGATTTTATCTTTTAGCTTCTCTGGGCTTTTTCTGTCTTTTATCCTCTCACAAAGGACTTCAGTAGAAGGATTAAGACCCATCTTGAATTGAGTGGGTCACATCTTTATGGAAACAACCTAATCAAAAGGTCCCACCCACAACAGATCTGCATCCACAGATGCAGAATGAATGAAAAGAATGGCCTTTCTGGGGTAAATAAGCTTCAAACCAGCACAAAAACTAAATGCTTTCCCTTTAAGATCATGAGCAAGATGAGGATGTCCATTCTTAACCACTGTTATTCAGCACTGTGCTGGAAGTTCTAGCCAGAGCAGTTAGGTAAGTAAAATAAAAGACATCCAAACTGGAAAGGAAGAATAAAACTTTCACTATTTGCAGATGACATGATCCTATATAAAGAAAGTCCACCAAAATCTACAACAAAGCTACTAGAACTAATAAACAAATTCGGCAAAGTGGCGGGGTACAAGACATGCAAAAATCAGTAGTTTCAATTTAATAGTAATGAGCAATCTGAAGAGGTAAACATGAAAAAATTCCATTTAAAATGCAACTAAAAGAATAACACATCTGGGAATAAATTTAAACAAAGATGTAAAGGACTTATACATGGAAAACAGCGCAACTTTGCTGAAAGAAATTAAAGAAGATCTCAATAAATGGAAGGACATTCCATGATCATGGATTGGAAGGCCAAATATCATTAAAGTGTCAATTCTACATGAAATTTAGAAATTTAGATTTAACACAATCCCAATTAAAATTCCAACATCCTATTTTGCAGAAATGGAAAAGCAATTACCAAATTTATTTGGAAGTGTAAGGGGTCCCAAATAGCCAAAACCATCTTGCAAAAGAAGAACAACATTGGAAGACCCACACTTTCTGACTTTAAAGTTTATCACAAAGCCATGGTGGTCAAAACAACATGGTACTGGCACAAGGATAGACATGAAGACCAATGGAATTGAATTGAGATTTCTGAAATACACCCTTTTAGTTATCTATGGCAAATTGATTTTTGACAAGGCTGCCAAGTTCACTCAATTGGGAAAGAATAATCTATTCAGCAAATGATGCTGGGAGAACTGGATATCCATATGCAAAAGAATGAAAGTACACATACAAAATATATCAAAGGCCTAATTACAAGACCCAGGACTCTAAAACTCCTATAAGACAATGTAGGGTTGCATCTGCAAGAAGAAAATATAGGGTAGCATCTTCAAAACAAAAATGCCAGAAAATCCTCATTTACTGTCCTTTTAACCAAAATAGAACCAAAAGAAATTAAACACATGATAATGCAGAAGTGCCAAGTCTCTTTGATTTGGTTTACAAAGTTAAAACCTGAATCTTAAAGCAAATGCAAAAGAAACACTTCTGAACTTCCTAACTGGTGTGTACAGGAAAATATGCTTCTGGATTTCCTTTCTTTTTTGGGGGGTGGATGGTCTGGGAATCGAACCCGGGTATTCTAGTTTGCTAGCTGCTGGAATGCAACACACCAGAGATGGATTGCATTTTAATAAAAGGGGATTTATTTTGTTGGTTCTTCAGAGGAAAGGCAGCTAACTTTCCACTGAGGTTCCTTCTTACGTGGAAGGCACAAGATGGTCTCTGCTTGTCTTCTCTCCAGGCCCCTGGGTTCCAACAACTTTCCCCGGGGTGACTTCTTTCTGTATCTCCAAAGGCCTGGGCTGAGCTGCTAGTGCTGAGATGAGGAATGCCAAGCTGCTTAGGCTGTGCTACGTTGCGTTCTCTCATTTAAGCACCAGCCAATTAAGTCAAACGTCACTCATTGCAGCAGACATGCCTCCTAGCCAACTGCAGATGTAATCAGCAACAAATGAGGTTCACGTGCCATTGGCTTATGTCTGCAGCAACAAGACTAGGTATGCTCACCTGGCCAAGTTGACAACTGAATCTAACTAACACACCGGGTTTCCTGCATAGAAGGTGAGCATTCTACCACTGAACCCATGCACCCCTGGATTTCTTTTTAAAAGTGCTTATGATCCAGAATTTACTTTTAAATCAAATTTGGAAGTGTGAAAAAAAATCTATTGGGAATGTAAGGGTAGTTCAGTGGTGGAATTCTTGCCTGCCATGTAGGAGACCCAGGTTGATTCCTGCCCCTTGCACTTCACAAACAAACAAACAAACAAACAAATGAAAAACCAAACAAACAACAATGCAACAAATGATGTTGCAATAAGGAGATACATGGGAAAAGAATGAAATGTGACCCTGCCATACAGTATGTTCTAGTTTGCTAGCTGCTGGAATGCAATATACCAGAAACGGAATGGCTTTTAAAAGGGAGAATTTAATGAGTTTCAAGTTTACAGTTCTAAGGCCAAGAAAAAGTCCCAATAACAAGTCTATAGAAATGTCCAGTCACAGGCATCCAGGGAAAGATACCTTGATTCAAGAAGGCCGATGAAGTTCAGGGTTTCTTTCTCAAGTGAGAAGGCATGTGGTGAACACAGTCAGGGCTTCTCTTTCAGCTGGAAGGGCGCATGGTGAACATGGCATTGTCATCTGCTTGTTTTCTCTCCTGGCTTCTGGTTTCATGTAGCTCCCCGAGAGGCATTTTCCTTCTTCATCTCCAAAGGTTGCTGGCTCGTGGACCCTCTGCATCTCATGGCTACATCGTTCTGCTCTCTCTGAATCTCTCATTCTCCAAAATATTTCCTCTTTTATAGGACTCCAATAAACCAATCAAGACCTACCCAAATGGGCAGAGACATGTCGTCCCCTAATCCAGTTTAACAACCATTCTTGAGTAAATCACATCATCCAGGGAGATGATCTGATTACAGTTTCAAGCATACCATATTGAATAGAGATTATTCTACCTTTATGAAATGGGATTTATATTAAAACATGGCTTTTCTTAGGGGGCATACTTCCTTTCAAACCAGCACACAGCATACAAAAAAAAAAAAAATTGATTACCAACTATGATAGTTGCGTTCTGATGTCAACTTGGCCAAATGATTATGTCCAGTTATCTGGTCAGACGAGCACTGGCCTGACCATTGCTGCAAGGATATTTCATAGCTGGTTGATAAACCAGAAGGTTGGTGTATGAAATCATCAGTCAGTCGATTGCATCTGTGGCTGATGACATTTGTGATCAACTAAGGGGTGCCTCCCACAATGAGATAATCCAATCAGTTGACAACCTCTTTTTTTCCCATGCTGTATAGCGGGGAATCACATCTCATTTCTTCTTCTATGTGACCATCCCATTATTGAAGCACCATTTGTTGAATTTGTTTTTTATTTTTGTTTGTTTTTTGTTTTTGTTATGGGAAGTGCATGGGTCGGGAATTGAACTGGGTCTCCTGCATGGCAGGCAAGAATTCTACCACTGGATTACCTTTGCACCCCCCATTTGAAGGCTTTTAAGGAAGAAGAGAGACTCTTTCACTGCTTCTTCAGCCAAGGAGCCTCTCCTGTGGAGTTTGTCCAGACCCTTCATCGGAGCCACCAGCCTCGTAGCCTGCCCTACGGATTTTGGACTCTTCTATTCCCATGGTTGTGTGAGACACCTTTATAAATCTCGTATTTACAGATCTTTCCTGTTAGTTCTGTTTCTCTAGAGAACCCTGACTAACACCCAATAGAACTGATTCAGGTAAGGCAACAAATTGGAGAGTACATTGATTTAATTAGGTTTCATTAAAAAGTTAACATGCATAGATTTCCAATTGGTCTTTCCATGTAAAAACCATTGTTATGACCATGGGAAAAAATTTTAAGAGTCTCCACACGAGATCCCATTTTTTCCTAACTGTGCAGCTTTTGCTCAAGGAGTCTGTCTTTTTGCCAATCAATTTATAAGTTTATTAGTTTAGGAATGGTTACAACATCCCATTAATGAAAAGAACACATAAAGTGACTTAGTATTCTAAATGACTTCAAGCCCTACACAACAGCTCTTCATAAAGAATATTGAACCAACAAGCAACACAGGTTCAGCCCAGCAAAACTCTGATGCCCCCAGTGGAAATTAATATTTACAAGCCATAAGTGGCACAACCTTGCTTCACTTTACCTAAAAAGTACAATACAAACCCATTAAGAGTATATTTTTGGGAAATATTTCATATCTTCATATAGCCAGAAAAAAGTTGACTTTAATGAGTAGAGTTTCCATCATTATTTTGGCAATATCATAAAATAGTTTTAGATTTAGACCTGAAAAGATAACTGTGATTTAGAAAACCTAAATTTTCTAAACCAATATTAAACAACAATTAAACTTTTTCTATTGAGTCAGCATTGCTCCAACCCTGTTTTGTGAGACATTCCATAAAAGGATGCTTCTTTGTCCAACACATACCCTCCTGAGAAAACAGGTAGTAGCACTCAAGCAAATAAAGGATCAAATGGAAAGTTATCCTTAAAGGAGAAGTTAAGCAAAATACATTCCATACCTTCTTTTTCTTTCAAGATCTGAACATCACTGGGCAAAGGACTATCAGATTCAACCTTCTGCAGTTTAACATACCGGTCATATAACCTGTCATTTACGAGGTCCAGTGAATATATTCCTGTTTTATAATGCCCTGATCTGTATATGGCCCTGAGCTCTTTCATATGTCTATTTAAAGCTTGTTCTGACCCAGGCACTGCACCATTTAGATGGTCTTGCCTTTGCGTCTTCCTTATTTTGTCTAATATTGTCAAAATTTCCTGTCTTAATTCCTTCATGCTCTGATTTTTTCCGCTAATAGGCTCTCTTCCTTCATCTCATGGTGATCCAAGTTTTCCATAACTTCAGCCATCTCTTCCTCCTCCTCTTCGGAAGTCACTTCTTCTCTTGCCCTGTTCTAACCGACGGGGAATGGGTTGATCTCACATCTCAACATTCAGGAAGGTTAGGAAGGTTATATAATCTGCAGAGTTCACATAACAACCACTTCAATGGCTGACAAAGTGAATTACTGATGTTAGTATCTTCTAGATGTTCTAACATTGATGTCAGATTTGGGTTATTGGGATCCATAAACCATATGGGTGAAGAATATGGATAAGATTCCATGATGTTGCAAGTGAGGGTGAGTGGAGTGGTGGGTGCGGCTGCCGGGAGGTGCGGGCAGCTGTGACACCAGGAACTGGCAGGGGTGGCTCATCCAGCTTCCCGCTGACAATGGAAAATTGCTCATGGTTCTTGTCGAAGACGGATGCCAGGAATTTCAGCTCAGCCTTGATCCCTGACATGGACATGCTCCCCTCATCTCAGGCTGAAGGGATGTGGAATGGGAACTGGGCCTGCGGCTGCCGTCCCAGCCGTGCCGCCCTGTTCTTGTGCCTCCACTTATTATTTTTTAGTATCTAAAGAACACATAACTAATAAGCAAATACCAACAATACAAGAGGAAAAAATGGATAAAACACAAACTAACTGTACATGGCTTATAAAACTGTAAGATTATTCCAAGTATAACAGCAGCCTTGCTGACAGTAGTGCCTGCTGAGCTCCGTTCCAGGTTCAGAATCTCTTTGCTGAAAGAATTCAGGTAACAAGAGGGCCAGTAGGAATAAGTAGTAAAGTTTATTAGAGAGAGAGATTGGGAAAGATGGAGAGAGAGAGAAAGCATTAGAGAGAGAGTATTAGAGAGAGAACACATTAAAGAAGTAAACACAGGTGTGTTCAAGGGAAAAGTACGCACTGAGTGGATTAGGTTAGCTTTTCTCACACAGAGGTTTTGTTGACTGCAGGTTTCTATAGTGATCTTTGGATACTTGGGACTTATGTGCTTTGTATTAACCAGATGCTTACATGGTTTGCATTATTTCAGGAAGAGATAGCTATTGCTGCTTATGGTCCCCTGTCATGTACCCAACATTTGCTTTTGGGTAGATGTTTAACAATCTTTATAATTTCAGGCTGTCTGCTATTAACTAAGAGTCTGTTTAGGGCCCATGAATTTGCAAGCTTTGGTTTTAGGAGTTTTCGATGGTTTTATGAGGTTCCAGGGCTTTAGGGAGTTTGTAGTTTGCATTAATTCCTTTGGTACTAGATAATAGGGACTTGCAGTTGTTCATTAACTCTTTAAGAGCTGGATAGGCAATCAGGGACCTACAGTCATTCATTAACTCTTTCAGAGATGAATAGGAAATGAGGGAACTGCAGTTATCTTATTCTATCCTGCTTCACAAGCCTCATTGATAATAACGGTAATAGACGATAAAACAACAACAACAATAATAATAATATCTACTATAAAATTGACAACTATCAAAATGTTTGATTATATGTTTTTTGTTGACCTTTCTAACACATGAATTACCTCAGATATACGCTCCCATTAGTTCAAAGAGACTGACATTAATTATACTCAACCCATTCATTCAAATTCCCAGCCTCTCCCTGGACCCCATCTTGCTTCTTAGATGAAGACTGGCCGATTGTCCCTGGTAGCTCACAAAGCATAGAAACATTGTAATACCAACTTAGACTTGTAAGACTTAACTGTTACTATGCCAAAATTTGTCACAAATAAAGAACTAAAATTCCATAAAGAACTGTTGCCAGACAAAAGCGGGCTTGATGTACAGGAATCAATTCTGTGACAGAGTTTCAAAGAAGAGAGGGGTGTATTACACGGCTGCCTGTAAGGAGACAGAAGCAAAGCAAGCTCAGATCTGTCTCCCCTGCAAAAGGGTTAGGGTCTTTACGGGATGTAGACAAAGGGAGGTGGAGCCAGTGGCATTGGCAGATACTGATTGATTGGTTATGGTTGATTGGAAGAGTGAAAGGGCAGACCTGAAGACTGACAAGACCAGGGATAAGCATTAGGTTGAACTTGACAGCACCATTGTAAGTAGTTCAATTAACATAAGATGACAAGTAAAGAGACTAAGCTAAACCAGCGGTAAGATCTGACAAAAACCAGCTGGTGAAAATAGATTGTTACCGGTTACAGCAGCGTTGTAAAATGTCACCGAGTGAGGGAGTGGAAGTGAACCAAGCTCACATCTACAAGTGAAATCTTGCAGTCAGTAGTTGCGATCCACAGGAAAAGAGGGGCTTCCCCCAGAGACCCGCTGGAGGCGTCCTAAAGGGAAATGGGCTACTTGGTGACAACAGTGGCTAAGTGGTTGCAGAACTAGAATTTTACTACTTCTCTCATTTTTGTTTATTTTTTTTTCTTTCTCATTGATCATCTCCCACCTTTCTCTTCTGCTGCCTTTTCCTTAAAAACAAAATGAAACAAAACAAAAATGAAAACAAACAAAACAAAACTCTTCCTGCTTCTCCCTCTAACGTACAGTACTTCCATGTCTGCATTATTGATATTTTTTTAACTTTTTAAAATTATATAATATAACATATATACAAAGCAAAGAAAGTTTTCAAAGTACTCTTCAACAAGTAGTTATAGGACAGATTGCAGAGTTTGTCATGGGCTACATACCATTATCTCAGATTTTTCCTTCTAGCTGCTCCAGAATATAGGCGGCTAGAAGGAATAAATGTACTTTTATCATCACAGTCACCTCCCCCCCTCTCTTTTATGAAGAATAACATATATACAAAAAAGCAATAAATTTCAAAGCACAGCACAAGAACTGGTTGTAGAACAGATTTCAGAGTTTGGTATGGGTTGCAATTCCACAGTTTTAGGTTTTTACTTCTAGCTGCTCTAAGATACTGGAGACTAAAAGAAATATCAGTGTAATGATTCAGCAATCATATTCATTTGTTAAACCCTACCTTTTAGTATAACTCCACCATCACCTTTAATATTTTTATCACACTCTTTAGGGGTATTTGGGCTATGGCCATTCTAACTTTTTCATGTTGAAAGGGGCTGTCAATAATATGGGGTAGGGAGACAGAACTAGATGATGTTCTGGAGAGGCTGGGCCCTCTAAGTTTCAGGATTTATCTGGTCCAGGGACCTATCTAGAGGTTGTAAGTTTCTGGAAGGTTGCTGTAGTGCATAGAACCTTTGTAGAATCTTATATATTGCCCCAGGTGTTCTTTAGGATTGGTAGGCATGGTTTTGGTTGGGGTTTGGCTAGTTATGCTATATAACAATGTCTAACTGAAGCTTGAGTAATTGTGACCTCCAAAGTAGCTCTTGACTCTATTTGAACTCTCTCAGCCACTGATACTTTATTAGTTACACTTCTTTTCCACCTTTTGGTCAGGATGGCGTTGTTGATCCCATGGTGCCAGGGCCAGGCTCATCTCTGGGAGTCATCTCCCAAGCTGCCAAGGAGACTTTCACCCCTGGATGTCATGTCCCATGTAATGGGGAAGGCAATGATTTCACTTACAGAATTGGGCTTAGAGAGAGAGGGGCCACATTTGAACAATAAAAGAGGTCCTCCAGAAGTACTCTTAGGCATGCCTATAGGTAGCCTAAGCTTCTCAGCTACCTACATAAACTTCACAAGAGTGAGGGTCAAGATCAAGGGCTTGGCCTATTGATTTGGCCAACATTTGGGTGTCCCTAATGTTTGTCACAGTGACAGGTCAAAGTTTATGCACTATTGATGTTTTGTACCAGATAATTTGTCAAAGTGGAAAAGCTGTACTGTCCTTGCACTTCTAAGATGTTGAGCAGCATCCCTGACCTTTATCCAGTAGATTCCAGAAGCACCCACAGCCTTCCCAGTCAGGACAATTGTGTGTCTTTGGATAGATCTGTTTTCCAGTATATATAGGAAATCTGAGCTAATCCAGAGAATTCTTCACTGAGAAAAAATGTCCAGATCTCAGTTTACAAAGGATCTTAAGCATGAAAAATCACCTCCCTCTCCCAGATAAAATTCTAACACCTTTTTTCTTCCTTTTTTTTCTGCAGTGGCCAGTGATTGAGATCTGTATAGCCTGTGCTCATATGCATGGACTTTTCTGGGACAGTCACAACTTCAAATAGTCTCTTTCCAATTCTGGACCATGAGATCTGATTTGGGGTTTTGAAAATAAAGTTGCAGCACACTTTGACTAAATTCTTATCTGCTGACCTTGGCCAATTCTTCAGTCATTCTTTCTTGGGAATTTCCCCTCAATAAGGAGGATGTGAGGGGAAAATAGTTCCTGCATGCTTAATGCCTGGAGGAGGACACAGACCTACAAGCAAGCAGTTAGCCTAGAGTGGACAAAGGGCTTTGAATAGGGAAATATTTTCACAAATTAGTGTGTACCCCAGGAGTCAGACCTGCCTCTTCCTCTGAATTCCTTCAGGATTCCCTGGCCAGCAAAGCCAGAAGGCAATCCCAATGGGCTGCCAGACCCGGAACCCTGAACTCAGCATCATTAACCACCTGGTGAGTTAAACTTGCTCAGAGGCCTGCAGGGCCCAGGAAGGTTGTGTAAACAGGCAAACAAACCTGTTTTAAAAGAGCCCTGGGACTGATGATGAACTGGATATGCTTGCTCCACTAAAAGGCATTCAAATTCAAATTCAAAGAAAAAAAAAATTTTTTTTTCAACTGTGCTTGCCAAAGGAAATTCATGCGTGCCAGTTTTCGAGCCCTGGGTTTGAGGGTCAACATCAGCCTCGGAGTTGAACCTTGAATAGAATTCTATAAGCTTTAGTGGATGCATTACATGCCTGATTCACGGGTCCCTGGTTTCTTCCAAGGTGGGGCTTGGGTTTGTGGCTTTGGCTACGTGCTGTTTCTTTCTACACATCTCCACGGGGTTCTGGATCTCTCTGCCCTGGCCCTCTTCAAGACTTTCTAAAACAGACCACTGCTGCCGGTTAATGTTATTTTCTTTCTGTTCTCTTAACATCACCTAATGAATAGGCTACATTATGGAAAACAACATTTAAAAACAACAACAACAACAACAACAACACAACCCTGGTGCCTGGTTAAGCCCAGTCCTTGCTCTGTGGGTTTCCCAATGTTCAGAACCTTTGTGCTAATTAGCAGTGACAGATGAGTCACTGGTCTTGCTGGTTCTCCAGAGGAAGAAAAAGCTTGCTTCTCTTGAACTGGGGGACCTTGAGGAGTCACCACATGCTCCTAGGCGCTTCTGTCACAGGGAGAAAAGTTCAGTCTGAAACACTGAGTGCAGATGGCCTCTCAACATGGGCAGGCATCCTGTTCTAACCAGCATCAGACAGCAGGGACAGATGGGGCTCCCCACTGCTCAATGCTGATGGGATTTTCAGAGTCCTGGCCACCAAGGAGAGGTAGATGTCATGGATTTGGCAAGGGCGAAGGTGGACTGTCCAAACTCAGCAGGACCAGGCAGCCAGAAGTCAAGGAGGCCCAAGGGCAGCCGCGTGTGACTGCACCCGAAGTAGAAATTGGTCATGAAGGGCTAGATAGTTTCTGGACAAAGGTGGTAGATTCTTTGGCCCAATGCACTCAAGTGACCAATTCCCAAGACACCAGGGTTTCAAAGAGAGATGGAGTTTATTGTTAGGCATGAAGCAGGAGATCAGATGGCCTATCAGCCCCCAAATCTGTCTCCCTGAACTACAATAATTCTGATAGTTCTAAAGTATCAAAAGATGGGTAGGTTTTAGGATAAGGAGCACAATGGTTCTAAATGATGTAATTAGACGTGCTCTAATTATTCAGCATGCATGGGTTGAATACATGTTTAGTCACAGAATGTATTTAAGAAAATGGCGGCCTTAATATGATGATGGGTGTGATTTTTAGTGTTATAATGAGGTATAGGTGACTTGTAGATTAAAGTCTAAGCTACTGTGCATGTCAGGTGGGCCCATTTTGGTTAGATCCGGTCTCGCTTATCAAGATAACTTTGGACTTGGGGTGGGTCAGTTCTGGGCTGACCCAAGACCCTTCATTAATAAACATTCGGGGCTGTCTTTAGTGATTGCAAGACTCTAAAGTCAAAAAACTTGATAAATGGATACAAGTGAGCCGTAGTCACTGGATTTTTATAATCACAGGGGTAGAAGATAAAGGTTATATAATCATTATCAGAGATCAAGGCAGCTGGATGATACTCAAAAATTTCAGGTATTTCCCTCTGACTACTTCAGTATAGCAGAAAGTAAAAAGGAATGTCTATATAATGATTCAGCAACCATAATCATCCCTTAAATCTTAACTTCTTGGTTACAAGATGAGGCACCAACACAGAGCAAAGAAAAGTGATTTAGGGTGATGAAAGGTTTAAGGGGAAATGAGTCTCTTCTCCAATCCCTCAAAGGTAGGTGCCTGAATAGAACTCCTGAGATTTAAAGGTTCCTGATCAGTTAATAAGAAAAGAAAACAGGGAAACAGTTCAGAAGCTTTCAAAGTCTCCATGGAAGCAGGGGTGTGGTGGGGAGGGAATATGGGGAATTATTGCTTAATGGGTACAGAGCTTCTGGTCAGATGGTGGGATGGTAGCACAAATGCTGTGAATGTAATTAACACACTGATTTGAATACTTGAAAGTGGTTAAGAGGGAAAATTCTATGTCGCCTATATTTTACCACAATAAAAATTTTAAAACAAAACTAAACCCTATAGAACCATACAAAAAAATCTCTTCCTCTGAAGGCTGGGACCTTTTTTTTTTTTTTTCCTCTGTTAAGAACTGAAGCTCAACAGGAGGCTCAATGTATTTGGAAAGCAGATTTAGTGAGAAACCAGCCTTCGGTGAAGTGTGGGCTCTGTGAAGAAGCCCCAATCCCTGTTAATGGGGGAAGCTGGACTCTTAATCTACAAGGACAAGGACAGAGATTAAGCTCAGAGGCACAGGCAGGACTCTCAAAAATTAAAATAAAATAAGGATTGGTCTGTCACAGGGAAAACTTTAAGTGGTAGATATCTTTGTGACACAGTATTCCTAATTTTCCTTTAAAAAAAATAAACTTTTTAAAAAAGATACTTTCAAATTTATAGGACACGTACAAAAATAATTCAAACCCCAAACAGAGAATTCCAAGATACCTCTGTCCCCCCAGACTCAGATCTACCAAATTGCACATTTTGTCAAATTTGCTTATCATTTTATCTGTTCATCAATCTATCAGTCTATCTATCCACTTTTTGTCTGTCTATGTACCTGTCTGTTTATCGATTCATCTTCTGAACACTTGAGTGTAAGTTGTATATTTTTGGATTTGCTTTTAATCTTGAGCTAAAGCATGATATCTGTTATACTATGGCAGAACGTCTCATAATTTGTGTAATTAAATTCATGTATATTTGAGACTTCAGTCACATTTCTGATGGTTGCAAACCTTTTTCACTTTGGGGGCACATGGCTTTTATGTTGAGACACTGTGGTGAAAACGGTGTGGTTAAAAAAAAACTGTTTATGTCCAGCAATGTCCTATCCTAAAAAAATGGCCGACATTAAAAATTATAATGATAACAGCTGGATTTTATACATACCAGGCACTATGCTCGGTATCTTACCCATATTTTTTCACTTAATTCTCTTAACAAGCCTAAGAAGTAGGTAGCGTTATTATTTCCCATTTTACTAATGAGGGCACGAGGCACAAAGAGATGGCTGAGCTATTATACTTAAAGGATTTATAGGCTAAGAGTCCATGCATGAAAGTCAGGGACTAAAAGCTAGGTCTATTTTAGCTTTTTTCAAAGGGGTCCTGATTTCCAGGCGACAGGGCACTCCCCGCATGGTGCCAACATCAGTCCTGCCCACGTATCTTTCAGAAACTAGATCTGTTTGTCTCTTGACGTTTGAGCTGACACACAATTAATTATAACCATGGGTCCAGATGCTGCTGCGCAGGCTGGGGTCAAAAGCATCACCTCTGAGGTCTGTTAAAGCCTCAGACTTCCAGGCCCCACGACTGAGAGACTTTGACAATGAGGAGAAGTCAAGAAATCCGGGTTTAACTCGCCCTCTAGGGCAGTGGCGTGCAGCCACGTCTGAGCCGCACCCATTTATGAGAACAGTGGAGCCTGCACTTTTTGATCTAGCATCTCCTGTCCTGTAAAAATATTTTGAGGCTCAGTAGCTGATGTTGGTATGTTTATTTATCTATAAAAATATATGTGTATTCTATTGCTTGCATTTTGTATTTATAAGACCTATACAAAAATAAAAGTTAAAAAAGGATGGGGATCGCCTCTCTCAGGTGTTAAGGAACTAGTAGGGTTGATGGGAATTTCACTTGTCCCTGTGCACACAACCAGCCTTAACAAATGCACATTTGCAGCCAATTTTGATGGTGGAAAACACTCACTTTGGTGCACAGTTGTGTGCGTTGGTGGTGCCCATTCCTCTCGTTGATAGCCCTGTATTTAAAAAAAAACTATACTGTGATTATTTAAAAATTTAAATATGTCGCACTATCTCTGAACTCTCTGCACCAGATCTCTGTAAATCTAAAACTGCTCCACAAAATAAAGTATTTTTTTAAAAGTTAAATAAAAAACAAGACAAGGAAGGAGTGAAGATGAAAATTGATATTTTAAATTATTTACTTATTGGATAAACCTCTCACTAATATTATTACGAACAATACAATTGAATATGCTTCATTACTTGAGCAAATCTTGGCTTGCCCCTGTGCGATACACTGATTTTTAAGGTCTGGTTCCAAGTTCAGTTAATTTTTTGACACATTTTAATGGTTACCATTAAAGTGGAAAATGAAACTCCACAACACCTTCAAATAGAAAAGTATATCATTAGCAGCACATATTAAATAATGATATTCATTTCTCACTACCATCTGCTAATCAAGTAAAAATTTTTGGTGGAATATGGATGCAAATTTCCACAAAACATGATGTGAGTCAGAAGCTTTTCCAAACTAATAAAGAAATAAAAATGGTACATTTTTATTATTTTAACCAGTGGGTTTTAAATGGAAAGCCTAAAATTTTTCGCGTGTGCAATGAGTTCTGTCACTCCCTGGGGTCAGGTAAGACTTCACAGGTCAAGGACACGATCCCCACAAGACTGCCCTCCTTTCAGACAGCAGTTCCAAGTTTGGGGGGATCCCAGGGCCGCACCTACTTCTCACCAACTGGATACAAACTCAGGGGTTCCCACTATGCTCTCTTAATAAAAATAATAATAAAAAAATGATGATGGTGAATTTCTTTCTTATCTCTCTAGGCCCACAGATTTTGAAGCCTAAAACAGTTTGCCTATGCATGCAATGACATTTTTTTTTTTTGTATGCTGTATGGCGGGGTCACAATTCATTCTTTTTCCATGTGAGTATCCCGGTATTGCAGCATCATATGTTAAATTTTGTTTGTTCGTTTGTTTTTTGGGAAGTGCACGGGTGGGGAAGCGAACCTGAGTCTTTCCTATGGCAGGCGAGAATTCTACCAATGAACTAAAGTTGCACCAATATTTTAAGTTTAAAAAGTATCACAGACCTCCTTTGAGGAACTCCCCCCAAAATATCTACTAACATTTAAATAGAGAAGGAGTCTTGAAGGCTCAGATTGAGAACCACTTACCTGAAGACATTTTATGTTGTCGGGAAGGAATATGATTTGGTTAGAGAAGCATTAGGATTTATCAACTGATCCTTTAAAAGTTCTAAAAATCAGGACTCAAGCCAGGCTGTGGTTCCCTGTGTCACCTGGGACCTATAGGGAGTCACTTCCTAGCTCCTCTGAACCTTCTTGGGCCTCATAAACATTTTGAAGATGCCACATAACACAAGGGTCACACAAAACCGAAAACACATAAAACAGAGTTAGCTTCTTGTTTAATTCTCTATTCTCTAAATAGTCCATAGAAGGCAATTCAATATTCTTCTGAATGACTTAAATCACCATTTGCTTCAATGATGCCAATGGGATACAAACCACATCTTTTTATTTTTAAAATTTTTTTAAAACATAACAACATACAAACACGAACATTCTTGTCATATGATCATTCCATTCTTGGTATATAATCAATAACTCACAATATCATCACATAGTTGTATATTCATCACCATGATCATTTCTTAGAATATTTGCACCAATTCAGAAAAAGAAATAAAAAGAAAACAGAAAAAAATTCATACATACCATACCCCTTACACCTCCCTCTCATTGACTGCTAGTATTTCCATCTACCCAACATATTTTAGCCTTTGTTTCCCCTATTTTTTTTCTGTACACCTTACCATTCCCTTTCATTGATCACTAGCATTTCAATCTACTAAATTTATTTTAACATTTGTCTACGTATTATTTATTTATTTTGAATCCATATGTTTTACTCATCTGTCCATACCGTAGATAAAAGGGGCATCAGACACAAGGTTTTCACAATCACACAGTCACATTGTGAAAGCTATATCATTATACAATCATCTTCAAGAAACATGGCTTCTGGAACACAGCTCTACATTTTCAGGCACTTCCCTCCAGCCTCTCCAATATACCTTAACTAAATAGGGGATATCTATATAATGCGTAAGAATAACCTCCAGTATAACCTCTCGACTCTGAAATCTCTCAGCCACTGACAGTTTATTTTGTCTCATTTCTCTCTTCCCCCTTTTCGTTGAGAAGGTTTTCTCAATCCCTTGGTGCTGAGTCTCAGCTCATTCAAAGATTTCTGTCTCACATTGCCAGGAAGGTTTACACCCCTGGGAGTCATGTCCCACGTAGAGAGGGGGAGGGCAGTGAGACAAAGCACATCTTGATAGCAGAGAGTGAGTGTTGGGACCAGTCTGTATTCCAGGCTCTGTTCCCTGCCTGGTCTATTGACAGACATTTCCCTACAGCTAACACTGAAATTTATGTTGTGTTAACCTGTAAGCACTTTAGTCTCTCCCCAATGCAACATGTCTTTTCATATTTCTGCTCCAAGGCATCAGAATTTTTGGTGAAATAACTGATCTGCCCCATCATGATCTCATACAATTTAATTTCCTCCTTGTTTTAATTTCTAATTCTTCTCATAACTCTACCCAACTTTATACAAGCTCTTTGAACAGCTTGTCCTGGTTGTCCTGCTCTATCCTGGGACACTATGAAGCAGGGGGAGGGAAGAACATGGGATTTGGAGGACCAAAGAACAGGGTCTAAATTCAAGGTCTTCAGCTAAATGCCTGAGTCAGATAATCACCCTCTCTCTGGTTCTCAATTTTCTCATTTCTATAATAGAAGCAAGGATACCTATTACGCAGGACTGTCATGAAGATTAAACAGATAATGTCTTTTTCTAATTCTAAAAGTGAACACTATCTTTAATGTGTAAAAAACATACTTGGGTACTATAATTATTTTTTTGATTTCCTCCCTCCTAGCCTTACTCCTTTCTTTTTTCCCCCTCCACAATATTCTTCTTTCTTTTATGGTTTCTACTTATTCCTTTTTATCTCTTGGAACAATTCAGAATATTTATTTAAAAATCCCTTTCAGATTGTTCTATTATCTCCAGTTCTTGGGGTGCATGTTCTTTCATTTGTTGTAACTGTTGACTGCCCTTACAGTGGATTGTTTTTGGTGTGGCTTGACATTTTTGACTTTAAGCAGCTCATCAGTGGAGATTGTTTTCTGTGGATTTCCCATGTGGCCTAGGTTGTAGAACTTAAAGGTCAACCTCTCATCTACTCAAGGACATTGTTCTAATGGGTGTTCCTTCCCTCCCCTGCATTATAAGACTTTCTCCCTCTTGGAGCTTTCCCATCAGCATATAAACAGGCCGTGTTATCTCCCAGTTTGTCTTGTTTTGCTATTTCCCTTCATAGCAAAACTTCTTGAACAATTTGTTTATTTGTTGCTCCAATTCTTCTTTGCATTTCCTATTGAATTCATTCCATTCAGGCTTTCCCCACTCCCTCAAAATCCAAATTACTCTCATCAAGGTCGTTGATGATTTCCAATTAGTTAAAGCCAGTTGTCCAGTCTCAGTCCTCAATTTACACGTGATTACTGGCATTTCATCCAGTTGATTACTTCCTCATCCTTTGAGCACTTCCTTCCCTTAGCTTCCAGGAAACCGCTCACTCTGTTGTCCTACCTTAATGGCCCCTCTTTCTCTTTCTCCTTTAATAGATCCTCTTATCTCCCTGATTCTACATGTTGGAGTGCTCCAGAGATGACTCCTCTTACCTCTTCTCTTCCTTATTTATGCCTATTTTCTCAGGATTTTGGTGCATATTATTTCCTCTGCCTGGAATGCTCTCCCAAGTAGCCACAAGGCTTGCTTCTAAACTTCAGGTGTGGGTTCAAAGTTGTTTTATCTGTCAGCCATTTCCTGATCATCCTGTATAAATAATACTCCATCTCTAACACTAATTGCCTATCCCCTTACCCTGTGTGCTGGTTTGAAAGGATGTATGTCCCCTAGAAAAGCCATGTTTTAATCTAAACCCCATTTCGTAAAGGCACAATAATCCCTATTCAATACTGTATGTTTGAATCTGTAATTAGATCATCTCCCTGGAGATGTAACCCAATCAAGAGTGGTTGTTAAACTGGATTAGGGGAAATGTATCTCCACCCATTCGGGTAGTTCTTGATTGGCTTACTGGAGTCCTATAAAAGAGGAAACATTTCGGAGAATGAGAGATTCAGAGATAGCAGAGGAGAACGACATAGCCACGAGAAGCAGAGAGCCCACAAGCCAGCGACCTTTGGAGATGAAGAAGGAACATGCCTCCCGGGGAGCTTCATGAAATAGGAAGCCAGCAGAGAAGTTAGCAGATGATGCCTTGCTCGCCATGTGCCTTTCCAGCTGAGAGAGAAACTGTGACTGTGTTCACCATGTGCCTTCTCACTTGAGGGAGAAACTCTGAACTTCATCGCCCTTCTTGAACCAAGGTATCTTTCCCTGGATGCCTTTGATTGGACATTTCTATAGAGTTGTTGTAATTGGGACATTTTCACGGTCTTAGAACTGTAAACTAGCAACTTACTAAATTCCCCTTTTTAAAAACCATTCCGTTTCTGGTATATTTCATTCTGGCAACTAGCAAACTAGAACATTCTGTTTCGATTGTCTCCACAATACTTATCATTACCTAACATATTTATTAATATTTGTGCATTTATTGTCTAAATCCCTCCTCAAAATATGAGTCCCATGTAGGCAGGGACTGTCTGTTTAGTTCACTGTTGGATGCCCAGCTTTTAGAACAGTGCCAGGCACAGAGGTGCCATGAATGAGTGAATAAATAAATGGAAATAGATGATACTTTTCCATTATTTCTGTAGCTGAAACAGATGTTTTGCAATTTATAAAATACGTTTTTTTTTTTTTTTTTTTTTTTTTTTAAAGGAAAGACAGAGAGAAGGAAGGAAGGAAGAGAGGAAGAAAGGGAAACATCTTTTAAACATTTTCTTGTTTTATTGTATTTTGTTTCTCCGTTTTTCGTTACATGGGCTAGGGCCGGGAATCGAACCGAGGTCCTCCGGCATAGCAGGCAAGCACTTTGCCCGCTGAGCCACCGCGGCCCGCCTAAAATACGTTTTTGTTTGTTAATTCTGTTCAGAGAGAAGGGAAGTTTTGTGCCTCTTGCCAAGCTGCCAGTTTATAAGGAAATTATTAAACTGCAATGTGCCATTTCTGTGACAGGAACTATCAACCAGGAGTGGAGGTTTCATTCTGAGGTTTGTGGGTCCCTAGGGTGAGCTTCAGAGCTCTGTGAGTCCTCTAAAATTGTGTATAAAATTTTGTATGTACATGTGTATCTGCCTCTTCCTTGGGAAAGGATTGAAAGCTCACAAAGCAGTCTGTGGCCCAATGTAAGGTTTTGAATACTTAACAGTAATACCCTTTGGGTGTTAAAATAAAAACTCATCATCTTACCACCTAAGCCATCTTGACTTTCTTGGAAGCACAGCCTCTTGGTGTTGGAACTAACACCCAAAGCAGGTGTCCCTCAACACTATCTTGATAAATTGCTGTCTGTGCTGGTTTGAAAGGATTTATGTACCCTAGAAAAGCCATGTTTTAATCCTATTCAATCTTGTGGGAGCAACCGTTTCTTTTAATCCCTATTCAATAATGTAGGCTGGAAACTTGATTAGGTTATCTCCATGGAGATGTGACTCCACCCATTCCAGGTGGGTCTTAGTTAATTTACTGGTATCCTTTAAAAGAGGAGGCATTCCCGATGAATCCCAGAGTGATTTGATCAGTGACTGGAAAAGTATTTGCAAGCCCCCTTTGGGGAATGTGGGAATGGGGGAAAACTCAACTTTCCCAAGTTGAATTCTTGATATTCTCACAAGCAGTGTGGACAACCAAAGCTATAGGCTGAGTCCCCAGTCTTGGGGTTTGTTCATATGAAACTTAACCCCACAAATTATAGGTCAAGTCTACTTAAAATTCAGGCCTAAGAGTCACCCCCAAGAGAGCCTCTTTTGTTGCTCAGATGTGGCCTCTCTCTCCAGCCAACATGACGAGCAGTCTCACTACCCTACCCCTCTCTGCGTGGGACATGACTCCCAGGGGTGTGGACCTTCCTGGCAATGTGGGACAGAGATCCTGGATAGAGCTGAGACTCAGCATCAAGGGACTGAGAAAAACCCTAGAATGAGCTGAGAATTAACATCAAGGGATTGAGAGAACCTTCTCGACCAAAGGGGGAAGAGCGAAATGAGACTAAGTGTCAATGGCTGAGAGATTCCAAACAGAGTCAAGAGGTTATCCTGGAGGTTATTCTTATGCACCAAGTAGATATCATCTTGTTATTCAAGATGTAATGGAGAGGCTGGAGGGAATTGCCTGAAAATGTAGTGCTGTGTTCCAGTAGCCATGTTTCTTGAAGATGATTGAACAATGATATAGCTTTCACAATGAGACTCTGTGAATGTGAAAACCTTGTGTCTGATGCTCCTTTTAGCTACTATATCAACAGAAGAGTAGAACATATGGAATAAAAATAAATAATAGGGGGAACAAATGTTAAAATGAATTTAGTTTGAAATGCTAGTGGTAAATGAAAGCAAGGGGTAAGGGGTATGGTATGTATAATCTTTTTTTTCTCTATTATCGTTTTATTTCTTTTTCTGTTGTCTTTATTTTTTTCTAAATCAATACAAATGTTCTAAGAAATGATGAATATGCAACTATGTGATGATATTAAGAATTACTGATTGTATACGTAGAATGGAATGATATCAATGTTTTGTTTGTTAATTTTTTAATTAATAAAAAAAGTTAAAAAAAAAAAAAAAGAGGAGGCATTTTGGAGGAAGCTTGAGAATGACAGGAGAGCAACGGAGCAGAGCTACAAGAATGACGAGAGCCAGAGCCCATGCAACCAGAGACCTTTGGAGATGAAGAAGGAATGCGCCCCCAGGAGAGCTTCAAGAAACAAGAGGCCTGGAGAGAAAGCTAGCAGATGTTGCCTTGTTCTCCATGTGCCTTTCCAGTTGAGAGAGAAACCCCGAACCTCATCGGCCTTCTTGAACCAAGGTATCTTTCCCTGGATGCCTTAGATAGGACATTTCTATAGACTTGCTTTAATCTGGACATTTTCATGGTCTTAGAATTGTAAACAAGCAACTTATAAAATTCCTCTTTTTAAAAGCTGTTCCATTTCTGGTATGTTGCATTCCAGGAGTTGGCAAACTAGAACATTGTCCATGCTCTGCTTAGGAACCCACAAAACAGGACTGTTATACCAGTCAACTTACTAGAAGCTTCCACCTGTAGATGAAATAGTATTTTTCATACACTGGGTCTTGTTTAGTCCATGCAACATATAGAGAATTAGTTGAATCCCTTTTCCACTGGCTATTTTCTCAGTTATGTGAAGACACCATGTTTCACCCCTTCCAGTCCCTATGCTTTTATTTCTCCACATGAGAAGTATCCATTTCCTCTAAATATGGAACAGAGCACTTCACCATTCTAGTCACTCCTTTTTTGAATGCTCTCCAGTTCGTCAATTATCCAGGATTGAACATATGGCATAACTTAGCGGTACTTCCATCTCCCAGATCTGGACGTGATATTTCTATTAATGCAGTTTTAATGTCACACCATGACTGTTGTGGCCACTTTAGGGCAGCCTGGAAATGGGCAAGATGGGAAGGGTGGAAACTGGTTAGTGGAGTGGGCCGTTGTCTTCACAAGAAAAGATATGGTTCTGTGCTGAGGTGGTGAGAACGGAGAGGCCTGAGATGTAGGAAGGACTTGGCTATTGTTTATGCTTGGGAAAGAGAAGAAGGGACGGGAGGAATCAAGGGCGAAAACCGAGTTGAAGCGGAGAGAAGAGGAGGTGACAAGGGAGGGTGGGTCCCTCTAAACTCCACCGCAGAAAGGAGAAAAGTGGAAGGAGAGGGGCCAGGAATTGCAGTGCAGGCGAGAGCTGGAGTAGCAGAACAGAGCAAGTTTGTGGCAGGACAGAGCAAGTTTGTGGCAAACGAAATGCCCCAGGGAGATCAAAGGAGTGAAGAATTCACCGCGAGCGCCGTTTAAAATGGCAAGGAGGAGAGGGAGAGAGATTCCCTGTTTAAGAACCAGGGGTAATGAATGGCACAGAGTTTCAGCGCTGGGAGTGGTATTGGACAGCGGCATCTGGGAGGGACCCGGGAATTATCTTTGTACCTCCTGCGGCGCTTGGACCAGCGCCTGGACATGGAGGGAGCGCAGGGCCCGCCGGACGACAACCGGGTGATCAGTGAAGTAGGGCTGCAGGAACCGCAGGCAGCGGGCGCCTAAGAATCGCACTGACCATCAGCGGCGGCCGCCGAGGCGGGGCGGGGCGGGGCGGGGCGGGGCCGACGGTGCCGGCGACCAATCTACGCCTCCGTTGGGGCCCAGCCCCGCCCCTTGCCCGCTGGGAGAGGCGCGCGCAGCCGCCGCGCCCCCCGGAAGTGCGCTGGACCTGATCGGAGGTGAGCGCGCGGGCGGTCGGGCCTGGCCGCGTTGCGCTGTCAGCCGGGTGGGCAGGGCCCTCGGGTCGGCGGCGGGCCGGGGTCTCCCTGCACCCCGGAGCGTGAGCGCGCTCAGAGTCGTCGGTGCTCGTGGGGGAGGGGTGGCGAGGGCTGCGGGGGAGGCCGAGTACCCGGCCCGGCTCTGCCCCCGGTCGCCGGTGGGCCCCGGCGGAGCCTAGGGGTGGGTGGGTGCGGTGGCGGGGCAGCCCGCAGGCCGAAAACGGGCCGGAGGGACCCCTCGGGGAGTGATGCTTCGGGTTTCTGTTCAGGGAGGTCTTGGCGTTTGAGGGCGGCGGTCGGGGGTGCTTCTTGGTGGGCAGCGCTGCCCTGGCTTCCCGGGCTGTAAGTGCTTGCAGATCCTTTCCTCATCTCGACCCCCCAAAACACGCCTCCCAGACATTGGCAGCTCCCCTTCTCCCCGAGAAATTAGGATTTAATGATGATGATGGTTGCTGAATCATGTTGATGTTTTTTACTTTCTATATTATAGAATATCCAGAAGTTAATACCTGAAATTACTGAAACTCAACTTCTCACCCTTGTCTATACTTACCGTTGTAGTGTTAATTCCATCTGCCCTTGTTCAAATCCATAAAAGCCCAGAACTCCTTAGAATCGGGGAGACAGGCCATTTGCTCTGCAGCTTTGTGCTTAGCAATATAGTCTTTCTTTGAAAGCTTGGTGTCTCAGGAATTGGTCATTTGAGCCATCTGGACGGAGAATCCACCGCCTTTGTCTGGTATCACAACCATAGTCTTTAGAGCTGCTGCACTTTGAATCTAGCGACTCTGAGAGCTTCAGAGTTCCCTGGTCTGTAATCTTTTACTACTTACCTAGCCGGGTGATCATGAGCTTAGAAATAACAGGAATGGGGCCTGATAAGGGCTGATACATAGCAGATGCTCAACAAATGTTTGCTTATATATGTATGTATAGTAACTATATTTACAAGTGCATTAAAAAATCATTCCAATTTATTTTAGCTTCAATAAGTATAACAAATATACATTTGGGATGAAAAGTTTGTTTTTGAGAACAGATGCTTGTGAAGTCATTAGGATATAAACCCTGTCTACCTAAGCAATATAATTTTGAATAAGTGAATATTCAATAAATAATTGAATATTTATTTTGAATATTTTTCTTAATATTATGCAGGAGTATATCAATTGCCAACATCAGATTTAAATATTTTATAAGATTGATAATTTCTCCTTAATGACCGATCTGAAGTGCTGTCTTAATTCAGGGACTAAATAAATTGGAATACATTTATGTATTAGTCCCTTGCTAACTAAAATTTTGCTACCTACTCTCTGAAACTCAGGAGTCAAAAAGATTTGGGTAGTGAAACATCCTTGCATAGTCATTCATTCATTTAACATTTGTAGCTTCATGTTTCCCTCTTTATGATATGTTGTATTTTTATAATTATTCAGTATAAATGTATTTTAATTTTGTTTTGTGATTTCTTCTGTGATCATGGACTGAGTGTGGGGATTTTTTTTTTAAGATATTTTACTGTTAATTGATTTCTAATTTAATTCCTTTGAGGTCAGAGAATATATGCTGGAGATTCCAAGTTTTGAAAATTTATTAAACATCTGGATTTTCTTCCTGAATGTTTCTGTGCATTTCAGTGTGTATTCTGCAGTTGTTGGGTCCAGTGTTTTGTTAAATGTCAGATCAAGTTGTTGATAGTGCTCAGACTTTTTTTCTATACCTTATTGATTTTTTGTTTATTTGTTCCATCCATTACTGTGAGAAGAGTGTTAAAATCTTCAACTATGATAAAGGATTTGATATTAATTTAGGATTGTTTTATATTCTTGATGAAGTGATCCATTTCTCATAATGTCCTTTTATTTCTGTCTTGAAGTCTACTTTGTCAGATATTGCTATAGTCACATAAGCTTTCTTATGTTTGCTATTTGAATGGAATATCATTTTTCCATCCTTTTATTTTCAACTTCTTTTGCATCCCTATAGTTTATGTCTCTTGTGGACAGCATATAGTTAGGTCTTGCTTTTGCAAATCTGACAATTGGGGTAGTTGAACCATTTACATTTACTGTGGTCATTGGTATGATTGGGTTTTAGTCTCCCATCTTGCCCTACTTTTGATCTTTCTGTTTTTGTACCTCTGTTGCCCTTTCCCTATTGTCTTTTGGTTCATTGAGTGTTTTTTAGTGTTCCTTTATTGGCCTTTTAATTGTATTTCTTTGTGTAATATTTTTAGAGCTAGCAATATACATCTTTAACTGATCAATGTTTACTTTAACTTATTGAAGTATACTTTATATTGTATCCCTTTGTACTTCACAGTTCCCATTTCTCATTTCTTCTTTACATTTCCCATTTCTCACTTGACACTCCCCATCTCTCACTTCTTACTTTCCATTTCATGCTAATTTTCTCACTTTAAAGCCCACAAATGTAATAATCTAATAAGAGATTAATCTCATTTACCCCACTTTTGTGTTATTTTTATAATTTTTATATCTTTTATCTACATATGTTATCTGATTATTCTGTCATTATTTTCAGTTAAACAGTAAGTTGCCTTTTAAGGAAGTTATGAATTTTTACATTTATTAACTTGTTTTTACCATTTCTGATGCTCTTCATTCCTTTCTGTAAATCAGAGTTTCCCTTCAGTTGGAAGACTGTACTGTAGCTTCCTTGTAGTTCAAGTCTGCTTATGACCAATTCTCTTAGCTTGTTTATCTGAAAATGTCTTTAATTTATTCTTGCTTTTGAAGAATGTTTTTACTTGATGTGGAATTCTGGATTGATAGTTTTTTCCTTAGAATTTGCATTTAGTTCTTTTTATCTTTCCCATTTATCTGCATAGAGTCCCTATCTCTTCTTTCGTTAAGACTGTATTTTTCTTTAAATTCTTGAGCCAGCTCAGGGTTGGTTTCTATTGACTGCTTTTTCCCTTGACTTTGGGTCACATTTTCCTGTTTCTTTACATGTCTAGTAATTTTGGATTGCCTCTTGGATATTGTGAATTGTATATAGTAGATGATCAGGATTCTGTTATCTTTCTCTGAAAAGTATTGATTTTTGTTTAAGCAGGCAGTTCAATTTTATCATCTTTGACTTGCGTAGGCTTGGTGTTAGGCTTTGTCAGGCCAGGTCTTTGGAATGCCTGAGGTGTTTCCCAGGGTTTTCTCATTTGATGAGAGTTGATAAAACTAGACTGGGTCCCTCCTGTGGATCATGTGGAGGCTTGGTGTAGGCTTTGTTAGGGCAGGTCTAGGATAGTCTGTACTCTCTGGCGTGGTCTTCACTCCTAATATGGAGCCTTTTTTGTGTCTCACGATGCCTTGTGTAATTATAAGGCCTTTCTATGCTGGGCAGAAATTCCGGTGTCTTTCATTGCTGATGTATTTCCATTTTGCTCTTAACCCTGAAACAGCTGGTCTGTATTAAGTCTTGCATAGTTTCACCATGCCCATGTGCAGTCCATCCATTGGCCAAAGAGTCGTGGAGAGGCCCTGCATAGATTTCTGCCCCCACACCTACAACTCCCTCTCTCCAGTGCCCTGTCCTTTAGATTCCAGCCAGTTAACGTCTGAAATTCTGATCCCTGGCTTCCCGTCTTGAGACCACTGTGCTCTGCTTGAGCTCCAGCTTCCCGTACCAAGGATGAGAAATTGTCCCCAAACAGACAGCCAGAATGATTGAGAAGTTTCCCTTCTCTCAAGGATTGCATTATTGCCTGCCTGTTTTTCAATGCCTGTAAACATTTGCCTCATGTATTTTTTCCAGCTTTGTAGTTGATTACATTGGATAGGCTAATCTATAGTACAGTTACTCTGCCATGAATTCCCCAACAAATAATTATTGGGCACTTAGTTTAAATCACACTAGCACACTGGGTGCTGCATGAATACATGAATGAAAGATATTTGTTTCTTTAAACAAATGAATTTAGTGAGGTCCACGTGAAAAACATCTAATATTGGATTAGTCCTTTTTACACCTCTCTTTTCACTCTTGAAAAAGCTTTCCCTCTTTTTTGTGTCTAAATGGTTTACTCATAGAGAGTAAATTAGTTAGGTAGCATGGTAGAAAGGAGGACATTGCTTCTTAAACCTCAAGAAAAAAGCAGCTTTGAAAAGCTAGAGTATTAACCTGATCTCTGATTAAGCTGGACACAAAAGTGACTCTCTTTAAAACATCATCAACAACATCATACTTGCAATTAGTATTATGGAGAAATGATGATCTGATATTTATATTATAGCCGGCTTCTTCATCACATTTAAGAATCAACACAATAAATCAATATTTGGATTACTGGCAAGAAAATTAACTCAAAATAGTAGATGATCCTTTAAAAAAAATCATACTATTAACTTCGCCATTTAATATTTCTCCCCTTGTCTTAGTTCCTGTCTTCTAGATTTTGATAGCATTTGCCATAAAATAGTGATTACTTAGTTCAAGGCCATAGAAGTGTTTTTCAGGAAGTCACTGTTTGTGTTAAATCTCCCTTGAGGCCAAGTTGAAAATTTGTATTACAGGTTTTTTTTTATAAATTCCAAAATAAACCAGTTTTCAATGTGGTAGTTAAAAGAGGTCACTTGGAAATCTCATTGCACCTTTTAGGGAAGAATTTACTTGTACTCTTCAATTTCATTGTCGAAACTTCTGAGCATTTCAACATTAGCTTTTATTTCTAGGGCATTGACGTTTTTGTCCAGCTTGGGTTTTAACCTATAGGTAGTAGATACAGATATAGAAGTGGCACCTAAGAGCTATTTACATGGAAATCCATAGTGAAATGCTCCACAAGGTGCATAGCATTCTACTATTCAGTCTGGATATTTGTAGACCAAGAAAGAATGCTCTGAAGGGGGCAAGGTGGGGGCGGCAGTTTAGATATGGTATCAGTGGTTTGCTTTGCAGCTTCAAGTTTACAATCTTTCAAAGTAGGATAGTATGTCCATTGAGCAATATCAATCCCTGGTGGACTCTGAGTCTTCTCAGTAGGGCATGTGAATTTGTTCTCTCTGAAAATGTTATTCTCTTATGTAGCACATGGTCTCCTTTCTTCTCTCGTATCCCCACAAAAGGTTCTCTGAAGACCTGGTCTACCCGGAGAGCAGTTCCAGCCCAGGAACACTTCCCCTAAAGTGAAAGGACTAGCCACATCAGATGATGCCTGTTGACCTGGGGCAGGCCCTTGTCCTGTGGCCACCACTGGCGAAGGCAGAGGACTCCTCATTTTATGGACCAGATGCTGCCCCTCCAGGGGATCTCTCAAGCCCTGAGACTGCACGACAACTTTTCAGGCATTTTCGTTACCAAGTGATGTCTGGACCCCATGAGACCCTGAAACAACTTCGCAAGCTCTGTTTCCAGTGGCTGCAGCCAGAGGTTCATACCAAGGAGCAGATCCTAGAGATCCTCATGTTGGAGCAGTTCCTGACCATCCTGCCTAGAGAGATCCAGACGTGGGTACGGAAGCAATGTCCAGGTAGTGGAGAGGAGGCAGTGACCCTCGTAGAGAGCTTGAAGGGAGATCCGCGGAGACTATGGCAATGGGTGAGCATAGGGTTACCATCATTTGGGGTTTCATCCAGGTCTCCCCATATCTCCTCTAAGACTCCATGTGACTTACAGCACTTTTTAGCTATTAGGGATTGAGGGTAAGTCTCCCATCCCATTCCATCTTTAGACTGGAATTTTTGAGAAGATGTTTAAAAGAGGTTTGGGTGTTTAACTGGGGGAGATGATTTAATAGAAACACAATATTAGGGGCATATCTTGAATGTCTCCCTGGCTTGGTTCTGGCCTCAGCTTTTGGCCTCTCTCAGGATATTACCTTCCCTGTTTCTTTGGATTAGAAATAATAGCTGGTTCCTCTTTCCCTACTCTCTGACCCTAAGGATTTTCTTATGATCTATTGTGGAAGGTTAGCTTCATATCTTTCAGAAATCCTGACTCTGGATCCTTCAATAAATAGTCATATGTGGTCTCCAGATCAGCATGCACGTTCTAGGGCAGGAAATGTCATCAGAGAAGATGGAGTCTCCAAGCTGTCACGAGGGAGACGTGGAGCCGCATCTCTACATGGCGCCTCAGGAGCTGGGACTTGAGAATTCATCCTCAGGACCTAGGGAGCACCAGAGCCACGTTGTAAAAGAGGAATCTGACACTGAACAAGAATTAGGTGAGTGACAGGTTATTCATATATCACTAGGTGAGATGTTCTCTTGGAGAAGACTGGGGATTGTGGATAGTAAGCTGGAGAGTGAATCAAAAATGACTTGATGCCCAGAGTTTGGAAACAGGGTAGATTTACGTGAACCACTTGGATTTGGGGATTCAGAGTCTCTTCTCTATATTTTTTTCTTTCTTTTCTTTTTTTTTTGGCACATGGTCTGGGAATCGAACCTGGGTCTCTCCTGCATGAAAGGTGAGCATTCTGCCACTGACAGAGTCTGTATTTTAAACCATTTTATGTCTGGGCTAGACCTTGGATTTTGATTCTGAGCAAGATGGGAGAAAACATGGGTGAGACTGGAAGGTTGGAGGGAGTTGGACTTTGTCGGACAGGTGAACACAGTCTTGACGTGAGGAAAAGGTATCAGTTCTGATTTGTCAAGTTTTTTTTATCTGTACCCTCTGGGGAATAGGTGAGAAGGACATGCAGTTTTTTTTTTATTAATTAATTTTTTTTTAAATACCAAAAAACACCAAACAAATGCAAACATTCTTAACTTTTGATCATTCCATTCTACATATATAATCAGTAATTCACAATATCATCACATAGTTGCATATTCATCATCATGATCACTTCTTGGAACATTTGCATCTATTCAGAAAAAGAAATAAAAAGAAAACAGAAAAAAATTCATACATACCATACCCCTTACCCCTCCCTTTCATTGATCACTAGCATTTCAAACTAAATTTATTTTAACATTTGTTTCCCCTATTATTTATTTTTATTCTATATATTTTACTCATTTGTTGATAAGTTAGATAAAAGGAGCATCAGACACAAGGTTTTCACAATCATACAGTCACATTGTGAAAGCTGTATCATTATAAATCATCTTCAAGAAACATAACTACTGGAATACAACTCTACCTTTTCAGGCAGTTCCCTCCAGCCTCTCCATTACATCTTGACTAACAAGGTTATATCTATTTAATGCGTTAGAATAACCTCCAGGATAACATCTTGACTCTGTTTGGAATCTCTCAGCCATTGACACTTTATTTTGTCTCATTTCACTCTTCCCCCTTTTGGTCGAGAAGGTTTTCTCAACCCCTTGATGCTGAGTCTCAGCTCATTCCAGGATTTCTGTCCCACATTGCCAGGAAAGTCCACGCCCCTGGGAGTCATGTCCCACGTAGACAGGGGGAGGGTGGTGAACTTGCTTGTTGTGTTGGCTGGAGAGAGAGACCACATCTGAGCAACAAAAGAGGTTCTCTTGGGGGTGACTCTTAGGTCTAATTTTAAGTAGGCTTGACCTATCCTTTGTGGGGTTAAGTTTCATATGCATAACCCCCAAGATTGGGGGCTCAGCCTGTAGCTTTGGTTGTCCACACTGTTTGTGAGAATATCAAGACTTCAACTTGGGAAAGTTGAATTTTCCCCCTTTCTCACCATTCCCCAAAGGGGACTTTGCAAATACTTTTTTATTCACTGTTCAAATAACTCTGGGATTTATTGGGGCATCACTCTGGACAAACCAACAAAATCTCAGGACATGTAGTTCTTAACCCTTCCTGTTTCTTGCTTCAGCTGCAGCTGCTTCCCACCTTCCTGCCCAGCTTGAGGAAAGGCTCATCAAAGATCAGGACTTTGGAGCCTCACTACCCCAAACTGCTTCTCAGGTGAGAAAATAAGCATAAGCTTCTTTTCTTTCTTTTTTTGTTATTTATTTTTTTTAATTTTAGAGCAGTTGTAGGCTTATAGAAAACTCATGCCTGACCTGGTTTGAGTGTGGCAGTAGTTAAGAGGACTGGAAGGGGTCCCTTCTCAGAACTGGAGAGGAAAAGAGGACGTCGTGTAGGATAACAAAAGCAGTACATGTGGAGTGAAACATGATTTTCAGCTTTTCTCATAAGTTCTCTCAAGGCAGAATGTGCTCTTGATTGCCACCTTGAATAATGGAATCTGGGCCCTAGAAGAAGGCAGAAGTAGGTGCAGAGAGGCAAATTTTGTCTCTACCCCACCCCTGATTGTCTCTCATCTTTCATAACTTTGGGCTGCGCTAAGGAAAGACTGTTATTTCATTTCCTGGTCTAGTTTACAGACGTATATCAAGTCAGTTTGCAATGTTGAATGATTATATTTAATATGGGACAAGTGAATCTTTTTTTCCCACACTTCATGGAGATAAAATTGACACAGAATAAGCTGCATATTAATAAAGTGTATAATTGATAAGTTTTGGTGTGTATATACACTTATGAAACCGTGACCTTAGTCAAGATTATAAGCATATCCATCACCCCTTGTGTCTGTTGGCAGTCCATCGGTCCTCTCGTCTCTCTCTGCCATCCATCTCGAGGCAACGCTGATCTGCTTTTGTCATCATAGATGAGTTGCATTTTCTAAAATTGTGCATGAGATCATACCGTATGTATCTTGTCTTTGTTCTTCAGCAAATAATGTGTCCTTTCGTTTCTCTTAAATTTTTCTCTTTCTCATCGACTGTAAATAATTTGAATACCATGTACCTTGGAGTAATTTTCTTCATGTTTCTTATGCTTGGGGTTCATCAAGCTTCTTGGATGAAGGTTTATAGTTTTCATCAAATTTGGAAATTTTTTGGTCATTATTTCTTTCATCTTTTTTTTTTTTTTCTGTTTCTCCCTTCCTTTGGAAACTCTAATTACCTATTACACAGGTCATTTGTAATTGCCCCATAGGTTACTGATGCTCTATTCTTTCTTTTTTCCCAGTCTTTACAAAATTTCTGTGTTCCATTTTGTTTGTCTCTGTTGCTGTCTTATTTTGTAATGACTAATCTGTTAATTCTAGACACTGTATATTTCATCTCCCACATTGTATTTTTCATCTCTAGAAGTTTGGTTTGGGGCTTTAGTATGTCTTCCATGTTTCTATGTAACACATTCCATTTTTCCTCTAGCTTCTTGTTCATATGGAATGTAGTTATCTGTATCTATATCTAAATCTATATCTACATCTGTGTTAATGTCCTTTCCTACTATTTTGTCATCTTTGTTAGTTCTATTTGATTGATTGATTAATCTCCTCTTTATGAGTCATGTTCTCCTCCTTCTTTGTATGCTGGTAATCTTTGGTTGGATGTCAGAGATTGTGAATTTTACTTCTTGGGTGCTGGTTGTTTTTCTGTTCCTACGAAAATGCTTGAGCTTTGTTCTAGAATTCAGTTAGTCCAGGGCTGACTTTCCTCCACTACTGAGGCAACACCATTCTGAGTATCCTACTGATGCTCCTTGATGGTCAGGGTTTTCCTCTCTGGCTGGTGGGAATGTGAACTATTTCCAGCACTTGTGAGCTCTGGAAAAGCTCCACTTTTGGGGGAGTTTCCTCACAACTGTGCTGCTCATCACTCAGCTGAAGACCTGAGGGGCCAATCTGAAGATCTGTGCAGCTCTCCTCACTGTCACCTGCTATGCCAGCTCTAGCCCCCTGGGCCCCTCCAGGCTCTGAGCTCCTTCTGTTCAACTCAGGGAGGCTGGCGGGCTCTCCCTGGGTCCCCCTTCCCTGGTGCGTTGGAATGTTCACTTCATTTCCCCACTTTCAGTGATCACTGTTCTGCACTGCCCAGTGTGCAAAGACTGAAAACCATTATTTCATACATTTTGTTCCCTTTTAGTTGTTTCAGGCAGGAGGGTAAATCCTGTCCCAGATACTTCTTGGTTGGAAACAGCAGCCTCTGGGAAAGGTACATCTTGATTATGTAGTTGATAATTCTGAAGTTTCATTTGATAAAGTTTTTGTTCAGGACTCATACACCTTGGTAAAGACATTATTTAAGTCCTTTTGGGAACTCTCCTTTGGAAATTGTCTTGTGAGGTACTTCGTTTTTTTTGGAAATTATTTTATTTTTTTTTGCATGGGCAGGCACCTGGAATTGAACCCGGGTCTCCAGCATGGCAGGTGAGAACTCTGCCTTCTGAGCCACTGTGGCCTGCCCTTGTGAGGCACTTTAGACTAGAGAAGCCAGTAGGCTGTGCTTAACATGATGCTTAAGACAAGGGTCTGAGCTTCAGCTTTCCAGGCTCAAAGATTTAGAAACCAGAATACCAATTTAATAATTTGCTCTGGGGGAAGAGGGGTGGGGAGGTGGAAGGGAAGGGATATACCTTTTTAGTGACTCAAGAGAACCCTTCTTCCTGCTTTTAAGGTATCCAGACACTAAACTCTTAAGCAGAAAGTTGCTTGGTGAAAAGGATTTGGGTGCTTCTTGAATTATTTCAGTCAGACTTGAGGATTATTGTTGCTTTTGTAGTAAGTACACAGTACCTTGTTCAAGATATACCTTTATTATATTTTAACTAGTAGAATGGACAGGCATTAACCATTACCTGTTTTGGCCACCTTAAAGCCAAAAATTCAAAATGCTCACCAGCGCACCAATTTGTTACTTACAACTATATATATATATATAATATTACAACTTTATATTTCTTGCAATTAACTGATTAGCAACCACTCAACTCAAACAAAATATATAAAAAATCACCCCTATGTTTCTTAGTTTCCTGGGGCTGCCATAGCAAAGTACTACAAACTGGGTGGCTTAAAACAGCAGAAACTTATTGTCTCACATCTCTGGAGGCTAGAACTCCTAAATCAGGGTGCCAGCCACGCCCTTCTCCCTCTGAGACCTGGGGGAGAACCCTTCCTTGCTCTTCCTAGCTTGTGGTGGTCTGCCGGCCAGCCTCGGTGTTCCTTGACCTGCAGCTGCAGTACTTCAGTCTCTGCTTGCATTGTCACATGGCTACTCTCCTCATCCTCTGTCCCACCTTGTGTCCAGATTTCCCACTTATAAGGACGCCAGTCATATTGGATTCAGGCCCAGCATCTCCAGCTTGGCCTCATTTTAACTGATCACATCTTCCAGTTAAGGTCACATTCATGGGATGGGGGTTAGGATTTTCTGGGGGAAGCACCATTCAGCCCCTAACATTTCTCAATCCTAATATCCCACCCCAAACCAACAACAATTACTTGCATCAGCAGGACCTTGATATTTAATTGAATCCATTAAAAGAAAGGGAATTTTAAAATATAAAAGTAATCTTTCTATCTCATTATTTCTATATGTTATGAATTTCATGAAAAATGCCAGAATAGTGAAGAGTTTCTCTGTACAATGGTCTCTCATAATCAGAAACCATGACTGGTTCCAACCTCACAGAGAGTCAACGGAAGCAGTTAAGGGGAAAGAACAGTACAAATAACTGTGTGCATGCCAGTGGTAATATCTCATAAAGCCACAGGGTGGTGGTGTTGCCACACAAGAATAGAGATGACCCCCCTGTGAAATCCACACTTCTGTCTTTCCAAGGTTTTTTCCTCCTGTTACAAGAATGAAAAAAAGCTAAAATGGCTGCAGCTGATGTCCTGCCTTTTACATTGGGGATTTTATTCAAGCATTGCAGCTTCTCAGCAGTTCCTAGAGTGAGTTTATAGTTTATACTATATGTTCAGAGATTCCGGAGGCAACTTCTGTGGCTTTTGTATGAGCTGACTAGTACCCTTGGGGCTTTTGGGGGTTATATTCTTTTTTTAAAAAATTTATTTATAAAGTTTTTTATTTTTAAATAATTTCAAACTTGCAAAAATGAGCAAAGTCCATATGGTGAACTCCAGCATACCTCTCACCCTAACCCCAGATACCCAGATCCACCGACTTTAAACATTTTGCCACATTTGCTCTGTCTCTTCTCCTTTCCTTTCCCTTCTCTTCGCCCTTCCCTCCCCTTCCCTTTCTGTCCCTTCTCTCCCCTTTCCCCTCCCCCTCTCCTTTCCTTCCCTTTCTTTTCCTACCCCTCCCCCTCCCCCTCCCCACCCTTTCCTTCCCCCTCCCTAGCCTTTCCTTTTCTTACCCCTTCCTTTCCTTTCCCCTTTCCTCCCCTTTCTTTCCCCTTCCCCTTCCCTTCCCCTCCCTTCCCATTCCTTCCCCCTTCCCCTACAGTTATCAAGTTGAGGAGATTTAACATTGATATAAAGCTTACAGTCTATATTCCAGTATTTTCATCTGTCTCAATAATATCCTTTTAGATGTTTTCTCCTCCATTATTAGATGCAGTTTACAATCATGTATCACATTTGGTTGTGATTGTCTCTTTGGTTTCTTTCTCTTTTTTTAATTGTGGAAACAAATATAGAACGTGAACTTTCCTATGCCAGCTGTTTCCAAGCATACCATTCAGTGGGACTGATGGTATCCACAGCCCTCAGCACCTTCCTTTACCAGAACTTTCCCATCACCCCAAACAAAACCCGCTCCCATTATGCACTAGCTCCCCATTTTCTGCATATCCCTCGCCTTGTAACCTGTACTCTACTTTCTATGAATTTGCATATTCTAGTTGTTTCATATAAGTGGAATCATTCAATATCTATTTGTGTCTGACTTATTTCACTCAACATGTTAAGTTCAGGGTTCATCCATTTACTGTCATGCATTAGAACATAAGTCCTTTTTAGGGCTGGATAATATTCCTTTATGTATATTCCATATCTTGTGTATCCACTCATTTATTGATGGGCATCTGGATTGTTTCCACCTTCTGGTGATTGTGAATAATGTTGCTATGAACATTGTAGTACAAATATCTGTCTGAGTTCTGGCTTTCAGTTTTTTGGTGGGTATACCTAGAAGTGTATTACTCACTTATGGTAGTTTTATGTTTTTGAAGAACATAATCAGAAAACTGATTTCACATTAGACCCTAAACTCTGTACTGTTGGGAGGCTTCAAGCATATATGTCTGCAATCACTCTCTCTCTGAATCTATCAGTCTTTGTTTCAGGGTGAAGCTTATAATCCGGTTGAATTCACTGTTGATTTTTCCTACCTTTTTAGTGATCTGCATTTGCTTTTCAATTTCCTTCTTGATTTTTTCAATTTTAAGTAAATATTGGGAATATCAGGCTCCTATTAGTTGTAGTACTTGAGGGATTCAAAGGAAAAAAGTGTAGAAAAAGTCCTGCCTTCTCTATGTTCTCCATTCAACAGGAAGGATTTGCTATTAAATACATACAACTTAAAACCAAAATGTTTTCTAGTCATAGCAAGACATACTAATGTAAGGACTGTAAGTTTACCCTTGGCCTCTTCTTCCTTTGAACCACTCTCCCATGATTTCTTGGCTCTTCTGATGGCAGGATTCAAAGGCAAATTGCTTTCTTCACAGCTTTCCTATGGGCAGGGAAGGGTTCAGAAGCTTTACATGTTTATGGTCACGACTTTGTATTTTTTCCAGGAGCAGTGGAAGCACCTGGATTCCACCCAAAAGGAGCAATACTGGGATCACATGCTGGAGACCTATGGGAAAATGGTCTCAGGAGGTGAGGGCCTGGGTTCCCCTGGTAGAAGAACTGGAAAGTGGTTAGGCAGTCTCTCTCCTTTTGGAGATCCATGCTCAACTTGAAGTTCTCTGGGCAAAGGAAATCATTGTGGACATAGTTGGGAGCTCGGACAAGTTGGAGCTCACAGAGTTACAGTGAGGAACTAACTTGTAAAATTGCTGTCAGGGTGTCAGCAGCTATAGTGAATGTGTTCCATGTAGTAATTCCTTTAATCTCTAAGTAGCCCTATGAAATGGCTAATGGTCATCTCATTTTAAAGATGATGAAAGCGAGTGTTCGGATGAAGCCATCTGCTTGCTGTTACGTAGCTTGTAAGTGCTGAGTTAAGATGGAACTCAGTTGTGGCTGGCTGTGAGTCTATGCTCTTTTCTACTAACCCACACTGCCTCAGTCAGCTGTGGGTGGGGACTCAGCCATGACCTTTGTACCAGCCTGCCCGGTGGACTGCAGCCCCTCCTCCACCTGCCTAGTTTCTTCTTTTTCCAGTTTTCATCATATTTCCTGGTGATCTTATGAGTTCTAGTCTTTACAAGCCCCACACATCCTTCTGATATGAGTTTCCTTAGGTGGTCTCCAGGTCTCCTTCATGTTTAGCGAGGGTGTTCCTTTGAAAGACACGGCTTGGACTCTCAGCCCTCCACATTCACCCAGGCCCACATACTTATCTCTCTTTCTCTGTATTAGGTATTTCCAATTCCAAACCTGACCTGAGTAATTCAGTAGAGTATGGAGTGGAGCTGGCAGGTCTACACCTTCCTGCCAGTGAGAAGACCCCAAGACCCACCTATATAGGTAAGTGATCTTTCATTGGTTTTGAGCCATTTCTGACCTCCCCTTGTTGCACTGAGGGTTGAGGCAGAGGTATTAGGCTTTTGGTGCCTATTACAGCGATTATAACTAGCCATGATCTGGTCAGTTCAGTTCAAATCCTGAGATAGGGTCTCCTTGGCTATAGGGCTATTGACATGTATAGTTAACAGTGGAAGAATGACCACACACCTGCTGTCATCAGTCTTGCCTGTAAAATTGTTGCTTTCCTAGAGAGAGTTAAGATCACTGGTGATTGAGACCAGTACAAATACGGATAGAATCCATTGCAGAGGATGATTATTTAATGGCCATTATCACCCTTCCTGTCAAGAAGGTTCAGAGTAAGCTAGACTTTTCCTATTCTGCTGGTAATGCATAGTAACCATCCCACACTCTAAAACAAATAAAAATGCTTTATCTAGTCTCCATGACCCTAACTTTCATTAAATAGCAACAATAAAACATTATATAAATTTTATATTTTAAGACTGGTGAAGAAGAAACCTGTTCTTGTTCTGTTGTAAAAGAGCAGCCAACTTTTGCTTCCTAAACTCTTGGTAAAAAATTGCAATTATGTAAAACCTAACTATCAAACTAATACATACAAATAAGCTTTCACATGTACAATGGATCCTAGAACCTTGGAGAAAGAAAAGAACCAAGTATAGGAATTACATGACAAGCCTTTCTTTGTCCTTTGCTAATAATTACATTCCTTTGCTAATTTACTATAGAGAGACCAAGCATCAACTTGTAATCATTTTCGCATTTTATAAAGTTCTTTTGGAGGAGTATTTTTCAAACTGCATTTCATGACTCAGTGGGTTGTGAAATCATTTTTTACTGGGTTGCAACCAGCACTTAAAGAGTGAAACAATAAGATTGAATAGAAAATACCAAAATGCATCACATGTAGTGGGGGTAGATAGGGTTTCAGGAAATTTTTGTTTTATGTGTGTGTGTACTGTAGTTCAATATAAATGTTTTCCTACTGTGGTAGTAGTCAAAAAAGTTTGAAAATACCGCTGTAGAGGTTTTGCAGTAGGATTTTATTTGATAGTTAGATGTATAACAAATTATATTCCCATTCATTCTGGTTCCCCACCCCCCCACCCTTCATCTCCCATGGTGACCTGGTCCCATTTTTCTTCCCTTGAGCCCCAGACAGTGGAGAGTCTAGAAGGCCAGGCTGCCTTGAGGGGCAAATAAAAGCTATTGTAGGTCCTTGAGCAAGAGAATACCTGAAAAGAGGTTTAGGAAGGTCAATCTGGCAGCAATATGCAGAACAGACTAGAAGGGAAGTCTTGAGGAGAGCAACCCTGTGGGAAGTTGAGGCAGCAGTCCAGGCAGGAAGAGGCAAGACCCTGCCCAGCATAGAAGCAACAGAAATGAGGTGGAATAGGACCAGTGTCAAAGATGCCATAATTAGCCCATTGCCAGGTCTGGGGCAGGGCCATGGGACAAAAGTCACAGGACAGAGCAGATGTGCTGTTTTGTTTGACTATGTGGAGAAACAATTCTAGTTAGAGCAGGCCGTTTGGAGAGCGAGCCTTCAAAGCCATATATTTGCACTTCTAGTCAAATGTGTAATGGTCTTTTTCCTTTTTTAGTTTTGGAAAATGATTTTTAAGTTTATCTGGGAGAATTCAACAGGCAAGATTAGAAAAAAAAGTTTTGGAAGAATGTTTCATGAATATTAGATCTGTAATTATTAAGAATAAAGGTAAAACTGTTAAAGTAATGTTATATTGATATAAAAATAGATAAACAGATCAGTAGAGCAGAAAAGGGAGCCTAAGAAGAAATACTGTTCTATATAAGAATTTAACATATGCTTAAGGAAGAAGCAACACAAATCAGTGAAGATAAGTCATTGTTCAATGAGCAGTGTTAGAAAGAGACTCTGGGAAAATCACTTGGTTTAGGTTTATGAATATCATGTTACAAAGTAAATTGCAAATAAATTAAAAAGATAAAATATGAAAATACAAAAATAAAAAAGAAAATGAGTGTATGTTTTATAGATGGCTGGATGGGAACAATTTTTTTAAGCACAAAAGCAATGGAAGAAATCATTAAAGAAAAAATGAATAGACTTGACTATATTTAAAAAGAAAAGCCCAGGCAGTGCAGTGGTGGTTCAGTGGCAGAATTGTTGCTTGCCATGCCAGAGACCTGGGTTCGATTCCCATGTGAAAAAAAAAAAAAGTCCACAACTTCTGCACATATAAAAATAATTTCAAACAAAGTTAGGGTCCATAAACTGGTGAACAACATTTTCTATGAATATGACTGATAAATGATTGTTTTTCTTAATATTGAGTTAGTGTACATTGATAAGAAAAAGAATTTCCCAATAAAAATGGGCGGCAGTCTTGGAGTCTATGTGAAAAAAATGATCTGACGTTTAATAACTACAGAATTAAAATTTAAAGCAATGAAATGGAAAATATTTTAAAAACACTTTATGTAGTGAGCACTTATGCCAAAGGAGAGCATAGTTGTTCTGGAGACTGGTTTGGCAGCAGGTGTCCAGACCCTTAATATTCATGTCCCCCTTGATGCACTAATTCCACGCTGAGGTGCTTAAAGTATTGATCAGAAATGTAGACAAAAAACATGAGTAAAAAAGCTTTTCACAGCATTATTCACAATAGAAAGAACATGATAAACAACTTAGATTTCCACAATAGGGGAATTTTAAAATTGTGTGTAGTATGTACCTACGACAAATCATACTCAACTCTTAAAAACGATATTTATGGAGATTTCTTTAAAGACGAAAAAATGCCTTTGCCATTTGAGAGGAATATGTTCTATGGCTTTGTGAATTAACACATTTAGCTCTTGCTCTGTAGCAGATAATTTTGGCCTTAAAAGACAAATATATGAAGGAAGAGGTAAATAGTTTCTTTAGGTCTACAGGAAAAAAGTAATTTATAAAAGTATGAAAATACATTTTACCCCCACAATTAAAATCTCTACAATATGCATCATTATGTTGTAATGTTAGCCAAAAACCTAAATTATGGGGAGTAAAACAGAATTTTAACTGCTTATGGGAGTTAAAATAATGCACATGTGAATGCTGGATTCAAGCACAGAGTGAAGGATCTCTTTTGCACTACAGCCTCACTGTGCAGTAAAACCATAGTCAAGTTACAAGTTAATGCAGCTCAGGAACTTTTGGGTTACTTGCAGGTGGGAGAACCCATGTTAAATTGATAATGCCACAATTTAATATAGTTTAATGATCCAAAGTTGATATAGAACTTTATACAATATGATATCAATTATGTTGGGGAAAGAACATGTGTAGACATACAGGTTAAAAAAAAAAAAAAGACCAAAAGGAATGTATGATAATATTTATTTCTGGTTATTACGATTAAGATGGATTTGGCTTTCTTCTCTATTCTTGTCTGCCTTTTCAAATATTTTTTATTGATCATATCCATGTTGTTTATATAAATTAATCAGATAAAATAAGTCATCATTTAGAAAGTAGTATTCTCGTATAAAATACTTGTTTTTCCTGGACCTTAAGAAATATATGCTGCTTATTTCTAGAAGGGTAAAAAAAGCCCCCTCTGAGCCTTCCTTTGCTATTCAGACATTCTCTTCAGAGCTGAACCACATATCCTAGTGTTCATGCTGGATGATATATATATATATATATATATATATCATATATATATACATATATATATGATATATATATATATCATAAGTAAATTTATTTATTTATTTATTTTTGGGTGGGGTGGGTACATGGCCTGGGAATCAAACTTGGGTCTCTCGCATGGAAGACCCAGCATTCTGCCACTGAACCACCCGTGCAGCCTGGATGATATATTTTTTTCCTTGCTCACTGATGTCCTCTTGGTAAAAATAAGCAGTGTTTTATGATGACCCTTTCTTTGACACATGAGTTAGAAAAAAAAGGGCATTACAACTGATGCATTTCAAATCTTCTTTCTTCTTTCAGGAGATAGACAGGAGAATGACAAAGAGAACCTAAATGTGGAAAATTATAGGGACCAGGAACCTCCAGCTGCCTTCTGTCAAGCTTCAGGAGAGGCACCTTCTCAGGCTTCTTTGAGTGGCTTCCTCAGTGAGGAAGAGCCAAGATGCTTTGGAGAAGGAGGGACTCTCCCTGCGGTGCAGAACAACCCTCTGGGTGAGGGAAGAGGGGAAGAGCTCCCTCCTCAGGAGAGGAGTGCAGGGAAAGAGCTAGGTGAGCATCTGCCTCATCCTTATCCAGGAGAACTGTCTGTGCCATGGCTTGAGGAGAAGAGAGAGGTTTCCCAGAAAGGTCAGCTGAGAGCCCCCATGGCCCAGAAACTCCCCACCTGCAGGGAGTGTGGGAAAACCTTTTATAGGAATTCTCAGCTGGTTTTTCACCAAAGAACTCACACTGGAGAGACATACTTCCAGTGCCCTACCTGCAAAAAAGCTTTTCTGCGGAGTTCAGACTTTGTGAAGCACCAGAGAATCCACACAGGCGAGAAGCCCTGTAAATGTGATTACTGTGGGAAAGGCTTCAGTGACTTCTCAGGATTGCGCCACCATGAGAAAATTCACACGGGAGAAAAACCCTATAAATGTCCTATCTGTGAGAGAGGTTTTATTCAAAGATCAAACTTCAATAGACATCAGAGGGTTCACACAGGAGAGAAACCTTATAAATGCTCCCGCTGTGGGAAAAGTTTCAGCTGGAGCTCGAGCCTTGATAAACATCAAAGGTCCCACTTGGGAAAGAAGCCCCTTCAATAGCTAAGCTCTTTTAGCCTGTTTCTATCTCCCAATCCATTTTAAAAATAAATACTTAACTCCAGAATCCATATGGAGGAATTGCTTCTCTTAGAGGATATCCCTGTTCTTTTCATGGATCAGAATTGAGAGAATCTGGAGATGGTTTTGGTCTTGGAAGCTGGACTGGATATCAGGCTGGCATAATTTCTTGCTTCTGTATCAAGAAAAAGAATAGTCTTCATCTATCAGCTCTCCTCCCTGTTCAGGCTCTTCTAGCTGACAAGTGCTTTAGAAGTGCTATCTGGGAAAAGTAACAGAATTAGCTGCAAATGCTGTTCATGGGAAGAACTTCAGATATAGAACTGGAATTCCAGAGTAGGTTGTCCTGTTGCAGAAGGGGGAGGATGGAGGCCAGTGAACTCCTTTGTGTTCTTTGATACATGGGTGAAAAATTAACTTTAAGTGTCCCTTGTTTTAAATAAACAGTACAGTCACTCCTTATCTATGTCTGAAATGTTCACTGTCTATTGACTATAACTCAAAATGCATTTTACCATAGAATATCCTAAATGGTATTTGAGCTCTTAGATCAACCCTTATAAACCTATCAAGATTATCATAAAGTGCAAACCTAATGTCTGGAGTTTGAGAATTTGGCCCATGCTAGGCACTACATTGTCTCAGGTAAGGTTATCTTTGGTGTTTTCTTTATGAGCTTGCCTCCTACTTGCTGGTACACTTCAATCTGCCTCTCTTTCTCGGGGCATTCTACTAAGGCTATCATGTTTTTGTGCTAGTACCATGCTGTTTTGACCACTGGTGGCTTTGTAGTAAGCTTTTAGGTCAGAAAGTGATAGTTCTCTTACTTTTCTTTTTTTAGGATATCTTTAGCTATTTGGGGTCTCTTTCCACTCCAAATAAATTTGATAACTAGCTTTTCCAAGTCTTCAAAGTAGGTTGTTGGGATTTTGATTGGTATCACATTGTATCAGTAGATCAGTTTTGGTGGAATTGACACCTTAATAACATTCAACCTTCCTGTCCATGAGCATGGAACATCTTTTCAGCTATTTAGGTCATTTTAAAATTTCTTTTAGCAATGTTTTGTAGTTTTCTGTGCACAAGTCCTTGAAAACGCGGTTAGGCTTATTCCTAGATACCTGATTCTTTTGGTCGCTATTTTGAATGGAATTTTTTCCTTAATTGTCTACTCAGATAGGTCATTGTTTGTGTGTAGAAACATTACTGGTTTTTGTACATTAATCTTGTGTCCTGCCACTTTGCTGAATTTGTTTATTAGCTCAAGGAGCTTTGTCTTTTCTCAGGGTTTTCTAAGTATAGGATCATGTCATCTGCAAACAAAGTTTTACTTCTTCCTTTCCTATTTGGATGCCTTTTATTTCTTTCTCCTGTCTAATCATTCCATCTAGGACTTTTAGTACAATGTGGAATAATAGTGATGACAGTGGGCATCCTTGTCTTGTTCCCAGTCATAGCGGGGTTGCTTTCAGTCTCTCACTATAAGAATGATGCTGGCTATGGGTTTTTCATATATGCCCTTTATGATATTGAGAAAGTTTCCTTAAGTTCCTACCTTTTAAATTTTATTTTGAAAGATAACATATACAAAAGAACAACTTTTCAAAACCCACCGCAACAATTAGTTGTAGGACAGATTTCAGAGTTTGGTTTGGGTTATAATTTCACGATTTTAGGTTTTGACTTCTAGCTGCCCTAAGATACTGGAGACTAAAAGAAATATCAATATAATGATTCAGCAATCATACTCATTTGTTAAATCCTGTTTTCTGTGTTATAACTTCACCTTTTCTGATCTTTCTCCCAATCTTTAGGGGTATCTGGGCTATGCCCAGTCTGACTTTTTCATGTTGGAAGGGGCTGTCAATAATGTGGGATAGGGGGATGGTACTAGTTGATGTCTGGAGAGGCTGGCCCCTCTGCATTCAGGACTTATCTGGCCTGGGAACCCATCTAGAGGTTATAAGTTTCTGGAAAATTGCCCTAGTGCATGGAACCTTTATAGAATCTTGTGTAATGCCCTAAGTGTTCTTCAGGATTGGCAGAAATGGTTTTGGCTGGGATTTGGCAAACCATGATAAGTAACAATGTCTAGCCAAAGCTTGTGTAAGAGTAGCTTCCAGAGTAGCTGCTTGACTCTACTTGAACTCTTTCAGCCACTGATACCTTATTTGTTACAATTATTTTTCCCCTTTTGGTCAAGAAAGCATTGTTGATCCCACAGTGCCAGGGCCAGACTCATCCTTGGGAGTCATAACTTATGTTGCCAGGGAGACTTTCATCCTTGGATGTCATGTCCCACTTAAGGGAAGGGTGATGATTTCACTTGCAGAGTTGGACTTAGAGAGAGAGAGAGAGACCACATGCAAGCAACAAAAGCGGTCCTCTGGAAATACTCTTAGGCATAAGCATAGGTAGGTTAAGTTTCTGTGCTACATAAATATGCTTCACAAGAGCAAGACTGATGATCAAGGGCTTGGCCTATTAACGTGGGGATTCCTAATGTTTGAGACAGTAGCAGGAGTTTCCCAGGTGGGAAAGTTTAATAGTTACGTATTTTTTCTCCCATCCTTCAAGGGACTTTGCCAGTACTTTTTAATTATCAGCTCAACATACTCTAGGATGTATTCAGGCATTAAATTAATCTATAAAATTCCTATATTTTTAAGTGTTTTTATCAGGAAAGGATGCTGAATTTTTTTTTTTTTTATTATTTTTTATTTTTTTAAACATGACCCGGCACCGGGAATCAAACCCGGGTCCTCTGGCATGGCAGGCAAGCATTCTTGCCCGCTGAGCCACCGTGGCCCGCCCAGGATGCTGAATTTTGTTGAATGCTTTTTTGGCATCAGTATGATCATGTGATTTTTCCCTTTTGATTTATTAATATGCTGTATTACATTGATTGATTTTCTTGTTGAACCACCCTTTTATTCCTGGTATAAACCCCACTTGGTCGTGATGTATAATTATTTAAATGTGTCATTGGATTCGATTTGCTATAATCTTGTTGAGAATTTTTATATCTATGTTCATTAGGGAGATTGGTCTGTAGTTTTCCTTTCTTGTAGTGTCTTTATCTGGTTTTGGTATAATGATGTTAACTTCATAAAATGAGGTAGGTAGCATTCCTTTTTCCTCAATTTTGGGAAGAGTTTGAGCAGGTTTGGTGTTAGTTCTTTTTGAAATGTTTGATAAAATTCCCCTGTGAAGCCATCTGGTCCTTGGCTTTTCTTTGTGGAAAGATTTTTGATGACTGATTGAATCTCTTTACTTGTGATTGGTTTGTTGAGAGTTTCTATTTCTTCTTGAGTCAGTATAGATAGTCCATTTGTTTCTAGGACTTTGTCCATTTTATCTAAGTTGGCATACGGTTGTTCATAGTATCCTTATTATTTTTTAATTTTCTTCAGGATTCATGGTAATGACCTCCCTCTTAATTCTGATTTTGTTTCTTTGCATCCTCTCTCTTTTTTTGTTAGTCCAGTTAGGGGTCCATCAATTTTGTTAATTTTCTCAAAGAACCAACTTTTGGTTTTGTAGATTCTTTCTAATGTTTTGTTGTTCTCCAGTTTGTTTATTTCTGCTTTAATTTTTATTATTTCTCTTCTTTCATTTGCTTTGAGGTTAGTTTGCTGTTCTTTAATCTTCCAGATGAGCCATTAAGTCATCAATTTTTGCTCCTTCTTTTTTAATATAAGCATTTAGGGCAATAAATATCCCTCTCAGCATTGCCTTTGCTGCATCCCATAAGTTCTGATATGTTATATTTTCATTAAAATTTGTCTCCAGATATTTAGCAATTTCTCTAGCAATTTCTTCTTTGACCCGATGATTATTTAAGAGTGTGTTGTTTAATCTCCATCTATTTCTGAAAGCTCTGGTTCTTTGATGATTGTTAATTTCCAACATCATTCCATTGTGGTCAGAGAAAGTGCTTTGGATAATTTCAATCTTTTTAAATTTATAAAGACTCAGTTTGTGTCCTAGCATATGATCTATCTTGGAAAATGTTCCATGTGCACCAGAGAAGAATGTATATCCTGGTGTTTTGGGGTGTAATGATCCATATATGTCTGTTAGGTCTAATTTGTTTATCACATAGTTTAGGTTCTCTATTTCCTAGTTGATCTTTTGTCTGATTGTTCTATCTATAGTGGACAGTGGTGTATTGAAGTCTCCCACTTTTACTGCTGAAATGTCTATAACTTCATTCAGTTTTGCCAGTGTTTCCTCATGTACTTTGAGGCTCCTTGACTGGGAGCATAAACATTTATGATTGTTATTTCCTCCTGGTGAATCGTCCCCTTTATTAATATGTAGTGTCCTTCTTTGTCTCTTATGATGTCTTTACATTTAAAGTCTGTTTTACCTGATATCAGTATAGCTACTTCTGCTTGTTTTTGGTTACAGCTTGGCAGTAAATATCCCTCTCAGCATCTTTTTCTATCCCTCTATAAGGGATAGAAAAGATGCTTATAGAGGGATCTATAAGCATCCCTCTCGTGCATCTTTTTCTATCCTTTTACTATCAATCTACTGGTGTCCTTAGGTAAGATGCATCTCTTTTAAACAGCATGTAGATGTATTATGTTTTTTATTCCATTCTGCCAATGTGTATCTTTTAATTGGTTAGTTTAATCTACTAACATTCAAAGTTATTCTGTAAAAGCATTTCTTGACCCTACCATCTTTACCTTTCATTTTTATTTGTCAGATCTATATATTCTTTTTTCCACTTTCTTTTTATCTTTTAAATTACCATAACTGGTATTCTTGAGTTCTGTGCCCTCTTCTAGACTTCCCACTTCTTTTTTTTTCTTTCTTTCAGTTGATAGGATTCTCTTTAGTTTTTCTTGCAGGGCAGTCTCTAGTTGACTAGTTCTCTTAGTCTTTGTCTTTGAATATTTTAATCTCTCCCTCAATTTTGAAGGACAATTTGGCTGGATAAAGAATTCTTGGCTGGAAGCCTTTCTTATTCAGGATCTTAAATATTTCATACTACTGCCTTCTTGCTTCCATCATGCCTATTCAGTTGTCTGAACTCAGTCTTACGTATTTTATCTTGTATATAGTAGATCACTTTTCTCGTACTGCTTTCAGGACTTTCTGTTTCTCTTTGACATTTGACAGTTTGATAGGTATGTGTCTTAGAATAGGCCTATTTGGATCTATTCTATTTGGAGTTTGTTGGGCCTCTTTGATTTGCATATTTATGTCTTTTGTATGGGTTGGGAAGTTTTCCCTGATAATATCTTCAACTAACTTTCATAGTCCGTTGTTCTACTCTTCTCCTGGGACACCAATATTTGTGCACCTTTTGTTATCCATCATTTCTCTAAGATCCAGCTCTGTTTCTTTCATCTTTCTCATCATTTGTTCGTGTGCTCTGTTTCAATTGTTCTGTCTTCTAGCTTACTCATTCTTCCCTCTGCTTCTTGGAATCTGCTGTCACATGTCTCTAGTATATTTCTGATTTGGTCTACCATATCTCTCATCTCTGAGAGCAGCCATTTTTCTATTTAATTCTTCAAATTCTTCTTTGTGGTCTTCCAATGTCTTCCTGATATCCTTTATTTCTTTATAAATATCCTTGAATAGTCGATCCATTTTCTGTGTCCTCTCTGGAGTGTGGAGTTGGTGGTTTGGCTGGGACATCATTTCTGCTTGGATTTCACATGCCTTGTGATTTTCTGTTTTGTTAGGGGCACAATAGGTTATTTTGCAAGTTGGTTTCCTTCACTCATGTAAAGTTTTGTTTTACTTGGTTTTGCATTGAAGATTTCCTTTTGTACTTGGCTTGTCAGTTATCCTACCAAACCAAGGTCCAGATCTCATGTGTAAGGGGTACAATTCTCCTTGAGGGTTTATTAAAAACTAGGCTGGGATGCACAGGTACTTCAGTGGCAGAATACCTGGCCACTACGCTGGAGACCCAGGCTTGATTCCAGGCCCATGCACTCCCCCCCACCCCCCCACCCCAAAAACAGTATATATTAAAAATATGAAAAATAACAAAACACTTAAATGGTAGTAGACCCAAAGTGAGAAGGAGACACTACAAGATACGTTGGGAATGAACTGAGACTGCCTACAGAAGGGAGAGAAATTTAAAAATAAATAAATAAAACAATAAAATAGAATAAACATGAAAAGAATCAATAAGTATATAAAATATATAAATAAAAATAATAAAAACATATAGAAAAAATATATTGAAAAAAGAAGAGAAAGAGAAAAAATAAAAGGCAGATAGGGGATTTTGCCTTTCTATACTTAAACCACTTCTCACCAGCAATTGGCACTCCTGAGGCTCCTCCTCGCTCAGACTTCCCTTCCCCTAACTGCAGGGCTGGCTGGGAAGATGGCACATGGTGGTGGGGGCTGCTCCTGGCCTGTGGCGGTGGGATAGCTGATCCTAGCATGGGACGGAGGATCTGGCCGCAGCACCCTGAATAGCAGCTGGCCAGCACCCAGTGGATCTGCCACACACTGCGCCTGATGGGACAGTGACTTGTGGCATCTGGCTGGGTGATTACTCCCAGCACTTCGGGGTGTGGCTCTTTGCGGGGTCTTCTGAGCCCACATGTGGGCTCTCCACTGGAGCTGCCAGCTGCTGAGCTGCTTGGGGAGGTTTCCCCCGTCAGCAGCTGGAGCAGGCTGAAGTACAGGGATGGTCAGTTCCCTTGGATTCGCACCTCCCCTCGTGCTGCCATTCGCCCTGGTAGGGGTCACGGCTGATCTGACTGACCCCACTTTCCCTATCCTGATCCCCCCCGCGCCCCCACCCCCACTCTCCTCCCCAAGAAACCCCGGAGAACCTCTTCAAATACTCACAGTCTGGGACTGCAGTCCTGGCCCTTCTCTCTCTGATCCCTATCTTGTCTCACAGAGTGGGGATGACTTCAACCCACCTGACTCTGCCATCATCTCAGAAGTCTTAGCTATCATTTTTGCCAATGAGCTTCACGTTTTGAAATTATCTTTATTACCTCATTGTATCTGTAGGTGTTAGGAAGAAACCAGTAGGATTGATCTAATTTATAGTACTGCCTGGAGGTTTATGAACAGATGCATTTGACCTGTCCTGTTGTCCTAGCCTTCGAACATTACATGCTCCAGAGTGTCCTGCTCAGACACCCACTTTCTTCCCATCTCGGTCCTCCTCCCTGGCTTGATTGTATTGTTTCTGGTGAGGGTCAGGAAGGAAGCTGCTTCTGAGAAGGACAGAGCTAGCTTCTTGAAAACAGACTAACCTGTAGGCAGGAAACTGCAAGATGTTGGCAAACAGTGGGAAGTCCATTATTGATTGATAAGAGAGAAGGGACAAAACTCAAGTTGGAGTCCTTGGACTCTAGGAGGAGTCTGACTCCCATGTGTTAAGGTGAAGAATAAGGCTCTGCTTAAGGGAATTCAGGAACTGAAGAGCTGAAAGCCGGGAAACTATGGAGGTTTTGGCATTAGACCCTGTGCTTTGCATAGCACAGAGCCATAGAATCGGATACTCTAAATCAGGGCTTCGCAACATTCTCAAAACTAGTATCATTATCATCCTATTGGTATTGAATCAGGAATTCTGATGGGTAGGGTCAGCAAGTTTGGTTTTAGCAAGCTCTCCAAGGGATTTTGATGCTTGCTCATGTTTGAAAACTGCTGTCTAGTAATTAATCCAAATAGAAGTCATTGCAGGGATATGAGGGAATACAGATCCTAGAAGAAATACTGGGTCTGCCTAGAATTTTCTTACCAAACAAACCACTCCATGGAGTTCCTTAAAACACATTAAAATTGTAGAACATTTTAGACTTCTAGTGAAAATTTGCTCCATGTAGCACAGTTTGAAAACTTCTAGGATAAAAAGATTTAGGGGAGGGGTTTATCCTTGGGTCCCTCTTAAATGATCCAAAGGATGATAGAGATACAGAGAAACCACTTCTTTCACAGTTGTTTCCTCAGCAAGTAGTACGTATTGAATAAAAATTTACTGAATGGATGTGTGAATCAATGAAAGGTAAATATCACATTAGTCATACCTCCCCTGTCTTCTGGAGCAGGGATAAGCAAATTACTGCCTCTTGCCTTTTTTGTTTTATTCAGTAAATTTGTTTTGGAATGCAACCACTCATTTGTGTATGCATTTCCTATGATGACTTTTGGGCTACAATGGCAGAGTTGAGTAGTTGGCAGACAGTATGGCCTGTAAAACCTAAAACCTAAAATGTTTACTCTCTGGCCCTTTACAGAGAAGGTTTATGGATTCCTGATCTAGGCTGTGGCTCTCAAACTAATGTGCATACAAATCACCTGGGGAGCTCGTTAACCTGCAGCTTCTGATTCATGTGTGATGCTGATGCTGCTGGTCCAAGGACCACCAGAGTAGCAGGGAGCTAGAGCAAAGAGTATAGTGCTCTGAAACAGGGTCGGGCTTCAGGGGTTCATGATTTGTTTCTCTTGGTCTCTCCATGATCACTTATAACAGCAATCTCAAAGCCTGACCAGATGTTGTTGAGGAATAAATCACTTTATTAGGAAAAGATCAGTATTATGCAATTCTTCTACTCTCGTTCCTTGGCCCATGCCCTTCAGCTCAGGATCACCGGATTTAGGCACCTCTTTCCAAGTTCCCTAGAGGGATTCTTTATGTTTGTATGAGATCATGATTTCTTATCTTACTTAGTGTCCTGGCCAGCCCTCATCCCCCTGCCCTTTGGTGGCCTCCAGCTCACCCCCTTTTCTTACTTTCTCAGCACTTCTGCAGGAAGCTACATCTGGAGAAGCAAGGCTACTCCAGCTAGAACCCACTTGGATGGGTTCTCCTTAGTCTTCAGGTTGAAGGTCCACACGTAGGTGGGTCCACGCTGACAAGTCTTGTACACGGGACAGGGATAGACACTGCGGCAATCCTGCTTATCTGCAGGGATGGCCTTAATGAACATCACAGGCATGGGGGGCGTCAGATCCTTCAGCTTTGCCTCTGTAATGATCCCAGCCTGAGGATAAGAACATGAATAGAGTTGTCTTAGATCTGAACTGGAGCCCAGCCAGCCAGACTTGCTCCTGTAGGAAGATCCAAGAGGTGAGCAACGGAGACAGCTTGGCTGCCTTCATGCCTCTCCCCTTCCAGGTTCTCTCAAAAACCCACGATGGAATGGATCTGAGAGGTGGAGAACACATTTCTATTTTTATTCAGCCTAAATCATTGCTTATGGCAGAATTCCAAAAGCTGTTATAGAGTAACCCCTTTGGAGCTTGAATCTCTCCTCATTTTATTTTTTTTCATTCATTCACTTAAAAATCATATTGAACTGCAGCTATTTGCCAGATGTCATGCCAGGCTCTGGGGATTTAAAGATGAGTTAGAAATAGTTCCTGCCAGCAAGTGCTTTAGATGTTAAGGAAGGCTTTAATTATATCCTGTTTCTGCCTCTTTTCAGTTTCATTTGTTAGCTCATCCACTCTCTGGAGCATTTTGATTTTGAGCAGTCAGAGCTACATTCTATCTTTCCCCATGTCACAGGTACCTGACCAGTCTGTGGCTTTCCAGGTGGAGCCTCCCCAGGTTTTCTTAGATGTCCAGATGTCTAGGACAGTTTTACTCACTAGTCCTGAGAAATGTTCTGAGAAACAAAAGGGTCCTTTGGTCAAGTATGTTTGAGAAATGTTACATGCCATACCCCAGCCTTGAAATTTTCACTGCACATAGCACACTGAAGACAAGAAGTCCTAGCAGTAAGGAAACCAGCTTATCTTTGTTTAACCTGGTTTTTCCCCAACTATTCGACCACAGGACCCCCTGTTTTTGTTTTTGTTTTTCCACTTATTCATTTCTTATGGAAAATACTGGGGAAATGCTGATCCGGAGTGATTCACAGATTCCTTTCCTATGTCCAGGTAGCTTTGAGCCCCTCATGCAATGGGAAGTTGTGTTTCTTTTCTAAGAAAATTTTTTAAAGGGAAGGACATGCCTTTTTAGATCACGGTCTGTAGCAGAACTAAGGGAAGTAGTGGTTACCTCCTCTACCTCCAACAGGGTATTTATAGAAGTGGGTGGGAGCGTGGGTAAACTCCCCCCTACCATATACAATAATGTTCACCCTGTTAAAATGTACAATTTAGTGGTTTTAGTATATTCACAAAGTCATGCAACCATCTCTGCACAACTATCTAGCCACTGTATTATTCCAGAACATTTTCATCACTCTCTAAAGGAACCCTGTAACCATCATCAGTATGATATTGAAGTCTCCAATTACTATTGTTGAATTGTCTATTTCTTCCTTCCATCCTGCCAATTTTTGCTTCATGCATTTTGAAGGCTTTGCTATTAGATGCATATATGTTTTTAACTATCATATCTTCTTGATGGATTGGCCATTTTATCATTATAGAAAGCCCTTTGTCTCAAATTTGTAACAAATTTTATCTTAAAGTCTCATCTCAGCTCTCTTTTGGTTATTGCTTGCCTGGTATATCTTTTGCCATCCTTTTACTTTTACTTTCAGCCTATTTGCATCTTTGAATCTACAGTGTGTTTCCTGTAGGTAGCATTATATATATATATATATTTTTTTTTTTGCATGGGCAGGCACCAGGAACTGAACCCAGGTCTCTGGCATGGCAGGCAGGTGAGAACTCTGCCACTGAGTCACCATTGCCCATCCCTGGACCACATTTTTTGATTCAATACGAACATGCCTTTTAATTTTGATGTTCAATCCATTTTCATCTAATGTAATTGTGGATAGGGTAGAATTTTATGCCTGCCACTTTGCTATTTTTTTATATGTCTTATTTCTCTTTTGTTCTTCTATTCCTCCATTACTGCCTCTTATGTTAGCCATACTGTAGCGTAACATTTTAATTCCTTTGTCATTTCTTTTATGATATATTTTTGAATTATCAGTGGTTTCCTTGGGAATTGCAATTAACATCTTAATTTATAACAATCTAATTTGGAACAATACCGACTTAATTTCAGTAGTATAAAAAACTTGCTCCAATATAGCTCCACTCTCTTCCTAATGGAAGCCAGGAAGGAGTAGAATGACATATTCAAAGTGCTGAGAGAAAAAGGCTGTCAATCAAAAATTTAAATTCAGCAAAACTATCTTTCAAAAATGAAGGAGAAAGTAAGACATTAAAAAATGAGGGGGTGGGGGCAGGGAGGGAGAAAGAGAGAGAGAGAGAATATATTTGTTGCTAGTAGGCCTGCCCTACAGACAATACCAGAGGGAGTTACTTGGGTTGCAATGAAAGGATTCTAAACAGTAGTTTAAAGCCACATGAAGAAGTAAAGAGCTCCAGTAAAGCTAACCACACAGGTAAGTATAAGATACTGTATAAATGTATTGTTTGTTTGCAACTCTTTCTTCTCATATCTGATTTTAAAGATAAATGTATAAAGTAATAATTATACATTTGTGTTGTAGGCATACAACATATAAAGATGTAACTCATATGACAATAAGAGCAAATGTTAATGAAAAATGGGAGATTAAGAGTCAGAGAAAGCCACAGGTGGGAGTTAGAAGCCAAAGTCAGAGGAAACTAGAGGAGGAGATACAAGGGGAGAGAGATGGCCATGTGATGGAGGCACAAGCCAAGGAGTCCCAAGGATTGCCATCAGTCATCCCTAGAATGCTTCAGACTTTAGAGAGAAAGAATGGTCTTGCTGACACCTCGATTTTGGACTTCTAGCTTCTGAAACCATAAGCCAATACATTCTTGTTGTTTAAGCCAATCCTTTCTGAGATATTTGTCACAGCATCTTAGAAAACTAAAATAAGGGGGGCATCACTTTTAGTAATCACACTTCATGTGTATTTAACCATTCCATGACAGGATGCCCTTTTGTTCACCCCAGGCTTTACCTGTGTGTCCCAACGGGCACCTTCCATGAAGAGACCATGGACATAGGCCCCTTCCCGTGCTGGGCTCCTGAATTCTTCTCTATTCTTCTTTGTCACATCACATTGAAGGGCCATCTGGTCCAGTGGCCACTCATTCTTGCGGGCCATGGATTGCATGATGGCGGTCAGGAAGGACTGGGGGTTGAAGAAGCCTGTCAGCCACACGGTAGAGGGCATTGTGAAGTCACCTGTCCAAGCCTCCAGCTCCTTGATTCGGTTGAGGAGGTCTAGAAACCAGGTCGCCAGGCCTGCCGTGGAGGGGTAGGCTCGCCTGGCCCAGGGCTCTGGCACCATGTCTAGGTACAGGGAATTTTGTAAGTTCTCCATGTCACCGGTCATGGTCAGCTCGCCCTGAGCAAAAAGAGTGAGAGTGAGAAGAGTGAAGAGGCATGAAGTCCCTAGAAACAATCAACTTTATGGACCTTTTGGCTGAGGAAAATAGGAGAGGACTCCAGAGATGGGAGATAAAATGACCCTCTTGTCATTTTGCACTTGATTTGCAAGCCCTTTAAAACACCCTGGCCCAGGTGAAGTCAGAGTCTACACCTGCCTACTGATAGACTATGTTTCAGAACACAGAATTGCTCCCACTGAAGGATTTGAAAGCCCCTGGGGATTCCATGATGACTCAACCTACCCTAAAGCTTGGGTTCTATGACTTTCCTCCAGCCTTTGTAGCAGCTTTATAAACTTCTGCATGAAGTTTAGAAACATAAAAACACCAAAGATGGAAAGGTCGATATTCCCCCAAATCAAGGATTTCCTTCAGAAATCAAGCTATTAAGATACATAGTCAATGTTAAGGGATCCACTTCTAGTTAGTCAATGGTTCATTTGTAAAGAAAGATTTACATCAAAAGTCATCTTTAGACATTGTAAGTTTGGCTTGCCAAGGATCTCTAGCAATTTCTTAACTGCCCCATCTCTATTACCCTGGTTACTGTGCAGGGTTTTGGCTCGCCCAGTCGGTGCAGGCAGCTGGACTGTGGGAATGGCCTCCATAGGTCCTGAAGCCATTATACCTATGGACCTGGGGACAGGCACCATGGATTTCTAGGCCCAACTCTTTCTCTTGACTTTTGTAACTGTTAAAAAGAATTAATGTAACTCCCTTAGCAGTTAGAGGGAAATAGATTGAACTAATCATCTTTTTTTTTTTTAACATGTGTAGACACTGGGAATTGAACCCAGGTCTCCAGCATGACAGGCGATGGCTCTGCCTGCTGAGCCACCATGGCCCACCCTGAACTAATCATTTTTTATGAACTTCCCAGATACAGTATGGTTATTACATATACACTTTTGATTTATGATGGTCTGAAGGCTCATATTTTAAGGAAAAAACCAAACATCCCAAATTAGACTAGGGCCTGATAGGCTAAGCAAGCCTGAACAAATATTGCCTGAATTAGATTCTTTTCCTCCTTAAATAAATGACTTTTTTACAGAGATAGAAATTTGATTGCAACCCATGTGTCTACTCAGACATATCGAGGTGACTTCCCAGGGCGGTGTGCCACATCAAGATTGACAAAAAGCATACCATTGTAAATATAATTAATGAATTATACTGAATTATACACTTAAAATTGCAGATTTTATATTATATGTATGTCATCATAATTAAAGAAAAAATACCTTGATAGGAGATACAAGTGTCTGTTTTCACTTTCAACCACATCTAAATTAGGTGACCAGAAGTTTCTTTTGGTAGATCTCCACAAAGATCTATTGAAATAATTATTTTTATTGGGTTAAAATAGAAAAAAAGCTTCTCTTTATTTGGAATCACCACTTTAGTGTGCACAGGATTCTGAGGAGGGGCTATAAAATACTATTTGTAAAGTGAAAGAATCCTGACAGAAAACTCACATATAGTATGATTCCATGTTTAGGAAATATCCAGATTAGGTAAATCCATCAGGACAGAATGCAGATTAGTGGTTGCCAGGGGATGGGGGGAAGGATAAATGGGAAGTAAGTGTTTTATGGGTATGGGGTTTCCTTGTGGGGTGATGAAAATGTCTTAGAACCAGATAGAAGTGAGAGTTGTGCGACACTGAAAATGTATTGAATGCCACTGAATTGTACATTCTAAGATGGTAGTGGTTAATTTTGTGGTATGAGTTATACCTCAATAAAAAATATTACTTGTATATTTGAGCTCAAAGTAAGCTTCTGAGACAACATGGTCTTCCTCATGCTTCCAGTTATATAATTTTTAAATTATATGCAATTTAGAACTTAAGTAATAATAAAACGGTTTCTTTTACAATGGCTGATTATTCAATAAATAACATTATCTATAAATATTAAATTTAGTGCAAAGGAAAAAAAACAGAGTAGATGATCATAGCTTTTTACTTTATAAGACCCTATCTGTGTAACTTCCAAAACCTGTACATGACATTTCTTTGGTCAAAAGAGAAGGAGAAATCTGTACCCTTGTAAAACTTACTCTGTTTTGTAATCTTACGGAGTAGTTATGAGGATTAAATAAGATAATTGATGGAAAAACCTGGTGCTGTGGCTGGCCCGATTCCAGGCTCGGCAGAGAGGAGAGGATTCCAGGGCTGGGAGATACCTACGGTGGGAGCCCTTGCTGGCCAAGACTCCTGGACTTACTCTGAGCCCTCAGTTTCTTGGGTTCTGGTCCCCTAGGTTGCTTCCCTGTTTCTCACTTTACTGTAATCACTGCTTTAAAAAGATCCTTTGAGAAAATGTTTTGTTTCCTTTGTGAAAGAATGAGTTTAAGCTCCTTCCTTTGTTGTACTCAAAAATTTAAATACAGTGGATTTATAAATGCATGTCATTACATCCGAAACATAGGAATATGGCAAAACACTCAGGATGCAATGAATTTGATCCTCAATTGTTAAGACGTTATAAAAGCCCAACAACTGGGTCTAGATGAGTAATTTTATCATAAATTAGATAAAAATTTTGATATCTTAATTTTTTTTAGACACTAAATTCCTCTTGTAATCTTTTCTTTTGATTTTCTACACAGTTTTTTCTTCCTGATTATAGCTTTCACCAAATCCACACCAAATCCACAAGCAATCAAGCCCACTAATCTCTCTATCCACACTCAGAACAAGAGGAATTAAAAAGGTTTTACAGTTTTTACAGAATTTCAGTGAAAATTTTCCTTCTTTATAACAAGAGTCACTTTATAAACATTAACTTTTGAGGTGTAATTTACACACAATAAAATTCACCCGAAATACATACAATTGTGCAACCAACATCGTACTCACGACAGAACATTTCCATCACTTTTGAAAACTCCCTTGTGCCCCCTTACAGCCACCTCCCACCCCTGCCTGGACTGATCTGCTTTCTGTGATATAGTTTTCCCTTTTCCAGAATTTCATATAATGGAATCATATGCTATGGTACATTTGTATTTGGCTTCTTTCACTTAGCACAATACTCTTGAGGCTCACCCATGTTGTGTTTTCAGTAACTTGTTCCTTTCTATTGCCAAGTAGTAATTGAATGCATCTCTTTATCAAAGTTTATCTGTTTACCAGCTCATGGACATTTGAACCATTTCCAGTTTTCCAGTTTTTGGCTATTAGGAATAAAACTACTATGAACATGTGAGCACTAAGTCTTTGTGTGAACTTAGCATTTTCATTTCTCTTGGGTTAGTAATGGGATTGCTGGATTTTATGGCAGGTTTGTGTTTAACTTTATAAGACACTGCCAAATTGTTTTTTGAAGTGGCTATACCATTTTACTTTCCCATCAATAGTATATAAAAGTTTGCTTCGCATCCCTGGCAATACTTGGCATTGTCAGTCTTTTAAATTTTATTAGGTGATTAGTGATATCTCATTATTGGTTTTATTTTGCATTTTCCAAATGACTAATGATACTGAGCATCTTTTCATGTCCTTCTTAGATATTTGTATGTCTTCTTTAGTCAACTCTTTTCCCCCTTAAAAAAAATACTGTAATTTATCTTATCGAATTATAAAAAGTTCTTTATATATTCTGCATACAAGTCCTTTAACAAAGTTGTGTTTTGCAAATATTTTCCATTTTTATTAATAGCATGTTTTTTCCCATTTGAAAGCAATATTTTGTTGCTTTTCCTTTCAAAGCTAATTGGATTTACAAAAAAGAGGATCAAGATTTACAGCCTGCTTAGTTCAGACTAAGAATGCAAGAGGTGAGAACCTGTGGTTCCCTGGTGACTGACAGCCACGGCCACTGTTTGTCAGCAGATAGGCACTGATGTTTTTTATATATGTCCCCCCACATTTGTATTTTTGCCTTCAGAGATGCGGCTTTCCTTATATACCATCTCACATGACATACTTGGATCATTAGTCAGGTCACTGGAATGGTACAAAGGTGGTTTTGGTGTATTTATTTATTTTGCCCTCCTACTATAAAAATGAAACTTTTCAGTTCATTTCTGAAAAATAAGTTGGTAAATAAATTCATTTTGTTTTGCTTCTACTTTACACAAAGCTTTGTATTCAACCTGGTACCTTACTAAGTGCAAAGTATCCATGAGTTCTTAAAGTGGTTGTTTTCGGGTTTCTTTCCACTTTGCTATGGATTTAAGCACGTTCAGAGCACTGATGGCCTTCATCTCATTTTCTGCTTCTTTTGCAAGCTGGTCAGCAAGCTCATTTAAATCACCAAGTATTTTCTGAAACTGGCTTTGCATGCTTCCTTGGGCTCTAAAGATACCCTCTGGGTCCAGCACCCACAGCTTGTACAGCTCCTCAAAGTACACACCTGCTTCACCCAGGATGTCCTTGGCCATAGCTGTTTTCCTTCCAGCTTCCCTAGAGAAGTTCTGCCCTGCAGGGTGATGGTGGCAGCCAGGAAGGAAGTGTGTCATAAGAGCAAGGGTCAGGAAAGAATCAAGTCCAGTTGCTTGTCATAGGCATCTTTCATTCAGCTCACATTTCTTGGGTGGCTACTACATGCCAACACTACTAGATGTGGGGAGTGGGGGTGGGGCAAAGATGAATGCAACTTGGTCCCCACCCTGGAGGAGCGCATGGTTTAGCTGTTGGTCCCAGAATTGTGGCATGCTGTGGCACAGGCTGATGTTGGCAGAGCTGTGATCTCTGGTCAGCGGCACTCTGGGTACTGTCCCCTGCACCAGACACTTCCAAAGCAACTTTTTTATTAATAGTGTCTTTTGAAGAGTAAAATTTGTAATTTTAATGAACCCAATATATCAGTCTGTTTCTTTTATGGCTCATGTTTTGGTGGCCTAAAACTCAAGATCAGAACAGGCAAGATGCCTTGATCTGCTGGGAGAGGGTAGATGCTCAGTCTCCCCATGTGGTCTCTACTAAATCTGGGGAAGGGGTGGGGGGGCTTGTTACTGCCTGATGGGGATGAAATACCTGTCTCTCCACTTGGCCTCCTCCAACACCATACCAGTAGGGGATTTGCAGTACCTCATTACAGTCTGGTGAGGATAGAAGTCTAGGCTCCCCATTTGGCCTCTGCTGGTGTGATAGTTGCAGCCTCAGTTTATTATTTTTTTTATTATTTTTTTATTGCCCTGTGGTGTCTGGCTGGAGTAGAGTGATTATTGTCTAAGTTTCTGTCTTGCTAGATTGTCCCTTTCATGGGCCTGAAAGAGCAGACGTTTGTTGGGGTTTTCTTTGTCTGGACTGATTGACATTTCTGGCTTGCTGGATCCCTCAACTCCAATGTTAAGTTATATCAAGTTAAAGAAAATTCAGAAAACTCACCACCATGTTGTTCCGTGGATCGGGAGATCCCTAGCCAGTCTTCTTTCTCTAATGTTTCAGAGTCTTCTGTTACATATAATATCCAGGGCTTTTAGTTGTACTTAGCAGGAGGAGCAGGGAAACATATACATCTACTCCATCTTCTCCGAAGTGGAGGACTTTGACAGAATTGGTATGATTTCATCCTTTAATGGTTTGTAGAATTAACCAGGAAGCCATGTAAATCTGAGGTTTTCTTTCTGGGAAGTTTTAAACTAGGAATTCAGTTTCTCTAAAGATATAGAACTATTTAAGCTATTTCTTCTTTCTGTTTTTGTAATTCAGGTTAGACTTCTGTTCACTTGACCTAGAACTCTTTTGTTTATACAGCTCGAACAAAAATTTAGTAGACTGCCCTTCTATTGTATTCCTAGGGGCCCCATGATTTACTAGCCAATAGTACAAATTTCTGCAAGTCATATAATTTTGACGCATGCTTTGAGTTTGCTGTCTTTTATAATAGCCATGTCTACCCTGTCTTTGGCGATTAAATGCTGCCACCTGGCTTCTGCCAACTGGGGATCCTGTCATCCCCATTGTGTTTAAGGATTCCAGCTCAGTGACAGCAGTTCCTACAGTAATATCTGACCTACAGAGAAGTGCAACCACAATGCTCTTCAGGGATGATGGCGCTAGCCTCACAAATTTATTTCTCACTGTTCTGGTAAAAGGTGCATCCTCCAGACATTCATGGGGTGTAAAAGCAGGCTTTGCATGATAAATCCACTTTAACATTCCAATCTCTCTAAGCCTCTGGATTCCCTCATCTACATTATACCAGGGCAGTTCTGGCATTTCAACCCCAGGTAATGTTGGCCACCTTTTGATTCATGTTTCAACCAACCATCCCAACAAACTGTTAATACCTTTTTTAACCTTTCGAGCTGTAACTTTGAATGCAGAATCTCTGCTTAGTGGGCCCATCTCAATAAATTCAGACTGATCCAACCTTATATTCTTCCCACCATTATCCCACACCCTTAAAACCCATTGCCACACATATTCCCCTGATTTCTGTCTATATAAATTAGAAAACTCACACAGTTCTTTTGGAGTATAACATACCTCCTCATGTGTGATACTTTGTACCTCATCTTTAGGGGCCTATTGGGACTTTAGTCTAGTTATAGGTCTAGAAGAAATGAGGGGTAGTGGGGGTGGGTCATGAAAAGAATTAGAAATATCTTCCAAGCCATTTGCTTCAGGGCATTCATTTGCAGTTTCCTCTGGTGAAACAGGATTAGTCACTCTAGGGTTAATCCCTTCAGGAGGAGGTTGGGTAGCCAACTCCTCAAGGCAGGCTGGAGGTAAGGCAGTTATGTCCTCAGGGCAGACTATTACAGGGTTATCTAGAGAAGACTCAGCATAACCTAGGGTTTCAACCTCACCCCCGACATCATTATAAATTCATATGTCACCATCCCATTTTTCAGGGTCCCACTCCTTTCCAATCAATGCCCTCACTTTAATGGTAGACACCATGCGAGATTGAGATTTCAGTTTATGTTGTAAAGTTGCTACTCTAACAATAAGATTCTGAGTCTGATTTTCAGAGATCTGAAGTCTACAGTTACAGGAAATAATATTTTCCTTCAGGATACTCATAGAAATGTCTACATCTGTCAGACAGCACTTAAGCTTCTTTTTTGAAGCCTTAAGCCTATCCCTTTCACTCCTTAATGTAGTCAGTGTACCTAACAACAACCAACCAACATCTCTATACCTCTTGGTTCTACAGAACTCTGTAAAGATGTCAAAAACATTATCCCCTAGAGCCTGGCTTCGTACAAGTGAAGCATTAGGAGAATTGAATGGTGATATTTTGACTATCTCTTTTGCCAACTCACTCCATGGATTGGGAATGTCATTCTGATTATGGGAATCAGAGTCTTTAGTGTCTTTGAGTCCAATCAGAGTAGAAAACCATTCATAAAAACCCATTTTAAGATTCTGTTTCTTAAGAACCACTCCTAGTACCAAGATGTATTAGTTAGAGTTCTCTAGAGAGACAAAATCAACAGGGCACATTTGCAAATATAAAATTTATAAAAGTGTCTTACGTGACCGCAGGAATGCAGAGTCCAAAAACTGCAGGGCAGGCTGTGAAGCTGATGATTCCAATGGAGAGTCTGGATGAACTCCACAGGAGAGGCTCACCAGCTGAGACAGCAAGAGCCTGTCTCTTCTGAACTGCCTTTAAAAGGCTTTCAGTGATCAGATTAAGCATTTCTCATTGCAGAAGACACTCCCCTTTGGCTGTTTACAAATGTAATCAGCTGTGGATGTAGCTGACATGATCATGATTTAATTCTATGAGATGTCCTCGACTCAACAGACAGGCCAGCACTTGCCCAAACGGACAAACAGATACCACCACTTGGCCAAGTTGACACATGAACCTAACTATGACACTTGGTATAAAATCTGAGAAACTATTGCATAAAAACAAGGTCTTGAAGATAATGCCTTATGTTTTCTTCTAGGAGTTTTATAGTTTTGGTTCTTAGATCCAGGTCTTTTGAGTTAATTTTTGTGTATGGTATGAGGTGGGGGTTCACCTTTGTTGTTTTGCATATGGGTAGCCAGTTTTCCCAGCACTATTTGTTGAAGGAAGTATTATTGCCCCATGGAGTGGACTTGGCACCCATGTCAAAATCAATTGGCCATAGATGTGAGGATATCTTATTTGTCTTCTTTTTTTAATGCAATTGTATTGAGATATATTACATATTCACATATCATATAATCATCCAAAGTGTAAAATCCGTGGTTCACAGCATCATCATGTAGCTGTGCATTCATCATCACAATTGTTTTTTTCTTCATAATTTATTTTTGAAAGTTTTCATCTACTCCAAAAATAAAAATAAAAGCAAAAAGAACACCCCAAACATCCCATGTCCCCCACTCCCCCCATTATTTACTTATTGTTTGCCTTTTTTTCTTACTCATCTCTCCATACACTGGATAAAGGAAGTGTCAGTCACAAGGTTTCACAATCACATGGACAGACCTTAAAAGCTCTATAGTTATATAATCAGCTTCAAAAATCAAGGCTACTAGATTACAGTTCAACAGTTTCAGTTATTTCTTTCTAGTTTCTCCAATAAACCCAAAACTGAAAAAGGATATATATATATATATATATATACTGCATAAGAATAACCTCCAAAGTGACCCCTCAACTCAATTTGAAATCTCTTAGCCACTGAAACTTTATTTTGTTTCATTTCTTTCCCCCCTTTTGGTCAAGAAGGCTTTCTCAATCCCATGATGCCAGGGACAAGCTCATCCTCAGTAGTCATGCCCCATGCTGCCAAGAGAATTACATCCCTGGGAGTTATGTCCCAAGTAGGGGGTAGGAAAATGCGTTCACCTGTGGAGTTGGCTTAGAGAGAGAGAGGTCACATCTGAGTAACAAAAAAGGTTCTCTGGGGTGACTCTTAGGCATAATCATAAGTATGCTTAGCTTCTCCTTTGTAGGAATAAGTCTCATAAGGGGAAGCCCCAAGCTCAAGGGCCTGGCCCATCAAATTGGCAGTCTCAGTGCTTGTGAGAGTATCAGGTCTTCCCCACGTAGGAAATTTAATATTTCCACCTCTTCCCCCAGTCCCTCAAGGGGACTTAACAGATACTTTTTAATCTTCTGCCCAGATTACTCTGGGATGTATCAGGGTATCACCCCAACCTGCACAAACCAACAAGATCTCACTTCCTATTCAAGGTTCGATGATGTTGCACCAAATAAACAGAAGTTGAAGTTTTAAAATACAGACAATATCATCCATTACCCTTTAGTCTGATCTACTTTAGTCTTACCCACATCTCTTTGTTCATATCTCTAATTGAAGTCTGATCACTTTTTCAGTGTTTCTAACCATTGCTGCATGAAGTAATGCTGAATTTCATACTCTAACCCTGAGTCTCAGGTGTCACACAAATACCCAAAGTTTCAGGGAATGATCAGGTTATACACAAAGAGCTCAGCATCTCAGAATTTAGAAATAACAGTTACAACTCCAGAATAAATGTGAGTGCTCTACAAGCTTACAATCTAGGAACCTTTACCACAGGCCTTCACCTGATAACCTATGCTCTTGAATTCAGTTTTCAGAGTCTGCCCATTATAGTTAGTCCATGTGAGTGAGACATGACAATATTTGTCTTTTCATTTCTGGCTTCTTTCATTCGACTTACTGTCCTCAAGGTTCATTTGCCTAGTTGCATAACTCAGAATTATATTCCTTCTTGTAGCCACTCAATAGTCTATTGAATGTATATACCCCAGTTCCCCATTCCATTTCTCATTTGATGTACTCTTAAGCCACCTCCATCCATTGCAAAATGCCAACACCATAGACATCAGTGGGAAAGTGTCCATTTGTGTCCTTGCTTTCAGTTTCTCCAAGAATATACCTAACTATCAGGTTGCAGGATCATATAGCAACTTCACCCCCAGCCTTTTGTGGAGCCACCACACTGTCCTCCAGAGGGGCTGCACCTCTCAGCTTCCCTACCAACAGTGAATAAACATCTCTCTCCCTCCACATTTTCTCCAGCAATTGTACCTCATCATTCATTTTTAAACAGTTTTATTCACACAACGTACAATCCAACTTAAGTGAAAAATCAATGGTTCCCAGTATAATCACAAAGCCATGACTTCACCACCACCGTCTATATGAGGACATTTCCATTTCTTCTGCAAAGAATCCCACACTCCTTCCCCACATCCCCTGCTTATTGACATTTAGCTTTGACATATTATCTTTATTATATTCAATGGAAGAATACCTACTGTCATGGTCAGGTTCATGTGTCAATCTGGCCATGTGGTGGTGCCTGGTTGCCCGGTTGGGCAAGCACTGGCCTGTCTGTTGCTATGAGGATATTTAATGGACTTCATGATTTCGTCGACTGTATCCACAGCTGATTGCATTTGTAATCCGCTAGGGGGAGTGTCTTCTACAATGAGTGATGCTTAATATAGTCACTGGAGGGTTTTTAAGGAGGATTCAGAAGAGACAGTTTCTTCTTCCTGCTTCAGCCAGCAAGTCTCTCCTGTGGATTTCATCCAGACCCTTCATTGGAGTTTCCAGTTTCACAGCCTGCCCTACAGACTGCTCCATTCCCACAGTTGTCCAGCCAGCCTCTTCTGAGAGTTCGCTGAGAAACTTCATCAGAGTTGCCAGCTTGCGGCCTGCCCTACAGACCTTGGACTCTACACTCTCACTGTTATGTGAGACACTTTTATAAGTTTATATCTACAGATATCTCCTGCTGATTCTGTTTCTCTAGAGAACCCTAGCTAATACACCTACAATGTTACTGTTAACTATAGACTCTAGTGTATTGGCTGCATTTTTCCATATATCGTCCCATTTTCAACACCTTGCAATGTTGGCATTCATTTGTTCTCCCGCATGCCAAAATATTCCTATATTTGTACATTTAATCATCATCATTGTCCACTCTAGGCATTGCCAAATTAAACTATGCCAGTACTTATCCTCTGTCTTTCCTTCTGGTGTCATGCATGCCCCCAGCCCTTCTCCCTCAACTATGCTCACACTCAGCTTCATTCAGCGTACTTACATTATTGTGCTACCATCAGATAGTATTGTGCTATCCATTTCTGGATTTTTACAGTTAGTCCTATTGAATATTCCATACTGCTTTAGCATCAAATGTTCAATCCATACCCTCTTTCTATCTCCCGATAATCTGCGTTTTTAAATTTAACTGTCAAAGTTCACTCATCAATATTAGTTCATATTAGTGAAAACATACACTATTTGACTAATCTCACTCAGCATAATGTCCTTACAATTCAACGACGTTGTTACATGTTTTATGACTTTGTCTTACAGCTCTGTAATATTCCATTCTATGTATACACTACAGTTTGTTTAGCCACTTGTCTGTTGATGGACATTTAGACTGTTCCATTGCTTGGCAATCATGAATAATGCTGCTATAAACATTGGTGTACAAATGTCTGCTTGTGTCCTTGCCTTCAATTCCTCCAAATAAATACCTCATAATGGGACTGCTGGATCATATGGTAAGTCTATACTTAGTTTCCAAAGGAACCACCTAACTAACTTCCTGAGTGGCTGCACCTCATTCTACATTTCCACCAACAGTGAATAAGTATGCTTCTTTCTCCGCATCCTCCCCAGCATCTGTAGTTTTCTGGGGTTTTTTTGTTTGTTTATTTTTTTTTATAATGACCATTCCAGTAGGTGTGAGATGATAGCTCATTGTGTTTGATTTTCATTTCTCTAATAGCCGGTGAGGCTGCGCATCTTTTCATATGTTCTTGAGCCATTTGTATTTCTTCTTCTGAAAAATAGGTCCTTTTTTTTTGTATGGGCAGGCAACAGGAATCTAACCTGTGTCTCTGGCATGGCAGGCGAGAATTCTGCCACTGAGCCACTGTTGCACTGCTTTTTCTTTTTCTTTTTTTTTTTGCATGGGCAGGCACCAGGAGTTGAACCTGGGTCTCTGGCATGGCAGGTGAGAACTCTGCCTGCTGAGCTACTGTGGCCTGCCCTCTGCCCATTTTTTAATTGGGTTGTGTGCTGGTTTGAAAGGATGTATGTCCCCTAGAAAAGCCATGTTTTAATCTAAATCCCATTTCATAAAAGCAGAAAAATTCCTATTCAATACTTAATGTTTGAAACTGTAATCAGATCATCACCCTGGAGATGTGATTTAATCAAGAGTGGTTGTTGAACTGGATTAGGTGACGACATGTCTCCACCTATTTGGGTGGGTCTTGATAATTTTTTGGAGTCCTATAAAAGAGGAAACATTTCAGAGAATGAAGGAGATTCAGAGAGAGCAGAGCAGAACGACATAACCACGAGAAGCAGAAGTCCACCAGCCAGCGGCCTTTGGAGATGAAGAAGGATAATGCCTCCTGGGGAGCTTCATGAAACAGGAAGCCAGGAGAGAAAGCTAGCAGATGATGCTGTGTTCACCATGTGAGAGAGAAGCCCTGACTGTGTTCGCCATGTGCCTACTCAGTTGAGAGAGAAACACTAAACTTCATCAGCCTTCTTGAACCAAGGTATCTTTCCCTGGATGGATGCCTTTGATTGGACATTTCTATAGACTTGTTTTAATTGGGACATTTTCTTGGCCTTAGAACTTTAAACTAGCAACTTATTAAATTCCCCTTGTTAAAAGCCATTCCATTCTGGTATATTGCATTCTCACAGCTAGCAAACTAGAACAGGTAGTTTGTCTTTTTTGTTGAGACGAAGGTTCTCTTTGTATAATCTGGATATCAAATCCTTATCTGATATATGGCTTCCAAATATTGTCTCCCATTGTATAGTCTGACTTTTTTCTTTCCTGACAAAGTCCTTTGATACAGAAAAGTATTTAATTTTGAGGAGATTCCATTTATCTACATTGCTTGTGCTTTGGATGTGAGGTCTAGGAAACCACTTCTTATCACAAGATTTATAAGATATTCCCTACATTTTCTTCTAAAAGTTATATGGTCTGAGCTCTGATGTTTCAGTCTTTGATCCATTTTGAGATAATTTTTATATAAGATGTGAGATATGGGTCCTTTTTTGTTCTTTTGGATATGGATATCCAATTCTCCAAACACCATTTATTGAAGAGGCTGCTCTTTCCCAATTGAGTTGACTTGACCACCCTATCAAAGATTGATTGTCTGTAGATGAGTGGGTCTATTTCTGAACAATCAGTTTGATTCCATTGGCCAGTATATCTGTCTTTATGCCAGTACCATCTGTTCTGACCACTGTATCTTTGTAATATTCTTTAAAATTAGGTAGTGTGAGACTTCTCATTTCATTCCTCTTTCTCAAAATATTTTTAACTATTCAGGGCACCCTAACTTTCCAAATAAATTTGTTTATTGATTTTTCTATTTTTGCAAAGTAAGTTGTTGGGATTTTAATTGGTATTCCATTGAATCTACAAATCAATTTGGCTAGAACTGACATCTTAACTCTATTCAATCTTCCAATTCATGAACACAGTATGCCTTTCCATTTATTTAGGTCTTCCTTGATTTCTTTTAGCAATTTCCTGTAGATATCTGTGTTTAGGTCTTTTGTGGTCTTGGTAAAATTTATTCCTAAATATTTGATTCCTTTGGTTGCTATTGTAAAGGGAGTTTTTTTTTTTCCTTGATTTCCTCCTCAGATTGTTCATTGCTAGCATATAGAAACACCACTGATTTGGGGTATTGATCTTGTACCCTGCTTCTTTGTTGTACTCATTTATCAGCTCTAGTATCTTTGCTGTAGGTTTTTTGAGATTTTTAACATATAGTATCATGTCATTTGCAAACAGTGAAAGTTTTACTTCTTCCTTTCCAATTTGGATGCCTTCTATTTTTTTTTCTTATCTAATTGCTCTAGCAAGTACTTTGAGAACAATGTTGAATAACAACAGCAACAGTGGGCATCCTTGTCTTGTTCCTGATATTAGAGAGAAAGCTTTCAGACTTTCCCCATTGAATATGATATTAGCTGTGAATTTTTCATATATTCCCTTTATTATATTGAGGAAATTCCCTTTTATTCCTGTCCTTTGAAGTGTTTTCATCAAGAAAGGATGTTGAATTTTGTCAAATGCCTTTTCTGCATCAGTTGAGATGATCATGTGCTTTTCCCCCTTTGATTTATTGATGTAGTGTATTACATTAATTGATTTTCTCGTGTTGAACCAGCTTTGCATATCTGGAATAAATCCCACTTGGTCATCATATTTAATTCTTTTCGTGTGCTGCCAGATTTGATTTGTGCGTATTTTGTTGAGAATTTTTGCATCTATATTCATTAAAGACATTGGTCTGTAATTTTTTTCTTGTAGTGTCTTTGGCTTTGGTATAAGAGTGATGTTGGCTTCATAGAACCAGTTAGGTAGCTTTCTCTCCTCTTCAACTTTTTTGATGAGTTTCTTACTGTATTTTGACAGTAATGAGTTTCTTACTGTATTTCTTACTGTTTTTAGTGCCTACACACTTAGGATTGTTACACCCTCCACGTGGATTGACTCCTTTATCAATATGAAATATCCCTCTTTCTCCCAGCTAGTATTACTTGTTTTAAAATTCACTTGGCTTGTATTGATAAAACCACTTCAGATTTCTTTTGTGTTTTTATATTATATCTTTTCCAATCTGTTTTCTTTTGACTTATTATAGCTTTTTATTTAAAGTGGTTGTGTGTGTGTGTGTGTGGTTAGATATGCAAAAAGATATCTATCTTTTCTGAGATCTTTATCCTTAGAAATGCTTGATTACAAGGTTGGCCCTTGACTGGCATCTGGGAACTTCACTTACAACCCAGCAGTTAATTAATAACAATGGTTGATAGTAACTAGATTTTTTGTACAAACAATATGATTTATGCTGAACAGTTGCTTTCCTTTTGGGAGTCTGGGATTTTTGGTTCATGCTAGGCAGAGCGTGCCTACGTGACCAACCCCTAATAAAAACCTTGAGCACCGAAGTCTGTATAGGGCTTCCTGGGGCAGAAACTTAGCACACATGTTGTTGCATTTTAGTTATAGGGGGAAGGATGCAGTCTGCATTATTCTTCATAAGAAGGAGATAGCATAAGGAACCTGAACAGGATTCCTCCAGACTTCACCTGTACTTTTTACCTTATAATCTGGCTGTATTTTCTTAATACGTCACTTTAACAGATGTCAGCCATGTGTACAACTGTAGGTTGATAATCATTAGTACTAGGAAATCTCCAAATGTGGGGCTGGTCTTGGGGACGCCCAACACAACAGTCTATAGATTGCTCTTTATCCAATCTGACAATTCTGCTAGTACTCAGGGAGCTTAGACCATTTATATTTAATGCCATTACTGATATGGCATTTATTTGTTTAGTTTAGTGGTTGTTTTAGAGAAGGAGTTGGAAAGCTTTTTTGTGTCAAGGGTCAGATAGTAAATATTATAGATCTGTGGGCCATAAGGTCTCTGTTGCAACCATTCCTTCACTCCACTCTGCTACCGTAACACAAAAGACCCCACAGAAATATGTAAATGAATGGGTGTGAGTGAGTGTCAATGGAAGTTTACTTACAAAAATAGTTGTAAGCTGAAATTGGCCAGTACGCCATAGTTTGCTGACTCCTAGTCTAGAATTTACAATATCCATCTTAACTTACTTTTCATAGTCTATCTGAAAATAATATTATATCACCTTACTTAGAAAAATTATACATAGTGTACTTCCATTTTTCCTCTCTCATCCTTCATGCTATGATTGTCATATACTTCACTTCTAGACAGACGTCCACAGTACATTTTCATTATTTTTGCTCTCATCAATTATCTTTAAAGATTTAAAAATGAGAAAAAATGTCTCTTATATTACATATTTACCAGTAATGGAGGCCTTCATTTCTTTGTGTAGATTCAAATTTCTATATGGTATTTACTGCCTTCAGAGCTTCCTTTAATATTTCTTACATTTAGGCCTACTGGTTATGAATTCTTTCAGTTTTAGTTGTCTGAAAAAAACTTTAGTTGGTATGTTTGTAAGACAGTTTTGTTGGATAAAGAATTTTATTGTGATGAACCTTTACATGGTTTTCATTAGGCTTATTGTTTATGGTTTATTGAGCTTCTTGTGTCCATGGGTTTACAGTTTTCATGAAATTTGCAACATATTTGGCTATATTTTTTCAAATATGTTTTTTCTGTCCCCACCCCTAAGCTTGTCCTCCTGGATAATTACACATATCCTAGAATACTTGATATTGTCCTACAGGTCTCTGATGACCTGTTCACTTTTCTCGGTCTTTTCCCTTTATTTTGAATAATTTCTATTACTATATTACTATGTTTCCATAGTTACTGATCTTTTCTTTTGCAATGCCTGTTAATCCTCTCCAGTTAATTTTTCATTTCAGATATTCTTCTCTTTAAGTTCCATTTGATCATTTTTCTATCTTAGATTTTTTACCTTATCATGTTCATATTTTTTTAATATCTTGAACATGTAGAGCATATTTATATATTTTAACATCCTTGTCTGCTAATTCCATCATTTCTGGCTCCATTTCAATTGACCAATTTTTCTCCTGGCTGTGGGTCATATATTCCTGCTTATTTATATGCCTATAATTTCTCTTCTTTATGTCAGACACTGTGGAATTTACATTGTTGACTGCTGGATTTTTATTTAGTATTCCTTTAAATAGTGCTGGAATTAATTTTGGCTTACAGTTAGTTTACTTGAACTTAATGGTTACTTAGGAGGTCTGCTTTTAAGCTTTGATAGGGTAGGTCCAAATTAGTCTAGTTCTAAGTTGATACCCTTCTGAGATTCCTCCCTGATCCTCTTGTTTTTGTTTTTGTTTTTTCAGATCTTTCTTCTCTGGGCTTGTGGGAGCATAAATGATTCCCAGCTCTGTAAATCATTCTCACTACTCCTTACTGGTAGCTCTTTCCCAGCCCCAGGTAATTTCCTCTCACTTATGTGCGGGTCAGTACCCAGTTAAAGACTCAAGGTGATCCCTCTGTAGATCTCTGGAGATGTTTCTCTGTGTAGCTACCTCCTCTCAGGTACTCTGCAAACTTCAGCCAGGTTGGCCTCTGTGAACTCTGATCAATGTTTCCTCAATTCAGCAAGATTGTGGGGCTCTGTTTGGGTTCCACGCGGCTCCAACAGTAAGTCAGGCTAATACAGCAACTTCTCTATGGAAGGCAGCTGTATCCTCCAAGGTTGACAGGTGAAAAAGACCCCAGAGAAGAGAACCAGGAAAGAGGTCAGCAATAGAGGTCATTGCATAGGATGAAAATAAAAAAAATGGCCTTTAAGACATGCATGCCATTTTAGGGGAGAAGGGACTTGAATTAACTTTGTGTGTGTGTGTGGGGGGGGATGATGGATTGTTCTTTGTAGGAAAACTACCTGATACGCTCTGTAGTAAATACAGTTGTAAAGCAAATCCTTACCCATTGTTCATGGCATTAAGATTGCAGTGTCCAAATCTAGATGCTTTAGATCTGTGCCAATACTAAAGGCAAATGTATTCACCTAAATGTAAAGTGATTAAAATTATTCAATTAAAAATTCAGTTCTTCTGTCACATTAGCTACATTTCACATGTTCAGCAATCATATGTGGCCAATAACTTCCTTGTTAGACAGTACAGAAATGGAACATTTCCACTATCAGAGAACACTCTATTAGACAGCTCTGCTTTAGAAAGTGTGGCAGATTGAGTTATACATCCCAGAAAAAAAGATTCTTAATCTTAATCCACATTCCTGTGGCTGTGAACCCCTTGTAAATAGGATCTCTTGAAGGTGTTATTTTTAGTAAAAGTATGGCCCAGCTGAATGAGGATGGGTCTTAAGCTGCATTACTGGAGCCTTATGAAGAGGACTTGGAAGTCACAGAAGCTGGAATAGGAGAGGACATCACCATGTGACAGGAAAAACAAGGAATCCCAAGGATTGCCTCCTAGCTGACTGCAGATGTAATCAGCAACAGGTGAGATTCATATGCCATTGGCTCATGTCCACAGCAACAGAACGAGGCACCTTCACCTGGCCAAGTTGACACCTGAACCTAACTACCACACCATATATTTTCTCCTTTCACTCTTCTTCTACATCTCTATGTGGGCCTTAATTTAACCAACCTTGTATTAGAATCAGTTTGAATGTTTGTTTTACCTTCAGACTAGTTTTGGAGGGGAAGGCTCTCTTTTCAGCCCCTGTTGGCCTCCCCCAGCAGGGAGTACTGAGACTTGCCCTAGCAGCTCATCAGTTACCATGGCTTGAATTGGACTGAAAGAAAAGGGAACCCCCCCCCCCACAGCCCCCTCATCTTTGCCAAGGCATACTCTGTGACTCACAAAACCATACTCCAGAGAATGCTCTTGGAAGAAAAATGAATGAATGTTTTGGAAGTTGAATGGTTAAACAGACTGCACCAAACTGCATGGATTCAATAAGCTACATTTGCAACAAATCTATTCTGGATAATAACTAATATATACCTGCATATCACAGCAGTGGAGCCGCATAATGTGACAGGCAGAGTCATTATTTACATTTGAGGTTGTTTTATGGAATTTTTTTTTTATTTCAAAATCTGTTTAATTACCTTGTCAATACCATGCCATTAAGGGAGAACAAGTTTAAATCCCATTATAGAGACTAAATGTGATAAATTCACATCAGTCAAATTTGTGATACTAAGTCTGAATTTAGTTAAGGAGGGAGTGAGTGAATATTACATGAATGGCCACTTTGTATTCGGTGTTATAAATGATGTTGTGATACTATGGAAATAGTACTATATTTGAATTCAATTTTTGCACGTGCACTCCTTCACCTGGGAACTCTGAAAACTGATTGTCCTTTAGGCAAGGCTGAATGCTAAGGAGAAAGGCACTTACTTGTCTCTAGTTAAAATATTGAGTAAAGGCTTTCCCACATAGATGATGTTCCTAAGGTTTCATTACAGTGTGACTTCTCTTATGTTTTCTAAGGTTAGAATAACAGGCGAAGACATTCTGACATAAATTACATTCATAGGGTTTCTCTCCAGTATGACTGTTCTCATGTTGTCTAAGGTTAAAATATTGGCTGAAGGCTTTCCCACACAGATGGCATTCATATGGTTTCTCTCCAGTGTGAGTTCTTTCATGTTGTTTCAGGCTAGAAGAATGAGTGAAGGCTTTATCACATAGATGATATTTATATGGTTTCTCTCCAGTGTGAATTCTGTCATGTACTCTAAGATCAGACCCAAGAGTAAAGGCTTCCCCACATAGATGGCATTCATGTGGTTTTTCTCCAGTGTGAGTTCTCTCATGTTTTCTAAAGTAAGAACAATGGGTGAAGACTTTCTGACATAAATGACATTCATAGAGTTTCTCTCCAGTGTGAATTCTCTTGTGTTTTCTAAGGGAAGAACAATGGGTGAAGACTTTACCACATAGATGACACTCATATGGTTTCTCTCCAGTGTGAATTCTCTCATGTTCTCTAAGATGAGACCCAAAAGTAGAGGCTTTCCCACACAGATGGCATTCATATGGTTTCTCTCCAGTGTGAGTTCTACCATGTTTTTTAAGGCTAGAAGAATGAGTGAAGGCTTTCCCACATAGATGACATTTATAGGGTTTTTCTCCAGTATGAGTGTTCTCATGTCGTTTAATGTTAGAATAACGAGTGAAGGCTTTCCACATAGATGGCATTCATATGGTTTCTCTCCAGTGTGAGTTCTGTCATGTTGTTTAAGGCTAGAAGAATGAGTGAAGGCTTTCCCATATAGATGACATTCATAGGGTTTCCCTCCAGTATGAGTATTCTCATGTCGTTTAAGGTGAGAATAACAGGTGAAGGCTTTCCCACATAGATGGCATTCATATGGTTTTTCTCCAGTGTGAGTTCTCTCATGTCGTCTCAATTCAGAATATTTAGTAAAGGATTTTCCACATAGATGATATTCACAGGGTTCCTCTCCAACATGAGTTCCATTGTAATGTGTATGGCCAGAATTCTGAACAAAGGATTTCTCAATTAGATGACATTCATATGACTTACTTCCAGGGTGAAAATTCTGTTGTTGATTAAAAGATGATAGATCATTGAGGGCTTTTCCAAATAGATTGCTGAAGTAGGATTTCATTCCTTTGTGAGTTAATACATGTTGAATCACTCTGGAACTATGAGTACAGTCTTCTGGCAACTTACTACATATAACACCATTCTTTTGGTTATGAGAATTCTGTTTCTGAATTTTGGTTTTGAAAAAATCCAATTCCTTCTTTACACAGTTCTGCCCCTTGAACCAACTTTGAAGTTACATCTGATTTACAGACTTGATATCCCACTGAGAGTAGATGACTGTTATTCTCCAGCATCACATCTCTGAACAGCCTTCTCTGGGATGAATCCAGCATGACCCACTCTGCCTGAGTGAATTTTATAACTATATCTTTCAATTTCACTAACTCCAGTGGCTGCATAGTCAACAGCTCAGCTTAGAATTGCCTTCCTCTGGGTTTACACTCACAACAAGATAAGCACTAGGTAAGCAAAAATGCACGTGGCCCAGGTACTCCTGTTTTATGGAATTTTATATTTCATTTGATTATAAGCTGGTACATGATTTGGAAACATTACCAAAAATATTAGTCTTCAACATCTCCTTCTCATCTCCCTTTCCTCCTTATTTCCCTTCATTCATGTTGTGGGGAGAAGATAAATTAACAGATTAAGGCAACCAGCCGCTAACCTAGATGTTGCAGGTCTTTTTTTCATAGCTCCTATATGTGACAACATAGGAAAATAACTCACAATTGTTTGTCCTACACACATATGACTATGGGTTTATAACCCCAAGAGCCAGACATGAGATAGCAGCATACTACACTCCTGAACTTTCAGGACTTGTCTGAGCTCTCACTGTTGTCTGCAAAACTGGGTGCTCACTTTCCTCTTGTCTGGGGTTATAATCCTAACAAACATGCCAGTGTAAGCTGATAGCAACCACCTTCCTCAGCTCCTACAAAGGAGCAAGACTTCCCATTTACCTGGCACCCTGGTGAACTGTTAATAACAGCACTTATCAATTAGTACTGTGCTAGGTGCTTTCTGCAGTTATCTTACAACAAAGTAAACTTGGTTAAGTGATTAATGTTAGAAACAAAGACTTTCATTGCTCAAGAGAAATGTCAGAGCTTGCACCATGTGTTTCAGATACCATCATGTTTTCCAGAACCTTGCTAGCCACTAATTCCTTCCATTTCTCTACAGACAATAATATCAGCTAATGCTACCATGTGCTAGACATTGTTCTAAACATTCTTTTAAAGTTAAGTTATTTAATCCTTATGAAAACCACACGAAGTAGGACTATCATCCTCATTATATGTGAATTAACCAAGACACAGTGAGATTTTAGTAACTTCAAGGTCATAGAGCTAGGAAGTCATAGAGCTGGGAGCTGATCCTAGGTAGACAATTCTGGACCTCTGCTTTTAACTAGTACAGAATTCTACTTCCCATGAAACCAAACTCATCTATGCCAGTCATGATCTATTCTGATCTCAGCTTTCCCCACTCACCCCAGCTTTAGGCTTCTAGAGCTCTGAATTTTAGACTCCCTGTAGCCCAGCAAGACTTTGGGTTTGGAAGGCATGCAGATTATTGAGGACAAATACTCTCCAGCAACCAGGTCTCCTGCTCCCCGACACAAGGGGTACACCTGTGCACCCTGGCAATATCCACTGAAGACCTCACCCACCTTTAAGCCTAGATCCAGCTCCCTCAGTGAGCACTGGATCTCCCTGGTGAGGATATTCATCCGTTCACACTCCTGGAAGGCAACCACAATGTAGGGTGTACGCTCCTCCACTTTGGCCATCAACTCTGTGATGTTAAACTCATCTGTCATCCGCTCCAAAATTTCTTCCAGGAGGGCCTTGACCTGCACCACAACAGGAAATAAAGGGTTAACAAGGAGCTCTAATTCTCCAGAAAGACTCCACTCCCCTGCAGTATGGCACTAGGGATGCCAATTCCCCATCACCTGCTGTGCCTCCACTCACATTACTTCTCCATATCCTGGCCTGCCTTCTGAGGGCAGCTGAGTCAGTGGCCCAGGACTGACCACGTGATGGACACCTCATACACTGGCCAGTGCCCAGTGACTTCTGGGACCAGCTGAGAAAGATGAATACCGATGCCCTTCTAGGAATTGGGAGTGGAAAATCTCAGAATGGACATAGTTCACTGGTACTCAAACTCAAACGGCCTAGGATAGACCTGGCCAGAGGTAGCCGTTTTGGATCATAGGACAGTGAATTGATAAATACAGGAATGAACATATCTATTCAGGTCTGGGTTTTCACGAGGCTATCCTATGGTTTCTATCTTCGGATTCTGGAAGAGTCATCCCATCTATCATGTAAATCTCCTTCCTAATCCCCTAATGCTGTCACTACATATACTGTCAGCTCATTAGATCATGGCAACTAGAACAACTGGGGACTGTCTCCTGGAAAATGGGAATAGAGACACAGATATCCTGGGCTATTTCAGTGAAGCAATTGGGGACTGAGTCTGCTATTTTGGAGTAAATGAGAAAGCCCAGGAGGTCTGTCAGCAGGGGAAGAAAAATGAAACAACTGCAGGAATACAGACTACCTGGTCTATGGAAGGAATTGGAAGGAGGAAGAGAGAGAACGAGTGAGTGAGTGTGGGTGTTGGTCCTTTCTGGAGAAATGAGAGCTGAACTCCAGATGTATGCGGTGGACTATGATTTTCACTTGTTCATCTATTTCCCCTTCTAGTAACAGGCCCCGTATTTCCTTTGGGGAAATTACCTCTTCCCCATGGTTTCGCAAGGCAGACTGTCATGGTGCCCAGTCCTTCCCTAACTCAAGTTAGGCCAATTAGATTATCTTTCCCAGGAATTTGAAAAGTTGTATCTCGAGCCTGGGACTCAAGGAGAGAAAGTGGTTGGGGTTACTGCCAGGATGGAGATGCCCTGAAAGGACTGTCCACTGTTCTTGCTCCCTGGGACCCTAGAGCCACTGTGGTTTGCATTCTTTCTTAGGTTGATTTCTTTGATACACTGAACTCTTTCTTGCCTACTAAATTAGTGTCTGTTTCTTGCAACTAAAGAGCCCTGACTGAATTACTAGTTCTGTTATGTATTACTCATGTGAATACAAGCAAGTCACTTAAGCCTCAATTCTGTAAAATTTTTTCATCTGTAAAAATTTCAGCCTAACTTGTCTGCCCCAACTCCCAGGGTTTTTCCACAGATGAAATCAAATAAGTGATCAATGTGGCAGTATCTGTAAGCTCTAAAGAGCTATGTTGATATAAAGGATTATTAATACTCACCTTGTCTTATATTGTTAACATATGATGCATTCTCCAGGAAAGAGCTGATATTAGAAAACAGAAAGTAAAAACCCATCACCCTGTCACAAATGAGTCTCTGGTGCTGTCAGCACAAACTGGAATGGAATTTTAATGGTATCTGGAAGCTGCTGCTGGGGTAGGAGACAAATGGCTAAAATTATATCATATTTTTGTCTCCGGAGCTGAATTTGAAGAAAGAGCCCTTTATCAGTGAGCTGCCATTTGGGCATTATTCACAAAGAGATGAAAAGATAGTCTGGAGATGTTGCTCCAAAATTCACTGAATGTGGGTATGCAAAAATTCCATTCTGTCTGATGGGGTCCAGGGAGATTGTGGAGCTTAGTCCCAAGGAAGGAGAGGGCCATTAGAGAAGGAGCAGGTCCATAGACATGTACAGAGCCCTTTATGCTCAGGGAGTCCCAAAGCCCCTTTCAGATGGGAAGAGTGGGTTCCAAGGCATTCGATTCACTTTATTCTCATAAAGGAACAAGTCTGCTTTTTTTTAAATTTGAAAAAGTAGTAAATGTTTACTATAAAAACTTAAACATGACAGATACATATGACATTAGACGAGCAATCCTCCCATAATCTTCCCTCTACCCCTCAAAGGGAAAAAAAAACCCCACCATTAAACCATTAATTTTTTTGGTTTACATTCTGCAGATATTCTCCAATGCACATAACTCTGTTTATCCATCATCCATCTCTATCTATCTATCTATCTATCCATCCATCCACCCATCTATATTCATTTATCACTATCTGTATCTACCTACCTATCTAATCTGTCATCTATTTATTAGTTATCACTCTGTCATCCCTTTTTCTATCACTAATGGCATCATACTACACATAGCTTCTCCAGCTTCTTTTTAATCACTTTATAATAAATTTGCAAACATCTCCTTGTTAGTATATATGGACTTTTTTTCATTCTTTGTAACAATACATATTGTCCCACTCTTTTGGCATACCACATTACATTGAGCCAGTCCCCTTTAGGTGGATATTTGGTCTGTTTAGCATTTCTTCCTACTATTTAAGAATCCTGCAGCGAATAAAAGAAAGATAACTTAAAATCTGTGCACTTTTGACTGTTTCATGTGGCTGAATTTCTAGAAATAGAATTATAAATAAAAAATATGAACATTTACATATTTTAATGGCTATTATTAAATTGTTCTATAACTTAAACCCCTATCAGCAGAGATATTTTGCCTGTTTCCTTACACTTTCAACTCTGGATATGATAAAGTTTAAAAATCTTTGCCTTTAGGTTAAAAATAATATTTTGCTTAACTCCAATTATTTATGAAAGATGTTGAGAATCCTATTTTTATTGGTTATTCATATTTTCTTTGTGTCCTTCCTTCCCCTTCCTTTCCTCTCCCCTCCTTCTTTTCCCACATCTAAGAACTATTTGCATATTACAAATCTTTCCTCTGCCCAATAACTTTGTTACAAATAGGTTATTGAGGTACATTGAATCATGTCCTTCACAGATAGATTGGATCATGACCTTCACAGGTACAATGAATCATGTCCTTCACAAAGACACATTCAAGTCCCCTTCTCCTGCCCCCACCCCTCCCCCAGTCCTGTGGGCATGAATTCAATTGGGAAGAAGATCTTTGACGATGAGGGTAAACTGAATCTTGGTGGACCTTCATCCATGACTGGGGTCCATATAAGCAGAGGAAATTCAGACACAGTCAGTTGGGAGGAGCCAGAGGAGGAGAAAGGAAGAGACAGGTCACCACATGATGAAGGATCACTGAAATACCATCAGCAGACACTGCAGATGTTGGGGAGAAAGCATGGCCTTTCCAAAGCCTTGATGCTGGACTTCTAACCTCCAAAACTGTGAGTCAATAAATTCTTATTGTTTAAATCGACTAGTATGTGGTATTTGTCATAGTAACCCTGGTAAACCAAGGTAGCTATCCTAGTTTGACTTTGTTCATGGTGTGTTTTAGCTTAACAGATGTCTCAATTTTTATAAGTAGATGAATTCATCAATCTTTGCCTTTACAAATTCTGAGTTTTTTTCTATAAAGGTTTTAAAAGGCCGTCTTCTTTGTGAGATCATAAAAACATGCACTCAAGTTTTCTTCCAGTACTTTTTAGGTTTTCCTGTTTTACATTTAAATTGTTATCTGAAATAGTATTTGGTATAAGGAGTGAGGGAACCTGCTTTATTTTTCTCCAAATGACTAGCCAGTTGCTCAAAACTAAAGGAATCCAGTGCTGAAGGGCAAATCGGGGAGGCAGATTCCCTCATCACTAAGGAAGAGGAAGCAGGATGTACAGCCCAGGGAGGCTGCTGGAGGCCAGGTGTCCTTCTTAATTAGCAATTCATCTACCTAAGAGAGGGATTTGGGGCTCAGACCATCATATGAGACCTTGGTTTCCTGAGAAACAAAATCCAAGCTTGGGCTGAAGATTATGGCAGACTGCTAGTTGTCTCCTCTCCAACCATTCCTCTCCCTCCCCTGCAACAGTTCTCTCATCTTCCTGAATATGGCTGCCCAGCTACAGACTAAATTTCCCAGCCTCCCAACCAGATGTGAATGTTTGAATACATCTTGGCCAAGAGTTTGAGACTGTATATGGGGTTTGCAACCTCTGGTTTATTTCCAATTTAACAACAAAATGCTTCTCTGGTCTTGGCTCTTTCTCCCACCTCTAGAGCCTTTATGTGGATGTGAAAAGACATAGTTCATGAGAACATGTGAGAAGAAGGCTGCTGTGACTGAGCACTTGGATCTTGCAGGATTTGACACATATCTGTGGTAGTTAGGTTCAGGTGTCAACTTGGCCAGGTGAAGTGTGTCTAGATCTATTGCTGCAGACATGAGCCAATGGCATGTGAACCTCATCTGTTGCTCATTACATCTGCAGTCGACTAAGAGGCATGCCTGCTGCAGTGAATGATGTTTGATTTAATTGGCTGGTGCTTAAATAAGAGAGCTCAACATAGCACAGCCCAAGCTGCTCAGCATACCTCACCTCAGCACTCACAGCTCAGCTAAGTCAGGCTTTTGGAGATGCAGAAAGAAATCACCCCGGGGAAAGTTGTTGGAACCCAGAAGCCTGGAGAGAAGACCAGCAGAGATTGCTCTGTGCCTTCCTACATAAGAAAGAACCTCAGTTGAAAGTTAGTTGCTTTTCCTCTGAAGAACTAATGAAATAAATCCCCTTTTATTAAAAACCAATCTGTCTCTAGTGTGTTGCATTCCAGCAGTTAGCAAACTAGAACAATATCCAATAACCTGCACATAGCCAAGTCCAAGTATTAAGCATGGCAAGTAACTAAAGTTAGTGTCATTTATGAAATTATGTTCTCTCTCCCTCTCTCTCTCTCTCACACACACACAATTTCACACACACACACACACACAAGCTGAAGAATCCTAAATCTATTTCTTACATAATCCCAGCCTTTTTCACTTTTAGAACTAGGAACATTTTTCATTCTGAGTGGTTTAGATTCTGGATAACATAAAATTTCCTCTCCTTTTATTCTCAAAGTACATATTATAAATCAAATAGTGGCAGAGCTGAGTAATGTGATTTAAAGCAGCTTTCTCTAAGTATGGCCACCTGCTTCAAAGTCACTAGGATATAAAATCCTGCATCTAACCCCAGATCTCTGAATGAGAATTTCACATTCTCTAGCTCATTTTTTTGCCTATCAAGTACTGAGAACTATTATTTCAATGATACTACTTATGCCTTTAAACAAAAGCCCATATCCTTTAGCATAAATCAAATTGCTTTCCTAAAATCAATCATTGGAGCCTCAAAGTTTGATAACTACTCGGGTTTCCTAACCCATAATCTATCAAGGATATTTCCTTGAAACCTGAGTTCATCTTTAATTAGAGGAATCCAGGTAATATTGTGGAGGTGAGATGGAGTGTGGAGGTAAATATCTTGGAAGCTAAATGATCTTAGTCTTAGGAAAAATTTCTGAGTGGTTTTACTTTGGTGCCCACCTTCATTTTCTGCCTTCTGCTCTTCCTACACTAGAAACAGAGCCCTTTGATAGCCTTCTGGTTGACTTAAAACCTGAATCTCACCTGAGTCTGCCCTAGTATTCCATAAGTCCCTTCCATGGTCCCAAAAGGAAGAACTGTGCTTAGGAGCACAAGCTGTGTGCTAAGAGACTCTAACTAAAAGTCATTCACACAAAGAGAAGGCATTTTCATTTTAAAGAGGAGTGTACAGGGTGCAATGGGTAGTTCTGTGGGGAAATGTTTGCCTTCCATGCAGGAGACCTGGGTTCGATTCCTGGACCATGAGCCCCCACTGCCCCCCAAAAAGAGGAGCGTGTTTGTTCCAAATGAATATTTAATTGGTGGAACAAGGGAGGAGGTGTTTGGCAGCAGCTCCCCCACCCATCATTACTTTAGTTTGAATTAGACAGCAGGGACTTCTTAACGTTTTAACCAGATGGTCAGCATAGTGACATGACAGGAAAAAGGGTGAGGGGCTGTTGAGGGTGAAGGGCAAGTATCTTGAGGCTGGATCCACTGTGTGCTAAGGGAGGAGTTACACAAGTGTGGTCTATGATGTAATGGTTTGAATTGTGCCCCCCAAAAAGACATGTTCAAGTTCTTACCACTGGTTCTGTGAATGTGATCCTATTTTGAAATAGCATCTCTAAAGATATTATTAGTTAAGATGAGGTCAATATGACTGGTGTTGTTATAGCAAGGGCAGAATTGGACACAGAGAAAAAGAAGATGGCTATGTGATGGAAGCAGAGATTGAGTTATGCCATGAATTGCTGGCAAGCCAATGCAACAATACTACAGACTTCTGAGGAGGTGCTCTGCTAATACTTTGATTTCAGACTTCTATAATATTCTAAGATCTTATTTAGGTATGGCCAAACAGAATCAGGGTAGGCCTTAATCTATACGATGGCAGGCCTTATAAAGAGAAGCCAAAAGTCTTAGAAACACAGGGGTAGATTAAGGACATTGTCTTATGATGGGGGGCAGAGATAGAAGTCAAGGAGTCCCAAGGATTTCAGTAAGCCAGCATTAGAATGATACAGGCTTTTGTTTAAGTCAACCTATTGTGTGGTATTTGTCATAGCAGCCCTCACAAACTAAGATAGGCTCCATGTGCAATACTTGGACTCCCAGAGTGATCTTAGGCAATCCCCTCCATGTACCTTTTCTTCTCTTGTGGTCCCGGCTCCATGTCCTGCTTGGCTGTCCTGAGGCTGCAGCTCTAGCACTGTGCGAAAGAGCTTTTCTGAGGTCTGGGTGAGGAAGCCAATCTCCGCATTTGGATGGAGGCCATAGAGATATGGTGACTCTGGGGGCAGCTCGGCATCAATGTACTGAAAACCAAAGGCAGGGTCATTTACAGAGAAATCATGACATATCTCCCATGTTCTATGTGGCTTGTTCTCTGAAGGGCAGTGGGTGGGCCAGGCCACATCTTGGCACCAGAGTCCCTTTGATCTTCCTTGTGAAGCAGCTTGCCCATCCTGAGTGACTCCCTATGTACCGGTGCACGTGCTTTTCCCCACTTTCTCACTGACATCATCTGTTTCTGTATGCCAGTCCAATTTTTTAGAAATTCCAGTTTTGGGTATCATTCCTTTTTCAGGAAGCTTAGATGGCTGACTGTTATCTATCACCAGTCCCACCCCTCCCATTGCTGTCAGATATACTCCTGCCCTTCCAGCTACAGGACAAATTCTTATGGTCCTTTATAAACACTAATCCCCACCTGACATGAGATTTTTGTTTCTTTCTCTTTTTTTGGCATGGGCAGGCATCGGGCACTGAACCTGGGTCTCCGGTATGGCAAGTGAGAATTCTGCCACTGAGCCACCGTCACACTGCCCTGACATGGGAATTTTACTCAAGCTCTTTGAGGTTCCCAGCCTTCTCCCTGTTAAATTCCTCCCTCCGCACATTTGTGTTTATCTAAATCAGGGATGTCAACCCTAAATGCATACATGCATGCAAAAATAAATGTGTGAATTGGGCTGAAGGACAAAGTGAGCTTTGTTTTGAGATGCGGAATTTTATGTCATTGGCTAAAGACTTTTGAGTTTAAAAACTTTAAAGCAGGTATCATCCAAACAGCACATCTTCTTGTTCAGTTCTGGTGAGCTGCAATCTACCATCCTAAAAAAAAAATCCTCCCCAGCTTTTCCAAATGTTCTGAGTACTCCTTCACAGTTCTTTATATTACACTGAGAAATTATTCCTTGAGTTTAGCACCCGATTTGTATTTGATTTCTTGATGTCTGTAATATCTAGTCTAAGTAAAAGACTGTCAGTTCCTTAAAGGCAAATCTGTGTTTATTTATTTTGTACTTCTACAGCACCCTGCCGGATGTTGGTACATTCCCTCTAACCATATAATAACTGACATAATAAAAAGAGGAATGAAAAAATGGAGACTCTACCTCCATTATTTGGGAGAATACAAACCATGTGAAAAGAGAACCAGATCTGCTTGAGTTTTCTTCCCACTTGCCACATCCGTCTCCTATGCCTGCCTCTTTTCAAATTGTTCCCCGGACACTAGGGGTGGCTCTTGCATAATTTCTTGGGTAAAGCCTTGAAGCTTTTTGGTGAAATAGTTTTTTAAAATTCTTCTTATTTCTTTTAAAGAGTCTGCTTTCTAATTTCGACACACATCATTTTCTTCTGGATCAAATGACTTTTATAATTTACCCTTTTAAATTTTCTGAATTACATTTTTTTAAAGCTTGTACCTAATGTCATAGAAACCTATGACTACTATTTCCCTTTGGTTTGCTATTCCAGGGTTTTTCCAGTCATGTTCAGAATTCAAACAATGAAAATCTCTTTTTCATTATAAGATATTTTCCCTGGCAGGTCCGAATCAATTTTTAAAGGGCAGAGATGAATGCTTTAAAAATAGCCATATTAAAAGTAAAATGAAAAAAAAAAAGAACAGAATAATAGTAAGAAAAAGCTCTGTTAAAATGCTTTTCTTGGCATACGTGTGTGAAAATGTGTGCTTTAATTCACTGTTACCAACAGGGAAGAGGAGAGCTGAGTGAGTTGACCACAAGATCATGTCCCTCTACAAGTATTTAAAATTACTGGTGTAAACTTTTCTAACAGTTGGCTAAGTTCTCACCTGAAATTTTGCTTGTAATGGCTTTGTCAGTATCCCAAATGAAAGAAACCAAATAATTGCCCCAGATGTTATTGGAAGAAAACAACAACAAGTGGAATTATTGAACCAAAAATCAAGAACAAAGCGATCTCCAAGGGCTCAAATGTTTCATGAATTCAAGGCTAGAAATCCTATAGCTCTCAAGTTGAACAGGACAAATTAGGGCTGAGGACCAGATTTGATGTGTGCTCAACTCTTTAAGCCACTCTTGCCTGGCAGCTTCCTGAGATGCTGCATTCCCAGCTGTGCAGGGCAGACTGGAGGAGTGCCCAGGTCCTGTGAGAGCCCCATTGACCCTCACCTGATGATAACCACTGTAGTCCATGTTGCTTGGGAGTGGGAACCCTGGGGCCAGACATAGCTCTCCTTCTAACATTTCTGGTTTAATGAATTCCTCCAAGTAGGTTCTGCAGAGTCTCCGATCCCAGTCATCTGTGATATGACCTCCATACATGATTTCACCAAAGAGGTAGCGCAAATCATCATAGGGGACCTGAGAGACAAAAATGGCAACAATGAAAGACCTCAAAACAGGCATCAGGGCAGGAGCAGAGCCTAAGCCACAGGGATGCTTGTTGAAATTAGGAACATTGCCTAATGCACCCCAAGTGCCCAGCAGAATCAGGTATGTTTTGGGAGCTCACAAAATGCTTGAAGGATTACATCAAATGGTGCTAAGAAAAAGGTGCTAACCCTGTCACATATATTCCTACCCAAGGTCACAATCACCAACCATGATGATGAAATCAGGCTCTACCTGAAATGGATGAATGTCAAATGGGGGAAAGCAAGGACCGGAGTTGTTCTGCCAATCAGTTAGCAAATTAATTACTGGTCTCTTTTTGAAAGTTCAGCATTAATGAAATATAGGATGCAAAGTTAGGGAGGAAAATGGCTTGGGGACAGCCTAGTGGCAATACAGCAAAGGAAAGAACAGTGTTGTGGGGAGGTGGCTTTCCAGGACCCTGGAGCTGAAGGCAGAAGATTGCTTGGGACATCTGGGCTTAAGACATGTTCCCCACCCAGAAGAGGCTGTGGTCTTGCTGATGCTCTGTTTGGTCCATGAACAAGAAGAGCTGTGATGGTATAAACATTCCTTTAAATGGAAGAGCACTGATTGCTAATGTAAGATTTCTGTGAAATGAAGATTATCAGACAGAGAATAAGAGAGACTTAGGTATAGCAAGAATTTGGCTGCTCCTTTAGCTTTGGCAAGAGCATACCTGTGAGAGGAACTGTATGCCTGGAGAGCTCTGCATCTCAGCTAATTAAATTAGGAACTTGTATCAGATGCAAGTGGGGTTTCTTCCTGCCCATCTATAGCCTACCTGCCATGCTGTCAGTACATAGGTTACTTGGTGCACCCTGAAACAAACTCTTGTGTGACCAACTCACATAGGGTGTGAGTCACATACTTAATTTCTGAGCTCCGTCAGCTCTGACCTTACCATGGTACTGTTTTGGTCTCAGACTGGTTCTGTGTTGGCCACTTGGCTCTAGTGGCCCTTCCTCAGTCCCACTTGTGAAGGGTGGCTGCATCATCCTTCTGAGAAATGCCCCTTCTGATCAGCACCTGCACTGGCTGGGCCTTGAATGTCCATCTCTCTGCTTCCTTTACCTTTGCATTAGCTTCCAGGAAGTTGTAGAGCACGTTCACAGAGATGGTGAGGTCCCCAGTGTTGAAGGGGTAGGAACGATTCCATCCCTGGGGTCCAAACTTTCGTCTTTCTGCCACCACGGCATGAAAGTAACAAAGAGCAAAAAGGATGCTCTTAAACTCTGTCTCCCGGGAACACACCTCCAGAGTGTCCTGAAAAGAAAGCAGTGCTCCTACTGTTAACACACGTTTTCTGTTACACAGGGCAGGCTGGGTGTGGATTACAATTGGGGTTTGTTTGGATAGAGTTATCATATATCCTGGTTGGGTTCTGAGCTATAGCAAGACTATAGATTGCATTGTGGCTAGGCCTAGGGTGAGGGCTTGAGGGAAACATGCAGAGGGGATGGGTTTTAGTTAAGAATTTGGGTTAAGGTTTAGAATCAGGTTATAATATGGTTTGGTTTATGGTTAAAGTTTGCACATATGGAACATGTTAATTAAATTCCTCAGCACAGCAGATGGAAATGTGGGTAGTGGGCTATGGGAGTGTCATATTAATATAATGTTGCACTGGGGAGTAGGTGGAGACTCCCACAGTATTATTTTGGACTTCTTCCCTTTGTTCCATGCTTTTCTTGCTCAACATGGAATCTCGGTAGGTATAATTACGGTTTCCATGTCTCAGGAATCTCTAGTTCATCTGCTGGGGGAGCTGTTGAAATGTAGCAGAGGATGGGAATCTGACATACAAGAAGTGGAACGGTGCTGTCATGGATTGAATCATGCTGCTCCAGAAGACATGCTTAAGACCTAAACCCTGGTCCCATGAACATGATCTTATTGGAGATAGGGTCTCTAAAGATGTAATTGGTTAATATGATTAACTTGATTAGATGAGCTCTAATCCTATATGACCAGTTTACTTAAAAGAAGAGGGAAATCTGGATACAGGGATACCCACACACACAGGCACAAATACAGAATACTGTGTGATGATGGAAACAGCTTGAGTTTTGAATGAGGCATCTACAAGGCAAGGAATGCCAAGGATTGTAGGCAAATACCAGCAGTTGGAAGAGGCAAGGAAGCATTCTCCCCTACAGGTTTCAGAGGGAGCATGGTCCTGCTGAGACACTGATTTTGGACTTTTAGCTCCCAGAACTGTGAGGCAATATGTTTCTTTTGTTTTAAGCCACCTAGTTTGTGGTACTTTATGATGGCAGTCCTAGGAAACCAAGACACCATCTTTTAATCATTTATTTTTGTCTTAATTATTTATTTTTGTTGATCTGTATTATATATTCACATGTCATGGAATCATCCAATGTGTACAATCAATGGTTCACAATATCATCATGTAGCTGTGCATTTATCAAGACATCATCTTAACTGCTCTACTGAGTGGGAGGTGCCTGGAACATGAAGTTACCTGGAACAAAAAACAAAAGCACTGAAGTGTTATGGCTGCACACAGGGTCACCCACACACACAGGCACAAAGAGATAATACTATGTGATGATGGAGAAAAGATGAAAAAGAGGTGATGAAAGAAGGGATAAAGTACATTTGAAGAAAAGAGAAGCAGGAGATAGTTCAGAGGAAGGCAATGGAGCTAGGCTTGCTGGATTTGAGGGGAGTTGGTAGTGATGGTGGAGACTGGGAGGTCCTGCATTTTGAAGACAAGTCATCCAGGAACCCTCAGTTTTTTCAGAATTAAAAAATCATTTTACTTCCTCTGACCAAGACTGTATCTGTTTAGGAAGGAGGAAGATGTTGCAATGGGGCCCCAACAGAGGCATTTTCGAAGCCTACACAACTTGAATTGACTTTCATTCTGGTTTTTCTTCTAGGAATTGGTCCTTATACTTGCTCCCATGGGCAGGAAGGACAGAGAAGACAGGGCAGATTAAGGTTCTAATAGCTTTAATTTTTCCATAGAGAACTCATTACACAATCTCCTGGATATGTGGGGATCCCTGTAGTGCTTTCACTTGGTACCAGGTTTTCCAGAAAGACTGGATGCTGATAGGTCAGAAGTGGCATAGAGGACAAGGTCATGACCTTATGCTAATCAGAATTTAAAACTGTTTTCTGGATATAGCTGTTCTTTACAGACGTGAGGAAGTTTTGTTAACCATTTGAAAAAAGTGGGTCTTGTTGAAAATGCCTCTAGGCATAAACATGAGGAATCACACTTTAAAATGCTGACAGTGGCACACTTAAGCAAAAGTCAGAAAAAAAGAATCATCCTCAAACAGCACGGCTATCAGGCAAGCAATGATAAAAAAAGTACAACTCCGCAATTTGTCCCTTAAATGGTTAAAATAGGGCTCTGGAGGAACAGGGTGAATGGAGGTATTATAGAGGCTTCTGTTCTAAGATGCTCATAAAAGCAGAAGAAAGCAATTTAAAGTCTTGTGAACAGTGAATATACTCATAAGTCTGTTGCTTTTTCTCAGAATGAGTTATTGAAGAGAGCCATCAATGACCAAAACCCAACTGTGATAGGGGCAGGATAACCAGGAAAAGTCAGCATCTCTTAGGAGTTATTTCCCACCTTCCTGACAACTGGAAAGAAAGGAGAAAAGAGGATGAGAGAATGACCAAGGCTGGACCTCAGGCTTGCAGGGAGATCAGCCCAAGAACACAGCTCCTGGGGCAGCTGAGGAGATGAAGCCAGGTGTGGCTATATGTGATAGTAACTCTGCTGAGGCCGAATATTAATCATCAGTAGGTTGAATATGTGAAGCATCTCCTGTTCTCCTTGCTGGCTTTACCTACGTACTTCAGGAAAGAAGAGCTGGCAATGGCCTGCCATTGAATCCTTCAGTTAGAGCTAATTTCATCCCTATATATATATATATATATATATATATGTTTTAAATCTATAAGTTTATTTCTTGCCTATGCAAAATTTATTGCAGGTCTAAGTGCTTTTCAAGACAGCTCCCTTCCAAGCAGGTATCTGGATGCTCCAGCATCTTGTGGCTGCCTCATCGCTCTATCACTTGAGGCCTCCACAGGTGCCATAGCAGAGGCAGAGAGAATAGAGGATTGAGTACCAGTTCATAAATGCAGAGCCCTTTGGCCAGAATCAGCCACATGGCTCCATCTAACCCTAAGAGGACTGGGAAATGTGGGAGAGCACACGACATTTCAATACCTTTTAGGGGTAGAAATGTCTTTGGAACCACTTTTAGTTTCCTATAAAGAAGGCTGTAGCTTTAAAAGTTAAGCATGTATGTTTCCCCTATGTAGCATATAAAATTTAGATGTTAGATGTTTTCACCTCTGTTATAAAGTTTCTAGGAGTTTGTCAAGGTTTGTTTAGGGAAAAATAGAGAAAAAAGAAAATGCCCCAGGTCAAGAGAGCATGCCTTCTTTGTCTTCTGCCCCATGTTGCAATGGGTAAGGAATTTCTTAACAAAAATTTCAAGCTAAACTATCCTGGATTTCATGGTGATTTTTCTACACTCTTCTGTCATAGATGAAGTGTGGGATTTGGAGTTCGGTTTAAAGGGAAGTAAGTAAAGAGAAGACTAGACAAGTTTGGCTTCTCAAGTCTTTGTAGGTGCTTTCCTCTCCAAGCTGTACTTCTTGACTTCCAGGCTATGAGGGGCTTCATGTAATCAGGAAAATTGCCTAAGACTCTGTCAAATGGTCTCTCTTATTTTATGTTAACCAGGCCCCAAAGGGCTGCTGGTACTGGTGACTTACTTTGGGATGGCTGGAACTATTGTCCCATTGAAAGGCCCATCCTAAGTTATGTAGATGACCCATCTTGGACCTAAGGTGGGTTTTAGCTTGAATTCTGTGAAACTAGACAGTCAGTGGTGCTATTATGAGAGGACATCACAGACAAATTCTTCCCAACAGATCCTGGAATGCTCTGGCTGGAATCCACCAAGGCTTACCGGGGCACATAGACTTTAAGGTGGCCCATGCCCCCCACCTCCTGGTGTACTTTGTGTACTGCCCCCACTTCTATCCAAGAATGTGGAATTTCCCAAGGAAGAAGCAGAGAGGAAGGGTTTCTTCCTGAGGTAATTAAAGAGGTCTGAGCTGCAGACTTCCCAGGTGTTATACCATACATGGAGTCGGCAACCCATGCACGCAATTTTCAAGTGACATTACCTGAATTAGAGCATCATCCCTCTGCTTAGAGATTATATGCTTATCCAATAAAGTGTAGCCAGTACTTGATTTATAGCAACATACTCTCTTCCAGCTTGGAATATTTAGCTAACACATTGATTGTAGAAAGTTCCCCTGTACCTCTTGTATAAGGAAATTCCTAAGCTCTGCTCCCCCAGATGCATCTGGGGATTAAGAGCTGTATTATACTGAGTGGGCACTGAGTGGAGGTCACCTTCAAAAGGGATACATTTTGCCCCCATCAGGCTTTACTCCACAGCCACCCCTCTCCCTGCTCCTCCTCCTTCTGCCCCCCATTGATGCTCCCCTCCTATTCAGTTTGAATCAGATCTTTGTGAGTGAGGAGCGCTTTCCTCCCACCCAAGGAAGTACCTGAGTGAAGTTGTCCAGAGCCTTGTGCAGGTTGGCATGCATGCCTGTGGGGGGCTCGTTGGTTATCTTAATAGAGTTCTTGAGGATGCCCTGGGGTATGATGTGACTCTCCAGGGAGGATGCAGGCTCTGCACTGATGAAGACCCTGAACTCTGGGTGGCTGTTCTCACTGTGCTCCTCCAGCTTCTTCTCCAGGGTGCTGAGCCACTTGGCTACCAGGTGGATGTTCTAGTGAGAAGGAAGGACCCCCACCCTTGGTTCAGGCATCTGCTTAGGTCTTTTAGCAGTAGACAGTTATCAGGAAGGCAGATATAGGAGAGTCCTGGCCCAGGTTTCAATTCACATCTCAGCATGAGTCTCTGGATGCCCACTAATGGGGCTCTTTCTTGTGTCCTGCATTTGAGCCCTACCCCTCGATATGCTAAGTCTCTCTAACAGTATTCTTAAACTTAACCATGCATGAGAATTAACTGGAAGGACTGTTAGAACATGGATTACTGGGCCCCACACCCAAAGTTTCTGATTCAGTAGGTCCGCATGGGGTCTGAGAATTTTCATTTCTAAATGTTCTCAGGTGAAGCAATGCTGCTGGTGAGGGAATTATTTGGAGAACAATTGCACTAACACATAGTTACATTCGAAGTCTAGATTCCCACCACCTGATACCTGGATTGTTTTGAATCCTGGATGCATAAAAGTTGGGCTCAAGGACCAACAATGTTGGCATTACCTGGAAATGACTTGGAAAAGCAGAATCTTAGTGCCAATCTCACACTTACTGAATCAGCACATTTTAATAAGATCCTCTGGAGATTTGTATGCACATTAAAATTTGAAAAGCACTGATTTAAACTCCATCTAGCTAGCTTCCCTGCCTTATCTCCCTCCTTCCCCAAACCATTCTTCTAATTGTGCCAAACTTATCTTCCTGAAACACACTAAGTCATTGCTGCTCAAAAAATCAACAAAGCTTCCCTACTCCAAGCCCAAGCTCTTTTGTCTGTTTTTTGAGTCCTTTTCTTCCCCTCAATTTGATTTCTACCTGTCTATCTAGCTACACCTACTATTTATAAATAATAAAAAAAATAAGCCTATTATTTATTTGTTGGCTCTAGACTAAAGAATGCATCTTTCACTTGAGTAAGGAGAGTACTTCTGCAGCTCTGGGATAGAACCCTGGGATGGATTCAGAGGTCTCTGAGGCCACCCACATTGGGCCTGGATATAGCACAGTGTGGGAAAACTAGCCCATAGCTACCATAGCCAGGAAGGAAATGGGCAGAGAACCTGGATCTTGGTCTTGCACCAAGGGCTCTAGGGGAAAGCCAGCTCTCCAGGAAAGGACCCAGCTGTTCTGGGGTAGGGTCTGGAAAAGCATTTTCCAAAATGTGTGCCACGGGATGTTAATACATGTTAGATCCATAAAGAGGTTTTTCTTCTTTTAAAGCTTATTCCTTTATTCCCAACTACATTTGGGAATTCTGGAATGAGCAATTCTACACCATAGGATTCTATAACATATGTTTCTCGGAATCATCAAGCCGTTGATATCATTGCAAATCTTCTTTAAAGGGTAATATTGTATCCAGGGGTTTCCAAATTTGAAAGATAAGAGGGGAAGAGTGGGCAGAGAAGCCCAGAGATTGTGGGATGAGGCCCAAACAGGTATGGGATCATGAGGGGACGTACCTGCAAAATAACCCAGTGACCTTTCTTGGCAGCTAGGTCCAGTGCAGCCTCCGCTACTACTTCCTGTCCTTGCCCCAAGGACACATTGTGAAAATTCTGATTGTTGAAGGTATATCCAAGTTTTTTTCCTAAAAGGAGTATGGAGGTTGTCATTCTTATTTCTTGTATTTAATCTGTATTGTTTAATGTTCACAAGGAAATGCACACCTCCATGTCACCCCTGCAATAGGGGCATGCCCGAATGCACACCCAGAGCTTCACATTCTGACCCTTTTCCTGTACTGGAGCATAAATCTACCAATGTTTTGTTCCAAACAAAAGAAGCAGTTGTCCAGACCAAAATCACTTCATTCTTCCCTCCTTACTTAATTCTCTAGAATGAGGAGTAGTAGTGGTACTCTTCTGTATAAATCATATTTGAAGATCAGACATTTGGTCATTATTCTAGAGAGTGATGAGGGGTAAAGGGTCAATATGTAGCACGTATGAACGTGCAGTCCCTTCTGGCTTACTTTGTCCTCGGAATATATATCATATCGTCCCTGGAACTTTGCTGGGAGGTGTGCCAGTAGGGGCAGGATGCAGGTAGTTCTGACTTCCAAGAATTTGTACCATTTAAAAACCCACCCTCCCCTACCCCCCACATTAGTCCCAACACAGGGGACAAAAAACTAATATTGTGAATGAATCATAATGAAGAGAGGCAAGGAGCTTTATGGGTATGAATGCTCTGTAGGATGTATCTCTATAAGGGTTGCTGGTGTTGGGAATTGAGTAAAGAAATGACCACACAAACACAAATATCACAATCTTATCACAGAAGTAACACCAATGCTATTCGGTTATTCTCCAGTCCCCAAAGCCAAACTTTTCAGGAAGAAATGACCTTAATATAGAAGACCAATTCTGCTTGGATAATACTAGTAGCCCAATCCAATAAAACTTAGAGAAATTATATAATATTGCTTAGCTAAAAGGATCATAAAATGTATAACACCATGAAGGAATCATTGGGCAATTTTGCTAGGAAGGTGAAATACATAACAGAAAAGGGGGAAATGGAAAAAGACATAAGGGGGAAAAAAGCTGAATTTAAAAATTTTTAGTTTCAGAGAAACTTAAATTGAAAGTGTAATTTTATACTTGGGCAAGAAACTTTCTGAGGAAAACTTAATATTGGATATATATTTTTAAATACTAAAATAAGTATAGACTTTCCTTCAAATGCGTGTGTAAGACAAAGCAAGATGATGACTTTCTGTAGTGAGAAATAGTTATTATAGATTCAACTGAGATGAACCCAAGAAATACCTTTATTAAACTCTATAAATTCTGGCTGGCAATAAATTTGATGTCAGCTTTTGAACCGGGGAGATAAACAACTTATTCAGAGAAAATACCAGGATGAAATGTGTCAGGATTATAAGATGGTCTTTGTGATGTTTCTCTTTACAAAAGAGCTTATTTCTTTTCTATATTAGCAAGAGAAGGATATGGGGGAAAGGGTGCTTAATAAAGATTAGTTTGAAAATGATGGACTAGAGAGAATGTAGGGAGCAAAGCCTAGCACTAGAGAGGCTGACTAGGAAGATCAAGCATTAATTTAGGCTTGAGACATGACTGCGGAGCTGAGGAGAAATAAATATATTGGATCTATTGAGAGGGAGCAAAATTGACAGCATCAGCACTGACTGCACTCAGCCAAAGAATCAGCCTGCATCTCATGCAAGCTCAGGATGCACCTAGGTAACCTTGCAGAGGCTTTCTATTCACAGCGTAGAGGCCATTTGGGTCATCAGCAAGTCCCTCTAACTGCTTATGTTCTCTTGGGTTTTCACCTTCATGCTGTTTGTCCTAAGACCTCCCATGGCCCCATCCTGCTCCTTGCAACTCTATCTTTGGTGCTGGCATCACATGTAATCATGCCCCATTGTAAATCTCTTTTCATCTCTCTACAGCATGTTTCCTCTACCTCTAGTCTCTTGGAGGACTCTGCAACTCTTGTGCACTTCTCCCTAGTTCCACATACCATGGGGCTGGAACTAGCCTTCTATTGCTACTTCCAAGCTATTTATTCTCTACCCTCACATAAAAACCCTTCCTCTTTTAAAGCATATTCTGTCGGGCTATATCGTCTACCAGTGTTTCTCTGCCTTCTACCAACATCTACTTAAACTCACATTTATCAAAGCCTTTGGCACTTGGTACATCTTCTGTACTTCCTGTTTCATTATCATGGAAAACTTTAACGGTTCTATGGATGGCTCATCCAAAGTCTACTCTCCTACTTCCTCATCTTCAAAGATCTTAACTCCATTCCATTTCTTCTCTTCAATGGCTGCACCCAAGTTTTTATCATTACTCAGAATTGCCACATGTTTGAAACATTATTTGGTACTCATTCATGACTATTATTTCCTATCCTGCCAGATTGTTCATTCCCTTATTTCCTGTCCATTTATTATTCTATGTCAGTGACAAATGTCTGTTTTCTTGTCTCCTCTGTGTTTTCCTAATCTTTAACTTTATTTCTCTCTTATTTAATATGGATCTAACAACTCAAAATTTGAACCATTATCTTGCAAGATTCTCAACTCCATTTCCTCCGTCTATTTCTGCATTCTATTTATAAAACTTCAACACTGGATTAATCCAAGCATTAAATAAAAGGGAAAAATAATAAATTTGGTGAATTGGAGTCACCACAAGATCATGATTCTTAACCTCAATACTGTTTGGTTATCTTTCCATGTGTCAATTACCTTTTCCATTCCTCTCTTTAAGTGCTCTAACGAAGGCCACCCTGCTCATTCTCAGCAGTTTACTTCACTCTCTACTTCCCTAGGAAAATAACAGGTAGAAATTATCTTAACTTAATGTCATCTTTTCTGCATCTCTGCAAACCCCTATTGCCTCCCCATCATGCACATCCCAGCCTCACTGGAAGAAATATCCTTCTTCTGCCTATCACTCTACCTTCTATTAGAGCCATCTTTTCTTCCACCTTCAACCTTTGCTTCTCTATTCACTCTCCCGCTTCTTACCCCATGAATGAGTCCTCTCATCATGCAAAAAAACCCCATATTCCATCAATTTTATAGCTGCTCTGAAAGGACTATACTTACCCTCAACCTAATCAACTTTCAGTTGCCTCTTAAATAAAAGAGGTTGGGTCTAGGATCAATAAAAAAGATATGTGAAACTAAGTGATCATATGACTGCACATACATTAGATTGAAAACTGTTTCTTTGAACTTGTCTGGTAGAAGGCCTGCAAAAAATCTAAGTGAGCTTACAGCTCTGACTAGAACATTGGAAGGAAAGAAAGGAGTCAGTGAGGTAAAAGGTGGGAGGCACAGTTTTTTTCCTGATCAAACAATGGAAAAAAAACAGAATTCATTTTGTCAAAACTTGGTTTATTGGATAAAGGAAAATGGAGAATAAAAAAAGATCATGCTAGACTCAACTGAAAGAAAGACCAGAGAAGAAACTTTCATAAGGGCAGAAAGAAGAGGTCTTCTTTTGGGAGGCTCAAAGATGAAGCTATGCTTTGAAAGGAGGTGACAAGAGGGAATAAAGAAAGGGGGCAAACTGAGCTGCCTCAAAGAACAGCAAGCCATCATCATCATCACTGAAATACTATCTAATGCTACTGTACTTTCACATTATTCAAATAATTTTCACATGTGAAATTTCATTTTTATCTTCACAACAGCTTTAGGAGGTAGTTATCATGAGTTGATTGAAAACAAGGGAGAAGTAGATGAAACAAATGCAAAAATAAAGGTGCAAATAAGGAAGTTGACAAGAAGGTGATGTGAAAAGAGAGAGAGGGAAGTAAAATTAAAGCATTGTGAAAAAGAGTAATCAGAGAAGAAAGGAAGGAGAGCGGGGAGGACAGATGATGGTAGATTTCATGTTAAAACAGAGGCCAAGAAATGTAGATAGATTATAAAAGAATTTTTCTTCTCTTTCTTTACAGGAGACTGAGTAGTACAAAACTGCTAGAAAATCATAGACCCCTAACCAAGGGTCAATGAATGAATTCTAGGAGCTTAGAAAACTCCCAAAATCATATATGGAATTTTGTTTGTCTGCGAGTACATGCATCTTTTGGGGAGTAGAATGGGGACGAGGGAAGAAATCTTTCATCTGACTCAAGGGTTTTAAACCCTATGCAATATTAAGAACCATCATCATAAAACAAAGGGATAGGGAAATGAAGGAGTTAAAACATATATCAAATCTCCAAAAGTAGTAAAGGATACCAAGATATTTAAGAGACTAAGTGGAGGAAAAGTGTGGACTGTCTGATACACAGACTAAGCCTAAACTAGATGGGGTGAAAAGAAATTAAGTCAACTGTATTGTTCCCAAACTTAATAGGAGCCCATCAGGCAAACTGATTAGCTATAAAATGTGGAAAACATGGAAGCCACCTGAGTATACATTCTAAATGGGTGATTAGAAAAGAAATCAAGCCATCAAGAGGGAGAGGTGGGAGGAAGAGAGAGAGATAAAGAGGCACAGGTGCCCAAGTAATCTCTAGTTGATGAAAAGCAGTATTCTCTCTGGTAAAGAAATATGCGTTAAGATTAAGCCAAAGGCAGGGCTGAGATAAAATATTCAGAGACAAATAACCAATATAAATCAGGGAGGGGTCTGCTTGCCTGAGATAATAGAAAGCTTCAAACTGAATAATGGAATAGTTGGAGATCAATTGGGAAAGAACAGTAGGAAATTGCTCATAGAGAGGGTGTATAAAGCTTCCAAAAGGAGAATAAAAATGAGAAAACCAGATTTTTCAATAGGAAAGGAACAAAGTCTCCAGGGGACAGGAAGAACACAGAACTATATAAATGTGCAAAAGTCAGGAATAACTTAGCTGTTTTAACAGTTCTTATACATTCATTCACTCATTTGTTCATTCGTTAAACAAATATGTGTTGAGCATCTTCTCTGGGCTAGTTACTCTACTAGGCACTGTTAAGAAAATGATGAACAAGACCTACACGGTCCTTGACATCAAGGATTTTAATGATTAACAGGCAGAAAACATAAGTTAAAATTATACAAGAATGATTTAATTAGAATTGGTCTGAAGGAAATATATGGGGTGCTAGGAGAATATTTAATGAAGAGACTAATTATCTTAGGGGTAAGAAGTCAGGTAAGGCTGGTACCTGTAGCATGAGTTGGTATTAGATGGTTCAAGGGTTCGGGAGAAATATGTCAGTCAAAACGAACAGTTTGTGAAAATGCCCTGAGTCAGGAAGGCTAAGGAATCACTGAGGATCTAAAATGACTATGTGGCTTCAATAGAATGGCTGGAGAGAAAGGCCAGGTCTTGCAGGCCACGTAGATTATGTTAACATTGTTGGACTTCACATTTCCAATGAATGGGAAGTCATTAGAAAGTTTTAAATAGGAGAGTGATATGATAGAATTGAGATTTAACAAGATGACTTCTGGTTGGAGGGTGGCAACGATTCTAGAGGGAGAAGAGCAGGGATGAGTTGGGGGTTATCGTGACAGTCTAAGTGAGAGAAAATGGTGATTCAGACTAGGATGATACATGAAAACAGAGGCAAATAGACTGGTTTAAAACATGTTTAGGAGGTAGAATCAATAGGGTTAAATGTAGAGGGCGATGTGAACGGTGATTGATTTCCCTTCACACCTCCCTCACCTCAGGTTTCTGGCATGAGCAACTTGGTGGATGGCGGTGGCATTTAGCAGGAATAATAGAGGAAGATTTCCAGGTCTAAAGAGAGATACAAGTCTTTCACTTGAACTGGGATGCTGACCGCTGAGCAGATGAATGAAAAGGACCCATACCAAGATACACCTTATGAACTTTCAGAACATAAATAAAGCTTGTTTGAGGGCAAAGACAATGAGTATAGTTGGGACATATTGAATCTGTGGTGCTTGTGAGGCCAAAAAAAGAGAGAGAGAAAGAGCTGGTGAGGCAACTGGGTACTTAGGTCTAGAGCTGAGACAGGAGGCCTGAACTGGAGTTACAATGTGGGATTCCTAAGCATATGGAGAGTTATTAGTCATAGGAGTAGGTGTGACTGCAGAACAAGAGAGCCACAAGTGAGAATGGAAGGTGGCCCAGAAATGAGCAATGAGTGGTCCCTACATTTAAATGTCGGCTAAAGGAAAAAGAACCAGTGAAAGAGAACAAGAGGAAACAGGCAATAGGTAAGAGGAAAATAAACAGAATGCAGTATTGTGGAGATCAACAGCATTTGAAGGAATAGATGCTATGAAACAAGGAAAAACAAAAGATTAAGAAATAACTTTTAAGAAATTTTAAATAAACACAACAACAACACATATTTATACCCACAAATAAATATATATATATATATTCTACAACTAACACATTCATTACAAGTGCTCAAAATTTGAGGATATCTAACTGAATAAAAACAAAGAGAAAGAAAATATAAGAGAAAAGATGTGGGTAATATAGGAAATCCTACATCTGAGTATTAGAATTCCAGAAAGAGGGAGCATAGAAAATGTAAGGGAGGAAGTTATCAAAGAAATAATAGAGGGAATTTTCCAGAGCTGAAGGAAGGTATGCCACTTTCACTTGAAATGACATGCTGGGTACTGAGTGGATATGAATGAAAAGGGCCCACACCTAGTACAGCTCAGAAAATTTCAGAACTCAAGGTAAAGGGTTTACAGAAAACAAGGTCAAGTTTCCAGATAATAAAAACAGGTCATGAACAAAGAAGAGAAGAATGGCATCCTACTGGCACATGACCTATCATGAACAAAACTGGCTTCTAAAAGACAATAGGCTAATGTGTCCAAAATTCTGAGTAAAAATAGTTTTGTACCTAGCAAAACTATCAAACAAGTATATGAGCAAAATTGAAGCATTTATGGACACTCAAGGACTTAGAAATTTTATTTCCCATCGTTCTTTACTGAGGATTCATGCCAGAAAAACAAGGGTGAAAAACTGGAAATAGAAAACATAGGATACAAAAATAGGAGAACTAACCCAAACAATCAAGAAAATAAATCTCATGATGAGCGCTTTCGAGAAGGCTGAAATACAGTTTTCTATGTTAGAACATGAAGTCAGTGACTCTGGGAAGAATATCCTCAAAAAGAAGAAAGTGGGTTCCCATTCAATATATAGAATGAGTAAGAGGCTGAGATGTTAGTGATATGGTAAAGAGGACATTTATTTTTTCCTTCAAGAACAAATAAAAGGAAATTGGAAAATCCAGGAAAAATTCAAAGCTGTCTAAGAAAATCCTGGTCTGAATATGAAGCAAATTGAAATTTGACATGATTTTGAACCTCAGTGCTAAGAACATTCTTTTTGAAAGTCCCCTGAAGATTATGACACTGGATCCATAAGGAAGGAAATATAATTCTAGCATATCACTTGCCTCTGAGGCAGATATTTAATAATATCTACATTAAATATATTTATATACTCAGTATGATATCAAAAGTAATTACTTAAAAAATAACTCATAGAGCCCACCCCATTCAAGTTGGTGGGGTGAGATGCTTCAGGGCTCTGCCCCCCACAGATTTCTATATTTACAGAAGATTGCTCCAGCTACAGGAAGGGGGATGAAAATGTTGGGGGTGGGGACAAAGCCTGTTCATGAACCTGCTGGTGTGGATTCTGCCTTTCAGAGCCCAGATGGGTCCCTTCTTTTTTGATGGATGTTCTCTGGGAATTGGTTTAAAAATGACTCTGCCTTCTATGTGGCTAGCAAATACTGAGTATTGCACAATAAGGATCCAATCAAGAAAAGAGAAATGGGCAGACCCAAAGAGTGAAAGGACAGGGGATGGCACAGCCTTAGCTGCCAGATGAAATTTCATACCTTGATTTTCCACGTCCTTCAGAGGATCCACCCCTGGAGACAGGATAAAAAACATAGGAGTGGCCGGTCCTGATTCTTCAAATGAGGCTGCAAAATCCAGTGCTCTCCCCACTACGTATTTGCTTCCTAATTTCTCTTCAATAAAATCTCTGCCAGAAAAAGTACATAGATGTATACTCCTCACAAAATAACATTTGACAAATGTAGACAGAAATTTAAAGAATTGCTCAAGGTCATGGGCTAGTACAGAGGGAGGACTGGCTCCAAATTCACTGCTAATTATAATTTTTTTTCACTGCTTATTATTAAATCAGTATTTTCAGCCTGCTACTACCAGTTGCCAGCCTGCTTACTTAGATCAAGGCTCCCTCTGAGTCCCCATCTATCCTGGCCACAGCTGACTTCTGCTGTAACACCTGGGCACTCCATCACATCACCCCATCTATCAGGAGGCTGCCAGGACCAATGTTCTCTGAAAGCCGCAGCAGTTAACTTCTTTATTCCTGCTATCTTCCAATCCTACCCAAGTGCTAAGGTCCTCCAGTAATCTATTTTCTCATGTTCTCTCCTTCTCTGTGCTTCCTCTCATCTCACTCCCCTTACCCATGCTTCCTTTCAGAGTGTCCTGTTTTATGCTCACAGCTGTAATCACATCACTGAGTACCCGACCCAACTCCTGGCCTTAACTGAGACTTCTACTCTACTCCAAAGTCACTATTTTCCCTGTAGCTTTCTCAAGTTATACCTGACATACCCTGGGATGGGGGTCCCATTCCATGCTTACTGCTATGTTTAAACCATTGCTTCTTACTCTGTAACTCCACTGAGGCTCCTTTCTCCTGACTGCATCACTGCTACCCCTGCACATCAACATCGCTGATTGCTCCTCTGGCATCCTCATTCACTGAATCCTGAGGCACTCAGCTCATGGACTTTCTCTCCACTATCTTGGGTGACGTGTCTGTCCTGGGCCTCCCCACCCTCCTCCATTCCCTACCGCATGGCATAGGTCATCCGGTCAGGCCGCATGGCCCTCATCATGCAGAGGTGCTGCAGGGCCGTCTTGTTCTTCCACTCCTGTGGGAACTTCGCCTTCTCAGGGCATTCTGACTCTACAAACTTTTTCCAGCTCTTGGCAGATCCCTCGATGTCCCGATCCAGGTTGCAGAATTCTTCCATTGATGAAAGTGCCTGGGAAATTTCAGAGAAGTTTGAAGTGGAATGCAATGTCTACAGAAATCTGTGATTTGCTTGGTATTGTGGGGAGAGGGGCAAGATGGCTTCACATAGATAATTCTGCTTAATTTATATGTCTGGATCTGTGATCTTTCCCCAGGAAAACTTAAGGAAGAGGAAGGATTTTGATCAGGCTACCCTCTGGCCCTAAAATATGAAGGGCTCAGCAAATACAGATTTGGGAGATTATCAGGAGCAGACTTGCGTGTAGGATATTACATGGAAAACAGGGACAAGAAGGGGTACCAGGCTTATCTTGGTCCTGAGCCCTGGACATCTTTAGTCACTGACTCCTGCCTTTCATGTCCATACTCACTCTGCTAATAATTATATCAATTCTACTCTCAAAACATGTCCAGAGTCATCAACTTTGTGTAAATATCAACTCTAAAATTTCTAAGAGTTGCCTGTTATAGAAGGATTAAGTCCAAATGTTTTATTTGGCAATCAAATCTCTTAATTTAGTATCTCCCTCCAACCTATCCAGTTCACCAAGTCTCCTGGTTCCCTCCTCCTCTGTTTAGGCTTGTCTGCCCCCAACCTTGGATGTGTTCCAGATTCACTCCCAACTCAATTCCTTGTTCATACTAATTCTATGCATTTTGTTCTCCACCACGTTCTCTCCATTCCTCTTCCTGCGCTGGCCGTGGTCATTATTTGTAAGACACTGCACGTTGTCAAAGTTCAGTTTAAATCAGCATTCTTCCTTAGGTTTATCCTCTCTATCTTAGAACACATAATTCTTCCACCCTTCTTCTGAGGATCATTCAGAGCTACCCACAGAATTGACATCTGTAATAGAGAGTCTGACTCAATTTTTTGATGTTTGACTGGTGACAGCTTATCCCACCCTCTTTTCCTTCTACCCCACATCTGGTCAAGATGAAAAAAGAAAAAGACTGGGTGCTCCCTCCTTTAGTGCCAGAGGGAAGTTATACCACAAGCCCCTGGAACCCTCCAGCTGGACCCAACCCCTAATCACTAAAAAAAAAACAAAAAACAAAAAACGAGTTTCCTTTCCCAGCTCTCTCAAGCAATTTTCAGACTGCTTGAGAGTGGGCCTGCTCTCCCCTGAAAGCCTCATGTGAGTAATGAATTGTTCCACACCTTCTTGGTGTGTGTGTGGCATCATCAGTCTCTGCATTGGAACCAAATTTTGGGTGGGGGTCCTTCCTGTCTATTCAGGGTGCCCACAGCAACATTACCCACTCAGACGCTCAGTTATCTGTGGTCCTTCATTATTACTCAACTCTGCCTGTATGCCTCACTGATATCGCCAATGAGACTGAAAGGTAGGCTGTGTGGTCCAAAGCTCCTGCTACAGTGCCATGAATTTTAAGGAACCTGGTATATTATTGTTACTTGAATTCATTCATTTGTTCATTTATTTAACTTTTTTTTGAATGCTTGAGTGCCGGCTATGTGCCAGGTACTTGGAAATACAATGAACAAAACTAGACACATGAATTCAAGCAGCCGATAGCCCTAAGCAAAGGAGATAGAGGAGATGCGAGAAGCCTTGGGAGGCATGTGGAATTACACTGCACAGAGAGAGAGAGATAAAGGTAGAGAGAGGGAAGGAGATTCTTTTTTAACACTTTTTATTGTGAAATATATATACAAAAAGGCGATTCATTTCAAAATACATTTTAACAAGTAATTATAGAACAAATGTCAAAGTATGTTATGGTTACAGTTCCACAATTTCAGGTACTTCCTTCTAGCTGCCCCAAGACCCTGGAGACTAAAAACGAATATCAGTATAATGGTTCAGTAGTCATAGTCATTTGTTAAATCCTGTCTATTCTGTTACCACTTTTCCTTCTCCTCTGATCCTTCTCCCAGTCTTTAGGGGTACTTGGGCTATGTCCATTCTAACTTTTTCATGTTGGAAAAGGGCATCAATAATATGGGATAGGAGGATGGAACTAGTTGATGTTCTTGGAGAGACTGGCCTTTCTGAGTTTCAGGACTTCTCGGGCCTAGGAACTATCTGAAGGTTGTAGGTTTCTGGAAAGTAATCTTGGTGTGTGAAACTTTTGTGGGATCTCAGAGCCCTGGGTGTTCTTTAGGGTTAACAGGGATGATGTTGGTTGGGGTTTGGCAAACCATGGCAATTTGCAATATCTAGCTGAAGCTTCCATAGCTATTTCATATAGCTTATGGAATAAGGTATTCCTAAATATTCCAATAGTCTTCCATAAGACTATTCCACAGTCTCCAGATTAGCCTCTTGACTCTATTTGAATTCTCTTAGCCACTGATACTTTATTTTTTCACATTTCTTTTCCCCCTTTTGGTCAGGAAGGTATTATCAATCCTATGGTGCCAGGGCCAGGCTCATCCCTGGGAGTCATGTCCCACGTTGCCAGGGAGACTCACACCCCTGGATGTCATGTCCCATGTAGTGGGGAGGGTAATGATTTTTCTTGCAGAGTTGGTCTTAGATAGAGAGAGGCCACATCTGAGCAACAAAAGAGGTTCTCTGGAAATAACTTAGGCACAATTATAGGTAGGCTTAGCTTCTCTGCTACAGAAATAAGTTTCACAAGTGCAAGCCTCAAGGTCAGGGGACTGGACTATTAATTTGGAAGTCCCCAATGTTTGAGACCATATCAGGGATTTCCCAGGTGGGAAAGTGTAATAGTTTCATATTTTTTCACCAGTCCTTCAAGTGACTTTGCCAATACTTTTTCTTTTATTTGCATGGGCAGGCACTGGGAAACCATGGTCTCTGGCATGGCAGGCAACAACTCTGCCTGCTGAGCCACCATGGCCAGCCTACCAATATTTCTTAATTATCTGCCCAACATACTTTGGAATGTATCTGGATGTTATATTAAGCTCTATAGAATTGAAAGACCTCATTCCCAATTCTAAGCTCCAGGTATTCAGGTTGTTTAACTGAACTGGCCAGACAGGTTAAGTTAGATTGTGCGCTACAGAAAATTTAGATTTTGGACAAAATAAGCCTCTCTTTCTTTGGTCTCTTACAGTAGGTAAAGTTCTAAAATACAGACAATATCATCTTTTACCATGTATTTTGATTTACCTTATTCCTAAACACATTGGCTTCATTTTTATCTCTAATTGAAGCCTGATCCCTTTTTTTGGTTTTCTTGAACAGTTGTGTATGTAGGAATGCTGACTTTCAGAGCTGCAGAACTTCAACTCTGTGTCTTAGGTGTCACACAAGTACCCAAAGTTCCAGGAAAATACCAGGTTATATACATATAGCACAGCATCTTCGAATTTAGAAATAGCACTTAAAGCTCAGGAATAAATGTGACTGTTGTAAGAGGTTACAATCTAGGTCCCAATTTTCTTATAAGTATTTTCTAAAAAAGACCATACAATATTTGTCCTTTCATTTCTGGCTTATTGTCCTCATGGTTTGTTCACCTCTTTGCATATGTCATGGTTTTGTTCCTTTCTGTAGGTGCACAATATTCCATGTTATGTATATACCACATTTCACCCTTCTGCTGGGAAAGGGATTTTAAGTGAAGGATCAACAAGGGCCAAAGCCCATTGGGGACAGAGTGTGGAGTATGTCTGGAAGCAATATGACTGCAGTAGAGTTTTATGAGTGACAAGGGGAGATGACACTGGAGAAGGATATATACTTTTGTCCTGGGTTTGCCTTGGCTTTTCTCCTTTGTGAAGGAACACATGTCCTTGCTGATGTGCTCTGTGGTTTCCCAATCTCACCTAGACCACATAAAGAGCATTCTTGCTGAAAAGCTGCATTTGGTAGTGTGCGGAATGGTGGAGCTGGTGTTGGAGACATGAGTTCTGGCCCCAGCCCCACCACATAAGAGCCATTGGACTTGGAACCTGTTTTTAAATATTTGTGGGACTTTGTAAAATGAACCCAGACTTTAGTCTGTATATATCATTCTATGGACTAATGTAGATAAAAGTGCTTGAAAACAGTAGAATGTCCCATATCCTTTGGGGCTCCCCATATTACTGGATAGCAATTGCTGGCTTACTTATCTTTACTCCCACAAGATTGTGAGTCCCTGTGGGCAAGAACTTTCTTAAGCATCTTTATATGTCTAGGCCTCACAGGTTGTCTGGTACTTAGGAGGAGCTCAATTAATAAAGCTTGACACCTGGCCTGCCACCAGGAGGGACCTTGACAGGCCAGGAAAAGACTCAGCTGCTGTCATTATTGTTCTCTGGGCTGAAGAACTAACTTGCCTCTTCTTCCATGCATCCACTCTCCCCCTCTTTCCAGCCAGCATCATCATTAGCCCTTCTGTAGCCCATTACCCCCTCTGGCATCACCACCAAACTGAGCAAATTATACTATGATCAGTGCTCCCAGCTGCCACGACTGGGTGGGAAACACTTTTCTGAAGCTCTGGGTTGAACACAATTGCAAATTGCAACTCTTAATCTTCTAAATGAGGGAAAGGGATTTCAAACCTCCTAATATGCTAAATGGAAATGACAAATTGACCTAATTATGTTGGACAGTGCGGCAAAATACAACTGTGCTAAATTGGCTTCCAGAGTGGTGGTGAGGGGCCTGTTCAAAGGCTAACAGAGGTGTGTATCACAGATGAGATTTTCTAATCAGAAACAGAATGTTCCCATTATCTTAAAGTTCAGCATTTAAGGGCACTTAAAAAAACCCATACAAAGGATAATAACAAAAGCAGCACTTCATCACAAAAACTTCATTCATTACCGGCTTATCAGTTCTTCTGTGGAAGCAAGGCAATCAACATTCCTTACTAGATGGAATGCTTAAATTTTTTTTTTTTTATCTTGTCCTATCCCATTATACTTATTTTTGTTTCTTGAGGCTAAAATACAACCAAACACTTAAAAAGAGCATTCATCCAAGGCTTCAACAATATGTACTATACATTGCATTGTATCTCACCTGCTCATATCCTGTACTGTGATTGAGTATGACAGGCCAAAACTCTGCTGCTGCACACAACCAACTCAGATATATAGAGAGAAAGCTTCAGTCAGTTGCAGAAGACTTTGAAAAGCCACAAACCAAAACAAAATGAAACAAAGCAAAGCAAAGCAAAACAAAACAAACGACCTATTTTGTGAGAAGAGGAATGGAAAGGGAGTGCACAATAGCCTTTGAGTTGAACTATGTAAAATGAAAGCATTAAAGTGTTCTTGTGAATCATTTATTTTTTATGAGTTTTGCTGCAGAGGGCTTTGTTGGGTATTATAGAGAGAGGCAACTGGACCTGTCCCATGTGGGTAACTCACGGTCCCTGAAAGTTTTTCCTTCTTTGGACAAATTCTATCAGGCACAATTTGTATTAACAACAGCATCTATCCATCCATCTTACAGCTGGGTAATTCTTAACCATAACTATAGCCATAATCAACCTCCATTTACCGAAAATTTACTATGTGTCTGGCATATTCTGTGAAATAGGTATTATGAGGGTCATTTCGCAGATAAGGGAAGAAAGACCCAGAGGCTAATTTGCCAGAGGTCTCACACACAAAAAAACCTGAATTTGAAGCCAGGAATGTCTGACTCCGAAACCCATGTTAACTAGTCCATTTCCATCATCGCTGTAGTTCTGCAGATGCTCTAGTTCTGACCACTTTCTAGAATTAATTTTTCATAAGGTCATCAGACTACATAGAGCCACTGTTCTCAAGAGCTAGAACTGTGTCGACGAATAAGCCACTTGCCAATAAGTGGCTGTTGAGTATTTGAAATGTGGCTACTATGACAGAGGAACTAAATTTTAAATTTTATTTATTTTAATTATTTTTAAAGTTAAATTAAAAATCTGACACGATTTAGTAAATGAAAATCCTTTAAATAGGTTTGGAACAACTTGGATATATGAATTAATGTTTCAATTGTAACTCTTATGACATCAAAATACTAATCATTTATTTCTGATGAACATTTGGCATCTGAAATTGAGATGTGCTGCAAGAATATGAAATACACACTAGATTTTGAAGTACAGAAATAAAGTACTTCAATAAATTTTGAATCAGTTACATGTTAACATTTTGCGTATATCGGGTTCAAGAAAATGTATTATTAAAATTAACTGCATCCATCTTTTTTTTACATTTTTTAATGTGGCTACTGGAAAATTTAGAATTATATATGTGGCACATAATAAATTTCTTTTGGATGGTGCTACTAGCATGTATCTATTAATCTAAATCTTATGTAGCCTAGGAAAGTTGTTGTTTTCCTTATATACATACATGCTTAGGCATTTTGTAACTTTGTAATTTTGTTTTCTGTTCTGAATAGAGCTCCCCCTTGTTTCTTTCCCAATATATCATTCACCTTCTCATTCACAGGAGTGGGCCCAGAATGACAAAGGGCATTTTAAAATAAAAATCAGGTCACACCTTTATTATTTAGATCAGGGATCTGCCAACTATAGTTTTCAGAGCAAATGTGGCCCTTTACAGAAAAAAATGCTGATCCCTGATTTATATGCAGGAATTAAATTGATTAAGAGAATAGTTAAAGACTCTGCTAAAGTTAGAAAAATATTTTGAGCAATGATAGCATTAGTGGAATGAACCTACACTTTCCTAAGATGACTCCTTTCAGGGGACAGCATGCACATAAATGGTTAAGCTCTGGGTTTTTCTTCTAAAGCCAATCTACTTGGATAGACCTCAAGGGAATTATGCTGAATGAAAACGTCAGTTCTAAAAGGTTACATACTGTATGATTCCATTTACATAATGTTTTTGAAATGACTAAATTGTACAAATGGAGAACATAATAGTGGTTGTCAGGTATTGGGGATTGGGAAGGCGAGGGAGGTGGTTTTGGTTATAGAAGAGCAACATGAGGGGTCCTTGTGGTGATGGAACTTTCTGTATCTTGACTGTGTGATGATTACACATATCATAAAATCGCATAGAACTAAATGTGCACACATGTAAGCATGTAAAATGGGTGAAATCTGAAGAAGATTGGTAGATTGTATCAACATCAATTTCCTGGTTGTGATATTGTACTTTAGTTTTGCAAGATAACGCCACCGGGGGAAACTGAGTAAAGTGTACACAACTCTCTCTGCATTATTTCTTATAACTGCATATGATCTTATAATTGTTTCAAAATAAACAGTTTAATTAGAATTATAAGAAGAGTTAATCTTAGTACTTTAGAAACATACTTCTTTGGGTTCTTAAACATGTGCAAAATGCCAGAAACTTTGAAGATCATGAACAAGGTTCATATTAATGCAGATGTTACTCCTTACACATCCCAGTGCAACTCTGGTGCTCAGTCAAGTGTGTCCTGGATCACTGCTCTCTCTGTAATGGCTAAAGACACCCTTGGGAGAGTGGGTCTCTGTTCTGGAGCTGGCATTCACTCGGTCAACAGATAGTGAGCCCCTGCTGTATGCCATGCATCGTGCCAGGTCCTGTGAACGCAGACATGCTCTCTGCTAAAATCGACTAGAGTTTGTGATCTTTTCAAGGTTCACAGAACACCAACTACACTAAGTTGCAGCATAAGGAAAGAAGATGGGCTTTGCCATCAGACAGACTGAATTTGCTACTTATAAGCTGTGTGACCTCAGTTTTCTCATATGTTAAATGTGAACAAATAAAACCTATTGCCCAGGTGGATATGAAAATGAAATAAGGTATTCATGTAAAATGTCAGGCACTCAATAAATATGAGCTATTATTAACCCTGAGCATTCCAGGATGGAATACATCCCAGCTCTTAAACTGAATTAGGATTCACATGATGTGATGGTTAGATTCTGGTGTCAACTTCACAAAGTGATTATGCCCAATTACCTGGTCAGGTAAGCACTGGCCTGACTGTTGCTGCCAGGATATTTTGTGGTTGGTTGATGAACTGGAAGGCTGGTGTATTAAATCATCAGTCAGTTGATTGCATCTGTGGCTGATTACATTTGGGATCAACTAAGGTGTGTCTCCCACAATGAGAGAATCTATTCAGTTCAAGGCTCTTAAGAAAGAAGAAACTCACTGCTTCTTCAGCCAGTAAGCCTTTTCTCTGGAGTTTGTCCAGACCCTTCATTGGAGCTGCCAGCTTCACAGCCTGACCTACGGATTTTGGACTCTTCCATTCCCATGGTTGCATGAGACACCTTTATAAATCCCGTATTTACAGATCTCTCTTGTTGGTTCTGTTTCTCTAGAGAACCCTGACCAATACACATGGTTAAGCCAGAACTCAGCCCGGGCATCTGTTCGTTTCTTGGAAGTGCTGTGGCAGTATCTCCACTTCAGCACCATGGACTCACGAAGTTGCCCATAGGCCAGCCTTAAGCGCTGGTAGATAGGAGACAGTTCAGCTGAGTTAGAGAAGCTGGCAGGACCTTACCATCCCCTCTCACCCTGGAGGCAGAGCCCTCTCAAACCAGCATGCCCCTCCTCTGCAAAGCCTTTGCTGCAGGCACCGGAAAGGTGAGCTCCGTGGTGGGGGTGTAGATAAGGGGTGCGCCTATGTTTAACACTTAGCACTGTGTTTGAACCCCCAAAAAGAGCTCCACTGACTTCCTGGGAACAAGTGTTAGGGAACTATCTGAATAATCAGAGTCACTTTTTTTTTTTTTTGAAGTCAGACCTAACCTTGATGCTGCCCCAGGCCTGATGGGAGAGGAATTCCACTGGACTCACGATGCCTGTCTGTACAGGAGACCGAAGCAGGAAATCCAGCTCTGCTGCACTGATTTCTTGGTTCATTAGGAGAATCTGCAATGTGAAATGACACTCTGTTTCTTTGCTTGTGGCAGTCACCAGGGCCTGGAGGTATCAGGGGTTGTCACTCACTGCAATTATTGCTGCTCCTAACACTAGAGCTTATCAATCAATTTCTGGTTGTTTAAAGAGGTTGGAGTGAAAGGAAATATACATCCAGGCACATCACTTCTTTTTTCACCCCAGACATCAGGATGACTTAAATGCACACAGTGAAAAGTTTTATATTTTGGTTAGTAGGCATTTATTCTGCATCTAACATAAATGATATGAATAACATGCTTATCAGGCTTGGTTCCTGTAATCTAATTGAGGAGATGACTTACAAATTATATGATTTGGGGAGAGTTTCAAAGCAATATGTGAATATATGCAAAGTTACAGTGTATATATGAATCAATAACAGGGAGAAGTTTCCAGAATAGAGGAGTGATCAGCAAGCAGGGGGAGAAGTGTTAATCTGATTCACCTTTCTGTAAGTCATTTGAATCAGGTTCTGGAGAAGCTGAGAGATCACAGTATTTAGACAGGAAAGGAAGACTTTGTGGGGAGGGAGAAATGAAAAGTGCAGCAACTTGGAAGCGGCGTTAGTGAAGTATGCGTGGGAGGGGAAGCTTTTGGTGTGGCTGAAGTCAAGGGTTCACTTTGGGAAGGGTTATTCTCCCAGCTTCAAATAATGTTCTGCGCTGTAAAGTTATAGATGGGAATGCTCATTAAGAAGAAAATAAGATGGTCAGTTTGAGGAAAAATCTGTAAGAAGAAAAGCTGGAAACAGCAGATGAGGTGAAGACTTTGTAAAAGGAGGGTGGAATATTTTATGAGGAGATAAGGGTCAGAGCTATGGGTAGATGTCCTTGGACTCTGGGGAAAATGAGTGGAAGGAGGGAAATGAGTCTATGTTGCGGTCTAAGTTCTCTTTGCGAGAGCCAAGCTGTCATTTGACCTCAAGTGGGGACTAGAGAAGGTCAGGAGAAGAAGCTACACTGACACTCAGGCATAAACTCAGACTTGGGGATGCTCCAACAGGGGGACCCAGCACATAGGTGATCACAGAATCACTGATTTTTAGAATTGGAAAGGAGCTAGTCTGTATTTCCAATTTACATATGGAAAAAAGTTCCAATTCTCAGTGATCAGAAGGGTAAATTCAGGGAAATAAGTTTTCATGAATTTTTATGGCTGAGAGTGAGAGGAAGGCAAGGGTTTCTTATTAAAGATCTAGTAACTCTGGAAGTTCTGATGCTCCCAAGCCCTTAAAAATCAAAGCTAATAAAAACTTATTCAGGGCAAGACTACTGTGGCTATAGAAAGACCTATGCAATTTCTTATGTCAAGGGACGTTTGGGACAGGTAAATATGCAACCATAAAGGTAAGTAGATAATGACAAATATTCTAGCAAAGTTCTTACAGAATCCCCAAAAGAATTTAGTTGTTGGTACGGCCAACTGGTTTCCTCCTTAGTGTCAGTTTGGATTGACTGGTAGTTGCTGCTGGAGGCCTCTATTAAGGAGACTTATGTGCTGGGTTTCCCTGTTGGAGCATCCCCAAGTCTGAGTTTATGCCTGAGTGTCAGTGTAGCTTATTCTCCTGACCTTCTCTACTCCCCACTTGAGGTCAAATGACAGAGTATAATGACTGACCAATCATGTCAGCATGAATAGGATGTTGGTGGGGGCTGCATGCATGCAGCATACTGGACCTTCTTGTTAGAGGCTTCTACCTAGACATCAAGAGACATACTAAAGACAGAGATGTTAAAAAGGAAAAGTTTTTATGCCAACTTTATGGGCCAGAGAGAAGTAATTTTGGGGCACTAAAAAGATTGTAACTACTTCAGTCATCCTACCTGGAAGGTGAGCTGGGCAAGGTAAGTCAGCTTGTCACACTCGAAGAGCCCACGGGTGGTGTACTGGTACACAGAGAAAGTGATGCTGTCTATGAGATTGTTGACACGCTCCTTGAGATTCTCATCAGGAGCGGCCCTCTCCACAGCCTTCTGGAACACAATACTGAAGGCCTGGCGGGGAGAAGGCAAGATGTGGGTGATTTATACAGCTCTCTCTCTATATAGTTAGTGGCCTTATCTGTGAAGGACATTACAATTTTCCAGTCTGCAGAAATGCTTTCCTAGCATATTCTACCAAGAAGCAACAGTGAAACAGGAAAACATGCTTTAGTTCTTTTCTTTAGTTTGCTCATATGAATTATTATGATGCGACAAAGTGGGTAAAACTATGTAATAAACAGGCAATAGCCTACAGCTTCAATAATGAAAAATAAATGCTCAGTAGTCAAACACAATTAAATTAAAGCTAATAAATTTTTGTTGGATAACTACCTGATTACAAAGTAATGCAGCCAATGATAGACAACTGGGATCAATGATTATATCACTAGTTATAAAATCTTTGGGTTAGAACAATGTCTTGGACAACTATGTTGCCTAAAATAGGCATCTGCATGTTATGAACTCTCAGAATATGTTTAATTCACAATATTCCTTTTGGTAATGATAAGAATCTCATTTGTTCTTTATTTTTTTTCCTATTAAATCTGCAGTTACTTGATGAGTCCTCTACCCCCTCTTTTTAAATGCAAGTTTATTGAGATATATTCACATACCATATAATTTTCCAAAGTGTGCAACCAATGCTTCAGTATTGTAATATGGTTGTGCATTCATCACCACAATCAATTTTTGAACATTTTCATTACTCAAAAAAAATACATATAGGAATAAAAATAAAAATGAAAAAAAAAATACCCAAAACATCTCATATCCCTTATCCTCCTATTATTTATTTTTTGTCCTTATTTTTTTGCTTCTCTGACCACACAAAGGATAAAGAGAGTGTCAGTCATGAGGTTTTCATAATCACATGGTCACACTGTAAAAGCTATATAGTTATACAAATGTCTTCAAGAATCAAGGCTACTGGATTACAGTTCAACAGTTTCAGGTGTTTCCTTCCAGCAATTCTAATCCACTAAAACCCAAAAAGGAATATTCCATATAATCCATAAGAATAAGCTCTAGAATGACCTTTCAACTCTATTTGAACTCTCTCAGCCACTGTGTTTCATTTCTCTTCTCCCCTTTGGTCAAGAAGGCTTTCTCAATCCCACAATGCCAGGTCCAGGCTCATTCCCGGGAGTCATGTCCCATCTTGCCAAAGAGATTTACACCCGTGGGAGTCATGTCCTATGTAGCAGGGAGGGCTCACCTGCAGAACTGGCTTTGAGAGAGAGGCTACATCTGAGTAACATAAGAGGATATCTGGGGGTCACTCTGGCATAATTATAAGAAGGCTTAGCTTCCCCTTTGCAGAAATTAGTTTAATAAGGGCAAGCTCCAAAATTGAGGGCTCGTCCTACTAAATTGTTAGTCTCCAATGCTTGTGAGAATATCAGGAATTCCTCAGTTGGGGAAGTTTAAGATTTCTACATTTTCCCCCAGTCCAACAAGGGGACTTTGCAAATATTTTTTTATTCTCTGCCCAGATTACTCTGGAATGTATGGGGCATCACACTAACCTATACAAATAAACAAGATTTCACACTCCCTTTTCAAGGTTCCATGTAATTATGGTTACATAATTTGAATAAACTGAACTTGAAAGTTAAATTAGATAGTGTGCTATAGAAAATAAAAGTTTTGCACCAAATAAATATCTCTTCCTTTGGTCTCACACAGAAATTGAAGTTTTAAAACACAGTCAATATCATCCTTTACCTTAGTCCTAACTAGATCAGTGTCATTCATACCACTAATTGAAATCTGATCTTTCCTTCAGCTTTTCTAATAGTTGCTGTATGGGATAATGCTGACTTTCAAAGCTGCAGGGAGATGACCAAGGGAGGACCAGGTTGTACATAAAGAGTTCAGCATCTCAGAATTTAGAAATAACCTTTACAGCTCAGGAATAGTTATGACTGCCATAAGAGCCTACTATCTAGGAACCTTTACAATAAATCTCCCCTGATAACCTATGCTCTAGAATTCAATTCTCAGAGTTTGCACATTATAGTTAATCCATATTAGGGAGGCATTATAATATTTGTCTTTTGTTTCTTGCTTATTTCACTCAACATACTGTCCTTAAGTTTCATTCACCTAGTTGTATGCCTCACAGCTTCACTCCTTCTTGCAGCCACTTAATATTCCATTGTATGCATACACCACAGTTTGCCCCTCCATTCATCAGTTGATGTACCCTTAGGCCATCTCCATCCACTGCAAACTGTGAATACTGATTCCATAAACACCAGTGTGCAAAGGCCTATTCATGTCCCTGCTTTCAGTTCTTCCAAGTATATTTTTAATAATGGGGTTGCAGGATCATACAGCAACCTTATACTTAGCCTCCTATGGAACCACTACACTGCCCTCCAGAGGAGGTGCACCATTCTACTTCCCCACCAACAGTGAATAGGTGCATCTCTCTCTTCTCCACATTTTCTCCAGAACTTGTATCTTTCTGTTTATTTTTAAACAGTTTTATTCATACTTCATACTATTCATCCTAAGCAAACAATCAATGGTTCCCAGTATAATCACATAGTCATGCATTCATTACCACAATCTCTATGAGGACATTTCCATTTCTTCCAAAGAGGAAGAAAAAGGAAAAAAGGAAGAATAAAAATAAAATAAAAAGGAGAAACACCACCACCAAGAATCCCATAACCATCCCTTATATCCCCCTCTTATTGATATTGAGCTTTGGCATATTGCCTTTGTTACAATTAACGGAAGCATATTACGATGTTACTGTTAACTATAGATCCTAGTTTGCATGCAATTGCATGATTGTATCTTTCCATATACCATCCCATTTTCAACACCTTATAATGTTTACATTCATTTGTTTTCCCTTATGGAAAAACATTCTTATATTTGTGCATTTAATCACCATCATTGTCCACTCTAGGTTTCACTAGGTTATACAGTTCCAGTCTTTATCCTCTATCATTCCTTCTTTTGTCATACATGCCCCTAGCCTTCCTCTTTCAACCATACTCACATTCAGCTTTCTTCAGTGTACTTACAATATTTTCTACCATCAGATAGTACTGTGCTATCTTTATTTTATTTCTGGATCTTTACAATCAATCCTGTTGAACATTCCATACTCCTTCAGCATCAAATGCCCAATCTCTACCCTCATTTTATCTCCTGATAACCTGTCTTCTCAACTTTAACTCTCAAAGTTCACTCATTAATATTAGTTCATACTAGTGAGACCATACAGGATTTGTCCTTCTGTTTTTGGCTAATTTCACTTGACATAATGTCCTCAAGTTTCATCCATATTGGTGTATGTGTTGTGACTTTATTCTGACCATTACTGATAGCCTGCATTTCTATATTCTTCTCCAAACTTCTCTCTCCTGTCTGCCTGTAGTATTCCCTTTAGTATTTGTAAGCAGGTCTCTTGTTCACAAACTCCCTCAGTGTCTCTTTGCTTGAAAATACTTTAAACTCACCCTCATTTCTAAAGGACAATCTTACTGGACGTAGAACTCTTTGTTGGCAGTTTTTCTCTTTCATTATCTTAAATATATCATACTGCTGCCTTCTCATCTGATGATTTCTGCTGAGAAATCCACATATTTGTATGTGATGGATTGCTCTTCACTTGCTGCTTTCAGAATTCTCTCTTTGTCCTTGACATTTGACAATCTGATAAATAAGTGTCTTGGAGTAGGTCTATTCAGATCTATCCTGTTTGGGGTACACTCTGCTTCTTAGATGTGTAATTTTATATCTTTCATAACAGTTGGGAAATTTTCAGTGATTACATCCTCCATTAGTCTTTCTGTTCCTTTTCCCTTCTCCTTCTGGGACACCCCTAACAAGCATATTCATGTGCTTCATGTTGTCATTCAATTTTCTGAGACCCTGCTTATATTCTTTCCATTCGTTTCCCTGTATTTTCACTTGTGTGTTGGATTTCAGATGGTTTGTCCTCTAGTTCACTAATCCTTTCTTCTGTCTCTTCAAATCTCTTGCAAGTCTTCATTGTGCTTTTCATCTCTTTTATTTTGCCTTTTATTCCCATAAGTTCTGCCATTTGTTTTTTTAAGCTTTTGAGTTCTTCTTTATGGTAGCCCAATGTTTTCTTTATGTCTTACTTCTCTTTTGTCATATCTTCCCCCAACTCAATGATTTGATTTAGCATGTTTGTTTGAACATCTTTAATTAGTTGTTTCAACTCTTTTATCTCGTTTAAAGTGTTAATTTGTTCCTTCAAGCCATATAGTCATTTTAGTATGACTCATAGTTTTTTTTGTTGGTATCTATGCATCTGATTTCCTTGATTAGTTTATTTCAGGGGTTGTTTTCATTCTTTAACCTAGGATTTTCTTGTTGGATGGCTTTGTTCTCTATTTGTTCTTTGGCATTCATCTCAACTTATTCTAGACCTCTAGTATATTATGTTTAACTGATCAGAATTTTTCAGCTCTTGTTTTTCTGGTTCTTGCCCTTTCTCTATGAAACTTTTTTTTTTTGAGGAGGGTCTCTCAAGATATGGTAGACCACAATCAGATTTTCCAAGGCCAGACAGGCCCACATCTCAGGAGGAGGGTGTAATAAGTACCAAGTTTCCCTAAAGATGAGACCCAGCAAGTTTTCAGACTTTCCTGTGAAGCTTTTAGGCTCTGTGCTTTTCCTATCCTGCCTAGCGGGTGGTGTTTGTCAGCCTTCAGATCCCCACTGGAATAAAGTGGTGAGATGCCTTTAATTCTCAGCAGACTCTGTCCCTGATTTTGATTCCCAGGCAAGCTTAAACAGTTTTTGATCCCCAGGGCCTGGGTCTGAATTCTCTGAAGGAGGGCTGCCACTGGAGTTGGGCCCCACCTGACTTTTTTTGAGAAAGATACACACTTTAGGGAATTATCTCCTTCACTTGACTTGTTACTTTGTCTCCCAAACCTATCTTAACTCTGCCCTCAGTGCTGACAATTGAAAATGCTTGAGGCTTTCTCTAATGAGCAACTTAGAAGAGCTTAAAAAGAAAAAAGGAAGTATTTTTTCAGAGACAGTCCCTAGCCCTCAATTTCACCAGTCAAGAGCCAGAGTTGGTACCCAGCTGTATGTGCCCCTTTTTCTTGGACATAGCCCTTTCCAGTATTCTGAATTATACATTAAAATATAATAGGAAATAAAAATAATATAAACCAATTTTTATTGTTTTAAACTTAGATACTGAGTATAAAAATAGATCTATATTCTAAAAGTGCTGCATTTTAAATGTGACAAAATAGAATGAACCAGTAAAGCAAATAAAAACCAAGATATAAGCTATACGTTTTCAATTCTTAGCTATTTAGATTTCTTATCTTTTCTTTATTTCCCCTTGGCAGCTTCAAAGAAATAAAACATCTTAAGTCTTTCTCATGTCAGGTATTGGGACTGCAATGGAAATCATGTAAGATTCCAGTCTCAGAATTTCCTCATTTACAAAATGGTGAACAAATGTGCAATCCTCTTTCCATTCAGTAGTTCAATGGGTTTCTCATTAGCAAAGCTCCCACAGTCTTTCTTCACCTAGCTTTGAAGAAGAAAAATCTAGCAAAATCTTCTTTGACCACCTTCAAGTCAATTCAGTGATGCTTAATCTCACTCAGTAAGTTTTGGATTTGAATAATGGCACATTAGAGACTGGTAATGTCATCTGGCACTATGGCAGCTTGGAAAGCTTCCATCTACTGATGAGGGTAGCATAGAGACCAAAAGGATAGGTTTCCCCAGGTGGTTATTATGACTTCTCTCTAAAACTCTGTCTTTTTAAAAATGACATGGGTCACTAAAGATTCTCTATCAACTAAGTTTGAACAAAGTGATTCATAATTCAAGAAAAGCTTTTGAGAAAATAAAAACCTAGGCATACAGCATTTTCTTTACACTAAACTAATTTTGCCTCTCTTTTTCCTTTTCCATCCTAAGAAAATCTTCCTTTTCTTCTGACTCTAGGTGTCTGAAAAGCACTGGTGCTGGTTCCAGTTCCTCTGTGGCTTCCTGATCACAGGTCTCTTCTTTGTGTTGGCTCTCACTTATAGGTACCTGTGAGTTTTGTAGCTTTTTTAGAGTTCTTGTCCATTACCTTCTATCTTAGACATTTTTTATATTTTCACTAACACCAGATTATAAGCACACTTACTTTCTTATCTTTCCCAGAAATCATTTCAGCTGTTTACATATAATAAATGATGAGAAAACATTAGTTAAATGAATGACTGTGTCCTGGCAAAGTATGAGAGATGCTCTATACTAATGATTTCAAATTCCAACGTCTTCAGAAGCCAGGTATGTAGGAACATATAGGGAGTGGCAGGGACTGCGGCCACACAGAGACACTTGTCCATCTAGGGAGTGGCCATCTCTTAGTACCATAAATTTATGCAATGTGGAATGCAAGCTGGAGATGCTGAATTTTTCAAACTTTTAGGAAAAGCCAGGAATTGGGGTTTTATATAAAAATCTCCCAATTCTTAATTGTCAACAAACAATCAAAATATTTGAAAATATTTCTTTGAAGGCCAAGACAAACACCAAAAAAAAAAAAAAAAGCAATTCTATGGGTCTCAAGTTTGGGACCAGTGCTCTGTGTTTCGTTTGCTTCTATCTGATCTTTTTGGGAAATGCTATTCTTCTCCTGCAGTTTTCAAACAGAGGAAACTGGACCTTTCATCAATCAGTCTTCTCAATCAGGGCTCTCTGGCACCCCATGAGCATTTCTCTTTAATCCTCTCTTGGTTTTTGGCTGAGTTTTTTAAACTTAATATTTTTTTATTGTGAAATATAACACATATGCAAAAAGCAATAAATTTCAAAATACATTTTAACAAGTAGTTATAGAACAGATATCAAAATTTGGTATATGTTACAGTTGCACAATTACAGGTTTTTCCTTCAAGCTGCCCTAAAACACTGGAGACTAAAAAGAAATATCAATATGATTCCGTAGTCATAATCACTTGTTAATTCCTATCTTCTCTGTTACCACTCCTCCTTTTCCTTAGATTCTTTTCCCAATCTTTAGGGATATTTGGGTTATGCCCATTTGAACTTTATTCATGTTGAAAACAGATAGGGGGATGGAACTGGTTGATGATCGTGGACTTATCTGGCCTAGGAACTATCTGAAGATTTTAGGTTTCTGAAAAGTAATTGTATTGTGTGAAACTTTTGTGGGATCTCAGATAGAGCCCTAGGTGTTCTTTATATTTAACAGGAATGATGGTTGGTTGGGGTTTGGCAAACTGTGTCAATTAGCAATATCTAGCTAAAACTTGCATAAGGGTAGCCTCTAGAATAGCCTCTCTATTTGAACTCTCTTAGCCACTGATACCTTATTTTGTTACATTTCATTTCCCCCTTTTGGTCAGGAAGGCATTGTCGATCCCCTGGTGCCAGGGCCAGGCTCATCCCTGGGAGTCATGTTCCATGTTGCCAGGAACACTTACACCCCTGGATGTCATGTCCCACATAGGAGGTAATAATTTTATTTGCAGAGTTGGGCTTAAAAAGAGAGAGGTTTGGCTGAATTTTGAAGAAAAATTACCTTGCCATCAATTTATTTAAGTTACATCTTAACCATGTTATGAACTTCCAAGCTCATTCAAAACCTGGTTCTTGGAGAGATTTTGCTTGTATGAAAGCAAATACAAACATTGTAACCTATTCCTGCTCAAAACACCTTTTAGACCTGGGAGGTGTGTTTCCGGTTCAGAAGGAAACATTGGCCTCTCTGGAGCATCTGTGCCCTGAGAACTCCTCTGCTTTCACTTCTGGAACCAGGAACTGTACAATTCAACCTCATGCAAGAGTGGGTCCACCAAGACCAAAGAAACCCCAGGGACCAGGAAAACTCCAAGAGCCATTTTTTCTTCAAATCACTGAAAGCTTCTAAGCATACTGCTGTTTTAGTATTTCTTTCCCTCTACCCAATTTATTTTAACATTTGTTCCCCCGTTATTTATTATTTTTAATCCATATTTTTTACTCATTTGTCCATACCATAGATAAAAGGAGCATCAGACAAGGTTTTCACAATCACAAAATCACTCTGTGAAAGCTGTATCATTATACAGTCATCTTAAAGAAACATGATTACTGGAACACAGCTCTACAGTTTCAGGCACCTCCCCCTAGCCTCTCTAATACACTTTAAACTAAAAAGGGGTTATCTATATAATGCATAAGAATAAACTCCAAGATAACCTCTCAACTCTATTTGAAATCTCTTAGCCACTGACACTTTATTTTGTCTCCTTTCTCTCTTCTCCCTTTCAGTTGAGAAGGTTTTCTCCATCCGTTGATACTGAGTCCCAGCTCATTCTAGGATTTCTGTCCCATGTTGCCAGGGAGGTTTATGCCCCTGGGATCTATGCCCCATGTAGACAGGGGGAGGGTAGTGAGTTTGCTTGCTGTGTTGGCTGAGAGATAGCCCACATCTGAGTAACAAAAGAGGTTCTTTGGGGTGACTCTTGGGCCTATTTTTGAGTAGATTTAGCCTATCCTTTGTGGGGATAAGTTTCATATGAACAAACACCAAGACTGAAGGCTTGGCCTATTGATTTTGTTTTGTCCTCACTGTTGGTGAGAATATCAGGCCTTCTCCTAATGGGGAAGTTGAATTTTTCCCTCTTTCTTACCATTCCCCCAAGAGACTTTGCAAATACTTCTTTATTCACTATTCAAATCATTCTGGCATTTATTGGGGCCTCACTCTGGACAAACCTACAAAGTCTCATGCCCTACTCAAGGTTCCATGTACTTATGGTGTTCAGTTATATTAGGAGATGCACTAGTCAAAATATAAATTTTGTACCAAATAAACATTTTTTACTTTAATCTCACACGTAAGTTAAAGTCTTAAAATATGAATTACCATCTATTTTCAACACCCTGCAATATTAACATTCCTTCCTTCTTCTTCCTCATGCAAAAATATTTTTAAATTTGTACATTTAGTCACTATCATTGTACACTCTAGGCATTCCTAGGTTATAACATCTCAGTCTTTACCATCTATCTTTCCTTATGATTTCATTTGTGCCCCCAACCCTCCTCCCTCTATCATTCTCACATTCAGCTTCATTCAGTGTAATAGCATTATTGTATTATAGTTAGGTAGTACTGTGCTATCCATTTCTGAAGTTTTGCAATCAGTCCTGTTGCACAATCTGTGTCCCTTTAGCTCCAACTACCCAATATCTACCCTATTTCTATCTCCTGATGGTCTCTGTTTTTAACTGAAATTCTCCAAGTTCATTCATTAATATTAGTTCACATTAGTGAGACAATATAGTATTTGTCCTTTTGCTTCTGGCTAATTTCACTAAGCATAATATCTTCAAGGTCCATCCATGTTGTTACGTACTTCATAACTTTATTCTGTCTTACAGCTACATAATATTCCATTGTATGTATATACCACAGCTTGTTTAGCCACTCATCTGTTGGGCAATTTCCATCTCTTGGTAATTGCAAATAATGCTGCAATAAACTTTGGTGTGCAAATGTTCGTTTGTGTCCTTGCCCTCATGTCTTCTGAGCAGATACCTAGCAATGGTATTGCCAGATCATATGGCGATTCTATACTTAGCTTCCTGAGGGACTGCCAAACTGCCATCCACAGGGGTTGTACCATTTACATTCCCACCAACAGTGGGTAAGTGTAACTCTTCATATCCTCTCTCACACTTGTTGTTTTCTCTTTTATTGATAAGGGCCATTCTTGTGGGTGTGAGATGATATCTCATTGTGGTTTTGATTTGCATTTCCCTAATAGCCAGGGAAGTTGACCATCTTTTTATGAGCCTTTTGATCGTTTGTACTTCCTCTTCTGAGAAGTGTCTGTTCATGTCTTTTGCCCGTTTTGTAATTGGGTTGTTTGTCTTCTTGTTGTTGAGTTGAACAGTCTCTTTATATATTCTGGACACTAGACCTTTATCTGATGTATCGTTTCCAAATATTGTCTCCCATTGTGTAGGCTGTCTTTTCACTTTCATGACAAAGTTCTTTGATACACAAATGTGTTTAATTTTGATGAGTTCCCATTTATCTATTTCTTTCTTCAATGCTTGTGCTTTGGGTGTAAGATCTAGGAAACCACCTCCTATTATAAGATTTAAGAGATATTTCCCTACATTTTCTTCTAAAAGTTTTATGGTCTTAGATCTAATTTTTAGGTCTTTGATCCATTTTGAGTTAATTTTTGTATAGGGTGGGAGATATAGATCCTCTTTCATTCTTTTGCATATGGATATCCAGTTCTCTAGGCACCATTTATTGAAGAGATTGCTCTGTCCCAGGTAGGTTGGCTTGACTGCCACAATTGTCCATAGATGAGAGGGTCTATATGTGAACACTCTATTTGATTCCATTGGTCAGTATATCCATCTTTATGCCAGTACCATGCTGTTTTGACCACTGTAGCTTCATAATATGCCTTATTGTCGGGTAGAATGAGACCTCCAACTTCATTTTTTTTTCCCTCAGGGCACCCTGCCCTTCCAGATAATTTTAGTTATTGATTTTGCTATTTCTGAAAAGCAAGTTTTTGGGATTTTAATTGGTATTGCATTGAATCTGTAAATTAATTTAGGTAGAATTGACATATTAACTATATTTGGTCTTCCAATCCATGAATACAGTATCCCCTCCCATTTATTTAAGTCTTCTGTGATTTCTTTTAACAATTTCTTGTAGTTTTCTTTGTATAGGTCTTTTGTATCTTTAGTTAAATTTATTCCTAAATATTTTATTCTGTTTTTTGCAATTGTAAATGGAATTCGTTTCTTGGTTTCCCCCTCAGATTGTTCATTACTAGTGTATAGAAACACTACAGATTTTTGAGTGTTGATCTTGTAACCTGCCACTTTTCTGTACTCATTTATTAGCTCTAGTAGTTTTACTGTGGATTTTTCAGGGTTTTTGACATATGGTATCATATCATTTGCAAAGAGCGAGAGTTTTACTTCTTCCTTTCCAACTCTGATGCCTTGCATTTCTTTTTATTGTCTAATTGTTCTGGCTAGAACTTCCAGCACATAACTAATAATGGTGATAGTGAGTATCCTTGTCTTTTTTCTGATCTTAGTGGGAAAGTTTTCGGTTTTTCCCCATTGAGGATGATGTTAGCTACGGGTTTTTCATATATTCCCTTTATCATGTTGAGGAAGTTCCCTTCCACTCCTATCCTTTGAAGTGTTGCCAACAAGAAAGGATGTTGAATTTTGTCAAATGCCTTCTCTGCATCAATCAAGATAACCATGGTTTTTCTGCTTTGATTTGTTGATATGGTATATTACATTAATTGATTTTCTTATGTTGAACCATCCTTGCATGCCTGGGATGAATCCTACTTTGTCATGGTGTATAATTCTTTTAAAGTGCTCCTGTGTTCTATTTGCACAAATTTTGTTGAGGATTTTTGCATCTATATTCATTAGAGAGCTTGGTCTTTAGTTTTCTTTCCTTGTAATATCTTTGTCTGTCTTTATATGATGGTGATGTTGGCTTCGTAGAATGAGTTAGGTAGCTTTCCCTCCTTTTCAATTTTTTTTTAAGAATTTGAGCAGGATTGGTACTAATTCTTTCTTGAATGTTTGGCAGAATTCACATGTGAAGCCATCTGGTCCTGGACTTTTCTTTTTGGGGAGCTTCTTAATGATTGATTCAATTTCTTTACTTGTTACTGGTTTGTTGAGGTCATCTACTTCTTCTCAAGCCAATGTTGGTTGTTCATGCCTTTCTAGGAAGTTGCCCATTTGATCTACATTTCTAGTTTACTAGCATAGAGTTGTTCATAATATCCTCTCATTACCTCCTTTTTTTCTGTGGGGTCAGTGATTATGTCTCCTCTTCCATTTCTGATTTTTTATTTATTTGCATCCTCTCTCTTCTTATTTTTGTCAACCTCACCAAGGGTCCATCTATGTTATTAATTTTCTCATAGAACTAACTGTTTTGGTTCATGGTTTTGTTGATTTTATTGATTGTTTTCATGTTCTCAATTTCATATATTTCTGCTCTAATCTTCATTATTTCTTTCCTTTTGCTTGCTTTGGGGTTAGTTTGCTGTTCTTTCTCTAGTTTTTCCAAGTGAACAGTTAATTCCTCAATTTTTGTTCTTCTTTTTTGATATAGGCATTTAGGGCAATAAATTTCCTCTTAGCACTGCTTTTGCTGCATCCCATAAATTTTGATATGTTGTGTTTTCATTTTCATTTGCCTCAAGATATTTACTGATTTTTCTTGTAACTTCCTCCTGGATCCACTGGTTGTTTAAGAGTGTGTCGTTGAGCTTCCATATATTTGTGAATTTTCCGGCTCTCTGCCTATTATTGATTTCCAACTTCATTTCTTTATCATCCAAGAAAGTGTTTTGCATGATTTCAATTTTTAAAAATTTTTTGAGACTTGCTTTGTGACCCAGCATATGGTCTATCCTTGAGAACGATCCATGAGCCCTTGAGAAAAAGGTGTATGCTGCTGTTCTGGGTGTAATGTTCTATAAATGTCTGTTAAGTCTAGTTCGTTTATTGTATTATTCAAATTCTGTTTCTTTATTGATCCTATGTCTAGATGTTCTGTCCATTGATGAGGGCAAGGAATTGAAAACTGCAACTATTATGGTAGATGTGTCTATTTCTCTTTTCAGTGTTTGTCTTTTAGTGTATTTTGGAGCACTGTGGCTTGGTGCATAAATATTTATGACTTTTATGTGTTCTTGTTGAATTTTTCCTTTTATTAATATATAGTGTCTTTCTTGTCTATTAATTGTTTTACATTTGAAGTCTAATTTGTTGGATATTAGTATAGCCACTCTTGCTCTTTTCTGATTGTTGTTTGCATGAAATATCTTTCCCCAACCTTTCACTTTCAACCTATGTTTATCCTTGTGTCTAAAATGTGTCTCCTGTAGACATCATATAAATGGGTCCTGTTTTTTAATCCATTCTGCCAGTCTAAGTTTTTGATTGGGGAGTTTAACATTTAGTGTTATTACTGTAAGGGCAGTACTTTCTTCTACCATTTTGCCTTTTGGGTTTTATATGTCATATCTAATTTTTCTTCTTTTTACCTTTACTGATAGTCTCATTTGTACACTCTTCTCCACACTGCTCTCTCCTGTCTTTTCCTATCTGTCTCTAGTGCTCTCTTTAATATTTCTTGCAGAGCCAGTCTCTTGGTCACAAATTCCCTCAGTGATTTTTATGTCTGAAAACATTTTAATTTCCCTCTCATTTTTGAAGGACAATTTTGTTGGATATAGAATTCTTTGTTGGCCATTTTTCTTTTTTAGTATCTTAAATATATCATTCCACTATCTTCCCACTTCCATGGTTTCTGCTGAGAAATCTACACATAGTCTTATTGGGCTTCCCTTGTATGTGATGGATTGCTTTTCTCTTGCTGCTTTCACATTTCTCTCTTTCTCTTTGACATCTGACATTCTGATTAGTAAGTGTCTTTAAGTATGTCTGTGGATCTATTCTGTTTAGGGTATGCTGCACTTCTTGGATCTTTAATTTTAAGTCTTTCATAAGAGTTGGGAAATTTTCAGTGATAATTTCCTCCATCATTTTTTCTCCTCCTTTTTCCTTCTCTTCTCCTTCTGGGATACCCACAACATGTATATTCATGTGCTTCATATTGTCTTTCAATTCCCTGAGTCCCTATTCATATTTTTCCATTCTTTTTTTTTCTGCTTTTGCCACTGTCTGGTTGTGGAACTTTTTTTAATTTTAATTTTTATTTATTAATAAAAAAATTAACAACAAACAAAAATATTAACATATCATTCCACTCTACATATATAATCAGTAATTCTTAATATCATCACATAGTTGCATATTCATCATTTCTTAGAACATTTGCATTGATTTAGAAAAAGAAATAAAAAGACAACAGAAAAAGAAATAAAATGATAACAGAAAAAAAAGATTATACATACCATACCCCTTATCCCTCGCTTTCATTTATCACTAGCATTTCAAACTAAATTTACTTTAACATTTGTTCCCCCTATTATTTATTTTTATTCCATATGTTCTACTCAGCTGTTGATATGGTAGATAAAAGGAGCACCAGACACAAGGTTTTCACAATCACAGAGTCACATTGTGAAAGCTATATCATTGTTCAATCATCAGCAAGAAACGTGGCTACTGGAACACAACTCTACATATTATTTTTCCATTCTTTTCCCTATATTTTCTTTTGCTTGTCAGATTTCAGATGTTCCATCCTCCAGCTCACTAATCCTATCTTCTACCTCTTGGAATCTAATATTATAGGTTTCCATTGTTTTGTTTTGTTTTTCATCCCTTCTACTGTGCCTTTCACTCCCATAAGTTCTGTGATGTATTTTTTCAGACTTTTGATTTCTTCTTTTTGTTCATCCCTTGCCTTCTTTATATCCTCCCTCAATTCATTGATTTGATTTTTGATGAGGTTTTCCATGTCTATTTGAGCATTCTGAATTAATTGTTTCAATTCTTGTATCTCATTTGCATTGTTGGTTTGTTCCTTTGACTGGGCCATATCTTCAATTTTCCTAGTATGATTCATTATTTTTTGCTGGCATCTAGGCATTTAATTTCCTTAATTAGTTTATTCTGAGGATTGTTCTTGCTTTTTTTTACTTAGGATTTTCTTGCTGGATGACTTTGTTGTCTCTCTGTTCTTTGACAATCAGTTCAGCTTATTCTAGACCTCTAGCTTAAGTTTTGTTAAACAGATCAGAATTTTTCAGTTCTTGTTTCTTGCCCTGCCTGTATGGTGCCTTTTACCCCCCTTAGGGGGATCCACTTAGGTATTATAGCCCTCAGTCATATTTTCCCAGACAAAACTTGTCTCCTCTCAGGAGAAAAGAGTCATCTGTGTCAGTTTTCCCTGAGGGTGAGACCCAAGCAGTTTGAAAGATTCTCCTATGAAGCCTCTAGACTCTGTGCTTTTCCTATCCTGCCCTGTATGTGGCACTTGTCTGCCTGCAGGTCCCACCAGTGTAAGGTGATGTGGTACCTTTAACTTCAGCAGACTCTCCCTGCTGGGGATGTGGTTGAGACAGAGAAGAGGTTGTAGGCTGTCTTTAATTGCTTCAGTTTTCCAGACCCTGGGTCTCAATTCCCTGAGGGAGGGGTTCCACCTGACTTGAGTCCCACCCCTTTCCTGTGGAAGGCATAGCCTCCAGACAAACTCTCAGACAAGCTGGGTCTGAGAATTTGACCTTCTTGGGGCAGTTGGAGCCTTTCCTTCAGGGCCCAGACCCTTTCAAGTATTTTGTGCTGTTCAATCCAGAAAAACGTGTTTTTTCCTTCTTTTTCTGTCAACCCTGCCCTCTCTGTGCCGGGGTGGTGTGGGGGGACCAGCAACCTCCACTTTTACTTGAGGTTCAGCTGAGATGGGGGCTTATTTTTAGTAGTCAGAATTTGTTAATTAATTCTCTATTGGAGCTTGGTGGAGCTCACTCTGTTGCTGTTAGTAAAGTCTCTTTCCTTTCCTCTCTGGGAAGCAGTCTGTGGGGGAGGAGCATGGGCTGCCATGGCTTGGGGGACTCACAGTTCTGGGTGGGCTCACAGCTGGCCCAGCTTGTACAGACTGGAATATGCTGTGTGTCCAGTCACTAATATGGCCTCAGCAGTTGTTCTGTTCTGTTCCTGGCTATTTACTAGTTGTTCGCTGCTCTGGAGGACGAACTAAATCCCACACTTCACTAAGCCATCATCTTGGCTCCCTCCTTTTCTTCTTTGGTTTTAGTATTTTTGAAGAAAAACTCACTTCATCTTTCTGTCACTATCTATTCTCAGAGATCAAGCTAGTCAATAAACATTTGACCTTGGAAATTCTTACTAACAGCATAGGACCCCCAAATACCTCTTTTTTAAAAATAGAGTTTCCAATGACAAAACAAGCCTGTATCAAGACATGATGGCTGCAAAATAACTGACAACATTTTTTGAACTCATTTTCATAGGCTCATCTGTATTTTTGTTTTTAGGAAAGACTTTCCATGTTAGGCTTTTGGTAGATAGCTAAGGTCAATTTCAACTACTCTTGGAACTAGAGAGGGGATCCCATAGTTATTAGGTTTATCATGCTAACTTTTATATGGCTTTTAACATGTAATAATGCTTTTATTTGTCATTTTCTCAAATGTGGAATTATATTTTAAAATAACTTTTATTTCCTTTTAATTATTATAAACTAATATATCCTCAATAGGGAAAACATGGGAAATGTGGTAAAAACCAAGGATATTTTGCTACTTTAAAAAAAATTTTCATTGACAAAACAACATACCAGCACATACATTCTTAACATACCAACAATCCATACATGGTGTACAATCAATGGCTCACAATATCATCACATAGTTGTATATTCATCACTGTGATCATTTTTTAGAACATTTGCATCACTCCAGAAAAAGAAATAAAAAGAAAAAAGAAAAAAGAAAAAACTCATACCCCTTACCCCTCCCTCTCATTGACCACTAGTATTTCCATCTATCCAATCTATGTATATTTTTAATTTTAACATTTGTCCCTCTATTATTTATTTATTTTTAATCCATATGTTTACTCATCTGTCCATACCATGCTACTGGTTTTTACAAAGTAAAATATCTGTCATATTGTTTCCTTGATTCCAAGGTTTTTGCATGCTATTTTGATGTAATGTAAGGCCAAGTACTATGAGAAAATATAAAACATTGCACACAATTCATCCAATTGGTAGAGACTATGCTGAGTTAAGGGAAGAGGATTGTGAAAAGGAAAAATGCCATCTCCAACTAAATGAGCCCCAGGCATGCAACAAGGTGAATGGAGTTTGAGGACAGTATGTTGAGTGAAATATGCCAGAAACAAAACGACAAACTTTATAACATTTCACTATTATGAAATAATTATAATGTGCAAACTTGAGAATGAATCTGAGAGCTTTGGTTATCTAGGGAAGGCTTATTGTAAAGGTTCCTAGATTGTAAGTTCTTACAGCAGGCACATCTGTTCCTGAATTGTAATGGTTATTTCTAATTTCTGAGATGCTGAACTCTTTATGTATAATCTGTTTGGTCCCTGGAACTCTGGGTATCTGTCTGATAACTGAGACTTAGAGCTAAGAGTTCTGCAGCTCTGAAAGCTCTGTATTACCCTGTACAGCAACTGTTAAAAAAGCTGAAAAGGAGATCAGAGTTAAAATAGAGATATGAATGAATCAGATCTGGCTGCTTCACTAAGGTAAATCAGCATACTCGGTAAAAGTTGGCATTGACTGTGTTTTAAAACTTCAACTTCTGTGTGAAACCAAAGGAAGAGATATTTATTTGGTGCAAATTTATACTTTCTATAGCACACTATATAATTTATCTTGTATGGTCAGCTTATTTAAACACCATAATTACATAGAACCTTGAATAAGGAATGAGATCTTGTTGGTTTTACCTGTTAATGTGATGCACTGATACATCCCAGAGCAATCTGGTCAGAAAATTAAAAAAAAAAATTGCAATGTCCCCTCAAGGGACTGGGTGAAAACAGAAATTTTAAACTTCCCCACCTGGGGAATTCCTGATATTCTCTCAAGCATTCGGGACTAACAATTTAATATGACGAGCCCTCAATTTTGGAGCTTGCCTTTATGAATCTTACTCCTGCAAAGGGGAAGCTAAGCCTTCTTATACTTATGCCTAAGAGTGACCCCCAGAGAACCTCTTATGTTGGTCAGATGTGGCCTCTCTCTTGAAGCCAATTCTGCAGGTGAACTCACTGCTCTCCCGGCTACATGGGACATGACTCCCTGGGGGGTAAATTTCTCTGGCAACATGGTACATGACTCCCAGGAATGAGCTTGGACAAAGCATTGTGGGACTGTGAAAGTTTTCTTGACTAGAAGGAGGAAGAGAAATGACACGACAGTGGTTGAGAGATTTTAAATAGAGTTGAGAGATCATTCTGGAGCTTACTCTTATGCATTATATATAGATACCCCTTTTTAGTTTTTAGTGGATTAGAACAGTTGGAAAGAAATACATGAAACTGTTGAACTGCCTTGATTCTTGAAGATGATTGTGTAAGTATATAGCTTTTAGTTACAGTGTGACCATGTGATTATGAAAACTTTGTGACTGACACTCCCTTAATCCACTGTATGAACATATGAGTAAAAAATAAAAATAAAAAATAAATAAATAATAGGAGGAGATAAGGCGTATGGGATGATTTGGGTCTTCTTTTTCATTTTTATTCTTATATGTATTTTTTGAGTAATGAAAATGTTCAAAAATTGATTGTGGTAATAAATGCACAACTATATGTTGATACTGTGAACCACTGATTGTAAGCTTTAGAGGATTATATGGTATGTGATTATATCCCAATAAAATTACATTAAAAAAAAGACAACCCAAGTAGATTCACAAAATTTTAGAATAAGAGCATTAAATAAGGTTTCTAAATAAACAATCAACATATAAAAATCAGTATATAAGGGTGTACATGGGTTCAGTGGTAGAATGACCTGGGTTCAATTCCTGGACCATGCACCCCCACCACACAAAAAAATCAATATATTTTGTCTTTACTAGAAATAAATAAGAAGAAAAATAATTTTTACAAAGTTCCATATTGAAAGAAAAAACTCTGTTAAAAAAAAAAAGGGCTCCAGGCCTCACAGGCCTTCTGTACACCTTCCCCCCTCCTACTTTTACCTCCTCACTGCAGTTCAGCTGGAACCATTTTAGAGAGCCAGGGTATGTGTGCACATTTATGCACTGTGTGTATGTGTCTGTGTGTTTGTATATGTGTGTGATCTATATGTATATGCCTGCGTATGTGTTCTGGCTGTCTCACACTTTGTGTGATGGGTCAAATCACAGAAGTTGTTCAGAAATGCTCCATCACTCCTTAAGACCTTCAATTGTGATCTATGGTGAATGCCCTAGGAGAGAAAGATGTACTTTCAGAGATGAACTTAAAATTTTATAGGCATTTCTTTTTCCCATGAATAAAATTAGTTTAGTCAGCATTTAGAATTTGCTAACATCTTTGGTTTTAGGAATAATTCAAAAATCATAAAGCAGTAGCTTTGGGGATATAAGGTGATAGGAGTAATTCAAAGTTGGTCTATTATTATTGTCTGCTTTTATCCTTAATGGACACAAATGGCATGCACATCTGATCTTCTCTAATGCATTTTAACGTCTTTTTATGGGAAGGGCTCACATATCCTATATGTTTGGTAACCTCTTCTACACATTTGGTAAGCATAATACTCATCATAGTACTTACTGAATGAATGAGGTTGAAACTTGCTGCAGAGTCCCATTTTGTTCCAGGCAAAGTAACCAATGAGTCATGTCAGGCTCATTGAGATGGGGACTGTGATAAAGGTTTGAACGTTCTGGCTTTGATCTTAAAGATCTGCCATAGCTAATGAAACACATGGATAAAAATCTCCTGGAGGGATGGGAGTTGCACTGGCTCCCTTATACTGCTTAAGTATGATTAAGTGAAAAATACTAAGTGTAAGTCACCTTGAGAGAAAACTGGTACATTGGGTGGATTTTGCTGAGATCATTCATGATAAAGTAGAGTAGAGAGGCTCGGGCAGCTGCTGGTCGGTAGTGCTCTCGGGCCTCGTTGATTTTCACTTCAGTCACCTTGGCCTCCTGGACCTGTTAGAAAAATAAAAGCAATTCATTATTCTAATCAACCAAGGCTTCTTGAGAATCAACTTGGCCTCTCTGTGTGAGTACATATGTGTGTGTATATATGTGGTAAGGAGGACTGGGATGGGGCTGGTAGGTAGAGAGTTGTAAACCTACTGTGATATTCCATTATTTGAGGTTGAATGATAAAGGAGACGATATACTTCTAATCTTTCACAAGACCGAGGGGTCAACTCTTCCAGTTGGGAGGTGTGGGCCACACAAACCACAAGCTCTATTTCTAATAAGAAATATTTCATGGAAATGCAGAAAATATGTATCACTTGAAAATAAACTAGAATTCCGGACAATAGAAATTCAGAAAAAGCTGTATAATCTTTCTTCTTTTTTCTTTACTTCTATGAAAGAACTAATATATAAATTCACAAAGAAGATCTCTTTCAATGGAATGTTTTAATTTTAGTAAATTTCTTATCAGAGATAAAAAGCCCTGCCTGGTACTCCAAAACAGAGTGAAACTACTAATAATTCATGGAATTTCCCACAGGTAAAAAAACAAAACATGATCTCTATTGAAGATGAGCTCATAATAGACAATTATAGGAGGAAGTGTTTCACCAAAAGAGAGGGTTAGAAGACCTCAAAGACAGGATTAGCATTCCCAGAACTGGAGATAATAAAAGAATTTAAAATACACCATTAATTAAGCATGTTTAAAAGCAGTAGAGAGAAAATAAAGCACAAAACAAGGACATTATGAAAAAAGAACAGCAATATTTAAAGAAGAGCTAAATAGAACTTATAGAAATAAGAATATAATTACTGAAATGAAAAAACTCAGTGCCTAGGTTAAGTAATAATTTAGAGTTGAAATGAGAATAAGCAAACTAGATGATAGAGCTGAGAAAATTTTTAGAAAAGCTCAGACAGAAATAAGGTGGGAGATCTAAAAGAATTTATGAGGCTTGGCAGATAGAATGAGATTCAAAATATACTCAGCAGACTTAAGTAGAGAATGGAGAGAATGAAGGAGAGGCAACATTTGAAGCTTACAATAGTTAAGAATTTTCCAAATTTGATGAAAGACAAGAGTTCTTACTTTGAAGAAGCACATCATTCTTAATTTTAGTACAATAAGCAAGAAGATAAATCTTCAGTATTTAGTGAAGTTTCCAAACATCAAAGATGAAGGGAAAAAATACTAAAAGCAACCAGAAAGAAAAGATCAAGTACCTGGAAGGAAAGCAAAATTAGATTGAAAACAGATTTCTCCACACCAACAATAGTGTGATAAAACAATGGAATACTATTTTCCAAGAGGGAAAAATAAGTCAACCTAGAATTCTATTCTCATTCAAGAATCAAGGTGAAATAAGGATATTTACAGTCAAAATTAAAGGAAATTTACTGTTCACACTCTCTTGAAGGAACAATTATTAGATGGTGTACTTCCAAAAGGAAGTCATGAGATGCAAGAGTTTTTAAAATACATGAATAATCTGAAAGATGACTGCCCCCCCAATGACCAGTTAGGGAGTAGTTGTTAAAATAAGATTGACCTAAAATGTTATAAAACAATAACAGAAGAAGGGAGGGATGATCAGAGTTAAAGCATTCTAAGTTTCTTACATTATTTTGGAAGACATAGATGTAATTCTTAATTTTAGACTTTGTTAAAATTAGTATCTATCTATATCTATACATATACTTAAGTCATATATATAAATATAAATATATATTTCATATGTAAATGGAACAATTAAGGTTAATCATTTAAATAAATAAAAAAACTAGAGTTTTTAAGTACATATAGTAAATAAAATAAAATGAATAACTTCAAAATCAGCAAAGGGTTTAAAAAGAAGTAAAGAAAACTGGACCAATTAAAAAGAATTCACAAAAGGAGAAAAATGAAAACAACAAGCCTAGTTAATAGAAATCACAACATAAGATAACAGAAATCCAACTATATCAATACTCTAAAAAATGTACTTTGGTTTAATTCAGTAGTTAAAAGACAAAGATTCTCAGAAGTGAATGGGGTGGAATAAAAATCATGTAATTTCTCAGACTGGTGTTATCACAAATTGTCTTCTACCTCACATGGGTCGTTAATGCTGTATAGTAATCCTCTGTGTATCCCCACTCATCTTTTATTCCCTTTCTCACACCATTATTATAGACTTTCTCCCTTCTTCCAAAATCCTTCCCTTCCCACCATCCCCTCATTCTCAGCAGATAACCTTTTTTCATACTTTTGCAGATTATAAAGAGGTCATCAGGAAGGAATTCCTTGAATTTTTGCCTCCCCCCCCATTCCTTTAATTTTCTTCCCCCTTTCACCAGTTGCCCTACATGGACCTATAGACCATTTCTAGATTCATGCTTGCTTCCTTTTCCCATATTTCAATGGAAAATGACTCTTCATTTTTCTAAAGATAAGATCCTCATATGTGTTCTGAATTGTATTTCCCCTGGCTTATTTGTGTTACTCAATGAAATTATTCCTTCTTATTTCTGTACTTTCGACTCCTACTCTCAACTGGTTCTTTCTTTTTTTACAATCCATGCATCCCCTTATGTCTAACTAATATCTGAGCAATTCAGGTCTTTACTATGTCAAGGAGAAAATAAAAAGCATTCCAAGGATCATACATCCTTTTTAAGTTACAACCTATTCCCTCTCCCCCATCTTATAGTTTGAGTTGTTTAAAGAGTTGTGTATAATAAATTCCTTTTTATCAACTCCCTTTTACTTTCATGCCAATGAAGTATGGCATCTGCTTTCATTACTTTACTGAAACCATTCTTAACAAGGTCACTGATAACTCCTTTAGGAAAAACTCAATGGACACATCTGAGAATTATCTTATTTGAGTTCTCAGTATCATTTAACACCATCAATAGCCCTTCACTTGTCAGCTAATTGCTGATGACTCTCAGCTAAGATTATGTACCCATAAACCTAAGGAACATTCCCAGATTAATGGATCAAAGACATTCCAAACTCAACACAGCACAAATTGAAACCACTATTTCCTCTCATTCCCAAACTCACGTCTTCTGTGTTCCTTCTTTTAGTGATTAGCTTCAGTACCTACTCAGATGTTTCTTTCCCCAGAAACCGAGTCTCTTTGACGATTCCTTTTTATCCATATATAGTATATCTAATTAATGAACAAGTTCTTCCCTCCCACCTCCTTAATTGCCTTTGCATTTACCCACTTCTTTCCATTACCACTGCCACTGCCTCAATTCAGGACACTGTCCTTCTCTAATCAGAATTACTATACCAGCACCCTAACAGATTCACTCCTCCCTGCATTCACAATCTCTCCTCCAGATTGCAGTTGAAGTGACCTTTCTAAAGCACAAATTTGATGTTACTCTATTGTCTAAAAAGGAAAACAACAACAACAACAACAACCTTTAATTTCCAACACCCATTGGGACAAAGCCCCAAATTCCTGGTATGATTGACAAATCCCTTTGCATTGGATACACAATCTATCTACCATGTTTCCTTATCAGCTATTACTTCCACCACTTTCCCTATGTTCCAGTTCCACTGAAGAGAAATATACTCCTCCCTCTTGCCCAGTATGGGTCAAGTGCTTCTCCCCTGTGTGTCCATGATCATGAATTTGTAACTTCATGTTTACTTATTCCTCTCCCTCAGAAGACTACGTCCTGGAAGCATGGGATTCTAAAAAGTTCCTTGTTGTACTCCTAACATTTGTCACAGGACACATAGCAGCCTCCTAAATATTGAGTGGATGAATGAATTACAAACTCTGCCTGCCTCTATCTAAAGATGTGGAGGTCACAGATAACCACAGCAGCCATGAGCTGACACTAGGTTGGAACTTCCTCCTTTCAGTTTCATCACTCCAACCTTAGCTGCTTGTTACTCCAGAATGGCTTTTCATTTTTCCTACATCATCCCTACCAAGAACAAAGCCTTTCATATTTGGAGAAATCCTAATCATTTGACAATCAGCTTATTTCTTCCAAAGTGTATTGGTCCTGGAAACTCATACAGATATGCTGTGTTTTGCTCAGAACTGGTATACCTACTGTTCTGATGTAAGACCTGGATGAGAATGTGAAAGGGTCTGCATATATTCAGACCCTTTCCTTTCCTACCTGTTGGGAAATGACATGGGATTTGACCCCTTCCCCATCAGGTAATATGTTGTGGTCACACCACAAGCCTTTTGAACATTCTGAAAGAAGGAAGGAAATAAGGAAGTATATAGCTATAATAGTTTCCAAGGATGATACTGTGTTTGAGAACTGAGTTTCCTGAGAAGTCACTGAAATTTTCTGGTTAAAATCAGACTTGTGAGATTTTTCAGCAAGGGTGGACTTTTTTAGGCAGTCAATTTTTCCAGCAATATGATTCCTTAGCCTCACTACAATTCCAAACGATTGAGTTATTAAGTCTGAGTTACCATTCCCTCCCTGGTATCCTATGACCTGCACAGATAAGCTAAGTACTCAATAACAGTTGTGGAGTAGAGTTGTCAAGAACATTTCCAAGTAGGTGGGAACCTCATGATTCAGGATGTGAATTAGTCATTTCAGGAATCTTGCCTAGCTTGGCTTTCTAGAAGAAACTTGGGAAGGTTGAAAATCTATCTGTTTCTCTGACTTATTTTTTCTAAAAGACTAAGTAGAGAGAAAATTTCAAACCTTTGCTTCTCACTCTTGGCTCCCCTCCCAGACTGGCCAGAGGGTTTTTACCTTGATCTCAATTTCTGCAGCTGTCTGCTTGGTGATCTCTAGATTCTCCACCAGGGCTGTTTCACCCAGAAAGTTCCCAGATGCTGAGGAGAGGCGAGAGAGCAGGTTGTCTTCCAAAGTTTTCAGGGTGATTTTGAATCCATTCTGTTGCTTTGTGAGATCTGACTGCAAATATCAAGCAGAATCAGTCAGGCATATGAGTTCAGTTGGAAAAGATATGAATGAATAAATGCTTCTACTGTTGGAAGAGATATGAATGTATAAACACTTATGGGACCAGAGTTCCTTCCCTTAGAGGTACTAAATTAGAGACCTTATTCCATCAGCAGATGAAAGAAGCAGAGGAGTTGAATCCTAACAGAAACGTTTACTAGTCATGGGCCAAGTCACCCTCTCCAATAACCTCAGTGGGGTGACCCATAGTTCCTACCTTAAAGGATTGTTGCACAATGCTTAGTACAGTGCTGATGCACAATGTTCACTAAATGGAACTTATTTCCGTGAGTGGTTAAACAGTAGGGACAAGTTGTAGTTCTTTGGAGGGTCCTCTCCATCACCACTTTAAGCCTCCAAATGAACAGCTTTCTCATGGAATAAGTCTGTTGAAAACCTCAATAGGAACTGTTTTACATAGTTTAGGCAATATCTTCATAGAATCCCTCTTAAGGCTGGAGTGAGGTGCTAATATCTCAGCAGATTTCAACTTTACGTTCTCTTACTGAATGTTAGGATCACATCTTAAAGCACTGGGAGCTCTTAAGTTTTGGGGGTGGGATGGATAGGGGATTTAACTTTGGGTAGCTGTAGCTTCTTTGTTCTATAACAACCTGTGGTTATTGCCCTTAGATCCATGCTGCCTGCCTTAGCATGGAATGAACAATATAACTGCTGTGGGCTCCAAATATGGCCACCCTGGCCTCTTCTCTATCTCTTTTTTTGGATTCTGGTATGTGGTTTTGTTTGTTTGTTTGTGTTTTTTTTAGAATTGCAATTTTTTTAATTGTGAAAGTAATGTCTATACAAAAAAGCAATACATTTCAAAGCACACTGCAAAAATTAGTTGTAGAACAGATTTTAGAGTTTGGTATGGATTACAATCCCACAATTTAAGATTTTTACTTCTAGCTGCTCCAAGACACTGGAAACTAACAGAAATATCACTATAATGATTCAGCAATCATATTCATTTGTTAAATCCTATCTTCTCTGTTATTACTCCACCTTTTCCTTTGATATTTCTCCCAATCTTTAGAGGTGTTTGGGCTATGTCCATTCTAACTTTTCCATGTTGGAAAGGGCTGCTAATATTGTGGGCTAGGGAGATGGAACTAGTTGATATTCTGGAGATCTGGGTTTCAGGATTTATCTGCCCTAGGAGCCCATATGGAGGGTGTAGGTTTCTGGAAAGTAATAATAGTGCATGGAACCTTTGTAGAATCTCAGGTAATGCCCTAGATGTTCTTTATGGTTGGCAGGAATGGTTTCGGTTGGGATTTGGCAAACCATGATAAGTAGTAATGTCTAGCTGAAGGTTGCATAAGAGTAGCCTCTAGAGTAGCCTCTTGACTCTATTTGAACTCTCTCAGCCACTGATACCTTATTTGTTACAATTCTTTTTCCCCTTTTTGTCAGGAAGGCATTGTTGATCCCATAGTGCCAACACCAGACTCATGCCTGGATCTCTGTTTTTTAAAAACATGTATCTCAATCCCATCTTAAGACCAGGGTTCATTGTTATCTCTGCTGCAACTCTGTGCCCAGATACTTTTAAGTGATTTAGGAAGTAGATCAAATTCTGCTTCTTCCTAGAACCTCTTCCTATGTTTAAACTTATTATCCCAGTTTAAATTAGCCCCCATCCCTCTAATTTAATCATTTTTACTTTCTTGATAATTCACATCACTACCTCAAATGACACAATTTGTGCATGTACATTTTTAAGCTTTGGGTTCCTCTACCAGACTATAAACTCCACGAGGGCAAAGCCATGGTTTGCCTAATTTACTACTGAATCCTCAATACTTACAAGTGTGCATGCTGCTGAATTGACAATTCATAGGTATCTGTTGAATCAATTAAGATTGCAGGAAGCAGAGTCTCAGGGAGTCCTGAGCTCAATCTCACAAACACTGCAATTTTGGGGCTATATTTTATAATCTTATCATGTCCAACAAGAAGAAAAAAGGATGCTACCCTAATCACCTAATCAAGTGGGTTGAATCCATTTCTATTACCCTTGCAGAATTGAATTCTCCTTGGTTCTAGACATAAGCATGTGAACAGGTTTGATCAGAGGCCCTCACATACTGGCCCAAGCATATTCGTAGTTCTGTGTCAGACCATGTACTTGGTGATAGGAATGTCCAGTCTCTCAATTATTTTCTGTCTCTCTGTTCTTCAGCTCCATCATCTTTTGCATCCCACATCCCAGCTAGCTAGACAAAGTTGGAGCTCCTCCAAGGTCCGGTTAATCATATTTTGCTCAGCTATAAGACATGGGGAGCACTATAGGATCTAATGACAGAGAACCTTCTGCCTTTCTTTCCCAGTGAATACCTAACTCACCTTTAGTTGCTCCAGGTCTGGTCTCTCCATGCTGACCACAGCAGCCAGCAGCTGGTCCTCCAGGCCATCTCTGGTCACAGTGAAGTTGATCAGGGTAGCTTGAGCTTGCAACTCTGGCTGATAGTGAGGATTGGCCAGCTTGGTGTGAAGGATGAGACGGAACTTGGGATTGTATTCACACTCTTTGTCTCCGATTTTAATAAATCTGGAACCCAAAGGCTCATGTGAGGGTGGGATACTTTTCCATGATATATTTTTGGTGCAGAATTCTAGTGCTACCAGATGTGTTTTTGCAAAATGGTAGCCTTTTTTATTGTTGCAAACAAGAATAATGACATATAGAGATGGATTCCTTTTAGGTGTATCTAGAGTAAGCCCAGGAATCCTTGTATACCCTAATGTGTGATAAACCTTTTCCCATGGCTTCCATGTTTGATTTTGTGCCAATGTAGATTTGTACAATATGAAAGATTCCCAGCAGATGGCAGTAAAGGATTTAGAGGAAGGGCACTTTCTTGTAGTTCACACAAATGTGCTTTATAGTCCAGCTATAAGTCTTTCTTTTCTTGTGGGCATATTTTTCATTGACAGGGAATCATCAGGGAATGATTCCTATGGGTGGCAAGGAGCACAACCTAAGGACTGTAAAAGCAACTTATGGCTTGGGCAGAGAGGGAGGGTCCTGAGTAACTCTTAATTATATTAATTAACTCTTAATTATAAATATCCCCCTTTATTTAGATGCTATCACCCCTCCCCTCATTTCCTTTGTACCACCCCTTCTTTCTGCCATACACCTGCTAATGCCTCTTGAAAGTAACATGGTCTTATCAAATTGACAAAGAACCTACATCTCAGAACTCAGAGGTTTGTCTTGGATAAAAAATATTCATGTTAAAAAGTTGGTCTGCATTCCTACCACTCTCCTTCTGAAGTTCCTTCAGAATAGTCTACTGTGGTCATTTAGAAGGAAATAAATGAGGACAGTGACTGATTCTAAGAAACTTCTCTAGAAGATGAAGGCAACCCTTATGGGGTAAAGAAAGGCATGTGTGCTAGGGGCACGACTTGACCTGAGCTGAGGAGAAGACATCCTAGGCAAAGCAGATCTCTACACATTTCTAAGAGGGCTGTGAACCTGCTCAGCAATACATTCAAGCCTCACCGTCCTTTTTTAATGACTTCTCTCCCAAGTAGGGGTCCCAGAACAGGATCAATGGACTCCTCTAGGTTTTCAATCAGCACCACATCTCCTGCTTCCAGAGCATGTTCTATGGTTTGAAGATAACTGAGGAAGAAAGTCAGGCAATATGAGCCCATGGCAAGGTATGGATTCAAAGGTGATTTAACAAGACAATCCTGGCCTCTGAAGCCCAATGGTAAACAGAGGCACAACTGTTTGGGAAGACTGAAAGTCACTACCTTTTTCTTTATTTAAAATGCTATTTACATATGTTGTTTTCGACAACAAAAAAATCATATTTATGTGATTTTATAAATTTTTAGAAATAACAGAAAAATTACAAAAGAAAAAAGAATATAAGAATTAACTAATTTCATCATTTGTCATTAACATCTATCTTTGTATATTTTATCTTTTCTAGCTTAGTTTTTATATTACTGCATTCATATGGCACATTTGTTTCATAACAAATGTATTAAAATGTACAGTAAACATTTTCCCATGTCATTAAATATTCTCCTAAAACAATTTTGAATTACTATATATTGGACCATATTGATATGCTTTAATTTATTTTAAGCTAGTAAAGATCTAGGTTATTTCGAACTTTTTTGATATTACCAAGATTTTAGTAAACACTTTAAAAGGTTGATTTTCCCTAAAAAAATTTACGTTTGATATAATTCCAGTTAAAGCAATAAATAACAACAAAACTTTACAGATCTTAGCCAAAGATCTTAAAGTTAACCTAAAAGAAAAAAAAATGAGGATGGTAAAGAAAAAAAGTTGATAATGGAGAGGAGAGACATATTATTTAATCCTAAAATATAACTTCAGCAATAGATATACAGGAAGAAGTCTGTAAGAATGTCATACACCAGAAAGTTAGCAGTGTTGATGAATTATATGGGATTTTATTTCTTCCTTTGTGATTTTTTAATAACTCATTCTTTTTAAAATTATGATACAATAATTTATAATGAGAAATACCACAATAAATTTTACTAAATACAAAATTAAATAATTAAGGGCTATTACAATATTAGATAAATGGAAAAGAATAAAGATCCCATTTCATAAAATAAGTTAAAGAATAATAAAAGGGCATCTCTAATTAATCAGGGAAGAGATGGAGAATTCAATAAATGCTGATAGAACAATGGCTAACCATTGGGAAACTGAAAATTAGGTCCCTATTTCATAGAGTGCCTGACAAATATATTTCAGGTAATTAGATTTCAATGTGAAAAGAAAACACATAAAAAACTGAAAACATGTACATGAATATTTCTGGATTATGCTTTGAAGGTGGAGTTAGGCAATAGGATTTTCTGACTTAGCAGATGTGGGGAGTGAGAGAAAGAGGGGAGTGAAGTCTGACACCAGATTTTCTGCCTGGGTGACTAGAAGGTTTGAGTTACCCTTAGCAGAGAAGGGGAAGACCTTGGGTGGATTAAGTTTTGGATAGGTAAGATTAGGAGTTCAGTTATGAAGTCTGAGATGCTGACTAGGCAGTTAGACCAAAGAACCCATCGTTCAGGGCATAGATCTGTGTTGGCAATATAAATATTGTAGTTGTTAGTATAAAGACGGTATTTAAAGTCATGAGACTGGATGAGGTGCCCAAGGGCTTGACTACAGATGCAGATGAGAGGAAGCACCATGACTGAGGCTCTGGGGTGCTCCGATCTTAAAAAGTCAACTGTCAATTGTAAGCTAATAAATTCCAATTGTAGGGCGGGCCATGGTGGCTCAGCAGGTAAGAGTGCTTGCCTGCCATGCCTGAGGACCCGGGTTCGATTCCCGGTGCCTGCCCATGTTTAAAAAAAAAAAAAAATTCCAATTGTTTCACCCAACCCATTTCATGGTATTTGCTTAACTAGCTAAGGAAACTAAAATAGAGACTGAGAAGGAATGATCAGGAAGGTAGGAGTAAAACCATAAAAGTGGGATAGAGAAAGTGCTTCAAGATGGGTAGCATGGCATTGCAGATGGGCCAAGTACGATAAGGATGAATTGGTGGCTATTGGGTTCAGAACACGGAAGCCACGGGTCACCTAGACAAGAATAGTCAGTGGTGGAAGCCCGAATGGAGTGGGTTTAGAACAGAATGGGAAGAGAGGAGTTGTAGACATGATTTCACATGATTCCTTCTAGGAGCTTTCCTGGAAGGAGAGCAAAGAATGAATTCAGTATTGGAAGAATAAGTGCGGTTTAGAAAGTTTCAAATTTTAAAACTGTATTTATTGATTGATTTTAAGATGGGAGGAAACAAGATGTTTGTATACTGGTAAGAAAAATACAGGAAAAAGGGGAAAGCCAATGATGTAAGAAAGGGAGGGTGGTGTGCTAAAGTGGATAAACCTTGGATTTCTAAGTGAGAATGACTGTGGTTTCAATGTTGACTCCATCACTTTCAATGAAGCGCACTTGAGGACATTACTAAACTTCTCTGAACCTCAGTTTCTTCACATATGAAACGGAGGCAATAACACTAACCTTATAGGTTGTAAGATTGAAAAAAACATTTGAAATAATGCCGCTATAGCCAAGACTGGCACATTTAAACTATCTAATAAATGAGCTCTGCCTCCTCCCTCCCCCCCCACTGCCCCATCCTGCCTTCCTCACATGTCCTAAATGCACACAACAAGAGTTCAGTAGTGAAATTACAAAGCTAAACTATCACAGAGCTAATGGCTTGACAGATGCTGAGGCCCAGGTTGGTGAAGCTTGGTGGGTGCTGGACAGCCATTATTATCTCTGCTATTCCTGTCCCTTCCTGCAGTAACTCACTCGACATATGTACAAATCACATGGATTTATAGGCTCTGCAGGTTTAATAATGAACTCAGCTGCTGTGTGTCTAGCTGTAAATATTCTAAAAGTCCTCAGGGGGGAGAGAGTTTAGAATTGTCGTATGTGGCTCCAGGGGCGGAAATAGGAACAGTGCCTGGAGAGAGCTAACAGAGGCAACTTTGGGACAAGTGTGAGGAAGACCTCCTGAAACAAAGTTGTCCAGCAATGGAACGGGAAGCTTGGGAAGTCAGGAAGTGTTGAAGGAGAGGTGGGCAAATGAATACCAGGATGGTGGAAAAAAGATTCCTCATTTGGTCTAGATGCTGGACAGTCTGATTTCAAATGAGAAAGAAAATGAAAGACTTTGTGCTTAGGTATACTGCATTTTCATTTCCTAAAATGGAAAGAGAAATAATGTGAAGTCTTATGGAGGTACTTGGAGGGTTGAACTAATCCACTGGACCTTGGATCATAACTTTTTTTTTTTCCTGCATAAATGGCAGAAGTGGGAACTTTTGTGCTCAGCCACCTACCCTTTTTGACCAATCTGGGTGATCCGGAGGTCTTCACCATATTTGTTCTTGATCCATTTGATTCCCTGTAGCTGAGGGTCAACCATGAGTGGCCAGCGCTCACAGTTGATGAGGATGGTGGCATTCTCCAGGGACATGCGGTCTGCAGGGAGGCCCTCATTCTGCCATGCAGCCATGTCAGCATCATCTGTCAACATTCTCAGGGGATCCAGGGTTGGTGTGACTGGGATGGGAACCTGAGGAAGAAGAAATGCTATGCAACACTCAGAATGGAAGGAATCCTTCTTGACTGGGGGTCGAATACATCTCACTAAACAACTGCTATGATCTGGATCACACTTCACCTCTTCAGAAGGTATGTTCAAGTCCTACCCACCCCTCCCTGCACCTCAGCATGTGTCTTTATTTAGAAATAAGATAATTTCAGGCAGAATTAAATAAAGATGAGGTCATATTGGAGGAGCATGGGGTCCCCCATCCAATACGGCTGGTGTCCTTATAAGAAGGAGAGAAGAGAAACAGACAAGCGTAGGCAGGAAGGCCACATGAAGAAGGAGGAGACAGATATTGTGTCTATAAGCCAAGGAATGCTAAAGATTGCTAGAAGCTAGGAGAGGCAAGGAAGGGTTTTCCCCTACAGTTTTCTGAGGGAGCAAGGCCCTGCTGACACCTTGATTTCAGACTTCTGGCCTTCGGAATTGTGATACAATAAATTTCTATTTTAAGATATGCAGCTTGTGGTAATTTGTTCTGGCAGCCTTAGAAAACTAAGACAATGACATAACCCCTTTAAAAGAAAAAGTAAAATCTCTCTACAAATAAACTTTTCCAGGTGTGGTTATTTCTGGAAGAAAGTTTTGTTAAGTCCTGATAGTCTTTTTCTCTTGATGGATGGACAACAGTGGATTTTCATCTCAGATGACACTTTTGTGTGCACCTGAGTCAAATATCTACTAAAGATTATTTGTATTATTAAGCAGTAGTCTCATATATGACTTAACTTGTGTTAACAGGGTTCTTTATCTCTCATGCATGCTTCAAGAACCAGTTAGGTCCCAAGCCTTTGGAGCTCTCTCCTGTCTGCTGCAGCCCACACTAATGGCTCTCTCCTCTCCTCTATTTCACCACTTGCTGACAGAGACCTGGCTGGCAAATAGCTGGAAATGCTTTCCTTTCTGGCTGTCCCAGTGGCCCCCTCCCAGCTTCCCTCCTGCAGCATACTTGCTTGCTGGTACAAACTGGGAAATTGGTAGTTAAACTGTGAAGCCTGATGATGTCCTTACTTTCCTTCAGGGTCCTTGTATTGCACCAGACCCTGTGTTTTCTTTCTCTTTGGCCTCTCTCAGCTCATTGAATGCTTCTATGCACAATTGTTTTCATCTGAGATACACATACCCTTTTGGTCCCTTCATCATTTTCTTCTCTACAGTTTGCCTTGCTCAGTTATCTCAGGAAAAACTCTCCAGATCATCTTCTGCACCTTAATCAAATCTACTAAGGATATGAATGGCCAGTAACACACCACCAAGCAAAGTAAAGGGAAATCAGCCACTGAGAGGTTCTTATCCTGAGCTTAGGAATGTATTAAGGAATAATGCCTTTCCTTTGCAATCCTATAAATTTCTTTCTTTTTTTTTCCCATATGCTGTATGGGGGGGTCACATTTCATTCTTTTTCCATGTGAGTATCCCGTTATTGCAGCACCATTTGTTGAGGGTTTTTTTGTTTGTTTGTTTGTTTTTATTGGTTTCTTTTGTTTTGGGAAGTACATGGGCTGGGAATCGAACATGGGTCTCCCGCGCGGCAGGCAAGAATTCTATCATGGAACTCCCCTTGCACCTCCTATGCATTTCATTTTATGCATTCAAAAACAGTATTCTGAGATGGAATCCATAGGCTTTTCCAGACTGCCAAAGGGTCTATGGCTAGAAAAAGCTTAAGAACAACAAATAATTCCAGAAAAATTTTCATTAGGTTACTACCAAACAACTTCTATTTGTCCACTCAATTAATGATCATTATTTTAACAATTTTCTTTTCCTAAGTGTTCAAGATGAATATATGACAGCTTTACTTTTTGTTTATAGTTTTTAAACCATAATTCATCCAATTACCAAGTAACAGGATTTTATGAACTGACCTGGGTACCTAACTATCACTACACAAAATGCATCTCGAGTTCTAAGACTCCACCTGCAAATGAATTTAGGAATACAACTCTTCCTATAAATTGTGAGCTTTTTGTGCTGACTCTTATTTTAGCTGATTTGTATGAACCTCATCTGCTGAGATGGGCTATCAACTTTCTGAGGGATGGGAAGTCTTGACTGACTTTTGGATCTCCCACATAGTGGACTTGTAGGACACACTGAATCCTCAGTAAATATTTGTGGATTGCTATGAGGTATCTGAAAGTGCTAAGATAATATTAGGAATTATTTTGACCATAGGTTCAAGGCACAACCCTGGATCACCTTCAAGTCAGTAACTAGAATTTTTCCCTTCCATTATGTTATGTTAGAGGATAGGAGTAGAGGGAGGAGTTGAGAGGAAAATCCACTTAGTTACACTAAAGCAACAAGCTGAACAGCACATATGAAGCCCATATGAAGAGTATGTGAGTCCACAGGACAGGAGGAGACAAAGCTGTTTTCATTAGGATGACTGTGAGTCATGGGCAGACATGCACATGGGGAACTGGTGACAAGGTAAAATATTGAGTTGGGAAGGGGCATTTGTGACACAGTTTGACTCAGGAGCTGTGCAGTCTGAAGGAAATAGGGAGATTTGGCATCTCTCAGGTTTTTTATTTTTGAGGGGCACCAAGAAAGAGCCTGATGGACAGAAAGAAGATTGGAGTCCCCTGGAGGGCACCATCAAGAGGTAAGATGTTATCCTCAGGTGGCCTAGTGGTACCTGGAAGGTTATATGGGGGTAAAGTGGAAGGACTTGGGTGCACATGTCTCATTAGGGGGTGCTCAAGTGGTAGAAAGAATAAGTATTCTAGAGAAGACTAGAAGATTTGAGTTACTATTGTAATGTGATTACATTGGTTCTCCTAGGCTGGTGTAGTGTCTTGGTTTTCCTGAGTTACTACCACAGATGATTTGGCTTAAACAACAGGAATTTGTAGCTCATGGTTTTGAGGCTTGGAGAAGCCCAAAATAGAGGCATCAGCAAGGTGATGCTTTCTCCCCAGAGTCTGTAACATTCTTGTGTTAGCTCCTAGTGATCCTCGGGGTTACTTGGCTTATATACCTGTCTTGCATCATATGGTGATGTACTCTTCTTTCTCTTTCCCCCAATTCTTACCCATGGCTTTTTCTAACTACATCTGAATTTCTTCTAAAGGACTCCAGTAATCAGGATTAAGACCTAACTTCATTCAGTTGGGCCATAACTTCACTAAAAATAACACCTTCAAGAAATCTAATTTATGATGGGTTCACACCCACTGTAATTTGGATTAAGTTTAAGAATCTGTCTAAATTGCGTTTCATAATTCATATCACTTGTGGTCACCAGGATTCAGGTTATACATACTTTCAGCTGGATCAGGTAAGGTCTCCAGGTTCCATTCATGAGGCTCTGTCGGTATTTCTTTGTAAAGAAGCCAAGGTATGAAATGAAAGCTGTAATGAGTAAAATGTCTCCACATAATGTACTTTCCTGTTGTTTGAAGTTCTGCACAGCGTCTGCCCACCTCACATTTTCAGATGCAAGTCCTCCTACCTAATATTTCAAAGATGAGAGAGGAGAAAGCACTTGTAGCACTACAGAAACTGTGGATTCTGTCCCAGGGAGCACACATGAATAGCAGGAGGCCTTAGAACATCCTGTCTGTGGTGCTTTTGATCAATGGGGACTTGTCTTCTTTGTAGCAAACATTTCAGTAAGCAACCCTCTGTTCTGTGCTGTGTGTTACATGGGCTCAGGAAAGACGTGTGGATGCTGAATGTAGATTTCTGGGTTTTGCCTTTCTAGGGAAGATTAATATCCCCCCTCATCAAAGGGTTGTCGTGAGGATTAAATGTGATTGTGCATGTTTATCAATTATCCCAATGCTTGGTACAGGAAACATGTTAAAAATTAGGCACTTTGTTCTTCTCCTCACGAAATGCTGGGGATGGGAAAACAAATAAAATCAAACCCTCGATCTATAAATAATTTACAGTCAGTGGGGATATATACATGGTAATTTAGACCCATTGAAAGAAGTACTATAACATGGAATGCCCAAGGAAGATGGTCTGACTCTGCCTGGTCCCTTTTGCTATGTCTATTTTAGTTTGCCAGGGCTATTATAACAAATAATAAAACAGATTTGTTTGCTTAAACAAGAGGAAATTACATCCTACAATTTTGGAGGCTAGAGTTCAACTGCAAGGTATTTGTGGGCTATGCTTTCTCTGAGGTCTGTAGTGTTCTGGTAGTGGCTACCTAGCAACCATAATCTCTGCCTCCAATTTATGGATGCCTATCTCTTTCTCTCTCCCACTGTCTCTAACTATCCAAATTTCCTCTACATGTAAGGACTCCAAGTCATACTGGATTAAGTCCCACCCTGTTTCAGTGTGGCCTAATTTATTTTCAAAAAAATTAAAAAACCTGCCTTCTTTATATAAATGAATGGTGGCTGAAATAAATGTAAAGATGTATTGATTCCACTTCCCTTCATGAGTGAGGAAGGTGCTGTAAAGGCTCTATGTTGAAGAGAAATAATTTCTAGTGGACACTGTTTTGCAAAATCTTAGTTGATTTATGTGATGAGAAATACAAGCTGTAGAAGGCCACAGATTCTTTGCTACTCCTCAGATCTATGCCCCTCCCCTTGAATCCATGACTGCTTTAATCAACAGAATTCAGCAGAAGTGGTATTATGATGGTTTTCAAGCCCAGGACTTAAGAGACCAGCACCTTCTATTTCCTGCCTCTTGGAACACTTTGCTCTTGGAGCTCTAAGTCACCATGTAAGACATTTACCTATCCTGCTGGAGAGACCATGTGGAGAGGCCCTGACACTTCATGGTGACACTTCATGGGGAGGGACAATGGCCCACCTGAGCCCACCTTTCCAGCTATCCTGCTAGTGAGATTCTAGTAATACTGAGTGGCTTCAGTCATCACTTCATGGAGCAGAAGAATTGGCCAGTAGAACCCAGTCCAAGTTCCTAAACAGCAAACTGGTGAGACACATGAAATGCCTATTGCTTTAAATCACTACATTTTGGAGTAAGAGACACCCATAACACAAGCAACCTGCCCTGACCTCAGACATTTTTTATCAGGAAGGCCAGAACCCGTCTCTCTTAATCTCTCTCTCTCTGTCTGTGTTAGTGAATAAGGTCATGTACAGAAATGTTTTGGGTCAATTGGTCTCATTCTTCTCTGCTTCCATCTTGGTTCGTAAAGCTGGTCACATTCTTACCATCAAACATTACACAGACAGCTTCAGAGTTTGCCTATAAAATACACAACTTTCTCTTTAAAATCTTCTTCTGGTCAGTGTACATACAAATTAGAGCAGTTGTATCCTGCACTGGCTGCCTAATAGATACAGTGATCCCATACTCCCAACTGTCCCTAGAGGAAATTTCTTTGACCAGACCAGGGTGTGCATTCACACTTCTCAGAATATATTCTCATGCAGCACATTTTAATATAACTCCCCCCAACTGGCAGTAATGCTAAGCTGTGCTCATGTACTTCACACCTCTGCGGCACTTGACAAGCTCTGCTAATATAATTAAGGCTTGGTCTGCTGAGGCTCACTCACCAGGCGGTTTGCAAGGGAGATGGTGCCTGCAGTCACTTCTGCTTCTTGCTGACATTTGAGTTTGTCTGACGTTGCTTTCTCAAACTTGGCAGTGAGTTTTGCGAGGTTTTCATTAAGGTGCTGTTTGGGGAGAAGCAGAAAGTCCAAATCTCCTCCAGACTCCTTATATAGAATTTATGTGTAAACAATTTTTAAGGAAATGCTCCCAGGGGGAATTTTAAAGGACTGGGGAAAGCAGGGCAGGGCAGGGGAGAAAGCTAACAAGGGTACAATCTCAGGTAGGTCCCAGTGAGGATAGTCTCAGCTTGGTCCCACAGGGAAGTCAAGAATATAAGTCCAGAGTTGTCTTGACCCAAGGTGAGGGAGCTGAGCTTTTGTACTCTGACATCTCAGTAACTGCTTAAGGACCATGAGAGGTGACAGATGGGTGGTTGGGTCAGGGGGAGGATAAATTCTATTTCCCTGGCATTGGGGAAAAATGGGTTCCAATAGACTGAAAAGAGGCGCATATGTTGGCTATTAGAATCAAAAGCACACCAAAGCCTGGGGAAGCAAACAAAAATAGTCAAAATGATCTCAGAGTGGCCTGGGAGGAACACTGACTTGTGCACTGGGGCTGGGGCTGTCTGGAATCTAAGTCCTCCCCTTGCTTTAAGGCCCTAGAAGTACAAGGTCTTTGGTTAAGGTATTACAGGGTCACAGACAGGAAGGGTCCTAGGCTGAATACTGTCAGGGGGTGGTTTTGGCCAAGCTGCAGGAAGAACTTCTGATTTGGCAATTATGGGTTGGGAAGAGGCACAAATGCCCTAAGAGAAAGGCTCTATGCTACTTCAGATTAGACTGAGAGCACCAGCTATTTGAACAAAGGAGATAACTTTTATTTCAGATACTGTCATCCATTATTCTGAAATATAGGAATATATTTTTGAAAGACATTGTTTAAATTTTTTCCTTAATTGATTAGACATGTAGAATTGAAGCATTTAGTGTTCATTTCCCTAGAATATATATTTGTATACACAAAGTTACAAGAACACCTAAAAGATATCTCCAAATGCTACTTATGTTGAGGTAATAACCATGGTTCAGGTTGCTTTGTCGGCCATTTCTAAGTCACAAGAGAAATAAATTCTGGGCCAAGTTTCTACAGTCCTAACAATTTTAAAAAGTAGGTAGTGAGCCATCCAATTAATGGTGGCAGACTGGGCACACACATTTACCTCTTCTTTTTCCGAAGACTTCTCTAAAATGATTATGAAGCAATTAAATAAGTCATAAGTCCACAACAACAAGCAAATTGGTGAGGACCATTAGAGAGTGAGGGATGCCAATAGATTTATGGAAGATCTTACCGATGGAGGAATGGAAACTGCTAGGGAAAGGCAGTGGAAGCCACAATGTAGAGTTGGCCTCAGTTCACCAAAGGGGAAGCTGATCAACACTGCAGGGCCCTACAAAAACTGGGCATTTGGAAATATCAGGTGTATTCAAGGGTGAAGCCAGATTTAGGAGAGTCAATTGAAAGTCTATTGATTCCCCCTATTCCTGCCCCCATGCCCAGTATGCAATGCTACCAGGCATCTATGATATCAAACAAGAGATCCAATAGTCACAGAATAAAAGACACCATATACTGGCATGTAGGATGCATCCAATATAAATCATCTGATATTGAAGTAAATTCTACCAGTCAATCAGTTCTGCCCCTACTTGCAGAGATAATTTTTGGTTGCTACTCTTATAAACATGAAATGATAAAAAGACATTTGATGAAAGTGTAGATTAAGAAAGAGACAAATTGAAGCAGGCAAGATGGTGATACTGAGGTGTGGAATTAAATTCACCCTCCAGATCAGCTAATAATTAGACAGGAACAGTATGAAACAACTGTTAGGGGGATATCAGCGACCAAACATGCATATTACACCAGTCTGGAATGGGTGGAATGGCTAAGATTCCTACATGGAACTGTAAGTCTCCCAAGCTGGGGAGACTGGCACCCCTTACCCCATGGGCAGAGCAGGCTGGTACCTTGAGGGGAAAGGAAACAGACTTCACCAGTAGCAAGAAAGTTAGCTCAACCAAGCTCCAGTTGTAAAATTAACAAATTGTGACTTCTGAAAATAACCCCAGAGCAGAGATAAACCTGGAGTAAACACTAAAGGAATCAGAAGTTTTTACTCTGGCAGAGAGGGGATGAAGCTGATGGAAAAACAAAAAACAAAGCAAAACAAAACAAAAAACAGATACTTTTTGAGTTAAAAAGCACAAAATACTGGAAAATGGTTGTACCCAAGAAAAGGGGGCACATAGAGCCTGGGGACACAGAGAGCCATTACTAACTTGAGCTCTTGAATGGCAAACCCAGGAAGCTGGAATCCAGATCTGAAAAGCCTCTTTTTTTTCTTTCTATCTTTCTTTCTTTCTTTTTGTTACTTCTTAATAGCTCATTAGATATAACTGCTGAGCACTCTCAGGCTCCAGCACTGTGGAATTAAGACATGTCTGAGAGACAAAGTAAATAGTCAAGTGAATGGGGACAATTTCCTGAAGGGAATTCTTCCCCAAGGAAAGGTTGGTGGGGTGCAACTCAAGTGGCAGCCCTCCTTCACAGAATTCAGGCTCCAGGGGATGGAAAACAGAAGCAACCTCTACTTCAGCCTGTGCTCCAACCACACCACTGGCAGGGAAAGGCTGCTGAAATTAAAAGCACTGAATCACTTTATGCTGGTGGGACGTTGTGCACCATTAAGTGCCACATGCTGGACAGGATAGGAAAAGCACAGAGTCTAGAGGCTTCATAGGAAAGGCTGCCAACCTGCTGGGTCTCATCCTCAGAAAGAAACTTGATACTGGCTACTCCCTCTTCCTGAGATGTGGGCCTGTCTGGCTGAGAAAATCTGACTGGGGTTGATCATATCTGGGGAGAACCTCTTAAAAAAAAGGTTCCATATAGGCTGAACAAAAAACAGAAAAATATGAGCTGAAAAATTATGATCAGATAAACAATATGCTGGAGATAGAGAATAAGTTGAACTGAATGCCAAGAATAGATAGAAAACAAAGCTATCCAACAAGAAAACCCTAGGTAAAAGAGTGAAACTGACCTCCAGAATAAACTAATTAAGGAAATCAAATGCCTAGATGTCAGCAAAAAATAAGGAGCCATACCAGTAAAATAGAAGATATGACCCAGTCAAAGGAATGAACTGACATTTTAAATGAGATACATGAGTTGAAACAACTAATTAAAGATCTTTGAACAGACATGCTAAACCAAATGAAAAATCAAGTCATCAAAGATATGGCAAAAGAGAAGAAAGACATAAAGAAGACATTAAGCAACCATAAAGAAGAACTCAAAAGCTTGTAAAAACAAGTGGTAGAACTTAGAGGAATGAAAGGCACAATTGAAAAGATGAAAAAAAAAACAATGGAAATAAACAAAAAAGTTAAAAAAAAAAAGAAACAAAAGACAACAGAGAACTACAACAGTAAATTTGAAGATGCAGAAGAAAGGATTATGAACTAGAGGGCAGGACATCTGAAAATTCTACACATAAAAGCAAAGATAGGGAAAAGAATGGAAAAATATGAGCAGGGTCTCAGGGAATTGAATGACAACATTAAGTGCATGAATATATGTGTCAGGAGTGCCCCAGAAGGAGAAGAGAAGGGAAAAGGAGCAGAAAGACTAATGGAGGAAATAATAACTGAAAAAATTTTTATCTCTTATGAAAGACATAAAATTACAGATCCAAAAAGTGCAGCATACCCCAATCAAATAGATCCAAATAGACCTTCTCCAAGACACTAAGACACTTACTAAACAGATTGTCAAATGTTCAAGACAAAGTGAAAATTTTAAAAGCAGCAAGAGAAAAGCATACAAGGGAATCTTGGTAAGATTATATGTGGATTTCTCAGCAGAAACCAAGGAGGGTAGGAGGCAGTGGTATGATATAATTAAGATTTTGAAACAGAAAAATTGCCAGCCAGGAATTCTGTACTAAGCAAAACTGTCCTTCAAAAACAAATGGCATTTGGTTCCCAGTGCCTGCCCATGGCATAAAAAAAAGAAAAAAGAAAAAACAACAAAGGGGAGTTGAAAATATTTTCAGACAAAAGTCACTAAAAGAATTTTTAACTAAGAGACTGGTTCTACAAGAAATACTACAGGGAGCACTACAAGCAGATAGGAAAAGACGGAAGAGGGAGCTCTAGAGGAGAGTATAGAAATGAAGACAATCAGTGAAGGTCAAAAAAGAAAAATGTAAGATATGACATATAAAATCCAAAAGAAAAAATGGTAGAAGAAAGTACTGGCTTTACAGTAATAACATTAAATGTTAATGAATTAAACTTCCCATCCAAAAGACATAGACTGTCAGAATGGATTAAAAAACAGGACCCATCTATATATTGTATACAGGAGACTCCTTCTACCCAAGGACAAAACAGATTGAAAGTAAAAGACTGGAAAAAGATATTTCAAGCAAACAACAATCAGAAAAGAGCAGGGGTAGCTTTACTAATATTTGACAAATTAGACTTCAAATGCAAAACAATTAAAAGAGACACAGAAAGACACTGTATAAATAAAAGGAACAATTTAACAAGAGGACATCACAATCATAAATATCTATGCACTGAGCCAGAGTTCTCCAAAAGACATGAAGCAAACACTGAACATATTGAAGGGAGAAGTAGACACCTTTACAATAATAGTTGGAGATTTAAATTCCCTGCTCTCAACAATGGATAGAACATCTAAACAGAGAATCAATAAGGAAAGAGAGATTTTGAATAACATGATAAACGAGACTTAATCGATATTTAGAGAACATTATATCCTACAACAGCAGGTTACACAGTTTTCTCAAGTGTTAATGGATCATTCTCAAGGATAGATCATATGCTGGGTCACAACACAAGTCTTAATAAATTTAAAAAGATTGAAATTATACATAACACTGTCTTGGATCATAACAGAATGTGTTAGAAATCAATAACAGGCAGAGTGTCTTAAAAGTCACAAATTTATAGAGGCTAAACAACACACTTGTAACCAACCAGTGGGTCAAGGAAGAAATTACAAGTGAAATCAGTAAATATCTCAAGGCAAATGAAAATGAAAACACAACATATCAAAATGTATGGAGTGTTGCAAAAGTAGCACTGAGAGGGAAATTTATTGCCCTGTATGCCTATATTAAAAAAGAGGGAAGAGCAAAAATTGAGGAATTAACTGTTCATTCAGAAGAACTAGAAAAAGAACAACAAACTAACCCCAAAGCAACAAAAAGAAAGAAATAATGAAGATTAGAGCAGAAAGAAATGAAATAGAGAATATGAAAATAATGGAGAAAATCAACGAAACTAGAAGTTGGTTCTTTGACAAAATCAATAAAATTGACGGACAATTAGCCAGGCTGACAGAAAGAAAGAGAGAGGATGCAAATAAATAAAATCAGAAATGTAGGAGTGAACATAACCACTGACCCCACAGAAGTACAGGAGGTGATGAGAGGATTCTATGAGCAACTACATGCTAAGAAACAAGCCAACGTAGATGAAATGGACAATTTCCTAGAAAAGCATAAACAACTAACATTGACTCAGGAAGAAATAGATGACCTCAACAAACCAATCACAAGCAAGCAGACTGACTCAGTCATCAAGAAGTTTCCCAACAAGAAAAGTACAGGACCAGATGACATTGCCTGTTATTTCTACCAAGCATTCAAGAAACAATTAGTACCAATCCTGCTCAAAATCTTCAAAAAAACTGAAGAGGAGGGAAAGCTATCTAACTCATTCTATAAAGCCAGCATCACCCTAATATCAAAGTCAGACAAAGACACTACAAGAAAAGTAAATTACAGATCAATCTCTCTAATGAATATGGATGCAAAAATCCTCAACAAAATGCTTGCAAAGTGAATCCAGCTGTACATTAAAATAATTATACACCATGACCAAGTTGGATTTATTAAAGGTATGCAAGTCTGGTTCAACACAAGAAAATCAATTAATTTAATACACCATGTCAATAAGCCAAAGCAGAAAAACCACATGATCATCTCAATTTATGTAGAAAAGGCATTTGACAAAATTCGACATCCTTTCTTGAAGGAAAGGAACAGAAGGGAACTTCCTCAGTATGATAAAGGAAATATATGAAAAACCCACAGCTAACATCATCCTCAATGGGGAAAGACTGAAATCTTTCCCTCTAAGATCAAGAACAAGACAAGGATGCCCACTGTCACCATTGTTATTCGACACTGTGCTGGAAGTTTTAGTCAGAGCAATTAGACTAGAAAAAGAAGTAAACTGTATCCAAATTAGAAAGGAAGAAGTAAAATTCTCACTCTTTGCAGATGACATAATATTGTGTGTTGAAAATCCTGAAAAATCCACAGCAAAGCTACTAGAGCTATTAAATGAGTACAACAAAGTGGCAGGGTACAAGATCAACACCCAAAAAATCAGGAGTGTTTCTATACACTAGTAATGAGCAATATTAGGAAGAAATCAAGAAAAAAATTCCATTTACCACAGCAACCAAAAGAATCAAATGTTTAGGAATAAATTTAACTAAGGACACAAAAGACTTACACACAGAAATATACAAGGAATTACTAAAAGAAATAAAAAAAGACCTAAATAAGTGGAAGGGCATATAGTGTTCATGGATTGGAAGACTAAATAAGGTTAAGATATCATTTCTACCCAAACTGAATTATAGATACAACACAATACCAATTAAAATCTCAACAACTTACTTTGAAGAAAAAGCAAAAAACAATAACCAAATTTATTTGGAAGGGCAGGGTGCTGGAATAGCGAAAAATATCTTGAGAAAGAAAATTGAGGTGGGAGGTCTCACACTACCTGACTTTAAAGCATATTACAAAGCCACAATGGTCAAAACAGCATGGCACAGGCATAAAAATAGATATACTCACCAGTGGAATCAAATTAAGTTCAGAAATAGACCCTTTCATCTATGGACAATTGACCTTTGATAAGGTGGTCAAAGCAACCCTAATGGGACAGAGCAGCCTCTTCAATAAGGCGCTAGATCTTGTTGGTTTGTACAAGTTAGTGTGATGCCACGATACATCCCAGAGTAATTTAGACAGAGAATGTAAAAGTATTTGCAAAGTCCCCTTGGGGGACTGGGGAGAAAGGAAGAAATATTAAACTTCCCCATCTGCGGAATTCCTGATATTCTCACAAACAGTGGGGACAACCAATTCAATAGGCTGAGCTCTAGATCTTGGGGATTGCCCCTATGAAACTTATTCTTGCAAAGGAGAAAGTAAGCCTACTTATAATTATACCTAAGAGTCACCCCTAGAGAATCTCTCTCAGATGTGGCCTCTCTCACGAAGTCAACTTGGAAGGTGAACTCACTGCCCTCCTACCTACATGGGAAATGACTCCCAGAGGTATAAATCTCCCTGACAACATGGGACAGGACTCCTGGGGAGAAACCAGGACCTGGCATCATGGGATTGAGAAAGTCTTCTTGACCAGAAGGGGAAAGAGAGAAATGAGACAAAACAAAGTTTCAGTAGCTGAGAGATTTGAAACAGAGTCAAGAGGTTATTCTTATGCATTATATAGATATTTCTTTTTAATTTATGGTGCTTTGTAGTGGCTAGATGGAAGTACCTGAAAATGTTGAACTGTATTCCAGTACTACTTGACTCTTGATAACAATTGTATAACTATATAGCTTTTTTTTTTTTTTTTTTTTTTTTTTTTAACATGGGCAGGCACCGGGAATTAAACCCAGGTCTCCAGCATGGCAGGCAAGAATTCTGCCACTGAGCCACCATCATATCGCCCAACTATATAGCTTTTATGGGGTGACCATGTGATTGTGAAAAACTTGTATCTGATGCTCTCTTTATCTAGGGTATGGACAAATGAGCAAAAAATTAAGGACAAAAAATAATAAATAGAAGGGGAAGGATAGGGTTAAAAAAAATGGGGTTGATTGAAATACTAGTAATCAATGAGAGGGAGGAGGGGTAAAGGGTATAGGATGTATGAGTGTTTTTTCCTTTTCTTCTCATTTCTTTTTCTGGAGTGAAGCAAATCTTCTAAAAATGATCATGGTGATGGATACACAACTATGTGATGGTATTGTGAGACACTAAGTGTATACTTTGGATGGATTGTATATGTGTGAAGATAGCTTAATAAAAATACTTAAAAATAAATAAAAGGAAGATAATTTTTTTGTTTTTAAAAAGAAAGAGACAAATTAAACTAGGAGAAAAATAAACTGGAGAAAACAGAGCAAAAACAAAAAAGAATAAAATTCCTCAAAATTTGTTTTCCCAAAATGATTCAAGAAAGCATTTCATCCGCAAAATGAGACTGCTATTAAAAAGAACACAGAGCAAAAATACTGGTGTGGAAATTACTATGATTATTAATGAAAAAAAAAAGAAATCAAAGGTGGGGTTAAAAGATGAATTTGAGGAAGTCTCCTGGAGAGCAAAAGAAAAATTAAAGTGATGAAAAGATTAGAGAAAGTAGAGGATCAATCTAGGAATCTAACATCCAGCCAACATGCATTGCAGAATATAAGAAGATTAAAAAGAAAACAGAAAGGAGGAGTTTATCAGAGAAATCATAGAAAATAATTTTCCAGAGCTGAAGGAAACCAGTATTTACATGCCAAGCACAATGAATCAAAAAGAAAGGCAGCTAAGCATATCAATGTAAAGTTTCAGGCACCAAGAATTAAGAAAAAGCCAAAAGGCTTCCGAAGAGGGGAGAAAAGCAGGTATGTAGAAATGAATGAGACCAGAACTGTTCCTTAGACTTCTCACCCGACAAACAAATAAAATATTCAGTGTTCTAAGGGGGGGAAAATAGCAACTCACCATTATTTGAGTTTAATATAAGAGTAAACTCAAATCACTTATTAGTTTAATATGAGTAAAATATTTTTCCAGATTATGAATACTTATCTGTCACTTAATATAGATGAGAAAGTTATTTAAGAGATGGAGCAAAGTAAAAGAAGAATCCAAGAAAACAGAAGTCATTGGAACCAACCCAAGAAATAGAGAAACGTGTTTACCCTCCATTACTGACTTGTGTCTGGACTAGGACCCGGGGAGAAAGGTTTTGGGGGATCACAGGGGACTTGATAGAATACTGGATTAGAGAGTTGAAAAATAATTAATACAAAAAAATTAAGACTATTTAAAACTAAAGGAAAAGTGAGAAAGAAAGAGAAGAAAGGAAAGTAGAAATTCCTTAGGAGAGGGGGAGGCTGTACAAAGAAAGGAAATGTAGTTATAGTATACCACTTAGATCTGCTAATAATATAGAGATATTCATGTTAAGATAAGTAGAATTTATTGATTTTTCAATTTTTTGAATCAGCTGATAGGTAGAGCATGGGACACAATTTTGGTTACAGAACAGAATGCAGAGGTGTTCAGTTTTGGCAATTAAAAAGCAAAAGTAATGTTAAGTGATGATAACAGAAATCAGAAGATGGAAGGTAGGGAAGAGAGCCAGAGCAAAGGGGGAGCTTCATCTGAGGAGCTGAGGGTTTCAAGTAAGTTTTCTCTATGTGATAGAACAAGAAATAAAGGTTGTATTAACTGTAAATAGGTTGTATCAACTGTAAATAGTTGTCATAACTATATTGGGAAGACATGGAGATGGACAACTCATATTCTCATCAAGCTAGCAGAAGGTCAACTGTCTGAATAAAATACATCAAGAAATAAAGCTATTAACATACACAGACAGAAGTCAGAATTTCAAATGAAGAGGCCGGGCAGATAATGTGACTAGTCAGATGATTCTAACGTTGAAAAAAAATAAAGGTTGGTGGGGACTATGGAAAATGATGCAAATCTGTCTCCTGTTTCCCTTCGTAGAAAGTCTACTTAGCTCCAGGTATATGTGAATCTTCTGATCTTTCAAGCCTGGCCAAAAATCAGATTTTTACATGAAAGTGCCTCCTATCTTAAATACTAGCAATTAATTACGTCATTTTCAAATACCATGTGCAGGCTAAATAAAACACACTTAAGCTACTAGGTATAAAGCTCTGATGTGGTGGTACAATCAGTTGAAACAGATAAAATAATTAAAAGGGCAGGGAGATGTTGTTTCTCATTAGAAGCCCTTCTCCACTATTTGATATTTTACAATTTGCACAATTATATGCTCATTGAAAATGACTTACTTGGTTTTTAATACCATTATTTTTGTGAATTTTAACATTAATCTCTGTTCATTATAGAAAAAAATGGAAAACAGATAAAAAAAAATTCAACCAAAATCTGCACATAGAAACAACTTCTACTGTTAGCATTTTTGTGTATTTTCACTATGTATACAATTAAAATGAAACTATATCATATAATCTATTTTGAAATCTGATCTTTATTGTATAATCTATTTTGAAATATGGTTTTCCTCCATACTTTACGTTTCCTGAATATCAAATGCTTTTACTTAGAGTTATCCTAAAATGCTGAAAATAAGGCCTGGAGAGGAGGGGTGGTGTGTGAGACTGGAGAAGGCTGGTCCCAGGGACAGATAGGAAAGAATTTCCTTGCCCTGGGTTTGCCTCTGTCTTAGGATGGCATTAGCCCATCCCCTCTGTCATCAGCAGGGAATGTGGAATTTATGAATGTTGGGTTGTGTGTGGGAGGAGATGGGGAGGCATGGGGAAAAGGTTGTTAAAAGCAAGAATACATTTTCTCAGAAAATATTTTGGCAGAAAAGAAGTTCCTTCCTAAGGTAGCCAAGTATTTTCTGAGATATTCTGAGCTTTCACAGGTTGAGTGGGTCCATCCTGTGAACACTGGCTACCAAAATGTATAAACATTTTGACAACATTCCCTTTGCACCAAATGTTCCTTTAGTTAAAATAACTTGAGTAAGGAGTCTTTGAAAATGCAGTTCTTATATCACTTTTCCTGGAGAGACTGAGAATATGAAAACTACTGGGAGGTCTTCAACTCACCAACCCCGCAAAAAACAAAACAAAACAAAAAAACCCCACCAGGAATAGCGATGTTATGGTGTTTTGCAGTTTGAGTTTTTAAGAGAGCCATTGCTATGGTGATTGTGACCTATTTTAACTGGTCCAAGAACATCTGGCTTATAAGAGCTTTATCAAAGTAGCTTTTCTTTTTAGATAAAGAGCTTGGTTGCGAGGATCTTTGAACTAGTGCCTTTAGCCACAGAATTTAGTCTAACAATCAAGAAAACCATGTCAAATTGGGCATAAGGGACTTCTACAACCTTACTTCTCAGAATTTGTAAATCCCTCTTTATCATCCTGGCAAATTTGCAGCAAGAATATTATTTGCCTGGAATGCAATGCAGAAATTGAAGATCCAGATGAATTTCTATACTGAACTTGATCACAATAGTGTATTATTACCAGGGCCTGTGCATGCATGTGCTAGTACTTGTCATTTAAGGAAGGGAGTGGAAGTAATGGAAGCAATATGTTGTGATGGGTTGAATTGTATTTCCCCAAACCATATGCTAAAGCCCTAGGCCCAGTACCTATGAATGTGAACTTATTTGGAAATCTGATCTTTGCAGTTGTATTCAGCTATCTAAAGTAGGTCAGACTGAATTAAGGTGGGCTCTAGTCCAGTATGATTGATGTCATAATAAGAAGAGGAAAGACAGACACAATGACAGAGGTAGGGATCAGAATGATGCATCTACTAGCCAAGAAATGCCAAGGATTGATGACAAACACCAGAACCCAGGAGAGGCAAAGAAGGATTGTTCTTTACAGGTTTCTGAGGGAGTGGGACCCTGCTGGCACTTTGATTTTGAACTTCTGGCTTCCAGAACTGTGAGACAATAAATTTGTATTTTAAGCATACCAGTCTGTGGTACTTGTTACAGCAACCACAGGAAACCAAGACAGTCGTGTATCAGGAGTGGTAGCAGCAGCAGCAGCAGCCCCTGCTGTACGTTTTTCTTGCATTATTATGGCCCAGTTTTCCTTTAATCCTTGGAACAATATCACGAAGCAGGTACTATAATTGTACCCATTTTACGAACTGAGGATACTGAAGTCTGGGCACTTTAAAGACCTTGCTAAAGCGCACATAGTCAGCAAATCTTATAGCGTGCACTGAAATTGAGGCCTGCCTGTGGATCTTTGGCTGCTATGCTATCTTAGAGGATTTTAACTTTTACTATTTCTTTGATAATACTCATTTTAATAGTAAATGTTAAGTTCAAGGGAACTCTCTCTCAAATAGGTGTGAAACCAAGATCATCACCCAATCCTGAGTGAGACAGGTCCAATCATAACATCATCATTCCTTTGCTTTATATAACCTAATTACCTAACATTTTTATATTTTTGGTTAATAATCACCCTACAAACCACAGTGGACCACACCCTACAAACCACACCCTACAAACCACTTCCTACTTTTAAAAGCTTCCAGTAAAATTGAAGAAGGATAAAACGTGTGCAGCAGGTCCACATGTCCACACTACCAAGAGAGAGACAGGCAGATCCTGGCTGGGATTGAAGATAATAGGTACTAAAGGTGCGGTAATACAGAGTAGACCTAAATTTCAAAAGGGAAAAAGAAGGACTCTTGATATTTTGCCCTTTTCTTATTAATTATAAGATCTGCAAAAATGTTAAATTAATTTGTGGCTAATAAGATGACAGTTGGCTACATGAATTAAGACTGGTCATCTACTATACACATCGAGCTATCACCTTTTCATTCCTCAGAGGAAGAGGAGGAAATCTTTAAGGATCAAGCTATAAATCGATGGCCCAGAGGCTTAGACCAGCCAGTCTTATTTGGCCTCCATTTAAGAAAAAATTTTAAATGTTTCCTCTATTGAAAAATCAAGAGATCTGGCATAAAAATTTGGTTCTCTCCTTGCTCTTTAAAGAATGGCTGGATGGTGGTGTTGGCAATAGAGGCTGGTGAGCAGCATTAGGAAGGCTGTTGGGTTTACTTACAGTGATCTTGGCTTTAACGGCGGCCAGCTTCTCCTGAGCAGTTGTGAGGTCCAACGTGGCTTTGCTCAATGCTTGGCGCTTTGGCTCCACATCACAGAACACCTCGTAGAACCTCACAATGTTTATGACCCAAGAGCAGAGACCAGCAGCGGCATAAGACTTGGTGGCCACAAACTCTGGATTGAACTCAGGGTCTTGGAGATATGGCCTGATGGCTCTGAGGCAGTTGTCATGAATGTTCTCCTTGTCAAAGTTGACAAGGGAGTCCAGGAAACCATCCACTTTGGCCATGGTGACCTTGGCAGCCTTCCAGCTCCGGTCCTTGGGCACCTTGCCTCCGGGGGCCATGAGCACCATCACTGCAGCGCTGACATTGCTGACAGCTGAAGGCGGAGAACCAAAGGACTTCAGCTCAGTCAGATTGGTCTGAGTAAAGACAAGGATGTCATTAGAGGAAAACGAATGGGCTTCCTTTGTCCTCCACCACTAATGCAGTGAGGCTCTGGAGTAATCAATCTGAAGGGACTGCTTTGAAGCCTGCAACAGCCCACTGAATTTTAAATATCATGACTCATCAGAAGGAAACCAAAGCAATTCCCCAGCAGTTTTAGACGTCCCTGAATGGTTAGCCAAGAGTCAGCTCTGTTCTTTCAGCATCTAGACCGACTTGTGGCCCATTAGAAACACACAATTATTTCACATTCAACTAAAAAGCATAAGGATGCCAACATACTCTGAAATATGAGGCATGCCTTGAATAAAAGATAAGGTTATTATAAATTAATTTCCATCCTGGATTGCAGAGAATAGCCCTGTAACCCAGCTAAATTCTTTTCTTTAATTAAACTGCTTTGTTCCATGAGCTTGTTCTAACTACACTTGACTCTCCTGATAGCAAAGTGACATTTTCTGCCAAGAAAGAATTCAGAAAGAAAGAGAGGCCCAGCCCCCATAGTCAGCCCCTCTGCTAGACGTGGGTTTGTCCTTTGCACTGAATTTCACTTGCTCCAGAAAAATACTGCTGAAAGGGTTGACTTTGGAAATCATGTAACTTTTCCAGGTCTCAGCACCTTCATCTGTAAATTTGAAGGAAGAGAACCAGTAATCTAGAAGTAAAATGGTGTCATAAATGCCTGTGAAGTTGATTTAAGAACTGTTGTGACTGCCAATGAGAAGGCTATTACTTATAAAATATTTCCTTTCAGGGCTAATTTTGTAAGTGGGAGAAATCTTGATTTAAACGATTACATCCTCTTGCCAAATTAATTTGGGGAGCTCTTGAGTCATAAGTGAGGGGGGCTATTTCTAAGCTCTTTTGAAGATAAGATTTGCTCTCTTGACCATTTTCCTATTTGCCTAAGACGAATTTGTTGGGGGTAGGAATGAAGGAAAGTACAGGTGCGAGGTGACCTATTATAATGCTTCTCCAGTGAAAGAGGGCAAAGGGAGAAGATACTTTTGTTTATCCTGCAAAACAAAACAAACAAACCAAAAATCCATACATTTTAAATAGTATATATTAAGCATGTACGAGGTAAGTGATTAAGAAAATAGAAAAATGTATAAAGATGAAAATGAATTCCATAACCTAGATATATCACTATTAATATTTGAATATAATTCCTTCTAATTATTTTTAATATTCATATATATCTATAAATTAATCATGACTCTTGGTTTTGGGTGCCAGAAAAGCCCGCTTAAGTACAAAGGACAGCTGCCCCTGTGCCAGCACTCTTCCTTACTCTGCTCTATGTTTTTCTTTTTCCCAAAGTCTTGGGGATTGAGTCATGTCCCCCATAAAGACGTGCTCAAGTCTTAATCTGGGTTCTTGTGGATGTGAACCTGTTTGCAAAGAGGACCTTTGAAGATGTTATTATTATTAAGATGTGGGCTTAGTGTGGTTAGAATTTTTAAAGATCCTATTTAGATGAGGCCAAATTGAATCAGGGTGGCTCTTGGTGCGTATGACAGGAGGTCTTATGAGCAGAGGAAATTTGATGCAGTCAGTCAGTAGAAGCCAAAAGTCAGCTGAAAGCAGAAGGGCAGACACAAAGAGAGAGGGGTTATCCTGTGATGGAGGATTGCTGGAATGCTACAGAACCAGGAGAAAGCTAGCCCTGCCACTACCGTTAACACTGAACTTCTAGCCTCTGAAATCATGAGATGACAAATTCCTTCTGTTTAAGCCACCCATGGTATTTGTTATAGCAGCCTTGGCAAACTAAGACCCAGAGCACCTACCATGTTCTAATACACTGTATAGATGATCTATTTATTGTGTTTGTTATCTTTCACTCCTTGTGTCTGCTAGAAGCTTATAAGCTTCACGGGGGCTGGGATCTTTGCTCTTGGATGTTTCACATGTACCAGGGAAGACCCTGGTGCACAGCAGGCTGTCAGTAAATATTTGTCAAGTGAATACAAGAACATGGCATTTCAGTTGAGGCTAAATGATGGGGAAGAGGTAACTCTACAGTGATCTGCAAGGGGACTATAGTTGGCACATGAGTCAGCATGTGCAAAGCCCAGAGCAGGAATGAGCTTGGCCATTATGTAGAGTGTAATGGTAGGTCAGGACAGTGGTAGAGAGGAGAGCTGAGATGCTCAGGGCCAGATTATGAGGGGCTCCAGAGGCCAAAATGAGAGGTTTGGATTTTATTCTAATTTTAGTGGGGAGCCACTCGAGGCTTTCTGGTAGGAAGTGAAATGACCCAATATTTGCTTTGAGAGCTTGAGGCCATGCGAGCAACTATGGCCAGGCAGGCATTTAAGGGGGAGGAAAAGCAAGGGAGTCTGCTGCCATGATCTAGGCAGGGAGGAGATTGAGGGTGGCTTTCTTGCAAGGGAAATGGTGAGGAGTGATTGCATTTGGGGCATAGTTTGTAGAGAGTGCAGGGTGGTGGCAGGGACTGGGTGGCTGCATTTCCATCCCTCAGCCTGAAGTGACCAGGGGAAGGGGTGCTCCAAGACATGGAGGGAGAAGCATTGACCTTCAGCTGCGGGCAGGTTGGAGTCAAAGGAGGAAATACCTAGATCTCACTCTCTTTCTCTCTCCCTCCAGTTTCTCGCTGGTGCCCCACTTGGCTAAAGTTAGCTGGAAACTGGAGGGCTAGGGAGGCCCATTGTTACAATCCATGCATATCAGTCTCCCCAGGCATGGGGCAAAAACCCAACATCAAGGGGAAGGTGCAGGTAGAGCAAAAGGAAGATTTCCAGCGTGATTTATAAGAATTTTTTTATGTATTAAAGATATTAATTTTTCTTACATGTTACACATTTCTTGTAAGGTTTTGTTTATGGTATTCTGTGATATATGGAAATTTTAAGTTTTTATTTAGCCACATTTTATGGCTATTTAGCCACAGCCACAAGATTACTAGCCATAATCGTAATCTTTCTTTCAAATGATACTGTCCTTTGTTTTTATGCTTAGAAAGATCTTTCTCATATATTAAAATTTATCTGATCTTTTGATAATTTTTCTATTCCTTTAACAGTTTCACTCTTTCTTATTCTTTACTGCTTTACAGGGTACTATTGTTTCATCCTCTCATAAAAATGCCGATTTATTGCGGAATATTCGGCAAAGACAAAGACAAAAGAAGGATCACCCATAATTTCACTACTTAAAAATAAACATTATTTATATCCTGATGTTTCTCATTTCATTATCTTTCCCATCTCTGCTCATTCATATATATATACATATATTTTCATATACACTCATGCACAGATGAATATATTTATTATTAGGAAAGAGGTGCACACCAGAACACAGAGGCTGGTGATTGTAGGAGGGAAGTTTATTGAGAAGCTCTCTCAGCAGAGAGGATCTGGAGAACAGATGTCAGCTCACCTCTGTGATGGTTGTACAGCATTATAAATACTGTGTTACATGGGGTAAGGAGGGGTTAGTGTAGTTTATGGGCTATTTTATGATTAGTGGGGAATTAGGGTGAGGAAAATTGGCATTTTTGGATAGGTAGTGGGTCTTGGTTACAGGTGAGAGGTTTAAGGGCCAATAAGGAACCGTTAAGTTTCTTTACTATCTTTGGGAGGAACTGGTGGGTTGAGTGCAGGCACATTGGCTATGGTTTGCTCTATCAATCACGTAGGTCATCGATGGGGGTTGTTGTAAAAGGGAGATAAGCCACAACTGGTTAGTCATTGCCAACTTTGTGAGGGGGGATCTCTAACACTTATGAATCACTCTTATACTATTTTTTGTTTGCTCATTTTTTTTTACATTTTTTTATTGTGAAATATGACATATCCACGCACACACACAAAGCAATAAATTTCAAAGCACACAGCAACAATTAGTTGTAGAACAGATTACAGAGTTTGGAATTGGTTAAAATTCCACAATTATAGGTTTTTATTTCTAGCTGCTTCAAAACACTGGAAACTAAAACGAAATATCAGTATATTGATTCAGTAGTCATACTTATTTGTTATGTCCTATCATTCTCTGTTATAGCTCCCAATCTATAGAGGTCTTTGGGCTATGCCCATTCTAACTTTCTCATGTTGAAAAGGGGTATCCACTATATAGGATACAGGGATGGAATTAGTGGATGTTCTTGGAGAGGCTGGCCCTCTGGGTTTCAGGCCGTACATGACCAAGGGACTATCTGGAGGTCATGGGTTTCTGGAAAGTAAACTTTGTGTATGGAACTTCTGTTCAGTCTCAGAGCCTTAGGTGTTCTTTAAGTTTAACAGGAATGATGTTAATTGGGGCTTGGCAAACCAATGCAATTAGCAATATCTAGCTAAAGCTTGCTTAAGAGTAGCCTCCAGAACAACCTCTTGAGTCTATTTAAATTCTCTCAGTCACTGATTCCTTATTTTATTACATTTCTTTTTCCCCTTTTGGTATGGAAGGTGTTGTCAATTCCATGGTGCCAGGCTCATCCCTGGGAATCATGATTCACGCTGTCAGGGAGACTTTCACCCCTGAATATCACATCCCACACAGGGTGGAGGATTATGATTTTCCTTGAATAGTTGGGCTTAGAGAGAGAGAGAAGTCATATCTGAGCAACAAAAGAGGTTTTCTGGAAATAAGTCTTAGGCATAATCAGCAGTAGGTTTAGCTTTGCTGCTACAGAAATAAATTTCATAAGGAAAATCTCAAAATCAAGGGTTTGACCTATTTACTTGGGAGTCTCTAATGTTTGAGAAAGTATCAGGGATTTCCCAGGTGGGAAAGTTTAATGGTTCCATACTTTCATTCTAGTCCCTCAAGTGACTCTACCAATACTTTTTTTTAATTATCAGCACACAATAGTCAGGGGGTATCTGGGTATTACATTAAGCTATACAGAATTACGAGGCCTCATTCCCGTCTGGGCTCCATATGTTTGGGTTGTTTAAATACGTTATCCAGACAGGCTGATTTGGATTGCGTGTTACAGAAAATTTAGGTTCTAGGCACAGTAAGCCTCTCCACCTTTGGTCTAGTTTAGTAGGTGAAGTTTCAGGACACATACAATTTCATCCTTTGTCCTGTGTTCTGATTTACCTTAGACTCCCAGATGGGCTTTGTTTTTATCTCTGATTGCAGACTGAGCTCTTTTTTTGGCTACTTTTACAGTTGTTGAATGCAGTAATGCTGACTTTCTGAGCTGCAGAACTCTGCTCTGAGTCTTAGGCATTACAGAGGTGCAGAGTTCCAGGGAAATACTAGCTTATATTCATATAGCACAGCATTTCAGAATTCTAGAAATACACTTACAACTCCAGACTAAGCTTACACTATTTTTGAATCTATGTTTTCTCTGAAAAATATATCTTAAACTTTTTTCACATAATTATTTTTGTAAAATATAATTTTAAATAAAAGGTGCATCATTTTTCTTTGGATGTACCATAAATTATTTAGCTAACTCCATATTCTTGGACACCAAGGTTATTAAACCCTTAATAGTAGATTAAAGATAGGAATTTTTAATTACATTGCACCAAATAAACAATACATCCAATTGGGACTTCTATTAGACTGCTACTATAAACTAATTTGAGGTTTCTCTCTCAACTGGAAAGGCATGTGGTGAACATGGTAATGTTTGTTAGCTTCCTCTCTAGGCCTCTTGCTTCATGAAGCTCTCCCAGGGGCATTCTCCTTCATCTCCAAAGGTTGCTGGCTGGCAGACTCTCTGCTTCTCATGGCTATGTCGTTCTTGTAATTTTGGAGGTTCTCTCAGATTTCAAGCCTTTTCCAAAATGCTTCCTCTTTTAAAGGAGTCCAGTAAAATAATCAAGACCCACCTGGAATGGGTGGAGTCACCTCTCCATCTAAGCATCTAGGTTATTAAATCCTTAATAGTGGATTAAATATAGGAATTTTTAATTACTTTTTTATGTAATTATCTTTATCATAGTGAATATTCCCAGATTTGGTATGTATATTTGTTTATTTGCATCTGATTTTATAGTCCTCAATAAAGATGTATAGTTTTCTTATTTCAATAAAATTCTTCATGCTTATTTGTACCTTATGTTTTGTAGCTATTCAGAATATATAGTTGCTAACTGGCTGTTGGTGATATTAGGAAAGCTATTAAATTTTGTAATTTATTTTATAATGGGCTTTAATCTTTCTCTTATAATATTTTTGTAAAATCCATGAATGTTTTTCTAGTTCACAGTATTCATACAATGACTATTTTTCATTTATTAGTTCATTGACTAGAAGTTTTAGGATAAAATTTTCATAATAGCCATGAAGCAGTTATTACTGTATTTTTACCATGTTAATGTGAATGCCTCTGGAGAATCTACCATTAGATAGGATGTTTTGCTCTAGGTTGTGATCGATTGCTATCTGTTAGAAAAATATCCAAACAGCCTTTTATTCCTATTTCACTACAGTTTCAATGAGGAACAGATATTAAACTGTTAAATGCCATTTTATAAGTGCCAAGATAACTACAGAGCCTTTCTCCTTTGATCTATGGCTGGAAGTAGTTATATTAATAGCCTTATATCAGAACAAAACTTACCAATTGGGTTGCATATTGTTGTTTGAATAAACTGCTGGATTTAATTTGCTAGTATTTTATATAGATATATTATACCTCTGTTTATATATTAGATTAATCTGAGGTTTTATTTTCTTATGCTAGCTCTATAACATTTAGTATCATGTTTGTAACTGAGAAGTTAGGACTTAACTGATGATTATGCTTACTAATAATTGTATAGATATTCCGTTTTACTTCCTGGTATATTAGAATAGACAGAGGGAAATGCCTAAAGTCTTTGAACTGTAATCTAGCTGCCCTGATCTCTGATAATGATTGTGTATAGCTTTTATCTTGTACCCTTTTGATCATAAAAACCTTGTGATTGAACTTTACTTGTACCCATTTTATCTAGTTTTTTGACTTTAAAGTCTTATGATCACTAAAGACAGCCCCAAATGTTTATTAATTAAGGGCCTTGGGTCAGCCCAGAACTAACCTACCCCAAGTTCAAAGTTATCTTGATAATTAAAACTGGATTTAACCAAAATTTGCTCACCTGATGTGTGCAATAGCTTAGATTTTACCTATAAATGACTGTTTTAGCTTGTTAAAGCTGCTGGAATGCAGTATACCAGAAATAGGTTGGCTTTTATAAAAGGGATTTATTAGGTTATAAGTTTACAGTTCTAAGGCCATAAAAATGTCCGAATTAAGGCATCTAGAGAAAGATACCTTGAGTCAAGACAGGCTAATAATATCTGGAACACCTCTGTCAGCTGGGAAGTTCCATGGCTGGCATCTACTGGTCCTTTGGTTTCTGGTTTCAAACAACTTCCCTGTGGCATTTTCTTTGTTCATCTCCAAATGTCTCTGTCTGTGTCAGTGCTAAGCTTTTTCCAAAATTATTCCCTCTTAAAGGATTCTAGTAAGTGACCCACCTTGAGTGGGTGGAGACTCATCTTCGTGGAAAGAACCTAACAAAAGGTCTCACCCAGAACTGGGTAGGTACGATCTCCATGGAAACAACTTAATCAAAAAGATCCTACCCATAATTGGGTAGGTCACATCTCCACGGAAACAACTTAATTAAAAGGTCCCACCCTAAACAATAGTTCTGCCTCCACAAGATTGGACTAGGAAAAGAACATGGCTTTTCTGGGTACATAACAGTCTCAATCCAGCACACGTGACCTATACCTCAATACAACACAAAAAATCATGCTGATCATCATATTAAAACTGCCATTTTCCTACATATATTCTGTGACTATGTATGGAATCAATCTGTTCATGTTTAATAATGAAATCTCTACTGATTACATCATTTGGAGCCATTGTGCTCATTATCCTAAATCCTGCCCATCTTCTGATACTATAAAACTATCTGAATTATTGCAGTTCAGGGAGACAGAGTTTTGGGCTAATAGGAAATCTGAACTCCTGCTTCACACCTACCAATAAACTCTTTTTTCTCTTAAATTCTGATGCCTCAGGCATCGGTCATTTGAGCACATTGGGCAGAGAATCCATCACCTTTGTCTGGTATCAAGCTTATCACTTAATGAAGGCCCTGGAGAAAAGAGTCCGGTCTAACTCTGTTGCCAGAAAACCCCCCAGATTATTTGATTATAAAATCTGCTTTTTATATTCCTTGTTAAAATTTAGATAAAAGGCGAATATAGACTGGGAGAAAATATTTACAACACATATACCAAAGGATTAATAGTAAAAATTACTAATGAAGTACTGTGAATTAGTAAGAAAAAGGAAAACTATCTTTGAAGGAAATAGGCAAAGCTGAACAGCTAATGGACAGAAGAAGAAATATAAATATTTGAAAAGATTTGAAATCTCTCTAGTTATTAAGGCACTTAAATTGAAATGAAAATGAGAATTTTTTGCTTATTTTATGGAGAAAAATTAAAATGACTGGAAATATCTATGATGGGCAAGGGTTTGGGAAAAGTAATACTCTTATAACTATAGATAGATTAGTCACTTTGGATATAAATTTGGCAGTGTCTATAAAAAAGAAGAGTATAGAGTTTCTACGAGTTTCCTATTGCTGTGAGAACTTGGCATAAATGTAATGGCATAAAACAACATGAATTTATTATCTTGCAGTTCTGGAGGTCAGAAGTCCTGAAATCAAAGTGCTAGCAGGGCAGGCTCCTTCTGCAAGATCTGGGGGAGAGTCTATTCCTTGCTCTTTCCAGCGTCTAGAGGCTGCCTCACTGCTTGGCTTGTGGCCCTGCATTACATTGCCGTTTCTCCCTCTGCCTCCATCATCACATTGCCTTCTTCTTTTATCTTTTTGTCTCCCTCTTGTAAGGACTCTTGTAATTACACTTAAGGCCCACCTGGATAATTCAAGATAATCTCCCTCTCTCAAAATTCTTATCTTAATCTCATCTGCAAAGTCATTTTCCCCACATGAGGTGAAATTTACAAGTTCCAGGGGTTAGGATGTGGATATTTTTTGAGTATCATTATTCGGCCAAGCACCCTGTTCTACCAAATAATTGTATTTCTTATGTGACCCAGAGAAATACTTGCATTTATGCAATAAGATAAGGATATTTGTATTATAAAAAGGAAATAAACTAAATGTCCATAATTGATGGAAAGCTAATTAAATACAGTACATTTATAATATGGAATACTACAAAATATTAAATAAATAAGGTTTAGTTATATTTAATAATATGATTTTGGTACCTAAGGGAAAATAAGTTGGTATTATCCACTTATATTTAAAATGTGATGTAAATGTCCATTTAGATAAAGGTAAATGAATAGAGAAGCTGCTGGAATAGATACACACCAATTATTAACAGGAATTATCTCCTGGGAGAGGATGGAGCTGGGGTGGAAAATGAGGTGACTTCATATTTTGCCCTATATATTCTATATATTTGGATTATTATTATTATTTTTTTAAATAAGCTTTTTAAAAAAAAACTTTTAAGTAAATTGTGTAATATAGAACACTGAAAAGCACAAGAAGCAAAGGACACAAAAGTCATCCAGAATCACAGTTTACAGTTTGACCTATCCTTATAAGTCCTTTATGTGTATACGCACAACTGAGCATACATTTTTATGTGGTTGAGACCACATAGAATGTATCATGCATTTTCATGAAGATTCATGTTTGGATAATTTTTTAACAATGAATATGCCATCATATATTATTCTACAATAAAAAATAATTCCACTATAAAAAATTCATGGAATATAAATAAAGCATTCCAAGTGACTTTGTACAGGAAAAAAAAAAGGCCAGGATATTGCAAGAGAAACCATTCCTCAACTAAAGCAGGAAAAGTTATACCCGATCTATTTCATTTGGCTATAAAAGGAAAATAAAACTACCAAAATGGAGACTTAAACTGAGCAGAAACTTGCCATCAAACCCTGATTTACAAGTATCCTTTATGTTTAATTAAGGGTTTATAGTTAGCTTTGAAAATAGTGAGAGAACAGGGAAGTACTCCTTAAATACCAGAGTCCTGTGACTGCAGAGTGGTTTGAGGGTTGTCCAGGAGTTGTTGGTTCATGCAGCAATATTTATCCTTCCTGTACCCAATGCACTCTGATCCAGTCTATTCTATCCACCCGCCCACCAAAAAAATGTGCTGTTTGAGGCCCATCAATGGGCTGCAACCCAAAGATGGCAAACACTGGTCTACAAGATAAATTCAACTTCTTAATGATGCTCACAGACTTGTAGTGATTTTTTTCCAAATCACTTTTCCAGCCTCATCACCACCTCAGGTCCTGAGGCACTCAATTCTGCACCCACAGCTCCAATACTCCATGTTCTTTTATGCATGCATGACCTTGCAAACCCTGCTCCTTCCTGAACGCCCTTTTCCACCTGCTCTCTGTCTAATAAAATATTCATTCTTAAGGTTCCTGCTTCATGGGCTTTCTCTTCTCTATGACCTACCTGGCCAGGCAATTATCCATACTAATTGCAAAATTTTTATTTTTATTTCTATCAGTGTAATGCATATACACATTTAAAAAAGTTCAATAGAGCTATAAAGCTTAGAGGAAAACACAGACCCACTCCATCTCCAACTCCATCTCCCCAGAAGCCACTTCTTACAACTTTATCCATCATTACCTCTGGGATTTCACTCCTTATAAAAGTATGTTGTTGTTTTTAAAGATATTATCAAGTGACTTCTTACTGTACCGTGTGAACATATATTTTATTTCCTTCCTTTTGCTCCCAATGGCCCCCACATAAGTTATGAAAAATTTTCTACATATACATGTATTATTTACATGATTATGATGGTGAATATTGTTCATCTTGGAGTATAGTTTCTTTCTTGTATACCTTAATTTCTTTTTTCTGAAGATAATACCTTTATTATTTGTTTCCTGATAAGGTGCCTTTTGGGCAGACACCTGAAAGAAGAGGAGGGAACCACAGAAATGCCTAGGGAAAGACTGTTCCAGGCAGAGGTAATTGCTAGTTCAAAGGCCCTGGGAAGGAATGCAGTTGGAGTGTGGGAAGCATAGCAGGAAGATCAGTGTGGGTGGAGCGGAATGACAAGAGTGAAAATGATAACTCATGGTGAAAGGAGTGGCACAGGCAACAGCCCCTTCCCCCCACCCTCCTGCCCCCCAGGGCCTTATAGGTAATAGTATTGGCTTTGGATTTTATTCTGAATGCAACAGGAGGCCATGCCAGTTTGAATCTGTTCGGTACCCCAGAAAAGCCATGTCCTTTAATCCTCATTCAGTGTTGCTGGGTGGAATCTTTTTTATTGTTTCTATGGAGTATATGACCCATCCAGTTGTGGGTGGTAACTTTTGATCAGATGGGTTTGATGGAGATGTGTCTCTATTCAAGGTGGAGTTGCTTACTGGAGCCCTTTAAGAGGGAATCATTTTGGAAAAGTCTTCTATGTAGCCATAGACTTTCAGAGACGAAAAAGGAAAATGCCCTCAGGGGAGCTTCAGGAAACAAGAAGCTTAGAGAGAAACTTAGCAGATGTCATCATAATCACCATGATTGCCATGTGCCTTTCTAGTTGAGAAAGAAACCCTGAGCTTCATCAGCTTTCTTGAACCAAGGTATCTTTCCCTGGATGCTCTAGATTGGACACTGCAGTAAAGCCTTGCTTTAATTTGGACATTTTCACAGCCTTAGAATATGTAAAGTTGCAACTTAATAAATTCCCCTTTTAAAAAGCTGTTCTGTTTCTGGTTTATCACATTCCGGTAGCTTGCAAACTAGAACAGAAGCCAACAGAAGATTCTGAATGGAGGGATGGCATGATCTAACTTCGGCTTTAAGAAGATAACTCAGACTGCTATGACAGGCAAAGATTGTATTGCAGCAAAGGTGGAAGCAGAGACCAATGAAGAGGCTATTTATTTTAGTAGTCTAGGGAAGGAAAAAGGGTAACTTGGACCTGGGTGGCAGCAGTAGAGCTGACATGAAGCAGTTGACTTCTGGATGTATTTTGAAGGTAGAATTCATAGGATTTGCTAATGGTTGGGTGGAAGTGTGTGATAAAGAGTCCATTAATTCCTATTTCCCCCTTGTTCTTTAACATGGAAAAGAACTTGAGGTATCAAGAACTCCAAGTTATACAGCTAGTTAGAGGAAAACACCTATTGTGTCACCTGGTACATAACAGGCATTCATTAAAAATTAGCTTCACTTCCTCTGTGGCAGAGGTATCCAGACTTCAAACCCAGTGCTATTTTCTTAACCCTATCCCATCACTTTCTTAATTTATACTACTATGTGTTTATTTTTACCAGTCAATCCATCAACCAACTAAACAATCAACAAATTAACCAGAAGAATTCATGGGTTGCTCACTCTCTTTTCAGTTCTGTGGAAACAGAAGTGATAATGCTAGCTATAACAACATCAATAGAAACAACAAACACTTATTGACTACCCTCTGATACCTACTTTTCATGCATTATCTCATTTCATCTTTATAACCACCTTTTCAGGGATATATTATAATTATCCCTATTTTACAGATTAGAAAACAGACTTGGAGAAGATAAAAACATTCTCAGAGCTTATTCTAGTTTGCTAGCTGACAGAATGCAATATACAAGAATCAGAACAACTTTTAAAAAACAACTTTTAATCAGAACAACTTTTAAAAAAACAACTTCTAAAAAAAATTTTAAAGCAAATTTAATAATTTGCAAGTTGACATTTCTAAGGGCATGAAAATGTCCCAATTAAAGCAAGTCTATAAAAATGTCCAAATTAAGGCACCAACAAGAGGTTACCTTCACTCAAGAAAGGCTGATGAAGTTCAAGGTTTCTCTCAATTGGAAAGGCATGTGGTGAACATGGCGATGTTTGCTTGCTTCCTCTCCAGGCCTCTTGTTTCATGAAGCCCTCCCAGGGGCATTCTCCTTCTTCATCTCCAAAGGTCACTGGCTGGTGGACTCTCTGCTTCTTATGGCTATGTCGTGCTTGTCATTTTGAAGGTTCTCTCAGATCTCAAGTCTTTTCCAAAATGCTTCCTCTTTTAATGGATTCCAGTAAAATAATCAAGACCCACCTGGAATGGGTGGAGTCACCTCTCCATCTAAGCAAATTTAATACCCACATTTGATTGAGTCGCATCTCTGTGGAAATAACCTAATCAAGTTTCCAACCTATAGTACTGGATAGGGATTAGAAGAAATGGCTGCCTTTACAAAATGGGATTAGGTTTAAAACATGGCACAGAGCTATACAGGTAGTAAATAAAACAGCCAATATTTCAACACAGGTCATTTTAGAAAATACAATCTTTGTTTCAAAGATTTTATGGGATATTAGTCTTCTTTTTAAGAAATGATTGGTGAACAAGGCATGAGGTTGTTTAAATCAAAGGGTCACATCTTTTGTGCTCTGGAAGTCAGAGAAGGGAGAAATTGATCTGGAATATGTTTGTTTTTTAAAATATGGGTAGGATTTAGATGGCGTGAATGAAAGGAGCGGAAATTCTAGAAAATGGGAGGAAGCGCTGTCTAATCAAAAGCCTAGAGATTGCATTAGATGCTGGAAGGAGGAGGCAGTGAGAAGCCAACCCTGCATATATCAAAGATTTGGGTTGAGAAGTTGTGGCATGATTTGGCCATGACCATGTTTACCCAACAAGATGGTAAGTTCTTAGTAGAGAAATCTCGCATTTTCTAGTGAGGTAGGGTAGAGGTCCATTTAAGACCTTTACAGCCTCTAGGCATCCTTAGATTTGAAGATCTCCGACACCTCATTTCATATAAAATACTAAAATGCACTTACATGTAGCATTAAATATAATTTAGATATGCAACATGTGCCAGGATTTTATGATGTAACTAGTTTAGTCTCAGTTTTGCTGAGGCTCCAAGCCAATCGATGCTACCTTAGAAGGTGAGGAGTGGACGGCTATGCAGAACTAGTAAAAGATTTCAGGAGACCAGTTTTTCACTCTTAAGCCCTTCACCTGCATTGCATGTACAAAAAAATCAGGTAGTTGAAATTTAAAAGAGAATTTTTGGTGAGAATTGTTGATGTGCTTTAAGTCTCACCCATCCTGCCTTTGAGGGAGGATGTAGCACTGCTACACCTTGCCAGCAAGTCTAGAGAAAGGGGTTTTAAGGAGACCATTCAAACAGCTTAATATGTTTCCCTTCCAGTTTGAAGGATACACTGGACTGAGGTCCAGCTTAGACCCCAGAAATCTAGAGGGTGCCTGACTAGCTGCATAGGACCCTGACAGTGGGGTCAAACAAAGTTAACTGCATTGGATGACCAGCTCTCTCAGACCCTGTTAGAGAAAGGAGGCACAGATGTCTCCTTTGGCTCAGAGGTGAGCCATTGCATGGGAGAGTTGACATAGGGTAGCCGTTGACCTTGCCCAGGAGGTCCATTTGTAGGGAGCAAGGTGACTAGCCAGATTCTCAGGAGAAGGAGGAAGCAACCTAGAGGGGAGAGATCCCAATGATTGGTGGTGGGTCTTCAAAGAACTTAAGAGAGCACACAACAGAGAAAAGGTAGCCTTTATAAAGAACCTCTTTGCTTTCAATTAGTCAATAAGACCCACAGACCTTTATAAATATCAGACCAAATAAGATTTAAACTTTGTTGCACATCACTTTTAATGAGGGACAGTTAGTGTTATCTGAAATCAACTGACTAGCTGTCACCAAACTAGGTGATACTTAGAAATTAGCAGTAGGGACTGGATGAAATTTTGAAAGATACTTAAGGTAGGAAACAAAATGCACCCATTGCTGAACAATTCAATTCCACTTTAAAAAATGTTCAACTAACTTAATTTTTGTAGCTTAACTGCATTAACCACTAACGGATTCCAATGTGTTTCTCAAAATAATCTTGCAAAGTTGCCTCAAGAATTAACAACAAAAAACAAAACCAAAACCTTAGTTGTACATGGGTAAATCTTTTCAGTCTAAACGCTTCATGAAGATGAGTAGAGTTACATTTCTACTGTGCCATCAGTGTAAACATACTATATTTGTGGGACCACTGCATTTGTGGGACCAAACACATACATCACGGCACCTCACCAAAAAGGTATTATCTTATTTCCTTGAACATAGTTTTATAGCATGTACCTCTTTTCCAAATGAAGGGCAATGAAAAAATAAGGGTCAACTTTTAAATCCCTCCCAGATGTCAACTCCTGATGACATAAACCTGCCTCTCCCTTTTTTCTCCTTCCTCCCTTTGCCCATAAACCATGGTTACCCAACTGGGAAACAAGGTTAATCATGAAATATGAGAAAAGAAAGAAGAAATTAATTGTGTTCTCCCCTACTAAAATAAATCTAAAGGGAACCAAAGTAAAATTGTCTCATGTAATATATCTCAAGGGTCATGCTTATTCCAAGTGAGCTGAATTTAGTTCATGCACCATTACATTACCAATTAATTGTATTCCCAATTAGTTACATGTACACTAATTTTGATTTTATAGATTTTGCACAGCTAGGCGCCAATGTTTTAGTTTCAGCTGGCAAACATTTTTATAGAAACTGTGGTAGTTTGAAGCTGTACATACCCCAGAAAAACATGTCCTTAAACTTAGTACATTCCTGTGGGTGTGTGAGTAGCACCTTTTGATGAGATTACTTCAGTTAAGGCATAGCCTACTTCAATCAGGAAGGGCCTTCATCCTATTTATGCCAGTTTGAAACTGTTGTGTGCCCCAGAAAAGCCATGTTCTTCAATCCTCGTTCAATATTTTTTAGGTGGGATCTTTTTTATTAAGTTGTTTCTATGTGACCCACTTAATTGTAGGTGGGAACTTTTGATTAGGTGGTTTCCATGGAGATCTGTCTCCACCCATTCAAGGCAGGGTTGCTTACTGGAGTCCTTTCAGAGGGAACCATTTTGGGAAAAGCTTCAAAACTGATACAGAGCTGTTTGGAGATGCAGAAAGAAAATGCACCCCTGGGGAGGCTGTCTAAAATGAGAAGCTGGGAGAGAAAGCTAGCAGACATCACCATATGCTTTCCCAGCTGACAGAGAAACCCTGAAGATCATAGGCCCTTTCTTAGGTTAAGGTATCTTTTTCTGGATGCCTTAGTTTGGACATTTTTATGGCCTTAGAATTGTAAACTTGTAACTTAATAAATTTCCTTTATAAAAGTCAACCCATTTCTGGTATATTACATTTCTCCCAGAATTTGAAATTAAAACACTAAAATATGACATTCAGACACAGGGAGAGAAAGCTATAGTAAGCAAGAAGCTGAAAATCAACAGAACCTGGAAGAGATGGGGGAGGCCAGGAGATGGCACCATGTACCTTGCCATGTGTCCAATAAGGACCAAGGATCACCTCAGCCTTCTCCAGAACACCATAGTCTTCAGAAGAAAGCGTCACCTTGATGATACCTCGTTTTGGACTTTTTCCCAGCTTTAAATCATGAGCGAATAAATTCCCATTTTAATCTACCCATTTCATGGTATTTTCTTGAGCAGCCTAGGAAATTAAAATAGGACCTGTGCTGACTGATAATGTTGTATACCCCAGAAAATCCATATCCTTTAATCATGATTCAGTATTTTAGGGTGGAAACCTTTGATTTTGTTTCCATGGAGACTGACCCACTCAATTGTGGGTGTGACATTTCAGTTAGATGGAGATGTGACTCTGCCCATACAAGGTAGATCTTGATTAGTTTACAGAAGCCCTTAAAAAGAAGAGATACTTTGGAGAAAACACAGCTGCTTTAGAGCTGACAGAAACACAGATATTTGAAGATGCTTGGAGTGCCAACAGAGACAGCAGATGCTTAGACATGGATGTTTGGAGATACAGAGCCCAGCAGACATCACCATGTGCCTTTCCATGAGATGCTAAGCAAGCCAGAATCCCAAAGGAGCCCATAGATACTTAGAGAGGAAACCAATGGCATCAGAAGCTGGAAGCAATGGAACTGGGAACAAGGATCAGCAGATGCCAGCTATGCCTTCCCATGTGACAGACATTGGCCTTCCTTGAATTAGGGTATTTTTATCTGGATACCTTAATTTGGACACTTTTATGGCCTTAGAACTGTAAACTTGTAACTAAATAAATCCTTTTTATAAAAGTGGTTCAATATCTGGTATATTACATTCTAGTAGCATTAACAAACTAAAAAAGGACCTTAGAAAGCTCATGTGTCCTATAGTACCTAATGGGTAAACTGATCTGGGATAGAATAGACCCCTGGGCTTACACTCTGAAAACAAGAGTTCAAGTCCCAAATCTAATATTTAGGTTTTGACACTGGGAAGGTACTTCCCTGTTCTCTAGACCTTGGTTTTCTCATCTGTGAAGTAAGGAAGTTGGTCCAGTGGTCTCTCATATCCTGAATGGTTCTAAGACTCCAATCCTTGGGATTTCACTGTTACCTCATGAAGCATGGCATGTAGTCAGTTTAAATAAATGAATGTTTTTCTTAATGAATAGACCAGTGATACCTGGAATCCACTCCAAGCTTTACCAGCTCTGTCTTTGTATCTCTTGGGAACACAGAACTGTAGTGTTCCCAGTGAGTCACAGAAGGAGACTCATCCTTCTCTGAGGGCCAACCTGGGTCCCACACTATCTTCATACCTTGTTGAGGGTATTGAGAGCTGCCTGGGCTGCTGTCAGTGCTGGCTCTGCTTTGGCCAGATCTTCCTCACAGTCCTTCTGCTTCTGCTTAACCTCTAGCATGATGAGGGCCACCTTCCGCTCCTCCTCGTCTGCAATGGCTTTCTCTTTGCTTACTTTATCAGTCTCCACGCCCACCACTTGAATGAGCTTGTCTGCATCTTCATTTTTCTGCTTCAACTCCACTTCCTGAGTAGCCAGCTTGGCTTTCAGATCATCCACCTGCATCAGAGGAGCAAAGGGGCTTATATAAGAGGAGTGACCAGGGGGCTTGGGGCAGGGCACTGGAGATCCAAGTCTGCATAGCAGAGGTGCAAAGCTCAGTTGGACCAACATCTGGGAAAGGAAAGGAATGTAAGACTCTCCCTTCCCTTTATAGTAAGTATGGTGGAAGATTCTAAACAGCCTATGTCCTGATCATTCTCCTTGATGTCCAAGTGATTTAGGTTGCTTATCTCTGGCATTAGTGCCTATGTCTTATAAAACCTCAAATCCACATCAGTGTCTAGCATATTACTTTGCACAGAGTAGGTCCTTAATAAAAATCAGTCGCTGGTTAATTGAATTGTTCAATGTGGTGTGTGCCTAAGGATTCAGCAAGAGATTAGAAGTGAGTGTGCATCCCTAAACAAACAGATGGCCAGGTTGAAATGGGACAGCAAGAATCCCAATTGTCCAGGCCAGCTGGGTTCCCAAGTGGTATGTACTCTGGAGGTAGGAATGAAGTAATGGAAATATTGGCACCTGGGAAACCATCTGTTTCTTTGATCAGCTGGAGAGAGAGGAAAGGTTTTCTGGCTACATTTAGGTTGGTACAGTGCAGTGGTTCTTAGAGTGTGATCTATGGACCAGCTCATTAGAAATGTAAATTACCATGCTCACCCTTAAATCAACTGAATCAGAAATTCTGGGGCTGGGGCTGGCCATCTATGTTCTGATGCCTGCCTAGGTGTGAAATTCAATGGGCAAAGCATTATGGCCCTTTCAGATGCAAAGGACAGTCTCAGATCAATTTATTTCTAGAAAATAAAAAGGCCATTTGTATTTGCAGTATGGCCCGTAAACTTTACATTCCAGAATGACCTCTTGCCTCTCATTTTTCTATAGTCTATTTCATGCAACAACTGAAGATTACTTCAGAGTTCCTGGAACACGTCAAACAGATTCAAGTGCTTTATGATGCAAAATGCATAAAGAGAAAAATAAAACTGAGGCTTCAACACTGCTGATAATTCTCTTTTCAAGGCAGATCAAAAGGAAAGAAAAGGAAAGGGGGAAAAAAGAATGCTGTTTAATTTTATTTATTCATAGAAACTGGAAACTTTGCATTAACCTCAAATGGAGGCCTGCTCCCTAGAACTCATCTTATATTCAAATGTTGGAAGGTTAATCCATTTCCATCTCCCGTTGTTCAGCTGCACAGAGTTATTTCTATAAGGACAAAGATGCTATTGTAAATCAAAATGATTGAGGTGCATAATCACTCCAGTCAGCAAACACACCAGTAACTTTTTGTTCCTTTTTAAATCTTGGGAGATTTGAGAAAATTGAAATGCTTCTTTAGTTTTTTTTTTCCTCTTGCTGTTTTGTTTTGTTGATTGCAGATATGGCTTATGACCTTAGGCTCAAGGTAAATAATCATTGGCACTTTGAATAAGAGCTTTATAGCTCTTAAACTGGGACACAGCGTGACCTGAGGGTCCCGCCAGTCAGAATCCTGCTCCTCCACACAAAGCTACCAAGAAGGCAAAGTTCTTCTGCAATGGAACAGGAAATTGAAACAGGTTACTTTAAACCCGTTTCTTCTCCTTTTCCTTTAATCAAAGCATTAGAGCTACACTTTGGTTCTCCTTTATTTAGACGCATCCAAACCTGGATAGGAAGATAAAGAGGGAGAATGCGGCAAACTTTAAAGAGACATTTCTTTCGGTCCTGCCAGCTCCATGAATATTGACCATGTGTGGTAAATAAGGGGTGCCCTGAGTAGGGTAACAACAGGGTGCAGGTGGGAGACTCTCCTTCTTCACCAGAGACTCGGTAACAAAAACATTATCATTACTACTTCTAATACAACTGTTTCCAAACAAATTTGGATTCTGTTTGAGTTAGAGCCGAGAGGTTCATTTATCCTTCTCCCACCAGATTATGGGCATGGAAAACTGTGTCATACTTGGCTCATAGGATACTGAGGTAATATAATTCAAGTCAACACCCTTATACCAAGATCATGAAGGTAAGTTTCAGGGCTTTTCTACCAAAGCAAGAATTCCAAATGAAGGATTTATACTTGAGTTAGAAATTCCACATATGACTTTTACAAGAAATATCATCATTATAACCATCAAGAAATGTTTATTGAACATACACCTTGCACACAGTATTGTCAAAAGCCATCCTGTACTCACTCCAAGCCTGCAGGTAATTTTGGAACTTGTTCATTTGTTTTTGTGCCTATTCATCTATCATCTACCTACCATTCATTCATCCACCTAGTATATGCCAGTCCCTGGAGCTAAAAGATAAATAAATCTTGGTCTCTGCCCATGAATGACTAATAACAGTATAGTATGATATATGCAAGAGAAGAAACATCATTCAAGAATGGAACCACAGAGCAGGGAATGTACAATTGCTCAGAGCTTAGGAAGGGCTTCTAGAGGAGGGGAGAGAAAATTGTTTAAGTCTTGACCATGATAAACTGACAAGGTTGGGACACCTGTAAAGACACAGAGGTATGAAATAGACATGGAATTCTGGGGAAACTATAAATAGGAAGTGCTGTTGGACTTCAGGATATAATGTAGTAGAATGAAGGAAGAAAAGGCTGGAGTAATAAGTGGGGGTAGAACTTAAAGGTTTCTATAAGAGGTCATGGGATCTGAACTGTAAAATCTAAATCATTAAGGTTATTACCAAAAGAGAATAATCAGACTTGTGGGTTGATGACTCTAGGATCAGGATAGAGATTGGTCCAGAGCTGGGTTGGGAACCAACATGGTAGTCACTTGCCTCATGTGGTTTTGAGTAGTTACAATGCAGCTTGCCCCAATTGAGATGTGTTATAAATGCAACATACACACTGGTTTTTGAAGATTTGGGGCAATAAAGTGAAATATTTCACTGATAACTTTTTGGATTGACTGTATGTTGAAATACAATATTTTAGATATAGTAAATATAAATTACATATGTATTATATACAATATAAATAAAATATATTATCAAACAATTTCATTTGTTTTACTTTTAAAATATGGCTACTAGGACATTCAAAATTATATCTATAACTTGTATTATATTGGACAGCACTTGTCTAGAGTGCTTCCAGAATATAGTCAGGAGACCGAGCAGACTGCTAGTTGTTCTTTCCTTCCTTCTTTCATTCATTCAACAAATATCTAATGAGCACCTACTCTGTCCAGGCATATTTTTAGGTACTTGGGGTACAGCAGTGAACAGAATGGACAAGGATCCCTGTCATTATGGAGTGTGTATCTTAGCAGATGGAGATATACAATAACAAATAATCATAACAAATTATATAGTATGTTAGATGGGGTAAGTGCTATAAGAAAAGACAGACTAGAGCAGAAAGTGGTAATCTGCAATTGTGAGGAGGGGTGACAGCTTAAAATAGGGGCATCAGGGTAGGGTTCACTAAAAGATCACAATTGAGCCAAGAATTGAAGGAGGCAAGGGAGTGTGCCATGGAAATAATAGTAGGAAGGACACCCCAGGTAGAGGGAGCAGCCAGTACAAAGACCTATTGTGTATAAGGATAGTGCAAGGAAGCAGCATTGCTGGAGAGGAATGTCCCAGGAATAGGTTAGTAGGAGATGGCATCAGGGAGTTAGCAAGGCAGGGCTGGAGTGGGGTTTGGAAGCCATTGTAATGAGTGAAATAGGGACCAAGAAGGGTTGCACAAAAGAGTGATATGATCTGATTCATGCTTTAAATTGGTCACTCTGGCTACTCAGTTGATGGTAGACTATAGTTACAGGAGTATTATGGCTATCTAAGTAAAAGAGGCCAGAAGCTAAGACTAGGCTAGTAGCAGTAAAGAGGGTGAGATGTGGTAGGATTCTGTGTATATTCTGAAGTTAGAGGCAATGCTGTTTTCTGGTGGTTTAGTGTGAAATGTGAGACAAAGAGAGAGTGAGAACAGTCAAGGATGACCCCAAGGATTTTGGCCTGACAAGATGATGCAGGAGATTTGAGTGAAGGAGATCAGCAATTCAACTCATTTAAATAACTCATGTAAGAACTGTTGAAACCAAGGCATTGACAGTGGGCATACAGCAGATGGGATGGATATGGGAGATATTTAGAAAATTTACAGAGCTCGTTAATTCTTAAATGTGGGAAAAGAAAGAATCTTAGATATTCCCCCAGATTCTGGCCTAGGCAACTGGGTAGGTAGACATATTTATTACAGCATAGAATAATGAGGAGATGGTCTTTGCTGGTTTAAGATGATGAGTGTGATGTCAGGATTTGGGAGGATTCTCTAATAATTATATGCAAATAGAACTGGAATCACTTAATGGTTTAACCAGGTTTCTCTCTGTTAATAGAAATCACCTCAACTAGGAAATAGATATTTGTTTTTCCCTCACTGTATGCTTAAAGATCCAAAGTTGGAAATCTGGGTGCTACTTTGTAAGAGGGCCAGAATATCTTTCCCTTGCTTTCTGGCAATCATCCTCTACACAGACTGATCAGAAATTCCCAGAAGCTAAGCATGCAGGAGGTAGAATGGGAACTGAGGAAGATGTTGAAGGTTCTGAGAGCACTGTAGACTCTTCTGGAGGAAGAGATGGAAGATGTTTCAAAAAAATCTGGGAGATGTGCATCCTGGTATTATATTTTATGCTGTGTTTTCTTTTTTTTTTACAAATTCAGAGATTGAGAGAATCAGAAAGTGATTGAGAGAGACGATGCTACCTTTGTAAACAAAGGTGGATATCAGCAGAACTGCTAGAACCTGAACTGGGACTATATACCTCAACCTGCCCTGTTATTGTCACCCCCAAAAGGGGGGTTGCCCATCATATAAATGACAGTAGAGCCACAGCTAATTTACACAAGCCATGTTCTGATAAACACTGAGTCTGAGCAGATCTCACCTTGTCTGAGCCAGGTAGATAAAGAAAGAAAAATCAGAGCTTTGTAAAAAATAAAAAAACAAGGAAAGGAATAGTGTCTGGAAGACTAAGAAGAAGAGCACAGCTCTGAAAATGACCTGCTGCAGGACCTAGAACAAGAATGAGGAAGCTGGCCTTATCAGTAGAATGATTTTTGTGAAATAGTTGCAGAAAAACAAGTTGAAACTAAAAACCAATGAAAGAGTTGAAAAGGGAAAGGAATGAGATAAGGAGAGTCTTTTTGGAAACTGTTAAAGTCTTCACTGCAAACATAAGAAGCAGAACACAGCATTACACAATATGAGATTAGTAATGATGAGGATAAACTTGGAAAGCTCTCCTAAAATTCAGAGAAAACACCAAAGGGATGGAAACAATGAGTGAGAACATTGTACATATGGACATAGGGATCCCATCCAGTGAATCACTGCCCCTACAGGAGGGACCGGACCATGTGGAGCCAAACCACATAACAGGAGAATATTCTCCCAAAGAGAAGAAAGACCATGTGTGTAGATTGCAAGGGCTCACCGCATCCCAGTGAATGAACTAAAATCGCTAAGAACCATTACATCTCTGAATCAAGAATCTTAAATGGAAAGAAAGGAAATGTCAGCAGAATAAAGTTCAACAGAACTATTTCAAGGGCAAATTAAAAAAAATAACAGCAAATGAAATACTTAGTAACTACAGGAAAATGTGACAGTTGATCACAATTTTAGTTTAATTGCACAAATTTCACCATCTTAATCAGAGGCTGGTGGTGCTGCTGGTGAACAGAGAACAGAAAGGGGCCAAAAGGAGGGTAGCAATGAAAGACAGACATGAGCAGGGGACAGAGCTGGCGCTAGAGTTGTCCCCAACTCTAAAGGAAAGAAGAGTAATTCAATGGAAATAAATGTATTTTATTTGGAAGAGTAAGTATAAAAATAAAGCAGACAGGAAGACAGGAGCCTTCTTACAATGGCCAAGCCACATGGAAATACATGAGGAAATTCATGAAACTAGATAAGATGTGTTTAAGAAATTAGGTCCCAATGGCTCTTAGGCAAATGACAGAATAGGAAAAAAGAAAACTGGCTAAGGTATAACCCTACAATCATTTGTCCCAACCATTTCTTTTGAGGATGGGAGAAAGGTGAATTGGATAGGAAGGGAAAGTAGCAAAAAAAGGAGAAGATGGTTAACAAGTGAGACGAGGTGCTTCAGAGATTCCAGCATTAAAGAGGGGCAGCAGACCAGATCTGAAGTTGGACATGTGTACTCCGGCTAGGGGAGCTTAGCCTCAGCCTTGGCCACTATTTCTGGTGAAGCTGGGGCCTCTGGAAAACAAGTAGTGATTTTCAGACAACATTCTAGCTGGACAGTAAATTTAATTGTGGTCCCTACAGTTCATTGGAAAGGGGACTTTCCCATTCCACCTAAGTCCACTGCAGGCAAGAGAGGGATCACAAAGAAATCACTCACCTGGGCAGAGGTACTGTGGAGCTTCAGCAGCCCATTCTCAAGCCGCTCCATTTTGGACTTCAAGTCCTTCCCATTCCTGTGCAGCAAGCTCTGGTAGAGTCTGATGAACTCCAGAAAGGATTTGGGAGTTGTATAGTTGTAGCGTTGCTCATTGCTCAGATAAGACTGGGACATTTGGTGCACACTTGTGTGGATAAAGGCCATGAACTTGCTAATCGACTGCTTAACTGTGGACTAAAATCAAAGAAAAGGAAATAGAAAAATATCTCACTGTAAAGGTTGAGGTGATTGTCCACTCCCTCATTGCTTCATTACATGGAAGTTGTGCTGCAATACCTAACTCGATTCAAGCCTGAAATTCTGGACATGGAATTCCTTCTACCCTGAGGTGCGGAAGATCTTGAGGAAAGTGGTTTTTTCCCTCTTACCTCAATGTTCTCTGTGTTCTGCAAGAAGCGGAGGCTGACAGACTCTAATGCCTGCTGAGGCCACTCATGGAACCAGTCGATGACTGTGCAGTTCACAATGGCAGGGAATTTCCTGCTGCGGACCCTCAGCTTGTTCCCCACAGGGGAGAAGCAGAGAGTCACCTGAAAAGTCAGAAGGGTAGGGAGAACCAAGAAGATATCAGAGAAATACTCATCAGAGAAATAGACATGACCTTGGACTTCTTTATCTCCTTGAATGTCAAGAGGCATATCCAACAGTGACAAAATCTCTGAAAGCAAGCCAGCCTTTCTAAGCAAGAAAGCAAGAATGCGAGGACTGCATGATAAAAGAGGGAGGGCGCTGCCCATAAATCAGATGAGAAGGACATTCTTGCAATTATGTCCATCCTCTCCCGAGATAGTCAATAAGGAAAGTCATATCCACAATATCAGTAGAGCCTCCTACCAACAATCTCTGGTCCCTGAGTAGTAAATTCTTTACCTTCAGTTGTCGTCGGACCCGATCTATAAAAAACTTCCAGCAGTTCTCTCTGTTGTCAACCAGACCTTGGCTTTTGACTTCATTCCTCACATTGTTGATAATGTTTTCAACTTCATCATCAGAGTAGAGATCTGGGATCTCTCCTGGGAAGAAGAGGAACACAGATATTAAGCTTTGGCAATTGCTGCATGAAGCAGTTCTAACATTGCTTCCCTCAACCTCATCTCTATCTTGAGAAACAGGTCTTTTGGCTTTCAGTCCATGTCCTGTCATTCTCAATGGCAAACCAGACAGACAGCAACCCAGGGCATGGTGTACATTATTCACAGCTAGAACAGGGTGTAGGGCACTCTTTTGTCCTGGCATCAGCAGTTGGTAACACAAGATCCTTCAGTTTTCATATATATAAATTAGCTGGCAAGTGATATACTATTCAATAAGTGATGCCAGGATAATTCAATACTAATATTAAAAAATAGAATTAGTTTATATATAAGAATAATTTCTGAGTGGATTAAAGACATGAATATGAAAAAAATAGTAACAATTTAAAAATAAATTACAGAAGTTTATTTTTATGGCATGGGGATAGAACAAGATTTCTGAAACAGAGCCCATAAAAACACAAACCATAAAAAAGGTTGTTAACTTTTACAACATTAAAACTAAACCTGCATGACAAAAGTCAGACACAGACTTCAGAAAGATATTTGCAACCCATATAATGAACAAAAGTTTAGTTTCCAAAATACATAAAGAACTATGACAAATCATAAGGAAAAGACAAAGAACCCAAGAGGAAAAAGGCAAATTTTATCACTAGGCAAACCACAGAAGAGGAGCAGGAATAGCCAAAAAGTACTTGAAAAGATGTTCAACTTCACTATTAGGAAAGGAAATTTCATTTTATAGCCATTGGGAAAAACTAATGTTAATTGTCAAAAGGCAGAAGCAACCCAAGTGTCTATCAGCAGATGAATGGCTAAATGAAATGTGGTCTAGGCATTCAATGGAATATTATTCAGCTGTAAAAAGAAAAGAAGCTCTGATAACATGGGAAAACGTGGATGAACCTTGAAGAAATCATGCTGAGTGGAAGAAACCACATGCAAAAGGACAGATATTGTATGATCATGTATATATGAAATGATTATGCACATTAATAGAGTTGGAAATTAGAATACAGGCAAACTATACCACAGGCAGGAGTGGGGTTGGGAAATAAGGAGTTAACACTTAATTAGTAAAGAATTTCTATATGGGGTGATAGAGAAGTTTTGATTATGGGTAGTGGTTACGGTGGCACAACACTGTGAATGTGATTAATATCACTGAATTGAATACTTGAAAGTGGTTAAAATGGGAAATTTTATGTTATATATATATATATAAAACCAGAATTAAAAAAAAGTAAAAGAACTGTACAACATTAAGAGTGAAATCTGATGTAAATTATGGACCATAGTTAATAATATAATTATAATTACAAATTCATATATATAATTTACTAATTATAATAAAATTGTAACAAAGGTAGTACACTAATCCAAAGTGTTCATAATAAGGAAAACCGTGTGTATGTGTCTGGGGGATGGGGTCAGGTGGTCTACATGGGAACTGTGAACTTTCTGTATGATTTTTCTGTAAACGTACCATCACTGTTATAAAAAATTAATGTTAGATAACTTCAAGTATTGATGAGGTGAGGAGGAAATAGGAATTCATATGCTGCTGGCCAGATAGTAATTTGTACAACTATTTTGTGAGCAGTTTAACACTTTTCAGTAAAGTAGAAGATGCATATAATACCAGAAAACCTAGAGACTTTGAAGCTTAGACATCTATCATAAAGAAACTCTCAGTGTGTACTGCACACCCCCAATTTTTATTTTGTAACATTGTTTATAATTGCATGTGTGTTTATTTTATTGCTTTCTGTATGTCTAAAATATTTCATAAAGAAATACAGGAAAATATAAAGAGAAAAAAGAAAGGGTAGGTGGTTAGAATGTGAATATCGTGAATTGTATTCTTTTGAGAATTTTGTTTAGCACAAGTTTCTGGGATTGTTGTTTCACTGTCAATTCAGGTCCAAGGAAGTTAATTTTAAAAATTTTCAGGAGGGTTATTCTTAGGAGGGTAGAATTTTTACTTGGTTATGTTTAAAAGCAGAGAAGAAGGGAAGTCAGGAATTGAAATAAGAGATGAGAGAGGAAAATTCTGAATTAGGAATGAGGGGGTGGGGTCCTAGCTCTGATGGGAGCATTGAGCTTAGAAAGGAGAAATGTAGCAATTCCTATAAGATTTATAGGAAAGGAGAAAACCGCAAGGAAATGGAGACGGACCATGAGGTGTAAAGGCAGTTGTGGGGTTCATACTAAATGACATAAGATTAAGGGAGGCAAGAATGAAGAAAGCCCTGGTATAGCTAAAAACTTGAAAACACTGGACATGATGTGAAGGGTGAATGTGGTTCACTCCAGGATACTTTATGGGTAGCAGAAAAGCTCTCTCACATTTCCAGACCCAGTCCTTAAGTAGGTATTGAGGTTATCTGGATCTGGAATCACACAGAAGCTCTTCTCTTTAAAGCTCTCCACACTCACGTCCTTCTTTCCTCCCTAACCAACAGTCTTAGCATCAGAGAAATGTCAGCGCTGAAAGAGGCCACTGGGGCCACCCCACTCATCCTATTTCTTTATGCCTTGGATGAGACCCTCAAGAATGGATAGTTTGACAAATGGTCTGTGACTAATTAGGTTTCTGGGAATAATGATTCCATCAGACTTTGAAGCTGCTACACTTCCTTGAACTAATCTGGAGGAAACCCACGCCAACTTTCCAACAAATTTCTTGCCTTCATAGTTTGACCACACGAACCCAGCTAGGAATCCACTAAGAGTTTTAAACTAATGAGCTTTAATCATCTAAAAAGGTAAAAAAAAATCATCATGAGATCTATCTTCTACTTTCTTGCCTTAATTGGACAAACTATTTCATTTCCATTCTTTAAGATATTTAATAGGAAGCATATAAAATACTCTGTACTGTTACTTGTCAAAATCAAGGTCTTACTAATGGAAAAACTCATTTCAACCTCTTTTGATAAAAATAGAGTTCAGAGAAAACTGCTAGGAAAATGAAATGAAATTTAGCATGTGTTGGGGTTTATGGACAGTTTTATAAAGGGAAACTCTCAAATGGAATTGGGATGAGCTATACTCACTCATCTTAAAGAACTGATTGCCTACAGTATCTGTATTCTTTCTACATTTGCCCCCCAGATAATCCGCATGTCTTTATCTATTAATATGTCAGGGCCCTCCAGTGAGAACTTGGATTAACTTTGGCCTGATAACATTTGTAATAGAGTATGCATTCTTCACCTTTGAATATGTTGGATTTATGTCTTTTGGTGTTTTTTTCTCTAAAATGCTGGAGGCAAACTATACTTTGCAGACTAAATCTGGCCCACTGCCTCTTTTTGTGTAGACTGTGAGCTAAGAATGACTTTAATATAATTTAATGGTTGGGGCAAAAGTTAAAATCATAGTATCTCATAACATGGGGGAAATTATATCAAGTTCAAATTTCATTATTCATAAATAAAGTTTTATTGGAACACAACCACGCTCATTCACTACTACCATGGAGTAGAGTAGATGTATGTCTCACAAAGCCTAAAATATTTATTCTCTTACCCTTTATAGGAAAAATTTGCTGACCCCAATTTACAGGATACCCTAGTGTAAAGATACTGAAAGGTCATTTAGAGACAGATTCCATGTTTTTTTTTTTTTTTTTTTTTTTTAAAGGAAAGACAGAGAGAAGGAAGGAAGGATAGAAGGAAGAAAGGGAAACATTTTTTAAACATTTTCTTGTTTTTTATTGTATTCTGTTTCTCCGTTTTTGTTACATGGGCTGGGGCCGGGAATCGAACCGAGGTCCTCCGGCATAGCAGGCAAGCACTTTGCCCGCTGAGCCACCGCGGCCCGCCCCGATTCCATGTTTTTGTGGTGTTTGTCACAAGATACCAAGAAGGTCACCGATGGAATAGCTGGAGATAAACACCTCTGAATTAGAAAGTTTGCATTTTTAGATTTGTTCCTCCAATTTGTCCTGACAAATATTCCTGTCACTTATTGTGGGATGTAAGTTGCTATATTGAAAACAGAAAACTACTGCCATAGGGGATTTTGCAATGTCCAAAGAGGCAGAGGCTGTTTAAATACTTGAAAAGTTTACTCCTGGGTCCTAAACTTGGGATATCCTATTTCACCCCCTGAGTGCGTCCAGGCTTCATGCAGTCAGTAAATGTTCTAATATTTTTTTAGCCCAGACCAGTGTTTGTTTCCTCTACGTTACCCTAATTCTCCACAGAGGCTGCAGCTGCTTTTGGAGGGAGGTTTTGGTAGTTTAACATGGTTCAGGTTGTTAGAGTTTGGTGATCAAAAGGCTGAAAGCTCAGGGTTAGAGTCCCTATGAGCCAGTTAACTACACTCTGGCTTAAAAGCTGTGTGATATTTTTCAAACATGCTTTCCTAGTGGTCTCAAAGGAGAAAAAACAAGGGAGTGTAATGGCTATTTCTATAAGCTCCTCCTCAATGGTGGGAAAGCTTCTCAAAACATATGTCTTAGTATATTTGATGCAATAGTAATATCTAATAAGTGAGATGGCACAGGAGTCTCATGATATAAACTAATTAAGTGTCTATATTTTTCCAGCAAAAGATGACAAAAGCATGAATTAGGTCAATAGTTGTCCAGATAAAAAGGGTACAAATTTAGAAATGATTACAGGGTAAAGTTGGTGGCAAGTGATTATCTCTTGAATTTAGTAAGTGGAATAAGGGTTAGCAATGGAAGGGGGATCCATGGAGCATCGAATGTCTTGCATAGGATTTAGTACCACAAGAACAAAAGAAAACCAGCACTCTTCTCATTGTCCAAGGCTGATCACTCAGTATCATTATTCTTTTGGGATCTCTGCATGGCAGCTGGAGAACCATCCATGTGCTGGTTTAAGTTTTGCCATCTGTAGTTTGAGGAAGCAATTGGTGGACAGATCTACTGAGCCCATAAAGTACATTCAAAAGGTCATGTGCATGCTTGAGGGCTGTTCTTTTGCCCCATACTTTGTCTTTTTCCTTTCAGAGAAATTGGGCCAGAATTCAGCTTATACAACAGCTGAGATGGCCCACCATAAAATCCAGTTCCAGGTACTCAATGTCAAGCTTGCTGCAAATATTTCCAGACTTCAGATTCCCGTAAGATGTGGGTAGATCCCTACCATGTCAATCCTGGACCTAATCCTAAAGAACCCGGAAGGTCAGATGATCTTTGCATGTTCTACATACCAAGAAGAGATTTTGCCTAAATATAAAAAAGACAGTTTGGCTCAGAGAAGGAGGCATATGACTTAAGTGGAGAGGAGACCCAACTGGTTATAAATTCTCTCATTAGTCCACACAGAGGCTGTATGTTGCTCATCTTTGAGCACAGTGCCTAATGATTAGACCACAGAAACTTAAATAATTGTTGATTATATGAAAACATGCAGTGGCCTGGCCTGGGCCAGAGAAGGGAAACTTAATTTTGGAGAGAAAAAAATTAAGCCTTTTGAGAAGCAAAAGGAACATCCTAAAGATCCTGAAGTGAAATGAAGGATGAGATCTGGCAGAGTTAGGAGAGGAAGGGGTACCACATCTGGAATAGACTAGGTATTCTTGGCTGGTAAGTACCAACTGGCAGGGTTACTGCAGTAAAATAATAGCCTTGTGGAAGGCTGGAAAGCTGGAGGCTATCTGCTGCCCAGGGAAAACAAGAGTTGACTGTGCATTCTTCCTTTGAATTAAGATAGGGATTTGCTGATGCTGATTTTGCTTCAAGAACAAGAGTTAAAATTTTGTGAGAATTTCTTAAATACCCATGGTTTCATGGCCAATGTTTTTCTTCAGGAATTGTTATAAGAGGACAATAAGCACATAGCATGGACTGAAGTTTTAGATGCAGGAAGTGCCTCACATTTCACTCAGTTTCACCAGTAACTACATGGCTTCAATAAGGATTCTGGAAACCAAGGAAAGTGACTCAAAGATATGCTCCGTCTGCTCCTGGCTGGCCACCTTACTTCTTATAAGATTTTGCATTTTTTTGCTAATTAAATCAAGAGCTTAATTTAATTTTGTTCTTTGTGTATATAATTTCTTTTTATCAGTCTGTATCCTCCAGAGATGCAACTGGCATAAATATGGGTTCTGAAATGCTTTACTTGGTGTTAGAAGTGGGATTCACAAAAGGACTCTGCACCACCATGGTTTGATTTTGGAAATGGTGTCAGGAAACCAACAGATGAAACAGTAAGCTAAAGAAGCTTGAGAAGCAGCCAGATAGCTTATGGTATGAGAACATTGGGTCACTAAGGGAGATGGTTTAGGGAAAGAGTTGAATTAGTGGAATTTGCTCACTCTACTTCTACCTCCAACCCAATAGGAATTTTAGATAGGTGGAAAGGGATGAGTTAATGTGAAGGTAGTCCTAACTATAGTTTGCTAGTCTCTGTTGTGTTAGCCAAAGATGGAATGATTGCTTAGGTTCACAAAATTGACAAACTAAGCCTGTGGGGGTAGTGCTGAAGAAGTGCAGTTTGGGCCGGGCCAGCAGTCAGTTACTTGCTAGGCAGAAATTATTTGACAGGGAAAATTAGAAGTAAGATATGCTTTAGTTCTCCCTATAGAAGAGGTTAAGAAAAGGTGAAAGGAGAGTAGAAGGAAAAAGTATTACTCTTAACTGTATCTCCATTTTAAAATTTATATGCAAATCTTATTGTTTCTATGTAGAAGCCTCAAAAGGGAACTGTGAGCTTGAAACTCCATGCCTTTGGAACAAGCTTATTTCATTAAGTTTTCACTGGGTAGGGTTTCAGAAATTTATTGAAAAAAAGTTGTCTTCTGAATGAAAATTAAAATGCTTAACTGGAGAACACAATTTTACTTGTTAAAGTATAAAACTGTCTGTGTCTCAGACATTATTTTAGGAGAAGGTGACCTTTCTGGATTGGAGCCAGTTGAGATACAGAGTAAAGCTGGCAACATGCCTGGCATCCCCAAGGCTTTAAGGCTTTGGAAGAAAAGTTTCCCCTGCTTTGATTGTTTTAAAAATTAAGCTTGAAGGCATGACTTCAGGATGAAGGATCCCTCACCATTTCCTTAGCAAAATAATAAAAAGGTGAGGAAATATAGGTGAAATAGTGTTACAGAAGGTGGTGTGATTTTATACCATAGTATTTAGTAAGTGAAAATCTATTGGATTAGATGAGAAAAGGAATACTAGTTTGTATGCAAACTCCTGGACATAAGAGCTAACTGAAATAAAGCAGGTAAGGGAAGGAAATTAGAGTTTGGAAGCAGTGTCATGCAAAGAGCCAGCACCCTCAAAAATCCAGATCCTGGGTATTTCAAGCCAAAGGTTGTTTATAGACTCTGCTAGTGTACAGTCTGGTCCTGGGGCTAGTGACTCTTCATGAAAATGACAGCAAATGGCCTGACATGCAGTGGCACAAAATACGAAGCAGACAGTTCTGAATCAGTGAAGTTCCTAAGGAATCACATAGCAGGGATCATTCTGAAATATATTATACATGACATCCTGAATATAAAATATATATAATATATGCATTCTATAGTTAAACTATTGGAAAATGTAATTTATATACTAAAGTATATCCTGGTTGTTCGACTTTTATACACTAAAGCATATTTAATCAGAGACAGGAGGTGGGCTGTGGAGAAATGGGCTTGCTGAAATGTTAGAAAGCTGGAGGTAGAAATGTTGTTCAGGAACATTTGTACAATAACTTTGTCTTCTTAACCCAGGTGAGAAAGTGGTTTTGCAGATGCTGAATTTGGTTTATATTCTCCCTTTAACTGAAACACACACACACACAAGTAATTCTTCAAGTACGTTATCCCTATACACACTATATTGTCTTATCTTCTTGGAGCCTTCCAAGAAGCCTGTGTGTGTGTGTGTATACACACATGTATGGATGGATATGTGTTTATAAATACATATATATACTTCAGAATGGTTGACCTTAGTTCTGAATGCCTAAACAAATAAGGATGGTAGAGTAGCAAGAATTGAGCTTTCTGCTGAGGTCTAACTTACATAGGATCCCAGGGTGTCACGGTCAGGTTCATGTGTCAACTTGTCCAGGTGGTGGTACCCTGTTATCTAGTCAAGCAAGCGCTGGACTGTCTATTGCTATGAGGACATTCATGGACTTAAATCATGACAGCGTTGGCTGCATTCACAGCTGATTGCATTTGCAATCAAGCTAAGAGGAGTTTCTTCTGCAATGAGTGATGCTTAATCCAACTACCAAAAGGCTTTTAAGAAGGATTCAGAAGAGACCATCAGTCTTCCTGCTTCAGGCAGCCAACCTCTCCTAAGAGTTCACTGAGGACCTTCATGGGAGCTGCCAGCTCGTCGCCTGCCTACAGACCTTGGATTCTTACATTTTCACAGTTATGTGAGACACTTTTATAAATTTTATATTTACAGATATCTCCTGCTAATTCTGTTTCTCTAGAGAACCCTAGCTAATACACAAGCAACTGACAATCCCCTTCAAAGACTTTGGGAGCCAAGAAAAACTATGCTGAGATATCCTGCTTCTGCGCTGACCTGTGTGGCCACTTTGCTTCCCTTAGATTTTGACTCCTTGGTTAATTAAATCAATAACCTAATCTTGTCCTATTGTGTAAGTTTTGTGTGTGCAGGTTCTCTGTATGTGTAGCTACCTTCCCATGCTTAACCAACCTGAAATACTCTAGGCAATTTAGTTTCTCTCTGTGTTGGATATGGGGAGGGGACACCATTTTCTCTCTGGGACTGGCAGATCATGGGGTTTTTAACTTGCTCCTCTTCCCATAGTTAGATCCATAACAGAACCCCATGATTACTGTCTGTTGTGCAATGAGAGGAGAATAAAAGATTGAGGACAGCAAGTTCAGCCCCAATCCTGATAAGGGCCTGTATAAACAGTCCTTCATGGTATCAGTTTTCTCCTTTATTTCTGTCTCTTCTGACCTGAGGTCAAATCTTCACCAGCGTCAAAATGACTCTGACTCCAGGAGGATTTTATTAGAGATTTTAAAGTACAAAGCATCTCTTACCAGATGCCAAGAGATCATTGATGAGCACAAGGAACCTCTCATCTGCAACTTGGGCATCAGTCATGAGAAACACTGTGCTGAGATTCTTCACCCCAGTTTTCAGACACAGACTGGCCAACTCCACCTATAAAAGCAATTGATATCAGAAATCTTTGAGAAGAGGGTCCTCTTGAAAGAGAGACTCCACCCACTCCTTAAGAATGGAACCACTTAAAAAAAAATCTACATAAATGGAAACTAAAGCAGAACAGCTGTAGGAGGTAAGGAAGTGTGCTACCACACACTGATAGACAAAGAAATATGCCTTATTCTTGGACCTCAGTGCCCATAGAGATGGGCAAACAAAGCTAGATAATGATGATCTTTATGCAATATGTGCACACATCATGGTGGCTCCTAGGTTGGCTTCCAGAGTCCCTACTTTTTTCAAAGAGGTAACAGCTTTTCAGAGAATAGAGGCAGTCCCTAGTCACTTGTTCTATTTACATCATCATACAAATGAGTGACCTGCCCCAGAAGCCAAGAAATTGCTCCTGGTCTTGATAAAAGAATCAGGTATTTGGGGCTACAGGTCTGGGAGTGAATATATCTTTGATAGAAGTATCTCGTTTCTTATGACGTGCTCCAGCAAAAGAATTTTGTTGAAAAATATACTGGGAAACACACACAGACACAAAGTCACTCACTCACATGGTAGGAAGTTACATCCATCCCAAACTTCAGATGGATGAAGAATGGCTAGGATGCTAAGTGCTGAATTTATCCAACTTTGTTAATCTTGGTTCCTGTGCTACATTACATTACCCTCCCACAGCTCATCCATCAGTCCTTATCTTATTCTCTCCTGCACCACTAGGAACTTCTTCTCTAAAAGCCTTATATATACCCTTACACCAGAGCTTCTTTTGTGTTCAAATAATTCCACTTTAAAAATAATAAACTTCCTTTTAGATCAGTGGTTCTCAACTTTACGCATGTACACAATTATCTAAGGCAGTGTTTTTCAATTCTCATAAGAACCATCTGGAGAAAGCTTAGAAAAGTCCTGGTGTCCTGGCCATTTCCAGACAAGTTAGATCAGAATCTCTGAGCATGAAATGCAAGCTTTAAGATTATTTGAAGATATACAGTGTTTGCAAGGCTGAGAACCACTGGCTTATGCACTGTCAGTACAGAATTCCCACAAGCACTATGTTGCCTTATCTTTGGAAGTGCTACAGACTGACCTCATGAGAACCTGGTGTATAACCTTAGGTTCAGCCAATCATGAGAGGCTGAGTTGTGGTTTTCAAGCAGTAGGGAGCCTCTACCTCTTCTATCGCTGGCTGAAAAAGTTTGGGGACAGATGGACAGGTCTAGTACAGTGCTGGCTGGAATTCTACTGAGAACAGCAAGAACAGCATCCTGATGGAAAGGACAGTGACCTCCTACTATGACACTGTTGTGGCCATAGAGAAAAGGGAGGGGGCCAGACAAAGTCACCTTTGAATGTTATATATTATGCCTTCCTCCACCTTCCAGAGCATGTATCATGGCTCTTTGTGATTGATGTTTGAAACCAGGAAATTGTTCAGAGTGTGTTAAATCACTGAAAGCCCTAGGGTTCAGAGGTTACTAAACCTGTCCTTTAAAATATGACTTTCTTATGAAACTTGGGGGGACTGTCAGAATTTCTCTGACACCTATAGAGTTGCTAGTGAGCTGTGTGCTGAATCTGATATAGCTGTGCTGCTGACTTGGGCAAGAGCGGAGGCTCTGAATCTCACAATGCAGACATTGGAAAGACCACTACTTTCAGGCTGAATCTAATAAGAAAAGAGCCTCTCAAATCACCTGCCCAGAATCTAAGAAAAAAATGGATGGACTATTAAAAGGAGGTTCTGGGCAGGGGAAATAGAAAACTAATGAAGGGCGAGAGGAAATTGACCAGTTGGAGAGCCGCTCAGTCTTCTCCCCACGATGGCTCGACCTTCTTACCTTGAAGTCAGGGATTTGGTAGCCTTTCCGTAGCGTGATCTGGAATACATCCATGGAGCTGATGAAAGCTGCGAGTCTTGTCAGGCTCTGCTTGCCACTCCCACCTACACCGACCAGCAAAGCATTTCCCCGTGGGGACTCCAATATGCGATTGATATGGCAGCTAAGGAGAAGGAATTACCAGGCACATCACTTTGATCACTTTCTGCCCTGAGGAGCACGTGGAATGGTCTTGTGGGAACAGCAGCCCTCCTTGGAGGCAAATTCTGGGCTGAGCTGTGGCAAACGTTAATTCGATTGCCTTCCAATGTGGCCTCATCTCTTTACCCAAATGAGCTGGATTGTCTTAAGCCAAGGTGTCCTGTGGGCCAGTTCCAGTGGAAGAATTCAGGGTGGACAAGCAGGACTGGATGAGGCATGTGATGGCAGAGGGGTAGGGGACTGGGGTTATCTTCCCTCTTCTCCCTGACCAACCCTGATTCTGCTACACCTCCCATTACATGTCTTACACTTATTTGTACTTTTAGAAGAGGGGACAGAGAACAGTAGAAAACCTATAATTAGAGAAAAAAAAAAAAAACCAAAGCAGGGAAATCTAGAGGACAAACAAAACAGTTCGTTCCACAATGGAAAGGAGAGGGGCAAAATTAAAACTCAGCAGAACAAGAACTGAGATTCCTGGCCTGTCTCCTTTTTCCTCCTTTAATTCTCCCTGGCCAACAATGCCCTTGCAGATTCTTATTGTCAGTTTGCAAGATTCCCACTGCCTGGCTTCTGGTTTCCTCTGTTCCCAGCCTTACTTCCACCTCTCTCTGCACTCATACACCCCCTCAGTGATGGGGGAATATTCCGGCCTCATGCTGCCCTCCTCAGCTTCGACTGTCCCCTCCAGAGGAACTCACTCCTCCAGTCTCCCTCCCCACAGGCCTTCCTCAAATGCCATCCGTCCATCAAGCTGTTCATAGGCTCTCCTCCAATTTTTTTTCTTTAACCATCCAGAACTAGGTATATACCTTATATAGGTGTCCACATTCGCTATAAAAATACCCCCTTTTGCCCTTTCTTTTATCATCATAAAAATAATGGCTATTATTGTAGCAAATGTGTAAAATATAGAAAAAATCTGCAATCTTACTATCTAACAATAAACACTATTGATATTAAGTATATGTCTTTGCAGACTTTTTTCTAGTATCTGTCTATACGTCTAAAATATGTTTACATGTATATATACATCTATTACCTTTAAAATCTCAAGCTATTTATATCTTGTACATTGTATACTGAACATAGCATTTTGAAAACTTTTCATCAGCGATCTACTGTGATTTTTTTTCCCTAGGCCATTAAATAATCTGCTAAATAATACTTTAATTATTCCATTGCATAAATTTCATAACAATATTCCATTGCATACAATGAGATGCTTGTCTGCAAGATCCTGCTGTTGGATATTTTGGTTGTTTTCTACATTTACCAGTAACAAATAATGCTATATAATTTTTTTTTTTTTTTTTTTACATGGGCAGGCACCAGGAAACGAACCCGGGTCCTCGGGCTTGGCAGGCAAGCATTCTTACCTGCTGAGCCACCGTGGCCCTATATAAGTTTTTTGTTGTTGTTGTTATTCATACTTCTAGTTATTTCCCCAGTATAAGCTCCTTAAAGTAAAATTGCTGAGTCAAACAGTAAGACAATTTTTATGCTTTTTTTAAAACCTACCGATAAACTGACCCCAGAATGCTTCCACCAATTTGTACAACATTAGCTAGGGTGATTAAAAGGTGAATCTATTATTTTGGACGATGGGGATATATATATTTTGTTAGTTGAATTAGAGTGTGTTAAAGTTAGTGAATTGGGGGATATGTAGTACAGATAACAAGCAATTGCAGAGAAATGGGTAAGTTAAGGAAAAAGAGACAGCAATGTTGGTAACCTTGGAACCAAAAGTCTGTAGAGATGCAGAACTTAGTTAAAGTTTAACCTAAGAGAGCAACAGACATGTCTGAGCTTGATTTCACAATTTACAAGTGTGCATCCCCATTTTGTGTTAATTATATAAGCAGAAACTCCAGATTCAAATTAAGTAACGGTAATCAGAAACAGAGCAATTTATGGTCTAGCTAATTCCAGTTTGGAAGGGCTGAGGAGAAGTGTGTGTGTGGGGGGGATTTGAAATGTTAACAAATTGTGAACTTGTGTAAGTTCCAAAGGGTTTATATTGAGCTTATTTGCTTCAAATTTTCTTATTACTGAAAATTTCTTGTTGGTACTTGGAATTTGGTCATTAGTATAAATAAACAAAATGTCTGTCTCTCCTCATCGCCTCATCTCTCCTATTAGATGTGTTTGCTGTTGGGAAGGAAGCCCTGGTAGAAGACACAACAATTTCCTCCAACAGTGAGAATCTGGCTTCTACCTTTGTTAATACTGGGTCTGTGCCAATTTAATGGTTGAAAATATTATGTTCTAATTTGTATTTCTTTGAATTCTAGGGAATTGAACACTTTTCATCATTGGATATTTCCTCTTTTATAAATTTTCTTTTCATGTTCTTTGCCCCCTTTTCTTCAGAAATGTTCTTCTAGATCTGTAAGGTCCCTTCATATATGTTTCGAAATTTCCTCCCAATTTGTCCCTTCTACTTTTAGCTTTATTCAAGGTGTTTTAGACATACATACATTTTTATTGTTCTGGACATAAAATTGCATGCTATGAAGTTTTATGTAGTTAAAATTTATTTACTTAAATATTTAGGAGTTTATTTATTGACCTACATTTATGATTGTTTTATGATCTTACTTCTTCACTTAATTAGTTAACGGTGGTACTTTGTTAGTCTGCTTCCTTGTTAAGCCATGGCTCCTAGGCATCTGAGGGATGTGAAAACTCATTTGGTATTCTCTACAGTGGGAGCACACTAAAGGAATCAAATACACTTTTGTTCAACTTAAACAGACAGCCATATCTTTGTACACAGCATCACCTTTGAGGGAGATGTGCACTATCATTCCTTATACGAGGTACAAGGAGCCAGTCATCTGCTTTGTGCCGACATTAGGTGGTGTCTGACTATAATGATGACAGGAGAAACTATAGTGCCAAGATGTTCAGACCCTCTTCTAATTCATAAAACAAGGGGTGGGATTGGATTAATGGAGGAGAGAGAGGCTAGCCTGGAGGAGGAGTCCAACTGAATTCTCTGGACTGCCCAACCCCCAGCTCTATCCTGGAAGGCCTGGACTCAATTTACTTAGCATGGTCTATGTTATTCAATATCTAAATGGGAAATGCATCCTTGGTGAAGTTTTAAAAGAAGAATGGTTAAGTCTGCAGCAGTCAGCATCAGACTCCAGCTGGGGATTCATTAGCAACTCTGAGGAGGGCAAAGGACTCTGCATTTAAATTACAGAATTTAAAAAGAAGATCAATATTCTAAAGGGCTCCTGGGACAGACAACCAAGCCAGCCAAAGTTAAGTCCATTACTGAATTTTTGGGAGATTGAAAACAAAAGCTGAAGATGCACCACAGCACAGCTGGAGGAAGCTTGCTTGTTGGAGGCTAAAATCACTCACAGACATGCACATGCACGCTCACGCACACACACACACACACAGTAACTGATGGGATACTTGGGCACAATGGATGGCCATTTGTTAACAGTTGTTAAGTGATTCTAAAAGACAATGAAAAGAAAAAAAAAGAAAAAAAAAAGTAATTCTAAGAGAAAAAAATTGGGGCCAGAAAATAGATATGGGTGTGAAAAAAAACAGACCAAGAAAAGGATGGATTAAGATTATGGCAAAAGAAGGAGAAAAGATTGGAGGCTGTAAGAAAAAGCAGAACATGAATGAATAATGTGAAAGAAATCCGTAGAAGAACAAAATAGTAATTTAAGGCAAGGAGGCCAGAGCTCACAGAAAAGGACCCTAATTTATTAACTGTTTAGTAAGGGCAAAGCATGTCACACACACAACAATAGCCTTACAAAATAGGCATTCTTATTGTTTTCCTTTTCCAGATGACGACATAGAGGCTTTGAGAGGTTAAGTATCCTTCCGAAGGCCCCACAGCTGATCTATGGCACAACCTGGATTTGAACTTGGGTCCAGTCCTATTTTCAGAATCCATCCCCTTAACCACTGCACAGTGCTGCATGTGGAGGTCAGCATAGGAGCAGATGAACTGCAGAGAGATTGAGCAGCAAAGCCAGAGAAGGGGTAGGGGAATCAAACAAACAGACAAAAATGTTAAGAAACCAAATGGAAAGAACAAACAATAAAATCAGAATGAGCATGAATCTTACACTGTGAAACAGGTTGTCAGCTTTGTGAGAGCCTGTGGGTGCCTAAGAAATGCCTGCAGACTCCTTCCTGCTCAGCTCTGCCCTGCCCCTGCTCTGCATCTCAGAAGGTGGAGAGACAAAGCAGATTAGTAGTTATCAGGGCCTGGGGGGAGGGGAAATGGGAAGTAACTCAAGTTTTCTTTTAAGGACACGAAAATGTTTTGGAACTAGTTAGAGGTGGTGGTTGCACAATATTATGGATGTACTAAACACCACTGAATCACTTTAAAATGGTTAATTTTATACTATGTAAATTTCACCCTAATCAAAAAAAATTGTAGGAAAAGTCATCATCAATCTTATTTTAAAGTTGTCTTTTGGGCAGAGGTGGAGGTCCTGAGTTCTCCTGATGCCTCTTTTATGATCATGGACCCTCCCTTAGTGCTTCTGTCATTATTTCCAAATGACAGAAACGGAAATAAATCCAGTTCTACTTGTGTTCAACACTCTGCTGCCCCCCTAGGACCAGTGGTAGAAGCTGCACCTGCAGCTTTGCTGGTAGCCATCTTGACATTCATGGCTAAAGCAGTAGCTGCTTTCCTAGCTTTATGAAAGTGTCCTTAAATACACAAATAAGACTCCTGAAGTTCAGAAGGAGAAGCAGCTAAGGAAAGGCAAGGAGAAAATCACACTTACACATGGCGTATGGCATCCTCAAAGAGAACCAGGTCCATCACTGTGTTCATTTCATTGTGATTCTCCAAGGCTTCCACCAGTGTCTGGGTCAAAAGTTCCCACGATTGTACAGGCATGTACCTGGGCTCACCAATACCATTTGCAAAGTGGCAGTATATATTTAGGCTTCGGGTCTGCTCCACAGTCTCTTCAATATCCTGGCAACGAGACGTTGGGGCAATGGTCTCTTCCCGCCCACCCACCCCAATTTACTGACTCCTCATTCTAGTTCCATGCAGAGTAGGGATACTAGGTTTACTTTTTTCTCTGCACACTCTCTTAAAATGAATTAACAGTGCTCCTTCTAAAAGTTTTACTCTCTTGAGAAGCCCTTATAAAGTGGATGCTAAACATTCATTTATTTACCGGCTCCATGAATGCTTAGGTGGTCATTGTTATTTCTGGGGGCTGAGGCTGGGTTTAGAAGGTGGGAGGTAGACTGCTCACATGCACGGTGAGAGTCCATCTGTGGGCAGAGGAGCAGATGGGGAAGATGGGATACATGAGTGGATCTCCTTAACCAGAAGGCTCCTAGTGCTGAGTGAAGGAGACTATGACCCAGTGGCCTCACCTCCTCCATTCCAGCAGGTCTTGCTCCCCACTCTCACAGCACTGTCACAAAACATACTTTCCTATTTTCAGTGAGACTGCGTACTATAGGCTGTCGCCTCAACTTCACAGGCTCCAGTTCAGATGTCTTAGTTTCTGAAGAACATGCCACCAGCCATCTTTAGGTAACTAGTTTGTCTGTGGGGTTATGGATTGTCTTAAAGTATTTACAGTAGAACTCCTTATTTATAAAACTTCCTTAAGGATTTGATCTTATTGCATGCCAAATCTTGCCCACGGGACAAAAGTTACCATGTGCAATAAATACCTTGTTACTATAACTAACTTAAAAGATACAGAATGTTTATCTCCTCACCACTACTGTATCCTTTGAATACTGAGAAGGTAGCTAAATTAAAAATTTCAGGTTAGAGGAGACTGAAAGAAACTTCTTACTTGTCAAAACCCAAATACCCAAAATCTCAGATAAGAAGAAAGGTTGTAGAGGAGGATAAGTTCAAAAAAGGAGGTTATGCCACCATCAGTACTTGACCCCAATGACCATTCTGGCTAACGGACCCACCTGGGAAAGAGGTAACAGCATGCTATTCATCAGCAGTGACAATAACTAAAGCCTAAGTCACCATAGGGTTAGCCTTGTAAGCCCATGGGACAAGATTCATCAAACCTAATGTATGGAAAGTGAGGATAACAATAACATAATAGGGAAATTGGGACTGCTGCCTGGTTATAAGAAGAAAGGATAATAAATATTTAAATATCAAAGAAGTGTTATATTTTGCAGGTGTTTTCTGGGCACAGAAAATGCTTAAACTTCTTTTTTGGCATTGTCAGATAGTGACAATAAATGTTCAGACATTTGGATAAGATGTAAATGTAATGCAGGAGAGCTGTTCTTGCTAGCTTAGAAACATGTGAGAAAGTTATGTGGGAATATATTTACCCAGCTTGAACATGGGCTAACATATTGGGTTCAGTTCTGATGGCAACTGATTTATACTGATGATCCAACTGAAGAAAAGCTAAAGTTCTGAAATCCTGATCTATAAACATTCTTTTTTTTTTTTATTAATTAAAAAAAGAATTAACAAAACAATTAGAAATCATTCCAATCTACATGTACAATCAGTAATTCTTAATAACATCACATAGTTGCATATTCATCATTTCTTAGTACATTTGCATCGATTTAGAAAAAGAAATAAAAAGACAACAGAATAAGAATTAAAACAATAATAGAAAGAGAAAAAAAAAAAAAAACCTATACCTCACATGTAGCTTCATTCAGTGTTTTAACATAATTGCATTACAATTGGGTAGTATTGTGCTGTCCATTTCTGAGTTTTTATATCCAGTCCCGTTGTACAGTCTGTATCCCTTCAGCTCCAATTATCCCTTCTCTTTTTTTTTTTTTTTTTAATTAACGGAAAAAAAGAAATTACCCCAACATTTAGAGATCATACCATTCTACATATGCATTCATTAATTCTTAACATCATCACATAGATGCATGATCATCATTTCTTAGTACATATGCATTGGTTTAGAAGAACTAGCAACATAACCGAAAAAGATATAGAATGTTAATATAGAGAAAAAAATAAAAGTAATAATAGTAAAATCAAAACAAAACAAAACAAAAACCTATAGCTCAGATGCAGCTTCATTCAGTGTTTTAACATGATTACTTTACAATTAAGTATTACTGTGCTGTCCATTTTTGAGTTTTTGTATCTAGTCCTGTTACACCGTCTGTATCCCTTCAACTCCAATTGGCCATTATCTTACCCTGTTTCTACCTCCTGCTGGACTCTGTTATCAAGGACATATTCCAAATTTATTCTCGAATGTCTGTTCACATCAGTGGGACCATACAGTATTTGTCCTTTAGTTTTTGGCTAGACTCACTCAGCATAATGTTCTCTAGGTCCATCCATGTTATTACATGCTTCATAAGTTTATCCTGTCTTAAAGCTGCATAGTATTCCATCGTATGTATATACCACAGTTTGTTTAGCCACTCTTCTGTTGATGGAGATTTCGGCTGTTTCCATCTCTTTGCAATTGTAAATAACGCTGCTATAAACATTGGTGTGCAAATGTCCGTTTGTGTCTTTGCCCTTAAGTCCTTTGAGTATATTCCCAGCAGTGGTATTGCTGGGTTGTATGGCAATTCTATATTCAGCTTTTTGAGGAACCGCCAAACTGCCTTCCACAGTGGTTGCACCCTTTGACATTCCCACCAACAGTGGATAAGTGTGCCTCTTTCTCCGCATCCTCTCCAGCACTTGTCATTTTCTGTTTTGTTGATAATGGCCATTCTGGTGGGTGTGAGATGATATCTCATTGTGGTTTTGATTTGCATTTCTCTAATGGCCAGGGACATTGAGCATCTCTTCATGTGCCTTTTGGCCATTTGTATTTCCTCTTCTGATAGGTGTCTGTTCAAGTCTTTTTCCCATTTTGTAATTGGGTTGGCTGTCTTTTTGTTGTTGAGATGAACAATCTCTTTATAAATTCTGGATACTAGGCCTTTATCTGATATATCATTTCCAAATATTGTCTCCCATTGTGAAGGCTGTCTTTCTACTTTCTTGATGAAGTTCTTTGATGCACAAAAGTGTTTAATTTTGAGGAGTTCCCATTTATTTATTTCCTTCTTCAGTGCTCTTGCTTTAGGTTTAAGGTCCATAAAACCGCCTCCAGTTGTAAGATCCATAAGATATCTCCCAACATTTTCCTCTAACTGTTTTATGGTCTTAGACCTAATGTTTAGATCTTTGATCCATTTTGAGTTAACTTTTGTATAGGGTGTGAGACATGGGTCTTCTTTCATTCTTTTGCATATGGATATCCAGTTCTCTAGGCACCATTTATTGAAGAGACTGTTCTGTCCCAGGTGAGTTGGCTTGACTGCCTTATCAAAGATCAAATGTCCATAGATGAGAGGGTCTATATCTGAGCACTCTATTCGATTCCATTGGTCGATATATCTATCTTTATGCCAATACCATGCTGTTTTGACCACTGTGGCTTCATAATATGCCTTAAAGTCAGGCAGCGTGAGACCTCCAGCTTCTTTTTTTTTCCTCAAGATGCTTTTAGCAATTCGGGGCACCCTGCCCTTCCAGATAAATTTTCTTATTGGTTTTTCTATTTCTGAAAAATAAGTTGTTGGGATTTTGATTGGTATTGCATTGAATCTGTAAATCAATTTAGGTAGGATTGACATCTTAACTATATTTAGTCTTCCAATCCATGAACACGGTATGCCCTTCCATCTATTTAGGTCTTCTGTGATTTCTTTTAACAGTTTTTTTGTAGTTTTCTTTATATAGGTTTTTTGTCTCTTTAGTTAAATTTATTCCTAGGTATTTTATTCTTTTAGTTGCAATTGTAAATGGGATTCGTTTCTTGATTTCCCCCTCAGCTTGTTCATTACTAGTGTATAGAAATGCTACAGATTTTTGAATGTTGATCTTGTAACCTGCTACTTTGCTGTACTCATTTATTAGCTCTAGTAGTTTTGTTGTGGATTTTTCCGGGTTTTCAACGTATAGTATCATATCGTCTGCAAACAGTGATAGTTTTACTTCTTCCTTTCCAATTTTGATGCCTTGTATTTCTTTTTCTTGTCTAATTGCTCTGGCCAGAACCTCCAACACAATGTTGAATAATAGTGGTGATAGTGGACATCCTTGTCTCGTTCCTGATCTTAGGGGGAAAGTTTTCAATTTTTCCCCATTGAGGATGATATTAGCTGTGGGTTTTTCATATATTCCCTCTATCATTTTAAGGAAGTTCCCTTGTATTCCTATCTTTTGAAGTGTTTTCAACAGGAAAGGATGTTGAATCTTGTCGAATGCCTTCTCTGCATCAATTGAGATGATCATGTGATTTTTCTGCTTTGATTTGTTGATATGGTGTATTACATTAATTGATTTTCTTATGTTGAACCATCCTTGCATACCTGGGATGAATCCTACTTGGTCATGATGTATAATTCTTTTAATGTGTTGTTGGATACGATTTGCTAGAATTTTATTGAGGATTTTTGCATCTGTATTCATTAGAGAGATTGGTCTGTAGTTTTCTTTTTTTGTAATATCTTTGCCTGGTTTTGGTATGAGGGTGATGTTGGCTTCATAGAATGAATTAGGCAGTTTTCCCTCCACTTCGATTTTTTTGAAGAGTTTGAGGAGAGTTGGTACTAATTCTTTCTGGAACGTTTGGTAGAATTCACATGTGAAGCCATTTGGTCCTGGACTTTTCTTTTTAGGAAGCTTTTGAATGACTAATTCAATTTCTTTACTTGTGATTGGTTTGTTGAGGTCATCTATGTCTTCTTGAGTCAAAGTTGGTTGTTCATGTCTCTCCAGGAACCCGTCCATTTCATCTAAATTGTTGTATTTATTAGCGTAAAGTTGTTCATAGTATCCTGTTATTACCTCCTTTATTTCTGTGAGGTCAGTAGTTATGTCTCCTCTTCCATTTCTGATCTTATTTATTTGCATCCTCTCTCTTCTTCTTTTTGTCAATCTTGATAGGGGCCCATCAATCTTATTGATTTTCTCATAGAACCAACTTCTGGTCTTATTGATTTTCTCTACTGTTTTCATATTTTCAATTTCATTTATTTCTGCTCTGATCTTTGTTATTTCTTTCCTTTTGCTTGCTTTGGGATTAGTTTGCTGTTCTTTCTCCAGTTCTTCCAAGTGAACAGTTAATTCCTGCATTTTTGCCTTTTCTTCTTTTCTGATATAGACATTTAGGGCAATAAATTACCCTCTTAGCACTGCCTTTGCTGCATCCCATAAGTTTTGATATGTTGTGTTTTCATTTTCATTTGCCTCTAGGTATTTACTAATTTCTCTTGCAATTTCTTCTTTGACCCACTCGTTGTTTAAGAGTGTGTTGTTGAGCCTCCAGGTATTTGTGAATTTTCTGACATTCTGCCTATTATTGATTTCCAACTTCATTCCTTTATGATCCGAGAAAGTGTTGTGTATGATTTCAATCTTTTTAAATTTGTTAAGACTTGCTTTGTGACCCAGCATATGGTCTATCTTTGAGAATGATCCATGAGCACTTGAGAAAAAGGTGTATCCTGCTGTTGTGGGATGTAATGTCCTATAAATGTCTGTTAAGTCTAGCTCCTTTATAGTAATATTCAGATTCTCTATTTCTTTATTGATCCTCTGTCCAGATGTTCTGTCCATTGATGAGAGTGGGGAATTGAAGTCTCCAACTATTATGGTATTTGTGTCTATTTCCCTTTTCAGTGTTTGCAGTGTATTCCTCACGTATTTGGGGCATTCTGGTTCGGTGCATAAATATTTATGATTGTTATTTCTTCTTGTTTAATTGTTCCTTTTATTAGTATATAGTGTCCTTCTTTGTCTCTTTTAATTGTTTTACATTTGAAGTCTAACTTGTTGGATATTAGTATAGCCACTCCTGCTATTTTCTGGTTGTTATTTCCATGAAATATCTTTTCCCAACCTTTCACTTTCAACCTATGTTTATCTTTGGGTCTAAGATGTGTTTCCTGTAGACAGCATATAGAAGGATCCTGTTTTTTAATCCATTCTGCCAATCTATGTCTTTTGATTGGGGAATTCAGTCCATTAACATTTAGTGTTATTACTGTTTGGATAATATTTTCCTCTGCCATTTTGCCTTTTGTATTATATATATCATATCTGACTTTCCTTCTTTCTACACTCTTCTCCATACCTCTCTCTTCTGTCTTTTCGGTTCTGACTCTAGTGCTCCCTTTAGTATTTCTTGCAGAGCTGGTCTCTTGGTCACAAATTCTCCCAGTGACTTTTTGTCTGAGAATGTTTTAATTTCTCCCTCATTTTTGAAGGACAATTTTGCTGGATATAGGAGTCTTGGTTGGCAGTTTTTCTCTTTTAGTAATTTAAATATATCATCCCACTGTCTTCTAGCCTCCATGGTTTCTGCTGAGAAATCTACACATAGTCTTATTGGGTTTCCCTTGTATGTGATGGATTGTTTTTCTCTTGCTGCTTTCAAGATCCTCTCTTTCTCTTTGACCTCTGACATTCTAACTAGTAACTGTCTTGGAGAACGCCTATTTGGGTCTAATCTCTTTGGGGTACACTGCACTTCTTGGATCTGTAATTTTAGGTCTTTCATAAGAGTTGGGAAATTTTCAGTGAAAATTTCTTCCATTAGTTTTTCTCCTCCTTTTCCCTTCTCTTCTCCTTCTGGGACACCCACAACACGTATATTTGTGCGGTTCATATTGTCCTTGAGTTCCCTGATACCCTGTTCAAATTTTTCCATTCTTTTCCCGATAGTTTCTGTTTGTTTTTGGAATTCAGATGTTCCATCCTCCAAATCACTAATTCTATCTTCTGTCTCTTTGAATCTATCATTGTAGGTATCCATTGTTTTTTCTATCTTTTCTACTTTGTCCTTCACTTCCATAAGTTCTGTGATTTGTTTTTTCAGTTTTTCTATTTCTTCTTTATGTTCAGCCCATGTCTTCTTCATGTCCTCCCTCAATTTATCGATTTCGTTTTTGAAGAGGTTTTCCATTTCTGTTCGTATGTTTAGCATTAGTTGTCTCAGCTCCTGTATCTCATTTGAACTATTGGTTTGTTCCTTTGACTGGGCCATATTTTCAATTTCCGAGCATGATCCGTTATCTTCTGTTGGCATCTGCGCATTTAGACAGATTTCCCTGGGTATTGGATCCAAAAGTTTGGAAGATTTTCCTGTGAAATCTCTGGGTTCTGTTTTTCTTATCCTGCCCAGTAGGTGGCGCTCGTGGCACACATTTGTCTGCGGGTCCCACCAGTAAAAGGTGCTGTGGGACCTTAAACTTTGGAAAACTCTCGCCGTCCGGGGGGTTCGCTAGCCGAAGCGGCTTGAGCCGGCCCTTGGTCCAAACGCAGGGAGGGTTGCTGGTCGCCGCAGCCCGGGAAAGAGCCCGTCCGAATTTCCTAGTTGGCCCTGGGCGACAAGCGTGGCGGGAGGGCACCAGCGGCAGTGGCCCGCCCGGGAGAGTGCACGTTCCCCGGGAGTCACGGGTTTGGAAGGGGCCTCCCCCACCCGTCACCGTTCTCCGCGGCCTGGGGATTTCCGATCCAATTCTCTCAGTTGGTCCGGGGGGCTGCGCGTGGTGTGAGCGCCAGCCGCCTTGGTTTCAGGGGACCGCCTCTCCAATTCTCCCAGCCGGCCCAGGAAGGGGGAAGGGAGTAACTCCGGCTGCTTGCCACCCCGCCCGGTGAGGCCCGCGCGCCTCGGCGATCTCACCCGAGCTGCTTCTCTCAGCCAGCCAGCCGTTCCAGGATGGGGTACGCTGTCTTTTTTATCTCTGTTGTGGCTTTGGGCGCTTTCTGTATCGTTTCTACTCCCCTAGTAGCTGTCCTGGAGAAGAAACTAAGATCCGCGCGTCTTACTAAGCCGCCATCTTCCAGGAAGTCCCTATAAACATTCTTTGATGAACAAAACAACACAGTCCAAGTTTTATGATCAGAGCAAAAATTTGGTAGAAGGGAGACAGAAAACTAAACCACACAGTGAATTAAAATTTTTTTTTTTTAATAATGATACTGTATTGCACAAAGGCCACAGATCAGATAGGCTCAAACTTTTAATGGTGGAAAGAGAATTGTATGACTTCTTTGGTAGAACTCTGACAAGCTTTCCTTGATACCAATACTGAGATTGGTGCTGTTTTGGGCTGGCATTTCAAATGCTTTTGGGGAAGAATGACAGTATGAATTATATCTGGGTCTATCATCAAAAGAATGTTTCCTCAATATAAAGACCCACTTAAGGAACTCTATTCCAAATACTGACTATTATTTTAAAGTGATAGCTCAGATTCATTTATTATCAAGTCTCACTTGTAGAGCTTACAATGAAGACATAAATTGGCAAACTCTACAATGATCAGAGAGGGATGTCTGAGACATGGGAATTCTGAGCACTAGGTCACATGAAAAATGGGAAAAATAGAAGAATTCATGATGCTTGGTAACTGCTGAACAGCAGACTGAAATAAGATACTTAAAATGTTGTCCAAACATTTAAAAAGGTTGTCGCATAGGCAGAGAAGGACTGTAAATATCTTCAGAGGTAGACCAAGGATCTTATCAGGGAAAAATAAGGGACCAAACTCAACAAGGTGAAGGTAAGGATAGTATGCACTTAAATACAAGATTCTACCATTTGTAAGTTCAAAAGAGGAGTTTCAAGGGGCATGTGTAGAAAATATGGGACTGTGCTCAACAAGAGGTGTCAGTGTTAGTTATGGGATAATTTTGAAACTAAGAAATGTAATATGATTTTTTTTTGAGGGAGTGCATCATCCAGGAATCCAACCTGGGTCTCCCACATGGAAAGCGAGCATTCTACCACTGAAACACCCATGCATCCTAGAAATGTAATATGATTTTAAGCTGTTATTGATATGTCAGTGCTTCCCAATGCATATTCCATAGACTATTATTCTGCAAATTATCGATAAGTTTTATGAGGGGAAAAGAGGATAGGGTTTTTATACATTTAGGAAATGATATGTTAATTAGGGTTATTCAAGATTTTCAAGGCTTTGATGTGCTAAGTGGATGTGTTCAATGCACTGTGAATTTCCAAGATGGGGATATAGTTTGAACTATTTTCTCAATTTACTGCATTACATATCCTTTCTTTCCAACAAGTGTCTTGTAGGACAATTATTTATCAGGAGACACTTTGGGAAACTCTAGTTGTAAGAAAAGGCATGGTTTGCTTTTGGTCAGACCCAAGCTAGGTGGTTGTGATGAATATCAGGCATCACGGTTTCAAAGAGGGGAACTGATGGGAGAACAATTAAGACAATGACTGGGCTTGAAATGAAACCATGTAAGAATCAGCTAAAAGAACTGAGACTGTTTAGCCTGGAGAAGAGAAGACTCATGAAGGACAAGAAAAAATGCCTAAATATTTGGAAGTCTGTCATGTAGAACTGAGATCAGTGGACAGAGAAATAAATTTTAGAACACTATTAGAATAAACTTGTTCCAAATGTTCCAGATTTCCAGTCATAAGCAATTCTAAAATGGCTGCCTTGTAGCCTCCCATGGGATGACTTGGAGAAAGCTGCTGAGGGTACCCGAATCACATGTGGAATTGGATAAAGTGACCTCCATGGATATGCCTATTCTTGTCCCAGCATTTTTCACCTTGGAAAAATGATAATAGATTTTTTTTTTCTCTACCTCATCTTTGACTTTTTTTTTCAACTGATGGACTTAAGCTTATTATTTGGGTAATCATCTGCATATCATTATTTTTCAAATATAAAAAAAATCACAGTGCAATACTCACATCAAAAATCTTCTTTACCACTTCTGTCTGGATTTTATCGAAAAGATCAAAGTCCTTTTCTTCCACCATCTTATCCCTATAAATCCGATTCGATTCATGCAGATAGAGCTTTACTAGGTCCTGTGAGGACTTTATACATTCCACTGAGGAGAAGAGAATGCCCTTCAAGGAGAAGATACAAAAAAATATCAACAACAATTCAGAACTACAACAGCTACAATTTATTAAAGTCAGTGATGTGACAGGTGCTGGACTAGATGCTTTCCCTAACAAAGCTCATTTACTCCTCAAGATGACCATATAAGATAATTTTTATTATATCCATTTTGAATAATGTGGAGATTGAGGTTCAGAAAAGTAGGCAACATGCTCAATGTCATATAGTAAGTGGTCTTACTTCAAAACTACAAGGGTTTGAAACCATATCTGCCTGAACTTAGAACCTGGAATTTTAACCATTACACTACAAGCCACCACAGTGAGAGGAGAGGTGGCTTCTCTGCTCTATTTAAACTATGTAAGTGCCATTTCGAAAACTGGTTTCGGTGATTACTGTTTTTGTTAAACCAGAACTATGACCAAGGGGGTGGAAGGGGATATAGCTGACCTTTGCAGGTCAACAACCCTTTTATTTGTCTCTAGTTGGTTTCTCTTGCTATGTGCCACAGTGATCGTTTCAAATATTTATCATTTTCTTAAATCTCTCTGTCACAGCTCTCTATTACCTTTAGTCAATGTCCTAACCATCTATTTTACTGAAAAAAATGGAGACCACAGAGATGAGAGCCCCTCAATAACCTTTGCAAGACCTCTAACTTCAAACTCATTTATATCAGTGTTTGTCCTTGTCACTTTCCTTCTTGATTGATAGGAAAATGGATCATTCAATGGTTCCTTTTTACCCAAAGAATAATGCTTATACTCATTAGCATGGCACAAAGGTATAGTCATAAAATGGTTCCAAATCTGCTTCCTCAGGAGCACGCTTACCACTACTTCCAATGAAACCTAGATTCCAGTTACACAAAATTCAAATTATTTTCTGACCCTGCGTCTCAATGCCCTGGGTACATGTCTGTTGCTTTGCTTATTTCAAGATCTAGCTCAAATGATATCTCTTTGAAGTCTACCATGAACCTTCCCTGTTCTTGTCCAATCTTATTTCCTCTGCTGTGCTCCACAGAGACCTTTATATATAAATCTTTTCTAGAGAGGACTTAACGTCTAGCATTATTTTTCTTTGTTTAGGCTTGCTTCTTATAGGTCATAATGAGTGTCTCAATGGAAGGGACATTGAAAGACTTCATTTCAAATGTGGTTCACTGTTCATTATATTACTAGTACTGAGTGGGATGTCTAAAAAAGAGTAGATGCTCAATGCATGCTTGCTGAAAGAATTAATGCACTAATATTAAACCATTCAATTACTAAAACATTGTAAAAACCACCATTAAGATTTCTGCTTTTGGAAATGGCAGAATAGCTCATCAGAGACCAGCCTGCCGAGATCAACTAGAAAAGCTAGGAAAATGATTTTTAAGCCTCATCACTTCAGAGGCATTAAAGAATAACCAAGGCAGTGAGGACTTGAGAGGCCATAAACCTAGAGAGAAGAAAAGAAAAGAAGATGAACCCAAAATTCAGAACTATTTTCACTCTTGGTTCATTTGCCAATTCACAAGCAATGGTCTTGAAGCTGAAAAGACAGAGACAAGTTAAGAAAATGAGCAAAGTTTTCTCATATTATGGGGTAGAGAAAATGAAATTGGATTTCTGGGATTACTAAGAATCAGGGCCACAACTGAAAATCCCAAGAGGCCCCCCAAAATGTTAAACCCTAAGAGTGTGGGTAAAAATATCCTGTCCCCACAGAAACTTAAGCATAGCTTCAATATTCTCAATCTTTGGTAGCTTACTGCCATAAGCAAAAGCATGTAATCTTGGAAGGAAAATAGCATCATCTAAATCCTCACATGTAAAAGCTCACAATGTCTGGCAATTAAACATAAATTTAATTGGGAACTCCAAGAGATAATCTCAAATGACCAACACCAAGAAAAACTAACAATACAAAATGAACTATAGAAGATGTAGGTATTGGAATTATCAGATACAAACTTTAGCATAGATATGATTCATATGACCAAGAAACTAGATGAAAAGGTAAAGGATTTCAACAAAGAACTGGAAACTTAAAAAATGAATCAAATAGATGTTTTCAAACTAAAAATTACAGTAATTGAAATAAATGAGGTTAACATCAGAATAGACACTGTTAAAGGAGCAGAAATGAACAGCAAGACATGGCAGTAGAAAATAACCACACTGAATCACAGACAGAAAAACAAGGGTGGAAAATAAAGACCATAAGACATGTATGGGACATGGTGAAAATGTCTCATATACATATACTAGAGTACCAGAAGAAGAGAATGAGAAGCAGAAGCAATATTTGAAGAGATACTGGCTGTAACTACCATAAACTGCAAAAATGACATCAAGTCAGATTTAAAAAGGTCTACAGATACTAAGCAGGATAAATTGCAAGACAATTTAAATATCTTAGGAATCAGTGGAAATTTTGAAAATCAACAACAAAAGTTAATTTTAAAAGCAGGCAAACGAAAATAAAATACAGGCAATCTTAAAGGAGCAAAAATAAAACTGACATCATTTCTCAATAGAAAAAGTAGAAAACAGAAGATAATGGAATGATACCTTCAAAGTGCTAAAGAAAATAGCTGCTAATCTAGAATTCTAACAACCCTCCCCACATTTAAAATAAATGACATAAATACATTTTCAGTAAAATAAAATCTGAGAGAGTCTCAAAGCAGATATGAACCACAGTCAATGCTCAAAGGAGTTCTTCAGGCAGAAAAAAGTGATTCCAGCTTGAAGAAAAGAAATGTGACAGGAATTAAGAGCAATAGAAAGTGTAAATATATGAATAAATCTAAATAAATGTTGATTGAATAAAACAAAAATATTAGTATATTTTGAGGCTTAAATATACATTGAATTAAAATAAATACAATAGCACAAAAGTTGGAGGGGAGTGAATTGTTCTAAGATCTTTGCAGTGTACAGAAATTGGTACAAGTACTAATTTATAAAAGATAAAAGGATGCATTTCATAACTATTAGATGAATAGTAAAAGGATGTGTAGTATGCTAAAAGAGGGAGAAAATAAAAGAATCAAGAAATTAGGGAAAATAAAATAGGGTAGGTGGAGAATAGTGAAACAAAATAGTATAAAGTAGATTTAATCCCAAATATATTATTATTATATAAAATAACATAAATATAAATATTTAATGGGTTCAGAGTTTCTGTTTTGGGTGATGAAAGAATTTTGGTAATGGATGGTGGTGATGGTAGCACAACATTGAAAATGCAATTAATGCCACTGAATAGTACAATTAAAACTGGTAAAAATAGCAAATAATTTTTATAAAAAAAGAAAAAAATGTGTTAGAAGAAAAGAATTGCTAATAATGACCTAAGTGGTCAGGCTAAAAAGTTAGGAAGAAAAGAAGAAACTAACTTCAAACCCAAAGGAAGTAAGGAGATAGCAATTATAAAGATAAGAGCAAATATTAATGATACAAAAGCCAGATATCAAATAAAGATAATCAACAAAGTAAAATATCTAATATTGGTATACTTTTCTGGTTCTTTGAAAAGACTAACACAACTGAAAATTCCCTAGTAAGACTGATAGAAGAGAAAAAAAAGAAAGGCACATAAAACCAACATCCAGAATAAAAAAGAGGACATAACATCAGATATTATAAATATGTAAAAGAAAATAAGAGGATATTATAAACATTTTTATGCCACTAAATTAGAAATTTTTGATGATATGGTCACCTTAACACAACTGATACGTGAAGAAAGAAAATCTGAGTAGTTATATATATGCATTAAAGAAATTGAATTCATAATTTAAAACCTTCCACAAAGAAAACTCCATTGACTTCATCAGTAAATTCTTCCAACATTTGAGGAAGGCATAAAATAATCTTTTGCAATTTTTTCCAGAAGATAGGAAAAGAGGGAACACTTCCCAATGCATTTTATGAGGTCTCAGAATACTAGAAGAAAGGAAAATTACAGAACAATCTTATGATTATATCAATTACCAAATGGAATTCAGTAAATATAAAAAGGCCACAGTGCCACAACCAAGTTGAGTTGATTCTAGGAATGCAAGGTTGATCTAATATTAAAAAATATTCAAAGAAATTTATCATATCACCAGAATAAAGTAGAAAAATATATCCTTTCAATAGATGCAGAAGTCATTTGTTAAATTTCAACCCGTATGAAGGATTACAACTTTTAGTAAACTATAAAAAAGAAGGAAATGTTCTTAATCTGACAGAGGTAGCCTCAAAAACCTATAGTAAGCAACAAACTTAATGGCAAACTATTAAGGGTGCCACTCTCACCACTTCTCTTCAACATTGTACTGGCAGTTGTGCCAGATACAAAATAATTATATTTATAAATATCTATAAATGATTCTATTCATATAAAATTTTTTTAAAAAACAGGCCAAAAAATGTATGATGTTAGAAGTCCAGATGGCAGTTACCTTCTGGGGAGGAGGAGGAAAAGGTGAATGGAATGAAGCACGGGGGGGAGCTTCTGGGATGCTGGAATGTTCTTTATCTTGATTTGAGTTGTGACTACATGGGCGTGATCACTTTGATAATTAATCAAGCTATAAGCTTACGACTTGTGTAGTTGTCTACTTGCATGCTATACTTTCATAAAAGTTTATTAAAAATGAAAAAGTAATCCCATTAGGTTCCTTTGGCTCCACCAATGTGTGTATCTTAGTCCCCTTTCCATTATCAGCTTTGCCAGCTATCAGCTCTGTATGAGACACAGGGAGGGCAGGAAAAACCATCAACCAGGGCCTCTGCCTTCTAGGATTTTGGATTGTACAGTGAAATGAACTATCAAATGCAGTTTGTAAATCCTGGTATAGCCAAATACTCAAGCTGACTGACAACTAAGAGCTGAGTCCATGTGAGCTTGTCGAATGTAAACTTGGCACCATTCTAGATGGTTATGTGTAGCACTGAGATGGGAACAGCTAATGATTCCTGCTGCTCAGAGCACAATCCAATTCAGTTCTGATTGGGGCAGAGTAAGGAAAATGCAGGGATGATCTGAATTATTGAGTCTTGGATCAAGCTGGATGGAGGAAAACAACAGTGTTCCCTAGGCAGTCTGTCTCCTAGTGGGCATTCAATGACCACCTTAATCTCTTCCATCAGAACTGAGCCACAGACAAATCAAGTACTTCAAACAGCATCACTTAACTAATAAGCAGCAGCGTTTGAGATTCAAAACTAGAAACTTCAGCCCCATTGCATGGGTAATTAGGGGTGATGAAGGCATTCTAGGGAAGAAGTATTCTATTCCAACCTTATTTGGGGCACTGCCAAAGAACCAGAGAGGAGAGAGAGTGTCAAAGAACCAGAGAGGGGATCAAGCAGAGTGGGATGGAGGGATAGTGTTTGTGGAGTGGTGGTCAAGCCATGAGCTTGAAACTTCCCTCCGGAGGAGGAGGGCAAGAGGTTGTGTCTTGGAGACTCTGTGGTGTAGGCTGAGGGGAGGCAGGCCATTCCAGTGGGGTATACAGATTCCCCACCCTTGTGATTGTTTGCTGACAGCTAATGGGCTACAAAGAGGGCTTGCCCAAGGGGTTACAGAACCCAAGGGGTCAGCAGTCAGTCATATAAAGAAACAGGCCAGGGGGAACACTCTCTCCCCCCTCTGGTTCTTTGACACTGCCCAAAACAAGGTTGGAATAGATTACTTCTTCCCTAGGAAGTCTTTGTTGCCCCTCATTACCCATGCAGTGGGGCTGAAGTTTCTAGTTTTGAATATCAAATGCTGCTTCTAATTAGTTAGGTGACCCTGTCTGAGGTACTTGATTTGTCTGTGGCTCAGTTCTACCATCTCTAAATTGGAGATAATAAGCATTTACTTATAGGGTTGTTATGAGGATTAAATAGATGTAAAGGGCTTATTATGGTGCTCAGTAAACAGTAATTATTATTATAGGCCCTTTATTAGGGTCCACTCTGGACTCAAATTATCTCCCTTGTCTTATCTCTCTACCCTTACCAGGTTGGACTGCTTGTGATTCCACTTACACCATTTGCAGGTTTCTACCTCCAAGACCATCTCTGTTGTCAAATACTAGCTGGGAATTTCTCCGAGCCTACATGAAATTAGGATAATGTCTATTCCCAAAGAGCTGTCATGAGTATTAAATTTCAAGTTGTACAGGTAACAATGTGTATCTGTTTAGGCAGAACACCTGTCTAGGTTGGGTTGCTACTGGTAAAAGGGGCTAAACTGACTCTTCTCTAGTTCTTCCATTTATGAGCAACATGAATTTGATCAAATAGCTTAAACTCATTTTTTCATTTGCAAAGTGCTGACAGCACCCCACTCTCCTGTGTTGTAGTGAGATCTGGGAGAGGGACTGTTCTATATAAAAAGTTTTTACCTAAGGTTTGTCTGTGCTATTTAAAGTCCTCAGTTACTGTGCAACACATGGTAACTAACAATGGCCACAATTTTGGCCACTGTCCAGGCCTGAGGGACACACAGCTGTGGGCTCACAGGCTTAGAGCTGAGTCTCTCTTGCAGCCTCAACCATCAAATGCTTTTTTGATTCATTTGAAGTACAGATGAATGGGGACAGAACAGTGTGGTGGACAGGGGAACAGGCCAGGAACCAGACACCTGGATTCTAGTTCCAGTTCCTTCACTGTCTGTGTGCTCTTCGGCAAGTCTACATAATCTTTGTGGGTCTCTGATTCTTTATTTTTCAAATGAGTTAATGTTTGGGGGCTACAGTGATGTCCTGAGGCAGCTTTGATGTGCTCTCAAACACATGCTTGGGACTCAGTGGCTCCACGTTCAGGTTAAATCTTTCCAGAGTACTGTGCTTGGATCATTGAACTCATTTTCGGTAGGGTTTTTGTTCTTTACGAATGAAAGTCTTGGCTGGAACATGCTGTCCCTATGTCCACAGGGTTTGGCTCGTTGCTGCTCTGAGGCTCCCCAGAGTTCAATTTGCCTCTGAATTGAAGCAAATTGACAGTGCCTACATCATTAATTCCAACTATATCTGCGTCACAGGCAGGTCGTGTTCTTTGCTCCCTGATCACTTCACTTGGAGACTTCCCCAGGGGTGAGTTCTATGCTTGGTGTAAAAGGCATCCTCCCCTCAATAATAATCTTTGGGGAAAGGGTCTGTCTGGAAAATAGTATCTGCAAGATTCTTATCCAGGACAGGAGAGTTGTGGACTATATACCATGTGAAGATGTTGAACCTGCCCAAGGGGAAGAAAGGGTCTTGGGTCAGACCTCAGTGAGACTGCCTTCTGTAGGTTTCAGTCTTGAGTAGTCAAACACCTGGATGTGTAGGCAGAGACAAATTACCTCAGGGCAAATGAGCATCTGGAAGCATCTGAAAATGGATTTGGCCTTTTTTAGTACTGAGGTTGTCCCAGCATTTGGCAGGTAGCTTCTCAGGAGCATTACAATATGCTTTCCTCAGGAAGCAAAACCATCATACATAGTTTGGGGACATTCTGTTGTTTTTTTTTTCTCAGGAATAAGAGATGCACTGCTAGGGGTTGCAATAGTTTTCTTTCTTTCTTTCTTTCTTCTGTGCCTTTTCCCTTTCTATTCCATGCTTGAGTCCTTATTTCCCATTCTATCCAAGATGTTTCCCCAACCCAAAAGAAACCACTCAGAAATCCATTCTGCTTACAGAGACATAATCTAGTTGGCAGACAAAACTCAATTTTATCAAAATCCCTCCTTGTTAGAGCCCATGAGGCTCTGGTTACTTGTTTCTGTTCATGACTCCAGGTGAACTATGCATTTGCCTAAGAATTTGACATTAAATATCATGTTACTAAGAATGGGAGGATTTGGATCATTGTTAAACATTACAAGGTATCTGGGAGCAGATAGACTCACCTGGAAAATGTTGGCAAAATCTCTGAGGTTGAAGATGTAGTGGAACTTGATTGCCGTGGGTAGGAATGTGGTAGCAATTCTCTGGTGGAAAGTAAGGGCCAGACTGATCAGCTGGGGGATGGATTTCTGCAGCGATATTGGAAAGTTTCCAAGCTTTAGGTGCTGAGTCAGGATTGTGCTGTAGATGGAGGACAGGGCATCGGCTCCCGGAAAGGAGAGTACAAACACACTAAAGTGACGCTGCACAAGGAAACAAAAGCATGTGGACAAGGTCATGAGTCAGACATCCTTTTCTTTAAAAAAAATTTTTATTGTGGTAACGTATATACAACATAATAGTTCCAGATTTAACCACTCTCCAGTATACAACTCAGTGATGTTAATTATATTTATAATGTTGTGTTCCCATCATCAATTACCAAAACTTCTCCATCACCCCAAAGATGTAATTTCTACTGGAATAAAAATCACTTCTTCTGGATTCAGATAAAATAATGGAGAATTCTTACAAGGGCTTTGAACTTAAATATTCTGGTCATATTTCTTATACTAAACCCAAATTTAGGCTGAACCTAAAACAACTTGGGAGAGAAATGGGATTTGGTTCTTTGGCCAAGGTGGAAGCATGAGGTCGTAGAAAGATAACTGAAGAATAAGGGAGTAGAATCAGATTAACTCTATGACTCTTCCGGCTTTAACGGCTTCAAGACCCTGGGTTCAGAGTATCTCTGTCCCTCTATAAATGCAAGCCAGTATCCTGTGTGACTTGCCACTTCAGGAGGCTGGTTAAGGGATGGGCCAATTATTATTTATAATCAAGTGTCACTTGCCCTGACAAGATAATATTTAAGACCCAGGGTCCTTTACCTGGAGCCGTGGGTTAATGGTGAAGCTACCTGCCGTGGGGTTCATACAGGAAACATACTGTACATTCATGATCTCCTTTAGGGACAGTTTATTCCGATCATACCTGGAAGAGTCAGAAACCATGAATGAGAGTTGTGTAACAGCCAGGTAGGTGAGATCAAACAGTGCATTGTCAAGGTGAGAACTGATATTGTTGTAAGCCCTTGATACAGGCAGGTGTGTTCTATCTTTTATGTGTTTTGGGTGTTAAAATCTAGGAAACTAACAGAGATTGAGAAGTGACAAGTGCCTAAGACTAAATCCTGATGAACCCAGTATCTACAGACATGACACAAGGAGAAGGGTCCACAAAGATGGACTAAGAGGTAGGAGAAAAATTAGAGTGTGGTACCCTAGAAGCTAAAGAAAGCCAGTTATTTCCAAATGAAAAAAAAAATAAGAAAAACAGTAGCCCAAAAAGAGTCCATTGGATCTAGCAACAATGATACAGTTGGTAATTTAATAAGAACAGTTCAGTAAAGTGGAGGGGATAGAATCCAAATTATAGTGAACCGAGGAATGAGTGGTTAATGAAAAAGAGGAAACATTAATTTTGTGACAGAGAAGAGAGACAGGGCAGTAACTAGAAAGTAATTTCTTTCTAACACATTGGAAAATATTTGCAAGTTTTAATGTTGATGTGAAGGAGCCAATCAGGAGGGAGGGAGACTAACTGAGGAGGCTTTCAGGAGGTGCAAGAGAGTACACTTAAGATGCTGGTGGATGGTTACGCCCTAGTAAGATGCAACAGGAGAGCAAAGAAAAGGATGCACACGAGTGCATGTAATTTGTATAGATGTGGCACATGTGTTCTCTCTGAAGTCAAGGCCATCAGATGAGGTGGGGTGGGAAGTTTGAGCAAAGAGGAGGGGGCATGAAATAGACATTTTTGTGAGTGAAAATGTAGACAGACTAAAGAAAAATGGTAGAATTGCCAGGAAGTTTCACCTTCCCTTTTAAGGTTTATGGTGACCTAGAATCAAAAGAAAAACTAGTTAGTTGTTTTTTCCAGTATAATTCAGATGCTCAAATACTGGTGTGGAGATTGTGCCTAGTTGTATATGGCAGACATCTGATAAAGACTTTAGGAATGAATGAAAAGTAATTCAAGTTACCCTCATGACTATAATTCTCTTTGAATTTCCTCATCCTACTTCCTACTTTTCTCAGCAGCTGACTCAGTGTGAGTTAGAAAGGTGAGCCAAAGTTGCTTCAAATCATTGACTTGCTTTTCTTTTCTGGCAAGTTCAGACCTTTTGCTGTTAAAAACTATACTAATGCAAGATATACGAGACTGTGCGAGCTTCTCTTTATGAGGCAAAGGCTACTGGGTCTCCCCTGCCTGCAGACCCATGCATATTACACAGGGTATTATATGTTATCAATGAAGTACCCTCTCAATGCTGAGGGGCTATGGGTGGTGGTGGTGCTGGTTCTGGTGGTGGTTGCTTGTGACTTCTTAGGGAGTTTAGAGAAGGCTTTTGGAGAAGGCATCTTTTGAGATGAGTCCTCAAGAAAATAGTAGGTTTTTTCCCCTTAGTTGAGAACTCAGCACCTTCTCTGGGCAAAATTTTTGTGTGTGGACATTAGTGCCCCTGTCTGAAGGAGCTCTTCAGAGAACAGAAAATTCCACAAGGTATGTGGTTTATCATGGGGATCCTTATCACGGAGCTCAGCTCCATAATGTTTGAACTCCAACCCCTGTCCCACAGAATTGTGACTGACCTTCAGCCCTGCCTTTGGCTTTGCCCCACTGACCCCAGTTCATTTTTGGGCTTGCTCTTACCAGTGGCCATAGTCCAGGTACTGCCTGATGATGGTGTGGGGTTGCACGGTCCCATAGGCATCCACCTCAGGCATGTTCATGTCATCAATGAAATAGATAAGCTTCTTGTTGCCTGGGGGGCCATAGTTTCTGCCAGCTTTCTTTTCTAGAGGCTTCTCCAGGACAGCTGAGGAGAGAGCCAGTTAGTGAGAGAAAGAGGTTCAAAGCTTAGATGCCAGCACTGAGACAGCTCAGATGTTAAGAACAAACCAAGGTGTTCTTGTGCATCTGTTCACACACAGACACATACACACACTACACTCACCCCTATACCATCATCATCAACAACAACAGCATTAGCCACTAGATCCAGGCATTCTACAGGACCAGAAGGTGAAATCACAAGGCAGTAATGGTGACAGTACTGACCAGGCAGTACAGAAGATGTGCACGGTGCTAGGTTTTTACAAACATTTATTATCTGGTTTAATCCTTATAATAGCATTGTGAGGGTGGTATTATTGTCCCATTTTATACAAATAAATAGATCCTGGTTAGACCTGTCCTTTCGAATGCTGTGGCTCCCATTCCAGGGCTAGAGAGAGGTTCCTTCCTTCCCTTGGCGGTTCCAGAGGAATTATTGATTACTGTGCCACAGTGCTCTTGGAGTGCTAACCTCATGGGTTTTCGGGGGAGAGGGGTGCGCTTGTGTGGGGTGGGGGAGACAACAGCCTCAGAGAATTTCCCAGATGTTTCCAGCATCATGAATGGCTACCTTCCCTACCTTTGGATTTTCTACCCGTCAAAGCATTTCGGCCCATTCTGGGGATTGAGAATGAGACACTCTTCTGGACTTGTTTCTTCAATTATCAAGTCAGAGAGAAGGAATCAAACAGCACAGTTTTCCAGCCTGATAAGACTTGTTTAGAACAAACTTAAGTAATAGAGTGGAGATATATGTATTTTTTTATCAATAAAGCAATTAAATATTTATGTATTGCAAAACCCACATTTCCTATTACAGCTGGAAGCACTAAGAACCATCTGATTTCTTCTCCTGAAAAACAAGTTTGTAAACAAGGAAAAAAGTGTCAATAGACATGTGAAGGTGACAGATAGAAAGACAAGTTCTTTCAAGAAGGCTTGAATATTCTAATTTTCTGGTCCTGACTTAAATTAAGTGTTTCAAATAGGAATTAAATTTAAATTTAATTAGCATCCAATTAACATACACTATCAACCAATTAATCACCCAACACCTTCTTCTCCCCTAAAGATATAACAACTATACAAGATCTGTCAAAATGAAATATAATTAATGGGCTGCCAAGGACATGCTTTTGACAACAGCTCTTCTCATAGGAAATTCTCTCCTTAGGAAGACTTACTTTTCCTCCTCTCAGGCAGTGATATTCAAATCAACCCTGAAATTAAGCATACCCAGTAATTTGGGTTGATTAAACTCTTTATGCTTCTAAATGATTGTTGAAGAGAAAAGCATGTCAGTTAGCAAGAAGTGGGCCTTGGAGTGCACTAGATTATCTCAAATAGGTGATATTAGGTTCCCCAAAGAAAGCAAGGACTCCCAAGTAATAGCAGGTACGTTTTTGAGTCCTTCTTATACCAAGCAATGCTCCATGGTCCATCTAGGATGGAATAAAGAGAAGTTCCTCCATTTCAAGACAGAACTGGAGAAGTAGAAGTGGATTTAAGTTTCTGCAAAAGTGTTGACGTTGAAGAGTCTAAACCAATGAGACATAAAGAAGTGACCCTTTCCTCTCATTTCTGAATTCTGCATTGTCACAAGCTTACCCAGGAGTCAAGTCTATATCCAGGTCCAGAATTCATTTGTGCCACTTCTTCTTGAGCCCCAAATGGAACGGCTTGGGGTTTTGTCTGAGAGCACATGGAGCAACATAGCTTCCTACCAGGGGTATGTGTTTTAATTCACATTCATGTCATTTCCCCCTGCACCATTTTGCTGCCATCTTACACCCAAAGTGCAAACACTTTTCAAAGTGGTTTTCCCATTTTTCTCATTTCAAAATATATCTAGACTCTGACCACTTCTCTCTGCCTTTATTGCTACCATTACTGTCCTTCAGCTTTACTTCCCCAGCGGTCTCCTGGCTGTCACCCCAGCCTCCCTTTGATAAAGCAGACACAAGTATTCTTGAAAGCAGGAGTTACATAATACAAGTATCCTTGTAAAGCTTAAAACCCTCCAGTGGAGTTCTATCTCACTTGACGCAAAAGCCAGTTTGGTTACTGCCACAAAACTTGCACCTCTGATTTTCTATCCTACTGATCTCTCACCCTCCAACACCACTTTGCTCCCCCTGCTCTAGCCACCTTCCTTCTGGCACCCTAAGCACTCTCCCTCAGGACCTTTGCTCTGGCTATTTCCTTTGCCTGGGATATTCTTGTCCCGAACTTTACCATGGTTTGCTCCTTTACATCTATCAAACATTTATTTATTCAAATGTAATTTTCTTAGTAAGGCCTTTTCTGGCACTGTATCTAAAATTAAAATCCCCACCCCACCCTTTATTTCCTGTCCCTATTTCATTTTTTTTCCACCACACTTACTGCCACCCTAATATCGTATATATTTTACTTATTTATCTTGTGTATTATCTCATCTCTTCCTCATTAGAATACGAACTCCACGAGGCCAGGAATTGTTTTGTTCAATGTAATCCCAGCACTTAAAGCATTACCTAGCATATGAAGGATGCTTATATTAAAACTAAGACTGAACAAATGAATTTTATTCTTATAATTAAGTCCATGAGACAGGAAAAGAAAAAATACATATTATCCTCATTTTATATTAAGGAAATAGAGGCTAAGCAGGTTAAATGCCTTGCTGCAAATTAAAATCCAGGTGATGCTGATTCCAGTGTTCCTTCCAAGCACTCATATTCCAGCCCCTCTCTGGGCATGTTCCTGATTATTCTGGTCCCAGTGAATTCTCCAGCCTCTGAGCTTTAAAGCAATTTGTTCATTCATCCATGGAACACCACTAGGATCTGGCTCTGTACTGAGTACTTGATATGCTCGATATCACCTCTTTTCTTTTTTCTCTCTCTCTCTCTCTTTCTTTCTTTTCTCCTCCTCCCCCTTCTCCTACTTCTTCTTCTTCTCTCTCTCTCTTCCTCCCTCCCTCCCTCCTTCCTTTCCTCCTTCTTTCTCTCTCTCTCTCTTATTAGATAAGTTGAAGGGTTACAGAAAAATCATGGATAAAATATAGGGTTCTCATATACATCCCTATTATTAACACCTTGTGTTGGTGTGATACATTTGCTTTTGATGAAAACACATTTTCATAATAATACTATTACCATGGTTAATCCATGGTTTAACGTAGGATTAACTGTACTGTGCATGGATTCCATGGATTTATTTTAGTTTTTATTCTAGTAACATATCTACAAAAGTTTTCTCTTTTAAACAAATTCGAATTTATAATACAGTGTTGTTAATTATGTTTGCAATATTGTGCTACCATTACCACCATCTGTTACCATCACCTACTTCTTTTCCTCTTAACAAACGAGAAAGCTGAAGCTTAAAGAAATTGAAAGACTTTGTCCCAGGTCACACAGTCAGTGAATGGCACAGGAAGGGTTGTAACCCAGGTCTATCTGACTACAGAGCCTCACAAACCCTCTACTGCAAACTACTTCTTACATATTTCTATGACCTGGCTTCTATCCTTGAAAAATCCCAGTTGGGTTAACTCAACACCTGCACCATATTTTTGACAGATTATTAGCAATTAAGCAAGTCTTATTTTGCACTGTGACATGACTCGTGTACCTGTGCTTGAACTATTTTCCTTTCATGTTAGTGAATTTTTCAGGTGCTTTAGACTTTTCATTTGTATTGTAAGGGCTTTGAATTTAGTCTTCAAAAAATAACATATGTGGCATGATTATAAATATACTATATATTTACTATAGAAACATTAAAAAGCATGGAAAATCATAGTGATGAAAGTGAAATCTCTCATTATTCTATCACCTAACAGTAACCACCCCTTTCAATAATTTAGTGCATTTCATTGCAGCCTAGTCTCTTTTTTATTATTTGCTCTCTTTGCACACATGATTTTTCCTTTACAAAATCAGAATTATACTGAATATACTGCTTGCATATTTTAAGCTTCATTTAATATTTAAATCTCTTCATATGATTCTAAAACATGAATTTAATTGCTGCATTGGGTTCTATATTTTGTATGTGCCATCACTTATAAAACATTTTTTCTGTTGTCAGAAACGTGTTTTTCCCAATTTCCTTATACTTTGTAACACCCACCATTCCAGACAGAATGGTTTGCCCACTATATGACACATCTTGATGATTTAACTTTGGTTCGTGTCATCTCCTTTTCAGAGGACTAATTAAGGTAAGTGGAAGAAAACTGTCTATAGGTACAGCCTGAACCCCACGGTCCTCTGAGGTTGAGAGTTTGATTAGATCCTTTAGGGTCCTATCCAGTCCTAAGTTTTTAATGAACACTTTATTATGAAGTTCATGATTCACTTTATATGAAGCCTCTAACACCTGAACTCCTATTAAATTAGTGTAATTAAGTATTCAAGTGTTTGTTGCATGAATAATTGAAATTGCAGTCAGATATGGCAAGAGCTTCAGGATTGGGAAGAATCCAACCTTTGGCCCTCGCCCTTACCACTGTAACTATGAGTACATTGATACTTTAACTTAGTTCTTTGTTTCTTTTTTTCTTTTTCCAAACTATCCTATCTATAGGTCACTGCACTTTGTGTTTATTGTACTTAAATTTACAAAAACAACAAAAAGAGGCTTAAGGTATTTGAATAGACATAAAAAAGACCAATTAAACTAAAAACTAAAAGGGATTCCAAAATTATACAGGAGAAGAAACTTTTTTGCACCAGTAACCTAGGATGGCACAGTAATTACAATTAAATATAAATTTATTTCACATTTCCATTTATGAACTGCTTGCTTAAAAGCTCAGACCTAAATTTATGTATAATTACAGTAATGATGTTATCCAAGATTAGTGGTGCAAACCCATCTCTTCTTTTGTATGGAAACCTTTTCCAAGCATTAAATTCTTGAAGGCATAAATCTTGCATACTTACAAAAGGTATATCAGGCTACAAAATGGACATGGTCTTCAAATGAGGTTTTTAAAGAATGTATAAAAATAACTTGAAATTATTTTCTATGATGGTAACCCTCAACAAAACCCAAGGGTAGAGCATTAAATTGAAACTCAGTGAAGAGAATCAGAGCAATGCAATTGGGCTTGAAGAGTTTAGGAACACATGGAGGAATGGGGAATGAGCACAGACCTCTGCCTCTCTCAACGTGAGATACCAGTGTTATTAAACCAGAGCTGGTGAAGGTAGTGGAGAGTTGAAGTCAGTTGAAGCCTGAATTTTCCAATGACTGACTGAAGGGCCTGTTTTATTTATCATCAAAGGGAAAGATATGTATGTGCTCTATATACCAGAGAAAGAGAAGCAAAGCTGACATTCCATTATGGAAATTAATTTAATCTTATAAAAATAGAAGGCCACTATTTAGCTTGAATAAATTAGGCAGCTCTGCTATTAAGTCACTGTGTGACTTTGAAGGTATGTCACTTAACTCTCTAAGGCTTGTTTTCTCATTTTGTAAAAATGGGGACAATTATATGATCTGTGCTAGACACTATTTCCAACCTTCTCTTTAGTTACTTTTCAGCTGAATGACCATGTGACATATAGTTCTCAATGATATGAGGCAGGCAGAGGTCCATGGAGTTTCTGGAGAGCTATCATTTCTTGACATGGGCACTGCCCCTCCCTTTTATCTTTTTTTCCATTTGGAATGCAGAGGTGATGGGGCAGCAGCCATTCTGCCACCATGAGGGAACAGCTAATAGAATGGTAGCTATTTTAGCATCAATATCATTGGACCATTGAACCAGCATTATCAACTGCCTACTTCCAAACTTCTTGTTGTGTGATAAAAAAAAAAAATCCCTCTCTGTTTACACACTAGAGATTGTCTGCTTTACTTGCAGCCAAAAGCATTACTGATAAAGTGTCTCACAGGGTTGGGAGGATTATACGAACTAAAGCCTACAGCACAATGTTTGGCACACTGTAAACATTAAATAAATATTCTCCACACTGGTGGGCTGTATGAATGCTTGAAGCTACAACCCCCATTTGTATTTAAAAGGAGTCTTAAATTGGTGCTTAGAAAAGTTTGTAATAGAAGACTATAGAGATGAATGTAATGAAATACAGAAGAGATGCAGATATTATCAAGCATCTGTCTCCTCTATAAAAGAACACCTGATTTTGAGAAAAACAGCATTTGAGGGCTCTCAGGATGAATAACCTGCAAAATGTACTGTTGGATATCTCTATGCATTGACCTGCTGAGAGACGTTATTGCCCATTTGATGGCTGGAACATTTCTTCATCAAACATTATTTTTTGCTTTAGCATGGTTTATGTTAAATTCCTCTTTCAAGGAAAAGAGGTTTGTTTGTGTTCCTTTCGTTTGGAAGTTGAGGATTTGAAGTTTGTAATATTTATAGATTTTTAAGTTTGAGAAGGATTTTATTAATATTATAATAATAGCTTCCACTTACTGAGCCTTTATTGTATGCTAGGATTCAATCTAAGTGTTTTACATATTTTATCTTAGCACTCAGGAATGAAAAAAAAAGTATTGATATATTCAACAACATGGAGGAATCGCAAAATCATGCTGAATGAGAGAAGTCAGATAAAAAGGACTATATATTGTATGATTCCATTACATAAAATTCTAGAAGATGCAAACTAATTGATAGTGACACAAAGCAGATCAGTGTTTGCCTGGGGTGGGCAAGGGTGGGGAGTGATGAGAAGAGGGATTACAAAGGGACAGGAAGAAACTTTTGGAAGTGATGGGCATATCTGTATTTCAATTGTGGTGACAGTTTCATGGATGTGTAGATATTTCAAAATTTATCAAATTGTGCACTTTAAATGTGTGCAGTTTAGTTTAGTTTATGTCAATTATAATTCAACAAAGCTTTTTAAAAAAGGAGAAATGAAAAAAAATTATGCTGTCATTCAGTAGGAAAATGAATAAATGAGCTGTGATTTAGTCACACCTTGTAATTCTTTGCAGCAGTGGAAATGAATGAGTTAGGTCTGAATATATCAAAACAAACTAAAAGTATAACAGTGATGAGGAAGCTATGGTACAATATCACATATTTGAAATTTAAAGTCATATATCATACAATGACACTATGTTTTTATGGATGCATATATGTATCTAGAGTATCAACTTGAAATGATACACATCAACATTAATACTCTAGTTAACACAAAGCAGGATGGAGGAAGGGATGGGGTGGTGGGTGAGCTGTACTTACAATGCTAAGATTCATGGCAAAATGACAAAATTTTAGCATCTATTAAATCTGGGTGTTGGGTACATAGGCATCTGTTATCTTATTTTCTGTACTTTCCTGCATGTTTGAAATAATTAATAATTTTTTTTTAAGTTTAAACAATTCTCCATCCTACTCTCAGCATCTGGTTCCCTGTGCCAAAGGTAACTGCTGTGACCAGTTTCTTGTGTATCCTTCTGAAGATATTCTAAGCATATATATATAAGCATAGATATGTGTGTGTGTGCCACATAAGAGAGTACATTTTCACATATCTCCTTTCAAACAAAGCACAATTCAGAGCATGCTCTATGCACTATTCTATGTCTTGCTCTTCTCAGTCAACAAAACTTTGGAAAAGGATCCAGTTCAGTACATATAAAATTTCCTCATGCTTTGTAATGGCTGCATAATATTTTCCCATATGGATACAATGATGGATAATTAGGCTATCTCTCACTTTTGCATTACAGGCACATTTTTGCACATCTTTCTGGGTATACTACCTTATTAGGACACTGGGCTGAAAAAAAATAGCAATGGGCTCATGGGCAGTGAGTGGGATAATTTGCCTCTTCTCTAAATGATAATAGAGCAGTTGTCTTCTGAGTTCATATATCTTCTTTTCAAGTTTTTTTATTTCCCTCTTTAATATCAGATTTCTGAATCTCACTTTTCCAATGCTTGGTGGCACCCTTTCTCTTGCCATTTTGCTGATTCTAGAGTGTTTTGGGTTAGGAGGTCAAATAACCTAGATTTTAGGGGTGTGACTAAAGTGAGAGGGAGTAGGCTCCAAGGAAGGGAATACATTTTTCAGAGTTAAAGGTATAAGTCTTATTGCATGCTTGCTACTATTGGACTTTGGGTTACCCTTGTGGTAGAATGAACCATGCCCCCCACAGAGACATGTTCAAGTCCTAACACCCTGCCTATAGTTGTGAACTCATTTTTAAATGGGATCTTTGAAGATCCTATTAAGATGAGGTCAAGCTGAATCAGGGTGGGCCTTAATCCTATATGACTGGAGTCCTTATGAGCAGGGGAAATTTGGACATAAACAGCGGTAGCAATGAGAAGACAGCAATGAGGGGCAGAGATTGAGTTATGGATTGCTGATAAGCCACCAGCATAATGCTACAGACTTCAGAGAAAGTATGGCCTGCTGACATGTTGATTTTGGACTTCTAGCCTCCAAAACTATGACAGTAAATTCCTGTTATTTAATTCAACAAGTCTGTGGCTTTTACTAGAGCAGTCCTGACAAACTAAGACAGTTAGCATCTGACACATACCTGCTGACTGTTTGATAATACGAGATGATGATGATGATGATGGTTATTATTATATTGTAGTCAGAGTTTCTAGAGAAATTTCCAGGGCCCAAAGTCCACAAGCCTGTGCAAACCTTTCAATAAGTTTTCAATTGCCTTTGACATCAAGGCACTGAACTGCTGTGTGGAACAATGTGCCCTGGAGTACAGATCAGGGAGGTGTGTGGAGAGAAAGGATGGGAGAAGAAGGCAGTGCTAAGGGATATTGTGGAAAAAAAGGAGTGGGGGGGGGGGCGGTGAGAAAGGACACACGAGAGGAAATGCACAGTTCTAGAGGGTGGAGGTAGAGGTAGTCAGGCCAAGCAGGGCCAGACACCCAGTTGCAGCCCCGTGGCAGGTGACGTGGCCACCCAGACACCTCGCCTCCCTCCTGCCCCTCACCCTGCAGCATTAATGATGTGGTGTAGTAGTTGAATGGCACGTTTTTCACCAGGCATTCCTCTGGATCGAGGCTGGCCAGCTTTGCTCCCACTAGGACAGACTTGCCCGTGCCAGCTGTCCCCACCAACATGACAGGCCGTCGTTGCTCCATAAGCCGCTCCATGAAGTAGCATACTCGGATGGTCTCACTGGTGTGCACCAAACAAGCCTGGAATTGGAACATGGCAATTGTGTCAGGAGCTTGTTGGAGAAATAGATGCATCACAAAATGTTCCAGATCATTTCAGAAGAGGGAATTCTGTCACCATGTATCGACCCACCTTCATCGGAACTGTCTTCCTTAATATATATAGCAGGAGAAACTATGGGACATTATTACTCTAACCAGTGAGTTCATCCTATAAACTCATTCTCGGGGCTTCCAGAGAATGGAATACCCAGAAGTTTAGTAGAGAACATCCCTTTCCTCTATCTGCTTATCCCCCTGTGGCTCCTCTAAGGTATTTTTTTAAAAACTTTTATTGTAATAACATAATGCAACTCAAAATTTCCCATTTTAACCACTTTCGAGTATACAATTTGGAAGTATTAATTATATTCACAATACTGTCTACCATCACCACCTTTCATTATTCCAACTTTTTCACCGCCTCAAACAGAAACCCTGTATCAACTGAGCTGTAACTCCTCGTTTCCCTCCCCCACCCAGCCCCCGGTAACATCTAATCTACTATCTGTCCATATGAAATTTGCTCCTTCTAAGTATTTCATATACATGAACTCATATAATATCTGTCTTTTTATATCTGACTTATTTCTCTCAACATGATTTTTTCAGAGTTCATCCATGTTGTCGCATGTATCAGAACGTTTTTCCTTTTATAGCTGAATAACATTCCAGCGTATGTATATACCACATTTTGTATATCCACTCATCTATAGATGGGCACTTGGGTTGTTTCCTTCTTTTGGCACTTTTGAATAATATTGTGAACACTGGTGTACATATATCTAAGTCCCTGCTTTCAGTTCTTTTGGATAGTGTATTTCGGAATCTTCTTGCTAATTCTACCCCGTTCCTCAAGGATGTCTGCCTGAACTAGTACCAAGTTTCCTAGTCTTTGGAGGATCTTATGAGTTCATTAAAACTACAATTAGCTCAAAAAGATGTGCAGATGGGGGACTGCTAGTCCCTAGGAGGGCCAAAACATTTGGACACTGATACTGGACTGTTGGTAGAGCTGCTGCAGATTGTTGGGGGCAATTTCTTGTCCTCAGCACACTCAGCCACACTCACCTGCAAAGGCATCTCTGGGTCAAATTCAAACTTGGGTATTAGTTTGGACCAAGGCTCAAATTTCTTGGTCTCCGGGTCTATGTAGTAGTCAAAAATAGTGCCTTGGGAAGGAAACTTGACTGTCTTGAACTCGGTCAGCCACCACTTGCTGAACTCTGCCCGGTAGTCCACAAGCTGCAAAACAAAGTGTGTCAAAGGTCAGAAGGCCAAATAGACAGCAGGCAGGGGGTCCAGGCCCAGGAGCACAAGTGCTCCTGCTGGATGGACCAGCTCCTGCAGGAAGGACAATGCTCACCCGAGGATCAGTCCCTATAAGGCTCTGCATTGTAAAGCTGTCAAGGAAGCAGTCCTTGGGAAAGCTCCAAGGACTGCAGAATAGACATCAGGAAATTCTCCCTAGATGTCAACCCCTCATTCCCCATCCCCAAACCCCTCCTACCTCAGGACCCACTTTGGGCAGCTAGGCAGCCAGGCAGCTGTGGCTCTGGAACATGGCCAGGAGCCTTGCTTGACAACATGGCTGAGCTTCCATGTGGCCTGTGGAGTTAGAGGGAGGCCTGCACAGGGTGTAGGGGCTGGAGAGGAGAGGTGGTGCAGGAACTTGGAGAACAAAGGGAGCCCATGGGCAAGTGTGGTCCTACAGATAAACCAACCTCCATCCTCCATAGGTTCCAGAGACACAGCAATTTCCATGAGCCGTTTAGGGATGGGTGGAGTAAAGGGGTGAAAATGCCTGCTGACACAGGGGTGCAATGTGCTTGAAGGAGAGAAACCCCAGCAGGGAAGCCAGGTTCCTAAGCATACATACACATCACTTCTTTCTGTGCCTCAGTTTCCTCACCAGTGAAATGAGGATTCTAGAATAGATTTTCAAAGTTCCTTCACATTTTAACATTCTAAAATCTAGGAGCAGTAGAGGGACACAAAGTGAGACGTCTTTCTGAAGGAGAAATGTGTAGAGGTGCATAATGTACATGTATACATACTAGACTACTGGTCCCTTAGCAGTAGGGCTGTGCACCCAGTGTGTGCAAACTGTCTTATTAGGGACAAAACAGAAACACACTCACACACTCAAATGCACTCATATGTACTCTCTCTTACACGTGCACACATATACATACATGTTCACATCCTCATAATGTACCATCTCTCACATACACAGTCACACATACATACACTCTCCAAAACATGCCCACTGCTATTGGCAACCCTATGGGAGAGAAAAATCACCCTTTGTACACATGGACCTAGGAAAATCCTTAAAAGGGAAGAGACCCAAATCGAGACTTTAAGGAACTGTTCTTGAAGGGCACGGCAAGGACAGACTTCAAAGGCAGGACAGACCAGGAGCTGGGCACATGGTGATGAATCTGGACTCTGCAGAAATGACACTCCTCATTTTGCTATTAAATATGTAGTATTGAATTATTTTGCTTTAAGATGAGAATGGAAATTAGGCCAGGGCCCCCAGTTAAGGACAGATTTGTTTGCTGTTCTTCCGATTTGCATTCAGATTAAGGGATGCTATTACTCTTCAGTATTGTTCTTTCTAATAAAAAACTTTAGAAAAATCATCATTTTAAAATCATGGATCAAATTATTGAAGACTTCTGACTTTATTAAAACCATGTTCATATGGACAGTTGGAGCAGAGGGCCACCTCTAGAAAGAATGAGCTTGGGTGGGTGTCCTTTCATCATGCCCAATTCTACCTCCTGCTATATGATCAGTCTCTCAATCAGGCTACTGCTTGGGTCATGCCTGCATTTTCACCCATCTGTGAACTGGCACTTGACCTTACCTTCTGCTGTAACTGGACACTGTGAGGACATGGTCATCTCTGCTAGCCAGTCCAATTGACTTCTCACTTCTTCTCTACGGGCATCGCTTTAGCAATGGACACCAGTTGACAAACCCCTCTGATGTCCCCTCTTCTTTGGATTATGAAAATTCTCTGCTTTCTTCCCTGGCTCTTAGCTTTGATGAGAGTAAGGCTCAACTGACATACAGTAGTAGAGTTTAGAATGCAATTTCACCCCATTTGATCTTTGCAAAACTCTAAGATATGCCAGCAAGTTAAAATGATTCCTATTTTATACATGAAAAGACAAAAGCTCAGAAAGAAGCATACGGCAGAATTGGAAGTGGTTCCCAGGTTTTTGGCCTCCCAATCCACTGCTCTTTCTACCATATGATTCTGATAGTAATTCCCTGTTATAACTGCAAAGTATTTAGCCAGGACCATTTTTTTTTAATTGGGCATTCTCCTTAGCTATGGACTCCATTTTGTGTTTCTGCTCTGCTTTAATGACAGCTTTTTAAATATAATCAAGACTGGTGTTCCTGATGTGAGTATTTTGACCAAATCCCTACTTTTCAATTTACAGCACTATTTTTGGTGTTTAGCTTTAATGCAGGCTGTGGATGGGTTTTGGACATTCCCTGCTGGTAAAAGCTTTCTCCTTTCCCCATGGGTCAACATGGCCACCTATGGCTACAAGTACTCTGGCCCAGGAAACCTGGAGGGGAGGCTTTCTCTTGGGCTTTTAAAAAGAGTTGGGTGGATTTAGATATTTCTGTACAGGAATAGAAAAATTGATCAAGTATCTTCATTTTGATCCCCCACTGCCTGCTCGTCACCAACATGGGAGAGAAACTCAGTAGTTGCTCTCTGACATTTCAGCAGTGGAAATGTCAGACACTGCATTTGATGGAAAGCAATCTTTACCTCAAAGGGAAAAATGTAAAGCTGTCAAAGAAACAATCCAAGGAGAAGCTCCAGTGACTTCAGAACAGACTTCATGAAATTCTCCAAAGTCAAGTTCCCAGGCCAGGCATCTTCCTGTCCTTAGGAGATTCCCCATGCCCCCCATCTCTATCCCCAGTATCTGGATCTGAGCTCCTAAGAAGCTGTAAGAGCTGCTTTCCGAATTTTGAGCACCAAAGAACACGTTAGGCAGTGATGGGAGACAGGGTGGATGTTACAACCAGGGCCTGTGAAAATGGGCAAGAGATTGTGAATTATTGCTGTCCTGGCTCATCTCCATTTTGGATTCCTAGAATATGGTTTTGCCCTGGGAGGCTAAAACTTTTTACCTCTCTCTTGAAAAAGTCCCTCGACCAACCCAACCAGAAAGACTAAATTAAAGCTCTCCAATAACTGCAGTTTGGTTTGATCCCCTGTTGTGGGAAGGCTCCACATACCTGCTACAAAACTGAATATTTTAAGTATTTATGTTAGGATAATATTCATAATAAGCATGTATGTGTGCCAATACATGTGTTCATGTAAGACAACTAGACTAGCATATATATTTGCTCAATACTTACAACTGTTCTAGAAACTGGGTGCACTATCATCATCTTCACATCTTTTGTACACATGGGGAAAGTAAAGCACAGAGAGTTAAATAATTTGCCCAAGGTCCCTCAGCTAATAAGTGGCAGAGTTATAATTCAAACCCAGGCACTCTATCTCCAGAGTCTATGTTCTTAACCACTATGTGATATTGTCTGGTAGCTTGCAATTCTCAGTTGTAAAGACTGGCTGACATAAATTTCACTGTTTAGCTTCTAGATAGAATATCTTTTATTTGAAGGGAAATAAGTAAGAAAAAAAATCTGGGAATATATGAAGGGTTATGAAATAGGATGCCGTTTATCCCAAACTATGTCAAGTCGACATTCCTACCACCAAAGAGCATGAGGGCACAGCAACCAACACCATGAGATAAATTCCTTTTTATTTCCCATGTCTAGATGCCAATTAACCTTTGGTCCAATCTTTTTGGACAGCTCTGTGTTTTAGAGGTATGTTGATATGATGGCATATGCTGTGTTGGTACAGAGCAGCCTTATATCATCCTTGTTATAGAAGATCTTTCTAAGGCTAAAGGGGTTCCTTTCACTGATACTTCTAAACACAGGACCACCCCATCTCTCTCTATAAAATACACATCACCTTGAAAAATGGATGCACTTATATAAATAGTTACTCAAACACAAACACTGTAACTGCTCCATTGAGGTTAGGAGATAGGTTCATTAATTTTAAAAACAACAGCTCCAAACACACCACAATCTTATCTCTCTCACTGAATGAAGCCCTTCTATGGGGATTGATGGCTCTAGCAAAACAGTGAGTAGACAACTGTGATGCCCTAAAATTGGTTCTGACACTTCACTGTCACATCTCCCAAATCTTTGCTGGGAAATCCGTTTTAGCCAGTGCAGAACAGAGTATGGGTGTTAACATGAGCACACCCTCTTACCTGGTCTTGGACCATTGCTCCACCAAAAGCCCAGATGGCAGCAAACACAAAATAAAGTTCATAAATTTCCTTGGGGCAGTCTACAGGGATGTCCTCCTTGGTCAGAAGGCACTCCAGAAGGTAGCACAGCATCTGAACCATGCTCTGCTCTGGGATTGGGATAATCTTCTTAAACCTGCAAAGAGAGACCCAAAAGTGCTCAGAAAAATGGGATGCTGCATTCTGAGGTGTGACTGGTCATCTAGCAAATTTCTTGGTTTTGATGGTCTCTGGAATTATCAAGTTCTTTGGGATGAAGAGGACCGTAGTGATTATTCTCATCAGGTATTCTTGGGCCATCTCCTTTGGAAAGAAGTAAATGCACAGAGTTCTCCAGCGAGGACTCATTTTCTTACCTTCCTTTCCTATGATACCCCCCCCCCCCCCACTCTTTCCTTCTCTAAATACTGAGGATTCTCCCTCTTAGTCCTTGTGGAACGCAGCAGCTGCAACAAAATGAGCCAATACCTCACAGTTTCACTCCTTTTACAATTTCTTCAGTTGTCAGAAAGCATCTGAAGAGCCAAGCTGGGTGCGCTTCTGAGGTCTGTGCTTCCATTTCACTTCAGAAAAGATCCCTTGATTCAAACACACCAGAAACATTTTGTCTGGGGCCAGAATCTTATCTGGGGGGTAGAGGGGCCTGGGTGATGGTTATTTTATACAATCATGATTAATTAATGGAGCTCCTCATGTGAAAATATGCCTCCATATATTTAATGGAGCTCCTCATCTGACTTTGCTTTGGCCTGGTCTGGGCTTCAATGTTTTGGCAGAAAGGCAGATATCAAGAGATGCATAAAAGCCATCCCATGACAAGGAAATAGGTACACACACACACACATGCATACACCCACACACATGCACACACACGCTTCTATATGGGCACTCTCATCACAGTAACATATACAGGTGTACACCACAAAACCACACACTCAACACCACTTGAGAGCCTGTCTGTATCACTACCTCCCATGGGATGATGAGCTCACAGGACACACAGAGGCAGGGTCCACTGTCATTAGAGGAACACCACCACCAGCTGACACTTTAAAATTCATTTCCTAGCATTGGGCTTCAGAGTTGCAGAGCATTCTGTTCTTCTTGGTGCTTTGGGTTTGTGCTTCTATTAATCTCCTTATAATCCTTACAACAATGCTGTGAAGTGGTCCAGGAGTATAGGTCTTGCTCCCATTCAAGGGATGAGAAGACTGTATACTTCGTTTATCACACACACACACACACACACACACACACACACACACACATATTTATTAATTTTTAAAACAGTTTTATTCACATCTCATACAATCCAACCTAAGTAAAAAAATCAATGGTTCCACTATAATCACATAACTATGCCATCACCACCGCAATCTACATGAGGACATTTCCATTTATTCTGCAAAGAATCCCATACCCCTCTCCTATATCCCCTGCTTACTGACATTTAGCTTTGGTGTATTGCCTTTGTTACAGTAAATGGAAGCACATTACAATGTTACTGCTAACTGTAGATCCTAGTAAGCATTGATTCTATTTTTTCCCATATACCATTCCATTTCCAATAACTTGCACTGTTGACATTCATTTGTTCTCCCTCATGCAAAGACATTCTTATATTTGTACATTTAATCACCATCACTGCTCATTCTAGGCATCGCTAAGTTATACCATCATAGTTCTTATCCTCTGTCTTTCCTTCTTGTGTCATACATGCCCTCAACCCTTCTCCGTCAACCACACTCACACAGCTTCATTCAGTGCATTACAATATTTTGCTACCATCAGATAGTATTGTGCTATCCATTTCTGGGCCTTTAGAATCAGTCTTGTTGAACATTCTGTATTCCTTCGGCATCAAATGCCTTATTTCTGCCCTCCGCCTATCTCCTGATAACCTGTGTTCTCAACTTTAACTCTCAAAGTTCACTCATTAATGTTAGTTCATATAAGTGAGAACATACAGTATTTGTTCTTTTGTTTCTGGCTAATTTCCATCAGCATAATGTCTTCAAGTTTCATCCACATTGTTATATGCTTCATGACTTTATTCTGTCTTATGGCTGTGTAATATTTCATCATTATCTATATACCACAGCTTGTTTAACCACTTGTCTACTGATGGACATGTGGACTGCTTTCATCTCATCAATTTTGAATAACACCATTATAAATATCCATGTGAAAAGGTCAGTTTGTGTCTCTGCATTCATTTCCTCTGAATATATACCTAGTAATGGGATGCTGGATCATATGGCAATTCTATACTTAGCTTCCTGAGGAACTGCCGAACTACCCTCCAGAGTGGTTGCACCATTTTACATTCCCACGAACAGTGAATAAGTGTGCCTCTTTTTCAATATCCTCTCCAGCACTTGTCATTTTCTGTTTTTTTGATAATGGCCATTCTAGTAGGTGTGAGATACTTCATTTTGATTTGCATTCCTTAATAGCCAGTGAGCATCTTTTCTTATGCTTTCCTCTTCAGGAAAGTGTCTGTCCATGTCTTTGGCCCATTTTTAATTGGGTTGTCTTTTTATTGTTGAGTTGTAGAATATCTTTATATATTCTGGATATTAAACCCTTAACTGATATATAGTTTCCAAATATTGTCTCCCATCGTGTAGGCTGCCTTTTTACTTTCTAATGTATCCTTTGATACATTAGTATTCAATTTTGAAGAGATCCCATTTACCTAGGTCTTCTAATTGCTCATATTTTGGGTATAAGGTCTAGGAAACTACCATCTATCACAAGATTCTTAAAATAGTTCCCTATATTTTCTTCTAAAAGTTTTATGATCTTAGTTCTAATGTTTAGGTCTTTGAGTTTTTTGTATAAGGTGTGAGATATGGGTTCTCTTTTGTTCTTAAGGACGTGGATATCCAGCTCTCCAAACACCATTTGTTGAAGAGGCTTTTCTGTCTCAGTTGAGTTGACTTGACTGCCTTATCAAAGACCACTTGGCTATAGATGTAAGGGTCCATCTCGGAACACTCAGTTTGATTCTAGTGGTCAATACAGCTATCCTTATGCCATTTTGACCACTGCAGCTTTATAATATGTTTTAAAGTCAGGTAATCTGAGACCTACCACTTCATTTTTCCCTCTCAAGATATTTTTATTTATTTGGGGTACTCTTCCAAATAAATTTGGAATAAATAAAATCTTCTCTTCCAAATAAATTTGATTATCCATTTTTCTATTTCTGTAAAGTAAGTTGTTGGGATTTTAATTGGTATTATATTGAGTCTATACATCAGCTTGGGTAGAACTGACATCTTAACTATATTTAGTCTTCCAATCCAAGAACATGATATGTTCTTCCATTTATGTAGGTCTTCCTTGATTTCTTTTAGCAAAGTTTTATAGTCTTATGAGTATGGGTCTTTTATGTCCTTGGTTAAATTTATTACTAGATATTTGATTCTTTTGGTTGCTATTGCAAATGGAAGTTTTTTTCTTGATTTCCTCCTCAGATTGCTTATATCTGGTGTATAGAAATACTACTGATTTTTGCATGTTAATCTTGTGTCCTACCACTTTGTTGTATTCATTTATTAGCTCTATTAGCTTTACTGTAGATTCTTCAGGATTTTCTACATACAGGATCATGTCATCCACAAACAGTGAAAACTTTACTTCTTCCTTTCCAATTTGGATAACAGTGGTGACAATGGGCAACCTTGTCTTGTTCCTGATCTTAAAGGGAAAGCTTTCAGTCTTCCCTCACTGAGTATGCTGTTAGCGCTGTTTTTTTTTTTCATTTATTACCTTTATCATATTGAGGAAGTTTCCTTCTATTCCTATTCTTTGTTGTTTTCATCAAGAAATCCTGAATTTTGTCAAATGCCTTTTCTGCATTATTCAAGAAGATCATGTTTTTCTGCTTTGACATTGATATGGTCTATTACATTAATCGATTTTCTTGTATTGAACCAGAAATACATACCTGGAATAAATCCCACTTGGTCATGGTGCATAATTTTTTTAATGTGCTGCTGGATTTAATTTGCAAGCATTTTTTTGAGGATTTTTGCATCTATATTCATTAAAAAAATTGTAATTTTCTTTTCTTGTAGTATCTTTGTCTGGCTTTGGTATGAGGGTGATGTTGGCTTCATAGAATGAGTTAGGTAGCCTTTCCTCTTCTTCAATTTTCTTGAAGAATTTGAGCAGGATTGGTACAATTCTTTCTTGAGTGTTTGGTAGAAATCACATGTGAGGGCATCTGGTCTTGGACTTTTGTTTTTGGAGAGTTTTCTGATGCCTGATTCAATCTCTTTATTTGTGATTGGTTTGTTGAGGTCTTCTATTTCTTCTTAAGTCAATGTTGGCTGTTCTTTCTTTTCTAGGAAGTTGTTGATTTCATATAAGTTGTCTAGTTTGTTAGCTTAATAGTTGTCTACAGTACCCTCTCATTATCTCCTTTATTTTACTTGACATGTATTTGTAACAGCATGTTGAAGGGGAATTATCCCAGGCACACTTTTGAATGAGACACCAAAACAACAGGAGCCATCTACCTTACATTTCAAACTGGGATTCCAGACAACGTGCATTTTCATTTTAATGGAGGGGCTGGTTATTAGTCTTCAGGATCTTGAGAGAGCTCTTAGTGTGTATTGAACACATCTTTCCAACCCTGACCCCATAGTGAAGGTGGGTGATTGCTCTGATAGAAAGTCTGGGGAAATGGGCTTCAACAGGTCTACTAAAGAGACTTGAGGATCTAACAGTGGAGTATAGGAAGATTTCTTGATGGGGCAACCTACATTGCAGTTTGCCAAAGCTGAGGAGGTATCAGTATTTCCTGGAATCCAGGTGTGGGCCACTGCACATGGGGTGTTTTAGATGCTGGCCAGGGGGGCCAACTGGAGGGGTGAGAGGTATGGGTTTGTGTGAGGAGCTACCAGTGACTTGTTGAATGAGAGGCATTTGCTTGGTTTCAGGAATGGCAGGTGGGAATGTGATGGGAGAGTCTAAGGAACTCATCATAGTCCCTCACAAGACAGGGTCTGATTTCAAAATCTGCCATAGTCAGGATAATTAAGTTCTAGGCAAGTAAGACCTCTCTTGACTGTTTTCCTTTTCTTACTGTCCCTTTCCAACCCTGCAGGGGTCAGGAGCTGTAGCTGGTGAGAAGTGACTAGGAAAGTAAGGAGAAAAGAAGTCAAATAATCTCCCCTTCCCATGGCAGGTAGCGAGCTGGAAGAAGGCCTGGGCTGCAGCAGCAGGGAACAAGTTCTAAAATGGGGCTAATTATATCAGCGTATCACACTACAGGATTGGATGCCAGAAAAAAGAATTAGTGTAAAACAAAAGAAGGTTCTAAATGTTGGACACATAATTTTCTTGCTGTAATAGGTATCCTTTTGGTTAACAGCAATTAGTCTCCTGTTTAAGTGACAGGTGGTCAGGGCTTACTTCTTTTGCTTTTGCTTTTGGCAAACTATAAGATGAAAAGTGAACCAACAGCATCCAGAGGGACCTTATTAGCCAAATGATGCTTTATACTTAATCCTGCATTATCTGGGCCATGAATATACACAGCCAGGAGCAGGAAGTGGCCTCACGTGTCACTGATAGGTGTCATCCTCACTTGTAGATCTGGCCTGTAGATCATGGTAGGAGGGCCAACTGTTTTCCTGCAGACCAAAGACTCTGAATAACATGATTGTAATCTGAAATTTTAGCCTCCCTTGGATACTCTCATGTGGCACTCATGGAAGATACTCTAAATATTTCTTTCCTTCACTTACCTCATTTCTTGCCTGTACTGGCTACGTGTGTGCCCCTCTGCCATCTTTTGTTCCTGGAGGGGAATGCTTTGGGGACATCTGACTTTGGGGAAAGGACAGAACATCAGCAGGATATAAGAGGCGAGCCAACAGACTCTTTATGGCTGCTTTACCTTGCTACCTTCCTCATTCCTTGGCCTACCTGGTTCTGAGTGTGTCTAAGCAGATTGGAAGATACTTGTCAAACAGAATGGTTAGGTTGGCTTTCTCTGTCTGTATTTCCCTTTTGTCAATCCAGCTGCTCACAGGAGGGTTCCATCCAAGGTCTGCTGGGTTGATGTACAGGATCCCTGGAAACACAAAGAATATTGTTCAGTGAATGCAGAGATTTAAACAGTGCTTCCCTAAAAGATACATCTATGTCTCAACCCTCAGAACCTGTGAATATGACCTTATTTAGAAAAAGGGTCTTTGCAGGTATAATTAACTTGAGGACTACTAGATGAGATCTTACTGCATTACCTGAGTGAGCCCTAACTCCAAGGACAGGTAAGGACAAGAGTGAGGCAGAGGGAAATTAGATAGACAGAAGAGGAAGATGCACAAGGTAAAAGGGCTATGTGATGACGGAGGCAGAGATTGGAGTGATGTGGAATAAGCCCAAGAAGCCAAGGAATGCCTGCAGCTACCAGAAGCTGGAAGAGGCAAGGAAGGGTTCTCCTCTAGAGTCTCCAGAGGGAGCATTGTCCTCATGGCACCTTGGTTTTAGACTTCTGGCCTTCAGAACTGTGAGAGAATACATCTCTGTTGTTTTAAGCCACCCAGTTTGTAGTCATTTATGCAGCCCTTGGAAAGTAATAGAGTGACTATTCCATAAATGTCAGCATATTCTTCCCACCAGGGAAGTTATTTCTTCTGTTTAGAAAACATACAGTAGTCTGGACTTAAAAAGGACACAGTTCTGGCGTAGGTGTCAGAAGGCTAATGGACTTACTATAGAAGACCAACTCCCACTGACTAATAAAAGCTGTGTGGAGAGCTGTGCTGAGAAGGAGCCAGAGGCCAAGTCCAGGGTCTGGAGGAGAGAAAGCTGATATTCATAAGCAATACTTGTCTTTGTGTGGGAGTATGTAGTGGGCCGAATGATGGTCCCTGAAAGCTTTGTGCATGTATTAACCCCAGGAACCTATGAATGCAATATTACTTGGAAAAAGGGTCTTTTCAAATGTAATTAAGTCTCTCTAGATGAGATCATCCTGAATTATTTGAGTCAGGCACTTACAACTGTCCTTCTAAGAAACAGAGGAGATACGCACAGAGAGTAGAAAAAGATGAAGGCAGAGATTGGGACTATGCTGCCACAAGCCAAGGAATGCCTGTAGCCACCCAAAACTAGAAGAGGCAAGGAAGGATTCTTCCCGAGAACTGTCTGAATGAGCACGGCGTGCTGACACCTTGGTTTTGGTCCTCAGGCTCCTAGAACTGTGAAAGAATACATTTCTGTTGTTTCAAGCCACTACGTTTGTGGTAATTTGTTACAGCAGCCACAGCAAATTAATACAGAGTGGGAGAGTAAATCTACTGGCCTGTGTTCATCAACCTCAGCACAGGTCCTTGAAAGCAGATCTGATATCATGGTAGAGGCCACAAGTGTTATCTCTATCCTCTAGCCTCTGCTGATAAATTTAGTCAGTGGAGATAGAGGAAAGTTAAGCTATAAAACTGACACTCCCATCAGTATTTAGTAAGGAACTGCAATGCTAGGTCATCTCCAATGATATGGAGACTAAAAGAGGCCTAAAGGTAGTCTAATTTGAGGCACATATGTACAGATGAGTGTTGTCCACTTCAGGGGCCATTGCCCTTCCCATCATCACAGCATTTCTGAATTAAAATATCACACAGCCCTGGCCTTAGAGAATTGCTCATCCTGGTGAAAGCAAATTAAGGGCTGAGAACTAGGCTAAATTTTGGGTGATCAGCTTTGGTGTCTGACTTCTGTTTGGAACTTCCTCTAGAGCCAACGAAACTGTGCATATGGCTAGAGACGCCTCTCTCTAGTCTGTGAACATTTTTTCCTTTCTTGCACTGTACCTGCTCTGGAGACAGTTGCTGGGGTGGCTGTGCGCAGGTGGCTGATCTCAAAGAGAAGTCTCATTGTGGGACTCAGAGGGATCCTCTCATTGCTTGCCAGGGTTAGCACCTGGAAATATCAAAGAACTTGACAAGTATTGGAGGAGTTAGTATGTATGACCCATGGGTGGGGGGTTGGCTGATTAATGTCTTTTTTTCATGATTGTAAGGATTTTCTAAATTTTCAAAATAATCCTCTCTCTCTTTCTGTACTACCTCTACCCCTATCACTGTATGTATGTGTGTTTGTATCAGGGGAAATTTATTTAAAATGATGTCAATGTTCCTAATGACTAAATAAAGGGATCAAATAAAAGTATTAAAGGAAAAACCTTAGGTTTCATATCAGTACTCGTCCTTTTAAGAGCTGATACATTTGTCCTAATGATTCTGAAAATTTTGAAAAAATTTTTAAACTTCTATTCTGGTGTGCTTTTTGAACAAAATTTGGAGTGGCATGAAAAATGAAGTCTCTGATTTGATTTAGTCACCATCCTTTAGCAGTGGCATTATTGGTTTAACATCTAATTTTTTGCACTCAGTCAATTTTCATTGTTCATAAAACATAAAATATGCTCTCAAAGGATAAAGATTTGCCACCGCCAAAATATTTGACGGAATGTTTCTGATTCTCAGTTTCTCTATTTATAAAAAAGGGAAAAATGAAAGAAAAAAAGATTTGAATACATAATTTCAAATCCCTTTCAGCCCTAAATATTAAATTAATATATGTGAAGAGGAATCTGAAGGAAATTCCAGCAAGGCTGAAAATGTAGTGAACAATGGCAGATCTATTGAATGAAGTAAGTGAAAGTTGTTCAAGCAAATGTGAGGGCTTTGCAATGTCAGCTGAAACAACTGTAATCTTTCCTTACTCTGGGCTGGCCATCATGTGGAATCCAGATTTCTGAATGTGGCTGCCACACTCAGGGACTGGTTTCTTAGACAATTAGGGATGGCACAGAGATACCTTGTTATCATCCATGACAGTGTTTAGAGACTCAATCCACATGGGGTCTATATCCCCATCCAGTAAAATCCACTTGGGCCCATCATGGGTGATGTTGGCAAGCTCCCTCATGATGGAAGAGAACAATCCTAGAAGAAACCACGGATTCCTTATTTTCCATTTCACCATAAATGCTCTTTCTCTCAACACAGCATTTCCCCATTAGCTACAACACTCAGAAGATGTAAATGGAAGAGCTGGGCCAGATCTGGTTTTATATCATGTTCTCCCAAAGACTCCCAAGGTGCCATGCTCTCTAACTTTTTGTAGCAACAGCAACAAACCTTGATAATACTAGTTTTCAAAATTTTTCAAACTTTGAAAGAAGTTTTCAAAATAGTACTAGTTTTTAAACTGAGGTAAAATCCACTTAACATAAAATTAACAATCTCCAAGTGTCCAACTTAGTGGCATTTAGCATATTCACAATGTTGTATCACCGCCACCTCCTCTATCTAGTTCTAGAACATTTTCATTACCCTAAAAGAAAACCCTGTACCCACTGAGTAGTCACTCATCATTGCCTCATTTCCTCCCACCCCTAGAAACCTATAGATTTACCTCTTATGGGTATTTCATATAAATGGAATCACATGATATGTGACCTTTTGTGCCTGGCTTTTTTCACGTTGCATAATATTTTTGAGGTTCATCCTGTTGTAGCATGTATCAGTATTTCATTTTTTTTATGGCTGAATACTAATACCAATTACCTTAACAAATTTCCTTACTCATTTTAGTGATTTTTTCAACAACATCTCTTGGGTTTTCTAGGTATAAAGTTGAATCATCGGTAAAAGACTAATATTTTCTCCTTCCAATCCTTACACCAGTATTCCATTTTCTCGTCTCATGGTATGTGTTAGAATCCGCCTCCCACCCCCAGTACAGAATAACGATGTTGAGAGTAGGCCTCCTTGCCTTGTTCCTGATGTCCAATGGAAATGGCTTGTATAATCATTCAGAATGAGTTATTTCCCACTTTTGGTGAAGGGTGTTTATCATATTTAAGATACTTCTTCCCATTCCTGTTTTACCTAGGATTTTTAAAAAATTAGGAATGGTTGTAGAGCTTTTAGCATCTGTTGACTGATCATATGATTTTCTCCTTTATTTCCTCAATGCTTTATGCTAATACATTTTTGTGGTTGATCTATCCTTAAATTCCAGGAATAGATTCTATTTCAGGAATGTAAGGATATTATATTATTGTACTATTCTTTTGAGATATTGCTGGATTCTCTTCACTGATATTTTATTTAGAAGTTCTGCACATATATTAGTAAGTAAAATTGGGTTTTCTTGGTTTGATTATTTAAAAAGTTCAAAATCAAGATTATGTTGGCTTCATAAAATGATTTGAGGGTTGTCTTTAATGATTTTGGAATTCTTTGCTTTTTGTCCTGACTACAATGTTTTTCATTAGCTTACTCAAGACTTCTGTCTTACTGGGTAAATTTTTTTTTTTTTTTTTTTTTATAGATTCCCCTTTTTTATTTATTTATTTATTTATTTATTTTACATGGGCAGGCACCAGGAATCGAACCCCGGTCCTCGGGCTTGGCAGGCAAGCATTCTTACCTGCTGAGCCACCGTGGCCTGCCCTTACTGGGTAAATTTTGTTAATTTATATTTTGCTAAAGAGTTACTATTTCTTCACATTTTTCAAATATGTTGTCATCTAATTACGTGTTCTCTTCTAATTTAATCTTGTCTATATTGTTATGTCTTCTTTCTAAAACCTAATCTCAAATACTTCTACTCTTTTATTTCATTAATCATACTCACAACAAATTAATTTTAGAGGTATTTACAAAGAATTGATATATATTTATTTATTCTTTTTATGATTTTTTATTTTCCTTCCCTCTAATGCCAGCTTTTATCTTTATTAGTTCTTTTTTTCTAATTTTTTTTTTAGGTTATTATTCTTTGAATAATTTCCTAAGATGGATACTAATTTCCTTTATCTCGGCCTACCTTCTATAATAAGGCAAGAGTTTAAGACTTTCTCTTACAGGCTTTAGATATATCTCATAGATTTTGTTTGAAGTGTTTTCCATTTTACTGCTTCTTAGAGGGTTTGCAATTTCATTTTCTCTTTGATCCCAGGGTTAAGAGAACATTTCTTGATTTGCAAGTAGTAGAATTATTTTTGGTTATTTGCTATTTGTTTCTAAATTTCTCACATTATCAGAGAATATGGCCTGTTATTGATACTTTTGAATTTATACAACTTTCTTGGTAGGCAACCAAATTGCTAATTTTTGGAAATGTTCTAAGAACCGACCAAGAAAGGAATATTTCTATATAAGGAGGCAAATTTCTAAAACTACATGTTATATTGAATTTGATGATGTATTTGTCAATATCCAGCTGCAAGGAAATCACATTGATTCTCTACCCTACCTCATAATAAATCCCCAAATAAACTCCAAGTAGATTTTTAAAATGTTAATGTAAAAAAGACTCTTTAGAACCAAATTTATGATACTATATCTATAGTGGAAAGTTAGAATTATAAAGTAAATGGGAATCCCAGATGCTAAAAAGACTAGATAAATATAAACTTTAATTTTTAAAAAGTGCACAGCAAAATCTAATATAAAATATATATACACAAATGGTAGACAGGGAAAAAACATTAGCAATGCATATGACATATGAAGGGTTAATATTTTATATATATAAAAAATGCTTACAAACTACAAGAAAATGACCAGGGAAAATAAAATCACAAAAGGTAAAATTGCTAAGACCAGTAAGAATAAAAAGATGCTAAGCTTCACAAATAGTCAGGGAAATGAAAGGCTGCTTATTAAAGCCCATTGTTCTAGGCCTCTGATTGAAGTTCCCAGATTAAGGAAATCTGGAGATTTTGACTTTGATATAGTCAGACATGAAAACATTAGGAGAGTGCTGGGATTTTATCATTCTAAAAGCCAGGAAATTTTTAGAAAGAAGTCCTTATCAGTTCATGGAGTATTTTCTCCATTTTCTTTTATGCTCTGTACCAATTACAGTGCACCCTTTCCAATGCCTAGCAATGATTTTTAATTTTTGAAGGTGATGCTGAAAACAGCATTGAGTGAACAAGTGTTTGGGATCCCCTGAATCACTGCAGAAGGGACCATGGCTCTAGGTTCTCTTCAAGAGTTGTAGGGATGTTTTCAGCATCACTGGGGGCCTGACCTCGTCATGATGACTTGAGGAACACAACTTCTCATCAGTGCTGGGGGCATGTTGAGTGGAAGAGGGGGGCCCTCTGTTGGATGCTAACCTGGGAATGAGCCATGGCTTCTTTACCCTACACGTACCTTAAATCCAGGCAGCGCAGATTATCCCCACCATGGCTTGTGCCCCAGAATCACTAAACTATAGTAAAATGCTTGCCTTGCTGTATCTTCTTTAAGAGTTCTCTATGAAGGGGCAGCTGAAAGAGGTCTCCAAAGGGTTGCGGTTCTGCTCTAAGGCAAAATTGGTGTCTTCCTTTCTACTAGTCTTTTCATTTCCTTCTGCCTTGGCACAGATCCATCCAATGTTCCCTGCACTGTAGCTCACCATACTGTGTCTAACCCTACCCAAGAAACTTTGAGGATAACAGATAACTCTCTCCAAGGGTTATCCCATTCTTACCATCTTTCCATTCTCGTGTGGCTGGATTGATGATGCCAAAGAGTTCATCATTTGTGACTGCTTTGGGATTGAGGTCAGTCCAGACAGGTCGACGTTTCATGATCTGGTAAGTCTTGTGCAAGGACCTGAGCACCTGAGACTTGCCAGTCCCAGCGCTGCCCACCACGAACACGGAGTGCCGTACTGCCAGCAACTCCTCCAACTGGACCACCTGGGGAGACACAAAGTTGAGGGACCATTCTGTCACTCACTTGCATCCCATCTGCTCTTCCGCGAGCTAGGCTCTGTGAAGTGAGGCCTGAAGTCCAAAGAGGGAGGGTCATTCACCCTCAGACAAGATGGGGTCCTAAATACAGGAACTATATAAGTCATTTATTCACTTATTTATCATTCAGCCATATAATTATTAGTTACCAACTAATTACTAGAGCGTGTACCTGGTGAGGTACACTTTACCATCCTCTATGTTCTCATAGTCCGATAGAGAAGAAAGTCATGTTGACAAGTTGTCATAAGATGAGGCTCTCATAGAGGTATGAATAGAGTGCTGCGGGAAGAGAGAGGATGGAATAATTGATTTTATATAGTTAAAAGGAACAAGGAAGAAATAACAAAGGAGGGGCATTGGAACTGGGGCTTCAGGGATGAGTAGGAGTTTGCCTAGAAGATGAACAGGAAGGACATTCCAGACAGGGATAACAAAGGTGTCATAGAGCACAATGTGTTTGGCCAGATGGTTTGGCGAAGCTGGAGTCAAGGATTCCTGTGGCAACAGTGGTAGCATTGAAGGTTGCAATGCTAGTCTTCTTCCAGCTTGCCTCCAGGCTTACTTTTGCAAACCCAATCCATCTTCTTCCTTGCTGTAGGAGTATACTTGCTGGAATGAAAACTGATCATGTCACTGCCATCTCCTTCTTGCTTTAGTGGTTCTCCATAGCTTTGTGATGAAGTCCCAAATCCTTAGCCTTGCTTACAAGACCTTTTGCAGCCTTGCCCATATCAGCTTCCTTAGTCTTCTCTCCCATCCCCCAACATACACATTTCAGTCAAACAACTATTTGGATTTCTTCAATGATGTTGTTTTCTGCATCTTTGCCTTTGTATATGCTGTGCCTACAGTTAGCAAGTTAGGAGGAGGGTGTGTTGGTTTGAAAGGATATATGTGCCCTAGAAAAGCTGCGTTTTAATCCTAACCCCATTTTGTAAAGGCAGCATTTCTTCTAATCCCTATTCAGTATTGTATGTTTGGATCTGTAATTATATCATCTCCTGGGGGTGTGATTTAATCAAGAGTGGTTGTTAAACCGGATTAAGTGGAGGTGTGTCTCCACCCATTTGGGTGGGTCTTGATTAGTTTACTGGAATCCTGTAAAAGAGGAAACATTTTGGAGAAAGCAAGAGATTCAGAGAGAGCAGAGCAGAACGACATGGCCATGAGAAACAGAGTCCACCAGCCAGTGACCTTTGCAGATGAAGAAGGAAAATGCCTCCTGGGGAGCTTCATGAAACAGGAAGCCAGGAGAAGAAGTTAGCAGATGATGCCATGTTCACCACGTGCCCTTCCAGATGAGAGAGGAACCCTGACTGTGTTCACCATGTGCCCTTCCAGATGAGAGAGAAACTCTGTGTTTGCCATGTGCCCTTACCCTTGAGAGAGAAACCCTGAACTTTGTCGACCTCCTTGAACCCAGGTATCTTTCCCTGGATGCCTTAGATTGGACATTCCTATAGACTTGCTTTAATCGGGGCATTTTCTTGGCCTTAGAACTGTAAACTAGCAACGTATTAAATTCCCCTTTTTAAAAGCCATTCTGTTTCTAGTATATTGCATTCTGGCAACTAGCAAACTAGAACAGAGGGGAAGAGGAACAGGAAGGAGAGAGGAAGAGTACAGGGAGAAGAGGAGGATAATGAGAAAAAAAGGTGAAAAGGAGCAGCTCTGGCTGCTGAATGGAGACACTACATGTTCTAGTTTGCTAACTGCTAGAATGCAATATATCAGAAACAGAATGGCTTTTAAAAAGGGGAATTTAATAAGTTGCTAGTTTACAGTTTTAAGGCCAAGAAAATGTCCCAGTTAAAACAAGTCTATAGAAATGTCCAGTCTAAGGCATCCAGGGGAAGATACCTTGATTCAAGAAGGCCGGTGAAGTTCAGGGTTTCTCTCTCAAGTGGAAGGGCACATGGTGAACATGGTCGGGGTTTCTCTCTCATCTGGAATGGCACATGGGGAACACAGCGTCTTCTGCTAGCTTCTTCTCCTGGCTTCTGGTTTCATGAAGTTCCCCGGGAGGCATTTTCCTTCTTCATCTCCAAAGGTCGCTGGCTGGTGGACTCTGCTCCTCATGGCTATGTCATTCTGCTCTGCTGTCTCTGAATCTCTTTCTTCTCCAAAATGTTTCCCCTTTTATAGGACTCCAGAAACTTATCAAGACCCACCAGAATGGGTGGAGACACGTCATCACCTAATCTAGCTTAACAACCACTCGATTAAATCACATCACCAGGAGATGATTTAATTACAGATTCAAAATACAGTATTGAAAAGGGATTATTCTGCCTTTACAAAATGGGATTTTGATTAAAACAGCTTTTCTAGGGGACATACATCCTTTCAAACAAGCACATTAAATATGTATATTTTTTGCATGAACAACTGATTCTGGGAAGACTTAAATTTCCTTTCCAGTTTTGTCAACTTTTTAAAAAATTTTAATTGTTTTATTGAGCTTCACCTTCCATAAAATTTATCCTTTTACAGTGTTCAATTCAATGGCTTTTAGTATGTTCACAGAGCTGTGCAACAATCACAACTACCTAATTTTAGAGCATTTTCATCGCCCCCAAAGGAAATAACATACCCATTAGCAGTCACTCCCCATTCTGCCACCTCAGCCCTAAGTAACCATGGATATGCTTTCTACCTCTATAGATTTGTCTATTCTGGACATTTCATATAAATAAAATAATACAATATATGGTCCTTTGTGAATGGCATCTTTTACTTAGCATAGTGTTTTCAAGGCTCATCCATGTTGCAGCACTTTAGTACCTAATTCCTTTTTATTGCCAAATAAAATTGCATTTGGTGGGTATATCTCATTTTGTTTATCCATTCATCAATTGATGAATGGGTAATTTCCACTTTTTGACAGTTAGGAATTCATTAACTTTTGATAGTATCACTTGTAAGATAAATATACATATATCCTTATCTTTCCTTCTCCCTTCTATCTCCTATCTTCTGCCAGACCAATTTTACTTTTTGTATTTTATAATATTTGCATTCTGTTCTCTAATGATATTTAGACCTTCTATATTTTCCATGATTCCAAGAAAAAGACCAATCAACAGCCTTCATGATTACGACTACAGATATTTTTCGCTGTGGAAGAAAATAGTTGCCTGAATGTGTTGTGTCCTTTATGGGCCTGGTATCATGACTCGAGAGACAATTTTCCAAGCACCAAGCCAAGGTCAAATGGGTGCTTTTTTTTTTTACACTTCATGTATTGATCAATATCATGTCACATTTATTTGTTTTTATTTAGATCAAGATTCCCACTCCCATTGATGTTTTTAATTGCCTTTCTTTTTCTTTGTTAATAGAAAGAAAACGTGCATGAGTCCTCATAATCTTGCATTTAACAAAACACACAAGAATTTGGCTATTAGTCTATTCTTACTTTGACTATTATATTCATTCTTCTTGAAGTTCTTTTTCTCGAAGATCACTGACTTGTTCTAATTTGGATTGATTTCTTTCTAGGCCTGCTTATCATAGTCCTAGGATTTCCAGGATTTTTTTTTTTTTTGGATTATTGAGTTCCTTGGATACCATGATTTTTGTTTGTCTTTCATCCTTTTTTTATTGTTGTTGGAATATGTCCTCAAATAACTTACTCCAAAAGAGGGTAGAAGTAAAAGTTATTAGTTTTGCAAGTATGTTAAATGATAATTTTATTGGTATAGAATTCTACATAAGAATTGAATTCATTATACTTTAGTGTCCAGTGTTGCTGATGAGAGGTTCTGATGTTAGTTTGGTTTTATTCCCCTGTTGTGTTACCTGTACTGCCTCCCCACTCTAACCCCCTAATCAGGAAGCTTTTATTTTTTTCTCTTAATACTTGACTTCTGAAATTCTATTAAAATATACCTTTCTATAAGTCCTTTTTTTTTCTTCTGTAAAGTCTTCACTGAGCCATTCCAATCTGGACATGCGTCTTCCCAGCTCAAGTAAGTTTATTTTTTTTTTAAATTCAATCTTTTCTACTTTTCTCTTCTCCATTTTCTCTGCTATCTCTTTCTAGAATTTCTATTGGCAACATGTAGATATCTTAGACTGAACCACTATATGTTATCTTGTCCCTCACACTTTCTGTCCCTTTGTGTATGTGTGTATATATCTATACATAGATCTTACATCCTGGGAGATTTCCTTGCCTTTATCTTTCAATCTTCCACTGAATTTTGTGTGTCATCAACCATACAATTTTACATTTTGAACAGGTTTTTATGATTTTCTGGTGGTTATTTTTTCATAGCTTCCTATTTTTGTTTTATGATATCATCTTCTTTATTTTCTCCAAGGAAACTAATTAGAACTCTTTAAACATTCATTCCTTATTTCCACCAGGGTCCATTGATATGAATGTGTGTGTCTTTGTTTTTCATGTTGTTGGTTTTCCCCAATATCTGGTGATCCTCATGTTTAAGTAGGAGCTTCGCTGCTTGTTCTGGTAAGTCGGGATGGATTTCCTCTGCTGCAGGATATGCTCGTCTCTTTCCAAGGTAGGAGGACTGACTGGAGTTCAGTTTACAAGTTCAGGTCTTATATTTTGGCAGGCTTCGCTTGTGGGTAAGTGAGCTGGTCGCTGGCCTTCAGGCCCCAAGCAGAATGGAAAGGCTTTAAACAGAGATACCATTATCCCCATAAGAGTACTAGGTTTGTCCCAAAATTTATTAAATTTCTTTAATTGTGTTCCGTTTTGCTTTTTGGCCAAGGGTTAAATGCCTGGCTGCACATGATATGAATTCTTTGGAACAGGGGAACAGAGGAGCTAGGAGAAGAGTGTGGGGAGTCAAATGGAAAAATTATGGCATTAAAAAGAAACTTTGGTTATTTTCAGTGCTCTTTTTCATTCCTGCCTTTCTTAACTACCAACTCCAAGCGCAGAGTTTCTCCAGGCTGCTGCTTATACCCCCTCTGCTCTGCTTTATCTGTCAACTCACTTTCATTCTCTTTGTGTATTTCAGAAATTTATTGTAATACCTCTTCCTAGTTTCCATGCTCCTATGGTTTTATCCTCCCCCCCCTTTTTTTTAGAAAAAAAACAACAACTTTATTATTACTTTTAAGGGATCTCAGGATGCCATCTTAAGCCTCACCAGGAAGTTTTTGATTAAATAGGTTTCAGAAATTTAAGGAGAAAATGCAAATGAAAAGTGGGTAGCAAACATCTATTTTTTCTTCAAATTTTTTATTGTGAAAAATAACATACATACAAAAAAGCAATAAATTTCAAAGCACACTGCTACAAGTGGTTGTAGAAAAGATTTCAGAGTTTGGTATGGGTTACAATTCCATAATTTTAGGTTTTTACTTCTACCTGCTCCAAGACACTGGCGACTAAGAGAAATATCAATATAATGATTCAGTAATCATACTCAGTTGTTAAATCCTATCTTCTCTAGTAAACAACTTTTTAAAATAGAAAGAATCTGTGTTATTGTGTGAGTGTAAGGTGATTATGAAAAAGAAGAGAAACAGAATGTGGCCAACTGGAAAATAAATAGAAAGAAAGAATACAATGTGAGTAGAAAGAAGATGAAGAAAATGGAGAAGGTATTTCAGATTGCTGGGAAAATGTGGACTGTCCTATGAATCTAACACATCAGCTTCAGTGTGCTGCAGCTTATGAACCTCATTGGATTAAAACCATTTCTGATGTGGGGGTGACTCATAGGACCAGAAACCACCCCCAATCTGCAAATTCAGGGCCCTTTATGTTTCCATATAATCTTGAGTCTCATTGTCCATTCCCAACCCCACCCCAGCTGGCCACCAAATTTTCTTTGATGATCCTAAAATTTTTGCTGCTGCTTGTACTCTCTCTATGCATCCCCTCCTTTGCTGAATCTTTTCCCTCCACTTGAAAGACTTTTCTCCCATCTCGACTTTTCAAAAGTATATCTATTGAAACTGGGAGGAGAGAGGTTGGGAGTAGGGATGAACAGATTGGCAGAAGCAATCACAGCTGTGAAACACCAGGTGATGCTTTGCTTTCTTCTGTCAAATATGGTCACAGAAATGAAAGAACATCCCTATTTGCATGGGAAGTAATATTGCAATTCATTCTTTCTGTAATGCAATTTTATTGAGGTATATTCACATACCATATAATCATTCAAAGTATGCAATCGATGGTTCACAGTATCATCATATAGTTGTGCAATCATCACCACAATCAACTTTAGAACATTTTCATAACTCCCCCAAAATAAAATAAAATAAAATAAAAAAGAACATGCAAATAGCCCATACCCTTTATTCCTCCTATTATCCATTTATTTTTGTCTTCATGCTTTTATTCACCTGCCTATACACTGGATAAAGGGAATGTTAGTCACAAAGTTTTCACAATCACATGGTCACATCATAAAAGCTATAGAGTTGTATGACCATTATCAAGAATCAAGGGTACTGGACTACAGTTCAATAGTTTCAGGTCTTTCCTTCTAGCTATTCTAATACTCCAGAAACTAAAGAGGGATATCTATATAATGCATAAGAATAACCTCCAGAATGACCTCTAAGTTCTATTTGAAATCTCTTAGCCACTGAAATTGTATTTTGTTTCATTTCTTTTTCCTCTTTTGGTCAAGAAGGCTTTTTTAATCCTACAATGCCAGGGCCAGGCTCATCCCTGGGAGTCATGCCCCACATTGCCAGAGAGATTTACAGCTCTGGGAGTCATGTCCCACATAGTAGAGAGTGTAGTGAATTTACTTGCAGAGTTGGCTTAGAGAGGCCACGTCGGAGCAACAGAGGAGGTACTCTAGGGGATGACTCTTAGGCATTATTATAGGTAAGTTTAGCTTCTCCTTTACAAAAATAAGTTTCTTAAGGGTAAACCCCAAGAGGATTTGGCCTATTAAATTGGTAGTTGCTAATACTTGTGAAAATACCAGGAATTCCCCAGGTGAGGAAGTGTAATATTTCCACATTTTTCCCCAATCCCTCAGGGAGACCTGGCAAATACTTTTTTATTTTCTGCCCAATTACTCTGGGATGTATCAGATACTACATTAACAAATACAAAATAGCAAGATCTCATTCCCTATTCAAGGTTTCATGCAATTATGTTGTTTGAATAAACTGACCATACAGATAAAAGTAGATAGTGTACTACAGAAAATATAAATTTTGTACCAAATGAACATTTCTTCCTTTGGTCTCACACAGAAGTTGAAGTTTTAAAACACAGTTAAGACTTTCAGGAAGATGGTGGAATAGGATCGGCTGACTTTACCCTGCTCCATGTAACAACAAGAGAAGGGACAGAAAAACAACCAGGACTGCAGCCCCAGGGTGTGAGTGACCAGAGAGGGTTTTCTATACTGTATAGGGAGGCTCAGGACAAAAAGTGGAGATACTTTTTGTGCACAGTGCCTGCTGCTCACCCCTGAGACAGGCCACTGTGGGTGCCTGCTTTTTGGACAGACTGGAAGGTACTCCCCTTGGGAGGAGGGGGAGATGCAGGGTCCCAACACTGCTTCCCTTTCCCCATGGAGGTCTGCAGACCTCAAGTATGCATGGACAGAGAGGCGGGGACGAGGAAGTGTGACTGGCTGCACACCCCATGACAAGCTGTGCACCCCGTGACCAGCTGCCAGGCATTTCTGGGTTGGCTCTGGACAGACGCAGCTAAAATACTCAGTACCACAGCCCCAGGTTATCCCAAGCAGGAATCTGGGAACCACCAGACCCATCAGGCCCACAAGTGGGGTCTTCTCTGAGGGGAACATTGCCCATCCCCCAGCCCTGGGTTGGTGGCTTTCAGCACATCCAGTGACCAGTGGCCCTAGCTAGAATTGAACTGGCTCTCTGTCCAGCTCAGCCAGCTGCCACAGTCCCACAGAAGAGGTGGGACTGAGGGGAAGAGGAGGTTCAAGAGAGCCATCTTCTGGGAAGAAGAGGAAAGCGAAGTCTGGGACACTGCCTTTCTGGGTAGCTTTTAATAGATCCTCAAGTACAGTCCTTGAAAGAAGTCATGACCTTGGTTTGGCAGAGAATCACTGACAAACCACATGCAAAAGGAGACATTCAATGCAAACACAAGCAAATATAAAACCTTAGATGAAGTGAAGGGGATCAACATTAAAATAAGCTTATCAAAATAAAGAAAATCACAAAGCACATGAAGATGCAGGCAGGTATGTCCCAGCCAAATGACTAAATTAAAACACCAAGGAGACACAGAATCTGGAACAACAAGTCAAAGCTGTTCATACAACTCTCCTAAATAAATTCAATGGGTTGGCTAATGCCATAAAGGATATTAAGAAGACACTAGAATAATATAAAGAAGAATTTGAAAGAATAAATAAAAATCAGCAGATCTCACAGAGATGAAAGATAGTTCAGACCAAACTAAAAATATACTAGAGACACACAACAGCAGATATGAAGAGGTAGGAGAAAGAATAAGTGAACTAAAGGACAGGATAATTGAATTTAAGTGCACAAAAGACAAATGGCAAGAAAGATAGAAAAATTGGAATTGTATCTCAGGGAAATGATGGACAAAATGAAGCACACAAATATGAGGATCACTGGTGTCCCAAAGGAGAAGAGAAGAGTAAAGTTGAAGAGATAATGGAGGAAAACATCCCAACCCTTATAAAAGACATAAATATGCAAATCAAAGAATCCCAATGAACCCCAAATAGAATAAATCCAAATAGGCCTATTCCAAGACACCTACTAATCAGACTAGCAAATATTGAAGAGGAGCTGAAAGTCCTGGAAGCAGCAAGAGAAAAGTGATTCACGTCTTAAGACTGAGTTCAGACCACTCAACAGGCATCATGAAGGCTAGAAGGCTGTGGTATGATATATTTAAGATCCTGAAAGAGAAAAACTTCCAGTGAAGAATTGGAATTGTTCTCCAAAAGCGAGTGAGTGATTAAAATTTCACAGACAAACAAATTGAGACTATATGTCAATAAGGGACCAGCCCTACAAGAAATACTAAAGGGATTTCTGTCAGCTTTAAAAAAAGACAGAGAGGAAGGTCTGATAGAAGGCATAGAATTGAAGACTATCAGTAAGGGTAACTTAAAGGATAAAAAGACAGAGGAGGAAAATAATATATAGATCTGACAAATAAAAACCAAAGGGTAGGTGGAAGATTTAAGAACTCCCTTTACAGTAATAATTTTGAATGCTAATGGAATAAACTCACCAATTAAAAGATACAGACTGGCAGAATTGATAAAGAAATAGATCCATCTATACGCTGCTTACAAAAGACTCATCTTAGACCCAAAGATACAAACAGATTGAAAGTGAAGGGATGAAAAAAGATGTTCCATGCAAGCTGTAACCAAAAAAGCAGGAGTAGCTATACTAACATAAGAAAAAATAGACTTTAAATGTAAAAAATCATAAGAGACAAAAAAGGACACTACTTATTAATAAAAGAGATAATTCACTGAGAAAAAAATAACAACCATAAATGTTGATGCTCCTAATGAAGGAGCTTCAAAGTACATGAGGCAAACATTGGCAAAACTAAAGGGAACAATAGACATTTAAATAATGATAGGGGGAAACTTCAATACACCACTCTCTTCTATAGATGGAACAACCAGACAGAGGATCAACAAAGAAAGAGAGAGCTTAAACAGTGTGATAAATGAATTAGGCCTAAAAGACATATATACATCGTTACACCCCAAAACACTAGGATATACATCTTTTTCTAGCGGTCAAGGAATATTCTCCAGGAGGGAATCATATGCTGTGACACAAAGCAAGCCTTTACGAATTTTAAAATGGTTGAAATTATTTAAAGAACCTTCTCTGATAACAAAAGAATGAAGCTAGAAATCAATAACCACCAAACAGAATTTTCAAAATATATGGAGACTAAATAGACACTCTTAAACAATCAGTGGGTCAAAGAAGAAATTGCTGGAGAAACTGGTAAATTTCTGGAGATGAATGAAAGTGAAAACACAACATATCAAAACTTATGAATGTGATAAAGGTAGTGCTTAGAGTGAAATTTATTGCCCTACATGCCCATATTAAAAAAGAAAAATGAGCAAAAATTGAGGACTTAACTGCTCGTCTGGATGAACTAGAGAAAGAACAGCAAACTAACACCGAAGCAAACAGAAGAAGAGAAATAACAAAGATTAAAGCAGAAATATACGAGTAGAAGAACAAGAGAAAAAAAAAACAATAAGAATCAACAAAGCCAAATGTTGGTTCTTTGAGAAAATCAATACAATTGATGAACCCCTAGCTAGACTGACAAAGAAAAAAAGAGGGGATACAAAAAAAATCAGAAGTGAGATAGGGGTCAATACCATGGACACTGAACATAAAAAATAATAAGAGGATACTGTGAATAACTATACACCAACAAACTAGACAACTTAGATGAAATTGAAAATTTTCTAGAAATACATGAGCAACCTACACTGACTTGAGAAGAAATAGAAAATCTCAACAAACTAGTTACAAAGTAAACAGATTCAATCAGTCATCAAAAATCTTCCTACAAAGAAAAGCCCAGGGCCAGATGGAAACAGGAATACAGGGTGAAGGATGATATTATCTGTACTATAGAACTTCATTTACTGTATGAGACCGAATGCAGGGAGGTTTATTTTTTCCAAAACCTAAATTTTCTATAACACACAATCTAACTCAACCTGCCTGGATAGCTCATTTAACCAACCCAGACACAGGGAGGGCAGAATGGGAACAAGGGCTTGTAATTCTGTACAGCTCAGTGTAATACCCAGATATGTCCAGGGTATGTTGGGCAGATAATTAAAAAGTATTGGCAAAGTCCAAAGTCCCTTGAGGGACTAGAGAAGAAATACGTAACTAAGAAATTAAATTTTCATGCCTAGGAACCCCCTGATACTCTCTCAAACATTAGGGACTCCAAAGTCAATAGTCCAAGCCCTTAATTTTGATGCATGCTCTTATGAAACTTATTTCTGTGGCAGAGAAGTTAAGCCTAACTATAATTATGCCTAAAAGTTACTTCTGCAAACCCTCTTTTGTTGCTCAGATGTGGCCTCTCTCTCTAAGCCCAACTCTTCAAAGAAAATCATTACCCTCCCCCTACATGGGGCATGACATTCGGGTGAAAGTATCCCTGACAATGTGGGACATGACTCCCAGGGATGTGCCTGGTCCTGGAACCATGGGATCGACAATGTCTTTCTGATCAAAATGGGGAAAAGAAATACAACAAAATAAGTTATCTCTTATGACTGAAGGGAGTTTGAATTAAGTCAAGAGGCTATTCTGGAAGCTACTCTCATGCAAGTTTTAGCTACATATTGCTAATTCCCATGGTTTGCCAACCCCCAAACCAACACCATTCCTGATAGCTCTAAAGAACACTTAGGCCTCTATCTGAGATTCTACAAAAGTTTCATGCACTAAGTGTTCTTTCCGGAAACCTATAACCTCCAGGTGGTTCCTTGGCCAGATAAGTCCAGAAACCCAGAGTGTTTCAACTAATTCCAACAAGACCCCCTTTTCAACATGAAGAAGTTAGAATGGGCATAGCCCAAAGATCCTTAAAGAGTGGGAGAAGGATCATAGGAGAAGGAGGAGTTATAACAGGGAAGTTAGGATTTAACACATGGGCCAGACTACTAAATTATACAGATATTTCTTTTTAGTCTCCAGAGTCTTGGAGCCTAAAAACCTGAAATTTTGGAACTATAACCTATATTAAACTTTGAAATCTGTTCTATAACTACTTGAATTGGTTTGCAAGCTGCCAGAATGCAATATACCAGAAATGGAATGGCTTTTATAAAGGGAATTTAAGAAGGTACAAGTTTACAGTTCTAAGTCAATAGAAATGTCCAACTAAGGCATCCAGGGAGAGACACCTTTATTCAAGAAAAGCCGATGCATATGGAACACCTCTGTCCACTGGGAAGACACGCTGGTCCCTTGCTACTGGGCTCCATTGCTTTCAGCCTCTGTCCCTGTGGTGTTCCTCACTTTGCTTCTCCAGGGCTGGCTTTCATCTCTTGGCTTCTCTTGGCTCCCTCCAGGTTATGGCTTGCTTAACATCTCATGGTGATGTCTGCTGGGCTCCAGGCACCTCCAAACATCCATGCCTTTTGTCCTCCAAATGTCAGCATCTGTGTCAGCTCTGCTCTGAAGATTCTGTCAGCTTTCTCCAAAATGTTTCCTCTTTTAAAGGATCCCAGTAAACCAATCAAGACCCACCTGGAATGGGCGTACTCACATCTCCAGCTACTCAAAGGTCATACTGACAATTTGATGTGTCACAGCTCTATTGAAGTTATCTTATCAAAGTTTCCACTTACAGTATTGAATCAGGGTTAAAATAAATGATTGCTCCTACAAGACTGGATCAGAATTAAAACATGGGTTTTCTAGGGCACATAATACTTTCAACAGGGACACTTGTTAAAATGTACCTTGAAATGTATTGCTTTTTTGTATATATGTTGCATTTCCAATACAAGTAGTTCAAAAAGCACAGTCAATATCATTCCTTACCCTGTATTCTGATTTACCTTAGTCCTAACCAGATCAGCTTCCTTCATATCTTTAATTGAAGTCTGATCTCTTTTTCAGCTTCTTTAACAGTTGTGGCATGGGGTAGTGATGACTTTCATATCAATACTCTAACTTTGGATATCAAAACAGATATCCAAAGTTCCAGGGGATGACCAGGTTATACACAAAGAACTGCACATAATTTAGAAATAACAGTTAAAACTCAGCAATAGATGTGACTGTTGTAAGTGCTTACAGTCTAGGAACCTTTACAGTAAGCCTTATTGAACATTCTATACTCCTTAGTTGTTGACTGTCCATCCTCTGCCCACATTCTATCCCCTGATAACCTATGCTCTCCAATTCAATTTTCAGAGATTGCACATTATAGTTAGTCCACATTAGTGAGGTGTTCCAATATTTGTCTTTTTGTTTCTGGCTTATTTTACTTAACATAATGTTGTCAAGGTTCATTCACCTAGTTGCATGTCTCACAACTTCATTCCTTCTTGCAGGTACACAATATTCCATTTTATGGATACACCATATCCATATGGTGCAGGATCATACAGGAACCCTATACTTAGCCTCCTGAGGACCCACCATACTGCCCTCCAGAGGGGCTGCACCATTCTACTGCCTTACCAACAGTGAATAAGTACACCTCTCTCTCCACCAGCTGAATCTTTCTGTTTATGTTTTAAACAGTTTTATTCACACATCATGTAATCCATCCCATAAACAATCAATGGCTCCCAGTATAATCACATAGTTATGCATTCACCATCAAAATCTATATGAGGACCTTTCCATTTCTCTGCAAACGGAGAATAAAAAATAAATAAAAATGAGAAACAACAACAAAAAACACCAAAAATCCCATACCTCTCCTTTTTCTTCCCCTCTTATTGATATTTAGCTTTGGTATACTGCCTTTTTCACAATTAGTGGAAGCATACTAATATGTTACTGTTAACCGTAGACCCTTGTTTGCACTGATTATACTTTTTCCATATTCATACCATTTTCAACCCCCTGCAATGTTGAAATTAATTTATTCTCCCTCATGTAAAAACTTTCTTATATTTATACATTTAATCACCATCATTTCCTTTCCTATCTGTCTTTAGTGTTCCCTTTAGTATTTCTCATAGAGCAGGTCTCTTGTTCACAGACTGTCTCAGTATCTGTCTGTCTGAAATATTTTAAACTCTCCCTCATTTTTGAAGAACAGTTTTGCTGGATATAGAATTCTTGTTGGCATTTTTTTCTCTTCCAGTATCTTAAATAAATCATACAACTGCCTTTTTGTCTCCATGATTACTGTTGAGAAATCTTCAGTAAAAAACAGTTTTGTTGAGCTTCCCTTGTATGTGATGGATTGCTTTTCTCTTGCTGCTTTCAGAATTCTTTATCTTTGACATTTGACAATCTGATAAGTAGGTATCTTGGAGTGGGTCTGTTCATATCTATTCTGTTTGGGATATACTACACTTCTTGGATCTGTAATTATATCTTTCATAAGAGTTGGGAAATTTGCAGTGAGTATTTCCTTCATTATTCTTTCTGTCTCTTTTCCCTTCTCTTCTTCTGGGATGCCCATAACACATATATTCATGCACTTCATATACTCATTCAATTCCCTGAGACCCTGCACATATTTTTTTTATTCTTTTTCCTATCCTTTTGTGTAGGATTTCAGGTGTCCTGTCCTGTAGTTCATTAACCTTTCCTTCTGCCTCTTCAGATCTGCTTTTGTAAATCTCCATTGTGTTTTTCATCACTTCTATAGTGACTTTCATTCTCATAAGTTCTGTCATTTGTTTTTTTTCAAGTTTTCAAGTTCTTCTTTATGGTAACCCAATGTCTTCTTTATTTCCTTCATCTCCTTTGTCATATCTTCCCTCACTTCATTGACCTCATTTATTCAATTTAGAAAATTTGTTTGAACATCTTTAACTGTTTCAATTCCTGTATTTCATTTGAAGAGTTAGCTTATTCCTTTGACTGGGCCATGTTTTCATTCTTCCTCGTAAGACTCATTACTTTTTTGCTGATGTCTCGGCATCTGATTTCCTTAATTTGTGTATTCTGGAGGTCATTTTCTCTCTTTTATCTAGGGTTTTCTTGTTGGTTGGCTTTGTTCTCTATCTGCTATTTAATATTCAGTTTAACTTATTCTAGACCTCTAGCATAGATTCTGCTTAACTATTCAGAATTTTTCAGTTTTTGTTTTTCTGGTTCTTGCTCTGCCTCAGGAAGAGGGCGTAATCAGTACCAAGTTTCCCTGAGGATAAGTCCCTGTAGTTTGCCAGTCTTTCCTGAGAAACCTCTTGACCCTGTTCTTTTCCTATATTGTCCAGCAGGTGGTGCTTGTCAGCCTGACACTCCTCACTTGTGTAAAGTGGTACAGTGTCTTTAATTCTCAGCACACGCTGTCCTACTATGGGCATGATTGAGACAGAGACTGAGGTAGAAGGTGGACTTAAGCTGTTTCTGTTTTCTGAATTTCTGAATTCTGAATTCTCTAAATGAGAGCCATCACTTGCGCCAGGCCCTGACCCCCCTTTTCTTGGGGGAGGATTTGCAATTTAAGGAATTATCTCCTTCACTTGACTAGTTACTTTGTCTCTCAGATGTATCTTAACTCTGCCTTTGCCTGGGTCAGTTCTGACAACTGAAAAGGCCCGAGGCTTTTGTTTTTAGTGGGTTGCTAAAAAAGTTAAAAAATATATATATTTTCAGAATTGTTCTCAGCCCCTCACCCCCCTCCCTAGGTTTGTCAATCAAGAGCTGGAGAAAGTACCTGTCTCTATGTGCCCCAAGAAAAGGGGGGGTCCTTTTTTTCCCCCCAGTATTCTGAGCCCAGTGGACTCCAAAAGCCTCTGTGTTTGTTTGTCAGCCCTGGCTCCTGTTTGGCAGGAGAAAACTCTGGGTTCCTTTCATCGTTGCTCTGGGTTTATCTGTGCTCAGAGCTTATATTTAGAAATCCAAATTTGTTAATTACATTTTAAATTAGAGCTTGCTTGAGCTCTCCTTGCTTTGCTCCTAGGAGAGACTGCTTGTTTTTCCCATGGGGAAGTGTCTCCAAAACAGCTTGCTATGACAGAAGGGAGTGGCGCCAGTCTCCACAGTTTGGGAGACTTTACTTATAATTCTGTGCTGTGATCTTGGCCCTTCCACCAGTTCCAGACTGATATCCAGTCATGGAAGTCCCCCAAACACTCATTCCAGAAAGTTCCTATTTACTAGAAGCCCTAGAAGACTAATTAAATTCCATATTTCCCTACACTGCCATCTTGACCCCTCTCCCTCCAATTCATTCTTAATTTTTTTCATATAATCAGAACTTAATCTCTATCAATGAAAGTACAGTGTGCTAGAAATGCCTCTTAGAGTGGAGTAGACGTGACCTGTTCCCCTGGCACATAAGTTCCTCAAGGGGAAGCACTTTCTCTCACACAGAGTAGCTCAATGAATATCTTGGAGAAGTCACAGCACTTCAGTTTCCTCATCTGTAATGTTTCCTTATTGCACCCGTGCATAGTCTGCCTCATTGGGTTGTTGGGGGATCAAATGTGATGCAATTTATAAAACCAATTGGTGAATTCCAAAGTGATGGCGATGCAACTATTAAAGATATTATTGCACAGGGAAGTATCCTATCCAAGTCAGGGAACCCCAGGGACCTTGACCCTTCTCTTTCCGCACTTATCGTATCCTGCCCCAAGGTATATATCTGAATTTTCAAGGGCTGCTACAATAAATACCACAGACAGTTTGGGTTAAACAATAGGAATTTATTGGTTCACTGTTTTAGAGGTGAGAAGTCCAAACTCAAGGTTTTGAAGGGCTGTGCTTTCTCTGAAGCCTATAGCATTCTGGTGGTGGCTTACAGGCCATCCATAACTTAGTATCTGTCGCTGGAACATGGCTATCTGTCTCTTTTTGTCTCTTCCACATCCCACTGCTTATAAGGATCCCAATCATATTGGATTAAGGCCCACTGTGATCTTATTTACAAGTGAGTTCACATCCACTTGTGAAGGGATTAGGATTTGAACATATCTTTATGGGGGGCATGATTCAATCAACAACAGCATGGTTATTTGCATACAGGCACTTCACAGTAAGAACATTTATGCACCTTGAAATCTTTGCCAAATGTAAAACTGCACTGTGAAAATAGCCTTATAGAAAAACAGGGTTGGGGGAGAGCACTCAGAATATATGGAATTTTGTAACCAAAGCCCTAAAAACTCAACAATGAATCCTAATCTTAATTAAAAACAACAGTTGATCACTACAACATTTGCACCTCTCTTTACAACCAGACAATCCTCTGCAGCTTTTAACCTGGAGACCTCTACTTCCCTTTCTCAGATGTAAACCCTGAGTACATTCATTTCTAATAGAGACCATTTTAATCACACATTAAGATCTCATTCAGATGAAGTGTTCTTCATGAATCCACAGTTTTAATGTAAGGGAAAATGGATGCACAGTGTCTTCATCTGTCCTTTCAGTTTTCCTAGGAAATGTAGTAGAAAGCACTATTGTTTCTTATAGTCACTAAAGTAGTTATATTTGCACTAAAGTTTCAGCTTTATTTCTTAAGATCTTCATCTATGGCTATATTTATTAGTTTCCTATGGCTGTAGAAAAAATTACCACAAACCTATTGACTTAAAATATCACCAGCTTAGTCTCTTACATTTATGGAGGTCAGGTGTCTGAAATGGGCCTTACTGGACTAAAGCCAAGGTGTTAGTAGAGCTCTGTTCCTCCGGGAGGGGAATCCATTTCCTTGCCTCTTCTAGATTTTAGAGGCAGCCTGCATTCCTTAGTTTGTGGTCTCCTTCCGTCTTCAAAACTAGCAATAGCTTGACTTCCTCTTCTACTTATAAGATCACTGGGCCCACCTAGACAACCCAGAATAATCTCCTCCTTTCAATGTCAACTAGTAAGGTTGATTAGCAACCTTAATTCCATCTACAATCTTAATTTTCCTCTGCCATGTAACCTAACATATTCACAGGTTCCAGAGATTAGGATTTGGGTGTCTTTGGGGGGTGGGCTTTTAATCTGACTACCACACTAACATTTCTTTTAATTGTAAGAAAGGTAGTCCCTGGTCCCTTCAAAACATTTATGGGCTTGGAAAAATTGCATATGATCCAACATGGCTTCTATGTTATACTGTTATCATTCCCCTACAATGGCATATAATATGATTCACATGATGGGAATGTGAGATGTAGCAGAGTAGACTGTGTCATATTTCTCCTATTAGACCATGAAGTTCATGAAGTTGAGTCTCCAACTTACTGTTTTTGCACTCTCTACATGCTTTTACACTGTGGAGCCTCAATAAATAGCTGTTGAATTGGAAGGCATTATTACTAACTAGGTAAATATTTGTGCATGGAAAGCAACTATGTGGATCAAGGATGAAGGATAAACCATGGACAAGAAAAGGACTGAGGGACAGAGAAATCTTTGGAAATGAACCCCCATGTACCTTGAGCACAAAGTTGTCCTCAGCCTGGAGCTTCAGATCCACTACTGCCTTCCTCACCAAAGCTTCGAAGTTGAGATCTCTCCTCCGGGGAACGTCCAGGGCAGGAAACAGGTCCCCGATCAGACCCATGAACACTGGCATGTCATCAGTCACAATTTTGGGGATATTGAAGTCCCGCAAAGAGCGCATCAGGACTTGGTCCTCGGGCCGATCAGGGTCTCCTCGTTTCAGGGATCCCGCCACTACAAGCACGGACTTGATGGCCCGTAGGCCCCAGTCATAGTGGTCCTGCAGGAAGGCAGTGGTGTGAGATTAGAGTTGATAAGATACAGGCTAGTGTCTGCAAGAGGTTAAATATTCAGAGCCCCAAAGAGTATTAGGTGGCTTATGAGGTCCAGGCAGAGCCATGAATGGGGATTAATGACTTAGCAGATCATGATTGTGAGACTTTAGCTGGTTGATAGCCCCTATTTTTCTAACTATGATGACAACATGGCAGACTTAGAACACACAGAAGGTGGGGGTCAGGGAGATTAAACAGAAGTATCTCCAAACCTCTCTGGCTACTTCTTGGGCATTAGAGGGTAGAAGGGCTGTCAGGTTGGGAGCTGTGCTAGCTCTTACAGTCTATAGAGGCTCCATTATAGACGTGTTCAAACTCTCTGAAAGGGGTTTCTAAAAAAAGGTTTCTTAAAAGGTGCCAAAGACCAGGGCCCAATGGTCGTAAGTGCTGACGGCAGAGTTAGTGTAAGAATAGAGCACAGTACTGACATCAGGTCCCACAGCAGGAAGGATGGGGTAGAGTGTATGGTTGAGAGCACATATTCTGAACTCCAACAGATCTAGGTTCAAATTCTGGCTTGGTCATTTGCTTCATGACAGATCACTGTTTAATTAGAGTTGTGATAAATGCTACAATAGATAAAATTGGTGTGAAAAGGAAACAAAGGATTTGGTGACTGTCCCTGAGCTGTGGATTAGAATTCCCTGAAGCAACAATATTTAGAGAAGTCTTAAAGGAGTAGAATTCAGTTAAGCACATATAAGAAAGAAGTCAAGTCAAGGAAGCAGTGTGTTCAAGGGCAGAGGAAACAGTATGTCTACAGGCTCAGGGAAGGGAAGAAATCAAGTTCAAGGAACTCAAAGCATAACAGGGAGAGGGCTGTGTGCTGGAGCTGTTGATGTAGGCAGGAGGTGAGCACCTGCAATCTTTGGTAGAGAGTCATAAGGGGCTTGGCCTTTATTCTAAGGCCATTGAGGAGCATTTTTAAATGATCACTACTAGCTAATGAGTAAAGAACAGATTAGAGGAACTTGCAATAGTTTAAGCAAGAGTCATGGGTGCTGAAGTGGTAGCAGTGAATATGGAAAGAAAATAACTTATTTGAGAAATATTCAGTTAATAAGCACAAGATTAGATGTATACTAAGGAACAGGGGCAGGTCAAGGATAGAGACAGAATTAGCAAGTGAATGAATGATAGTTCCACATGCTGAGCTAAGGAATACAGAAGAAATAGGTTTGGTGTGGGAGTTGTCAGGAAAGAGCAGCTTTCCATGTGTCGAGATGGAGGTGATTTTTGAACACTCAAAGGAAGGAGTGCTATAGACTATTCATTGAATACACCCATTTAGAGTTCAAAAGAGAGGTTGAGCTAGGGCCATAAAACTTGGCATCATGGCCTGGAAGTGAATGGTGGTAAAGAACCAGAGAGAGAGGATACAGTGTAAAAGGGGTCTGGGAAGTGGTTTCTCCATCTTGGACAGAATTCATAGGGCTGAGAAAACCCATGTTATGGCAGCAAGGATGATGAAAGAAAGAGAATCCCCACAGGGAAGGTGAATCTCATCAGGAATAACCCAGGGAAGCTTCCTTGGCTGTCCTCTACCTCAAGACATTCTTCATCCAAGGCATAAAGCTTGGAGATGGTCTGTCATGATTTATTAAGGTGTTATTCCTGTGAGAGAATCCTGCCCTATGCAGAAGTCATACTTAAGGCCAAATAGCAATAAGAAAAATGGGATAAATTAATACCTAACACTAGCTTCTCAATCCCTACCCTTATTTCATGTGTGGTAGAGACCATTCCCTCCAAGGGCTTTCATTGGTCATTACAGTGTTTCTCAAACAATGTTCCATGTGGCATTGGGGATCTTTGAAGTGTTGTAAATATTGAACTAAAAAAGGGGATCCTTTGGTCAAGTTATTTTGAAAAAATGCTAGGCTAAAAAAATTGAACACGCTTCTTTATCGTAGAACTTCTAAGTTTCTAATATGCTTAAGGGCACAGTGAATCTCTACAAGAAGATGCTAATGTGTTTCCCTTGTGAGCTTCTGTGATTGATTGAACACCAAAGGAGCATACCTGTTTGGAGAGAAGCTCTTTGCACAGCTGGTAAAGGGTGATGAACTTTCTGGCTAATAAACGTGCTTCAATGAATCCTTCAGCCACCAGCATGATTTCACAGATCAACTCAAAGTCTGGAACAACCATTGCACAAGGCCTGTGTGAGAGAAGGGCAAGACAGTTTCCTAGCTACAAAGATGAAGGGGAGAGTAAAAGAAATAGGCTTAGACCTTGGAAGGAGCATACATGTGTACGGACTCATAGAAGGACCACTGCAATTATTTCTCCCAAGAGCCTGATTTCATGGATGAGTTAACTAAGGAGGAGGGAGGGAAAATGTCTTGCCAAGGTGATGAATAACATTAGCAGATAGGGGCAGGATTGGAACTACTGCTCAAGTACTGCAACTTAAATCCAGTGTACCTTATACAGGGAAAGACTGGTCACCTAGTATAGAGTAGGCCCTAAGTTGAGGAATTGGATCTCTCTGTGAGTCTTTTAAGAAACTGAGAATGTATCTATTCCTCAGTCTTTTTTCACACGCCAATATACTCAGGATTTATTTATACTTACTTGCATACAAATGTACATATCCAATCCTGAGGTCAAAAGGCAGGCATCTATTAATGCACCTTGTCATGAAATGACATAGACAACATTTATCTGTTTGTTTTCTGTGTATAAATGTTTAGTGTGATTTTTCTCTAGCTCTAGAAACATTTGATTTAACTTCTTTTTATTAATTTGCTAGGTATGTAATAGAAGTCTAAGGCTGTTACATTTGTACTTCTTTCATTGCATTATCCCTACAGATATAAAATTTTGAAAAACATTTCATTCAAGTATATTTTTCCTTTAAATTATGTGATATTACATTCAAATTAAGAAACAGCAAAAAAGCAGCCAAATGCATTCTCAAAATCATTTTGCCTACATGCATACAATGGAATGCAATGCTGCCATGAAATATAATACTGTAGAAGAAAAAACTATTTAATGTCATGGGAAAACATTAACTAATAAAAGCAGAATACTAAACTGTGTACAGTTTGAGCTCAATTTTGAAAAAGGAAATACTATACCTATACAATATTGGAAGGGAAAATGCAAAATGATTACAGTGATTTTCTCTGGATGATGATACTGTGCATGCACAGGAACAGAAGCTCTGGAATTGGACATCTTGGGTTCAAATCCCAATTCTATTGCTTACCAACTGGATAACCCTGGGCAATTTCCTGAAACTCTGTTACCTCACTGTACAATGGAAATAAGCACAGTATCCACCTTGTAGAATTTTTGTAAGCATTAAATGTAAAAGTACATGTTTGCATTTAATTGTTTTAAAAAACATTTTTCTGTTTTTTCCCCCAGTGTTCTTCTATGAATATGTTTCTTTTAACTTCAAGGGGAAAATGTAAGGAATAGTGCCTATCAAGGTGATAATCTACCTCCATTATTTGCGACAAGAGGTTTATTTGATAAACACTTTGTGTAAACAAACAGCAAATAAGACAGTTCTCTGCTGTTCCAGTTTAGACAAAAAATTTGACATCCACAGCTCTTGGTTAAAATGGGACTTGCCTTGGATGAGGAGACATACATACCACTCTTGTGACATAGGAATTTGCCATCACTGGTATAACTGGGCCTCTGAAAACCCAGGGAAGCATTGGCCCCACATCACCAAACAAGGTGCCTTGGGGTTTTCAGTACAAAAATGAGACTAACAGTTTATTGTAGCTTCATACAGCCTATCCTCTTAAGTAATAGCTCAGCAGGCAGCAAATCGGAAACAACGAAGCACCCTGCAGTTTTCTCTCTGTTGGGCTGACTTCTCTTCTCTGAAAAAAGAATTGAGCCTCTAGTTTCTGTTAGAAAAGGCATTTGTGTTTTCTTATCAAAATAAAGATTCAAAAACATGGCAATATCCACCAGTGGTATGGGTGAAATAAAAGAGGAACTCTCATGCATTGCTAGTAGGAGTGTAATTTAATGCCACTCTTTTTAGAAAGCAATTTGGCACTGTGTATCAAAAGCCTTAAAAATGTTTCTACCCATGAACTCAGTAATTCCACTTCTGGGAACCTAGCCAAAGAAAATCATGCATACAGAAAAAAGATGTACATATAGCATTTTACATAACTTTATTTTAAATGTTATAAAGTCTTCCTATTTAACTAAATTAACCATAGGGGACTAGTTCATTATATTATGAACCATGCACTTGATAGAACAATAATAATAGGAAATAGGATGAGATTTATTAAGAATATATAATAGATGCCTGCTCCATGGAGCAACAAGGGAGGGGACAGAAAAAATGATAAGGACTGTAGTCCCAGAGGGTGAGTGATCAAAGAGGGTCTTAGGCATTTTGTGGGGAGGTCCAGGTAGAGAGAGGTGGGGAGATTGGGACAGGGAGAGCAAGGTGAGTTTGTTTGGCTGCAACCCTGCCAGTGGTGGACAATGGCTCACAGTGTCATACAGGGAAATGTGAATCCAAGGGAACAGACTGTCCCTCCAACCAACCTGCCCAGCAGCTAGCTGGGGAGACCTCCCTGTCTCACTCTGAAGCTGGAAGCACCCGTGGAGGGTCCAGAGGTATACCTAGCTGCCCACCTCAAAAGCTGTGCCTGCCTGGTGCTGCAACAGCCATTCCAACAGGTGTTGCGGTCAGCTTCTCCATCCCACATGCTGGGGCCAGCCATCCTGTTGCCGCATGCTAGGAGTGGTCCCCATGCCACACATGCCACCTTGCCCATCCTGCCACTGTGGTCTGGTCTTCTGTGTGTACCAGTCTGTGTTCATTGCAAATATATCTTGGGGTATTTCCTTCTGACTTCAGGGCCTACTATTTTTTTCTATTTTTGGGGGTGCATGGGCCAAGAGTTGAGCCCAGGTCTCCCATGTGGCGGGTGGGCATTCTTTCACTGAACTACCCATGCACCCCAGCCTAGCTTTTAATAGACACTCAAGTAGAACTGCACCCCTTACAAGCAATCTGGAGCTTGGTTTGGTGGGGAATTACTGACAAATCAAGTGCAACAGGGAATCTTCAACACAAACTCAAGTAAATACAAAACTTTAGATGAGTGAAGGAAACCAACTTGCAAAATAATCTTATAAGATAATCAAATGCCCTGAACACAACAGAAAATCACAAAGCATGTGAAGATTCAGGCAGAAATGGACTAGCTAAATGACCAAATCAAAACACCAGAAGGGTCAAAGTACATGGAACAACTTATCAAGGGTATTTATAAAGAAATAAAGGATATCTAGAAGACAATAGAAGAGCATAAAAAAGAATTCAAAAGATTAAACAGAAAAATAGCATATCTCACAGAGATGAAAGATACTGTAGACCAAATTAGAAACATACTAGAGATACCCAACAGCAGATTCAAAGAAGCAGAAGGAAGAATAAGTGATGTAGAAGGCAGAACAATTGAACTAGAGCACACAAAAGAACAAATGGCAAGACAGATGGAAAAACTGGAACTGTATATCAGGGAAATGATGGACAACAAAAGGCACACAAATATAAGAATCACTGGTGTCCCAGAAGGACAAAGAAGAGTAAAGGACTGAAAAAGTTAGTTGAAGATATAATTGGGGAAAACTTCCCAACCATTATAAAAGACATAAATATGCAAATCAAAGAGGCCCAAAGAACCAAACAGAATAAATCCAAATAGGCCTACTCCAACACACATACTAATTAGACTTTCAAATGTTGACAAGAAGCAGACAGCCCTGAAAGCAGCATGAGAAAAGCTATCTATTACATACAAGGGAAACCACATAAGACTGAGTTTGGACTACTCAACAGGCACCATGGAGGTTAGAAGGCAACAGTATGATATATTTAAGATTCTGAACAAGAAAGGATTCCAGTCAAGGATTCTGAATCCAGCCAAATTGTCCTTCAAAATTAAGGAAGACATTAAAATCTTCAAAAACAAACAAAGACTGAGAGAACTATTAAAAAGAGAACTGCCCTACAAGAAATACTAACGGGAATCCTGTCAGCTAAAGAAAAAAAGACAGGAGAAAAAAGTCTGGAGGAAGGTACGGAATTGAAAAGTATCAGTAAGGGTAATTTAAAGGACAAAAAGAGAGAGGGAAAATAATATATAGATCCAACAAATAAAAATTAAAGGATAAGATGGTAGATTTAAGAACTGCCTTTACAGTAGTAACTTTGAATATTAATGGACTAAACTCAGCAATGAGAAGGTACAGATTGTCAGAAAGGATTAAAAAATATAATCCACTTATATGTGTTTACAAGAGACACATATTAGACCCAAAGACACAAATCAATTGAAAGTGGAAGGATGGAAAAAGATGTTCTATGCAAGCTGTAAACAAAAGAAAGCAGGAGTAGTTATATTAATATCAGACAAAAAATAGACTTTAAATGTAAAACAATCCTATGAGACAAAGAAGGACACTACATATTAATTAAAGAGACAATTCACCAAAAAGAAATAACAATCATAAATATTGATGCTCCCAATCAAGGAGTTTCAAAGTACGAGGCAAACATTGGCAAAACTGAAGGGAAGGATAGACATTTCAACAACAATAGTGGAGACTTCAATACACCACTCTCCACATATATAGACCAATCAGACAGAGGATCATAAAGGGAGGAGAGAACTTAAAAAATCCAGTAAATGAATTAGACCTAATAGATATGTATAGGTCATGATACCCCAAAACACCAGGATATACGTTCTTCTCTAGTGTTCATGGAGTGTTCTCCAGGATGGATAATATGATAGGACACAAAACAGGTCTTTATGAATTCAATAGATTGAAATTATCCAATGCATTTTTTCTCACCACAATGAAGTGAAGTTGAAAATTAATAATCACCAAAGAATCAGAACTTTCACAAATACATGGAGATTAAATAACACACTCTTAAATAATAAGTAGGTCAAAGAAGAAATTGCTAGAAATGGATATCTGGAGATGGATAGTAATGAGAATACAGCATAATAGCATTTATGGGATGTGGCAAAAGCCATACTGAGGAGGAACCTTATTGTCCTAAATGCCTATACTAAAAAAGAAGAATGATTAAAAATTGAGGACTTAACAGCTCATCTGGAAAAATTAAAGACCAGCAAACTAACCCCAAAGCAAATAGAAGAGAAATAACAAATATTAAAGCAGAAATAAATGAACTGGAGAACAACAACAATAAAAAACAATAGAAAGAATCAACAAAACAAAAAGTTGGTTCTTTGAAAAAAATCAATACAATTGATTGAGCCCTAGCTAGGTTGACAAAAAGAATAAGAGAAAGGACACAAATAAACAAAATCAGAAATGACGGTGGCGGGGGGGGTGTTGTTACCATGAATCCTGAAGAAATTTTAAAAATCATAGAAGAATACTATGACCAACTATACATGAACAAGCAAGACAACTCAAATGAAATGGACAAACTTCTAGAAATACATGAACTACCTACACTGACTCAAGAAGAAATAGAAGATCTCAACAAACCAATTACAAGTAAAGACATTTAATTAGTCATAAAAAGTCTCCTACAAAGAAATGCCCAGGGTCAGATGGCTTCACACAGGAATTATATTAAAATTCCCAAAAGAACTAAAACCAATCCTGCTCAAACTCTTCAAAAAAATTGAGGAAAAAGGAATGCAACCTGACTCATTTTACAAAGTTAGCATCATTCTAATACTAAAATCAGATAAAGATGCTACAGGAAAGGAAAACTACAGCCCAATCTTCATAATGAACATAGATGCAAAAAGTCTCAACAAAATACTAGCAAATCGAATCCAATGATACAACAAAGGAATTATACATCACAACCAAAAGGAGTTTATACCAGGAATGCAAGGGTGGTTCAACACAAGAAAATCAATCAATGTCATAACGCACATTAAGAAATCAAAGGGGAAAAAATCACATAATCATCTTGATTGATGCCAAAAAAGCATTTGAAAAAGTTTAATATCCTTTTTGGATTAAAAACACTTAAAAAGGTAGGAATTGAAGGAAACATCCTCAATATCATAATGGGCATATATAAAAAACCTATAGCCACCACCATACTAATGGTGAGAGATTGAAAGCATTCCACCTAATATTGGGAATGAGACAAGGATGCCCATTGTCACCACCATTATTCACCATTGTACTAGAAGTCCTAGGTAAAGCAATCAGGCTGGAGAGAGAGAAATAAAAGGCATCCATTTAGGAAAAGAAGAAGTAAAACTTTCATTATTTGTAGACAACTGATCCTATACTTGGAAAACCCTGAGAAATCTGCAACAAAACTACTTGAGCTAATAAATAAATCCAGCCAAGTGGTGAGTGATATAAGATTATCTTGGATACAAGATTAATGCACAAAAATCAGTAATGTTTTTATACATAAGTAATAACCTAGCTGAGGAGTCATTTAAGGAAAAAATTCCATTCAAAATAACAACCAAAAGAATCAAGCATCTATGAATAAGCTTAATCAGAGATGTTAAGGACTTGTACACAGAAAATTAGAAAACATTTTTACAAGGAATCAAAGAAGACCTGCACAGATGGAAAGACATTCCATGCTCATGGATAGGAAGCTTGAATATTTTTAAAATGTCAATTACACCCAATTCGATCTATAGATTCAATGCAATACCAGTAAAAATTCCAACAACCTACTTTGAAGACTTGGAAAACCTAGTTATCATGTTTATTTGGAAGGGAAAGAAACCTTGAATAGCTAAAAAAGAAGAGCAAGTGGGAAGACTAACACTTCCTGACTTTAAGGCTTAGTATAAAGCCACAGTAGTCAAAACAGCATGGGACAGGCACAAAGACAGAAGTATTGACCAAAGGAATTGAATTAAGAGCACAGAGATAAATCACCAAATCTGTGGTCAATAGGTCTTCAATTAGGCTCCCAAAGCCACTGAACTGGGAAAGAATAGTCTTTTCAATAAATAGGCATGGGAGAGCTGGATATCAATAGACAAAAGAATGAAAAGAGGACCCCTACCTGACCCCTTATACAAAGTGTATAACTCGAAGTGTATCAAAGACCTAAATATAAGAGCCAGTACTAATATTGCACACTATGGCCTATAGTTTAACAGGAATATAGCAACAGTACCACAGCAATACCAGGGCTGAATAATCGGGGGGAGGGACAAGAGATTGGGGAGGCTTTGATTTGCTATTTGATGAGACTGTGTGTATTGGTTCTTTGTCTCTTTGGACCGATGAAAACTGTCTAAAATTGAGAGTGTTATTGATTGTACAACCAAGTGAGGATGCTATAAGACATGGTTTGTTTATTTTGGACATTATCCATGATGCCCAATGGATGGAGGAGGCCGAAGAGTACAATGACTGAGAAGCCAAAGGTAAACTGTGTTTTATATATATACAAAATACCTGTGAATATATATGTGTGTGTGAGTGTGTGTGTGTGTGTGTGTGTGAATATTGTGCGGCTACAAAAAAGAACGATGTAGTGAGGCATGCAAAAAACAGAATGAATCTTGGGGACAATCTGTTATGAAAAATAAGCCAGAAAGAAAAGAACAAATATACTACGGTCTCATTCAGTAAATACTTATAAGAAAATTGGGGCCTAGATTGCAAACTTTTATAGCAGCCATACTTATATTTCTAGATTCTGAAACACAGCACTATACGTGTATAGCTGGCATTTCCCTGGAATTTTGACTACCTCTGTGACACCTAAGATTCAGAGCTGGTCCTCTGCAGCCCTGAAAGTAAGCACTGCTATATACAATAACAGTTAAAGAAACAAAGAAACAAAAAGAGATCAGCCTTCAATTAGAGATTAAAATGAAGCCAATCTGGCTGGATCTAAAGCAAATCAGAACACAGGCCAAAAGATGATAGTATATGTATCTAGAGCTTCACCTACTGTATGAGACCAAAGGCAGAGAATTTATTCTGTCTAGGTCCTAAATTTTCTGTAATACACATTCTAAATCAATCTGTCTGGATAGCTCATTTAAGCAATTCAAACACATATATAGACCAGAATGGGAACAAGACCTTGTAATTCCGTATAGCTTAAGGTAATACCCAGAGATATAACAGACCATGATGGGCTGATAATTGAAAAGTATCAGTAAAGCCCCTTGAGGGACTGGAGAAAAATGTGGAACTATTAAACTTTTCCTTCTGGGAAACCCTGGTGTTCTCTCAAATATTAGGGACTCTTAAGAAAATAGGCTAAGCCCTTGATTTTGAGGCTTTCCTTATGAAACCCATTTTGAGGCTAAGCCTAACTATAACTATACCTAAGTGTTGCTTCCAGGAAATCTCTTTTATTGCTCAGACGTGGCCTCTCTCTCTCTCTAAGCCCAACTCTACAAGGAAAATCATTACCCTCCCCCTCGTGGGACATGATATTCAGGGGCGACAGTTTCGCTGATGATGTGGGATATGACTCCCAGGGATGAGGCTGGTCCTGGCGCCATGGGATTGGTAATACCTTCCAGACCAAAATGGGGAAAAGAAAGGTAACAAAATAAGACATCAGTGGTTAAGGAAGTTCAGATACAGTCGAGACTATTCTGGAGACTACTCTTATGCAAGCTTCAGCTAGATATTGCTAATTGCCACAGTTTGCCAAACCCCAATCAACATCACACCTATTAACCCTAAAGAACACCTAGGGCTCTAACTGAGACTCTATAAAAGTTTTATTACATCCAGAAGGTTCCTAGACTAGATAAACCCTCAAACCCAGAGCAGCCAGCCTCTCCAAGAACATCAACTAATTCCATCCCCCATCCTATATTATTGACACCCCTTCTGAATATGAAAATGTTAGAAAAGGGCATAGCCCAAAATTCTTACAGAGTGGGAGAAGGCTCAAAGGAGAAGGAGTTAGAACAGCAAAGATAAGGTTTAATAAATGAGTATGACTGCTGAATCACTATATTAATATTTCTTTTAGTCTCCAGTGTTTTGGAACGGCTAGAAGGAAATACCTGAAACTATGAAATCTATTCTGTAGCTGCTAGTTGGAGTGTACTTTAAAATTATTGCTTTATCTCTTTTTATACATTATATTTCACAATAAAAAATGTTAAAAAGAATATATAATGGAATAAAATACTATATGTTTTCATATAAAATTAAAAACAAAACAATGTGGAACTTTATGTACACCACAAATGTAGACTACAAATTATGAATTTAAAGTATTCATATAGAAAAACAGAACAAAATTAAGCAAAAAATATTACTGGTAAGGGTATTAAAAGGATTTTTAATCTACTTCTCAAAAATTCCAGATTTTCTCTAATATATATGTTATATTTTCATTGAAAAAAAATCAGAAAAGAAACTTCTTTGGGGACCCTCACCTAACCCTCACCTGAAAAGAGCCTTGAGGTTCTCCGGAAGTTCTGTGCGGCCGGCATAGCCAGGGTTCATGGTGATGAAGATACCAACTGAAGGATTCAGGCTAATCTCCTCCCCAAGGAAGTTGAATCGCTGTTTCTTATCTTTAATTGCATCTTGAATGCTTTTCACCTGGTGAACAAATCAGCAGAAAATGCCTCCACTGCATTTTATTAGTTGGTCATGCTAAAGCGGGGAACTCATAGCCACAACCAACATAAGCACCATTGTTTTATGGTTCCTTAATCTGAAGAACTTTCACATCTTGCACTCTGAATCCTTTACAGATGGGCATGGGGCACAAGTCTAAGAGAAATTACGTGCATTTTGGGGATTGAGTCACATATCCCACACAAAACATGTTCAAGTCTTACTCAGCATTCCTGTGGGTGTGAACCCATTTGTAAATAGTATCTGTGAATACATTAAGGTGAATCAAGGTGTGGACTCATTTGTGACAAGGATCCTCAGAGATCCTACTCAGGTGTGGCCAAACTGAATTAGGGTGGGCTTTAATTTGTATTACCAGTGGCCTTATATAGAGAGGAAATTCAGACACAGTCAGAGTAAGCCATAGAACACCACCATGTAACAGAGGCAGAAATGCAAGTTAAGGAACCCCAAGGATTCTGACAAGCAAGCCCCAGGAAGCAAAAGACTCTGGTTGAAAGGGGGACCTGACAATACTTTGATATTAGACTTCTAGCCTCCCAAACCATGAGACAAACTAATGTCTGGTGTATGTGATAGCAGCCCCGGCAAGCTAAGACGGTGTCCACATCTACATCTATAAAAAGTGGGTAAGGGGATGGGGGAAAATAGCAAACAGATGCTTAATTCCCTCTGAGCATAGGTTTCCTCTGTAATAACAACTAAAGTGTATTCATGTCCTTAGCACTTTTTATATATGAATTCATTTGATCCTCATGACAATCTTTAGAGGGGAGCAATTTCTTATCATTACCCTCACTTCTCTACAATAACATGGAAGCACTGAATGTTTGGGTAGTTTACCCAAATTTATATGGCTACAAAGTGGCAGCATTTAGGATTTGAATCCAAGAGAACAGACTGTCGACCCTTTGCTCTGAGTTACTGCATGATAGCTATAACCAGTACCTACCTCAAGAGCTTGTTCTAAGGATTAAATGAAGTGATGTTTATAATGTGTGTAGCATTGATTAAAGTGTTTAAAAATTGCAGCTAACATGGTAATTGCTGATATCACCAATATTATGCCAGTTGTGGTCCTTATTGGGTATTAACTCCTCCAGTCACTTCCCAGGCTGCATCTCCAGATACACAGGCTGAGGAGGATGATCCCTTTGTGGAAAGAGCATCCTGTCTGTGGCCAGCAGCAGAGAGAGGATCAATGGCAAAGATAGCCTGGGTCAGACCCAGAAAGGCTAATTAGTATCTTTCTAAAGAGATTAGACTTTTTCTCAAACATGATCTGTAGCCAGAAAGGATTTAAGTATACGTGGTCAGATTTAGGTTTTAATCACTCTTTTAGCAGTGGGAAAGGTGATGGAAATGAAATTCAGTGATTTTTTTCCACACCCGATCCTTTGGAAAAACACGTGCAAAAATGATCAACAGCAGGAGGGAAGAGAAAAGGCAAGTCTTGGAGACAAGTCTACAGTCTTCCTCAGACAGGGCTCAGAGGACTCTGGATATTTGTAGCCTTTCAGGGTTCTTGCAAGTAAAACTTGAAATCTGGGGTCATTTCAAGGTTTTAAATGAGTCTTTACCATGTTAGCTAACTCTGAGGTGTTAGAATAGCCAAGAGTAGCCTAATTCTGTGGAGAAGGGGCAGGATGAGTGTGTGTGAGTGAGACAGAGAAAGAGAAAAGGGAGGGAGATCAGAGAGACATAAAGGGGCAGAGACAGAGAGAGAAAGACAGAGATGGACAGACACACACACACACACTTACACAGAGCAAGATAGAAAGACAGAGAGAAGAAGAGATTGAGAGCGAGAGACACACACAGTCAGAGAGTCAGAATAAAAGAGAGGCAGAGACAGATAAAGAGACACCCACACAGAGAGAAACAATAGACTTTTGCACTCTCTGCTACTGGGCAAACTTCTCTCCAGTGTCTGAAAGTGCTGGCACTTCTTTACCAGGATGCGTGATAATTCTACAATTAGAATTCAGCTCCCTTCCCAAAGTGAAACTCTAATGACTGAATACATTTGAGCTCACAGCAATTAGTTTAAGCCTGAAATCTCTTTTTCTCTGTGCAGAATATCAATGTCATACTGGCAGAGGCAGTCTCCAGCACGCTGGCCACACAGATGAGTTCCACTTGCTCTCACCGTGTACAAAAGAGAGGCTCTGCCATGGAACCTCTCACCATCTTTATTTCCCTGCAAGGTATGCAAGTGATAAAGGCTGAACTGTTACTTGGCTACTGGTTTTTCTCTTTATTTTTCCCCAATCCTTCCGTCTACAAAATATATAGAGAGAGCTCATCTTGTTATAGAATGGGGATGTTGGTTTAACTACCATTTACAAATTGCTCTGATACCTTTGGGCCAATGCTAAGGTGAGAGCCAAGGACCATTTCTGTTGTTTGCTCTGACTCATCATTCCCTTCTGCCACACCAAAGCCCAGAAACTTCATGCTCAGCAAGAATTTACAATGCACTGTAGGATTGAAGGCATCTGTGCTTTTGTGTAACATTCTGTAGTGGGGCCCTTGAGGAAGAGTGTTGAACAGACTTGACGATGTAGTTGAAACACCAGTGCTAATAGAAGGTTACATTAGCCTGGTTTGTACAGGACATGAGACCCCTTACCTGGAATTTCCTCATTGCCTTAGCAATTTTCCTCATTGCCCCTTTTCTCTTCCCTAGTATTGTGATCATTTTTGCACACGTTTTCCCAAAGGATCATGGTGCTGAGTGAGGTCTGAAGAACAAACCATGTATTGTATCAGGAAGCCCTGATAAGGACTAGGCCCTGGAAAAGTCCAGAGGTCCCTCTGGAATGTTAGGAGGAGAAGAAGATGGGCTGGAAGTGTATGGACTAAACTGGAAACGCTGTCAGTGGAGGTACACACACAGGTGGCTATAGATGGATATAAAGGGTGCCAGGCCCAGTTCTCACTCATAAGATCTGTTTCTCCACTAAAGAAACATCATTCTGGGGGGATTTTAAAGCCACAGGAAAAACACAAAATAATAACTAACATTTATTGAGCTCTTGATATGTACTAGATGTGTTCTGTGTATGCTACATGAATTATCTCATTCAATCCTCTCAACAACTCTATGGTTCTCATGTCATAGATGAGGGAACAGAGGCAAAAAGCAGTTAAGAATTGTGCCTGGGATAAACTGTGCTATGGCTATGTATGATGTTGACATTAGGGGAAGTTGGGAGAGGGTATATGGGGACTATCTATATTATTTTTGCAACATTCTTGTGTGTTTAAATTGGTTCAAAATAAAAAATTAAAAGAATAAAACAAATCCACTTGATGACAGACAGTTGGCAAGTGGGGCAACCTGAATTTAAAACCAAGTGATCCAGTGCCAAAGTACATGTTTTTTAACCACTTCCCCAAATTGCTTTCTTCCAGAAGGAACACTGCTATAAACACATATTATCCTTTCATCAATATATATATTTTCAGAGTAACTTGTCTGTCTCTGAATGTAATTGTTTGTTACAATTTGGAGACATAAGTTTCCATAAAATAAGAGAAGGTTTTGTTGCCGCTCATTTTTTAAAAAAACAAATAAAGGAAAACTATGTAGAAACCATCATTCTCAATTGGGGGTGGTTTTGCTCACCAGGGTACATTTCACAATGTCTGGAGACAGTTTTAGTTACCAAAACTAGAGAGGATGGGTGATACTGGCATCTTGTGGGTAGAGGCCAGGCATGCTGCTAACCATTCTACATTATACAGGACAGTCCCCTATAACCAAGAATTTTCCAGTCTAAAACATCAATAGTGCTGCTGGGGCTGAGAAACTTTGGTCTAGACTAAGTATTTTACCTATGAGGAAACTGAAGCCAAGAATATATGAGTGACCTGTCCTCCATTCTACAGCTTGTTTGCTCTGATTCCATCAAAATTCTCATATAAATTCTTGGTCCCACCTCAGATACACTGAATTATAAATTCTGGAGGCGGGGCCCAACAATTGCATTTTTTTTTGCATGGGCAGGCACTGGGAATCAAACCCAGGTCCTCTGGCATGGCAGGCAAGCATTCTTGCCTGCTGAGCCACTGTGGCCCACCCACAATTGTGTTTTAAGAAACCCTCCTGGTGATTCTGATGAGAACAGTGCAGTCTGATTCTTAAATTTCTACTAATACCTGCTTCTGCCCAGGTGTCCCCATTCATGGGTGCATGTTGATGTTTTCCCACTCTCAGAGGAGCCAGGGGGCTCCCTCCCTTCTGCCCCAACTTTCATGGAGAGGATCTGTCACTGCAGTCCACTAACCCAGACCAACTGGGCTCAATCTCGTGGGGTCTTAATATGAACCCAATCTACATGGTCTGCAAAGGATGTTTTCCTTATTTGACAGGCTCCCTCTGGAATTCTCATTCTCAAAGTTTGTTGAACATAAGAATCCTGTGGTAAGCTTTTTTTTTTTTTTTTTTTTCTCTTGCATGGGCAAGCACCAGGAATAGAACCTGGGTCTTCAGCATGGCAGGTGAGAACTCTGCCTGCTTAGCCACTATGGACTGCCCTGTGGTAAGGTTTTTTAAAAACCTGATGCCAGGTCCTATTCCAGATCAGAATCTTTGGGGAGTGGAGACTGTGCACTATTATTTTTCAGGATTACTTAGGCAATCCTAATATGCAGCCTGAACTGAGATTACTGTGCAAGAGCAGAGCTTCTCCAACTTTATTGTGCAGAGGAATCACTGGAGATCTTGTAGAAATACAGATTCTATTCCAGCAGATTGGGGTGTGACCTGAGAATCAGAATTTCTCACAAGTTTCCAAGTGATGCTGATGCTACTGGTCCACAGTTTGAGTAACATTGGGATAGATGATTCCACCCATGCCTGCCCCCCGCCCCCACTGTCTACTCTCAGGACACCTGATGGCAAACTAAGTGTCTTTGCCATTGGACCACAATGCCCAATACAGATTTTATGACCCCCAATCTCTCCCCAACCACCTTCTCTTTCCAGTCTCAATGGCCCTTTAATTATACTGCTCTAATGAACTTACTTTATACCTTTTTATATTTTATATATTTGTATAGGTTTTACTTCTAAGATGATACTAAGATTAGTCTATTCCAGGCCATTACTGGTCTCAAATCATCAATCTGTTATCTCACAAGCCATGTGTACTTCGCTGACTGTGGCATTCGATTTTTGCCTTGAGATCATAATGCTGTTTTTCCCATCATAGACTGGAAGTTGGTGCTCAAGGTGGGTAATGTCCTTGGGTCCTCCCTATCAGGTCTTGCATCAGATACACTCAATGAAACATTGCAGCCACATTATCTGCAGGTAACACTTTTAAGGTGGTCATCAACCAATCCTATGCTATGTGAATCCGCTCAGCTTATTCTCTGCATGCCTGTTCTTTATCTTTTCACTCCATTCAAGTGGCCCACTCTGTAGTGCCCTAAGGTCATTTTGTTTTCAAGCCTTTGACTCCAATTGCCCCATGTTACTAAAACCCTACAAGTTTCTCTCTACACTTGCAGATTGGAGTCTGCTGCCTTCAGGAAGTGCAACTCACTCATTACTTTTTATTTTTTAAAAAATATCTGTGTCTTTTAATTAGAACTTAAACTCTTCTATAAAGGCTATTACATTGGAAGTTCTGTTGGCTTTGAGACTCAAGCATTTGTTTGACACCTTGAGTTCTTGGAACACTGCTGTGGTGGTCTCCCAAGTCCTTGCTAACTGATCATCTGTTTCTGTCTGCTTCCCATTTCATCCCAGTACACTGTAAGGACTTGCAGAGAAGGAAAGAAAGTGGCAGGAATCCATGGCCAGGAGCATGGTCAAAAGAAGCAGTGCAGGTTGCAGGGTGGTCCTGGTTGCACATGTCCCTGGGCCCAAATAATCCAAGGCCTAGCAAGCTTCTTACAAGATTTATGGCAAGATGATGAAGAAATAGTAGTAGTATCTTAAACATTAGCTAGTAGTATCTTAAACATTTAAAAAATAGCAGAATAATTTGTTGGAATTGCCACACATTTTTTTCAAATGGATATTCAATTCCTCTTGACCAATATTACAGAAACATGAAAAAATCCCCCTACAAGGACACTGAAACATAATCACTTTGGTAGAAATTACTGGGAAGAGAAGCACAGACGGGTGAGGAGTGGAGAGGAGGAAAGGCAGAGGAGGAGAGGAGGAGGGTGAGGGATAAGAACTGTCAGCAGCTGGTGCAGCATCTGAACCAATATGCCAGCCTCTATTAACGTGAGAATAATTAAGTGCAATTTTCTCCTTGGATGGGTATACGGTTTTAAATGCTTCCAGCCCAGATTTTTGCACAGGCTGTTGTCAGACCACTTTCTTGAGGATGTCTTTTTATGGGTATGTTCCTAAATGGGGGTGTGGAAGCATCAGGGAACTCCAGGTTGCTCTCACTTTATTTCATTGCAGAAGCAAAATGGAACTGATCTTGGAGAACCCCTTACTGACACTGTGCAAGGCAGTTTCAAAATAAGACAAATCCAGTATCTATTATGCAGGCAATGCTATTGGGCACTGGTTCATCTTTAAGGTTGATGAGATTTCCTGAGGCTGGTCCAGCTAAGAAGGAATGAGAGTGTAGAGGAGACCAGTAAGTCAAGACGTGAGTGTCTCTTTCTCAGCCCCATGTACTCAGCCATCTACTTGTCTTCAACCCATTGCCTTCAGTGCGCAGATAATAATGAAAGTCATCTCCATCCACCATCATAACCATCATCATCATTGCTGTCACCTACCATCACCATTGTCACCCTATCATCCTCACCATCAAATCATCTTCACCATCATCCCAACCATCATCAACATCATCATTGCCCTCATTATCACCCTCATCATCTTCACCATCAACACTATTATCATCATCATCCCATCACCATCATCAACTCACTATCACATCATCGTCACCACCACCACCACTTCCACCATCATGATCATCACAAAAGACTAACTTCTATTGAGTGCCTACTATCTGCAAGGCTCTGTTCTTAGTGCTTTACACGCATTAACTGATTTAGTATTTATTACAGCCCGTCATGTAGGTACTATTATTGACCCCTTTTTTGTATGTGGAAATTGAGACATGGACTTGCCTAAGGCACATAGCTGGTAGCTGGAAGAGCCAGACTTGAATACTGGCAGTGTGGTTTCAAAGCCTACACACTAACCACTTCTTCCACCTTCTTGTCTGGTTAACCCCATTCTATAAGAATCTCTTTCTTTCATTTTTTTTCAATTCCAATTACATATGGAGTTTGCTTACACAATCTACAGCACCCAAAAGGGTCTATGCTTATCCAATACAGCTCTCTCACCGTTTCCCATCTGCTCTTCCACTGGACTCCTTGGAGGGACACACCAAGATGGCCCTTTGGCAACCTACTAACCCTGAGCACCACAATGAGAAACTCATAGGTGGAACTACTCATGACGAATGGTCCTGGACTTGTATGAGGGCAGTCACAGCTGCAATCTGGCTGGCAAGAGCAGGAAATCCTGGCCCTCCAAAATCTGTGGCAAGCCACCAGAGGGCCACAGGGGGAGGCCTACAGGCTTCAGTTCAGGACCTTGCAGCTCCAATCAGGAATGCCTTGAGAAAGTTTCAACCACCAGTCTTCCAACTACTTAGCCCCTGCTTATGGGAATATAAGGTGATATATGAATGGTACCTGGTACTAAACACACTATCAACTCATTTTTGTTCACTTTTCCTTCCCCCCACCATGTTGTTCCCACTGTCTGTGGGATCCTTACCCAAATTCAAATCTTCTCCAGCCTTTTAAGGCCTGGTTTCAAGAATACATATTGGGAAGTCTTATGTCATATTGTGAGTCAGTGATCAAAGTACTTATACAACTTTGAGGAGTGCTCATGTCTGTCTTAAGAACCCAAGTTTTTGAGATTAGGGCCTGATTCAATGTAACCTTTAGCATAGTGCTTGCTCTGTTACAGGCACTCAATAAATGCTTTCTGGATGATATGAAAGACGTGGCATGCTTATATAAAATCTGATAAAAAATTATTTCATTCATCAGTAGTCACACTATAATCTTAATTTATATTACTTGAGTTAATTAGACTGAGAGACCTGAAGCAACTTGCCCAGAATCTCAGTTCAGAAATGGAAGAGCTGAAATTTAAGCCCTGGTCTGACTATTTTCACAGCTTTTGTGCTTTCCAAGGAGCTGGAATCTGCTGTCTTAGTTGATCATTTTCACACCTCTGTGAAGCAGGTAGGATAGATATTCTTTATTATCATTTTACAGGGAAAGCAATGGAGTCCTATAGCTAGTAAATCGATCCACCTTGGTGGTACGGCTGTTTTAGGAGACCTGCAGGATACCCATATTTGAGGAGAGTCTCTGTCTGAGCCTGATTTTAGAGAGTGGATGAAGGAGCAGGAAATGTAAATGGATGAAAGGGGAAAGCGAAGTGGGTGCCCAGGAAAGGTTGAAAAGCAGAGGACGTAGACTTCCAGAGGGCTTGGCATGATGACCAGGAGCCTCCCACCAATTTCCTGCCCCCATACCTGCACTGCCACCACCGACAAGACTTCCACAGAGATTCTATTAAACTCATCAAAGCAACCCCAGGCACCAGTTTGAGCGAGGCCTTTGTAGATGTTGCCACAAGACTGCAATGAAATGTAGAAAGATTAAATTAACAACAGCATTGGGTTTATCAATACATTTCTAATTCATTTTCCATCTTCTTTATTACAGATACTTCCAGTCCCCTAAAGACTACTGGTCAGAAACTCATACTAAAATTTCAAGAACAATTAAATTTTTGATGGCTATGGGGTACCAACATAACTCACAGGATCAAACAGAACCTTTTCAAGACACTGGGACTAAAATCCTTTTAAAATGTCATCAGCGTTGCATTACTGTTGATTCTGTAGCTTTCAAAATCCCAGGAAATGAATAAAAGATTAATTTCTTTTGTACCATTCAGATAAAAACCCTTCCATTCAGCTTTAGGCATGCACTAATGGAAAAGTTTATGCCTGTATCCCATGCCCAAATACCCAGATTTCTCAGAGTGGCACAGAACTGAAACAGGGGGTAGGGAGGTGATACTGCATATAGAAAATAAAGTACAGGTAAATCTTTTCAAATGAGGGCAAGAAAAGAATTTCAAAGGGAAGAAAGTGTTTCTGCTCTAAGAAATAAAAACCATCCTGGGCTTTAAACTAGTGAACCATGGAGCAATTTAAAGGGATAAATTAATGGTAGATACTCTCAAAACCATTGGCAAGAAGATATCATTAAAACGCTAAGAAAATCTGCAAATAATGGAAAAGTCCTATTCATGCATTCCCTGGGCCCTTTTGATCATCAGTTTTGTCCGTAGAATGACACTAAACATAGGGCTCAGTCCCTCATAGAACTTTTTAGGTAGGTAGTAGGGGCAATGTATACAAATAAAACAGGAAAAATGCTTCATCAGTATGGTTCTAATGGACAATATAGATCACAAATGTTATGGAGTTTCTAGAGGAGTGGGGCACTGTGTTCTAGAGCAATCAGCTTTACCAAAGAGGTGAATTTCAGATATTACAACTGCAAAATATTTTTCATGGAACATAAGACCTGAAAGATATTCCTTGAAGAAAGGGTTTTTTGGTCAAGCAAGTCTGACATTCTATAAATGACACTGACATTCTATAAACCACTTCTTGAAATTTGGGAATTCTATTAGTATTTTAAGGGTCCTGAGAAGTCCTGCAACAAATAAATTAGTTTGACTTTGTTATATGGCTAGAATTTTTCCCCCTCTTATAACCCCTGGTTACTGGCAAACACTGGCATAGTGGAAAGAACACAAGATTAAAAGTCAGAAGTTCTGGGATTTAGGTATCTCACAGATCCATATGCTTCAGAACACGCAATGGGGAATACAAGCCTAAAGGATAGTAGAATATGTGCAGAAAGAATGAAAAGGAAAAGGCATTCGAAGGTGAGGGAAGATTATTGATGAAGGATGAGAAAAATCATAATATATTCAGAGAAACATAAAGGTGACATTCTGGTTGGAAAGTCGGATTACTAATGAGGGTCCTAGTTATAAAAAACCTTGAATGGTTATGAGGGATGTTTGGAAATTTATAGAAGGGGAGAACATGATTAATACCATGTATTAGGAGAATCAGCCCAACATCCATATGGGTTGAGTTGGATGTGGAAAACACTTTAAAAAGAGAGGAAGAAAAAACCCTACCTTTTATTAAACTTCTTGAATTAATTGATTATTCATTGAACAAATGCTTAGTGAGCATGTTCTAAGTACCAGGGATTGTTCTAGGTCATTAGAAATCAGCTATGAACGAGGTAAACAAAAGTCCCTATCCCTAAGGGGCTTAAATTCTAATGTAGAAAGCAGATAATGAACAGAAAAATAATATAATATCAGATAGTGATAAGTCTTATATGGAGTTTCAAAATAAGGGTGAAGTGGCTACTTCAGATTGGGTAGTCAGGGACAGTTGCTCTGAGAAGTTGACATAAGTTGTAGGCATTGTATTTGTGTACTTAACATTATTCCAGTTAGTTCTTTAAAAAATCTTATATATGGATGTCAATTATATACATGAGGAATATATAATATAATAAATATCTAATGTATATTAAGCAACTGTCAAATGTCATAAATACTTAGTGGAAGTTCAGGAGTCAAATGTCAAAATCCATGCTTTTCCATATTAACAGGGACTTCAAAATTTTTTTTAACCTGAGGACCCCTTTCATCAAATGGAAACCCAATATATACAGAGAAAAGTAGAGTTTTCAAGAGTGGATGCTTGTCATCTCCACACTTCCCCACCCCATCCCCACCCCAGGTGCCTGCAGCAGAACCCCAGGACTCCACGTTGCTCCATTTATTTACGTGCCCCATCTCCCTACTTCTCCTGGCGCTACTGTTTAGGCTGTGATAAAGCCTTGCCAGGAGATGGTACGTTTCTGGGCTAGGATAAGGGCGAGGAGAATAAGGCTAAAGGCCTGACAGTGAGTGGCATGGAGACTTAACACTGGTAACTGACTGGAATTAGGGATGGAAAGGCACACATAAGGATGTCTTAAAATTCCAATCCTGGACCACAGGGAAAATGATACTATCATAGATGTGAATGAAGAATCAGTCAGGGAAAAAGACAGGAAGCCAGTCGGCACTGCCAGATGAATGTCAAGCACACTATGAGGGAAGAGTTGAATAGAGAGAGAGGACTAGAATTTCATATATTTTAAAAACATATGAAATAATTAGGAGAGGTACCAGACAGTATAACCCTGTATACGAATTTGTGATAAACAGGACATTCCAGAATGGGTAGAGAGCCACAAGAAACTTGAGCTCTTAAAGTTTTGGATGAGTGCCAAACAGGGCACATGGCATTTTAACACATCTTAACCCATTAGAATGTCAGCTTTAAAAACATGATCAAGTTCTAAGTACAACAGATATTCTGTCCCCATTTTTATTTCATCCCTCAGCTCTCTTCCTAGGGCCTGGCTGGGATGAGGAGAGGATGGAGTGAAGGTCAGGAAGACCTGTGTACACTTTACCAGGTATCACTTGGCCAAGGTACCTGAGGGGTTGTTAACAATAGAAGGTGGATGATGAGACTGAATGAGGTGGGGAGGGACCAAGAGCCAATCAAGAGATCTGACCTTGAAGTGATGGGCTCCAGAAAGAACCTGCAGGCTTCAGAATAAAAATGGGAGCATGATAAAATGATACTGATTCCCTGGGCAACCAGAGGCAGCATGAATTGAGACAGGAAGAGACGAAAATAAGGGAAACTTTTAAGTGAAAACATTGCAGTCATTCAAACCTGAGGGGTCAAGGAGCCAGATGAAGGGGTGATAGAAATGGAAAGGAAATGAGCAGCTAATGAAAAAATAAAAATAAATGATGCTAAGAGAATAAGGGAGGGGATGAGTGATGAAGCAGAGGGAGGCATTTTAGAGGAGAGTTCAGACTGGAGTCCCAGGGACCCTCAAGATGCCCTCTGCCTCTGGAATTCTATAAGAAGGCTTCATGCCATTTAGCTTCATGAGGATTGGAGCATTCAGGGAGGTTGCGATTGAATACAAGAACAATGTGGAGACTTGAGGAAATCAAAAAGTTATTGCTTTACTCTGTTAGTGAGACTTGGAAAACCCATAAAACTAGTTCCTTTTTTATATTATAACAATGGTACTCTCTCCCTTGAATTCAATGTGGAGAGGCTATTGCTGAAACATCAAATGGTTTTGAACCTGAAAGTATTTGAATTTTTTTTTTACTTCTTTGTGGCGTTGATATTCTAGAACACCACTTTTTCTTAAGATTCCCTTCTCTCTTAGCTTCTGGAATGTTATACTTCCACAATTCTCTTCCTACTCTGAACTTGCCTTCAATCTCATTTGATGGTCCTTTTTGATCATTTCAAATTTTACTTGTGCACGGATAACTTCCAAATCTATTTTTCAGTATTTTCATTGTTACATGTTTATATATAGCTTTTTTTTTTTCCTGGAGAAACAGATAGAACATGTTATTGTATCATGAAGACACATCAAAAGTGACACCTGGTAAAGTGTACACAGGTCTTCCTGACCTTCACTCCATCCTCTCCTCATCCCAGCCAGGCCCTAGGAAGAGAGCTGAGGGATGAAGTCAAAATGGGGACAGGATATCTATTGTACTTAGAACTTGATCATGTTTTTAAAGCTGACATTCTAATGGGTTAAGATGTGTTAAAATGCCATGTGCCCTGTTTGGCACTCATCCAAAACTTTAAGAGCTCAAGTTTCTTGTGGCTCTCTACCCATTCTGGAATGTCCTGTTTATCACAAATTCGTATACACGGTTATACTGTCTGGTACCTCTCCTAATTATTTCATATGTTTTTCTTGTCTCTGTAAACTCCATGGTTTCTATTTCTTTCTATCTATCCTCTATCTGCCTGTCTTCTTTCTTTCTTTCTATCTATCTATCTATCTATCTATCTATCTATCTATCTATCTATCTATCTATCTATCTATCTATCTATCCATCCATCCATCCATCCATCCATCCATCCATCCATCCATCCATCCATCTATCATTTATTGTATCCTCTCATGATACCCAAAACATGCTGAACAATAACAATATACATTAGTTTGAATCCTGTAATACTTAAAAATAAAAAATATAATTCTGAACAGCTGACCACAAAGGGGAGAGGAGCTTTATAAGCAACTTAGTGAGGCAATTTGATCACAAAGGATATTTAGTGGCTAAAAGGGAAACATCTTCATTTTGGTGTGTTTCACCAAGCCACTTGGTGTTGCTCTGCTCTGTCTCTGTATCACACGAGTGAAGCTTCCCTCACTGTTCAAACAAACTAAGAATAGACTCCTCCTCTCATGCCCTAATCTTAGAGCAATTGGTGGAACCAGGATTCAGAGATTAGTTTTGAAAGGCCATAGTGTTAAATGGCCTTAGTGATCCTGGCCATAGGGCCAACTCATCTATTCTTGTTTGCTATGCCAGGCATGACTTTGAAGGGATCCAGTAGATTTTTTTTCAATTAATATGCCACATCTTACACATTTAATAAGTGTATCTGCTAGAATGCTCCCTTTAGGAGACTATACTTATTTTAGCAATGTACCATTGCTCAACTATAGAAGAATCTAGAGACTTGAAATAATCTTTAAGGTTGAGTTTTATTCTGTAGAGGGAATAAACATCTTTTTTTTTGTAGCCTGATTTAAAGAAAAACATTATCTTAATGGGTTCATCTATAAACCTACCATGTAGACTATGGGGAGGATATTGTTTTGGGTCTGAAACCTCATTTTGTTTACTTGCTTTGAGAAAACACGGTGCCAGATGATCCTGCCCTCTCTGCACAGCAAAATTATATACAAGAGAAATTAAAGAAGATGAACCTCATTTAAGGAGTCCTATATGTGATAACTACAGGAGTTCTCTTGCAACCTCTAAAAGTATTTTTAAATTAACCTTGTTTTAACATCAATATATCATATGATTTATAAATATGTAATCTTTTCATGCAATTATTCTATTTTTTCCACTCTGAATTTATGTATAGCCATCCTGTTTTCAAAAGGGACTTGAGGCGGTTTATAAAAGGAATACAATAAAACAATACAAAATAATAGTAATGTAAGGCAATCTGTTATTATACTTATTTAAAAAAAAGAATCTATTTTCTAGCTAAGAACTGACTGGTTGGGCTTTTTGCTTCTCTTAATTTTCTCTATAACAGAAAACCTGGAATACATTAGTGCTCAGAAAGTACCTGATGAACATTTGCCTTGCATTTGCCTTTTGTGACACATCTTGCTATGAGTTGGGGTTATTCTACTCTGCTTTCAGAACTCACACCTGCCCTTGTAGAACATTCTGCCTCTGTAGGTATTCTAGGGGAAAGCCCAATTTTATAGAAGACTAGTATCTATATGTTAGCCACTTAAGAGCCTTTCTATACTTCTGTGCCAAATAGTTAATTAAGGACCTTGGATATAGTAATTTTCTTCACTTTATAGATGTGCTGGTTTGAAAGGTTGCACATACCCTAGAAAATCCATGTTTTAATTATAATCCCATTTTGTAAAGGCAGCCATTTCTTCAAATCCCTACTCAGTACTGCATCTTTGAAACTTTAATTAGATACTCTCCCCAGAGATGTGACTCAATCAAGAATGGTGTTAAGATGGATTAGGTGGAGATGTGTCTCCACCCATTCCAGGTTGGTCTTGATTAGTTCACTGGAATCCTATAAAAAGGAAACATTTCAGAGAAAATGGGAGATTCTGAGAGAGGAGAACAATGTAGCCACGAGAAGCAGAGAGTCCACCAACCAGTGACCTTTGGAGATGAAGAAGGAAAATGCCTCCCGGGGAGCTTCAAGAAACAGACAGCCAGGAGAGAAAGCTAGCAGATGACGTCGTGTTCGCCACATGCCTTTCCAGATGAGACAGAAACCCTGACTGTGTTTACCATGTGCCTTTCCACTTGAGACAGAAACCCTGGACTTTGTCGGCCTTCTTGAACCAAGGTATCTTTTCCTGGATGCCTTAGATTTGACATTTCTATAGACTTGTTTTAATTGGAACATTTTCTTGGCCTTAGAACTGTAAACTAGCAACTTATTAAATTCCCCATTTTAAAAGCTGTTCCATTTCTGGTTTATTGCATTCTGGCAGCCAGCAAACCATAACAATAGATGATGAAATATAGACTGAAAAGGTGAAGTAACACATCAGTGGTCACAAAGCTCATTGGTAGAATCAGAATCTAGACTCTGTACCTCCTTGTCACATCATTGAAGATTTAGGGGGAGATCAACAAGCTTCAGGGTTTAAAGCCACTCAGGTTTACTGTGAGGGAGCAAACAGAGTACCTCTCCTTGTCTGGGTTCAGAGGTCTGGGGGAGGTAAGCCAGGGTGGTGTGGCTCAATACTACCCTGGTTTGGTATGCCACCTGGCACCTAGTCCCTCCTGAAGAGGAGTTGTTCTGTACCTTGTAATCCATTTGCTCTGAGCAGTTAAACACATAGACCATGATGCCCAGTGCTCGGCCCAGGTCCTTGGTGGTCTCCGTCTTGCCTGTGCCTGCAGGTCCTGCAGGAGCCCCACTCATGGTCAGATGCAGAGACTGGGTCAGGGTGATGTAGCACCTGCCAGACATGAGAGGCCATAGGTAATTTTCAAGTGGCCCAATGAATAGCCTTGGCCCTGCTGGGTCCCTTGAGACAGAGCTGAAGTTCCAGGCCATGTGTGGGCTGTGGAATAAGTGAGCTCCCCCAACTCCCATTTGTTCTCCATAACACTCAAGCTTTTTTTTTCTCACAGCTCCCCTCCCCCAAAGTCCCATACTCTTAAGTCTAGTTGTACAGAACAATTTTCACTTGCCCGAATACCTGCTTACCTTCTCTCTCCTCCCCTCATCCCCTACCCAGCCCCCAACCCTTTGAGTCTACATGGAAGACATTTATCTCCAATCTTTGCCTGGCTAATATCCACTAACCAACCACTCAGGGCTCATATCTGACATTACATCATCCAGTATATTTCTGAACCCTTCCACACCAGGTTGAGTAGCAGATGTTGCTTGGTTGAGCTCCTACAGCTTGCTATACTCTTCTTTAGCTTTCCATGAGAGATGGCATATATAACTTCCATATATATCTTCATAATATACATGAACTATGGTTATGTCTTATTCATTATTTCCTCTCCGGAATCTAGCACTAGTCCAAGTACATACAGGCCTGCAATAAATATTTATGAAACAAATGGATGAGTAAATGAATGAAAATATCAAGCACTCAATTGATTTAATTCTCCTGTGGCAATTTTCACTAACAAACTCAGTTTTAAGGTAATTTCTTGTACTTTTTTGAAGGAGTTATGTTTCCATTTAGTCTCAGTCTAACATGTGCTTTTGGGTAACAAACACATCAAAAGGTATTCAACATCACTGATTATCAGGATACCAAATTAATTAAATTCACAATGAGATACCACTACACACCCATTAGAATTACTGTAATAAAAAAGACACTACAATAACAGGTGTTGGTGAGGATGTGGAAAAATTGAAGTCCTCATACACTGCTGGTGGGAATGTAAAATTGTGCAGGCACTTTGGAAAATTGTTTGGCTATTTTTTAAAAAGTTAAGCTTAAGGTGGGCAATGGTGGCACAGTGGCAGAGCTCTTGCTTGCCATGCCGGAGACCTGGGTTCGATTCCTGGTGCCTGCCCATGCAAAAAAAAAAAAAAAAAAAAAAAAGGTTAAGCTTACCACACAATTAAGCTATTTCCTTCCTAAGAATTTACTCAAGAGAAATAAAAACATGTTCACAAAAAGACATATAAGAGTGTCCACAGCAGCATGATTCATGATAGCAAAAACCTGGAAATAACCCAAATACCTATCAACAATGAATGGATAAATAAAATGCAATGGAATACTATTTATCAATAAAAAGGAAAGGAGTACTGATACATGCTATAAAACAGATGACCCTTGAAAACATTATGCTAAACAAAAGAAGCCAGATGTAAAAGAGTATGTATTGCATCATACCATTTATATGAAATGTCCAGAAAAAACAGGCAGCACATCAGTGGTTGCCTAGGACTGGGGGTGGGAGTGAGGATTGACTGCAAATGAAGTGATGGAACTATTCTAAAAGTGGCTTGTGATGATAGTTGAACAACTCTATAAATTTCTAAAAATCATTGAACATTTATAATGGGCGAACTGCAAGACATGTTAATTACGCCCCAATAAAACTGCTTAAAAATTGTGCCATCAGCCTAATTTTTTCATACTTAGCAAGTCAGTCCATAGACTGTCAACTTAAAGTTTGGGAAGCTTAGGGCTGTCTGAGGGGGACCTCTGAAATTAATTCTCTTTGTTTCTGTATCTGATGTCTAGAGTTGACAAGAGATTCTGAGTTAACACCTTTCATGCCAGAGGGTGGCTGGGTCTGCATGGGCTCCATTAAGCTAAGAACCAAAATGGTTTTGAAAACACTTAAAGGAGAAAGCAGTTCACTTTAAGTGCAAAATTCCCATATCTATTACAGCCTTTTGAAAATTGAAACCCAGGAAGGCAGTTTCCCCAGGCAGAGAGGAGAGGCATGTGGGATTAACACTTCATCTTGATTTTTCCCTATGTAACTTACAAGTAGACAAAGACAATCGGGGGACCCAGGTTGCATTTGACCACTAGGCAAGCTGGGCTCACACAGGCAAGGTGTATTAGGGTTAAGGTGAAAAGCTGTGTCCTGCTAACCTTGTTCTATCACCTGATACCTGTGGCAAAGCATCCCTCCTCCCTCAAACACTTGAGCCAGATCCTCTGCGGTTGAACGTGCAGACTGAACTGCACCTGTTTTCCTGGGTTCTGAATTTCCGGCTATAGGTCAGCCCTATGCCTTCCACCCCTCCCACCCTCAGGCTTCTTCTCGAACTAATCTTTTGGACCAGATGAGTTCTGACCTCTTGCAGAATCCCTCTCCATCCTCCCTCCCACCCCCTTTCTGTCCCACCACTGCCTCTTCTGCTGGCCAGAGTTTTTTTTTTTTTTAATAAAATTTACCCTATAAATTTTATAACTTATGATAAGGCTACACCCCTTAAACAGGGTGGCATAAAGATGGATAGACACACTTATGGACCACAATAAATACTTCCGAGGTAAATGTATAGTCTCAGAACTTTATGGTAGAGCACATCACAAACCAATGAGGTAAAGGACCAATTACTCACTAAAATATGTGGGATTCACTCGTAACTTATAAACAAAAATTTCAAATTCTATACTGCACATGATTGTTCCTGTATGTGGTTTTTTTTCCTTGCCCAGGATCCCACACTTTGGAAAATCATCTCCACTCTATCCTTTATATTCTGCTGGGACAGTCAATCATAGCTTCTCCTACCCTCCCAGGGGTGGGCACAAGGCTCAGGCTGGACAAAGTATTTGGTCTCATTGGTTCAGGGATCATCAGCACGTGATCAAATAGGACCAATCAGAGTCCCTTCAAGGGGCCTGTTATATGGTGCTGTGAAAGAAAGGGTTTCTGCTCTCTCTAGATTAGGAGTCAAAATGGCATGGGCAGGGAGACATCTCTCCAGCCATACCGAGAAAACCTATGCAACAAAGAAGCCAACACTCAGAAAAAAGCAAAGCCGTGATATGAGAGCAAGCCCAAGTCCTGATAACTCACTGTTTAGGCCACAGTAGTGGTTACACTGCAGAAAGCTGGACCATATCCTTGGTATGTGATAAAATTAGTCCTCTTTTAAGTTTAAGTTAGTTTGAGATGGGTTTGTGTCACTTGTAACCAAAAATGTTTTGATGAAAACACTTTACTCAATAGCCCTGTAGCAAAAATGTTTCCCAAGAATTAAAAAGGTAAAGGTAAAAAGTTAAATAGAATAAACTAGTTAAATGAAATAAACTAGGATAAAATGTAGGTGAATATTAACCTGAGCTTTAAATGGGCATAAAAACAATAAAGCATAAAAACAATAAAAGAATACTACCTAGAAAAATGGACATTAGTAGTAATAAATAAATCACAGGAAAGGAAATGCAGATAGCCAAAAACAAATTAAAATGCTCAAACTTGTGAATAATTAAGGAAATTCAAATGCAAATGAGATACAATTTTGACTTATAAAATTCATAATATTTTTAAAGATGAAGGTGTTGGGAGACGACACTTGTAAACCAACAGGAAGTGTAGAGACTTTTTTCCAAGAACAATTTGAGAGTATAAATCGTTTAGTTATCCTACTTTTTGGAATCTATCTTGGGGTAATATGAAATATAGTTCAGAATTTATATATAAGCAAGTTCATGGCCATTTAATTTTTAATAATAAAAGCCTGGATATAACTTAAGTATTCTATAATATGACTATTTAAAAAATTACAGGATATTTGTGAAGAGACTATAATTCAGCTAATGAAGTGTTTTAGAAGAATATTTAGATACATACATAATTATAATGTTAAGTTGAAAAACACAACCTATGATATTTTACATATAGCATATCAATTCAATTTCATTTATAAAATCGAAATATAGAAGGAAATAACACTAAATATTAATAATGATTATCTCTGGGTTACTTTTATATTTTTTTACACATTACAAAATTTTCCATGTCTTCTCTAGTAAAAATAGAGAAAATCTTAAAAGAAAATGTGTGAGCTTTGCTAGTTGTGTCGTCCAGAAACTCACCTTCAAAGACTCTTGCATCAATTATATCTCACCTACTTACAGTCGTCTCTGATAAATTAAGAGGTACTTTAAATTGATAAGCAGTTGATTAAAACTGCACTTAGCACAGGGCAGAAAGGGGTGATATGTATGAAGGTGAGGGAAAGGAAGAAATGGGGGAGATCATCCAAATGACTTATGCAAATTGTTTTCTTCAGCCTGAGAAAGCATTTCCATTTAGTTGTCCAACTTAGAGTTGTACCAATCTCTTGCGACAATGTCCAAGCCATTGGATATACTTGTATATTCAAGTCCTATCTAGGGAAATTCCAAAGAAATAGGCATAATCAGTCAGATGTACTGTAATAAGGGTGTGCTTTTAATGAATGTGCAAAGGTTGTACAGATCAATTGTCCATTTGATTTATTTCTCTGGCAGGAGAGAATTAAATGTACTTAGGCTACACACTAACAAACGCTGAATGCTCTTTAAAATGTGATTTTCTGTATTGAGGCCAATTTTTTCTGGACAAAACATTTCTTGAGATTATAATGGAAGGCAATGAGAAAATGGAATTTGCCATATAAATATTGAAGTACATAATATTTCATTAGAGAAGCATCTAATATGCAAAACAAGGTCAAGGTCTATATAGTATTTGCTGTTATTTGCAGCAAACCTTCCTTTCAAGTTCTTATTTTGTCATTCCACAGAGTAGGCTATGAATCCCCATTTTAGAAATTATTCACTGTCTAAACTTTACCCTCTACCTCTATCAGGCATGCAGTATTAGTGTGCTAGACACCTCTACATTCAGAAGAGGTAATTATCTTCAACTCCTGGGCAGGTGTAAAGACCCAGGAAAAAGAAAAGTCTTTTGCTTTTTATCAGTTGGAATGATAATAATGTCTGCTATGCTGGTGGCAAGGAAGGAAATATTCTGACTAGTATAATAAAGAAGGATATAAATCCAGAGTGTCAATATCATCGCATCATATTCACTCAAAGAATATCTCTTGAAATCTATTATGTGCCGGAAATTTATTATGTGCTGGGCCTGGGGGTAGAACAATGAGCAAATCAAAGTCAATGTCCTCATGGAACTTATAGTCAAGAGTGGGAGACAGAGAGGGATCAAATCACTCAAATATGTAATAGTTTCATCATCTGTTCCAAGTGATATAAATTCCCAAACTATTAGCTCATATTCCAAGGCAGGGAGAAACCCCCATTGCAAAATGGAGTAGCACACCAGATATTCCCCCCTGCTTATGGCAGATGTTTTGCTGAGAATCTTCCTAAGGACATAGATAAGTGAGTGGTGTCTTTGTATATGAATGAAGCTTGAGTGGGAAAAATTCTTCCTTTTACCCACACTGAATGAGCTCCTTTACTTGACTAAGTAAAACCTTAAAGTTCCTGAAACCCCCAGAGTTGCTGCTGCCTTTACTGTCCCAGCTGCTGAGAGATCTGCATCTTCCTTTGAGAAGGTATTATCTGCCTTTTATCTTAAGATAGACAAAGGGAGGAGAGTGGGTTCCCCAGCTAAGGTGAAAAGTCAGAGTAGTCCTCTTCCTCTTTGGAAGTCAAGACACAGAGTCCTGGGTAGATCCTTTCTCTGATTTGACCTCTCCTTGATGCTGCATATTCTTATGATCTGGGTCTTCAGTATCCAATCATCATTTCTTCATTCAATAAATATTAATTTCCTCAGTGCTGGTGACATAGCAACAAACAAGATAAAGTCCCTGGTAGCAATGAGTTTACATTCTGAAGGAGAATGCAGACAAAAAGCAAGGAAGATCATTTCAAACATGTAAAATATTAGGGAGGAGATAAACAGGGTGATATCTCAGGTGATATCTGTTCTGTGTGTATCTGAGGCAAGGAAAGTAGTCAGTTAGAAAGAGTAATCAGGAAAGGCCTCTCAAAACTGAGAGCAGAACTAAAGGCAGTTCAGGCAGAGATAACCACACTTGAAAGGTCTAAGTTGGGAATGACCTTAAAGTGATGAAGGAACACAAAGGAGGGTTATGGAGGCAGGAGAGAGGAAGAGTCAGGGAGTTTGGCAGGGTTACAAGGTTTTATGAAGACTTTTTTTTTTTGAGTTAAATTGCAGTAGGGAGCCACTGGATACAGAAATGTGACACCTATAAAATCCCATTCAAAAAAAGAAAAATACAAGAGTTAAAAGAGGAACAGTTTGAGTGGTGTTATGGTTGAGTTCATGTGTCAACCTGGCCAGATGATGGTGGCCAGTTGTCTGGTCAAGCAAGCACTGGCCTAGCTGTTACTGCAAGAACATTTTGTGGCTGGTTTATTATATCATCAGCACATTGATTGCATCCATGGCTGATTACATCTGCAGTCACCAAGGGAAGTGTCTTCCACAATTAGTGATATTTAATCTAATCAGCTGGAGGCTTTAAAAGAGAAGTCAGAGAGGAGAATCTTTCTCTCTGCTTCAGCCAGCCAGCCCTTCCTGGGGGATTCATTGGAGACCTTTATCAGAGCTTGTATAAACAGCTTGTGGCCTGTTTGTGGAATTTGGACTTATGCATACCCATGGTTGCATGAGACACTTTTAGAAAATCTTGTATTTTTATGGATGTCTCTTGTTGGTTCTGTTTCCTTACAGAATTTTGACTAGTACAAGTGGGATTCTTGGAGAAAGAGCTTTCCAAACTGGACAGGACTATGAATCAAAGAAATGAAAGAAGAAAAAAAAAAGAGAGAGAGTTGAACCATGAAGTCTTATTCTATAGATAATTTTTGAATTTTCAACTATTTTGGATATCCCATGTCTCCTTGATTCCATAAGCATTATGATTAAAATCCCACTAATTGCTATTTGGAAAAATAACAGGATTTACCAGATAAAAAGGTGATATCAATTAAGAGAGTTTCCTCCTCATAAAAAATTTCAGTAGTTTATCACTATTTACTGGATACAGAATATATTCTTCACACTCTACAGTCTGACTCTTACCTGTCTCCCCAGCTTTATGGCCTACTACCTATTTCAAAGTCAAAAGACTATACTCCCTCCAGGAACAAATCTTAAGTTTCCCATTTCTGTGTCTTTGTCCACAGTATTCCAACTGCCAGGAATGCTTATCAGTAGTTTTTTAAAACTGGTTTGAAGTTCTTCAGCTGCTTTGAAGCTGTTATATACCCCAGAAAATGCCATGTTCTTTTAATCCATTCCTTTGGGGCAGACCTACTGTGGGTGGGACCTATTGATTAGGTTGTTTCAATTGAGACATGACCCACTCAATTCAAGATGGATCTTAATCCTTTACTGGAGTCCTTTATGAAGATAAAAGGCAGAAAAACCCATAGAGAGAGCTGAGAGTGAAACATTGAGAGACCTTAGAGAAAAATGCCTAGAGATGCTAAGAGAGGACCCACAGAAGCTTAGAGAGGAGGCCATTAGAACTGAGAGGTGAAGGCAATAGTATCCAGGAGTGAAGGACCATCAGACACTGACCATATGCCTTCCCATGTGACAGAAGAACCCTGGATGCCAGCAGCCTTTACCAAGAGGAAAGTGGCTTCCTCTTGATGCATTAATTTGGACATTTTCATGGCTTTAGAACTGTAAATTTGTAAACTAATGAAACCCTATTGTAAAAGGCAGCCCATTTCTGGTATATTGCATTCTGAAGTTCTAGCAAACCAAAACAGGGTCCCTAAGCCACTTTAACAATGAATAAATTATATAGATCCTTTCAATAGAAAAAAATGTGTACAGATTTCTGTAAAATTTCATGAACATTCTGACAGCCATCATAAAGCCTACTAAATCCTACTGTAATCCTATATATTTTTTGAGGCCCAGGTCAGATACCACTTCTTCCCTGAAGCTTTCCCAAGTCTTCTTCCTCCCACTGTAAATAGAACCTGCTGTACTCAAGAAAGCTTACTGCTGAAACTTGCTTGGAAATTTATAGTATATAGCTCTATATCCCATTTTATACTGTGGCCTTGGTGCCTTTTTCCATTCTAGTGTTAATTAACTTCATATCTATTTAGGTCTCATTTCCGCTCACTATAATTGGAGTTCAAGGGAAGAAAATGTTTAGTCATCTTTATATTCCCAGTGACTACCTCAAAGACTGGAGTGAACGTATTCATTCATGAATGAATGATGGAGAACATGTCTCCCTAAAAAGTATAAACTTCTTAAGGGTAGGGACTACCTTGTTTATATCTTTGTATTCGCAGAGTGTGAGGTATGAATAACTGTGCAATGGAATGATCTTTTGATCAATAGGGATCATTTACTGCACACTTATAAGGTACTAAATTCTTCACATTATTATTATTTTTTTGCATAAGTCTAGCAAATATATATTTTTTAAACTTTGAAAATTGTATAATACAACATATATACAAAGCAAAGAAAGAAAAAAGCAAAATTTTCAAAGCACTCTTCAACAAGTAGTTACAGAACAGATCCCAGAGTTTATAGCCCATGACTACCATTCCATCATCTCAGATTTTTCCTTTTGGCTACTCCAGAACATTGGAGGCTAAAAGGGATATATATATATACTTTTTCATCAACATCAACTTTTTTTTTCTGAAAAACAACATATATACAAAAAAGCAATAAATTTCAAAGCACATCACAACAATTAGTTGTAGAACAGATTTCAGAGTTTGGTATGGGTTACAATTACACAATTTTAGATTTTTATTCCTTGCTGCTCTAAGATAGTAGAGACTAAAAAATTTTAATACAGTGGTTCAGCATTCATACTCATTTGTGAAACCCCATCTTCTCTGTATAACTCCACCATTACCTTTGATCTTTCTCCCACTCTTTAGTGGTAGTTGGACTATGGCCATTCTAACTTTTTCATGTTGGAAGGGGCTGTCAATAATATGGCATGGGGGGTGGAACTAGTTGATGTTCTGGAGAGGATGGTCCCCTGCATCAGATCTGGTTCAGGTTGTAGGTTTCTGGAAAGTTACCCTAGTGCATGGAACCTTTGTAGAATCTTATATTTTGCCCTCAGTGTTCTTTAGGATTGGCTGCTTGGGGTTTGGCAAGTTATGACAGGTAGCAATATCTAACTGAAGCTTGCATGAGAGTGGCCTCTGGAGTAGCCTATCAACTCTATTTGAACTCTCTCAGTCACTGATACTTTATTTGTTACACTCCTTTCCCCCCTTTTGATCAGGATAGCATCATTGATCCCATGGTGCCAGGGCTAGACTCATCCCTGGGAGTCATCTCCCATGCCAGGGAGACTTTCACCCCTTGATGTCATGCCCCACATAAGGGGGAGGTCATTCACATTATTTTTAATACTTATAAAAATCATGCAATGAATGAATTACTACCTCCATTTCACAGATGAGGAAACCAAGATTCAGAAAGGTCAGTATTTTCATGGTAAAATACTTGGTATATGTTAGAGCTGGAGTTAGAACCTAGGTGTGCATGCCTACATAGCCCACACTCTTACCTACCATACGATGCCACCAAGGTATTCTGTAAGAAACCGTAGCTCACTAATTTGCTATGGGGTTTGTTCCTCACTTTGAGCCCTTTCTTAGGAAGCTGCAGAAGAGTTCTGCCCTATGTCCCTTCAATTTCATTTATATCTGCTGTTTCAGACTCTCTGCCTGCAGTTCTGTGGACAAAAAGCAAGTAATAGTGACCTTTACCATGGATGGCTATTGGGTGGCCTTAATCAGACAGCAGGAGGGCTCTCTGTCACTGGCTGACACCTGTGCTCACCTATCAGTCAAAGGTGTAATCACTAGGCGAGGAGTATTTCCCAAGTATTCATAGGAATATAGGAATTGGGCATCACAGATATTGGCAAAGCAGTGTTTGGATTCATCATCCCATCGATGGCGCAGCTGGGACAGCCAGAGGAAAGCCTGGGCATTGTCTACCTAGGAGAAAGTGGCAGAGAAGATGGGTAAATTACAGTGTTAAACAGGAAAGCAGGTGGAACTGTGGCCACAGGCACACAGGGCTTCAGTTGCTTGGTGTCTTCTGCCAGTCAAGAGTGCAGCCCACTGTGACCACCACAGCAGAGAAAGCATGAGCTGCTCTGATTGTACTGCTTTGCTGGAGACTTAAACAGGTGGGGGCAGCCACCATGATCCTCCCCCAGCTCTCTCACTGATATCAGGCAGACCCTGGGGGCCCTCATGTTTTGACAGTATATGAGCTTCTCCTTAACCCCAACATTCATGGTGCACAAAGAGGGACACCCCGGATGTTTGCAACCTACCTTCTGAGCAATCATCTTGGCCACCACATCCCGGGCATGTACATCGATGGTGCATATGGTCATGATCTTTTGCCGGTCTCCCTTGGAGAGCTGGCCGATCAACATGGTGATGAGGGTTTTGAGCTGGGCCACTTGCTTCTTGTAGTATTCCTTCATGGCATTCTCATAACCTTCCTCTAGCCTGGCAAAGGCAATACCCACCTCTGTCGTCCACCAGATCTGAGTGCAGGTCAGGGCCACCTGTGGCAACAAGAGTTGCTAATTCAAGCTGGTAGCAAGACTGTCTCCAACCAGCCCATTCATCACATAGCAAGGGCCCAGGATGCAATCATATGTATGATACAAGCCCTTTCCCTTCTTCTTCCATTGGCCTCTCTTAAGTGGACCACATGTCTCTGAATCCTTGCAGGTATGAGGTAGTTATAATACAAGTGGGGAAAGCAGTGTGTGCTCTTGAAAAATATATAATTTGGTTATGAACACCAGAGACTTATCCTTGTCAAAGCCAGTGGCTTCTAAAAATTTCTACATTGATCATTGGTTTCTTTACTTCCCAGAGGCAGCATCTTTCCTGTGCTTGCAAGAATAGCAATATGTTAACTGAGTATCTCAACGAGACTTAGTATTTGTTCTGTCCCTCTGGAACCTTATATGTTCCTCCTACTCCAGTTTCCTGAGCCACAGCTCATCATCTGAAACACATTTTTGCTTGTCGACATACTTAACTATGGTTTTATTTTCTTAAACCCTATAACTTTAAAGTGACTATTCTTGAAGGTCAAGGTAAATAAGCACCAAAATTCAATGTGGTCAATATGATTTGAGCTTTTCAGAGATTAAAAATAAATGGAGGGCGGGCCACGGTGGCTCAGCAGGTAAGAATGCTTGCCTGCCAAGCCCGAGGACCCGGGTTCGATTCCCGGTGCCTGCCCATGTTAAAAAAAAAAAAAAGATAGAAAAATAAATGGAAAAAGCTATTCAAATAAATATTCTTCTGTTTATTGAAACTTAACATGGCAAATGCATAATTTTGATAATTCATGGTGGAGAATGTAGATAGATTGTTCATCTGGTGTATCATTTGTTTGAGATTACCACTCTGTAGGCAACAATTTTCTTGTTCTCAGTTTCTGATCCAGGTAACGAGGAATCTTGTTGGAATTAATCCTTTTGTAAAATAGAGAATCCTGTTATCATAAAAATGTATCATTTTCTAAGTATCTGTTTTTTATCTTTGAATTTATACATATTGAGCTTTATTAAAGAAGTTCCCCTTGCGTGGGTGGTCCTGTTGGAATGACTTAATAGGGGGTGCAGACTCTACTGTTACAACTGTACCTTTTTTTTCCCTCTGTAGTACTGACCACTTCTCTTCTATTTTTTACAGCCAGGTTTCTTGAGAAAGTTATCTAAACTTGCTGTCAACATTTTCCCACCTTATTCTCACTTCGCAATTCCTTGCAAATCAGTCTCTTTACTACCACTGTAATGAAATTGCTCTCACCAAGGTGAATATTCTTCAGTCTCTTTATTTTGCCTGACCTTTTAGAAGTGCTTGGCATTTTTGACTTCTCACCTTCTATCAACAATTTCCTTTTGGATTTTCCTGATTACCATTTCCTGGGTTTCCTTCTACCTAAAAAGATACTGTTTTTCTCACTGGGCTTTACTAGTCCCTTCTACCTACTCAGCTTTTGAGTGATGCTCAAGAGTTTGTTTACATCCTTATTTCGCTCTGCATACTTTCCAAGGGCAATTTTACCTACTCCTATGGATTTAATAACCACCAAGTGTCCACAACCCCCCTAATGTGCTAATTTTGATACTATGTAATTGAGGACTCTGTAGAGGATTGAGATATACCTTGGAATCAAGTTAGACTTTCCAGTGTTATAAGAACTGGCTTCTGTTTTCCTCCCTAGAATCCACTTGCTGTTCCTTCCTGTTCACTCCTCCACTACACTTGTTTCATGTCGCTCTTGCCTCTGGCCTTTACCCATACTTCTCTATGCCCGGGTGCTGTTTTTCTCCATCTCTGACTTCTAACTCTTATTTCAAATCTCAGCTTAAGTATCACAGCTTTAGGGACGTGGTCCCCAGACCCCACTAACTAGCTATAGGAGTACCTTGAGCTTCCCTATTATTATATGAATTGCATTTGCAAGCAAATGACTTCCACAGTAGCCCTAAACTCAAGGAGGGAAGAATTACATTGTCTGGTCCCCTGCTGGTACCTTCAGCACTTAGCACAACGTTTGGCACTTTCAAAGTAGGCTGGTTAAATGAGTATTTTTAAAATTGAATTGTTAGCATTTTCTCCCTACTGTAGCCAATCAAGAAAATAATGGACAACCCTTGATTCTCCAAAGATCATGGTGATTCAATTAGATCGTGGTGGACAATTCCCCTCTTCCCTCTTGCAGACTGCTCAAAGCTTCTCATGCAGAGGAAAGCATCTCCTAACTTTGAACCACTTTGCAAGTCTAATGTTTAGCAGCCTCTGAAGGCTAATGGAGGCCATAAGGAAGACAGCCTAGCAGAGGATAGGGGCCCACAAAGGTCCTATTTAGGACATTACCTGAGCTGGGTAGTCAAAGAGCCACTGCTCCCTAGGTTTTTCTTCATAGGCAGTTACACCTTCTGTCATTTCATGCCTCACAGTGGCCTTCATATGAGCAAGCACATTGTTCAACCATGTTTCTACCTGTAAGAAGAACTTTTGGTTAGACACTGGGCACCTAAGAAACTTGATTATACTACACCTTTTCTTCCATTCTGCCTGACAGAGTGAAGCAAATGGAGCCTGGGCATGGTATGCAACCCTACTTGACTATCAGAAGGCACAGGGTGACTATATAAGCAAGGATGGTGGTAAACGAGAACTGAATTTAATCTACACCAGACTGGTATACCCATTTGTAATATTCTGGTCGGGAGAAGGCTGTCACCAAGAGTTCACACGAGGAAATCTAAATCTGGGATGAGCTAGGTGTGCATAAGCCAGTGGAATCTCATGACCTTCTTGTCCACACTGAGCATTGGGAAGTAAGACAGGGTTACATTTTCTAACTAAATACTCTACAGTTCTACAAAAAGAAAATTCTGAATCAAACTTCAGGATCTCCCTCATACAGGTAAGAACTTCTAATTCTTTTCTCATACTAGAATTGTTTTTTAAGACATATGTGAATTCATGTGGAATCTTGTAAAAGAGCTTTTCTCCAGGTTTTACTTTAGATCTGACTAGAATCCCTAGGTACAATGCTTTGTTGGATCATTTAGGATAATGAACAAGGAAGGGCTTGCACTTTAGTGGTGATGCTGTGGGATGGGAAAGAGGTTTTGGGTGAGAATATTCTTATGATCTATTCCTTGAATTGGACACAGGAGGTCTGGAAGCATTAGTGCTTGGTGAAGGGCGGTAATTGGCCTTCCAAGGGAAAGGGCTATGAGAGGGCATGGCTCTGAGATGTGTCTATTCAGAGAAGTGACATCGCAGGGAAGCAGCCGATTTCAAAGGGTATATTCTTCCTAGGAAGATGTCAGTATTTCAGATTTCCCTGTGGTGTGCTTCAGGGGTTGTCATGTTAAAGACTCCTGGTGCTGCTAATCATTTTCAAATCCTTTACTTGTTGACTCAGGCAGTTGTTTACATGCATTTTATTCTTCTCTGAATACATCTTTGAGTAAGGAAGAGATATAAATGTTGACATATGTCTTTCCCAAAGAGAGAAAAGAACACAAAACAATATATTGTATTAGAGATTGCTGTGAAATTGGCTCAAGGGAAGGGACTGGCAGTCCCAGGGCAGGGGCAGCAGTTCTAGCCCTAGGTTACAAAGGCAATCCCCAAGGTTGAACCTGACCATAGCTGTACACATATGAGTAAGGAGGGAAAAGAACCTCATTGTTACCTGCCCACTGCAGTTGCAAGGCTCACTGAAGGCCACGTACTCCTCTTCTTTGCTGTACATGCCAAGACTTATCTTGGTTGGGTTCTCACTGGCATCTAACTGGAACTGCATCTTGGCCATGTTGTCAAAGAGTTTAGACAGGTGGCGTTGAACCTATGAAGGAAGCCATGCCAAAGGATTCTGGGAAAATGTCTAAGAAGTTACTTATTTGTATTGTTTAGGTTACTACATCATGTGACAATCAATGTAAAAGATATAGTGATGGATATGAAATACTTAGAAGGAAGTTTGTGGGAACAATGGTGATGTGAGGACAAGAAACCATTAAATCTGAAAGAAGTGGCCAAAAGAATATAGGAGCAGTGGGAATCAGGCACTAGATGCCCCCTGAAAGATATGTTTAAGTCCTAACCCCTGGTCCTGTGGGTATGAACCCATTTGTAAACAGGACTTTGAAGATGTTATTAGTTAAGGTGTGGCCAAACTGAGTGAGGGTGGGCCTTGATCCAGTATGGCTGAAGTCTTTATAAGCAAAGGAAATTTGGATACAGACAGTTAGGAGAAACCAGAGAAAGAGAGATCACTATGTGATGGAAACAGAGATGAAGCTACAAGCCAGGGAACACCAAGAATTGCTGGCAAGCCATCACCATAATGGTATAGACTCTGGGAGAAAGCATAGCCTGGAAATCCCTTGGTGTGGACTTCTAGCCTACCAAGTGTAAGACAAAAATTTCCTGTTGTATAAGCCAACCAGATTTGGTATGTGTTACAGCAATCCTGGCAAAGCAAGACAAGCCACAAACCAACGAAGCAACAAATGTTTAATTAATTTCTACTTGATCTAATAGGGATGGGACAAGATTGGAGGAAAATATGATAGTTAACTTATAAACCCTTCTACTAAAATAATAGTACTATGTGACAGGAGATAAACAGAGGTGAATCTGGCAAAAGGCCTGTGGAAGAGTCACCGTCATTAGAGCCTCTTCAGTGCACTGGGCCATCGCTAAGAGGGTCCAAAGCAAGGGCAAGCATGTGCCCACCAAGCAGAATGCCTGGGCATGCCTGGGCTCAGAGTCTGAAGAGGCCCCTGGGCAGCAGAGCTAGGAGGGATGCTAGCCACACTGTGTTCCTGAGATGAAGGCTAGGACAGATTAAAGAAGAAACAGTAAAAGAAAGCTTCCCTCTGGAACCACCTTTTGAACAAATCCAAGGGCTGCTGGTACCCAGAGCTGAAATGATAAATTTAGTACAACCAGTTCTCCAGTTTATGAGATGAGAGGACAAATCTAAGAGTATTTCAGTGAACTATAAGCGTACTGAGGAGACCCCACCACACTGTCTTGGGGCAAATATTTCAATGGGATGCACTTCACTTTACTCAAGAATAAACAGCAGATCAGAACAACCAACCATCAAGGAATCTATGACAAAAATTATCAGTTTAAAAGGAGAAAACAAGACTCAAGAGGTAGAGTAAGAGCATGTATATTGTAAAAGCTTTAATAAAGGAAACATGAAGAATATTGACAAATATCAATATTTCAACCTACAGAGAAAAATGAAATCAAATTAGTTTTTAAATAGTAAATTAATTAAATCGATCTTTAATACTCCTATTTAGCCAACAAACCAAAAAACATAATTTCAACAGGTTAGAATGTTTATATCAAGATAGAAAGTTTATGTATGGATGCCATTTCTTGGCTCTGTTAATGAAGTGCTCTCATTCATGCATGGTAGTTATTAGATAATAACTAATAAGACTACAAAGAAATTTATCCTTTTACCCAGAAATCTTACAGAAATTTACTTGTAAGACAGATAGCCAACAATATGAAGCCCAAGGTTCTTCACTGCATCATAATTATATAATTATAATTGAAAAAATTTTTAACATCCAAACTGTGGACATTATGAAGTACTATGCAAATATAACAAGAATGAGGGAAGTATCTTTGAATCATTGATGTAGAGTGATTTCCAGGATATATTGCTAACTAAAAAAAGCAAGGTGCAAAGGAGTAGAGATAGAATCCTACTGTTTGCATAGGACAGGAGAAATAAGAAAACATATATATGTTTGCTTATTTTCTTCAAAGAGAAACATAAGAAAGATAACCAGAAATTAATGAAATTAGGGTGGGAGGGAGGTAGTGATCAGGTGGAAGGAACTGGGAAAGGATGGCACTTCTCTGAGTATACATATCTTTTTCTTGTATAGTTTAATGTTGAAAAATCATACAAATGTTGTACATATTCAAAAAGTCAAAGAGAAAGAAATGAACCCAAGGTATTTCAAATGAATAACAAAATCACACTGAAGGGGGAGAAAAAACTAATCCAAGAAACTTCTGAATACAACATTTTGATGAAATATCCAGTCTAAAAAGACAAAACAAAACAGCTAAGACCTGCAGACAAACCTTTATCTCTTCTTAGGGTAAGAAGAGAGGAAAGCTAAGAAAACATATAGAAGAGACAACATTCTTCCCTCCTCTTAGTAATTTTGAGACTGAAACTCCTCAGTGTAAACCAGTGGTTCTCAAAGAGTGATCCCCAGACTAGCTATAGCATTATTTAGGAAATCCTTAGAAAGGCAAACTCTTCAGCCCCACTCTAGATCTACCAAATCAGAAGCTCTGGAGATAGGACCTAGAGATTTGCATTTTAACCAACCCTCCAGGTAATTGTAATTCATGCTCAAGTTTGAGAACCATTGTCTATAGCTCCAAATACAAAAGTGCTTCAGTTAGGTACTTGATATTGATGCACAAAACCTATAACACAGCAAGCTGGTCTATTTTACAGGTGAGGAGACTTTGTCTGAAAGAAATGATATATCCAAGACTATATGGCTAGTAAGTGGTCGATCAAGGGCTAGAATACAACATTTGGGACTCTACATACATGCTTTTTTCACTAAAATCACCTCAATATCCAATGATCTGAAGGAGATCTTATCTCCCTGAGAGCATTTCACCTATCCCTTTTGACCACCAACTACGGGATCCCTCTTCATATCAGTCAAAGGCTATTCTCTGTAATAGTCCCTTACATCGTTGCCCTCCTCAGCCCTCTCCCAGTTACACCCACTGGAGGGCTAGAGGGCATCCTGAGCAGCAGGAATGGTGGGGATGAAGAGGAGTCTGAGGTTGGGGATGAAAGGCACACACCGAGAGAGAGAGAGAGAGAGAGAGAGAGAGAGAGAGAGAGAGAGAGAGAGAGAGAGAGAGAGATAAAGGGGAATCTGAAACTCTCTTCTGCTGGGAGCTCCTCAATCCTTCTGAGCCTTTCTCCAAGCACTCCCCCAGCTTACCTGCAGTGGAGCTGTGCCGTTGGAAAGGATGTCTAACAGATCTGAAGAGGAGAGAAAGTAAAATCTAGGGAAGGCCAGTCTCTTTGTATCTAGGTATTCTGCCAGGGCCTTCTCACATAGGCACAATCTGAAGGTACAGAAAACAGAATTTCCTACTTTAAGTACACAGAATACAGAATTTTATAATTAAGCATGTCTAAACCCATGGGCATGTATACATAGGACATTTGTATATGTATATACATATACAAATGCAAATATATGCAATATGTGAAATATGTACAGAAAAAAGTACATGAAACATGGATATTTGCAAATATAACCATTGATATATTTACATCAGCATAAAACACCTCAAATAATTTTCCATAAACCCCAAACCACAGGCAAACAAAGAAACATAGAAACGCACACTCACTCATTCATTCCCTCACTCAGGCAGTTAAATAAAGTAAGGATTTCAGAGACAGAGGAGAAAAAGAAAACGTTGTCCACTTGGTTAAAAGGGAGCAACAACAGACCATCACCTGCTCTGGATATCTTCCAGTTTTTCGTAAAGACCTGATTTGTTGGTGGCTTCCACTACATTTGGAGTTTTCTGAGCATCATAAGCTAGTTCTTTAAAATCATTGTCAATGCCTTCAAATCTTTTAGAATCCTACAGATAAAAATGTGGAAAAAAAATTAAATACCACTCCCCTCAGTTTAACTGAAAACTCAGTTTTCAGTTAAAAGCTCTCTTGATATAGCCAGTGACAAATCTGTCAGAAGCAGAAATCAGTTTCTGGGTTTCTCAAAGAAGAAAAGACCATTGGCTTGAAACATTAGTTCTCAAACTCTTTGATTACAGAACTTTGGGTACTTTGAAAATTATTGAAGAGTCTAAAGAGCTTTTGTTTCTGTAGATAATATCTATCAGTATTTTCTGTATTGGAAGTTAAAACAGAGAAATTTAAAAATATTTATCTATTAATTCATTTAACAGCTAACAATAATAAATCTATAGTGTTAACAGAAAAAGCTTTTTTATGTTTTTGCTTTATGACTTGCTTTTATTTTTTTAACTTAACAATATACCATGAACAACTTTCCAAGTCACTAAATGTAAGTCTGAATGTCCACAGACTACATGCTATTCCATTCTATTTAACTTTTTTTTTAGAGATTAAGAATAATTTTATTTATGTGTTACTTTAATATTTCTGTAATGAACATCAAGAACATTTTTTTTTTTAACATGGGCAGGCACCGGGAATCGAAGCTGGGTCCTCTGGCATGGCAGGCGAGCATTCTTGCCTGCTGAACCACCGTGGCCCACCCAAGAACATTTTTAATAACAATCCTGCTTGGTAATTATTTAGGTATTTTAACATTTGGAAAAATAGACAAAGCTAAAGATCATTAAATCCAAATAATTCTATTGTTAGGTAGGTGTGCCTGCTTGAAACTGTTGTGTTCCCCAGAAAAGCCCATGTTCTTTAATCCTCATTCAGTATTATAGGGTGGCAACCCTTTTGATTAGATCATCTCCACAGAGATGTGACATGCCCAGTTGTGTGTGTGACCATTTGGCTAGATTATTTCCATGGATATGTGACATACCCAATTATGAATGTGACCTTTAATTAAATGGAGATGTGACTCCACCCATTTAAGGTGGGTCTTGATTAATTTACTAGAGTTCTTTAAAAGTGGAAACATTTTGGAGAAACCTCAGATTCAGACGCTTGGAGAACAGCTGCTTTAGAACTGACAGAGACATAGATGTTTGGGGATGGTTAGAGTGCCGGAAAGAGAGAGCAGATGCCTAGACATGGGTAGAGTCCAGCAGACATTAGCATGTGCCTTCCTTTGAGATACTAATCAAGCCAGAACCCAGAGTTGTGTCCTAGAGGAGCTAAGTGAAGGCCCACAGATACTTAGAGAGGAAACCACTGGCATTAGAAGCTGGAAGCAATGGAACCTGAAACAAGGACCAGCTGATGCCTTCCCATGTGACAGACATTGGCTTTTCTTGAGTAAAGGTATCTTTTCCTAGATGACTTAGTTTGGACATTTTTCTAGCCATAGAACTATAAATGTGCAACTTAATACATTCACTCCTGAAAAGCTGCTCCATTTCTGGTATATTGTATTTTGGCAACATTAATAAACTAATAAGTAGGTTAACAGCTGATTAGAGGGTTATACATAAAACACAGTAATTATTTGGAGGGAAGGTAAACATAAGGTGACAAACTAACTGTTTTAATCAATACTTGGATGAACTGAATCAAAGGCATGTACAGTAAATCTCCAGTCATGTTTTCTGCTCACAATTTTCTCATATACCCAATTATCTATTTTACCTGGATTTCATGCTCGCCTCCCAATTATCTATTTTACCTGGATTTCAAACTCAACTTTGGGGAATGTGAAAAAAAAAAGTGAAAAGAGCAAAACAGACACCATACTTTCTCATGGGTTTGAATCATTTCTATCCTTAACAAAAACCATGTAATAAGAACTCAGATTTCCTAGAGTAAAATATCTGGGTCTGATATCAGTTTCATCATATAAGAGAAAACCAGAAAAATCAAGGAAAGAGAAAAATGTCTTAATTTAAGTAGGAAGGTATTTTATTTCTCTGACTACCCTATAAAACTAAGATTCATATGATGCTTTAGAATTTGTGTTCTTTTACATTTTCTAATGTATTCTCAAACATGCTTCTGGGGTAAAGATTGCCTTCCTTTAATGGTTAAAAAAATGAGACCCAAAGCAGGTATTTGTCAAGTTTACAGAGCTAATACAATGGGAGCATGGAATGCCTACTCTATATAGACCAAGCTGCTGTCCTTCTGTGTAATAGGTATTAACCATGTGGAAAAAGACACAGCAACCAGCCATCCCTTGAAAGGAAAAATTTCTTTTGTACTTTGTACCTTATGGGAAGGGCATAATACATTTTAAGAAATCACTGCTAACTGGCCTAGGCAAATCTTCAATGGACACTTTCCTGACTCAAGACAAACCACATATCTGACAGATGAGAATATATGCCATTTTTGCAGACCTTCAGAGACTAAGGTTCATATTATGTCTGATAATTCAGCAAAAAATCCAATAACTCATGTGTCCAGGAAGTTTCTTCTTATATATAACCCAAATCCTTTAAGCTGCCCTTCATATATTCTGTTGGCCTCTTTTCTGTAGAGGTGATAAATAGCTGGTTATTTTCTGGTGCAAAACTCTTCAAGTACTTCAAGAACATCATTAAATCTCTATCTTGACCTTCTCTTCAGTGTGAAAAATACATGCAGGTAATCAGCTATAAGCGCCAAAACTTTGCTCCAGTGTTCTTTCCCCAATCACAGGGGACAAACATCCGTTGGCTCGGTCAGGGTCCGGGAAGCAGAAAGGAATATTAGAGACATGCAGCCATTTAGGGATAGATTTACTTTAAGAGTTTCCACTACTTTGTGTCTGTGACTGCTGGCCATCTGTTTGTTCTCTCTTTTCTGCTGTAAGAGATACCTTTTGTCTGCTGGGTGAGTTGCTACTGCCCTTCACAGGCTTGTCTACTTCTACAGTGTCAGGTTACTTTCTCCGATCTGGCCAGCCTAGCCCCGGATGTGTGGCACTCCATGTTCTGTGGAAATTTCATATAGGTGGTGGAAATCAGATGGGAGTAAAAGGCTAAACCATTGCATCAGGAGTTGTCATTGGCTCCTAGTTGCCCTGGTTGCCTGGCGCTGGGAATCTATGATATCTTGGGGTCAGAAGCCCCTTCTGCATCCTGCAGCCTCCTCTGTGCGCGCCGCTTGCCCTGGCCAGGTTCGGCATTCTCTCCTCTGGCTCCAGGCATGGGCAGCTCCAACTTCAACTCTTGCTTTGTCCTCCAGGCACTGGGCAACCCGCGACTGGCCACGTCCCCCGGGGTCCCTGCCCCAACCTTCGCAACAGCCAGGAGCGCGCCTGCCCCTGCTCCCTGCGTGTGTGCATACCTGCCAATAACATATTTAATCTAACATAACTATTTTCCCAAAGTGATTTAATGAGAAAGGTGGCATTAGTTCACTTTTTTTTTTTCAAATCTCCTTAATGTTTGACATTAGAAGGCCAGATTCTCCTATCTGCTTCTGCATTCAATCTGTTGTAATATCAATGTCATAGCTTCTGGAAAATTCCACAGTATGCTCACGAAAGAATGAGAATGAAAAGGCAAATAACATTTTGTTATTATTAAAATAGTTTTTAAAAAGATAGTTTTAACCTTGTGGAAACACTCAAAATGTCTCAAGGACCATCAGGGGTTCCCAGACCACATTTTGAGGTTTTTGGCATAAAACTTATGTAGATCCAATGCTCTTTCTGGGCCCATGCAAAAATGTATACAAGCAAAATAAAATTTCCCTTAGAAAGTGCACTACTGTGATGTCAAACTTAGAGTTCTTCATTCCCCCCCAAGACACATACCCTCACAGTATTGTTGGAAAGGTTAAGTATAAGAATAATATGTGCAAAGACTTTAGCCCAATACCTGGCACGTGGTAAGAGCTTGCAGTGTTATTAATATTAGTACTTACTAGGTATGCTGTTTTAACTAACTCTCTGAAATACATACCATTATTAGTCTTGATTTCCATACGAGGAAACCAAGGAACTGAGAGGTTGAGCAACTTGTTCAAGGTGCCACAGCTGCAAGTGTGTTGCAGGCTGGCTGGCCCCAGACTGTGCTCCTAAACTCTGAGATACACCACCTCTCTACCCAGAAGTTTTACAGAAAGGCAAGGCAAAGTAACTTATGACTCCTCAAGGCAATATTTTGCTCCAATTAAAAATGAAAAAGTATCAAGGCTATAGAAGTATAGGAAATATCTGACAGAATTGTTCAAATGAAAAGAGCAGAATGGAAAATTATAATTACTCCATGAGAGCAATTATGTAATACTATCTATAAACATGAAAAAAAATTGGGAAATACTCATAATGAATGAAAATAGTTACTAGTTGGGCTTGAGGGTTATGACTAATTTTATTATTTTTCAAAATTGTCCCTATTATATTGTTAATATAAAGAAAATAAATGCATTTAAAAATTTTACATATAAATTTATGGCACTATTTAGAAGTTAATGATATTAATTATTATGTTAAATTGTGAGTTCTCAAACATTTCCTTTAAAGTCCCTACAGAAGTTTCCACCTACATCCTCTCTCCCTTCTGATTAAACCTGCTCTTCTTCAATCACTAGCATTGGACATAAAATGCTGGCTAATTCAATTTGGTTTAATTACAGTTGCTGTAACAGAATTGTGCTCTGTTCTTTTTCATTGCAAATATACAACCTTAATCTACATTATTGCATTAAATATGCTTTTGTGGATTGAGCAGAAAAATATAGTATTATGGTGGGATGAGTTTCAAGTTCTAAACAAGGCCTGGGCAATATATGACAATTTGGAATCAAACTTATTTGTAAGCTGAGAACTTGCTGTACTGAAGGGATTTAGAGGAAGTCTGCAAAAAATTTTTTAAAAATGAATTAGAGTCCATTGAGTAAGTAGTAAGTTAATGGTACATCAATTAGGTCAAATTAGAAGAAGCAACCAACTACAGGGAAGATATTAATGAGAAGAACACATAGTTTAGAGAAATTCATTATTTAGTATTTAGCTGAAATTATTTAGTATTCAGTGTGCTGGCATAAGCCAGAGATGTACAGAAAAGAAGCCTGCAGCTGAGAAGGAACTTGAATTTGCCTGAAAATAATGCACACTTTCAATCAATACCTGCATTTTAATTATCTGCAGGACATACCAAGAACAGCTCTTAACTGCAGACGGTAATATTTCCCATCTCTTGTTCTTGTATATACATATTTTTTATAGATTAGATTCCCCATTCTTTTTTCTACCCATCTAGGGACAAACTGACCAGTGTGTGTTTCTCCTTTGGTGGCTTGTGATGTCAGTATATGGTGGAGGTGACAGTGAGTGAAGCCAAGACAGAGGGGCAGAGAAGAAGGAAAGAACCTAGAGAACGTAGCAACTGAGTGATTTTCCCTTAACCGATGAAAGAGAACAGAGAGAGCAAAATTTCCTTAGCAGTTACCTGGGGTAGCTGTGCCCGGATATCTTCAGATCCAATGAATATACTTTCCAGATGAGACCAGGTACGCTGTACCTCAAACCATATTGAGATGACAGCATCCGTGGTAGCAAGTCTCTTCTGCCAGCCTGACACTTCCTCCAGAAAGAAAGCGATGTACTTGGACATCATCAGGTTCTGAAGTTGGACCTGGTTATCCTCCAGGACCTCTATGAGGTCCTCGTCAGACTGCAGCAGGGGGACATGGGTGTGTGGGTGGGGCTCATACTGGAATTCCATGCCAGCCCAGGTGGTCTGCAGCTCCTTTAAGGTCTTCTCCATGCCCATCTCTTTCACAGCTTTGTCCACAATGCCCCGGACCTCATCCTCAAAGTGGTGAAGTTGGAGCTGCAGGAGGTGTGCCAGGGTAGTGTCATCATTCATGGTGAAGCTCACGCCAGTGGCCTGCATCAGCTGCCTCCAGTGCCGTGGCCGGATGGCTGGATTCTGAAGGTCAGCCACAGCCCTCAGGGAGGTCAATGTGTTCAACACGGTGTTTTCCAGGCCTATGAATGCATCCCAGGCCCTGACCTCCTTGTCGAGGTTCCGGATGTGCCTAGCAAACCGTTTGCACTCCAAGTCCATCACTTCCACATTAATATCCCTCCACTTGGTGGTCTCCCAGGCATTAATACTAGAGATTACCATTCCCACAGTGTCCCAAAGTTCCTTCAGCTGACAGGCCTCCTTCCTGCACTGCCTCAGTTGCTTGTAATCAGGCACATTGACTTCAAACAAGCCAGCAGACTCAGAAATGGTGGCCATGGTGGATTCCATCTGCTGGATCTCAATATGCTTGGCATCTAGCATTTGATGAGGGCCAGTGCTATCAAACCTAGAAAAGAAGATGTATTCCCCTTTTAAGTTTAGAGCACAGAGGCATGTTTCCTTGAATCATCAAGGTAATACCAGCTCACGTCTTTAAATCCTTAGTATTCCATTAAAAAGCAGGGACTTTCACCAAAGTCTTTAATTCTAGGAAGAAAAGATGTTCAGGGTAGGTGGGGATAGGGTGGGTATAATGGTTTAGAGGAGGGACAATTCAACAGAAATATCAATCATGCTTGGATCTTTTCTTCACATCTGAGAAGGTAATAAAAACACTCTTCCAGTTCCCTGCTCAGGTTAAGAAGGGAAATTCCTTAGTTCGAGCCCCATTTAGATTCTCCCCCTTATTTAGCTATGGGCTTCCAAAGACCACTTGAAACAAAAGGGCATCACTATGTTACTATAGACACTGGGAAGCTGAAGGTCTTTCTAGGAAACCATATATAGGTAGGCAATCTTCACATGAGAGAGCTCATGCTGAGAGAGGCTTCTCTGGCATTGCTGCTTCTAGAGAAGTGATTCTAAGCCTTTTAGAATCACCTGGAAGCTTTAAATAATCCTCATACTCAGGTCAATCCCTATACTGATTAAATCAGAATTTTGGGGGTCCAGGCAACAGCATTTTCAAAGCTCCACAGGGGATTTCAGTGTGCAGCCAAGATTGAGAACTACTGCTAGGGATAATAAAGACCAATTGCAAAGCCCTCACCAAGTCCCATTCAGTTGCTTTTCATCACCATTTGCCTCGTCAGGCTCTGCAACTTCTTAAGCCCTTCCTCCAAGCTGACCCCTATCTCTCACTTCCATTAACCTTCACCCTTCTCTGGCTTGCTCCCTCCTGAATTTGGGGCAGCCTCCTGTTCTGGACCTGACTTCTATAAGCACTATTTAGCTTTACAGTTTAGCTAGCATTATCCTCATTCTTTTCTCTCCAATGTTTATGGAATGCATCCACGGGGAGAATGCCACTGGTCCTCATTGGTGTTAGCCTACTTTATACCGCTATTCTTCAAGATGTGCATTCTGGCTCAGCCTTTCTCCCAACACAAAAATAACACGTGTAGAGGTATCCAAATGGTAAGTCAGTTACACCCATAAATCAAGTGTTCAAGGACCCTCTCATTTTCTTCCCCTTCCCCACCACCAAGCTCAGGTTTTCTCGTCTCTTTGGAGTAGCGTCTGGGAGGGCTGGCTTCAGGGAAATAGCAAATTTCCTCCAAAATCAGAGCAGGGCATCATGGTGCTCAGCATCAAGGGCTGAGCACCATGAGGAAGGAGGAAACAGATAACTAGAGAATTGGCCATTTCCTCTGATCCATTGTGTGTGCATATAAACTGCTTTTCTTGAACTGTCCCTTCTCAATTGTATTTAGAAATACTTGACTTGAGGGATGGAAAGTTTTCCTAATTAAAGTCATTTACCTGAATTGCTTACAATTTAAACCTAATTACCATGCAACACGATAACAGTTATGCATACCATTAAATTAGTGTCAGGTTAACTCTGATGCTTGTCATGTTTAATTCAAACACTAAATTATATTCCTGCTTGTTCCATTCAAATAGCCTTTGGCTCATGTTCTATGTTTGTAGACTCATATCTTAAGAGAAACAGTTGTAAGTCTTCATTGTTCTTCATCTCCCAAAGTTTGGAGTTCTCAGAGTTGAAGAGGGCCCTTTGTCTATATAAGCAAGACGATTTCTTCCCTATGAGGAGCAGTAGAAAAAGCACTGGGAGGGAAGAAATGGAACATTTCCACTTGAAAGTGGTCCATCAGGAGAGACCGTCAAGCATGAATGGTCCTTCTGCTTAGTGTTCATTTCCAAAGACTAACTGTTTGCACCTGTTGGCTCTAGTTTTTATCTTAAGTGGAGTGAACTTAAAGAGAGAATCTGGCCTCTTGGTGTCAGTACAAGATCTGTAAGAGTCAGGCAAATTCTGAAAGTCTACATTCTATTTCACTTATTAATAAACTATAATTATTAGGTAAGATGTGAGCTATTAGAATATTTGGAGTATACACAGAAGATAAGTGATCTTGCCAACTATCCTTTCTTCAGTATATATGAACATCCTTAAATCAATGTTGGCTCCTCAAATATTTGTAAGAGGTGATTATTCATCAAACTTATTCCAAATTTCATCTACCCTGTGGCATAATTTGTGTTTACAGCTTAAATTTGTGGACAGTCATTTCCTGCAGCTGAGCACACATAAAAGTTAATTTGGCCTAAGTAGTAAAAGAAAGCTGTAGGTGTGAGAGCAGGTAACCCTCATACCATTTAAAAACTCGACTTCAAATAATCATAGACCTGATTAATGTGCCTAATAAACTTGAAGCAGTTCTCCAAACCTTGGGGGAACAATACTGTATTATAAGAACAAGAAAGCAATAGGAGGGAAAATGTTGCACTGATTCTTTGAAATTGAAATAATGTGAAAGCATTGTAATCTAAAAGAGAGATGCCAGGAAAGTCTGTATGAATAAAAAGAGAAATGGAAATATGGTGTTCATGTATGAAATCTTAAAAAAAAAAAAAAAGAAAAGATTGGTTCAGGCCTGACCTATATGTGATTGGGGGCGGGGTGGGGGGGAGAAGTGAGGGGAGAGAGAGTGAGTGAGATAGATAAGATGCTTTCAGATAAGCATCTTAAATGATCTGAAAGCTAGTCATTGGTAAGTGTTAACCTCAATGCCATACCTATATATACTGTATATAATGAACACCTCCACTTGATGCCCTACAGATATCATCAATTCAACGTGTTCAACCCCAAACTTGTGACCCCCACAAATCCCATCCCCATTTTGTGGCCCCCATCTCAATGAACAGCTGAACTTTACCACCTTTTACCTACTGTCCAAACTAGAAGACAAGGAGTTATCCTAGACTTTCCTCCTCCCACATATTCCATATTCATTGGATCCTGCTGACTCTCCCCCCTAAACCTCTCAAATCCATTCTCTTCCATTCTCCAAGCCATGTTTCAGTTCAGGCCTCTCCATTTCTCACCTGGCTGTTGTAATGGCTCCCCAATTCGGCACCTAGATTTCAGTCTGTCTCATTCCATTCTGTTCTCTACAGTCATGAGAAAGTGGCATGGATATTGTGTTGTTCTTAGGCTTCGACTGCTCAGTGGTTGATCAGAGTCAATGTGTTCAAATTTGAACACAAGGCCTTACAGAACCTGGCCACATGGACTTCTCCATTTTCATCTCCTACTTCCTGCACCCCATCCCCCAACCCATACACACATGCAATTCTTCAGATGCTTCCTAAATTTTCATCCTTCTATGTCTTTGTTTGAAATAGCCTCACTTCCTGCTCCCTTTTTCTAAAAAGTTAACTCTCTCTTGCCCATTGGCTCAAGCAACACCTCCAACAAATCTGCCTTCCCAGTGGGGGTTAGAGACAGCACCCTATGCATATGTCCTATAATTCATTTTTGAAACTGTCCCTGAAGTTATAAGTCCTTCATGTCAGGGAACGTGTATCATCTCTTAATCCTACCACTTACATTATTTTTTTGCTCACTTTACTGTTGAGACCTCAGTGTCATTTATTCTACAGAAACCTAAATCATATGAACAGACAAGGTTAAGCAGAAGATCAAGGTCAAGCTAAACTAATGGTATGTCATAGGATATTAGTATGTCCCTGCAAGGTTTAATGACTAATTCATCCTTTTTTCTGGCTATTGAAGGGACAATAGACATTGTGCAAGCAAGAGAGAAGACACTTCTCCCCGCATACCTGCTACATTGGGTGACTTGGAAAGCCTTGCTTTCTCTAGTTACCATGTATGACAGCACCCAGTGGAAGAGTATCTCTCAGCAGCTTACAGAATCTGGTTGTCATCTGCAAACACAAATGATTGACATTGAGGCTAGAGCTTACAGATCAGTTGCTTTGGCTAAGAAAACCCAGGGTTATCTTGGCCTTGATGTGAGTAAGAGGTTTGTGTGTCATTGCCGTGTTTCTTAATTCAGGAAAACTGTGCTCAAGGTCAGGAGAATCGAATAAGAGAATGCTGCCAGAAGTTTGGGGAATTCCTTTCACTCAAAGGGGGAGAATTAGTCACCCATTTTAGGAGTTGCAGAAAGTCCTTGAATATGAGTAAGGTGATTTAGTCAATTACTGTGAAGTGTGAGAGCTCAGCTAGGAATATGCTGATACAGCTCAGAAATAAGAACTTTCCTTGGATGTGAAGAAAGAACCTCAACCCAAACAACCTGGCTTTACCTGGCACCTGTCAGACCACAAAAGCCTAATGAGATGCTCACTTATTCCTCCTCAAAGACAAGATCATTGGGACCTAAGCACAGCAGATATGTGTAAATGTTCTAATCTAATCAGAACAGAAATTTGCATTCACTGAGGGTCTGCATTTTAGAAATTCTTAAGTGATCTAAAAGTGAAGGAACAGGTATTAAACCGATTTGCCATATACAGTACCTAAAAATGTTAATTATACCCACATACTAACACATACCAAAGTAAGAAACAAAACAAAACATACAAGTTGATGCCCACTAAGATTCTCTTCAGTAATAAATCCATGATTCTGCTGCAGCCCTGATGGTTTTCTTGACAAGAGGAGAAATGTACCAAAATTGCAGTGCTGTTTGGTTTTCCACACTGCTGTGAGCAGTTCTTTTCAAAGCATTCTCTTGCAAAGATTCATCTGCATGTCAAAATAACAGATGTGAGTTTGGAAAACCTACTTAAGAGCTGCAGTATCCGCACTGCCAGCAGATACAAGTGCTAAAACAGAAAAACCAATGCAGCTATCAAAGAAAAACAAAACCACCAGCTGATCAATACACACTCACAATGAGACCATGAAGGATAGATACCAGATTTCCAACCTAAGTATCAAAACACACCAGCAAACAAGTGCTGATTCCTTTCAAGCAGTCTCACACGTTTGTTTGTGAAAATACTTCTCCAAACATCTTTGGAATTCCTCTTTTGAAATTTTCTTATGTAAAGAGACGAGTGTTTTATTTTTAGGACTGCTGCCTTTGGTGTGGCTGTTGTTAACACTAAGTAGCATTATCAGGCTGATAACCCATTGCGCCAGTTTGAAGCTGTTATGTACCCCAGAAAAGTCATGTCCTTTAGTACTCATTCAATATTGCTGGGTGGAATCTTTTTTATTGTTTCCATGGAGATATGACCCACCCAATTGTGGGTGGTAACTTTTGATTAGATGGTTTCCATGGAGATATATCTCCACCCATTCAAGGTGGGGTTGCTTACTGGAGCCCTTTAAGAGGGAACCATTTTGGAAAAAGCTTTAGTGCCACCAGAATCAATAGAGCCCATGAAGCCAGAGAGACACTTTTGGAGATGAAGAAGGAAAATGACTCCAGGGGAGCTTCATGAAATAAGAAGCTGGGAGAGGAAGCTAGCAGACATTACTGTGAGCCCTTCCAGCTGAGAGAGAAATCCTGAACTTCATTGGCCTTTCTTGAGTGAAGGTAACCTCTCGTTGGACATTTTCACAGCCATAGAATTCTAAACTTGCAACTTAATACATTCACGTTTTTTAAAGCCATTCCTTTTCTGGTATATCACATTCTGGCAGCTTACAAGACTAAAACACCCATCTTCCTCCTTCACCAGTCTTTGCTCCAAGGGATCAGTGTCCAATCGCAAATAGTCATCTGCCTGCCCAAAGGAAAGTCAACAGAATATGACTCAGACTCTGAAAGATACTCAAAAAGAGCTCCACCAATGTTTTGAATAGATATTTTTATGGAACAAGGGCATAGCTCCTAAAGCCATTATTCTAAAGGAATACAGACTCATTTGTCTTTATCTGTCCTGGCCTGACTGCTTAAAGGGTAATCCCTTACTTTTTTTAGGGTAGTTATTTTGGCTGCACATTGGAATCAGCTGGGGACTTTACAAAACACTGATGCCCAGGACCTAGCCCCTAGAAAATCTGATTTAGTTGATCTTTGGGACAGACTAGACATTGAGAGTTTTAAAAGTTCACCAGGTAATTCTATATGCAGCCCAAATAGCATAATCCTGCTTTAAAGTCATATGTTGCATATATCTGATGCAGATTTTACATCTTTCCTTCCCTACCTCTTCATGCTCATCTTGTTCTCTCTAGATCCCAGTATAACATTTGGAAGAGAGCAGGTGCTTAATAAATGTTTGATGAATGAATAATAATAGGCTATATGCCAGGTCAACCACCCAAATGTGCCTGGGACTGAGGGGCTTCACAGGGTATGGGACTTTCAGGGCTACAATTAAGACTGACTCCAGCAAACTAGGTCAGTTGGTCACCCCAGTCCCATGTGCTATGTTAAACATGTTGAAGGATTATCTCTGTAATCCTAACAACAAACCTCTGGGATGGATACTATTATCATCTCCATATTATAGGTAAGGATGAGGAAATAGAAGTACAGAGGGAGTAAGTATCTTGCCTGACATAGGAACTAAGTTACAGAACTGAGATTAGACCCTAGGCAGCCTGAATCCAGAAACTATGTACTTAATCATTATCTTATATTTCCTTCCAGTAAAGCTGTGGGTTGTTTTTTCTGTGTGGTTTGGCTTGTTGCTTTAATGTGTATCTTCTATTTCTGTGGGTAAGTAACTCTTGGAAATGAAAAGGTGCCTCACTCCTATATAGGGCTATTCTCCAGTGTGAACACTTTCAAGTTTCAGGAAAAAACTCAGCCTGGGAAACAGAAAGCAAGTCATGAAGCCAGAGAGAGGGGAGAGTACTCCCTATCACTGGACCTCAGCAGACACAGGCGCATTTCTTGCTTTAGGTGTTTTGGCAAATCAACACAAGCTGAACATTCAGAATGGGCTTATCCTCCTGGCTGATGTCCCCGATGCTGAGCAGTGGACCAGGAGCACCCCAGTAGCATCTCCACCAAAGGAAGAAACCAAGAAAGTACCCCCAGTATATGTGCAGTGTGAGCATGTGGGAGTGGCACTGCCCATTAGACAATTGTTTTCTTTATGTAAATATCCACAATCACAAGGAGGCATAGTGTCTGAGCATTACTAAACAGAGGAAGAACAGCCTGAAGTCAACCCTTCACCTCAGATCCTTTAGGCGTCCCAGATTCTTTCCAACCTTATTCCAAAATTCTTGTAAAAGTCTACCAGCCCTTTTTTTTTTTTTAAATCGAAAGAACAGAAGTCTGCCAGAGAACTTAGAATGCTACAAGTGTAGTAGAAAACCTAGTAGTTAATTTTACCACATATTATATCCATTATAAACCTGGAGACGCAAGAGGATTCTAGACATTTTAAAACTGCAGTATGCACCATGGAAGATAGTTTGGTGGTTCCTCAAACAGTTAAGCATAGAATTACCACATGACCCATCAATTCCACTTCTAAGTATATAACCCCAAAAATTGAAAACAGGAACTTGAATATTTGTATACCGATGTTCATAGCAGCATTTTCACAAAAGCTGGAAGCAACTCAAGTATCCATTGAAGATGAATGGATAAGTAAAATGCAGTTTATACATAAAATGGAATATTATTCAGCTCTAAAAAGGAATGAAGTTCTGATATATGTGACATCATGGTTGAACCTTGAAATCATTATGTTGACTGAAATAAGGCAGACACAGAAGGAAAAATATTGTATGATTCCACTTACATAAAATATTAGAATAAGCAAATTCATAGAGACAAAGTACATTAGAAGTTGCCAAGGGCCTAGGAGGAGGAGGAGAATGGAGAGTTATTGCTTGATGGGTTTCTGTTTGGGGTTAAAAAGCTTTGGTAATGGATTGTGGTGATGGTTGCTTTAATATAATTAATGCCACTGAGTTGTACACTTAAAATGGGAAATTTTGTGTTATATTGTTATTAACACAACAAAAGAAAAAAGCCAGGGTGGTCTTATAACCTTTGGCCATCCCATAAGGATCACAGAACTTTGCCTGCTCCTATCTTTCAACCAAGTGACAAAAATGGGAGGGAAGACTCATCTGCTGAATGAATATAGAAACCCAACAGAAAGTTCATCAGTGACTCAATATTGCAATGTCAAAAGGAAAGGAAGCAGCAGTAGCAACTTGGATCCATACCTGAAGGGAGCTTCTCTGCGGAATCGCTCCCAGAATTGCTGCTGTTCCCCATCAAAGGTCGTGCACCTCTGGCGGAGCAGGGCTACTTCATTCGCCTGCAGTGGGGCTACCTGCTGCCTCACAGTGATGGCCATCTTTTTTATGTTGTTCCATTTCTCTGGCAGCTCCTACAGAGGAGACCTCAATGTGGTCAGACTCACAAGATGCTCCCGTCTCGCCTGAAGTTCTGAAGTGGGACAGTGCCTGGGTGTCTTCATCTATGCTACAAGGTTGTACTCTGATATGGGGGTGTCATTCACTCATTCTCTATAACCTCTCCACTTTCTTGATTATTTCCCTGGTGACTTGCTCTCCCAACTATCACCTACATCTGATTTAACATTATCCTTCTTGCCCTTAAACTTTATTCCAGTGGCCCTTTTCCATATTCTTCAAGAGTATTTATTCTCTCATTCATGCCCCACATTTTTTTTCTAGACCTTCTTAACATCGCCCAGATCTACTTTTATTTTTCTCCAAATCAAAAAGTTGGCTCATCCATAATTCTCCAAGATATCTCTAGCATTATAATCTCTCGTATTTATTTAGTTTCCAAAAACTGCTAGATTTTACATATACACCACACATTTAGTTCTGAAACATGGGTCATCACACACCAAGTTATCTGTTTTTCGTTTACTTCAACACATCCTGGCCCACCCTAAAATCCTGAAACTTTCCCTCTGTTTCTTTTATAAGAAAACATAAGCTTCCCACTGACCTCAAGCTGCTTAAACACTGTTTCCGGCAATTCTTGCTCATAGGTCTTCAGCAATTCAAGAGTTTGCCTTAAGGGTTCAAACATCTCATCAGTGCTGCTCTGCCGTTCTTTAAGAGCCTTAAGGTGTCCCATTATCTCAACCAATCCTGTGAAATCTCCTTTTTCAACTTTCTTCAGTAAGCCACCCTCACTGTTTTTTACGAAAACTTCAAGGTCAGCCAAGCTAAACAAAACAAAGAACATGAGCATTCCTTTCCCTTCTCAAAAGGAAGCTTTATTTACTTCCCTAACAATAATAGGTATTATTACAGAAAACTTACCATGTGCCAAGCACTGGACCAGAAAAGGATATTAATGTGACCACTGGTGACATTTAAATATGATTTTTAGAAAAGTGAGGTTTCCTGAAAGTCAAATGAAGACACTCTTTGGGAAGGAGGGACCGATCAGCTGAAAGTTACAAGTAAGATGAAGACTGATAATTACCACTGGAGTCAATCATATGGAAATCATTGCTTATCAGAGTGATTTACTGACAAGCATGGTTTCAGTGGCGTGGTATAGTAAAAGCCTGACTGGAGAGTAAGTTAGAGAATGGTGAACTTGTTTTTGTAACTGTATAGTGTATATAATAACATGAACAACCCTTCTGATAAAACAACTGAAATACTCAAGCACATAATTTTTAAAAATCATTTAAAATGCATCACTCAGGTGGCATTAAATTAAGGTAACTCCAGAGGCTGAAAATGCAATGAAAGCAAAAACTCTGGGAGACTAGCAAGATCCAAAGCTGGCTTTCACACAATAGTTTCTACTGAACCCTGGAGACCTTAAGGTTTTATTTTGTTTGATTTATGGGATTTGAGAGGCAAGTGATTAAACCTAGGGACGACACAAAGAGAAGAGTCTGATAAGAGGCTGTATATAATGTTAGGGCACCATAAAGTGAGCAATAAATAAACATGGTACACAACAAGAGACAACATGGAATCATGCCTGTCTTGACCTTGGCAATGAGTGGACTATTGCAGGTTGTAGTCCAAAGTGATCTGAGGTTGGGAGAATCTCTTGAAGATTAGCCTTTCCGGAGGAATGCAAATTGATTCCAATCCTCAAAGGGTTCCCACAGATAAAAATCCAAGGACATGATTTTACAATGTAAAATCACAAGATACACAAGGAAAGAAGTCACCATAAATGGGAGCCAACAGAAAGAGTGACATTAGAATTTCAAAGATTTTAGATCATAGAATTCTAATGCAGAATATAAAAGTTATTTAATATGTTTAAAGGACAAAGAAGTTCCTATTTAGGAGCCATACTGCATTATTTCTGTTGCACACAGTGGTAGAAAATCCCTTATCTACAGCTTCTGGGACGTCAACTCAAGACCAACTCCATGATATATCAATTTATACAGAAATGCTATTTTAGAAGTCAGCCTTCAAAAGCCTAGATAAGCACATACAGTCTCAATAGCTCCCCACCAATGTCCTGCTCCCAGTTTGCCCTTAAAGTTCATGCATAAATTCAGCATTGCCACAGAGAGAGAGGAATGGAATAAATTTCATTGGCTCTCACAACCAGAATTTGTGATAGTATTGAATGATGGATTCAGAGAAGTGACAGAACTTTTTGAAGTAGATAACATGAAAATTAAGGCCTGTGATGATACTACTTTGTGACATAGAAAATGCTTTTAATATGTGTCCTAGCAATGCAAAACTGAGCACATTGTGCAAGACTAGCAAGTAATTCCAGAATAAAGCAGCTAATAATTTTTGAAGGCCTTACATCACCTCTAACATATGGTATGACGAAACAAGCCATTTTTAATTCGACAAGTTAAAAATTGACTTAAGATCATCCTCTAAGAAACATATTCTAAAACTGTAAACATAATGAATAAATAAAATATAAGCTGCAAAATTTGAGCAAGGAATCTGAGTATAAAAAAAAAGTGAGCAGGGCAGGCCATGGTGGCTCAGCAGGCAGAATTCTTGCTTGCCATGCCAGAGACGTGGTACCTGCCCATGTGAAAAAATAAAAAAAGAAAGAAAATAAAAGTGAGCAAATTTGTTAAGATAACCAATGGAAAATGCAATTAAAATTTAAAACTTGATGAATGGATTAAATAGGAGATTAGGCAAATCTGAAAGAGAGAATTAGAATGCTGTATAATAGAAGTGGAGAAATCATCCAAATAGCAGTGCAGAAAGACAAAAAAAAAAAAAAAAGAGAAGAGTTGTTGAAAGACGTGGAGAATAGTGAAAAGAGCTGCTCACAAATGTGTAATAAGAATCCTAGTAGGAGATATTAGAGAGACTAGACAAGAGGTAATATTTGAGGTCATGGCAGAGAATGTTCTTGAATTGCTGAAAGATACCAAATGTAATATCAAGAAAGTCCAACAAATCCCAAATAGGATCTATATTAAAAAACCCTCATATATATTCATTATGAAACTGCATATTACCAAAAAGGGGGGAAAAATCTTAAAATTAGCTTCAAAGCAAAGACAGATTTCTACAAAAAGGAATAATCCGACTGACTTAACTACTTACCAATAACAGTGGAAGGTGAGACACAGTAGAATAATATTTTTGATAGATTCAGAGGAAATATATGTTATCCTATAATTTTCTCTTCAACAAAAACTTCTTTTTTCCAAGAACCAAGGCAAAATAAAGAAATTTCCATTCAAAGATAGAATGAGAAAGTCCCACTAATAGACATTTACTAAAGGGACTTCTTATTGGTAAACCTCAGGAAGAAGGTCAGTAATGTGAAAAGAGATACTGAGGAAAGATATGCAGATAAATCTAAATATACATTGAGTATGTAAAAAATGAAAATAAGGTATAATTTGTAGCATTTAAATAAACAAGAGAGAACAATGTAAATTACTGGAAATGATAGAATATAATTCAATGGATGATTAATTGAGATTAAAGCATTCTAAGATCTTACATTGGTTGTGAGGTAAATAAAAACACCTATGTTTATTTATTTATTTAAAATTTTTTTTGCTTGGGCAGGCACCGGGAAATGAACCTGGGTCTCTGGATGGCAGGCGAGAACTCTGCCCGCTGAGCCACGATGGCCCCTAAATTTATTTTTAAAGAATGCTTGTCGAAGCAGCTGTTGTAGCCAGTAGAACAGTAGAACTAGTACAACAATTAAATTATCAGAAAGAAAAGAATGGAGTAAGAAAAAATAAAAAAGTAAAAGAAACAGAAATATTCACCAAAAGCAGGCAAGAAAGGAAGGAGAAAAAAGGAAAAGAAGAACAAATACAAAGTACATAATAAAATGTCAAAAATGAATCCAAATATAGCACAATATATATTAATGAATGAAATTCTATAGCTAAATGATAAGTATTGTTAAACTGGATAAAAATAATTCAGTTCTATGCTGATTATAAAAGTCTCTCCTAATATAAGGACACAGAAAGGTTGAAATCTAAAGGATAAAAAAGGAAATATCATACAAAAGGAAATTGGTTTAACTATATTAATACAAGACAACAGAATTTACTACAAGAGCTATAACTAGTGATAAAGAAAGTCATTAACATTTGACAAAATTTTCCAGGAGGATATAAAAGTCAAAGTCTGCATGCCCAATATAATATAATTTTAAGATATATGAATAAAAAAGTGGCAAAATTACAAGGAGAAATTGACAGTCCATCATCAGGGGGAAGATTTTTAACAGTTTAGTGATTGATAAAGCAAACAAACAAAAAACGGCAGTGAAGGTACAGTGGCTTTAACAACACAATTTATAAGCTTGTTCAAATAGGCATGCAAAAGTCATTACATCTAGCAGTTACAGAATACACATTCTTTTTAAATGTGCACAGAACATTTATAAAAATTGACTATAGTGTAGTGTACACAACAAACCTCAACAGATTTCAGAAGCTTGTTATTATATATCACATTCTTTGATCACAATGCTATTAAGTGAGAAATTGATAATGGAAATGTATCTAGAAAAATCCTATGGAAATTTTTAAAAAGCTAAAACAAATCATAATGGCTTTAAAAATATTTAGAACTAAATTATAATGAAGATACTATATGCTATCATAATGTGGGATATAGGTAAAGTTATACTTAGAAGGAAATTTATAATTTAATGTGGGATATAGGTAAAGTTATACTTAGAAGGAAATTTATAATTTTAAATGTTAGAATTTAAAAAGGTGAAGAGGTTAAAATTAATAAACAAAGCTTCCACCTTAAATTAGCAAAAGAAGAGTAGAATAAATCTAAAGAAAGTAGAAGAAAAGTAATAATAAACATAAAATAATAAATGATTGAAATAAAAATTAAACTATAATAAAGAAGTTCACAAGACTGTTCTGTGTAAGTGTCTGGCAAGATAAATCAAGAAAAGAAGCCATAAAGCACAAATAAAAGTTAACAAGAGTGAAAAGGAGGATATAACTACAGACTTGGAGGAGGACTAAACAGGTAGGAAAGTATTAAAACTTTTATGACAATAATTTGAAGATTTACATGAAATGGATAAATTCCTAGAAAAATGTTGATTTATCAAAGTAACTTATTAAGGATTAGAAAAACCGTAACCACCCTATAACAATTAAAGAAATTGTGGGTAAGCATCTTCCAGAAAAAAATATGCCAAGCCCAGATTGGCTCAATAGGAGATTTAAATCAGACTTCCAAGGATCAGAGAATTCAGATCTTACATCAACTCTTCCAGAAAATAAACAAGAAGGATAACCTTGTAATAAACTAGCAAAAAGACAATACCAAAATCAAATAAAGATAGTATACAAAAGGAAAATCGAAGTCTAACCATCACAAGCATAAAAATGCAGCAAGACTAAACAAAATATATGCAAATGAAATTAGTGTATACATTATAAAAGACAATACTTCATATTGAATTTATCTCAGTAATGCCAGGTTGGCTTAATATTAGAAATCAAATATATAATCACCACTTCAACATTTTGAGGAAAAAAACAATTATTTTAATTGAAGTACAAAAAGCACCTGAAAAAATTAAACATTTTTTATGTTAAACCTCTCAGCAATGTGAGAGTAGAAGGAAACTTCTGTAATCAGCAAAGAGCATCCATAAAAAAACTCACAACAAATAGTATACTTAATGGTGAAATGTTGAAAGCGACCCCTTTATTATTAGGAACAAGACAATCATTTTGCCATCACCACTTCTATTCAATGTTGAGAGTTCTAGCTGATGTGGTAAAATAAGAAATATAAATTAAATGCATAAAGATTGAGGAGGAAGAAATAAAACTATCACAATTTGTAGATGATGATTACGTGCATGGCAAACCCAAAAGAGTATACAAATAAATTATTAGAATTAATAAGTCAATTTAGCAGGGTTACTAAATGCAAAATCAAAATGCAAAAATTAATTGCATTTCCATAGAAAATATAATTTTAAAATATCATTTATACTAAGAACCAAAACATAAAGCACGAAGGAAAAAAATTTTAACAAAATCATACAAATTATTTTAAAGGTAATGATTACAAAAGTTCATTGAAAGGCAAAAAAGACACAAATAAATGGAGAGACAGCATAGTCTTAGATAAGAGCACTCAATACCATAAAGTCTCAAATCTCCCCCTATCGAGCTATAGTCACTACAAATAGTCAAAATCCCAACAGATTTTTTTCTTCTGTAAGTTGATTTTAAACTTTACATGAAAAAGAAAGGAACCTGGAACTGCAGAGACATTCTTCAAGTAAAGGAACAATGTGGGGACTTGCTCTGCCAGATATCAAGATTTATTATAAAGCTCTAGTAATTAAGACTACATTATATTAATGCAGTGAAAGATAAAGTACTATGTGAATATGAAAGATAAAATTAAACCATTTTTAGAATAGAATATAGGAGGGCATCATGAGAACCTTAGGGCAAGAAAAGATCTCTTTAACAAGACACAAAAAAAGTACAACATAAGAGAAATGATCAATACGTTTGACTACATTAAACTTAAAAACCGTTCGTTGAAGTACACCATAAATGAAGTGAAAAGACACGCTGCAAAATGGGAGACTTTATTTGCAATACACACAACTAGCAAAGGATTACATATAGAATCTATAGCAAGTCCTAAAAGGGTAAAGCTAAACAATCTGATAGAAAGATGGGCAGGAGATATGAATACGCGTTTCACAGAAGCACAATCATGAAGACTCAACAAAACCATGAAAAGATGAGCCACCTTATTAATAATCAGAGCAATAAAAGATATTTACCACAATCAGATAGCTACTACTAAACTACCTCTAGAGCAGCCAACATTAAACAATTTGTCAACACCAAGAGGTGTTGAGGATGTGGAGTTACAGAAACTTTCACACATGGCTGTAATTACCTCAGAGAGAGTTTGGCAGTATGCATACTTTTTGACCCAGCAATTCCACTCATAGGTATATATGCCAGAGGAACCCTTGCCCATGTACTCCATGATACATGTATAACGGTGCTCAGCTGCACTGTTGTTATTGGCAAAACCATCAAAATGATGCAAATGTTCATTGACCGTTAGAGAGCTAAATTGTGATACAGTCGTATAATGGTATACTCTACAGCAGTGAAAACGAATGAACTACTGCAACACTCCCAACATAGATGAATCACAAACACAATTCTGAATCAAAGAAACAAGCCATGGAAGAATATATAGCATACAATACTGTTTCATTTTTATCAAGCTTTTTAAAACAAAGCCATAAATTACCGCCTGAGAAAGATTATATCACATTCAGAGTAGGGGTTACTTCTGGTAGGGAGGAAGAGTGGTATGATATGATCAGGGAGGTGTGAGTAAAGACATTTTAAAATACAGGTAATGTTCTGTTTTTTACGCTGGGTGATTCAATTGTAAGTATGTGCTTTAATATTATTTTCTAAATTGCACATATGCTATATTTCATGATAAAATTTTTATAGAGAGAATGGGAGATAAGGAAGTGAAGAAAGCAAGTATAGACTATAAAGGAGAGCATACAAGAATGATGTTCTAGCTGGAAGGGCCTGTGGAGCCATGTTTCTTCCTCCATTTTAAGATGGTAAATCCTTATATGCAGCTGAGAATATTTGAAGGAAAAAGCTGATCCTGTGGGAGGCAGGAAATATTTAAGGAGTTGAGTTCTCAAGTAAGTGAGAGTGAAGAAGCTGGACTTAGAAGAACAGCGAGAACTCAACCACTGTCCAAGTAAGGCAGCTGAAGGTATGACTTCAAATGCACACAGATGTACAGATTTGTTGGTGAAAAGGTGAATTAGTTATGACTTCTTATAATTTTTTAGTGAAATAAAAAGCAGTTTAGAAGGGCAGAAAATATATTTGAAGTTTAGGGAGAGCAAACTGAAGGCTGAGAGAACTGGAAAGCACCCAAATGGCTATATGCATGCCAAAGGCATGCCTGAATCTTATTGTTCATAAATTTAATGTGAGACCAGTCAAAAGAATGGTTTGTTTTCCCTTTATCAACGATGAATTATTCGGGCACCAGAGCAGAGCACTGAGTTTTCAACAGAGTCAGGGGCTTACATGATGGGCATAGGAGGGAACAGGAGGCAAGGAGGATAGACACTGAAAAAGCAGTGAGTCAATGAATCAGAAATCCTGATAGGTCTGAAGAATTGCGTGAGGCAGGCTTACCAGGTAAGTGACCCAGAAAGATACCAGGGGGTTGTCAGAGAATGGAATGCTGAAGCCTGAGATTTGGAAGGAAAAAAATTACTTTCACCTCTCTTCCTCTGCCCCACCTAGAGTACAACATGGAAGTAGGTATTACAGATATGGTAGAGGAAAAGATCATTGGTCTGAGGAGGCCCAGAAAATAAAAGGCTTGGGTGTAAGAGACTCTATGTGGATGTTGAGGTCACTGATGGGAAAGGAAGACTGAGAGCCAGATGATAAAATCTGTAAAGATAGGAAAGAATGATTAAAAGTTTGGTAAGTGACTGGCTAAGGACAGTCTGATAGAATTTGCTTCAGTGGAGTTGGGGACTTTGGGAAAGAACAGAGATGAGATGGTCTGGAAGCAGCAATCCATCCCCTCCAGGCCCAGGTGTAAGAGGGAGAGAAATGTCTCCATTTGGGAGGGCTGCAGGGGAAGCAATGTTCTCAGGGGACAACCAGATTTGAATCTGTGCAAAAAAGATGATGAAAGAAGATATAATAAACATTAGGCATCTGCGGCTGATGCTGATCCTGAATTCCCATGGAAGACTTTAAGAGGGTGGGGATGGGAATAGAGTCAGATTAGGGAACATAAAGAGATGAATGGAAATGAGAGTTGAGATCTGAAAGAGGGATGGCTTTCCAACATTGAATGAAATAAATAAGATATGAGCCAAGATGGGATTAATCTTGACCTATTAAGGGAAGGTGGAAATCACATCATTACATGGCATATAATAGATACTGAACCAATGGTTTTTATTACTCATATTTCTCTTTTATCTAAACTTCAACAACACAATAAAAAAACTCTCCTAAGGTATAACAAATGAGTGATTTAATAATCACTGACTATTAAAGCTGGGAGGTACACTAGAGAAATCTAGCTGTACTATCTTCTTTTGGAGATAAGGAAATGTGGGTTCAAGGACAAGAACTCATCCCGCTAAACCTTAACAGTCAATCCTCTGAAGTCTTACCTACTAAAAGTCCATGGCAGCTGCTGCCACACTGTCCTACATCCTTGGATTACTCAGAACTACCAATGGAGAGGGACCACTCTACCCAATGCTCCATTCAAGGGCATCACTGTCGCCGCCCCATCCCCATTAGCACTTCTTGTTGCCTCTCAGTTCTTCAGTCACTACAAGGTTTTCTGAATGTGGAAGACTGGCTTCTTCTTAAAGGACACCTGGGAAGCCCTATTGAAAATATTCCTGCAAAGGAACATTACCTTTGCAAAATGTCTGGGAGTTTACATGTAGACATAAATTCTTGACTTGACCACTCTCTGTTTACAGTTCCAGGTCACTGAGCAGTTCAGCTGCAGTATTAAATGAGACCTAGCCCCAAACTCAAGGAGGGTCAGGTCAGCACCCCTACAGAATCAGGGGACACACCAAAGGATGAGAGCTGAAGGGAGGAACATAGCTCCCCAAGAGGATGCTGAGCCAGCCCCAGATTTTGGTGGTGGCCAACTTGTGGGGAAATGGCTAGGGCAAAGTGACTGGAGGATTGTTGACCAATTTAATTATTTCCAGATGATCCTTTTGGATTAGAGAGCTTGGTGCTGGCTGGAGAGTCTAAGTTCATGACAGAACAGACAAAATTTCAGACCCAGCCTGCCACATGGCTAGAATGGCACAGACAGGCATTTGAGAGGGTGGGGATTTATTGACTTCCACATTGCACAGCTTGATAATCTAAGACAAGGAGTAAGTGGCAGAAATAAAATCTAAGAGGCCCATTAGACTCCCTCTGCTTCCCAGGCTTAAAGATATTTCACAGTTAGACTTGTGGATTTCCTATTATTGTATCTAACATTATTTACCTCTCACTGAGTGACTTTCACACACTGGGCACCAAATGGGAAATAAAAACAGAGAGAACTTAGCAGGTGAGCGAAGGAAATGGAAAGACAAAAGTTACTGTAGATTTCAAGAAACTTGGAAATCCTAGCCAGTTGCTTTAATTTCTAATTTAAATAACTAACTTTTGGGGAAAAAATATGAAGATAAAAACATGGCACTCCCAGGAGTCTGGGATGTTGGAAGAAAGATTAACAATTGAATTACCTGTTAGTGACATAGTCAACAAGATGCTGTTTAAACATGAGGCTCCACTTCTTAATTATATTCAGCAGAGATGCTTTAAAGGGTCGCACATCAATTTTCATCCAGTTGTCAAACACCTTGATGGGTTCCAGCCTGCACACCTCTTCATAGAGCTTTTCATAGGAATCAATCTGGATTTTAAACTGATGGAGAAGCGGAGGAGTCTCTGGAATGCCATCTTCTATATGGGCTTCAATCTCCTCTGGGGTAAGGACGTGCCCATACAACAGAAACTGACCCAGAATCTCCTTCCGGTCCTCCACATAGAGATAGGAATATTGGCTGAAGGTGTTCCGATAGCTGCAGCAGTGGGCCATCATCTTCTGAACTCTCTCCATGAGCACACTCTTCATACTTGCCAATTCAGCCATGCTCTCCATATTCACCTGGGGAAGCAAGAGAACAGCAGGCAGGGTTATACCAGTGCTTGGTATAACCAAAGCTCCAGATTTGTTTGGAGGCCGGGATAGTTGCAAATCCAGTACCTGATAGTGAGGGTGGTGGTCTTCTGGGGAGAACCGTAGTACTAGAGACGATATCCCAAAAATGCTGGCAACAAGACCTTCTATAACGTCATAAAAGCCCCCTTTCACTCCAGACTCCAGAGAGGGATAGAAAACTAATTCTGGGGTTGCTAAGCTCAGTTGTGCTTCAAATATAGGAGTGAGTCCTGCCTTATACTCTGAAAAAAAAAAAAAGAAGTAAAACAAACAAAGCAAAGAAGAATGGGTAAAAGAGGCAAAGTACAATACGGTTTTAAAAGCACCTGGGGCATTTCATTAAACTAGGTAAGCTGTTTATGTACAGGAAAATGGAAATGTAAATTTTGCTAACACCCTAAAGAAGGTGAGAGGGACTGTCTTTTGGTATATATCAACTGGGGAACCACTGACATTTTAGATAGACCCGTTCATTTTTTTCTTTTTTAAAGCACAGAGAATATTAAAATGTAGTACACACTCAGGAGTCTAGGTAGTTCAGTGGTAGAATTCTCACTTGCCATGCCAGAGATCTGGGTTCGACTTCTGGCCCATACACCCCGCAAAACCATTGTGGACAAAATCCCCTATGATATACATATCACATAGCTGTCTATTGTGTGTATGTATGCATAGATACAGATATTTATATATACGTAAGAAGACACATAAAAAATGTAGTACACCACTAAATAAGTTTAAAATATGTGAAAGAATTAGTATCAGACCACTTTCTACAGACATATTTAATTAGGTTAGAAGTCAATAACAGAAAGGTAAGCTTTTTTAAAATTTATTTTTTATTGATATATATATTATATATTCACATACCATGTAATCATCCAAAGTGTACAATCAATGGTTCACAGTATCATCATTTAGCTGTGCATTTATCATCACAATTGATTTTTTTCTTCTTTGTGAAAAATAACACACATATAAAAAAGTAAAATATTTCAAAGCATATTGCAACAATTAGTGTAGAACAGATTTCAGAGTCTGGTATGGGTTACAATTCCACATTTTTAGGTTTTTACCGCTAGCTGCTCCAAGACACTGGAGATTAAAAGAAATATCAATATAATGATTAAGTAATCATACTCATTTGTTAAACCCTACCTTCTCTGTATAACTCCATCATCACCCTTGATCTTTCTCCCACTCTTTAGGGATATCTGGGCTATGCCCATTCTAACCTTTTCATGTTGGAAGGGACTGTTGATAATATGGGACAAGGGGATGGAACTAGCTGATGTTCTGGAGAGGCTGGGCCCTCAGCATTTCAGGATTTATCTGGTCCAGGGACCCATCTGGAGGTTGTAGGTTTCTGGAAAGATACCTTTGTGCATGGAACCTTTGTAAAATCTTATATAACACCCTAGGTGTTCTTTAGGATTGGCAGGAATGGTTTTGGTTGGGGTTTGGCAAACTGATTGGTAGCAATGTCTATCTGAAGCTTGCATAAGAACGACTTCTAGAATAGCTTCTCAACTCTATTTGAACTCTCTCAGCCACTGATACCTTGTATGTTACACCTCTTTTCCTTCTTTTGGTCAGGATGGCATTGTATATGGTGAGTCGCTTTTCTCTTGCTGCATGCAGGATTTTCTGCTTCTCTTCAATATTTGACAGACTGATTAGTTTGTGTCTTCCAATAGGCCTATTTGGATTTATTGTATTTGCAGTTCTTTGGGTTTCTTTGATTTGCATATTTGTGTCTTTTATAAAGATTGGGAAGTTTTCCCCTATTATATCTTCAACTAATCTTCCTAGCTCTTTACTCTTTTCCTTCTGGGACACCTCTGATTCTTATATTTGTGTGCTTTGTTTTGGCCATCATTTCCTGAGATCCAGTTCAAATTTTTCCATCTTTTTTGTCATTTGCTCTTTTGTGTGTTCGAAAGCAGTTGTCCCATCCTCTAGTTTGCTTCTTTCTTCTGCTTCTTCGAATCTGGTGTTGTGTGTCTCTAGTAAATTTTATAATTTCGTCTATAGCATCTTCAATTTCTGTGATATAAACGATTTTTCTATTTATTCTTTCAAATTCCTCTTTATGCTCTTCTAGTATCTTCTTGATCTCCTTTAGCCAATCCATTGATTTTATTAGTAGCGTTGTTTGAGTATCTTTGACTAGTTGTTCCAAGGTCTGTGTCTCCTCCAGTCTTTTAATTTGATCATTAAGCTGGGCTATATCTATCTGTATCTTCATATGCTTTGTGATTTCTGTTGCCTTTAAGGCATGCAAATATCTTGATTACTTTGGAAGTTGATTTCCTTCAGTAGTCTAAAGCTCTATATTTGCCGATGAGTGTGGAATAGGATGTGGGGCGCAGGGTAGGGCACAACTGCGGTGATGGGTTGCAACACAGGTATAGGTATGGGTCGGGGATGCTGTACCGGTGCCTGTGAGCATGGGGTACAGGGTGTGGGATTGTGGCAGGGGCCATGGGAGCAGGGTGCAGCTCAGACAGGCCTTGGAACACAGGGGTAGGGTACGGCGTGGGACACACAGAAGTAGGGCATGGCAGGAAGTGGATGGGGAGGCTGTGTGAATACACACCGGCTGGTGCGCGGGTAGGTGGGTGGACCATGGGGGTCATGAGTATTAGGGTGTAGGGCACAGGACACAGAGGTTGGGTCACAGGGAGGGCAAGGTTCAGGTGTGTTCTTAGACAGGGAGAAGGGTCCAGGGAAGACAGGATGCTGATGCATGAGTGTGCAGGGGCAGGGCACAGGTCGCAGGGGTTGCAGGGCGTGGGTCAGGGGTGGGTGATGTTGTATGGGTGGGGCCTTGGCTGGGGTGCACAGATGCAGGGGTGTGATGGGGCAGAGGGCCACATGTATGTAGGGTGTGGGCCATGTGGCACAGATGTGTACGTGAGCACCTGCCAGGGGTGGAAGCAGGGTGCTTGTGCTGTAGTTGGAGCAAAGGTGTGCACATGCATGGGACTGGGGGGCGGGGTGCAGGGGTCGAGATGTTGGTGCAAAGATGTGTGCATGTCCTGCAGGGAGGATGTAGCTGTGTGTGTGCGAGGGGCCCTGGAGTGCATGTGCTCAGAGCCTGAGGGCAGGGGGCGAGGTTGCAGCTGCATGGGATGGGGGTGGGTGAGGCCTAGATATGCAGGTCAACCCTTGCCCAAGAGCTGGGGGGCAGGGTGGAGAAGCGCATGTGCACGGGGGCCAGGGGTGCAGTGTGCAGAGGGTCAAGAGGCAGGGCACAGATGCATGGATGCTGGGGTGGGCAGGACATGGCATTGTGTGTGGGTGGTATGGGTCTAGAAGTGCCAGATGCTGATGTACAAGTGCACAGAGCACAGGGAAGAGAGGGGTTGCATGACTTGTATGGGCTGGGGATGGGTGTGGCCTGGGTATGAAGGTGAGTGCATGTAGTGGGGCAGGGAGGGGAAGGTGGGGTCAAGGTCGAGGGGCTGGGTGCAGATATGTGGGTCTTGAGAGGGGTGGGGCGAGACTGTGTGGGAGAGGTGGATAGGGCTAGGGTAGGGGAGTGCGTGTGCATGGGGTGGGTGGGGGTTTGGGATGGGTATGGGGGAGGGGGAATGCTTGGAGCATAGTGGGGGAGGTGGTGGGGTTCAGGTGTGTGGGGTGTTGGGACAGTTGCGGGTTGTAGGGCAAGGGCAGTGCACGTGAGTGTAGCACTTTTAAAACATGGCTTGGCTTAACTTCCTAGTCCCTGTCTCTCTGTCCGTGCATACTGAGGGCTCCAGGGCCTCTCTTTAGAAAGGGGTGTGTTAGGCTCTTTTCACTAGCTGGATGGTCTCTGGTTCTCTGCATCTCAATTCTTCAGCTTTTGCAACCAGGGCTTCTCTGTGTGGTGTAGAAGACCGTCTTAGGTCATTTGCACCCTGGAATTGCTGTCCTGGTCCTGATTTTTCTATCACTTCTCTAGCTACTCCTTGGAGCAGGGGTGAACTCAACCTATCCTATTCTGCCATCTTCCCCAAACTCCTGGATATGACAGTTCTTGGGCAAGACTGTTCTGGGTAATCAAGGATGTTTGCTTTCTTTGTCTTCAGTGAGCATATCTCAGTAGTTCATCAACTCAAGCCCTTCCACATTCCCACCTGCCTCTTGAAGGACTGTATAGTCTTTGGTTGAGAACAGGTTGATTTTGCAAAGTCAATTTCTTGGAAGCAGCTGATTTCTTCCTAGGCACAAAACTATGCAATTCCACTGGCAGCCACTAGGTGAGCAGAGGTGTGCTTGTCTACGGTTTCATTGGCATGAAAAAAAGAGAAGTGACACTCCTGCCAGTGCTGCTCTTTTCCTATAAAAATAGAACTTATTTTAATTCTGCAATACTGTAGTGATACAAATTTTTTAAAACAGCATAAATAATGAACAAATCTCTGATTACTTGCTAGACTAACCTGCTTTGTTAAATTTAAATCAAAATACAACATGGAACAAGATGTTCCAAGTACAAGCTAAATGCTTAAAATTTTGCCAACAACCGCTTAAGTTCACATGTATTTTAATTTTATTGTAGAAATATTTAGGAGACTATCATGTGCTGGATACTGTGGGTGGTGGCAATTATTCAGGAACATCCATTATCCCCTCTCTCCCTAGAAATGGAGTTATAACTGGGCATGTGGCTGAGTTTCCCAGCCTTACTTGCAGTGAGGTGTGGAAATGGGATTCCCTCACCAGCACGTAATGTGAGAAGTAAAGTGTGCCACATCTGGGCTGGTGCTCTTGAGGTAGCAAATGGGCCTCCTCTATGCATGCTCTTTGTCTTTCCTACAGACTCAGGCCTGTATGTGGTAGTGATGTAGCTCAACCACAGAAATGAGGACAAGGCCCTAGAGAATGACGGGGCCACAGGATAGAAGGAACCTCTCTACCCAGCTGGGAACACTCCCCTTGGATTCTTACTTGGGGGATAGATTCTTTGTCCATTAACCCCTATTATTATTATTATTGACAGGTTTTTTTTTTTTAACCACAGCTTAGCTATTTCCCCCAACTAAAAAACTGTGAGATCAGGACCCTGCCTTCAAAACTGTAAGAATGATGAACATGCATGATTGGACTCAGTAGAGTCCCATAAAATCTATATTTATCAAAGGGAATACAAATTTACCAATGGCAATATAATTATACTACTATCAAAGAATAGCAAACAAACAAACAAACAAACAAAAACTCTGCATTTCTATATGCATTATACATTTATAAATTCATGGCTACTGTTGCATATAGGATAAAGGATTTAAAGGATTTTCAAGAATATTTTGACTATGTGAGATTTTTGTCCTATGTGCTGACATGAGAACTTAATATGTTAGAAGCAATGTCACCATAATTACTGTAAAAGGCAGATTGCCCTGGTCCCACACCTGTGGTACAAGTAAGTCACTTTATGGTGACAGTGGTGGCAGGATTTAGATTCTAAGAAATCACAGGGAGGCCAGTCCAAGTCATAGGAAGGTATTGGCTTCACCCCACATCAAAATGTAGGAAGCAGAAGCTGAACATGGAAAAATAAAGCTATCTAGCTGGGCTATTGCAGAGGGCCATTGTGATTTTCTTCTCAGAAGCTACCCATTTTAGCTTCCTGCATCCTCCCTTAAATAACCAGTGCCTTTTTATTTTGCCTAATTGCTCCTTAGCTCAATCAATGCTAAGTCCATTGAAAGGAGATTATGAAGAATCTCTTATAGCTTGAGAAAAATGCATTTCCCTGCCCTCCCATTTCCATAAAGTGAAGGTAACTTTGGCAATCTTGGAGTAGCACTACTAGCCCCTCCCACCACTCGTTTGCTCCCCCCCCCCCTCTTTCCCACAAGAGGTGAAGGAGTGACTGAAGGCCTACCTTTTGGAACTCTGCCTCTGATTTATTTCTTTGGGTTGGGCTTGACATTTCAAACTCTCATCTCATTTTCATCCTTTGGTTTCAAAATGTTCAACTCTGTTTTTCCATTTTGACTAATCCTTCTATATGGCCCTCACTAAGCTCTTCAGTATATAGCAGAATGTGAAGTTGTTTTTTTTTTTTTTTACATGGGCAGGCACCGGGAATCAAACCCAGGTTCTCTGGCATGGCAGGCAAGCATTCTTGCCTGCTGAGCCACCGTGGCCTGCCCAGAATATGAAGTTTTAATTCAACTTTTTGTTCTGAACTCTCCTGCCCTTCCATCATACATGAACCAAATTTAGCCTTTATTATCTTATTTTTCAGTCTGTGCTCCTTACCTCAGTTTACCCACCATAAATTCAAAGTCCTCAATGATCTTTTAAGAGCTTCAGAGAGCATAATGACCCTCCATGACCTTAGCATTCCCTTTCCTTCGGAAAGCTACCTCCTCCCGCTACTTCTTGTCTGACTCTTTTTCCCAGAGAAAAAAAATCTGCTTCTTCCATATAGCCTGGCTACCACAACCTTCCCACATTCTTAAAAGGCCACAGAGATAAAGTACAGGAAGCACAAAGGCTCAGCATGTCTCCCTCCCACTGCCATGGGTCAAGACCAGAGGAAGTCGCCATTCCAAACTGTGCTTCCCACTGCTCCAACTTAGTCACTCCTCTCTATTGAAGCTTGATTTAAATTGAGTTAACTTTAGTATTTTTGCTTTTGCTATGGCCTTCACTGTCTTAGAACCATGTTTCTCAATCATATTTTAAAGAATCCAAAGTGTTTTCTCTTTGGACAATTTAGAAACTCAGTACCTTTCTCAGGTACTGGGTATTATTCACAAGAAGTATTTTTTTTTTAATGTAGGTACAGTGTTTGGGGAAAAATAAAAGAGTACTCAATTGCACTTCAATTTAATTCAATAGATGCTAGCACTGTTATTTTTCTGATAATAACCCATATCCATAAACTAGTAAGTACCAGTATTGTCCAGGAGGTACTTGAGGGAGCACTCAATGGCAAGAAAGAATCCATCTAGTAACATATCATCAATGTAGTTAACATAAGCTTTCCAAATGGTGGAGGTTGGGTCTGCTGAAAACAGACCCAAGTTTTCCTACAAAAGAAAGAAGAAAGGATGTAAAACATGTTTAATAGCATGAAAGAACTGGTGGAGTCCTCATTAATAGGAAATAAAACAACACAATGAGGAAAAAATCATTCTTGTGATGAATTTTCTACCACATGTGTATCAAATCCATTCTATCTAAATGGGTAAAACCAAGGATAGAAATGAATACAAAGGTAGTCCATGAAGGGAATATGGAATCTCATCCTGTCCTCGAGGAAGGAGATTGGGGACTGGTCACCTTCATAGGAGGAATGCTGTAGTAAACAGTATGTGAGCTTCATAAACGCTGGTTGATGGACTGTGGGGAAAGTTGCACCAAAGCAGAAATTAGGATAAAAAGAGGAGTGACTACTAAGAGTAGAGAGAACTATGATTCAGGATTACTAAGAAATTTGGGGTTCATAGAAATACAGCATATTCTGGAGAATCCTCAGAAGTGAGCTGGAGTGTGTGGTTGCTGGCATCTAATAGTAAATAAAATTAAAAATATAAACTCATACATAAACAAATGCATGCACTCTTTTTTTTCCCTCTCTTTCTGCTGCTCCCTCTTCCTCTTTCCTTTTATTTTATTTGATATAGTCCCTGATCTTGTGGACCCTAAGCATCATGAATGCAACAGGGTTTGGGCTTCAAGGAGAAAGAGTCTAAATACTAAGTCATAGCAAGTACAGACATCTTATTTACTTATGGCCATTTTCATTACTGATGTTTTTAAAAGCAACTTTTCATCTTTCTGGCACCCTCAGAGAAAGCAGAAACGTGAAGTAGTAACTTCTCTAGATAACTTACACTTATCCCTTTGGGAAATATCATGTTGTAAATAGTACCCCTGGATTTAAACAATACGATGATCCTGCCTTAAAGTGACAGAACTCTAAAACTTCTAAAACGCATCACACGTTTCTTTCCTTCTTACACATAGTTAAGAGTTTATTAATGAATTAAGTCCACAATTTTGAAAATCATGCTAGTGAAACTATAGAGTTGGTCTCTGGTCTTATCAAGATGTGTATGTCTGTTTACCTCTATAATAAATAATTTTTTTTTTGTTTTTGTGACTGCTTTATATAGTTTTTCTATCAACACTATTCTCAAGCTATCAAGACAGCTGTTTATACCTTCCACTTCCATTTACTACCTCAAATCTGCTGTATCTAAGGAATAAACTTGTTAGAATTTTCTGGGAAGTAAAAATACATAGCTCAGGTTTCTGATTCTAGCCAAAACCCAGTAATGAGTATCAGACTTACCCATTTGCCAGAAATTGCTATAGAACTGGATAAAATATATGAAGCAATTGTTTGGAGTGATTGGATAACAGAAAGTAGAGGCAATGTGGTCTTTGAGAAAAGGGAAAAACACTCAAGGTGAAGTTCACAACCACATGACTTTCTACCAAGAGACTTTTTAAACCTTAGCACAGAGAAATGGAGCCCAATCAGAGCAATGATCCTGATTCACAGAGAAGACAGAAATCAGATTTTGAGATACCGAGGTGATTAGGTCTTTTGAGCCTTTGACTAGGTATTAAACTGTACAGGTAAAGGGTGAGACTCTGCACGACCTAGCAGAGACCAGCTTCTGGAGTTCTGTGAGTTCAAGAGGGATTCTGTAGGTTATATAGTGCTGGAAGATGTTAGCTTCTGATCAGAATAATGGAAAGACTGTGAAGACAACCTGGAATTCAGTTGAGAAAACAGAAATACTATGTACCAGGATTAGAGCTGCTCTATTCTAGTGTAAGGACTCTTTAGACAAAGCTTAAAATGGAGAAAGAACAGGATTAAACTGACCCGCCAGTAAATTAACTACCAACCAAAACAAAATACTCTTTAAAGGAAATAACATCCAGATTCTCAAGTAACATCCAGCATATATAGCACACAATAAAGATTACTAGACATTCAAAGAAGCAAGAAAATGTGACATGTAACCAAGAGAGAAAACAGTCACTAAAAACAGACTTAGTAAACACTATGAGCAGGTTCCTCATTTTGTAGCTATCATCCTAACCCTGGAATATCTACATTCTGGACTTACTTTATGTGAGAGGAAGTGTGTTAGACTTCTACACTAAAAACTACAAAACAGTGCAGCGAGAAATTAGAGAGACATGGCATGTTCACAGATTGCTACATTTAACATTAAGATCTTTATCTTCCCAGATTTAAGGAGTCCCATTCAAAATCACATCTCACTTTTTTCTTGAAATTAACAAGCTGAATCTAAACTTTATGTGGATATGCAAAGAACCAGAGTAGCCAAAACAATCTTTAAAAAGAGAAACTAAGTTGGAGGACTTACAATATCTGATTTCTAGCCTTATTAACAAAGCTACAATAACCAAGTAAGCATGGCAATGGCACAGTAGATGAATAGATACATGGAACAAAATAAAGTTTGTAAATAGATTCACATTTATACAGTTAATTGACTTTTTAAAATGGCACCACAACAATTCAACAGAGAAAAGTCTTTTAAAATTTGGCATTTGAAAACGTGAATGTCCATATAAGAAGCAATAATTCAACCCTTATATCACCTCTTAAACAGAAAATAGTTCAAGACATTGCACACCTAAATGTAAAAGCTAAGACTATAAAGCTTCTAAAAGAAAATATAGAGTATTTCTGCAACCTTAGAGTGGGCAGAATTTCCTTAGATAGGACTTAAAAGTACTAGCCATAAGAAGGAAAAAGATAAAGTTGCCTACATCGAAATTAAAAACTGCTTCTCTTCAAAATTTACTATTGAGAAAATTAATAGTCCCAGACTTGGAGAAAATATTCCCAGTACATACACCTGACAAAAGACCCGTATTTAGAAGACATAAAGAACTCTTCGAAATTAACACCGAGACAACCCAACTTAAAAATTGGCAAAAGACTTGAATGGACACTCAATAAAGAAAAACACTCAAGTGGCCAATGAGTAAATGAAAATGTTCTCAACAGAATAAGCCATCAGAAAAATACAAATTAAAACCTTACTGCACTATACGCACACATGTGCTCACTCACAGACACATTTGGATAGAAAATGACTAAAATTCACTTGTCCTTGAAGCCCAAACCCTGTTGCATTCTTAATAATCCTGAATCATAGTTCCCTCTACTCTTAGAAGCCGTTCCTCTTTTTATCTTAAGTTCTGCTTTGGTGCAGCTTCCCCCACAGTCCATCGACCAGCGTTTATGAAGCTCACATACTGTTCCTCAGTTTTGAACTTCTTTTAGCCTCAGAACTGCGAGTCAATAAATTCCCAATATTTAAGCCAACCCATTGTGTAGTATTTGTGAAAGCAGCACAAGAAAACCAAGTTTAGTATTTCATCCTGTGCTGGTTTGAAAGGATTCATGTACCCTAGATAAGCTATGCTTTAGTTCTGATTTGTGGAAGCAACAGTTTTTTCTAATCCCCGTTCAGTACCATAGGTTGGAAACTTAACTGGGTAATCATTCAACACATTCAGCATGAATTTATTGAGAATCTACTATATATCATTATTGTTACATGAGCCAAAAAAACGCAAACAAACGTCCTTCCATTCAAAGAGCTTCTGTTCAATGGTTTTCGTTAAAAATATTTAAATTATCAAAATATGAATATTATTTGAGGCCTAATTACTAATTTTTAAATGTATGGCCTAAGGGGCCCTCCTGACTAAAATGAAGGTCATGTAGTATATTGATCAGATAAATACTCTACATCGAATTACCTGAGGGGTTTGAGGCAATGAGTTTAATCCCTCTCTGCTTTAGTTTCTTCAACAATAAAGTAGGAATGAGAGTGCCTATGATTTTATGAAAATGAAATGAACTAACGCCTGTAGGCTACTTAGAACAGGGCTAGGCACATGGTAGATACTAAATAAATGTAAGTTACTATTATTGTGCTGTACTCAGAGTTATTATTAAAATGCCTGAACTTTTAAAGCAACTTTTGTGACAAATATTTGGTTTAAGGCCATTTCGGTTATTTCCTGGTTGACCACTGGACAACTAAAATGTTGCAATAGGTATTTTTCCCCAGGTTGCTGTGTTTTCTCATTCATTAGGCAATCTACTATCTGAAATTTTTCTCATTCTGATTTTTAAGAGAGTAATTTTGAGCATTGTCATTACATAGATTAGATAGATAGATAAGTAGATAGATTGATAGATGATGGATGTCAGATAGATTATATAGATAGATAATGATGATAATGATCAAATTGATAGATAAACAATAGACAGATAGTATAGACAAATAGAAAGATCGGTAGGTAGACAGATGGAGGATGGATAGAGAGAGAGAGAGAGATGGATGATAGATAATTTTTAAACTTTAAAAATCTTAAGTAATTTCTTAACTTGGCCCATTGATTTTGGTCCCCATAAAGACTGGAACTGTATCTTGCATTTTCTTAATATTCAATATAGTATCTAGGACAGCTTTGGAAACACAGTTGATAGTGGATGGATGGTTGGGTTCTAGGATGGATGGATGGATGGATGGATGGATGGATGGATGAAAGATGAGTAAAAGATGAATGAAAAAATGGATATCTGAGCTTAGCCTACTAAGATAATTCACTAGCCTACTGAATTACTGGATATGGGGTCAGAACAGGTTAAAAGTAAATCAAGTTGAAGGACTCTTTATCTCCAAAACCATGATTTCAATAATTATCCAACTCACTTAACTTCTGGTCATCATTAATGCTTAAATCTCAACAATTTTTTTTGTGCTTCTAACCATAGATAACTGTGATTCATTACAAACTTCACACATGAAATCAACCTGTCAGATACTGTCCTAAGGCTACTTCAGTAGGATCAGGGCTGGTGACCATTTATAGCCTTTTTTTTCTTTTGTTCCCCATGGAGCATTAGTCTTTGATGGTGAGGCATGAGGTTGCCCTGACAATGCAGGGAAGAGCTTTATTGCATGAAGTGCAGCACTCTCTGTGTTTCCTTTTCCTTCTCCAATGCAGCTAGGACTATAATGGTAATCTCTCATTTCTTCAGACTCTATAGAGCTAGGTTATAAGGATGATGCTGGAAGACCCTATATGTTTGTGAGGAGGGAATAATGGAGGAGTGAGTATTGCAGTGAATAGCAGGATTCTCTCCTTGGTTGTTGGGGTTTTGGTGTGGGATTTAAATCATGTGATGACTAAGTGGTGTCATCATTAAAGAGTTTTAATTTTGACATTGATGCCAGAATGTGACTTTTTACTTACTCTATCTGTTCTTTTGCTATCAGTATAAACTTCTACCATCTGCAGAAGGTACAGTTTTCATTGATTGTTCTTATTTCCAAATCACTTTTTGTACCCAAGCTTATTGTTGATGCTTTTCCTATAATCATGGTATATGGGTCTAAGAAAAGGTATTACCTTAACAAGGGCATGAATCTTAAGGCCGGATTCTTGTATGAGATTGTAATATTTATCTTTTCGATCATGCTGATCATCCAGAGAGAGAAGGCATTCCTTTTTCCCATCTTTTCTCTTAAATATTGGTGTCACCCATGTTTTTATGATGTTTTGAATTTCTTCCACATTGTCTTTAGCTTTCTGAATTCTTTGTTCAAGATCATGAATACTGTTGGTGACTTGAATGACATAATCCCAAATGCCTGCTCATCAAAAAGAAATATAATAGATTTAAATAGCTTATATCTAAAAGTCTAGTTGCTCTTTGAAAGATAGAGATTCTTTAACCTGGTGGGCTTTAAAAGACTTTTCTGCACAGGTTACTTCACTACTTTCAGATACTTTTCCATCCTACTTTTATCAAAAACCCAGCTTTTACCATGACCTTGATTATGGAGGAAGAGAGACAAAGAGGAAATGTTTACCTGCACACAATAATTGGTATAGGAGCCAGAACATTCAATTTTACACCCTCATACCAGTGCAATTTATGACTATATTTGGATTATCAGTCTTCAGTTTTTTTTTTTTTTTAGCACTTTCACTGTGTTTGGTTGAAAATGTCATTCCCTCTTATATATGGAATAAAGTTCCAACTCCTTTAAGATAGCATCAAAGACTTTCATAAGTTGACTATGATCTTCTTTTCAAACTTTAACTCTTCTGAGGGCTCTAATTCAAGTTAATCTTCCTCTCCTGTGATTATCACACTTTATTTTAAGTTCTAATTTTAGCCTATCTTTTATGGATTTTTTTTTCTTGGCACAATTTTTTATTTAGGGGAATTTTGGTATTTAAAGACGTTTGTAAGATTCAGTTAGCCCTGTGTACATTTTTTAAAACTTCTTTTTGTTTTTCTGTTTTTCAAATTTAAACCAAATCTCCCCAACATTTTTCTAATTTCTAAAAAAGAGAATTAAGTTTATTTATCCTATCAAATATGGATTAAATAGGAAATCCAAAGAGGTTTAGCAAAATCCACGATGATTAAAAGAAAAAAAATTTGGCGGAGTGAGGGAAAAGGGAGATGGAATATATAGGAAACACCAAAAAACAGAAGGCAGCAGGTGATGAAATTGATTAATGATATATTTTGTCTCTTTTTTGCAATATCCAAAGCATATTAGTTACAAACTCAAAAGAACACATTCTTAACATCCTAGGATTTTGTGGGCAATAGCCTGTCTTTTATGATTTACGTTGTGCATATGTCTGTCTCCCAACTAAATGTGAGCTCTCTGAAGAAAGGTGTCATGTCTCATACACCTCCTATTCTCCCCATAGTGCCTCACATAGTATCCTGCATATGCTTATCAGCCAACGAAGGTTCATTGAACTGAATTGGGGAACACAAGAGAAGTAAATACATAATACCTTGTGGTAGTTTGGAGTTGTATATCCCAGAAAAGGTCATGTTCTTTTAATTCATTCCTGTGGGTGCGGACCTATTGTGGGTGGAACCTTTTTGTTAGGTTATTTCAATTGAGATGTGAGCCAGGATTAAGTCCCAATCAAGAGAGATCTTAATCTTTTTACTGGAGTCCTTTATGAAAGCATAAAAGATAGGAAAAGCCAAGAGAGAGCTTAGAGAAACTAAGAGAGGACCCACAGAAGCTCAGAAAGGAAGCCACTGAAACCAGAAGCTGAAAGCACCAGAAATACAAGAGTGCAGGGTAAGCACATGCCATGGGAAGACATGTGTCTTCCCATGTGACAGAGGTGTCCCAGATGCCAGCAGACTTTCTGTAGAGAAGGTATTGTCTTGTTGATGTCTAAATTTGGACATTTTCATGGCATTAGAACTGTAAATTTGTAAGCTAATAAATCCCCATTGTTAAAAGCCACCGCTTTCTGGTATATTGCATTCTGGCAGCTTTAACAAGCTGAAACACCCCACTTCCCCTTAAGACACTGTGCTCGTTTGAAATGATGTATGGACCCTAGAAAAGCCATGTTTTAATCCTAATCCCATTTTGTAAAGGCAGCTGTTTCTTCTAATCCCTACTCAGTATTGAATGTTTGAAACTGTAATTAGATCATCTTACTGGAGATATGATTTAATCAAGAGTCGTTGTTAAACTGGATTAGCTGGAGGGGTGTCTCCACCCATGTGGGTGGGTCTTGATTAGTTTCTGGAGTCCTATAAAAGAGGAAACACTTTGGAAGAAAGAAGCAGATTCAGAGAGAGAAGAGCAGAATGACATAGCCACAAGAAGCAGAGTCCATCAGCCAGTGACCTTTGGAGATGAAGAAGGAACATGCCTCCCAGGGAGCTTCATGAAACAGGAAGCCAAGAGAAGAAGCTAGCAGATGATGCTGTGCTCACCATGTGCCCTTCCAGATGAGAGAGGAACCCTGACCATGTTCACCATGTGCCTTTCCAGATGAGAGAGAAACTCTTTGTTCGCCATTTATCCTTCCACTTGAGAAAGAAACCCTGAACTTCATCGGTCTTCTTGAACCAAAGTATCTTTCCCTGGATGCCTTAGATTGGACATTTCTGTAGACTCGTTTTAACTGGGACATTTTCTCAGTCTCAGAACTGTAAACTAGCAACTTATTAAATTCTCTTATTTAAAAGTCATTTCGTTTCTGGTATATTGCATTCTGGCAGCTAGCAAACTAGAACAGATACTCACAAGCTACTTAAGAAAATTACATAACAAGGATAATATATTAAAAGCTCCCATTCATCAAGTTGCCAATATATGCTGGAGACTGTGGGAGTTCTTGTACAATGTCTAAGCTTCATAATGCACATAACAGCAAGTTTTCTAAATCTACAAATCATATTGAAAGAAAAAGAGGAAGAGGTATATCAATTCTCTCTGCCTTTTCCACTTTGGACATATGTCTGAGAAGAGAACAGACTTGTGTTTCAATCCAAAAATCAGACTACTAGGGAATAATTTGAGGTTCTGTCAACTTTATTAGACCACTGACACCCAAAATTTCTTCTTCTGGGCCCAGTTACCTTCTGTTTTCCAGTTCAGAGTCTCCTCTGCAGCTCTCAGGCGGAGATCAATATTGTGCAGCTCACCTTCCACTAATGGAAATTCCACCTCTAGCAGAGTTTTCATAACCTTGTTGTACCAATTTGCCATTAACTCCAAATTAGCCACAAGCTGCCGATAGAATTCCCTGGAGGAAAACAGGGCTGCTGCTGTCTCAGGGATGTGCTTCATCTTCCTGGGTTCAAGGTAACTCATTTCTTTCAGCACTGAAATCAGCTGGGGGAAAGAATCAATGCAAGTGGCTGTAGCTCAGTGATGGTAAATAGCTGCAATATCTGGAAACATCTGGAAAGCCCCAGGGGGCCCAAAGACTTTCTAGGTCCTTTCTTAACTTGTACTCCTACAGTTCCTTAAACCTAGTCTCAGCGAAGGGGGCTCCAGAGTATTAGAGCAGAGGGAAGATGACTCAGAAAGCAGTAAGATTTAGCAAATCTCTAAGTCACAAAGTGCAAGAGTAGGAAAACCAGAGAACAAAGACAGTAGTGAGAGCAAAGGACTCGGCCTTCCATGCTTTGGGCATGTGGCTGATGAAAGAATAGGCTCATGCTGACTGAGCCAGTTCCTACTGAGGGGGTGATATGAAGGGAAGCTCATCAGGCCTGGGAATACCACACCTGAAGGCCCTCAAATTAGATTTCTAGTACTATCTCCAAATGAGGTCATGCACATCACCACAGAGAGGCAAGGACAGGATTGAGAGGAGATTACCCTTTTATAATTTAATGGTTAAATATAATCATTTGGAATATCCCACACTTTCTCTAATCCTGTGTGGGATTTCACTCAAGAAATGGAAGTCACCCAGTCTTCTCTGAACTTCTCTGGGGCCCTGAGTTTAGTGACAACTGCAGAAGTGAGAAGACAAGCAGACACTACCCAAAGAAGCAAGAGAGAGACTTCTGGCATGGTTTAAAGTCACCGTCTTCATCCTTTGCTTATGTGTTGTTGTGCTTCTTATCTAAGCTACAAGGATTGATGTATACAAGGGCATAAGGGAAAAGACATATACTAAGCCATGGATTCCCCTTCTCACTCCCCCAATTCTTGCCTCCATGTAATGATACTGGGCCCCTAGCTCTCCTTCCAATAGCTGGCCAGTTCTTCACTGTAGACTCACCGACACCATTCAGGGTTAAGACAAGCACTAACCATTGGAGGGTTTGATTCCCGGTGCATGCCCATGCAAAAAAAAAAATAAAATAAAAGTATATCTTAGAATCAATGAAATACACACTGATGATATTGGAAAATAATTTAAATGCCCAATAATAGGCCATTTAAAGTGTGCAAACACATAATTTGCATAAATTTAAATAAAATATATTTTAGTATATACAATTATTATCTTGTCCCCAGAGAAGCAATCTGGCAGTTTAGTCTGTCTAAACTGATATGTGTATATTTTTAATAGCACAGCTATTGCCATAGTTTTTGACATTTTTTATTGTGAAATAGAACATATACAAAAAAGCAATAAATTTCAAAGTATATTTTAAAAGGTAGTTGTAGAACAGATTTCAACATCTAGTATGGGTTACAGTTCCACAATTTCAGGTATTCCTTCTAGCTGCCCTAAGACACTGGAGACCAGAAAGAAGTATCAATCTAATGATTGAATAGTCATGCTCATTTGTTAAATCCCAACTTCTCTGTTATAACTCTGCCTTCTGCTTTGATCCTTCTCCCAATCTTTAGGGATATTTTGAACTATGCCCATTCTTACTTCTTCATGTTGAAAAGGGTGTTGACAATATAGGATAAGGGGATGGAAATGGTTGATATTCTTGGAGAGACTGGCATCTCTGGGTTTCAAGACTAATCTGGCCTAGGAACGATCTGAAGGTTTTAGGTTTCTAAAAAGTAAATTTAGTGCGTGAAACTTTTGTAGAATCTCAGATAAAACCCTATGTGTTCTTTAGGGTTAACAGGGATGATTTTGGATGGGGTTTGGCAATCCATGGCAATTAGCAATACCTAGCTGCATCTTGCACAAAAGTAGCCTTGAGAATTGCCTCTCAATTCTATATGTACTCTCTTAGCAATTGATACCTTCCTTATTTTATTACATTCCTTTCCCCTGTTTGGGCAGGAAAGCATTTCCGATCCCATGGTGCCAGAGCCAGGTTCATCCCTGGGAGTCATGTCCCATGTTGCTAGGGAGACTCACACCCCTGGATATCATGTCCCACATAAGGAGGAGGGTAATGATTTTACTTGTAGAGTTGGTCTTAGAGAGAGAGAGAGGCCACATCTGAGCAACAAGAGGTTCTCTGGAAGTAACTCTTAGGCATAATTATACATAGGCTTAGTGTCTCCTCTACAGAAAAAAGTTTTCATAAAAGCAAGCCTCAAGATCAAGGGCTTGGCCTATTAACCTGGGTCTCTAGGGTTTGAGAGAGCATCTGGGGTTTACCAGGTACAGTAATTTAATAGTTCCATACTTTTTCTCCAGTTCCTCAAAGTACTTTGTCAATACTTGTTAATTATCTGTCCAACATACTCTGGGATGTATCTGTGCCATAATGTTTGAAATTGGAAGTCAAGGCAAGGGTGTTTATAGCTCTTGTTTGACTTGTAGCTGTAGTTTGCCACCCTACATTCCATGTGAGCTGAACTTACATTATAGCTTAGGTATTTAGTTCTCCCCCTTTTCCCTATCTTTTCTTGCTTCTTTTCTCTCCCTCCTTTTCCTTCTACTGCATACAGACTGTAAAGCACCTACTTGGTGCTACACATTGAGGCAGAGAGTGTTCTTACCCTTGAAGTGTATAGAGGAGTGGCCCATCTTCAATATTACCTTATACCAAAGACAAATATCCCAACTATAACATCTAGGTTGTGGCCTATGTGGTAATCCAGATATCATCTCTTTGGGCATTTACTACATGTGCTGGTTTGAAACAGTCATGTACCCCAGAAAAGCCATGCTATTATAATCCACCTTGTAGAGGAAGACTTTTGGGTGGGACCTTTTGATTAGGCTGTTTCCATTGAGATGTGAACCACACAATTATGGGTGGGATTTTTGATTAGGTTGTTTCCATGGAGGTGTGACCCTACCCATTTAGGGTACTGCTTGGTCCATTTACTGGAGTTCTTTAAGAGGGAGGCATTTTGGAAAAGGCACAGATGCTTCAAGAGCCAACACAGAGAGGAGAAAGATGCAACCAAGACCCAAATGTTTGGATATGCTAAGAGTAATGGTTAGGTTTGGGTGCCAACTTGGCCAGGTGATGGTGCCCAGTTGTCTGTTTAGGCAAGCACTGTTCTAACAGTTACTGCAAGGATATTTCGTGACTGGCTGATAAATCAGAAGGCTGGTTATTAAATCACCAATTAGTTGATTAAGTCTGTGGCTGGTTACATCTATGATCAACTAACGGTGTGTCTTCGCAAACAAGAGAATACAATCAGTTGGATTTGATCCTGTCAGTTGAAGATTTTTAAGGGAAAAGAGAATTTTCATTTCTTCTTCAGCCACCCAGCCTCACCTATGGAATTCATCAAGGATCTTCATCAGAGTTGCCAGTCTTGCAGACTGCCCTACAGATTTTGGACTCTTGCATCCCTAAGGTTGTGGAGATACTTTTATAAATCTCATATTTACAGATATCTCCTCTTGGTTCTGTTTCTCTAGAGAACCTTGCTAATATACTAAGCTAAGAGATGAAATCCAGAGAAGCTAGGTGAGGATCCACAGATGCTTACAGAGAAAGTCACTGGAATCAGAAGCTGAAAGCAATGAACAAGGAGCAAGGATGAGCAGATGCCAGACACATACATGCCTTCCCAGCTGACAGAGGTGTCCCAAATGCCAGTGGCCTTTCTTTGGAGTTCAGGTATCATTTTGTTAAAGCTTTAATTTGGACATTTTCATGGCCTAAGAACTTTAAATTTGTAACCCAGTAAATCTCCTTTGTAAAAGCCAAATTTCTGGTATATTGTATTTTGGCAGTTTTAGCAAACCAAAAGCTATGCAATATGGCTCACAGTGAGTGCTGATAAAATTCTCCCAAGGACTTACATGAGTTAAATGACAGACACATGTTTTGCCAAAATAAAGAAATGGATCCTCCAACTCCCCGTGTTGCCTTTGATTCCAGGGGGAAACGGATGGTCTACCTAGACTGCAATTTTCTCAAAAGACACCAATGTGCTGTCAATTTGGTTTGCAGTCTAAAGCATATTCCTAGAGAACATGCCATCAAGTCAGAAGTAGGCGACTGGTTTTAACTTAATACAGCCAATATATTCTTTTCTTTTTCTTTTTTAACTGAATGATGAACTTCCTGATATGGGCTAACCTATGGTCATCATTTTCTCCAGCATTAAGCTTTCTATGGTCAGTACAGATCCCATTGATCTTCAACCTTTTGATCATCTAGAACAGGGTTCTTCAACCTAAGCACTACTGACATTTGGGGCAGATAACTGTTATGCGGGCATGTCCTGTGCATTATAGGAAGTTTAGCAGCATGATCTCTATTTACTAGATGCTAGTAGTGCCCTCTTGTCCCCAGTTGTGACAACCAAAATATCTCTGGGGGCACAATTTTCCCCTAGTTGAGAACCACTAATCTAGACCTTTCTTCCCAAAGCTACTCCTTTGAGATTTATTATACGCTATCTAATATAAAGAGATGTTTATATCCCAGATTCTAACTCTCCAACTAGATTGTGGGTTTCTTGAGGTCAGGGACCAGGTCTCACACTTTGGTCTCCAGCCTCTAGTCCATGGCCTTTACACGGTCTATGCTTGATACTAAGTGATCACTGATATTTTACAATATTTCTTGCTATGCAAAATCCAAGCATACATACAGACAAACCTGGAGAAGAACGTAAGAAAGCATTACATCTCCGATTTCACCCCAAAGATGAAATGCAAATTCTTTTGAGCATCTTTTGTATATTCTTAAACAAACAAATAAACAAACTATTTGCCTTTGAATTCAGCAAAGTTATATGAAACTCTTCAAGAATCCAAAAGAAAGTTACTGCTGCCCAACTTACCTGTGGGTTAAAGTTGACAGTGATTTGCTTTGTCTCTGGGTAACGTCTCAGAAGTGGCTGGGAAAGGTTGTACTGTGATTTCTCTGATACTGTCTGACACCAATCCTCATAAAGTCTTGTCTCATATCTGTGAGGATCAGAGACAAGCACCCCCTCATAAGCACCCTCCTAACTCCCCAATGCCTGATTATAATCTGGAACACCAAATGGAAGATACAAGTAGTAAAATGCTTGTATATATTCTCAAGTCAGAGTCATTGTTCCAGCTAGGAATGGCAGCTCTTATAGGTACTCATTCATTTCTAAAGGCAGCACAGCTTAAATCAGAAGAGAGTAGCAAGGGAGGTGTCATATGATTGTTTGGGGGACTAAGGGAAGCTGAAATTAGCCTCAAGTAAAGGTGGAACAAATGGCAAGGTAAGATTTGCTTTCACATTAATCTTCACCTGCTTAAGGACATGAGTCCATTCGGTCACTGCACATTTACTGAGAAACAGCATGGAGATGAGGAAGAGGACAACATGTGTGCAGAGAACAATGAGGAGACACATGCACTGGGGAATAGAGGTGGTATGGGACATGGCTGGAGAGGAAAGCAAAGGCCACATTAGGCAGGACTTTGTGTACCATGTTAAGGGATGTGGGAAGCACTGAAAGGTTTTCCTAGCTGTGGAGTGGGTGACATTATAGGTTTTGGTGACAGTGTCAGCATTGGAGGACACAAATCTGAAGGCAGGGAGGCCTGTCAGGCAGCAGCTACAGCAGTTCAAGCCAGATATGCTCTGGCTGTTCGAGAAGGTAGTTGAGACATAGAGGAATGGATAGATTTGGACCTAATGGGGGATAGTAGCAGGAGAACTAGGCTGACTTGGCAGATGGGACGTCACGAAGTGATTTGTTTAAAACAATGATAAGCACCATCATAATCATCCCCACCACCATCATCATCACCATCATCACTGTCATCATTACCACCACAACAGTCACCATGATCATCTATATAATCTTATACTTCTAAATCAAGAGTAAGAGGACAAAGCAGAGGGAGAAGACAAGGCAATGAACGGGCTGTTCCTAAATTCAGCAAACCCAAAAGAACTAGTACAGTTTTAAGCAGGAAAAAAACATGAACTTGAATCAAATTTTCATTTCATTAAAATGAAATACCTTCTCCATACAAGGATACAAAGAGTATTTCTAAAAAGTATTTTCTCTTTGTGCAGCATAGATTGCTGCTTTCCGCTTAGTGAGCAGCTCCTGTGATTTTTTGGGACATGGATCTTAGAGTACCATGAGGCACTCTAAATGCCCCACTTTTTCTAACTTTGCCAAATTTATGCTCCCAACAAAACTGCATTGGAAAAGGGTTTGTTTTCAGAACAGAGCTGCATTCTCCTGAGATGCTGCATTTCCAACGCAGAAATACTGTACTTACAAATATGGTTATAACATAAAACACAAAGAGACATTTCAGAGTCACTGAAGACTCTGCACAAATTTCAAACTGTGAAACACATCCTGGGGGCTATTTGGTTTACAGAATAACACAATTCCAGAAGCTGCTTACTTTTCCAGCAATGAGAGTAGATCTTCATATTTTTGTATCATTCGCTTGCCTTCAGCTGACTCCATGCAACTGCCCGTATAGGAGAGAGAAGAACAAGACATGGAGTTAGAAGTCAAAATATAGTCTGAGAAACAAACGGCAGCCGGTAAGGAAGAGATCTAATAGCTTCTAGGACTGGTTTCCAAATGTCCCTGAATGAGCCTGCATTCTTCCCACACATCCTCCAAAGGCCACTAGAGGGCACCTGCAGGTCCTCAGATACAGGCAGCCCACGAATGATGGGGATGTCATACTTTCCTGATTAAAAGTTCCCCTGGCCCTCACTCCACCTCATGAAACCATGGTTTGATCTGCCCCCTTATCCTAGCTGAGCCAGGAATGCAAAAGTAAATGAGGTCCCTCAAAACTGGATACAATGGAAATTCAGATATTAAAGAAACGTTCTAGGATGGTACTTTTCTATATTTAAGAAAAAAAATCACCAAAAGAAGAGAGATGATACACTTTCTCTAAAAATCCATCTAAGGTATTAGATCAGAAGCTCGGCCATTCATTAGCATATTTCTATTATATGCCCTCCTACTCCTCACTCCCCACACATGCACATACACAGATGCCTGTGTACACACACGTGCATGAAGGCTTCCGCAGCAATGCTAAAGACCATAGGGCAGTGGGAACAAAGCTTGGCTGGAGGCACTTTACTCACATTGTTTTCCTGGTTTTGACACTCACTACAGCACTAAATCCAGCATTCAGTCCAGGTCCCAGGAAAATAAGTGAAGTATTTTTAATTTTCAGAAACCTTCACATTGTGTAGAGGGTCTCCTGTTTGTTCTGCTAGCAAAATGAGGTTGCTTACTGACAAAGATTCTTTAAAATCCATTTGCTCTTTAAATCAACACAGGGTTTCTTCACTAGATCCCTTGAGCTTTCAGTATAAGCCCTTAGCCTGGAGAGAGGGCACTGGATTTGCTGCTGGGTTTTCTAGTTGCTTAGTTCCCTTTATTGCCAAATGAGCAGATACCTCTGCAAGGCAGCAAAGAGAAGTGGCAAGCTTCAGACCATGAAGGTGGGCTCACACCTAGCTCTTCTCTCAAAAGCAGAGCGATTTCCATAAGTCTCATAACCCTTGTAATTCAGTTTAACATCTACAAAAGAATGAAGTTAGCCAAGAGACAGGCTTCTTATGCTGGTGCATGTGGACAGTTGCAGAGAAATGTTTGAGAAGTCACAGAACTAAGTACACTGGAATTCCCTATAATTTCCATTTCATGTCATGTTGAGGACTGTAGAATATTTTTATAACCAATAAATGTATATCATAGAGCTTAACACAAATTTGAGTTCAATTTTTAAAATAAATCAAATTGTGGGCTATGGAAGGGCACTATAGCAGATGTGTTAGTGTGCTATTTATATCCCCTCTCGGGGGATTGTTCTCCCAGGGCAAAGAGTGTTTCCTGCTGAAGCACAGTTGTAGACCTCTTTGGGAATGGCCCTCAGCCAAAGAGAGCCACCACCACTAAGGTCACACCTCTTTCCCAAGAAAGCCCACATCCAAAGACTAGGTCATATTGGGGTACACCTTTGTACCCCATGACCTTTTCTCTCAATTCACAGCGATTCTGAAGAGCCAGTGTTCCCTGTAGGATTGGCTGAGGACTCGGTTGCAACTAACCATAGCTCAACTTCTCCCACTGCTCAGTTCTGCTTCCCTCACTCCTTCATGGCTGCTATTCTCAAAAGCATCCTGATAAACTTCTTTTGGACAAATCTCAGAGTTTGCTTTCAGGGACTGAACCTAGGGACAGTGCCATAGCCCACATTCCTAGAAGCAGCCCTATCACCCCTTCCACTCCATTCACACATCTATCCCCTTCTGCCTTGGGAGACATTTTCGGGAATCATAAGGGCTGACTTCTCCCCTGGCCTCAGGTCCCAAAGCTGGGGGAATCCTGGGAAGAATTTTGGGCTAGGAGCCCTGAGACCTAGCCAGCCATTCCCATCCTTTCCTTGGCTGTCTCTAGGACCTCATGCAAGTCTACTCACTTTTGGGGGGCTCACTTTCTTCATCTGCAAAATAAAGCACTAAGACAAAGCAGATGCTGCAAACAGAAAGTCAACAAGTCCACGGGGTAGATTTGACCCACAGGCATGTTCTGCTTGATCATTGCAGTTTCAAAACAAAATTGAATATTTGCTAATTTTAAAACTGTGCATTTCCTGTAAAAAATCTGATTTTCAGCTTATCTCAATGGTCAGGAGGTTGGTCCTATTGAATCTTCTTTGCTGCTTGACATCCCTGGAACAGAGTGGAGATGATGAGGGCAGTTCCCTTTAGATCTCATCCCTGCTGTCTTATATTATCTTCGTCACTGGATCATGGCATCTTCCTGGCCTCTGAAAGTGTTCAGTCTTGTCATGCAGGCCAGAGATTCTCTAAGGTCTTACCGAGCTCTAAAAACCCTGTGATTCTCAGGATCAGACTCTAATTCCTTTGTGTCTGCTGTGTTTGCCAAAGCCCTGTGCTTTCAATGAGATTATCTTTCAGAAATAGGAGTGAGGAAAAGATTCCCCATCCAAAGGCAGCATCCTAAATATACTATTGCACAAAACTCTTCTCACTCCCTTCTAACAGCTGAGATGCCTCTAACTCTCACAGCTTCTAGACTCTGCTGCAAGGTAGGGCAATGGTTTCCAAACCAGGTTCATACCCGAGAATCACAGGCGAGCTCGCTGAAGAAGAAATTCACAACCCCTCCCCATCCAGCGACTGAGATTCAGTGAGGGATGAAGCCTAGGAATCTGCATCTTCAATGAGCACCCCAGGTTATTCCAAAGTCCTTACCCCACCCATTAGGAAACAGTGGTTGTTATAATTTCTCAACAGCCTCAGTAGCAAAGAAACAATAAGTCAGAGGAAGAAGTGTGGAGTAACTCCACAGAGCTTCCAGACACTCAGTAATTTTCCTCCAGAAATGAATCTCAAAGAGCAAAGGGAGTCAGTCTGTCATCCATGCATGACTGCCCCACTTAACATCAAGGGATCCACTCATTGCCACTGCTTGGCCAATAGGTATCTGGTTGACTACTGAAAATGGAAAGAAATTCAGATGATTTTAATGCCTTAGGCAAGTGAATTGCATACTACAAAACTCAAAATTTGTAGCAGGAACAGAAGTTCAAACCAAACCAGCCTTACAGGAATAAGATACTCACAGATGTGTGATATTTCTGAAGTTGCTGAAGGGACCCTTGATACGCTGCCTCAGCTCCTGTGCCCAGCGAAGACCCCCAGCCACAGCAGGCATGTTTTTGTGCACCTGGGAGAACCCTGGGGATACATGCAGTCAGATGCAAGCAAAGTCTTGGTCCCACTCTGCCCCACAAACACCTCTAACCAGTTATTCCACTTTTTGTATCATTTACCTTCTTGTAGTAAAATCAGGCTGGGGTCAAGAGTTTCTGAGTGCTCCTCATATTCCGCTAAAGAATAAGGAAGAGCTATCCTGGGAAGAACATTACCAGCCCAGCTCTGTTGCTTACTAGCTCTATGACCTCACACCAGTGACTTTCAGCCTGGCTGCACACTAGCATCACCTGGGCATACTTAAAAATACTGATGCTGAGTTCCACTGGAGCAATTTTGACAATTGTTCTGGGTGGTGCCTGGTCATCAGTATTTTTTCAGAACTCCCTAGATATTTCTAATATCTGTACAGTCGGGATTGAGTAACACTGTCTTCAACAGACATCTTAATTTCTCCTGACCTCAGTTTTTTCATCTATAAAGTGGGAATGGTATCTTCCCTGCTTAACTTCCAGTTTAAGTTAACTTCAAAAATGCAAATTCTGTAATAATTCATTAGGATTATGAATGAGACAGGGCATGTGGATTAACAAACACTTGACTAGAGTTAGCAAAGCCTGGATATTCTTTCTTTAGTCCATAAAGTGGGTTTGTTTGTTTGTTTATAATTAGTTAGCAAGATTTAACAATTGTGAGATTCCATTTAAAAATATATCAGTTTCAAGCCTCTCTAGTAAAATTGGAAGATCTGGCAACAATCAGCCACCATTTCTCCAGAAACAAGAGAGAATCTTATTATTCTCCAGATAACAAGAATTGGCTGGAGTGGAACAAGTGGTTACTTCCTTTAATATACCACGGATCTCACCACTGCCTGTTGCCTTATGCTCACCTAGGCCCATTATTTTCATTTCCTGCTTGGCCTCTGTGGTAGACAAAATTCTCAGATGACCCCAATAATTCTCACCCTTGTATAATCCCCTCTAAGTGTGGGTGCAACCTGCAAATATGATGAGATATCATTCCTGTGATTATGTTACATTTTATGCCAAAAGGGAGACGATCATGGGCGTGAGCCCTTTAAAAGCAGAGTTTTCTTGGCTGGTTGCAGAAGAGAATGTCAAAGATTTGAAGCATTAGAAGAATACAGTGCACTGTTGCTCCCTGGAAGATGGAGGGGGGCCAGATTGTAAGGAATATGAGCAGTTTCTAGAAGCTGAGTGCAGCTTCCCAGCTGAAAACCAACAAGGAAACAGGAGCCTCAGTCCTACAATCACAAGGATCTGAATTCTGCCTGCAAGAGTGAGCATGAAAATAGATTTTCCCCCAGAGTCTCTAGACAAGAACAGACTGACCAATAATTTGATGTCAGCCTTATGACACCCTGAGCAGAGAACCCAGCCATGCCATGCTGGACTGACCTACAGAACTGTGAACTGATAAGTCGATGTTGTTTTAAGCCACGAAATTTGAGATAATTTGTTACACAGCAACAGAAAACTAATACAGCCTCTGAAAGCATTTGCATTTTTAAACTCCAGATTTACCTGTAAGAAGTCATGTTGTTGGGACCCCTTAAAACAGGCACTAACAGATTTTCAGGGTATGATTTCCTAAGTGGAGGCAATTATTAATCATATATTATGAAACCTCTTTATAAATATAGTGGCTGGTTACTCTACTGTTTAAAAACCTTTGATAATTTCACATTGCCTGAAGAATGAATTCTGAATTCCTTAGGAAGGCATTCCGAGTACATCACAACCTGATCCCAATCTTCATGCAAACCTGAGCTCCTTCTATACCCCTTGCTTGCTTATAGGCAGGTCTGACTGGTCATCATCTACATCTTCTTGTACCTCTGCTTTAGAGACCTTTGCCTCTTCTCTCTGGCTGTCAATTCTCCCACCTTTTAGAATCCAGCTGAAGATCACTTTCTCCACAAACCCTTCCTGGAATTTCCCAGCCACAATTCATCTTGTTTTTGTTGCTGTTGTTTTGTATGCTGTATGATGGGGTCACATTTCATTATTTTTCCATGTGAGTATCCCATTATTGCAGCACCATTTGTTGAATTTTTGTTTGTTTCTTTTTTTATTTGCTTGCTTTGTTTGTTTTTTCAGGAAGTGCATGGACTGGGAATCTATCCCGGGTCTCCTGCATGGCAGGCCAGAATTCTACCACTGAACTATCCTTGCATCCCCAATTCATCTTGTTTTATTTCAGTTTTTTATAAATCGAACATTCCACTATGTGTAATTCTTACCTGTGCTTATATCTATTTACCTGATGTGTTCCTTGAAGGACCACCTTTTGGCATCAGTCCCTTTATCCCTGATCTGTCCCTGAATATGGGATTTACAAATGTGCCTCGCATTTAGCAAGGACACAAAAAATGTCTGTAAAACTGAACTGAATGGGTGTTTGATTTTCAAACAAACAAGACAGGGCATATAGGAACTGTGATAAAAATGGCAACTGCACACCTCATCATGGGACTGTCCTTTTGTCAGTCTCCATCTGTTTCTCCCATCAGATGCATGGTTGCTATGGTATTGGAAGGGATGAGAAACTTTTTTCAGATGTGGACAGGTCTACTGTGGCATTGAGGTATGTTTAAGCTGAATCAGTGTGGCAACATTGATCTTATGATTCAACTCTAACATGTTTCAAGGCCGTAATCTCAGTCACAGATAACTGGGAAATCAGTGAACTCTACACTCACCTCAGATGGCCTGGAATTTCAAGCAAAATAGTTGTATTTGCTTCCCTTGGGTATATCCTGGATCCAACAGATGCCAAAAGGAGTAAGCAGCACTCTTTCTAGTAACAGAACTACCCCTATGAATTCCCTGGCAGCAAGACCTACCAAGTTCTGCTTGCTCCTGGACATGCTGAGTATAGATGAACCTCACTGCATCCAGGTCTTCGTTGAACATTCTAATGAGGACAAGGTATCTATCAGAGGCATCCTGTGCTATTAGTGGTCTTTCGAGGAGGCTTCCCGCTATGTCTACCAGCTGCAGAGAAGGCAGAGAAAGAAGAGAAAGAATACCATAGATTACACTTTTTGAAGGTTACATAAAACCTGCTTTCTGATGTTCCCTTCATATACCTGCCAATGTAAGAGGGGTCAAAATCACTATTGTTGAACTAGAACAATAATTATTAGTATTTGAATAATCAGTCTCTCTTCCTCTCCTCTGCTTCTAAAAGGGAAAGATTCCTGTCTGCTGGGTCATCTGTCAGGTAGTTTTTTGTTGTTGTTGTAAAAATCTGGATAAAGCAAAGAGAAAATGAAAGCTATCAGAGAATTAAGTTGATCCATATCACTAAGAGCTAAAACAGAGGAGTGTTATATTGGAGAAGAATAAAAGAAGATAAGAAGGCTGGGTGTGGTGGGGAGAACTGGAGGACTAATATTTATGGGTGGGAGCAAGAAAAAAGTTTCAGAGAGCTGTTGCCCGAGAATAGCAGTGATGGTTAGAATGCTTTTAAAGATGTTTTTTTCTGGGCATGAAAACTTCTATAACCTTTTGGCATTTCCTGGAGCAGCTGAATCAAGATGCAAAATGCTTTAATGCCTGTAATTACTTTTTGCTTGTTGGACTGCATTTCTTTGATTCTGATGCTACACTGAGATGGGGGCAATGTAGGACTCATTATATTTAGAACATATCAATACACTACTTTTAAACTTGTGCTGCATTCTAACCTCCAACCTTCACCTCATGCTTTAGTCAGGGCTGGATTAAACCCAGCCAAGCCTGGCTTATGGATTTTGAGCATGGTTTTTAAAAAATGTATTTTAATAGCTTTTTTTTTAAAAAAAAAAAATGCAAAGAAGAACATGTGACTGAGAGTGTATGTGGCCCGCAAAGCCTAAGATAGCTATTATCTGGCCTTTTATAGAAAAAGTTTGTTGACCTTTGCTTGAAGTCAATGGTTTCAATATGTACAATGCCAAAATTATATTCCCATAGTTTACAATTGGAAACTGGGATGACCCCCATCTGCCTAAGGCCTCACACTTGCCCTTTCACTACCATGTTTCACCTTGGACCATTATCACCACTTTTTTCTTTTCACCCTCATCCAAAACCTAGGTAAGGGGAGAGAAGGCAAGCTCCAGCAGCTCAACAGCATAGCTTGGATTCTGAGACAGGTCCAGAAAGTTCTGGGTCTCCAGATCATACATGTGGAACAGCTAAGTGCAGAGAAGAGCCACATATGACCTCACAGCTCAGGATGTTTCCCAGGTCAGAGTTTGACTGTGTCTCCTTATTGCTTCCAAGATACTCTAAATCCTCTCTAATGGAGTTAAAGTTCAGCAAATAGGCTTGAGGGCCCATTCTTCCCTCCACAGAACATTCCCCTAGGTCTCTGGAGATGGTGAAAAATAGCTCTGCCTTAATGGAGGCATAAAGGAGCAGGTCCTCACAACTGTTATAGCTTAGACCTCCTGTGGCAAAAGGGCAGGGTATGGGCTGAGGAGCCACTATAACCAGACTGACACCTCAGACTCACATTCTTTGACCTGGATGTACCTGTCTGGTCATGTCCACTGAAAAACACTGAAAGGGTGGATGATCTGACAGCAATGACAGGTGTCTGGATAACGTGATCTCTCTGGCCCCTACTCTTCAATCCTGCAAAAGCACTTAGGTATATCAAACATATCCACTGAGCTTCTGCTTTGGCTAAAGGACAAAGAGAAAACTTAGATTTCTTGTTGGTGAAATGACCAAAAAGAGAGAAACAAAGCAGGAAGAAGGGACTGGATGGCTTTCCAACCAAGGCCCATGGACTGGTTGGGAGACCCATTAAAAAGAGGACTCAGGTCATGAAGATAAAGGATCTGCTTTTAAGAGGACCCTTTGAGACTTGGTCTAAGCAGTGTTGCTTCAGGGACCAGGTGGCTAAATGTGCTACGAAGCTGGGAAGGTCTTGCATTCCTTTGTCCAGAAATTTCAAGGACTGGAATTTTTGTCATCCAGAAAGATACAATCTTGGCACACTCATAGATGCATTCATGGCAGGGACCATTAGAAGAGCAACAGTAAAACTCTTTCAAGCACCTTTCTGGACAGATAAAATTTGCAAAGGACACTGTAGATATATAGTAGAGACATACAATGATTTTGAAGAGAGGGAAATTTGAGAGTACTTCTGAGGCATCCCTTCGGGGACTCCTTGAAATCCATGGTGAAGAGGGATTTATAGGACGAGTAGGGCTGGAAATCCTCAGTGCATGAATGGAATTCCATCTGTACAAGTTGTCCTGTGAATTAGCCATGACCTTTGATGGCATAGGATCATTTGGTTGACACATATAAGCCCTTGCCTTTGAAATTAGTTCAAGACTAACTTGGAGAGAAGCCCCAAAGGTCTTCCTATGCAAGTTAGGGAACATCAGGTATTTGTTAAAACTTATATATATATATATACATCAATACATATATATATATATCAATACTATATATATATATATATATATATATACACTCAATAACTAAAGAAGCCTGGCACATTTGGGTTATCCAGTATTCTAGAATTGTATTGATTCACCTGTTCAAGGTTTAATCCTCTCCTACAACTTTCCCACCAGTTATCCAGTCTATGTTTGGACATTTTCAGTGATTAGAAACTTACTACTTCTCATGGCATTTCATTCTGTCTTTAAACAGCTCTGACAGAAATCTCTTTCTCCTACTGAGAAAAATCTGCCTCCCTGCACTTCCATTCAGTAGTCCTAGTTTCAATCTTTAAGGCTTTACAGAATAAGTCTCTTTATAGTTTATAGAATATTATCTTGCTCCAATAAGTCTTCATGTCTCAAGACGCAGCTCTCTGTGTTGTCCTATCTCGTATCTGCTTATCACCCAAACCCTTCTCCTTCACACTCCTTGTATCATCTGATCAGTGCAAGATAGGTCAGAGCACAGGCCTTCTTTTTCTTCTTTTCCAGAGCATAGGCCTTACTTCTATTAGAATCCTATAACTGATTATCAGGTAGGATGATTAGCTTGAAGCAACCTAACAGTAGGAGTTGTGTAGCCACTGAATTGCTGAGTCATGGTTTCAGGATGGTGACAACAGGAGACTTTCCTGTTTTTAAAGAGTACCCAGAGAGTGCATTCCAGAAGAAGCTCTTTTTTAAAGGTACCTCTACGTTGTCATGCTTTCAGAAAAGTGTAAGCAATCCATCTGAGAAGCGCAGTTCTGCATACTTCCATGCCCTTGTACACTCATGGTAACTTTTTTTACCAGATAATAAGAATAATTAATATTTTCAGGAACAAAACAGTTGGAAATCCTACCCCTTTGCTGACAAGGATGAAAGAACATTGTGCACAGGGGTTGCTCCCTCCCTACCTGTACAAACCTTAAAGGCATGTTCCAAACCAGATGTATCATTAAAGGCTTGAATGAAGATGGTACCCAGTCTTCGGTCAAGATCTTCTACTCGCAGGTTAAATTCAGAAACATCATTTTCAAATTCCTGGAGAGATACCACACATAAGAAAAAAAAAAGATTTTCTGGAAGCCAATCCCACTCTGCTCCTTTCTCCTGACCTTTGTAGTTGATCTAGTTATACCAAGGATTTACTTTAATTTTCTGAAATTCACCTTGGCATGACTTAGTTCTAAATTTATGTAGACAGTTACCTATTTTTGTAGCATTTATTTTCTGGGCACGTTAGGCAAAATGGCAAAGTGAATCAAATGTGAGGTTGGCATTCTTTTACCTGCCTTTCTGTGGTCCTCTCTTTCCATTCCTGAAGCCCTTTCTCCCTTGACCACAGTGCAAGCTCATAACACTTCAAAAGTCATTTCAGCAGCAACATTCCCAGTGATGGGGCTATTCCAGCATTACCACCTTCTTTCTTCCCTTTTCCAAGTCAAAACTCCTAATTTTTTCAGTGAAACTGAACTAATCTAGCCATGAGGAGAAAAGTAATCTAATTAAACTAATATATATACCATTCCTTCTAAATATATTTTAATTGGTTAAAACAGCAACTAGTCATTGTAACTAAGGCTGCCAAATTTAACAAATGAAAGTACAGGACATCCAATTAAATTTGAATTTCAAATAATAATTAGTATATTTTTAGTATAAATAAATCCCAAATATTGTACTTTATCTGACAGTCCTGACTATGTTCCTCTTCTTAGAATGCAATAATTTTCAAAGAATCATTAACTCAGATTTCTTATTGGTAAGAATTATTATTTGTTTTTATTGGTTTACAATAGTTTATAATGCATGTTCTTACCACAAAATAAAAAAAAGCAGCAAACATGATGTGGTTCTACTTCCTAATTCAACCACATTAACATTGTGGTATGTTTCCTTCTAGATTTTCCCCCTTCGTTGAGGATTTTGTTTTGCTTTGTTTTATTATATGTAGCAAACACATGACAAATATTCTCCTTTATGTCCACCTTCTTTGTCTCCCCTACTCTTCACTAATAGAATTTTATGAAATGATATTTTCTCCCTAAGCCTGACCAACTAAGATTCTTCAAGACATCTGAGGGTGCTTAGAGCAAATTCCTGCCCTAATTCCTTTCTCCTTTCCCCCATTACTCCTTTTCTTTTAAAAAATAATTTACCATTATAACTATTATTACTGTGATTTATTTTTTTAACAAAGTAAATAGTTTTAATCCTAAATATGACACAGCAGCATAGAGTTATCAATGATTGCCCCTGCCCAACATCCCTTTGTCCACTCTTTCATAACGTTTTTAAATTGAGAAATCTTCACACACACACACATTCTATGCATGATGTTAATCAATGGTTCATAGTATCATCACCTAGTTGTGTATTCATCATCATGATCATTTTTTAGAACATTTGCATCTCTCCAGAAAAAGAAATAAACAGAAAAAACAAAAAACTCATACATACCACACACTTTACCCCACCCTCTCACTGATGACTCATATTTCAAGCTACCCAATTTATTTTACCCCTTGTATCTCCTATTACTTATTTATTTTTTATCCACATTTTTTTTACTCATCTGTCCATACCCTGGATAAAAGGAGCATCAGACATAAGATTTTTTTTTCACAATCACACAGTCACATTGTAAATGTTATATCTTTATGAAATCATCTTCAAGAATCTAGGCTGGAGAGGGCCAAGATGGCGGCTTAGTAAGGTACGCGCATCTTAGTTCCTCCTCCAGAGCAACTACTAGGTGATCAGAAACAGTGCAGAACAGCTCCCGGGACCACGGCAGGGACTGGACACACAGTGTACCCCAGTCTGGACTGGCTGGACCGGCTGTGAGACTCTGCTGCAGTGAGCTCCCTGAAGGCGCGCGCTTCCCTGGGCTGTGGTGGCTGGTGGCCGGTGCCCCTCCCTCCCTCCTTCCCGAACCGACAGAGAGTCTCGGAGAGGCAAGTTCCCCAAGCCACGGCGGCTGGCAGCTGGCACCCCTCTCTCGCGGGCGGTTTCCTGGACCGGCTACAAGTCTTGGATCAGCGAGTTCCCCAAGCCATGGCAGCCAGTGACTGGTGCCTCTCCCCCACAGGCAGCTTCCCGGTCCGGCGACGAGTCTTGGATCAGTGAGTTCCCCAAGCTGCTGTGGCCGGCGACCAGCGCCCCTCCCCCACAGGCGGCTACCCGGTCCGGCGGCGAGTCTCGGATCAGCGAGTTCCCCAAGCCGTGGGAGCCAGCGGCCAGTGCCCCTCCCCCATAGGTGGCTGCCCAGAGGGAGAAGAGGGAGTCTCCGACAGTGGCAGGGACTGGGTCCAACCAAACACCAATAGTGGCATTAATAAAGGAGCCACAACATGTTTTGCTGGTGGGACCTGCAGACAGACAAGCACCACATACTGGGCAGGATAAAAAAAACAGAGCCCAGAGACTTCACAGGACAGTCTTTCAACCTGCTGGGTCTCACACTCAGGGAAATCTGATTAAATGTCCAGATGCCAGCAAAAAATAACAAATCACACCAGGAAAATTGAAGATATGGCCCAGTCAAAGGAACAAACCAATAGTTCAAATGAGATACAGGAGCTGAGACAACTAATTCTGAATATATGAACAGAAATGGAAAACCTCTTCAAAAACCAAATCAATAAATTGAGGGACGACATGAAGAAGGCAAGGGATGAACAAAAAGAAGAAATGGAAAGTGTGAAAAAACAAATCACAGAACTTATGGTAATGAAAGATACAGTAGAAGAGATGAAAAAAACAATGGAAACCTACAATGGTAGATTTCAAGAGATAGAGGTTAGAATTAGTGAATTGGAGGATGGAATATCTGAAATCCAAAAAGAAAAAGAAACTATAGGGAAAAGAGTGGAAAAATTTGAGCAGGGGCTCAGGGAATTGAATGATAATATGAAGCACACAAATATACATGTTGTGGGTGTTCCAGAAGGAGAAGAGAAGGGAAAAGGAGGAGAAAAACTAATGGAAGAAATTATCACTGAAAATTTCCCAACTCTTATGAAAGACCTAAAATTACAGATCCAAGAAGTGCAGCGCACCCCAAAAGGAATAGATCCAAATAGGTGTTCTCCAAGACACTTACTAGTTAGAATGTCAGAGGTCAAAGAAAAAGAGAGGATCTTGAAAGAAGCAAGAGAAAAAAAATCCATCACATACAAGGGACACCCAATAAAATAAGACTATGAGTAGATTTCTCAGCAGAAACCATGGAGGCAAGAAGACAGTGGGATGATATATTTAAATTACTAAAAGAGAAAAACTGCCAACCAAGAATTCTATACCCAGCAAAATTGTCCTTCAAAAATGAGGGCGAAATTAAAACATTTTCAGACAAAAAGTCACTGAGAGAATTTCTGACCAAGAGACCAGCTCTGCAAGAAATACTAAAGGGAGCACTAGAGTCAGATACGAAAAGACAGAAGAGAGAGGTGTGGAGAAGAATGTAGAAAGAAGGAAAATTAGATATGATATATATAATACAAAAGGCAAAATGGTAGAGGAAAGTATTACCCAAACAGTAATAACACTAAATGTTAATGGACTGAATTCCCCAATCAAAAGACATGGCAGAATGGATTAAAAAACATTCTATATGCTGTCTACAGGAAACACATCTTAGACCCAAAGATAAACAGAGGTTGAAAGTGAAAGGTTGGGAAAAGATATTTCATGCAAATAACAACCAGAAAAGAGCAGGAGTAGCTATACTAATATCCAACAAATAAGACTTCAAATATAAAACAGTTAAAAGAGAAAAGAAGGATACTATCTACTAATAAAAGGAACAATTCAACAAGAAGACATAACAATCATAAATATTTATGCACCGAATCAGAATACCCCAAAATACATGAGGAATACACTACAAATACTGAAAAGGGAAATAGACACATCTACCATAATAGTTGGAGACTTCAATTCACCACTCTCCTCAATGGACAGAACATCTAGACAGAGGATCAATAAAGAAACAGAGAATTTGAATATTACAATAAATGAGCTAGACTTAACAGACATTTATAGGATATTACACCCCACAACAGCAGGATATACCTTTTTCTCAAGTGCTCATGGATCATTCTCAAAGATAGACCATATGCTGGGTCACAAAGCAAGTCTCAACAAATTTAAAAAGATTGAAATCATACACAACACTTTCTCAGATCATAAAGGAATGAAGCTGGAAATCAATAATAGGCAGAGTGCCAGAAAATTCACAAATACGTGGAGGCTCAACAACACACTCTTAAACAACCAGTGGGTCAAGGAAGAAATTACAAGAGAAATTAGTAAATATCTTGAGGCGAATGAAAATGAAAACACAACATATCAAAACTTATGGGACGCAGCAAAGGCAGGGCTAAGAGGGAAATTTATTGCCCTAAATGGCTATATCACAAAAGAAGAAAGGGCAAAAATTCGGGAATTAACTGCCCACTTGGAAGAACTGGAGAAAGAATAGCAAACTAACCCCAAAGCAAGCAAAAGGAAAGAAATAACAAAGATCAGAGCAGAAATAAATGAAATTGAGAACATGAAAACAATAGAGAAAATCAATAAGACCAGAAGTTGGTTCTATGAGAAAATCAACAAGATTGATGGGCCCTTAGCAAGATTGACAAAAAGAAGAAGAGAGAGGACGCAAATAAATAGGATCAGAAATGGAAGAGGAGACATAACCACTGACCTCACAGAAATAAAGGAGGTAATAACAGGATACTATGAACAACTTTATGCTAATAAATACAACAGTGTAGATGAATGGACAAGTTCCTAGAAAGGAATGAACAACCAACTTTGACTCAAGAAGAAATAGATGACCTCAACAAACCAATCACAAGTAAAGAAATTGAATCAGTTATTCAAAAGCTTCCCAAAAAGAAAAGTCCAGGACCAGACGGCTTCACATGTGAATTCTACCAAACATTCCAGAAAGAATTAGTACCAACCCTGCCCAAACTCTTAAAAAAAATTGAAGTGGAGGGAAAGCTACCTAATTCATTCTATGAAGCCAACATCACCCTCATACCAAAACCAGGCAAAGATATTACAAAAAAAGAAAACTACAGACCAATCTCTCTAATGAATATAGATGCAAAAATTCTCAACAAAATTCTAGCAAATCGAATCCAGCAACACATTAAAAGAATTATACATCATGACCAAGTAGGATTCATCCCAGGTATGCAAGCATGTTTCAACGTAAGAAAATCAATTAATGTAATACACCATATCAACAAATCAAAGCAGAAAAATCACATGATCATCTCAATTGATGCAGAGAAGGCATTTGACAAGATTCAACATCCTTTCCTGTTGAAAACACTTCAAAGGATAGGAATACAAGGGAACCTCCTTAAAATGATAGAGGGAATATATGAAAAACCCACAGCTAATATCATCCTCAGTGGGGAAAAATTGAAAACTTTCCCCCTAAGATCAGGAACAAGACAAGGATATCCATTATCACCACTGTCATTCAACATCGTGTTGAAGGTTCTAGCCAGAGCAATTAGACAAGAAAAAGAAATACAAGGCATCAAAATTGGAAAGGAAGAAGTAAAGTTATCACTGTTTGCAGATGATATGATACTATACGTCGAAAACCCGGAAAAATCCACAGCAAAACTACTAGAGCTAATAAATGAGTACAGCAAAGTAGCAGGTTACAAGATCAACATTCAAAAATCTGTAGTGTTTCTATACACTAGCAACGAACAAGCTGAGGGGGAAATCAAGAAACGAATTCCATTTACAATTGCAACTAAAAGAATAAAATACTTAGGAATAAATTTAACTAAAGAGACAAAAGACCTATACAAAGAAAACTACAAAAAACTGTTAAAAGAAATCACAGAAGACCTAAATAGATGGAAGGGCATACCGTGTTCATGGATTGGAAGATTAAATATAGTTAAGATGTCAATCCTACCTAAATTGATTTACAGATTCAATGCAATACCAATCAAAATCCCAACAACTTATTTTTCAGAAATAGAAAAACCAATAAGAAAATTTATCTGGAAGGGCAGATAGTATCTTGAGGAAAAAAAAACGAAGCTGGAGGTCTCACGGTGCCTGACTTTAAGGCATATTATGAAGCCACAGTGGTCAAAACAGCATGGTACTGGCATAAAGATAGATATATCGACGAATGGAATTGAACAGAGTGCTCAGATATAGACCCTCTCATCTATGGACATTTGATCTTTGATATGGCAGTCAAGCCAACTCACCTGGGACAGAACAGTCTCTTCAATAAATGGAGCCTAGAGAACTGGATATCCATATGCAAAAGAATCAAAGAGGACCCGTATCTCACACCCTATACAAAAGTTAACTCAAAATGGATCAAAGATCTAAACATTAGGTCTAAGGCCATAAAACAGAGGAAAATGTTGGGAGATATCTGATGAATCTTACAACTGGAGGTGGTTTTATGGACCTTAAACCTAAAGCAAAAGCACTGAAGAAAGAAAGAAATAAATGGGAGCTCCTCAAAATTAAACACTTTTTGTGCATCAAAGAACTTCATCAAGAAAGTAGAAAGACAGCCTACACAATGGGAGACAATATTTGGACACGACATATCAGATAAAGGTCTAGTATCCAGAATTTATAAAGAGATTGTTCAACCCAACAACAAAAAGACAGCCAATCCAATTACAAAGTGGGAAAAAGACTTGAACAGACACCTATCAGAAGAAGAAATACAAATGGCCAAAAGGCACATGAAAAGATGCTCAATGTCCCTGGCCATTAGAGAAATGCAAATCAAAACCACAATGAGATATCATCTCACACCCACCAGAATGGCTATTATCAACAAAACAGAAAATGACAAGTGCTGGAGAGGATGTGGAGAAAGAGGCACACTTATCCAGTGTTGGTGGGAATGTCAAATGGTGCAACCACTGTGGAAGGCAGTTTGGCGGTTCCTCAAAAAGCTGAATATAGAATTGCCATACGACCCAGCAATACCATTGCTAGGTATCTACTCAGAGGACTTAAGGGCAAAGACACAAACGGACATTTGCACACCAATGTTTATAGCAGCATTATTTACAATTGCAAAGAGATGGAAACAGCCAAAATGTCCATCAACAGACGAATGGCTAAACAAACTGTGGTATATACATACGATGGAATATTATGCAGCTCTAAGACAAAATAAACTTATGAAGCATGTAATAACATGGATGGGCCTAGAGAACATTATGCTGAGTGAGACTAGCCAAAAACTAAAGGACAGATACTGTTTGGTCCCACTGATGTGAACCGACATTAGAGAATAAACTTGGAATATGTCATTGGTAACAGAGACCATCAGGAGATAGAAATAGGGTAAGATAATGGGTAACTGGAGCTGAAGGGATACAGACTGTGCAACAAGACTGGATACAAAAACTCAGAAATGGACAGCACAATACTACCTAACTGTAATGTAATTATGTTAAAACACTGAATGAAGCTGCATCTGAGGTATAGTTTTTTTTTTTTAATTTTAATTTTTTTAATTTTTTTCTCTTTATTATCATTTTATTTCTTTTTCTGTTGTCTTTCTATTTCTTTTTCTAAATTGATGCAAATGTACTAAGAAATGATGAATATGCATCTATGTGATGATATTGAGAATTACTGATTGTATATGTAGAATGGAATGATTTCTAAATGTTGTGTTAGTTAATTTTTTTAATTAATTAAAAAAAAAAGAATCTAGGCTATTGGAATACAGCTCATCAGTTTCAGGTACTTCCTGAAACTACTACTACTACCCTAGCTTACATTCATTGTACTCTTTCCCATATACCATCTTTATTCAACACCCTGCAATAATGACATTCCTTTGTTCTTCCTTATGCAAACCATTTTTTAATTTGTACATTTAATCACCATCATTGAATACTCCAGGCATTCCTAAATTGTACCATCTCAGTCTTTATCCTCTTATGTTTTTCTGGTTTCATACGTGCCCCCAGCCCTTCTCCCTCTATCATATACACATTCAGCATCATTCAGTGTATTTATATTATTGTGCTACAATCAGGTAGTATTGTGCTATACGTTTCTGAATTTTCACAATCAGTCCTGTCGCACAATCTGTATTCCTTCAGCACCAATTGCCCAATCTCTACTACATTTCTATCTCATGATAATCTGTGTTCTTAACTTCAATTCTCCAAATTCACTCATTAATTTTAGTTCATATTAGTGAGAACATATAGTATTTGTCCTTTTGTTTCTGGCTAATTTCACTCAGTATAATGTCCTCAAGGTCCATCCATGTTCTTACATGATACATGACTTTTATAGCTGCTGTCTTACATTCTGTCTTACATTCCATCATATGTATATATCACAGCTTGTTTAGCCATTCATCTATTGATGGCCATTTGGGCTGTTTCCATCTCTTGGCAATTGTAAATAATGCTGATATAAACATTGGTTTGCCAATGTCCATTTGTGTCCTTGCCCTCATGTTCTCTGAATAGATACCAAGCAATAGGATTGTTGAATCATATGGCAATTCTATAGTTAGCTTCCTGAGGAACAGCCAAACTGCCTTCCAGAGTGGTTGTACCATTTTACAGTCCCTCCAACAGTGGATAAGTGTGACTCTTTCTCCACATGCTCACCAGCACTTGTCATTTTCTGTTTATATTTATTTATTTATTTTTATAATGGCCATTCTAGTGGGTGTCAGATGATATCACATTGTGGTTTTGATTTGCATTTCCCTAATAGCTAGTGAAGTTGAGCACCTTTTCATGTGCCCTTTAGCCATTTGTATTTCTTCTTCTGAGAAGTGTCTTTTCATGTCATTTGCCCATTTTTAAATTGGATTGTTTTTCTTTTTGTTGTTGAATTGAAGAACATCTTTATATATTCTGGATACTAAAACCCTATCTGATATGTGGTTTCCAAATATCGTCTCCCATTGCATAGGCTGCCTTTTTACTTCCTTGACAAAGTTCTTTGATGTACAGAAGTGTTTAATTTTGAAGAGTTCCCATTTGTCTATTTCTTTCTTTAATGCTCATGCTTTAGATGTAAGATCTAGGAAACTGGCTCCTATTACAAGTTTTTTTTTTATTAATTAAAAAATTAACAAAACATTTAGAAATCATTCCATTCTACATGTACAATCAGGAATTCATAACATCATCACATAGTTGCATATTCATCATTTCTTAGTACATTTGCATCGATTTAGAAAAAGAAATAAAAAGACAACAGAATAAGAATTAAAACGATAATAGAGAGAAAAAAAAACCTATATCTCACATGCAGCTTCATTCAATGTTTTAACATAATTGCATTACAATTAGGTAGTATTGTGCTGTCCATTTCTGAGTTTTTATATCCAGTCCTGTTGCACAGTCTGTATCCCTTCAGCTCCAATTACCCCTTCTCTCTCTTTTTTTTTTAATTAACGGAAAAAAAGAAATTAACCCAACATTTAGAAATCATACCATTCTACATATGCAATCAGTAATTCTTAACATCATCACATAGATGCATGATCATCGTTTCTTAGTACATTTGCATCGGTTTAGAAGAACTAGCAACACAACCGAAAAAGATATAGAATGTTAATATAGAGAAATAAATAAAAGTATTAATAGTAAAAACAAAACAAAACAAAAACCTATAGCTCAGATGCAGCTTCATTCAGTGTTTTAACATGATTACTTTACAATTAGGTATTATTGTGCTGTCCATTTTTGAGTTTTTGTATCTAGTCCTGTTGCACAGTCTGTATCCCTTCAGCTCCCATTGCCCATTGTCTTACCCTGTTTCTACCTCCTGCTGGACTCTGTTACCAATGACATATTCCAAGTTTATTCTCTAATGTCCGTTCACATCAGTGGGACCATACAGTATTTGTCCTTTAGTTTTTGGCTAGACTCACTCAGCATAATGTTCTCTAGGTCCATCCATGTTATTACATGGTTCATAAGTTTATCCTGTCTTAAAGTTGCATAATATTCCATCGTATGTATATACCACAGTTTGTTTAGCCACTGTTCTGTTGATGGAGATTTTGGCTGTTTCCATCTCTTTGCAATTGTAAATAACGCTGCTATAAACATTGGTGTGCAAATGTCCGTTTGTGTCTTTGCCTTTAAGTCCTTTGAGTAGATTCCCAGCAATGGTATTGCTGGGTCGTATGGCAATTCTATATTCAGCTTTTTGAGGAACCGCCAAACTGCCTTCCACAGTGGTTGCACCATTTGACATTCCCACCAACAGTGGATAAGTGTGCCTCTTTCTCCGCATCCTCTCCAGCACTTGTCATTTTCTGTTTTGTTGATAATGGCCATTCTGGTGGGTGTGAGATGATATCTCATTGTGGTTTTGATTTGCATTTCTCTAATGGCCAGGGACATTGAGCATCTCTTCATGTGCCTTTTGGCCATTTGTATTTCCTCTTCTGATAGGTGTCTGTTCAAGTCTTTTTCCCATTTTGTAATTGGATTGGCTGTCTTTTTGTTGTTGAGTTGAACAATCTCTTTATAAATTATGGATACTAGACCTTTATCTGATATGTCATTTCCAAATATTGTCTCCCATTGTGTAGGCTGTCTTTCTACTTTCTTGATGAAGTTCTTTGATGCACAAAAGTGTTTAATGTTGAGGAGCTCCCATTTATTTATTTCCTTTTTCAGTGCTCTTGCTTTAGGTTTAAGGTCCATAAAACTGCCTCCAGTTGTAAGATTCATAAGATATCTCCCAACATTTTCCTCTAACTGTTTTATGGTCTTAGACCTAATGTTTAGATCTTTGATCCATTTTGAGTTAACTTTTGTATAGGGTGTGAGATACAGGTCCTCTTTCATTCTTTTGCATATGGATATCCAGTTCTCTAGGCACCATTTATTGAAGAGACTGTTCTGTCCCAGGTGAGTTGGCTTGACTGCCGTATCAAAGATCACATGTCCATAGATGAAAGGGTCTATATCTGAGCACTCTATTCGATTCCATTGGTCGATATATCTATGTTTATGCCAATACCATGCTGTTTTGACCACTTGGCTTCATAATATGCCTTAAAGTCAGGCAGCGCGAGACCTCCAGCTTCGTTTTTTTTCCTCATGATGTTTTTAGCAATTCGGGGCACCCTGCCCTTCCAGATAAATTTGCTTATTGGTTTTTCTATTTCTGAAAAATAAGTTGTTGGGATTTTGATTGGTATTGCATTGAATCTGTAAATCAATTTAGGTAGGATTGACATCTTAACTATATTTAGTCTTCCAATCCATGAACACGGTATGCCCTTCCATCTATTTAGGTCTTCTGTGATTTCTTTTAACAGTTTTTGTAGTTTTCTTTATATAGGTTTTTTTGTCTCTTTTGTTAAATTTATTCCTAGGTATTTTATTCTTTTAGTTGCAATTGTAAATGGGATTCGTTTCTTGATTTCCCCCTCAGCTTGTTCATTACTAGTGTATAGAAATGCTACAGATTTTTGAATGTTGATCTTGTAACCTGCTACTTTGCTGTACTCATTTATTAGCTCTAGTAGTTTTGTTGTGGATTTTTCCAGGTTTTCAACGTATAGTATCATATTGTCTGCAAACAGTGATAGTTTTACTTCTTCCTTTCCAATTTTGATGCCTTGTATTTGTTTTTCTTGTCTAATTGCTCTGGCTAGAACCTCCAACACTATGTTGAATAATAGTGGTGATAGTGGACATCCTTGTCTTGTTCCTGATCTTAGGGGGAAAGTTTTCAATTTTTCCCCATTGAGGATGATATTAGCTGTGGGTTTTTCATATATTCCTTCTATCATTTTAAGGAAGTTCCCTTGTATTCCTATCTGTTGAAGTGTTTTCAACAGGAAAGGATGTTGAATCTTGTCAAATGCCTTCTCTGCATCAATTGAGATGATCATGTGATTTTTCTGCTTTGATTTGTTGATATGGTGTATTACATTAATTGATTTTCTTACGTTGAACCATGCTTGCATACCTGGGATGAATCCTACTTGGTCATGATGTATAATTCTTTTAATTTGTTGTTGGATACGATTTGCTAGAATTTTATTGAGGATTTTTGCATCTATATTCATTACAGAGATTGGTCTGTAGTTTTCTTTTTTTGTAATATCTTTGCCTGGTTTTGGTATGAGGGTGATGTTGGCTTCATAGAATGAATTAGGTAGTTTTCCCTCCACTTCGATTATGTTGAAGAGTTTGAGGAGAGTTGGTACTAATTCTTTCTGGAATGTTTGGTAGAATTCACATGTGAAGCCATCTGGTCCTGGACTTTTCTTTTTAGGAAGCTTTTGAATGACTAATTCAATTTCTTTACTTGTGATTGGTTTGTTGAGGTCATCTATTTCTTCTTGAGTCAAAGTTGGTTGTTCATGTCTTTCCAGGAACCCGTCCATTTCATCTAAATTGTTGTATTTATTAGCATAAAGTTGTTCATAGTATCCTGTTATTACCTCCTTTATTTCTATGAGGTCAGTAGTTATGTCTCCTCTTCCATTTCTGATCTTATTTATTTGCATCCTCTCTCTTCTTCTTTTTGTCAATCTTTCTAAGGGCCCATCAATCTTATTGATTTTCTCATAGAACCAACTTCTGGTCTTATTGATTTTCTCTATTGTTTTCAATTTCATTTATTTCTGCTCTGATCTTTGTTATTTCTTTCCTTTTGCTTGCTTTGGGATTAGTTTGCTGTTCTTTCTCCAGTTCTTCCAAGTGAACAGTTAATTCCTGCATTTTTGCCTTTTCTTCTTTTCTGATATAGGGATTTAGGGCAATAAATTTCCCTCTTAGCACTGCTTTTGCGGCATCCCATAAGTTTTGATATGTTGTGTTTTCATTTTCATTCACCTCTAGGTATTTACTAATTTCTCTTGCAATTTATTCTTTGACCCACTCTTGTTTAAGAGTGTGTTGTTGAGCCTCCACGTATTTGTGAATTTTCTGGCACTCCGCTTATTATTGATTTCCAACTTCATTCCTTCATGATCCGAGAAAGTGTTGTGTATGATTTCAATCTTTTTAAATTTGTTGAGACTTGCTTTGTGCCCCAGCATATGGTCTATCTTTGAGAATGATCCATGAGCACTTGAGAAAAAGGTGTATCCTGCTGTTGTGGGATGTAATGTCCTATAAATGTCTGTTAAGTCTAGCTCATTTATAGTAATATTCAGATTCTCTATTTCTTTATTGATCCTCTGTCTAGATGTTCTGTCCATTGATGAGAGTGGGGAATTGAAGTCTCCAACTATTATGGTATTTGTGTCTATTTCCCTTTTCAGTGTTTGCAGTGTATTCCTCACGTATTTGGGGGCATTCTTGTTCGGTGCGTAAATATTTATGATTGTTATGTCTTCTTGTTGAATTGTTCCTTTTATTAGTATATAGTGTCCTTCTTTGTCTCTTTTAACTGTTTTACATTTGAAGTCTAACTTGTTGGATATTAGTATAGCCACTCCTGCTAATTTCTGGTTGTTATTTGCATGAAATATCTTTTCCCAACCTTTCACTTTCAGCCTATGTTTATCTTTGGGTCTAAGATGTGTTTCCTGTAGACAGCATATAGAAGGATCCTGTTTTTACATCCATTCTGCCAGTCTATGTCTTTTTTTTTTTTTTTTTTTTTTTTTAATTAAAGGAAAGACAGAGAGAAGGAAGGAAGGATAGAAGGAAGGAAGGAAGGAAGAAAGGGAAACATTTTTAAACATTTTCTTGTTTTATTGTATTCTGTTTCTCCGTTTTTGTTACATGGGCTGGGGCCGGGAATCGAACCGAGGTCCTCTGGCATAGCAGGCAAGCACTTTGCCCGCTGAGCCACCGCGGCCCGCCCAGTCTATGTCTTTTGATTGGGGAATTCAGTCCATTAACATTTAGTGTTATTACTGTTCGGATAATATTTTCCTCTACCATGTTGCCTTTTGTATTATATATATCATATCTGACTTTCCTTCTTTCTACACTCTTCTCCATACCTCTCTCTCCTGTCTTTTCGTTTCTGACTCTAGTGCTCCCTTTAGTATTTCTTGCAGAACTGGTCTCTTGGTCCAAATTCTCTCAATGATTTTTTTTTTCAGAATGTTTTAATTTCTCCCTCATTTTTGAAGGACAATTTTGCTGGATATAGGAGTCTTGGTTGGCAGTTTTTCTCTTTTAGTAATTGAAATATATCATCCCACTGTCTTCTAGCCTCCATGGTTTCTGCTGAGAAATCTACACATTGTCTTACAGGGTTTCCCTTGTATGTGATGGATTTTTTTCTCTTGCTGCTTTCAAGATCCTCTCTTTCTCTTTGACCTCTGACATTCTAACTAGTAAGTGTCTTGGAGAACGCCTATTTGGGTCTAATCTCTTTGGGGCGCGCTGCACTTCTTGGATCTGTAATTTTAGGTCTTTCATAAGAGTTGGGAAATTTTCAGTGATAATTTCTTCCATTAGTTTTCCTCCTCCTTTTCCCTTCTCTTCTCCTTCTGGGACACCCACAACATTTATATTTGTGTGCTTCATATTGTCCTTGAGTTCCCTGATACCCTGTTCAAATTTTTCCATTCTTTTCCCAATAGTTTCTGTTTCTTTTTGGAATTCAGATGTTCCATCCTCCAAATCACTAATTCTATCTTCTGTCTCTTTGAATCTATCATTGTAGGTATCCATTGTTTTTTCCATCTTTTCTCCTTTGTCCTTCACTTCCATAAGTTCTGTGATTTGTTTTTTCAGTTTTTCTATTTCTTCTTTATGTTCAGCCCATGTCTTCTTCATGTCCTCCCTCAATTTATCGATTTGGTTTTTGAAGAGGTTTTCCATTTCTGTTCGTATATTCAGCATTAGTTGTGTCAGCTCCTGTATCTCATTTGAACTATTGGTTTGTTCCTTTGACTGGGCCATATTTTCAATTTTTGGGGCGTGATCCGTTATCTTCTGCTGGCATCTGCGCATTTAGACAGATTTCCCTGGGTGTTGGATCCAAAAGTTTGGAAGATTTTTCTGTGAAATCTCTGGGTTCTGTTTTTCTAATCCTGCCCAGTAGGTGGCGCTTGTGGCACACGTTTGTCTGCGGGTCCCACCAGTAAAAGGTGCTGTGGGCCTGTAACTTTGGAAAACTCTCGCTGTCCGGGAGGTTCGCTAGTCGAAGCGGCTTGGAAGAGTGCCAGCTGGCCCGGGGTCCGAACGCGGGGAGGGTCGCTGGCCGTCGCAGCCCGGGAAAGCACCCGTCCGAATTTCCTAGTCGGCCCGGGGCGCCAAGCGTGGCGGGAGGACGCCAGCCGCAGCGGCCCGCCCGGGAGAGTGCACCGTTCCCAGGGAGTCACGGGTTTGGAAGGGCCCCCCCGTCACTGTTCTCCGCGGCCTGGGGATTTCCGATCCAATTCTCTCAGTTGGTCTGGGGGGCCGCGTGTGGTGTGGGCGCCAGCTGCTGCAGTTTGAGGGGACCGCCTCTCCAATTCTCCCAGCCAGCCCGGGAAGGGGGAAGGGAGTTACTCTGGCTGCTTACCACCCCACCCGGTGAAGCCCGCGCCCCTCGGCGATCTCACCAGAGCGGGTTCTCTCAGCCAGCCAGCCGTTCCAGGATGGGGTACGCTGTCTTTTTTATCTCTGTTGTGGCTTTGGGGGCTGTTCTGTATCATTTCTACTCCCCTAGTAGCTGTTCTGGAGGAGAACCTAAGATCCGCATGTCTTACTAAGCTGCCATCTTCTCCGGAAGTCCTATTACAAGTTTTATAAGATATTTTCCTCTAAAAGTTTTTTGGTCTTAGCTTTAATGTTTAGGTCTTTGATCTATTTTGAGTTAATTTTTGTATAGGGTGTGAGATATGGGTCCACTTTCATTCTTTTTCATATGGATGTCCAGTTCTCCAAGCACCATTTCCTGAGAAGAGGCTGTTCTGTCTCTTGTGAGTTGGCATGACCGCCTTATCAAAGATCAATCGTGCATAGATGAGGGGATGCATATTTGAACATTCTATTCAATTTCATTTGTCAGGATACCTATCTTTATGCCAGTACCATGGTGTTTTGACAATTGTAGCTTTGTAATATGCTTTAAAGTCAGGTAGTGTGAGGCCTCCCACTTCATTTTTCTTTCTCTAGATATTCTTACCTATTTGGGGAATGCTGCCCTTCCAAATAAATTTAGTTATTGGTTTTTTTATTTCTGCAAATTAAGTTTTTGGGATTTTAATTCATATTGCATTGAGTTTATAAGTCAATCAGTAGAATTGGCATCTTAATTATATTTAGTCTTCCAATCCATGAACATGGTATGCCCTCCATTTATTTAGGTCTTCCATGATTTCTTTGACAATTTCCTGTAGTTTTCTGTGTATAGGTCTTTTGTATCCTTAGTTAAATTTATTCCTAAATATTTTATTCTTTTGGTTGCTATTATCAATGGAATTTTTTTCCTGATTTCCTCCTCAGATTGCACATTACTAGTGTATAGAAACACTACTGATTTGGGGGTCTTGATCTCATATCCTGCCATTTTGCCGTATTCATTTATTAGCTATAGTAGCTTTGCTGTGGGTTTTTGGGAATTTTCGACATACGGTATCATATCATATATAAACAATGAGAGTTTTACTTCTTTCTTTCCAATTTGGATGTCTTTTATTTCTTTCTCTTGTTTAATTTCTCTGGGTAGAACTTCCAGCACATTTTTGAATAACAATGGTGACAGTGGGCATCTTTGTCTTGTTCCTGATCTTAGGGGGAAAGCTTTCAGTCTTTCCCCATTGAGGATGATGTTAGCTGTCAGTTTTTTCATATATTCCCTTTATCATGTTGCGAAAGTTCCCTTCTATTTCTATCCTTTGAAGTGCTTTCATCAAGAGAGGATGTTGAATATTGTCAAATGCCTTTTCTGCATCAATCGTGATGATCATGTTGCTTTTTTGCTTTGATTTGTTGATATAGTGTATTACATGATTTGATTTTCTTATGTTGAACCATGCTTACCCACCTGGAATAAACCCCACTTGGTCATGGTATATAATTCTTTTGATGTGCTGCTGGATTTGATTTGAAAGTATTCTGCTGAAGATTTTTGCATCTATATTCATTAGAGAAATTGGTCTGTAATTTTCTTTTCTTGTAGTATCTTTGTCTGGTTTTGGTGTGAGGGTGATGTTGGCTTTGTAGATTGAGTTAGGTAGCTTCTTCTCATTTTCATTTTTTTTGAAGCGTTTGAGCAGGATTTGTACTAATTCTTTCTTGAATGCTTGATAGAATTCACATGTGAAGCCATCTGTTCCTGGACTTTTCTTTTTTGGGAGCTTCTATCTCTTTACTTGTGATTGCTTTGTTGTGGTCATCTATTTCTTCTTGAGTCAGTGTTGTTTATTCATGCCTTTCTAGGAGATTGTCCATTTCATCTATGTTGTCCAGTTTACTAGCATATAGTTGCTCATAGTATCTTCTCATTACCTCCTTTATTTCTGCAGGGTCAGTGGTTATGTTTCCTCTTCCATTTCTGATTTTATTGATTTACATCCTCTCTATTTTTCTTTTTGTCAACCCAGCTAATGGTCTGTTGATTTTCTCAAAGAACCAACTGCTGGTTTTGTTCATTTTCTTGATTTTTTTCATGTTCTCAGTTTCATTTATTTCTGCTCTAAACTTCGTTGTTTCTTTCCTTTTGTTTACTTTGGGGCTAGTTTACTGTTCTTTCTCTAGTTCTTCCAAATGAACATTTAATTCCTCAATTTTTGCTCTTCTTTTTTAATATAGGCACTTAAGGCAATAAATTTCCCTCCTAGCACTGTATTTGCTGCGTCCCATAAATTATGATATGTTGTGTTTTCATTTTCACTTACCTGAAGATATTTACTAATTTCTCTTGTAATTTCTTCCTTGACCCATTGGTTTTTTAAGAGTGTGTTGTTTAGCCTCCATATATTTGTGAATTTTCTGGCTTTCTGCCTGTTATTGATTTCCAACTTAATTTCATTATGATCCAAGAAAATCTTTCGTATGATATCAATATTTTAAAATTTGTTTAGACTTACTTTGTGACCTAGCATATGGTCTATCCTTGAGAACGATCCATTAACATTCGAGAAAAATGTGTGCCCTTCTATTGTGGGGTGTAATGTTCTCTAAATGTCTGTTCATTTATCATATTATTCAAATTCTCTGTTTCTTTGCTGATACTCTGTCTAGATATTCTATCCATTGATGAGAGTGGGAGATTGAAGTCTCCCACAATCATGGTAGAGATGTCTATTTCTCCCTTCAGTATTGTCAGTGTTTGCCTCATGTATTTTGGAGCACTTTGGCTCAGTGCATACATATTTATGACTGTTGTGTATTCTTGTTGAATTGTTCCTTTTATTAACATACAGTGTCCTTTGTCTCTTTCAATTGTTTTACATTTGAAGTCTTATTTATTGGATATTAATATAACTACTCCTGCTCTTTTCTGATTATTGTTTGCATGAAATATCTTTTCCCAACCTTTCACTTTCAATATGTTTGTCCTTGCATCTAAAATGAGTCTTTTGTAGGCAGCATATAGACGGATCCTGTTTTTTAATCCATTCTTCTAGTCTATGTCTCTTGATTGGGGAGTTTAATTCATTAACATTTAGTGTTATTATTGCAAAAGCAATACTTTTTTCTATATTTTGCCTTTTTGGATTTTATACAACATATCTAATTTTTTTCTCTTGTTACTTTTAATGATAATTTTCATTTCTACACTCTTCTCCAGACCTTTCTCTCCTGCCTTTTCTTATCTGCCTGAAGTGCTCCTTTTACTATTTCATGCAGAGCCAGTCTCTTAGTCACAAATTTTCTCAGTGATTATTTTTCTGAAAATATTTTACTCTTCCCCTCATTTTTGAAGGAAATTTTGCTGTATATAGAATTGTGGGTTAGCAGCTTTTCTCTTTTTCAATCCTAAATATATAATTCCACTGCCTTCTCATCTCCATGGTTTCTGCTGAGACATCCACACATAGTCTTATTGGGCTTCCCTTGTATGTGATGGATGGCTTTTCTCCTGCTGCTTTCAAAATTCTCCCTTTCTCTTTGACATCTGACAATCTGATTAGTAAGTGCCTTGGACTATATCTATTTGCATCTATTCTGTTTGGGGTATGCTGCATTTCTTGGACCTGTAATTTTACGTCTTTCATAAGAAATGGGAAATTTTCAGTGATTATTCCTCCATTAGTCCTTCTCCTTTTCCCGTCTCTTCTCCTTCTGGGACACCCACAACATGTATATTCGTGCACTCATGTTGTTACTCAATTTCCTGAGACCCTGCTCATATTTTTCCATTTTTTTCTCTATATTTTCTTTTGTGTGTCAGATTTCAGATCTCCAGTCCTCTAGTCACTACTGTTTTCTTCTGCCTCTTTAAATCTATTGTTGCAGGTTTCCACTGTTTTTTTTTTCCTCAGCTTTTCTATTGTGCCTTTCAAACCCATAAGTTCTGTGATTTGTTTTTCAAACTTTCTATTTCTTCTTTTTGTCACCCAATGCCTTCTTTACAACCTCCCTCAACTCAGTGAATTGATTTTTTTTTTTTTTTTTTTTTTTTTTTTTTTTTAAAGGAAAGACAGAGAGAAGGAAGGAAGGATAGAAGGAAGGAAGGAAGGAAGAAAGGGAAACATCTTTAAACACTTTCTTGTTTTATTGTATTTTGTTTCTCCGTTTTTGTTACATGGGCTGGGGCCGGGAATCGAACCGAGGTCCTCCGGCATAGCAGGCAAGCACTTTGCCCGCTGAGCCACCGCGGCCCACCCAGTGAATTGATTTTTGATGAATTTTCCATGTCTGTTTGAACATCATGAATTAGCTGTTTCAACTCCTGCATCTCATTTGAATTTTTCATTTGTTCCTTTGACTAGGCCAAATCTTTGATTTTCCTAGTATGACTCATTTTTTGCTGGCATCTAGGCATTTGATTTCCTTCATTAGTTTATTCTCGATGTTGTTTTCACTCTTCTACCTAGGATTTTCTTACTGGATGGTTTTGTTCTTTATCTGTTCTTTAACATACCATTCAATTTATTCTAGACTTGTAGCATAGGTTAAATTTAATTGATCAGAATTTTTCAGTTCTTGTTTTTCTGGTTCTTTCCCTGCCTATATAGAGCCTTTTTTTTTGAGGGTCTCCTCAGATACTATAGACTTCTGTCAGATTTTCCCAGACCAAACTGGCCTCCTCTCAGAAGAAATGAGTCACCTGCATCAGTTTTCCCTGAGGCCCAGCAGATTGACAGACTTTACTATGAAGCCTCTAAACTCTGGGCTTTACTTATACTGCCCAACATGAGGCACTTGTCTACCTGTAGCTTCCCACCACTGTAAAGTAATGTGATGCCTTTAATTTCAGTGGACTCTCCCTGCACTCACACAGGGGTGTGGTTGAGACAGAGGTGAGGTTGTAGGTTGATATTATTGCTTCAGTTTTGCAGTCCCTGGGGCCTGAATTCCTCAAGGGAGGGATTCCACTTGAGCTGGGCCCCACCTTTCTCTGGGGGAAGGTATAACCTTTAGGGAATTAATTCATTTCGCCTGACTGGTTACTCTGTCTCTCAGACAAGCTTAATTCTGTCCTTGTCTTGGGCAGTGCTGGACCCTGGGAAGTCTTCCAGTTTTATCTAAAGAGCTATTAAGTAGTAGAAAAAAAGCGAAAAAAAAAATCCTTTTCAGAGCAGGACCCCTACTCCTTGGGTTTGTCAATCCAGAGCTTAAGTTGGTACATGGCTCTATGTATCTTCAAGCTCGATGTGTGACCCCCTTTTCAGGGTCTAGCCGTTTTCTAGTATTTTGTTCTGACTCAAAAACCCTCTGTTTTTTTTTTTCTCCCATCGGCCTCACCCTGTCTCTGCTAGGGCAAAAACACTCAGTACCTTCAGTGCTTATTCCAGGTTTATCTGTTCTGGGGGCTTATTTTCAGTAGTCAGAATTTGTTAATTAATTCCACAACTGGAGTTTGGTTGAGCTAATCCCTTGCCGTTAGTAAATTCTGTTTCCTTTCCCCTAGGAGAATCAGCCTGCTGTGTCCATGGGGGAGGGGTGCTGGCCTCCATGGTTTGGGGGACTTACAGTTCTGTGTGGGGTCTCAGCCACTCCATCTTGTCTAGACTGGTTGTCCAGTTACTGATGTAGCCCCAGCAGTTGTTCTGTACTGTTTCTGGCTATTTACTAGCTGCTCTGGAGGATGAACTAAATTCCACACCTCACTAAGCTGCCATCTTGCCTCTGGAATTCCCCCTATATACTCTTAAAATGATTTCTCCAGTAAGTTTGCCACTCCCTTCTCAGTTCTGTTTTTACACTAGCCTTTTTACTTCTTTATTTCTCCTGTGAACATGGTCTTATTGGTTGATCTTGTCTCAAGTCTCAACCTCAAGGTGAGGCTTGAGCTCTTATGTTCCAAGTCCAGAATATATATCTCTAGCAGCAGATTGAACAATGTACTCCAGTTTAGACATGATCTTAATCTAATCCACACTACAGTGGGTATGAATCCATTGAGATTAAGATCTCTTGAAGATGTAATTTTTAGTTAAGGTGAGGACCAACTATTGAATGAGGGTGAGTCTTAATCTGGACTGCTGGAGTCCTTGATAAGCAGAAGAAATTCAGACATAATAAGAGAAGGCCATGGGGAGAAGTCAGAAGCTGGAAGTTAATGGAACCCAGAAGAGAAAGGAGAGGATATCACTATATGATATGAGGCTGGGATACAAGTCAAGGAACCCCAAGGATTGCTGACAGCACCAGAATTTTCCAGATTTTGGGGACAAAGAATCACTTTGCTGTTCCTAAGTTTTGAACTTCTCTTAGCCTTAGAACTGTGAGTCAATAAATTCCCATTATTTAAGCCAAGCCATCGTGTAGTATTTGCGATAGCAGCACAAGAAAATTAAGTTTAGTATTTCATCCTGTGCTGGTTTGAAAGGATTCATGTACCCTAGATAAGCTATGTTTTAGTTCTAATTTGTGGAAGCAACAGTTTTTGCTAATCCCTATTCAGTACCATAGGTTGGAAACTTGATTAGGTTATCTCCAAGGAGATGTGACTCAATCAATGTGGGTATTAAACTTGATTAGATGTCTCCACCCATTCTATGTGGGTCTTGATTAGTTTACTGGAATCCTAAAAAAGAGGAGATATTTTGGAAAGAGTTCCATTTGAGAATGAGGAGAGAGCCTCAGAAACGCAACAGAAGAATGAGAGAACCAAAATCTACCACCAGTGACCTTTGGAGATGAATAAGGAAAACGTGTCCTAGGGAGCTTCATGAAGCAAGAGGCCTGGAGAGAAAGCTAGCAGATGTTTTCTGCTTTGTTTGCCATGTGCCCTTCAAGCTGAGTGAAACACTGAACATCTTTGGCCTTCTTGCACCAAGGTATCTTTCCCTGGATACCTCAGATTGGACATTTCTATAGACTTTTTTTTTTTTCAGGAAAAGAAATAAAAAAAAAAAGGAAAACATTCATATATACCATATCACTTACCTCTCCCTTTCATTGATCACTAGCATTTCAATCTACTAAATTTATTTTAACATTTTTTTCCCCTTATTATTTATTTATTTTTAATCCATATGCTTTACTCATCTGTCCAGAAGGTAGATAAAAGGAACATCAGACACAAGGTTTTCACAATCACACAGTAACACTGCGAAAGCTATATCATTATACTATCATCTTCAAGAAACATGGCTACTGGAACACAATACTATATTTTCAGACACTTCCCTCCAGCCTCTCTATTATACCTCAACCAAAAAGTGTTATCTATATATTGTGGAAGAATAACCTCCAGGATAACCTCTCGACTCTGTTTGAAATCTCTCACCCATTGACACTTTATTTTGTCTCATTTCTCTCTTCCCCCTTATGGTAGAGAAGGTTTTCTCAATCCCTTGATGTTGAGTCCCAGCTCATTCTAGGATTTCTGCCCCATGTTGTCAGGAAGGTTTACACCCCTGGGAGTCATATCCCACATAGAGATGGGGAGGGTGGTGAGTTTGCTTGTTGTGTTGGTTGAGAGAGAGAGGCTACATCTGAGCAACAAAAGAGGTTCTCTGGGGGTAACTCTTAGGCTTAATTTTAAGTAGGCTTAGCCTATCCTTTGCGGGGATAAGTTTCATATGAACAAACCCCAAGAATGAGGGCTCAGCCTATTGCTTTGGTTGTCCCCACTGCTTGTGAGAATAGCAGGAATTCTCCACATGGGAAGGATGAATTTTCCCTCTTTCTTGCCATTTCCCCAAGGGGACTTTGCAAATACTATTTTATTCACTGTTCAAATCCTTCTGGGATTTCTCAGGACATCACTCTAGACAAACCTACAAGACCTCATGCCTTATCAAGTTTCCATTAAACTGTCCAATTAAACTGTCCACATAAGTTATATTAGGAAATGCAGTAGTCAAAATATAAATTTTGTACCAAATAAACATTTTTTGCTTTAGTCTCACACATAAGTTAAAGTTTTAAATATGAATTACCATCTATTTTCAATACCCTGCAGTATGTTAAACTAGCATACACACCATCATTTGGGTGACAGTGGGCACTTCTTTTTCATGCAAAAGCATTTTAAAATTTGTACATTTAGTCACTATCATTATTATATAGACTTGTGTGCTGGTTTGAAAGGATGTATATACCCTAGAAAAGCCATGTTTTAATCTTAATCCCATTTTGTAAAGGCAGCCGTTTCTTCTAATCCCTATTCAGTACTGTATGCTTGAGACTATAATTAGATCATCTTCCTGGAGATGTGACTCAATCAAACAAGAATGGTTGTTAAATTGGCATAGGTGGAGATGTGTCTCCACCCATTTGGGTGGGTCTTGATTAGTTTACTGGAATCCCATAAAAGAGGAAACATTTTGGAGAAAGCTGGAGATTCAGAGAGAGCAGAGAAGAACAACATAGACAAGAGAAGAAGAGAATCCACCAGCCAGCAACCTTTGGAGATGAAGAAGGAAAACGCCTCTGGGGGAGCTTTATGAAACAGGAACCCAGAAGAGAAAGCTAGCAGATGACACCATGTCCACCATGTGCCTTTCCAGATGAGAGAGAAACCCTGACTGTGTTCACCATGTGCCTTCTAACTTGAGAGAGAAACCCTAAACCACACTGGCCTTCTTAAATCAGGGTATCTTTCCCTGGATGCCTTAGATTGGACATTTCTATAGACTTGCTTTTATTGGGACATTTTCTCGGCCTTAGAACTATAAACTAGCAACTTATTAAATTCCCCTTTTAAAAAGTCATTCCATTTCTGATAAATTGCATTCTGGCAGCTAGCAAACTAGAACACATCCTAAAATGAAAACTTATGATTTTTTAATCCTGAGTACTCCCTTGAGAACCAGGGATCAGAAGAGCTAGTTGACAGTATCATTTACCTGTTTCCCAAGCTACTGATAAAATTCTGTCCAGATGTGTCTGCTCTTCCCAAAGTAGTCTCTGCAACCAGCTAAAAAGGCTCAAAGCCACAGGGCAGCCACAACCACTACCATCATCCCATAGACATCTAAGCAGCTCTGAAGCCTTAGGTATCAGCCCAGCACAGTTAAAATGGGGGATCAACCCTCCTGATTTTTCTTCTGATGCAAAGTTTAGTTAGGAGTGGGACTCCTTGGATAAAACCACCAGGAACACAGAGCCAAAGGAAATGCTCTGGGAAAATGCAAGGTAACTCCCAGACCCTTAGGCTAAAGGAATAAGGCTTTCTATTTAGTCCCTTAGAACCTACCATGCTTTGAGGATCCAAGCAGTCATACGAAGACTCTGAGAAGACCCTGTATATATCTTGAAATTCAACATACATATGCTGGACCTGCTGACTCAGGGCATTCCCTCTGATGCCACTAAACTCAAGCTTTGCCAATGTGTGGAAATCCAAGGTAGTCTTCAGAAGATCCTGCAGAGACAATTCACAAAAGAGATTTTAAAAAATAATGCTAACAGAAGATGATCAACTTTGTATGGCAAGAGAGTTAGGGATGGTATGGGGGGGGGTAGTAGTTGTTTAGGAAAATGTGAAGCCTGATTAGTTTTGTAACCTTATTAGGTTTGGTTGGTGTAAATAACTCTGGGTTTAACTCAGTAAAAAAGCAAAGGGAGAATACCTAAATAAAATCACACACACAAAATTGAATTACATTTTAGCCTCTGAGTTCTCTAATAAAAATAAAATTATTGCCCTGATTGCTGGCTGTACCACCAATTTAAAAAATCAATTTCCAACAAACAAGGCTGACTGATTCTAGAATGACAGCTATCTTAGAAGATATTGACAGGAAAGTGGATCCTGCAATTAGTCCTAAGGCCTAGTCCAGAGGATGACAGCAACATTCTTGAAACTACTTCTGCCAAGAAAAGAAATCACCTGCAGCATACCCTTTCCAAGCATACACACCATCATTTGGGTGACAGTGGGCAATCCTTAACATCTCTGGGCTTGATTTCTACTTCATCTGTAACAGGATAATAATACCTCCTGGAGTGGTTGTGAATTAAATAAGTTAATATAGGCATAGGATTAAGACCAGTGGCTGGCACACAAAAATTATGCAGTAAATGCTTACTGTTGCCACTGTTGTTGATATGACAGTGTACCAGCTGTGTTCAGAAGTAAATGAGAAGTGGACAGCACGGCCCAACATCCTCCAGGAGGATAGCTTACTGAAATGCATGGATGCCTGCTTCACCTCTGGTAGGATATGTCAGGAGCCTCCTGAATATGTCTGAACATGACAGACTGTCTGTATCTCTCAGGACTACCTGTCTAATATCACAAAACCTCCAAATGAAACAGTGATTCCTTTTACATCTTCTATTCTATATGCATACCCCTCTAGCAGGAAAGTGGTTGATACAGGCTACTTTCGTGCCATTTTGTCAAACATTTGGTGCACACCTAGGTCCTCCACCCTGAATGTCAGGTTCAAAGAGCAAGAACAGGGAACACAATGGTACTGATGTTGTAAAGCACAGTAGACTCTGGGTACTACCCCCAGAAATTTCCTTCAGCCTATCAGGCTCCCTGGCACCTTTCTCTTGCTGTGGCACCAAGACCCAGTAACAGTCACAGAGGCACTGGGAAACAGTGAGAGGTAGCTGACGTTTCCTAATTTGCCAGGAGGGTACCCATGAAGTTTTGAGCAGCTTTCTAACAACCCCATTTTTGCTCAGCTATATTCAGGCCTGGTATCAGCTAGTAGCTGAAGCAGGAGAGAAGACATCAGGAAAGACAGCGACAAATCAGCTACAGAAAGAAAGATACACAGCAAAAGCAGAGGATTTTGCTACCAATGGTTGGAAATTTTTTAAATGTTCAACTTTATATTTTGGGGAGCTCGTAGAAATGAATTTTATTTCAATAACATTGACTTAGATACTAATTCAATTCTCTTACAAGGTGCTTGATTATAATCAGTTTTATAGGAGAAACATGTTTGTGCTATGAAATATTACCTTGGTATATATTCGTCATAATTCCGAGGATGCCAGTTTCAATTTTAGGAAGTACTCTCTCACTATTTTAAAAGGAATATGCATTTTGATAGGTTTGATGACATCAAAAAAGTAGATGTGAAACTTTGTTACACTATTTTATTTCTCCAGAATACTTTGAAGCTATGTCTGGGATGGTCATAAGGAGGTGATTTAACTCCAAGCTAACAGGTAAAACATTGGTATTTGAGAAATATTTACTTGATTATTCTATTTTAGGAGAAACTATGGTCACAAAAACAATGGATATTTACATAATTTCATTTAGCTTAGCAAACATCGTAAACAACACATTTATTTAGGGCTTAATTCAAGGTCTTAGACCTTTCCTTATGCCCCATCAAAAGAACTCCCTCACCCTACCCATCCCTGAACTCTAGCTCCTTACTTTGCTTTAATCTTCTTTAGAAAACTAAATCAGACTTGGTCTTACTAAAAAGTATTTGTTTATTTTCTGTCCATCTTCCTGAGTAGATTGAACACACCCCAAAGGTACCACCATATTCCCAGTGCCTGGAAGAGTTTCTGACATTGAACAAGCATTTGCTGAACTAATTTGTGTTCTTTGGTCTCTGACTTAGCTACAGCAGCTCTAGGAGATGTCAGGGTAATAGAGAATGTGGGAACTGTGACCTCCGAAGGTCAGCTGGTAAAATCAAGAAAATTAGACAACAGACTTCTCTCTCTAAGCCAACTTGGCATGTGAATTCACTGTCCTCCCTCCTATGTAGGACATGATTCCCAGGGGTGTAAATCTCCCTGGCAATGTGGGACAGAAATCCCAGGATGAGCCGTGACTCGGCATCAAGGGATTGAGAAAGCCTTCTTGACCAAAAGAGGGAAGAGAGAAATGAGACAAAATAAAGTGCTAGTGGCTGAGAGATTTCAAATAGAGTCAAGAGGTTATCCTGGAGGTTATTCCTATGCATTATACAGATATCTGTATATATATATATATAGAGAGAGAGAGAGATAGATAGATATTATATAGATATCTGTATACAGATATCTAAAAATCATAAATTTTTAGTTTATGACATATCAGTGTGACTAGAGGGAAACACCTGAAACTGTTGAACTGTGATCCAGTAGCCTTTTCTTGAAGATGATTGTATAAAGATATAATGTTTGCAATGTGACTGTGTGATTGTGAAAATCTTATGTCTGATGCTCCTTTTATCTAGGGTATAGAAAGATGAGTGAAAAAATATGGGTAAAAAATAGATAAATAAAAGGGGGGACAAAAGGTAAAATAAATTGGGTAGATAGAAATACCAAAGGTCAATGAGAAGGGAGAGTAAGTGGTATGGTATCTATGAGCTTTTTCTTTTTTCTTTTTATTTCTTTTTCTGGAGTGATGCAAATGTTCTGAAAAATGAATGGTGATGAATACACAACTATTTGATAATATCATGAGTCACTGATTGTACTCCATGTATGGACTGTATGCGTGTGAAGATCTGTCAAAAAAAGATTTAAAAACAATAAAATTAGACAACAGAAGATAATTACATAGCATGGAGGAACTGCATCTCTATTTGAAGGGCCTTGGACAAGGGCAAGGTAGAACTTTTTATGGTTCTACTCTGATGGAAGAACTAAGGTAAACAAGTGAAACAAATTTGGCCTCAAGATATAGGTTGAACTTATGAAATTGCTGCTAATTGACCGCCCTGACCTAAAAAATGGCAATTTTAAGTAGCTCAGCTTGATAAAAATAGAACTATTTATGCCTGGAAATGTCCAACCATAGCATAGGCTGTTAAGAGAGGTAATGAGCTCTCCATCACTGGCAGGATTTTAGTAGAAGTTTAATCAGTGGAATTGTAGAAAAGATTTCTGAAACAGGTGACAAATTGTCTCACAATGGTAGAAACAGATTTATCATATTGATCATGATTACATATTTAGTTCTTAAAATATTTAAATGTAAGATCTTTCCACTGTTTAAGTAAAAGTCCTCACAAAACAGACAAAAGGCATTTTAAGACAATAAGAGGTTTAAATGGTATTTTTAATGTGTCTCCCTACATATATGTATATGTACATACAAAGAGGCAGGTATATGACATATATATCATAGGGAATTTTGTTCACAACTTTTTTTTGGGGGGGGGGGCGCATAGGCTGGGAATCAAATCCAGGTCTCCCACTTGGCTGGTGAGAATTCTACCACTGAACTACCTGTGTACCCAATGATATTTTTTAAATATTTATTTTTTGTTGATTGAAGGAGTAAACACATGAAATTCCTTATACTGGATACAGGCTAGAAATATCAAGTTCAGGTACAGGACAAATGGTATGGTAGAAAGAGCTCAGGTTTTAGGGCCAAAGAAACCCAGGTTCACACAACCCTGTTTCTGCCATTTATTAGCTACATGACTCAAAGAAAGACATTTGACCTTTTTTAAGTCTCAGTTTCCTAACCTGTAAATGGGACAATAAAACTGAACTTGCTGTGGGTTACAGAGTTGCATGAAAAGTACGTCCAAGCACTTGAATTAATGTTAGCCACCAAATTTAGTTATGCTTATATTATTGTCTTTAGATCAGGTTGGTGGATAAGAGATGCACAACCTTTTATAAAGGGGACATGAGGACACTCCTACAGAGGCTGGTCTCACAAAGACCCCTGGGATCTGGGGTAGCTTTCCAGACAGATTGCGTAACATTTAATGAGCGGAAGGTGCAGTTTGTGCTGTAGTTTTATGAAGTAAAGAATCCAAATCAGGAATAATGGTATGCCTGTCAAACAGCAACCCCATATCCAAGCAGAGGTCACACTGCCCATCTTAAAAGAAATGTCTTTGGAATTCATTAAGGGAGAGCACAAAGCAGACATTCAGAGATGAAAATCTTAAAAGGTCATTTGGAAAAAAGACTTTTCTTTACCTTTCGATGGTAGCTGACCTTATACAGCTAATGATCTTATACATGACCACATACATGTTCAAGCAGGGCTAAAGGGAAGCCGGCCCAATTAGGCTTGGAATGAAAGGAGGCAGCCCAGTGACTGCAGATTGTGGAAAGAGCAAAAGGAATGCAGTGTATATTAGGTCAGCTTATTACCTATCTCCCTACTAATCGCTTTGCATAAAGCCTCAGCAGGAAATCATTTTGTCTCCAAGTGAATCACAGCTTTACAGCAGTTTTCTAATGAAAGAAATGAGGGCTCTCTCCAAATGGCTTACTGCATTGTTTGGAGGAAGAGGCTGCAGGCAGAAACATAAACAGGGGATCTGTAGAATCTACAATATTGTGGCACACAAAAAATGAACTCTGTGTGTGTGTGTGTGTGTGTGATGGTGTGCTGGAGAGTCAAGCGGGAAGGCAGGGTGAGAGAAGCAATCAGGAGGCAAATGAATAACTATTTTACTCTAATTTTTGACTATTTATTAATACTATAAAGATGTTATATACTTTGGGATTTCCTTAATAAGTTATTAAGTTGAATAAGCCCTTTTGTGGAATGGGAACTATAAGTTTACTTAAATAACTTTTTAGATAAAAGGACCTAGAAATCATATGGTAAAAATAGCATGTACAAGCATCAACTAGTTCCATTCCCCTATCCCATATTATTTACAGTCCCTTCCAACATGAAAAAGTTAGAATGGGCATTGCCCAAATATCCCTAAAGAGTAGGAGAAAGATCAAAGAAGATAGTGGAGTTACACAGAGAAGGTAAGGTTTAACAAATGAGTATGATGGCTGAATCATTATATTGATATTTCTTTTCATCTCCAATGTCTTAGAGTAGCTAGGAGTAAAAACCTAAAATTGTGTAATTGCAATCCATACCAAACTCTGAAATCTGTTCTACAACTAATCGTTGTGGTGTGCTTTGAAATTTATTGCTTTTATGTATATATGTTATTTTTCACAAAAAAGAAAAAAAAAGTTGACTGTGATGATGAATGCACAGTTATATGAACCACTGACTGTACGCTTTGGTTGATTCCATGGTATGTGAATATATAACACATATCAATAAAATTGCATTAAAATTAACAAAAAGTAGCAGATACATGGGCAGAATAAAATCACATAACAGTTTTGGGTCCTTAAAATGTTAGGAAGGAAGGAAGAGAAGGGGAAGGAGAAGGGGAAGGAGAGAGGGAGGGAGGGAAAGAGGGAATCAGACCTTTAGAACCCCCTGGAAAATACTGAAGTTTGGTGAAAGGACAATACTTGGAACCATATATCTCTGGGTATGAATCTCAGCTAAACCTCTAAGAACTGGTGACAAAAGGCATGTTGATTTATGTATCATACTTAATTGTGACCATTTGTTAAAATGGGGGATTGATATGCAGCTCTTATTACTATCGTAAGGATGCAGACCCACCAGGAAAACAGGCCCTTGAAAGATGGTAGTTGTTTATTTTTCTACCCTTCCTTTCCTTTTTCCTCTCCTCCCCTCCCCTTCCTTCCCTTTCCCTTTCCAAGGGTTAGCTCTCAAAGAAATTAGCTGTCTGAGGAGGTTGAGGAAGAGAACAATTGTTTCCCGAGAATGCAATTAATCCATGCACTACAGATCTGCTGAAAACTGCTTGGCAATATATTGCCTCCTTCCCAGCAGCTTCCCCTCACCTAGGGGGTGCAGAGGTGACAGAATCGATCTGCACAACAAAACCCTCTTGTACAAAAGGGCAAAAAGGCCAAAAAACCATACAAATCTGAGGGGGAACATCCAGGAGAATTATGGAGGTTAAAAGCCGGCTCTTCACAAGGTATCCCTTGACAAGCGCACACGGTGGAGGGGAGGGGGAAGAATGCGTTGATACCATTTTATTAATTGGGCTTCGTGTAGTTATTAATTGCAGCTTGTAACAACTCAGTGGCCATATATTGTTTTAGAACACCAAGAAGACTAAGGCTAAATTCATGCTAATTCCTGCTGGAGAGAAGCAGATTAATCCCATTTCAAATAGGCATCGATCACAGAAATACATAGAATGTTAACTAAAGGGCTCCATGAAATATACCAGAAAAGCAATCGATAGTCCTGAGCCCCACTGCACAGAGCTAGTGGGGGAGGACGAAGACAGCAAAGGGCAAAGGGGATGAGCATGAGCAAATATTTGGAGACAATAAAAAGAGAGTGAGGAAAAAATAAAAGAGCACAGGTGGGAGACAAGTGGGAAGAGAAGTCAGGGAAAGCAAAGGAGAGGAATAAGCAGTAAAGAAAAGGAATGAGAGAGCTGGGCATAAGAGGAAAGGATGAACCAGAGCAAAGGGCAGTAAAACTTCAAACAGGGGAAGAAGTAGAAAGAGGGTGGTGATATTCAAGTCACCCTCTAGTTAAACTGGGGCAACTCCTTTATTTCATGCATCTGTGTCCTTGATTCAGAAAGAAAAGTAGCTTGAGAGAAAACCATTGAGAGGGTAATGATTCTGAGGAGATAGGTGGCGATGGCTTCTTATAATACCTACTGAATATTTCCCATAAATTAGACGTCTGAATGTTAGAAGAAGGGTCTATATGCAGTTCCCTCGTTGCTGAGCTGGGCTCTGCTAACCTGCCATCTCCTAACCTGAAGGCCATCCACAGGGTTGCAGCTCCAGCAACTGTGATCGCTGCAAAGTGGCAGCTATTCTGTCGTGGTCAGCTTAGGCCAGGGGGACTTTGGAGCCCAACGGTCAGTCACTTCCAGCTAAATGATGGATTTGATGTGGAAGATGAGAGGAATAAAGAGTAGAGGGGGAGGGGAGGAGAAGCTGTGCATCAAGAGCTGTGACTGACATAGCTACCGGGAAAGGAGGTATTTAGTATAAAGCTAGGTATCAATTTATATTCTCCATGATCCTGATCAAGGATTTAAGATACACCTTTCATAAGATCTAGCTTCTGGATTTCTTTCTTGGGCATTTTACGTGCTTCCCCATCTTCTTTCCAGGGTCAATTCTTATGCCAGGGTCCAAATTCATTTCTCTTGTTCTTCCTCCTTTCCCAGAGCCCAGCTAGGTTCGGGCACCCTCTTCCATGCTTCCAATAACACAAGTCTCACCTTTATGGTGGCACTTAGTACCCTCAAAAAAGTTGCCTGTTTCTGTGTCTTTCAACCTCTGAATTTCTTCCACTAATGCATCTACCTTTTCCTGTGCTTCTCTTACAGGCAAAAGCCTAATATCAGTCATCTGTTTGTTACTAGTACCTAGCTCAGTACTGTAACCAAGAAATTAGGATCTAAGGAATAATTTTGATTACTGAATCATATTCCTTTTTGCTTTATGGGATATTGAAGTAGATAGGGTAATACCTGCAATCCCTAAACTATAATTCAGTTGCCCTAATACCTAAAAAGAGTGTAAAAGCTCCTATCTTGTGCCTTTGTGATTGTAAGAGTTGTTATGGCCTTTATCTTGTCATTTTCTCGTAGGGCAAAGGCCCTAGTACTAATGAAATCAGCCATTAACTTGCCTCAGCCCGGGACACTTGTAAATCATTTCAGCTAGATTCTGCTATTGAAAGATAACCTGTCTTCCTTTGGCTTACACCTTTAGTTATTGAAGTGATAGCTCTGCCTTCCCTCCTTTCAGCTTATATTCTCTAATTGAAATGATAATGATAACAATATCTCCTTTTCTGCTTTGGACTTGCTGTTCAAAATGACCTCAACTACCTTTGCCAAAATCCTTAAAAACCTTGAACCCCCTAAACTCAGGGAGATACATTTTGAGCTGCTAAGCCATCTGCTTTCCTACTAGTAATAAACTCTTTCTTTCTTTGAAACCCCAGTGGTCTCAAGAATTGGTTATTGAGTGTCTTGAGCAAAAGAATCCATGGCCTTTGTCTGGTAACAGTATGTAGTTCATAGTGGTGCCTAATCAGTGTTTTTTTAAACAGAAATGAACAGAGTCAGTCTCATGCTCTCCCATCCTCGCAACTCCATGGTTTGTCCCCATGTCACAGCCTCTTCCCAACACATCTCCTCTCTTTATCCTAAATCTCTGCTGATAACAGCCAGAAATCTGAGTCTAATTTCTTGGTCCCCTTGTATTTGTCTTAATCTTGAACTTGACCCTGGATTTATCAAATCAGTTTTAGCTTAAGTATCTATTTCATTTTATTATGCCCACTACTCTCCTCCCAAAGTCTAATCAGCAAATATAGGCTGTAAGATGTTAAAAATATGTTAGCCATATTAAATGCTGATGGAAGGACTGAAGCAGTCAAAAGAAAAAAAAAAGCTCATGTCTTTATTTAAACTAAAATTTGTATTAATTTTTAAACAGTTTGGGAAAAACACAACTTTGAATAAGTCTCTCTTTTTGCACAGGAATTCACTACTTTTGTGTTTTTTTGGAGCTACCTTGGTAGTGGGAGCCTAGAGGAGGAGAAGTTGAAAGCAGCCAGCTTTGTGGGAAGGGCCAGCTCCATCCAGAGCAGCTCACTTTCATTTTTTTACCTTGTAAAAATGGTCTTACTAGTATCGGTTTATTTGGAATAAAGTTTGAAGATGATGGACAGTTTGAAAACCACTAAATTAGTTGACTGCATGGGCCTTTGTAACGAGTTAAACTGTTTCTCCCCAAAAGACATGTTGAAATCCTAACTCTAGCACCTCAAAATGTGACATTATTTGGCAACAGGATCATTGCAGAGGTATCAGTTAAGATGAGGTTATAGGGTGAGCCCTGCATCCTGTATGACTGGCGTCTTTATAGGAAGGAAGAGAGACACAAAGATAGAGATACATAGGAGAGAAGGCCACATGAAGACAGAAGCAGAGACTGGAGTTAATCCTTGTAACATCAAGAATTGCAGACTACCTGTAGAAACTAGGAACAGGCAAATAAGGATTCTTCCCTAGAGTCTTTGGAAGGGGGCATGGCCCTGTTGACACCTTGAGTTTGTACTTCAGCCACCAGAACTGTGAGAGACTAAATATCTGATGTTTTAAGCCCGCAAGTTTGTGGTAATTTGTTTCAAAAGGCTTAGATGATGAATATAGCTTTCTTCCTAAATGTGTCTGTAAATTACAATTTCCTAAACTATTGATACAGTCCCCATTCGTGATTACCAATTGAAATGACAACTATTTATCAAACCCTCATTATGGGTTCCTCTATCAATGGAGGGTTGACTACCATGTTGTGTTGGCCATATCTATATGCTACTTTTTTTGATATCTAGACTCCTTACTCCTGTATAGTGCTTGAAAATGAATAAATACACTTGCCTCCACCATGTACAGTCTTCTCAAGAAGCCATCCAATCGCACAAAAACCAGAGAAGACTGAAAATCCCACTTGCTGACTTCCTGGTTCTCTTTAAAGTAAGTATGTAGATTCTCCCGTCTGTCTTGAAACAGCTGCTTGAAGAAACTTAAGGTGTCCACAACCACCTGCAGTTTCCTCTGACTTTCTTTGACCTCACTTCTCAGGAGATCTTCTGGGCTGAGATAATTAGAGGCCTAGAATATAATCAGATTAGTGTCACTAAACCTGACTGTAGGTGCAGGGCATCCTAAAACTTGCTGACAACAACTCTAAAATGAATAGTTGCTAAAGTCATATTTCTAGAAATATAGCATAGGAAATATTTGATCCCATCTTTGGTTACAGAGGTGGACTGGGGCAAATTGTTTTTGTAATCTCTAGCCACAGTGATTGGCTTAGGGATGGGCAAGTGACTAGAGACAAGAAACACAATTAGACTCTTGGTGGGACAACTGGGACTGGGTCAGGTGTTCTTTCCCGGGTGTTCTTTTCTGACTGAACTGGCTTTTTTTTGCATGCTATATGGTGGGGGTCACATTTCATTCTTTTTCTATGTGAATATCCCATGATTGCAGCACCATTTGTTGAATTTTTGTTGGTTTGTTTTTGTTGGTTTGTTTGCTTGTTTTTGGGGAGAAGTGCATGAGCTGGGAATAGAACCTGGGTTTCTTGCATGGCAGGTGAGAATTCTACCACTGAACTACCCTCACACTCCCCTTAACTGGCTTTTGATAGAAAGATAATTCACGTGCAAGGATTCTTGTACCATAAATATTTCCCAGTCTCCAAGAGACTTGCACCTGAAAAGCTGGGAAGCTGGAACTGTTGGATAGCCCTCTTAACCATCATGGAGAGGGAAAGAGATAATTGGATCTTGGTGATATCATTGAAAGCCCTATAGTAAACCAGGGTTTAAGCCAGCATTATCTTGAATTATTGAGGCACAAAAGAAAATACATTATTTTTTTAGTAATGCTAGTTTTAGTTGGGATTTCTTATACTTTCAACCACAAGAGTCCTGACTAATAAATGGCAGTGATGGAAAAGCACTGGTCTAGGAGTCAAACAATCTAGGACTGGGTCCTGGTTTGGGTGTCCTTGGGCAGTTCAGTTAACCTCTTTGACCTTAGCCTACATGCACATGCAGCAATGTATTCCATAAATGTTAGTTATTATTAGCTTATCTTTAAATTTGTTTATTTGTTCTCAAGATAATACATCTTTTTAGAAGTAAAAAAGCCACCTTAAGGGGAAAGATCACCTGAACCTTCGCAAGGCCTCCAGTTCTATACATGGACATACTCCTAGAGGGTCACACTGTACTACGTGGTGCTATTAAGAGGGAGGAGCATGAAGTGTGCAATCTAAAAAGCTGTTTCTACATAGCTAACAGGCACCATGATCTTACCTTGTACAGGGCACTGTGTAAGACCTTAACATACATTATCTCATGAGCCTCACAATTCCCCAGCAACTTTTTGACATAGGTTCTCTCATTTTCACCCTTGCACACAGGAAGAAATCAAGACACTGAGAAGGTAAGTTGCCCAGACATACACAGCCAATAAGTGGTGAAGCCAGGATATAGCCATGGGTCATCTCACTCCAAAGTCAATATTCTTAATTGCTAGGCTATACTGTACACAGATTGTTAAGGAGGTTGAAATTCACTACCCATCCCCTTCTCCACACCCCTCTTTATCCCACTCTGGTCTTAAGCAGAGGTGAAAGAAAAATTAGGTTGCTCAGGTATTTCAGTACTACTTAAATCATTTCTGTGAATAACTGGCTTGTGATAGTAAAATAATTCAAGTGTGAGGACCTTTTGAACCATCGTTATTTCCCTGAAATGTTAGTTCCCTGAAATATTATTTTTCTTCATATGAGTCAGTGCCAAGCCAGCCCCAAGGGAGGGGTTATTGGGAATCTTGGGGCAGCCAACCTGCTGGATGAGAAGGTTGCAGGTCTCCTGGAGCAGCACAGTGAGCCTCCCCGGGGAGCGGTAGGACTTGCATGTGGCCCAAATCAGACAGACTACATGGAGCAGAGGCTGCAGCCGTGGCTTCACCTCAGGAAACTCCACACTTTCCAGGGTTTCCAGATGGTGACAGAGTGGCATCAGGTGAGTGTGGATGTCCTGAGCCTCCATCAGAGCTGGAAGGAATTGGAGTCAGTCCCTTCACTCATTGTAGCTCCCACCCACCATGGAATACCAGTGCCTAGCAAGAGAAGGATCTACGAAGCAGATGCCTGTAATTTTTCCTAAGCTGGGAAAGCACTAAGAAGGCTGGTTTCAGAAAACTTTCTGGCACCTATGAGGGCATAGTGAAATCGGGGAAGTCCTGAATAATTAGGGCAATGGTCCTAGGAGTTATTGCTTACAAAGACCCTGTTATCTGGATCTTGTCCTGGGTTTCTAGGCCCAGCCTAGTGTCATATGCATAGTAGATACTCAATAAACATTTGCAGATTACTTTGTTGTCGATATCTCTGAGCCATTACAAAATAGATGGCAGAGGGCAAGTTTTAGAATCAGACACCAACCTATTGTATTACCTTGGGTATGCAGTTAACCTCTCTGAGACTCAAAATAGTAACTTATTTAAAGAGTTCTTAGGAAGGTTGAAGGTAGCACAAATGGAAACTTCATAAACAACTAGTGCAGTGCCTGGTCCAAAGCAGACATTTGATAAATGGTAGTGACTTGAATGAGTATTTATTTATTTATTTTTTTAACATAGGCAGGCACCGGGAAACGAACCCGGGTCCTCTGGCATGGCAGGCGAGCATTCTTGCCTGCTGAGCTACCGTGGCCCTTGAATGAATATTTATTATCAAAGGACTTCACTGACGTCTTGCAGAAGAGAAGTCACATGGCTTAGAGAAACAGCAGAGACTGAAGATGGCAAGGTTTTGCCGGGTTTCAAAGCCAGAAGAACCTTCTGTCATCTTCTTTGCACACAGCCAAGGAAAGAAAGGGTCTTTAACCAGTTATCTTGAAAAGCTTGAGAAGGGAAAGCAGGAAAACTAGCAGAATTAGGTACTAATATCTGCAAAGAAATTAGAAGGGACACAAAAGCCCATTGCACAAACTGAACTGGAAAGGAAGTGTTTATAAAAGCTGGTTCTTTCCTGGGAAAAGAATCAGATGGCATCAGACAAGAGTGGATGGCCTTAGGCCCTGACTAGACCATGTAGATGAGGCCCTGCATTTATCCTAAAGGAACTCACACACTACACAATTTAGCAAACAGTGTCAACATACCAAGCATTGTTCTACACATTTGATATATACCATGTTAGGTAAAGCCCTCTGAAGTGGTTTTACTACTGCCATTTTTAAAGGGAAAAGGCACATTCTGACCTACAATCCTGAAGAGTTAAGAGAAAGCTTGATGGAAGAAACAGGGAAAGAAGCAAAGTGTGCTGATTAGGGGAGAAGGAGCCCTGAAACAATTTACCTAATTCTAATTATAGACTTCACTGGCTTTGCAATTTTGACAAAGGCCAATCTTGTCCAGTGCTCAGATGGCTAAGAAATTGCAGTTCCATCTGAAAATAAGAACAGCAGAAAAAGCAGAATGGAGCTAGAAATAGAATAGAGACTTCTCAAGAAATCAGCAGGGAAGGACCTGAACCCCAGAGGTGAGAGATAACAACATGCACTTGTACAATACAGTACAATCAGTAAAGTATTTCCATTTCTATTAATTTACTATGGCCACATGAGGTAGGAAGGAAGTGTGTGCATCATAACTATAGTATACACTAAAGTTCAGAGAGGTTTGCCCCAAGGTCAGATAGTGGTGGGCCACTATTTGTACATGCACAGGGTAGCTGCTTTTCTGCTTGCAAATTTGGTATTCTTGTCACTATGTTGTATTGTGCCAGGTTGGAAGATTATAAGGACACGAAACTACTGAAATCAGAAAGAAAAGTCAATTCATCACTAATTAAGAAATTCGAGTCCAATTTGTGCAAACACTTGCTAGGGCTCACCTGCTACGACATCTCTGAACATGGCTTTAAAAGCAGGGAAGTAGCTGCTCTGAAGTTTGTCCAGGATCCTGGCCATGCTCCTCACCTTGATTGTTCTTAGTTGACTATAAATGTATTCCAGATCGTCACACCTATAAAACCATGGCAGAAGGGTGAATCCAGGTGAATATCAGGAAAGGCAAGTCTATACTGTGTCAGACTACCCTTCCATAGACAGATCTGCCTCAGGGTGCTTCCACCAAGGCTGTGCTCCCACCCAAAGAGCTTGGACATCTGTTTCCAGAACAGTGAGGGCAAAAGCCTGAGTCCCAAACACTGGTTCAAAGGGTAGCTCCAGAAGATAACAGCAGGGAATGCTGCTGTGACCATCTGGTGGCTCAAAAGTCTGGCAGCTGGAGGTCATTAGCTCTTGCAGAACGGTTTGGGGCAGGGTGAGAGAGCAGTTGTTTGGGCAAAGCTGCAGGAGAAGTGCCCTGCAGTAGGTCAGCAGAATGGTCAGAAACCAGGCGGAAGGATGTTGGCATAAACAGGGTAGGGACCCTAGAGGCATGCATGGTCATGTGATGCTAACCTCTCCATTCAGTGCACGACAGGAACATCTGCCTCAAATATCTGTCTGTCTCCTTCTGAGCAAAGGATTAATTGTTGCAATGATAAATAGGGGCAAGGAAATGGGCAGGAAGAGGTAGAATGAGCTGGAGCAAAAAATAAGGTCTTTCTGGATAACCTTAAGGCTAGGACACAGTGGATAGATGTACTCTACAGTTCTGCCAATGATGGGCTGGGTACTAGGAAAGGGCAGTTTGCTGCCAACTTCCAAAATCTCCTTTCTTTCTCCAGGTCCTTACAGAAGGTATAGGCATCTAGCCTGGACTGTTTGAGGAGACAGGAGCAGACAATTGAAGGGAATATTAGAATGTTAATTAATTTCACACATAGTAGAAAGAACATTTGAGGAAATGTCAAAAGAAATAGTGACTGGGGTCCCAGAAAAGAGGGATGACTATTGAACTTTGTGGAAAGTATACATCTCCCAGTCCACAGAATAATTATATTGATCCAAATAACACTGCTGTTATTTGGATGTTTGCCACAGAAGTGATGAGATACACTTGGAGGAGAGACTCCACACTCAGTGATTGGCTCTCTCAGACCCAATCTGGCCTAATCCACTGTCAGACATCTGCCTTCCCAGGTGTGAGCACTGCCTGCCTGCCTACCTGCTCTTCCAGAATGCCAGTTCCACCTCAGGGGTGGGATTTCCCCCTTCCAGGAGTGGTTGGGAAGATTCTCGCTTGAGCACCACCTGGACTTGGTGGCTCCATTTGATCACTGCAGACTCAATGGCGTAGACGACTGACTTATCTATGAAATCCAAACTGTGAAAGACAAAACAAATCTCCTAGAAAGTGTGAAAATAACCTAACTCTGGTGTCTCCTCAAACAGAATCTGACTTAAAAAAAAAAAAAGAAAGAAAAATCGGTGGGAAACTCCATCTAGTCCAGGTGTTCTTAACTTTTATTGGATAAAAGTTAATGAAAAGTGCAGACTCTTTCCCCAGAACAAATGTTGATGCTTACATACATCCACAGCTACATATACAATATGTACAGGTTCAGAGATTCAACAAAATTCTGAAGACTAGTTTAATAACTTTAAATCCCATCAAGTCTTCTTGTCAATGTAGGAGCACCTTTAGCAGAAAATATTCAGAGGACCACCCTCCCACCAATGACAGCAAGCTCCTTACTTGAAAAAACAACACATTTCACAGTAGGTCAGGCCTCCCTGGGAGAAAGTTTGTCTCTATACCAAACTACTCTTTCCCTGTGATTTCTTCATTTTGGTCTTAGTTCACACTTCTGCAGCTAGAGGAGATTACTTCCTCCTCCACAAGGCGAACCATCAAACATCTCAATGCGATCCCCATGATTCACTTTGTCATCACATTTCCAGTGAAGAATGAAATGCCCCTCCCCCGTTTTTTTTTAACCTACCCATGTTTTAGAAGGGATTAAAAATCAAAAGTTTTGCTTGCCTTTTCACAAAGTCTTAACTGAAAGCTGTGCATGCTGGGCTTTCAGGATACAACTGACAAAGAAATAGAGCATATTATTCAAATTTTCATACCAGAAACACACCTTCACTTAATTACATTCATATTTGCTAAGCAATGACACTGAAGGCATTAAAGGGAGGGGATATTCACCTCCTTCAAATGTAATCCAGCCTTTTGGGAAATTATCAAATTTGAACAAAGGGAGACAAACTCAGCAATGATTATACCCATACATCGAAAGTCATTAAGTTGAAATACAAAAGAGTCAGGAAAATGGAAATTTGAACTTATTTATTTTGAAAATTGGATATTTTTATTAAACCAACATGTTTTCTAGCTTACTAGGAAATTACTTCAAATTATATACGTAGCAAATTACCTCCAGTAGAAAAAACTCATTATAAAGTAAACTGCCATCTTATGCATTATTTATTCTTCAGATCAAATCAAGAATCCTGAATACACAATGATGACAGTAATATACTGAGAAACTCCTGATAATATGGCCAACTGAGCTCATGTAGGAAGGCCACCTTTTGCCATGAACACACAGAAATACTGGATAAAACATAACAAAGCATATCATTTAAATACATAGACTGGCTTGAAAGAAAAAAATCCCTAGGGGACAGAAGTAAAGAGAGCTTAAAGCCAGAAATGTCAGCAGATGCTGATGGTATGGTGGATATAATTCCTAATAGGAAGGAGGATGGGGTTTTAATGCCCACCTAGGGACAGGAGGCATGAACTCCAGCCTCAAGCCAGATTTGCTTTTATTTGGAAATAAAAGATCCTCAGGACCTGAAAAAAGTATCCAGTTGCTGGGGTAGGAGGGCCTGGGATTGCAATAGCAACCACCAGAGTTAGTTCTGTGAAATTATATTAGGGTAGGTGAGGGGATGAGACACAGCTGTCTCCCAGACTGAACCTGGGTCTTTGCCAATGATGAGACACTGGGTTGATAAGCCAAATGCTGAAGTCAGTGTGGCTGCTTTCAGCCCTGAAATGATACTGAGTGGAAAAAAGATCATGTTGTGGCAATAGCCTTAAAAGACTCAGGCCAGAGGGACTGGAGAAAGGGTAATAATCAGCATGCAGCACACTGTCTGAGGATGTAGGCAAATAAAGCAGATCATGGGTTCATGTGTGGAACAAGGAGATGTGCAGAGTTAGGAATAGGAATGTTGTAAAGAAGACATTCTCCTGTATCTCAGAGGCTCACATGATCGTCCTGGTGATACTTACACTGCCTCACTTTCAGAGTCCTCAAACTCCATTTTTTCTGAGCCTACTGGAAGAGGCAGCAAGGTTTTCCCCTTCACTTGCTCAAGGATAACCAAGAGGTCACATTGGAGGCTGTGGGCATGCTGCCTGACATCTTGACATACCACATGGGGCCACTCTAGGTGGTTCTTCTCACTGGCCAAGACAGGTATAACAACCTGTAACAGAGAGGCAGAGAGCAGAAATGGAAGGCATTCAACTTTCTGACACCATAATAAAGACCATTTTGAGAAAGGCTGAGAAAGCTATACACAACCTTTTGCAAGTCCCAAATGTCAGAGGCAACACATAGGTAAATGCAGATAAGAATGACCATCTGTCTATAGGTGTGATAGAGGCACCTAAAAAAGGTAAGCAAAGTTGAGGTTCTTGAGTCTGCCAGTGTGGTGTACATTAGTTGCTTTTGGCCACCTAACAGTTCCTCTTCTTTTGGAATCCATCCTTACATCTAAAGGTGGATCTGGACTTATGCCTAAACCAATCACTGCAGTCCATTTTCCTGGCCACAGTGATTGTTGCAGGGGTGGATATGTAACCACATGTGAGCCAATTAGAGGAGAGCCAAGTCGAGGTACTTTGAACTTTTAGAGGAAGGGAAGTCTTCTCTTTAGTACTGGACTCATACTTGGAAGAAAGTCTGGAGGTACTGGTGGTCCTTTTGCTACCATATGGGGCCTTAGAATAAAGTCAATATGGAGAAAATAAGTTTACAGATGGAGAAAGAACAAATCGTGGTGCTATTATTTGAGCCTCTGAATCAAGCTGTTATAGAACTTTTTGAGCTAGTTTAGGTTGAGTTTCCTATCACTAGCAAATTAGAAAGCTGTAATTAATACAACTCATTAGGAACTCCTGCCTGCCCAACCACACACCCCCAAGTCAACAAGAATAGCAGAAAGACAGATTATCAAGTAACGTGACAAGGAAGCCACCAAGTAAATAACGAAAAGGAAATGTGATTGGGTTCTGTATATGTCCAATAAGTACCTGTGGCTGTGAAATAGAATACCTGGGTTCAGCATGTTCAATCTCCGAGGATAGCCCTTGCCTGGTTGGTGTGGAAATATTCATTGAACTGAGTACTAACAACAGGAGAACAGAGAGCTTCAGAGAGAAAATATCATAAATTGATGTCTATTCCCATCCATGTTAAGAAAGAACCCTTTGGAACCAGGGCAGAAGGCCTAACGAGGAACAGAAGTATTTTCCTAGGATGCCCAAGGCAGGAAGAGTATCTTATTTGATCTTTATATACCCACAGTTCTTGCTAGGGACTGGCATGGAGGAGATGCTGAATAGTTCCATAGGATGACTGAATGCATGCTATCTGAAGAAAAAGTGATAAGTTTTGATTAGATTCTGGAAGTTTTGAGTAACATAAAATAATGAATGTGGACTTTCTATGAAATGAAAAGCTACTCATTCACTCATTCAGTGGATATTTATTAAGCATCAACTAAGCATTAGCACTGTTCTAGCTCTTGAGAGGATGTAACAGTCTTTTTTCTTTTTCAAAAGAAGACAAAAATTCTTGCCCTCATAAAGTTTATACTCTAGGGGAGAGAGTCAATAAATGACATGTTCTGTGGGAAAACAAATAAAGCAGGGTGAAGGGAATCAGGAGTGTGGAGTGGAAGGATTACAATTTTAAATGGAGTGGGCAGTGTAGGCCTCACTGAGAAAGTAATGTTTGAACAAAGACTTGGGTGGATAGGGAGGGTGCTATGCAGATACCTGGGGGAAGTATACTGCAGGTAGAAGGAACAGCCAGTGCAAAGGCCTTGAGGTAGGAGCATGCTTCGTGTGATCAAGGGGCAGTAAGTTGGTCAGTGGAACCGGGACAGAGTGATCAAAGACAAGAAGAGCAGGGATGAGAAAAGGGGGGCAGACATGTGCAACCTTGCCTGTAGGATTTTGGTTTTTACTCTCAGAAAAACGGGAACCATTGGAAGGTTTTGAGAAAAGGAGCAGCATGCTTTGATACTCTCACTGTTGTGTTAAGAATAGATTTTAGGGGGCAAAAGTGGAAAAAGGGTGATGAGTTAGAGTTATTGCTCTAATCTAGAAGAGAAATTAAGGTGGCTTGGCACAGGGAAAGTGGTGGAGGTAGAGGGAAATGTCTGATTCTATACAGATTTTGAGGTACAATAATATGGTTTCTGAATGGATTGGTTGTGGGATTGTGAGAGAAAACAGAGGAGTCAGGGTGACTCAAATTTTGGGATTTGAGCAACAGGAAGAATGGAGCTGCCATTTACTGAGATAGGACAAAAAATAGAGGTAATTTCTTGAGAGAAGATCTGGAGCTTGTTTTTGGGCATGTTAAATTTGATATAACTATTGGTCTTTGAAATGGAGACTGAGTAGTCAGTTGGGTAAGGAATTCAGAGAAGAAAAGGCTGGAAATATTGGGAGGTATCAAATACATTTTGTAAAAGCATCAAATTGGATGAGAGACCCAATGAACTGAGTATAAACAGAAAAGAGGGGATGTCCAAGAATGAGCCCTTAGGCCTTCAAATATTAAGAGGTCGAAGAAGAAGAGGAGCCATCAGTGGAAATTGAGAAGGAATGGCCATGGAGACAGGAGAAATCAAGAAGATTGTGGCGTCCTGGAAGCCAAGGGATCACCAGCAGGATTTCCTGCTGCTCACAGGTCAAGCAGGGTGAGAACTGCAACTGGCCGTTCTATTTAGTCAAGTGGAGGCTACTGGGGACATTTCCAAGTTCCATCACTTCTCTTCTGTGCTGTTTGTGGGTGAAAACCTAATGGGTGAGTATAAAAGGAAATAGGAGAAGAAAGGGAGATAGCTAGAATAGGCACATTTTCAAGAAATTTTGCTATAAAGGGGATCATAATAACAGGGTAATAGCTAGTTAGGGAAATGAAGCAAGGAGAGGGTATTGTTTGATGCGAATAATCTAGTGAAGAGGGAAAAGTTAAGACTGTAGGAAAGAGGAAAATGAATTAATGGGACAACCTCCTCAAAGATGTGAGAATGGATAGGACCTAGAGCAAAAGTGGCAGTTTTAGTCTTAGGGTTGGCATCAAATGAGAGCAGACAGTCCATCTGTAGCAATGGATGGGAGGGCAGAGTTTGTTAATATACATATTGGCTGATGGGGTAGATCTGGGAATATGCAGAAATGCTATTCTATTGTTTCCATTTTTTATATAAATACAAAGGGAGAGCATTACAGAGTGTGATAGGGAGGGAAGGTTTTTGAATGTTTGAAGACAAAAAGAAAGTTTTGAGATCATGATCTAGAAGGAAGTAATTAGAATAGGAAACCTAGGATGTTAACTAGGCCGCATAAAGAGTCTATTAAAGGTTCAAGGTCATGAACTTAAAAGTGGAACTACTGGTTTTTTGTCTAGCCTCATTCAGTTTCACACTGTGTGAAGGCAGAGAATTGGAATGCAAGTCTGTGATTTTGCCAAACAAGTATAAAAAGTAAGGGAGGAGCAAGTGAGGCAGGATTTTATGCATGGGGAATGATTATGATGGACCATGGCTGAGTAAGGGGGCAAAAGACAACATAGGATTGTCAAGGAGCTGTGGATGGAAGGCAGCAGGATCAGTGGGTTGGAAGTTCAAGTGGGGGCCAAGGAATCGTTCTAGTTTGGATATTGGAGGGAGTGATCTGGAAAAACAGGAGTAGTTGTCAGAGAGTGAGGTGCATGAAACTGAGGATGGGGTTATTGATAAAGCAAGGCCTGGGAATGGCCACGGAAGGGAGCAGTTAAGACCCCGAGGACAGGATCACCGGAGGAGAAAGGTTCAAGGAACCCAGAGGACAGATTATTGGAAAGATACTTATATGTCTACTCAAAGAGACAAGTGCTAAGACAGGAGTGACGTTGGGGAGAGTAACATTGAGCCAGAAATTAAAATCATACAGAAAGGAGGGCAGGGCCATCAGTAGAGCATGCAGCAATGAAGACAGTGGGTGACTAAGCCCGTGACATAAGATTCAAACTGCACGTTTTTCAACGTGGTCTTGACGCTGCAGTGAGGAGCATGGAGGGCACTTCTCTCATCCCAGGCTCAGTGAGAGCATGACTGGGGAAGGTGCATCCTCAGGGGAGAACTAGGTTTGGTTAGAGGAAAGTGACAGGATTGGTCAGAGAAAAGGTTGAGGAAGATTTTAAGTGGGGTATATTGACAAGACTTCCAGTGTTTTATGGAACCCCTATAATATGATACACTCTCTTCTAGATGTTCTAAAATATTATTTCTAAATGTCAAAACAACCCTGCAAGGTATTTTGGACCTGACAGAGGTGAGCTAACTTGCTTATATCACATTGATTAATTTGGTAAAACCAGGATTTAAACAAGCATACAGGTTTCAGAACTCCAGGAAAAGCAACCTGTCAGCAGTGAATAAAGTGATTGGGAGGAGGGAGAAATGGTGCAGGGGAACTGGTTACTAAATTCTGTCAATCCTTCCTTTGAAAAATTTCTTGGATGCATTTTTAAATTTTTGCCTTGTACTAGTACAGTGGGAAAAAAATACTGTTTGAATTTACAGCTTTCTCCCCTTGTCAGTGCATTCCTCACCTCATTCCACCCCCTCCCCCCAATAGCATGCATTCACGCACAAGACACACACACACACACACAACACAGGAAGAGTCCTCTCAGTCAGATGGGTTCTTTAGGCCTTCCTGATGCAGACTGTGGGGAGGGAGGGAGGAAAAGAGGAACAAGTCATCAGAGAGTGACTTTATACAAAACTTATGTATACAAAACTTATGTATAGAAGGTACTGAGAGAAAGGAGGAGAGGGATAGCTAGGAGAGCTGTGAGGGGCAGGAGGGGCTTAGGGGATGGGAGGTGAGCAAGGTTTGAAGAGTCACCAGATCAGCTTCAGAATGTGCAAAAGAAGTAGATGAGAGAAGAGAGGGTTGCACGGACTATGGATAATTTTTACAGGTTTTGAGAAACACAAGTAAAAGACTTGAGGTACTTTAATATAAATTATTTTATTTAGGTTTCAAATACATACATTTATGTGGTATACAATGTAAAAAAGTATAAAAGTTTTACAGTGGAAAATAAGTCTTCTACCAATCCCTCTATCTCAACCAAGCAGTTCCTGGCCTGAGGATGACCCTGTTAATGAATGCTTTTCCTTCATTTTTCCCCCTTCCTCCTCCCTCCCTCCTATCCTCTTTCCCTTTTCCTCTTTGTTTTGTTTTAACATAAACATCAGTGCACTAAACATAACTCCACACCTTTAAAAGATGTATCTTAAGAATTGTTCCAATATTTCATTGTATAGATGGACCATAATTCATTCATACAGTCACCTGTTGATGAACATTCAGTTTGTTTACAATCTCTTTCAATGTGGCAGCAATAGCAGTTCTTGAACATTTGATGATCTGCCTTACTTTTAAAACTACTATTGCTTACTGGCTACATTTCCTTAACCATGCCACAAGTCTGAACTGGGCCCACTGTCCTCCCACTCTGAATTGTTTAACATATTCCCCAAACCTGGAAAGTTACCTTCCTTGTCCTCTGCTTATCCTAATCTCTCTTGTTGTTCAGGAGTTAGCTCAACATTTAAGGCTAATACAAAAATATAATATGAAATATAAAGCTTATATTTCACAACCTGCAGAATCTAAGGCATCAAGTCTCTAGGATACACAGGCCTGACTTGCAGGAAAGCTTACTCCTATTCCAGAAAGGCCTGTCACAAGACTGTCTCTTGAGCATTTCCCTGAAATCTCCTGCGCTCTCAAAAGCTTCCACAATCGTGCCTGGGAACACTCCATAAGCCACATCTTCGCCTTCTTCCTTCACCTCCTGGCAGATTCCTCCAAATGCCTGTTGGACATTTCAATTGGATGCCCCAACTTCTTGCTTTAGCACATGGCTGTCCTTTGGTAAGTGGTTGGGTGATGATGATGAGAAGAAAATCAAAACCACTCCACCTGTCTCTTTTAACACCTCTCCAGAATAATCTGCTCAGAGCCTTTCACCTCCTTCCACTCCACTGACTCACGGTGTTCACCATTTCCTGTCTCCTCCAGTCCTTCCCAATTTACAGAAGGGACTAACAGACCTTAAAAAGTGGTCAGGATCCAGGCGTCCTTCAGACTCTAGCCTCCCCTGGACTTTGCGTGATCCCGGACTAGGACTTGATGGAAATCTGAGCGCCTTCGCGTTTGCCTGGCATCCACTCAGATTTCCCTGGGCTCACCCATCCCGTCCACGTCTCAGATGTCCTGATCTGAGTGGCCAGCTCCGCCCCTCCACTCCACTCGGGTCCTTCCCCCACTTCACGCCATTTTCCTGCAGACCCCTAGGACTCGGCTCCCAGTCGGGGCTGCCCCGGTGTCCCGCCCCTCTCCCTCTAGCCCCGCCTCCTCAGGCCTCCCCTCCAGTGTCCCGCTCGCGACTCCTCCCCCCCTGCCCCAACCCGGGCTTCAGCCGGCGCCGGGTCGCCCACCCACCCTCACCTCTGAGAACAGCACGGCCAGGTGCTCCAGGGGCGCCGCGGGCAGATCTCCACAGAGCACTGCGCCGCGGAGGCTGCGGGGCCCGGGCGGCTCGGGCCCGGTGCGCAGGAAGAAGAGCCCCTTGGCGCGGGCCGGGCCGGGCTCGGGTCCCGCGTCCAGCCCAGGGCGCACCGCCAGGCCCCCGGGCTCAGGCCGCACCACCAGCAGCGGCCGCGGCCCCAGCGCGGCATCGCGGCCCAGAAAGGCCTGGAGAAGCTGCTCGGCCTCGGCCGTCCCGGCGCAGCGCTCCCAGGCGCCCGCCGCCGGCCTCAGGCTCTGGGCCACGTAGGCCCCCAGGAGTCGCAGTCGCGGGTCGGCTCCCGGCTCCTCATCCGCGGTCTCCGCCGCAAGCGCGGCCTGCTCCTCAGCTCTCGCCATCCCGCGCGGCCTCGGGCGCCTCAGGTTTCCCTAGCGACGGGGACGCGGCAGGGACTCCCTCCCCTGCTCCCCTCCTATTGGATGCGGGACTCCTGGTGCCGCCCCTTCCACTCTAAAAAGGTAAGAGAGGGACATCGGGAACGCGTAGGGCGGCGCGGCTGTTTCTAGGAAACCGGTGGAGGCGCCTACTTAGTGGCTAGTCTGTGAATTGGCGTGACTGTCCAGGGCAGCGGTGGATTGATGGGGTGTGTGGAGAGCATTATCAAAGGATATATATGCTGTTAGGAAACTTTCTGGCCAAGGTCAGATTAAATTCTTTAGAGGTGTGCACACACAGAAATATTATGTCCTCTCATTTCTTTCCCAAACGTGCAATTCAAAATTAAAACAACGCCAAATTGTAAAATAGATGTAAGGAAATTCAGTGACGTTTCGATTCCTTTCCCATGAGAACAGCTTCACTAGTTTAGAACGGTGGTGTCCCGTAGAACTTTCTGCTAGGAATGAAACGTTCGAGATCTGCAGTAAACACAGGTGGCTAGTGCAACTGAGGAAGTGACTTTTCAATTGTATTTAATTTTAATTTATTTAATTACATGTGGCTAAAAACTGTCATATTGGACAGCTCAGCTTCAGAATTATAATATTAAAATATTGTATATGTGTGTGTACATATACATAAATATATATATATATATAAAGATTTACCAGTGCCCAGCTACCCTATGCTTTAAGCATGTGCTTAATCTGCCAAATAAGTAATTGAATCCCTAGATCCCTTTGATTTCCCTGGGTATGGCCCCCAATCAGTTCTTAAATGTAGACACATATTTTTAAGTACCCACAATGCTCAGAGCCTCTCCAATCTGCCTTATGTCTGAATCTTTTCTTCAAAAAAGGATAATGTAGAGTTCCTTTCCTGGCCTCAGAAATCAGCATTTGTCACCAGCTGAGTTCTTCTCCATGATCAGGATATTAAATAGTTTAGATCTTTGCATGCATGTAAGGTGAGAATGCATAGGTGCCAAGAATGGGGTTGGGGGGTGGGGAGGGGAGAGGGTGAGGGGAGTAGGCAGGCAGTGGTGAGGCCTAAAGGCCTTAAATGAACTCCTCTCTTCCCCAACACTTTGATTTTAGTCAGCTCCCAGGGATTGAGAAGTTTTGGTTCTACAGAATGTTTATAATGGGGTTCAAAGAAGTATTAGCAGAATAAGCAGTTATCAAAGGCAGCTTAGCTAACAAGAGTCTCTCAGGAAAACTCCAGTGGCTGGAAGGTAAAATGATTGATTTCATAATCATAGGGACATAGCAATTGCTAAGATGAAAAATGTTCACATTAGAAATTGAAGCTTTGTGTTTCTAAAGGGTGTTTTATCAATGCTGGATTAAACAATAGGCAGGCTATGAGTAAAGGGGCATTAGAGGTGTACTAAAACAATTCAATAATTGATTATTTGATAATTGATAATTTGATAAGTGGCATTTCAAAAAAGCATCAGGAAAAATATGTGTTGGAACTTCTTAAACATATCTTACAGTTTTGTACAGTTTGAACTTGACATTATGCAATAAGGAGGCATCGTTATTGTTTTAATGGTTAGGGCCTCCAAATGTGCTCATCATAATCAGGTTTGTATACAGAAGGAGTTCAGGGCCATCTGCCTCCTGTAAACCCTTCAAATAAAATTTCTTCCAACTTCACCCCCTTCATCCCCTTCCTCCTCTTGCCTCACCATAAATGAAAATAGAAACAAGGGAGCCTTGCAGATGACTTGAGGATGTATCTGAGATTGAAGGTTCCTGAACACTGGCAATCCCAGCTTTTGTTTTTCTCTTCCACAGTACACTTTAAGGAGATTTTAAGAGCCCCCATGTAGGACTTTTTGAAACAGTTGTGATGTTTTCTTTATATAATTATGGTAAGAAAAATAAAATTTAAAAAGTGCATTAGTTATCTATGCTGTATAACAAATTACCCCAAAACGCAGCAGCTTAAAATAGCAATGAACATTTATTATTTCACAGAATAGTTAGAAGAGTCTCCCTCCAACCATCTTGGATGTCACTAAATAAGGATATCAGACATAAATGGGCAGATGTCTAGAAAGAGAGTCCAGGCCATTTGGGGCTCCATCCAGGAGATATGCATAACAAAATTAATTGTTGCATTATTCATAATAGCAAAATAACAGGAAACAATTCGCGTGTGCATCAATAGTAAAATGAATAAATAAATAATGGTATGCATTACCCATAGGTAATGGAGTAGTGAAAATGAATGAACTAAAGCTGCATGTATCAACATGGATGCTGAGTGAAAAAGGCCAGTTCTGCAGGGTAGTACATTCATTATTATATCTATTTGAAGTCTGAAAATGAAATGAAACGGACAATACTTTGTTAGAGGAACATACATATGTAATTTGCAATAAAATAATGAAAAAAATGCCATTTTTTGTTGTACTCTGAATATGGTGGGGTATTCTCCAGTTATTGAGAATGAATGTATTTTATATTCATTTAAGTGCTAATGACTCATTGCTTAATAATTATGAATTGAATATCTTAAAAATTCAATTTTGTAAGTGAGTCTATTACTGTTGACTTCTTTGTCATCAAATCCAATAAGCACCGTTCAGGCCTTGTGTAGACATCCTGTTCTCTTGACTTCCATGGCAAGCACTCTCCTAGTCCCCTCACCTCCTACCCCTGCTTTAGTGGCCACTCCCTCTTATTCTCTTTGGTTACTCTCTCTTTGCTTAAATATTGGTATTGCCTAAGCATCTGCCTCAGACATCCTGGTCTTCTCACTTTAAAATCTCTCCCTGTTTGAACTTACTCTCCCAGGCAACAATTCCTTCTTTTATGCTAATGGCTTCGAAATCCTTATCTCCAGTCCAGAACTGAGTACATTTACTATTTTGGGGTAACACCTGTTTTCCCCTCAAATCTCCGAAGAAGTTGTTCCATTGCTTTTTGGCATTCAGTGTTGAAGAGAAGTTTGAAGCCAGCTTGATTTTTGTTTCTTTATAGGTAGCATTTCAGAAAAGAGTGTTTAAAGGATTTTTTTCTCTGTTTCCAATTTTGTGATGAAAAAAAATTAAGATCTGTCTAAATGGTTGCGTTGAATTAATTTTTTTTTTGCCTGAAATTGTGAAAGCCCATTCGGTTTTCATAACATGGTATTTTTTCACAGCAGAAAAAATTGTTCTATGGAATCTTTGATTATTGCTTGTTTTCCACTTGCATTTCCTGGTCTGGTTCTGTGGTGAGTTGAACTGATAGTGTGTGCTAACAATTGCATGTATAGGATACATCCTGAGATACTAATTGAGTTTTTTCATTCCCATGTGTTTTGATGTTGCCCCATGACTCTCCATCTAGTGACATTTAATACCCTAGGGGAGTGTGGATACAGCCTAAAACAGTCCTTTGAATTTCTGAATAGATTTTAAACACATAGCAGAGACAATAGCCTTGAAATCCAAGCTATTTCTTTTCTTTTATTGTAAGAACCAAGCACTAACAGAGAGAAAAGGCTTATATTGTATTACCTGTTTGTTTTAATTTCAAGAGCTTGGCTTTGAATTCATAGGGCACAGTCTGGAAGACTGTGAGGTTGGAGTGTCTCAAGTGAAACTATAGATGAATAAGAATGCATGGCAATGTGATGAGTGGATTTCCTTACAGAGAAGAGATGAGAACTTTTTTCTGGAATGGGGAATGGGGGTGGGAGCTGTGAGAGTGAAGAAGAGTAGATGACAACTTGAATATGGCTATAGATTCTTGACCCTTTTAGGTAGAGTCCAGGGGAGGGGATGAGATGACAACTTTTACAGATTAAACTTAGATGTCCAAGAGCAAGATTAAACTTAGATGTCCAAGAGCATGGGAAATTGAGCCTTGTTTCCTGGGGAAGACTCGATAAACTACAAGTAGGTGGGGAAACCCTTATCCGAAGTGGCATCCTGGTGTTGGAGTAGCAGTAGATAAGGGCAGTATTCAAGGAAATAGACTCCTAGGCAGCCTTTCAGATGTGCCCATGTCCTAGCATGGTTCAAGGAGAGGAGCTGCAGTATCTAAGATCTTTGTGGGATGGGTAGAAGAAGGAGAATAGAAATGCTAAGAGGGCCAGAGAACTCTAAGTGGCTTGGGATGTGGCTGAGAAAGACACAGTGTAGGTATTGCCATCGCCTTGAAGCCATGGTGGATGACAGTGCCTGGTTACAAGGACTATGCAAGGTGGTTTATACCTCAGCAAGGACGAAGGACAAATGTGGACCAGATGCTCCTCCCTGCTGGCAGGAAGATGTGAAAGCCTTGCCAGTCACTTAAATCCCTCCAAAGAAGAGAGAAAAAGGAAAGCATCCTGAATAGACTACAGAGCCATCAGAAGTGATTGAATTATTTTAAATTATCTTAAGTTGGTGAAGATTGGTCTATTTGGTCTGAGCCCCTCTAAGTATTATAGAAATGATGGGTTTAATATAGAAATTAGAGTTATGTGAGTGTGGAAGAGACTGGGATGTGAGGGGCTGGGGTGTGAGGATCTGGAAGGCTGTAGCTTCATGATCAGGGTCCATAACATTGTCAGCTTGAAGCAATGGAGTTTGTGGAATAGCAGGGTTCTTGGGAAAGTGTGAGATGCTGCAACCTCTATGTGCCACAGCTTCTCTGTGAAGAGATTTTCAAAGCCACGTGTCTACCAAACCACCAAAGGCACACTTCTGGCCACCATATCCTCCCATGGATGGGGTTGCCACATAAAATACAGGATTCCCATTGTATGTGAATTTCAGAGAAATAACACATAAATTTTTAGTTAAGTATGTTCCATATATTACATATAAGAATACATGGTAATATGGGACTTATTTGTACTAAAAAATTATTTGTCATTTTTCTGAAATACAAATTATCTGTGCGTCCTGTGTTGTTGTTTGCAAAATCTGGCAACCCTACTTGTGAATAATGGCATCCTTTTTACCTCCCCCTAACAAAGCTCATGTGAATTCCTCTAAGTGAGAAACACTAGCAAAGAACCATTCAGCAGAGGACATTCTGAAAACTGTAGTTCCTAGCCTTAGGAGGGAACAGTTGTCATGCCAGGTTGATGACAGACAATTTGAAATAGGAGATCATGGTGCAAATTTACTTTAGATATGGGAAGACAAAAACACATATAACTACTTGTTTTAGTTTGTAATGCTGTCAGATTGCAATTGACCAGGAATGGAATGGCTTTTATAAAAAGGATTTATTACGTTACAAGTTTATAGTTCTAAGGCCAGAAAAATGTCCAAACTAAGACATCCAGAGAAAGACACCTTGACTCCAAAGAAAGGCTGATGTCTTTCACATGGGAAGGTACATGGCTGGTATCTGCTAGTCCTTGTTCCCAGTTCCATTACTTTGTGCTTCTCATTTTAGTGACTTCCTCTGTAGGCATCGGTAGGGCTTCACTTAGCTTCTCTGGCGCAAAGCTCTAAGTTCTGGCTTGCTTAGCATCTCATGGGAAGGCCCATGGCAATGTCTGCTGAGTTCTGCATCTCCATATGTCTATGTCTATGTGGGCTCTGAGCTCTGTCCAAAATGTTTGTCCTTTCAAAGGATGCCAGTAACTGAATCAAGACCTACCTTGAGTGGGTGGAGTGACATCTCCATCTAATCAAAAGGTCACACCTACAACTGGATGTGTCATGTCTCCATGGAAACAATCCAATCAAAGCTTCCACCCTAAACAATAGGTCTTCCCCCATAACATTGGATTAAAAAACATGGCATTTCTTGAGTACATAACAATTTCACACCAGCACACTACTCTTTTCAAATCTGACTTTTGTGACCATGTAAAATATAGCCCCCTCCCAAGCAAGTACTGCTATATATTATCTCTAGTATAAACTACCCAAAATCCAGTCTATTTCCAAACCCATTGTTTTATGGGAGTGTCTGGGTTTCTTGCCATAGAAAATGGTAAAGAGAGAGAGTGTATGGGAAGATTAAACTGGAAGATAGGGGAAGGTTAAATGCTATTTTGGTTGCTTCACACACTCATCACCCAGTTTTAAAATTAGAGATGGAGAAACTATAGCCTGTGGGCTAAATCTGACCTACTGCCTGTTTTTTTTTTTAATATTTTTATTGATAATCTTAACATACAAACATATACACATTCTTAACATGCAAACATTCCATACATGGTGTACAATCAGTGGCTCATAATATCATGACATAGTTGTGTATTTATCGCCATAACAATTTTTTGGAACATTTGCATTACTCCAGAAAAAGAAAGAAAAAAGAAAAAAGAAAAAAACTCATACATACCATACCCATTACCTTCCTTTTCATTGACCACTAGTAGTTCCATCTACCCAATTTATTTTAACCTTTGTCCCTCCTATAATTTGTTTATTTTATCCATATTTTTTTTACTCATCTGTCCATACCCTAGATGAAAGGAGCATCAGACACAAGGTTTTCATAATCACACAGTCAAATTGTAAAAGCTATATCATTATACAATCAATCATCTTCAAGAAACAATACCACTGGACACAGGTTTACAGTTTCAGGTACTTTCCTCTAGCCACTCCAATACACCATAAACTAAAAAGGGGTATCCATATAATGCATAAAAAAATCCAGGATAACCTCTCCGCCACTGGCACTACATTTTTTTCTCATATCTCTCTTCCTCCTTTTGGTCAAGAAAGTTTTCTCAATCTCTTGATGCAGGGTCCTGGCTCATCCTGGGATTTCTGTCCCACATTGCTAGGAAGATTTACACCCCTGGGAGTCATGTCCCACATAGGGAAGGAGGGCAGTGAGTTCACATGCCACATAGGCTTAGAGAGGGAGGCCACATCTGAGCAATAAAAGAGGTTCTCTACAGGTAACTCTTCGGCCTAACGAAATAAGTTTCATCAGGGCAAACCCCAAGGTCGAGGGCTCATCTTGTTGATTTGGCCATCTCCACTGCTTGCAAGAATATCAGAAATTCTCCAAATGAAGTTGAATATTTCTTCCTTTCTCCCCAGTGTCCCAAGGGGACCTAGCAAATACTTCTTTATTCACTGCCCAAATTACTCTAGTATATATTGGGACATCGTACTAACCTGGACAAACCAACAAAGTCTCACACCCTTTTCAAGATTCCATGTACTTATGGTGTTCAACTAAACTGACATAAAGTTAAATTGGAAAGTCCCACTGCCTATTTTTGTAAATAAAGTTTTATTGGAACACAACCATACCAGTACTTTTATGTATTGTCTATGATTGCTTTTCCTACAAAGATAACATTGAATAGTTACAATAGAGAACTGTATGACCTACAAAAAAAAAACCCTTCACCATCTGGCTCTTTACAGAAAATGTTGGCTGGCACATAGTTTAGATAAGCAACTACCCAAACTTTTGGTTCATAAAGACTCAAGGTGAGGAAGAAATGGACTGGACTGTTTTCCTACATTTTTTTAAGCAGCCTCAGTTTTCGTGACAGAAAACTTAGAATGTATTTTCATGGTTTCCATATGCTTTAGAATAAAAGATCATTTTTTTTTTTGCAGATTCTGGAATTAGGAAACCCCTCATAATGGCCAAAGTTGAGAACAGTTTTTTGTGGGTTTTCTTGGTTATTATAGAGAGAAGTTAGGAAGAATTGCATTAAGGGTCCCTAGCTACATATCATTTTAAACAAGTCCATAGCATACTACCTAATTATTGATTATGGACTAACGCCTTCTTTTCTCCCTCATGCCCCAGAAATGTTCTTGTGGGCTGCCAAAGCAGCAGCCTCACACTTCTGAGAGCAGCCGTGCATCCATCTGTCATTGATTCTCCTGGCCTTAGAGATGCAGTGACGATTAGGATATAGTCTTGTCACAAGAAAAGGCACAATCTAATGAAAATCCAAACTTGTATGTTAATAACAATAAAATGTGAAAAGAACAGTAATCAAGACTGTCTACATTCTATACGTCTGGTCACTTGATGCACTTCACTTGCCCTGTTGTTCAAAAGTCAGCAGAACAGCAGTTTTGTGGACTTTCGTTGCTGGTTTTGTTTATTTGTTTTGTGTTTTTACCCCAGCATCCACATACCCTTCTTCTCATAACTGTTTACCACTTTGCCTTTGGGGAGCAACCTCCTCCTCCTGAATCACCTTCTACCCCACTCCAGGTCCAGGTGGTCCATTCAATTCCCAATTCTAGGGCTGAAACCTGTAACTTGGCTTAAGGTAGGACCAGCCATCAGTGTGATAATGGGCACATGATTACATTCAGGACACCCCAAACTTTTGTTTGACTATTGGGGCAAATGAGGATTTTCAATTTTCTATTGGAATTGCACCTAGAAATGTGAAGGGCAGAGCTCATGCAGACACCTCAGCACCATGAAGGAAAGAGCTGCCTGAAAATGGAGCCAAGGCAATGGAAATGGGGCCAAGAGATGGAGAATTCCTGATGACATTGAGCTTTAGATCAAGCCTCCACACTTCACTTTTCATTTATATGCGCCAACACATTCCCTCCCTAGTAACACTTTGTGTGTTCTTTCCTTCTAACAAGAATTGCAGCTGATGCATGTGGCAGGTAAAGAAAAGTTTCTTGCAGAAAAAGGAGAGATGTCAATGAGGAGGAAGGAATCTATCAAGGGAAGAGTTGAACAAAAAAACTAAAAGAGAGTACTTCCTGGGACAATTTCTGTAGAAGATGTGAAGGGTTAACCTTCAGTAGCTTTGTTTAATAGGTAATAATTCCAGATCACAGATTTAGCTGTTGATTTTCACCCTGCTTTGGAATGAAGGCAGTAAACCAGAAATTAATATGGGCACATTTCATTGTGTTTATTCATCATTGAATGTTTAATTCCCAGAGGGTGAAAGAAATACTTAATGAGTTGTGCTAAACAATAACCATTCCTTGCTTGCTTTCACATACACTTGTGCTGCAGAAATATGTTATGAAGAGTCGATGAACCTATTTTTAAAAAATGAATTCTACACATTACTTAATCATAATAATCTGTAGAATGTAACTGTGCATTTTCCACTCCAGGATGCGGGTGGGCAGAACAAGGAACACTGCAGAAAGCATAACTTCTCAGCTCTTTCTTTTTGCACTTGCGGGAATTCTTGGGGCTTGGGTTAACTTTAGTTCTTAAATGTGGTCCTGATTTTGAAGGAAGTTACATCTGTTAGAGATCTAAGGAGCCGACTCTTTTGGTGATAGTGGTATTATAAATTTATGAAATACATATTTGGTCATGAATGCGCAGATGAATTAATTAATACACACATCAACAAGAATCTGGACAATTGTGTTCACCACTGAGCAGGTCATGTGGGTGGGAATAGGTGAGGGTACAGTGGAAATGAAAAATTAATGCTGTTCTTCTAGGTACCTGGAAATTGAGGGGAAAAAATGAAAGAAAAAAGAGACTTGATTCTCTATATTGTTATAATTTTCTCTCATATTCAAAGTTAATTAGCTACCAGGAAAGAGAAAGATCCTAATTCCTTTCCACTTTTTTAGCTACCATCCCCTTTCCTATAAGGAGACTCAGAGTCAGAGGCATCAAATTACTTCCATACTGGACCATACAGAGAGGTGTTTTTAAGAAGCTAGAGAACAGTGTGGGCTCTGTATTCCAGTGATTCTCAACTGTGGCCACACTTTAAAATAAAATGGGAATATTTAAAGAGCAGCAGTAGGCTAGGTGCCACCCGAGAGCAACTGAAGCAGTGTCTGGGCATAGAACCCAAGCCTTGGCATGTATTAAAAGATCTCCAGATGATTTACTGTGTTTCCAGGGTGGAGAACTACTGGTCTATTGGGAAGCCTTTCCTTCTACAAGGCCAAAGTCATAGGAGAGTGTATTCTAATCTCTAGAGGGCTTTTTTTCCCCCCTCCTTTCTATGTTTCTGTCTGTCTTTCATTTTATGTCTCTCTGACCTGGTCTGTCTTTTCCTTTGCCTCTTCTTGTCTTTTTGTTATCGTCTTTCTTCTTCTTTCAGGCATTCTTTTTGGTGACTGAGCCTAAGAGAAAACTGAACCATCATTATCTGTTTCTCCTCTTGGCTCCCTTGGGATACTGAGGCCATGATTGTAGTAAAATGGCTTGAGATAGGTCTGAAGTGGAACACTGACCCTAGTCTTAAATAACCTTGTAGTAGAATAATGAAGCTGTGATGCCCTAGGGTCAGGCTAGTGGTTTTCAAAGTGTGATCTTTGGCAGGGAACACCAGCTACACCTGGGGATTTGTTACAAATGCAAATTTTCAGCATCTGACCTAGATCTGAAACAAAAGCTCTGGGAATTGGTTTCAACAAATGTGTTTTCACAAGACTTCCAGGTAATTTTGATGCATGATAAAGTTTGAGCACTGTCTCTAGATTCCATGGAGAAATGCTCCCTGGTTTACTCTTCACAAGTTTCTATCTTGAATAAAGGAGGCCCTCTGAACATTTGAACTCACAATGGGTTTGGAACCTGTATTTATCCAAGTAAATAATGATGTGTGCTGAAAGAAACAACCCCAAATTTCAGTGACTTAAAATAATAAAGACTTTATTTTTGCTCCAGTGTGGGTCCAATAACTTTCCTGTGTGGCTTTTTCTCGAAATGATGACCTAGGGAGCCAGGCTAACTCCAGTGTGTACTTCCACTCTCTGGGAGTCCTTAGCTTTTAGCTGCTCTTATGGAGAAGCAAAACATTGGAAATAGCAAGGGAAATTTCAGAGGCCAGAACTATAGGTGGGGTACAACCCTCCCAACCACATTCAGTCACATTCCTAATCTGTTTACAAGGAGGGCTGAGAAATGTACACTGCCTGTGTGCCTAGGAAGAGGAAACAGAACTGGAGGGCCTCTAGCCAGTCTGCAAGGCAGTAACAGAATGTTCCTTTTCTTGATGTATTCTCTGTGCACATGTCTCCTTGGGAACCCCATGGTAAGGCATGGCTTTTTTGATTACAGGATCAATACATATGAGGGATCTTGTGCCTTCTCTATGAGTCACTATCAATCTATATTTATCCATGAGTGCCTTTGTATATTCATGTCCTATATTACCATCAGCTGAGTGACCCCAAAATACATTGGGTACTCACACTGTGAGGCCATTCTTGTTGTAGACAGAGTGAAGCTCCTGAAATGGGCAAGGTTCTTATGCTTAAGATTTGTTTATTATGGCTCTACTGTGTGTGATTTGGTTGTTTTAGGTCATTGGTTCCAGACATAGTAGGATAGCTTGGCTTAGCCAGCCCTATTCACCTTTGCTTTGTTTTATGTGCCTTACTTGAGTGTCGCTTGGACTGGAGAACCTTGAATGTAGTTGTTCATGTGTTCTATTTTTTTATGTTTTGGCATTTTTCTTGTGAAATATATATACAAAAAACAATAAATTTCCAAGTACATTTAGTTATAGTACAGATTTTAAAGTTTGGTATGGGTTACAGTTCCACAAGTTTTCATTTTTTTCTTCTAGCTGCTCCAAGACACTGGAGACTAACAGAAATATCAATATAATGATATAGCAGTCATATTCATTTGTTAAATCCTGTCTTCTCTGTTATACTCTTTCTTCTCTTTAATTTTTTTTAACTTTTTTAATTGTATAGTATAACATATATACAAAGCAAAGAAATAAAAAAGCAATAGTTTTCAAAGCACTCTTCAACAAGTAGTTACAGGACAGATCCCAGAGATTGTCATGGATTACCGTAAGATCGTTTCATATTTTTCCTTCTAGCTATTCCAGAACATAGGAGGCTGGGGAGCTTAAATATTTTATTATATCACGATTGACTTTTTTTCCTTCTTTTTTTGTGAAAAATACCATATAAACGGAAAAGCTATAAGTTTCCACACACAGCACCACAATTAGTTGTAGAACATATTTCAGAGTTTGACATTGGTTACAATTTCACAATTTTAGGTTTTTACTTCTAGCTGCTCTAAAATACTGGAGACAAAAAAGGATATTTAATGACTCAGCATTCATATTCGTTTGTTAAATTTGATCTTCTCTGTATAACTCCACCATCACTTTGGACTTTCTATCCCCCTCTTTAAGGGTGTTTGTACTATGGAGAGTCTAAAATTTTTCATATTGGAAAGGTCTGTCACTAATATGGGGTAGGGAGATGGAACTATCTGATGTTCTGGAGAGGCTGGGCTAGGTTTCAGGACGTATCTGGACCAGGGACCCATCTGGAGGTTGTAGGTTTCTGGAAGGTTACTCTAGTACATGGAATCCTTGTGGAATCTTATATATTGCCCTAGGTGTTCTTTTGGATTGGCTGGACTGGTCCTGGTTGGGGGTTGGCAGGTTACGATAGGTAGCAATGTCTAACCGAAGCTTGCATAAGAGCAACCGCCAGAGTAGACTTTCGACTTTATTTGAGCTCTCTCTGCCACTGATACTTTATTAATTACACTTCTTTTCCCCCTTTTGGTCAGGATGGAATTGTTGATCCTGTGATGCCAGGTCTGGATTCATCCCTGGGAGTCCTCTCTCATGTCACCAGGGAGACTTTCACCCTTGGATGTCATGCCCCACGTAGAGAGGAGGGCAATGATTTCACTTGCTGAGTTGGGCTTAGAGAGACTGAGGCCACATCTGAGCAACAACAGAGGTCCTCCAGAAGTAATAGGCACGCCTATAGGTAGTCTAAGCTTCTCTGCTACCTACATAAGCCTCATGATTGAGGCCATGGCCTACTGATTTGGGTGTCCCAAAAGTTTGACACAGTATCAGGGGATTCCCTGATGGTAAGGTTTAATAGTTCCATATTTTTCTCCCATCTCTCAGGGGACTTTGACAATACTTTTTGATTATCTGCTTAATATATTCTAGGATGTATCCAGGCATTACAAAAATCTATACAGGATTAAAGGACCTCTTTCTTATTCTGTGCTCCCTGTGTTCCAGTTGTTCAAATGAGTTATACAGATAGGTTGAATTTGATTATGCACTACAGAAATTTCAGTTCCAGACCAAATAAACCTTTCTTCCATTGGTCTCAAAAAATATGTGTGGTTCTAAAATATAGACACTGTCTTCCTTACCCCTATATTCTGAATTACTTCAACCCCCACCTGTTTGGCTTCGTTCTTCTCTAAATACCAGGTTATATATATAAAACAGCCTTTCAAAATCCAGAAATAATGATCACCACTCCAGACTTAATGTGTCTGCTCTAAAAGCTTACAATCTAGGCCCCTGTTTTCTTATAAGCATTTTCTAAACGTGACCATGCCATTCTTGTTCTTTTATTTCTGGCTTATTTTGTCTCAGCAAATGTCCCACATGTTCATTTACTTCATTGCATGCCTCACAACTTTGTTCCTTTTTGTAGGAGCACAACCTTCATTCATAAGTATACACCATTGTTCGCCAATCTACTCCGTCAGTGCATCCACAGCCACCTGCATTCATCAGGCATCATGTAGAGGGCCCAAAGTCCACAGTCCATGAACATTCTCAATTTTAGATAATTTCATTGTTCCCAAGAGAAAGAAAACCAATAAGCATACCCTTGCCAAATAACCTCCTCTTAACTCTTGTCCCTCCCCCCGTTATTTACCTCTACTGTTGCTGTGGTAGTGTTGATGGTTTCTTTTTGAACATAGCTCATAGCGTGCAATAGCAGTTTTACCCCTGTACCCTGGACTTTTTACATTTTGTATATTACATTTTACATTTACACATTTTATGCGAGAATCATATCTTTGAAATAATTCTTGTGAGAACTAATTCGTATTTCTAGTGTTAATCAGTGGGATATGTAGATCTATACAACCCCTTTCAATCGTGTTCATCTTCAATATAGTAATATTATTTACAGACCCACTAGAGAACCACCTTCACTCCTATCTATGCCCTTACGTTGGAGTTCAACCTCATTAGCCAACAGTTCACCCATCTCTAGCTTCTATGTATCTCTAAGTCCCCTATATTCTGTATTATAGGCCTCTGATTAGACCTTTATGCTGATGATAAAAGTGGAATCATACAGTATCTATCTTTTTGTGTCTGGCTAACTTCACTCAGCATTATGTCCTTAAGGCTCATCCATCTTGTGATGTGTGTCAGGACATCATTTTGTTGATCCACTCGTCTGTTGATGGGCGTTTGGTTTGTTTCCATCTTTTGGCAATTGTGAATAATGCTGCTATGAACATCAGTGTGAAAATGTCTATTTGTGTTGTTGCTTTCAGCTCTTCTGGGTATATACCACGTGAAAGGTTTACGAGGCAAGAGGGTGAGAAAGAAAGAAAGCAAACCAGGAGATTTAAAGTGAGCGTGTTTTATTTCTGTGCTCCCAGGCAGAGCTCACCGAACCCAAGATGGAGAGAAGTGAGTCCGCGCCTAGGCCTCGGCGTGGGCAGTTTTTAAGCAAGGGGGTCAGGTGATGTCCGGAAGGGGTGGCACATTAAGCAAGGGGGTCAGGTAGTCGTTTTGCAAGTGCTTTTATCATAATGGTTCACTTCCTTGTTCTGGAAGCCATGTTGGAAAGGGCGACCCAGCTCCCACAGCCCAAATTGCAGTGCCCTTCCCGTTCCCCTGACCTAACATCCCAGCCTTTTTGTGATAATAGGGAGCCAAGTTCTTTCTGGCTACTTCCTGCTGTATTGGGGCAGCGTGGGGTTATAGGCTGGAACCGTCATAGTCAGGAGAGTGGGGAGGTTGGCTATAGGAATCTGGTGAGGAAGGCAGGCAGTGATAATGATGCAGGAACATTTGGTTGACTGCTACCCGGGATAGTTCTTTTATGCTTCCTTGAAGGAAGTTGAGACAGGGAGTTAGGAGAAAAAAGAGACAGATTAGGATAACTGGTCCTAGTACTGGGAGAAGCCATGTCGCCAGGGGAGAAGAGAATCAGTTTAAGGCAGAGTTTGTTCCTTGTTTTCTGTGGTAGAGTTCTTCCTTTAGTTTGTTTCAGGCTTGACTATTTTGTTCTTCCAAACCCGACTCGTTGACGTAATAGCAGCATTCTTTTTGAAGGAATATACACGTTTTTCCTTTTTCGGCTGTTGGCAGGTCTAAGCCCCATCAATTTTGAAGAGTTACCTGGGCTAGTGAGCTAAGTTGGCATTGTAGAGAGGAGAGGGATTCTGATGTTGATTCCAGGGCTACCTGTAGTCGAGTTTCAAAGTTTTGAGAGGTTAGAATATTGTGTCCCAGCACTCCTCCTGCCATGGCTGACACTACGACCAAGGCAGTTAGGCTGATACCTACTAGGGTAGGAAGAAAGGCAGCCCTTTTTGAGCAAAAAGAGGGCAGTAGCCAAGCTAGTTCGGATTCCCCATAGAGGGTTAACTGAGAAACAGTAGTCACCAGGAAGCATGGTCCTGGGGCAGTGGAGTTGATGGTCCTGGGGCAGTGGAGTTGAGGTGTTTGGTAAGAGTTCCATTACACCAGAAATATTGTCCATTAGGGGCAAAGATGGAGTTGTGGATGGTTAAGTTGGTTTGGCATCTTTAATAAAATTTTTCATGGCCCAAAGTTGTGTTAGTAAGGTAGCAGACCTGTAGGGGGTATGTAAGGTTGTCGGGCTCTGGTTCCCATAAGGGGATGTTTTTTAGGGTAGTTTGGCAAGAACCAGTGCATTTGGGTTAGATTTATAGGGACAGCTGCCAATAGTGACCTATTTAGTGACGCACAGAGGAAACAGTGGGTTACTTCAGGGAGTGTTTGTGTTTGGTTGAGAAAATGTAAGGTATGTTGGAGAATTTGGAGCCACCTATGGGGGGCTGTTGAGGCAGAGGTTTGGGTGAGGTGGCTGGAGAGGCTTTGCTCAGCTTGCAAACTGTCAGTAGATACTCGGGTAAGAGTAGTATTAATGAGGACATATTTGCGGTGTATTTCAATGGTGCTTACAAGGTATTTGGACCAGCCATCGTAGTATAGCTTGCCTTGGATTCCTGCTACCCATCTTGCATCCCAGGGATCTGCAGTGTTTATATAAAATTGCTGGGAGCTAAAGCAGAGGGTACTTTTACAAGGTGCCTTAGTATCAATATCATTCATTTTTTCTACATAAAATATTTTACATGACGAATAGGGGCATCCCCCATATATGTTGTCATAGTTGCTTTGGTTACAGTAACTTTTAGTTTGGGCACATGGAAAGCAGGCATATGGCCTCAGGTCCGTTTTAACTGATTTTGGATTTATGGGGATGAGTATAGGCTGGCTACAATTTGTTAGAGAGCAGTCTTTTGTACCAATTATATGAGTGTTGATTTATCGTTTCCATTAAAAGTTTCCCTGATTTTAAATTCCCATATGTAGGAAGTGCCCTCAATGGGGGTTGGGAGGGTGAAGAGTGCGAGTGATGCGGATGTGAGTAGGCCCCAGAGGGTGACAAGTGTATGGGTTTTCATTCTGTTTGTATAGTTTGACCCATGACAGGTGGTGCCAAGAGGGGTCGCCCAGTAGTTTTACCACCATAGGAGTAGTGAGAATCACTGTGTGTGGGCCAGTCCACCGCAGTTGGAGTGGTCCGGGCTGGAGCTGTTTAAGGAGTATTTCGTCTCCCGGCTGGAGACCATGGGGAGGATCAGCAGGATTAGCTTCCCCAGGTTGTGGCAGGAATAGATTGGTGTGTTCCCACAGCAAATGCCTGATTAAGGACAGATATGGTAAGTAAGAGCCCAAAGGAGGAGGCTGCACTGGCAGGTGGTGATTGAGTAGGAATGTGTGACCGTACATAAGCTCAAAAAGGCTTAAGAAAGTAGATGCCCATGGAGTAGCACGTAGTCAGGCAAGGGCCAGAGAAAGGAGGTCAACCCAGGACTGTCGTAGTTCAATGGCTAACTTGGTTAGTTGTGTTTTGATAAGACCATTAGCTTGTTCTACTTTTTCAGAGGATTGGAGTCGGTAAGGGACATGTAGTTTCCATTCTACTCCCAAGGCAGACGAGATTTGCTGGACCACCTGAGAAATAAAATGCCCCACCTGGGCCATTATCACATTGGATGGAGGTAGGTAGTCCGAAGCGGGGAATGATTAGCCACCACATCAGTCGTCTCCTGTGTAGTAGGAAAAGCCTCTATCCAGCCTGTTAAGGTGTCAATTATAATTAGTAAGTATCGCAGTTTTTTGTGAGTGGGCATGTGTGTGAAATCGATTTGCCAGTCCTGCCCTGGAAGGTGACCCCTCAGTTGATGGTTTGGGAAAGTGGGGCACAATCCTCCTTGAGGGTTTGTTATTTGGCTAGTGGAACAGGAGGAGCAGACCCACGTTATGAGCTGAGTTAGGGATGGGTGATAGAATAAGGGCTGAAGGAACCGTGTGAGGGCCCTGGGTCCAATATGAAGTGAAGAATGTACTTGAGAAAGAATATCGGGGGTCTGTTCAGTTGGGAGAACCACCTTGTTATCGAGGAAGATCCAGCCCTCCGGTGTAGTAGAGCCTCCCTGTGCAAGGAGGTTTTCACATTCCCTGGAAGAGTAGGCAGGTTGGAGGGAAGGGAGAGTAAAGAAAAGAATTGGTGCTGGAGGGTTTAAAGAAGAGGGCTCTTTGGTCAGGTCTTGCATGACAGCATTGGCCCAGTTATTTCCGCGGGTGACATCAGACCTATCTGTTTGGTACCCTTTGCAATGGATGATGGCCACCTGTGAAGGTAATAGAAGTGCTTGATGCAGGCATTGGATAAGCTTAGTATTAATTATAGGTGAGCCTTTGGTGGTAAGGAACCCTCGCTCCTTCCAGATGGTTGAGTGACAGTGTGTGATAAGGAAAGCATATTTGGAGTCCGTGTAGAGGTTGGTGCATTTGTTTTTGGCTAGGTGTAAGGCTCTAGTGAGAGCAATTAGTTCAGCTTTCTGGGATGTAGTTCCCTCTGGGAGCCATACAGCTTCAAGTATTTTGGTGGGAGAGACTATAGTGTATGAAGCCCTGCACCTTCCCTGTTGGTCTATTATTGAGCTGCCATCTATAAAAAGGGTCAGATCTGCTTGTGATAGTGGCATGTTTGAGAGGCCTTGGCATGGGGAGGCGAGCTCCTCCATGATTTTGGTGTAAAGGTGAGTGGGCTGTGGAGAGGGGTTTGATAGGGGACCATGAGGGAGGAGAGTAGTAGGGTTGAGGTTAGGTGAGACAGAGAGGGTGACATCTGGGTTTTCTAGGAAGAGCAAATGAAATTCCTGGAGACGAGAAGGAGTGAGCAAAGAGAGAGATTTATGTGATAAGAGGTCTTGTAGATGATGGGGTGACAGCACTTGGAGAGGCCTACCCAGACTGAGTTTAAGAGCTTCACAAGTTAGGGTAGCAGCCACAGCCAGCGCTCAGAGACAGGGAGGCCATCCACAGGCAGTGGGGTCCATTTGTTTTAAAAGATAGGCTACTGAACTATAAGTTGGTCCCAGAGGTTGGGTTAAGACTCCCATCGCTATTCCTTGCTTTTCATTGGTGAAAAGGAAGAAGGGTTTGTTCGGATTTGGAAGAGCGAGAGAAGGTGATCGAAGTAAGGCATCACGGAGTACTGAGAAAGTTTTGGCTATAGTAGAGGGGTCGTCTAGGGGTCCCACAGGTGTTGCCTTGGCCGCTTCATAAAGAGGTTTTGCCAGGAGGGAAAAGCCGGGGACCCAGTGTCAGAAGAACCCCATAAAACCTAGGAAGGATAAAATTTGTTCAACATTTTCTGGAGGTTGGAGCTCTCGGAGGGCTTATTGTCTGTCTACTGTTAGATGTCGGGATGTGGGAGGGAGGCAGAACCCCAGGTAGGTGACGGTGGAGGAAGAGAGTTGAGCTTTGGTGGGGGAGACTCCATATCCTCTGTCAGCTAAAAAATTTAATAGGGTGGCTGTAGCCTTTGTGGAAGTTTCTTTAGAAGGGCTGCAAATTAACAGGTCATCTATATATTGGAGAACAATACTGAGGGCTAGATTGCACCCTATTAGGTCCCTGGATAGAGCTTGGCCAAAGATATGGGGGCTATCACGAAACCCCTGAGGTAATACCGTCCATGTAAGTGTTGGGCCTCCGAAGAGTCTGGGTCTTCCCAAGTAAAAGCAAATAAATTGTAACAGGCAGGGTCTAGAGGGATTATAAAGAAGGCATTTTTAAGGCCCAGGACAGAATAATGAGTAGTGTGAGGGGGTATGTGTGAGAGAAGAGTATATGGGTTGGGAATTACTGGGTGGATGGGGATGATCGCCTCATTAATTAATCAGAGGTCTTGGACTAGACAGTAAGACCCATCAGGTTTTTTGACAGGCAAAATAGGGGTGTTACATGGCGAGTTAGTGGGTATGAGGAGTCCCTTTTCCTTGAGCCAGTTAATGATGGGTTGGAGTCCTTTCTGATGGTTTATGGAGATGGGAAACTGTGGCCGGGATGGGAATGAGCTGGCTAAGAACCAGTTTATGATGGGAAGCTATTAGGGGAGTTGAGGTATTCCATACTTTCGGGTTTACTAGGTGAGGTGGTAGGGGAAGAGCAGGAAGGGTGGAATCCTGAGTGGAGGTGGAGGCCACACATAAAGGTAATAGTAACTCTCTTTGGGGTTTTGGATCCAGTGGAGCAAGGCCCCCAATTTCGTAAGAAGATCTCTCCCCATTAGTGCAGTGGAGCAGGAAGGTATTACTAAGAAAGAGTGTATAATGGGGTAGCCTTCTATTAAACATGTAAGTGGTCCAGTAGTTAAGGGGCATGAAGGACGGCCATTTATGCCCATAACTGTGACCTGGGAAGGGAGAAGTTGACCCAAGTAAGAGGGGAAGACAGAGAAGGTAGTCCCCATGTCCACTAAAAAGGATGTGGACTTACCCGTTACCTTGATTGTTACCCTGGGCTCGACGACGGTGATCGGAGTCGCTGAGGCTGGGTGTTGTCAGTCATTGGTGGCCAGGCCCAGGGCTGCCAGTGGTGGGTCAGGGGTTGGAAGGATGGCCCCTCCACGGTCAGGTGCTGAGGGGCAATCACTTTTCCAATGTCCCTTTTCCCCATAGAGAGGGCATAGTCCCTTGGGCGGTCAAGGATTGGGGCACTGGCAAGACCAGTGTCCGTTGAGGCCACATTTGAAGCATTTTCCTGGTAGTGGATTAGTCGTAGCCAGCTTCTTGTCCATAGAAGTGGGCCACAGGGCCGCAATCAGGGATTGGGTTTGTAAGTTTGCCCTCCGGTGGTCTTGGGACTCCTTCTCTGCCCTCTCCAACTCATCACGAGTATTAAAAATTTTAAAGGCCATGTTTACCAGGTCACAAATAGGGGCCTGAGGACTGTCCTCGATTTTTCTAAGTTTGTGCCTTATATCTGGAGCTGACTGGGATATAAAATGTGTGGCTAAGACAGTTTTACCAGCCTCCGAGTCAGGGTCTAGGCAGGTATATTGGGAGAGGGCTTCTGTGAGCTGGTTTAGAAAAGTGGCAGGATTATTTTCAGGACCTTGAGTAATTTCCCTCAGTTTATGAAAGTTTACTACTTTATGGGAAGCTTTCTGCATGCTGGCTATGAGGCACGTAAGCATCTTGTCTCACCTAATTTGTCTGTTTCTTCCCGCTGGAGTGTCAACCTGATAGTCCCACCCTGGCTCTTGATCTGGTACTTCCTTGGCCCCTACCAGCATGGTGTGGCCGGTTATATGCACCTGGTTAGCATGAACCCTGGCCACATTGATAATGCAGTCCATTTCATCTGTAGTTGGGGAAGAAGAGCAGATTACATATATGTCGTGCCAGGTAAGGTCATAGGCGTTAGCTAGATATTGGAATTCTTTAGTATCGGTAGTTGGATCATTGGAGAAGGAGCCCGACTGTTTCTCAATGTGTGAGAGATGGGCCAGGGAGAAAGGAGTGTGTACTCGAATTAACCCTTCAGGTCCTGCAGCCTCCCAGAGGGAACAGAGTAAAGTACTTTTTGAGCAGGTATGGGAGCTTACAGGTGAGGATAGCAAGGCTGTTGAGGATGGTGAGGAATTAGGTGGTGGTGGAAGAGCTGGAGGAGGGGGAAGGGGAAGATAAGATAGCGGCTGGATAGCTGCTAATCCAGAAGGGGAAAGATAAGGATAGGATGGTGGCGGGAACGCTGCTGGAGTGGTGAGGGGAGAAGGATAAGATGGTGGTGAGTGCACTGGTGGTGCAGGAGGGGAGAGAAGGGGGCAAAATGGCGGCTGGAATGCTGCTGGGGTGGAAGGAGGAAGTGAAGAACAAGATGGTGGCTGAGGTGCTGTTGGAGCAGAAGGAGGAGGTGAAGGACAAGATGGCGGCTGGAATGCCGCTGGGGTGGAAGGAGGAGGTGAAGGACAAGATGGTGGCTGAGGTGCTGTTGGAGCAGAAGGAGGAGGTGAAGGACAAGATGGCGGCTGGAATGCCACTGGGGTGGAAGGAGGAGGTGAAGGACAAGATGGCAGTTGAGGTGCTATCAGAGTGAAAGGAGGAGGTGAAGGACAAGATGGCAGCTGGAGCACCACCAGAGGGAGAGGAGGGTAGAGTGGGGGAGAAGAGGATAGTTTCCCTAAATATGGTGGAGGCCCTGGTCATTTAAAGGAAGATGAGTCGAGGAGCCCAGAAAAGGAAAAAGTTTCATCAGGTTGTTTGTTTAGAAGTGGGGATCCAGGAGTCTCTTTGGCTAGGAGTACCTGAGCCATAGAGCAGGAAGTACAAAGGGAGGGGCGGGAGTGCAGAAGAAGAAAAGCCGGGACATAAGGATTTCGGCCCATTTGTTGTTCCTTTGGCAAAAGTTGCGGAGGTTCATAAGGAGATTAAAATTGAAAGTCCCATCTTCAGGCCAACGTGAATTATTATCTAATTGATACTGGGGCCAAGCCTTTTTACAAAAGTAAGTGAGGTGTTTTGGCCTGAAATCTGGAAGTAAATCCAGCATGGATAGGTTTGTGAGAAGACAACCCACAGGAGTGTAAGTTCAGAACGTGAGACAGCAGGGCTAGGAGGGAAGGGACTTAACCAATCTGTGGTGGATGTAGCAGCGGGCTGAAGAATCCCCTGTCACTGGCTATGTGGAGCAAAGAGGAGAGAGGAGGCCGGGGCGCCCCTGGCCAGGCTGGAAGCACCTGCGCTCCTCTCCCGGGTTTCGGCACCAAGATGAAAGGTTTACGAGGCGAGAGGGTGAGAAAGAAAAAAGCAAACCAGGAGATTTAAAGTGAGCATGTTTTATTTCTGTGCTCCTGGGCAGAGCTCACCAAATACAAGATGGAGAGAGGTGAGTCCACACCTGGGTCTTGGCATGGGCAGTTTTTAAGCAAGGGGGTCAGGTGACGTCCGGAAGGGGTGGCACATTAAGCAAGGGGGTCAGGTGTTGTTTTGCAAGTGCTTTTATCATGATGGTTCACTTCCTCATTCTGGAAGCCATGTTGGGAGGGGCGACCCAGCTCCCACAGCCCAGATTGCAGTGCGCTTCCTGTTCCCCTGACCTAACACAAAGTAGTGCTATTACTGGGTCATAGGGCAACTCAATATTTAGTTTCCTAAGGAACCGCCAAACAGTATTCCATTGTGGGTGCACCATTATACATTCCCACCAGCAGTGCATAAGTGTCCCAGTTTCTCCACATCCTTTCCAACATTTGTAGTTTCCTGTTTGTTTAATAGCAGCCATTCTTATAGGTGTGAGGTGGTATCTCACTGTAGTCTTGATCTGCATTTCCCTTATAGCCAGTGAAGATAAGCATCTCTTCATGTACTTTTGAACCATCTGTATTTGCTCTTCAGAAAAATGCCTATTCCTATCTTCAGCCCATTTTATAATTGGGTTATTTGTTCTTTTGTTGTTGAGTTGTATGATTTCTTTGTATGTGCAGGAAATCAAACGTTTGTCCAATATGTGATTTCCAAATATTTTCTCCCATTGAGTTGACTGCCTCCTTACCTTTTTGACAAAGTCTTTTTAGGTACAGAAGCATTTGATTTTGAGGAATTCCCATTTATCTATTTTTCCTTTTGTTGCTTGTGCTTTGGTGTAAAGTTTAGGACGCTACCTCCTATTACTAGTCCTTAAAGGTGTTTCTGCACAGTTTCTTCTAGAAGCTTTATGGTGCTAGTTCTTAAATTTAGGTGTTTGATCCACTTTGAGTTATTTTTTTGTGTAGAATGTAAGATAGGGGTCCTCTTTCATTCTTTTGGCTATTGATATCCAATTCTTCCATGCCCAATTATTGAAAAGACTATTTTGTCCCAGTTCAGAGGATTTGGGGGCCTTGTCAAAAATCAGTTGACCATAGATTTGGTGGTCTATTTCTGCACTCTCGGTTTGATTCCACTGGTCAATGCTTCTATCTTTGTGCTAGTTACCATGCTGTTTTGACCACTGTGGCTCTAAAATAGGTTTTAAAGTCAGGAAGTGTAAATCCTCCTACTTTGTTCATTTTTTTTTAGGATGCTTTTACCTATTCGGGGTCCCTTTCCCTTTCAGATGAATTTGGTACTTAGCTTTTCCTAATCTTCAAAGTAGGTTGTTTAAATTTTGATAGGTACTATGTTGAATCTGTAGATCAACAGATCTGGGGAGAATAGACATCTTAACTATATTTAGCCTTCCTATCCATAAGCAAGGAATGTCTTTCCACCTATTTAGATCTCCTTTGATTTCTTTTAACAATGTTATGTAGTTTTCTGTGTACAAGTCCTTTATGTCCCTAGTTAAGTTCAGAACTAGTACTTGATTCTTTTAGTTGCTATTTTGAGTGAAGTTTTTTCCTTAATTGACTCCTCGGCTAGGTCATTGCTTGTGCATAGAAATGTTATTGATTTTTGCACATTAATTTTATAACCCACCATCTTGCTGAATTTGTTTATTAGCTCACGTAACTTTGCTGTAGATTTCTCAGGATCTTCCTAATATATCATCGGCAAATAATAAGACTTTTACTTCTTCCTTTCCAATTTGGATGCCTTTCCTTTCTTTGTCCTGCCTGATTGCTCTAGCTAGAACTTCTAGCACAATGTTGAATAATAGTGTTAACAGTGGGCATTCTTGTCTTGTACCTGCTCTTAGGGAGAAAGCTTTCAGTTTCTCTCCATTCAGTATGAAGCTGGCTATTAGTTTTTCATATATTCCCTTTATCATATTGACGTAGTTACCTTTGATTTCTGTTTTGAGTGTTTTTATCAGAAAAGAATTTTGTCAAATGCTTTTCAGCATTGTGCTGGTTTGGAATGATGTATGTACCCTAAAAAAGCCACATTTTAATACTAATCCCATTTTGTAAAGGTGGCCGTTTCTTCTAATCCCTATTCAGCATTGTATTTTTGAAACTGTAATTAGATCTTCTCCCTGGAGATGTGATGCAATTGAGAGTGGTTGTTAAATGGATTAGGTGACGACATGTCTCCACCCATTCGGGTGGGTCTTGACTAGTTTCTGAAGTCCTGTAAAAGAGGAAACATTTTGGAGAATGAGAGATTCAGAGACAGCAGAGCAGAATGACATAGCCACGAGAAGCAGAGTCCACCAGCCAGTGACCTTTGGAGATGAAGAAGGAAAATGTCTCCTGGGGAGCTTCATGAAACAGGAAGCCAGGAGAAGAAGCTAGCAGATGATGCCATGTTTGCCATGTGCCCTTCCAGATGAGAGAGGAACCCTGATCATGCTTTTCAGATGAGAGAGAAACTCTGACTGTGTTCGCCATGTGCCTTCTCACTTGCAAGAGAAACCCTGAACTTCATTGGCCTTCTTGAACCAAGGTATCTTTCCCTGGATGCCTTTGATTGAACATTTCTATAGATTTGTTTTACTTGGGACATTTTCTCAGCCTTAGAACTGTAAACTAGTAACTTATTAAATTCCCCTTTTTAAAAGCCATTCTCTTTCTGGTATATTGCATTCTGGCAGCTAGCAAACTAGAACAAGCATCAGTTGAAATCATCATGTGATTTTTCCCTTGAAAATATGCTGTTTTACTTTAATAGATTTTCTTGTGTGGAACCATCCTTGCACTCCTGGTATAAACCCCACTTGGTTATGGTGTATAATTCTTTTAATGTGCTGTTGTATTAGATTTGCTAATATGTTGTTGAGAATTTTTGCTTCTATGTTCATTAGGGATATCGGCCAGAAGTTTTCCCTTCTTATAACATCTTTACTCTGCTTTGTTATTAAAATAATATTAGCTCCATAAAATGAGTTAGGTAGAGTTCCTTTTTCCTCATTTTTTTGGAAAAGTTTGAGCAGAGTTGCAGTTAGTTCTTTATGAAGTGTTTGATAAAATTTCCCTGTGAAGCCATCTAGCCCTGGCCTTTTCTTTGTAGGAAGATTTGTGATGACTAATTGAATCTCTTTACTTGTGATTGGTTTGTTGAGATCTTCTATTTCTTCCTGAGTCAGTGTGGCTTGTTTGTGTGTCTCCAGGAATTTGTCTATTTCATCTAAGTTGTCTAGTTTGTTGGCGTATAGTTGTTCATAGTATCCTCTTATGATTTCTTTTTTTCTTCAAAGTCTATGGTAGCACACCCCTTCTCATTTCTAATTTTATTTATTTGCATTCTCTCTCTTTTTTTCTTTGTTATTCTTGCTAGTGGGCCTTCAATTTTTTTTTTTCCAGTCTTTGCCCAAACTCACTTTTTTTTTTTTTATTTTTTTATTTTTTATTTTTTTATTAACGGAAAGAAAAAAAAAAGAAATTAACACAACATTTAGAAATTATACCATTCTACATATGCACTCAGTAATTCTTAACATCATCACATAGATGCATGATCATTGTTTCTTAGTACATTTGCATCGGTTTAGAGGAACTAGCAACACAACAGAAAAAGATATAAAATGTTAATATAAAGAAAAGAAATAAAAGTAGTAGTTAATAGTAAAAAACAACAACAACAAACAAACCAACAAGCAAACAAAAACAAAAAAAACCCTATAGCTCAGATGCAGCTTCATTCAGTATTTTAACATGATTACTTTACAATTAGGTATTATTGTGCTGTCCATTTTTGAGTTTTTGTATCTAGTCCTGTTGCACAGTCTGTATCCCTTCAGCTTCAATTACCCATTGTCTTACCCTGTTTCTAACTCCTGCTGAACTCTGTTACCATTGACATATTTCAAGTTTATTCTCGAATGTCCGTTCACATCAGTGGGACCATACAGTATTTGTCCTTTAGTTTTTGGCTGGATTCACTCAGCATAATATTCTCTAGGTCCATCCATGTTATTACATGGTTCATAAGTTTATCTTGTCTTAAAGCTGCATAATATTCCATCGTATGTATATACCACAGTTTGTTTAGCCACTCTTCTGTTGATGGAGATTTTGGCTGTTTCCATCTCTTTGCAATTGTAAATAATGCTGCTATAAACATTGGTGTGCAAATGTCCGTTTGTGTCTTTGCCCTTAAGTCCTTTGAGTAGATACCTAGCAATGGTATTGCTGGGTCGTATGGCAATTCTATATTCAGCTTTTTGAGGAACCGCCAAACTGCCTTCCACAGTGGTTGCACCCTTTGACATTCCCACCAACAGTGAATAAGTGTGCCTCTTTCTCCGCATCCTCTCCAGCACTTGTCATTTTCTGTTTTGTTGATAATGGCCATTCTGGTGGGTGTGAGATGATATCTCATTGTGGTTTTGATTTGCATTTCTCTAATGGCCAGGGACATTGAGCATCTCTTCATGTGCCTCTTGGCCATCCGTATTTCTTCTTCTGGTAGGTGTCTGTTCAAGTCTTTTTCCCATTTTGTAATTGGGTTGGCTGTCTTTTTGTTGTTGAGTTGAACAATCTCTTTATAAATTCTGGATACTAGACCTTTATCTGATATGTCGTTTCCAAATATTGTCTCCCATTGTGTAGGCTGTCTTTCTACTTTCTTGATGAAGTTCTCTGATGCACAAAAGTGTTTAATTTTGAGGAGCTCCCATTTATTTATTTCCTTCTTCAGTGTTCTTGCTTTAGGTTTAAGGTCCATAAAACCACCTCCAGTTGTAAGATCCATAAGATATCTCCCAACATGTGGGCCTTCAATTTTATCTTGAGTAACTTTGCTGTAGATTTCTCAGGATCTTCCAAGTATATTATCATATCATCGGCAAATAATGCCAATTTCCTTGTTGATCTTCTGTCTGGTTGTTCTATCTATAGAGGAGAGTGTTGTATTGACGTCTCCTACTATTATTGTTGAAACATCTGTCTCTCCCTTCAGTTTTGTGAATGTCTGTCTCATGTACTTTGGAGCTCCTTGATTGGGAGTATAAGTGTTTATGATTGTTATATCTTCTTGGTGAATTGACCTTTTAATTAGTATATGGGGTCCTTTGTTTCTTATGATGCATTTACATTTAAAGTCTATTTTGTCTGATATTAGTATAGCTATTCCTGCTTTCTTTTTCTATCCTTTCCCTTTCAATCTATTTGTATCCTTGTGTCTAAGATGAGTCTCTTGTAAGCAGCGTATTGCTGGATTATGTTTCTTAATCCATTCTGCTACTCTGTATCTTTTAATTGGTAAATTTAGTCTGTTAACATTCAGTTATTACTGTAAAAGCATTCTTGATTCCACCATCTTATCTTTTTTATTATATTTGTCAAATCTATATATTCTTTTCCCTTTCTCTTTATATTCTTTAAATTACCCTTAGTGGTACTCTTTAATTCTGTGCCCTTCTCTAGACCTCCCCCTCCTGTCTCTTTTTTCAGCCACCAAAATTCCTTTTAGTATTTCTTGTACTGCCAGTCTCTTGTTGACAGATTCTTTCAGGACTTCTTCGTCTGTGAAAACTTTAATCTCTCCCTCAATTTTGAAGGACAGTTTGGCTGGATACAAAATTCTTGGCTGGTAGTCTTTCTCTTTCAGTTTCTTGAATATATCATACCACTGCCTTCTTGCCTACAGGGGGCTAGTTGAGTAGTCTGAACTTAGTCTTATTTGGTTTCCCTTGTATGTAGTAGATTATTTTTTTCTTGTTGCTTTCAGGATTTCTGCTTCTCTTCAACATTTGGCAGACTGATTAATATGTGCCTTGGGAAAGGCCTATTTGGATTTATTCTGTTTGGAGTTCACTGGGCTTCTTCGACTTGTATATTTATGTCTTTTATGAGGGTTAGGAAGTTTCCCCCCATTTGTATCCTCGATTACTCTTCCTAGCCCTTTACTCCTCTCTTTTCCTTCTGGGACACCAGTGATTCTTATATTTGTGCACTTTGCTTTACCTATCATTTCCCTGAATTCCAATTCATTTTTTCCCATTTTCTTGTCTTTGCTGTTTTGAGTCTTCAAAGTCAATTATCCTGTCCTCTGTATCATTTATTCTTTCTTCTGTCTCTTCAAATCTGGTGTTTGTGTGCTTTAGTATGTTTTTTACTTGGTCAACTTAGTCTTTAATCTCTGTGATATCTGCTATTTCTCTATTTATTCTTTCAAATTCCTCTTTATGCTCTTCTATTTTCTTGATCTCCTTTATGTCATTTGGTAGCCCAGTTATTTTATTAAGTAGGGCTGTATGAACATCTTTGATTAGTTGTTCCAATGTCTGTGTCTCCTCTGGTGTTTTAATTTGGTCATTAGACAGGGCTATATCTATCTCCATTGTGATATGCTTAGTGATCTTCTGCTGTCTTTGTGTCATGTAAATATCTTGATTGATTTACTTTGGGAGTTGATTTTCTTTCAGTAGTCTAAGTCCTTGTGTTTGCAGGATGGTTGTACAGCAGGGAGCAGGGCATGGGGTGGGGCACTCCATGTGGGGATTTGTTTCAGGGCAAGTAGAGGCACAGGTTGGGGATGTTTCACTGATGCTTATGAATGTGGGCACCTAGTGGCCAGGGAGGATGTAGCTGTGCGAATGCACCTGTCTGGGGGGCATAACCCTTTTGTGTGCTGGTCTAAGGCACGGGGGCCCTTTTTGCGCATGCATAGAGCTGTGGCAGCAGGTCGGTGGTGTGCCCTCGTGGAGGGGCAGCTGTGATGCAGATGTGCAGGTTGGCACTTTTTCAGAGCTGGGAATTGAGGCTGAGGGTCGTGGACATATGCAGTTATAAGACAGCTGTAAAGTGCAGTTGCCAGAGTTGTATGACATGATTGGAGGCCCATATGCATGCGTGGGCCTGGGAATGCCATAAACTGAGCTGGGGGTTGTGGGTAGAGTGAGGCTGTGCAACACTATCAGCAGGGGGACAGGGGTAGCCTAGATATGGAGGTTAGTCCCTGCAGCCTTTATGTGCTGGCAACAGCCTGCAGGGAACAGGGAGGGGAACTAGTGCTCAGGAGGGGTGCACTTGGGGTGTGGGAGTGGGGCAGGTAAGTGCACTGGGGGCTGGTGGGGTGGGGATGCCTGGAGTGCAGGGAATAGGAGTGGGTAACAGGGTTCAGGTGCTTGGGGTGTGGGATAAGTTGCTGGTCACAGGCCTGCGCTGGTAAGGGTAGCATGCCCAAGGAACACAGCTTGACTTACTTCTTAGTCTGGAGCTCCCGTTTGTGTACTCCTGAGGGCTCCATGCCTCCATGTAAGGCTCTAGCTTTCTGCCTCTCAGTTCCTTGGCCTCTGCAACCAGGGCTGCGCCATGTAGTGCAGAAGGCTCTCCCAGGTCAGCTGCACTCCCGAATAACCACCTCAGTTGCTCTCCTGTTCATGTGTTCTTTACCATATGTTTTCATGCTGACTCCACTGTGTATCAGATAAACCAATAAATCTGTAATCTGGAATTTTACAGATATGGGAATTTGGGGGGCAGTGGGCAGATAAGCAAAAATACCAGTGCTGCGTGATCATTGTGGGTTGGCTGAAAATACTAGTGGGGACCCCTATGACTTTTTTCCTGATCAGGTATTATGGATGGAGATTAGATAATTCCTACTTATGATTGTTGTTTCCAGAGATTCCGATTCATTTTTGGAGGAGTGGTGGAGGACATCAGTGGAGAAGAAACAGGAACACTTACTAGGTGGAGAATCAACTTCTCCTTGCCCTGAGATAGAGAGAAACCAAATGAAAATACTGCAAATTTATAGGACTAAGAAAATCCCACTAAGTAAGGCCTGCCACTAGAACTGCTGGGCTAGGGAAAAAAAGGGACATCTTAGTTGTTTCTACTTCAGAGAGGATGGTGGGCCAGAAGGATCTAACAGAGGAAAGATAGCTCCCTTAGAGAGTAGCTCATAAAGATACACCTCTTTCTCTCAGAGAAAGCCAGGATCCAGGAAATCAATGAAAGTTTTCCTTTGAAAGCTACAGATAGGAAGATAATTTGAAGAATTCTTCCTTCTCTATTGCTCCCTGCAGTGACATTGCAAGGGAATGGCAAACATCTGTAGAGCTTTTGGAAGGGAGAATAGGAATATCAGTAGAGAATACTCTAGGTAATACTGATTTGCAGGGTTCAGAGTGGTGCTTGGGAAGGTTGCAGAGCCCATGCTCTAACAGAGCATGCCTGGGAGATGGTTGCAGTCAGGACTTCATGGAAAAGGTGGCCGGTTGATATACCAAAGGCAGTGTTATATGTGGGTGGAGGGAGCAGACAGAGCTTGGGCTTCCCCAGGGTTAAGTTAACCTACTCAGGAAAGTAGGTGAAGTCAGTGGATTTCATCTGAACCAACAATGCCTTTGTCTGCAACCCTTATAACAATGCTTTTGTCTGCAACCCTTATAACAATATGTGAAAGATTTTTCCAATAAAATAACAGAAAAACCAAGAATATCTCATTGCCTGTATTTTGATAAATGAACCAACATATTTCTAAAGAGTTTCTCTGAATTTATTGAATATTTATTATGTCCTGGACATGGTTCTTAGCATTGTGTAAAATGATTTTATCTTCAACAATCTTCTGGGAGGGGTGTTATTTGTACACCCAAATTACGAATGAAGGGGAGCTCCAGAAGATTAGTCTTTTAGTTTGTTAATGCTGCTGAAATGCGAAATATCAGAAATAGAGTGGCTTTTAGGGGATTTATTAAGTTACAAGTTTTACAGTTCTAAAGCCTTAAAAATGTCCAAGCTAAGTCATCCAGAGAGAGAAACCTTGACTCCAAAGAAGGCCAAATGGCATCCAGAATTTCTTTGTCAGCTGGGAAGGCAATTGGTTAGTGTCTGAGGTCTTTGCTCCCAGTTGTGTGCTTTGTGCTTCTGGTTCCAGTGGCTTCCTCTCTAAATGTCCATGGGCCCTCACTTAATTCTCTGGGAAAAAACTCTGGGTTCTCTTGCTTAGCATATCATAGAAAGGCACTTGGCAATGTCTCCTGGGCTAATTTCCTGGCTTCTGGTTTCAAATGGCTCTTGCAGATCCTGTGGGTCCTTCTAGCATTTACCTCTGTATCACCAAATGTCTGGCTATGTTGGTTCTCCAAGAATCTCCAAACATCTGCTTTTGAACTTCCTTCAAAATGTTTTACCTTTTAAAGAACTCCAGTAAACTAATCAACACCCAACTTGAATGGGTGGAGTCACATCTCCTAATCAAAAGTCTATACCCACAATTGAGTGGGTCAATCTCCATAGAAACAATTTAATCAAAGCTTCTACCCGAAATAAGATTGGATCAGGATTGAAAGAAAATGGCTTTTCTGGGGTACATAACAGTTTCAAACTAGCACAGTTAGTAACTTGCCTGCTGTAATTCAGCTGGCAAACAATGCTGCTGGGCTTGAATGCAGGTACACTGATTCCCAAGTCCACATCTTCAAACATGTCACTATAATGTCTATGTTTGGGGAAAACATGAGAATAAGGGGATTTCTCACCCAGGAGGTAGAAATCATGAGCCTTGCTCACTGTGTCATAAAGGCAACCCAGAGCTAAGAAAGCTCTGGGGAGGAATTGAAAGTGCAGGAGATGAGAACTCCAGAAAGATGAGCAGGATTGAGGGGGGAGGGGGGATATAAAGCCACACATGTTAGTGGAAGTTGTGTCTGTTGTAAATGTGGGAAATTCTTGCTCACAGGCGAGACTGTATGTTCATATCCTTAGACCTCAACTTGATGGGACTAAAAATCCCCAAAATAATTAAGAAAGAAAATTTATCTTTTAATGGTTTTATTGAGGTGCAAAGTAGAATAAACAGCTTGTGTTTAAGGTGTACAATTTCATAAGTTTTTGCATATTTATACACCCATGAAACCATCAGCACAATCAAAGTAGTGAACATAATCAGCTACCCCCAGTTTCCTTGTACTTCTTTGTGATCCTCCTCCTTCCTCTCTCCTCATCCCTCCTCTGTCAGGCAAACACTGCTCTGCTTTCTGTCACTCAAGATTGTTTGCATTTTCTATAATTTTGTAAAAATGGAATGATACAGCATGTGCTGAGTGCTGTCTTCTTTCACTAAGCATAATTGTTTCAAGATGTGCTCATATTATTGTGTGTATCAAAAGTTCATTATTCCTTTTTCTTCCTGGGCTTGAAGCTAGATTGTGGCAGCATGGCTAAATGCACCAAAAAAGTCAGGATTGTTGATAAACAGGGGACCTGGGATGGTGCTCCCCTCAGGAAAATAGTACATTTCCTCCTTCTGTAGCAAAACTGACATGCAGAGATGAACCAAAGGGATCTAACACTGTAGTTCCTGCATGAAAATAGCAGCTGTTGGTGCCTGGACTTACACCATCACTTCGGAGGTCACAGTAAACTCTGCAACCAGAAAAGTGAAGGAATTGAAAGACCACAGATGCTCCACAATTTGAAATATCTCTAGCCTGTAATAAATGGGTTCATTTATGTAAAAAGCAAAGTGGCTGAGCAGTATGCCACTGTATGGATTTATCACAACTTGTTTATCCATTCAATCTGCTGATTAACATTTGGGTTGTTTCCACTGTTTGATTATTACAAATAAAGCTGCTACTAACATTTGTGTGCATATCTTTGCATGGACATATAGCTCCATTTCTCATGGATAAATACCAAGGAATGGAATGGGTGGATCACATAGTAAGTATATGTTTAATTTTTAAAAGCAGTACCAAACCATTTTCAAAGTGGTTCATACTATTTACATTCCCACCAGCAGTAAATGAGTGTTTCCATTCCTCCACATCCTTGCCAACACTGGTATGCTTAATCTTTTTAATTTTAGGTGTTCTTATAGTGTGTAGTGTGTATTGTGCTTTTACTTTGTATCTCCTGAATGATCGATGATGTTGAGCATATTTCATGTTCTTAGTTGATATCCACACATTTTCTTTTGTGAAGCATCTGTTTTAAATTTGCCCATTTTTTTTTTTTCCAAGTGGGTTGTTGATTTCTTATTATTGAGTTTTTGAGAATTATTTAGATATCTGGATAGAAGTCCTCTATCATGTATTTGATTTGTAAATATCTTCTCCAAGCCTATAGCTTGTCTTTTCATTCTCTTAACAATATCTTTTGGAGAGCAAAAGATTTTAATTTTGATAAAGTCTGATTTGTCATTTCTTTTCTCTTATGGATCATGCTTTTGGTGTCACATCTAAGAAATCTTTGCATAACCCTTTATGCTGTGTGGAAAAGTCTTTATTTTGCTTTCAGATTTGAAAGATATTTTCACTGAGTAATGAATTCTAGATTGACAGTTTTTAATAGCTTAAGGCATTGTTCCATTGCCTTCCAGCTTATATAATTTCTAACAAGAATTTGTTGTCATCCTTATCTTTGGCCTTCTGTTACATAATGTGTCTTTTACACCACTGCTTTTAAGACTTTTTCTTTATTGCATGTTTTGAACACTCTTCTTGGTGTTATTTTCTTTATGTTTCTTGTTTTGGGGTTCACTGAGCTTCTTGCATCTATGGGTTTATAGTTTTCATCAAACTTGGAATATTCTTGGCCATTCATTAGAAAAAATATTTTTTTCTGTTTTCCTTATTCCCAATCTCTCATCTCCTTCAGTGACTTCAGTTCCACGTACATTTGACCTCTTCCTAGCTATCCCAACTTTCAATCATAGGTCAGCTCTATTTATTTTGATTTTGATTCTTTTTTCTTTCTGTGTTTCATTATCCATATTTCTATTGGTATGTCTTGAGAGTCATTAATCTGCTCTTCTGTAATGTCTAATCTGCCATTAATCCCATCTAGTGCATTTTTTATCACATAAATTGGCATCTTCATCCCTAGAGTCTTTAAAAAATCCCTTCTGTATCTTAAGATGTTCAATTTTTCTTCTAGTTTCTCAAACACGTGATAAAAGTTATAGTAAGTCTATTCATGTTGTTGTCTATTAATTCTGTCAGTTGTGTAAATTCTTGGTTCCAGATAGATTTTGTCCTCATTATGGGTAGAATTTTCTTGCTGCTTTACAAGCTTGGTAATTTCTGGTTGTAAGACCAACATTGTGAATTTAACCTTGTTGGATGCAGGATTATTTTTGTATTCCTATAAATATCCTTGAGCTTTGTTCCGAGGTGCAATTTAGTAACTTGAAAACAGGATTATCCTTTTGGGTTTTACTTTTAACATTTATTAGGTGGGACCAGAGCAACATTTATTTTAGGGTGAACTTTTATATACTACTGAGGCACAAACTTTCTTAGCACTCTTATCTATGCTCCATGAATCATGAGGTTTTCCACATAACCTCACAAACATGGTAGTCAACTGAATGCTTAAGGGGGACCTTCTGCAGATCTCAGAAGCTCTCTCCTTTCCAATTCTCTTCCCAGTGAATTCTAGCCCCTTGACTTGCCTGGATTCCTAGCTCAGGCTCTTCATCTCACTTGAGACCACTAGTTTCTGCTTGAGTTCATGCTTCCTGCACTGTGGCCTGGAAAAACTAAGTTGGGGCAGTGAATCATAGGGGCACATCATTTGTTTCCCATCTTGCAGGGATCACTGTCCTTTGTTGTCTGATATCCAATGTCTTCAGGGCCATTGTTTCATGTATTTCCCCTTTTTTATTGATTGTTTCAGATGAGAGGGTAAGTTTGATCCCAGTTACTCAATCTTGGATGGCAGCCAAAGTCCCTAAAAGCAAAATTGCTGAAATTTTAAATATATGAGCTAGCCTCTAGAAGGATCTTCTTATTGACAGGTCGTATAACCATTACACATGTCTAGATTTTGTAAGAATGCAGGATTGGTTAGAATGTTACATTAAGAGTGAAATTTATGTAGTTAAACCCTCCCTCCACCCCCCTTCACCAAGATATGGAACTTAAGTTACAACCTCATCTAACATTTATTGAGAGCTTACTCTGTGTTGAGCACTGTTTTTATTAACTTATTTAATCTTCAGTGCAATCATACTGCTCATTTTACTAATGAGTTGACTGTAGAAGAAAGAATTTAAGCCCAGAGCCTCCAGACATAAGCGGTCTGGTCCAGAGTCAAAACCTTTCCCACTCTCTTATGCAGCTTCCTGTCCTTTTCAAGGAGTTTTATATTCACAAGCAATGGAATATATAGGTAATGCATAGAGGTTCATCATCTTAAGTCTCATAGGATGGCCCCACATTTGTACATTTCAAATTAACACTGCTGCTTTGTTTAGGCTGGATAGTTTTCTGGTACATCCTGTACTGCCCTCTGTGGTAAGCTTATTTGGAATTGGAGCTGAGCTTAATTTCTGTGGAGGAACAAAGAGAGAGTGATGCTTGGCCTAGTATGGAATTGAGGGAAAACTAATCATCACTGTTTGGGCTTGACCTATTTCATCAAATTCTGAGAGCAAAATCAAAGGGACAATCACAATAGCTGTGAGGGGGTGAAATTCTCATTTTATTGATTAATGTGGGGTGAGAGGAAACCATGAAGGCATTGACAGAACTCTTCTGAGACTTATTTGATACTTCATTGAGTTTCTCCCAAGAAAAGTACAGCAGTACCTATATGGTGAACTGTCAGCTTGAGTTCAGCTTACTAAGTTAGCAGGAAAATAGGGGAATGTCTGGCATTCCAGGGAAGGGAGGAACCTAGTTACTTTCTATACTACCTCTCTTCCCTTTATGCCCAATCCAAATACAAAGAGGGGGAACTCTGACCTGGACTGGTCAAATTCCAGGATACAGCATTCGATTCCAGTCCCAGAAGATGGAACTTTCAAAGAGCTTAAACAGGGCACTCTTCCTTTCACAGGAGAGAGGGACGCGATGCTGCCAGTAGAGAAAGGGGCCACCCAGCTCAACTTCACCTTTAGTGTCTATGCTGCGCTCTCTCATCTTCCCTCTACCCTTACGTCCCTAACACACACACTTGTTAGGCATGTTTCTTCACAGGGTTGGAAATACCAGCCACATTTTTCTCTTTTTGGCCTTTTTTCCTTTGAGCTCTTTCTCCCACATGGATAATATATGCTCTCCTGGGGTACATCTTGGTATGAAGCTGCCTGGGTCTATTAAGGCCAGGGGACTCTATGTCCTAGATGTAGCAATGCTATTTTCCTCATTTTCATTCTTTCTCTATTTCTTAGCTAGCAGGAAAGGAGTCTTCCGTGAGTTTCATCTGAGTTCACTAAAACTTGACATGGCCCCAGATGATAATAAATGCTTCTTTACTCAGCTTTGCTTCTTTTGGTTGCACATATATATATTTTACACTAAGATTTTGCAGTGAGAGGTGGCTAATTGAGGGAGAGATTTAGATGTTTGGGATTCAGTATTTTCCCTTTCTGCTATATTTTGACATGATTTCAGTTTGCTGCTACAGTGACTTTCTTTTAGTAACACAGCATCCTGGGATCTCAGAGTTTTTCAGTGAGAACAAAGAGTGGTCCAGCTCTGAATTTTAGGAAGATTTACTGACCGTTGAGAAAGGCATCTTGGAAGTAAGCGAAATGGTATCTCAAGGCCAGCTCGGTGAAGTAAACTTTGTCAGAGGTTTATATAGATTATACTCTGCTTATATTGTACAGTAACCCCTTTTTCAATAACCCTTTCCACTATAAAAACCTACATCCATAATGTAAAAGGAGATGAAATTACATCCCCGATTTTCTAGGGGAGATGTTTATATCCAGAAGTTTCTTGTCCCTGATCTTACAAGTTCTTGAAATGCCCTGTTGGTTCAAATGCCTCTTGGTTCAAGGCCTAACTAATTTATTAGTGACAAGACTTTTCCAGAATTGAAGGTCTCATCCCTAATATTGAGTATCAGTGGTTCAGAGCCACGTAGCTGATGGAAAAGTAAGGAGTCCTAGCTCTGTCCATCTTAGAGTTGACCAGCCAAACCAGAACTCACAGAGGTGTTTGTTTTAACTAGAATTCAATCCATAAAGTGTATTTTAAAAATAAATTAATTGCCATTGTTTTAAAATCAGCGTATCTTTATCCTTTAAAAATATAGAAGATATACCACTCCTCCCTTGCATTTCCATAATGTAACAATTGGCTGGAGCCAAAAAATAGCAGTCACCTTTAGACAGGTTACTCTCCAATTTCATGTAATCTTCACCACTTCCAAATGGATCTAGCAAATATAACATTAGGCTCAGATTAAAGAGAATCTAGGAATGTGTCTCCTTAAAGAAAGTAGTAATTGTCTTATAAGGCATACAAAAGGAATGGTGGGGACTGGGCCAACTACATGCCCTTTCCACAACAGCTGCCACCCATTCATCCCACTGGTCCCCTAATGGCATTTAAATTTGTGAACCCTCATCCACCAATCACAAATAGAATTAATACGTGAGAAATGAAGAACTCTGCCTATTAGAGAGTGATAAAAGATCCCTCCAGGAAAACAAAGAAAAGGAAGGGCAAAAACAGAACAGGCTGATGGCAGACTCTGCCCCTTCATATGGATGCCCAGTAGAGCTTCTTCCAGGTGTGCTTGAGTCTACCTATTTTCTGCCAACCTCTGTGTGACTAGTGGTCCTCCTTTGGAGAGTAGGCCCTGCTGGGTAGTGGCTAAGTTGTTTGCTGTTTCATTTTCAGGAATGTATGTCCTCCAGCCCCACTTCTTTTAAAAATTGTAAGAATAAATTTTATTTTCCATTAAAAAAGTAATGCACGCTCATTATTGAAAATTGAGAGAATACCTAAAAGTCAAAGGAAATTAAAAAAATACCTAGACTCAATACCACTGTTTATAATTTGGGATTTCTTTCATTCATATATTTTGCTGTGTGTGTATGTGTGTGCATGTTTTTCATTATCATATGATATTTTAAAAATTGCATATAATGATGATTTTCTGAATATTATAACATGATTATAGAAAATTGGAAATTACTGAAAATATAAAGATGTAACTCTAAATCAGATAGAGTCACACAATCTAATAAGAATATAATTGATTTGTTGGGGTGTTTATGTACTTTTTTATAAAAAGATTTATGTATGCAAATATATGAATATAGATGCATATGTATTTATATACATACACACATATATATATACGCATATATACATTCATACACATATACATATCATGTATACATACACACACATATATACATTCCAGGTTTTTTAAGCAATGTATTTTCCAGAATAATTGCAATACTAGATGGAAGATAAATGGAAAGGGGGACTTATGACAAGTACCATCTCCTGCTAAGTAGTTTATTAGCATACATTTTTTAAAGCCCTGATTCCAATTTAATGTGATTTTTAAATAACCAGAAAGTGACTCAAAATCCTTAAATGACCCTGATGTTGCTCTGATCTACTGAAGTTTTAAGTTTTGATTTAGTGGACCCACCATGCTCCTCACTGGTCTCCTGGATTGTAGTATGGCTTTTGCCAGTCCATACTCTTTGGTGGAACTCTAGGGCTCCCTCTGAAATATAACCTATAACCTTGATCTTGCCACTGTGCTTCCTACAGCACTTTGATAGCTTCTCCTTGTCTTAGGATAGAGTCGAATGCTTTAACAATGGAACATAACGGTGGTTCCTACCTCAAAAGAGATGTGTGAGGATGAAATGAGTTCATGCATGTAAAATAATTTTGAATAGTTTCTAGTCTATCATAAGCATTAAGTGAACATTAGCTATCATTATTATTCTTTTCTACCATTGCATTCTATTCCCATCTTGTGTAGGGCAAGGCTATGCATGGTAGTCCCAGGTTCTCATCATTAATGTTCATTGCTTCGGAAGGAAGACGTTGTCTCTCTTTATGTTCCAGTTTGGAAATTAAGGAAAGAACTACATTTGCTAAGTCTGGGTCATGTGCCTGTACATACAGCAGGTGGCTGGTGTATGGCTGAAGTCAGTTATTGGTGTTATCAGACTCTTACACCACTGGCTTTGTATAAAATAAGTCAGTTGCAGAACAGTTTTTGTTGCTTTGATAGTCTCACTAAAGCGATAGGAGAGGGGACATTTGTCTCTGAAGATACCTAGTGTTTAGCTGCAAACACAATACTGTTCACTGACTACTTCGTGCTTTCCTCCACTCTTGCACATGGTAGGGCCATACTTCCTGGCCTCCCTGTGATGGTGAGAAACCATGAGATCAGATCCGGTGAGTAAAATGTGAGTAGAAAGACTGCCATTTAATTGTCTTGCAAGACCCTCAGACTTCTCTTTTTCTTCTACCAGGTTGACTGGTGAGGCCGCAGACAGCAGCTACTCCATCTGTTTCGGGGTCTTTAAGTAAAGACAAGGCAGTGCAGCAGACGCCCCAATCAGTCTGCAAGAGTGAGAGTGAAAAATACACCTTTTCCCTTTTAGGTTACTCTGACCTCCAGTATTCCAAGTCTTTTTTATTGTCAAAAAGTTATGGAATTTCAAAGCTGAGGGAAAAGGAAACAACAGGATGATGTGCTCCTCAAACTTCAGTGGGCATAGAATCATCTAGGGTTCTTATCAAAATGCAAATTCCAGGGTCTCATCCCCATAGGCTCTGATTCAGCAAATCTAGGGTAAAGACTGAGAATCTGAACAGCAGTAATCTCCCAGGTGCTACTGTTGTTGCTACTTTCTGGGCCAAACTTTGAAGAGCACTGGATTAGATGACAGTTTTTCGTTTACTCCAAGTCTAAGATGAAGACTTATTTATGGAACAATATCCCTTATGTGGCAGAGGCACTCTCTCCTTGAGTGCTGTGATGAAGCAGCAGGAGTAGCTTTTACAAAGTGTCCAAGAAAGAATCATTAACGTACATAGTTCGAATTAAGATCACTAGTCCTAGCAGCCTGTACTTCCACCCATCTCCAGAGCTTGGACTTGCTGTTGAAATTGAGGTTGGAGGTGAAACGTCCTCTTCTCCTGGTCCTGAAGTATGCATTTGAGCTCTGTTTCTAAGAGCAAACTCAGTGAAATAATAAGCTGTTTAGAACTTTCTGCAATGCATTCTTTGGGATTTCCTGGACAGCCACATTATGGATTTTGAGAAATCACAAAAATTACATTGAACAAAAGAGGCAGTTTTCTGAGGGCCTTGTTCTTTCTCCTGTACAATCTCTGCTTTCTCTGTGCTTGTCTTGGTGGTGCAAGGATAAATATGCTGGCAACTGGGCAGCATATTTATTTATTTTTTGCAGTATATTCATACACCATTTATTAGTATTTTACTGTAACAAATGACCATAAACTCAGCTACTCAAAATAATACACATTAATTATCTCATATTTTTGTGGGTCAGAAGTCCAAGCATGGATTCACTGGGTCCTCTGCTCAGGGTCTCACCCAGAGGCAATCAGGTGTTGGCTGGGATGCATTCTTGTGTGGAGGCTCAACTAGGGAAGAATCTGCTCCCAAGTGGAGCCTATTGTTTGCAGAATCTATTTTCTTTTTTAATATTTTTATTATAAACAATGAACAGACATACAAACATTCTTGACACACAAACATTCTTGACATGGTTACAATCAATGGCTCACAATAGCATGACATAGTTGTGTATTCATCACCATGATCATTTGCATCTCTCCAGAAAAAGAAAGAAAAAAGAAAGAACTCATACATGCCATAGCCCTTACCACTCCCTTTCATTGACCACTAGTATTTCAATCTACTCAATTTATTGTAACCTTTGCTTCTCATACTATTTGTTTATTTTTAATCCATATTTTCACTCATCTGTCCATACTGTAGATAAAAGGAGCATCAGACACAAGGTTTTCACAGTCACACAGTGACATTGCGGAAGCTCTATCATTATACAATCATCATCAAGAAAGACGATGACTGGAACACAGCTCGACATTTTCAGGACTTCCCTCTAGCCATTCTTAATACACCATAAACTAAAAAGGGGATAACTATATAAGCATATTTATTTTTAATGAATTTTGTGAGTGGTGGCTCCTGCCAAGGATTTTGTCCTTTCTCCCTCTTACTATTCTTCCTACTCTGTTCTTCCACCACTGTCGGTACTAGGTGAACTCACGGGCTCCCTGAGAGCCCTTGACAGACTCACAGAAGCAGAGACTAAGGAAGCTGAGAAGGATTTTAGACATGATCTGGCCTGATCACTCTTTTTTTTTTTTTTAAATGAGAAAAGAGAGTTCTGAAGAGGAAAAATAACTTTTCCACATCATACAGCAAAGTGCTGGCAGAGCCAGCATCATGCACAGGGTCTTCCAGTCTTGCGCTCTTTGGCTTATTGGATGGGAAAGCTGAGACGGACAGGAAGAAGGTAGACAGTGGAATGAATACTCATAGGCTCCTTCAGCTGCTCAGAAACAAACCCAGATAGCATTGGATATTGTTTTGTCAAAATTCAATGTTTAAATATAGGATGGTTCTCAGAGTCGGTCTAAATTCCCCACCTTTAACAGAGGAGGAAACCAAGGGCCAAGATGACATTGGCCAAGGTTTCCATACATAAAGATTATTAATTTCCTCTTCTGGGATATTCAAAGCATTCATCTCCCAAGCTGTACTTCATCGCTCTTTCTGGTTTTCCCACTCCTGGCATATTTTCAGCCAAACTGATGGTGTCCTTTGCCTTCTTCTTAGAACCTTGAAGGAAAATCTTCCTCACTTCTCTCTAGAGGTTTTGTGTTAACCTCCTCAGGCTTAACCAGAGAAGAGAAAAAAGATCACTGTCCAAGTGACAGTGGAGGTGAAGAGTTGTGTGACACTCCTGGAATCTCAGGGCTTCTAACATGAGTTTTCTATGGCCTTGGTTTGTTAATGATAATATATTAAGCCCTCACCTATTCAGACCTCACCAATTTGGAATTATGGACAATTGTGACAGGGACTAAATAGAGGTTTACTTTTGAGAATCGAAGAGAAGTTGAACAAATTGTTAGAGTTAATGAGCTTTAATGGGGATATGTAGTCTATTTAAGAGAAGAATCTTTTAGAGTATTATAGAAGGACCATTTAAAGTATGCTCAGAACTCTCTGACCCATACCTCTTGAGATCATTTTTATATTGATTACGTTTTATTTTTACCAGTTCTTTAAGGAAGGTTTCCTGAGACTTTCTATTAGGGAACATGTTGTTATTCTAATTGAGTCATTATATATATGTGTAAACACTATAATTAAATTGCACTTCTCTAAAAAAAAACAAACAAATTCAGTATTTTATTTTCATTTGAGTTCCCTTCTAATAATGAATATAGATTAATAAAGCTTCCCTATCCTTGTAATGTGTGTGTGTGTGTGTGAACTTGCTATGAGTCACCATGGGTTAAAGACACCATAACTTAGAAGTAATTACAAAAAAGCCTCAAAAAAACAACTGTGGTTGTTGTAGTAAGCAAATACACTTAGGAAGATGTGTTATTAAGTACAAGTCTAGAAAATGGGTTTGTAATTTTGTCTTGGGTAATGAATGCTGTTGGCAGGAGAAAATGGATTTTTGAATATAAGTCCAATGCCTCAATGAAAAAGGGTTGTAATTACAACAGTTAGGAAGTAGGTAAGAGAGTATGACCAACTGCTCTGCTGATTCTAGGAATTACAGAGATTCTGAAGTCGGCCGAAGACCCTGTCCTTTTTGGCAACACTTTGTTTGCTGAACGTGAGCCAACCAGTATCTAGGTTATGGTGAAAATGTAGAAACACAGAACAGATGATCCTCACAGCAAAAGTGAACGCTGCCAATGAAAACAGTACAAAAGATGAGCCCAGAGAAAGAGGGTGTTGAGTAAGACTCCAAATCTAAATCAGTTTACATGGTGCAACTTGATTCTCTGGGTTAAGTGGCCTGGATATTTAACCAGCTGCTCTCTCAGCATCCAAGGTAACTATTAGAACTAATTCTAAAATCAAACTATTGCCCATGAATAGTAGTACCAGAGTAGATGACTATATGTATGAAGTAATAACTTCTAATTCTTCTTTGAATTGCTCTACCTTTTCCATTGGTGCTTGTCCTAAGCCTGTTTTTCTACATTCCTTTTGTTCCCAAGTTTAAAAAGAGTTATTGAGGTTTAATTAACATACCATATAATTCACCTATTATAAGTATTCAGTTTGATGACTTTTAGTGAATTTTATAGTTGTGCAACTGTCACAACAATTCAGTTTTAAAACATTCCCATCACCCCTGAAAATTCCATCCTACCCATTTGCAGTCAATTCCTGCTTCTGCTCTCATTCTCACTGATCTACATTCTTTTTTTTTATTTTTAATTACCTTTGGTTTTGACACTTTGTAAAAATAAGCACAGGGCTATCTCAAGGGGCAGGTTATGTTGAAACAGCTTTATTTTTTTGAATCCATAAATATCTGTTACTGACAAAAGTGGAAAAATCCTTAAGACTAAATCTCACTAAAGTGATATCTGTTTACAGTACATATAGAATGTGCTTTGACAGGTAAGTAGAACAATGAGATCTGTACAGAAAAAGCAGTGGCGAGAGGCACTGCTCATCATGAAGCTTACTTATGAGTAATGGAGAAACTGTGCAAAGGTACAGATAGAAAGGTACTTTTCATCAGTACTACCATATAATAAACATGGAATCCATAAATTGGGCTAATGCGTAAAAATGTTCATTAATCCCCCTTAGGAAATTGTGTCCCCAAACTAAAAATATTACAGTAAGAATTGCTTTTTATTAGAGAATTTCAAGAATTCTTTACTACAAAATATCTAGTTGAGTTATAGAACTAGAGGAATATTTGCCACTACAAAGCAAATGAATGAGTCCTCTACTGGAGTGGCATTCAAGGGTCACTGCAGGGGTGGACAGCAAAGTTGAGCGGGGATCTTCTTTCCCTCGGGGAGATTCGGGAAACACATAACGTCATGTCTCTGACTGATGGAGAGTTGATGTCTGCTGATTTACATGATGATTTTGATGACAATGACTTGGACCCTCGATTCTTGCTTTCCAAGCCTTCACCGGGAGGGTGGTAGAATACCATGAGGAGGGACTAAGAAGGTCCTAGGGTGGGGTAACTGCTCACCTCCCAGCCGCCCAGGTGGTGGTGACCCCTCCTCCTCTCATTAGGGCAGAGCCACGGTGTCCAGACTTGATTTTCAGGACACATGTTCCAGAGTGGGATATAACAGCATCCATAGAGCCCTTGCCATGTGTTCTTCTTTGGGACTTGGAATGCATTTCCAAGCTATCCTCAAATACAATCTCCATGCCCTCATGGGCAAACCTCCAGATCTTTTTCCTCCAGCCTATCCCCTCTCTGAAAAGGGAACCGCCTCCCTCCAGCTATAAGGACAACATCAAAAATGAAAAATCCAAACTCGTGATCCTTGGCAAAACAGAAGCCCAGTTTGATTTAGGTGTGTTTATTCGGAGAGGGCTTCTGGTGACATGCAGTTGGTCCTCTTGGATTGTTAGGCCCTTAAACCTTCAGATTTGACATCATCTCTGGGTGGCCGAGACCGTCAGACCCAGCTCAGGCTCTGGTGGGGAACCTGGTGGCTGTTGAGGGCATCTGAGTACCTCTCGTTGGGACAGGTGAAGTGGGATGTGTGCAGCTCAGTTTGGAGAACTAGGGGTGGGGAGAACATGCTAACAGGGGGACGAGAGCCCTAGAATGTAAGAGCTGGATGAAACTTCAGAGCTCATCTGATCAAAGCCCCTCATTTTACAGATGGGGAAACTGAGGCACTGAGCAGGAACATGACCTGTTCTAGATTTCACAACAAGATGGAGACAAAACCAGGACTTTGTCTCCAGAGTCCCAGCCCTGTGCTTTCTTCTTCTAGAATGTGCTGCCTTCCCAAATATTGAGCCCAGGAAGACATAGCTTTTATACTGAATCTGCCATTAAAATGCTGCATTTATAAAAAATAGCATTTGAACCCTGAAAAATATTTCATTAAAACACAATGAGTTTCCTTGAAAATAATCCAGAGCAAAGTTTCCCAGGTTTGCAGAGGATGGCAGGAGAATGAGAGCATATGGGAGGTGTCTTGTCAGTGCTTCCCAGGGCTGGTGCTTTCGAAGGTCCACATAGTCAAGAACACTTCCATCCTTCCATATCCTCTTGGGGTAAGCCCCCAGTGCCCTGTGGAAGGAATTTGAGGGTGGGAGGTGGCAGGGTGGGGTGGGGTTGGAGACTGGTGGCAGACAAGTTATGTCTGAAGAAAACAGATTGTTTTGGTGACAGGGATATTGGTAGCTTCCCCCATGCTTGGAGAGTTGTGAGGCCCTTGAATATTTTGGGGCCAAGGGAAATCTGTGACACACACAAGCAGGAAAGACATAGTGAGGTGGAACAGTGGCTGTGAGCCCTCTGAGATATGAGTCTGGCCAGAGTAGGAGACTCTGGAAAGTAGGGGGTTGGGTTAGGAGCTTCAGAGTATTTGCTGGCTGCAGAACCAAAGCTGAAATCTGGCAGTAACACCTCTGATAGATAGGGCAGCTCTTCTTGCTTCCCTCCCAAGGATCTGAGGGGGAAGGCCCTTAGCTACATGTCTGGGGGCATCACTGGGCAGGGGCAGGAGGTGAAGAAACAAATGAGGGAAACAAAATACAGGAAGAATGTCTGATTCCTCAATCATCTTCACTTGTCTTCATCAAGCACTCTGATTTGCAGACCAGTATATTATAGCAGGACCAGAGATGAGAAAGGAGGGATGGAGGAAGGCCAAAGGAGGTAGAGAGGTTTCTGGGAGAGGAGGAGATGAGGAAGGAGGCAGAGCCAGGGAGATGAGAGAAAAGAGTGAACTGGCATAGCAGACTGAGGTTGGGACAGGAGCTTGGGGATGAGAAAGTGGAAATAGGGCAGGAGAAATTTGACAAGGGTTGGAGCTGTTCCTAGGGGAAAGACCCATCATTCACGATACTGGGGAGCCCTAAGGGCTGGAGCCCAGTTAGGGGATTAAGGAATTATTAGCAAAGCTTTTGTGAGTCATCAACACTTTGAGCCAGGAATTAACTGGAAGAAGCAAGACAGGAAAGGCAGAAAGGCATGAGGGATTGTGAGAGCTTCCCTGCCATCAAAGGCCAAGGAAATCAGGAAGAATTTTCAGGGCCAGAGAAGGATGGAATAGGAGAACACGTGCAGACCCAATCCATTCCCACCAAGGAAATGGAGATGCACAAAGTAAAAAGGAGCAGGGAAGAACCTGGGCATGAGCTTCCCTTACTGGGGTAGGTTGGGGCCTTTCACTTTGGGGTAGGGGGACCTTCCATGTATGGTAGAGGCCATCAGCTTGATTAGGCTGGAAGTCATAACCCCTGAGTCCCAGTCCTAGAATACCTGTTATGCTGCCTGAACCTGTTTGGTAATGTGGTTTTGTTTGTTCCATAAACAAAAGCAGGATGACTGAATAAAGGTGATCCCTGCATCCCAGCTAAGAGATACTTTTCTGCATTTTGAAATGAGGGACTGAATTGGAAAAAGTTTGTAGATTTTTATCTTACACTGTCTCTTCTTTTCCTGCTCTCTCTCTCCTGCTTTATTTTCTCTCTTCCTCCCTCCCTTTCTCTTTCATTTTCTCTCCCTTATGTCCTCCTTTTTCTTCCTCCTCTTTTTTTCACCTTCCCCTTCCTTCCTACCCTCCCTTCCTCCTAAGGGTTAAGCAAAAGGAATCATTTAAAAGAAGCAGGACTTGCAGGAGACCCCGGGTTTGATTCCCAGTGCCTGCCCATGCAAAAAAAAAAGAAGCGAGCTGCAAGTAGAATTCTCTGATCTGATTGACCCCAGAGGTTTTAAACCAGATAGTGGTAAGGCTAGAAATGAGAAATGTTCTAGAACCAACCTACAGACAACCCCTGAGACAGACAGACAGATATCTTGTCAGAGACAGGGCTGAGGAGGGGGTCTGGGAAAAGGCATCATCCTGAGGGCTGGGGAACTTTGTTCCACTGACGCTGGACAGTGGAAATCAGGTTTCTGGTTTGGTTGAATGTGTTTGTTTAGATACCTGCAGGAGGGAATTATAACACAGATCCTTCCCCTCCACCTCCCCAGCAGGCAGCCTTCCAAAAGACTGGCCAAGGGGCTTGATTAAGAGCTCTGGGTGGGAAGGGACCCAGCTGTGAGAAACATGCCTTTCATTCTGGGAATGACCAGCTGTTCTAATTAGATTAATTTTCTCCAGCCCATTCCCCTCAGCCTCGCCTTCTGGAACAAACTCCCATAAGCCTGTGGGGTCCGACCCTTAAGAAGGTTTATGTGTTTGTGGGGGATGGGGGCAGCTTCTTTGTCAGTGACATTTCCCCAGTGGGGAACCTGAAGACTGAATTATCACCCCCAACCCTTTAACCCCTTAAGATTTATGCGATGGTTCTCTGCTCATCTTAAGAGGTGACTCTTAGCAGGAAGAAGACAAGAGCTTTGGGATTCTTGAAATAAATAAAAAGAATCAGTCAAGCAATTTCTCTGTGGTTTTATGGACTTGATTAGATTAAAATTCCCAGGGCTGCCACTGAGGAATTCTCCCACCACCCTTTTTCTTCAAAGGATCATACACGCAGAACTGGGGGAGTCTAAAAAAAATCCCAGTTTAAAGATATCATTTTTGGAGTCTGACTATGGTGACAGTCACTCACCTGTTTAAATATCATGCCTTTACCGAATGGTCTGGTGCTCATTTCCTCCAGCAACAGCCCAGTCTTTCCCTCAAGCTGCATCAGGGAGGTACCCTGGCCCTGAGATGAGGTATCCCCTTCTCTCCCTTCCAGCCTTTGCTTGGGGGAGTAGATGCTGCTGTGCTCCCAGATGGTCAGCTCTCCAGGAGACCTTCCCACCCTCTAGATTACAGGCGGAGATGTTGTCTGATGGGCTGGCAGTAGCATCCCCCACAGATGAAAACGTGATGCCCAAGAATCCCTGCAGGTGAGGGACAGATGTGGATATGGTGAAGCGCTGCAAGGTGGGCCCCCAGACCAATGACCTCCAGTATCCTTATTTGCTTTTGCTAATGGGTCATTATCAATTTGATCTGGGGGAGGCCCTGGTCTGAACAAGCAGCTGCAAGAGTAATGGAGCTGCAGAGGATGGGGAGGTGGGGAAGGGAAACAAGTATGAGAGAGAGAGTGTGTGTTTTAATTGAAGAAAGAAGGGACTAAGCAGGGGGGCAGTGATGGAATGAGGACAGGCACAGGACCACTGCGGCGGGTCCTCTTTGTTTGGGAGCTGAGCCCCCAGTCTCCAGAAGCCTCTGGCTCCATCCTGCCTGGCGTGGGTGGTGTGAGGCAGGCAGGAGCCCTGGGTATGAGAATGGAGAGCCCCTGAGACCTAGAACATCACAGTGGCCCTCCTCATCCTGGGCTCTCTGGCCACGGGCAGAGCAGGGGCGGACAAGGCAGGTCTGATTGGCGGTGCAGGGCTCAGACTCCGAGGCCTGGAGAGAGTGTGGACGGAGTCAGGTTGCTGGCAAGGGCAACCCCAAAGCCCCTGCACCCCTTTCAGACTCTCCTTTGGGAGGGCTGGAACTAAAGTCCCCAGAAAACTCAGCGGGGAAATACCTAGGGATCTTGGGAGGAGCCAAGCCCTCTCAGAGGAGGGGAATAGGGGGGCATTCTAGGACCAGTAGAATGTCCAGCAAATGAGGAGGCAGCCCAGGAGACCCCTCTCTACTCAGACTTTGGGGAGTGGGGTGGGGCCAGGCTGGGGCCCGCAGGGGTCAGCCAAGGAAGGGACACTCAGTGGGGCCCAGAGAGTTCCAGCAGGCAGAAAAAGAATCGCTATTGTGCTTATGGACAGGCAGCGCCCTGGCTCTGAGACAGCGCGCAGGCAGTTTTGTTTAGGCACTAGAAGATTTCTGTGATGCGGTTCTAGGTAAATGAATGAGACCCAGTAGCCTATTAACTCAGCCCACTGACTGCCCCCACTGGCCAGTTCGGACCCAGGCAGCTTGGGGTTCCAGGTCTCTTGGCAGCTGAGTCCCCAGGATGGGGAGAGGGGGCGCGGGCGAGAGGACTGAAAGGGAGTTGGCGAAGGTGGGGGAGGGGAGACTGCCCACTCCGCCTAGACCTTTCCGGAAGAGTGAGGGAGATGGGCTAGCTCCTCGGGCCATCTGGACTGTGCTCCCTCTGGGTATGGCTTTCTCGGCAAAGGCAGCCCACCCCCTCCCTTCTGGCCGAGGGGACGAGGAAAGGGAGAAGTGTAAGGGCTAGAAGCTCTGCTCCAGGCCCCTCCTGTACCCTCCTAGCGGCCCCGCCTGTCACACCGTCACTTCGGTCTTGCTGGCCGAATAGCAGGTGTGGTGGCCGGGAATGTAATGCAGCTGCTCCACCGTGTTGTGTCGGCGGGAGGCGAAGGCCTGGCGCTTGGCGGCCGTCTGGCTTTGGCCCAGGGTGGCGTAGGAGTTATTGGAGGCACTGGGATGGGAGTGCATCTTGGTCATGCGGTAGCGGTCCAGCACGGGCGTGGACACAAAGACGTCCGTGTGTGAGATGGCCCGCGACAGCGCCTGCTCGGGGAAGGCCGTCCGCTCCGGGGACAGCAGCGGGTCCTGGGAGTGCAGGCGCTCGGTGGAGAGCAGCTGCTCGTCCGACAGGATGCGGTCGTAGGGTAAGCAGAACTCATCCGACAGGCCCCGCTCCGGGGACAGGACCCTGTCCTGGGACATGGCCCGGATGGGCCGGCGCGGTCGTTCCCGCGGCAACGGCTTCTGCTGGGACATCTGGATGACGTTGAGGGGGAGGGTGCCACGGGCGGCCAGGTCTGGCAGGTGCCGCCTTCTCATGTAATACTCATCAGCCTCCTTGTCTGCTGCAGGGGAAGAGAGAGAAGGCAGCTGGGGGACACTCACAGCCAAGACTGAGGTCATGCCCTGCACCCCACCTCCTCTAAATGGTTCTTAAAATCACAGACCTTCCAAGTCTTCAGAGGTAATAGACTCAAGTCCCTTTATTTGATGGACATTGAGGCCCAGAGGGCTGATGGCAGTGCTTCTGCAGCTTTAATGCACGCAGGAATCCCTGGGGTCTTGTTAAATACAGACTCTGATTCAGTGGGGCTGGGGGGCTGGCCTGAGAATCTGCATTTCTACAGAGTGCCCAGGCCATGCTGATGCCCCTGGTCAATGGACCACACTTGGGAAGCAAAGGGTTAAGGGACTTCCTCAAGGTCCCCAAGAATTTGGTGGCAGAGTTGACGGCATCCCCCCAACTTGGGCTCCAGTGCTGCTTCTTCCACACCAGAGTCCTGGAACAGAATGGTTCCCCTGGAGTTTTGCTGAAACACCCCAGCGGTAACCAGCAGATTCCAAATGAGGACTGCCCCTCTCCTACGGAAGCCCAGTCGCAGAACCAGCCTCCTACCGGAATAAAGTAAGATTCTCCAAGTAGGAGGCAGTCGTGAAACTGCTTAGTTGGTAACTTAGGAACCTAGTAACACCTCCGCTGGAGTAACAGCCAATGTACGAGAAGCCAACACATGGGCACTGAGCCCACACACAAGCTCCTCACTGCTTTCACACACTCTGTCTGGGCCCACAACATGAGCAAGCAGGAACTATCCTCTATGAAGGCCTCATTCAGATGCTCACCCTCCTCCCCATCCAGTAGATCCTCTCAAGCTCCCACTGCCCACTGCACCCCTGAAATTACCCAGGACACACATACACCTGCATTGCCCAGATTTCAAGAATGCGGCTTCCTACAGACAGATTTCTAGATTTCCTCAGTATGGAAATGCTTATGCTCCTTACTTTGCACGGAGGGGAGATCCTGCCCCCTGTGCTACACTTCATTCTCCTGGAGTATGTATCAGTTCCTGGGTTATCAGGGATCCCCACCTCCAGTCACAGAAACTCAGTGTCTCACTGTAGAGGTGGCTGATGGGAACTCATGGAGTTACCCTGAAGCTTTAAGCAAATGCTCAGCTCTGGGACTCCAAATTCAGTTTGGTGGTCAGCAAAAGAGACTCATGGAGAAATGGAGGCAGAAAGTCTAAAGGTCAGAAAGCCAAGAGGGAGCGCTTTCTCTCAAAGCACCTTCTTGACATTTTAGTTTCTTAACTCATCAATGCCCAGAGCCTTTGCAGACTCAAATGGCAGATCTGGGCCCATTGGATGAACCGGACTCAGCTGATGAAGATGGGGATATGTCTGAGAGGTGGGCCATCTCAAGGCCTCAAGACAGTGTTGACCAGGTCAGGGATGGAGTTGGCTTAGGGTCCCTCGGTTGTTCTCTGACTGTACAGCCAGATCCCTGAGAGCTAGCCTCCCTGTCAAAACAGAGAGCAAAAAAGGCCCACAGTTTGAAGAAAGCAGGAGGGTAGTAGAGGTGGGATTAGGGGAGGGCTTTACTGTTGTGTGCACTGAATTGCTGCCTCAGATAGGAATATGGATCTAAGGAGTCCAAGTCCCTATTTTCTCTGTGGGAAGAATGGACTCAGACATTAAAAACAAAAAGAAAGGGCCTGTCTATTCTCTTCCTCCATCATAGATCTCCCTCTTTGTTCTTGGGATTCCACTCCACTTTAGCAAAGGGGAAGAGAGTGAGACCCGGGAAGATGTCCAGGAGGCTCCCGAGGCAGACCCCAGCCCCAGGGAAACACCACTTACTTAGTCTCTTCAGTGATGAATACTTGCTGGGGTTGGTCTTTACTGCAGACTCATAGGATGGGGGCAGGTGAGCCAAGTTCTGGAAGGAGCGGGAGAAGGAGAGGTCATAGGGCTCGGTGGCTGATGTCAGGATGTTGTTCATTCGGGGTTTCTCTGCAAGAGACAGAGGGGTGCATTGCGTTAGTGAAGACACAGGCTGGGGCAAGCAGAGGGAAATTTCCAGGTTCTTTCTCTGTTCTGCCTTGTCTCTGATCCAAGTCCCCATCCTGCTTTCCTGCCTGTCTGTGGTAGGATACAGGTGTTGCTGGTGACTCAGTTACCCTCATCCTCAGTTCCAGCAGTCAGTGAGCCTGGGGGCAGATGTTGTCTTAGCTGCCACTGGCCATATTGACAGTTTATGGTTCCTTAAATATCAGGCTTGGCTCTGAGACTCTTTCCCATGGTGCATCGGCAGGTTACTTGATGAAAATTTAAGCCCAGTGGAACTGAAGGGAATTTTACATTCTTTTTCAGTGTCAAGGCTCCATTCTTTCCCTAATAGCTTTAGGTAAACCTAGCTCTCAGACTAAGAAAAATATGACTTTGGAGGCACTGGAGTGACTTGTCTTGTCTATACACCCATAGAAAAACTGGCTATAGAACTCAGCTCCAACCAACACTCAGTCCCTCCCACCCTGAACCTCTCCTAACCCTGTACCTAACATACCACTCTGAACCCCCAAGCCATTTCTCTTATTTAATCCCTTTCCCCAAAGCCACCTTAACCATCTTTGAGCTGCTGGAGGAAGGAATGGGGACAAAATGCTTATCATAGTCATAACCCTTTTCTCCCCCCTTCCTCTGAGATAGAGCCTTGAGATCCCAAAATCTGAAGAGAAAGAAAGGTGTGTTGTTCAATGACAGACCTGGAAAAAAGAATGGGGGTATGAATGATCGATGGAGTGAAAGGGAAATGAAGTAAATGACTAATGGGGCCACAACACAGGGTGAACTGGGCTTGTGTCTCAGGAGCCACGATCTGAATCACACAAGTTGGGGAAGAGGTAATGCAGTAAGGGAGTGGCAGTGAAGAATGGGGCACAGAAAGTAATAGAGATGCAGGGAATGATCAAGCTTGCCTTGATGGCTGATGGAATTGAGGTGGCACAACAAAAGGCAACTGGTGGTTGCTAGGGAAATGGTGGTACCATTTCCAGAAATGAAGTGGTTGGGTGGCTATGGTCTGGCCTCTTGTCCCTCCATCATCTTTGTTTGAGGACACCTCAAGGCCAAATAAATACCAAGAAGAGGCACGTTCTAACTTTGGATCAATGTGCCAGAGGATTGTGACTCCTCTGACATATTGAACAATGGCTGGCAGGAGTGCCGTGAACCATGGGGCAGAGAGAAGCCCTTCTAGGCATGGTCCAAGGGCAGCCCCAGGCAGAGAAGACTCCGGGCTTCTCTATCCCTTCTTGCCTGCACTGCTGTTCCTAGCCCTGGGGATTGAGCCAGGGGAGCCCAGCCAATGAGTTGGCTGTTCACGCCAGCTCTGTACATATGTGCGGGGGTGAGGGGATGCTCTACATCCCTGAGAGATCAGAACATGCTGTACAGAAAGGAGCCTCCCTGGCATGGACTGGGATAGATGCCAGGAAGTGGAGTAGGCAGAAACCTGGGAGCAGTGCTCCCCAGAGCTGGGTATTAGTCGCTATTCCCTTAGCTCTTGTTCTTTACTTTTGGGCATACTGGAAGTAAGAACTTCCTTCTGCCTGTTGGCATCGTGTGCTCACCAACAGCTTTGCTCAATAGCTCATCCACTTCAAATACATTTCCAAATAATTTCCGCTATTCTCAAAGACATGCTGTTGAGCCAAGGCCAGCTCTTCCTTGTCTTCTGTTTCCACCATGACTGTTTCTGTCCCCTTGCTTATCCTCTAACTCCCATTGTAACATCCTCCCTTACTCTTCCTCTCCCTAAATTCTCCCCTCATTCAAGGCTTTTCTCTATGACAATGTCACATTTCTTCTAGCCTACAACAATATCTGTTCTTTGAACTATTGCTCTTCTAGTCAGTAACACCTAGTCTAATATCTAAGTGGTCTGTAAGAACTCGACTTAGGTTGGTCTTTTGACCTCCATAGATTATAATCTTATTGTCACCAGAAGTCTTGCTTTCCAGTTTTTCCTATGCTTTCATAGTGTCTCACCCAAAATATGGATCCAATTAATGCCTTTTGGTTTACGGACCAGTCCCAGCCTTATCTCCTCTCTTACTAGTTGCTTTGCCAGCTTCTAGGGAAAGTGTAACATCCAAGAAAGAAGTGCAAAGCATAATTGCTCACACTAGCCTGTGAACTGCTCAGAGGGCAGGGGCTGGGTCTCATTTATCCCCTGCTCCTGGCATAGGGCCTGGCACCTAGAAGGCATTCAACAGATGATCTGAACTACCCAGATGGAAGAGAGAAAACAGGAAGAGAAGGGAAGAATGGCTCCTCCTTTTGCATTCAGGAAGCTGACTTGTGTTAGCTCCTTCTGGGGAAAATCAGCTCAGTAATTGTCCTTTCAGAATATTATTGAACAAGTGGGAGCTCTCCTCACTTGCCTTTTCTGGCTCCTGTTCCTGCTGCTTTTTCTTCACTGTGGGCATCCCCCAGGCTGCCTGCCTCTCTGCCTTCTGCTTTTCCCTTTCAGCATTCTTGCACAGATTGTCCCCTCTCCCATAGCTTCTTTTACTGCCTCCAAAGCTGCAGGTTGTATCTTCAGCTCCAACCTCCCTCCAGACTTTCTTTGTGCATGTCAAACTGCCTGTCACATGATTCTTTTCTATATACCATGGTCAGATCAAACTCTAGATGTCCAGACCCATTCCCCATCTACCACTCCATTCCCTGTACTCACTGGCTGCTTTCCTGATTCCTTAGATTGTGGTAATAAAACCCTCCATTCTTTTAATCAATCTTGGCTCGGACATTTTAGTTATGATTGGCTCTCAACAGGCTTGTTAGTAATTCAACAGGCATGTTCAGTTTGTAAGTTTTCCCAGTTCTTTCTTATAAATATTTCACTCCTCAATCCTCTTTTCTAGTCCCATTGTCAAACCTACCATGGGGGCATCAAGTTTTTAAACTGAACTCTCTAATTTCTCCAGGTTGTAATTTTTCATAGGCTCCATAACATAAAAAAATCTTATTAAACTGTTGCTTTCATCACATATTTCCACCAATAGCATAGAACTGGGCACATCAAAATATTCCACTCCATCCTCCTAATTACAGTGTCCTTCCATCTCCATGCTGAGGCACTAGTGGAACATATTCAACATGGTGGTGATGGGTTTCTCCACCAGGTGGGTATAGACTTTATCTTTGTCTTTGATTTCTCCTGCAATAAAATTTCACTGTTTTCACAGCAGAGAGGGGCATGGCTGGTATATCATAATTTACATGACTGTCTCATGCTCTATCAAGTTGTGGACATATGCGAAAAAATTTTTTTTCTACAAGGTTCCAAACGATAAATTGTGATTCAGTGGGAGGACTTTATAACCTAAGAGAAAAACATGGTTTTGCTAACTTTTGCCCCTGTGCTAACACTTCATTACTATAGCTTTCAGTAGGCCTCCTGTTGTAGCCTTCAGGAGGCTAAAACCCAAATCCTGTGGTTGGTTTGGAGCTTTATCAAATCTTGATTACTTTGGGGAGGATAGATGCAGTTTACCAATTCTTATATCACTCATAAATACCACAAGTAGCTTTGGGCAAGGGAGAGCTTCATACCCCTTGCCATGGATATATGTGACTTATTGTCACAAAAAATGACCTATACTGAAACTAAAAATGGGTCATGAAAGGGTCTAGCCTCTTCCCTTTCATGGGAGATGATTACTCTGATATCAAAAACAAAATCACCAATGGGACAATGCTCTCAAAATGAGAATGGAACATTGTGGCCCTGGGGAGTGAAGTGAGGTGGGAAGGGGTGGTTACACATGGCTCTGAACACCTTCCTTAGCTTCAGTGATTGAATGATCGTATGTTTAATATCCTGCAAGTCATTGGTTAGAATGGAGCTGCCTGGAATGAGGATGAAATGTGGAGCTTTCTAAATCATCTCTCACTCTGTGTAGGGGTCTGGGTAGCACTGCTTAAAATCAGATGGTTATACGGATGATCACCTAGAAGTCATAGAAAAGAAAATTTTAGAGAAGAGGTGAGGTATTCCACTGTCTGTCCAGTACAACAGCACTTCTCTTAACCTCCAATGTACTTCTCTGAGTCAAAGGAAACACTTTTTTAAAAGTTCAGGCCCTTTGATGCCCTGGAAAAGTGAATGACAGGGACAATGAGTCAAAGAAGTTTTCTGTTTCTGTCTCTCTTCTACCGCAACAGGGATTCCTCAGTCACCTTGGTGACCCACCTAAATTTTTGTATCCATATAATCAGCCATAGAGGCTGTTCTGGTTTGCTAGCTGCCAGAATGCAACACACCAGAGACAGATTGGCTTTTAATAAAAGGCCAATTTATTCATTATTTCGTTAATTTATTTATTAATTTTTATTTATTAATTTGATTTATTTCGTTAATTTTTCAGAGGAAAGGCACTAACTTTCAACTGAGGTTCTTTCTTACGTGGGAAGGCACAGGATGGTCTCTGCTGGTCTTCTCTCCAGGCCTCTGGGTTCCAACAACTTTCCCCAGGGTGATTTCTTTCTGCATCTCCAAAGGCCTGGGCTGAGCTATGAGTGCTGAGATGAAGTATGCTGAGCTGCTTGGGCTGTGCTATGTTGCACTCTCTCATTTAAGCACCAGCCAATTAAATCAAACATCTTTCATTGCAGCAAGCATGCCTCCTAGCCGACTGCAGATGTAATGAGCAACAGATGAGGTTCAGGTACCATTGGCTCATGTCCACAGCAACAGAACTAGGTGCCTTCACCTGGCCAAGTTGACAACTGAATCTAACTACCACAGAGGCTTTGTGGGGTATAGAAGGGAAGGATAGAGATGAATGGGCATTTGGCAAGTATGTGTATAGAGAGTAGGGAAGTGGGTAAGAGGAGTGGATTTTTTCCCCTTTTTTTCTCTTCCCCTGGCTAAGGTGTGGTTAGCCAGGAAAAAGATGTCCTGACTTAAGGTGTTCATAGCTTATAGGACTTTCGTTTATTCCTGGGTCTTTATATGCAGGTGTCTGAGTACATCTGGAAACATGGCAGGCTGACATGAAACACCTACTGTCTTGGATTAGGGGTCCGGGGTTCTAGGCTCAATCCTGCCTCTAAACGACAAAGCCTGATTTTTAAAAGCATTTCCTTTTATTAAAGGAACCATAAAAATAATATGTTCATAGTTGCTAAGACCCAGTATTGAAGATATTCCTAGGACTTCTAAAACTGTTTGGAGTGACAGAATGAAGATTTGGCGTCATCCTAAAGTACATGTAAACATTGTATTACTGTTTCAATTCAGCCTTGTATTCTTACTTTTCATTGATGCACACATTTAATTTCAGCTAAAGCAAGGAAAAGAAGTGGCATGAGGTCTTTCTTTAATTTATCTAAACCATTGGTTACAGCTCCATCATCCTACTGGAGCTAGAACATCTGCTTCCCCATTTTCACTATTGTCAAAATACTGGTGCCCCGTAAATGTTCAGTGTACTCCAAGGCTTCTACTTTTTTGCCCAAATTCGTTCCCAAGCCTACACCTATGTCTAAACCAAGGATCATCTGATCTTTACAATCTGATTTTCAGCTCCTTGTAGATACCTGCCCTTCCCAATACATTAAGTCCCAAAGTGAGCTCTTCATTTTTTACTCCAATATTCAGGCTTCTATCATTGGTAAAATACTCCATATGTTTGGTTATCTTCACCATTTTCCTCCCTCCCTCTTCCATATCCAGTGAATCCCAAAGTCCTGCTGATTTTTCGAATTATCTCTCAAATGCTTCTCTTCCTTTCTGTTCCTATAGCCTTCTTCTAAATCCAAGCCCATAATATATCTTTTGCCCACATTTATTTAAGAGTCACTTTGTTCTACCATCTTTAGCCATTTCTCAGACAGTTCATCTTGTGTACTCCCACAGGACAAATTATCCAAGCCAGTGGAATCGTCACATTATTCCCCTGGATAAGACCAGCCTCTTAATGCAATAATGCATATTGCAATGTTAAGCACATTGTCCAATAGGGGTGTTGGGTTGGGTGGGAGGCCAAAGGTTCTCAAATGGAGATACTGTCCCTTCCTAAGGCAGATTGTTGTGCTATAACCAGAGAAGAAACTATTTGCTAAAGGTTGAATCAGTTCTACACTGAACCTAGATTTAAGCCAGTAGATGGAATCCAGGAGGGCAGTTAGATGATAGATTTTTCCTACTTGTCCTCCAAAGGCAAGGCAAAAACCAGTTTCATTGTTGTTTTCTGTTTAATTTTTAATTTTTACTTTTTAAAGCAATATGACCACATTACAGAGGCAATTCCATGTAATAGGAGAACCCGGGTTGAATGATAGAGAGTGGGAGTTAGAGAGAACCATTTTTTCCATCTCTAGGTACCACCAAGAAACAGGGATCATTCAGATTCAGTAATTTCTAGTATCCAATTGTGCTCCAGGCCTGGGGCCAAATATTTTAATATACATGTGAAACTAATTCTCACAATGATCTTCATTTGAAAAGGGAGTGGAGTGGAGTATAATGAATATGTATTATTGGCCTACCATTTTTCAGTCACTTTATAAAATTCTAAATACCTTATTTAAGATAGTTATTGTAATTGTTTTTACAGATGCGGTCCCAGCCAGGATTGATGTCTTGGTTCAGATATTTTACCTACACATACAGTGATTTTCCTTTTGTTTGAATCTCATTTAAAAATGTTTTTGCTAACGTTTGATTTTTCCTGTATTGGAATTAAGGGAAAGCATTTCAAATTAAGTGTAAAGGTAAAAATTACAACTGACCTAAAATAACTACTGTGAATTTTGTTGCATTTCCCTTTGTTCCCTTTCCCCCATAAATATTTATGTGCATGTTTACACACACACACTTAAACAATATTGCAAGAAATAATCTTGTGTATGTGTCATTTTGCAAAGTGAAGAATCATAGAAATGGAGATATATATGGTAATTTGATCCTTGCACCTGTGAAAAATGACAAATGAATAGTGTTATTCTTTGCAATGTTTTATTGTAGCAAAAGAAAGGAAATAACCCAAATTCCCATATGTATATATATACATACACACACATAAATGTGTAGCTTCCCCTTATGTAAGCATGCTGTGTATAATATTTTAAATGTTTTTATACTTAATGAACCACATATCTTGAAACATTTTTACATATTGCAATATATTCTTTGAAATATTTTATATGGTTTCGTAATAGTCCTTAATATAATTTAAGCATAATGTATTTTAGTATATTTAAGTATTCCCCTAATATTGGGTATTTGATTGTTTAAAAGTTTAATAATGTCACAGCAAACAAGCTTTGAACATGAAATTTCATTTCCATAGGCTGATATAATGACTTAAAGAAGCATTTCTACATTGAGAATATACATTATTAATTGCTTATTGATGTGGCAAATTAGATTGGTAGATTTTTCATATTGAACCATTCATGGGTTTCTGGAAAATGCCCTATCTGACTTTGGTGTCTTATTCTTTCATTACAACACTGGATCCTATTTTCTTATAATAGGATCTAGCATATTCATACATAAATTGTGTAGTTGTCTTTTTTTGTGTTAACACTGTCAGGTTTTTGTATCGTGATAATGCTCTAAGAAAGTCAAATGAGAAGCTTTCTATCTTAATGTATGCTCTGAAATTATTAATGTATATGAAATATCTGTTCTTTGGAAGTTTGAAGGAATGCAACCATGAAAGTGCCTGGTACCTTTTTGGGAGTCTTTCTCTTTGCCCTGTGCTAGGGGACTTGGCTTGTGTTATTTCATTGGCTGCACAACAATTCCACAGTGTAAATACTGCTATCATAGATAGTTTAAAGATGAGGAAAAGGAGGTTTAGAGACGTTAAGAGAGTAATTTGCCCAAGGTTACATAGCTAGGAGGAGAGGGGGGCATGCAAAGCCAGATAGGCTTTCTCATACTTTGACGACATTTTCCTTGTATATTGATTCATTCGAGTATACTAATTCTGAATTCGACTTGTAATTTCCATTTTTCAAAAATCCATTGGAAGTTTTCAACTTTATTTACTTAAAATTTTATATCAAATTCCCTCAAAATAAAGAAAAAACATAAATTTTCCATTCTCATTCTTTATTTTGTGTGTTAATGTTTTCTGGACTAGAGAGTTATTCATATTCTTCTTCAAAGAACTGGCTTTTATATATGTATCAGCTCTGTTACTTTTTGAACTTGAATTCACTATTTTGTGCTTTTGTATTTATTAATTCCTGCTTCCTGATTATTTTTTTTGTGTGTGATTTCTTGGCTGGAATCTTAAGTTCCATTTATTTTCGTGTATTTCTGTTAATGATATAAGGTTTCTAGGCTATGAATTTATCTCTGGAATTGTCCTATGAGCATCAACATTTAGTGTTCTCAGTCAATGGTCTGTAATTGCAGCCTTGATTTCCCCTTTGACCCAAGAGGAATTTAGTAGAGTGGTGTTTGATTTCTAAGTGTTTATGTTTGTTGGTTTGAACTTTTGCCATTTATTTTCTGTTTTATTGCACTGTGGTTAAAGAACAGGGCCTGTACATTTTCTACTTTTTGGAATTTATTGAGATTTCCTTTGTGGGTTTATGTATGACCAATTTTTGTAAATGTTTCATGAGTACTTGGGAAAATGGTATATTTTATTTTTGTAGAGTTCAAAATTGACAGATACCTATTAAATCAGATACATTAAATACATTATTCAGTTCCTTTCTATCCTAATTCATCTTTTGTCTACTTAATCTGTCAAGAATTGAGGGAAGTATGTTAAGATCACTTACTACAATTCTTCTCCCATGAATTTTTCTTTGTATTTGTTATAGAATTGGTTTTAGATATTTCATAATTACATTATTCAGCACAAAAACGCTCATGATGGTTATGTCTTCTTTGTGGATTGCACCATTCATCGACATCACATAACCCTGTGCTATTTAATGTTTTTTTTTGCCTTTACGTCCTCTCGATCTGATATTTATATTACCAAACCAGCTTTTCTCTTTGTTTGCATTTACCTGACAAACTTTGCCTATCCTTTTGTGTCTAACCTTTCTGTGTCATGTTGTTTTAAGCTTGTCTCTTGATGAAAGCATGCTTTTCTTTAAAAAGTCCACCTTATACGTTTTGGTACTTTGAGTTGTCTTGCTAGCTAAATGTGATTCCTCCTGATCAGAAACTTTCCTCCTTTCTGTTGGAGTATCATCCCCTACCTGGTATAGCTGTGCAGTGTCACCCTATTTCCTTTCATGCAGCCCAAGGTCTAGATCATGGCTGATTTAATCAGGTGTGAATACCTGATTTTTAACTGAGCCAATGGGAGTGCCTTCCCCAGAAGTTCGGACTTTTTTCGTTCAGAAAGAGATTTGGTCTCTGCATGGCTAGACTCATAACCTATGGCCTGGGTAGCCATGTGCAGTCACGTAGATTTGGAAGAGAAAGTCAGTTTTTAGAGAGTGTAGCTTATCATATTTTCTAAAAATGGCCAAAAATATGGTCCTAGTACTATATGCTTTTTCAGAACCTTACTGTACCCCTATTATGATCAAGAGTATATATCTCCCTTCTCCTCGAAACTGGAGGGCATCTGTGACTGCCTTGGTCAGTATAATGCAGCAAAAGTAACCATGCATGATTTCTAAGGCCAGGTCACAAAATGGCATACTGGTTTCCACCTGGCTCTCTATCTCAGCACACTTATTCTCAGAACCCAGCCACCATGTTATAAGGAAGTTCAAGGATGCATGAAAGGCTACATATAAATGTTCTGACAGCTCCACCTGAGGTCTCAGTCAACAGCCATCATGAGCTTCTGGAGAGGTAAGTGGACAGATGATCCCAGCCTCTGTCCTTCTAGCCACTCCAGCTGACATGAGTGCTAGAGAGACCAGCTCTTCCTGCTGAGCCCTGCCCCAATCAAAGATTTTTGAGCAAAATAAAATTGTCTTGTACAATTTTGTTAAATTAAACTTTTTCTGGAGTTAACTGCAGATTTCCATGTAGTTGTAGGAAATAATGAAGACATCTCATGAACCCTTACCCAGTTTCACCAATGGTAATGTCTTGCAAAATAGTCAATATCACAACCAGGATATTGACATTGATACGGTCAAGATACAGTACATTTCCATAACCACAAGGAACCCTTGTGTTGTCCTTTTATATCCACATCCATGTCCTTTCCATACCCATCCCCTCCTTATCCCCTGGCAACTTCTAATCTGGTCTTCATTTCAATAACTTTATCATTTCAAGGATGTTATATAAATGGAATCACTCAGTATGTAACATTTGGTTTGGCTTTTTTTTTTCCACTAAGCATGCCACTATGGAGATTCATCTGGATTATTGGGTGTATCAATAGTTCATTCCTTTCAATTGCTGAGTAGTATTCCATGATGTGAATATACCAAAATTTAGCTAACCATTCACCCTTTGAAAAACTTATGGATTGTTTCCAGTTTGGGGACATTATAAATAAAGCTGCACATTTCTGTGCCAACGTAAGTCATCAATTATTTGGAATAAATGCCAATGAGAACAGTTGTTGGACTGTATTACAGTTGCATGTTTAATTTTTAAAGAAATTGCCAAACTGTTTTTCAGATTGGCTGTTCTGTTTTTCAGTCCTTCCAGCAATGCATGAGTCATTCACTCACCAACATTTATGTTATCACTATTTTTTATTTTAGTGATTTTTTATAGGTGTGCAGTGATATATTTTTGTGATTCTAATTTTCATTTCCCTAATGGGTAGTGATGTTGAACATCTTTTTATGTGCTTATTTTAGAGTGACAATTCTTCAGTGAAATTTCTTTTCATTTCTCTTGCCCTTTTTAGATTCTTTACTTTTTTACCATGAGTTTTGAAAGTTCTTTATATATTCTGAATGCTAGTCCTTTGTCAGATATAAAGTTTGCGAATGTTTTCTCCAAGTGATTAACAGTCTTATCATCTCTTAACAGACTCTTTTGGCAGATCAGAAGTTTTTCATTTCAATGAAGTCCAATTTATCAACCTTTTCTTTTACTGTGCTTTTGATGTTAAGTGTAAAAACTCTTTGCCTAGTTCTAGATCCCAAAGATTTTCTCCTATGTTTTTTGTAGAAAAGGTTTCTAATATTACATTTGAGTCCATGATTTGTTTTGAGTTAATTTTTGTATAAGGTGTGAGGTTTAGTTCAAGTACATTTTTTTTCTGCTTTTTTGTGCCAGAACAATTGTTGAAAAGGCTATCTTTCCTCTACTGAATTACTTTCACACCTTTGTCAGAAATCACTTGGGCATATTTATGTGGGTATATTTCTGAGTGGTTTATTCTGTTCCACTAAATTGTTGTCTATCCTTCTGCCAATACCACATAATCAGTCCTGAAATCAAGTGACCAAATTCCTTATACTTTATTCTTCTTTTCCAAAATTGTTTTAGCTATTCTAATTTCTTTGCCTTTTCATATAAATTTTTAAATTTGCCTTGTCTATATCTATAAAAAATCTGCTGGGATTTTTGGTAGGAATTGCATTAAACCTCTAAGTTATTTTAGGGGCAATCAACATCTCTTCTGTATTGAGTCTTCCAGTACATGACACTGTATATAACTGTATTTATATTGTACCATTTGAATAATTTTGCTAATTTTACTATATTTTAAAAGTTATTTTCTCAGTAGTTGTCCTAGGGATTACAACATGTATCTTAATTTTCACAATCTACTTCAAAAAGTATAGCATACTTAAGACCTAAAGTATAGGAACTTGCTCTAATATAGCTCTAATACACCATACTATCACTGTCATATATATTACATTGTCATATATATATATATATATATATATATATATATACTCAACAATACAGTATTAAATTTATTACATTATACAATCTTATGTCTTTTTTAAAAGTTAAAAGAAGACATGAGAAAAATGTATTTATGGAGTCTTTTACATTGACCCAATATTGGTTATCTGATGTTTCCATTTCTTCCTGTGTGTTTGAGTTACTGTCTGGTGTCCATTTCCTTTCAATTTGGGAACTTTCTTTACTATTTCTTATAAGGCAGATCTGTTAGCAAAAATGCCTTTGTTTTGTCTTCCTCTTGAAGGGTAATTTTGCTGAATATAGAATTCTTGGGTCACAGTTTTTTCTTTCACCACTTTGAATAAAATATGGCATCTCATTGTGTCTGGCCTCTTTTGTTTCAGATGAAAAGCCTTCCATTACCCATTGGCTGGTGTAATTGTTGCCTACTTTATGTGATAAGTCATTTTTCTCTTTCTGCTTTCAGGATTTTCTTTGTTTTTCACTTTTGGCAGTTAAGGTATGGGTAATTTTTTTGTACATTGTATGGTGGGTGTCACATTTCACTCTTTTTCCATGTGAGTGTCCTGTTATTGCAGCATGATTTGTTGAATTTTTACTTGTTTGTTTGTTTTTCTCTGTTTGCTTGTTTGTTTGTTTTTTGGGAAGTGCATAGGGCGGGAATCAAACCTGGGTCTCCTGCATGTGTATGTGTTTTCTTTATATTCCTAAATATGTAGCTAATTTTTTTGTCTACTATGGGAAGTTTTTAGCCATTATTACTTTTGATAGTTTTTCTGCCCATTTTCTCTCTCTTCTCTTTCTTGGACTCCCATTGCATATATATTGGTGCATTTGATGTTTTTCTATATGTCTCTAAGGCTATGTTAAATTTTCTTCAGTCTTTTTCCTGATCTTCAGATGGATAATTTCTATTGATCTAGATTCAAGTTCACTAATTCTTTCTTTGGCTGTCTAGAATCTGCTTTTTAAAACCTTTCATGAATTTTCATTTCAGTTATGGCATTCTTTAACTCTAAAATTCCATTTGGTTCTTTTTTATCATTTTACTTACATATTGAGAATTTCTATTTGGTGATTTATTGTTTTCAGACTTTCCTTTAATTTTTTAAGTATGGTTTCCTTTAGTTCTTGAATATATTTGTAACAGCTGCTTTGAAATTTTTGTCTCTTAAATCCAACATCTGGTGATACTTAGAGACAGTTTCTATTGACCTGTCTTTTTCTTGGTAGGTCACACTTTCTTATTTCTTTGCATAGCTTGTATACTTTTTTCTTTTTTGAAAGCTGGACATCTCTGAGATTATATATTGTAACAATTCTGGGTTCCTGATTACTTTTTTCCCCTCAAGATTGCTGATTTCTTTTTTCTTTATTCAGTAACTTCCCTGGGTTGAAGTTTGAAATCTGTCTTCACTGTGGTATACAGCCATTTTCCCTACTTAGTCTTTTTGATATATTTTTGTTTTCATGTTTAAGCATGGCTTCCTTGATGATTCCCCTGTGTCTGCATAGGTTAGTGGTCAGCCACTGATTGGACAGAGGTTGTGCTCAAACACCTCAACACAGTAAGTCTTCCATCCGCTGCCAATAGATATGTGTGTGTGGGAAGGGGAGTACCTTCAAAGTTTAGGCCATTTTTAGGTTTTCTCCAGCTTCTACTTCCCAGAAGGCCCTTTTCTATCTCCTACAAGCATGCACAACAGCCTCATGGTTGATCAGGAATGTGTGAACCATTTGGGCCTTCTGGCCTCCAGTGCACATGCATGCAGCCCCAGCCACAATTGCAACTTCATATAGCAGCTGACCCCCTTGCGCAAGTACAGCAGCTAATTCCCTTGATCACCCAACTGAGATAGTCACCATCACTGATAACACTGCTGGATATAGCATTCCTGGATAACATTTTTTTTTTTTTGACTTTCACCGTTTTGAATAAGTTATTCCATTGCCTCTGGCCTCCATGGTTACAGATGAGAAGTCAGCCGTTAATAGCATTGATGCTTCCCTGTATGTGTTGAGAACACAAGGGTGTCACCCTTCCTCTCCAAACTGAGTGAGCCCATTTTGACGACAGCAGCTCAGCTGTCAGTACTCACAGCTGAGTGCTGAGCCAGGACTGGGATGTGAGCAGCCCTAGTCAAGAATGTCACCAACTCTTAACCATTCTTATCTCACATTCAGCAGTTCTTCAAGCAAAAATGTTTTTCAGATTGTTGTATACCTTTGGTCAATTTCCAGAACACTGAAATTGTTGTTATTATTTTTTTTCCTCCAGGTTTATAGTTGCTTTATAGGGCGAGGAGTTGTTAATCTTTTCGCAGGCCATAGCCAGCTTTACCTGGGTGCTTTGCCCTTCCCCATCCCACTTCAGTTCCCTGGTTCTCTGCCAGGCTGATTTCCCTCGTAGCCTGGAGGCCTCAGTGCTTAGCAGAAGAGATGTTGGGGGGGGGGGCGGGTCGGAGGAAAGGGAACCTCTAACTGGGTCCTTAGCCCCTGGACAGCTTGAAGGTGTTTTCAAATCTTTTGGAATCAATAAAATTCCAAATAAATTTTATGCCGAACAGGTTGCATTCAGGGAAAATGAAATTTTTGTTCATATTTCAGACTCATTCAGACTCATTTTAAGAGTTAGAATGTTGGCTTAGAAAAGTCACTTAATATTGACGATACCTCCTGAGAGGGTGTAATAAGCTCCAAAGTTCCTTTACCCTGTAGTAAAGGAATTATGTGTTGCTAAAACCTGACACATTTTCAGATATACATATATATTCTACATTGTTTTTTTTTTGTCAACTGCCGTGAGTGTAGGAGGTCAACGAGGATTGCGTGCGAGGAGCACCTCACTCAAAGCAGCACTTCCCAGGAGTCCTGGGAGCTCCCTGGGGCAGCTCGAGGACCCCCACTTAAGAGATAGACTGAGAGGGAGTAAGAGTCTAGTGGATGGAGTCTCAGCACTGCCCTCTCCATCACTGCCTACAACCAGAGCAGCTTGATTTTCATCTGTATTCTACACTCGGCTTCTATTTAACATTTCATTTAAAGAAACCGTTCTACTGCTAATAAGTTAAAATTCTACTGATCAATTCCAGACAAGAAAAGATGCCTGCCTAAGATCACAGAGTTGGTGGCAGAGACAGGACTAAAGAGCACAGGACTCATTTCCCAGAGCTGTATTTTTTTTTCACTATGTGACATTGTCTAAAAGTTTGAATGCTATTTACAAAGTCTTTGTTGTGTTCCTCAGCAGTGAATCCCAGAATTTGGGTGTTTTGTGGTGGCTGTGTACTTCTTTGCCAGCTGTCAGTGTATATTTGGGTTCTACAGAATATTTAGTGTAGGATCTGGGGGTGGTTATGGTTCTGGTTCAAATAAACCTTGGAAACACTGTCTATTATATCCTTTCTCTGGATATTCACCATGCAAGTTAAAGACTCTGAGAAGTCCATAATAAATAACCTATTTTATTAGTTATTTGACCTTGGTACACTTTTTTTTTTTTTATAGGTCAGGTGCAGCTTCATTCAGTGTTTTAACATAGTTACATTACAATTAGGTATTATTGTGCTGTCCATTTTTGAGTTTTTGTATCTAGTCCTGTTGCACAGTCTGTATCCCTTCAGCTTCAATTACCCATTATCTTACCCTGTTTCTAACTCCTGCTGGTCTCTGTTACCAATGATATATTCCAAGTTGATTCTCGAATGTTGGTTCACATCAGTGGGACCATACAGTATTTGTCCTTTAGTTTTTGGCTAGACTCACTCAGCATAATGTTCGCTAGGTCCATCCATGTTATTACATGCTTCATAAGTTTAGTCTGTCTTAAAGCTGCATAATATTCCATCGTAGGTACACACCACAGTTCGCTTAGCCACTCGTCCGTCGATGGACACTTTGGCTGTCTCCATCTCTTTGCAACTGTAAACAATGCGGGTATAAACACTGGTGTGCAAATGTCTGTCTGTGTCTTTGCCCTTAAGTCCTTTGAGTAGATACCTAGCGTGGTATTGCTGGGTCGTAATCCATTCTCCCAGTCTATGTCTTTTGATTGGGGAATTCAGTCCATTAACTTTTAGTGTTATTACTGTTTGGATAATATTTTCCTCTACCATTTTGGCTTTTGTATTATATATATCATATCTGATTTTCCTTCTTTCTACACTTTACTCCATACCTCTCTCTTCTGTCTTTTCGTATCTGACTCTAGTGCTCCCTTTAGTATTTCTTGTAGAGCTGGTCTCTTGGTCATAAATTCTCTCAGTAACTTTTTGTCTATAAAAGTTTTAATTTCTCCTTCATTTTTGAAGGGCAATTTTGCTGGATATAGGAGTCTTGGTTGGCAGTTTTTCTCTTTTAGTATTTTAAATATATCATCCCACTGTCTTCTAGCTTCCATGGTTTCTGCTGAGAAATCTACACATAGTCTTATTGGGTTTCCCTTGTATGTGACAGATTGTTTTTCTCTTGCTGCTTTCAAGATCCTCTCTTTCTCTTTGACCTCTGACATTCTAACTAGTAAGTGTCTTGGAGAACGCCTATTTGGGTCTATTCTCTTTGGGGTGCACTGCACTTCTTGGATCTGTAATTTTAGGTCTTTCATAAGAGTTGGGAAATTTTCAGTGATAATTTCTTCCATTAGTTTTTCTCCTCCTTTTCCCTTTTCTTCTCCTTCTGGGACACCCACAACACGTATATTTGTGCGCTTCATATTGTCATTCAGTTCCCTGATCCCCTGCTCAAGTTTTTCCATTCTTTTCCCTATAGTTTCTGTTTCTTTTTGGGATTCAGATGTTCCATCCTCCAGTTCACTAATTGTAGCTTCTGTCTCTTTAAATCTACCATTGTAGGTATCCATTGTTTTTTCCATCTTTTCTACTTTGTCCTTCACTCCCATAAGTTCTGTGATTTGTTTTTTCAGATTTTCTATTTCTTCTTTTTGTTCAGCCCATGTCTTCTTCATGTCCTCCCTCAATTTATTGATTTGGCTTTTGAAGAGGTTTTCCATTTCTGTTCATATATTCAGCATTAGTTGTCTCAGCTCCTGTAACTCATTTGAACTATTGGTTTGTTCCTTTGACTGGGCCATATCTTCAATTTCCAAGCGTGATCCATTATTTTCTGCTGGTGTCTGGGCATTTGATCAGATTTCCCTGGGTGTGGGATGCGGCTGGTTGAAAGGTTTTTCTGGGAAATCTCTGGGCTCTGTTTTTCTTTTCCTGCCCAGTAGGTGGCGCTCGTGGCGCTCGTCTGTCTGCGGGTCCCACCAGTAAAAGATGCTGTGGCTCCTTTAACTTGCCAATCCGAATCTCACAGTCGGCCTGGGAAACCGCGCATGGTGGGGGGGTCGCCGGCCACCGCGGCTTGGGGGAGTACCGGTCCAAATTGCCCAGCTGGCCCGAGACGCCAAGTGTGGCAGGAGGGCCCCGCTATCCAACGTTCCCAGTCAGACCGGGAAGCCACGTGTGTGGAAGGGACCCCGGTCGCCAGCCGCCCCGGCCCGGGAAAGCGCGCGCCCCTCGGGTATCTCACCGCAGCGGATTCTCCCTGCCTGTTCAGCCATTCCAGAATGGGGTACGCTGTCTTTTTGGTCTCTGTCGTGGCTCCAGGAGCTGTTTCGTATTGTTTCTGTTTCTTTAGTTGCTGTTCTGGAGGAGGAACTAAGACCCACGCGTCTTACTAAGCCGCCATCTTCTCCCTTGGTACACTTTTTTACACCTAATACTTTGTATCAATCATCATGGTCTAGGCAGGAAAAAGGTAAAATGGATAATTTGAGGGGACTTTAATAAACGGACCATTTTCAAAGGTGTGAATAGGGTTTAGGGAAATGCCAAGGGGGATAAGGCAATACCCTGCATTAGCAACAGCAGGGAGCCTCATCCAAAGCAGTCCTGAGTGGTGAAGGAAGCAAGTAGCACCTGGAATCCACAGAGAAACAGGGCCACCTAATCTTTAGTTGTGGGAAATAGTCACCCTCATGAATGTACAAGGAGGTAACCTCGGAAATAAGAATCTCAATGTCACTCTACTCCACCTCTTGGATCTCTTCTGGGATTCTCCATTTATCAAACCCCAAGAGAAGCCAGAGAGCAAGGGATCCCAATAACACAGCAGTCCATAAAGGCCAGCATCTGGTACCACTGAATAGGGTGGAGCATAGCTATAGAGGATCAGATGGAAAACTGCCCAGCACATGCTTATTAACACACGCTAGTTTATTCTGAACATGTTCCATTGGGGGTTTTGGTAGATGAAAGTTTGGGGTGTGCGGAAAACTAGGTGTTATTGTGGAAAGGAGAAAAGCAGAATTCATGATGATTTAAAGACTAGGAAGGCCAATGACACCCATGATTTTGCTGAGGGCTCCTCTAGGTGGTGATGTCTATATGGTCTGTTAAACTTGGCATCCTGTCTCTCCCTGGGCTTATCAAAGATCACATCTCCACTCTCTCAATTACCAGTTTCTCCTCCCCCACCCTCTTTAGTGAGCTCTGGGCTTTGGCACACTGCCCTGTCAGGACCATCAGCCTTCCTGATGTATTGAGCTGGATAACATAACAATTAATTAGCGTTCAGGACTCATCGATCAATATGCTGACAAGACTATAAAGTGACAAAGTAATCTCCATCCCAGCTCCAAGGCTGCTTCAAGGAAGCAAAGAAGCAAGGTGGGGCACTTTGTCTCTGGAGAGTGTGCAACCACCAATAGGTGGCAGAACTCAGAATCACAACTTTCCGCCTTGCCCCTGCAGCTGAAGCTAATGGAGCTGACCATGAGTTTTCCTTGCTGTGGCTATTAGTACACAGTTTTAAGTGCTAAGGAAAGCATCAGTTTTCACCATGGAGCAAATAAACTGTGTGTGTAAATGTGTGTTCATGTATCTGTGTATTTGCACATTTGCATATATATGTGTTTGAAGTGGGCTGGGGGTGAAAGTGAAAAGAGCAATTTCATTTGGACATTCTTAGCCATAGTTGTGTGACATGTAGTAAATGCGATTTCTGCTTAGGGAATTGCAGGAAAGTTGGGAGTACAAATAATACCTAAAGACACAAATAATGATTCAGCTGATGGAGTTCTGAGAATACGGAACAAAGAGCTAATGTGCATATCAATTATTAACTAGCATGTTGGGGCCTCATCACCACCCTCCTGAATTACTATAAAATCTCCTGATTTCCTCCCTTCTTCCAATTTCTGTCCCTTTGAGTCTACCCTGTACACCCCCAATAAATTAGTTTTTCTCAAATTCTAGTTTCATCCTGGCCTTTAGCCTGCAAGTGTTACAAATTACCAGTAGGTTAAAGTTTAGATATCTTAGGCCAAAGACTTTCAAAAATCTAGTGTACATAAATATTTCTTGAAGATGTGTTAAAAAAAAATCTCTGATCTTTCCCCTCTTCCACCATGAATTCAGATCTGGGAGATCTAAAATGGGCCCCAAGAATCAGTATTTTAGAAGCTTCCTAGGTGATCCTACTGCAGCTGGCATGTGGACCACACCTTTGAGCAATACTGCTGATGTAACTACACATTCAGAGCTGTCCTCAATCCAAGCCTGTTTCAGCCCACCTGACACACCAGCAGGGCCCCGTGACTCCTGAAGGCTAATTTTCCCTCTGCCCAACACTTCTCTTTGGTGCTTAGTTGAGGGATGTCCTCCATCTGGTTTGCTCTTCTCCTTCTTCTAATTACCCAAACCCTTTCATCCCTTGAAGATCATTCTCCCATTTCAACTCCTCAAAGCGATTCTCAGGCCCTCCAGGGCATAGTGATGAGCGCTGAGCCATTCATTACCACCATTATTTGCTTTGGGTGCTTAATCGTATGTTGTTTGACTTTATTACTTCTGTGTCTCATTCTTCCACTCTTTCAAAACGATTAAATACTCATGCATAGAAGGCACTTCTTCCCAGCTATCAATACATTGAACATTCCTGAGGGTTGAGATCCATTACATTTCTTTGTATTCTTAGCACAATAGTCCCTAGATGCTTAGGAGGCACTTGCACCATTTTTTTGAATGATGAATGAATGAATAAATGGATCAATTCTTGAGGTGGAGGAAAGTGGGCAAGAGGCCATATGATAAAGCTCGACTGCTGCTCCCACTTTCTCTCCCCTCATTCTGTACCCTCGTCTTAAGGCTCAAAGTGGCACATTTCCTGGCTTGTAGCCAGGATTGGGGGTTGTAACATTTTAAATGTCTCTAGGTAAGGTGTGTGTTGGGGTGAGGCAGCACTCCTTCTCCACTCAAATCCAATGCACACCTTACCCTTCTTCTTGAGCATTAGATGCCATTCACATTCATTTCAGCACAATCATTTTCATCTCTGTGGCATGGAAATGTCAATGTAGGGAGGCAGGTTCTGTGGGTCATGATATCTGAGACCACGAGTTCCTCCGAGGATGATAGATAAGTTGGTTGTCAGTGACACCAAGAAGGCATCGTGAAGACATCGATCTTGTGCTCCTGTCCACTCTCCCTCCTTCCTTTTCCCTTGGTCTCCCCTCCACCCCTAAGAGTCCAGCCATGCCCCACCCTGAGTCGTTTTGTGTCAGCCCCTCCTCAGCAGATCTGCTGATCTTCTCCACTTCTGGCATTTCATTTTCAATTTTACTTGAAGAAATAGCTCCGTATGGGTTGTCATACACACACAGGAAAACAATGTGACTTCTGCCTGATTCACTTAAAAAGACAAGCTTTAGGTTTCCCCAGGAGAGTACCTACCACCTGCCATGGTCCACTTCTTCAGGACAGCTTCGGCTTGTCTGGGACTAGAGACCCTGGGCTGTGTTTGTTCTGCTAGCAGTTGATATAATCACCAGGAAAGGAGTATTTGCCATCTCTGACTCGATTCTGGGGGACTAATCTGTCTCCTGGCGATAAAGAACAAGTGAGCATATCCCAGAGAATTGTTTAAATCATGCCCATGGAAAAACAATCTTGGAATGCCCAGGAGTTGCCTTGTTGTAGAACGGGGTGAGCCTTGGGTATGTGATGAGGGGACCTGGGAGAGGGCAGAATCTCTCAGTTCAGACACTGGGCCAAGCTGGCAGGGAAGGTGGGCTCCCTAAGGAGGTGTAAGATCTGTGATGTTTCCTCAGAGGGGGACTGTTATGGGATTCTTTGAAATATCCCGGACTCTCTTCACTCTCACCTATACAGTCCCCCAAGCTCTGATGTAGGCCCCCAGTCCTTTACTGGGTGGCAGAAAGTGGCTCAATATTGCAAAACATGACTCAGGCTGAACTACTGGAACAGAGGGTCAATGAATATTTAGAGGCTCTGGAATCTCTTGGGAAACCCCAGAATACCTCATGTACAATGTAGGTCGCCAAAGGACCCAAATCCATCCTGCAACTGCTATGAGTGTATCTGACATACTGTAATATTTCTCTTTTAGAAGTGAAATTTTCTAGTTCTAGGCCCATTTTTAACCTTCACATTCCAACACCAACTGGAGGAGATTCTATGCCTGGTGTCTGGCTCAAGAAACCATGAGCATTGCTATCCCAGTACAATGGATTTTTTTGTATGTGTGTTTGGACAGAGATGTATAGTAGGACAATTTTTTTTCCTATCAGCTGCCCTTTGTTGGGTGAGATACTGCTTTAAGTAATTTTCAAATATCATACCATTGAAACCTCACAACAACTCTTTGACCATTCACATTTCACAGACGACACTGAGTTGCTGAAGGTCACACAGAAAATAAATGACTGAACCTGGATCCAAACTCAGATTTGAAGACTCCAAATACAGTGCTCACAAATGCTACGCTATTTTGCCATTTTGACAGAATGTGCAAACATAGACTTGCAACCAGAAATGAGGATTTAAGGGATTTTTTTTTTCACTTACATAGGCAGGCATCAGGAATCAAACTCAGGTCTCCCACATGGCAGGCGAGAACTCTGCCTGCTGAACCACCATGGCCCACCCAAGGGATGATTTTGGTTACTGAATCATTAAATAGGTATTCCTTTTTGCTTTCTGGTATATTGGAGCAGACAGAGGGAAATACCTGAAATCTCTAAATTGTAATCCAACTGCCTTGATCTCTGATAACGATGATTGTATAGCCTTTATCTTCTGCCCCTGTAACAGTAAAAACTTTGTGACCAACCTTCTTTTGTACCTATTTATCCGGTTTTTCAACTTTCGATTTTTGTAATTACTAAAGACAGCCCCTAATGTTTATTAATGAAGGGTTTGAATCAGCCCAGAACTAAGCCATCCCAAGTCCAAAGTTATCTTGATAACTGAGACTGGATCTAACCAAAATGGGCCCACCTGACACATGCAGTAACTTAGACTTTGACCTGTAAGTCACCTGTACTTCATTATAAAACAAAAAATCATGCCCATCATGATATTAAGGCTGCCATTTTCTTACATATGTTCTGTGACTAAGCATGTAATCAGTCTGCACATGCTCAGTAATTAGATCACCTCTAATTACATCATCTGGATTCACTGTGCTCATTATCTTAAAACCTGCCCATCTTTTTTAATACTATAAAACTATCAGAATTACTGCAGTTCAAAGAGACAGATTTCGGGCTGAAAAGCCATCTGCTCTCCCGCTACGTGCCTAGTAATAAACTTTTTCTCTCTTTGAAACCCCGGTTGTCTCAGGAATTGGTCATTTCAAAGCATTGGACAAAAAATCCACAGCCTTTGTCCTGTCACAGACTCATCTTCAGGATGCACTAAGAGCTGCTCTGAGTTTCTAGAGTAACCCAAGTTCTCTTGATTTGCAAACTGGTGATTAATGGTTGGTACTTGGAGAAAACCTCAAACAATGGCTAATCTATAGGACCTGTGCTAATACCTATCCAAACATTTTGAAGGTCAGCATTGATTCATTGATTCATCCTGGAGCAATGCAGCTCTTCCTTGTCCTCCGGTCTCCCCATTGACAGCACTCTCATAGCTTCCCATTGTAGCCCTTGTGTCCCTTTACCCAACAGTAGCTTGGCAGAAGCACGATCTCACCACTAGGGTGGATGTCATATATATGGGACTATACGACAGTGCACGCAGTAAATGCTTCTTTTTCTGGGGGTGGTCACACAGAGCACTGCTTCTAGGAAAAGGATCACAACCCCCAGGAAAACAGAATGTCTCCTCCCATACCTCCTTTCCTGCTCCATGGTCTTCATAGAATAGTGCCAGCACATGGCCCCTTACTGGCGTTTCCACTGACTTCCTTTGATATATAGTTATCCTTCTCTCTTGTGCTTTGTTTATTTCTCCTTGGCATGCCTCTTTCCCATTGCTGCCTGCTCAACCTTTATCCATCCTTCAAGGCCAGCTAAAATGCTACCTCTTCTATTGCATCTTTCTCCAATCTCTCTAGCAGGAGATGATCTCTCCTTGCTGTGAACTCTGAGGGCACTTACCACTTTTTAATTAACTATGTGCATGCCTTGTCTCTCCTAACACGGTAAGTTTCTTGATGATGGCGGGTGACAGAGGATTCACCTTTGTATTTTCCAAGGAGTCTAACACAGTGTTTTCTATCAATCAGCATTTATTGAGTTAATGAATTTCTGAATGAATAAATTAGTCCAATATGCTTGACCCTTGGGGAGATGCAAAGGTGGATTTGACATGATCCTGCTTGTACTTAATAGACACTCAATAAATATTTTTGAATGAAAGAATAAATACACATATATGTAATTGCAGAGGGTATGCAAAATATTTTGAAGATTTTGGTAAAGTAAGAATAATCAAAGAATGTGTCATAAGGAAGGTAAACTGTGAATGACACTATAAATGAGACTCAATTTTGGACAGGAGGAGGCATCAGAGGAGGGTACTCTTTTCCTGTTAGGGAAGGCCAGGACTTAAGAGTTAGGATGGAGTTTGTAGGACAGATGGGTGGGATTAGATAGAGGTGTGCCCAGGGGAGGGTGGTGATAAAGGTGGATAGAATGAGGTTAGATTATGGCAGTTTTCAATGGAAGGTTGAAGACTCAGGCTGTATTGTGAAAGGCTATTGGTTCCAAACAGAAGGTTGTCATGGCGAAGGCCTTGTTCCCTAAGGATTAATCAATGGGAAGGACTCGAATGAGAAAAGGACAGCAGTTGGGAGGGTACTGTAGCAATGCAAGCAAGAAGTAATGGGAGCCAAATCAATTCTGAGATTTTTAACAGACCCAGGTCTCTATAATTTATAGTCTTTGCAGTTAATGAGCAAAGGACCAGCTAGAAGATGTAAATAGAGCTGGTAATAAATATTGGATTAAGTCTCTTCCTCAGGGGACTCATGGCTGCTGGTTGTCAGATGCAGCATCTGTCTCAGGCAGAACAGGCTGGCTTTGTGGCTAGTAGGCAAAGCTGAGCAGTGAGGCCACCCCAAAGTCACTGTTCACCCACACGCAGCCTCTGTTTGAGAGAGCGTCTGTATTTGTGACTATAATGAAACATGGAGGAGAGGGAAGAAGAGGCCTAAGGCTTCCCACCCTTACAGAGAGAGCACCTTCACTGGTACAAGCCACCCATTCATGTATCTGAATACCCAGTGGAGAAGGATGCAGAGCTTCCATTGTTAATATTCAGGGAAGGCCCTGTAGATCATTCGGTGCTGAGATGTGGGCAATGTGTGATAGGGAAGCCTGCGGGGACTGGATCAAAATGGAAAAAGAAAAAAAACAATAAATCCCTGCTAGAAGGAGGAAATACGTAGGTTCCTAGCCTTGGGAGGCAGATTTGCATTCAATTCAGAATGTGAATTCCAAGACTATATCTGTAGCTGACCTGCTCTGAGAACCGTGTGCTCCTAAACTGAAATATTCACTGAGGGGACAACATGGCAACATAGGAAAATTTATGAGTAAAAGAATTTCAGTGAAAGGCATTTATTCTTATCTTTCTCTCAACTGTTTTTTTTTTTTTGCTTTCTGCCTTTTGGTTGGACTCTGGGAGAGGTAGGGAGGGACAAGAAAGAAAGATCAGTGCTCACTGGAGACCATGCCTTGAGTTCATGGATCTCTACCTATTGTCCTACCTGAGGTAGGTCCTACCTTTACCGCTTCATCAGACACTAGTCATCTAAACCCCAGCAGAGGCAGGAAGTGGTACAGTGATTTGAATTGCCTGCTGCCTCCTATGGAAGATTCTGTTCCCTGTTCATCTCCTAACCCTGTACCATTACATCCTGGTTCCAATCTATCAGAAGGCACTGGCTAAATTATAATACAGCCCTCCAACTCTTCCTTCTCTTGCTTTGATTTTCTTTCCACATTATCAGATTTCTTCTTCTGTGTCTCTACCTTTTATCATCTAACTTCTTACTGAATTTCTCCTTCCTTCCACTAATTACTGCTGTTCTTATATTTCCTCTGCTTGGATTTCATCCAAGCATTGTTTTGGATATTCATCCAGCATTATTTTTGAATCTGAGCATTCAGCTATTGATTAGTTTCAGTGTTATACATTTGGAAATTTACAAAGACTCAATAACTTTAGGAGCTGTCTAGGTTCTTTACAAACATTTTTGATCCTTATAGCAATCCTAAGAGGTAGGATCTAGTATTATCCCCATTTTATAGATGAGAAAACAGGTCTGTAATGGTGAAGGAACTTGCCCAATAGGAAATGATAGTCTGATGAACCCAGGCCATCTGACAGCAGAATTACTATCTATATTGGTTTGCTAATGCTGCTGGAAATAAATATACCAGAAATGGAACAGTTTTTATAAAGGAGATTTATTAAATTGTGAGTTTACAATTCTAAGGCTCCAAATTAAGGCACCAACAAGAGGTTACCTTCACTCAGGATATGCTGATGCCATCCAGAACACCTCTATTAGCTGAGAAGACACATAGCTGGCATCTGCTGGTCTCTTGCTCCTGGGGTCCATTGCTTTCAGCTTCTGTTTCCTGCAAGGGTTCTCATTTGGCATCTGTGGGCCCTCACTAAGCTCCTCTGGGACACAACTCTGGGTTCTGGCTTCCTTAGCATCTCATGGGAAGGCACATGGTAATGTTTGCTGGGCCCTGCATCTCCAAACATCTGGTTCTTGTGTTGGCTCTATAGCAACTGTTCTCCAAGCATCTGCATCTGAGGTTTCTTCTAAATATTTCTTCTTTTAAAGGACTCCAGTAGACCAATCAAGATCCACCTTGAATAGGTGGAGTCACATCTCCATCTAATCGAAAAGTCACACCCACAATTGGATGCACCACATCTCTGTGGAGATAACCTAATCAAAAGTTTCCACCCCCAAAAGATTGGATCAGGATTAAAACATGGCTTTCCTGGAGTACATAATAGATTCAAACTGGCATACCATCTTAACCTTCCCTAACTGTGTCTGAGCTGTTTCAGCTGCACAGTTGATCTGTCTCGGGTACACTGTACCCAAGGCAGTTGCAATGACAACTGGAAAGACTTTTTCAGTCCCCTGGGAATCGCATCCATACGAACATTGCAATAAAATACCAAACACCAGCTGACGTCTCTAGAGGGGAAGGAAAAACAATTAGTAAATTCACCATTTGCTGTACAATTCCGTGGTGGATAAAGTTAGCTGGTTGGATGGAGAAACTTCTACCATCACTATGGAGTTCCGCTCTCTCTCTCTCTATGACATATATTCTTTGCTTGTGAAAAAGTCACACACTGCCTCCGATATACTCAGAATCACAGAAAGCCTTCTGCAAAGAAGAACATCTTAAGTAAGTGGCTAGCTTTGACAAGAGACATGTCGGTGATGTTGCCAGAACTTTACAGCCTGACATTCTGAGACATCCCTTCGACTGTGATAAAATGCAGACCAACTTGAAGGAAGCATTCCATTTCTCTCTCATTTCTTGGTCTCTTGGTCTCCAGCTCCCCTCTGAAAACATCTCCAGTTGTTACTGGTTTTAATTTTAAAAACTACACAGTTCACACGTATAACTATTGGAAAACTAGAAAATAAAATAAACCAAAAGAAAAAAGAGAGATGTGAATCTGCACTTTTCCATGAAAATTGGGATCAAACTGAACACTTTTTGTAATGTGCTATTTCCATACAAAAATATTGTGAATATTTTTTGAAGTCAATAATTAGCACAGATTATTATTATAAAATGGGAGCATTCAGTTACATAGATGCATGATGATCTTGGTGTTTTTTTTAAATCGAATTTAGTGTTAGATATTTAGTTTTTCCTCATTTCTTTGCTGTTTATAAATGCTTTATTCCTCCTTGCAGGCAGATTTTTGGATATGTTCTTAATTTTTGTCCCTAGGAAAATTTTCGGCATTCTCTATCACCCCCCGCAGAGCCTTCAAGTCGGAACCCCGGCTCGAACATCCAAATCTGCAAACACCGCCATGCTGCAGTCACATGACAGCGCGCGTGCGCCCGTCTGCGCAGTCGCCGGACCCCTTATTCCAATTTTGAATGAGAGTGCAGGGTCCATTTCTTTCCAGACTGAATAACGCTGGGTATTATCTTTTTCTTTTCTTTTGTTTGGTGGAGGGTAGACTTTGCCGTCTTGAAAGGTGAGCATGGGCATCCAGTTTGTTGTGTTTGTATTTCATTAATCCTGATGAGATTAATCAATTTTTCATTTATTGGACATTTGTTTTTTGGCCCAATTTTCTCCCTGTTGGGATGATTATCTTATTGTTAGCGTTTTTTTTATTTCTAAGAATTTTATACATATCAATCCCATATCTATCACACAGCACACAATTTTCCCTCAATTTTTTGTATTTTTGACTCACAAATACTTTAAATCCAAATAAAGACAAATTTATCAATATTTCCTCTATGTTTGCCTCTGATTAATTTATTAATTTATAATTTAAAAAGCAACTTTTGAGCACATACTCTGGGTCTAGTGTTGAGTTTTGCTCAGGAAGATGATTCCTCTTTCCAGATGGTGCAAATATTCTTTTTCTTATTCTTTTATGGCTTCATTTCTCGCATTTAAATCTTCTATATATATGGAATTAATGTTGTTGTATGGCATGAGATACAAATTTCATTTCATTTCAAATGCCTAAACGCTGATTCCAAAATAGTCTTTCCTCACTTAATCCCACACCGAATAATTAGCTATTGAGGAAAGCAGCATAGGTTGGCAGCTAAGTGTTCAAGTTATTTAGTTATGCATAGTAAGAAAGGCTCACCTAATGGAGAGGCCTGGAAGGTGACTGTGAACTTTATATCCAGAAACAATTTGAGAGTTTTAAGAATATTTTGATCATAGAGGAACAAGCAATCAAGGGAAATCAAGACGTTGGGGGCCTACATCACAAAATATTAAGCAGCAAGTGGATTTAAAAGAAAAGGAAGAGGGCAGTGCAACGGTGGCTCAGTGGCAGAATTCTTTCCTGCCATGCCAAAGACCCGGGTTTGATTCCCAGAGGCTGCCTATGCCAAAACAAACAATAAATAAATAAATAAAAAGAAAAGGAGGAGCTAAGCTAGGTCTGGTGATGTTGGCCTCTTACAGGTTGCTGTCATCAATCAAGGCTGTTGTTCAAGGCATGTCCTTGAAACTTGGATTCTAGTCGGGGTGTTTCTGATTACTATCCCCTGGGCCCCCCATGCTACACAGAAAGGACAGGCAAGTTCTCTTTCATGAAGTGAGTGCTTATTTCCACCAACTGCCAGTGCCTCAGTGCTTTCTCTGTGGAACTCAATTCATTTCACTCTCAATGCCATGCTAGTTCATCTTCTTTGGTACCACTCTCACACTCTTTTAATCATTCAATGTTTACATCTCCTTTAAATATCTAACTATCTGTCTGTGCAAATGATCATTCATATGTATTCTTCACTGTGTGCGCATGTATAAAAGAGTCAATTCCATTTATTCTCCCACATGTATTTTATTCTTAATTTGTCAAATTAGCAAATTTAGATTTTTGTCTGGAACTGCATTACTTTCACAAATTGATTTGGGGATAACTGATATTTCCCCACCAGGAATATGCTATATATCCCCTATTTATTTAAAAATTTTGCTATACACCTTAGTAAATATTTGTTGTCTTTTTTTATAGACATTCTACATATTTTTAACAATCAAATCTATTTCTTATTGTTTCATATTCTTTCTTGCTCTGGTGTATATAAGTGCCTGGTCGGGTAAATACTATCAAAACAAGCAACAAAGCCAAAAATAACTCAGGGAGACCGTGAGTTGCCGATAAAGCAAAAGGTAGAAATGACTCCCTAGAATTTGATATTTAAAGTTTAATTTAAAGTTCTACATGGTCTTGTTGTTGTTTGGAAAAGAAAAACAATAAACAAATATAAAGCTACAAATAAACCTTGCATGTAAACTTGCAGGAAGGCCCACTGGTGGCTGTTAGATTTGGCAATTAGATCAGACGATGTGATCAGATTCAGGGGTATACAGCAACCGGTGAATAGAATACTGACTGACACCGTGCGGCTCACATCCCCGTCTCTCTAAATCAAAATAACTGTCCTCATGGTTTTACCACAGGCTACTTTCTACTTAGAGCCCAGAAATAGTTTCTCATTATACAGCCGAACTTTACAAACAAACCAGAATGGAGCATACTGGGAAGGGGTTTCTTTCCAGGGCTGCCTGAGAACTGGCCGACTCAGGCACTAGAGGGGAAATCCTACCTGACTGGACCCAGTGGAGAGTTGATCCCTCTTCTAAAAAGGCAGCCCTTTACTACCCAAGTTACAGATCTATTCCCTTCCTGGATATTTTACCCACAGAATAAGCCAGCTTCTCACTTGATAAGCCACAGGTTTGGGTTTCTCCAGGTGAGTATTAGTCTTGGCTGTTCTGAACAGACCTGTGGAATATGTCTTACTGTCCTGAAAGGAAATCCATAAAGAAAAGTAGGTGATTACATATGGCTTTGATGGGAGTTTCCTTGACCCTTGGCTCACAGATAGGAATCAGTTAAAGATTAAGCTACTAGAGTTCCACATAAATTCAAGATTTAGATGGAAATATGGAAAACTTCACTAAAAAATTTCCAGCAGGGTCAGTGCTCCTTTTGAACGACATACATATATGTTATTTACCTTTACCCATTCTAGGGATGGGGAAAATAATCATTCTTTTTTTATATTGAATTAATATTATTTACTTTATTAAATGATTAAATGAGGAATTGTTAGAATTACTGACAGATTGAATGACATTGAGCCAGAATTGACAAATTACAACCTGCAGTCAAAATCCAGCCTGCCGCCTGTTTCTATAAATTAAGTTTTATTGGAACACAGCTACATTCATTCAGATGAATTATGACTCTCATATTCTAATGAGCACGTGAAGCCTAGAATATTTATTCTCTGGCCCTTTACAGAAAACATTTGCCCACCCCGACATAGATCACCTTCTCAAAATCTGAAGTTATTATTTTTGGTAGACAGTCCTTGATTTTTTATCCAGCTTACACACACATGCACAACAATCCCATACACGTTACCTTATTCATTTTATACATCGTTTCAAGTACCATATTGTGGCCATACTCAACCCACACAGTCTGTTGAAATTGGTACTTTGGCTGAGATGGGCACGGAATCAAAACTGCTCTAAAATGGCTTTGTCTCTGCAATGTGGAATACTCTTGTGAAGCTCCTGCCCCCACCTACACATGCCTGGAACAGACAGAAAACAATGCTGTCTGCAGGGACAGTCTGCAGACACATCTTCAAACTGGGCCACCAATCTATCCAGCCTCCTCCATCCTCACCAGCAGATGTCAAACCGTACTCAAGTTCATTGTCTCACAACACAGAGTAGCTGTACTGCCAGGAGTACATCTCCAGTCCACAGCCAAACAGTAGTCATCAAGAGTTTGGTGGGAAGAAACAATACCCAGGAAGAACTAATATGAAGGAAATATAGGTCATTTACTCATGCCACTAGGTGAAACTGTATCTGGACCAAGCCCAGTTAGCAGAGAGAGGGTCCTCAGACCACATGGTGATGTCTCTGCCATTTGTGTTTACTGACATCCACTCAGTCTATTGCAGGTTGCTCTAGAAAACAACCCTGTGAAACTCACCATTTAGTACAGCTTTCCTCACTTCACAGTATCTTCCTTGAGTGAACTCCCCTGGGAGACAGACACCTGCTCTTCAAACCTCTCTTCCTTTGGGCCACATACAACTGTTTTCCTCTTTGGGATCTTATGCAATGGATGAGATTTCCATTTTCCCAGGTAGCTGATGAAATGGCCAGATTCCAACATGCAGGCAAGTAGGTTTTTGGACCATGTGATTTGGCCTGATTCCTACCTTTACTTGGCCCCCTCCCACCGACACCTGTGTTTTACTTTCTATTTTCTCCTCCTTTAAAGTTCTCTTTCGCCTTTCTTAGAGTCCTTTAATTCCTTTCTGAGACAAGGGGAAAGATGTATGAACAACAGGAACAATCAAATCAAACCTAAGCTAAACAAGAACAAAAAAATCCCACTGGTTTCCTACTTGTCAGACACGAGAGAATCCTGATTTTGTCATCCAGGATTTTGGAATGTGTTGAGTTACTTTCTGAGATAGTGAATCTAAAAAGGATCTAGCCAAATCATCTCTAATCTCTTCTTTTAAGATAGTAGTTGTTTTGTTATTTTTATATTTCAGACTACAGAAGCAATTGATGTTGCACAATATTCAGAAATTATAGGAAAATATGTAATAAAATGAAAACCACCTCGAATCCCACTACCCAGAGAGCTGTCTTATTTCTTAAAAGCATGTTGCACATTTGTTGTCCCTCAGCTCAGCCAGCCTCCTCCAGGACATTTTCTTTAATAATTTTGGCCCATATTAATCTATAGATGAAAAAAACAATAGTCTGTCTTTCTGGAATACTTATTTTCTGTCTCACTTTCTGTAAGTTGGTATCTTATGATTTTAATTGTTGCTATTTCATAAGTGAAGAGATAGAGTCCAGAGCCTTTCTCAATAATTATGGGACACACTTATCAGATGGCAGAGGTGTGACCCTGTCCTATGTTTCAAACTGATAGGTATATAATTTTTTTTCCAAAGAATTAAGAGGGAAACTTTTACCACATGAAAATATCAGATAAGCATAAGCACATCCTACATAAGCATCAAAACAGAACATTTTTTGAAAGCAGGTACACACATGCAACTTTAGTCTATTATAATTATTTATAGTTAGCCTGACTCTTTGTAGGTGACCAACTCCCTCTACCATACCAAGCTCGGTTTTGACTTCCTACCAAGGAACTTTGGGCAAGTGCTCCTTTGGGCAAATGCTCCTTTTGCTCTCTCAGGCATATCTATCTCCCTTGCTCAAAAGAGAGACATCTGCCTGCTTCTGCAATGATATTTCAGCATTTTTATTCAGCTACATTTTTCAGTTTTGTCAGATTTCCTTTGCAGACTCTAATCCTCCCACAGACAACAGGAGGCATAAATTGCTAGAAATGAAAATAGTGACACTGCAGCCTGATGCAGCAGCCTCAAATCCAGTCAGAGCAAACAGGATGCTTTCTGTGTTCTTTCTTTTGAGGAGTCCTCTCCAACTTCTCTGCTCAGCTCTAGACGCACTATAAACAGAGCCCGTGCTGGTTAACTAATAGGCTTAGCTGGCTGTTCCTAGAAAACTTACTGTCGGATATTTTTTAGAAGCTCAGAGACTCACAGCATCAGTATCTGGGATGAAACCAGTAAAAACATCTGCACGGAAACTGTGTTTAAACTTTAAAACATTCTGTTTAAGCAGGGGATACAATTGTTTTGGAAAATGGCTCTGAAAACAGTAAATCTGCCAATCTGTGATCTTGAGACATATCTGAGAACTTGATAATACAAAACAGCTTCTGGATGCCTACATGTAAAACTATTATTGCAAAACATGCAAAACAGTATAAAGAAGTTCTTGTTGAAAATACCTAGCTAGAAAGGGGAACAAAACATAGTCTGAATAATATGAAATATGTCATTTTCTAATGAAACAGACCATGGCTATGATTTGGTTATTGTTTTTAGCCTTCAATGTCAAAATTATATGCACATAATTTCCCCCTTTTTGCTCCTCCTCTTCTGTCCTTTCAGAGAGAGAGGACACATATTATGAGAGAAGAGCTAACACCTAGGTAAGCACTTCATAACTACTCTTCGCAAGGCAGCCACTGCAAGAAAGATTCTCTAACATTTTGTAACCAGAACTCTAAAATAAGCAGTGGGTATTTTGAAGTGAGGTTGATCTGAAGACTTAAGACCCAGAAAGACTTTGATGAAACTTAGAAGTAGGGTAAATTGGCATTAATTAAGGGTTTGTGAAAAAAAGACACCAAATAAATTCTGATTTTTATATAAATCTGTAAGTGCAAAATAAATATTTATTATCCTCAGAAACTTGCTTTAAAGAATAATATAATCCACTGATTAATACTGTTTCAGATCAGCTGTTTTCATAAAGAATCAAAATATCATTAGTAAATAAAAATGGAGGAAAATTCAGAATTACATGTTTCTGGAACATGAGCAGAAAAATCTGTTTGAATCAGACCAAAGCTTTAAATCTGAGGCATGGTGTCTGTGCTGGTTTGAATTTGTGGATCCCAGAAAAGCCATGTCCTTTAATCCTCATTCAGTATTGGTGGGTAGGAGTATTTTAATTAAAAATTTAACTTTTAATCAGTGGAGATATGACCCACTGAATTGTTGGTGGTAAATTTGATTAAATGATTTTCATGGAAGTGTGTCTCCACTTATTCAAGGTGGGGTTGCTTACTGGGGTCTTTTAAGAGGGAACCATTCTGGAAAGAGCTACAGAGTCCATACAGCCAGAGACCTTTGGAGATGAAGAGGGAAAACACCCCCGGGGGAGCTTCATGAAACAAGAACCTGGGAGAGAAAGTTAGCAGACATCGCCATGTTCACCATGTGCCTTTCTAGTTGAAAAACCCTGAACATCATCGGCCTTCTTGAACCAGGGTATCTTTCCCTGGATGCCTTAGATTGAACATTTCTATAGTCTTGCTTTAATTAGAACATTCTCACAGCCTTAGCATTGTGGGCTTGCAACTTAATAAATTCCCCCCTTTTAAAAGTCATTCTGTTTCTGGTATATCGCATTCCAACAGCTGGCAAACTAGAACAGTGTTCCATGATGACACCGTACCCCAACCTGTCAAACAAGTGAGTGCATTCCAGTCAGACACTATTAATGGATCTCAAGAAATACAGTGATGAACCAGACAGGGCTTCTGTACTCAGAGAGTTCAGAATTTATTGGAAGGGATGGACAATAATGTTAACAAACAAATATGAATATTAGTGATGAAGGCTAAGAAGCTAACAGACAAAAGGAATCAAAGGAGACTCCTCTGAGAAGCTGACATTAGTGCAGAGATTTTTTAAGTTAAGGGTCCAACCACACAGATGGGGTAAGGTGTACAGGATAGGGGAATTTGTGCATGTGTGTATGTCTGTGTGTGTACTGTGTGTGCAAAGGCTCTGGGGTAGGAAAAAGCTAAGCTAATTTAAGCACATACATGGATGAGAAATATAAAGGGCTCATGTGGCTCGAGCACAGTGACAGAGGGCAAGGAACACAGAGGCTTGAGATAAGGTTGAAGAAGAAGAATCACCCGCAGCCTTGTACCAGTAAGGTGGCCACTGCAATAATCTAGGTCAGAATGATAGTAAGTTGGAGTTGAGAGATAGTGGGGATGTAGAGAGAGCCAAGACCTATTTAGGAGGCAGAACCATCAGGTTTGGCCACTGCATTATGGATGGAGGATGAGGAAATTAAAGAAATGAGTGATGTTCTTCAGATTTGAGCAACTCAACCTCTGTTGAGATGGGGAAGAAAGTCATATGCATAGTTCTGGGAGGAAAGCCTAGGGTTCCATTTTGAACCAAGTGGGTGTGATAAGCCTGTGAAACATCTAAATGATGATATCCAGTAGGTGGTTGAGTTTATAAGTCTGGGGTGCAGAGAAAAGGTTTAGACTGGAGATGTCACTTGAAGAGTCATCATCTCCACATCTACTGTATGTTTAAAATACAGTTTATTGTGTTTTACTTTAAAAACGTAAATACAGAGAAGAGAGAAGTCTAGGAGATAACTGAGGAACTCGTTAAACCAAAAACCTAAGTCCTTGGGCCACAGAATGAGAGAGGGAGGCCAGTTAGGAGGAAAGATGGGAGAGTTAGATGTCATGGAAACCAGAGCGTAAGAGCATTTCAAGAGGAGGGTTAAATGCTTCAGATGGGTTAAGTGAGGTCAGAAGGGAAAGTGTTAACTGAACTTGACAACGTGCCTGTTAGGATGACCTTGTTTGGAGCAGGCTTGGTGGAGTGGAGGAAGCAGAAGGCAGGTTGGTGGTGGGTTAAGGAACGAATGGGAGCTAAGAATGGGAAGAGCAAGTGTAGATGGATTTCTTAAGTGTAATCATGGGGTGAGAGCTGGAAGAGGAGGCGAAGTCAAGAGGGGGGTTTGGTTTTGCTTTTTGTTTCCCAAGCGGAGAGGAACGAGCATGTTTGTATGCCATTGGCAGTGATTCTGTGGAGAGGAAGGGGCAAGTGAAGAGAAGAGAGAGGGGCAATTGAAGAATGGGGAAAGAAAGAAGACAGGCTCTAAAATAACATGTGCCGAAGCTGGGCTTGGACAGGGCTCACATACTTCCTCTGTTAAAGAGAAGGGAAGAAGACTGTGGGTTCGGACGCAGGTAGCTTAATTGACTCAAGTAGCCTCAGTGTTCTCTGAAGTATGAAGCAAGTTCATCAGCTTGGGGTTGAAAGGAGAAGGGAGGGCAGGGGGTATAGAAGAGAAAAAAGGTATAAGGAATGTTTCTCTATCTTGGTTGCACAGTAGAATCACCTGCGGAAATGAAAAATATATTTCTGATACCTGGCCCTTCCCCTTCCCATACATACTGATTCTGTTTTAATAGGTCTGGAGTGGGTCCTGGATATCTATACTTAAAAAAAAAACTCCCCCATGATTCTAATGTGCACATGGGTTGAGAATGATTGTCTAAGAGTGGGAATGCAAGCTTATTAGAGAAAAGTAATAGGATTCCTGGGAGTGTTGAAACACAAGTTGAAATTTGTCATCACGAATTTCAAGTGAAACAAACTTATACAGATCGTGTGTGTGTGTGTGTGTTTCCTGGCCCTGAAAATTCAACAAGTCTCTGGCATCTGCCTTCTCTTTTTAAATTCACTTAATTCTATTTAAATATACCTATTTCTCATCAATGGCTTCTATCAATATTCAAAACAGCTGATGTCATCATTTGCCAATCACTGTTGTAAGCATCTTGAATGTATGAATTCCTTCAGTCTTCACAATAGCCATTGATTCCACTTTATAAAGAAGAAACGAGGCATAAATATTAAAGTCAAGTGATTGCCCATACTCACACAGTTACTCCATAATAGTGGTGGGCTTGAAACTGACTGAAACTAGTTGATCTAGACCTGGGGTCTAAGCTTTCCACCAGGGCATCACACCAGCTTTCTAGGCACAAAGTCTGAAATAGGAACCTCCAGCCTTGCCCTTTCTATGACATGCAACAGAGGAAGCAGAATTGACGAGAATTCAATTGTGGGGGGCCACCTCCCACAGTTGGAAGAAATACTTTGATAAACTTTCTGTCAAGGAAGAGACTTGGCAGGGTAAATGTGAGACAATCAGTGAGGGTGAACCCAGTTAAGTTTGGGGGGGTGGACGAGCAGCGAGGTGAGCAAGGAACGCATGACTGAGGGCTGAGCAGAAATTGTTGACACTCTCGAGGAGAGGGATGCAAAGAAGAAACAGTTTGTGAGTCAGGAAAACTTTGGAAAATATAAGTTTGAGGAGAACTTTGAAGGGTCTGCTCTGTACAAAGCAAATCTTATCTTCCATCTTCCCCATGGAATTGTTCATGAATTGTACATGCTCACTAATATCCTTGGTGTTAGTGGATTATTGGGGGGGGGGGGGGGAAGGTCTGTTAAAAGTTGACTAAAGGTAGGACCAGTTGTGTTTGGGTTATATTACCTGGGCGCAGGCTGCATTTCCAGAGGTGTCCTGGATGTTTACACCATAATGTTCTGTGGTGTAAACATTCAACTCAGAATTACCTCCCTAATCCTCCTACTCATTTTCTCTTTCTGATTTCCAAACTCCTGCTTGAGATGCCAGATTCTCCCAATCCCAGACTCGAATCTCAGCACCGTCTTTGAGCATCTGCTGCCTATACCAGGAAGTGCTTTTCTGTTGAATTTGTGCCGGCTTTTGGCAAGTGCTAGAACACTGAGAGTTTTCTTTTTCTTTCTTTTTTTTTTTTAATCAACATGTTTGAAGGTTTGAGATGAGCATCAGACTGAGGCACCCCTGGAGAAACTATTTGCTGGGAATACTCATAGTTGGCCCTTTTACAAACCCTTTAGGAAGGGTGGGAAGGCATCAGTAACCACCACTTGAATGGATTTAGTGTTAAGAGTGCTGCCACTGCCTCCCACCAGCTCCCCTTAGCAGATTTCCAAATATTCAGGAATTTTCTGAGTTGGTTACAAGTTAGAATTTTTGGAATTCATTGGTTGGTTTTGCAAGTTACCTGTTAGCGAGTTGATTGTTAAACCACGGTGGGAATGTCTACACCACGGCAGGGGATGTTTATACTATGGAAATCAGCAAATGCCATACATCAGGATTCCGCCTAAATTTGCTTCGCCTCCACCAGTTGGGGGCACATCACATCAGTGACCTGTTGTGATAAGGTGCTGTTATGTTCATTTCTAATCTAACTTTTATTTGCCCCCTGTGAATGAACTCATGGATGGAGATTTAGTGTGTTGCTAAGGGCCAGTTTGGTGAGAACTGGAGCCTACCGTTTTAGAGAGAAGGTCTGAAGACTGCGTGGAATTAGACTGAGGTATTATTATAGGCAGCCGTATTGACATCTGCCACCAATGCCCAGGCAGGTTAGATACCTCCTGAGCAGTCTCCCAGAGATCCTTCTCGGCACTGCAATGCTTGAGGAAATGATTTGGGGTGTTCAGTCTATAAAAAGATTCCTAATTATCAGAATGTAACCTCAGAGGGAATGATCCAGGCAGAGGACCATTTTCATGCTAATAACTGGGATGACGTCATAACATTTAAAAAGCTGTGCTTGGAGAGAATCCCTGGCAATCCATGGTGCTCTCTCTGTTGAAATTTTATTTTGGATGGAGATGAGGAGAGAGAAGCTTCTAGAGATTAAATAGATGGCTTTGGGCAAGAGAAGATTCAAAGCATACAGCTTGAGCAGAAGATTCTGCAGCATGAGGAATTTGACAGAAAAAAAGAGAAGCCTTCTTTCTCCTCCCTCTAGTGCCTCCCACGTAGGGAAATGTAGTGGATGCTATTGATGGCCTGCCCAGGTCTGCTTCTCTGGAACAGAGATTTCCTTTCAACTGGCCCTGGAAATATTGTTCTGGTCTGACTTGGAGCCACCTTGCCCACAAATGAAGGCGGGGGCAGTCCTTGGCCAATTTCTGGCTGACAAGAGATACAAAAGGCATGTCAGTCCCTTTGCCTGGAGATGTGATCAAGCACTCCCCATGAGATGAGGCAGAAATTAGTCTCGAGCAGGGACCACATCCTGGTTGAGCTTTCATCCCCAGCCTCATCGTCCTTCCTTCACATCCTTTCTCCTAAGGGCATAAGAATTCCGTCTCAGGCTCTGCTTCTAAGGAACCTGACCTAAGACAGGAAACCCTTCTCTTCCTGGGAACCCAGAAAGAAACAAAGTCTTAGGGGTCAGCTGGAGCATCTTCTAAGGGTTCTCCTTGTGATGCCATCCTCCCCATGACACACTAGTAGAAAGATTTAGGGAAATTCTGGCTCCTGGTGAGACTTCACCTTTCCTGACAATGAATCATCACCCACGGTGGTCTCAGAACTGTGTTCGTGGAACTCCATGTGCTTGTTTTCATAGCTCCCTGGGCAGGTAAGGCTGCCTCCCCCTGGCCTCCCCAGCACTAACTTGAAAGCACAGGCCTCGGGTGCATGCTATTTATTTGGAGGGAGGCCCTGGAATTGAGGGAAGGAAGGAAAAGAAGTCAATGTAAGACTGCTGCTGTATGCATCAGTGGCTGGTTTTCACAGGAACCACCTGAGAAATGTTCAGATGCCCCTTGGCATTGTCTGCTTGAAGGGAAAGGAGGTTGGAGCACTTATCTGCTGACTTCCATCCCACACTGATGGAGAGTCACCCTGGTGTGTTAACTCCCTGGTGTTTCTGGGCGGCTGCTGCATCAGTGAAGGTCCCAGACAAGAAGCACAAAGCTGTGCCTAGGACTGGGCACTGTCAGTGAGGGTGAGTCTGAGCATGCCTGGAACTGTCTACCACACCTGAGGTTGAAATCAGAGATGGACGGAGGGGATGAGATACTGTGTATCAGAGACATGTGTTGAAATCGCCCACCCCATCATTTCAAAGTGGCTAACAAGGCAACCCAAGGAGGACGTAATTGGAACCCATTACCCACTCTCCTTTAAAAGATCATAGGGCCAGTGCCGTCGTGTCTCAGGCTACCGTAGATGCTACATCTTATGCCCCACAGTCACCATGATACCTGAAAGGGTCAGTTCTTAATGTATATGTATTGAATAAGAGGAAAACAAAGCAAAGCAAAGCATGAAACGTTAAATCAGTACGTGATGGCTGACACTCAGCATAGGTCAGTTCAATCACTTTGAAAAGATGAAGTGGCTAGACTGGACAGCAGGATGAAATGATTCATGCCTGATGCTGTGACCCCACCTAAGGCAAGGAAGGGTTGACCAGGAGGAGTCAGAAATAGGGGCTGCAAAGCCCAAACTGTCCAGCAGAGAGGGTGTGAAAATGGGTACATTTTATTGTCAGAGCATGTCAGATCCTATAACCTAGTTCTCTCTTGCTCTGGAAACACCTTTTTGAGGTGTTTGGCTGCTTCCGCAGCTTGCCTGAGGGATGAAATGTACCAGAGAGTCCAGTGATTTCTGGCCTGCCTGCCAGTTATGTTTCTCATCATAAAGAAATAAATTGGCTCTCTGGTTTCTATAGTTGGGTCTCGTGTGAGTTTAGTTAGTGTGAGTCAGCCTTCCCGGGGATCACAGCTGGAGCAGTTATATGATCAAGTTTCTGGATGGGGAAGATGGGAGCTCGACCCCAGAATAAAGTGAATTCACCAGTGTAAATGCCATACCAGGAAGGTTCTTGTGGTCAGCTAGCCAGCATCCCCGTGGGCTCCTTTCCTGCAAACTTCTGTGTTTATTTAGTGAAGAGGCAGGAGAAAAGCAGGATCAGGGAGAGTCAATAATGAGAGTTCAGACATATCATCTCCAGAGAGGATGGAGATAAGTCAGCTTACAGAATCTATTACTCAGAGATGTGGTACAGGCTGGAAATGAACAGATTTCTGAAGCAACTGCTCATTCGAATGTAGTATCTTTCTACGCGAAGAGTGAATTCATAGAAGAAGAAATACTGGAGGAGTGCTTGGCACTTAGTAGGTGATGAGTGAATATTTGTTGGAGGAATGACATATAATTGGTCTATGAACATATGAATAAATTTCCACCTCAGTGCTCAAATAAATGTCTATTAAAACAACAATGAAATTCTCTTTACCCCTCTTAGTCTTGGCAAAGTTTTAAAAAAATATATAACATAAATCAAGAAAACAGTGCACATCTGTTGAGAAAGGGAAAGGGAAATAGATACTCTGATACAATTACTACAAAATTTCTCATAATAAACTCAATAAAACATGTCTAAGTTTTTAAAAATATATAGACCACTTTCCCCAGCCATTTCAGTAATGGAAATGGATCCCTAGAAATAATTGAGCAAATTATTTTCTCACTGCAGAATTTTTGATGATAGTAAAAAATCGAAAACAACTTCAGTGTCCAACAATAGATTAATTGAATGAAATATAGAACTCCAAACAATGGACTACCACTCAGCCTTTACAAATGATAATGTAGATAATTAACATTATGAATTTTAAGTGGAAAAAGCAGGTGAAACAGTTTATTAGAATATGATTCTTTCTTTTAATTATCGATTAATTACTTGTATGTAAAGTAAGCAGTCTAGAAGGACATAAAATAAATGGTTGTCTCTGAGTGGTGGGATTATTGGCATTTTTAATTTGCCTCTTTGGCTAGTTCATATTTTCTAATTTGTCTGCAATCTATTTATATTGTTGCAATAATAAAAAGTTGCCTATAATTTAAAAAATTAAACTTGCTTAAATTTTTTCCAATTTTCAAATGGACTTGACTTGTCTTATATGACTTGTCTAGTTCTACAGTTAGGAAGTCATGCATATAAGGTTTAAAAAGTATAGCTGTCACTTCAGGAAGTAGAAGAATGAGTGGCTACTGGGTGTGAGAGGAGCCCTTTACCCATATTGGGTGATGAACTTGTTGCTAAATGACAAAAAGTTATAGGAGGTAAAACTGTTTTCATCTGCCTGAAAGGTAAGGCAACAGCTTCATCTTCAAGGGCATATTCCCCCAAACACCAAGATAAAATAGGTTGCACTATATATTAAGGCCAGTAGATAAGGCTGTTATTATTCTTCATTATATAGGCCATCAAAACCTCATTCAAGGAAGTAATTTTTAATTCTTTCTTTAATAACAATGGGTATAACATTAAATTATATGTGGAAATCACTGGGTATTCCTGTTGCAAGGGACGGATTTTGGGATCAAACTCATTTACAGATGAAGAAACTGAGGGTCAGAGTGATCAAGTAATTTGCTCAGTGGGTGGGCGAATGAGACTAGAATTCATATCACCTGATTCCTGGCCCAGAGCTCTTTCTACAATACCCAGCCTCCATTCTCCCTGCCTCTGGCCTGTTGTCTGGACATCCAGAACAGGTCTGAGTGCTGCCAGCTGTGTTGGTTGCATCTGAATATGTCTGAGCCACTCCCTAGATTAGCGTCTTTGCTAAGGCAGGAGTTTTGTCTAACTCTACCCTAAAGGCATGCAGAGTGGATTTATTGATTTGCTGTCAATGAGAGGTTTGTGCACAAGATGCAAGTGCTATGATATGGGCTTTGTTTTGTTTTGTTTTTGTTTTTTTATATCTGATTTTAGATAGCTTCAAAATTTTAGGTAACATTAAAGGTTGATAATAATAAGCACAATACTAATTGAACATTTTATTGAGCACTTATTAAGTTCCAGGCATGCTTCTAAGTGCTGCTCATTCATCATCTGACTTCACTATTACAACCCTATGAGGTGGGTGCTCTTCCTAGCCCCATTTAACAGATGAGGACACTGTGTCACAGTGCAGGAAATCAACTTGTGAGGGGACACATCTAGAAGATGAAAGAACTGGGGCATGAACCCAGAGAATTCTGTTTGAAAATTAAGACTCATAGCTACCAGCGACACTGATTTTGCTGCTAGAATGATTATGCTGTCTACTTGCTGGGACATTTCCATGACACTGAGCTTTGATGGTTTGAATGTACTTCTCATTGGATAGCACTGTCTTCATTTGATTCCAAGACTAGTGTCAGTTATTTCCCCAGATCCAAGACAGCTGGTAAGTGGTGAAACTTGGATTGAAACCCTTGGCTCTTAAATGTCTGTATTGTTTCTATGATGTCATATACAGGAAAAAAAGACAGAGAGAACACTTCCTTTGCATAGGAACCAGGGAGAGCAAGGGTTGTACTCACCTGTAGAAAAGATCCCAGGATTTGTGGATTAAGTACTACCTAGATAGTTGGGGGTGTGGGGAAAGTTTTCCTCACTGTGGGCAACCCCATCACTGGGTGGCAGATTCTGCCTTTTGCTTTAGCTAAAGCACAGATAGAAGCTGATGCTCTCCTCCTCCCAATCACAACTCATTGACCACTCTCACTCAGTTGAGTGGGTAGACAGGTGAGGAAATGGTTTCTCTGTGGTGCCCTAATGGGGGAAGATAAAGCTCTTTGGGGACACAAGCCCTCTGGAGGGATGAGGTGCCGGGGAAGACTTCCTGGAGGAAGTGACATGGAATCTGTGATGTGAAGAATCAGAAGAGTGAGCCTGGGGAAGGGGACAGTGAATGATTTGGCTGAGTGCATAATGTGGTCCAGTCCCCAGGCTTTGGCCCCCAAGAGGCAGAGACAATGCCAAGTCACTGTAGTGGTCAACTCAGCATAGCTGCAGGTAGGCTTGTGTGTGTTTGCTCCTCTCCTCATTGGCTCATTTCGTGCCTTTTGATTCTTTCATGTTTTCCTTCTCTACCATCTCCTAGTTCAAGTTTACTGCCTCCTTCATGGACCACTGCTTTGAAATCTTCTCTTTACCATGGTGAAAGATATCAGTAAGACCACAGATGTTTTCCCTCCCAAGGCAACATGGTCAAAGTGTCTTCAGAAACACAGAATATTAGGAAGTTGATCATATCTCCTCATCCTTTCCTCCGTCTTCTGCCACCTTAGCATCCTCTTCTACCCAAGACTCGGGCACCCCTGCACAATTCACTCCAGAGTGCCAAACCTTTTTCCTCTGGGGAACATTTAGCCTCCTGTTTCTCATTGTTGCAGGCAAACATCCTCTTACTCTGGTCTCTCTCTTAGAAGCAGCGCATTTGATCTAAAGAGAAGGAGTGTCATGGAGGTGGGAGGCAGAAGATGCAGCAACTGGTAAAGAGTGAGGATGAAAACAAGTCTAGCTCTCCAAGAAACAGCTCTCTGCAATCAGTTTAAAGGTGCTTCATCCTGGTTACAGCATGAAGAAGTAAGGTAAGCTCAGCAATTCCTCAGGCTTCCTGAAGCTACTTTTCTATCTGTCTCACATGCCTGTGGTGAACCTCCAATGAGGTAATGGATGTTGAAGGTGCTGTGTAATTGGTAAAGCCTTATGCAGGTTTGAAGGGCTAAGGTCTTAGGCTGTAGTTGATTATGGATGTGTGCTTTTTGAGTGGATTGACTCAGGCTGGGTCCCCGCCCCCCCCACCCTAGGATCTCTGATGGGCACGGGGATAAAATCTGAATAGGGAGCTCTCCTAACAGCGGCTGAGTAACTTCTTGTGCATATTCCCAGGGTCTGTGTGAATCACCAACTGGGGAATCGGGCCATCTTAACCCTCCTTACAGTTGAACCATCTGAGAGACTAAGTTGAGCAGGCATGAAATTTGAATCCCCCCTGCCTGTAAATCCTTTGAAAGTCATTCAAAGCTTTATGCAGCCAAAACCTTCCTGGAGGGATTTTAAGATCATGTTATTATCCCACTCAGGTATAAAACCTTGTCCCCCAATCCTCATTATTTCCATAAATGAAAACAAATGATTTGGACTCTTTTAATGTACAGTGTAATCCTCAGACAAATGAGTGTTTTGTTGATACTTAACATGATCACCTGGGGAGGAAAGGATAGACAGCCCCTGAAAGGCATTTGAAAAAGGCTGTAGTTTCTTATGTATTCTCTCTCTCTCTCTTTTTCTCTCCTGGGCCCCTCCCTCCCAGTTGAGTGTATGTGTGAGGAAGGGAGGGGCCGTTTGAGAAAAGAGGAAGGTGGAGCAGTCTTGTATTGTGCAGGGATATGTTCAGATGGGATGGATGAGCTCAGAGACTTCTATTTTACATCTACTTGCTCAGCTCAAAAACCTAAAGTCATTCTTAATTCTTTTTTCCTCCACACTTCACATCCAATTTATCAATCAAAGTGTTGGCTCTAACTGTAAAATATGGTCCATTTTTTGAGGGGGGGGTGTCAAAATCATCATATGGCTTCACCTTGTGCTCAGATTAAAACCAATAGTCTTTTCTAGGGCTTGCAAAACATCCAGTCTCTTTTGGCCTCTTGCTTCCTCTCTGAACACACTTCCATCCTTTGTCTTCCAAACATGTTTCCAGACAAAGCCCTCTTCATGTTCTTCAAGCACAGTAAGCTTATAACTATATAAATGCATTCATTCATGATATTTTCCCTCTGCTTAGAATGCTTTTATCCCATGTAATCTCAGGGCAGATTTTTACCTGTTATTTTTCCTCTGGAGGGCTTTTTAACCCCCATTTCTAAAGTAAGGGCCATTGTGTCCTTTTTTTTTTTTTATCATATTGCCTTAATGACCTTTATCTCTTCCTGAATGTGTCTTATTTATTTGTATGCCTGAACATTGGCTCTCTCCCCATGGAAGACAGTGCTTTGAGGGAAGGGCCATATCTGTCTTGTTTACTGCTTGTATCCCTGGTTCCTAAAAGAGTGCCTGGCACATAATAGGATCTCAAATATTTGCTGGATAAATAAAAAGGAAGCCACAAGAGCCTGTAGTAAGGAAGGAAGCAGAGAGAAACTGGCCCTCTGGACCTGTCTGCCACCTTGTATGTAGCTCCTACTTGTGGAAAAACAGAAATGCCCAGGAAGTAGTGGCAGGGCAGGGATAGGGAAGCCCATAGGGGCTGGATTAACAGTTAGTGGATCTGAGGTCTTAGCTACAGGTTCCTCGACCTTAAAGATTTGCAGGTTCTAAATCCATCTATTTCTTATCAGGAACTTGCCCAAAGGGACAGAGTTAGTATATTTCAGAGCAAGAACTAAAATCAGACTAAACTTCCAGTTCAATGTTCTCACACTCTACCTTTCTGCCTTCAAAGCCTCGTGGTAGAGAAGAATGCAGGTTCTTTGGGTGAGGACTAGGCTCTGAGGTCTTCTTTTTACTGTCAGGCATTCTTGACAGCAGCCCTAGTAAACTTCTGCTCCCCTTTCTGCATGCCCATCCTGGAGTCAGCATGGTATTAGCGCCTCCATCTTCCATCCCCAGCAGCCAGCAGGATGCTGTCCTAGGTGCTGAACCTCATTCTGTAAAACTTGAAGCACAGTTGGGCATAGGAGGAGGAGTCGTTCTGTGCTTCTGATTCCAGTTTTAAGCTCTTTTATAAACAATTCATAGCAGCCTTGGTGACATGCTTTGTGTGCCATGAAACAACTGCTTTGCCAAATAGTAGCTAGTCAGGAAACTCCTGGATGAGTCTCCCACTCCCATTTACAGCATCTCTGGGGCTGAAAATGTTCCCAGGAAACTAGGTGAGCATAAATGCTAGGCCTAATCATAACAGCAAAGGTCCATAAAGGGCTGAACTTTGTGAAGCCCAATCCTGTCTAAGTTCTCATGTGATTGAGTGTAATTTATGGGTTTTGAGGGATTCAGGTACATAGGGAAAATGCCTCTATTTTCCAAAGGAGAAAAGAGACCATGACCAAAGGACTTGTCTAATGCAAAATTACTTGTGTCTGATACCCAGGTCTCTTGATCCCAATTCAGGGTCCTTCTGTTATTCTATATAATCTCCCCAAAGGAGAAGACAGGCATAAAGGAAGTGGAGGAAAGGAGACCAAGAAGAAGGGAAGAGAGACAGAAACAGGCAAAAGAAGAGATGTTGGAAGGCCAGAAAGCAAAAGGCAAAGAGGTGTAGAAGTGCTGGGATGAGGGAACAGGACATCTCCTCAGGTTTCACTCAGAAGCTGAGTTTTCTTCAGCTTCTTGAACATCATTGTCCCACTCAAGGACAGAATCCTCTTGGTAAGCTTTGCTGCCAATTTCAGTGGAAATCTACATTAAGAGTTGTCAATTTTTATCTCATAATTACAGATTAAGAACCAAATTTTCTCAGTATTGCAGGGTGTTGTTAATAGATGGTAATTCATATTTTAAAACTTTAACTTATGTGTGACACTAAAGCAAAAAATGTTTATTTGGTACAAAATTTATTTTTTGAATAGTGCGTTTCCTAATATAACTTATACGGCCAGTTTAATTGAACACCATAAGTACATGGAACCTTGAAAAAGGCATGAGTTTTTGTAGGTGTGTCCAGAGTGATGCCCTGATAAATCCCAGAGTGATTTGAACAGTGAATAAAAAAGTATTTGCAAAGTCCCCTTGGGGGAACTGGTGAGAAAGGGGGAAAATTTAACTTCCCCATGTGGAGAATTCCTGATATTCTAGCAAGCAGTGGGACAACCAAATCAATAGGCCGAGCCCTCAATCTTGGGGTTTGTTCACATGAAACTTATACCTGCAAAGGATAAACTAAGCCTACTTAAAATTAGGCCTAAGTGTCACCCCCAGAGAACCTCTTTTGTTGCTCAGATGTGGCCTGTCTCTCTCGCAGCCAAGACAATAAGCAAACTCACTGCCCTCCCCTTCTCTACGTGGGACATGACTCCCAGGGGTGTAAACCTCCCTGGCAACGTGGGACAGAAATCCTGGAATGAGCTGGGACTCAGCATCAAGAGATTGAGAAAACCTTCTCGACCGAAAGGGGGAAAAGAGAAATGAGACAGAATAAAGTGTCAGTGGCTGAGAGGTTTCCAGCAGAGTCGAGAGGTTATCCTGGAGGTTATTCTTATGCATTATACAGATATCCCCTTTTTAGTTTAAGGTGTATTAGAGAGGCTAGAGGGAAGTGCCTGAAGATGTAGAGCTGTGTTCCAGTAGCCATGTTTCTTGAAGATGATTGTATAATGATATAGCTTTCACAATGTGACTCTGTGATTGTGAAAACCTTGTGTCTGATGCTCCTTTTATCTACAATATTGACAGATGAGTAAAAAATATGGATTAAAAATAAATAAATAATAGGGGAAACAAATGTTAAAATAAATTGAGTGGATTGAAATGCTAGTGAACAATGAAAGGGAGTGGTAAGGGGTATAGAAAAACAATAGGGGGAACAAAGGTTAAAATATATTGAGTAGATGGAAATAGTAGTTGTCAGTGAGAGGGAGAGGTAAGTGATATGCATGTGTTTTTTCTCTTTATTTCTTTCTCTGGAGTGATGCAAATGTTCTAAAAAATGATCATGGTGATGAATATACTACTATATGATTATATTGTGAGCTATTGATTGTACACCATGCATGGAATGTTTGTATGTTAAGAATGTTCATGTTTGTATGTTGTTTTGGTTTAATAATAAAAAATAAATTAAAAAAAAAAAGAACCAAATTTTCTCCCCAGTTCCATCATCCTTCAAATCCCATGCATGACCCCTGCCATCTTCCCTCTCATCACAATATCTCCTTGGCTCTCAACACCTTTTAAGTAACCAGCCTTGGTCATGAAGCAGCCAAAAGGACCACACATGCTTCCCAGAGTCCATTTCCAATCCATTCTCTTCCAGGAAGCTTTCCCAAATCCTTGTACCTGTAATAAACTCTCCTTCTTTGAGTTTTCTATTGTCCTTAGATTGCACTGCTCTAGCAACACTTATCAAGGATGGTCTTGAATTGTTATATTATGTACCTGCTCTTTCTTCTCTGTTTGATTTTGCATCATCTGTGGAAGGCAGAGTCTTCATTCTATTGTTTTAGAGCCTCTTGCTTCCATAGCACCGAGAACACTTGTTCACAAAGAAGGTGCTCGATATTGTTTACGTGAAGAGCATGTTTCAGTTGCTGACATTTTGGGGGTGCATCTAGAGCCTAATTCTATAGAACTGGCAGAGCCATAAGAGAACCTAGTTCTGTCTGACTCATGGTCCAGTCTTTGCTTTTACATCCACCCCAATGTTCTGGGCAGCCCTGTAAGCTTGGGAGCCACCACCCTGTGTCTGCATGAAGGAGGAGGCTTGTACCCAGTGTATTCTAAGGTGTCTAAGGTGGTTAGCTTGGGGAGAACTAGAAGATCTCTTTGTCGGGGGGGGGGGGGACTCAGGAGCACTCATGATACTTAACGTGGGTCTGGATTCCGTGAAGCTATATCTTCCTCCATCTTGATCTCTGCAGGCCAGTGGACAGGGAGTTTTCCTTTTCCAAAACCATTCATTGAGTTAAGTCTGTCTAAGAGAGAGACTCCTGGTGAGAACTTCTCTGAAGGACTATAGTGTGTAAGCCCAGAACCCTGTGAGAAAAACTACACTTCCACCTCCTAGTCAGAGGGGAAATAACAATCGTAAACACCTTTCTGGGTGGGGGGAAGGAAAGTGGCAGAATGGCTTGGACTTTCTGAAAGTACTGGCGCTTTTCTCCTGACAGTATGAAAAGACAAGGTCTGTCCAGACATTTCCAAATCCTGGACAAGGGGACTTTGCTGAAATGTGTCAGACCCAGATAAGTGATTTGGAAATCCAGTCTCAGAAATACCATATGGACACTGGCCAATGAAGACAAGATAAGCTCCGTGGTAGTGTTAGACACAAACTAACTGAAAACATTCATGGTGCTTCATAAGACACAGGTGTTGGATTCACCTTCCCTATATAGATCTCCTGGTCCCGGTATTAGCCAGTGGTATATCATCTCTCAGACCAGCAGATCCTTTTCAATACTAGTGTCTTCAGGTCCACAGAATTTGTCTCCTTGCCATGGTGAATGTGAGGGGTATGTGTCCCTCCCCTTATCCCATCACTGAATTATTAGTGACATCCTGCTGACTTGTTTTTCTGATCTTACGCCTGAGTAAAGGAGAGGGTCCATGGATTAAGTTACACCCACAGATTCTCCTTCCTCTTTCTTTTCTTGTAGCCCTCCCCTTGTAGTCCAGTCCTATCTGGACTGATCCATATGATTTGAGTCAGTTTCCCTCTTCATCCCTTCAAATATCTGATTTAAGCCAGATATGCTGGATTCACTCTAAATCATGTTGAAACATTGAGAGACATCTCTCCTAAATGGGCTAAGTTCCTTGGGCTTCTATGATTAGGGCAGAAGACAGGATAAAAGGGATGGGAAGGCTCTTCTTCATAATGAAAGAGCATCTCTCAAGGTGAACACTTGCAGAGTGGTTTAAAAATTCTACCAAAGACTTGGGACTACAGAGCTTCCACAGATACCAAAAGACTCAGTCTTCTAATAGTTGCCTAATTTCTAGTCTGCAGTTTGAAGTTCCATCCATAACAGGATGGATTTGTCTGCAAAGTCTGTGAAGTCCACCTTCCATCTTCCTCCTCATCTATGAGCACCTTATTACCTGTCAACCTTAGGGAAGAGAACCAAGAGGCTCATCGATCCTTCAAGGTCATAGTGAAGTCATTTTATCTAACCCACTGCCTTTTACAAATAACTCATGCATCCATCCCAGACAAATGAGCATCTCCCCTAGGTTTAAAAATCGCCAGAAGGCGTTGTGTTCTTTTGGTTCTGTTTTTATTACATTGTGAGCATTGGTACAAGGTTAAATATACACAGAGACAGACATTAGAAGGCTGCAGAGAATACACGTGAATGTACTTGTACATAGAAAGGAATACAGAGAAACTGACAGTCATACAAATAGACATACAGTACAGACAACAGCCATGGGTATGCTGGCTACATCTGGTACAAGTTTCTGTACACAAAACACAGAGCATAGAATACAGAGAGATGTCAGTGGATAAACAGCATCCATCAAAATTTAGCCATTTGTGTTACATTTGTCAACAACAACAATATGCAAAACCTTATTACATCTCCAAGCGGCAAAAGGTCCAGGGAACCTCCAAGAACACTTTGGAACTGTCTCGGAGGCTGGGCTCTTGGGGGAGGAAAGAATTAGGCAGCTACTACAGAGATAACTAGGGAAAGAAGAGTGACGTCGGGCTGAGACGTGGGAACAATAGAGAAAGTCAGTGAGTGTGGACAATAAGGGTACAATCTTCAAGAACCTCAGTGACATGGAGAAGAAAAAAGACCCTTCTTGGTGGCTGTGCCAGGTTCTGCCAGATCCTTCAGCTTCAGCTTCAGCTTCAGCTCCACTCCACTCTACAGCCCCGCTAGATGGAATACTTTTTTTTCCGGGGTTTGTAACTGACCAAGAAAGAGCCTGCTTCTTCAGGGTTAAAGTGACACTTGGTGACTAAGTTCCCTGTGCCAGACACTAGGCAATGGACATCACCCCTGTAAGATGAGACCTGACATCAAAGCCTGTCGGCCTTTGGTGTAGCCCTGGCTCTGCAATCAACTAGGTGAGTGACCCTGGGAAAGTCACTTAACCTCTCTGGTCTCAGTTTCTCCATCTGCAATAGGAGTGCTGGCGAGATGATCTCTAGACCCCTTCCAGTTCTTACAGAGGGAAATCCAGGTGATTTTTAATAATACTCTCTGAAGGAGAAAACAAAGAGGAAATGGGTTGGTCTAGGGTAATCCAGTTTCCCAGCCATGTCTCTGCCCGTACCCAACAGTCACCCCTAAAGGTTGAACCCTGAAACCTGGAGATTAGACACCTTGAGACCTGGCTCTTTTCCTAGACCCATCCAAAAAGGCTGCCTGCTTGCTCTTCAGAGCAGACTTCTGAGGATTGGGAATTAACTAGTGTGAACATTCCTGGAAGGTAGAGATGAGATTTTATTTGTTTTTGAAACCCCAAGACCCCAGCCCAGTGCCTGGCAAATAAGAGATGCTTTTAGCCTTAACATTCTGCAACTTGAGATGTCAGAGTGGTTGGACTGCATTTTTGCAGACTTCGAGTTTCAAATATTTCAGTCTTTCCCTTTTTCCCAGAGAGCCAAGAAGAAAGACCAGATTTACTTGACACTAAGAAACAAAAGTTGGAAGGGGAAAAAACAGTGATTTGGCATCAAGGAATTGCCCACTTCCTGGCAAAGCACTGGCCAAGGGACACAACAACTCCTCCGTATCTGTCTGCCTTACCCTCCCCCCTCTCTTTTCCCCTCCATTTCCACCATTAGGAGAGAGAACACAACCTGTTTTTTTTTTCTTACCCCGCCTCTGCAGGTAAGGCACCAATAGAACTATGGAAAGGGTATAATGGAGATTCTTTTTTTCTGAGTGCCTCTAGGTGGTACTTTTTTCTGCCAGCTCTCTCTGTGTCTTCTCCATTGCCTAGTGCTCAAAAAAACCTCACAAGGTGACCACACAATTTCTCTTTGACCCATCTCTGGTCTTCACTACCCATGGAGGGCCACAGCCTACAAAGCAGCCCCCCATTTCTAGAGATGGGATTAAATCAGCCCCTGGTCTTCTCTTCTAGTACTAAACAAACCTTATTGATTCCATAATTGGTTCTGAGCCCTTTACTTGTCTTTGCCATCTTGAAAATAGCATCTGTTGATTTGGCTCTATAGCAACACTTTGGCCCATGTCCCTTTCTATCCATTGGAAACAGTAGAGATGAGGAGTTAAATACTTGGCCTTTGAAGTCAGACTTAGGTTTGAGTTTTGGCTTACCACTTACAAACTGTGTGATTGTGGCGCATTGCTTAACTTTCCAGTGGGCTAATGATAGCACTTACAATACGGTACTTGGAAAGACCAAATGAGGCAAGCATACAAAAAGCTTATTGCCATGCTTGGTTGCACAGTATGCCTTAAATTAATGGTAACTTAACCAAACAAATGGAAAAAAAATCTCTTTCTGCCTTGCCTCCCAGTCTCCATGTAGAGAGAAGTACACAATCCATGGTCCAGTGATGTCCAGTAGAACTTTAAGAGATTATGGAAAATCCAATATGGTAGCCCCTAGTTACATATAACTACTGAGGATTTGAACTGTGCCTGGTGCAACTGAGGAACTGAATTTTTAACTTTATGTAGTTTCAATTAATTTGAATTTATTAAATAGCCACATGTAGCTAAGGGCTACCATACTGGATAGTGCAGACTGCTTTTGTTGTGAATATTTATTTCTTGTGATAAGGAAAGGGCTGCCTTTTGAATAAATCAGGGAAAATGTGGTAATATGTGTCCTAGGTTGAGGTTTCCCACCTGACACTGCCATGGAAACTTGCGTAGGTCAGTTCACCCCTGTGCCTCAGTTTCTTACCTACAAACTTGGGTAGTCAAAGATGTTCTAAGGTCCATCCAGGGCTGTTGTATTTCAGCACATAGGCTACAGAGACTACAAGGTGAAGGGTGTTCCCTGTAGTTGTGCAAACTAGTAGTCTTGTTTCTGTCTCTAAATATTCTGGAGCTTGATGAGGCTGCTTTTCCAAACTGCTTCTTCTTACACCTGCAAGTCAGGAGTGGCTTCCAAGCCACTTCAAATTGCAATCTGTGAGGGACTGAGGGCAGTGGGCAGGTGGGGAGAGTACATATGTATGACATTAGGTCAGATTCCCTCTGCCAGTACTGCCCGGTCTAACCTACCTAACTCTCCACCTGGGTCTCAGACTCCATAAATATATTGCTGATGTTTCTAGTCATTAGTTAATAGGGAATAATGTAAGTCATTGTTCCCTACTGAAGTGCCTAAGCTCTGGAGTAGGTATGTTAAGCCTTAGTAGCTATTAGCACCTTAGCTTAAATTGGTCTACTATAAAGTGCTAGCTAGTTGAGAGCTGTTTTGCCAAGGTAGAGAAATATTTGGAGCTGGTTACTGCCTAGAGAAGGTAGACCTAGGTAGGCTTATTTGTATGTTGATGGGGAGACATACAAAAGTGCTTCAGAAGGAAGGAAAGATCCTGAAAGGGGAGAGAGTGGTACTCCATAGCCCATTTCCTGGGTTGCTTCATTCTGCCCAGCACCAGCTTTGCTGGACAACAGCCTGCTTCTCTTCACTGTCTCTCCCAACTCAGAAAGGTGATTCATTCCAGGCCCTGTAAACTTCATGCTCACCCTTCTTTCCAGAAGAGACGCTCCAGCTGGCTGGATGTTAATTACGCATCCTTAGGAAGCCAATCCATGCCTCATTGCTAAAGGGTGCAACCATAGCTGCTGCCAGCTGAGTCCCTGGCAATCCACAGGAAGCACAAGTGACAGTAGGCCAGTTTGACTGTAAGTGACATCCACCTCTCTTTCCCTCTCCTCCTCCCTCCATTTTAATAATAATAATAATAATAATAATAATAATAATAATAATAATAATAATTAGCAAAAGTGAACATTCATTGAGTGATGACTATTTGTTGGGCATAGTGCTAAGCACTCTGTGTCCACTGCTCACTGCTCAAGCCAATCCTTTATAAATGAAGTGATTCAGGCTCAGAAGGGTAATTGAGCTCCCTCCTGCAAGGAAACCTAAGTTGTTCTGTGGTTGAGCTGGAACTCTAACTAGGCCTGTCTGGCCCCACGAAGCAGGCTTTTCTCTTCTCCTCCTTCCCTGCCTCCCTTCTCTTTTTTTTCCCTCCTTACATTGACCTTCCCTCCCTTCCCAATTGAAAGAGACTCATACAAGACAGATTCGGTCCCTGCCTTCCACCATTTACAGACATGCACGCATGATCACAATTGAGTGTAAGGAAGGATAGGATGTGGGTGTGTCAAAGACAATTGGGAGCAGAGGGTAAGGAAGGCCTGGAGCAGGAAAGTGATGGTTGTATCTAGAAGACTTGCCCTTTGAGCTGAGCCTTGATCGTGGAAGATGATGCTTCCCTGTGTAGTCTGAAGGTTTTGGCTTTCCCAGGATGTCCCGCCTATGGATTCTATTTGCATAGGAGACGAACAGCAAGATGCCAGCTGCTGCACTAGAACTAGTTAAGGTTCCCTCCCTTGCTCCACACCCCTCTTCTCTTCCTTCCCCAAACACTATTTATTAAGCACATACTGGGGAGTCATGGAAAGAAAATAAAATCGAATCCCTCTCCTGAGAGTTTACAATCTAGGCTGGGATCAGAAATACCCAACGACTAGGCTGTAAGTCAGCAAGAGAGAGATGTGTCTTAACCAAGAGCTATGTGGGCTTAGGGACCCAAGGCAGGGGGCAAGGGGTGGGCATCCAACCCAGGTGTCCAGGAATGGAGAAGGAAGGAAGAACTAGGGAGGAGCGTGGCAAGGGGTTGCTTATAGGTAGAAGGAAATGCAAATGAAGAGGGCTGGGAAGGTCTTATGGGGAGTGAGAAGTTTGAAGGGCTGGGGAGCTTAAGGTAGCTGGGGAATGGGTCTAGTGACTATCTACCACCAACTCTGGGGTAAAGGGAAAGATTTTGGACAAACCCATTGATAAGGTATGATTAGTCCCCTGAGTGGGGTTTTCCTGGTAGTTTGGCAAAAATCACCTCTGTATTCAAGACCTCCAGCCTGAAGTCAGTGGGGAAACCTTCCCCATCCATCCCTTGGTCCAGTCTTCTTGGCTGATACAGGTTAATCACTGCCATCAGCTCTTGCCTGGGTGGCTACATCCTGTTTTTACCTGGACCCTGCCAGCAATCCCCCTTTCTCTTTACAGCAGCTGTGATTGCTTTAACATACAAATCAGATCATCCCTCCTCCCAGGTCTAATGGAAATCAGGGCACTTGAAAACGAAAGTTAAGACAATGAACTCTGAAACGGAGCTGGGCTGGCCTATGACTACAGTTTCTTCATTCCTGACATTTCCTTTGCCCTTCTCTTTTCCTTTTCCCAAGCTTAAGGCCCCAGGGCTTCCTCTATCAGAGTTAGTCTTGAGGAAAGAATAGGAAGGGGTCTGGACTAGGACAGGGGTTCCAGGTATCCTCCCTGTAAGGAACAGTGGGTCAGTATTCATGGTTATGGGAGGTGGCATGCAAACCAAATCCGGCTTGCATACGCATTTACTTGGCTTTCACTGTTTGAAAAGTTAAGAAATGACATGCAAAATCTGGATTTCTGACATCTACTGAAAAAATAAGAATATAAAGCCACCCACATCTGCATTCCCAAGTGGAAACATATGTACGCAACTCAGTACTTGGCTCCTTTAATTGGGGCTATGCTTTCCAATTTGCCATAGTCTCCACCACTCCTTGTTGTATTCCATCTATCATACACTAGGCATTTGGGTTTGCTACCCTTGGGCTAGGCAATTTCTAAAATCCCTTTCAGTCCATTTTTCTATTTTAACCCTACAGGTAATCTAAATCTATATGTTAACTCTTGGAGGACTTGTTTTTAAGTCTTGCTCATGATGGGATGAAAGCTGTTGAAGGAGTTGCAGGTGGCAGAAGACTGGTTGGGAGAAAAATCATGATAAGTGAAAGGGCACTCTCCTTTGGACCTGGGAATCCAATCCACCAGATTGGCCATCCTTGCTTGATCAGCAAGGAGGTCTGGGTTCCCAAAATATTAGGACTAGAAGATTTTAAGTTCTGTTTCAAATAAACTGTAAGCACCAGGACAGCAGGCGCCAACTGTCTTGCTTCCCACTCTAACCCTAACTCATTTCTGACACAAAGTAGGCCATCAATAAATAGCTGTGGAATAAGTGAATGAATGAGTGAGTGGTGGGTTTTCAGCTGCAGCTTGAAGCCTCATTCTGGCTGAGAGAGGGCATGGGCCAGGCAAGAAAGGGGTACCCAGAAAGAAGTCTCTTTGGGAATCCTCTGAAAGCAAACAACCTTAGTAATTGACACTTCTTTCCCCAGCTTCTAACTGTGTGATTTAAAACTCTGGACTTTAGCCAAAACAGAACAATGGTTACACATTTTACAGATAAATCAACCCCCTGATGGCTCCAAGCTAAGGGGACTGAGAGACTATGAGCCAAAACATATGAGCCACATATGCCCACTTAGTCCTCAGAGTAATGCTCAGGGACCACATCTGGGTCAGGGGTGGTGTGGAGATGACTCCAGAGCCCTTGCAATCTGGGTAGCTGCCCTTTGAGGATCCCAGACCTAGGGGTCCTCTTTGCTGAGTTCTGTCAGCCAGCATCGGAAGGAGCTGGAAGAAGTGCCTGTGTGCTTAAGACATACACCCAGGATAGCTGTAACCCCAAATGCATGGTTCTCCTCTCCTGTCTCTCTCGTCCCCTGCTCCTGCCCTTCTTTTGTAACTCGTCTGAGAGTCCCCTGTCCTCTTAGACTCTGTGGAACTTGATCCCAACTGACCTTTGGGCTGGAGAACATAGACCACAGGATGGAGTGCAGCCTGTGAGCCCCAGAGGAGGTGAGAAGGAAGAAGAGGGAGAAGAGGCACGGTTATGTGATTGGTGGAGCAAGGTCACATATGCCCAAGATCACATAGCTAGTAAGTGGTGGAGCCTGCTTTGAAACAGGTCCCTCTGCTCCAAAGCTCATGGCACTTGATCAATACACCCAGAAGACTGGATATTGGACAAAGTGCTTTCAACATTGAAGATCAGGATTTTGCCCAGATGAATCTCTAAGAAGTCTACTGGGTGACCAATTAATCTCACTTTGCCCAGGCCTTTCCCAGTTTTAGCACTGAAAGTCTCCTGCCCTGGGGAACCCCTCAGACCTGGGCAAATTCAGAAAGGTTGGTTACCCTAACCAGAAGGCAGGTACACCTCAACACTATGATCCTTCAGCTGGCTGCAGATTGGATGCTTTAAAGAATATTAACAACTGAGTCCTGATGCAGGCATTTTAATTTAATTGGTTCAGGTTGTAACCTGGAAATAGAGAGTTTCAAAAGCCTCTTGGGGGATTCCAATACATAGCCAGGTTGAGAACCATAGGCTTAGCCCGAGGAATCTAGCCTAACACTGCAGCCAGGCTAACCCCTCACCAGCTCAGCTTTGTTCAGGTATCTCTGGTGACTCTTATTTCCTACCAAAATAATTATAAACTCCTTAGGCTGGATTCCAAGAGCCTCCCCCAGTGGCTTCCAGCCCCATCTTTCATTGGTTCTCTTATGGCTTGATGTCAGCCAAACTATTCTCCTTTATTTTAAGCAATTATCCTTGGGAGTTCTGATGCAAAGAGTCCACAGACCACCCATCTGGTTCCACAATCACCTTCTGAAGGTCCCAGTTACCCAGAAGAGTTAGTTCTCTGTGTGTGCACATGCAGTATATTTAGGAAGATGTTTATATCTATAAACATTTTGGTTGATAAGTAACCAGTAATTTAGAAAATGGACACCAGGGAACTGAGGGTTAGAATACAGGGACTGTAGGTTTGGGAAATGAGCCACATGTGGGACAGGGTCTGGGCAAGGGGGACCAAACACACAGATGGAGCAAGGTGGGGAATACACTGGGGGGCTAGGGCTGGTGAGGGGCATGAAGGCCGGGGATTCTAAAGAAATAGGAAGAGGGCAACAGAGATGAGGGAGTTAAAGGGGAGGTGTGTGGGGATAAAAACCCTTTACTTCTATTCGCATTTGCTCTGACCTCAGATAAAGCACTTGTCCTGTTCAGCAGACAGACTGTGGGCGTGGGGTTTGGGGAGAGTGGAAGAGGCAGAAGCCCCCCTGGCTGAGCTACAGTCTCAGATGATAATGTGAATGAGAACTGCTTTGTGCTGGTGGAGCCTGATTTAATTGGTATTTCTCCTAATTATTGAATTTAATCATCACCTCTCCGGTGAAATAATTTTTGACTCAAATGAGAAATTAGTATCAAAAAAGAATAAGTGGGAAAAAAATACAAGGAGAAATGGAGTTTAGGAAAGGATACATTTAAAAATGGTTTTGCCTGTGTGTATTAGCAAACATTATTATTTTTTTCCATTCTACCCATCCAACAGGAGGCAAAAGAAAAAGGTCTCTGAGAGAGACCTGCACTTGTCAGCTGTCCCAGGCCAGGGGAAGAGCCCAGGGGGTTAGCATTGGTGAGAGCTAACGTGGCTCTCCTTCAATGCCTGTCCATACTGTACCACCTGAGCCTGGCTCTCCTGCTGATAGGTCCAAAGGAGAAGAATCTGAGGCTCCTTTTTAGCCACAGGGGTTTGGGCAGTTTGACAGTACATATGCATGTGTGTGGGGTGGAGGGAAGTGGAGAGGGGCCAAAGGAGTAGGACTAACTTTATTTCCTTCCAGGAGTAACCTCTGGCTGACCAGCCAGGTGGCCACAGTAGCTAGGAGATGGCTTTGCTGTACAGATGTGGAAGGAGCCACCCGTGGACTCACAAGTCATTAGCTAAGGCTTCCTGGATATTTTTCACATCCATGGAAAGGTTAAATAAATGTTTTTGCGGGAGAAGGGGCAGTTGATCAGAGAAGGGGGCCACCTTTCAGAAGGTGGTCGAGGGTAGCTGGACTGTCCTCCAAGTTCCTTTCCAACCAATGCTGGAATTCTGTGATCAAGGCTGGTATAACAGAAAGTGACTGTGGAACAGAGGAGGGTAGAGCGGAGGGGAGGTCTGGGAAGAAATTACACTGGACAAAATGACAAAGAAGCAAATGGAAGAGAAAACAGAGAAGGGGGCTGGTTTTTGCAAATCGGGACCCCCCCCCCCCCACCCCCAAGACTGCTTAAATACAAAATGTACCTGAGCTGGAGTCTGATTTTGGGTGCATGCAGGGCACTGGGCACTTAGGAGAAGGCTGCACAGCCTATCACCGGTAGAACTTGGGAGAAGGGGCATCAACACTTGGGACACACAAGTGTTGATGCCCAGTGTATTGTAAGGGTGTACTGCAAGAGAAGAAATGGTGTTTACTGAACCCTCAACATACTCTATGCTCTGACCTAGAAACTTTCATGTATTTATGCCTTGTAATACCTTTTGAAGCAGCCACCATCATTCTAATTTTATAGTTGATAAAACTGGGAGTTAATGGGGTTAACTGATCTACCCACATAAATCCTCACTGCTAGTAAGCGGCAGGGCTGAGACATAAACCCAAGCCTGTCTGATTCCTAAACCAGACCTTTTTTGTTTGTTTTCGCTGTATCACCCAGGCACAGGCAGCTTGTTGGTCAATGCAATAATGGTTTTCAGGAGTCAGTGTCAGGGTCCATTTAACTTAATGCCTTTGTTCCCATTAGTAAGTTGAGTCTACACAGAATAATAATAAGCTGAACATTTTGGAGCCTGTACTACTAACCTTCTTTAGTCTTTTAGGACCTCATACTTCTCATGCTTCTTTGGTTGGACATTCTCAGAAAGCTCCAAAACTATAATGAAGATCCAGGTAGGAGAACCTGCTTCTCTCATCATCTCACACTGTACTTCTCAAAATTCAATTGCACAAAACTGAATACTGGATTTTTTCTAGTTGTCATTTAAGTCCTACACATGTGGCCTCAATGGGATCTCAGAAGGACACATCTCCTGGGCTGCTTTCCTTGGGACTCCATCTACTCAAAATCTTTCCCTCACCAGACCCAATTCTCCCCTTAAAAAATCTCAGCTTAAGGCCTTATTTCCATGAGAAGCTTCCCTGGTCTGTTCTGTTGACAAAGGTCTCTCCATCCAGGTCACTCAAAATGTCATGGAGTTGAGCCCCACCACCAAGACCACCAAACTGGTCCTCTTTAGAGAATCTTGGTGCTGGGCCGACCATTTCCTAACCAGACAGTGGCACTGGGCCAAAGGAAACCAGGAGGATCTGCCTTCCACCTTCCGTGGTCAACTTGGATCTAATATGAGGCCTGGATGTTGGGTCCTGGATCTGCACTTGTCCTACATCTTTTGGGCAGCCAAGATGAGGTTTTCTGCATGTGCCCCAAAGTCATTGATAAGACTCCTTCCCTTCACTGAGTCATCAGGTAGATGAACCCATCAAGTTTGAAAGGTTCCTGTGGATGAACTTGTTCTCCTGGGCTTCTGAGTGCCACAAATCACTCCCATTGCCTCCCATCACAATCTGGAGGAAACAAAACAGGCGATCATGAGGAAAGTCTCTGGCCCGAGTTTGGCCACCCCTGGCTGGGAGCCAGGCTACTCTCACTGTCCTTGCATAGTGAAATTGGAGCCAGGAGATACCCTCAGCTGAACCTCTCAAGAGTGTCATAGAACTCAGAAGCCTCTGGAACACTGTGAATAATGGGAACTGCTTCTGATTTAATTAGACTCATATTAAAGATTCCCTCCCCGAAGCTGGCAGAGGCAGACAGCAGAGAGTCCCCCATTCCTCCCTCTTCCATGACCTGGGATGCTCTTCGCATTCCCCCCAAATCCAAATACCTCCTATTGCATCAGCAGTAGAATTCTGTCCACCTTCCTTCATTTCCATCATCCTTTCTGCTTTCCCCTTCTCCTTCACCCTTCATCTCCTCTTTTCTCCCTCCTCTCTTTCTCAGTGGGTGTTTTTTTGGATGGTCTGTGGTTCTCCCTATCACTATTAATCACCAGTCTTTTCTTCTCTTTTTTCCCCTTCCTCTATCTCTACTTTCTTGGGTACCCCAGAGCCCCACAGCTATGCATCTACTCAGTCTTTCCGCTTAGTAACTATGAACACAGGCCAAAGCTTTGGTGTTCTCTGGTCATATGCAGACCAGGGAGGATTCAGCCGTGGCTCCTTGTGCCTGGGCCTGTATATTTCTAACCCCTTTATAATATCAAAGACAAAATGGTAATGGATGAGTTAGTTTGCATGTGGCTGGGGACAGAAGGGCAAGCATTAGGAGGATGGAAGGAAACCCCTATTCTTTGGCTATTCGTAAGACAGTGCTATTGACATTTGGGACTTCGTTGTGGGGGCTGTCCTGTGCATTGTGGAATGTTTAGCAGCATCCTTATTCTTGACCTGGTAGATGCCAGTAGCATCCCTGCTCCCCCCACCAGAAGTCATGACAATCTACAACTGTCTCCAGACATTGCCAAAGGTCCCCAGTCCCTGGCTGAGAATCACTGTCTTAGCTTAGCTTATCACTTAGGCAGTGCTGTCATTTAAATAGAAACACATTGGCCTTGGTGTTTGTATTCTGGATGTGCCACTTCCTAGTACTGTATCTGAGGCATACGTAAGCTCTTAAGCTCTCTTAAGTTGGTTGTTTTCATTTCATATATGAGGTTATTGCCGACTTCACAGGATTAATGTGATGCATAAATGAGATGCAAACTCTTAAGTACCACATAATATTACACAAAATAGAGTTAAGCACTACACTCTATTATTATTATATGCAAATAGACCACAGTTATATAAGCAAGGGAGAGTTAATTTTAAGTGATGATGAATAAGTGTCCGCCAGGAACTGACATAATTAGATTGGGGGGATTTATAGATCAGTTTAAAGTGAGGAAGGAATTCAGCAATCAAGATGGGAGAAGGAGAACATGAAAGTAGGTGTGAAGAGAAGAATCCCATAAAAAGTCAGGGCCCTGCAAAGCACAGTGGCTAAAAGGCTAATGGTTGGTGCAAGGTAGACTTCTCCTGAAACTGAGGGAATGATTGGGGGAATCAGTGAAGGGGTCTAGAGCCTCAATAGCCCATGATTAAAGGGAAAATGCAGCTTCAATGGAGTGAGGTAGAAGACACAGAAAGATGAGAGACTTCTCAGCCAGCCAAGGAGAGTGAAGACCTGAATGAAAAGGATCCAAACCAGGAGGAGTTGATGCTCTCCAAATGAAGAAAATAAAACAGTTTCGGAGACAGACTTGGGGTGTAGGAGCATGGACTTCTGATGTTTTTACTCCTCAGCATCTCCCTTCCCTTCCGCTGGGGACAATACCCTAATTTTTTCTTTGGCGACCCACCCCTTTTCCATTCTCTGCCCAGACAGCATCAGAGATGGATGTGAACATCAACCCCTTAGGTTGCAGAAGCTTCAGGGATGAGCGCAGAACTCAAGCGAGGCTAACCAGAGTCAATGAGCATCCAACCTGGGACTTCTGCGTAAATGATTGGGAAGGACTCACTCTTTCTGCTGAGGTTGCTAGCCTGGAAGGATGTAAAGGAACCAGTCTGAGAAGGAAGCCAACACAGAACAAAGCAGAATGGAGAGATGGAAAAAGGTAGTTGACTGATGACACCATTTGCACATCTGGATCCAGCCATGCCTGAAGCCCGTATCCTTGGGATTTTCAGTAAAATGAGGCCACAAATTCCATTTTTTGCTTAATCTGGTTTGGATTGGGTTTCAGAAATTGAAGACGAGTCTTTAGTAATATAGGAGGCAGCGTGGGAAGTTGGCAAAACGGCTGAGCAAGGAATTAGGAATTTTAATCTTGGCTATAGGCAGCCCATCTCACTTATTTGAATTTCAGTTTACTCATTTATAATATAAGGATATTGGAAAAGATGATGTTGAGGGACCCTTCCTACTAGAAAATGGGATGATTCTGACTACTCTGTTACCAGTAATTCCTGCCAACAATTAGTGAGCAACAAGATTCCCTCTGAGCTGGTTACTGGATACTCTTCAGCTGCTTGATGTGGCTTCCAGTAATCAATTTATTCAGACAACTGAGAGCTTGCAATTGGACAAAATGATAAGATCGGGAAACTTTTCTGCCCTGGAAACATAACCCCTACCTCCCACCTCTTGGAAGTTTCTGTAATCTCATTGCCTGCTTTGAAACAAAACCTGATCCAATCTGATCAACCTTTTTCTCTTTAGTCTGAATCAGATTTAAATAGGATTTGCCTTTTAAAGCAACTTTTTTTTAAACATTTGATTTGGCCCCTAATGAGCTTTGCTAAGGGGCTCTTTGTGGCCCTGAGGGTAGCTGGCCTGAAGGTGAGTTGCCACCTGTACTTGCCATTGAGAAGGGTCACATCTCTAAGATTAGCCTCTAGGTTCTCGGGAGGGGGCAATGCAAACTAATTTCCTTCCAAGCTGGAATTTTTCAAAGAAACTGGCAGAGCGGAGAGGATATTTACAAAAAGGTCTTGACATAGCAAATTGCTAAAATGCAATGTTTCCATTCTAGAAAGAGTCCGGGGCATTGGTACACTCTGGTTGAGGCTAATCCTATTGTTTGGAACTCTATCAGCACACTCTTATAGCTTGTGTCTAATCTCAGGGGTGGTTTGCAGCAGGGGGCTGCTGTTTGGGCCAGCTCTCTATTCTTTAATGATGTTTCCCGGGGCGGGGGGGGGGGGGTAACTGGATCAGGATAAGACAGCAGACGGCCCTTCCCATGCCCCCCACACTCCCCCCAAGTAAAGCCCTGGACACTGTTTATGGTTAATAGTGATAAACTAGGGAGAAAGTTTATTTTGCAAGCATTAAAAGCAAAATGGATATTTCCTCTCCACCCTAATTTTCATGCTTTAATTGGCACACAGGTCAGTGAGCTCCACATTTTCTCAATGCCCAATGGCAGAGCAGGAGAGAAGCTTACTCTGGTGCTGTCGTGGAGGTGGTGGTGGCATACCTGTGCTTAAGCCAACTCAAGCACATGCCAGACAGAAAGTATTTCAGGCCATCTGGGTCATGCAGTGTCTGTCACAACTACTCAACTTTGCTGCCTTGATAGCTTGATGGCAACTACAAACAACATGTAAACAAATGGATATGGCTATGTTCCAATAAAACTGTATTTATGGGGCCGTGCGATGGTTACTCATTGGCAGAATTCTCGCCTGCCATGCCAGAGACCTGGGTTCGATTCCCAGAGCCTACCCATGCTAAAACAACAACAACTGTATTTATGAATACAGAGAAGATGGCTGGATTTGGCCACTGGGGATCTAGTTTGCTGACTCCTGCTCTAGAGATTGCACCCAGTGCCTTGGTTTACTAATGTAGACTTAGCACAACAGCTTGCCTATTTCTTCTGTAATGGGTACTCAATGGCCATTTTCCTTAGATGGTATGGGGACCTCTGTTGAAGAGTAGGAGGTAGATGAGTTGGCCCCTCAAGATTCCTTCTAGTGGATGCTAGGGTTCAGGGCAGATGCTAGGGTTCAGGGCGGATAGAGAATGATGGAAAACAGAGAGATGGTATCTGTCTCTCCCTCTGTAGGTCTGTTCATGAGACCCCCAACTTGGGATAGAGCATGACAATCTTGGATTTTGAGATTGGAAAGAGTCCTTAAAGATAGTGTGGCCTGGGGTCCCTGACAGTTCATTTTATCTATTCATCTGATTGCACATCTTTTTTAGCTTTCATCATTGAATTCTCTCTTTCTTTTCAGCATACTTTGCATATTTATAATGAATGTGTTTAATAATTTTGTATGAATGCTTGCGCCTTGTGGGAGGCATTGTGTGTTTAGAGTAAAAAGACTCAGTTCCTGGCCCCAGAGAGCTCAGAGTGTAGTAGGCCAAAGGAAAAACACACTACAGTGCAATGTGTTCAGTGCTATGCTAGTGGTAAGCAGCCAACAGTGGTAGGAGACGACAACGTAGGTTCAAGCACGAGAGAGGCCCTGTCTCTTTCTGGGTCAGAATTCCAGAGAACTGAGTGCATTGGGGAAGAAAAATCTCACCTCTGGGCAGCCACTTGAGTACCATTTAGGACTGTTCACCTGCTTAGAATCTCAGTGAGTTGTGGCAGAGGCCTCTGAAAGCACATTTGTAGAAACGAAGAGCCACCCATTCAAAGAGGAAAAAAAAAAAAACTCCCCCTATTTGCTTCTTACAGCAGTTTTTGTTTATCTCATTATCTCCCAACCTGGAGAACAGGACCATCTGGCATGCGGGCATGTTAACAAGATCATAAATTAGGAGGAGAAATGAAGCCAGATTTCCATAATGGTCGCAAGACAGAAATCAACAGCTCTGGGATGGAATTTGCTGGGAAGGTAGGGTGGGAGGAAAATGGAGCAAAATGAAAATGCCTCAGCACATCCAGGCTGAATGAAAAACACAAATCCAGAGTCATTAAGAAGGAATGTTTTTTAAAAAAAGTGCTGGCAAAGCATCTCTCTCTCTCTCTCTCTCTCTCTCTCTCTGCCCTCGCTGCCCCTCCCCCCCGTTCGTTCCCACTCTCATCTTTTGGGTCTCCCCCTAGAAATGGAACCAGCTTGAATCCCCTTGTTCTCATAGGTCATGATTGTTATAATTGTGATGAAGATTCTCTATGCTTGTTATTTTGCAGGGGGAGTAACTCACTAACTGCATTGTTTCTGCCTGGTCCACAGCTTCAGACCACCTTTTAACAGCCCCTCCAGAGTGTTTCTTGGGACTTCCAGCACTACCCAGACTCTGTGTTTTTGGTATGGCAGATACAGCAACTGGGAGAGAGGGCCTTGCTCTCTGATGGCCTGGATGGTCAATAACCCCTGGAACACTGACATTTCCCTACGATGTGCACGCATGTAGCTTTCTCCAGCATCGCCACCGATTAAGTGGTTCTTGGCCTCTTGGCAGAGAGAACCCCTCCCCAGAATGCATTAAACAAGCAAATTAAATGCTCCACCTACAATGAACCCCTTCCTCTTCTCTTCTCCAACATCCCTTTGTAAAGGCTGGTCTTCTTTCCCACCTTATCCTGGCAATAAAAATACTGTGCTTGTTTTAAAAATACAGGGAGTGGGAGACAGCAGTTTTGTTACATTGATTGTACTTATAGACGTATGTCAGCAAAAAGAGTCTGGCCTTTTTTTAAAATTAGAAGCATATTTGGTAGACTGAGCTTGAAGAAACCAAATGGATGCTCATTTTAAGCTGCCTGTTGGGAGAGGAATCTCATATTGTGAGGGTAAAATAGCAAACTCTCTCTTAATTGGAAAAGTAACATCATAACGGATTCACATTGATAGTGTTGTGTGGCATAAGCGTCCAATGTTCCCTGCAAATTTATCTCTGCTCAATTTCTCTTCAGAAGGCAATTCATTGACAATTTTTTAAAATGTCTTCCATTTTTTGGTCTATTCAGACTTTTAAATAAATTTCTTGTCCATTTTGATCATTTATAGTTTCCTAGAATATTGCTCTTTTCCTGGATATTTTTAAAAACACTCTATTTTCTCTATATATGGTTTCTTACTTTATTTTGGTCCTTATTTTGTGTATTTATATCTTTCTTCCTAGCCCTTTCTCATTAGTATGAACATGATTTGAATGTTTTATTTGTATTTTGTTTAAGCCATGATTCTTGGAATGACTAGTCAGTTATGCTTTGTAATTTATTTTCTACTTTTAACTTTATCAATTATATTCCCTTCTAATTTCCCAGGATTTATCTCATTGGATTTTTCTACATTTTGAGATGAATGGGTAATTCACTTGTTTTCACTCAGTAAATTCATTCATGTTTTCTTTACTGCCCAATAAATAGTGAATTTTATAAATGTCCCATGTAAATGTTTTTACCTCTTGGTAGTTAGTGATATAAATATTTAATTATTGAGTATTTATTCAGATCATTGTGACCTTATTTATTCTTTGAATTCTGAGTTCCTCAGGAAATGCTTCCCCTTATTATTTCTGTCAAATCTTCTTTATTTCTAAGTATTTTGCTTTATTTTTTTGCATGGGCAGGCACCGGGAATTGAACCCTGGTCTCTGAGAACTCTGCCTACTGAGCCACCGTGGCCCACCCGCTTTATGTATTTTGATGTAACATTATGTGTGTGAAGGAATAGCTCTATCAGATCTTCATTATGAATTATAAACTTCATCAATAAAAAATGACTGTCCTATAAATGATTTATCACTTAATTCAATGCAACCCATGCTTTCTTTTTATTTGCAGTCACCTGCTATTTTTCTGTCCAGCTCTTATCTTTAAATTCATGGAGTAATTACATTGTAATCATATTTCATGTGGATGACATGTAGCTGAATTTTATTTCTTGAACCATTCTGAGAGTATATATTTTATTAGAGGAATTGAACTCACTTATCTTTGTCATAATGTCCGATTTGTTTGTTCTTGTGTCTGTATTATTATTATTACTATTTTTATTATTATTAGGCTTCCTGCTTTTCATGTTTCCTCACTGTTTTATTTTATTTTATTTTTTCAGTTTTTTCCTTTTTGTTTGCTTTATTTTGTATCATTAGCTTTATGAATTATATATTTTTGTCCTATATCTTAAATCTTATTAGTAGTCACATTGATTTTAAAAATATTATCAATCTTATATTTTTTATAATGATCAAAGTCAATCATGAAAGGTACTTAATAACTTAAATCCATGTAGGAGGATAAAATCGTTGCATATTTATTTGTTCCTTTTCTTCTTACCAGATTTGCCTATTATATGCTATTATGATTTTTTAGCCTTGCTTATTATTGGCAAATAATTATCTTTACATGGTGCTTTTATTACTCCATTACTATATTATTTTATTTTTGCCTTCAAGAATGTAATCTACATTCTGTTTTATAATCCTGCTTACAATTTTCATTTAGATCAAGACTGTTTAAGTGTTTTCCATGCTCACCACGACTGCCATGATTTCCTCTCTTGAGCTCTTTGATGCATCTTTTGGTGCCACATATACATCTTTGGGCAATTTTTGGAGTGTGCACATATCTAAGAAAGTCTTTTAATTGCCTTGAAAAGCAAATGAACCCTTAGTTGGTCAGTGTTTTCTTGGATCATAGTCATTCCCTCCACGGAGGAGCTACCGTCTTCTGGAATTTAGGTGGTGTTATATAGAGAGGTCTTGGAAGCAAATCTGCGTTCTTTTGAAGATAGCTTATTTTTCTGTTTTTAAACACTTTGCCTGGACACTTGTAGAATTATTTCTTTATCTTGAAATGAATAAAAAACCACTAACTTATATCTACGTAGTGGTTACTTTTAATGAATTGTCTCTGGTGAGTCTATTCATCTACCCATTCAAATCTTTCTAAATTCAGGAACATTTTCTTCTGTTTTGTCCTATTTGTACTTTATATTGATTCTATTCCTTTAAAATGCCTCTTCTTCAAGAACTCCCTTTATCTATACATTGGTTTTCTACTCTCTGAGCTCAAACTCTAATGTTCTTTCTCTGGCCACTTTCATCTTAGCCCTTTCTATTTCAGCATCTGGAGAGCAGCTCCAGTTTCCCCTTTATATTACCGTTGATATTTTTATGGAATCAATTTTTCTCCTTGCTGCCTCCAATGCCATTTCAAATGGCATTATGTGCTTCCTTTCATTCTTTCCTTAACCTGTCATGCCCTTAAAGATATCTTCATTCTAGGTCTTATTATCTCTGGTTCATCTCATATTTTATTAAGTATATGTTCTTTTCTGTTTCCACTAAAACAGATTCTAACACATACATACATTTTCTAAAGGCTTTTGGAAATTATTTTCTATCTCTATTTCTTGAGTGCTCTGTTTAACTTTTTACATGCTCTCTATTTATAAGACACTTCACCGCCCCCCCCCCCCCGCCGCCTCCCAACGCCCCTGAAATGGACTTATCTTTACATGAGAAGAAATCCATCTCACTTTGGACTAACCCCAGAAGTAATGCGGTTGGATTCTCTTGGGGGGGCCTTCTTGCTCTATCCTGGATGCTGCTTCCCACTCTGATCCCAAGTTAGTATATATTTATGTCACCAGTTCCATGATCAAGAAGCCTGAAGGGGATGTGGGCAATTCCAGCAAAGACTGTGATTGCTGCATTAGTTCCTTCCTGTCAAAGGTTAGCTTTCCCTGTCTTCTAGGTAACAGTGTGGGGGAGTCCAGCCCCCTTCTTGGTACCTATGTGGGGAGATATGGAGAAGGAACATGGCCATGTGGTCAGTGCTCCAGAATCAGGGACAAACTGGTGGATTGGGAGCCCTTTGACTTTGGAGGGGGGAGCCTGGTCATGCTGTACTTCTCCTGCATCTGGTATATAAGACATTGCCTGGATGACACTTACTCCTTCTTCAGCTCTCCATTTCATTCATTCATTCATTCATACAATAAATGATTGTTTATTGATTCATTCAACACATGTTTCAGAATCTGTGCCAGGCACAGTGCTAGTTGCTAGGGATACAATCAAAAAAGAGAAAAAATGAAGTCCTTTACCAGGCTTACATTCCAGTGGGTCATACAGACTCAACAATCCTCATCTAGACACATACAGCAAAGGAACAAGCAACCAACAAAAAAGATGACCCCAGATCATGGGAAGGGCTTGAAAGATATCATAAGGGTGAAGTGAAGTGGTTTTAGATGGAGAGGTCAGCAAAGGACTCTTTTGAAGGATGGCATTTGAGCCGAGATATGAAAGATGAGAGGAAGTTGGCATGGTGGAGAAGAGAAAGGAGAGTAAACATCTGGTATTTTCCATTAGCTTCTCCAAACCTACTCTCTACCATCTGCATTTTTTGCCCCCTAAGCTCCCTGATCCTCTAGTTTCCATTGGGCTCAGTCAATGGTGAGCATCAGTGGGGGGTTGGAGGGTGGGTGGAGAGGGAAGTCAGTTAGGGCATTTTATCCCCCAGCTCCTTCCCACTTGGGTGACTGTGCGTTGGCTCCAGCTCTTGTCAGGTGGCCCTTTTGCCATACCTTCCCTGGGCTTCTGGAATCCATTTTCTTCCCTTGCCCCTTGAGGTCTAGGGACTATAATAACTCCCCCCATTTTCAGTCCCTGGGGATGCCCTATACCTTGATAGTTTCCCTAACCTTTGCTCACCTTTTTCTCATGTACCCAATTTGGATGAGTCATTTGTTTACTGGCATGAGAGAGTAGTGCCAGATGACATTGTACATTTGTCCATGCAAAATGGAATGGTTTATCCCTACCCTTTCCCTACATACTCCTAAGGTGCCAAGTCATGAGTTAAACCCACTAGACTTAGTAACTTTAATCTTGGCTCACCTGCCTGCAGTGGAGCCTGAAGAGATGTTCATCTTGCCTCCTGCTCCTAGGGAGTGTGTGTGTGTCATTATCCTCGTAGAAGATAATCAGAGCTAATAGGGCTTGGCTGACTTCTGGGTTCCCCTAAGGAGCTATTCTTCCTAAGCAAGAAGGGTGAACAGAGTCTGCAGTTTTCTGGCTGTAAGAAACCTTCCCTGGAGATGCCCCTGAGCTCCCCTCATCATGCGTTCACAGTTGGTCATTGGTAATGAGGAAACAGAACAGAAAACACAAAGGTGCTCTGAGCTGATGTGAGTTGGAAAGGTGCTACTGAGTTGGAACCATGACAATCCCAGGACGAGGAAAGCCAGAGCCTGAGGTTCTGCTACTGAGGCCAGGAGGGAACCCACAGAGGTGGAAACCGTCTCCTCATGGGGCAAGGACTCTGGAGCTGAAAAGCAGAGAAGTAGGGAGAAGGAGGAAGAAGCCCGTACCAAAGAGAGGGACCCAAGATGGCGGAAACTCTGAGGACGCCCTTCCGCCCCCACCCTATGAGGCCCATTTACATTGAGTCAGCTTTGACCACAAGGCAGCAGGGCTGCCCTCAACTTCTGCTCTGTTTTCCTTCTCCTTAAGGGGTGTATTAGTTTCCTGTGGCTGCTGTAACAAATTACCACTAGATTTAAACAATAAAAATTGTTTCTATTATATGTCAGATGGATATGGAGTGAACATGGAGTGCTTATAAACTGTATTAATAAAACAAACAAAAAAACCCAAGCCCAGGCATTTGTGACCTTAGTTTTAAAGGTTGAAAGTGGTAAATGGGCTCACTGGGTTAAAATCAAGGTTTTGGCAAGACTGTATTCCTTTTGGAGGCTTTAAAGGAGAAACCATTGTTTTGCCCTTTCTAGCTTCTGAAGCAGCTTTATGGCGCCTTCCTCCATCTTCCAAGCCAGCAGCAAAGTGTTTTCCAATCTCTCTCTCATTCATACTCTTGCCTCCCTATTATAAAGACCCCTGTGATTACATTGGGCCCACCCAGATCATCCAGGATAACCCCCCACCTCAAACTCTTTAATTTAATCACACTTGCAAAGTCCCTTTTTCCACGTAAGGAAACATTTGCAGGTTCTGGAATTAGGACAGGGACATCTTTGGGGTCCCTTACTCTGCTGCCACCTGAGGCTCGTTCTGCTCATAAACCCCACACCAGGCACTGTCTCCTGGCCTGGGAGGGCACTGAAGCCCAAAGGGTTAGTTTCAGAAGCAATGGTGGAAGCAGCGATAGCCAAGGCAGGACAAGGTACTAGTTGGGGTCTTTTTAGGAACAACCTTTCTTGCTCATAAGGGATTGGACAGAACAGAAACTCTGACCCCTTCCGTCCCTCCTACCACCAGTCTCAGGTTCTACCAATCCTCCATGAGGGGTGGCACCCCACAGTAAAATTTGTTCTCAGCCCTGAAACCCAAGAAAGCTCAGGGTGGGATCTCCAGGGCCACTCTGGCCGTGGAGCCTTGGTCTTAGTTGGGCTTGTGCAGAAAAGCAAGGTCCTTTGAATGTGTGCATGGTTGCCCTTGTGGTGGAGGTAAGGTTGCCCTGGCCCCTGCCCATGATGCCGACCTGTCTTCTGGACAGGATACTCGGGAATAGGAGGGTTGGGGAGTTTTGTGGTTGCAGCTCATAGGGTTACATCGTCCCTATCTCCTTTTAAAAGGAGGAATGATGGGAATCAAGTTCACCTTTTTGAGAATCAGGCTTGGGCCAGCCTCTGCAGTAGACAAATCCAGGTGCTATACCTCAAGAATAACCCAGGAGTGCCAGGGTGCCAGGTCTCCCCAATCCCTGCCCACCTCCACCACATAATAAGAGTCATGTTCTGATGAGAAGGAGCCTTAAGCCCCCATCAGCTCTCCCCGCATTAAAAGAAGCAGGAACAAGAATCACTTTTGCAGACGTCTTTACACCCCAGCTGTACCTTACGGAATGCCCCTGGTGGATTCCACCTCTGCTGGTTTTTTTTTTATCAAACTTGGGCCTTGTCTGGAGACAGCCTGTCCCTTTGCAACCCAGTTAAGATGGCTTTAGCAGAAGGAAGCCATGGCTGCCTTCCAACTTAAGGAGACAAGAGTAAATCCAAGGGGTCCCTGTGGACAGTGCTTTAGGAAATCCAGAACCATCGCAGAATGGTTTTCTAAGAGAAGAATGGCTTGGAGAATGGAGTCAGGGGTGGGAGGAAAGGACAGCGAATAGGCCATGAATAGGAGCAGACCAGGGAGCAGAGGGAAACGGAATGAAATAAACTCATCGTCCTGAAGTTGTTCAGCTGGGAAAATTAAAAATATAAATTAAATAATGCATCTGTTCTCGGAGGTCCCTTCTAGCTTTAAAATGTTATGCTTCTGTAAGCTTTCAGGGAAAAGAATAAACGAACCACTAATGTCAAGGAGATTTTGAGAGCTTTAAAGGGTTTGGCAACTGTATCCAACAGGAACAAAGGGTGTTTGCTCCACATACTGGAAGACCTAGAGGGAAAAGTGAATATTCTGCACTCCATTATCTGAGCGGAGCTTTGTCCAAAGCAAACTCTGCTTTCAGGCATGTGTCAGAACAGGAATACTGTAAGGAGAGACCTTTTAATTCATTGCATATTTCCATGTCCCAAAGAGATGAGGACCAGTTAAGACAGAGAGAGAAAGCCTCCCCTGTTAGAATCTCTGATGACTGGCAGGTACCCCCTGTACGCTGAGGCTCTTAACTGTGTTAGCTTCAGCCATCACAGCCACAGGGGTGGCTTGCTCTCCTGCTCCATCTTTGTCTAGCTTTTCTTCTTTTGTGCAGGAATGAAGTCATTCTGGCATGCTTTTCTGCCATCTCAGAAATAACAGGGGAGACTGAGAAGTCTTCGAGGACCAGTGTCATGCTATGGTCAAGATGGCAAGGATTGGAAGTGATACTTGAGTTTCAATGAACTAGAGTTTAGATTTAAGTTAAACCTCGACTGTCTCCCAAATGGCAGTGTGTGCGTGTGTATGTATGTGCATTTGTGTGTCTTCCCTGCTGGCCCAGAAATTCAGGGAAGAGACCATCTCTAGATCATTCATGACCATATCCCTGGACCTAGAACAGTATCTGGACATAGTAGAGGCTTAAGAAATATTCACCGGATGAATGAATGAATGAGTGAATAATTAGCAAGGAAATAAATCATCATACCTATTGGAAATAACTCTGGACAGCTTGGGAACACATCTTATAATATTCCGCATGAAGCCACTCAGGAAACTAGGGAGAGGGTTAGTCCATGTCAAAGAAAACAACCTGTAATTTCAGAGCTTCTGATGTTTCCTTGTGGCTGCTGAGAGTAAAGCCATGAAACAATGGCCTTTTGTTAGGCGGACATTAAATGACATTTGGGACATGCAAAAAGTAGGCCTAGAAGGGAGGAATGGGGGTGAGTTGAGAGTTAAGGGAATCTTCCTAAGAGAGGTAGTGAGCAAAAAGGAGAGGGCCAAGCCACCTTGCAGGAGGCCAGCACAAGGGAAAATATGGGCTTTGAGAAAGTCCCTGCAGAAGGTAATGTCCAGTACTTTTCTAGGATAAATGACATCTGATGCTGATTCAGAAACTGTTTCCTACCTGTGTTAGTTAGATTCAGTTGTCAACTTGGCCAGGTGAGCTTACCTAATCTGGTTGCTGCAGACATAAGCCAATGGTACGTGAATCTCATTTGTTGCTAATTACATCTGCAGTCGGCTAGGAGGCATGTCTGCTGCAATGAGTGACGTTTGACTTAATTGGCTGGTGCTTAAATGAGAGAACGCAACGTAGCACAGCCTAAGCAGCTCGGCATTCCTCATCTCAGCACTTGCAGCTCAGCCCAGGCCTTTGGAGATGGAGAAAGAAGTCACCCCGGGGAAAGTTGTTGGAACCCAGGTGCCTGGAGAGAAGACCAGCAGAGACCATCCTGTGCCTTCCACGTAAGAAAGAGCCTCAGTGGAAAGTTAGCTGCCTTTCCTCTGAAGAACTAACAAAATAAATCCCCTTTTATTAAAAGCCAATCCGTCTCTGGTGTGTTGCATTCTGGCAGCTAGCAAACTAGAACACTACTCTTATGTTTTTGTTCGAGCCTCCAAACCCAAATTTTCAGAAAAAGTGCCGGCAACACCTTATGGAAGGAGAACTCTGGAGGATGAACAGGATAGGGGGACAGATGGCTTCTGGAGTGGGTGGTCTAGAAAAGAAGGCATCTGAAACAGAAGCACAGATCAGCTATGGACAGGGATCTGGAGATGCAGGCTGTAACATGATTCAGGAAAGTAAGGGGGCAGACAGACCAGTGGTATACTGAATAAAGGCCCCCAAAGATGCCCCAAACCTATGAACATGTTACCTTACATGGCAGAAGGGACTTTGCAGCTATGATTACACTGATGATCCCAAGATGGGGCGATTACAGCGGATTATGAAGGAGGGTACCCAATAAATCACAAGGGTCCTTAAAGAGGGAAGCAGGAATGTCAGAGTCAGAGAAGGAGATGTGACAACAGATGTATAGGTTGGAGTGATATGGAGCCACAAGCCAAGGAATACATGTGGCCTCTAGAAGCTGGAAAGGGCAAGGAAATGGATTCTTCCCTAGATGTTTGGAAGGAATGCAGTTCTACCGATATCTTGATTTTAGTCCAGTGAGATCTCTATTGGACTTCTGACCTCCAGAAGTGTAAGATCATAAATTAGGGTTGTTTTAAACCACTCAGTTGGTTTTAATTTGTTATAGCAGCAACAGGAAGCTAATTCAGATCACAAATAGCTAGGAAGAAACTGACCCTTAAAAGGAGGGAGGGAGGCAGGCAGCAGGGTTCAGGCGACTATATGAATGGGGGGTGGTGAGTTCTGATCAACTGTACATTTTGGTTTAGTAAGAGGTAATTTTAGGTAGTTGAGTGCAGCTTCCTTTTCCCCACCTTTATTAGACACTCAATTCTATCCAATGGAAATCCCTGAAAAGTCTAGGGTATGGAGCTGGGGGGGAAGAGAAATGTCCTTCAGGGCACATCTGCCGTTTCTGTCCTCTCCATCATCCTTCCTTTATCCAGATCCTGGTTAGGAAAAGACAGATTGGCAGGTTGATGATTAGACTACCGAACAGAAAGGCAGGTCCTCAAATTGTAAAGGTGTATGGGGTCTTAGTCCAGTCTTGCCATTGCATAGACGAGGAACCAGATAAATGACTCGTCCAAAGTAAAGAGTCAGTGAGAGTCAGAAGCAGACTCAGAACTCAGACTTCTTGATTACCAAGTCTGTATCCTTTGCTCTAGAACCACGCTTGCCAAGCACTGTGTTCCTAGCACAGGGTTATGTGGCCAATCAGCCGAAGGCAAAGTTTTGCTGAAATGGAGAGGCGAGTGAGTCAGTCTAGAATGCCCATGCAATTATTTGCAATCACAACACCATCCGCTTACCTCTGCTCTGTGGTGAGAGACCCTCGGGGACCTCAGATTGAGTGTGTCCATATTTGAGCATGTCACTCAGGGGAGGTGGGTCTGGGGCTGTGGGGCTTTGGGTTCCCCACCTCTTATAAAACAGCCTTTACAGGGAGAGCTTCCACCAACTCAGGAGGCACTTTGGGGAACCTTGGAGTCTTTCCTTCAGAAATATTTTCCCCATCCTCAAGCCACCTTATACCCCAAGTACTAGTCATTGTCCCCAGATTCCTTCCTTAACTGACTGCAATGGTGAGGGCCTTTTGATGACAGTCATGTTCTTTTGTGCTCATTCATTCAAGCATTCAATGAGCACATTAAGGTAGCAGCTGGATATGTAACAGGCATCAAGAGCTCTACATATCTGAGCCCCAATGCAGTCTAGGCTGGCTGTCTGTCTACATAGAGCTTCTGAAGCAAGCTTTCAGCACCAAAGCAGAAAGATGAGGCATTACTGCACTCCCTCACCTACTGTCCTTTCCCCAAGGGCTCTATTTAATGAGAACTTTCTTTGAGCATTTAAGAATTGGGTGGAGAGAGGTGCCTGTTTCCAATATTAGCACATGACGAGTTGAGTTGAGAGGAACAGAAGCGACATGACCTTTTATAAGCTCTCTATTCTCAAAAGGCATTTCTTCCAGAGAGAGCAAGAAAGGCCTTCCAGAGGCCTCTTTCTCAGCAGCTCCCAGCACAGGCGCAGTTGTGTAAACTGCCATATCAGGCTGTCCTTCTGGAGTGCACAACAGGGTGACCAGTCTGAAGCTCAGATTCAGAACAGGGCTATGCCTACCACTCCTCCATAAAGCACAGGACGTCGGCAGAGAAGAGAGACCACATTGGCTCTCCTGGGGCGACTGAAGAAGGAGAAGCTAGGGTGGGAATAAGGAAGAGAAGGGGTGGGATAAGACAGAGGTGGGCAGAGAGGCAGGTCATTCTAGAGAAGCTTTCAGTTCTCCGGAAGGCGTCTTAATAAGAGAACTATTTCTGAACTCCCTTCTGTGTGTCAATTTCCTGCCTCTTCCCCCACTCCTTTTGTTGAAGGCCATACCCACTTTTCCCTCCACACCTGACACCAGTGCCATATTTACTGGAAGCAGACAAGGCTGAAGGGTATATTTAAGGAACCCTTTCCTACTCATATCTCCTCCACACAGTTAGAGAAAGCTCATCCTCTATCGAAATGGGGAAGCCAGGAAACAGTCCTGGAAAATTAATGCGGCGGCTATAAGTTGTGTTCTTAAACTAGTGCAATGTTTTAAAATATTTATTAAGTGCTCATTATGTGCAGGGTACTATAGACAATGCAAAATGCTTTACATGACCTGGTCCCTGTGTGCCAGGCCCTGATAATCTAATACAGGACATAAGCCATATATATGCAAGCAGTAGTAGTGCAAGGCTGACTATAAGAGATATACTGACTATTAAAATAATAGAAAATAGAGACAAAAAGTCTTTTTACTAAGTCCAAAAGGCCATGTAGTATTTAGTTAGAGGGGACAGAAAGGCAGAGGGAGCAGAGAAAGCAAGGGGGGTGCAGAGAAGAAGGACACAGTACATTGGGAGGATGAGGCATGGGTCCTTTGGCCAGCTTCTTGGGGAGAAGAACCTGGGAAAAAATCGATAAAGGCCAAGTGGATGAAGACTGAGTATGGGTTTGAGGAGTTTAATCTTTTGGTAAATAATGGGGAGAAGCTGAAAATATAGGAGGAAATTAAAAACATTATCAAGGTGGTTTTTTGATTCCTTAAACAAGCAGAAACTTGCTACTTGTAAGATGAGATTTACTTTTCAGACTCACTGTTTCTCTTTTTTTTGTCTGGGGACAGGACAGGTCCTTATTCCACAATGAGGCTCCAAACTTTTTGGGCTGCCTGCTTCAAAGGACATCACAAACTCATTTCATGGGAGCAAGCTTCTGGCAGACTCCTGTTTTCTAAGGGTGTTATGCTTGAGGATCATTTAGTCAAGATGAAAACTGGAGTGTCCTTTCCCCCAGCCCCCAGAATCTAGGAGAGCTGTGTTCTCCTTTGGATGATGGGTCTAGGGCCCAGGCTGGGCATGGGAACTGAGCCAGTTATGACACTAATGATTAAAATTAATCCATACAGGAAGAAACGAAACAAAATCTATCGATCACACAGCTCATGAGGTCTTGTAAATTTAGACAGATTCTAAAATGTCAAAACCCTCTGTACAACCTTCAGCTCGGTGGCCCTTTCCCAAATGCCTATCTGTGTGTGGCATGCATTTCCAAAATGTATAAGCAAAAGGTTTTGTACATCATAGCACACTTCTTGAGATGCATGAGGGTTATGACTTAAATGTCACTCAATAGGGGACTGCCTAAATAAATCATACTGTGTTTATGCTGTGAAATACTATGTAGAAATTAAAAAAGAACATGATAGATTTGGAGGAGCTGACCAGGAGCACTCTCTGTGACATACTGTCCAGCAACAAAGTTCCAAACCAGTGTATGAGTTAGGGTTAAGGTTGGGGTTAGGGATCTCACTTTTATTGTAAAAGTTTTGTCTGTGTATACAAAAATATAGAGATATGTAACAAAGTATAGACCAATATTAGAGAAGATTCTTGTAAAAGCATTAGGTACCGGAGGGTGGGATTGGAGAAGCAGAAGCTGTAACTTCTTTCTTCAATTATTATAAATGGTGGGATTGGAGGCAACTTTTATTTTCTTTTTGTCTCTTTCTGCATTTTTTTAAATAAAAACTTTAAAAGGATTCCTAAAGGTTGCTCACTATTTAAAGGAGTGGTGAATCATTTAGTAAAGTGAAGAATAATGATAGCTATTATCTATTGAGTGCTTGCTATATGTCAAACCCTCTGCCAAGAGCTTTATACACCTTATCTCATTGATTCAATACCCCTTTGAAGTAGACATCATTATTATCTCCACTTTATAGATGAGAAAACAGACTCATCAGGATTAAAGGATTTGTTGAAGGTCCCAATTTAGTCTGTGGTAGTGCCACATTCATTCTGGGAACTCCACGGGCTATTCTAGACTAGTATATTGCTACTGAATGATTGAACAATCCCTTGGAAAAGTGAATAATTCTGTTTTCTATATTTAGGTTTTTCATAAAACAGATTTTAAAATCAGGGGCATAAAAAATAAAAATAAAGTAAAATAAAATCATGGGCATATGATGCGATGATTTGTGGTGATCATCAAATTCCTAAGGTTAAAACCTGCAATTGTCTTTACTCTTCATCCTACCTCAATCGGATAACATATTTGACTAACAAAAATTAAGAAAAAAAAAAAACTAAAATAATCAGGCAGTGCAACATGGCTCAGTGACAGAATTCTTGCCTATCATGCAGGAGACCTGGGTTCGATTCCCATAGCCTGCCCATGCAAAAAAAAAAAACAACTAAAAAAAATCTATATACTATCTCACTGGATCTCACTGGACTCATCAAAAGCCAAACCCTGGTTACATAAATTGAGATTTTTGTGAATGGGGAAAGTGTGCTCAAGAAGAGTAAATTACTTGAAGTTTTCTTAATCCTCACTTCTTCCTTTCCTTTTTCCCTCCCTCCCTCCTTTCCTTCCTCCCTTCCTTCCATTTGTCCATCCATCCATCCATCCATCCATCCACCCACCCTCCTAGTCACCCTTCCATCTACCCATCAATTTAGCAAACATCCATTGAATGCCTGCAAGAGAATTTGTAAGGAACCATAAAGGATACTAAAAGGCATTAAAAATCACATAATCATGGTGACGTGGTTCCCAGGCTGGATCATTTGAAGATCCCTGCAATGAAGTGGAGGAAGCCAATGCCCATCACATCTCTTGGGGGAAACAAAGCCCAAAAGCCGCTGCACAGAAACTCTGAGATATGGACCTGAGACATCCAGTGAGGGGGCAAACTGTGCATCTGGGGAGGAGGGGGTGCTTGGGAATCACGTGCCAAGGCGATGCTTCTCGAGAAGGGGTATGATGCCTGCTTCTAGTTTTATTAGGAAGCCACCAAGCTTTAACAGGTCTCCAAAGAGTGATTGTTTTGTTCAGCTGCAAGGCTGCTATGTTTCATGATGGTGTGACTGCTTCTGTGGGAGACCTCGCTGGGAGGACTGGCTAGGCTGCTGGTAGGGATGATGGTGACGCAGGGTGGGGGCTGAGCAGTGAGGTGCAATAGCCCAGAGGCTCTTTCCAAAAAGACCTCCCAGGGTGATGTGATAACCCTCATCAACATGCTCCTACAGGCCTGGGCCTGAGAATCAAGTTGGTGGGAAAGGAGGATAATTGGTGGCATGAGAGGGGGTCATAGCACCCCTCATCTTTTCTTTCTTTGGAAGCTGTAGCATCTCCAGAGACAGAGGCTGTTTAAAGTTGTGCCACAGTCTCCAGCAATGAGGAAAGACAGGACACGCATCATAGGTCTGTGTTCAAATCCTGATACTCAACCCCTCCCCCCCAACACACACATAAGGCATGCAAGGTAGTCTTTCTAAGTCTCTGCTTTTCCATGCATAATGTGGGTGGTTTGGGGGATTAAATGAGAAAATCATGGGGCAGCACCTGGCACAGGTGTTATATATATTTTCTTTTGGTGTACTTTTTTTTGTTACTGAATGAGTCCTTCTCTCAGACCCCATCTCTTACTTCCAGACTGCTCTTTACATGCTTTGATTTAAGAGCTGGGCAGATCAAAGAACTCTCCTTTAACTGCTAGGCAGACCATCCTTCCTAGATTCTCTTATCAGTTTTGTGCTCTAGACCTATCTTTCTAGAGCAGTGGTTCTCATCCAGGGGCAGTGTTGCTTCCTGCCACCCGCAAGGGGACCTGGGAATGTCTGGAGACATTTTTGATATTCATAACTAGGAAGAAGAGTGCTACTGGAGTCCAGTGGGTAGAGGCCAGGGTTGCTGCTAAACAACCTACAGTGTACAGGACAGCTCCCTACCACAAAGAATTATTTTGTCCAGAATGCCAATAATGCTGTAGTTGAATACCTCTAGAGTCAGCAGTGAGAACTCTGATACATAGAGAGAGAATATGAGAGGAAGGACCAAAAATGGTGTTGATTCTCTTAACACCCTTTCTGAGACCTGAGGTTGCATAATGGTTATGATGATTATTACCATGACAATGGCAAAACAACAATTTATCCCCAAGCCTATTCCTTCCCCAGTCTTCTCGATATCAAAAATGGCACTACCAGCCAACTGGACTCAAAGTTAGAAGCCTGAAGATTAGCCTTGATTCTTCTTCCCGTCACTGACCTCCTCCCTAACCCTATTCAGTAGACAGTTCTGCCACTCCAAAGTACATCCTGAGTCCACCTGCTGCCCAAAGCGCCTGAATCCACTTGTTTCCCCAAACCACACACTGCAATACCCTCCTCACTGAATGTTCTTCCCACTCTGGTCTCCCTGAAATCAAGTCCCCATACAGCTGCCAAACTGATCTTTTAAAAGCATCCCTTGGATCATGTCATACCCCTGATTCAAACCCTCCTGCTCCCCTTGGAAAAATCCATCATCCTTGAGTTTCCCTGGAGTTCGGTTCCTAGAATAAGTCATATCCTTACCTCCTCGGGGGACTCTGTACTTCTTTGTTCCATCTGTGCGGAGAACTCTTTCTTTGCCTTTTTAGAGACTGGCTTCTTTTCAACTTCCAGCTCTCGGTTTAAATGAGGTTTAAATGACTTCTCCTCAAAGAGGCCAAGCCTAATCTCTCTAAGTAGGCCCACATTATTATTCTCCTCCACACATCCCTGTTTACTTCTGTCACTGTGTGGGTACAATGTGTGATCAATTAAACTACTCGTTTTGTTTACTGATCATCTAGCCTCCTCTACCAAGCGAGGATGTGACCTGTGTTTCTTGTATCTGTCGCCATATCCCCAGTACCTAGCACAATGCCTAGCTTTAGAAGATGTTTAACAAATGTTTGTCAAGTGAATTAACTGTTCCTTAAAATGACATGGGATGGTATCATTGACAAAACACTGTTGACCAGGTTTATTATCTCAGGGGGAGGGAAGTCAAGGGAGGCTTTCCTCAAGGTTGCCTAACCGTTGATTTTGATGGTGGTGGTTACCATAGAATAAGTAGATCCTGCTAATAAGAGTGAGATCCTGCTAACTGGACTCATGAGCAGCTATTGCAGCACTCCCTGCTGGGTTCAGTGGAGTGAGGATTTAGCAGTTACCTGACTCATTCCCAGGGGCTACACACACTTGAAGGCTAGAATCAATGGGTGGTCTTGGAATGCAGACAAATCTTTTTGCCCAGTGTGCAGAGAAACGCTAAATGGTGGCATCATTCAAACCAGGCAAGCCACCTAGCCTCCAGGGTGTGTTTAATCATAGACTCGCACTGCCTTTTTTGCCTTCCCCTCCAGGGGGTAGGAGCGGAAGGAGGGTTGGGAAGGGCTGGGTGAGCTTTCTCCATTTCTCTGTCCCTTTGCTCCATTTCTCTAATTTGCTTTCTCTCATTCTTATCCAACTGATCTCTATTATTATTTTCTCTGTATGGCTTAGCTGACATTTTTTTCATCTCTCCATGGTTCACTGATAATCAAATGTGCATCAGCATCAATCCAGCAGTACACTGTACCCACCTTTATACCTTCAGATAGAGAGTCTGTGCTATTAATTGCATGTCAAAGGATTACTTTTATATTTATTATCAATATTTTTATTTTTATCAGATTTGATTATTTTTAACAGATTTCAACACACGCTCTCTGGATATATGAATAGTTCCTGATGAAGACAGAAACCATGAGAAACATGAACTGATTGATAAAACTCTATGCTGCAAAAAAAATCACTCTATGTTGCAAGCACTCTTGTTATCCCAGGCACAATCCATTAATTATAGCCTTTTGTCTCCAATATAGAAATGTCTTTCTTATTATGGTGTCATGCATATACCATAAATTTTCCCATTTCAACTGTTTTGAAGTATACAAATTCAGTGGCATTTACTACATTCACAGTGCTGTGCAATCATCACCACTGCCTGGTTCCAGGGCATTTTCATCACCTCCAAGGGAAGACCCTTTCCCATTAGCAGTCACTCCTCATTACCCTCTACCTTCACCACTGGTATCCACTAATCTACTTTCTGTTTCTATATTCTGGATATTTCATGGAAGTGGTTTATATGCCAGGCTTCTTTCACTAACGATGATGGTTTTTTTGTGGGTCCCTTAGCTGATTAACAGGCATTCAGGGACTTGTCAGGGCCCTGCAGGCTCAGCCGTGCCCTGGGGCCAGTGGCGGGACCCATGAGAAGGGATGTGGGTCTCACCTAGTAAAAGATTTGATGTTCAAAGGCACTCTGGATCTTCTTTCTGAGACACCCTGCCTGCCTCTGGGTGGATTATCCAGTGGATTTATCACTCTCTCTCCATTCCAGCCACCAGGTACAAAGATTGTTGGGTTTCTCTGCTAGACTGGGGTCCATCACTTTTATCAAGGAAACCAGACTACACAGCTGCTTCTTGGAGACAGTCCAGTGCCTAGCTCTGCTGCTTGCCAAGCAGTGGGGGGGGGGGGGGGTTCTTCTTTACGTCTGGACAGACTCCCTCATGCAGCAGTTCATGCCCTTCTTTTCCTGTTCTGGCCTCATTGGGCTGGGCATCACCATCCCTCTTATAGAAAATTTCCACAGACTTGCACGTTGTTATTTGTTCTGCCCTGTGATAAATCAGACAGTTCGTGTCATCCTTTCCTCACAGGTCCTATTTTCTGGACTTTAATCGCGTTTGTTGCTTAAAGTTGGGCAATCCACTCTGTAGCCATTTGTCTGGGGCCTCTGAGACTAGGAACGTCCATGGCCTCTCCTGAACGCATCCGGGTTGTATGGTTTGATGAACAATTGCTCCTATCAGCAGGCTGGTATTAAACAGCTGAGGCCCTCTGAAGCCATCCGAGGGACTTGCCCAGAAGACATGGAAGCAATTTCAGAGACAAGAAGCAATTGCTTCAAAGCGTCCATCCAGTTCCCTGTGGCCGGACACAGGAAACAGTGAAGGGAAGGGACCAGGCTGTGTGCTTCACCCAGAGACTCTTTACTGATCCGATTATTTTCCACTTACATCACTGGCTCTCCCCCAAGTTAGGCAGTGGAGACCTTAACAGAAGCCTACCTCCAGAGGCTGAGTGGCACAGAAAAGACAGAGCAAGCTGGCTGCATCCAGGTACAATGGGGCCTCTGTTTTGTCAAGTATTAAACATTTACGGAGCATCTTCCATGTGCCAGACACTGCGCTGGGGCCGGTGGTGCATGTAGTGTTGAATATGATCCCTTCTCTGCCCTCCTCCTCCCATGGAGACAATGGGCTTGCAGGGAAAGAGATTTAAAAGCAAACAACTCTTTATCATCCAGAGCAGACTGGGAGACATGCTATAGCAGGGGCACATAAGATCAATTCATAGTCAGAAGGTAGGGGAAGGCTTCATGGAAAGAGGGACATGTGAAATTTGGGTTGTATCTGCAAAATCTTTAACAGCCAAGACTCCACTTAATTCTCACAACAACCCTAAGAAGTGGAGAGGGGTTATACCCAATCATCGGAGGAAGATGTCAGGGCTCAGAGAGTTTTGGTGACTTATTGAAGGCCACACAGAGGGCAGTTCCAAATGGAACTCTTCTACATCTAGCAACAGAACCATGCCATCTTGCTGCTCAAGAGGGAAGCATGAGCAAGTAGAGGCAATGACTGTATCTCGGATTGGTTTGTCAGGTGAATGCACGGTTAGCAGAGGGACACGAAGTTGGTTTTGGGCACCCAGCCCAATTGTTTGCAGAGGGACCACTCATCCCAGCCAATGACTGCTTGCATCAGTATTTGTCTCCTCTGGGAGTGTGGATCCTTTCTGGCACTCAGCCTCATCCATCCTCATTAGCACCTGGTCTGCTACACTAAACAAGGTGGCCCCAGAAATACCCATTCCTCCTCCATGTCCATCTTGACCAGACTCAGACCTCCCTACCTGGGTCATCTGGTCTTCCCCAGCCTCTGACCAAGAAATCCAGAGGAGAGGAGCATGCAGAACAGGTAATGAGGGGAGACATGGGCAAACGAACCTCAGGGCCTACTGACTAGCTCTGCAGAGCTTATTTCCTTTCATTATTTCATGTATGTCACAACACAGAAGGGCAGTCATTTTCTCCATCTTACAGGTGAAAAAACTGAAGCCTGAGGAATTTCTATTATTACCCAGGAGATACTTGCCACTTTAGACTTAAGAAAGATAGAACCTGTAAACTATTTGTTACAGTTCTCAATACATGGCAAGTGCTCCATAAATGTTAGCCTTTATTGTTCTGGGGATGGTGTTGCTTTTGCTGGGCAATAATGCCTACTTCTTTTATCTTTTGGGATCCAGGGGAAAACTGAGATTCCCCCCTATCCCTTTACAGAAATTAGTCTCCAAAAGTTCAAGAACTTTTCTGGAACAGGGGTTGTCACCAATGTTGCAACTATATGGGTGGAGGGTGAAATTCAAAAAAGCCTTCTCTAGAAGACTAAGGCAGGCTCAGGTTTAAAGAACTCATGGGTTGGGATTAACGTCAATTGGGGAAGAACCGCTGGAAGAGAGGTGAGTGGCAGAGCAAGGGAAGGGGACATCAGTTACAACTGAGAAAAAAACTATAGGACTACATGTAGGTGGGGGGAAAGAAAGAGCCAGCCCTGTGGAGCTTTTTGGCACCATAAATATTCAGTAGGTCACCATGAATATTCAGTTAGGCAGAGATTTGCAAATAGGCTCTGAGCGTGCTGGAACTGACAAGGGAGACTCACTTCTTTTGAGAATCTCCCAGCATCCAAAGAACATTTCATAAAGCAGAGGACTGGATGGGATCGTAGGTGGAGGCAAAGAGCTAGATGCTTCAGTGATGATAAGTGGGCGAGTGACAACTGGCAGGAGCCAAGCAGTCCACTAGAAAGATTCAGTCCTTGTCACCCTTGCAAAGCAGCGGCCAGCTCCACTATAAAGCCATGCCGTGGAATGGCGGGGCTTATTGTTTCCATTTGCATGCAACTCTTGACGATCCCTAGGGGTTATCTTCCTGCTTGGCAGATTCTTATAAAATCACAGAAATAGACACCTGAAGAGAACGTTAAAGAAAATAAACTAATTCTGGCCCCTGAGGTCTATATCATTTGAGGACATGGCTCTGCAACTACATGAATAAAATGTGTGCAAAGCATGCTCTTGTCCACACACATCAATTAATGTATGTGGGTGCCAGGAACCAGACAGGGGAAGGGTCCTAAGTTAGTGGCAACATCTGTCTCGAACTCACCTCTCTTCACTGCCAGTCCAGATTCTACTTATTTTTGCCTGTGAAGGAGAGGGTTCTTGGAGCAAGGTCACTTCAGCTTCTCCGGTACCTTTGCGTGAATTAGAAAGAGAGGGACTCCTCTAGGATGTCTGGCTTCAAAAGTAAAAGGCCCCCTCTGCCTTCTGGAGCACACCTGTACAACCACAGGTGATGAAAACTAGGAAGAGAATCTGGCAGGGTCAATGGTAACTTCTATGCATGTCCTCCTTCCAGGCCTCTATTTTGCACTCATTTCACTTTTTAAAATGTGTGCTTATTAGATGCCTCCTGTATGCATGGCAACATTTTCATGACCAGTGGAAAGGAAAGTGAGGTTTAAATTTGCGGAGGAAGTTTCTGACCATTATGATTTTAAATGGTAGAATGAGGGTAAGAGCCTGAGGGAGGCTGTGATGTTCAGAGGGAAGTAGGCGAGGGTGAAGGTGCTTTCAAAATGACGCAAATTTTTATGCATTTCAGAATTCTACCATCAAACCTCTATCCTTCATGCTCAGTAGGAGAAAACTGATTAGCTTTCATTCTAAAAGTGATTCAGAGTTGATGCTTAATGGTACAGAGTTTCTCTTTGGGGGGGTGGAAACGTTGTGGTAATCGACAGTGGTGATGGCAGCCCAACACTGTGAACATGTTTAGCACCACTGATTTGTATACTTCAAAGTGGTTAAAATGGGAAATTTTAGGTTTATACACGGTGTCAGAACAAAAATATTTCAAAAACCCAGAGAACTGTTCAACACGAAGAGTGAACCCTAATGTAAACTACAGATGATAGTTAGTACTCTAAGTATAATCATATAGTCCGTCAATTCTAAGTAAGCTTCCAGTCAGCAGGCAGGAATGCTTGCCTGCGATGCCAGAGGACCCGGGTTCAATTCCCGGTGCCTGCCCATGTAAAAAAAAAAAAAGAAAGAAAGAAAGAAAAAAGAAAGCTTCCACACTAATGCAAAAGTTTGATCATTCAGAAAACTACACACATGTGTGCATTGGGAGGGGGGTACGGGAACTCTGTACTTTCTGTGTGATTTTTCTGTAAACCTACAACTACTCTAATAAAAAAAAACAAAGATGTCTGTTGCTTTGAGTGCAAAGAGACTGTAATGAGCTTTTTGATGACTAGAAAGATCTGTAAATGGTACATCCATCGTAGACGAACACAGCACCCAGTGCAGTGCTCCTTCTAAAATGGAATGCAGCTCCTCTGCCCCCACCGCCACCCTTGCAGACTGCACCACTTGGTTTATGGGGAGCTTGGGGATATTTGGGAGGGAAAAATCCTGGGTGGAGTTGAATACCTTCACTTCTGGGCTGTCCTTGGAGAAAACCAAGAAGACTTGTGTTCTGTTTTCACAAGAAATGCTGTCATAACTATCGAAATTGTTTGTGTACTGCCTCAGTATCCATTCCACTTTGGCCACTTGCCTCAACACTGACCTTTGTCCTGGTTACTAATAAGCAGCTTTCCAGTCTTGGGGCTTAGACTCCCCAGAGCACAGACCTAAATCTGTGGCCACCACCCTCATGTCTCACCCAAAACCCACAGCCTGTCCTCAATGGTTCACATCCCCACTGCCCTGGGACCCCAGTCTCCTGTGTGTTTGCTTTAATCTAATCAATCCTCAACTCCCTGGGGAAAACTACTCACCTCCACCCCTGGAAAATAATAAAGGCATCCACCCACAGGTCCCTCTAGCTCTGCCTGTGTGCTCCCCACCTGCTGATGGAGCCCTATGCTGGTCTGAATTTGTGGACCCCGGAAAACCCATGTCCTTTAATCCTCATTCACTATTGCTGGGTGGAAGTTTTTAAATTATCTATGGAGATGTGACCCACCCAATTGTGGGTGGTAACTTTTAATCAGATGGTTTCCATGGAGGTGTGTCTCCACCCACTCAAGGTGGGGTAGCTTACTGGAGCCCTTTAAGAGGGAACCAGTTTGGAAAGAGCTACAGAGCTCACGCAGCCAGAGACCTTTGGAGATGAAGTAGTGGAATGCCCCTGCAGGAGCTTCATGAAAAAAGAAGCAAGAAGAGAAAGCTAGAAAACTTTGCCATGTGCCCTTCCAACCGAAAGAGAAACCCTGAACCTCATCAGCCTTCTGAAACCAAGGTATTTTTCCCTGGATGCCTTCAATTGGACATATCTAAAGACTTGCTTTACTTTAGACATTTTCATGGCCTTAGAACATGAAAACTTGCACCTTAATAAGTTCCCCCCCCCCTTTTTTTTGCTTGGGCAGGCACAGGAATCAAACCCAGGTCTCCAGCATGGTAGGCAAGAACTCTGCCTGCTGAGCCACTGTGGCCTGCCCAGTTCCGCCTTTTGGAAGCCATTCCAGTTTTGGTACATCGCATTCCAGCAGCTTGCAAACTGGAACAAGCCCCCTGAGCCAACTGTACTTCGTGTTGACCCCTCATGGCATCGCTCTCTAGCTGCAACCTCTGAATAACAAACTGCCTTTTCTTATGCATCATAGCCTCAGTTTCTCATTGTACCACACCTGACCTCCACCCAGACCCAAATTTATAATCTAATGTAACTAATTCAAAACAAATGCCATTTGGCATTACAATTTGTATATACATTTACATTCGTACAGATTCATTAAGTATTAGTTGAAGGAATGAAAGGTTTGGTCTTCCAAATTAAAACTCTCCTATTCTTACAAACTGGCTTGTACCATTATCATTTTTTTAAACCCACACTTATATCACGTTATTGTATGCCAAGCATTGTTGTAACTATTTTATATATGTTAACTCATATTATGTTTACTCTGTGAGGTAGGTACTGTGATTTTATATGAAATCTTCTCTCTCTTTTTTTTAGTAAGTAGAATAGGGTGTCATTCATTTATTTATTCATCATTCATTGCATATTTTCAAAACAATTACTGCATACATGCCATGCCAGGAACTGTTCCAAGGACCAGCATGCACCAGTGCCACCCCAGAAGAGTGTCCTTCTCTAAAGGAACTTCTGTTTTCTTTGGAATTGATAACAAAGACATAAACACATAAATATAAAAGTAACCAATTTGGATAAGTGCATTAATGGGTATGAAGACACCCTTGAGGAGGTGGCATTAAAACAAGGGAGTGAAGGAGTCAGCACACCCAGAGCCCAGAGGAGAATTCACATAAGAAAGCAGTGGGTCCGCAGACCCGGAGGCGGGAGAGAACTTGGATCTTTCTAGGAACTCACAGAAGGCCATTTGGCTAGGGCAATGGGGAAAGTAGAAATATGGCTGAGAAGTCGATAGGGGCCAGACCAATGGAGTGGACTCTATTCCAGGTGCAGTGGGAAGCCATTGGAGGGCTTGACGTTATCTGGTCAAAGGAATGTCTTTAAAGGATCATTTTGGGTGGTCTGTGGAGAATGTGTTGTAGAAAAGAGGGCAGCAGAGAGGAGGTGGCTCTTGCAGTTGTCCAGGGAAGTGATAATGGTGACTTAATCAAGGTAGCGGCAATGAAGATGGAAGGAAAAAGGCCATCTTAAGCTGGCTTCTGGAGGTAGAACCTTCAGAATGACAGATGGCTGGAACATGGGGTTGACAGAACGAGAGTGATAAAGAATGATTTCCGGGTTTTGAGTTTAGTAGTTGAGTGGATGACAACCATCCTGGAAAACAGTTTGGCAATCTAAAGTTAAACACAGACATTCCACATGACCCAGCAATGCAACTTCTAGGTATTTATCCAGGAGAAACAGGAACTTACCTTTGCCCAAAAACTTTCACTTGAGTGTTTCTAGCACTCTATCCATAATCACCCCAAGCTGGGAACAACCCAAATTCCTCCAGTGGGTGAATCGATAAACAAATTGTAATTCATTCTAGCCCTTAATCTCTAGCAACCAAGGATTACTTCGTTGTCCTCATAGTTTGACCTTTTCCATAACATCATTTGGATGGACTCATATAGGAGGTAACATTTGAGACTAGCCTCTTTCACTCAGCAGAAGGCCTTTGAGGTTCATCCATGTTGTGTGCTTCAATAGTCTTTTCCTATTGTTGCTGACTGGCTTTTCCGCAATAAAAGACAAATTTTATGTAGGTAAATTTAAATAAATTAATTTTTTTCAGAAATAGAAAAGGGGGCGGGCCACAGTGGCTCAGCAGGCAGAGTTCTCACCTGCCATGCCGGAGACCTGGGTTCAATTCCGGGTGCCTGCCCATGCAAACAAACAAACAAAAAAAAAATAGAAAAGGAAAGGAGTGAGGTGTCAAGTTGAAAAACAACTGAGTGGCTGGTTGTTCTACTTTCTGAGAAGGGAAAAACAGAGGAAGAAACAGATTTGTTGGAAAGGGGATGGAGATGAAGCAACCATATTTAAATTCCATGTACTCTATTTTGGTAAGTTTGAATTACATTTAGCTGTAAATTCTATTACTGAGTAAGCACTGTCTGTCTCTCTGTGGATCTTGGGAAGTGTTCAGGGCAGGGATGGGGGTGAACTACTTGAGGATGTGAATTGGGTGGACAAGGGGTGGGAAGAAATGAGGGTCCAGCTTCCCTGAGGCTGCTGTGGCTGGGGCTGGCATTCAGGAAACATCTTGGTGCCATGACCTTTTGACATGCACATCTGATGTCCCTGTGCAGACCTCATCATTTTGGGGGCCTGCCCTTGCCATCTCTGGGCCCTTCCCAAAATCATCAGTGTAGACTAATGAGTTATGACAAGAGTCGTGGAAAAGCTGGAAGGAAATGGATGTGATGCTTGTCTGTGCCCTGGTCCCAAGGAAATCCAAAACAGTTTCCCAGAGACCTGAAACCAGATTGGGGGTGGGGACAAAGTAGAAGGAGGAGGGGAAGGATGGCAAGGAGGGCAAGGGCAGGGGAAGGAGGAGGAGTAGGAGGAAGAGGAGGAAGCTGTGGTTTCTTTTAAATCTAGCTTTCTGGTTAAAATCTCAGGCCACCTTTGGGCTCAGCCTACCTAATTGAAAGCTGGTGCTAAAAGCAAGAGTCTAGGCGCAAATACCAACCCCCCCCACCTCATTTTCACGATGGAAGAAATCATGTGCATATATATATCTGCTTTTGAAATGTTCATGGAACAAAAGGCTGGAAAGGAAGATACTAAAATGTGAATAGTGATTTCCTTTGGGGGTACACTTATGAGTGATTGTGGGGAAAAAGTATATGAGAAAAGAACCACTGAGAAGCTTTTACTGTTGCTCTCTTTTTTCTGAACTTCTCCTGTGGTGTGTGTCATTAGCTCTTCTCTCCTTCCCTATTCTGTAGTTCACGGGAGAAAACAGATTTCAGGAGGGATCTTCTGTAAACTCTATGAGACGAGGAGTATGAGCTACACTTAGGAAATAGTTGCTAGAAGTTCCTCAATAAACTTTTGTTGTATTAATGGAAAAAGGACGATCCCACCATGTCTAGCCCAGGGTTATCCAATAGAAATACAATGCAAGCCACATAGGGAATTTTATATTTTCTAGTAGTTACATTAAAAAAAAAAAAAGAAACAGATGAAATTAATTTTAGTCACATAGTTTATTTAACCCAACATATCCAAAATAGTATCATTTAAACATATAATCAAAGTGGACAATTATTAAGGAGATATTTTACCTCAGAGTAAATACCTCAGAGATATTGCAGGTTTCCTTCCAGACCAGGGCAATAAAGCCAATATCGCAATAAAATGAGTCATGCAAGTGTTTTGGTTTCCTGGTGCAGATAAAAGTTCTATTGATCTTATACCACAGTCTATTAAGTGTGCAATAGCATCATGTCTAAAAAAACAATGTACATACCTTAATTAAAATGTGACACAGAGGCACAAAGTGAGCACATGCTGTTGAGAAAATGGCACCTACATATTCGCTCAATGCAGTGTTGCCACAAAACTTCAATTGGAAAAATACACAATATTCGCAAAGTGCAATAAAGTGAAGTGCAATAAAAGGAGGTATGCCTGTATTCTTGCTTTGATTTTAGTAAGTCTTCAAAATCCAGTGTGTATTTTATACTTATGGCACTATTCAATTCAGACTTGCTATGTTTCAACTCCTCAAAAGCCCCAGTGGCAGTGGCTTCCTTACTAGAGGGCAGCAGTCTAGCCAAGGTGGATGTAAGACCAATTCTCCACGCTTGCTGGGTAACTACCTGAGTGGGCACACGAGGGAGAGCTGATCCTTGGAGAGGCCATGTCAGGATGCTGGGAGATTCCATGCCAACCACTCAAGCCATGGAGAGCAGGGACCCGATTTGCTTGTGGAATTTTGCCTCTGCCATATAGGTGGCACAAAACATAAAGGTGTTGACCCACTGAGACACATTTATTTATTGGTGATGAGGAAGATAGCCTTGAGTCAACACCTGGACCCTTTGTGTAGTAACCACTATGGCTGATAGGAGAGGAAATAGGAGGGGGTTTGCATGCATGGGTATGTCCAGAGGGATGTGGCGACATGGGGATGTAAAGGCTTCCTTAGGATACTGGGAATACAAGTGTAAGGATGAGCATGGAGGAGTTCATATAGAATACACCTACACCCATGGGGAGATAACAGACGATGGTGTATCTCCTGGGCCTGCTGGGTGACCAGGATTAACTGCTTTCTTTCTTGCAGGCTGGCCCTACATAGTCCCAGCATGCCTGGTTATGCTTGAGGAGTCTCTGACCGTAGTTGGAGGTGGGGTTTGTTTTCCATTTATCGTTGTCCTATCTCCTGTCCGGCGACAAGCATTGCTGTACCCACTGCCCATGTCAGGTGAGCAGGTCTCTGATGGCAAATCACAGACTCTTAGAATACAAAGGGCTTTTCCATGCCATTCAGGCCAAACTTTCCACAGAATCTAGAAATTTCCTCTATGATCTTTCTCAATGATGGTCATCCTTCCTAAAGCTTGAACATCTCTGGAGATGGGGAGCTCATGACAGCAGAGGAGAGAGCTCATTCCTGAGATGGCAACACTGATGGTCTGAAAAGTCTGATATTCTGCCTGACTCTTCCTTAGTGTAATGTCCACACACTCACTCTGGTTCAGATCCTGAACCAACATAGTACAAAGCTACCCCGAGATGGTGAAACAGGCATTTATGACCATGTTTCAAGTGTTCCACTGCAGTGAGATCCTTTCCAGCTACTTTATTGATCTTTGTTCCCCTCCCTTTTCACCTAGTTACCCTCTGTAACATTACTTTGTATGATTTACTTATGTCAGTTCTCATATTTAACATTATCTTGTTTACTTAATTGCTTGACTGTTGTCTGTCATCTGCAACTTAATGTAACCTCCTTGAGATCATCTGCAGAATATATAAACATGTCTGACATATAGTAGATGCTATATATTTTGTTGGACGAATGAATGGACATATCTCTCTTATATCTGATCACTTCCTCCTTCAGAAAGCAAAAAGGATGAAAATTGAAAGAGCCAACTTGGGGTGATGAAGTTTTAAGTGTGTATAGTGGGAGAAATAAACAAGATCATTTTGAAGGGGACAAAGGATGGATGGGAAAGATAGAACAGGTGGCAGTAGGTAAGACCACACATGTAAGATGCCTAGAAAAGTTGGAAGGGGAAACTGGTAGCATAATGACTGGAAGGGTCCATTTCTTTATTGTCTGGCTCCTAAAACACCTCTTTCATGTCTATTGAACCAAGTCATGGATGATCTTGTCAAATCTAAGTTTTACTATTATTTTATTTTCCCATTCGTTCTGTTCTACCTTTGTCCTTATCAATGAATGAATAAACCACATTTTCAAAATCAAATACTGAATGTCCACAGTGACCTTGGACCTGGTATTTAGGAGGCAAAGGCTCAGAGTCTATCAGAATAGGCATCTAAAATGCTGATCAAACTCTCTTGAAATTCCTCCTCTCTTGGTTTGGTTTCCTTCTCACCTTGTATTTTGGCCCTTGTCCGATTGCTTGGATTACTTTCTTCTTTTGCTTTGTTTGTCTCCTCTTCCTTCTGTTTCCTAACTATTCTTACTCATCTGTGATTTTCGGACTCCCTTCTCTATTAGATCCACCATTTCTTAGCTTTCCTCTCTCATCTCTCTATCAAGGTCTTCGAAGCCTGAATTTCTATTCCCACCTTTCCCTCAACTTCCTACAGCTATTCAACCTCGATGTCCTTATATACTTCACCTCGATGTCCTTATATACTTCAGACTCAATCTGTATCATACTAAACTAATTTTCTCCTTTTAGTCCAAGTCTGTTTCCAAACATTCCACTTTATACTACTTGCTACCATCATGCTTTCTCTCACCCCATTCTGACAAATTTGATGCCTACTTTCTACTCCATAAGTTAAACTGCTGTAATTGTCCCCTTTTCTTTATTTCCCACTTTTTATCAACTGAATTCAAGTCTGGATTAACCGTTTGCTTATCTCCAGAGGTACCCAATCCTTAGCTTATACTATAGAGTATATTTATTAAAGATAACATTATGTTCTCTAATCATGGGTCTATAAGTTATGGTGAATCATCATTGTTTTGTAATAATAATAATAGGATTTATGATTTGCAAGTAGTTTGAGTGGAACTTTTGGGAAGGGGAGCAGTTTCAATAGTTAACACTGGTCATTTGGCTAGGATGTGTCTATGTGACCAGTTCACTACAAGAGACCCCCACCATGAACAAACTTTGGGCTCCCTGGCACTGTATGTTGGTGATAGTTTGCGATCTGGAGACAACAGACATTTCCTAAGCCAATCTGACCCTGAGATCTCCAGACCCCTTTCAACGCATATTCTTTTCCGCCATGGCTGTGCTGTAAATTTATCTTGTAATAAGGCTGTTCTGTGTGTATAACTGTTTGAGTCTTGTGAGTCCTTTAGCAATTGACAACTTGAGGGGATTAATGTGCAAATAGCACACACCTTTACTCATTCTGCCACGTGAAAAGCCCGGCATGTTTCTCTTCCCATCCATCCCACAACTGGCTTTAACGATGGTCTCAAACCCCAACTCTCCATGAGGTGTCGACCACTGTCTTTCTCTGCCTAGGGAGATTTAGCATCTGGTTAAGTTTATTCTCCTACTTTTGAGCATCACAGTTTAATGAGTAGTTCAGTTACAGTCAGCCACTTTTAAATATGCTGCATTTGGGAAGGTACTTAACCCTTATGAGTTACAGTTTCCTCATCAATAAAAATGAGGATACTAATGCCTACTGCAAAGGTTTATTGTGGAATCCAAATAAAATAATACAGGAAGAATGCCTAACATTCAAGAAGCAGTCAATACATCTTAGCTTTCTTCTTTTCACCCTGCATTTCTCTCCTCTTTCCAAAGGGACTGTAAACTCCTTAATAAGAGGAATCATTTTTAAAAAAATATTCACATACTTTCCCCCAAAGCAACCAAGCCGCATGGAATGCAAAACAGACACCTAAGTCTTCAAGAGTTCCAGAATGTCAAAGAAAGTTAAAAACATGATTTGCGGTGAGTAAACCATAATGGTGGCACACATCCAGCGAGTTGGCTTGAGATGGCTTAACTTTCAGGAATCTTCCTCTCCTGATCTATTCATAGGACAATAAAACCCACCTCCAGGGGTTCTTGTGAGAACTAAATAAAGTAATGGCGGCAAAGCTCCCAGTGCTTAGGAGGAACTCCATAAAAGTCAGTTCTGCCCTTTGTATCCCTTTCCTCACCCCCTTCCATTCCCAAGGCATTATACAGTCCTTCTCTGAGGGAGTCATTTATTATATTCCCGTCCTATGCTTGAACACAGCAATGCAATTAGATTGTCACATCAAAGAGTCCAAGAGCGTCATCAGAAAGTTGGATGCCCAGCTGCTCCACAATGGCGTGGCCACGCCCACTGCCCCTCTGGCTTTGCACTGCTGATTTTAGGCAACCTTCCTGCTCCTGGCTTACCAGCCCTTCGTCTTCACCACATGTCCCCTCTCACAGCACGGGGTGGGGAGGAAGTATTTCCATCAGGTACAAGCACACCAGCGATCAAACACTTGGGTGTAGAGTAGAAGAAAATGAGGAGACGAGAAATCCAAGGAGGAGATAATGACAAAGCTTGTGACAAGGTCTTTAACGAGGCAGCTCTCCCACAAATCCATCCTAGGGGAGCCTGAGTGGGGAATCTGTCAAAGCAGCCAGGGTATTATATATGGAGAAATATGAAACTCCTGCCTCCTCTCTGAAAAGGATTAGTTGGAAAAGACCTGTGGAGGCTGTAGTAGGGTGAGCTGGTAATGAGTCTGGCATTAAGAGATCTTTGTTAACTTGGGGAAGGTGGCTCCATTCCCAGGACTGATTCAGCCTGTTCCCGGGAGCTGCGGGGCTCTTCTCTGAGGTGAATGGCAGTTAAGCTAAAATATTCAACTATTCATTATTCCCACGATTCCACCAATTTCCCCAGAGTATTTGGGGGAAATCAGACGGTAACCTTCCATTAGGGGAATTAGTCCAGCCCTAAATTTCTGAGGACGCCCTCATGAATTGAAACCTTTCCTTCTCCTTATTTCTGTTTTACCTTCCTTCTTCAGGAAATTGTGACTGCTATCGCTCACTCCCAAACTCATCCCAACACTATTTCATGCACTTGAATGCATGGTCTTGTTTAATATGCTCATAGTTTTATTTACATCTGCAGAAAGGTTCATTGTTATTGAGGCAAAGGTAATAATAGCTCTCTGCTTCCATTGGGATAAACAAAATGGTGCCTGGTCTGAGAGAAGACTGACTCTGAAGGGACTCTGAGAGTCCAGACACGAGAAAGATCACAGAGTACAGATTTCTAGTTAGGCAAAAGTGGGGAATGAGACTGTACCTGTTTCTTCTAGTGGTCAGACAGAAAGAAGTAGAAGGTGTCTTAAGGAATATCTCATTGGTTTCTCCCGCATCAGTGGGAGATGAGCAAGCACATATTAATCTTTTTTTCAGACAAGGAACCAGTAGCTCAGAGTTTAAGTTACTTGCATAACATCATAAGGGCAAACACAACTTGAAAAATTTCCCAGGCTCCACAACAAGGAAGGTGGGCCAGGAAAAGCTGGACTGGGTGGCTGGTCAAAGATATCCAGAAATAAGTAGAACATTGACTCATTCCCTGGGCTGGACAAAGCAGGCAGCTACATCTACTCCCACACATCTCTATAGATAGCATATGTACCTGTATGGTGGTATTTCTTTTCACCTGTATTTGCCTTAGAGTATTCTGCTGACAGCAGCCTTTCTGGGAAGAAGTGATGGAATGTTCAGTTCTAAAGGTCAGAGCCACAGTAAATAGCACAGACTTACTTGAATTGTGGAAGACATGGGCAGCAAGGACAGAGAGCTACTGTGTCTCCTTGGTTCCTGAAGTCTCACATATTTGTCTTTGAGTACCACCATAGATAGGCTTAGTTACACTGAGCACATGTCTTTGGCACATGCTTTTCCCTCTTCATGCAACACTCTTCCCTCACTCACCCTTCCTCTGTCTGGCCAACTCCTGCTCATTTCCTTTAGAAAGACTTCCCTGATCTCTCTGGTTATATAGCACTTTCTCTCCCCTCCAACTTCCACCCCAGGGCTTCTAGTGCTTTCCTCATAATACTCATTGCTTATTAATTGTCCTGGCCCCCACGGTCTGAGTGCTCCTCTCTTACAGTTCTACGTCAACAGTACTTTGCATAATGCCTAACACATAGTAGTGGCTCAATCACTGTTTGCTGAATATAATTGGATTTTACAAAGAATTATAGTAAAAACTCAAACAGGAAAAGCTATGGTGTAATTAGGATTTAACATACTTGACTAATACTGGCATATTTGCAATGCTAAACCACATTCATAGTAAATTAATATGAGTCATTTTGCAAGGATATGTGTATGTGAGTGTATATAGTGATGCTTTGCAGGTAATTGCACCTCCTCTTTCAGGAGAATTAAGTGCAATCCAGCCCCTCTCATAAATGCCTGCACTGAGTTTTGCTTTAGTGTGAGACCTCCTATTTTATCAAAGACCATTTTAAGAAAAAGTCATGTTAAAACCACCTCTCTGTACCTGCATTTTCAATAAAACTGTCCCTTCTCTATATTGCCTCCTATATAAAGATTTGCACCTTTATAAATAAGTTATTTTAGAATTAGGCACCAATAAAATCATGGTCCTTTCCGCAAAACTGCTCAGCTTTTGTTAACCAGATGTATACGACTGATCATCTTTTCCTTTTTGATATGGTTGCCGGGAAGCTCAGAGTCAAATCTCATCCTCATTTTCTGATTCTGGGTCTATTATGTACCTGCTCTTGGGCCTCCTGGGGTTTCTCAGGAGAATTTTAAACCATTGGTGTTACTTTCCTTGGTACATGAAACGTAGGGTTCCCTATCTGAGAAGCGGCTGCATCCAGATTTAATCTGAAGTCGAAGCTGCTCCTTTGGTAACTTTGGATTTGGGGCTTAGCTTTTGGCGTTACTGAGGTTGTTTTTATGTTTTGGTTTCAGTGCATCTGAGCACACACAGCCCATCGATCCTGACTCCCAGGCAAAGATCTCTAATGGACTTTGGTAAAGATGCCTCTGGAGAACTGCGGATTTCATGGAAGTCTCCTATCATAAAGCAATTTCATGTACACTGTGTAATACATGTGAAAATTCCTTTTGGCTGTTTACATGAAATACGGTAACAGAGAAACAGACCAAAAATTTAATTTATTTCTTTTCCCCTTGATCCTTTTTTTAAATATTTTTATTTATATTTAATATATTTTATTGACAAATCTTCACACACATACTGTCCATACATGGTGTACAATCAGTGGCTCACAATATCATCATATAGTTGTGTATTCATCACAATAATTCAGGATTATTTTAAGAACATTTGCATCACCCCAGAAAAAGAAATTAAAAAGAAAAAATAAAAAACTCTTTCATCCCATACCCTTTTCCCCTCCTTCTCATTGACAAACAGTATTTCAATCTAAATTTTGTTTATCCTTTATCCCCCCTATTATTTATTTATTTCTATCCTTATTTTTTAAATTTTGTTCTTATTTATTTTTTATCCTTATTTTTTTTACTCACCTGTCCATACCCTAGCTAAAAGGAGCATCAGACACACGGTTTTCACAATCACAGAGTCACATTGTAAAAGCTATATCATTATTCAATCATTTTTGAGAATCAAGGCTAGCAGACACAGCTCAACTGTTTCAGGTACTTCCTCCCAGCCACTCCAATACACCATAAACTAAAAGGAAATATCTATATAATGCATAAGAATAACCTCTAGGATAACCACTCGACTCTGAAATCTCTCAATCACTGACAATTTGTCTCATTTCTCTCTTTCCTCTTTTGGTCAAGTAGGCTTTCTCAATCCCATGATGCTGGGTCTTGGCTCATCCTGGGAGTTCTGTCCCATGTTGCCAGGGAGATTTACACCCCCAGGAATCATGTCCCATGTAGGGTAGAGGGCAATGAGTTCACTTGCCAAGTTGGCTTAAACAGAGAGGCTACAACTGAGCGGCAAAATAGGTTCTCTGGGAATGACTCTTAGGCTTAATTATAAGTAGGCTTAGGTTCTCCTTTGTAGGATTAAGTTTCACAGTGGCAAACTCCAAGATTGAGGGCTCAGTTTATAGACTTGGTTGTTCCCACTGCATGTGAGAATATCAGGAATTCCCCAAATGAGGAAGTTGAATATTTCCTCCTTTCTCCCCAGTCTCCCAAGGGAAATTTGCAAATACATTTTTAATCACTGACTAAATTACTTTGGGATGTTTTGGGGCCATCACACAAACCTGCACAAATCAACAAGATCTCATGCCCTATTCAAGATTCCATGAACTTATGGACTTCAACTAAACTGACCATACGAGTTAAATTATGGAATGCACTACCCAAAATATACATTTTGCTCCAAATAAATACATTTGCTCTTTACCTTTGGTCTCATACAGAAGTTGAAGTTTTAAAATATGGACTATGTTTTAGTTTGCTGAAGCTGCTGGAATCCAACATACCAGAAACAGAATAGCTTTAAAAGGGGGAATTTATTAAGTTGCAAATTTACAGTCCTAATGGCATGAAAAGGTCCAAACTAAAGCATCCAGGAAAAGATACATTGATTCAAGAAAGGCCGATGGGTCCAGAACATCTCTGTCTGCTGGAAATGCGTGTGGTGACAGCTGCTAGCATTCTCTTCTAGTTTCTCATTTCATAAGGATTCCCCAAGGATGTTTTCCTTCTGCATCTCCACAGATCTCTGGCTGTATGGCTGGCTCAGCTCTAAAGCTTTTTCCAAAATGATTCCCTCTTAGAAGACTCCAGTAAAAAACCCCACCTTGAGTGGGTGGAGACACATCTCCATGGAGACTATATAATCAAAAGTTACCACCCACAATTGGGTGAGTCACATCTCCATGGAAACAGCAATACTGAATCAGGATTAAAGAACATGGCTTCTCTGGGGTACATAATAGCTTCAAACCAGTGCAGACCATATCATCCTTTCCCGTGTATTCAGATTTACCCAGTCCTATCCAGATCAGCTTCATTCATAACTCTAGTCGAAGTCTGATCACTGTTTCAACTTTTTAAACAGTTCCTACATGGGGTAATCCTGACTCATAGCTTCAGAGCTCTAACTCTGAGTCTCAAGTGTCACATAAATACCTGAAGCTTCTGGGAACAACAGGATTATATACAAACAGCTCAACATCTCAGAATTTAGAAATGACAATTACAACTCCTGAATATATGTGACTGCTGTAAGAGCTTATAATCTAGGACCCTTTACAATAGGCTCCAACCAGATAACCCATGTTCTCCACTTCAATTCACTGAGTTTGTACATTATAGTTCATCCTTATGAGTGAGGTATGATATTTGTCTTTTTGTTTTTGCCATTTCATTCAACATACTGTCCTTAAGGTTCATTCACCTAGTTGCCTGCTTCACAACTTCATTCCTTCTTGCAGCCACTCAGTAGTCCATTGTATATACACACCACAGTTCTCCCTTCCTTCTGTAAGTTGTTGTACCCTTAGAACACTCAGATCTGTTGTGAATCCTAGACACTGCAGCCATAAACACCAGCAAATGTCCATTCATGACCTCACACTCATTTCCTTCAGGTAAATACCAAGCAATGGAATTGCAGGATCATATGGCAACCCCACCTCTAGCTTCCTGTGGAACCACCACACTGCCCTCCAAATGGCTGCACCTCTCAGCTTCCGTACCAGTAGTAAAGAGGTACCTCTCTTTCTCTGCATTTTTCTCTAGCACTTGCTTCTCTCTGTTCATTTTCAGTTTTGTTTGCACATCATACAATCCAACCTAAGTAAATAGACATGCCTTTGCCACCATAATCTATATGGAGACAACTCTTTTTCCTCTGCAAATAATCCACACCCCTCCCCAATACCTCATGCTTGTTGACACTTGGTTTTCACATAATGCCTTTGTTACACTCAGTGGAAGCATATCACAATGTAACTGTTGACTATAGATCTTAGCTTGCATTGACTGTACTTTTTCCTGTATACCGTCCTTTTTTTTTTTTTTTTTTTTTAAAATATGGGCAGGTACCGGGAAACGAACCTGGGTCCTCTGGCATGGCAGGCGAGAACTCTGCCTGCTGAGCCATTGTGTCCCACCCTAAACCATCCATTTTTAACACCTGGTAATATTGACATTCATCTGTTCTACCTCATGCAAAAACATTTTTATATTTGTACATTTAATCACCATCATTGTCCACTCTAGGCATTCTTAAGTTATACCATCTCAGTCTTTATTCTCCTGGTTTCATACGTGCCTCTAGCCCTTCTCCCTTGATCATGCATTCAGCTTCATTCGGTGTACTTAGGTTACTGTGCTACAATCAGGGAGTATTGTGCTATCTATTTCTGAATTTTTACAATTAGTCCTGCTGCACAATCTTTATTCCTTCAGCACCAAATACCCAATCTGTACCCTATTTCTATCTCTTGATAACCCATGTTCTTAACTTTAACACAAAGTTCACTCAGTTTTAATTCATATTAGTGAGACCATATAGTATTTGTCCTGCTGTTTCTGGCTAATTTCGTTCATGATAATGTTCTCGAGATTCATCCACAATGTCACATGCTTCATGGCTTTATTTTGTATCACCACTGCATAATATTCCATCATATGTATATATCAAAGATATAGCCATGTAGATATCTGTATGTTAATGAACATTTGGGCTGTTTAAATTTCTTGGCAATCATAAATAATGGTGCTATAAACAACAGTGTACAAATGTCTGTATGTGTCTTGGCCTTCAGTTCTTCTGAGTATATACCGAGTAATGGGATTGCTGGATCATATCACAATTCTATGTGTAGCTTCCTGAGGAACCACCAAACTGCCTTCCAGATCAGTTGTACCATTTTACATTCCCACCAACAGTGAATAAATGTGCCTCTTTCTCCACATCCTCTCCAGCATTTGTCATTTTCTGTTTCTTTGATAATGGCCATTCTAGTAGGTGTCAGATGATATCTCACTGTGGTTTTGATTTATATTTCTCTAATAGCCAGGGAAGTTGCACATCTTTTCATGTACTTATTAACCATTTGTATTTCTTCTTCTGAGAAGTGTCTATTCATATCTTTCGCCCATTTTTTAATTGAATTGTTTGTTATTTTGTTGTTGAGTTGAAGAATCTCTTTATATATTCTGGATACTAAACCTTTATCTAATATGTGGTTTCCAAATGCTGTTTCCCCTTGCATAGGCTGCCTTTTTACTTTCCGAACAAAGTTCTTTGATACACAAAAGCATTTAATTTTGAGGAGATCCCATTTATCTATTTCTTTTTTTTCAATGCTTGTGTTTTGGGTGTAAGGTCTAGGAAACGACCTCCTATCACAAGATTTATAAGATATTTCCCTAGATTTTATTCTGAAAGTTTTATGATCTTAGCTCTAATGCTTAGGTCTTTGATACATTTTAAGTTAATTTTTGTATAGGGTGTGAGATATGGATTCTCTTTCATTCTTTTGCCTATGGATACCAAGTTTTCCCATAAACCATTTATTGAAGAGGCTGCTCTGTCGCAGGTGGATTAATTTGACTGCCTTACCAAAGATCAGTTGTCCATAATTAGAGGGTCTATTTCTGAACATTCAATTTAATTTCACTGGTCAGTATATCTGTCTTTATGCCAGTACCATGCTATTTAAAGCATTATAGCTTCTTAATGTTCTTTAAAGTCAGGTAATGTGAGACCTTCCACTTCATTTTCTTTTCTCAAGATATTTTCAGCTATTTGGGAGCACCCTGCTATTTTAAATAAAATTGGTCATTTTTTTTAAATTTTATTTCTGCAAAGTAAGCTGTTGGGGTTTTAAATTAGTATTGCATTGAATCTATAAATCAATTTGGGTAGAAGTGTCATCTTAACTATATTTAGTCTTCCAATCCATGAACATGGTATACCCTTCAATTTATTTAAATTTTCCATCATTTCTTTTAGCAATTTATTATAGTTTTCTGTGTATAGGTCTTTGGTATCCCTGAGTTAAATTTATTCCTAAATATTTTATTCTTTTGGTTGCTATTGTAAATGGAATTTTTTTTGTAGACAGCATACAGATGGATTCTGTTTTTTAATCCATTTACCTGTTTATGTCTTTTGATTGGGAAGTTTCATCCATTTACATATAAAGGCAGTACTTTCTTCTACCATTTTCTTTGGATTTTATATGTCATATGTAATTTTTTTTCTTTTTACCTTTCCTGTTAGTCTTTATTTCTACACTCTTCTCCAGACCTCTCTCTCCTGTCTTTTCCTATCTGCCTGTAGTGCTCTCTTTAGTATTTCTTGTAGAGCTTGTCTCTTAGTCACAAATTTTCTCAGTACTGTTTATCTGAAAATACTTTACTCTACCCCTCATTTTTGGAGGACAGTTTTGCTGGCTATAGAATTCTCGACTGGCAATTTTTCTCTTTCAGAATCTTAAATATATCATACCAAACTGCTTCTTACCTTGTGGGAGAGGAAAAACCAGAAACTTTTGGGGAGATAGTGGTGGGCAGATCTAAGTAGAGCAGGCTCAATCTGACTCCAGGCAAGTCTATTTGCTGATGGTGGTCAAGTCCATGTGACCTTGAGTGGCCTTAAATATATGGCCATAAGTCTGAAGCTCTGTTTTTTAGCTATAAACTAGGGATAATATTGCTAAGACACACAAATGTTCTAATCATCAAAAGGCAATTTGAGTAACTTCAGAGCATGGTACCAGGATTGGAAGGGTGATGAAGAAGGCACTATTCAGCCAGAAAGGGGAGGACAGAAGAAGGAATGCACCAAAAGGAGATGAGTTAATGCTACATTTTTCCTGTTTCCTGCTTCTTGGCCTTGCCCATGGTCTGCCACTGTGAGACCACTCTGGGAACAAAGGGCTTCCAGCATTCTCTCATTTAGCAAAGGTGAAATGTCTGCAGAGCTGCCCACTGCTCATAGAAGGCACCCTTGGGCATTTCTAGTAAGTGGGTTCTCTAGCTTTTGATCAGTGTCATTCATTATGGGACCAAACATGGCTCATAGTCTGCCCAAAAAAGAGTGTAAAAAAGTGTCAGGCACTGGATATATATCAGTTTAATGAAGGTAAAATGTCTAACATGATGAGACTCATAGTGGGTATGAATACATTTTGGGTCTGAGTTTCAAATCTATGACTATACTTTCTTTCCTGCTTTACACCATATGCACATCCACTACTGTGAACATTTTCCAGATTTTTTCTTTGTCTATTTTTTTTGATCATGGATGTTCAAATCAGAAGTGACTCTTAAGATTCAAAATAGTCCCTCTATGAATTTTCATTAAGCTTGTGCTCCAACATGTCTAGACTCCAGAGAGAGGTGGCTGACTCCACTGGAGGACAGCTGAGATGGTTTCACACCTCCCTTATAATAAACAGTCTAAATAAGGTCATGTTCCTGCTGGTTCTATATGGTTCATTTTTCTTTTAAAAAGTTCACATCCTCTTTCATGCTTTTCTTCCCCTATAGTCTCCTCTTTTTAACGCTTCCTCATGGGAGGAATAATTTTTTTCTCTTTGTTCTCCTGGATTTGTTTATCTTAAGTTGACTATTTCAGAGAAGACACTTTTAGAGGCCCTGGTTAGCACCCTCAGTCTGGCTTCCTGACAGCAGAGGACCTGGGACGGGTCTGAGATGGGTCTGGATTTGAACTTGTGGAAGGAGGAAGCTCCTTCATTCATCAGAAGCAGCTAGAGCTATATGGGAAAATGACAGGGAGTATTGTGACTTCTTTTTCTCCTCTCCTCTTTCCTCTTACTTCTCCCTTTCCACTGCTCTTCTGTCTACCAAATCTTTCCCTTCCTCTCTCCTTTCCTCTTATTGGGACATTTCCCCACAGCAAGAAGGGCCTAAACCTAACCTCCAACTATTAGCTACATTGGGTAATGGAGCAGACCAGTAGTAGTAGATGCAGCAGCAGTAGTGGCAGTAAAGACAGTAATAATAATAATAATTAATAATAATAATAATAATAAAGACTCCACTCATTAGGTGGTGTTTTGGGTTTGCTAAAGCTACTGGAATGCAACATATCAGAGATGGAACAGCTTTTCTAAGGCCAGAAAAATGTCCAAACTTAGGCATCCAGAGAAGGATACCCTGACTCAAAGAAGGATGATGTCTGTCACATGGGAAGGCATGTGGCTGGCATCTGCTGGTCCTTGTTATTGATTCCATTGCTTCCAGCTTCTGACACCAGTGGTTTATTCTCTAAGCATCTGTGGGCCTTCACTTAGCTCTTCCTGGACACAACTCTGGATTCTGGCTTGCTTTGCATATCATAGGAAATGCACCTGGCAATGTCTACTGAGCTCTGCATCACCAATCATCTGTGTCTAGATGTCTGTTCTCTGTCTACACTCCAAATATCTCCAAATGTTTGCATCTCTGTCAGCTCTGAAGCAACTGTGTTTTATCCAAAATGTCTCCCCTTTTAAAGGACTCCTGTGAATGAAACAAAACCCTTTTTAAATGAACAAAGTCACATCTCTATCTAATTAAAAGTCCACACCCACAATTGGGCATTTCACATCTCCATGGAATAATTTAATCACCAGGCCACACCCACAACTGAGTGGGTCAATCGCCATGGAAACAATCTAATCAAAGGTTTCCACCCTACAATAGTGAATCAGGATTAAAGGACATGGATTTTCTGGGGTACACAACACTTTCAAACCAGCACATCATGCTAGCAAACCAAGGTCCCTGACGCTGTCTCCTGTTTATATGGGATGCATCCTGTGATGCCACACCATGGTTACTTATCCCTTTCCTCCACTGAAGTATAATTAGCATCCAGTACCCTCACCCTGGTCTGCATGTTTTGCCCCATGAAATATGGTTAATCCCCTCTCTTCTCAGTAAAGGACCAGAAAACATGGAAGGAAAGGCTGTCATAAGACCAAAAGAGAAACAGCTAGAGACAGAGCTCCATTCAGATGTTTACAGAAGCAAGCATGTGTTAATCAAAAGGAAAGCAAGACAAAGGTGGGAGGAGAGACTACTGTTCCTTAAGTGCTATTAGGTGCAAGGCAATTTCTTAGCTGCTTTATTTATATGATGTCCTTATTCTCAAGACAGCATTTAGGCTCACTTGGGCTTAGTTAATTAACTTGAGTGAATGCATTACTTGAATAAGGTCACACAATTAGTAAATTGTAGGACCAGGATTCAACTTAGATCTATTGAACTCCAGTTCACCAAAATTTTCATCTTTTTTTTTCCCAGAAGTCTGAGAAACCATTAGTCTTTGAAGTTTCCACTCATGAAATATGTAACTCTCCTCTTCTAAGTACTAGGACTTTCCAGTGTCCCTTTTTGGAAGAAGAAATGACTAGCAAACAACTCTAATTTGAGAGTTATAGCTGGAGGGATGTCTGAGTGGCTGCCATTATGCTGGCTCCTCTACCAATGGCTCCTCCACCAATGGATCCTCCACTGTTTTAGTTTCCCAGCTGCCAAAATAAACATGCAATCGGTTGGCTTCACAACAGGAATTTATTGACTCATGGTTTCAGAGGCTAACAGGCTTGCTTCCTCCTGGAGTTGATATCTTCTGGTCGGCCAGCAATCTCTGGAGTTCCTTGTCTTTTCTGTCACATGACAATGACTTGGCACAATATCTTTTCCTTTCTCCTCTACTAGGTTCCATTGACTTCTAACTTCTTCCTGTGGCTTTCTCTCTGAATGTCTGAATTTCACTCTGCTTATAAAGGGCTCTGGTCATCTGGATTAAAGCCCAACCTGATTCCATTGGGCCACAACTTAAATGAAGCAACATCTTCAGGAGATCCTATTTGCCATGGGTCCACACCCACCCGAATGCAGAGCAAGACCAAGAACATGTTCAAACATGGGCACCCAAGCAATCCACCACATCCACTCTTAAATATACATTTGTCCTTTAGGAGTTCTGCAGTGGACACTGCTGATGTGTCAATCAGATTTCTTGGATGCCCTTTATCACTTCTATGTACCTCACTCCCAGGTGTGCTTTTGCCTCCACGGGACTTAGCTGCTTCTCTTCTTTGGAGGATGTCTTGGTGTAGAGAATCAGAAATGTCTGGGAATTTATGTCCTCATGCAAGATTTATATGAGAGTATGAAAGCCCAGCCCCCAGGTCAGCACAACTCTGAGTTCTAATTAAATTAACACTTCAGAATATGCCAGCAGGATCAGTCCTCCCAGGATTGTAGCTGAATTATGAATCTGCATATTTGCTTTACTGCTGCTGTTTTTTTTTCTGCCCTGGTCCCCAAATCCCTTCCCAGTATCCCCTGAGATTTGCTTAATAAATCACTTGCAGATGAATTCTCATTTCAAAGTTGGCTTCTGGAGAACCTAACCTTTCCATAACTCCTGCTTCATCATCTGTGACTCAGATCCTCAAAGGTAAGTCATGCTCTAGAACTTGTTTTCCAACACGATTAATTAATAGTATCTTTAAAATAAAAGTGAGCTTGCTACAGATCATTACTAATGGTGCACCCCAGGTTTGAAACACAGCTTAATGTTTGGAGAACAGTGAAGATGAGAAGAGGGAGAAAATAGTGTGTGAAAATAATGCTGAAGACAAAACAAATCATTAGCTCATTAATTAGGCTAAGGAATTAAATAAAGAGCATCTATTTTTTACCAAACACTGGGATGGGTGATGCAGAGTCGAATAATGCACAAACCCTGCCCTCAGGGAATGATTTAGTGTGAGAGAACCTTGCAAAGAGGGTGGAAAATAAGTGCACAAATCCTTGACTTGTCCAATGCAACTAGCTGAAATTCAAACCATCACAATGTGTGAAGTCATCTTATCATGATTTGCAACACCGTCATCACCAGCAGTAGCAATGGATAGTAGCTGCAGCCCCACTATCCAATAAGAGCTGCCATTACATTTCCCCAGACCTAGGCTGTGTTGGTTGCTCTATAAACTAAATTCACCACCACACCTGTTCACAAAGACCTGGCAGGCTTAGGGACTCATGTGCAGAATCAGAAAATGAATTAGGGAAACACACACAGGAAACTAGCATTAAAAAAAATAAAAAGCAAGCCTGTGGAGTGCAGAGTCAGGTGGGAGCTCTTCTTTGAGGCCAGAAGACAGTATTGATTGTTGTGCTACCCTACTGGGGCAATCCTACTGCCTGGCTACTAAAGAGGCCCACTCTCCACTCCACCTCTTAGTGCAAGTGTGCTCATGGAGCAGAACAATTCTATCATCACCCTGAGCCTAAGAGGAAGGGCAAAAACATGAGCTACTGCAAGAAAAATGCTTTGGTTCACCATGGTAGGAGGCATTCCTGATGGCCCATTCACATCCACTTCACCTCTAATTCCAGGTATGGCTATGGTGGACAGTTCCATGCAAACTTAGACTCATGCTTACCCATGTTCCACTTCAATACCACACTTTTTCTTTCCTCTTTCTGCCCTGGGGCTTCTCCGATCCCCTGGGAGACCTCTTCATAGTCACCCAATGGCAGCCTGAAAGTGTGGGAGATTAAATGTTCCCAGGGTCATCCCAGGCCAGTAGGAGACAAGAGCTGGTGGATAAATGACCCAGCCTACCCTGCTTCAGATACACAATTCTATAAGTATTCTAGAAACCCAAGCAGAAACAAGGCCTTGTTGCACAAAGCAGTGGCCTTGACAATGCAACTCTATATCAGCTTTTCTCCCCTCCATCTCTCATCAATCTGTTTCTTCACTATTGCTTCCTTGGAATCACCGCCCTAACTCAGGTCCCTCTCTCAGGCTCTGCTCTTTGGGGAACTAAAACTAAGATAACCACTATTTGACAACACATGGATTATATACAAGAGGCTAATGATTTTCCTACCAGGCCTTTTAGCTTTAGTTGGGTGGCTAACAGGATGTGATGGTCATTTACAAGACTGGCCTTATAGTTGGAAAAACCCAATTTCCAATAGGGGTAACAATGAGTTAAAGATCAAATCTTACAACTCTGTTAGGCTCTTGTAAAGTCTAAAATAGACTCCTTTACCAAAACAACAAAGTAGAAGAAATTGCTAATCCACAATATTCAGTAGTGTGGAGAGTCATTCATTCATTTATATATTCAACTGTATTTCCGAGTGCCTATTATATGTTGTATACTGTGAATGGGTTAAAGATACAGTGGGTTGCACAAGTGTCCCTGCCCTCATGGGGCTTATGGTCTAGCAGGGTAAACAGACATTAAATGGGTAAACAAACTGTTGTAAGTTAAACTAAGAAGCCTTTCTCTATATATAGAGGCTATGAAAATGAGTAAAGAAACCTGATAAAGAGTGAGGTTATGGTGGAGTCAGAAATCTAGAAGCAATTTTCAAGTAATGTTTACAAGAGTTGTGATATAGTTGTGCAGCTTATGCTAAATCATATGGATCTATAAACACCTAGATGCAATTCAGTGCCTTCTTCAACAACCTTCGTCTGTTTTCAATATTTAAAACCTGTGAAGGAGGTTTCTTTGCATTTCAGGTTAAACAACTATTTAAATACATTCGACAACTACAGAGTAAAGGCATGGGTTAAGACTAGAACAATTTTTATATGCAGTATAGAGTGGTACTAGGTACTAATTAATAGTATAAAAATAACTATTTTCATGTAAGTTTCTCTTGTACAAAAAGAAATTCTGGATATGAAACAAAGGACAACTGAAGAAACTAAAGATGGATTTATCTGAGCCTACTTACACCTGCTGCTATGGAACATATTCCTTAAGAACCTATAAAAGGAATTGGGAAGGATGCATGGGTGGTTCAGTGGTAGAATGCTCGCCTTCCATGGAACAGACCCAGATTCGATTCCCAGACCATGCACACCTCCCCCGCAAAAAAAAGAGGAATTGGGAGAGGTGTGTCAGATGGCCAGGGAGCGCAGGCAAAAGTCAGCTACCACTGATATTAGAAACCATTGCAAATAGGAAAAGAACATAGATTTCCAAAAAAACCCACAAGGGCAAATTAATTGGGTGTGATAAATCTGAACTCAGGTGATTGGACAAAAAGAATTTCAAATTAAGGCTCTCCTGTGATATACAAAACTAATCTCTGAACATACTAAGAGTGGGTGTGTACCCATTTTAGCCTCTCTCATCCATTTTTCCCTCATTGATACAGCCTCGTGATTTCCTTTTGGGAATGTACCTCATTTCTAATGGGTATAGTCTTGTTTGAACTGACAATCCCCGAGCAAGATCAATGAGAAGCTTTCCCTTGAATCTTGAATGGAGTAAGCAAGTAGGGGGGAAAAGAATGGTTGAAAGTCATTCAATCCAGGGGGAAAACTTTTATAGGAAGTCCTTTATAGCGGTCCTGGTTCCTGAGCATTTCTAAGCCAAAATTTTTTGATGGCTTTCTGAATTAATATAGATTTTTTAATGTAACAGCTTTACTGAGATATAATCCACCTATCATACAATTCACCTATTTACAGTGTACAATTCACTGACTCTTAATATATTCACAGAATTGAACAACCATCACCACAACCAATTTTAGAACATTTTCATCACTCCCTCCAAAAATCCCATACCCATTAACAATCACTCCTCATTTTCCCCCAAACCTCCCAGCAATCACTATTCTGTTTTATATGTCTATATATTTTTGTCTTTTCTGACCACATCATATAAGTGGAATAACATAGTATTTTTCCTTTTGTAACTGGCTAATTTCACTTGCATAAGGTTTTCAAGATTCATTCATGTTGTAACATGTACAGTACTTCATTCCTATCTTATGGCCCCATAATATTCCATTGTATAAAAATACCACAAATTATCTTTCCATTCATCAGTTGATGGACATTTGGGTTGTTTCTCCCTTTTTATTACAATTCAACGTCCTGCCAGTAAATTCCTTCTCTACTTAAATTAGGCAAGGTTGGTTTTCATTGCTTGAAGCTAAAGAACTGTAACTGTTTACCAATCTCCATATATTCTGCCCGTATATAGAAGATATTTTAGATGCAGTGGCCCCAGAGTTCAGGTGGCACTCAGTCTCATGCCCCCTTCAACCTCAACTTTTTCTTTATATGGTTCTCAGTAAAGTAGGTTGAGTATAAATAATAGGGCAACAAACTAGAGCTTGTGGACAAATGAGTGTTTGGGTGTCTATCCAGCTGTTTGATGCTGATTACATAGTGTCCCAAGAGAAATGTTCACAACCAACCTACTCCAGGTAGAAGTATGAAATCAAAGGAATCCAGTTCTGTTTTTCACTCTCTTAGCTTCCTTGCAATGAACCATTACTTCATCCCAAGGACTTTATCCTTTTGATTTCTGTTCTCATGGAGGGATTTAATATTTATTGTAAAGAATTTGAGTGTAGGTTTGCACCAAATTTGCTTTTAACTTGAAGGACACTTTATTTTTGAGTTTTTGTATCTAGTCCTGTTGCACAGTCTGTATCCCTTCAGCTCCAATTACCCATTATCTTACCCTGTTTCTAACTCCTGCTGGACTCTGTTACCAATGTGAAGGACACTTTATTAGTGACAAGACATATGACCTCAGCCTGTCATACCTGTAAAAGGGGGTCATACCTGTCATACCTGTAAAAGGCAGCAAAATCAGTCCTTCAAATGCTATCGTAGATTGACACTAAAAAAAGATGAGGCCAAAGAGAAGCGGCTCTGTATTTTAATTTCAATTGGAGTACCTAAACACATCTTGGAAAGTGGTGCCAGAACCCCTCTTCTTCACCTGTGGGTATGTCTTCAGAATAAATAACATGGACTTCAGGAAATTTGCTGCTACATGGAAAAGAAGAGGGAGCAGATCTTGGGGTAGGGTCAACTCACATGGTAGAGCCTGATGAAGAATGGACAAGCATTCCCATGGTGGAAGACTGAAGAAGGAATTCTTCAGAAGAAAGTCTTGGATTTGAGGACAAAGAAGCAGTATTAGGATGTTGGGATGCCCATAATAAGACTCTATCAAGACAGGCACTCTTGCTTTGTACCATGAGAAAAACTAGATTTAGAATGTAGTTGAAGATCTTTTACTTCTTTTATATACTCTAGTCTTCAAGCAAGTCCAATGTAGCCAAACAACCTTGGGTGATGATGAGGTGTGGACTAAAGGGGCAGAGCAATCAAGGAGCGTATACCTGCCCCACCCCCATCCCTCTTCCACTGTTGCCTGTTAGATGGCACCCTCCAGGACATGGGTGTGGTGAGCAATAGGCAGAGGCTGGACGTCCTTCATGGTGGTGGAGAAAAGAAAATGATATAGAGGGGCAACCTGCTGGGCTGACAACGCACACCAGATGTGAACAGAGGAAGGAAAGTAGGCTGATACTAGGGTCAATACTAATCTGTCCTTCTGTCCCTCCCCAAATTGTCCCAAACCTTGTGACCTCAACCCTGTGGGAACCAACCCCCAGCCCAGCAGAGGGAGACTTGCGTAGAAAAGGCCCATTCCTGCAACAAAGGCTTCTCAGTGACAAGTTCCTTGTTTGTTGGAAACCAAGAATGTTGCTTCCATTTAACCACTTTCAAAAGCCTCTTGCTGTGCAGTATGTGTCAGAACAGGCTTGGGAAAGGATAACACTTCCTCTGCTCTGTTTGTGCTCTTTGCTGTTCTAAAGCAAGGACCAATTCAAATGAATAAGGCAGTGGGGTTCGCACTTTGCCTCTGAGTAATGCAGTCATTTCCTCTGGTCCTTATTCTATACAGTTGGGCCCAGAAATAGAAGTCTTCCAGTACGCAGACACTATGCAGTGCAAGTCAACCAAAATGAAGGCATGCTGCCATGTCCTTATAGTGGCCATAGGCCAGAAGAACTCCTCTTGAGGCAGCCTCCACACACACCCTTACTTAACCTTACTCCTAAATATTCCCTTTGGTGGTATATAAGTCTGGCTAGGTTAGGTTATGCTGTGGTTACAAACATCCCGCCAAATCTCAGGGACTCCAACATCAAGAGTTCATTTCTTGTTCATGCCATATGCCCACTGTGTTTGGTGGTACATGAGACCCAGGGATTCAAATTTGCTGGTGCCATGCCTAAAGGCAAAGAGGTCTCTGGAGGACCTTGCACTGGCAATGAAATGCTTGTGTCTGGCCAAGGAGGAGCAGCTCTGTATTCTAATTTAAATTGGATTACCTAAATACATCTTGGAAAGTGCTCCCAGAGCTCCTCTTCCTTACCTATAGGTATGTGAGATATGTAAGACTTCATTTCCATTCACAACATATTGCCCATAACTAGCCACCTGGCCCAACCCAACCGCAAGAGAGTCAGAAACATCAATCCTCCTATAGGTCTGGAGTGAGGAGAGTTGGAAATATTTGGCAAACAACGTGGACAACTAAGATAAATGGAAAGACTGTGGTTCTAGGGACAGAATTGAAACTTTAACTCCATCCTTCCTAGCTGTGTGATCTCTAGAAAAAGTAATTAAGCACCAAGTTTTGGGGTAATTTGCAATGCAGCAATAGATAGCTAATGCAAACATCAATTATATACCTAAAATTCTTCTAGTGTAGGAGCCACAGATTGCCTTAAAGAGACAATCTTGCTTCTACCACACAATCCCCACACTTCACCTTACTCCTTTAAGCAAGGACAACATGTGCATTAAATCCAACCTAGCCATGCTCAGAGTTGGCTGTTTTAGAACACAAATGTGCCTTTCTTTATCTCAGTCTTCCTCATGCTCAAGTAATTCTACTTCAGCTGTTTTAAAAGACTGCACACATGCCTGTGTCCCACCCCTATTCAATTTCTTTTGTTAGGAGGCAGTTTGGTGCAATGGTTAAGGAACAGTTTCTGTAGTCAGTTTGCTGGGAAGTCGAGCTTAGTCCCACCACTTATTAACTATGTGCTTTTAGGAACATAGTAGTGGAATAACTGTCTTCAGTTTTGTTATGTGAAAAAATGAGATAAAAAATAGCACTTGGATTGTGGGAGAGTAAAATGAGGTATTAAATGTAAAGAACATAGATTAATGACCAGGAAATGGGTAAGTACTCAATATATGTTAACTATGATTAATCTCAGACTTCACACCTCATTACAGGTAGAGTATTTGTACCTGGTGAGCATCTCTACTTTCTCAGTGCTGTTCTGTCTCAGAAATTATACTAAATCTAAATTTAAAAACTAGGGACAGCCAGATTCATGAAAAGCCATAGTTGAGGCATTTCTGTTGTATTACAGTTCAATTTATTGTGCTTCACAGATATATGTGTTTTTATAAATTGAAGTTTTGTGGCAACAGTGTGTCAAGTAAGTCTATTGGCACCATTTTTCCAATAGCATGTGCTCGCTTTATTTCTCTGTGTCACATTTTGAACTTTATTATTATTATTATATCTGTTATGTGATCTGTGATCACTGTTCTTTGATGATACTATTGTAATTGTTTTGGGACATGCCCATATAAAACTGCATATTTAATCAATAAATGTTCCGTGTGTTCTGACTGCTCCACAATCAGCCATTCCCTCGTCTCTTTCCCTTTCCTCAGGCCTCTCTATTATGAGACACACAATATTGAAATTAGGCCAATTAATAACTAACTCTACAATAGCCTCTACGTATTCAAGTAAAAAGAAGGGTTGTACATCTGTCACTTTAAATCAAAAGCTAGAAATGATTAAGCTTAGTGAGGTAGGCATGTCGAAAGTTGAGACAGGCTAAAAACTAGGCCTCTTGCACCAGATAGCCAAGTCATGAATCCCAAGGAAAAGTTCTTCAAGGAAATGAAAAGTGCTACTCCAGTGATGCATGAATGATAAGAAAGTGGAACAGCCTTATTGTTGATATGGAGAAAGCTTTAGTGGTCTAGATGGAAGATCAAACCAGCCACAACATTTCCTTAAGCCAAAACCCAATCCAGAGCAAGGCCCTAACTCTCTTCAATTCTATGAAGGCTGAGACAGATGAGGAAGCTGCGGGAGAAATTTGAAGCTAGCAGAGGTTGGTTCATAGGATTTAAGGAAAGAAGCCATCTCTATACCAAAAGTGCAAGGTGAAGGAGAAAGTGTCGATATAGAAGCCGCAGCAAATTATCCAGAAGATCTAGCTAAGATAATTGATGAAGGTGGCTACACTAAGCAAAAAAATTTCAATGTAGACAAAACAGCCTTAATTGGAAGAAGAAGCCATCTAGCCTTTTCATAGCTAGAGAGAAGTCAATGCCTGGCCTCAATGCTTCAAAGTACAGGCTGACTTTCTCTTTCAGGGCTAATGCAGCTGGTGACTTGGTGCCAATGCTCATTTACCATTCTGAAAATCCTAGGGACCTTAAGAATTATGATAAATATACTCTGCCTGTGCTCAGTAAATGGAACAAAGGCTGGATGACAGCACATCTGTTTATAATATGGTTTACTGAATATTTTAAGCCCACTCTTGAGAACTATTGCTCAGAAAAGAGGATTCCTTTAAAAATATTCCTGCTCATTGACAATGCACTTGGTCACCCAAGAGCTTTGATGGAAATGTACACAAGATTAATGTTACTTTCATGCCTGCTAACACAATGTCCATTTTGCAGCCCAAGGATCCAGAAGTCATTTTGACTTTCAAATCTTCTTATTTAAGAAATATATTTAGTAAGGCCTATAGCTGCCATAGATAGTGATTCTTCTGATGGAATTGGGCAAAATAAATGGAAACATTCAGGAAAGGATTCACCATTCTAGATGCCATTATGAACCTTTGTAATTTATGGGCAGAAGTCAAAATATCAACATTAACAAGAGTTTGGAAGAAGTTCATTCCAACCCTAATTGATGACTTTAAGAGGTTCAAGACTTTAGTGCATGTAACTGCAAATGTGGTATGAAGAGCAAGAGGACCAAAATTAGAAGTGGAGCCTCAAGATGTAATTGAATTGCTGAAATCTCATGATGAAAAATTGAGCTGCTTCTTAAGGGTGAGCAGAGAAAGTGGTTTCTTGAGATGGAAGCTACTCCTGCTGAAGATGCCATGAACATTGTTGAAATGACAACAAAGAATATAGAATATTGCATAAACTTGTTGATAAAGCAGCATCAGGATTTGAGAAGATTGACTTCAATTTTGAAAGAAGTTCTACTGTGGGTGAAATTTTATGCTACTGAGAACTCTTTCCTGAAAGGAAGAGCGAATAGATACGGCAAACTTAATTGTTGTTTTAAGAAATTACCACAGCCACCCAACCTTCAGCCACCACCACCCTGATCAGTAAAGCCAACATTGAGGAAGGGCCCTCCAGCAGCAGAAAAGTTAGGACTTGCTGAAGGCTCCAATGATGATTAGCATTTTTCAGCAATAAAGTATTTTTAAATTCAAGTATGTACATTTTTAGCTCTAGTACTATTGCATACTTAACAGAATACAGTATAGTATAAACAACTTTTATATGAACTAGATTTTTTGTTTAAAAATTTGTATGACTTGCTTTTTTGCAAAATTAGCTTAACTGCAGTGGTTTGCAATGGAATCTGTAACATCTCTGAGCTATGCCTATATATTTGTGTGCTGCCCCCTCACCCACCCAAGAACAGGCTGCTATGAAAACATGCCATGACATTTCCTTTGGGGGTTTTATTTCTCTTCACTTATGTAGTGGACTGGGGTTCAGTGTCCTCTCCATCCCCAACTAGCCCTTATACTGCTCAGCTCTGGGGGGAAAGGAGTCCTGTAGCTTAATCATTCATGCAAATTAAGTCATGACCCCAACTTGTGAGAGGCAAGTTATGCCGGAGAGTGCTTTTCAATTCATTGATTGAATAGTCTGATTGATTAATGCGAGGGTGTTTCACTCTTCAGGGAAGGGCCTAGGGTGAAGCAGGATTTGCCAATGCAGCTTTGAGGGGTAACCGTGTAGAGGGCTGGGATGGAAATTGACAGAATAAAGCCTGGGCTTGGAAAGCAGGAGGTATAAAAAAGAAAACAGGAAGGGTGATTAGACAGAGGTTCTCCAGGGTGTTTTCTGACTGAAAGGCAACCAGAAAGGAACCTTAGAAAATTTTTGTGCTATCCTTACATTTCTGAGCACATTTTCAATTTACAACACATAACACTAGTTTGTTTCTGGTATTATCTTTCCAGTGCTTTCAAGGAATATTATAGGATTGCAACGTGGTTTTTATTGGTTGCTTGATTCAATGATTGTATGGAGAGAAGGGTGGTGGGAAAGGAAGATGGGGGAAGGTGAGACAATGAAGGTGGTAGATCTGGGACAGGATCAGCAGATAAGGGAGAGGGAATAAAAAATTCCCAATCCTTTGCTACTTCCCATATTTTACCCTCCCCCATTTCCATAATTATTTAACTCTGTGGGAATCACACCTGACACATTCTGCATTGAGAGTGGTTGAAAAGTGAATATATTTTTTCTTGCAATGTTGTGATGATAAATGATTTATAGAAACTTATGTTCTATTTTTGACTGTTACTCCTTATATGGCATCATTCTCTGGAGATGTGCACTATGCCCCATTTACCTCTTGGGAAGTCAATTGAGCTATGTTCCTCAAATCTACACAGTACCTTCTTAACCCACTTCCTTTTCATTTTTACTATTGAGGAACACCTTCGTAAACTCATATTTTCTAGTATTATTCTGTCATTCTAATATTATTCATTACAACTGTATCTGATTGATCAGGCCAATATGTATTTATCCTTGTATGAATTCTTTTTTTAAAAAAAAACTGTACAGATAATATAATTTCATTTAAGATCCCATTTTTAAAAATCATTTTTATTGTAGATATATATACATATAAACACATACATATATAATATAAACACAAACACACACATACCATTTTCCATTTGAACCATTTTAAGTGTGTAATTCAGTGGAATTAATTACAATGTGGTCTACCATCGCTACCATCCATTACCAAAAAATTTTCATTGCCCCAAACACAAGCTCTGTACCCATCAAGTAATAACTCTTTGTTCTACTTCCCCCCAGTCCCTGATAAATGCTAATCTACTTTCTGTTTCTATGAATCTGCCTATTCTAGATGTTTCAATTAAGAGGAATAAAAGAATATTTGTCCTTTTGTACCTGGCCTATTACACTTAGCACAATGTCTTCAAGTTTCATCCATGGTATAGCATGTACGAGAACAGCATTCCTTTTTTTGGCTAAATAATATTCCACTGTATGGATATACCATATTCATTGGTTGATGGGCAACTTGAGTTGTTTCCACCTTTTAGCTATCATCAATGATGCTTCTGTGAACGCTGGTGTACCAGTATCTATTCAAGTCCCTGTTTTCAGTTCTTTTGGGTATATACCTAGGAGTAGAATTGCAAGGTCATATAGTAATTCTGCATTTAAATTTTTGAGGAACGTTATATGGCTTCTTCCTGTGATAAGAATGTCCTTCATGTTTCAGATTTCCCTCTCACCTTTTGTCATTCTATATACAAAGAGTCTAAAATTCTTAGACTGTCTTATTGGGAAGTCACTCCTGTAATTTTGGTGGTTGTAGTGGACATCTGTTTTGCTCTCCAATATCCATTCATCCTCTTTTAGTAAATACCCTCTCTAATTCTAGGGTCTGTATAGTTGAGGGAAAAGTGGTGCCTATTCCCTAGAGGGAACCTGTTTATATCTCAAATCTGTCAGTGCATAACCCTCCCCTGCCTACAACGAGTGTTTCAGTGTTGATCTTAGGTCTCTATCAAAGTGAATAAGACACAATAACTGTTTCAATGGGATTTTTAGGAAAGAGATTTTGCTTTTTTTGCAGTACAGAAAACTTAGGGGATTTAAGGGCTGGAGCTGCCACCACCATCTGGCAATAACTACCATCTGGCTTATCATATGATGACTGAGAAGGAAGCTAATATAACTGAAGACAGTAAAAAAAATTTTTTAACAATACCTGTGGTTCATGATAATCCAGCTGTGCTGAAAACCAGACCAAGTCTTGAGTTTTGCATCTTATATAAGTCAATAAATTTTCACTTTACTTAAGCCAGCTTGGCTTGAGTTCTCTGTCATTTGAAGCCAAAGGAATCCTTACTAATATACTTGTATGAGTCTAAACCATTTTTATTATCTATCTCCATTAGGCCTTTCTGAAAATGTGGCCAAGTAAAAAATCAAAGGCAGATGAACAAAAGAATGCTAGAAATGGAAAGACCTTGTAGATTAACAAGCTGCAATCCCATTAATTAAAAGACAGGGGCGGGGGGAGTCATTTGCATGTGTTCACACAGCTAAACAGTGGTAAAGGTGGGAGCAGGATCTAGATTTAGTATCCAGTTTTCTTTGTCACCTCTTCCTAGTCGAGACGGAATGAGCTGTCCCTTCCTACAAGGATAAGTATCTTTCTGGCTTGTTTCTAATCACTTTCAAGAGCTCACTGTGCTGAGACACCACTTACTTCCTCTCTCCCGCCACTTCTCCCTTCTTTTCTTCTCTCTCTTATTTGATGTAGGTGTACTTCTTAAATATTTTGATTAAGATGTATTTCAAGCGCACAGAAAATACAAAGTAAAATAACAAACACCATGTACCTTCATTTCAATTAAGCAGATGTTAACATCCTGCAATTTTTTCTGATTTTTCTTTTTTTTTTTTTAAAAAAAGAATAAGACATGGCAGTTATAATTGAATTCCCACCCTCTTCCAAATTCATCTGCTCCCCTTCTATCTTACCCAGCAGTAACCACCATCTTCAATTTGATTGTATTTTTCTCAATAATTATTTGTACTTTTAATACTTGAAAAGTATATACTTCAGTGGTGGACTTTAAAATCTCACATAAATAGTATTTTATATATCCTCTTCTTGCTTTTTTCTATTATTTAGTATTCATTTAGTATTTTGAGATTTATCCATATTGACAGAGGTAAGTTTCTTAGTATTTATTTGTCCAAAATATCTTCATTTTGCCCTACCACTTGAATGATAGTTTAGCTGGTTATAGACTCTTAGGTTGATCCTTAACATTTCCAGCAATGATTTTAAATACACTTTTTATATTCTTTCTCTCAGAGTGCTCTGTTCAAGGTCTAGAAGTATAATCATTATGTAGTTTCTATGGTTTTATAGTGAGCTGACCTTTTGTATGGCCTACCTCATTCCTTTAGAATCTACATTTTTTACCTCTCCATGTAATATGGTTAGCAGACACTTTATAGTATATTTCTGTTTTTGCTTCTACGAAATATCCTAGGAGTCTCACTGTCCCAAGATCAGTTTTTATATGCTTTGTGATATACTTTCACTTTTATGCCCCCTTGCACCTCTCCAGAAGTGTAAAACCAAACTGCAAACCTTTAAGAAATTCAGTATTGGGTCTGATATCTTATAATAAAATTGTTTCTTAAACAACAAGCTTCCTTATCATTTCCTTACATGCTGGTAGATATATATATGTATCTATATATATGTATGTGTATATATATATAGCCTACATATATAGTCTATATATATTCTTGTTCCACTAGGGATGCAGGACTTTGAAGCTCCTTATTTTAGGCTTCAAACATTGCTCAGGCCAAATGTTTTGGAACCTTTCTCTGTATGGGAGAAAAAAAATCCAATCCCATGGTTTATTGGCATCAAAACCCACATCTACGCAACCAGCTCATACATTTGCTGTTCTTGTCTTAATTCTTTATTTATTCTGTAAGTTAGAGATTTCCATTCCTCTCTTGTAAGACTAACCAAGCATTTTAATTTATTTGTATTCTTCCCTGTAGTGAAAGGTTTTCACATCATCTTAGTATGCCCAACCCACTTGATGCACATTCCTGGATACACCTGGCCATGTTTTACTGTTGATGGTATTAGTGAGGCTCTATAAAGACCCTGGTTCCAAAAGCATTCATGTAAGAGCAGAGGAAATCATGGAGTTCCACTTGCTTAGTTGAACAAAAGCTCAGCAGTGACCGCTCAAGTTCCCTTCTGACACTCACCAGCATGGTCTTGTGTCTCACCATGTATACCTCCTACTTATCATTCAAGGACTTTCCCAGGCATGAAATGCTGTAAAACCCTTCTGACACGTGCAATGTCATGCTCAGCTGGCCCAGTGCGGCTGCAGGTGGAGAGATGAGGAATGCCACTGGCTCACTTCCATCCCAGGCTTAACCCAAGTGTGGTGTTTGTCTTATGCATGTTGCCTTACTATCCTGGGATCTGGCTTCCCAGGTGGCTGCTGGAGAGGCTGGAAGTAAACTCGGAAGTGCAGGAGAGCTGATGTCACATGGAATGAATTTGGCCAATAGAAGACAAGAGCTGGCATAATATGTCTTCTCCCTTTCTCCCCTCATGCTGACTATGCAGGGATGTAGTGGTTTCTGGTTGACCCACCTGAAGACACCCTATGAGACTGAGCAATCAGCTGTATGTACTATGAAAGCTGTGATATAATCCCTTGTATTTGCTCTACTGCCTTTTCTGAATCACTCCTGTTCCCCCCACACACACCCACACACACCCCGGCTTCCCTGTGTTTGTAGTCACTTAAGATTTTGCCTCAGGCTCTATTTTCTAGGAATCTCAAGCTAAAATGCTTATTTGCCATCTTATTGTAGCTCCTCTCTTTGTTTCTAACAAGCAGCAATTGAAGAAAGATGGAAAGTTGCTAGAAGAGGAAGATATATTCCTTCCGTTTTTTTTTTTTCTTTAATGGATATAGCCTTAAACAGGCTCTCCAAGCTTCCATTCTTTCTATTTCATTGCCATCTTGTATCTTGGCCCTGGATACAGGCAAAGTGGAGATGGTGTATGGAAATCGTTCACAGTACAAGATCCAGGCAGCACTGACAGAAGCCTACTCCTAGATTCATGTTATGAGCTTTTGAACCATACAACCCCTCCTTTGTTTTATACAATAAAGTTTAACAGTGGACATTGATGGGGCCAGATAAATCCCCCTGGTGCTGTTATTTCCTCTTTCTTTTTGTCAAGCAAATTACCCTTTTCAGCCATACCTCTCTGCTGAATCTGCAAGAGACTTCTCATAGTAATCTTCACTTTAAATTTAAGGCACTTTAAAATTTCATTGTGAAAACAACATTCTTAACTCAGTGCTTTATCACCAGGAAATGCTACCTTGAGATATTTAATCATAAATCTCAGAATGTGAGAGCTAGAGGAACGCCATCACAATGTGTGGTATGTAGGAGATATTCAATATTCTTTAAAAGATGGAAGAAATTTGGGTGAGGAAACAGTAAAATGATGAAAAGGTCTAGGAGACTCGAATGAGGAGTTATGGGATTTAGCCCTGTGAGCAATAATCTGTGACCCCTGAATAAACCATTTAACCCATATGGGCCTGAAAGTAACCTCTGAACAGCCTTTCTATGAGTGGAGAAATCCCAGGAGAGGTAGGAGAAAGAGTCTTGCCTCCTACTATAGAGAGGGACAGATATTTTCTGTCTCAGCATTCTGGCGAATGCAGGCAGATAATCTTATCTTATTCAATCAACTGGTCCCACCCAGGTCTTTGAATCTAAAGCAAATTATGCAAAAAGGCAAGTGACAGTCCAGAATTTTATCTGGGTATTAGCAGTATCATTCCAATTCGGCCAGTGGTGGCAGTAGTCATGCCAGTTGTAGAAAGAGCAGGGTTATATTTCAGCTGTAGTGGTGTGCCTTCATTTTCTTTGATTCCAGCATATTTTCTTAGCCTGGATTTTCAGCCTTGCTATTGAGTCCGTGAACTATTTGCTCTCCTTCCAAAAAGCTCCTTTTCTGCTTAACGTGCAAAGTTAGTTTCTGTTTCTTGTGACCAAAAAGCCTGACTAGTGGAAGGTCTAAGTTTTCTCCAGTGTTCGTTAAAACCCACAAACTGCTGTCTAATTCTTAGGACTTTGAAAAGTCCTATTATGCATATCATCTTATGTAATCCTAAAAAGAACATGTGGGAATGTTTTCTTATTTGTATTACATGAAGGGAAGAAAATGAAAATTGAAAGGGTTAAACGGTTTTCTCAAAGCTATGCAATCAAGTCTGCAAAATGGGGGCAGGGCTTGAACAAGTTGAATTCTTTGTGTTTTTTCTTATGTTGTTGGTGAAACTGTGGCCAGGTTCAAATGAGATCATGATCAAGAAGGTACATTCTAATCTGAAGAGCACAGTACAACTGTTACCACTGTTCAAGGTCACCTATGGGAGAAGGTGGCAGAAATGGAATGTAAAGGTGGGTGTCCTGAATTCTAGCCCAGAGCCATTTCCATTACTCTAGATCACCCTCCCCCAAAGGAATACTTTTTTTAAATTAAAATTACAGGTTACTTTTTTTAGTATTTATTTTTGCAGGTGGTTTTGGAATAGAAATGAGAAATTTCTTAGCTATGTTCAAAGAATTCAAGACACCTTCATATGGTGTTTTCAAGAACCACATAAAAATGTGTCTGCCCCCACCCCAAATCTCTAATGGTTCACTGAAGATCATCCAACATTAACAGTGATGTGATTATACCTCTTAAATGAATTTATGATGCAATGGAGACATGTCCTGGAATTATTCCAAAATTCCCCAGATTGTCCCAAAGATATTCCTTTTTCAGTTTCTGTATCTCCTGCCCTGTCTTCTTGTTAAACACTGTCACTTAACTACATCCCTGGACATTGTTGGCAGCCTCTACCTCTTAATAGGGAGGAAGAAATCCAGGTAAGCAGAGGATTGGAGAGACAGGCAGCACCCCAATTAGTAGAAACTACTGAGCAGATGAAAATAGAATAGAAATGAAATGAGTTCCAGTGACCAGATATAAAATACTCTAGTAGCTAAGAGGGGAAAGAACAAATCCATTGCAAACCTAAGAACATAATGGCGGTGGGGGAGAGGGGTAGGAAAGAGGTGATTTCCTTCCTATCAGCTTTTTCAATGACCCAAATGACTGACAGCCACAACCAGAGACATGCCTCATGCTAATGCGGGGAAGGTGGGAATAGGTCAATGACAATCACAACAACAAAAATACATGGATAGCCTTTTGCAGCCTGCAAAGTGAGGTAAGCAGAGCAGTGATTACTTCTCTTTTATATGACAGGAAAATAACCTTCAAGATGTTAAGAGATTTGCCAAGCATCATATAGCCTTTAAGGGGTCGAGACAGGTTTAGAGGGAGGATGGAAGAAGGAAGAAAACAAAGAAATAAAGGGTAATGGTTGAGAAGAGAAAGTGGGAGGAAATCTGAAATAGAGAGGTCTCTCATGACAATACAATAGAACTAAGGAGAATGATTCTGGTAAAATGTCTACCATGGTAAAATGTCTTGCCCACTGTGGAGTGAGAGAGCAAAATCTCAGCCAAACAGAGACAGTACAACTAACATACTATCATTATCTGGACACCAAGAAAGCCACAGACATCCACATTTTAGTTCTCAATCAAAACTATCTAAAATTTCAAATTCTCAATCATAATTATTTAAATTTAAAACCAACAAAACAAACAAAAACATCCTCACAGAACATAAAGAATCACGACATATATTTCAGAATATACTGAGCTCATATACTTTTGACCATTCTGTCCTGTTTCAAAAATTTGGAAGGCATTTGTTTTGAAATTAGAGGGTAGAGAGGGGCACACAGGGCCTGTATTCCACATATATCCCTTTCTCATAAGATACGTTAGTTTATGTTTCTTGCGTGCTTCTTCTTGTTGCTTTTCCTTTAAAGCTAGCTAAGCTAATTCCTAGATCTCTTCCTTAATAATAATTGAGGCTGAATATATTCAGATGGAAAGATACATCCTGACATCTGATCTGTTCATCACTTTACTTCCTTCGGCCCAGACTCTAACTCAAATTCCAGAAGCTCCATTCCCATCATGCCCAAAATGTGGTTAGAGACTTTGGTGAGAAGATGATGTGAAGCAATGTTTTGTATTTTGTTTTGATAAAACATAGCTGTGTTTTCAGTAAAAGGAGAAGGAAAATAGAGTATCCTCCTTCACCTACTACAGCTTAGCTAAATCCTAATATGAGTGAAGGTTACATGTCTGAACAGTCCCCCATCTAAGAGGTTGATTTTGGCCCAGAGATTCTCAACCATGACTGTCAATATCCCAACGTGAGTCTACAATGCCCATTATACTGAATAGCCTGTTGAGTCAGTTATTGGATGATACCAAAGGGTGTGTTGTATATGGCCATGTTTTTCTTATATGGTCTCAAAATAGCAATTTCGCAATAACGTATCGATTCGCTTCTTAAATCTAATTGCGATATTAGAAAAAGCTATCACTTTTTTTTTTATAATGAAAGCTGGTTGCAGCGAAACGTTTTCTAAGGTGTGCTATGCATAATTTTACAAAAAATGGCATGTATGGCACAATAATTCTCAGGCACATTAAAGTATTATAACCTGAAGCAAAACCCAGGGGCTTGTTTTGGAAAAACATGAATAATAACTTTATTACCTACTTTTTCATTAGCAATATGATATCTCTGAACAAAAGCCCTTTAAGGACATTAAGAACTATTTCCTAATTTTCTAATCTGATGAACAGACTAGATAAGTTTCTTAGTCATTCTTAGCTTTGCAGAATTTGATGAGTCTTTGTCACATGAGCGTAATAATATTATTGGTTAGTTTGATAATCAAATCTGTTTCAAAATTGCAGCTTTTTATCATCATTTTAAAATTCTTCTTTTTCTTTGTTTTGTTATGATAAATTGAATTTGAATTTTAAGTCAGGTAGATCTGGGTTAAAATCCTAACTCTATTTCTTATTATCTGTGTAAACTGAAGTACTCTGATTCCTGTGGGCTGCAGTTTTTACATTCATAATGTGAGTACAAAAAATACCCTTCTCAAAAGGCTGTGAAAGGATTAAGTCAGACTTAAGAATTATTGACACAAGGTAAATACTCCAAAAAAAGTTAGTTTCCTCCCCAATTCAATTTTATTAATATTTTTCTTGAATTTGGCAACCAGAAATCCTAAGTAATATCCAAGTGTGGATACACTGTATTTTTGTACATTATCAAAATATATAAAGAACATAATGAATGTTCTTTGTTACTTAAAATCCAATGCACAAATGATGTTTTTATTTATCTTCAGGTAGGTTGACATGGAAGGTCCTAGATCTTTGAAAGCAGAGTAATTTTCATTCAAAATGCAAATACTTTTTTAGAAGAATGAGATGAAAAGAGCTTAAAAACACATGAAATATTATGACATTCAGGTAGAATTGGAGATCGATACAGTTCTGCTGCCATTTATGAATTTGACCAACCACAATGATATCAGATTGACCAGCAGTCAAATAGTTCCATGTTTCCCATCATCAAATAAGTGTGCTAGCATTGAGAACTACACTTGCTGTCTTGGAGATCTGCAATGCAGAGCACAATGTGTCAAAGGCTCTGACAAGTCCTGCAGTAGCCAAACAAACTTTAAGTGCTAATGAAGTCTACATTTTACAAATTTGTTTTGATCACAGAACTATTTTTATTCAAGAGACACCTATGGACACATAACAGAGCTAACATTCTGGGGAACACAATTTGGGAAACACTAATCTGTTAGATAATACCAAAATCCTATAGTGCAAAACCTAAAAGAGAGACAATAAACAATAGCAAAACCCCAAAACAAATCCAAGACTTGTAAATGTAGTTTAACATACATAAATGGCAGAGCTAATGAACAACTTCATTAGCAGAGATCGTGTTTACACTTTAGCAATTACCAATAGTCATCTGGCTAAAGTAATATATATTTGACTTTACAAAATAATATTGTGGTCATTAGAGCTGGTGAGTAACTGCAATTTTGAATTTTAATTGTTTTGGCTCTCACACAGGGACAGAGGCTCAGTCAGTCAAAGCTGTCAGTTGATACTTATAAAGTATAAATTATTTTCCAGGGTGACTCAAGATTAATTACTTTTGCACTGTGGGTTACAACTAAGTAGAAAGAAACCACTTCTGGTGGTCAGGAGCAAGAGTTTAAGTTTGAGGTAAGTTTGAATCCTAATTCTCCAGTGCAATCTTGGAGAAGTTCCCTAATCCATCTGTGTCTCAGTTTTGTCATATGTAAAATAGGGACATTGCCTACCTCATTTGGTTGTTTGGAAGATTCAATGAGATTATGTAAAATGCTTAGCAGGCTTTGAGGCCCATGATAAGTGCTCAGTAAATACTATTATTTTATGCACTCCAGATCATGAATTTATCCTCTGATTTCTTCTTTTTGTGAATAATAACTGTCTTTATCCTCGGGGTATATATAGCCACTGAAACGCCAGCGCAGCCAGCAAGTTTCTGCCTCCAGACTGATATTTACCTACGTGCCATTTACAAATCATTTGGCTTTCAAGTAAAAATCCTTAGGGGGAGTTATTATTATACACAGAGTTTTGAAGGTCTCCTTTCATACCATATCACAGAGTGCATTTCTGAGCAGAGCTATGGAAAATGCAGGGAAGCAGGGTGGCCGTTCCGTACTCACGAGCACATTGCTAGAGTGTGCGTTGATTGACATTTCAATGGCAGGGAGGAGCAGGGGAAGAAAAGAGACACGCTCTCTGTATCCCTCAACCTCCTTTCATGTCTCCACAGGAACCCAATGCCATTTTGAGGGCTGCCTGGCCAAAAATGAATGCCAGTGAGAACGAATTGGTTCCTGGCAGTTCAAGGCGGAGATTGGACCTGATTAGCAAGGTCCAGAATAAGACTTAAATGTTGGGGTAGATATTGCAAAGTGTGCATGTATATTTGAGAGAAAGGCACCTTTTCCCAGCATCCTTTACCCTGGCCTTTATTGTAGGGTGTGGAAAAGCTTACAAAAAATTTTAAATGGGCAAGAGGAGGGGGAGAAGGAGGAAGAAGAGGAAAAAAGAGGGGAAAGAAGAGGAAGAGGTAGAGGGAGGGAGTGAGGGAAGGAAGGAAGGTAAAAATGAAACAACTTAGGGTGCACAGTGGTAGAATGCTCGCCTTCCATGCGGGAGACCCGGGTTGGATTCCTGGACCATGTACCGCCTCCCCCCGCCTCCCTCGCCAAAAAACAAAAAACAAAAAACGAACCCTCACTCTCTCTCCCGGTTTCCATTCCAGTATATAAGTCTGCAGTAGACTGATGGCTTCCATACTCCAGCCCTCCCTGTATACAGGCCTCTTTACGTTGTGATTTTGCAGCACCCCCTATCAGCAGATGGGTCCAATTTTTCCACCTCTTGAGGCAGCACTGACCTCACAACTTGCATTGACCAAAGAATGAAACCAAAGAAATGCTGAGCCAGTCTCGAAGCCCGGCACACTTCCCCTGCTTCCTGGAAGCAGTGCCAAGCTGCAAGCCAGGACAAGCCCAAGTGTGCCTGTGGGATGATAGGAGACCCAAGGTCAGTGCCCCACCCAGAAGCAGACCCACCCTGCTCATCTCTGTTGACTGCAGACACACCAATAAACCCTGTAGACCAAAGAATTACCTGACTGCCTGTCCCTCGTGCTAGTTTATACAGCAGGAATTGGAGTGGTTTGTTAAGCATCCGTCAGGTAAGTAATTCCAAGATCCAAGTGGAGGTTTGTGCTGTTGCCTTCCCTCTGTTCTCACTGAATGCCTAAGATGCATTCAGGGCTGAATCGTGTGACACCTGGAGTTGCCCAGCCACTGAGCACAACACAGGAAAGGACAGATCTGTTTTTTGTGAGATACATAAACTCCTTTCTGATCCAACCAGTTTTCCTGTTACTTGCAGCTCAATGTTATTCCAACTGAAATGAAGGATATTTTTGAAAGTCTAACCAGGGTTCGAGGGGAGGGAAGCAGTGATAGTGAAAGGTATAGAATCAAAGTGCATTCATTCATTCTCTTTTTATTTTTTGCATGGGCAGGCACCGGGAATCACACCCGGGTCTCCAGCATGCAGGCGAGAACTCTGCCTGCTGAGCCACCATCGCCCGCCCCATTCATTTCTTTTACTCAGTCATTTGGAAAATATGTACTTAGCACTTATCTGCAGACTTGTGAGTGGAGAGAGCCAAATGGATGGGAATCAGACCCCATGGGCTCTCATGGTTTGGGAGGACATGAGGGATGGTAACCAAGTCCCACCTGCTCCCAGAAACACCCTTCCCCACCTCTGTGACAGGCCTCTCATACTCATGCAGCGCCCCTTGACTTGCTAAAAGAGTGACTTATGGCCAAGCCATAATCTGCCTTGTGATAGTTCTACCTTCTAGTTCTTTTCAGATCGTCCCTCTGAAGTATACTTAAGAGGAAATAGATACAATCCATGGTGATTGCTGGCAAAATGTCCACAACCCAAAGCAACAAAGCAGACTTAGATAAACCTGCTTCTTCTTTCAAATCATGCTTTATCTTAAACAAGTAGGAGAGACAAAAGAGTATATCATCTTGTTTTATTATAAAAACCATGGTTCTATTTTTTACCAAGAATTAATTTGGTCCTTGAGGAGCATATGCCAATTTTATTTTATAGCTTCCACACCTCTGCTCCTCAAGAAGTAACTTCCATTTTCCATAATAATAATTGTTGTTATTTATTTAACACCTACAATATGCCAAACACTGTGCTGGGTACTTCATTTTCATATGTCATGTAATTCTCACAACCACCCTGTTGAGTATTATATTTTCCTCATTAAGAACAAAAAATTAAAGTTCAGAGATTATAATTGCTATTTTGCCCCAAGACCTCAATGCTGGTGAAGTGGAAATGATACTTAAACGAAGTTATGTAGATCTCCAAGGCTCATCTTTTACAATACAACTTGCTATAAATAAATAACAGCTTCATTTATTTAGAGACAAACTGGCAAAGTTAAAGGGGCAAGGTAAGGGAACAGGTGTGTCCCCCAAGAGAGATATTCTCCATGCTGGAACTGGGGTGTTCCATAATGCCCTCAGTGAATTAGAAGTAATTTTGGCAAACCAAATACCAACATGAAGAGCTTAAAAGCCAATTTAAGAAAAAATTTAAATATGAAAAAGGTTGGAAGTTGGTGAGAGTAAGAGATTACACAGGCTGAATTTAATCTAAGTTTCAGTCTACACCAAGAAATACATGAGTTCAGTGGTTCTCAGACCTTGGCCACACGTGAAAACCATCTAAAGGACTTGTTAAAATATAGATGGCTGCCTCCCCACTCAGACTTTCTGACTCAATAGCTCTGGGATGGGGCCTGAGAACTGGCCTTTCTAACCTGTTCCCAGGTGACACTGCTGTTGCTTTTCCTGGGGCCATACTTTGACAACAACTAACTCAAACTATTTCTGGAACCAGTCAGACTGGACCAGTTAGATGCATGGGGCATCCTGTACCCATGGGAACCAGAGCCAGACAAATTATGTGACTGGATAGCTTCCACCTGTAAAGCTTCCACATTATCCGGCCAAACATGTCCTAGATGTGAACAGCTAGGTTTAGAACTTGGCTTTCAAAACAAGGGCCAGGGGAGGAAGCTGGACTTCAGAGTTAGGCATTGCTCTCTCCCTAACCCTAATTGGATCCAATTTCAAAGACTAGCCCTGACACTTAATAGCTATGCAAATTTGGGCAAGGCACTTAATCTCACTGTGCTGGTCTGAATTTGTGGTGGACCCCAGAAAAGCCAGGCCCTTTGATCCTCATTCAATATTGCTGGGTGGGAGCATTTTGATTGTTTCCATGAAGATGTGACCCACCCAATTGTGGGTGGTAACTTTTGATTAGATGATTTCCATGGAGGTGTGTCTCCACCCACGAAGGTGGGAGTTGCTTGCTGGAATCCTTTAAAAGTGGAAACATTTTGGAGAGAGTCCCTTTTGGTAGAGCCATGTGAAAACCAGCAGAGGCCGCTATGTTCGCCATGTGCCCTTCCAGCTGAGAAACGTTGAACATCGTTGGCCTTCTTGAACCAAGGTATCTTTCCCCAGATGCCTTAAATTGGACATTTCTATAGACTTGTTTCAACTGGGACATTTTCTCGGCCTATAAACTAGCAACTTATTAAATTCCCCTTTTTAAAAGCCATTCCGTTTCTGATATATTGCATTCCAGCAGCTAGCAAACTGGAACACACACCAAGTTTCTTTTTTTACTTATCTGCATCTGGGTTATCATAGAATTGCTGTGAGAATTAAAGTAGGCACAGGTAAAGGATCTGCTGACATAAGTAGATATTCAAGAATTGATGCTGTTCCAGGGAACTGGGCAACCTAATTTGACTTTCTTTCAGTATTGCTGATTGGGGGCACGAACCCTGGCAAAGTGAGGTCAGACCCACTTTGCGTTATTCCTTCTTGCTTGAGCCTGATTCTCTGGACGGCAGCTGCTTGGGATCCAGGATGGTTTAAAGAGGGGTCTAAGAATCAGGAGGAGTTCTTAGAACCCTGGAAGACTGAGCGGTCTCTGGGTCTTAAGTTGCAAGTCACAGCTACTGTCAAAAGCATGGAAACCCTGCCGAGAGCTGAACTCTTTCTTCCTCCAACTCAAGCCATGATGTTAGACCAGCAATAGCCAGTCTTGAGAATTCTATGAGCCTTTTCCCTTTTGCTTCTACCTCCATATAAACCTTTTGTTTTTGGTGCCCCTAGATCCAGAGAAAAGAAAAGCTAACAAAGATATGTGCATCAGAAGCAAAACATTGGGCCACACCAATGTCTACCCAGGAAATTGTGGTGGAGGCACCCAAGGGGGCATGGAAATTATGATCTTTTGTAATGTTAACCATACACAGTTGTGATAATTCTTAGGGACACCTAACTTTCTTGAAAAGATACATGACCTTGTCAGCCACTGACATAGCCAGCACTGTACAGTAGCCCCATGACTCTGAAATTGGTACTTCCTGAACTTGATGGCCACCTATTTTACCATTAATCTTGCATGCAAACCCATGTCAAATTATTTTTTTTAGGAGAGGGTAATTATAAGTAGTATTTTTTATAGAAAATTACTGGAAAGGCAAGTTCTTTACTAGCTGGCCTAATTAGGAAGTATGTAACTTTTAGAATTTGTGCTAGCTTCTTCAAAAGGAATGCTAAAGTTATTTTCAATATTACAGCTATAATGACAATGATACGTGGATCTTAGGAGTAATTTTATCAAATTAATTATTCCTGAAAGGATACATTTTTTATGCCCAGAAAATCACTCCAGCTTTTTTATGTTTTTTTCTTGGTAACTAATTTTAATGATCACACTGAGGCTACATTTGCTCTATGGATCTTGCAATGGTCTAGTCAAAAGCAATCACACTTGAATTTGACTGAACTACTGGTCTTTATACTCTCTGTGTGTCCTTTCACCCTGGGTGATTAAAGTCAGTTGGTTGAATTAGCTTTCAGAGCTTTCACAGTTTTAATATCATAGTTTCAAAAACACAGCTGTGAGCAAGGACAGCTGAGCTCTTCCAAGTAAGAACCACCTGAATTAATCATCAGCCTCCAAGCACAGCCCACCTGCCTTGATCAGTGGGCAAATGATGGTTTGTACACTGGGGAGGTACTTTCCTGGGGTCAGTAATGAATGGATGGCTTCAGTTTCCTAGCGGTTTGTGTCAAGCTCCTTCCAATGTGGCTGCAGCTTCATACCTTGTGTTTAAGAAGTGCATTTTAGGTAATATAAACTAATATATTTGTTGAAAACATATGCTTAAATGGTATATCTTTTCCATTTATCTACTTGGATGAGGTTATATATTAAGAAGCATGTTTCAACTGAATATCTTAATTTTATATGCCAGAATTATGCATCAGACAGCATGCATCAGAATTGCCTGGGGGACTTAAGAAAACACACATGGCTGAGCCCCACTCTCAGAGTTTCTGATTCAGTAAGTCCTGGATGGAATCCATGAATTTGCATCCCTAACAAGTTTCCAGGTAATGTTAACATGACTGGTCTGAGGACCACACTTTGAGAGCCATTGTTTTAAAGCTCTAGATACCATGTTTTTTTTTAAAAATTTGTTTGTTTTTAATTACATTCTAGCAGTTTTCCATGTGGGATAAGGAGGAGTGAGGATATGGAAACTAATGTGACATCCTTATGCTTACAACAAGGTATAAAATACCCTCAAATAAACCAGGTGAAGAACTTTGTTAAAGATACCAGCTGTATAGTGTTTAAGAATATGGACCTTATACCCTAATATGGACCCAACAGAAGCCATGGATCTATTAGAGTTTCCAACATGTTCCAGCTTTATAATCCTGCCCAAGTTACTTAACCTCTCTGTGCCTTAGTTTCCTCACCCATAAAATTCAGATACAAATAGTACTTATCTCATGTGGCTGTTACGATGAGTGAATGAGTTAATATGTAAGATACTTAGAGAATTGCCTGGTACAGAGAAAATGCTATATAAGTGTTAGCTATTATTGTTCAGGTTCAAATTCTCTGCCATCCTTCTCCTTTTGTTCTATGCAAATCCCTCATGCTAATGCTATTTAGATTGGCTAACATCCAAAATTTAGACTTCTGCCATAATTATCTACATATGGCAGCAGGATCGTTCCAGAACCACCCTAATGACTTCGATTAGAACCAATCACCTGTGCCTATTTACACAGCAGAATGATTGGCAGGTTTTGGAAAGACTGGGCATTCCAATTACACTCTCATCTGGGTGTGGACCAGTTTGAGAAAATATGCCAGTGAGAATCAATGCAAAACAGATCAGTTTCTGTACATTTTATCCACTTTAAAAGAAACCAGGAAAAGAAATAGAAAGAGTAGAGGAGCCAGACTCATTCAATAAACACTGTATGAGTTTCTGCCATGCACTGAGCACTGTGCAAGTTGTTGAGATGAACAGGTGGGCAAGATACCGTCCCCAATCTCAAGGAACTCATAGACTCATGGGGGGAAAACAGATAAAATCAACAAATATTACATAATGTACTTAGTAGTGCAAGAGAACTTCCCATGGGCTGCTAGAGGAGCACAGGGGTGCCTCTCTTGGCCTCAGAGGTGGGGGTTCTTCCAGAAGCAAGAAAAGAAGAGCTGAAAGACAAGTAGGGTGCAGCCATGGCAACAGAGTGGGGGAAGGGCATTCTGAGTACTACTGTGCCCAGAAGCTCAGAGGTGCTGAGGACATAGAAGAAACTGGGCACAGAGGGAGAAGCACATTAATGATGCCTTTGGGTATTTAAGGAAGGACCAGGTTAAGGAAGTCAAAGATGGTGGGAGGGGTTGTGTTATTGAGAGGTTAATTTCATGTATGTTGTATGCCTAAGCGTACAACTCTGACTACACTTCCAGGAGAGGGATAGCAGTTGAGAAGACTTTAACCAACAATTAATTGAGAATTTTCAGTTGTTGGTTAAAGGGGCTATAGTAGAAGTATAGGCTTCCTAATGTTGCTATTGGTTATCTTTAGAAAGGAATATATTTCAATAAACTCTTCTGTGATGATATTTACTGCCTAGCTGCTTGGAAAAGTATATGCAGTGCCAGGGTGGTTGGAAAATAGATTTGGGGGAGCAGGTAGTAGGTCTGTGGTTTGGAATAGAGCTAAGCAGCTGCATTATAGACTCTGTTGGGAAATAGTTCTTGGACCACTGGTTCTCAATCTTGGCTGCACAATGTTATCACCTGGGAAGCTCTGAGTATTACAGACGCCTGGGTTCTAGCCTCAATGATTATGACTTAGTTGGCCAGGGGTGCAGCCTGGGCAATGGGATGTTGTAAAGCTCCCCAGATGACTCTAATGTAAAGCCATGTTTGAGAACCATAACCATACGTCTTTGCCACCTAAAATCTGCTCCTGGGCTAGCAGCTCTCCCAGATGCTTGTTAGAGATGCCACATCTCAGGCCCACTCCAGATCTACTAGAACAAACTCTGCATTTTAATGACATCCCAGGTGATTCAAATGCACAGGAATATTTGAAAAACACTGATTGTAGCTGTGAATCAGAATCACCTGGGAAGCCTATCAAAGTTATAAACTCTCACTTCTATACATTGTGATTTGTTGTGTATTGGATGGGGCCTTTCATCTAATACAGGCTTTAAATTTTGATGATTCTGATATGCAACTGAGTTGAAAACCACTGTATTACCCTGCAAATAAAGTAGGAAAGAGAGCCCATGAGGGAGGAATTTGGTAAGATTATTTTGGGACAGAACGGTGGGGCAGGAGGGAATGGTCACTCTTCTCCCAAGAAGGGAGTTCGACACCGAGAAAGCAAGTGCACTCTAACTCAGGGATTGTATTGGCCCTTGCGATAGGCAGAGGGAACAGAGGCAGACAAGAACTGGTGCAAAGCTAGGCCATCCTTGTCGTTCTGTACAATGACTTACAACTGCAGTGAGATCCTCCAGAAAGGAAAGTCGGGAGAAAAAGAATCTTAATCTTTTGCACATCTGTGTGTGTGTGTGTGTGTGTGTGTGTGTGTGTGTAAGAGCGTGCATATGTGTGGTGCAGTTGGATGGACAGGACCTGTGGTCCAGGCCCCCTGGGCATCCCCTGCCCACTGGATTCTTGCCAGTAGACTCTTCTTCTAGCACCTAGCACAGAGATGAATGTTTAGGGTGAATGAATAGCTAGATGGATGGGTGGATAAAATGTATTTCAGTGCTCCTGCAATTATTCTTTTCATTCAAAGAACAAAGAAAGGAGATTCAGAATCACCTGTGCCAGGAGCTTTTACTGAGTTTGGCTTTGATCTTCCTGGAAGCTGCTACGTATTTTTATTTTGACAAAAACCTCACTTCTTTGGCTGAAGTGTATAATTTCCTACCTGGCTGTTGAGTGGTACCTCAGCCCTCATATGCGGGTATAAAAGAGCAGGTGTGAGCACCTTGTGTGTCTAGGGTGTGGGTCAGGGCCATTGGGAACTCCCACCAAGCCGCCAGGTGACTGTGTTTCTGAGAGGCGATGGTGGGACCTGCCATGCGTGATTGACAAGAGCCTCTGGGAATACCACCCGGCTCTCCTTTCTTTCTGTCTTCAATTACCAAGGGAGGGCACGGATTTGGAACATATTTAGAAAATGTGTTCATTGTTGCTCTAAAAAATCTCCTCTGTAATTAGGTACTACGGGGGTAGTCAACCACAAAAAGCCACAACCAGTGCTGTCAAGTTCCATAAAACAAAAGAGAAACCAATTAATCAAAACGAAGAAGAGGCTGGCTGAGTCTCAGCACCTGTCTCAGCCACTCCACCCCTACACCCACCCAAACGACAGTCTCAACTACCAGGCAGCCCCCTCCTGCCTGCGCATTTCCAGAGCCCTACTGATGTGGGGTCACAGTATCTTTGACTGCTCTCCTGAGAACCCGTCCCTTCAATTGCAGGGGCAGTGATTTTGCTGTGTTCCCATCTTTCAGAATGGGTCTCTGAAACTGCTAATCACACACAAAAAGTAAAACAAACAAACAAACAATGAGACTCCCAGCATTTTCTGCACACTAGCGGCAATTGGGCAGTATTCTCATTCTTGGGAAGAGATAAATTTTCTGCACACTAGCGGCAATTGGGCAGTATTCTCATTCTTGGGAAGAGATAAATGATAAAAAGTCCTGCTAACCCTCCACCTTGTTCCCTGATGGCTTTTGATTTGATTATTTTGAGTGTTTTCCTAACAAATGAGTGTTTTTTGATGGTCATGTCATTGGAGAGGTTTTAATGGAAATGAGTTTGAATTCTTAGTAGGTGCTTTATGAAGCCTTAGAGATTTTCTTGTGTAAGCACAGCCATCAAGAAGCATGGTGTCTTGGAGTCTTTTATACCTGGGAATCTCAAGTCACACAAGGATGAGTTCTCTTTCAACCCATCTCTCCATGAGAGAACTGCTCCAGGGGACCAAGGCCAAAGAATCAGAGGCTGTGAGGTAGACAATCCAGAAGCTTCCAAGGAGAGCACTGCAATTCTTTCTACTCTATGCAGTTACCAGAACTCTGAGTGTTTGTCTGACCCTGGCCCAGAGGGAGAGTCTGTACCTTCTGGTATCTTCTGATGGATGCTGTCACTTGGTCCCTTGCTGAGTCCTGCCTCAGCGCCTCACAGTTGCAGCCTAAAGTTTCCATCAGAAGAGACACACTCATTAATATTCTCTAATACATCTGGATTTCCTCCCTTTCCAGTGCATTGAAGAATATATTTACTTGCCCTCTTGAATTTAGGGAGGTCCATATGACTTGCTTTGGCCAACACTGTGTGAGTGAAAGTAATATACATCGCATTACAGTGGGAACATTTAAGAGCTGGTGTGACGTTTTCCATGCTCTCCTTCCCTGTCACATTAGCTAGTAAGGTCAATATTTCAATTGAATAAAATGCCTCAGAGCAAGGAGACTAAAGGTATATTTTCTCACAAAACCTTATAGAAAGAGCTATGTAATGATGCCATTACACAGAGAGAGCTATGATACTAGAAAGCAAAGGACACAGCAGTTTTAGAAACCACGTCTCGAGAAGGACTATGTATGTATATTGGTATATAGAGCTGAATGGAATCAAACAGTAAGACATCTCTTGTTTTAACAGAGTTGAACTGCCAAAGAAATCAGGAATTTGATGTTCTACAAGATGTTAAACAACCTCTGGGCGCCTGAATCTCTATGGGAAATTGGTAGGTTGAGAAAGCTGTGTAGTCCCCAAGGAGGGCATATTCCCCAATACTCATTCTAGACATGCCCAAGAAAGATAAGGGAGAAGGGAAGGCCTCCTAAAGGACAGAGTCAGAAGCCGTGGAGAACAATGGACAAGGAAGCTACTCCAGAGACTTGAACCAGAGCCTGATTAAGGAACATTCCCCATCCCACAAAATGCTGCTCAAAGGGACTTCAAAATTGCTAAGGACCAGTGTCTCCCATCCTTCTTCCCTTTATGAATGGAAGTGCTTACTGTGGTTTCCTGTCCCTGCTCTATCACATCAGGTATGGATGTAGAGAAGAATGTCTTTTTAGTTTGTAGGTCTCTGGATGAAGAAGAGCCACCTCTAGACCTGAGGTAGAGACTACTGTGTATCACTGTGATTATGGATCCTAAACCCAAGGCTTTGTGTTGCCTCATTCAGGGAGGAGTGAATGTATTCCTTGTACTGGAAATAGAGTGAGGGGGATCTTTGATTACCAACCTGTGGTAAACATGACTGGAGTTCACCATTGCATCAATTTTTTCCTCTCGTTCTAGAGAAATAGAAAAATTACACTTCCTCAGAACATTACACTTTATCACCTCCTTAATGTTAGGCATGGTCATGTGACTTGCTTTATCACCTCCTTAATGTTAGGCCATGGACATGAGAGCAGACATGATGCTCGAGTCTCCTCTTCCTCTTCTGTGTCATGGAACTTCCATGAGCCGAAATTGTTGAGGTACCACGTAAAAGAGTTTACTTTAATGGATTGCCAAAACCCACAGTAAATTTTCTGTGAGAAATAAATAAGCCTTTTTTGTGTTCAGCCACCATGATACATTGTTGTTGTCATCCTAGCATAACCTACTATCCTGATGACTAAAGAACTCCATGACATAAACTTAAGTCTAAGAGAATATGTTCTGAGCTCTCCACTGAAAGTTCAAAAACTCCCCTAAGAAGTTGGAGTTAAACATTAAAGTGTTTGGGAGAGGGACAAGTGTTGCGGTGAGAGAAAACATCAATAATATAAATAAGTGTTAGGTAAAGAGGTTCCCAGCTGTGCTCATTTGAAAGGATGTATGTACCCAAAAAAAGCCACATTTTAATCTTAATTTCATTTTGTAAAGACAGCCGTTTCTTCTAATCCCTATGCAGTACTGTATGTTTGAATCTGTAATTAGATCATCTTCCTGGAGATGTGACTCAATCAAGAGTGGTTGTTAAGCTGGAATAGGTGGAGATGTGTCTCCACCCATTTGGATGGGTCTTGATTAGTTTACGGGAATCCTATAAAAGACGAAATATTTTGGAGGAAGCAGAGAATGCTGCAGCACCATGAAGCAGAGAGTCCATCAGACACTGACTTTTGGAGATGAAGAAGGAAAACACCTCCCAAGGAGCTTCATGAAACAGGAAGCCAGGAGAGAAAGCTAGCAGATGATGCCATGTTCGCCATGTCCCCTTCCAGATGAGAGAGAAACCCTGACCGTGTTCGCCATGTGCCTTCTCACCTGAGAGAACTTCATTGGCCTTCTTAAACCAAGGTATCTTTCTCTGGATGCCTCTAATTGGACATTTCTATAGACTTGTTTTAACTGGGACATTTTCTCAGCCTTAGAACTGTAAACTAGCAACTTATTCAAGTCCCCTTTTTAAAAGCCATTCCATTTCTGGTATATTGCATTCTGGCAGCTAGCAAACTGGAACATCAGCTAAGAGCTGGTCTCTTTGCTCCTAATGATAGTCTGGTCAAAGAGCTAAGAATCCCACTGGAGACATATGACATCTATGCATGAACAATGAAACAACACCATAAGGCAACACATGGTTTAAAGAATGTTGTACTATATAGACTTGGTTAAGGATTAGGTAAGGGACTCTTGGAGGTCAAAGTGCATACAAAAAAGCAAGTCTTATGTAGAGCCATAACATATGAGTAGGACTTAAAGTAAGTGAAGAGGAGAGAAACCAAACCTTTCAGGCTACATGGAGGCAGAAAGAGTGCTGTGCATCAATGAAAGGATAAGTAGACCAACCAGGTTACCCATAAACGGTATGAGCTGAGGAGAAGGGCAATCAGAATGGTTGTGAAGGAGGAGGAACTTGAAGGCCTATATAACAGAACTATAGGAGACAGGGAACCACTCCAGGATTCTGAGCAGGAGTATGCTTTGCTGAAAACAATAGTGCAGAAAGATGAATCTGTATTACTAAGAGTGATAGTGAGTAGTGCCATCCCATTTCCACCCCTTCATTCCTGGACCAATGATTCCGTGATATGGAAGAAAGAGCACTGTAGAGTGGATGCTGATTTTGAGCATACACAGCCTTCTGGAGAACGTTGCTCCAGCCCTGCAAAATATTGCCATATGGTTGGTCCTGTAATTGAGTCTTCAACAAACCTGTCTACCGTTTTATAAATCCAGCTGCTTCAGAATGATGAACATGGTAGGCCATTGAATTTTATGAGCATATGCCATTTCTTGCATTCCATTTGTCCTTACATGGGTTCCCTGATCAGAAGCAATGCTATTAGGAATACCGTGATGGCGGATAAGGCATTCTGTAATTCCATGGATGATAGTTTTGGCAGAAGCATTGAGTGCAGGGAAGGCAAATCCATACCCAGATTACATGTCTAGTCTCCTAAGAACAATATGCTGCTACTTCTATGATGGAAGTGGTCCAATGTAATCAACCTGTTGTTTAATTCTGCATGAATAGTAGGCTAATCATCTCGGGGAATGATGCCATATTAGAGACAGAGTGTTGGTCTGTGGCTGGAAGATTGGGCATTGAGCAGTGGCTGTAGCCATATCAGCCTCAGTGACTGGAATTCTATGCTGCTGAGCCCATGCCTAACCTCCATCACTACAACCATGGCTGCTTTGTTCATGAGCCCACTGGGCAATGGCAGGAATGCTTGGGGAAAGAGGTCTACTGGTATCCACAGAACAGGCCATCCTATCCTATCCATCTGATTATTAACATCCTCCTTTGCTAAAGTCAACCTCTGGTGAGCATTTACATGGGACACAAGTACCTTCATGTTTTCCACCCATTGAGAAAGGTGTGGCCGCATACCTCTCCTATAAACCTCTTTGTCACCAATTTTCTAAGCACATTTCTTCCAAGTCCCTGACCATCAGCCAAATCACTGGCCGTTGTACATAACCACTATACAAACACATTTCTGATCATTTCTCCTTCCAAGCAACATGAACAACTAGGTGCACTGCTTGAAGTTCTACCCACTGGGAAGATCTCCTTCACTACTATCCTTCAGGAATGTCCCAGAAAGGGGCTGTAGTGCTGCAGCTGTCCATTTCGTGGTGTCTGTATATCATGCAGAATCATCATAAACCAGGCCTGTGTTTTCTCTTCCTCAGTCAACTGATTGAAAGGAATTCCCCAGAAGGCCATAGTTGTGGGCTGCAAATTTAAAGCCCTGAGCTCACCCTTTTCTTAATTATGTCCAGTGATGACAATTCTTTCCTCCCTCCAATGAAAAACAACCATGAAGCATTAGAAAACTGAACAAAATATTCTGAAGTGAATGAAATAGCCTGAAAGACACAATTGCAATGATTAAAATCCACCTTGAACCAGAAATTCAGAAACTAAAAGCAAGTAGAAAATATGGAAGAGATAAAAAGGGAATTGATTGAACTCAGGAAAGGTATGGATGAAAAAGACAAAATGGTCTCATAACTGAACACTGAATTACAAGGTTCCCAGAGAAGAATAGAGTCAAGAGAATAATTATAAAGGAGCATTGATGAAAAACAAGACAGCAAACAAGAGAAGGAAAATGAGCTAATAAGCATTAGAGAGAAAGTGGTTGCACTGGAAAACAGTCAATGAAGAAACATGTCTAATTAGAGTCCTTGAAGAAGTGAAAGAAGAAGCGACCACAAAAATAATAGTATGCAAAACTATAATCCAATAAATCTTTCTTTAAATTAGAAGAAGACCTGAAGAAAGGGCCCACCAGGTAGCTGAAAAATATACTTGAGGACGGGCCACGGTGTTCAGCAGGCAGACTTCTCGCCTGCCATAAGGAAGACCTGGGTTCGTTTCCGATGCCTGCCCATGTTTTAAAAAAAAGTGTACTTGAAATGATCAATACTGATAAAAGACTTCAAAGAAAAACAAAAAATTATTCAAGTTTTATAGTAAAAAAGATCAGATAATTTACAAGTCAAAAGAATTAAACTATCATCAGACTTCCGAAAAATAACATACAAGGAAGGCAATAATCAAGAAGAATTTAAAGAAAAACTCTAAGAGTAAAGCATGAACCTAGGATTTTCTAGCTAATCAAACTTTCTTTCAAGGGTCCAGCTATAGAAAAACAGTTTCAATGTGAAATTGCTCAGGGAATTTTGTATTCATGAGGCCTTCTTGAGGAATTTATTAAAAATGAACTTCATTTGACCAAGAGTTGATGGGTAAATCCCAGGTAATATATATATATATATATATATTACATATATATATATATATATATATATATGTAAATGTAGATCAAAGTCTAAAACACTGGTTGCTAGGAGGGTGAATGATTAATGTGCAGATGCTTTATGTAGCGAAGTAGACACAATGTGACTGAAAATGGGATGAGGACATAAAGAAAAAGGTATAAGAACATTTATGTTTGCATAAGCAAAAGAGGGAAGTTAATGGAGATCAATAAAATCTAATCAATCATATAGTAAAAAGTTAAATATAAACAATGGGACCTAAGGGGTATTAAAAATGGCTTAAGTACAGGAGGGTGCATAGGTAGTTCAGTGGTAGAATGCTCACCTTCCAGAGACCCAGGTTCAATTCCTGAACCATGAACCACCCCCCCCAAAAAATAATAAAATAAAATAATGGCTTAAGTACAAAGATAACTGCTACAACAGAAATAAAAATCTTTCTAAATATTTTTTAAAAACTTTAAATAAATATTAAAGAATATGCATCTTGTAGAAAAAGTTAAGAGAGTACTCAAAGAAAAGCACCAGGGCCTGTTGGTTTCATAGAGAAATTATTCCAAACTGTCAAAGACCAGATAGTTCCAGTGTTTAAGTCCTTTCAGAGTATTGAAAATGAAGGGAAACTTTCCTAATTCCTTTCATAAAGCAAGTATAACATTGACAATAAACTTGATAAAGATAGTATAAGAAAGAAAATTATATACCTGGATCATTCATGAATATGGATGCAAAAATACTAAATAAAATAGAAACAGACTCAACACTCTATTAAGAAAATAATATTAAAAAGTGAGATTTATTTGAGGAATGTAAGATTGCATAAATATTAGGAAATCCATTAATTTTATATATTTTATTACCATTAATAAGAATTTTTCCTGAGGGAAAAATTATATCAGTATTTTCACTGATGTTGCAAATGCTTTTGAAATATTTCAATACCCATTCCTGATAAAAGGACATTCAAGAAGATAGGAATTGAGGAATGCCTAACATGAATTAATTTCTATCTATCTATCTATCTATCTATCTATCTATCTATCTATCTATCTATCTATCTATCTATCTATCTCTCCATCCATCCATCCACCCCTAAAGTCAATATCCTAATTGGTGTTTCACCAAAATCAGTAATGAAGTTTTGCACTAGTGATGTTAGCCAACAAAATTAGACAAGAGAAATCAATTAGGGCATTAAAGAATGAATAAAGAATAAGTAAAACCATTTCTATTTGCATATGATATGACATTATACCTGGAAAACCCTAGAGAGTCAATGGTAAAGGGAACTCAATTAAAAAATCACTAAGGCAGCAGGATGTAAAATGTAGCCTTATTAAATACAAACATAACCAGTTATGGGATATAGAGGTAGAGAATATTCCATTTACAAAGAACAACAGAGATTATCAAATACTTAGAAATAAACTTAATATGGAATATGCAAAGCCTATATAAGTAACACTTTAAAATATGTCTCAATACCATAAAAGTAGACTTGAACAGAAATACATCCACTGTTCTTACATGGGATGATTCAACATAATCAAGACAGCTAGTTCTCTTTAATTTAATTTATAAATATAACACAATCCGAATAAAAATAATACCATGCTTTGTAATGTAATTAAACAAGTTGATACTTGTCAAGCATGCACAGTAAAGAAAATACTGGAAAACAAATTGTGTGTTATAAAATCTGAATTCTCAAAACTGTGGTACTGGAACGTGAATAGACAACATATCAGTGGAATAGAGCAGACAGTCCAGAGGAGACCCAAGTACATGTGGGCACCTATAAAGGTGACAGGTATCTAAAATCACTGGACAAAGACGGACTTTTTGATAAATGTTGCTGGGACACCTGGGTAGCTATTAGAGGGAAAAAAAAAGATAAAATTTGATCCATATTTTACATGATACACAAGAATAAACTTCAAATGGCTCAGGTATACAAATACAAAAAAATGAAGGCACAGATGTACTAGAAGAAGACATAGGCTAATTTCTCTTTAATCTCAGCATAGGGAAAGTCTTTCTAACTAGGATTCAATATCCAGAGGCAATAAAAAGGAATGTTGACAAAGTTTACTGCAATAAAAACTTTAAAATGCAAGGAATATATGTATGTAAATAAATAAATATACTGAGACTAATAACAGCCAGATGTCTCATTGTCAGAGAAGGAAGCTACAAATATGGAAAGAGTGAAGTTTAGAATGAATTTCTGGTGTTGGATTACAATTGGAGGTATCAGTATGAACTCACGGTTTTACATGTATATAGATAATATATATCTACAGGTATAAATATAAATATAGATGTGTGTATCTGTACAAAGATTTATTATTTCCTAGTTTTCTCTGCTGAGGAGGCCTAGAAGCATTAACACCCCAGGAGCAAAAAGCACAACTAATACATACATACAGGTTGCTAAGTACCATTTCCCACTAAAATGAACCAAGGCTCCTTGGAGAAATGGCTGTATTCCAGGTCTGGGCAGTAAGTGCAGGATGAATCTGGAATATAGTATTGTATTTTAAAGCAAGGGGAAGTTCTCAAAGAATGATTGCGACATGTCAAAAGGACATAGGACAGGAATTGTATCTAGAATATGTATAACCCTCCTAAAACTCAGTAATAAAAAGATAACCAACTAAAAACTAGGCAAAGGATTTGACTAGCCATTTCTCAAGAGAAAATATACAAGTGGCTCATAATCACATGAAAAGATGCTCAATATCTGTTTTACTTTGCTAAGCTGCCAGAAAGCAATACACCAGAAATGGACTGGTTTATAAAGGATAAGTTTATTTAGCTACAAATTTACAGTTCTTCCAAGGAAAGGCAGCTGGCTTTCCTCTAGCTTTCTCTGTCACATAGGAAGGCACATGGAACATCTGCTGGCCTTCCCTCCTGGCTTCTGGGTTCAAACAGCTTTTCTGGGGCGTTTCCTTTCTGCATCTCCAAATATCTGGGTCTGGGCATTGAACTGAGATATGCTGGGCTGCTGAGCTGCACTGAGCTCCTTTTAAGATATATCTCCTTTTAAGCCTCCCTTATTGTGGAAGGTACTCCCCTTAGCTGACCACAGATGCAATCAGTCATGGATGAAATTCACATGCTGATGATTTAAGTCCATAGCAACAAACAACTTGGCACCATCACTTGGCCAAAATAACACCTGAATTTAATTACTATATCATTAACTGTAAGGGAAATGCAAATCAAACAGTAAGATACCACTTCACACATACCAGGATCAAAACCACAGATAATAACAAGTGTTGACAAAGATGTGTAGAAATTAGAATTCCATAGATTGCTGGTAAAATGTAAAATGGTGCAGATGCTTTGGAAAATAGTCTGGAAGCTCCTCAAAATGTTAAAGAGTGAGTTACCATATGATCTGGCATTTCTACTGTGTCATGGTCAGGTTCTTGTGTCAATTTGGCCAGGTGGTGGTGTCTGGCTGTCTGTTTGGGCAAGTGTTGGCCTGTCTATTGCTGTGAGAACATTTCATGAACTTAAATCATGACCACATTGGCTGCATCCCCAGCTGATTGCATTTGCATTTGCATTTCTAATCAGCTAAGGGGAGTATCTAATGCAATGAGTGATACTTAATCTAATCACCAGAATGCTTTCAAGGAGAATTCAGAAAAGACAATCACTCTTCCTGCTTCAGCCAGCCAGCCTCTCCTGAGAGTTCATTGAGGACTTTTATTAGAGCTGTCAGCTCTAACCTTCATTGGCCTGCTCTAAGACCATGGACTCTATATCCCCATGGTTACGTGAGACACTTAAATTTTATATTTACAGATATCTCCTGATTCTGTTTCTCTAGAGAACCCTAGTTAATACATACTGCTGGGCATATACACAATGAAAACATATGCCCACTGAAAAAACTTATATAGCAATATTCATAGAAGCATTATTCATAATGGCCAAAAGGTGGGAAAACCCAAGTGTCCATCAACTGATGAATGTATCGATAACATGTGGCATATCCATACAATGGAATATTATTTGGCAATAAAAAGAAAGTAGTGATACATGGATAAACCTTGAAAACAAAGGGCCACATATGATTTAATTTATATGAAATATCTAGAATAGGAAAATCTATAGCTACAAAAAGTAGATTAATGGTTACCTAGGGCTGGGTAGGATCCAGGGACTTGGGGACAGACGGCTAAGGAGTGCAGGGCTTCTTTTCTGGGTAAAAACAATGTTCTACAATTGATTTTGGTAATTGTTGTGAAAATCTATGATTGTATCAAAAGCCATTGAATTATATACATTAAGTCTGTACATTGTATGGTAAATGAATTATTTTTGAAGTGAAAAAAGAGAACAAAAGAACAAAGGAGCCAGCTTCATGGGACTCCCATCAAAATAATGATAGTAAAAGATTATAACCCATAAAATAAAATAAGAATTCATGAGTTCATCCTGAATTAAACAAGAAATTGAATAAATAAACAAATGGGAGAAAAAACAAAATTCCTAACTATAGGATTCTACCTAACAAATGTAGAAAGAATGATGGAATTAGAAAATCAGCTTTTGGCAATACCATGATAGTTGGAGTTTCCCACAAAAACATCAATTGATGCTAAAATGAGTGGGTGAAAGTATAATGAGAAACAGGATATTTTCATAGGTTCAAAGTATCTTTTCATAAGGTATTTATTAATTACAGAAAGAAGTGTAGTAACTTTACAGTGGAGAAACCTGGCAGTCCCCAATAGAACCAAGCGATCAAACTAACATCGCCATGCTTGGGACTCAAAGATACCTGATGAGAGGTACTGAGAAGGACCCGTTATCACTTCTATGGTTTTCCTGCCAAATATGCATAGCCTGGATCTAATCCCAAGGGAGCATCACACTTAACCAAACTGAAGGATATTCAACATCATGAAAGACAATGAAAAACTGAAGAACTCTCCCAGATTGAGGGAGACCAAAAAGGCATTACAACTAACAACTAAAATAACATGTGTGATCCTGACCCAGGAAAAAGATTTTTTGCTTTAAAGGGCATTAGTGGATAGTTAGCAATTGGGAATAAGAGCTGTAGATTAAGTAGGTACTGGGTCGGAATCAATGTTAATTTTCTGATTTTAATATGCACACTGTGGAGATGTAAGAGAATGACCTTGATTTTAGGAAACATATGCTTAAATATTTAGGGGTAAAGAACCATCATGTCTGCAATTTACTCTCAAATATTTCAGAAAAGAAAAGTGGATAGATGAAGGTGGAGAGATGAAAGGTAGATGGATGGATAGTAGATAGACAGACAGATAGATAGATAAATAGATGATAGATGAAGGAAAGAGAGGCAGAGAGAGAGAGAGGCAGAGAAAGACATAGGAACACAAAAAGAGAGAATCTGATAAAGCAAACGTGATAAAATGTTAACATTTGGGGAATCTGAGTGAAGGGTATACAGAAATTATTTGTACTATTTTTGTAACTTTTATGTAAGTCTGAAATTATTTCTAAATAAAAGAATTTTTGAAGTCATTAAAAGGAAATTAAGTGCTGGGCCAAATACTGGTTATATAAATGCTAGTATAATAGGATGAACTATTAGGCAGACATTAAAAAAAAGGAGTGACATAGATCAGTAGGTACAGATAGTGAATGATCTCCAACCTATATTAAGTTTAAAAAGCAGGACGAAGAATGGTGAATAAATTGTATTCTCCTTTGCATTTAAAAATGCATGATTGGTGCTAGAAAAGGTACAGTGTTAACTCAAATAAAGGGATGTCAGTTTTTGCAGAGTTGTAAGGGGGTGTGCATGCCCTGGAACAGCTCTGAAGATGACTGAGAAAAGGACACTGAAATTGCCTACGCCATCCCTGACCTCTGATTCTGTCCATGTGCATAAGTTCTAGAATATTACAACTGGAAGAAAAGTTTATGTGTTAAAAGATTGAGACCTGGACAAGTAAAGCAATTTTCCCAAGATCCCATTGAGTTGCAAGAAGCACTCAGATCTCTTGACTTCCAGTCTGGTGTTTTTCAATTCATTCATTCATTCATTCACAAACATTCACTGAGCATTAACTATGTACCAGGCACTAGTCTATGCTTGCACAGAACTAATGGGTCATGATAAAAACACTTCAGGCAAGGAATCATGCAAGTTAAACATCTTTTGAAGTCTACGAGAAAGGAAAAGTCAAGGGTGCAATTAGAAGATGTAATGGAGGATCTGATTTCTATCTGAGGGCCAAGAAAGTCTGAACTGAAAAAGGGACATCAAGCACAGACCTGAACAATGAAGACATTGGTCAGATAAGGACCAAAGGGGAAAGCATTCTAAACAGAAGGTACAGCCCGTGCAAAGGCCCTGAGGAGGGAAGAACAGAAAGGAAGCCAGTTTGTCTACAGTGTGGCAAGCCAGAGGAGGGTACTATAGCAAGACCCAGAGAGATAAGCAAGGGCTGGATGGTGTGGGACTTTGTATGCCACACAGAGGCTTTGCTCTTCAGACACATTGGTAATGGAGGAATATAGGAAGGGAGGGAGGGTATGTGCATTTTCTGAACTCAACCAGTATCTTTAGGTTGGATGAACAATGTTGTGAAGAATTAGGGTTAGCTTCGAAGACTCTGGCTCCAATAGGGAGCCTTTGAAGGATGGACAGTAGATCTAAGCTTCAGGCCAACTTGGGTCATTTGGATTAAATCAGGTTAAATTTGGTGAAAATACATTAGATCACTCTGGCTGCTCAGTAGAAGACAGGTTATGGGGTCTAGAAGGGAAATCCATGCAGGCAGCCTTTGCAATGGTCTAGATGAGGAGAGACAGCAGTACAGACTGGGGTGATGGCTGAGAAAGGGGAAAGCAGTGAACAAGTTCAAGAAAATGGAAATACAAAAGTAATGGACTTGGACCACTGGTGGGGGATGAGGGAGAGAAGTTGTCAAGGACAGTATGCGTGATTCAAGTCTGAACAACTGAGTAGCTTAGTGGTGTCAATACCAGGGAAATACCAGGGGAAAAGCAGATTGTGGGAAAAGAGTCAGTTCACGGTGACAACTCACCACCTTTCAATCTATGACTATGCAATCAAACAGAGTGATCCACCTCTATAAATACAGGGATATGTGCTTAAGGAAGGCCTCCAGAGGACCAAAAAGCTTTTGCATCTAAGGTAAAGGCATGAATGACAGAACTCAGGCAGCATAACAGGCTGAGGGGACAACTATTTGGGAGCAGAAGGCCTCTTCAGAACCTCTCAACTCATATAAAAAAGAGGGCTGCTGCTTCTACTCTTTTGAATCCCTGCCACTCCCTCTCTGGCTTCAGGCTACCAAAGACCCTACCTCCCTTGACAAGAGCCAGGTGGCACTGTCCTGCGGATTCCAGTTCCAGGTCCTACCTGTCATTGACTAGCTCCCCACATCTACGGCTCCCGTCCTTTGCCTGCTCTGGACTTGTGTCCTCATCTGCACAAGCAAAAGCCTTCCTAAAATTCACCATGATCCGATATGAGCACGTTTGGTAAGTTGGCTGTGATCCCTTCTGTTTCCATTGGAAAGGATACAGGGTTCAGGCACCTGCATTCGTTTGCTCTAAGTAAAAACCAGAAAGCCATTTTGCTCCCCCCAAATTACTCTTCCAGGGCAAAAGCAAAATGATTCACTGGGAAACAGATGAAGAAAACAAGAATCTGATATCAATCCTATTCAAGGAATGAATACTTGATAAACCCTGGTGCCTCCACACCCAGGCTGCACATTTAGACATTGCCCATGGAGGGGCCTTCAGGTGTGATAGATGAATGAGCTGCTTCTAGCCTCAGAAAAACCATCTCTAGCACCAAGCACATATCCAGAGGATCTTTCTCACCAGTAGCTTAGAGAAGTGGGCAGAAGAATAGACCCCTCTGAGAACATACCAGGCTGTTCAGACACAAAGGCATCTTCTGTGGGAAAGGATTCCTACCTACAATATGGGGTCCAGTTCTAAGTTTATGAAGTATCAGATCCTCAAACTACCCCCAGAATGTTAGAGAACGAAGGGCTTTTGTCAATCTTCAATGATCTGATTTACACAGGGAAACGGAGGCCCTGGAACTTCGAAAATCTATCAGATTCATGGTTTTCGACATTGCAAGCCAGAAAATCCACAGCTGGGTCATAGTTGAGTCTCCATGGAGGACTGACTCTATTTCCCACTTGACTCCTTACAGCTCCGCGGACTATAGCTGCATCACATAAGGAAGGACCCTCTTGGTGGGGCCAGCAGAAGTTAGGGGAGTTGAAGGTAATTTTGGTATGTCCATCTCTGTCCATGGAGTCAACCACACACAGAGATCTGTATTGTGTGTGTGTGTTTAGCAGAGGAGTAGTAAGAAGGAGGAGGTCATGGGTAGTGGTGATCAATCAGAAATTTGAACTCAGCTATATTTGTGCCTGGGAGAACTCAAGACAAGGCCTCCAACCCATCTCTCTAGCTCTGCTTCCTGCCCCTCCCCTACAGGTTTTCTATGCCCCATATGCTGGCATTTCCCCATCTGTTCCTTTGTTTGCCAGGTACCCTTCTCCTGGAATGTCCAGCCTGCCTCACTCTTGGCTTGTCAAATTTCTTCTTGCCTTTCAAGATCTAGTCCTCCTTCTTCTATGAGGTCATTTAGGGCTCCTCCATTCAGAAGCACTATTTTCCTCCTTCACACTCACTGCTGTTTTCTGGGATCTACTTCATGGCACATCCCACATACTTTACGAGAATCATACTTGGGAGCTTCTAAAGCAAGTAGTGTCCCACTATTTTGGCTCAATTAATACTTGAGTTTAATTGAAATGTACATAACTCCGAAGATGCTTTCTGGTTTGCCCATCTGGTACAGGTCATTGGAGGTCTAAGGGGTTCCTCTGCATCACCCTTGGAGCACAGGCATTTCTCCTCAAATCATTTCCCTCCTCAACTATGGGCCATCCTAGCTTCCAATAGGCAGCATATCGATGGGTCTTGTTGGCAAATGAATGTCAGAAATGGAAGCAACCTTGGAAACCTCTTTACATTTTCACCTGAAGTAAGAATTCTTCCATTTCATTTGAGCGCTTCTCAAACTTTAATATGCATATGAATCTCCTGGACATCTTATTAAAATGCAAATGCTGATTCAGCATGTTTGGGTTGAGGCCTGAGAGTCTGCATTTCTAACTAGCTCCCAGGTGATGCTGTGCTACTAGTCCTAGCATTATCCTTTAAGTAGGGAAGTTCTGCAGCAGCCCTGATCTATGAACAATATTAAGTGCCACCACTGCTTGAGTGCTTAGTCCTCTGGTGCTTGCCTTAATTCATACAATCGCTATAACACCCTACAGATAAATGCCAAAGGGCTGAGGTCGCACAGCTAGCCAGGAGTGGAAGAGGATGACCCACACCAGTGACCCTGTTCTTTGAACCATTTTTTTTCTTCTGTACTCAACTAATGAGGGAAGTTTGCATCACAATTTGCATCGACAATTTGGTTGGGACTAAGCCTGAGGCCATGACTCCAGGTAAGGACTGGACCATCTTTATTCTACCATGTTAATAATTTGCAAAGAAGTAAAGTCACTGATTTATAATGGTTTACACTGTTTCGCACTGTGGTTTCCTGAGAAACACCACTTTCCTGTCCCACTCCTAGGCCTCGTGAAGTCCTGGCACCTGCAGATTGAGAGGTCATCCTGGCCAGAGACCCCAGCTGGCATTGAGATGACATTCTCACCACATCCCCAGGACTCAGCATAGCCTGACAGCTTAGCCTTCCAGATTTTGTGAATCTTGGCAATGGGCAATGAAGGAAGCAAACTGCCAACGTCTGGGTCCTGGGAAGGGGAGATTCCCAACAGGGGTTACTGGTCAGTGCCAGAAGCAGAAAGAGTACTGCTACAGACCTGCCCCTGTGGCCAACTTGAGTCATGGGTCATGGCAAGAGAAAGCTCAGATCTGGCACTAGAAAGGGATTGGAAAGCAGGCAAAGCAGCAGCCAGAAGCTGCTAGGCCTTTGGCTAAGCAAGCTAGCCTCTGGGAAAATAAAAGAACTTGCTCCTCTATTCTCTCCCTGAAAAATAACTTAAAGAAATCACTGAGATTCAGGGTGGGACAAACATCCTTGTGCCTCCCTCTCCTGTTTGAGCAGAAAAGGAGTCAGGGCTGGCAGAAGCTGTGGAATGGGGGATGCTTTCCTGATCCCAAGGCTCCAAAAAGACTTCCCTCTTGCCCACTGATGGAGACTAGGGGTTATTCCTCTAGTTGTACCCAGGTTATTCCTCTTTTGAGAAGAGAATACATTTACCCTCCAGGAAAGAGTTGAAACTTCCCAAAGCAAGGAGCTGGAGTTGTGCAGTGCATGCTGAGCCTTCTCCTTTGCCCTGCACTCTCTCTCCTCTCCTTACACCATCAGAGCAGACTGCACTCGTGGACTGGTTAACACACAGATGGCCCGCGAGTAAGCATTAAACAGGGACATAGGTGGTCCAGGACTCGGGTGCTGGCTTGACTGCAGGAAATTTTTCCTTCTGCCAACCTTTACTGAGGCAGTGTGAGTTGGTGATGGCTTAGTGCCACGTGGACCATGCATTTTCACCCCATGCATGGTCCTTAAAGCAAGGTAAGTCACAACAGGAATGATGCCCCTTCCCTTGGTGGGCTTTTAGATCAACTTCCCTGGTGCCAGGCAGGTTGCTTCAAGGGGCTCTGCCCTTGGCAAACTGGGGTGGTGCTTCCTTAGAGGTGGGCTCTGCAGGAGACTCTGGAAGAGGGCCTAAGGCACCCTGCTTCTCAGATCAAGCTGCATCCTTTAAGTGCTGCTGAAACAAATCCAGGAGGAGACAGAGTCCTCAGTCAGGTTGAGGAGCGTCATAGCGTCCTTTCTGTCTTCTGGAAGGTCAACACGGTTCTGGGTGGCAGGGCCCACATGGGAAAGGGGGTTTGTGCAAGAGTTGCTTTTAAGCAAAACAGCTGACCTCACCAAGGGAAATCTCCTGCTGAGAACCTCTCAAAGGGACCGCACTGGGATTTGTTTGGACTTACCGCTTTTTATTTATTTGGACGGCAGTTACACTACGTGGAGAAATGCGTTCACCGGGTCAGCATGGAACGCATCATTTATGTGAATTCAGCCTCACTTCTGGTGCCTCACCGTGTGAGGTTGACTCAATTGTAATAATCCGGATTGTGTGAAATGCCACTTAATAAAGCTGCACAAACAGACTCAAGGCCTGATTCTCGGTATTTAGCCATTAGTTAGGAGTGAACAGGCATAAAGCAGACAAAGGCAAGCAGTCCCCCGTGAGCAGATTGTAAATGGGCAGTACAACAGCTTAGTGCTTCAGTGCCCTGAGCCCCAGAGCCCGGGAAGCTCCTCTCTGCTCTGCTCCTCTTCCTTCTGCCCACCCCTCACCCATGGAGAAGTATGGAAAAAAAAGGTCCAGTTGGTTCTTAGGCAAATGGGGCCTGGCCTTCTTGCTCTCTTGCTGAACTTCCCTGGCTCACTGTTGCCATGGAGACCAGACGCCTTCTGAGCTCTGTGCTTTGTCTGGAGTCCAGCTGCCTTTGAACATCTTGGGATTGACAAACTGACTCACTCCTCTGGCTCCCCAGACTGTGAAGATTTCTAAGCTGAGTTTCCTGAGCCAAATGGCTCAGGGGTCTCCTTGCCATAATCCACAGGATGGCCTGAGAGCACCTGCTTATTTCCCAGTGTGGGGACGAGGCCTGGTGGTTCTGCAGAGGCTCCTGCCGCCATTCCTTCTTTTCTAGAAGGGAAAACCTAATTTCAAACCCTCTGTCACGTGCGATCATGGCAGAAACCAGCCAAACGGGCTAGTAAGAGGCAAGAATGGGGCACGTGAGAAACAGATCAGTGGTGGGTTTGAGATGGGTGAGGGAGGAAACCAGATACCCCAGACCCTGGAAGACTGTAGAGGTTGAATGTCCCCAGTCCATGTGGAACTTCAAGAAGCCAAAGGAGAACCCTGACATCCACGTCGCCTAGCCACTTTCTCCTGGGTTACCCCTTAGAGCTTGTCCCCAACAAAAGCTGCACCACCTCAGAAATCTCATACTCCAGTATCTCCCACCCACAGTGTTGACCAAAGGGCTCTTATGCTTCTTGCTTACCCTTACCATGCTTCTTCTTGTTAGACCATTTCTCCAGACTCACCACTGGCTAACACCTGCATGTTTCCTGAGTATTATTACCCATTTCTGGTTTCATCCCCTTCTCATGGAGAAGAGATAATGCAGGTGTCATTGGCCCAACCTCCAGGATTCATCCCATTCCCCCTTCCCCTAGACACCTGTTGCTGGTGCTCTCGGATCCGTGGGACGGAGCTGCGGGCTACCACCTCTGCAACCACCACCGTTGGAGGGACTCCTCAATTGGTATCGAGACTGCCACTTTAGCAGCTTGGATCTCAGCATCTGTTCCAACCTCCTCCTTACAGCATTTACGCACCCCCCCCCCACCTCATTTTCTCTCTTAGACCTTGCAGGGTAGCTGGCTGGGTGGCAGGATGGTCCAGCCTAGTTCCCAGGGAGCATCATTTAAACAGAATGAAGGAAGGCACTAGGCACTCTTTGTTAATAAAGGTACTCAAAGGGAAGCAGTTTCTTGCATCCTGGCTCTGTCTCCATATTCCAGGTAATCTCCGGGCAGTCCTGATCCATTTGAGGGCCTTGAGACTGGGCAGGTGACACAGTTCCAGGTGCAGCATCCTCCTTTCCTGCCCCTGGGCTCTGTGGGTTGGAAGATGCCCTGAAGCCAGATGGGACGGGACTGACACCCACCCTAAGTGAAGGACTATCCTGCTTGCCTGGGATGGAGGGGTTTCCCAGGATGTGGGGGCAGTCTCAGGTGAACTAGGGCAACCGGTCAGTCTAACCCTCACTCCCAGCTGGTGGCTTTACTTCCTATCCCACTGAGCAATGATCACATACACGCACCTGCCTGCATCAAAAGACATGTTTTGTGTTTTGTTCTGTGACTTTGGGTGAACTTGGTACCTAGCCCAGGTCAGCCCCTATACCTGGGGAGTAGGTCCCATCTGTTCTCATCCATCAACACCCATTTCTTCTCCCCAGAATTTCCCCTTCTCTACTGGATCCTTCCTATCAACATATGAACATGCTATAATTTCTCCCATCTTTAAAATCAAAATTCTCTTTACATCATGCTTCCTTCCAACTATGTCCTTATTCTCTGCTCTCCTTCACAGTAAAACTTGAAGAGTTTTCTGTACCTGTGGCTTCCTATTCCCCTTTACACCAGTTTGAAAGGATGTATGTACCCTAGAAAACCCATGTTTTAATCTTAATCCCATTTTGTAAAGGCAACAATTTCTTCCAATCCCTATTCAGTATTGTATGTTTGAAACTGTAGTTAGATCATCTCCCTGGAGATTTAATCAAGAGCGGTTGTTAAGCTGGATCAGCTGAAAGCGTGTCTCCACCCATTTGGGTGGGTCTTGATTAGTTTACTGGAATCCTGTAAAAGAGGAAATATTTTGGAGAAAGCTAGAGATTTAGAGAGAGCAGAGCAGAATGACATAGCAACGAGAAGCGGAGTCTACCAGCCAGCGACCTTTGGAGATGAAGGAAAACGCCTCCTAGGGAGCTTCATGAACAGGAAGCCAGGAGAGAAAGCTAGCAGATGATGCTGTGCTCACCATGTGCCCTTCCACTTGAGAGAGAAACCCTGACCATGTTTGCCACATGCCTTTTCGCTTGAGAGAGAGACCTTGAACTTCATTGGCCTTTTTGAACCAAAGTATATTTCCATGGATGCCTTAGATTGGACAATTCTATAGGCTTGTTTTAATTAGGACATTTTCTCAGCCTTAAAACTGTAAACTAGCAGCTTATTAAATTCCCCTTTTAAAAACCATTTGGTTTCTAGTATGTTGCATTCCAGTAGCTAGCAAACTAGAATACCCTTCTTCCATTCTTTTATTTTTAAAAAGCTTTTTTTAAACTCAAAATGGGTCAAAGATCTAAATATAAGAACCAAAATTATAAAACTTCTAGAAGAAAACATAGGGCAGAATCTTCAGGATCTTGTGCTAGACAGTGGTTTATTAGACATTACAGCAAAAGTATAAGCAAGAAAAGAAAAAATATAGATAAACGGGACTTCATAAAATTAAAAACTTTTGCACACAAAGGACCTTCAGTATGAACATTAAAAGACAACCTACAGTATGGGAGAAAATATTTGGAAATCACATATCCAAAATATATAAAGAAATCCTATAAATAAATCCACAACAAAAAGACAATCTCCAATAAAAAATGGGCAGAAAACTTGAGTAGACATTTCTCCAAAGGAGATATACAAGTGGTCAAAAAGCACACAAAAAGGTGCTCAACATCATTAGCCATTAGGGAAATGCAAGTCAAAACCACAATGAGATTCTATTTCATATCCACTAGGTAGCTACTGTTAAAAAAAAAAAAAACACATGGAAAATAACAAGTGTTGGACAGGTTGTAAAGAAACAGGAACACTTGGTGGGCATGTAAAATCGTACAGCTGTTATGGAAGACAATTTAGTGGTTCTTCAGAAATTAAGTATAGAATTACTATATGACCCCTCCTGCACCAGACAGGGCCAATTTGGGTAACCAATAGGATATTGTGGATACGAGAGTGTGTGGCTTCTAAGGCTAGGTCATAAAAGGCACTGCAGCTCTGTCTTTTTCTTTCTCAGGCAACCCACTCTGAGGAAAGGTGGCCGCATGTTGTAAGGACACCCAAGTCACCCATGGGGACAAACTGAAGCCCCTGCCACCACCTGGCACCATGGGAGCTGACCATTCTAGAAGCAATCACTTGAACCCCAGTTAACCTTTCAGATGATGTAGCTCTGGATTCATGAAGACCCCCAGCCAGAGAGACTCCCCAATCCCTGACCCACAGAAACCATGAGAAAATAAATTTAGTGTTGTTTTAAAATGCTGTGGTAGTTAGAGTCAGTTGTCAACTTGGCCAGGTGAAGGTGCCAAGTTCTGTTGCTGCAGACATGAGCCAATAGTACGTGAACCTCACCTGTGCTGATTACATCTGCAGTCGGCTATGAGGCATGCCTGCTGCAATGAATGACATTTGACTTAATCGGCTGGTGCTTAAATGAGAGACTCAACATAGTACAGCCCAAGCAGCTCAGCATGCCTCATCTCAGCACTAGCAGCTCAGCCCAGGCCTTTGGAGATGCAGAAAGAAATCACCCTGGGAAAAGTTGTTGGAAACCAGAGGCCTGGAGAGAAGGCCAGCAGAGATCACCTTGTGCCTTCCTGTGTAAGAAAGAACCTCAGTTGAACTTAGCTGCCTTTCCTCTGAAGAACTAACAAAATAAATTCCCTTTTATTAAAAGCCAATCCGTCTCTGGTGTGTTGCATTCTGGTAGCTAGCAAACTAGAACAAATGCTAAATTTTAGAGTAATTTGTTTCACAGCAATGGGTAACTAATACAAAGGGGATGATATGGGGTGGGGTGGGGTGCAATTCCAGGTTTGGTTTGATATGGGCATAACCAGGATTGTTTCTTTCACTGGTTAACTGGGCAGCTCAGTTTTCCTTCTGGAACCAGCTGGTCCCAATTTGATTCTGCAACTCTTAGCATGCCACAAATGCCACCTGTATCCTCGATAAACTTTATTTAGACACAAATAGACACAACAGAGAATACATACACAGATACAGATTCTTTTTTTCTCTACAGGATGAACAAACATCACATAGGGAATTTAAAAAGTAGGTGCATGGAATGTAAGAAAATATTGCCAAGTTCCTTGTTCCCTCACACTGAAAACAGACACATATTTCAGAGGGAGACAGGGACGTGCCACCTCTACAACAGAATTCACATTTGGTCTATAACAGTGCACAGGTGTTAGGAAGGCAATCAAAGGAGAGTTAGGTATCCAGTTACTCTTGATGCGACAGAATGCTCACCACACGAGCATGGCTCTGTTTAAAACAAAGACAGAATCGAGGAGGATTCCCAGCCCCCTGCACAGATGCTCTGCAAGCTGTCAGCTAGGTCATAAAGCAGCTCGGCAGAATGTTGCGTGAGCTTTCGTCTTGCGGCTTGAAGGTCTGCGTAACCTCTACCTCTGTGTCCACATCAGAGAGGGCTTATGTACACACGCACGGGATGCAGGGCTGTCCGTGAAACTCCCAACATGCACGGAGGCTTAGAAACCCACATTACAGAATTTTATCCATTGACATCAGTGTATAAAATGGGGCTTTAAAAAGGAAAAGGAATAGCCAAGAGGAGAAGAAGCGCTTTGCCTATGCCCCACCACATCCATCGGCATTGGTTCACCACACTGCCCATGGTAGGCCCTCCCACGGGGAGCGTCTGGCATCTGGGTCCCACACCACACCAGGGGCAGAGTGGGACGGATGGGTCTCTGAAGTCTATTTCCCTCTAAAGTCATGCCTGTGACCTCCAGGACAAGCTGCAACCGAACTACCCCCACTTGACTCCTCTCCTGGGCAATCATCTGGCCTCCATCCCATCTTCACATTTCAGATTGGCTTTCCCTAGGCAACCTCTGTATTTAGTAAAAAATGGTTTCCACTGTACCCTTCGTGTGTCCTCTTCCTAACGTGACAAATCCGGAGGAGATGAAGTTATGGAGATCGGGTCCTCCACTTCGGTAAGCATCCTTCCCATAATGCCCTGCAAGAAGATGGGGCAGAATTACCCGAGGCATCTGTGACACCAACAAGGAAATCCACGCGACTCGATCTCACCCAACCAGGACGATGCATTCATTTCCAACTCAGCACCTAAGTCAGAAGCTGGGAGTAGTCAAGAAAAACAAAAACAGTACTGTGCAACCAAAAGAGAGTCCTGGGAACATTATGTTGAACTCAGAGAGGGAAGAAGGGGTTACGTGGTTTGCTTTTGGCCTTTCTGATTGAACACAAAGCATGCCAGAACACAACTCTATTTGTCCTATCCTCCTTTCCTTTGTCCAGCTTCTTTCTTTTTCCTCCTTGCCTTATTTGCTTGTTTTCTTTCTTTCCAAAGCATCCAGGGATGGATCTGATCAGGATTGCTCTGTGTATGTGTACATTTTATGAAACATACTACAAGCCTTGTCTTAGGAGAAATCCCGCATCAGTTGAGGCTGACAAGTAGAAAGGTGGTTATGAAACGTTGGAAAAACATTTATGCGCTTTCCTCATTTCACATTTCTGCAATGAGACCTCGTCCCACATCAGTCTACAGCGCCATGCACCTGTGGGATGAGAGGGGCAGTGGAGAGATGGAGGGTGGGTTAAGGACCATGGGAGAAGAGAGAGAGAGTTAATGCTCAGCTTCTGATATTCCAAATACTCTTTGACAATAGGCTTGAAATATAGGCATTCAGAGAGAGAACGCATTCTCTAAAGGCCATCCCAAGGCCTCGGTATGTGCAAATGGAAAAAAAAAGCCATTTTATTTTTCATGTTGCCACAAGAGTGTATTAAAAATTGTGCTTACAGAGTTTATAACAATGTGGGAAACTGTTGAAGATGTAATGTTGTTAAAAGACACACAGAGAAAATACTTAATAAGATCACAGTGCTCTAAGAAATTCAAACCAGCACATTCAAAAAGTAAAAAAAAAGGATTGAAAGAAAACCCCACCAAGATATTCACAACTGCCTTTGGAGAGTTGGAACTTGAGTGTTATTTCTTCTCTCCTTTCAATTTTCCCATACGTTCCAAGCTTTTTTTCTACAATGAGTATGTAATTTTTATGACATAAATAGGTAAAATAAAAGCGTGATGGAAAAAGTTATGATAAATGTAAAGAAGACTCAAATCAAGAGATCTCAACTGTTGGTACACACTGTGATCATCTAAGAGATTTTCAAATACAGATGCCCAGAACCAGCTCCAGGAATTTGAATCTGCTGGCCATGATTGGAATTAGGCATGGGTATGTCTGAAAAGCTGTCTAGATGATTCCAGTGTGCTAAAGGAAGGAGGACCAACACCCTAGATTAAGTAGAGAAATAACCCAAATTCAGTTTATTCAGGTGAGTTCAATGAACATTTATGTGTTGGCTTCTGGGTGCCAGGCACCATCTACTACCTAAGGACATGGTTCTAGTATTCTTGCTCTGGCCCAGCTCCTTCTTTCATCTCCTACAATAGTGGTTCTCAAACCTGAGCATGCCTCAGAATAAACTAGCAGGGCTTGGTAAAACACAGCTTGCTGGGTGCCACTCCCAGAGTTTCAGATGAAGTAGCCTGGGGTGAGCTCAAGATTTTGCATCTCGAACAAGTTCCCAGGAGATGCTGATGCTGCTGGTTCAGGCACCACACCTTGAAAACTGTTGTCTTAGCACAACAGAAACCCAAGAGACTTTTGCCACTGTTTCTCTTACTCCCTCCACTCTGGAATAAAATACTTGATTCCCCAGAGCACATGGATTTCCACAGGAAATGTCTTACTATAAAATACTTTAGTCATAATCCATGGTTTTAGAGAACAGAATTATTAGAGTTGGACTAAGAAGTATCAGGCCATATCCCCAGCCATGTCACACTACCCTGGAATCTAGAGTCTAAGTGCTGAAGAAATGCTTCGTCATCAGGGGAAGAAGGATTGGGGTAAAATGGGGTGGCGGGGTGCATTCCAAGTCCCGGAAGATGGGGATGCTGTTCTGCATCTTAGTTTGTGAGGGCTGCTATGGCAAATAACAGACGGTGGTTGACTTCATCACAGGAATTTGTTGTCTTGTGGTTATGGAGGCTGGAAGTCCAACATGAAGGTATTAGCAGAGGGCTTCCTTCCACCCAGAGTCCACAGCATCCCAGCAATCCTCCATCGCATGACCACCTCTCCATCCTTGCATCTGCTTCTGTGGTTCCCACTCACTTCTGGCTTCCACTTCTGTGTCCAATTTCCTTTGCTTACAAGGATTTCACCCATGTGGATTCATGAAGGCCTGCCCTCATTCTATTTTGTCCCATCTTAAAAGGATCTCCAAAGACCCCATTCACAGATAAGTCCACCAGTTGACTAATAATAACACCTCCAAAGATCCTATTAACAAATGGGTTCTCAACCCCAGGAATGTGGAGTACGGCTTAAGCACGTCTTTTGTGGGGTATGATTCAATCCTCAGCAATTGGTAACATTGTCACTTTCTCCTCATACCCGACAATGGGAGAGTAAGAAAAAGAGGCAACAATTCAGAAACGTCATAAATTTGGACCTCATTAATTCAGAACTTGCAATACATTCTGCAGAATTCTGGCTGGTTTATTTTTGTGCTCCTTATAAATAAAATTTTTGATAAACAAATCAATTCTGAGTAAGATGGAACATAAAACAGCATCCTTGCTACCTATAAATCATTCTTATCTGTCAGCGGGAACAAGGTCCCTCAGGACTAAGCATTGCTATAGCTCTTTGAGGCTCTGCTTGCTTGGAAAGGTACTAAACTTTACTGATGCACAACTGTGAGTTAGTGAGATGAAGCCTTTCTGCATACGGTCTGCTTCTTTCCTTCCTTCCCTCACTCCCTAATTCCCTCCCTCCCTCACTCCTTCCTCCTTCCCTCCTTTCCTCTTACTTTCTTTCTTCCTTCCTTGCCTCCTTCCATTCTTCCTCCCTTCTTTTTCTCTCTCTTTTCCTTCTGCACATAACAATAGCTAATACTCTATAGCATTTTTCAGTTTATGGATATCTTTCACATATTCTATTGACAAAAATTTAATCAACCCAGCAATGGCAAGTTGCTTACAATTATTATTGTTTCCATTTTATTGATGGAAAAATGAATCCAAAGGTTCAAAGTTAGTAAATGACTGAGCCAGAACTAGCATCCCGGTCTGCAGACTCCAAATCCCATGGTGCATCCATTGTACACACCTGCTTCATTCACTCACAAGAATTCTGTGCAAAAAGGTCAATTTCCCAAGTTCATGAAGCTAGTCACTGGTAGATCCCAGATGCTAACTAGACATAGTTGTTCCCAAAGTCCACACTCCTTCTCAACACTAACCCTAACCACCTTCGCCGGCTGTCGTATGAACAAGTTTAACCGTGACCTTCACTGAGACCTTCACCAGGACACAATGGAAATGGTATGCCAGGAGAAATAAAAGTTCACTTGGGGATGCACAAATACATAGACGTTGGAGCCCTGAGGTGTTGAGTTTGGGGTAGAGGGAAGGGATATGCTGAGAGCTGATGGGGCAGGACCAAGAACATTTGGCAGGAATAAAGAAGTCTATGTCAAATCTTTTCGAAAAAATGTTGGTTGAATGAAATTAATACCAAACATGACAACCAGGTCTAGGAACTGCTCAGAGCCAATGAACACTGAATTCTCCAGGGAGCCTTTCTTTTGTTCAAAGGCATTTCTCAGGATACTTTTTCAGAAAGCTGACTCCGAGGCTGAGTTGGAGAAGCCACAGTGACAGTTTTTAGCTTTTGCTGGGCAGTGATCCTCAAACTTGAGCATGCATCAGACACATCTGGATGGCTTGTCAGCACACAGACTGCTGGGCCCCAGCCACAGAATTCCTGATTTAGTAAGTCTAGGGTGAGGCCTGATAATTTACATTTCTAACAAATTTCCAGGTGATGCTGATGATGCTTGCAGGTTGAAGGACCACACTTTAGGAAGCAATGTGTTGGAGAAAGCTGGAGACAGGTCAGTCTCTAGGCGGATTCAGGGCCAATGCTGGGAGGTCAGAGTCTAGAATGATTTATACTATCTGTTCCCCTCTGTGCTGGTTTGAAAGGATTGTGTATCCTAGAAAAGCCATGTTTTAATCCTGATCCAATCTTGTGGGAGCAACCTTTTCTTTTAATCCCTATCCAATAATGTAGGTTGGAATCTTTTTATTAGATTATCTCCATGAAGATGTGACATGCCCAATTGTGGGTATTAACTTTTGGATTAGATGGAAATGTGATCCACCCATTATGGGTGGGTCTTGACTAGTTTGCTGGAATTCTTTAAAAGAGGAAACGTTTTGGAAAAAGCTTGAGAGCCACAGCAGAGCCACAAGAATTACCAGAGCCCAGGCAGCCAGAGACCTTTGGAGATGAAAAAGGAAAATGCACCCCCGGGGAGCTTTGTGAAACACGAAGCCTGGAGAGAAAGCTAGCAGACATCACCATGTGCCTTTCCAATTGAGAGAGACACCCGGAATTTCATCAGCCTTTCTTGAGGGAAGGTAACCTCTTATTGGTGCCTTAATTTGGACATTTTTATAGACTTGCTTTAATTGGGACATTTTCATGGCCTAAGAACTGTAAACTTGCAACTTTTCAATTCCCCCTTTTTAAAGCCATTCTCTTTCTGGTATATTGCATTCAGGCAGCTAGCGGACTAGAATAATCAGTTTAGCACGGATAAAGGCATGAGGAAGCGGGAAATGGTTGTTAAAACTGAAGCCCCATTCAGATGGATGGTGAGAAGAGAGGGGACTCAATGCCACTTCTTTGCCTTGGTGGAGGATAGAGTTTATGGTTTGATGAAATGTATAGTACAAATAGGTCTGACAGAATTCATTAGCTGTAAGTCAAGGAGCACCTCCCCCACCCCCGCCCCACCCCCCTTCCTCCAGCCACCACCCCAAGTCTCTGTACATCTGTTGTTTATCAGTGAAGGAGCCAAAGGAGAACAAACTTTGCCCAAATTGCAGTTCTGAAGAAACATCCATATATTCAGCAGACTGAAGGCCTGGGTAAGCAAAACTGGGAGTTATTGCCCAACAGCTCTGTGAAACACTCCTGCCAAGTAGTGTGAGCTGGCGTGTGTCACAGTACTGATTGACACACAGTCCCTAACTGGACCTGGGTGCTGAAGGGTGAGCCTGCTGTCGCCTGCTGAGCTGCCCTGCACAAAGTCTGGGTGACTTCCATGCTTCCAGTTCCGCTGCTTCCTCTCCATCCTCACATCATCAAGTCTTCCCAAAGCAGCAAAGGTTTGTCCTAACTCATAATCACACGAACTCCTACTGCTCGACAGATCTGAAGCTCGGTAGAAGTCAGGAGTCATAGGGACAGCACTGAGGTCACTTGTACCCCAGGCAAAAGGCAGATGAAAACTAAGGACAGGGTCCAAGACTAGGTAGGGCTCTTGGAGTTGAACAGTGCTGGTGGCTCTGGTAAGGAAGCCACCCTGAATAACTGGAGGGGAAGTTTCTCTGTAAAGATTTGCTGCAAGTAACAGGAGGGGGGATGAGATAATATTTCAATGATGAGCTCAATAAGATTTAAGAGAAATTTGCATCTGTGAAATTAGAACAGCTCTGGGGAAGAAACAGGCTGATCAAGAAGTTTGCCTGGAGTTGCAGATGTGGAGAACAGATCGGATAGTGAAGGGTACTGGCCAAGTAAAGTAACAAAGAGAGGAATGCATAGGGAACTAGGAGAGGACAAAGGGAAGAAATGAAGGGAAAAAAGAAGAGACTAGAACAAGAGCTACATTCCATTTAAAACAAAATTCCCAGGGGAGAGATAGAGGGATGATTCAGAAGCAATTACATGTTAATAGATTTTCTTTTCTGAGCAGATGGAAGACTTTGGTCTTTAGATCAAAAGACATAATCAAGTGTTAGACTATACTTTAAAAAGGACCAATATCTAGATGTACCTTAGTGAAATGCTATTTAAAAAAATAAAGGAAAAAAACAATTCAATCTAGTCCAACTTCACAAAACACTCATCCTATAGGCAGTGAAATGGCCTTTCTAAGAATTTTAAGACTTTTATTTCAGCAGAGGTAGTGTGGTGTACTGGTTAAAAAACTTGACAAGGGCGGGCCGCGGTGGCTCAGCGGGCAAAGTGCTTGCCTGCTATGCCGGAGGACCTCGGTTCGATTCCCGGCCCCAGCCCATGTAACGAAAACGGAGAAACAAAATACAATAAAACAAGAAAATGTTTAAAAGATGTTTCCCTTTCTTCCTCTCTTCCTTCCTTCTATCCTTCCTTCCTTCTCTCTGTCTTTCCTTTAAAAAAAAAAAAAAAAAAAAAAAAAAAAAAAAAAAAAAAAAAAAAAAAACTTGACAAGATTGACAAGATTCAAAATTCTTTATGATTTTGGTTCTTCAAACAAGAAATCTAATGATAATAGTACCCAATGCTATTAGGATTGCTAATAAGATTAAATCAGTTAATATCTATAAAGCATTTAGAACAGTATTAGCAACTACAAATTTCAAAGTTTGCTAATATTTTCAGTAGAGATGTTTTGAGCCCATTCCCATTCAATTTCAAAACTCACTGAAAATAAGGGAAAGAAAAGACCAGGTAAACTTTTGTCAGACAAAAAAAAGTTCAGACTCTTCAATAAATAGAGGTATGACAATCAGCATTTTTTGTTTTGTTTTGTTTTGTTTACATGGGCAGGCTCTGGAAATCGAACCCAGGTCTCTGGCACAACAGGCGAGAATTAGAGGTATTATAATTGGGAAAAATATATACACACACGTATGAGGGAGAGTAAAGGGAAACTTTTTTGCATGATTTTTCTGTAAACCTATAACTTCTCTGACAAAAATACTTAAAACAAATAAAAATATATACATTCAAACACATAAATGTACATAAAAATGCAAAAAATCAATTGAAGCAAGATTAAAGATCTACAGATGAAAAGTCAAAACCTTAAAACTGTTAGAAAAGAACATAGGAGAATATGTCAACGACTTCAGAGTGGGGAAGGGGTTCCAAGCACAATAAGGAAGAAAACCAGCTCAATAGAAAAAATTAGGCAAAACTGATGTAATGGCAAGTCACAGAAGAGAAACCATGAAGGGCTGATACAACTACAAGGGCATTTCATCTCACAAGTAATCAAATTCAAACCTTAACAAGATACAATTTTGCACCCAGTAGACTTTCAAAAATTAAAATGCCTGAGATTACTCAGCATTGGCAAGAAAATGGATAAGCAAGAGCAAGACCTCTTACACTTCTAGTGGAAGTGTAAACTGGTACACTGCTTTGGAAAGAAATTTGGCAATGGCTACTAAAGTTGAATATGCATATGTCATGAAACTGCCATTCCACCTTTAGGTGGACACTTGAGATAAATTCTCATACATGTGCATAAGGAGAGAAGCATAAGTGTGTTCATATATCTGACTGTTTTTAACAGAGACAAAAGGTGTGTTTTTTGGGGGGAGGGGATAACTACATTCCCACCAATAGAAAAATGGTAATATGTGGTATAATCATACCATGTGGTATAATCAAAATAAAATGTTTCATTTGCAGCAGTGCGAATTAAATGAACCAGAGGTCTAGGTATCAAAACAATCTTGAAAGAGAAGAACAAAGTTGGAAGATTCATATGTCCTGATTTCAAAACTTATTACAAAGCTACAGTAATCAAAACAGTGTGTACTAGCATAAGGACAGACATATATATCAAAGGGATGGAACTGAGAGTTCAGAGATAAATACACACATCTATGGCCAATTGATTTGAGACAAGAGGGCCACATATAGCCGAAGCACAAAGAATAGTTTCTTCAGCAAACAGTGTTGGGAAAACTGGACTTGCACATGCAAGACAATAGTGTACCCCTACCTCACACCAATAACAAAATGAACTTCAAACGGATCAAAGATCTAAATATAAAATCCAAAACTATAAAATGCTCAGAAGAAAACCTAGGGAAATATCCTCAGGACCTTGTATTAAGCAATGGAATGTCAGACTTTACATTAAAAGCACAAGCAACAAAATAAAAAACAAGATACACTGGACTTCATCAAAATTATAAACTTTTGTGCATTAAAGGATAATATTGAGAAAGTGAAAAGATAACCAACAGAATGGAAGGAAATATTTAGAAACCATACATCTGATAAGGGTTGAATATCTAGAACATACAAAGAATACCTACAACTCAACAACAAAAGGACAACCTAATTTAAAATGGGCGAAGGACTTAAATAAACATTTCTTCAAAAAGGATATACAAACGGCCAATAGGCACGTGAAAGGACGGTCAATATCATCAGCCATCAGGTAAATGCAAATCAAAACCACAATGAGATACCATTTCACATCCACTAGAATGGCTATTATTTTAAAAAGAAGAGGAAAATAACAGATGTCGGTAAGGATGCAGAGAAAAAAGAACCCAAGGAATTGTTGGTGGGAATGTAAAAAGGGCAGCTACAGTGGAAAACAGTTTGGTGGTTTACTTTAGTAAAACCTAGAACTGCTTTATGATCCAGCAATCCCACTTCTAGGTATATACCCCAAAGAATGGAAAACAGTGACTCAAATAGATATTTGCAGGCCAATATCCATAGCAGGATTATTCACTAGAGTCAAACAACAGAAGCAATCCAAATGTCCATCAGCAGATGAATGGATAAGCAAAATGTGGTATACACATCAATGTAATATTATTCAGATGTAAAAAGGGATCAAGTCTAGTACATGCAACAACATGGATAGAGCTTAAACATAAAAGGAAAGATACTGTATGATTCCAACTATATAAAATACCTATAAATACACAAATTTTTAGGGACAGAAAATAAAATACAGTTTGCCATTGGCTGGGGAAGGGAAAAGAGTGAGCAAATGCATAATGGGTGCAAGATTTCTAGTAATGGATGGTGATAGTGGTAGCAAAATACTGTAAATATGACTGATCCTGGTGAATGCTTATATACTTGGAAGTGGATGAGATGGGAACTTTTATGTTGTACATGCTCCCACAGTTAAAAACAGAGAACATTTACAAAGACAATGACAATTAAATGCAATATGTAATCCTGGATTGGATCCAAAATGAAGGAGAAAATATCAAAAGGGCATTATTGGGATGATTGAAAATATGGACTATAAACTTTAAGCTTTATATCAATGTTAAATTCTTTCAACTTGCTAACAATACTTAATGAGGTTACATAAGCATTTTCATTTGTTAAAGCTGCTGGAATGCAATATACCAGAAATAGAACAGCTTTTAAAAAGGGAACTAAAATTAAGTTTCAAATTTACAGTTCTAAGGCTATAAAAATGTCCAAACTAAGGCATCTGGAGAGTGATACATTGGCTCAAGAAAGGCAGATGGTTCCAGAACACCTCTGTCAGCTAGGAAGGCACATGGTGACATCTGCTAGCTTTCTCTCCAGGCCTCTCATTCCAGAAAAGCCAGGTCATTTTTCCTGATCCAATTTTGTGAGGGCAGCCAAGTTTCTTTTAATCCTGATTCAGTTTTGTGGGGTGGGGGGTGGAAACTCTGGATTACTTTCCTCAAGATGTGATATGCCCACTTGTGGGTATAGCCTTTTGATGAAATGGAAATGGGACTCCACCCATTCCAGGTGGGTCTTGATTGGTTTACTGGAGCCCTTTAAAAGGAGAAACTTGGAGAATTGTTGGCTTCAGAGCCAACAGAGATGCAGACACAGACGTTTGAAGAGGCAGAACCCAACAGATGTTACCCTGTGCCTTCCCATGAGATGCTGAGCAAGCCAGAATACAGAACTGCATCCAGGAGATGCTAAATGAAGACCCACAGACACTAAGAGAGGAAAACACTGGCCTCAGAAGCTAGAAGCAATGAACTGGGAACAAGGATCTGGAGACACCAGCCACATGCCTTCCCAGATCAGCCTTCCTTGAGTCAAGGTATCTTTTTCTGGATGACTTAGCTTAGACATATTTATGACCTTAGAACTGTAAACTTGTAACTTATTAAATTCCCACTTTAAAAACCATTCCATTTCTGGTATATTGCTTTCTGGTAACATTAGCAAACTAATACAAATGGATGGAGAGATAAATACAGCTAGATATAGATATTGATGGATGGATGGTGGATGGATGGTGTCGCTCAAGTGTTTTATTCTCTGTCAAATTATCCCTCAAGAAAAGAATAAAGGTAACAAATAGTCTCCAGCTTATAAGAACTCAGGGACAAAATACCCACGAGTTGGGAAGAAAAACTACCTGAAGATGAAATCTATCAAGCAGGAGTTAAAAATATGGAAGTTCTAAAACCACAGATATATTTAATAATAATCTTCAAGAAGTACACACATCCAAAAATTCATAAAGAAAAGACTGATAAGTTGGATTAACATTTTCTTAACCTTTAACACATTGTCTTTATTGATATAGACAAAATTAAAGGATCCTGGAACTGCTCTGGAAAATCTGGCATGTAAATAGGATAGTAAAAGTACAAGGCTGTGATGAAATAAAAACAGAAGTAGCTTCAATGATGGGGACCAACTCTCCATCTTTGGAGACTGCTTGAATGCATGGTGCTGAAACAGGCATGGATTTGATCTCTGAAAAGCTGGCAATAAGCTCATATGAGGCCCAGGCCGGCTGCGTAGGCATGTACACCACAGAAACTTCCACAGGGAAAAATACACACTGACAAAAATCAAAACAGATGATAAACACTGGGAAGATATTCCCAATACATGTGTTTACAAAAAGCTCAATCATATTGAAAATAACAAGACGAAAGAAAACTCAGAAAAAATACACAAAGAATATGAATAGGCAATTACCAAAAGGGTGGGGGTATGGAGAGAAAAAGAAAGAAAAAGTTTTAAAAAGGGTAACAGACATAAAAATATGATTAAGCTAATTCATAATTAAGGAAGTGCAAATCAAAATAAGAGGTGCCTTTTTTTTTTTTCTTTTTTTGCATGGGCAGGCACTGGGAATCAAACCCAGGTCTCCAGCATGGCAGGCGAAAACTCTGCCTGCTGAGCCACCGTGGCCTGCCCAGGAAGTACCTTTTTGTAAAACCAATCAGTTTGGCAAATCTTAAGAGTCTGCTGACAGCCACTGCCAGCAGACAATTCTCATCATCATAGGTGGGAGTGTAAATTGGTAGTGCTTCTCTGGAAGAAGATGCCTTTGACCTTGTAACCTACTGCTAGGAATGTACCCCACATCTATTCTTTAGATTATATTGCCCATGATAGACAGTGTAACTTTGATTGCAATGGTTTCCTTCAATGGAGGACAGGCTCAATAAATGTGAATCCATCCATAAGATGGAATGCTATGCAGCTGTTAAAAAAGAGTGTTTGTGCTGTGGTGGAAAGATCTCCAAGATAGAGAAGGTTTAAAAAAAAAATAACAAAGCACAGAGAAGTGTTTTAGCATGTTCCCTTTTACCTAAATAAAAATGAAAGGTATATTGAATTGCAGATAGGAGGGTTTAGACAAACAATTCCGGAAATCATCATGTGCACAAACTGTTGACTTCCCTTCCTTTGGGGAGTGTGGCTGGGATAAAGGGAGGGAGATGTTTTTACATTTGCCTTTTAATACTTTCTTTACTATTTGAATTTTCTAAACTTGTATATGTATTATTTTTATATAATACATATCTGGAATTTTGGAGTGGGATTATGGGCCATTTTGTATTGTTCTGTTTTCTTCTTTGTAAGAAAAATAAATGAATAAATTTTGTTTTATGAAAATAAGCACAAAGGCCAGGAAGTGAGTGCGCCCACTTTTCCTTGCATGAATGACAAGGCATTTGTGAAGTGCTGATTAGTAACCCCCTCCTCACAGGAGGTGGGAAGGAAAAATTAGATTCTGTGTATAAAATACTTCATTCAATACTCTACACCAATAAGCCCTGGATAAAGAGGAGCTGCTGTTTGAATTAAGGCAGTAAAAACAGCAGTCCTTCCTCCTTCCCATACAGGGAACTCCCCAGGGCCCTCTTTCTCTGCCTGTGCCCCAAGCTGACCTCAGGCCAGAAAGAGCCAAGAGAGGACCAAACTGTTGAGAAGCCAGGCTCTGCAATCTCCACCCCCTGGGAACCCAGTACCCTCTTTCAGGTCCCAAGAACGGTACCTGGTGGTGTCCACATGACTTTACAATGGGTAGGAGGACTTGGAGCCAGAAGGCCTGAGCTCCTCTCTGCATTCACTTTCTGCTAGTCAGTAAGGCAGCTTCTGAGCCCTGAGTCCCGTTCCACCAAGGTAAACTGGGGGAAAGCCAGGTCTAATTGCAGATTGCACTGACAATGACTGTTTACTTGCTTAAAAGCCTCTAAATAGCAGCTACTGGGAATGTTTTATTTTATGCGATAATTCTAGTGCTTGCTCACATGAGCTCGTGGGGACTGTTTCCTCCACAGTCTGTGGAGTTAGCAGAGTTGCTGGCAAATATTCTGGGTGACCCCAAAGATCTCCCTCTGGGTGTCTCCTCTGTTGAATCTGTAGCAAGGGGAGATGAAGGGGTAGTTGCTGGGTACACAGCTACCCTGGAGAAGTTTTGTGTGCACGACCATAAGGCCTCAGGATAAATGAGCCCAGCTTGCCAGAAAGCTTTGGAAACCGTCTTGCCCAACACTTTCATTTGACAAATGAGGTCACTGAGACCCAGAGAGGATGAGCTGTGACTTCCCAAGGTCACACATGGCGGTAGTTTTGGCAACAGAGCCCCAGATCCTTGACTTCAAGAAGGTGCTTTACATTCTATCACTCTGCCTTCTGAAGGCAAGAGGTCCCATCAACACGAGAAGAGGGGTGGGGAGGGAGTAGGGGCCAAGACCCACAAAACAGCTTGACAATCATGGCACCAGTGAGTGAATCCTCCTGAAAGTAATTCATTCATAAATGGATTCCTTTCATTTCAAAGAAAGGCTCACTAAATCTTCTGTTTTGTTGGTCTGGATTTATGTATATCCGGCAACATTACACAAGCAGAATGGTTATATGTTACGAGTGCCTCCAGCTGAGGCCAAGGCCAAGGGTGGGGAAGGGGATGAAACAAGGGCAAATCCAAGGTCAACTTCATTGCTCCCATAGGGAAGCTCCACCACAGTCTCTTGTATATAACATAAGCTTTGGGTAAGATTTACTTTTTTTATTCTTAAAGGAAAGATAGCATGGCTTAAGAATAAAAGTTTGAAAATCACACCTCCAGTGCATACTAATTATTTACCAAGCAGACAAGGGAGGCAATTGCTAGGCTCGGCAGTGGTACCATTCATCTTCAAACATTTCCTTCTCGCCTCCTGCCACTGACACAGAGTAGAGAATGCTACACCTGAAGGAGCTTTCAAGGTCACCTTTCCTAGCCTAGATACCTACAGGTGAGGAGACTGGGGCTGGGGAGGGAGGGTGAAGTTTCCAAGGTCAGGGAGGGATTGACTGCTGGCTGTGACCACAACCTGAACCTTTCACTTCCACAGCAGAGCATTCTGATGGGCCATGCCACTTGCAGCCTTCTCTGGGTTGGAGGAAACAGCACAGAGGCTGGTTGCTATTTTAGGAGACCCTAGTGTACCATTCATCTTCTCCTCTGATAGGCTGGCTGCAGTTCCCCTTGGCAAGATGCCCAGGGTCTAACCAAATTAAAGATCATTATCTCAGTTCTGTCTCATTGTTGGGAGCAGGATCCTGGCCAAGAGGAGCCCTGAAGAAGACCTGGGGAGAAGAGGCAAAGGGTGCAGATGTCCTCTACAGTCAGGCGAGACTCCTTCTTTGCCCCTGTCTTCATATGGGATGACGGCAGACCGCTGAGGTCATTTAAGAAATATTTAAACTGGTCAGAAATATTTAAACTTATCTCCATGCAGATTGACAGCTGCTTTCCTCTTTGCTTCTTGTCTTCTCATATGCTACAAAAACAGTAAGCTTCCAGTAAATTCATCTAAATTGGTGGGGTTTAAACCTGAAGGATCCCAGGAGACTGTCACCCCTTATACAGTTTCACCCTGTGACTTAGGGCTACGTCTGGCAACGAATGCTTTTTGTTATCTGGAGGAAGATATCTACATTTCGCGATGAGTAAACTCTCACAGAGAGGTTAAGTAATTATAGAAATTCACAGAGTGACCAACCTAAATCTGCTATCTCTAAATGCTGAGGGATTCTTTTCGTTCTACAGTGTTTCCAGGAGACTCAAACCTGAGCCTCTAACTGGCCCAAGACATTTCTCAGCAATATATAACATTGGTACAAGTGCTTAGGCTTCCTATAAGGCAGTCTGACTTTGCATAAGTTGTGTGGGCCTGGACAAGCCATTCATTCATCCTTTTTGAACTTCTGCTGTCCCCCTCTGTAAAACGGGTAATGTCTGCCTCACACAGATGTGGTAAAGATTCAAGTGAATGCGATCATTTATTTAAACCCCTGAGCACCTTATACTTACCCAATAAATGGTGACTATTATTGTGAGCAAACTTCTAATAATTTGAAGAGTCAAAATTATTCCAAGCTCCAGGAAGGTCTTTCATCTCCCCCCTGGTTTCTAGGAAATTCCCCAAAGCTCATGATGTCATCACTGCCTCCTCCTCTTTGTTTAGGGTGCTTTCTGCAATTCTCATGGCTGTGCTTTGGAAAAGACAGACTCACTAACACCTAGTGGAAGGAAACACTCAAATCTAGCTCATCTTGCAACCAAAAGGAACTCAGCTCTGTGGAAGACCTGTCTGCGCTGGATCCGCTATAATTCTCTTACTTTTGTTTTAGGAGAGGGAAATGCTGAGATGGAATAAGCAGAGCTTTGTTTCATGAAAGGAAAGAATCTTTGCTACAATGGCCCTGGCTGGGGGCCACTTCATTCTAGGAGACATACACCTTGTACCACATCTTACTCAGCAACAAATACCACTGGGGTCTGCCTTTGAAATACAACCATGGGAAGAGAAGGGAGCAATTCTTGGACGAGGAACTGGGGTAAAGTCACCAAATTTTCACTGGGAAATTCTTTGGGGTAGTCGGTAAGTGCAGCTCACTCTTTGGGTATCTTGTTACTCCCCATGGACCTGCTGCAGATGGCTGAGCACAGGAAACAGACACAAAATATGGGAAAACATCTTGCTCCGGAGAGATGGGGAAATTCCTTGTTTGGGTGGGGTGACTCATGGATTCAGTTCTAGAATAGAGTTTTGTTTAGAAGCACCTAGAGTCTTAGGCTGTATTGTCTCAATGTTGTGGCTTATGTGTGGAGTCTCATGGTATTTTATGTCATCTACAGATATTGGTTCTTTGGAAAAGTCAGTCCCATGTCTCACATGTCTCATTGAAGATGACTTCATTTTCTTTTCAATTTTTTAAATTACTTTTTAAAAAATATATAACAACAAACAAACACAAACATTCTTAACATATGATCATTCTGTTCTACATATATAATCAGTAATTCACAATATCACCACATAGTTGTATATTCATAGGTGACTTCAATTTTGAGGTTAAAGGAACTCTTTGGCTTGCCACTGTCAAAGGAAGCCCATCTCTTCCCAAACAGGGACAGCTCAGAAAAGGAAAGTAGGGACGGATGAATTGGGGGACTTTTTTTGGGGAATCACTCCTAAGGAGGAGGTGGTTTAATTTGTGGATTTAATTTGAAGGGGATGCGCATTCAGAGCATTACATTGATTCCCGTTAGGCATTTGTTATCACGTGGGATAATGTGGCTTGGTAAAACTTGAGATGAGAGGCAAACTAAAGTGAGTGAATTTTAGGCATGGGGTATAGTGTGTCTTTAGAGTTCATCACAACAGTATCGTGTTCTAACTCTGTTCAGATGCTTCCTTCCAGGAGTAAAGCAAGATCGCCTCCCTGAGAACATGATGGACTTTTATCAGCCTCCAGTCTTCTCCTGTGTCTGGGGTGGGGGCAGCCACACTCATGCTACGAGAACAGAAAACTGCAGTGGAGTGTATAGGAAAATGCCCTCCAACATTCTATGCTTTCTGGGATGAACTTCTGCCATTGTCTCCACCCCCAAAGACTGACCCATCAGACTGGTGAGATGCTTTGCCTACCTCTCTTATCCATGCTTCTCAGCTTGCTATGGGGAATGTATCAGTGCCCAGGCCTGGCCCAGCCTCTCAGTTCTCTCTTAATAGCCCACAGGGAGTGTATTCCCATTCTCTGTCTCTGAACCTGTTAAGTGAGCATCCCTCTGCTCTCCAGTACCTGGGCGCCTTCATTCAGGAGTGTATGGGGCAGAGCATATCCTTCTCAAGAGAGCCTGGCTAAGTGTTCTCCCTGCAGGCTCCGCTCCCCCTATGTGGGTCCCAATGCCTGGGTTTTGAAAGCGGGGTTAGCAGGGCCCCCCATTTGACTTCTTCAAGCTGCACCAACGCACCTTTTCGCCCTCCAGTTGGCTTGGCCAGTGGGAGGCACCCGCGGGAGAAAGGGGGCAGCAGGAAAGTGGGCTCACCAGGTCACATGGATTGGCTCCTTTCCTGTACCCAAGGCCACTGCTCCTGCCAAGAGCTCATTCCCATATGGCATTCCTTTCTGGTTGCATTCCCTGCTCTCTCTCTCTCTCTCTGCTCACCCCTTCAGTTCTGTGGGTGGAATGGCATGTTGCTGTCACTGGCCCACAAAATTGCACTACCTCTTGTAGTTTCTTTAAACTGTACTTACTTCTTGTTAATAGTCTTTTTGTGAAATTCTCCTCCAATCACTCCATGTAAGATTACCATAGGTTTCCGGCCAAGACCTTAATGGACACAGTGCCCATTACTACCAGCCTCCTTGTCCAGCTCGGGTGCTATTGTCCCACCCATTCATCCAACCCCGGCTTCCATCTCACATCACTATGCTCACCTGGCAAAACTACCTGCCAGGTCAAAGCCACCCAGCTGCCATTTAGTACCTACAGGATTTCAGGCCAATGAGTTAACCTCTCAGTGCCCCAATTTCCTCATTTGTAAAATGAAACTAAAAATAGACCTTAATGGGGGTTTCATAAAGATTAGATTAATTAATAGGTGTGATGTGCTTAAGACCTTCACTAGATGCACTGAACATTAAACAAATGCTGGCAATGACCACTCAAGGCCTGAGCAAGTGAATCTAGTTGGACAAAATGATGTACCAAGATATGGTGCCATTTTCTGACATGATGGGAAGAGACTAAACTGCGACACATGGGCCACCTGGGGACAAATCCCACTCTCTTTATTAGCTATGTGATTTTGGGCAAATTATTTAACCTCCAGTTTTACTCATCTATAAACAGGGGAAAATAACAAACCCACCTCACGGGGGATTAAAAGGATAGAATGAATAAAATATGTAAAGGGTCTGGAACAGCATAGGGACCCTCTTAAGCACTCTATGTTTACTATTACTTCTATTATTTCTGTTCCTGTCTGGCATATCTTAAAAATAATGGCCAAAAATCTCAAATGGCCCCTCAACACTTGTGTAGCCATGCTCTCCTTCCCTAAAACCCATGCTCTTGTGCTTTCTGAATGATTCTAACAGCTTCTCCTTGCTCTCAAAACCTTCCCTCCATGATCAACACCCTTCAACTTTGGGCTTTGCTAGGTACTTGATGGAGAAACATAAGCAGTAAGAAAGAAAGCAACTAGTTTACAGACCATGTACATCCGTCCACTCTCTCGCCTTCCTGCCATTAAAATGAGTAAATCCTCGTTCCTGAAGTAGCTCTCATTTTCCATTCTCTTTCATCTTCTCAAGGACTTAGCTCCTGAAATTATCACCCTGCATCCAAATCATCAATTTCTCTCCCTCAACTGGCTCACACACACTTAGACTTCTTGAGACTCTCATAACTTTAAACACAAAACTCTTCCTTGGGGTGCAGGGGTGGATTCAGTGGCAGAATGCTTGCCTTCCATGTGGGAGACCCAGGTTCAATTCCCAGACTATGCACCCCCCCAAAAAAAAAACTCTTCCTTGTGCTTGCCCTCCCCCTTCCAGCCACTGTCCCATTTCTTACTGTTAAAAGGGTTGATGATAGGAATTTTTTGCCTCAAACTTTGTTCTCCGTTCTCTCCACTCTGGCTCATACGTTCATCTTTCCACTCAATTATTCTTCCCCCCTCCCCATTTTTAAACAGTTTTATTCACACAACACACAATCCAACCTAAGTAAAAAGAGAAAAATCAATGGTTCCCGATATAATCACATAACCATGCCTTCGCCATCACAATCTATAAGAGGACGTTTCTTTTCACTCAGTTATTCTTGTCAGCATCAACCATTGTCTCCATGTTGCCAACCCCTAAACGTTCCTTTGCCTTCATTTGACTTGACCTGACTGACCTCCCAGCAGGACTTGCTCTGCCTCCATTGGACTAGCTCCTCTTCTCTTGGCTTTAACATTCTTTCACTCAGCTTCACCAGGAGCTGAGTAGCCATCTCCTCTACCTGCCTCCCCTCTGAATCACAGAGGACTCCAAGATTTCATCCCAGGCAACCTTCTCTTCTCAGTCTACACATTTCTCATCGACGTGATGACCACCCAGAATTGACAGCCCCACCCTACATCTCTTATTGAGCTTCAGATGCAGATATCCAAGTGCCTATTGGAATCTCTCCTTGGAACTCAAAGGATGTCCAAATAAAGCATTATTTCTACAGTCATCCCCCAAACTCTTTCTCCCCAAATCTGCCTCATCATCTCTTACCCAATGCTAAAACCTTAACGCCTCTCTCTCTTTATTTTACCCTCCATATCATTTGCAAGTCCTATCAGTACTTGCAAAATTCATCCCATGGCCATCTGCTCAACCTCCTCCAGCTCTTCTGCCACCTCCTAGTCAAAGCCACCACCACTTCTTGTCCAACCTACTGCAAAAGTCACATGACCAGCCTTCCTGCGTTGGCTACTTATCCACTACAATCTCGCCTCCACAAAACATGAACATGAACATAATTTTTAAAATTAAAAGTCAGATCACTTCTGGGAAGGTGGCCGAACAGAGTAGCTCGAGATTAGCTCTGCTCCATGTAAAAGTTAGAGAAAGGACAGGAGGGCAACTAAGGTGATGATTTAGTAATGCAGCTGACCTGGGAGAGTCTTCTGCACCACATGGGGCAGACCTAGTTGTAGAGGCCGAGGAACTGAGAGGCAGAAAGCTGAAGACTGGTGTGAAGGCCCGGAGCCTGTGAGAGTGTATGGATGGGAGCCAGGGACTAGGAAGTAAGCCAGGCTGCATTCCTTTATGTTACCCTCATCAGTGCAGACCCATGACCAGCGACTCACCCCACACCCCACACACCTGAACCCCGTCATGCACGCCCATTCCCCATGCTCAGGGGCCCCCACCCCACCAGCCCCAGTGCATGTATCTGCCCCCCGAACCCCCCACCCCAAGTGAAGCCCAAGTCACCTCTCCTGCACCCCTCTTGAGCACTACCTCCCCCTCCCTATTCCCTGCAGGCTGTTGCCAGTGCATAAAGGCTGCGGGCACTAACCTCCATACCGAGGCTACCCCTGCCCCCTGCCTGTAGTGTCACACAGCCTCATCCCACCCCCCTGCCCCCCGAGTTCTGTGCATCCACATCCATTTTTTGCACTTCTAGGCTCACATATGCACAAGGGCCCCAAATTACATCATTCAACTCTGGGGACCACACTTAACGACATCCTAGAACCACTCCTGTGTAAAGCCCTCAGCCTCACTTCCCAGCTCTGAGAAAGTGCTGACCTGCAGGGCTGGGTCACAACTGCCCCCAATCCATGAAGGCATAATGCCGACCTGCTGCCACAGCTCTACACATGCACACAAAGAGCCCTGTGCCTTAGACCAGTGCATAACAGGGTTACACATTCAGACTGATGCACCTGCAGCTACATCTTCCCTGGCCATTGGGTGCCCATGTTCACAAACATCAGTGTAACATCCCCAACCTGCGCCTATACCTGCCCTGAAACAAATCACCGCACTATGTGCCCCACCCTATGTCCTGGTCCCTGCTATACAACCATCTCACAAACACAAGGTCTTAGACTACTGAAGAAAATCAACTGCCAAAGTAAATCAATCAAGATATTTACATGCCACAAGGACAGCAGAAGGTCACTAAGCATATCACAGTGCAGACAGATATAGCCCTGCCTAATGACAAATTAAAACACAGGAGGAGGCACAGACATTGGAACAATTAACAAAGATGTTCTTACAACTCTACTTAATAAAATAAGTAGGATAGCAGATGATATAAAGGAGATCAAGAAGACAGTAGAAGAGTATAAAGAGGAATTTGAAGAAATAAATAGAAAAATAGTGGATATCACAACAATTAAAGACAATGTTGACCAAATGAAAAACATGCTAGGGCACACAACACCAGATCTGAAGAGACAGAAGAAAGAATAAGTCATACAGAGGAAAGGATATTTGACTTTGAAGACTCAAAACAGCAACTGGCAAAAAAGATGGAAAAAACTAAATTGGAACTCAGGGAAATGATAGGCAAAACAAAGCACACAAATATGAGAAACATTGGTATCCCAGAAGGAACAGAGAAGAGTAAAGGGCTAGGAAGAGTGGTTGAGGATATAATGGGGGAAAACTTCCCAACCCTCATAAAGGACATAAATATACAAGTCAAAGAATCTCAACAAACTCCAAACAGAATAAATCCAAATAGGTCTTCTCAAGACACATACTAATCAGTCTGTCAAATGTTGAAGAGAAGCAGAAAATTGTGAAAGTGGCAAGAAAAAAACAATCTACTACATATAAGGGAAACCAACTAGGACTGAGTTCAGACTACTAAATTAGCACCCTGGAGGTGAGAAGGCCTCTGATTACTAGGTCTTGAAGATGTTTCTCTACATTTTCTTCTAGCAACTTTATGGCACTAGTTCTTATATTTAGGTGTTTGATGCACTTTGAATTAATTTTTGTGTAGCATGTAAGATAGGGGTCCTCTTTCATTCTTTTGGCTATTGATATCCAGTTCTTCCATGCCCTATTATTGAAAAGATTATTTTGCCCCAGTTTGAGGATTCGGGGGCCTTGTCAAAAATCAGTTGACCATAGATTTGGTGGTCTATTTCTGCACTCTCAATTCGATTCCATTGGTCAATGCTTCTATCTTTGTGCCAGTACCAGGCTGTTTTGACCACCGTGGCTTTATAATAGGTTTTAAAGTCATGGAGTGTTAATCCTCCCACTTCATCTTGTTTTTTAGGATGCTTTTTTGTTCTTTGGGGTCTCGTTCCCTTTCAGATGAAATTGGTAGTAAGCTTTTCCAAATCTTCAAAGTACATTGTTGGAATTTTGATTAGTACTGTGCTGAATCCACAGAACAATTTGGGGAGAACTGACATCTTAACTGTATTTAGCCTTTCTATCCATGAACAGGGAATGTCTTTCTGCCTATTTAGATCTCCTTTGATTTATTTTAGCAATGTTATGTATTTTTCTGTATTATTTGGTATGATATATTCAAGATTCTGAAAGAGAAAGACTCCCAGCCAAGAATTCTGTACCCAGCCAAACTGTCCTTCAAAACTGAGGGAGAGACGAAAGTTTTCACAAACAAAGAAGTCCTGAAAGAATTTTTCAACAAGAGACAGGTCCTACACAAAATACTAAGAGGATTTCTGCTAGCTGAAAAAATAGACAGGAGAGGGAGGTCTGGAGGAGGGCACAGAATTGAAGAGTACCACTAAAGATAATTTAAAGAATACAAAAAGAAAGGGGGAAAAGAATATATAGATCTCACAAATAAAATTAAAAAGATAAGATGGTGGAATCAAGAAATGCCTTTTCAGTAATAACTTTGAATGTTAACGGACTAAACTTATGAATTAAAAGATACAGACTGGCAGAATGGATTAAGAAACATAATCCAGCTATATGCTGCTTACAAGACACTCACCTTAGACACAAGGATACAATAGATTGAAAGTGAAAGGATGAAAAAAGATTTTCCATGCAAGTTGTAACCAAAAGAAAGCAGGAGTAGCTATACTAATATTGGACAAAATGGACTAAATGTAAAGACATTATTAGAGACAAAGAAGGACACCATATGCTAATTAAAGTGTCAATTGACCAAGAAGATGCAACAATCATAAATGTTTATGCTCTCAATCAAGGAGCTCCAAAGTACATGAGACAGACATTGGAAAAACTGAAGGGAGTGATAGATGTTTCAACAGTAATAGCAGGAGACTTCAATACACCACTCTTCTCTATAGATAGAACAACCAGACAGAAGATCAACAAGGAAATAGAGAAGTTAAATATCTGGATAAATGAATTAGACCTAACAGACATATATAGGTCACTGTACCCCAAAGCATAAGCTTATACATTCTTCTCTACTGCTCATGGAACATTCTCCAGGATAGATCATATGCTGGGGCACAAAACAGGTCTTTATAAATTTAAAAGCATTGAAATTATTCAAAGCACTTTCTCTGATCACAATGGGATGAAGCTGGTTCTCAATGACCACCAAAGAATGAGAACATTACAAATATATGAATATGATATAACACATTCTTAAACAACTAGTGGGTCAAAGAAGAAATTGCTAGAAAAATAAGTGCTATCTGGAGATGAATGAAAATGAGAATACAACTTATCAGAACTTATGGGATGTGGCAAAGGCTGTGGTGAGAGGGAAATTTATTGCCCTAAATGCCTAAAAAACATGAAAGAGCAAAAATCGAGGATGTAACAGCATTCCTGGAGGAACTTGAGAAAGAACAGCAAACTAACCCCGAAGCAGATAGGAGAAGAGAAATAACAAAGATTAAAGCAGGGATGAATGAATGGGAGAACAAAAGAACAACTGAAAGAATCAATAAAACCAAAAGTTGGTTCTTTGAGAAAATTGATAAAATTGATGGGCCACTAGCAAGACTGACAAAGAAAAAAAGAGAGAGGATGCAGATAAACAAAATCAGAAATGAGAAGGGGTGCGTTACCACAGACCCTGAAGAAATAAAAGAAATCATAAGAGGATACTATGAACAACTATACAACAAACTAGGCAACTTAGATGAAATGGACAAATTCCTGGAGATGCACAAACAAGCTTCACTGACTCAGGAAGATATAGAAGATCTCACAAATCAATCACAAGTAAAGAGATTAAAGCAGTCATCAAAAATCTTCCTACAAGAAAAGCCCAGGGCCAATGGCTTCACAGGGGGATTTTATCAAACATTCCAAAAAGAACTAACACCAATCCTGCTCAAACTTTGCCAGAAAGTTGGGGAAAGAGGAATTCTACCTAACTCATTTTATGAAGCTAATATCATTTTAATACCAAAACTGGGTAAAGATGCTATAAGAAAGGAAAACTACAGACCAATCTCCCTAATGGACATAGATGCAAAAATTCTCAATAAAATATTAGCAAATTGAATCCAACAACATATTAAAAGAATTATACACCATGACCAAGTGGGTGTATACAAAGAATGCAAGGATGGTTCAACACAAGAAAATTAATTAATGTAATACAGCACATTAACAAATCGAAAGGGAAAAATTACATGATCATCCAGATTGATGCTGAAAAAGCATTCAGCAAAATTCAGCATTCTTTTCTGATAAAAACCCTTCAAAAGACAGGAATCAAAGGTAACTACCTCAATATGATCAAGGGAATATATGAAAACGCGATAGCCAGCATCATACTCAATGGAGGGAGACTGAAAGCTTTCCCCCTAAGATCAGGTACAAGACAAGGATGCCCACTGTCATCACTATCATTCAACATTGTGCTAGAAGTTCTAGCTAGAGCAATCAGGCAGGACAAAGAAATAAAAGGCATCCAAATTGGAAAGGAAAAAGTAAAACTCTCATTATTTGCAGATGATATGATACTATAGTTGGAAGATTCTGAAAAATCTAAGAAGAGTTACTTGAGCTAATAAATTCAACAAGGTGGCAGGATATAAAATTAATGTGCAAAAATCAGTAACATTTCTATATACAAGTAATGACCTAACTGAGAAAAAAAGTAAGGAAAAAATTCCATTCAAAATAGCAACTAAAAGAATCAGTTCTTAGGAATGAACTTAACTAGGGATGAAAAGGACTTGAACACAGAAAATTATATAACATTGCTAAAAGAAATCAAAGGAGATCTAAATAGGCAGAAAGACATCCCCTGCTCATGGATAGGAAGGCTAAATACAGTTAAGATGTCAATTCTCCCCAGATTGTTCTGTGGATTCAGCACAGTACTAATCAAAATTCCAACAACGTACTTTGAAGATTTGGAAAAGCTTACTACCAATTTCATCTGGAAGGGAACGAGACCCCAAAGAACAAAAAAGCATCCTAAAAACAAGATGAAGTGGGAGGATTAACACTCCATGACTTTAAAACCTATTATAAAGCCACGGTGGTCAAAACAGCCTGGTACTGGCACAAAGATAGAAGCATTGACCAATGGAATCGAATTGAGAGTGCAGAAATAGACCACCAAATCTATGGTCAACTGATTTTTGACAAGGCCCCCGAATCCTCAAACTGGGGCAAAAAAGTCTTTCAATAATAGGGCATGGAAGAACTGGATATCAATAGCCAAAAGAATGAAAGAGGACCCCTATCTTACATACTACACAAAAATTAATTCAAAGTGCATCAAACACCTAAATATAAGAACTAGTGCCATAAAGCTTCTAGAAGAAAATATAGAGAAACATTTCAAGACCTAGTAATAGGAGGTAGCTTCCTAAACTTTACATCCAAAGCACAAGCAAAAAAAGAAAAAACAGATACATGGTAACTCCTCAAATGAAATGCTTCTGTACTTCAAAAGACTTTGTCAACTCAGTGGGAGAAAATATTTGGAAATCACATACCATACAATGATTTGATTTCCTGTATGTACAAAGAAATCTACAACCCAGCAACAAAAGAACAAACAATCCAATTATAAAATGGGTTAAAGATATGAAAAGGGATTTTTCTGAAGAGAAATTCAGATGGCTCAAAAACACATAAAGGAAATGCAGATCAATACTACAATGAGATACCACATCAAACCTCAGAATGTCAACTATTAAACAAACAAGAAACTATAAATGTTGGGGAGAATGTGGAGAAACTCAAACATTTGTGCACTGCTGGTAGGAATGTATAATGGTACAGCCACTATGGAACACTGTTTGGCAGTTCCTTAGAAAACTAAATATCGAATTTCCCTATGACCCAGAAATAGCACTACTTGGTATATACCCAGAAGAGCTGAAAGCAACAACACAAACAGACATTTGCACACCGATGTTCATAGCAGCATTATTCAGTCACCAAAAGATGGAAACAAACCAAATGCCCATCTACAGACCAGTGGCTCAACAAAATGTGGTATATACATATGATGGAATATTATGCAGCAGTAAGACAAAATGACATCCTGAAGCACATGACAAGATGGATGAGCCTTGAGGACATAAGTGAAGTTAACCAGACACAAAAGGACAGATACTGTATGATTCCACTTTTACAACCAGCATAAAGGTATAACAAGAGGCTTATAATACAGAATATAGGGGACTTAGAGATACATAGAAGCTAGAGATAGGTGAATTATTGGCTAGTGAGAATTGAACTCCAATGTAAGGGCATAGATAGGAGTGAAGGTGGTTCTCTAGTGGGTCTGTAAATAATATTACCATGTTGAAGATGAACACGACTGAAAGGTGTTGTATAGACCTACGTGTCCCACTGATTAACACTAGAAATAGGAATTAGTTCCCACAAGAATTACTTCAAAGATATGATTCTTGCATAAAGAGTGTTAAATCCAGGGTACAGGGGTTAAACTGCTATTGCATGCTATGAGTTATGTTCAAAAGAAAACCATCAGCACTACCACAGCAACAGCAGGGGTGAATAATGGGGGGAGGGACAAGAGTTAAGAGGAGGTTTAGATTTCCTATTTGGCAAGGGTGTGTATATTGGTTTTCTTTCTCTGGGGAACATTGAAATTATCTAAAATTGAGAATGTTGATGGACTGTGGACTTTGGCACTCAACACGATGTCCAATGAATGCAAGTGGCTGAGGATGCACTGACAGAGTAGATTGGTGAACAGTGGTGTATACTAATGAATGAAGGTTGTGCTGCTATAAAAAAGAACAAAGTCATGAGGTATGCAATGAAGTAAATGAACATGTGGGACATTTGTTGAGACAAAATAAGCCAGAAACAAAAGAAGAATGGTATGGTCACCTTTAGAAAATGCTTATAAGAAAACAGGTGCCTAGACTGTAAGCTTTTACAGCATTAAATACGGAGTGGTGATTTTTATTTCTGGATTTTGAGAGGCTGTTTTATACATATAACCTGATATTTAGAGATAAGAATGAAGCCAAACAGGTTGGGGTTAAAGTAATTCAGAACATAGCAGTAAAGAAGACAGTGTCCATATTTTAGAACCACACATACTCTTTGAGACCAATGAAAGAAAAATTTATTTGGTCTGGAACTGAAATTTTCCGTAGTGCATCATCTAATTCAACCTATCCATATAGTTAGCTCATTTGAACAATTGAAACACAGGGAGCACAGAATAAGAAAGAGGTCCTTTAATCTTGTATAGATTATTGTAATGCCTGGATACATCCTAGAGTATATTAAGTAGATAATCAAAATGAATTGGCAATGTCCCCTGAGGGATGGGAGAAAAATATGGAACTATTAAACCTTACCATCAGAGAATCCCCTGATACTGTGTCAACTGTAGGGTCACCAAAATCAATAAGCTATGCCCTTGGATCCTAAGGCTTACTTGTGTGAAGCTAATTTAGGTAGCGGAGAACCTTAGACTACCTACAAGCATGCCTAAGAGTTACTTCTGTACGACCTCTTTTGTTGCTCAGATGTGACTTCTCTCTTTCTAAGCCCAAGTCTGCAAGTGAAATCATTGCCCTACCTGCTACATGGGACATGACATCCAGGGGTGAAAAGTCTCCCTAGTGACGTGGGAGATGACTCCCAGGGATAAATCCAGACCTGGCACCATGGGATCAATAATTTCATCCTGGTCAAAAGGGGAAAAGAAGTATAATTAATAAAGTATCAGTGGCAAAGAGAGTTCACATAGAGTCGAGAGGCTACTCTGGAGGCTACTCTTATGCAAGCTTGAGTTAGACCTTGCTACCTATCATAACCTGACAACCTCCAACCAGGACCATTCCAGCCAATCCTAATATATAAGAGTTCACAAGGGTGTCATGCACTAGAATAACTTTCTGGAAACTTACAACCTCCAGACGGGTCCCTGGTCCACATAAGTCCTGAAACCTAGTCCAGCCTCTCCAGAACATCAGATAGTTCCATCTCCCTAGCCCATATTAGTGACAGGCCCTTCCAATATAAAAAATTTAGAATCGTCATAGTGCAAACACCCCTAAAGAGAGAGATGGAAAGATTAAAGGTGATGGTGGAGTTATAGAGAAGATTGAATTTAACAAATGAATATGAATGCTGAATCATTAGATTGACATCTCTTTTAGTCTCCTGTATTTTAGAGCAGCCAGAAGTATAAACCTAAAATTGTGAAACCGTAACCCATGTCAAACCCTGAAATCTGTTCTACACTAATTGTGGTGCTCATACTTTGAAATATATAATTTTTTTGTATATATGTTATTCTTCACAAAAAAAAGAAGGAATAAAAGTTGATTGGGATGATAAAAAAATATCTCAGCCCTCTAGCCTCCTATATTCTAGAGTAGCTAGAAGGAAAATCTGAGAGGATTGTATGGTAGCCCATGATAAACTCTGAGATCTGTCCTGTAATTACTCGTTGAAGAGTGCTTTGAAAACTATTGCTTTTATATTTCTTCGCTTTGTATAGATGTCATATCATACAATAAAAAAAGTCAAAAAAAATTAAAAGTCGGATCATATCACGCTTCTTCTTAAAACCTCCCAAGGCTTCCTATTACCCCTGAAACACAAATGCAAAATAATCTACCAGATGCCACTTACCACGGCCCTGCCTGCTTCCCTCCCTCCTAATACTTCTCCTTTAGCTTCCCACAGCCATGGTGAGTTCTATGTGTTCTTCACACATGCGCAGAGCAAGCCTGTCTTATAGCCTTCACACTGGCAGGTTCCTCTAGGTAGAACACTCTGTCCTCAAATCTCTGCAAGGTTAGGTCTTTCCTAGTCATTTGGGTCTTACTGTAAACAGTATGTCCTGAGAGAGACTATCCGTAATCACTCCAGGCTGCTGCAAGCTCCCCCAGGATTCTCTATAATAGTATTTTATTTTCATCAGGGACATGCATCATTACATAAAATTATCCTTTTCACCTATTTGGATATCATTTATTGTTTGCCTCCCCTTTTACTCCCTATAATAAGTTCCCAAACAGGAGGAACTCCATACCTAAGCCAGTTCTGGCATCCAAAATGGACTCACTGAGTATCTGTTGATTGAATAAATGAATTCCTTCACTCATCATTCTTCTTGAATGCATGTCAACTGCCTATAAGAACTTTAGACCATTAAAACATACAGGTAGGTCGATATTTTAATTTTTGTTTTAGTAACATATATACAATAAAAATTTCTCATTTAAATCATATTCAAATATATAATTCAGTGTTGTTAATACATTCACAATGTTGAGCTACCATGACTCTCATCTATTACCAGAATCTTTCCACTATCCCAAACAGAAGTTCTGTGCCAATTAAATATTAACTTCTCATTCCCTGCTCCGTTGCTTGGCCTCTGGGAATCTGTATTCTAGTTTCTGACTCTATGAATTTGCTTTTTCTAAATATTTCATTTATGTGAGATTATACAATATTCATCCTTCTGTGTCTGCCTTATTTCAATCAACGTGATGTCTTCAAGGTTCATCCATGTTATCGCATGTGTCAAAATGTCATTCCTTTTACAATAATCCATGGTATGTATATACATCATTTTGTATATTCACTCATCTGTTGGTGAACCTTGGGTTATTTCCAGCTTTTGTCAATTGTGAATAATGCCACTATGAGCCTTGCTGTGCAAATATCTGTTTTAGTCCCTGCTTTCAATTCTTTTGCACGTATGCCTAGAAGTGGAGTTGCTGACTTGCTGGGCCACAAGATAATTGTATACTTAACTATGGCTATAATAAGTACTATTTAATACTGATGGTTTTTATGAGCCAGACCCTCTTCTCTGTAACCAGTATCTCATTTAATCTTCATAAAACTTTCTGAGGTGGGCAGGAGTATCTCCTACTTTGTGGGAGTTCATAGGGGCTTTCAAACACAGCTGGCTGGAACACAAAATGATAAACCATGCTGAAAAATGTTTTGGTGTTTCTACTGAAGATAAAGTAGGCCTCCTCTATGCCCAACAATCCCATATCTAGGTATTTACCCAAGAGAAATGAGCACATACGTCCACAAACAGATGTTTGCAAGAAAATTTATTGCAGCTTCATTTAAAACGGACCAAAAAACTGGGAATACCCAAATGACCATCAAAAGGAGAATGGATAAACATATCATGGTATATTCCCAAAATGGAATACTACACAAACCAAGTGTGAACTCTTGGCACTTGTAATCATATTATGACTGTCACAAATATTACATTAAGTGAAAAGCCAAACATAAGACAGGATATGCTGTATGATTCCATTTATATGAAGCCCAAGAACAATCACAGCTATTTAATGATGACAGAAGTCAGAACAGTGGTTAACTTTGGGATTTCATACAGACTGGGGTAGGGACATGAGGGAACCTTATGGGGTGATGGACATGTTCTATGTTTTCACACAGGGGCTGGATTTAAGAAGGACAGGAAGGAGGGATGGATGAATGGACAGATATATGGATAGATAGATAATAATCATTGGTATGTGCTTAAGATTAGTATACTTTCCATATTTTAATATTTACATTATATTTACTCTCATTTGTACCTTAATGATAACTCCAGGAGGAAGGCAATTATTAGAATTCTGGTCTCCTAAACGACTATATTCAACTAAGTTTACAACCCCATGGGCCATCAGATCTGCAAGCCAACTTAGACAGATATCTACTTCCTTTTAGAAAAATAAAGAAAAAGACCCAGAGAAGGAATGTGAGCTGTATAAACCTCACAGAGTCCTAAGGGGAGAATTAGACTAAGACTAATACAACACATCTCCTACCTACAAGTCTAGTTGATGCTCTTTCCTTTGTACAAGACTGTTCACAAAGAGAGTCGGGCCATTCTTCTGCAAGAGGCTTTATGCCAAGAGAGTTAGAATGTGACTCTGGTAGTTCAGTGGTAGAATTCTTACCCGCCATATGGGAAACCCAAAAAACAAACACACAAATAAACACAAATTCAACAAATGGTGCTGCAATAACAGAACACTCACATGAAAAACGAATGATACGTGACCCCTCCATATAGCATACAAAAAAAAAAAAAGAATGTTATTTTGGGAGAGGTGACCCCATGATAATGAAGAAGGCAGGCTTCCTTTAAAAAAAATTAAAAATTAAAAAGCTGGCCAAGAAGGGTTGGAGAACCACTCAGTGGGAAGCATGGAAGAGGAGAGGACTCCAGGCTGAGGCTTCTGCTCTACTGAAGTCATAGCATCTGGGTCTGCTCACGCAGGGGTAAAATGAGGGATGGAGCTTCCAAAAGAAAACGGCACTGTACATGCCAGGCAACAGAGCAAATTCATCTCAGCAGCTGATCCAGTGACATTTATTTCACTAATCAAGTCAGTGCCACGGAGCCATGGTCGCAAGGAGTTTAACACTGAGAACTCCTCAAGCAGAGATTTAGGTAAAAAGGATTGCTGTTTTCACTGAAAGGTAAAGTCAAGCTAAAGCCAGAAGAAACGTTATAAATCTCTACATTCAGGAGACCCGGGATCCAAACTGGTGGTCAGTATTAATAAGACGGTAACCATTTAATGCAGCCCTCAACTATCCGTTTTTATATCCACTCTCATTTAATTTAATCCTTGAACTAACTCCAGGTGGGAGGTATTAATTACCACCATACGGCACATGAGAAAAATAAAAATGTCCTCATTTTAAATCGTCTGTCCGGAACCACAGAGCTAGTAAAGTAAGCAGCTAAGATGTGAGCAAAACAGCATTTTATTCTAAAGTCTATTACCTTTTTTTTTTTTTTGCAGCAAAAGGGCATTCCGAGAAATAAAGAAATATCGCAATAGAGCTAAGTTAGTGAAAATATCGGAGAGCACATCGACAGAGGTGATGTTCGATAGAACCAGGCCAAGGGACATGGACATAAGGATCAGGAATTTCGGCTCAGTGATGAGAAGTGGAAATGAGCAATGTTTCAAGAGCACCTAAGCTCGGGCTGGTGCAACTGCTTAGCAAGCCGCCCAGGTGACAAATAGGAGGTGGCTCGGTGTCTGTTGTCCCCAAGGAATGAAGAGGGAAAGGCTGTGACCACATGTGGTCTCTGCCCACAGTGTTGCAACAGTTCTTTGTAGCACTGCTGGCATTTTGTTTCATGAACCTTACTGATCTTCTTGAACTAACATCACTTATTACCCAGCAAGGACCAAGTCCCACCTCTCTAGCCACCCTGCAATTAGGCCAGGGCCCCATCCTTGACTGATACCCAGGACTTCTTTGTTGAACGAATTAATTAACACACACCTGTTCCCATTCTAATTATTTCAAGTTCGATTTCTGAGTCATGAAACTTTCATGCTTTATCGACAAACCAGCAAGGGCTGAAAAGCTAGAAAATTGTCATGACGCCATGCCAACTCGGTAAGCAAAACTTGTAGTACCTCTGCTCCAAGTAGATGGCTCCCCCTAAGTTATCAACACAATTATCTCAGCTTTTTAACACCCCCAATTGACATGGACTAAATGCAATATCCATTTATTCTCTCACTCAATAAGGCAATGGATGAGATTAATTTTTTTCTTTCTGTCTCTGGTGACACGATGCCTCCAGAACTTTTGTGCAATGATATCTTAACAAGCAGAAAAACTCTAAATTAAATTAAATTTGATTTATTTTTATCTAAAAATAAGCAAAACAGTGTATATTATGAAAATGTAAGTTTACCCTAAACTAATTCATTAGCAGTTTTAAAATAACTCCAATGAAAACCATGTACACATGAAATAAAATCTCACAAATTCAATCTAAAGTCCATCTAGAAACAAAATTCACCTAAGCAAAAAGTAAAAGGCATTTTGAAAACGGACATAATGAAGGATACTTTTACCAAATATTAGAGCTTTATACAGTATAGAGCTACAATGTTTAAAATGGTGTGGCACTGTCAGAAGAATAAATGAATAAATTGAAAAAAATGGAAAACCCAGAAAAAAAGACCCTAGCAAACTTAAAAAATAAGTATATGATAAAGATAGCACTCTTAATCTGTGGAGAAAAGGCAGGAAGAAAATGCAATATTGGTCATATGTTTAGAAAAATGAAAACAGAGATCTCCTAAATCAGACAAGGATGCTTGTCCAGCACATTCATTCTTTTGGAAATCCCACTGTAATTTCCTGATAAAGGAAAGGACTTGGAAAACCTTGTTTTTCCTCATATCACAAACCCTTTTCCATTTCCTGACCAGAGCTGATTAGACCAGAAATAAACAACAGATGCAGGGAAAAACAATCCATTAACTGGGCTGAGCCAATCAAGTTTTTCTTTTTCAAAATAAAGCATTTCAAATACTCCAGTCAGAGCCTTTGGCCATGTAAGGCCATGTAGAGTTGGAACTGGAGTCCCTGTAATGACACCTTGAAGCCACATGCAATCCATAATTCTGTGTATTCCCAAACCACGTGCAAGCAGAAGCTGATCTAGAGAGAGAAGAGTGGCGCAGCCAGTGAAAGACATCATTTACCAGGAGGCCAAAAAGACAGATTCCCTGCCCCAAAGCTTCCCACTTCTTTACAGGCTCAGCAGCCTCTGCAGTCCACAAGACACCCCCATACGCTGAATAAGTTTCCTTCTATTTGAGGTAGTTTGAATAGGTTTATGTCTCTAGCAAGTAAATATATTCAGTGTAGAACATACACCATTCATTAACACATATTCTGCTCACCTGTGGACTAGAATTTAATATGAAAAAAATGAGATTGCCCAAAGAAGCAGGGAAAAATGTTTGGGAATGTTTTCCTAATCTTGTGTGAACAAGATATGAACAAAGGAAGAAGCAACCAAAGAAAGACTAATAGATCAGATTTCATTATAGAATTTCAAAAGATTGCATGTCAAAAATCACCATGGGCAAAACCTAGAGGCAAGATTGAGAAAAAATATTATAAACAAGAGTTAATATTTTAATACATACAAAAGAACACTTACAAATAAAGAAGAGATGAATATCCCTTAGGGAAAAACAGGTCATGGACATGAACAGGCAATTCATAAGAGAAGAAATAAAATAGCACAATATTTATTTAGGGCTATAGAGTGATATATAATAAAAATGTCAAAGCATGCACATCCTTTGACTTAGTAATTCCACTAGTAGCAATCTATCCAAGGAAATAATTATAATCATAGCAGAGATTTATGTTCAATGATTACCATCACAGCATTATTTATAATAGTGTAAAACTAGAATCAAGCTAAATATGATCAACAGGGGAAGGGCTGAATGGATTATATTCTTTACCAATTCTAAGAAATGATGTGTAATTATTTAATGTTATCTTTCAAAGACTATTTTAACACTATGGGAAATTCGCATGTTATAATACTAAGTAAAAAAAGATCTATAATTAATGTATAATGGTACTATATCTCTGTAAAAATAAAAGGGGTATACATAGAGAAAGGGGGAAGCATATTAGCTTGCTCTCTTAAGGGTAGTTTATTGGAATTATGGGTAATTCCTTACACACTTTTGTGTTTTCTGATTTGTCTTCCATGAACTCGTGTTCCATTTAAAATCAGAAAAATTCTACGTGCATTTTGATTAGGGTGGAAGAAACTGAGCAAAAAAGTCGTACTTCAAAAAAAAAGTGAGGATCCATTCACTCCATTCACTAAGGTAGCTTCTTGTCCCTTCACTTCTCATCGCATAGCACAGCAATAGGACCAAAAACCATCCAACAATAAAGTCTCCCTTGGTCACCTCCTTAAGCCTGGGAAAGCCAAGAAGGTCCTTCTCTAACACCACACTAATCTCTTGGCATTTGGAGGGAAGGAAAGCTATAAACATCGGGCTCCAACTCACCTAGCAGAGACTTTGCTAAGAATCGGCCAGCCTCTTGCATGCACTCCCTGAATGAAAGGGTGGGTGCTTGTGCTGTTGGCAGCTCCCCCCACCCCCGTGGTAGTTCTCTACCCAGACGGAACATCTGGACCAGCAGAGGGCAGAGAGGTGGACACAGACCCTGCAGCTGCCAGTCAAAGGGAAGGAGCCTCTTGATCCTCTGCCCATTTAAGAGAAATAGGCATTAACATTCTTATCTCCTCGGGTGTAAACCTCAAGTAAGATGCTCCAGCTGAAGTGAGGAGAAGAATGTATTTTGCTATGACTGGGAAGAGAGTAATTGTGTAGGACGGATGTCTGCATCTGCTAAATGGGGGCTCTGGGAACTGGCTTCATACAGGGGAGTCAGGCCAGACTAGCTAAAAGCAGGAGCCTTTATACAGGATGATCGAATTGGACTTGGGCAGAAATACACACCGCTTTGAACTCATGTAATATCGACTGCCTGGGCTGGCACTTGACACTCTGGGACAGTTCCTCTGGCAAAGCTTGGACCAACAGGGAAGAAGTGGAATTGGCCCCAACCTGCTCAATTCAGCCAATCATCGGAGCACATACATCCTAATGGACTGAGCCTCCTCCTTCCTGGTCCAAAATAGACTCACAGCCCCAGCAAAGGATTTAGTTTTTGCACTCTCTACCCTGGCCACACATGGCTGGAGTTTTATGAAAATGTTTTGGTCAACAGGAATGGATTCAGTGCCTCCTCATAAGGGCATGGCTTCTCCCGATGTGCTTCTCTAGCAGATATTCTGCCTAAGGGGAAGTCAGCATTAGGATAGGGCTGGAATAGTGTTTGAGTTAGGGATGGAGGGGCAACTGAAGAGAAAACAGGTTCAGAGGCTTTAAGCAAACTACCCAAGGTCATTCTGCTGTTGAATAGCAGTGTTTCAATATCCCAAGACCAGCCTCTTCTTTGCATCACAGCCTTGTGCAAGAAGAAGATGAATAGGCCCTGGGAATGCCCTTATCTCTATTTCCTAAGGTGGCTTTCAATTTCCCCCTTCCACCACCTGCATAAGCAGCTGATCAACCAACATCTTCATGCTTTCTTACTACTTCATACATAGACCTTCACTGGGGTCTATCTATACACCTCATTTCCTCGTTTTGTCTTTATGCAGACTTCTCTACATAAAACAAACTTTGCATAAGGCTTCTCACATCTTAAAGTGCACATGAACACCTCAAACTCTTATTACAGTGCAGATCCTGACCATCTTCTCTGCCTGTTACCAAGGGATGGTGTTAGCTATTTTGATCTCAGCTGCCATGTTGCCCCTTGGTCTACACAGTACATTGTACATCTGTACTTGGTCTTTGATGTTCTTCTAAAACATGTGAATGCAACGCTGCATTAAAAGACCAAGTGCAAACAAGATTATGCTGGAAATGAAAAGGAGAATACGCTGATTATTCTCCATTTGTACTCCTCCATCCCAAACCCATCAGATATATTATTTGTCCTTCAGTCTCTGTTATGAGCCCCAGGAGGCTGGTCCCTATGGACTATGGCCTCTCAGCTCCCTTTGCTGCCTGCTTCCAGTTGAGTTTTGCCAATGGGAGACACCTGTAAATGAATGGAGTATGGGAGGAGAGGTCAGTGAATTTTGTCTTTATTTAATTTATTTTTTGGCAGTTGCCATGTCTCTCCATGGTTCCAGCTCTTATTGGGCTGTGGTAGCACCATGGTCTCCCCTGGCCCTTCCACCAGGCCTAAGGGTGGGAATGACATTTTCTACCACTGCCAACCTTCAAGAACTTCAATACTGCCCATCTGTTCCCTGAATCTCTTGAACTAACTGAGTTGGATTCCATCTCCTACCGAAGTCTTAATTGACTCCTGAAATGATCCTTCTAGATAAAAAGAAAAGTGGAGGTGGTAAAGAAATGGGAAAATGGCACACTAGCTCAGAAGGAGGATTCTCATAGCAGCAGCACAAGATGCTACATGGTGAAAGCTGCGCCTATGCACCTGATTGACAGAAGTCGGCTAAGAGAGGAGGATAAGGTGAGAAAATTGACTTTTGGGTGTGTGGCTAGAATATATGCCCAGTTGGGGGTTTGTTTGAGAATATAAAGGTTCAACAGGGTGACAGCACTGGTGTGAAACTTTTGTCATAAGCCCCAGATGGATGTGTAGGTTTGAGGCTGAGTCAAATGCACCCATCCGGGAGCAAAGCAAAGCAGTGGTGTTGAGACCAGATATACAGGCGCTCCCTGTGGCAGATCAGCAAGGGAGGGGGCATTACAGGTCTCATTTTTATGTTGAGAAAACAGGTCCCTTTTGGAATAAAAATAGCGTTGAAGATATTATATTGAGTTAAATAAACCAGGCCTAAATGGAACAATCTTGAATGATTTCACATACATGAAATACCTAGAATAAGCAAATTCATAGAGACAGAAGGTAGATTAGAGGTTACTGGGGGAATGGAAGTTATTATTTAATGGGCACAGAGTTTCTGTTTGGGGTGATGGAAAAGTTATGGTGATGGATGGCAGTGATGACAGCACAACACTGAATACAACAATGGAATTAACACTACTGAATTGTACACTTGCAATTGGTTAAAATGGGAATTTTTGGAGCTGAGTATATATTACCACAATAAAAAAGTTGTATATATATTTTTTAATCACATACATCAGCAAAGAGAAGCATTCACCAGGTTTTACAGTTTTGAAGGACTTTGCTTTGGTAGAAAGACTTCTCAGGATAGCAAGCAAAAGCCCCTCAGTCACTTTAGTCTTGAGACCAAATGGACCTGCAAACATCCTCAACTCTGCCCCCCTCACTTAGCTTTGGGGCCAGGAGCCTGGTACAAAATGCTCTCACCTTCTTCTCTGGGAGGGTTTTAACAAAAGGCTCCACCCTAATGTGTTAATAGTGAAGTGCTGATGCCTGATACCTCCAGGAATCACGTGTCTTAAATGGGAGATAATGCCATGGCCAAGAATCCCTTTTTAGGGGGCAGAAGTCAGGGTCCATCACTTCACATTTTGCTCCAAATCACAGCCCTATTTGGCTTCCAGATGGAGCTGGCTGCTAGGAATTTTTAAAGAAAGCCCTGGGATTGAACATATTCAATTCAGAAGGTTCAATGACACATAGACTGGGAAGAAAGAAAGCCTTCAGCTACATTTCATTTAAGAAATGGCTGTTCTGTTTCCAGAGGGAAGGAACAAATGAGGAAATCACTGCGCGAGCATGTGTGCATGGGGGGAAGGGGGAGGGAACATTAACCCACAAACAAGGCACAGAACATCTGGACCCATTAGCCCTCGTGCCCTCTCAACTGCACCCAGCAGACTGAGTCACAGCTGCCTTGACTGATGCATGTGCACCTCTGGGGCTCTCCAATCTTTAGATGCTCAAGGCTTCCTGTCTCAGAGGCGTTCACCATAAGATTGAGTTGTGCCATGTTAATTTAGTTCCATATGCCCTCTGCTCCACCCACTCCCAACACGGAGGGTGGTGAATGGGACACGGAGTAGAGGTCCCTGCTGGGAGGAAGTCCTTGCTGAGATGAGAAGGAGGGCCCCTGGATGGATCTCTGCTGCCACCCAACTTCCATCCTGCTTGGTGGTGGGGTGTGCAGACAAGATAGGCAAGTGTGAAAACCTGGGAGTTTGTTGTAAATGCATAACCTCAGGCTCCATCCCAGACCCACTGGTTTCAAATCTGCATGTGAATATAATCCCCAGGTGATTCTGTGCACATTAAAATTTAAGAAGCCTCAGTGTAGAGAGTGGAGGTGATTCCATACCAGGGGTGATTCACCCCCCAAACCCCATCCCAAGAACATTTATCATGACTGGGTGGGGGGAGCTCAAGATGCTTGGAGTAGAGGCCAGAGATGCTGCTAGATAACCAACAGTGCACAAGAACAGTCCCCTATCTCACCTCCCAATAAAATTATCCAGTCCAAAATGTCACTACTGTCCAGGTTTAAAAACCCTGCTAAGGAGGGTTCACCTAGGAAAAGCAAGATTACACTGGGATTTGCTTCTTTTCCCCATTTTCCTCATAGCGCACCTGAAATTATTATAAAAAATATACAACATGCCCATGACAATTCTATAAACAGATGTCTATTCCCAGTATAGAGTCCCAGAAGACAGGAATGAAGTCTTCCAATCAGAGCAACATTAAAATTCAAATTATGAACAGTTAAATTGTCTTTCTCCCATCCCTCAAAGCAACTCTCTTTTCTTCAGTTTATCCTGGTGCCCTCTGAGAACACCCATGAGGATGATAGGGTCCCTGTGAATGTGGACATATTGCTATATATTCTTCCCTACAGCTCGAAGTCAGCTATATTGAGCCAGTGTATGCATGACCCCAATCCATCCACTTGCCTTATTCATTGGTTGGAGCCACTGAAGAACTTGAATTATGAAACCAGGTAGAGAGGCCCCTTTTCTCTGGGTCAGTTTCTGGAGGAACTCATTCCAAGATCTTCACCACAAACCAGCCAATCATCAGGTCTCATTGACTTTTCCTTCTTTATATCTCAATTCTATTCTCCCATCCCTATGTCCACAGCCAATGATCTCTGATGGGACTATTAAAATATTCTGCTTACTGCTTTGGTCTTACCCACTCTTCTTACTCAGTAGCATGCAGCTACCAGAGCAATCTTTCTAACATGAAAATCGTCCTACCATTCCTTTGTTCAAAATTCTTCAAAGGTTTCCCACTGTCACAGGAAAATGCTAAACTCTTCAGCATACGAAGAAGACTGTCCTACCTTCATCTCCGGTCATGCTACTTCTGAATATCCAAATAACAAATCAAATGTAAGATTCTGAAAACACATTGAACGATATTGGGTATGTTCAGGTATTACTGCATAACTTTTCTTTTTCCCAGGCTACCCAGTTCTTGAATTGCCTATCTAGAAAAAATTCTACTCATCCCTCAAGTTCCATTTCAAGCTTTATCTCCTCTTTGAAGCCTAACAAGATTCTGCTAACAAATATGATTCTGCCAGTTCCATTACTTCCTAATCATGTCTTCATTATAGTTATTAAATGGTGTTATAATTATTTCAATTAGAACTGAGCTCTACGAGGACAAGAATCATGCTTATTCTTCTTTGTTTTTCCACCCCCATCATAGATCCTAATACATGTTCATACCTCAAGGGATACTTGTTGAAGGAAGAAAATGTGTTAGGAAGTTGTAAGTGGCAATGTAGCACAGGAGGAGATAGAAGAGGAGTATCCCTGATTACAGAAAAAAATTTTATGGAAGATCTATATGGTGCAAAGAACCAAAGACGAACCAAAGGTTTCTGAACCAGGAAAGGAGATGTCACTTGGGGTGGGGGGCGGGGAACTCAGGGAACTGAGAAAGAAACATAAGTTTAAGGGAGAAAATGTTTTTAAAATTTTTAAATTTTCCATCAGGAATTTGGAAATGTAAGGATAGAACAAGAATGAGAAGACAGATCTCAAGAAGTGGATTTGAGAAGGACCTACCTAAAAGTGAAAGTGAAAGCTCTGAGAGTGGAATATATTAATAAGAGAGAAAGTAAGTACAGGAAAAAGCTAAAGAAAAGAAGCTTTGTGGAATTTGTAATTTTAGATGGTGAGATAAAGAAGAAGAATCAATAAAAGGTGGGAGGGCAGTGAGGAAGAGAGAGAGAAAGCAAGAGAAAGAGAAAGATCTGTTGGGAAGGAAGAAGTAAAAGGAGATAACGCTGATATCAGGAAATGGAGGAAAAGACTCAAGAATATGAAAATGGTCAATAACTTCAAATACCAAATATGAAATAAGTAGACTAAGGACTGAAGAAAATCTGCTAATTAGATGGCCACTGGTGCCCCAAAACTGGGTAATTTCGCAAGGAGAAATATTATATTAGTGACTTCTGAAGGACTGCAGTATTGGAAAACGAGGAAAACTGGGAGCTTTGATCAATGCTAGGGTTTTACAGTTCGAGCTCTTAGCAGTTAAGTAGGTCTTGATGCTGATAATATGCAAAGGGTGGCGACTGGCTGAAGGTAAATCAAAGTGAGAAGTTTGAGAGCCCAAGAGGCACTAATGTTCCTGGGATAAAAACAAATGATGAGCTGTTAGCCTGGGGCTAGTGCTACCCACAAAGCAGGTGCACCTAGTGCAGGTAAAGTCCATCAGGTGGGTTGGGGCAGGCCAGAACCATGGCTCCTCCAACCAATTCTTCTGTGGCAGAATGATTTTTTTGAGTGGCTTTTTAAAAGAGTAACTATGATCAATTTCTCGGTTCCGCCAACCAGTATCAACTACTTTGAGAGAACATTAATTTCACATGTCTGGTACTATCTGTTGGTTAAGGAATATCTCCTTTTTTCCCCATAAATACTGGTGTTTGGAGAAGTGGACAACTCATATTTACTCGATGCACACCGCTCATGCTTTCCAAATTCTGATCACGTTCCGCCTTCACCTTCGTCTTCCCAAATGAGGAGTTCTAATCTCATGATGCTGTTTCCATATGGCGGACCCCGACCTCCATCCCACCAATTATTTCAGTGTTCTTTCTGAGCTATATCGCATCCCTCTTGACATGTGGTAACCAAAGCTACACAGAACATTCCAACTGCCAACAAATAATAGTCATAAAAAAGCAAGATATTGTTTTCCATGGTTTCCAGTAGGTCTTCCATTATCATATCACAGAGCAAAGGAAAGAGATAAGCAAAGGATGTGTCAACACTCTCCTATTGCTCTCTCTTGGGTCTTACTGGATCCCATTAACAACTATTAACAAGAGGCCCAGTACAGGGGGCTTTAATAATGGGTTCATATGACATCTTCTATCCATGGTTACACTGATTTTCCATAGGCTTCATTTTCACCCCCTTCAAATCCACTGACTGAAAATTTTTCAGCTGGATAACCATACAGGTTTTGTTGTGGTTATTATTTGTACCCTATTCCATTTCTTCCTTCCTATTGGTTACTAGATTTAGCACATAGTTGAAGCTTACAGGCAGGTAAAATGCTGCTGAGACAAGCCTTGTTCAACCCCCAGGCTGCTCAGCTATAAGACTCACAGTTCAGGAGGCACAATCATTGACATTTGCTGTTTATTCCACAGTGCTGACCCATAAAACCTACACCAGAAATAACTTCTATTGTTACTATGAAGGTGGATGACAAAAGCCCTACTCAAAGGACTTTGTATAAACCAAACCCTGGACACAATACCAAACAATCCTATGCTGGGGTATTTACTTCAAAACCAACTCTGAAATCACCGAAACTGAGAGTTTTAAACATGAGAGAGGCTGTGCATCCAAGTTACAATCTGATGGAGAGCTTCCTTCTGACCCAATGCAAACCCTGATATGAATGAAATAATACTGAAGGGCAATTGGGCCAGGCACTATTTTGTTGATGATTTGCAATGGAGAGATATGATGGGAGGATCGAATGGACGGTAAAGATTATCAAGTGATTTTTCTAGCAAAATCATCCTGGGCCAGCCAAGGTTCTATGATTCTTTGCAAGGCTCAGACCAATCTATCTAGCTGCGAGCATGATTCCCCAGTGGCACACAGTTAAACCAAAGGATCCAGGCACTTTAGTTTGTCTTGTACCTTGGTGGGGAGCCCCTTTCTTTAGGAATTCCCTAAGCCAATGGGAACTATTTGGGAATAGGAGCTCTCCTTAAGTGAAAGGAGAGCCAGAGGAGTAAGAGGAGTAAAATGACAGCCAAGGTCCATCATTTCAGTTCTTATATTTGCTCCTGTTTGTTCAATTTCTTTCATCGGTGCAAAGAGTACATTTTTCCACAGATATTTATGTGGTTCAGAAATGAGCAATTATGATACAAACATGAAATATATATTTTATTTCACCACATAGAGTCTCGAGTGTTAAAATATGCAGATTGGGAAGGCTGCTAAATATACATCTGAAAGGAACTTAGTCTTTAAAAGGAAAACACAAGAAAGAGAAAAATAATATTTTTTATTATTTTTATTTAATATTTAAAATAACAGGAAAAAAAATCTTACCAATTCAGATAGATCAACAACAGTGAAGAGGCCAGCTGGGATCATAAAATATTTTTAAGGTAATTATATGTCTAAAAACTTATTTAATTTAATAATCATATTACACAATTAATTAATTATTTTAAATCCAGAGGGTGACAAGTGCCATTAACTGACCAAGAATTGCCAAGATCTCTGGGACCTGCTTGAATAATAGGTAGAAAGCTATTTGTAATTGCCGTGTTCATGATTCATAATGGTTATGGTTAAATTCTTGAGACTGGGTCATGTTCTCTAGGATTTATAACACCCCGACCTTGTTTATACAAATAAATAACTTACACATTTTTTACGGTCCTATAAATAGAGCAAAGCTAAGCCTCAGCCTAGTTCTTGCCCAGACCTTCACAAATTTCAAAGCAATGGGGCCCAATTAAATGCTGCTTCACCATATGTACTCTCCAAGTGTGGCAGAAAGCAAAGCTAGTTAATTCAGCTAGGATACAATTCTTATGGTGCCATTACGCTTTACTGTGCCACTAGATTCTGCACTTTGCATCCTGTTATGGATTGTCAGTTAGCTCTGCCAATATGAAAAAACCCTGTTTACTCAAAGGACTTGGCTGTATGGTTGGTTTTATACATCCCCTCGATCTAAGTCAAGTCAGCTCATGAAAGAAGAGTGGAATGGGGGATGCGGGCATGGCGTGTCCTCTTGTGTCACCCCATTGGGACTTGGCTCCCAGCTCCCTCTTCTCTGACATCCACTTCCATCTTCGCTGATGGGTTCTGGATCCTGCATGTCCCATGTTTCCTTGATTTTCTTCATTCCCTGTTGCCTCCTCCTTTCTCCTTTATAGTCAGATTGGAGTTGAATTCCAAGTTGCTATTTATTTTCTGTTTGACCTTGGGCAAGTTAACATTTCTGAGCCTCAGCTTCCTCTTCCATGAATTGGAAAGAATAAGACCTCTCTCATAGAGTTACTGGGAGGATTAATAGCGAAATATGTAGCCTAGGTTCTGGTACATAATAGATTCTCCATCAGAGGCATAATTGAAAATGTTCTCTCTGAAATCATCAAATGATTCCCTATGTTGTAATTTTGAGGGTCTCTTCTTGGCCCTTTAGATTTCTGCAGTGTTTTACTCTCTTGACCATGCTGGCCCTTTTCTACTTGGTGGAATATTCTCCTACTTCTCTGATGTCTCCTGCTCTATCACTTCTGTTGCTTCATTTTTCTTCCCTCTCACCAATGTGGATATCCCTCAACACTCAGCCCCCCACCCTCTGCGGCTACCCTATTTATTCTCTCTTCTCAAAATGACCCCCAACTTTCTAGCGACAACCCTGAACTCTATTCCTAACTTCCTCGTGAATATTTATATGTGGATGTGTCATCATGAATATTGCAGCTATGTAATGGCTTAAATTACAGACTCATCTCCACAAACATGCAATACAGTGGCATAAAAGTCTTCATAAAAACTTCATGCGAGGGAAAGATGCCATTGTTCCTCAAAGAACAACTCATATCAAATGATATATAGCATCTGGGTATTCATGAGTATATCATCAGAGTATTACCTATACCCTGACATCATAACTATATCATTAAGGATCCAATGGACGTATCAGTTTACTATATCAAATTTTATATATCATGTGTTTCGTGAGTGTTTCATAAGTATATTGAGTATCTATTAAGTAACAAATGCACATTTCAACTCATATCAAAGGATATATTTCATATGCTCATAAAGTCATAGTGATGATTATTTCATCATAACTAAAGGAATATTATTCCAATCTGTGAAAGACAAACCACATGACGCTATATTATTTGGGGAAATTGTTTTCAGTCTCCATTCACTACACATGGAAACACTGATTTACTGGTGTGCTAGTTTGAAAATATTATGCATCCCAGAAAAGACATGTTTTAATCCTGATCCAATCTTGTGGGGGCTTGTCTTTCTTTTAATGCCAATTTAGTTTTGTAAGGTGGAAACTTTTAATTATGTGGCATGCCCATTTGTGGGTGTGACCTTTAGGCTAGATGGATGGAGATGTGAGTCCACCCATTCAAGGTAGGTCTTGATTAGTTTACAAGAGTCCTCTAAAAGGGAAAACATTTTGGAGATACTTCAGAGCAGATGCAGATGTTTGAAGAACAGTTGCTTCAGAGCTGATAGAGCCAACATGGGACCCAGATATTCGGAGATGCAGGACTTAGCAGATGTCACCTTGTGCCTTTCCATGAGAAGCTAAGCAAGCCTGAACCCAGAGTTGTGTCCTGGAGAAGCTAAGTGGAGACCTACAGATGCTTAGAGAGGCACAGAAAATAGAGGCTGAAGCAATGAAGTCCAGGAGCAAGGGACCAGCAAAAGCCGCATGCCTTCGCAGCTTACAAAGGTGTTCTGATGGCATCAGCCTTTCTTGAGTGAAGGTAACTTCTTGTTGGTGCCTTAATGTGGACATTTTCAGGGCCTTAGACCTGTAAACTTGCAACTTAATTAATTCCCACTTTGAAAAAACATTCCACTTCTGAAATACTGCATTCTGGCAGCTTTAGCAAACTAATACAACAAGTCTAACTCAGATAATTCTGTCTCAGGATGGACAGACAGTTTACATTAGTAGTTTACAATTTAAAAATACTCTCAAACAGACTCAAAATTTCAAAGTAAAACTAATTCTTCAGGCAATCATCAAGTTTGCAATCTCTAAGAGATCATTAAATAGATTCTTTAGCTCTTAAAATGATTTCGGGGGGGCAAGCATAGTTCAGTAGTAGAGTTCTTGCCTGCCATGCAAGAGACACAGGTTGGATTCCCAGCCCATGCATTCCCACCCCAAAAATCCCCTCCTCAAAATTTTAACAAATGGTGCTTCAATAATGGGATAGTCAGATGGAAAAAGAATGAAATGTGACCCCCACCATACAGCATACAAAAAAATAATAAAAATAAGAATAATTTCAGAAAAGCAAAGCTTTTTTTGATACCTATGAATATCGATGCAAAAATCCTCAACAAAATACCAGCAAACAGAACGCAACAACATATAAAAAGGATTATATACTATAAACAAGTGGGAATTTTTCTAGCAATGCAAGGTTGGTTTAACATCCCAAAATCAATTAATGCATTACAGCATATCAATAGAAAAAAAGAGCAAAGAACAGATTTTATACATCTGGAAAGATGCAGGAAAAAAACACATTTCATAAAAATTCAACATCCTTTCCTGATAAATACATTGAACGAACTAGAGATAGAAGGAAATATACTCAATCTGATAAAGAAAATCTAGGAAAACACAGATATCACCATACCTAATAGTGAAAGACTGAATACCTCCCCCCCCAAGATCAGGAACACGACATCAGTGTCCACTCTCAGGACTTCTATACTACAGAGGTTCTAGCCATGGAAATAAGAAAGAAAACTAATTAAAAGTTATCCAGATTGAAAAGGAGTAGGAAAGCTGTATCAACAAATGACACAATTTTGTATATAACAAAATCCTAAGGAACCCAATAAGAAAACTCAGAACCCACAAACGAGTTCAGCAAGGTTGCAGGAAACAAGATCAATACACAAAAAGCAATTGGATTCCCATACACTAGCAATGAACAATGCAAACATGAAATTAAGACATCAATTCCATCTATGTTAGCAACAAAAATGATAAAATACTAGGCAATAAATTTAAGAAAAAAGTGCAAAACATATACTGAAAACTACCAAATATTGTTGAAAGAAATTAAAGAAGACTAATTAAAAGGATAGACATCCCACGTTCATGGATCAAAAGACTTAATATTATTAAGTTAGCAATAATGATTCAGAGTCAAAGCAATCAATCCCTCCTCAAATCCCAGTTGGTATTTTTGCAGAAATTGACAAGCTAATCCTAAATTGCCTACAGAAATGCAATCTTGAAAAAGAATAACAGAGTTGGAGGACTCACACTTTCCTAATTTTAAAGCTTAAAGAGGTAGGGTAAGATCGTGACATAGTGAGGTGTAGGATTTAGTTTGTCCCCCAGAGAAGCTAGTAAAATAGCCAGGAACGGTGCAGAACAACTGCTAAGGGAACAACAGTGACCAGACATACAACGTACACCCAGCCTGGGCCAGGTGGAATGGCTGAGACCCCACATAGAACTCTAAGTCCCTCAAGCCACAGGGGCTGGCAGCCCTCCCCATGGGCATGACAAGATGGCTTCCCAAGGGGAAAGGAAACAGACTTTACCAGTAGCAAGAGTTTAACTCAACTATGCTCCGATTGCAGAATAAATTAACAAATTGTGACAATTGAAAACGGGCCCCCAGCACAGATAAACCTGGAATAAACACTAAAGGAACTAAGAGTTTTAGCCCCAGCAGAGAGGGGTTGGGGCTGATGGAAAAAAATAAAACAGAGGCTTTTTGAGTTAGATAGCACAAAATACTGGAAAAGAGCTGGACTCCAAGTAAAGGGGGCACATAGAGCCTGGAGATACACAGAACCATGTACCAACTTAAGCTCTTGATTGACAAACCTGAGGAGCAGGGGTCTGGCTCTGAAAAGCCTTTTTTTTTTTTAAACTCCTTAATAAATTATTAGATAGAACAGAAAGCACTCTCAGGCTCCAACACTGCCCCAGGCAAGGATGGAATTAAGCTTGTCTGTGAAACAAAAAACTAGAAAAAAAAAAAAACTAGTCAAGTGAAAGGTGTTAATTCCCTAAAGGGCGTATCTTCCTCAGGAGAAAGGAAGAGCCAACCCCAAGTGGAATCCCTCCTATACGGAATTCAGGCCGCAGGGACTGAAAAACTTAAGCAATCTCAGGAGAAAATCAAGAAAAAAATTCCATTTACAATAACAACCAAAAGAGTAAAATATTTAGGAATAAATTTAACTAAGGACACCAAAGACCTATAAACAGAAAACTGTAAGAAATTGCTAAAATAAATCATGGAAGATCTAAATAAATGTAAGGGTATACTGTATTCATGGATTGGAAAACTAACTATAGTTTAAATGTCAATTCTACCCAAAATTGACTTATAGATTCAATAAAATATCAATTAAAATCCTAAAAACTTACTTTGCAGACAGAAAAACCAATAACCAAATCTATTTGGAAAGGCAGAGTGCCCTGAATAGCTAAAAATGTCTTGAGAAAGAAAAATAAAGTGGGAGGTCTCATAGTACCTGATCTTAGAGCATATTATGAAGCTACAGTGGTCAAAACAGCATGGTACTGGCATAAAGATAGATATACTGACCAATGGAATCAAATAGAGTGTTCCTTTCATCTATGGACAGTAGAACTTTGAAAAGGTGGTCAAGCCAACCCACCTGGGACAGATAAAAGGTGTTTGGAGAACTTGATATCCATAATCAAAAGAATGAAAGAGGATTCTTATCTCACATACTATACAAAAATTAACTCAAACTGGATCAAACACCTAAACATTAGAGCTAAGACCATAAAACTTTTAGAAGAAAATGTGGGGAAATATCTTATAACTCTTATGATAGGAGGCAGTTTCCTAGACCTTACATTCAAAACACAAGCATTGAAAAATAAATAAATAAATGGGAATGCCTCAAAATTAAATACTTTTGTGCTTCAAAGAACTGTGTCAGGAAGTAAAAAGACAGCCTACATAATGGGAGACAGTATTGGGAAACCACATATCAGATAAGGGTTTGGTGTCCAGAATATATGAAGGGATTCTTCAACTCAACAATAAACAAACAACCCAACTTAAAATGGGCAAAAGACATGAAAAGGAACTTCTCAGAAAAGAAAATACAAATGGCTAAATGGCACATGAAAAGATGCTTAACTTCACTGGCTATTAGGGAAATGCAAATTGAAACCACAATGAGATATTATCTGACACCCAACAGCTATTATCAAAAAAAAAAAAAAAACAGAGAATGACAAGTACTGGAGAGGATGTGGAGAAAGAGGCACATTTGTCCACTGTTAGTGGGAATGTAAAATGGTACAACTACTCTGCAAGGCAGTTTGTCAATTCTTCAGGAAGTTAAGTATAGAACTGCCATATGATCCAGCCACCCCATTACTGGTATATATTCAGAGGAAATTAAGGCAACAACACAAATTGACATTTACACACCAATATTTATAGCAGCATTATTCACAATTACCAAGAGATGGAAACAGCCCAAATGTCCATCAACGATGAGTGGCTAAAGAAGCTGTGGTATATATATAAAATGGAATTGTATATACATATGATGTATATACATATGTATATACATGTGATGCAGCTGTAAGACAGAATGTAACAATGTAAATGAACCTTGACGACATTATGCTGAGTGAAATTAGCCAGAAACAAAAGGATAAATACTGAATGGTGTCACTAACCATACAGTATGACCTAACATTTATGAATGAATTTTGAGAGTTGAGATTAAGACCACAGGTTATCAAGAGATAGAAATAGGGTAGAGATTGGGCATTTGGTGCTGAAGGAATACAGATTGAGAAATAGAACTATGCCGGTTTGAAAGGATTATGTAACCTAGAAAAATCATGTTTTAATCCTGATCCATTTCGTGGAGGCAACTGTTTCTTTTAATCCCTATTCAGTACTGTAGGTTGGAAACTTGATTAGATTATCTCCATGGAGATGTGACACACCCAATTGTGGGTATTAAGCTTTGATTAGAGGGAGATGTGACTCCACCCATTCCAGGAGAGTCTTGATTAGTTACTGGAATCCTTAAAAAGAGGAAAAATTTTGGAGAGAACCACCGTAAGCAGGAGAGGCATGAGAACTACGAGAGCCCACACAGCCAGAGACTTTTGGAGATGAAGAAGGAAAATGTCCCTGGGAGAATTTGATGAAACAAGAAGCCTGGAGAGAAAGCTAGCAGATGCTGCCATGTTCACCATGTACCTTTCTAGTTGAGAGAGAAACCCTGTATGTCACCGACCTTCTTGAACCAAGGTATCTTTCCCTGGATGCCTTAGATTGGACATTTCTATAGTCTTGCTTTAATTTGGACACTATCACAACTTTAGAGCAGGAAACATGCAACTTATTAAATTTCCCTTTTTAAAAGCCATTCCATTTCTGGTATATTGCATTCTGGCAGCTAGTAAACCCAAACAAGGCTGACTGTAAAAATTCAGAAACGGACAGCACAATCCTACCTGACTGTAACACAATAATACAAGTACACTGAATGAAACTGAATGTGAATAAGATTGAGGGAGAAGGGCTGGGGGCACGCATATGTGAAACCAGAAGGAAAGACAGAGAATAGAGACTGAGACAGTATAACTTAGGAATGCCTAGAGTGGAGAACAATAGTGATTAAATTTACAATTATAAAATCATTTTTGCATGAAGAACAAATGAATGTCAACATTGCAAGGTGTTGAAAATGGAGAGTATAAGAAAAAAGTACAATCAATGCAAGTTAAGGTCTATAGTCAACAGTAAAATTGTAATAGGCTTCCACTGAATGTGACAAAGGCATTATACCAAAACTAAATATCAACAGGAAGGAGGGTAAGAATGCTTTGTGGGAGAAAAGGAAATATCTTCATATAGATTACGGTGGCGAAGGCATCTCTATATATTTAGGTTGGATTGTACAATGTGAGAACAAAACTTTAAAAATGAAGAGAGAGAAACAAGTGCTACAGAAAATGTGGAGAAAGAAATGTACCTTTTCACTGTTGGAAGGGAAAATGAGAGGTGCAGCCCCTTGGAGAGCAGTGTGGGGGTTCCACAGGAGGCTAGGGGTGGGGTTGCCATATGATCCTGAAAGCCCATTGTTCAGTATATACAATGGACATTTGCACACTGGTGTTCATGGTGGCAGTGTTCCTGATTCACAATGGGTGGGAGTGGCCAAGGGTACAATGACTGAGAGAAGGAAGGGGTAACTGTGGTATATACATACAACTGACTACTGAGTGGCTGTAAGAAGGAATGACATTGTGAAGCTTGCAGCTAGGTGAATGAAACTTAAGGACTCTATGTCGAATGTCAGCAATAAAAAGACAAACATTATCATGGTTCAATCATATGGATTAACCTGTATTATAAAAACCCTATGAACTGAAGTCAAGAGCATGCGTTATCAGGTTCAGGCCAATTGTAAAGGTTCCTAGATTGTAAGCTCTTATAGCAGTCACATATATTCAGGAGGTGTAATTGTTATTTCTAAATTCTGAGATACTAAGCTGTTTGTGTATAACCTTGTCATTCCCAGAAACTTTGGGTATTTATATGACATTTGAGACTCAGAGTTTGAGCTCTGAAGCTATGAAAGCAAGCATTATCCCATATAGGAATTGTTTAAAAAGTTGAAAAAGGGATCAGACATCGTATAGAGATATGAATGGAGCTGATCTGGATACGACTAAGGTATATCAGAAGACTGGGTAAAGGTTGAGATTGTTCATGTTTTAAAACTTCAACTTCTGTGTAAGACTAAAGGGAGAGATGTTTATTTGGTGCAAAATTTATAAGTTGGGTAGCGCATTACATAATTTAACTTGTATGGTCAGTTTAGTTGAATACCATAAATACGTCAAATCTTGAATAAGGCATGAGATTTTGTTGGTTTGTGTAGGTTAGTATGATGCCCGGTTTTATCCCAGAGTAATCTGGGCAGTGAATAAAGAAGTATATGCAAAGTTCCCTTGGGGGGCTGGGCAGGAAAAAAAACCAAAAACCCAATTCCAAACCTGTAGAAAGTCTCCTGGAAAATGGCTTTTAAAACAATAGTGTTTTTTTGTCTGCTTGTTTGTTTTCTGTAGCTACAATTATTGAGCATTTATTATGCACCAGTCACAGCTAAAATGTTTTACATGTATTATTTCAGTTACTCTTTATTAAAAAACTTAATACGGAGCTACAGTAATAAGACGGTGTGATACTGGCATAAAGACAGCTATATAAATCAATGGAGTAGAATGAGAGTCAAAAAATAAACTCTCACATTTATGGTCAATTGACTTCTTTTTTTTTTTTTTTTTTTTTTTTTTGCATCAGCAGGCACTGGGACTCGAACCTGGGTCTCTGGTATGGCAAGCAAGAACTTTGCCTGCTGAGCCACCATGGCCCATCCTGGTCAACTCATTTTTGACAAAGATGTCAAGACAATTATATGAGAGACAAAGGGCCTTTTCAAAATGGTGCTTGGACAACTGAATATTGTACAAAAGAAGGAACTTGGATCCCTTCCTCACATCATAGACAAAAATGAGCTCAAAATGAATCATAAACATAAATATAAGACCTAAAGCTATAAAACTCTTAGAATTTCGGCATAAATCTTCATGAGCTTGGGTTGGGCAAAGTGTTCTTAGATAGGACACCAGAAGCACAATGACAACAGTAAAATAACAATAAAAATAGACTCCATCAAATATTTAAACTTTTGTGCTTCAAAGTATACCATCAAGAAAGTGAAAAAACAGCTCTTTTAGAATGGGACACATCTTTGTAAATCCTGTATCAGATTAGGGACTTGTGTCCAGAATGTATAAAGAATTGTTACAACTCATCAATGAAAGAGCAAATAACACAATTAATAGGATTTGAACAGATGTTTTCCCAGAGAAGGCACACAAATTTCCAATAAGGGCATGAAAAGATGCTCAATGTCATTAGCCATTACAGAAATGTAAACCCAAACTCCATGAGACATCCTTTTATATACACTAGGATGACTATAATTAAAACACAAACAGATAATAACAATTGCTGGCAAGAACGTGGAGAAATTGTAACTCCCATTTGCTACTGGTTGGAATGTAAAATGATGCAGTGACTTGGAAAAAGTCTGGCAGTTCTTCAAAATGTTAAACATAGAGTCACCGTATGACCCAGAAATTTCACTCCAATGTATATATACCCAAGAAAAATGAAAAGATAGATCCATACAAAAACTCGTACACAAATATCTAGAGTAACATTATTCATAATAGCCAAAAAGTAGAAATAGATCAAGTGTCTTTCAACTGATGAATGGATTAAGTGTGGCAAATCCATACAACTGTTCAGCCATAAAAAGGACGGAGACACAACATGGATGAACCTTGAAAACATTATGCTAAATGAAAGAAGCCAGTCACAAAACATCTCATCTTCTATGGTTCTATTCAGACGAAATGTCCAAAATAGAAAATCTATGGGGACAGAAAGTAAACTAGTAGATACGCAGTGCCGAGAGAGAAGGGGAAGGTTGGGGAGAAATGGGGAAACACTATTAACTGGTATGGAGCTTCCTTTGGGGGCTGAAAATGTTCTAAACTTGATTGTGCTGATGGGTGCATAACTCTGTGAATATACTAAAAGCCCATGTAGTGTATGTTTTAAACGGGTGGGTTATCTGGTATGTGAATTTTATCTTGATAAAGCTATTCAAAAAGCTGTTGACTACCTCATTCTACCTGCCACCTTAAACCAGCAGAGTCACTCCAGCAGAGTGTAACATCGACACAGTATAGGACACTATCTTGAGTGTCATAAGGAATAAAAGTGGGGTGTGGGCCACTCTTAGAGTGATATTAGAGCCAGGGCTGTTAGAATCCTGCCTTAGCCCATATGAGTCCGATTTTGGTTAGTAGCAAATTGGCAAATGGTTCTGTTTTATTTTCTTGGCTTATGCTAGTCACCCTATTTCAGAACTCTTTATTAAAGTGGTCTACGACACAGGGGCTTGGCCCAGTCGTTCTCCACATGTGGTTCCCAGACCAGCAATACCAGCACTACCTGGGCACTTTCTAGAAATACAAAGCCTCTGGTCTCACCCAAGATTTAAGAGAATCAGCAATTTCAGGGTAGTACCCAATTAATTCCTCCAGGGGATTCTGACACAGGGTCAAGTTTGGAAACCAATGATTTAGTCAAAAGCCTCGGGTCTCAGAATCTCACATTACTGGACATTCCTGTCCCTGGTACAGGAAGGCAAAGGAAATGAAAGCATTGCCCTTTTAATACAAGAGTGCATAGAACACAGTTTTGGTTCCTTCTCACCTCCTCTTGTCCTTCACTTTTGCTTTCACCATTAACATGGCAGTCAGCAGAACATCAGTGTAGGTGGAGAGCACCTAAGCTCACCTGCACACAGAGGTGCATGCTTTCTGCCCTGCTCAGCCATTCTATCCTATGTACTAACTTGGATTGAGTAAATTTAACAACCTTTGACTGACGGGGGATGGGTTCCAGGGGATCAGTGCTCCCAGATTCAGCGTCTCACTCAGATAATTTCCAGGAACTTTTACATGGTCTTCAGAGAGATCCCAGTAGTTTGTGTTTCCCACAGTTGTAATCAGATCAATAATCCTTGGATGGGCTCCCTCTCTTCTATTTGTTCTCAATCCTCCACTCCTTGGGATCACGCCTCCAAATAAACTGCCTTGTGCAAGCTCTCATTTCAACCTCTGCTTTCTGGGAGACTCAAGCTAAGTCAATAACCCTTGGGAACATGGGCAATTCAATGCCCTGGAATTGGACCTATCACATGCTCTTAGAGAGGAGCAAGGAAATTGATGGGGAATCTCCCTTGGTTGAGAAGAGGAGCTGATAGGCAAGACGCCTTTCTGCCAGACGCCTACAGGGAAATGATGCATAATGTTCAGTTACTCTCCTAAATAAATTATTAATTTGTCTCAGAGCAAAAGTCACATATGAGCTATGATGAACAGGGCATGGGACCAAGAGTAGGCTGTTCCACCTGTGTGACTCTGGCACCCGCTCACAAGCCACTACCTAGAGTCAGTTCACGTATTTTTGAGTCTTCTGTATGCAGTGGGTGTGTGTGTGTGTATGCATGTACATATTTCTGTCTTCTTGTCTATAAAATGAGAAGCTTCAACGAGAAGCCCCAGGGATTCATCCAGCCCACACAGTCCCTGATTTTGTGTCTGGAGAGATGTGCAATTTCACACAGCTTGAAAAATACATAGGGAGTGGGGAAGAATGCCCTGTGAATCATATGACTGGGCTTTCTCTGCCCCCCAACAAGTCAAACCTTCAAAAGCAAGGACCTTGCCTGTCATATTCATGGCCAGTATCCACATTTCTGCACAGAAGAGGCCTGAAATAAAGAGTTGTGGAATGAATGTGTCTCTTTCCATAAGAAAAAATAAATTACCCAAATGTCTATCCAAGCATAGCTGTTTTTCACCCTGGGAGAGAGGAAAGCAGGAGTTGCTTATATCTTTTTGGGTGACCATACCTACTACTAGAAAGGTCGCTGCTGCTTTGCTGATGGGAAATGAGGTTGTGAACACTCATCTGTGCTCTTGGGAACATTTCTATTCTTTCCCTTTGTCACCAGGGGCCTTTTTTTTTTTCCTTGGGAGCCTGTGAGGGAGACCCTGGACACTGATGGTTCACTCAAGTCCCTCACGTCCTGCTCCTCCACTGGGTCCTGGCCTGGGTCTGGCCCTCTCTGCATCCACCTGAGTGCAGCTCAGCCTCTGACCTTTCCTTCCTTCCTTCCTCCCTCCTTCCCTCCCTCCCTTGGTATTGTCTGCTTCTGCATGATGGATGCCTCCTCCTTCTTCCTGCTCAGAGACTGCCCTTCCCAGATGATTTGGTTTTTCAGTGGCTTAATATTTATGTGACTAAAGCCTCTAGCTCTGTGGAGTTCACCTTTGTGCTAGACATCTCTTGCCTTTCCAGGCTCTGAGGCACTCATGAGGACATTGGGATGCTGTGGGGCCAGCCAGGAAAGAGCAAGGAGGGAAAGGGCTTCTCCTCCTCCACCCTTCTCCACTGCAGTGGCAAAACTGGCAGCGAGGTCTTTGAAGAGACTGGATACAAATGAGCCAGGGAAACTGGATAGGCTGGAGATGCAGCTTGGCCTGAAAGGCTGGGTGATAGAGGTGGGAAAGGGCCCATTTCAGGAGGTTCCCATCACTGGGCTGCCTCCACAGTCCCACCTCTTTCCCACTGCTCAGAAAAGTTCATGATGTGTTTCTCCATAGCTAGACCAGGGATCTGGATCTCCCAGCCAGACAGAGACATGGAATCCTCTTGCTGATTGCCCACCGCCTAATCCTATATTCCAGTTTCCTCCTAGAACTGCAGGAAAGGAAAGCCATGGGAAATTACCTAACCTGCCTTTATGGTTTCACTTTGAAACCAGTCAACAAACGAAGAACAGCGAATTAATTTCCAGGTGTGGATCCACTGTCTTTGGTAACTTGCATCAGGACATGCCATTTTCATTGTCCAGAGAGCAAAGCCCGATTTTTAGGTTTGGAGCTTAGCATGCTGCATCTCAAACCCAATTCCCCTTACTCTAGATTTAGTAGTAAGAGAGACCCGACAATAGCCTTGCCCAGAGGATACAACAACTTCACTGTAGAAGGAAACCATGCATAACCTAATTAATATGTAAAGAAATAATCTCTCTCATGCAAATCTGTATGAGATCACCAAGTGCATACTATGGGCAAAGGTGCCAAAAAAATAACACAGGGAGCAAAAATGACCTTGAGAGTCATTTAAGGGTGTTGGCAAAGAGTACGAGCTCCAGAATCAGTCTTTTGGGTTTAAAAGAGCAGCTCTAACCTGGGCTGGTTACTAAACTTCTCTGTGCCTCATTTTCTCATTTGTCAAATGGGTCTAATAATAGCAACTACTTGATGGGGGTGTTTTGAGGATTAAAAGAGTCCATATATGAGCCCTAAAAATGTTTACAGCTATCACCATCACCATCACCACTACCATCACCATCACCGTCATTATCCCCTCACCATCATCACCATCATGATCACCATCAGCAGCAGCAGCAGCATCACCATCACCATCATCATCATCAACATCATCACCAACCATCAGCAGCATCCTCATCACCCTCATCATCATCATCATCATCACCATCATTATAGCTGTGATTATCATTATTGTTACAATAACAGTGTAGAATGGTAAGATTATCTTCTCTGAGACAGACTCAACCCTGGGCCTCTGGTATATGCCTCCATCCCTGTTCCCAACATCCAAGAGTGGATATGTCTCAGTCAGAGACCCAGTCAACAATCTCCTTTCCAAAAGTGCAGAAAAATGACTACTAACAAAGACCAAGGGTGATCCCGATATGGGGCCTCAAAGGAGTCTTGGAGTACCATCTCACTCAGCTGGATGCCACCTCTAAGTCTGTGGCTACCTTTATAATCCTGTTCCACCCCTGCAAATCCAAGCTGTATCCCACTCTTTTTTATTTTTGTCCCTTTGAGAAGCAGTTGGAACTTATGGTGACTAGGCCTCTCCTTCCAGTGGTCATTGAACTGTGTCCACATTCCATTTCACAACTCCAAGAAAACCACGTGAGACTTCGGCCTTGTCAGAAGGTCTTCATAAAACTCTGTGGAGTGGAGGTGACACTGGAGATTCCAAGCTGACAGCACAGCTGACCCCTTTCTGTGGTAGACTGCACAGATGATCACCAATAATTCTTCCCTTCCCTACATAAGTACATGGCTTCTTCCATCAAGAATTGGAGTCTGTTTTCCCTGCACTTGGTTCTAGGTTGGCTCTGCAACTTGTTTAGCCCCACAGAAAGAAGCAGAAGCAATGTGCTACCCTGGGTCTGAGAACAGGCCTTAAAAGGGTTGGCAGCTTTTGCTTTTGCTGTCTTGGAATGCTTTCGTTATCATGTAAGGGAACTTAGCCTAGACAACTGATGATAAGACACCACAGAAGAGAGAGGCCCTGAGACTTCACGAAGAGAGTAATCCAACCTTCCAATGCCTTCAGTGAGCACAGCCCATCCCACCAGCTCACACACTTGCCTAAGTGATGCTCAGGCAAGACCAGAAGAAGAACTTTCCAGGCCACCATCAGAACTATAGTAAAAAATAAATTGTTGCTGCTTTAAGTCACTATGTTTCAGGATAGTTTGTTATGCAGCAATAACTAACTGATACACTTCCTAAATCTCAAACTACCATCCAATCCAGACTCAGTTTATTTGTGTTCAAGTTTACATAATCATACTTATGTGATCACTGAGAATTTATTTGCGCCCAACTTTTAAAATTTTGATGGACCCAACATACAGGGAGGCAAAACACAGGTACCTGGTTTCATTACTTAATTAGCTTGACACAATTAGAATAGTAATTAGCTTTTAACAGGTTGTTCCTTTGCTTCTCTCCTGGGTCATCCAGGACCTCCTTTATTACAAGTTCCTGCACGTCTCTGCCTTTACAGGTAAGTTCTTAATTTACTTCAACTTGAGCTCTGGTTAGAATTGTTTTCTCCACTTCCTTGATCCCAGAAACCTTTCAACCTGAGGCCCAGGTCCACCCAAACCCTCAGGTCAGAAAGGTTCTCTCTTGATAACCATTAAACATTAAAAAAGCAATTCTTTCCTAGGTTCCAACCAGCTGAAATCTTTTGGCCTCACCTCACTCTCCTGAATCTTTAATCCCTGCCATTGTGCTCTGTTGTAAGATAGGAGAAGAGAGGGAGGGAGGAGAATTGTTACAGTGGATCTTTCTAGATGTGGCATGTCAGGGGCAGCTTTTATGCTTAGTTTTTATGCTTATATTATGCAGAGTGAGCAGAATATTCCAAATTCTGGAATATACTGTTCAAATATCTAGAGGGCTGCTAATTTTTACAGTAATCACTTCCACTTTTTAAAAATTATTATGCACACAAGTGAAACACGTTTCTTGTAGGAAAATGAGAAGACACAGGCTAGAAAAAAAAGGGATGGGAGAGCATAAATCACTCATAATTCTACCACTTTGAAATAACCACAGCTAACACTTGGAGATTATTATTCCAGACCTCTTCATTCATATTTAAATAATTATAGCAACAATAATTTGATCACAGTGTGCATATTGAGTTTTAATTTGTGTATTTCATTCGGTGTATTATGAGCAGATCTTCATGTCAACAAATACACAAGCTTATATTTGATGCCTTCATGGTTTTCTACCATATGGATGTACCATATACATTTCTTTTTCAATGGATCCCCTTTTGTTGGTCATGTAGCTCGCTCCTGATTTTTCAGTATTTTAATACTGCAAGTAATATCATTACACATGATGTCGGCAGTTTCATGCACATCATTCAATTAATTCAATAATCCCCAATGGTTAGGCATTTAGGTTATCCCCAGTTTTTCAATCATTTAAACAACACAATCTCTTTTTCACATATCTTTGGAGTTTTATGTACATTATCCAGTAGCAATTTGCAAGGAAGCAAGATGAGCACAGTCAGCTAAAATTGTCACTTTGGACCACAAATCACAGGATGGCCAATTGAAAGACCAATGGTTCACCAACTTTTCACCAGAAACCTTCTGGTATTAAGGGGACTTGTTTGGCAGGATATGACTCTAGAACCCAGATTCCAGGTTTGCTTTTCCACTAGCAGTTGGTGAGAAATTGCCTCCTGGTCACCACTTTGGAGCCAGAAGCCCAAATAGTAATGTAGCTGAAGGGGGTGAGGGGAGCATGGTCCCAACAGACACAAAAGCAGATGGGTGCCAAGCCCCCACCTCATCTGCACACAGCTGTTCAACAGGATGTTTCTGTGTCCTTCACTCATTGCCAAAGGACTCATCCAAATCACATCCTGAGTCCACAAGATCCTCTCTGAACGTATCTTCCTACACTGCTTCTATGTACACCCTGATGCCAGGCCTCAATCATTTCTTCCTGGGCTACTGCATTGGTCCCCTGATTGACCTCTTAGCTTTCAATCACTTTCCTTCTAGTCTGCCATGCATGCTCCAGGGACAAAACTTCCTAAACCTCAGAGCCTGCATTTCCCACTCAAACAACAGCAATGATACTAAATAAAAGCATTTTACGTAGTTGGCAATGTTGAGTGCATGAATAAATAAATTAACATTTAACTAACCATTATTTATATGTTAGTAGTTTGTTAGGAGCTCAGAAAAGAAAGATGAAAAATGGATGGCCCCTTGCCCTCCAGCAACACAAAGACTGATAAAGAAGACAGGCAAACAAATAATAGGATGATTATCCTAGGGCCAAGAATTTTAGCAAGAAAGATTCCAGAGGGAAGACTTCCCTTTGTGCCTGGTTGAGGGAAGATGTCCCAGAAGAGGTCTCATAGGAAAATGGAGACTGTCAGAAGGTCAAAGGAAGTCCTGCCCCTGCCTCTTTGTGCTACTATGGAGAAGCCACATTTCCCAGGAAGAACTCCTGTCCTTGCAGCCAATGTCTATGATACGCCACACCACATTTCCCTGGCCCACAGCTGGACAGTTCTCTGCCAGCATCCCACATCAAGGGACACCAGGAGTCCCTCTGCTTTACTGCCTTAGGGTTTTGCTCAATGCAGCACCAGATTGTTCAATCACCTGCGGGGAACCCTGAGGTGCAGGGGAGCTGACACGCCACGGTGAACAGGAATACGTGCAGAAACAGTCCAGCCTCCCACTTCCCAGTGGAGTGACGTGGAGGCATGCTCTATACGGTTTTGCAGAGTCTCCTGTGGGACTCAACTCCACCGTCCACAGTGACAACCAGCTCACTCATGCCTCCCACTCCTGGCTTTTCCTCTTGCTCAGACTTGCTTTTCACTTCCCCTCCCTTCTGCTTCCTGGATTTCTTCCCAAACAAGCCACCTACAGCCAAATCCTTGTCATTGGGAAAACCTAGGTGGAGACGGCCTCTAATGTTCCCTCTCATTCTCGGAAACCTTTGGAAGATGTGGGGCTCGACCTTAGTTTGAGTCGACCAAAGAGGAAAGAAAAAAATGAGTCCATTTGGGGGTGAAAGCTGGCATCCTGGTCTGACTTTATCTTCAATTCGCTTCACAGAGACTCCAACTTCCTTGAACTTGAGGAATCCTGCCAGGTTCTCACCACCTCTGAGCTGCCTGCCCTGAAGGAAGTTCTCAGACCCTGGAGCAGCTTCCACATGGGTTAGCGTAATGACTTTCTGGAAGGAATCAGAGGTGACACAAGCACGGTACAGTATCACGATGTGCCAGCTTTGAATCCCTGTGCCCTGGGCGACGGGGGAAGGATGGGGACAGATGGCAATTGGCAGGCCCTTTAATTGCATGCTCTTCCTTGGAGATGGTCAGGGAAGGGCTGTGCTCGTGGCTCGGCTTCTGTGTCATTGCCGATGGAATGGAGGGGAGGAGGCAGCATTGCGACCTCTGCTCCTGCCCCCTCCTCATCTCCAGCCCTAGGTCTCTGATAGGGAGATGCTCCATCTCAGGATCCGAGTGAGTGTGGAAAGTCTGGCCTCAGAGGCGGTGAGAACTGTAGTATATGCCTGAATTTTGGAATCTGTGGGGAAGGATCTACTTTGGGCTGTATTGGCGACATCAGTGCCCAGACACCCCCCCACCCCCCATCTCTGCTCCCTCCCCTTACACTTCCAGCACCCCTCCCCTCCCTTCCTCTAAACCCACATTGAGGTTCTTTGGTTAAGGGGTATTTATAAGGATCACCAACACAAGACAAAGAAACTCACGGTGTTAACTCACATTTCATATGGTACTTTATAGTTTTATTAGGTGCCATGTGTATACCTCAATTAAACCTCCAAGCAAGGCTGGGTAGTAAATTCTATTGGGTGCCTGTTGTCCCCCATTTTGCAAATGAGAAAAATGAAACTCGGAGAGGTCCGTGGCCCATGCAAGGTTGCCCAGCCAATGAGCGGTGGCGCTAGAGAAGGAAACCACATCCGACTGCTGTTTCCACTGGAGCCTCAGGAGCCTGAGAACTTGGAGGGAAGGCTAGATTTTCTCTGGGCAGGGAGTTCCCTGAGACTCTAGGTCTCTGTCACCAGGGCCTCTGCCAAGGAGTTGGGTCAGGAAATAAAACGGAAGGAGGACCTAGGCAGGCTGGGCCCCTTCTCTCTCCTCCTGCCTCTGGGTGCTCTGGACTCTCTGGCCGGATTCCCTAGGGGAGTCGGAATCCCTGGCTACACAGGTACAGACATTTGCATCATCAGGCATGCTCCTTGATCCACTTACCCACTCAACATTCATCAGTGAGGGCAGACTGTGCTGTGCAACCCAGAAATAAACATGAGTCCCAATCGTAGTCCGATACCTGTGGGTATGAACTGATGGCACAGTACATCTCTTGAAAGCACTTTTTAAGTTAAGGTGTGGCCCAGACAAATCCAAATGGGTCTTAATCCTGTTACTGGAAGCCCTAAAAAGAAAAAGCTGGGGTGGAGCTGTAAGCTGTTAAGTCAGTGGGAACCCTAGAAGAAAAACGAGAGGACATGGCCATGTGATGGGAAAGCCAAGGAACCCAAGGATTGCCACTCCCGACCCTGGGAGGCAGCAAGCCTTCTGGGCTCTGAAACCATGAGTCGATAAATTCCTGCTGCTCAGCCAACCCATCGGGTGGTATTTGTCATAGCAGCCGGGAAACTAGCACACAGCCTCACAATGTGGCTGGTACTTGGAGAAGCTCAGGAATAGATTCCAGAGGAAGCAGCAAGCACCTGAACTGAATTGCAATCCAGGATGCATGTTCTGGCAGGCACTGAGCAGAGATGAGGGATCCCAGCACCAAGGCCAGCCCACCTGGACACTGGGGAACAGGTCTCTGCTCACACTTGTGCCTCCAACTTACAAAAGCTATCGTTGCTTCTGAAGAGCCAAGACTATGCTGTTCCCCACATCCTAGAAGAAGATCTTGAAGTGTCCACCTGTCAACTCCCACTGAACATTTAAAGGCCTTACAGCTAGCTGTTGCAAAGTATTTCATCAGCACCTGCTTAGAGCTCTGGGGCTGAAATGATGCTTTCCAGACCAGAGGCCAGGCTTCTCCGGAGGCCTCCGAGCACACCTGTGGCAGGTGACACTGGCTCCATGCAGCCGTCACCCTTCTCTGCACAGGTCCCACCAGTCCTGGCCAGGTCTCCAGCGGGGTTCCAGCATCACACCCAAAACTCAGAGTCACACGTCCACTGCTCTTCTGGGAGTGGGGGACAGAGCTGGACAAGCTGTATTGTAGGCACCAGGATCCTGTTAGGGGGCCCCACTCTCACAGGGCTGAGTTCAGGGGAGATGGTCATACTGTAAATCTGATGGATATGGCTTTTTTTTAATTCTTAGGGGCAGATTCTTCTCATGGACCCTGTTCTAGTTTGCCAGCTGCTAGAATGCAATATACCAGAAATGGAATCGCTCTTAAAAAGGGGAATTTAATAAGTTGCTAGTTTACAGTTCTAAGGCCAAGAAAATGTCCCAGTTAGAATAAGTCTATAGAAATGTCCAATCAGAGGCATCAGGGAAAGATACCTTGGTTCAAGAAGGCTGATTAAGTTCAGGGTTTCTCTCTCAAGTGAGAAAGCACATGGTGAACAGAGTCACAGCTTCTCTGTAATCTGGAAGGGTACATGGTGAGCACGGCATCATCTGCTAGCTTTCTTTCCTGGCTTCCAGTTTCATGAAGCTCCCCAGAAGGCATTTTACTTCTTCATCTCCAAAGGTCGCTGGCTCGTGGACTCTCTGCTTCGTGGTGCTGCAGCATTCTCTGCTCTCTCTGAATCTCTCTCCTTCTCCAAAATGTTTCTTCTTTTATAGGACTTCAGAAACTAATCAAGACCCACCCAAAGGGTGGAGACATGCCTCTACCTAATCCAGTTTAACAACCACTCTTGATTAAATCACACCTCCAGGGAGTTGATCTAATTACAGTTTCAAACATGCAATACTGAATAGGGATTAGAAGAAACAGCTGCCTTTACAAAATGGGATTAGGATTAAAACCTGGCTTTTCTAGGGGACATGCATCCTTTCAAACCAGCACATTCCACCCTCTAGACCCTAAAAAAGACATGTTTTCCCCATATACAAAATACATTAATTTCATAACAATATCAGAGAACCTTAAATCATTCCGGTAACATTTCAAATACAAGATTAATACAAGATTAAACTCAGTACAACGTCTCATCAAAGTTAGTTAAAGGCATGGACATTCCTAAGGCAAAATTTTCTCCATTTGCTCTGGACCTTTGAAAACTCATAACGAGTTACTTGCTGCCAACATACAAAGGAGGAACATTCATAGGATACATATACACATTTGCATAGGGAGGAAAGAACACAGGGTCACTGGACCCATACAGTTTCGAAAACCCACAGGGCAAAGTCCATTAGATTTCAAAGTCTGAGAGTCATTTATCTTCGGGACTTCTGAAAGCAGCAGTCCCACCCTTTCCAAGGGCTTATGCAGAGTCCTGCCTCTCTGAACGCAACTTTGGAGGACATTGGGGAGACCACCTTTCTCTTGGCTCCACCTCTCCAAGCATCGGGGCTGCACCCAGGCTGTCTGCCATCTCCAGGGCACATGCTCAACCCCACCATGTGGTGGCAGCCAGGCTCTCCCCAAACCCCAAGGAATGTGCTTCACCTCTCCAAGGCCTGAGGCAGGCATGACTCTTCCACCGCAACCAGGTGCAATGCCTATCCTCTGCCTGCGGGGCAAACTCACCCTCTCCACGGACTTCGGTGGGTCCGCTCTCCTGGCCTGAGGCTTCTTGACCGCAGACCTCAGCCTCCATGGTTTTGCCTCTGAAGTTATTTCTCCTTCAGTGTAGCCCTTCTTTGAGTCCCCCAGTCCAGACTGGCAGTGGCTCTGTTTATGCAGGTCCCACAGCACTCTCGTTGGCTTTCTAAACAGTAGTCTTGGATCATGCCCATCAGACATAAGGAGTTTCCACAAATCCTTCCTGGATAACTCCATGTCTGATCCTGGCTTTCTCTGAAATGGCCAGCTGGTTCCACATTTGGTTAAATACTCACACAGGGCATCATTCTCTGGGGTCTCCCTTTCTGGAGGCTCAGAATTTTCCAGAATATCAATTTCTAGTTTCTTTGTACCCAAGAGTTCAGTTCTCAGCTTATCTTTTCCCTGTCGCATTTCACTATAAGCTGTGAGGAGAAATCAGGCTGCACTTTCGACATTTAATTTGGAGATCTCTTCTGCTAAATATTCAAGTTCATGGCTTTTAAAATCAGCCTTCCAGCCAAAGCCACTAGCCAATTTTGCCAGATTATCTGCTATTTTCAAACAAGGTTCGCCTTCCTTCCAGTATGTAATAACATGTGCCTCATTTCTATCTAAAGCCTTATCAGAAGTATCTTTACAGTCCACATTTCTACCAACAGTCTCTTTAAAGTATTCTAGAACTTCTCTTTCAAGATTCTCACAACTCTTCCAGAATCTTCCCCTTATCCATTTAAAAAGCCGTTCCAACATGTTTGGTATTTGTAAACCACAGCAGCACTCCACTCTCCAGTACCAAATCTGTTCTAGTTTGCTAGATCCAGAATGCAATATACCAGAAACAGTATGGCTCTGAAAAGGGGGAACTTAATAAGTTGCTAGTTTACAGTTCTAAGGCTGAGAAAATGTCCCAATTAGAACATGTCTCTATAGAAAATGTCCAATCAAAGGAATCTAGGAAAAGATACCTTGGTTCAAGAAGGCCAATGAAGTTTAGGGTTTCCTTCTCAAGTGAGAAGGCACATGGTGAACAGGGTCACAGTTTTGCTCTCATCTGGAAGGGCACATGGCAAGCACGGCATCATCCGCTAGCTTTCTTTCCTGGCTTCCTGTTTCATGCAGCCCCCCGGAAGGTGTTTTACTTCTTCATTTCCAAAGGTCGCTGGCTTGTGGACTCTCTGCTTCATGGTGCTGCAGCAATCTCTGTTCTCTCTGAATCTTTCTTCTTCTTCTCCAAAATGTTTCCTCTTTTATAAGACTCCAGAAACTAACCAAGACCCACCCAAATGGATGGAGACATGCCTCCAGCTAATCCGTTTTCAGAACCACTCTTGATTAAATCACATCTCCAGGAAGATGATCCAATTACAGTTTCAAACATGCAATACTGAATAGGGATTAGAAGAAATGGCTGCCTTTACAAAATGGGATTAGGATTAAAACATGGGCAGCAGCCGAGCCACCCGACCTCCCTACCCCCTCTCTTTCTCCGCCGGCCCGCCGCGCGGCGCACGCGCCCCGCAGCAGCCGAGCCGCCCGACCTCCCTACCCCCTCTCTTTCTCCGCCGGCCCGCCGCGCGGCGCACGCGCCCCGCAGCAGCCGAGCCGCCCGACCTCCCTACCCCCTCTCTTTCTCCGCCGGCCCGCCGCGCGGCGCACGCGCCCCGCAGCAGCCGAGCCGCCCGACCTCCCTACCCCCTCTCTTTCTCCGCCGGCGCACGCGCCCCGCAGCAGCCGAGCCGCCCGACCTCCCTACCCCCTCTCTTTCTCCGCCGGCCCGCCGCGCGGCGCACGCGCCCCGCAGCAGCCGAGCCGCCCGACCTCCCTACCCCCCTCCTCCCCCTCCTGCTCCGGCTGCTCTCCAACCAACACGGTGCCCTCTTCCCCCGCCTTCACCGTGCTCCTCCGCCACCAGCCTCGACAGCCTTGCCGCCCTCACCTTTCCTCCTCCAGAACAACTACTGGGGGAGTGGAGATAATACAGAGCAGCTCCCGGAGCCACGAGGGAGATTAAAGGGACAGCGTACCCCATCCTGGAACGGCTGACTATCTGGGAGAACCAGCTCCGGTGAGATCACCAAGGGGCACGGGCTTTCCTGGGTGGGACAGCAAGCGACCGGAGTCCCTCCCTTCCACCTTCCCAGGCCAGCTGGTAGAATTGGACAGGCGGTCCCCTTAGGCCGCGGCGGCTGGTGCCCCCACCACACGAGGCCCCCCGGAACAACTGAGATAGTTGGGTCGGAAATCCCCAGACTGCGGAGAACAGTGACCGGGGGATCCCTTCCAAACACGTGACTCCCCCGTCGGCTGGGAACAGTGCACTCTCCCGGGCTGCGACAGCTGGCGCCCTCCCGCCACGCTTGGTGCCCCGGGCCGACTAGCTAATTTGGCCGGACGCTCTCCTGTGCTGCGACAGCCGGCGACCCTCCCCGCGTTTGGAACCCCGGGCCGGCTGGCATTCTTCCAAGACACTTCGGTTGCCGAACCTCCCCTACGGCGAGAGTTTTCCAGAGTTGAGGGACCCACAGCAACTTTCGCTGGTGGAACCCACAGACAGGCGTGTGCCACGTGCGCCACCTACTGGGCAGGATAGAAAGAACAGAACCGAGAGACTGCGCAGAAAAATCTTTCAACCTGTGGGGTCGAACACCCGGGGAAATCTGACTAAATGCCCAGACGCCAGCAGAAGATAACAGATCACGCTCAGAAAATTGAACATATGGCCCAGTCAAACGAAGAAACCAATAGTTCAAATGAGATACAGGAGCTGAAACAACTAATGCTGAATATACGAACAGAAATGGAAAACCTCTTCAAAAACGAAATCGATAAATTGAGGGAGGACATGAAGAAGACATGGGCTGAACATAAAGAAGAAATAGAAAAACTGAAAAAACAAATCACAGAACTTATGGAAGTGAAAGATAAAGTAGAAAAGATGGAAAAAACAATGGATACCTACAATGACAGATTTAAAGAAACAGAAGATAGAATTAGTGATTTGGAGGATGAAACATCTGAACTCCAAAAAGAAACAGAAACTATCCGGAAAAGAATGGAAAAATTTGAACAAGGTATCAGGGAACTCAAGGACAATGTGAACCGTACAAATATACGTGTAGTGGGTATCCCAGAAGGAGAAGAGAAGGGAAAAGGAGGAGAAAAACTAATGGAAGAAATTATCACTGAAAATTTCCCAACTCTTATGAAAGACCTAAAATTACAGATCCAAGAAGTGCAGCGCACCCCAAAGAGATTAGATACAAATAGGCGTTCCCCAAGACACTTACTAGTTAGAATGTCAGAGGTCAAAGAGAAAGAGAGGATCTTGAAGGCAGCGAGAGAAAAACAATCCGTCACATACAAGGGAAACCCAATAAGACTATGTGTAGATTTCTCAGCAGAAACCATGGAAGCTAGAAGACAGTGGGATGATATATTTAAGTTACTAAAAGAGAAAAACTGCCAGCCAAGACTCCTATATCCAGCAAAATTGTCCTTCAAAAATGAGGGAGAAATTAAAACATTCTCAGACAAAAAGTCACTAAGAGAATTTGTGACCAAGAGACCAGCTTTGCAAGAAATACTAAAGGAAGCACTAGAGTCAGATACAAAAAGACAGAAGAGAGAGACATGGAGAAAAGTGTAGAAAGAAGGAAAGACAGATATGATATATATAATACAAAAGGCAAAATGGTAGAGGAAAATATTATCCAAACAGTAATAACTCTAAATGTCAATGGACTGAATTCCCCAATTAAAAGACATAGACTGGCAGAATGGATTAAAAAACAGGATCCTTCTATATGCTGTCTACAGGAAACACATCTTAGACCCAAAGATAAATATAGGTTGAAAGTGAAAGGTTGGGAAAAGATATTTCATGCAAACAACAACCAGAAAAGAGCAGGAGTGGCTATACTAATATCCAACAAATTAGACTTCAAATGTAAAGCAGTTAAAAGAGACAAAGAAGGACACTATATACTAATAAAAGGAACAATTAAACAAGAAGACATAACAATCATAAATATTTACGCACCGAACCAGAATGCCCCAAAATACGTGAGGAATACACTGCAAACACTGAAAAGGGAAATAGACACATATACCATAATAGTTGGAGACTTCAATTCACCACTCTCATCAATGAACAGAACATCTACACAGAGGATCAATAAAGAAATAGAGAACCTGAATATTACTATAAATGAACTTGACTTAACAGACATTTATAGGACATTACATCCCACAACAGCAGGATACACCTTTTTCTCAAGTGCTCATGGATCATTCTCAAAGATAGACCATATGCTGGGTCACAAAGCAAGTCTTAACAAATTTAAAAAGATTGAAATCATACACAACACTTTCTCGGATCATAAAGGAATGAAGTTGGAAATCAATAATAGGCGGAGTGCCAGAAAATTCATAAATACATGGAGGCTCAACAACACACTCTTAAACAACAAGTGGGTCAAAGAAGAAATTGCAAGAGAAATTAGTAAATACCTAGAGGCAAATGAAAATGAAGACACAACATATCAAAACTTATGGGACGCAGCAAAGGCAGTGCTAAGAGGGAAATTTATTGCCCTAAATGCCTTTATCAGAAAAGAAGAAAAGGCAAAAATGCAGGAATTAACTGTCCACTTGGAAGAACTGGAGAAAGAACAGCAAACTAATCCCAAAGCAAGCAAAAGGAAAGAAATAACAAAGATTAGAGCAGAAATAAATGAAATTGAAAACATGAAAACAATAGAGAAAATCAATAAGACCAGAAGTTGGTTCTATGAGAAAATCAACAAGATTGATGGGCCCTTAGCAAGATTGACAAAAAGAAGAAGAGAGAGGATGCAAATAAATAAGATTAGAAATGAAAGAGGAGACATAACTACTGACCTCACAGAAATAAAGGAGGTAATAACAGGATACTATGAACAACTTTACGCTAATAAATACAACAATTTAGAAGAAATGGACAGGTTCCTGGAAAGACAGGAACAACCAACTTTGACTCAAGAAGAAATAGACGACCTCAACAAACCAATCACAAGTAAAGAGATTGAATTAGTTATTCAAAACCTCCCTAAAAAGAAAAGTCCAGGACCAGACGGCTTCACATGTGAATTCTATCAAACATTCCAGAAAGAATTAGTACCTACTCTCCTCAAACTCTTCAACATAATCGAAGTGGAGGGAAAACTACCTAATTCATTCTATGAAGCCAACATCACCCTCATACCAAAACCAGGCAAAGATATTACAAAAAAAGAAAACTACAGACCAATCTCTCTAATGAATACAGATGCAAAAATCCTCAATAAAATTCTAGCAAATCGTATCCAACAACACATTAAAAGAATTATACATCATGACCAAGTAGGATTCATCCCAGGTATGCAAGGATGGTTCAACATAAGAAAATCAATTAATGTAATACACCATATCAACAAATCAAAGCAGAAAAATCACATGATCATCTCAATTGATGCAGAGAAGGCATTTGACAAGATTCAACATCCTTTCCTGCTGAAAACACTTCAAAAGATAGGAATACAAGGGAACTTCCTTAAAATGATAGAGGGAATATATGAAAAACCCACAGCTAATATCATCCTCAATGGGGAAAAATTGAAAACTTTCCCCCTAAGATCAGGAACAAGACAAGGATGTCCACTATCACCACTATTATTCAACATTGTGTTGGAAGTTCTAGCCAGAGCAATTAGGCAAGAAAAAGAAATACAAGGCATCAAAATTGGAAAGGAAGAAGTAAAACTATCACTGTTTGCAGACGATATGATACTATATGTAGAAAACCCAGAAAAATCCACAACAAAATTACTAGAGCTAATAAATGAGTACAGCAAAGTAGCAGGCTACAAGATCAACATTCAAAAATCTGTAGCTTTTCTATACACTAGTAATGAACAAGCTGAGGTAGAAATCAAGAAACGAATCCCATTTACAATTGCAACTAAAAGAATAAAATACCTAGGAATAAATTTAACCAAAGAGACAAAAAACCTATATAAAGAAAACTACAAAAAACTGTTAAAAGAAATCACAGAAGACCTAAATAGATGGAAGGGCGTACCGTGTTCATGGATTGGAAGACTAAATATAGTTAAGATGTCAATCCTACCTAAATTGATTTACAGATTCAATGCAATACCAATCAAAATCCCAACAACATATTTTTCAGAAATAGAAAAACCAATAAGCAAATTTATCTGGAAGGGCAGGGTACCCCGAATTGCTAAAAACATCTTGAGGAAAAAAAACGAAGCTGGAGGTCTCGCGATGCCTGACTTTAAGGCATATTATGAAGCCACAGTGGTCAAAACAGCATGGTATTGGCATAAAGATAGATATATCGACCAATGGAATCGAATAGAGTGCTCAGATATAGACCCTCTCATCTATGGACATTTGATCTTTGATAAGGCAGTCAAGCCAACTCACCTGGGACAGAGCAGTCTCTTCAATAAATGGTGCCTAGAGAACTGGATATCCATATGCAAAAGAATGAAAGAAGACCCATGTCTCACACCCTATACAAAAGTTAACTCAAAATGGATCAAAGATCTAAACATTAGGTCTAAGACCATAAAACAGTTAGAGGAAAATGTTGGGAGATATCTTATGGATCTTACAACTGGAGGTGGTTTTATGGACCTTAAACCTAAAGCAAGAACACTGAAGAAGGAAATAAATAAATGGGAGCTTCTCAAAATTAAACACTTTTGTGCATCAGAGAACTTCATCAAGAAAGTAGAAAGACAGCCTACACAATGGGAGACAATATTTGGAAATGACATATCAGATAAGGGTCTAGTATCCAGAATTTATAAAGAGATTATTCAACTCAACAACAAAAAGACAGCCAACCCAATTACAAAATGGGAAAAAGACTTAAACAGACACCTACCAGAAGAAGAAATACGGATGGCCAAGAGGCACATGAAGAGATGCTCAATGTCCCTGGCCATTAGAGAAATGCAAATCAAAACCACAATGAGATATCATCTCACACCCACCAGAATGGCCATTATCAACAAAACAGAAAACGACAAGTGCTGGAGAGGATGCGGAGAAAGAGGCACACTTATTCACTGTTGGTGGGAATGTCAAAGGGTGCAACCACTGTGGAAGGCAGTTTGGCGGTTCCTCAAAAAGCTGAATATAGAATTGCCATACGACCCAGCAATACCATTGCTAGGTATCTACTCAAAGGACTTAAGGGCAAAGACACAAACGGACATTTGCACACCAATGTTTATAGCAGCGTTATTTACAATTGCAAAGAGATGGAAACAGCCAAAATCTCCATCAACAGAAGAGTGGCTAAACAAACTGTGGTATATACATACGATGGAATATTATGCAGCTTTAAGACAAGATAAACTTGTGAACCATGTAATAACATGGATGGACCTAGAGAATATTATGCTGAGTGAATCCAGCCAAAAACTAAAGGACAAATACTGTATGGTCCCACTGTTGTGAACGGACATTCGAGAATAAACTTGAAATATGTCATTGGTAACAGAGTTCAGCAGGAGTTAGAAACAGGGTAAGACAATGGGTAATTGAAGCTGAAGGGATACAGATTGTGCAACAGGACTAGATACAAAAACTCAAAAATGGACAGCACAATAATACCTAATTGTAAAGTAATCATGTTAAAATACTGAATGAAGCTGCATCTGAGCTATAGGGTTTTTTTTTGTTTTTGTTTGCTTGTTGGTTTGTTTGTTGTTGTTGTTTTTTACTATTACTACTACTTTTATTTCTTTTCTTTATATTAACATTTTATATCTTTTTCTGTTGTGTTGCTAGTTCCTCTAAACTGATGCAAATGTACTAAGAAACAATGATCATGCATCTATGTGATGATGTTAAGAATTACTGAGTACATATGTAGAATGGTATGATTTCTAAATGTTGTGTTAATTTCTTTTTTTTCTTTCCGTTAATAAAAAAAAAAAAAAAAAAAAAAAAACATGGCTTTTCTAGGGGACATGCATCTTTTCAAACCAGCACAGACCCTATAATCCTCCAGCTCTCACAGGTTCCCTTTTCATGTGGACCAGGGGAAGCCACCCTGAACATCACTGGGTGGGGCATAATACTCCTTATAATGCTGGATGGGTGCTAAGTCCTCAAGCAGCACCAGGAGGGACCATTAATGGTGTGTCCCCATCGCACTGGTGGAGATGCGGTGGTCCATGAAGCAAGTCCACCAGAAGCCACTGCGTACATACGTCTCACTGCTCTGAAGATGTCTTCTCTCACTGTCTCCCTACGCAGAACACTCCTTAGCACTGAATCCTGGGCTGGCAATCTAAGCTTCCATCATCCTCTGAGCGGCAACAGCCCCCAAAGACTCCTGAAAGCATTAGAACCAGAGGTTGGAAAGGACCCAACTCCAAAAGACCATCCAGTGGGCCACTAAGTCAAATCCTTCCTCTCATTTTATCTCATTTATTCTAAAACCACGAGGGACTTCAGCATGGGGCTGACAACATGCTGTGGCTTCACAAAGCCCTGCACTGACAGGTTATACCCACTCTAACCTAAAGCCCCCTAAAGCTGAGGTGGTCCCTCCTGCATTTCCATGGAGCCTGGTCTGCAAGAAAGGAGAAGGTACCAAAGGCATCAGAAAGCAAACCCAAGCTGTAGCAAGGAACCAGGCCTGCCACGCTTTCTCCTGTCCCTGCTGTCAGTCATAGCCCAAGTTAACCTTGTCTGGGGGGGGGGAGGAAAGATGCTAGAGATGCATTTATTTTATAATTAACAAAGAACAAGGGAGCCTTTTCAAAAGTCTTGGAGGTCCCTGGATTCTAGCCAGGTCGTGATTACAGTGCATGCTTATTCCTAAGTGCCCAGAGAAAGAAGTCATCATTGAATCCAGAGGATTGCACAAAAAGCAAGTTGTCCCCAGTCTATCTTATCCAGTGTGGCAGAGAGCTGCTGTAAAATCAGAGGAGGCCCACAGATGACTCATCCAGCTGGGGGAAGGTAAACACATTATTGTCTTTCACTTTTTTTCAACCGTGGTGCTTCGGTCTGTTTGCATCAGTGAGACGGGTAACGTTTTAATTAGGATGCTCGCTTGTCTTCATTTTTCAAGTGAAGGGGGGAGGATGGTGGTGTTTGGAAAATTGAATGCATAACTCCTGCGGTTGTAAGTGCGTACAACTAATCAAGGAGAGTGTGTATATTAGAGAGAGAAGCAGGGGCGGGGGGAGAAAGGGAAAGGAGGGAAGGAGGGAGGCTGAGGAAGATGGATGAGAACTGAAGGATAAAGAGAAGAAAGGAAGTGACTGAGATCTGCCTGGCAGTGTGTGTTTCTGAGAATGAAAGAGGCACAGAGAGGGAGAAACAGCAACTGAAGGGCTGTGTTTGTATATTGGCCAGGAGGACCAGAGGGAGCCGGGCAGGGAGGTGACAGCAAGACTGGACATTTGTGTGTGTGAGAAACAGTTGGATGGAGAGAAAGGGGGGGGATAAGGAAGTGATGCCAGGGCTGTGTGTGTGTGTGTGTGTGTGTGTATGTATGTGTGTGTGTGCAGGGGAGAGAGAGAGAGAGAGACAGGGAGAGACAGAGACAGAGAGAGGGAGGGAGGGAAAAGCAGGGAAAGGGAGACAGAGAAGGGTACGGGGAGAGAGAGGAAGTGAGAAAAAAGGGAGAGGGATAGAGGAAGAAAGAGAACAACGTAAAAGCAGAGAGAAGAAGAAAAAGTAGAAAGCGTACATGAGGGAGAAAGCAAGAATGCTCACAGGGTTTGGGAGATGGGTTATGTGCTTCAAGGAAGGCATTTAGTTTAATGTATGCCATCTTTTCTATTTAAGCTGTATATTGTTTTCAGTGTAAAATAATGCACAGATATTAAAACGGGAAAACATATTCAATTGAAAAGAGAACAAAATCATCTGTAAACTTACCGCCCAAGAGCAAAAGAAGCAGGTTTTGCATTTTTAAAATACAGTTGTAAATCCTAGGTAATGGGACTTCTGAGTTCACTGGTGAGATTTCCCTGTGATAACTTACATTAAGCATTTACCAAAGGGCTTAACCAACAGCGAGCATGCAATAAATGTTGGTTTTCACTGTGGTTGGTTCTTGCTGTCTGTTGGTCTGCACTTTTCTGAGGAAGAAGATTTTCCCAAGGAATTTCTCAGGTTCATTCACAAGGTCACCCAAATAAAGACGGAGAGTAACGAATTATGAAATTCCTTCCTTTACTAGGAACAGAAAACGCCAAGCTTCCACGTTCCCACAGCCTGTGCTGTGGCGGTTTCATTTGGGTGAGGATAATAAATGGATGCTTCTCGTTGGGACTCCGTGAGGGATGGGTCTCATGGTCACCTCAAGGACTGGCAGCCCATTCTTATTAGGAGAATACCCACTCGCCTTCCTAACTTCAGTTACTAGAACTGCAAATCTACTATTTTCAAGACGGTGCGTAGCCACAAATGACTTCATACTGTCACAATACATGAAGGATGCTTTGCCTGGGTAATAAAATTGCTGGCTCACAACCTCAAAAACAGGGGGACATTTCTCCATTGTCCCCTCTAGCCCTTGATATGGGAAAGAAGATCAAAGCCAGCCTGAATTTTATTACTTTTACTATGTAATAATTTTTAAATCATCTTAAATGACTGTATACTTAGCATTTTTTTCTTCCCTTGTACTTATACTCCATTAACGAGGCAAGGAGCTCTGTGCACTTTTATTTTTGCCTATGATAAGCAGCATTCTTTCAACCTGAACCTCGGTTGGCTCAGGAAAGTTATTCTTTTTTTTTTTGCATGTTGTATGGTGGGATCACATTTCATTATTTTTCCATGTGACTATCCCATTATCGCAACAGCATTCATTGGATTTTTGTGTGTTTAGTTTTGCTTGTTTGTTTGTTTTGGGGCAAGTGCACGGACTGGGAATCGAACCCAGGTCTCCCACATGGCAGGCGAGAATGCTACCACTGAACTACCCTTGCACCCCCCTATTTATTTATTTTTTTGATGATTAATTCTCAAAACTGTTGCGGATTTTCCTTTGGAACATCTCTAATTATAGAGAGACTTTGACCGTCTTTCATATCTATAACCTCTTTTTTCTCAAACTCTCTCTCTCTCACTCTCGCTCTCTCGTTTTTACTTATTTTTACCTCCTATGTTACCCTGAGACTTTCAGGAGAAATTCTCAATTTGCCATCCTCATTATGATTACATTTTCTTGATGCCAATTCCTCTCTTTATTTCTTCTGCTATAGCTTTTAATTTGGGGCATCATCTAGCACAAAGATAATGGACATGAGCTTCTCGTCTGCCCCAAATCCTTCCATCTCGTTCCACAACAATTTTGTTCGGTCCAGGTGGCTCAGATGGAGTTGGCTACCCTGTCCCCAGGTCCCAGAGCGTGGCCATGGATTGGTCTGGATGAGCAGAGTGCACACCCCCTGAAACTGGCTTAGATATGACTGATCTGCGATAAGTCAACCAGAATCCTGGAACATTTGCTTGAAAGATCAGGAAAGGTTTCACTCTCCTCCAGGTAATTAAGCCAGAAGGCTTATGCAAGTTGGGAGCTGCCGAGAGCCATTTTGCCTTCATATGGCAACAGCCTGCCAAGAATCAAGGAAAGGAAAGGCAAAAAGAGGGAGAGGGAGAGGGAGAGGGAGACCAACCTTAATACATCCCTGGAGTGCCTTAACCCTGGTTTGCCTGAATACAGTTTATACACAATGAGCCAGGACATTCTTCTCTTTTGTTTAAGTTAAGCTGAGTTGGCTTCCTCTACCCTACTACTGCAAAGAGTTCATACAAGGATAATAGTCCTGTTGAACTGCAATGGGATTTTCTCATGTCCCTACTGGCTGGTTCTTCCAGATTCCCTAATGAAAAACCATGAGAAAAGTTACAAAACCCATCATATTTATTAGAAATCTTCTTCCTAACTCTGCCCCTACTGAAACCTTTTAATTTTGTGTGGATTGTACCTCCCAAGATGCATCACAGCATCACCCATCTTGCCCCTTTTCCTGTTTTCTGGAACTGACAGGAAAAGGTCAGGGGAGCCTAAAATATCTCTCCTGGAGAAAGGATGGATGCCCAGTTTGTACTGGTTGCTGGAAATTATGATACCTCAGTTCAGAAACAGTTCCTGAGATAAAACTGAATGTCATTCTTACATTCGTTAATAGCACAGCTTTGATGTCCACTGACATTTTGTAATCCGTTTCCAATAACTCTGCAATGAGCAGATATTCCTCCAAGATTCTTATAGTAGATTGACTCACCACCTCAGCATACAGGAGTTGGTGAGTGGCTGTACCTTTATGTGACTTCACAGGAGTTATGATGGAAGGTTGGAAGGAGCAGCACCAGGGGCTATTAGCCCGACAGCATTTAATGTCAGAAGCTTTGCCATCTTTTCTCTCTTTTGGTATACAGTTAATTTTTACACACGTTTTTGCTATAATAATTTAGGGGGCTAAGACGAATAAATGTGTGTGGGTGATGTATTGAAAATCCATTAAAGGCTATTTATTAAAGCATTGTTTTATTTATTGTGGTGGTTTGAAGTTAAATGTACCCCCAAAAAACATGATCTTAAATTTAATCCATCCCTGTGGGCATGAACCCTTTGTAAGTAGGACCTTTTGATGAGGTTACATCAGTTAAAGGTACAGCCCACCTCAGTCAGAATGGGTCTTAATCCTTGTGGTAGTTAGGTTCAGATGTCAACTTGGCCAGGTAAGGCACCTAGTTCTATTGCTGTGTACATGAGCCAATGGCATGTGAATCTTATCTGTTGCTGATTACATCTGCAGTCAGCTAGAAGGTGTGCTTGCTGCAATGAATGATGTTTGATTTAATTGGCTGGAAGCTTAAATGAGAAGAGTTCAACATAGCACAGCCCAAGCAGCTCAGCATACCTCATCTCAGTACTCACAGCTCAGCCCAGGCCTTTGGAGATGCAGAAAGGAATCACCTCAGGGAAAGTTGTTGGAACCCAGAGGCCTGGAGAGAAGGCCAGCAGAGATCACCCTGTGCCTTCCCACGTAAGAAAGAACCTCAGTTGAAAGTTAGCTGCCTTTCCTCTGAAAAACTACACGTTTTTAACAAAATAAATCCCCCTTTATTAAAAGTCAATCCATCTCTGTTGTGTTGCATTTTGGGCAGCTAGCAAACTAGAACAATTCTATTACTGGAGTCCTCCTTAAAAGAATGAAATTTAGACGGAGGGAGGGGAAAGTTACAGAAGCAAGAAGGTGAAATTTGATGGAACTTGGAAGACAAAGGAGTGACCAGGAGACATCACCATGGGTTTTGCCATGTGGTAGAGGAGCCAAGGATCACCAACAGTCAGCCCCTGAATGCCAGTCCTTTGGGAGAATGCATCATCTTGACATCTTGGTTTGGACTTTCACTTAGCTTCAAAACTGTAAGTTAATAAATCACCATTGTTTAAGTCAACCCATTTCATATTTGCTCAAGTAGTCTAGGAAATAAAAACTTTCATCATTATTACCTTTGTAACCATTATTATCAGAAGTAGCACATTTTGGCATCAGGACCCTTACATTCCCTGTACTGTCTGCCAGATGGTCTCAGGGTTCATTTCCTCATTTCATTCAGCTCTTTTTTTAAAGATATCACCTCCTCAGAGAAGATTTCATCTCACAAGTACACCTTCTCCATCATTCTCTATTATCCCCTAACTTTGCTTTGTTTTATTCTTGGTTATCATATTTATCTCCACTTGGCCTTTAGATATTTGTTTGTCTATTTATGTATTGCCTATCTCTCCTCTCTAGAATATAAGCTCTAGGAGAGAAAGACTGCCTGTTTTATTACTTGCAATTTAAAAAATTACTCTTGTTCACTGGTTTTTACTTTATGAAATGCACATACATGCACAAACATACACATTTATTGAGTGTTTACTAAGTACCATGCACTGCTCTAAGCACTCTGTATGCATTCATTCAGTTAATCTGCAGGAAATCCCTGTGAGATAAATGTCTTTAGTATTCCCATTCTCAGAAGAGAAAATCAAGGCCGAGGCAGATTAATTAAGTTGCTTGTGGTTATGAAAATAACAAATGTCAGAACTGGGATTCGAGCCTTTTCAGGTCTGGATCCAGAGCCTGCTCTTAATCCCCTCATCAAGTTCAAGACAATCCTATGGGGAAAGTTCTCGTATTATCCCATTTACCAGTGTTGACAACAAAGCCCATGGAAATGAGGGAACACACTAAGATCAGTCTGCTGAGAATCTATGCTCAGATGGCTGGATTCTAGGACCTGATTTCTCAGTTAATGTGCTGGCCCCTTTCTAGCTCCTTTGTTCCCTGTTTGGTTTGCTAAAGTTGACAAAATGCAGTATGTCAGAAATGGATTAATTTTTATAATGGGGATTTATTAATTAACAATCTTACAGTTTTAAGGCTGTGAAAATGTCCAAATCAAGTCATTATCAAGATGATATCTGGACTCTGAAGATAAGCTGCTGGTGGTCTGTGACTCCTCTGTAAACCTCCTCAGCTAAATATTCAAGCTCATCACTTTCAAATTCTGCCTTTCATCCAAAATCAGAACTCGATTTTGCCAAATTCTCTGCTACTTTAAAACAAGGATGACCTTTCTTCCAGTTGGTGAGAAACATTCATCATTTCTGTCAAAGGCCTCATCAGAAGTACCTTCAGCATCTACATTTCTACCAGAATATTTCTACTACTTCAGTCTCTTCAAAGCAACCTAGGTCTTTTCTATCAGGCACCTCATAATTTTTCCAGAATCTTCCCCTTATCCATTTAAAAAGCTGTTCCAGTATTTCTGGTATTTGTAATCTTGGCACCCCACTCCTGGCACCAAAATCTGATTCAGTTTGCTAAAGGTGATGAAATGCAATATATCAGAAATGGGTTGGCTTTTAACAATAGGAATTTATTAACTTACAAGCTTAGAGTTTTGAAGCCATGAAAATGTCAAAATCAAAGCATCCAAGGATGATGCCTTCTCAAAATCTGGCTACCAGCAACCTTCAGCTCCTCTGATACATGGTGTCTGCTGTCCTTCTCTCCTGGGTTTCTTGCTTTCAGATTCTGGCTTTTCCTTCTCTCTTAGCTTCTGTGGGCCTTTTTCCTGTGATTTCTTTCTGTCTTTTATTCTCTTATAAAGGACTCCAGTGATAAAACCCACCTTGAATGAGATGTGATTAATTTAACTGCAATTTTTGAATGAGACACATCACATCTCAACCTAAATTAAAATCCTATCTACCATAAGATCCTACTTCCAATGGGTCCACACCACATGAATGGATTAGCTTTAAGAACATGCTCTTTCCTGGGGTTCATAAAAATTCAAATTATCACATTCCCCTTAACAGTTTTCCTTATCTTCATTTCATAGATGAAGAAACTGAGGCTTAGAGGGGTTAAAAGACAGTGTCAAGGTCACATAATTAGCAACTGACAACAAGTTTTATTGTACTGTCTCATTTCCCTTCTGTTTGAGTCCTGAGGTATCTCTATGTTAGAGCATGAGGGGGTATTTTAGACCAATTATCTTCTTTCTTGGGAGAACCAATCCTCAGTGACATGAAATGACTTGTCCAAGGCCATTCGGATAGTGAGCTTCAGAAACATTAAATGCAGAAACCTGATAATGGCCTTCTTTCCAAATCACACCTTCTCAGAACCCAGTCAGGGTCCCCCAAAATAGTGTGCACTCATGGCATGCATCCTAAGAATAATCTCTTTATTCTAGATGAATTTTGAAGTGAGATAACAGTTAACTCTTCTGTCAGATCCTGCACCCTGTGGTTCAAACACTAGTTTTTTTAAGACTCATTTATCCTCAGGATCGTCTCTTTGGAAATCAGTGGTGTTAGAAGATGCCCTAATACTTTGTAGGTGCATTCCACCCTAGGGCTTCTCCCACTTCTATCTGGAGGATTAAAATGTCTACCTAGTTCAAAGACAAGGGCTAGGATGCTAATAGGTAGAGATCTGGGTGAGAAATATGGAATTAAAAATTGTTAACTTTAATGAGAAAGTGCCCCTTCTACTTTTGGGATCTCACTGTGTGAGACAGTTTCCCTAAAGTCTTAACTAGCTGATGATGTGGTAAAATGAGATGGGGACTGTTCCTATGTGAGAAGAGACTCCCCACTCTGGGATGTTGGGATAGGGAAGTATGATCCAGGCAGGGGGAAAGTTCCCGAGTGCCCACCTATACTCTTAGGATAAGTAGTCCAGCAAACTTATGGGTGGCCTAGTCTAACTTTCCATTCCATTTGCTGAAATGTCCTCTAAGCACATTTCCAGCTGGAATCAACTACAGAGGTAAGCAGATGGTCTAGGATTTGGAATTTGAAGTCTACTGGCAAAATATGGTTTCATCTCCTTAAGAATGAATGAGCAAATAGCTTGGTCCCAACCCAATGCTGCCCTGTTGGTTGTCAACCGTGGGAGCCATTGTCTGATGGTTCCCCTTCTCACTGACATCACTGGGAGTTGAGACCCCCACTGCAACACCTCACACAAATGAATGCATGCAGAACTCTGAGTTCATTGGATTTAAGAGCAAATTAGAGAGTGTACATACCTCTGAAGGGAAGGAGAGAAGGCATCCAGCCTATGCTATCTTCCTTGTCCTTTTCCCCCCAGCCCCATAGCTGTGGTTTCCAATATTGCTTTGGGGTGTCATCCAATCACCAGCTCCCCAAGTCTTTCCAGGTGGGGCATGGGCACCTTAGACAACAGCTGTTCCCTTTACTGTTTGTTGACATGATTAATTAGAGATCATTCTCAGTCAATGTTTCAGAACAAGAAAGATGCTTAGAGGTCATCTAAGCCAACCCTCTCATTGTATTATAGAGAAAGTTTGGCCCTAAGAAGAAGTTTAATGGTGCAAGTCAACGTCTCCTGACTTTCAAGCTTTTATTTTCTTTTTATGGCACCCTTTCCTATTATTATTATTCCTTAATTATTTAGCTTCTGCAAAACATCAAAGTAGATGGGATCATGTATTGTCTCTTTTCTTCTCAATTCTGCATCTTTTAGACAGCCGAAAGCCTCTTTCCCACTATTGTTTTGGATAAGCTTCCTGCGACAAGAATGGGCTTGATTCCATTTAGCGCTGTAAAGCTCGCTTCCACCACCAGAGCACGTCTTGTCAGTGCCCCGGAATTAGGGGATGGAATTCCAGATGGAGCTGGACAAGAAGATGGCCATTTCTGGGTCACCCAGCTGCCCGATGCCCTCGGGTGGCCGCAGCAGCGGGGAGGGTAACCTAGTTTGCTTAGGAAATATTGCAGATGTCCCAGTTTATCAGATGCAGTCCTAGAAAAGTATTGGCACTGCCCTGTTTCGACAGCTCACGCAGTTAAACCTGACAAAGCCCCACCACTCCTTCGGCCTGATACACACACATGCCTGCAGCCCTGGCTCAACCTTCAGGCCTGCCTGAGTTTGCCTCTAGTCTCTTATTTCCTTTGGGGTGATCCCTAGTGTGGATTAAAGATATTCTGGCTTGTTTGAGGCTGTCCCTGAGAATGATGGCACATTTCTCAGGAACATTTTCAGACCTTATTGGGTAAGGTAAGGAGCCAGTAGCTAGGTCTTCAGGGTTAGAGGGGTCAAAAGGCTGGCAAGACCAGCTAACTAGTCACTGAAAACATGTATTAAAGACAAGACAATAAATCCACAGTGATCAGTTGGTATGGCTGTGTGGAGCAGAACTGGTAATGTGGAAAGTTCTGGGCAGAGCCAGGAAAATGGGGAAAGTCTTACGGACCAGGTAGGTAGGAGCTGTGAGCTTCTTCCTTGGTTGTGCTACCAATCAGTCATGTCACTTTGCGTAACTCATGCCACCTCTTTGAGCTTCAGCTTCCTCATTAGTAAACTAAGAGCACCTAACCAGGATAGTTGGGTTCTTGCTAATAGTTTGAGATTTCAAAGTAAACCTAGAAGCCATATGTTATAGGTTGAATCACACCCCTCAAAAGCCATGCTTAAGTTCTTATTCCTGGTCCCATGAATGTGAACTTATTTGGAAGTAGGGTCTTTGAAGATGTGATTAATTAAGATGAAGAAAAGCTGGATTAGGCTGAGCCCTAATCCAGTATCCCAGGGGCCCTTTTAAGAAGACAAGATTTGGACACAGAGACAGACGTGAGAGAGGAGACCATGGGAAAATGGAGGAGGTGATGGGATGCAGCAAACAGCCAAAAAACAGCTAGGATTGCTGGCAAGCACCAGAAGCTAGAAGACGCAAAGAAGAATTGTCTCCTACGGGGTTCAGAAGGGGCATGGTCCTACCTACCAACACCTTGATTTGAGACTTATACCCTCAAAACACAAGACAACACTTTTCTGCTGTTTTTAGACACCCAGTTGTGGTACTCAGTTAGGAAACAAAGACACCCATACCTCACAGGTCTCCAGACTGTAGCTCCAGATTCTCCAACTTGAACCCACAGAGGTTTGCTGAGAATCCCAGGTAGGGCTAGGAGGTAGGGGAAGAAAGGATGGGTAACAGCTGGCCTCCATGCTCCTGATCAGGGACATGACAGGAAGTGTTCTCCTGCACCTGCTCCCACACACACTACCCATGGGTATTTAATGATTTGGGGAAAATAAAAAGAGCTTCTCTTCACCAAGAAGCTCAACCCTATTTTCCAGCAAGCAACTTGTGGACAGAGCCTCTGTCTGTTTTAGTGCGTCCCCAGTGTCTTGCACAGGCTCCAATGCTCAGGAGTTGTTGAAGGATTATTCACGGGATGAATAAGTAAATGTGAGTTTCTTCCTTTTCCTTCCATGCCAAAGACAATACACAGATAGGACTTACCTCTTAAGGGCTGGGGCTGGGGGGAAAGAAGAGTGCCACAGATGGGGAAGGAATCCAGGAACCTGATCTGAAAGAGTTCCTCTGTATTATGGACCCCAGATTTGGTAAGCCTATGTGTCCCAGCCTCACGCATTCACCCAAATCTTAGAGAAGATGAAAACCCTGTACCGAAGCTGAGACAAGCTACAGATGGAAAGTGAAGGCAGATTTCCAAGAGATGATGGGCCAAGAACTTAGAAATGTGGATCTTCTTGGGTTATCATTTCCAGGAAATGGGGCTGCATATATTGCCCTGAATTGTCAAGGGGTCCCTCAATTGTCTTACTTGAAATAGTTCTCCTTCTGTCCTTGGCATTCTGGGATCTAGGATCCAGATCTCAGGCTGCAATAAAAAGTAAACGAAAAATGGCTGAATTTTGTGGTTTGTAAATGATATCTCAAGGAACTCTCTAAAGCTAAACTTAGGTCTATGGGTCAGGGGACTAAATCCATGCCTGGACAGCTTTAAGGAAAGGGCAGGTGAAAGGAAAGGTCTGTAGGAAAGAGTTGATTGATCCATGGAGCAGCCATGTGTTGGGCCAGGAGAGTAAAGTCACAGGTTCAAGTCCCAAGTTGGCCACTAGCCAGTTGTGACCTTGAGTGATCCTTTCTCTCTGTCTCAGGTTCCTCATTAGTGAAATAAAGATGGCTGGATGTGATGAGCTGCAGCTTTCTATTATTCTTTGGTTTGGGAATTATTTTAAGATAAGCTAATGAAATTTAGATAAAATTAGAACTATGTGAGTTTGAAAGAACTCACCGTGTTCTCGGTGACAGAATAAGGAACAGAACAGAATTCCAAGTTCCTTTGTGAACTTTCTTGATGAAGAGCTTTTGAAACTTTTGGTCCTATGGGCATCAGTAGGAAAGACCGGTTAAACTGACCTGAATTATTTTTTCCAAAATAATAATGTCAGTGAGTCACTTCAGCCCTCATTTTTCCTCAATCTTTTAAATGGTCCCTCAAATCTAAAGAAAACTTAAAAATTGCCCTCTAAAATAAGCATTCTTTTGACCTTTCCCCCAATTTACCTTTTAAAGAATGGATGCAATGTCACATCTTTACTAGAAGCCTGAAAATCTTTGATGAACATAATCTAATAGAAACCTGGCAGTTTACATTTCAACCAGCCCATTTATATATATATACAGTGTTTTCCCATAAAATGGAATAAACATGCTGGGCTGGTAACCCTGAGATTTATTGCAAATTAACCAACAATTGGATTTTTAATTCTACTGTGCCTAAAAAGGAACTTATGGGAATATCTTAAGTCTTGAGCTCCGATACCAAAAATGTCTTGTACTGGGCTAACCTACCGAGAGATACTATTTATCTCTGGACAGAAACAGATAATAATAATAATAATAATAATAATAATAATAATAATAAAACAAAACAGCAATTTGAAGGCGCTTCAGAAAGATGAAAAGAAGAAAGAGACTGGGGGGTTGCACCCTTGAAAGAAGGGAGCCAGGCTTGTTGAGACACACATTTATACTTTTATATTTATACTGCTTTTATTCTAAGGAAACGCCCCAGTCCACATGGCAGAAGGCTGTTGGAATTCAAGCAGAAACCAAAAGATATTGGGCCAACTCAGAGGATGGAGTTTGGGACTTGTAGAGTGGCTGGGAATTGAGAGAGGAGCTCCTAAAAATGGGGGAGCCAAAGAAGGTGGAGCCTCCAAAATCTATATATGGACTTCCCATAATCGTTAGCAAAGGATTTGAACAGAGGTTTAAGCTGCTGCCCACATCAGGGGAGACCAAATTTGGAGACTAAGTCCCAACAACTTAGAGAACTTGGTACACATTTCAGACCTTTAATGTAACCTCAGAAAAGCCATGACTTAAAGACTATATATCAGAACTAAGGTATTTGACTTAGTGCTAATAGCAAAAATGAAAAAGACCAGTTCTAACAAAGTATAAACCAATTTTCCACAAGTCTATGGTGACACACTGATATCTAACTATTTCTAGAACAAGAAACAACACTCATCAGAAAATTATAGCAGAATCCAAGTTCTCTGCAACATGTCATCCACAATAACCAGGATGTAATGAAAAATTAGACATGCAAAGAAATGCACGAAATGTGACCCATAATTAAGAGGAAAAATCAGTCAAGAGAAGCAAATTCAGAAATGATCAGGATTTGGGAATAACAAAGTAGGACTTTACAATAATTATGATAAATATGTAAAAAAAAATCTTCAGGGAAAATGTTATATAATGCATGAAGAGATAAGACACTTCAGGAGATAAAAGGAAACTGTTAAAAAGAACCAAAAGGAGTCTAAGTCTGTACCTGGAGACAATGGGAGTGGGGGATTAGAGAGGAGAAAATCTTCGAAATAGATATGAGACTGAAGTTTTTAAACACAGAGCTGAGACTTATAAAACAAAAGTGAGAGTCATGTTGGAGAAATTGGTACGGGACTAACCTTCCTGATTTGAATAACTATAAAGCTGGATGAAATATATGAGACATCTGGTTTGAGTCACAGGGAAATGTACAATATGTGTTTCACCATTCCCCAGGTGTTCTGCCTCTAAGCACTTACCAGACCGTGATGGAGGGATGTTGGAACCCAGAGCTGGGTAAGTGGCTGGATAATATTTCAGGGCTATTGCAGTGGCTGGAGTTTTCAGAACAGAATATAAGAGAAAGAGGAGAAACATGTAGAAGGAGCTCTATAATATACATGGAAGTGACCTTAAGCTTTTTGGTCAAATGACAGAGCAAGACTTAAGGAAGCCTGGTGGAGTACAGTTGCTTGGAAGCTAGAAGCTGACCAGAAACTCTTGAAGTTGCACAGTACTAGGAGATGAGTTTCTGACCAGGCAGAATACAGACTTTGTTCGCTGAACTAAAGAGACCACAGGCTCAAGGCATCAGACTATTCTAGCTCTAAAACTGAAACCTACTCTAGACTTACCCTAATAAAGATTTGAAACAAGCTTCAAAACAATCCTGCTATTCCACCAGCACATAACATGCCTGCCCGCCTGAAACTCAACAAGAAGACAAAATCCAAACCTTTACAACCTATCATTGGGAATGTCCAGCATACAAATAAAAATTACTGGACATGTAATGTGACTCATAAGCAGGGGGAAAAAACCCAGTTAATTGAAGCAGACATAAAAAGATCCAGATGTTGGAACTATTAAAAAGGATTTTAAAGCAGCTACTACATATATGTTAAAATGCTACAGGAAAATACGATATTTATAAATGAATAGATAGCAAATCTCAGCAGAGAAAAGAAAATGATTAAAAAAGAATCAAATAGAAATTCTGGAACTGACAAGAACAATATCTAAAAATGGAAAATAAAATAATAGATGTGCTTAACAGCAGATTGGAGATGGCAGAAGAATGTGTCAATGAATTTGAAGATAGATCACTGAAAGTTATCTGATCTGAAAAAAAGAAGCAAAAGCTTAAAAACTAATGAATCTCAGTAACTGTGTAACAATTCCAAGAAATCTATTATTTGGAATCGACATTCCAGGAGTGGAGGGATAGAGAATAGTGCAGAAAAAAAACATTTGAAAATGCACTTTCCCAATTTTCTCCAAATCTGCTTGAAAAAAAAAAAGCAGTAACCACAAATACAGGAGATTCAGTGCCCCGAAGCAGGATAAATACAAAGAAAATTATACACTGACACATCATAGTCACACTACTAAAAACCAAAAACTTTAGAAAAAATTTTAATGGAGCCAGGGGAAGGAAAATGACACATTTCATAAAAAGAACAAAGGTAAGGGGGCGGGCCGCGGTGGCTCAGCGGGCAAAGTGCTTGCCTGCTATGCCGGAGGACCTCGGTTCGATTCCCGGCCCCAGCCCATGTAACAAAAACGGAGAAACAGAATACAATAAAACAAGAAAATGTTTAAAAATGTTTCCCTTTCTTCCTTCCTTCTATCCTTCCTTCCTTCTCTCTGTCTTTCCTTTAAAAAAAAAAAAAAAGAACAACGGTAAGATTGACAGCTGACTTTGAAAGACAATGGGGGCCACAGATAATGTTTAAAATGCTCAAAAGAAACAAAAATGTCAACCTCGAATTCTATCAACAGTAAAAATTGTCTTTCAAAAATGAAGGCAAAAAATTTAACAATTTGAGCAACAAAATAACGTGTATTGGGTTATAGCCCAATGTGTCTAGCAAATATGTATCTATACTGATATAAGAAATGTCTGAATAATTAAATAAATGCAAAAAAGGATAGACAAATCTCCTATGCAGCAACTTCAAAATTTCATATTTGAAATCTATGTGTAAACTCTATCTTTAAGGAGACGGAACATAACTTCCCACTCTTTAAGTTGGGGCTGTGTATAGTGAATTTTTTCCAAAGAGTAATGCATGGAAAAGGGGAAAATAACTACTGTGGAAAACCTTACAAACTCTACCTAAACTAGGTGATCAAGATTAATAGCAACACATTTATCATGGTGAGGAATATACAACTATGTGATGATATAGTAAACCATTGAGTGTGCACAATGTATGGAATGTTTGTATGTCATAAATGTTTGCATGTTAAGTTTTTACAATAAAATATTTTTTTTTAATGAAAAAAAGATTAATGGCAATAGTTAGACTCAGGTTCACAGTTTATAGTCTTGGTTTGATGTGATAAAAATGGCACATTACCTCTGTGGTCTTCATCCCCCAAAACAGATAACCCCAGTCCAATTACAGAACACCATCAAACGCAACCAAATTAAGAGACAATCAACCTCATATCTGATCATTATCCCTCAAAATGGTCAAGAGAAGTTTATTCAAAACAAGAAAGTCTGAGTAATTGTCACAGTCAAAGCAGCATAAGGAGACATGATTATTAAATGTCATGCAGTATCCTGAAGGGATGCCAGAACAGAAAAAGAACATTGTGTAAAAGCCAAGAAAATCTAAATAAACTATGGATTTATCAATATTGATAATAATATATCAATACTGGTTTGTTAATTATAACAGATATACCACACGAATGTAAGATTTAATACTAAGGAAAACTGGCTATGGAATATATAGTATTCTGCATTATCTTTGTAAATATTTTGTAAATCTAAAACTGTTTTAAAGCAAAAAGATTATTTTTTAAAAGATGCTCAAACTTAAAGATAATAAATATTTAGGTAATTTTTAAGTGAAGGTAAAAAAAGCATTTTCCGATAAATACAAGCTAAGAGAATGTATCACCATCAAACATACTCTATAGGAAATTATAAACAAAGATCTTTATCCTAACAGGAATCAATACCAGATAGAAATCTGGATTTACAGGTAAGAAGAACAAACCCTGGGAATGGTAAATATATAGATAAATATAAAGACTATTTGTCTTTTCTTATGTTACGTTCTTTAAATCATTGAAGTAAAAATAAAGCAGTGTATAATGGGGCTCAGAATATATGTAAAATTAATATTTAAATCACCATAAGACAAAGGATGGTAGGTGTATATATGGGATTATACTGTGGTAAAGATCTTAATATCAATTTGTGTTGATAGAAACACACAAAAGTATATTTTAAAAATATTATCTAAATATTTAGATAATAATAATATTTAAATATATCTAAGAGTCCACTAGAAGATACAGAATGGAATACTAAACACAAACAAAGAAAAACACAAACTGAAGATTAACCTAAAAAAAGATAGGGACAGATGAATAAAGGAACAAAAGAACAGAAGGGACAGGTAGAAAATAAATAGCAAGATAGCAGACTTCAATCAATTGTATGAGTAATTATATTAAATATAAGTTAACTAAACACTGCAATTAAAAGGCAGAGATTGTACAATTGTATACAAAAAAAAGATTTACCTATATGCTGTTTATAAAGGATGCATTTTAAATATGAAAATACAGACAGGCTGAAAGTGAAAGGATGGAAAGAGATCTATCATGTAAATCTCAACTTCTTATAAAATATTATTATTTACTAACCCAGAACTCATTCTCATTCTCCTTCTCTTTTGCCTGCCTTTCCTACAGAAGTTGGGAAAGCTAAGCATTCACTTTCTTAATCTCCTACTCAGCTGAAATTAACCATATCACCTAGTTTGAGGATACTGATATAAATAGAAATTTCCTGGGAATGCATTAGCCTTTCTGACAAATTAGGACATATTCAGCTAAAATCACACTTTATCTCCATACTCTCTACCTTGAACGTAAATTGTTGTATAGCTCTAAAGTAGCTCTCTTGTGACTTGATGAGAAAGATCATGAAAACAACAGAGAAGTTAGCCAGCATAGCAGTTGATTAACAAATTCTACTTATCTCTTATTTAGAGAAAATATATCTAAATTTGGCTATGCCATATTAGGTAAGAATAGGTTTTTGCTTTAAAAAAAAAATCCAAATTGACACAGTTTAATATAGGCATGAGAAAGAATTTCCTTAAATCTGCATCTATATGACCAGAATGATGTCATATTCCCCACCCTGAATTATACCCAGATAACATATTTTCACAAAATGTTTATTCTCTGTAGGATAAGGTTATCTTACACTAATAAATGCTTATTTTCCATATAAGAACAAAAAACAGGGCCATGAAGAAAGATGTGCCAACAACTGGCACCCTACAAATACAAAAAGTTATGTGAGAAGAAGGTAGAGAAAGTCTCTTTCCACTTTTCCTGCTCTGTTTCTTGTGAAAGGCATGATTACAGACTGGAGAATTTACGATATATTACTTCTCATTGTCTATGAATCAGCTAATTTGTCATTTAATTGCTGGGTATCAAAGATTTCTATAATTCACCATACTGAGAGTCAATATATATTTGTATATGCTGTATTGTGGGAATCACATTTCATTGGTTTTCCATGTGACTATCCCATTACTGCAGCACCATTTGTTGATTTTTTTGGGGGGGTGGGGTGGGAAGTAGTTTGCATGGGCCGGGAACTGAACCCAGTTCTGCCACATGGCAGGTGAGAATTTTAGCACTGAACTATCCTTGTGCCCTTGAGAGTCAAGATTTAACTAACGTTTGGTATGAGTTTCTTCATCACATTCGGATAAATAATCGAAAATATTTATTTAAGAAGTAGAAGATTTCTGTTCTTATTATTCTACTTGTATGCCAATTCTCTTCATCATCTGAATGTCCATGCTGCAATAAAAATGTATGCTTTGCTATCTTCCACACACTAGGGGTGAAAAGAGGAAATAAGTGTCCTTGTTCCTTTCAAAGATTTTAGAACTTTTCCAAGTCTTACCTTCTGGTTTTCTTTTTAGACAAACCATTATCATGACAGCTTTAATAGTAGGCTATCATAATCTGTTTACATGATTGTCTCCCTCAGTTTACTGAAAAGAGGAAGGACAGAAGCTTACTCATATGTCTGTTCAATGTCTGGCAACATAGTACATGCTCCATAAATCTTAGTTGAACACTTTAATGAACTATGAGCATATATTGACTAATCCCCCATATCCTCAAACATAGAGAAGTAGAATAAGTTGAACAATTATAAAACCATTTTGATTCATTTTCATTTTTCCTTCAATTGGTAAAGGAAATAAACCGACATGGCATTATGTATTTAGTGCTGAGAGCCTCAATTTTCAAACTGAGTAGACAATCCAAAATTTCCAAGTCTTCAAGGAAAACAGCAGCATGAAAGAGAAGTAATAGGCCAAAAGAACTAAAGACCCCATAAGCATAGAGTTAACTCAAGAGACAGAAGACAACTTTAAAATAAGTAAAATGAATTCTTTCAGAAATATCTGAGAGGATATTATACTTATAAAATAAGATTTATACCCATAAAAATATGCCATAAAAGAGAAGCAAACTTCTTGGAAAATGAAATCCATAATTGATAAAACATACAAAAAGAAATAAAAACCCATGAAGAGCTGAAGAATAGAAAGGAAAAGACTGAAGAATAAATCAGTAAACCCTAGATGAAAATGATAAGAGATTAAAATAGATAAGAGAGAAAAAAATTTTTTAAGTCTTAACAGGTACTTTTGCATGAATCTAATATCCATCTAGTGGAAATTTCAAAAGGAGAAAATGAAAATGATGGAATTAAACAAATAATACAAAAAAAGTATTTAGAAATGACATGAATGCCTTATGAAAATATTCTTATTTTGTTCAATTATTCAAGCAGTCAATAGATACTTTTTGAGTGTCTACAATGTACAAAGCACTATGCTAGGTACTGCATATGCAATGGAAACAAGAAAAGAGAATCCCTAGGCAGGCCACGATGGTTCAGCAGGCAGAGTTCTTACTTGCCATGACCCGGAGACCCGGGTTCGAGTCCGCTGCCTGCCCATGCAAAAAAAAAAAAAAAAAAAAAAACAGAGAGAGAGAGTCCCTGTCTTCATGGAGCTTATGTAGTGGGGGAAATAGACATTACACAAAAACTGCATATAAAATTGCAGTTCGATAAGAGAAACAAGGGACAAGCAAATGGTGCTGTGACAGGGTAAGACAGGGGATGGCCATGCAGGGAAGTGGTGATTATGTGCCTATTTCAAGGACACGTAGAGCTATGGAAGTAGAATACGTCAAGACAGTATATATGGAGAACAGCATTCAAAGAAGAGTTTGTGCAAAGGTCCTGTGGCACGGCATGTTAAAGACCTAAAAGAAGGCCAGTGCAGACAGATATCAGAAAGTAAAGAGAGACACAATATATGTGAATTCTATGTACAAAAATCAAGTATCACTGTTTTCCAAAAAGGAAAACAAATAGTTAATTTATAAAGAGCGACTGGTATTAATTAGACATCCACCTGCAATAGTGCATGTCAGAAAACAATGCATTATGACTTCAAAGTGTTGAAGTTAAAATAATTTGCATCTATGATGATCATGCATCTATGTGATGATGTTAAGAATTACTGATTGCATATGTAGAATGGAATGATTTCTAAATGTTGTGTTAATTTCTTTTTTCTTTAATTAATAAAAAAAGGAAAAAAAATAATTTGCATCTAATTACTAAGAAATTAATGTTAAAGATGTTAGTGTGATAATGGTATTGTGGTTATGTTGCCCAAAATATATTTTTTTACTTTTCAGAAATACATACTAAAGTGTTTACTATTTATGAATAAAAGGATATGATGTCCAGGATTTGCTTCAAAATAATCCAGTGTTGGGGCATGAAATGGCCATGGTGGGAGGTGGTACAGCTAATACTAGAGTGGTAATGAGGTGACTTTTGTAGCTGAGGAAAATGTACGTAGGAGTGTCCCAACATTACCATTCTCTTACAGTTGTCTATATTTGAAATTCTGAATAGTAAAAACGTTAAAATACATTATTTTTAGTTTTAAAATTAAATCTAAAATAGCAAACTAAAGACATCTTCAGAAACACAAACACTCATAGAATTTACCACCAAATCCTCAAACTGTTTTTTTAAAGGAGGAGAGAGAGTCTATCCAAAAAATAATGAAGGAAAGCATGATAGTGAGGAAACCAGTAAAAATAAAGGTAAATCTGAATAATCATTTATAGTGTTGCTATGAAGCTCATTCAAGTACTTTTCAAGGACTCCTAAGACATAAAAATAAATAAATAAAAAATACGATATAAAAAGGACAATCTATAAATAACAATGATAAAGAAAGGGAGAAAATAACATATTGGATAAAGATATACTATAAATTTATTCAACAATAAGGATTCGGCTCTGGAAATAGATAACAAATAATACAAAGCAAAAAATCATCAAAAGGGATAATAAGAAATACTATATTTTGGTGAAAAGCACAGTCTAAAGAAGTAATGGCAATCATGAAATTTTTTGAAGCAAAAAATAAAGTAGAGGAATAGTTAAGGCAAAATCCAAATAAATAAAAGGGAATTTGACAAAATCACGACCATGGTAAAAGATGTAAATAACTCAGTGAAGAATTTTAAAATATGAAGCAGCAGAAAACACAGAGGATACAGAAAGTAAGCATAAAGCTTACAAGCAGAGATTTATATCAAAGTATTTATTTATTTATATCAAAGTATTTATTTTTCAAATATCCGTAAAAAATTTACAAAAATCAGTCATATGGTAGGTCAAGAAGCCAAAAAGAAAAGCTCAACAAACTCCCATGATGGAAATCATATAAGAGCTCATAGTCAAAACTATAACAAAATTACATTTTAATTAATTGCACATTAGTAATTGATCAGCAGCTAAATAATAATCATCCAGAATATTTTAAAAGACGAACATAAAAACTCTTCTCAATAACTGTTCTGTAAAAAAAAAAAAGAAAGAAATTCAAACTGAAATTAGGAAAAAAATAAACCTATGTGTGGTGGCCAAAGAAAAAATTTACAGAGGAAAAAATTTAACCTTGAATACATTTATATAAGAAAACAAATAAAAGAAACTGATAAATCTTTAAAATACCAAGAGTATGGGATTAACATAATCTCAAGCAGAATCTAATTAAATACAAAAATGCAGACCAAAAAGCCAAAATCTGGTTTATTGGAAATCCCAATAAAACCTTGGATAATCTGGTTTTGGAAAATACACACACAACATTAAGACTGGCAAAGGAATAGTAACGACAGCTCTCAAGGAAATTTCACAACTAATTTTAAAAAGTGTGATGCTAAATTTTATACCAATTTGTTTCAAAAAGTATACAAAATAGACAATTTTAGGCAAATTTGCTCATGATATAACAGAAATTATTCTGTCGGTAGTAATAGAAGGCACTGATCAGTTAGCCAATAGAAGGCACTGATCAGGTAGCTCAAATTCACCAAGCTCCTATCATTTTAGGATGGATTCTGACTGAACGTTTAAAAAATATATATTAATGTCATTGTTATTTCAATCACTTTAGGGCATATAAATGAATTAAGACTTTTCAGTCATTCTTTGAGACTAACATATTTCTTGCACCCAAACTAAACAAGGATAGCTAGGAAAAGAATGTTTTAAACCAATTTAATTTGTAAATCGCAACATAAAGATTCTAAATACCTTCATGTAATAATATAATAAAGTATCAAAGCCAAGATAGATTTATTCCAGGAATACAGAGAAAGTTTTGGCTTGGAAAGCCTAAAGGACTTCATATATTTCATAATATCATCAAGAAGTAAAACCATATGATTGCCATTTCAAGTGTAGGAAACTTTTTTCTTTTTTAAGTCATCACTAATTCTTGGTAAAAAGTTCTTAGGAATCTGAAAAGAAAAGATTTACCTTCATGATGATGAAACCGAAAGGACGTTTCTATAATGCCTATTAGTACCACAACTACAATGCCTGTACTACCTATTAGCACCACAATTACTTCTGCTTTTAAGTGGGCATGAGCAATGTACTAAAACCAAAAAAAGTAAAATGAATAAGTACTGAAATAGAAGAGGTGTAACTGACATCATTTGCAGATGGCACAATAGTTTGTCTATAAGATCAGAGGCTATCAACTAAACAACTATTAAAACTAGTGAGAAAATTCAATAAAATGACTATATAGAAGATAAACACACAAAAACCGACAGCTTTCCTGCACAATGGCAAAATCCAAAGAAAAACAATTTCCAGCTTAAGTGTTACTGCCCCAAGAGATCTTCTCCTATGTTGCAACTGAAGTAGGCCCCCTGTTATTTTTCTATCTTAGCTTCTCATCATGTTTAATTTCATAATTTGTTTTCAACAAGAAAATAATTTTATCTATTTGTTTTCTTATTTCTGGTTGTCTTGCTCTTGCAATATAAATTGCCCTAGGGAAAAGAATGGAATCTGTGGTTTCACTGTTGTATCTCTAGCAGCTAGAGAAATGCATAGTCTATAGCAGGCACTCAATTAAAATGTTTATTGAATGTTAAGGGGAGGTGAATTACATAAATAGGCAATTAAGAGAAGAAATATGAATGGTTATTAATCACCCGAAAAAAAATGCAAAACAAACAACAGTGAAATACTATTTCTTAATCTATCAGATTAGGAAAAAAAATTAGAACATACTCTCGTACATTGCCTAAGTGTAAAAGTCACAATCAATTTGACGTCTCCTAGTGTGTGCTGGGACCAGCTAGCACTGACTTGAGCCATACTTAAATACTTAGGATTGTTAGAGAGCAGTTGGTAACATGAAACCAGACGCAGTGGTAGTATTTACACTACAGAAATTGGCAAAGCTATAAATCAGGGGGTGATATTTGTTTGTTCAGATGGTTGGTTGATCCATTGGTGAGAGTCAGTTTGTGAGCACACCATTGGCTTTCCTATAAAAAGAAACACTGAGCATAATTTTGCTCTATATTCCTGCAGAAATTATTGTACATGTGCACAAGGTACAAATAAAAAAATAAAGCATTCTGGATATCCATGAACAGGGAAATGGTTAAACAGATTTATTCCATATTAGATAATGCTAAATAGTAATTTAAGAAGAATAAGATTGATCTAAAATTACTGCTATGGCTTATTGTTGTGTAAATGAAGCAACCTGGAGGAAATGTACAATATTACCTCATTTTAACAAAACTATGTAGGTTTACAATATCTTGTCTTATACGTGCTTGGAACAAGGTCTGTTTGGATGAATGCCAAACTGTGGATAGTAGTTTTATCCCTGAGGAGTGAGATAAGGAAGGGAAAGGAGGTAGGGGGGAAGATTTTGCTTTCCAGTTTATTTACTTACGAATGGGTAAATTTTCAAAACAAAAGCAGCTATTACTTTCATAGTAACGTGATCTTTAACTCTTGGATTAAAGAGGCACACAAACAGTAATTATACACTCTTTAAAGTCATGACAATGAAAATAATACATCGTAAAAAAATTATGGAATGTAGCAAAAGCTGTAATAGGAAGGAAATTCATAGCTTTACATAATTTTGTGATTTAAAAAGCAATCTGATAATTAACTAAGCTATGAACTGAAGATGTTAAGGGAAAAAACTCAGGGAAATCAGGGAGAAAGGATTCGTGGATAAAAGCAACAATTAACAAATTTAGAAAGCATGAAAATTAAAAGCAATGAATCCTACACCTTGAACAATGAACAAATAATCAGTAAAACTGTACAACTTCTGATACATTTCATCAGGAAAGCAAAAGAAAGATATAAAAACAAATGCACAAGAGAAAGGGGATATAACTAAAAATGTGGAGATTAAGATTAATGTGAGTAGTGACACATTTAAGAATATCAGTGCAGTGGGAGCATGATTTTTTTCTCATATATAAGTTTAGAAAAGAAGAAACAACCAAAACAGGCTATTGATTGTGAAAGAGTAGCTAAATTTGTAAAAAATAATAATAAAACGATGAGGTTTGAAAACTTCATCAAAGAAATGCATCATTCTTACTGCTATCTGAATTATTCTCATAATAAAAAGAAATAACATCCCAATTATTTTTGGAGAACTCATTTAGCCAAAAATAAGACACTAACACACACTAAAAAAAAAAACAAAAAATCTCTTATGCTAAATCCCATTTCCCGAAAGAAAAGTCTTTTTAGTTTCCTCTCCACACAGCAGACAGGGTAGTCCTTTAAAAGCACAAATGAGATCACATCTCTCCCTGGCTCTTAACCCTCCAAGAACATCCATCTCACTTAGAAGAAATTCCAGAAGCTGTCATCTGGCTCACCAAGGCTTGTCAGGCTGCGGCGCTAGGGGCCTCTACGGCTTCATTTTCCTCTCCTCTCCCCCTGCTCGTTGTACTTCTTGACGTTCAGGTCCCCTTGATGTTCTTCAAACAACCCACTTGTGGTCCGTTCCCTGAGTCTGCTGTTCTCAAATACCTTCCTTAGCAGGCAATTCCAGTGATCCTACATCCCCTTCCCAGTGTTACATTCGTTCACAGAGTTTGCCATTTTGAGAGGTTTTCCACTTGGTTACTAATGCACTGCCCACCTCCTCAAGCCAACGCAAGTGGCATGAAAACATGGCCTCATTTTGCTCACTCTGTGGTGTCAGCCCTAAAACAGTGCACATGGAAGACACTCAATTTGAGTGCATGAATGAATGAACCCCTTTTCCTGACATTTCAATTCCATGTTTGGAAATGGGGAAGAGATAACCCCAAACCAAGATAAACCACAGGAATCTCTCAGCCCAGGAAGAATCTCAGAAGAGAAGCAAGCACCCTTTGCAAGGTGTGAATTAAGAAAGTCATCACACACAAATCCAAGGCAGAGCAAATGCTTGCACAGGAAGCATCTATACACTTGATTTAATGAAGAGCTCAAGGTATCGACAAACTGCTCTGTAAATTATTGATGATGCTTTAGAGCCTGGCCACTTAAAAGAATTCAGGGATCAGTCCCAAGGTAGGTAAAAATCTAGCACCAGAAGTTAAAACATCAAGCATCTGAAAGTGAGAGCTATTTCCTTCAGGCACTCAGGTTTCTTCCTGCCTCCAAAAGAAGAAACATAGTGGACAGAGCACTGATAAGACAGGTCCCAGGAGGCCAAGATAGAAGATCAGGGTGGGAGATAATCAAAGTAATCGAGCTGACATATTACAGACACCAGTTTGCAATTGGACCCAACTCGTATTCATTCTCCTTAAAAGATGAAGGTGGTTCTGTGTTATCACTGCAATTAAATGCTTTATCCAAGAATGTCCGAGATGGTGATATCTGTTCTCCCAATAGTGACCCACCTTTGGAAGCTGGGTATCAGGCAAAAAGTATGAAACTGACATCCCACACCTTCACCAAACTCATCCGTCACAGTACCTCCTGGCTCCACTCTGAAAGAGTGCCTTTATGTAACAAAGTATCCTCTCCATAGCTGATGCCTTTGTCCCTGCCACCAAGCCCTGGGAAGGTCCCCTGTGGATATGTACTAAACAGAACTTGAGTGCTGGCGGCAGCCTGAGCCCTGGGCAAAGATCGGCTGTGGAATCGCAGAGTTTCTTTATTAAAGAACAAATCATGCTGGACAAATTTGATTGCTTTTTGGATTAACTTGTGAATTGAGGGGCTTAGCAAACACAGCCCAGCACAGTGTCAGAGGCATTTAGTGAGTTATTCAATGAAATGCTCTGGAAATCATCTTTGGGAAGCCTGAGATAAGCCCTGAAATAGGTAGAGGGAGATTGAGAGAGGGTCTGTGGTCCCCTTGGATGGGAAAAGGAGAAAACCCTGCTCCTGTCATTTCCGGAAAAAGCCCCTGCATTTGCGTGTGAGCTGGGGTTTGGCTGACGTTTGCATTTAGGGAACTTATTCGCGCTGATCGCATTCTGGCAGACCTGTCCTTCTCCCTGTACCCTCCCCACCCCCGCACCTCTGTCCGCTACATGGTGTCCTCCTGACTAAGGAAATGTAAAAAAGCCAGACCGCTGGGCAAATTCAGAGCAGAAGGTTCCTCTCTCCCTGGACTTTACATGTCCCATTTCAAAAATTAGAGGTTGGACTAGGATTTCCAAGGGGCCTCCTCTCACCCATGACAATCTCTGAAGACCTAAGCATCTAACTCCCGGTTTCTTGCCCCACCCCATGTTGGACTATCAAGGTAACAGGATCAGATACGAAATTCTGTTGAATTATTTGAAGACACCAGAAAGAAACCTGCCCTTGTTCAAGGACACTTCTTTCATTCGTTTTTTCAAATCAAGTATTTTATAGTCATTTGGGCTTAAACTTTCTCATCTGTAAAATGAAAAACCCTATTTTACTTTTCTAAGTGGCAATTTTGGTTACTCCATATCCCCTTAGCCACATTATTTTTCTTCACATTGTGTGTCGTTACGTAAAGTTGTGTTATGAATCTGAGTATCTATTTATCTCCTCTAGTCAGTGTGGGCGGCATGAGGGCATAGGCTTTATGTAAACAGCATGCATGATGGAGAATGACAGCTGTCCGTCAAAATCCATCCTCCTCTTCCACCAGGGTAGGAGGGCAGCCTGATACACAAGGGGCCAGGTACACTCCATTTTCAGCCTTCCTTGCAGATAGGTGTAGCCATATGTGTATGATCTCACCAAAGGAAGGTGAGCAAGGAAGATCTGAAGCTTGAAAGATGGAGGACCTGCCTCCTTCACCCACTTACTTCCCCTACCAATGAGCTGGAGAAGTGCCTCAGGTTGAAGCATCAGCTTCAACCGTGCAGATGAAAAGATACGGAAAGAATCTGGGTCCCCAAGCCATCATCTGAAGCAGAGATGCCTACCAGCTCTGAAACTTAAACCCCTGTGTTAGGAGCAATTTTCTTGTTGGAGTCACTCCATTTTGGAGTCTCTTAATTAGGGCAACTTAGACTTTAAATTTAATGGATACAGGAAGTGGAGAGCTAAATATCAGCACGCTGTCCTAATAGTGATAGAAGGAAACAAAATGTTTCCAGAAATGTGGGGGCTCCAAGGACTGGAAAATTCATCTGTTTCTATATACTGAACATCACAAGAGAGTTAGCTTTCTCCAAAGTCTTTTCCTATGGCCTCTTAAGACTTCTCAGGCAAACAAAGGTGAAGATCAAGATCAGTGTAGGGATACTGCCTTCCCACAAGCTCTATGGTTTCCAATGGCCTTAAACACAGCCGCCACTGAAGGGAGTTGATAAGTGAAGTCCAAAGAGTAGACATAAAACAGACTTAAGAATGAGGTCTAGAAAGAATACTGGGTGAGGTTACTAGAGCATGGAACTCACTGGAAATAAATTGACCAGGAACCTATGAAGTCTTTTTGTAGGAACAGTATTGCAAAAGAAACATGGAACCTAACCTGGAAAAGCCCATGGCTGTTCTATGCTTAAAATTAATGCCACATCACTAATTGTGTACCAGAAGGAAGCAAGTGGTGAAACTCCTAGAAGACTCCCCATTGCCCACTAAGATGTGGTCACAGAAAACAAGATGCAAGGAAGATCCTCCCAGGGCATAAATACAATGGCTGTTGTGGTCAGCAGACAAGGGAACTCTTCCCAGAGGGCAGAACCAGGGTCTAAACCAGAAACTTCCCACCCAACAAAATCCCATCATTGCTATGGACCAGCTATTGTCTCCCTTTCTTCTCTGTTTTGAATGGGAACTGTTATTGTGATTTTTCTGACCCTGCTCAAACACTAAAGAGCGTATGTATTTGGGGGTGGGTTGGAAGGATGAGAGCTAGTGGGGTTGGGCAGGCCTTGCATCATTTATGCTAATTCTTAGACCTCTGGATAATTGCCAGACTCATTAAAACTGAAGGAGAGAGAATTGAACAATATCCAGGGATCCCGGACCCTGAACTGGTAACTGAAGAGATTTTAGATCATTTTCCCTGAGCCAAGGTTGAGTATATGCTGTTTATAAAAAGGATAGGCACAGTTATTTGGTAGCCAAAGGAGCAGGCTGCAGAGATGGAGACTGCTAGATGACCCACAATAATCCCTTCTCCCTTTTCTCTTTGGTAATAAAGTCATTGCCTGGTGCATGACTGAGCAGCTCATTTGGTTTCCCAGCCTTTCTTGAAGTTCTCCAACATGATACAAGCAGAAGTGCTGGTGCCATTTCTAGGGCCAAGGCTGTAGGGAGTAGGCCTGTCTCCTCTACTCTCTTTCATTGCCTGAGGGTCTCAGATGGCTGTGCTTGTGGTAGTTAATTTCATGTGTCAACTTGTCTGGGTTCTGATGTCCAGTTGTCTGGTCAAGCAAGCAGTGACCCGATTGTTACTGTGAGGGTGTTTCGTGGGTGGATTTATATCATGACTGTTTGCATCTACAATCAACAATGGAGACTGCCCTCAATGAGAGGAAGTCTCCTCACCCAACCAGCTGGAGGTCTTAAAGCAAGAACTCAGAAGAAACTTCCATTTTCTCTATGCATTTTTGGATCTCTTTGTTAAAGTAGTTTAGGTTGTCACCTGAATGGGGCTTAATCAGTCAATTATCAGTTTGTTGGGCATAGGTTTATGAGGGGGCTGAGACTGCAATATGGCTTAGGCTTTCCCTGCCTCCACTTCTGGGGTTCTCCCCACCCAAACTGCTTTCTGTTTTGTTTAGTTTTTTTCTTCATCATCTTGTTTATTGTCTATCAGTTTCAGAAATTTCCTTAAACTGATGGAACCTTGGTTTACTCACTGCTAGACAGGAATATGAATTCTTCATAGTTCATAGCACTGTACAAAATTCATAAAATAGTTCATTTTACTGAATGCTGATAAAGTATCAAGTGTTTTATAAATATGTGCTCATTTAATGTTAACAGTTCATGCCTAATGTTGTTAACATGAAGAATCAGCCAAAAAAGGTCTCAAATCCTTATACAAGATTACACAACTGGCAAATGTGATCCTTAACCACAGATGAGATGTGATATATAAGGAAGAGCCTCAAAAACCCCAACACCACAGGTCAATGTGACATCTGTCCCAAGAACTGTTACTGTGAAGAACTCTTTGAGTCAGGTAAAAATCAGACCAAGGCTGTCCACGGACACATATGGTCTGTAGAAATGTACTGTCATAGAAACTGTTTTCTTGGTCTCTTTTGGTGTTCAGCCAGCTGGTCTACCCAGCTGCCAAGCAGGAAGGAGAAGTGTCTTGCTGATAGCCAGGGGCTATGAGACCATCATTTCCTCTACCTCGAACCCCTTCCAGGAATAGTTCTGGCAGGTCCCAGGGCTGAGTTCCCTGGAGAGTTCCTAGAGATGGTTATTTTGAGTTCTTATCTCCTTCCTTCTGCTTATCACTGATACTCTTTCCTCCACATCATCACTGAGATAGGGCCCTAAAGGGCAGAACTGACTGTCTCCTGTGTCTCTGCTTTGGCCCTTACTCATTTTGCCTTCTGACACCTCCTTCTCTCTGGCATTCCCCTACTCACTTCCTCTCCAGTCAGCTCAAAATGTCACTGAAAAAAAATACTCTTCCTCCTACGTCACAGCACACCCCATGCCCTCTGTTCTCTCGGCCAGCTTCTCACAGGGCATTCTAATCATAAGGCCCTCCCAGGCATCATCTCATTTCCATCTCATAGAAATGCAAACTGTAGGTCCAAATTGGAGGCAATAACTCTTCTATGAATTAGAGATGTTAGGTCACTGCTTTGAGATCAGAATGAACCCAGGACATCAAATCCACTCAGCTTTCCACTAGCTCATCCTGTCTCTTCTCCTCGAACTCACATTTTCTACATTTCTCCACATCAAGCTGCCCCACCCACTCCCCCATAGCTTTCCTAAAGCTTCAGGCAGTTAAATCTCCTGAGATCTCTCCTGATGGGCACAGCAAGCTGGGCAAATTCCCCTGAGGTCGAGGCTCAGAGCAAGGGAGTTTGTTCACCTCTGTTCAGTTTTTGCTGCCCTATCAGGACCCCAACCCTCACTAGGAAAAATGCAAAAAATTGCATACTACCCAAAGTGTCCCCATCCTCAAGGGGGCTCTGACATTGCCTTCATTCTCCATTCTCCCTTCTGGAAAGAGGATGGCCTGGAGAACTCATTCATTTGGTTGTTAATACCAAGCTCCTTCCAGACTCTGCCGGATGCCTGCATAATATCACGACTTCTGGAGACCCTGAAAACACAACCTCTTCCTGGTAGGCATCCTGCCATCCCACTCCCTACCTCACTTTTGAAACCTAATGGAATGGGACAGACAGATGGAGACAAGGCATCATCCCCAATACTTCTGCCTGTCCCCATTTCCTTGAGTCTCAAGGGCCCAACTTAGCAAGCTCCTCTTAGGAGGTACTATTCACAAATGAGCATTGCTCCCACCGTTCAGTTGTGTGGGCATTTGAGTAGAGAGGTGGATATCTCAGGGAGAAGTATGGTAAACTTGGGTTGGGGAGTTCGATAGACCCCCTTATCTTCAGTCATCTGGAGATGACTGTCCTGGCTCAGCCTCCGGGTATGGACCTTTTCCATGTGGGTCTCAGATAGATGGGAGTTTTCTGACCATCTTGTGGTGTCTAATCTGACCCCATACACAGATAAATGCACGCACATGCATGCACAATCACACACACATGCACACACAATCACAGGTACACACAATCACCCATGCACACATGCAAACACACTCGTACACAAGCATACACACACAATCAGAGAGGCATGCAGGCAGATGACGGCACCAAGCTGGGATAGGTGGGGTGTCCCTCGGAATCACACTGCTCAGTCAGGAGGACCCCAGACCTAACAAGATAGCAGGGCTGAAACTCACCTTGCTGGGAAATGACAGAGTCCCTGCCATTCAGCTAAACCCCAGCAGAGCCTGGGGGAAGTTCCAGTCTCTATCAGGAGCCTCTAATTCCAAGTCTGCCCCCATTCTACCTGAGTTAATCTGTTTCTTTCTTCTCCCTCCCTCTACCCCTGCCCCATGTTGTTTCTATAGCAACCTGCAGCTCCTGGTTGCCACTGATGCCAACAGTTGCGACCTGTGGGGGCTCTGCCAATGAAATGGCTGGATCGCAAGCCATTTTCTCCAGAACCCAAGCATTACCACCTATTCTTGAAGCACACGAGGGTTTCTGGGATAACATCCTGAGATCTATTTCACCCTCCACAACTTCTTACAGCTTGCTGGTGGAAAACCGAGACTGACATCTAAAAATACGAATTATTTCAGAAAGCTCCAACCAGAGGCATTAACGTAGGCTCCAGGTGCCTAAAGCCAAGTGTATGGAAAGGAAGGGATCCTCTTCAAGAGCTCATGCTTTCCCTTAGGGGAGACCTTTCCTTGTAGATGCTGCATCTCAGACTGCTTTTCCACCCCTTCCCACCTCAAGCATTTACTTGGGGGTCCAAGAGTGTCTCCAGACTGCAGGAACCTTCATGGGCAGTCAACCAGTATGGGCAGTTTCCAGAAGTGGTTTCTGTCTGGGTGAGGCAGGAAGGAGGGGGCAGCAATGATGTCAAGGAAAGGACACTCATAAAAAGAAAGGATCATTCAGGCCTGAGGGTTATAAACCTCCACCGGGGGCCTCTGGCCAGCACTCCTGCGAAGGAGTGACTTCTGAAAGATACTGACCCAAGGGCTATAATCACTTGGACTAACTCATCAGGCTCTGGCAAAGCCTGGGAGCCCCAACAAAGTGGGAAACAAGAAAGGCAAATAGAGATCTGGTTGGCAAGAAGAAATCTTAATGAGGCTTCTAGCTGCATCACAGAGGTCCGACATGGAAGGGAATCCAGTGCCCCCAGGGAGGCTCTGACACCCAGAAACAGAAGATCCAAGATGAAGCAGAGGCTGTGACTCTTGGACAGTTCTGCCGGGGACTTCCTTTGGCTTTGGGCCTCAACAATACCCTTCAAAAGTGTTTCCCCTGCCTGATATTTAAGGCTGTTTGTTTTCTCTTCTGTGTGAACATGTTGTGATTTGCTCCTTCCCCAATCCGACAGAGCTCGGCAATTACAGTATGTTCTTAAAGCACGGGCAGATGGGGCAGGAGCGGGGAACTGTGTTCTCCCTGAATGCTCCACACCTCCCCCACTCAAAACTTTGAAATTATCAGCTAACATTTCAGAGTGAGCTGTGATTCCTGGTCAGCATGCCATGGAATCAGAATTGGAAGCCTACTTTTCCTATAACCATCTTTCCATCTGTTTAGAACCACAGTTGGTAAATTAGGATAGACGGCCCTAGCTGGCAAAAAGGAAATCCCTCCTAAGAAGAACACTGCCACAAAGGGCTTGCCTTGACTTACCTCTCCAAAAGGCCACTGGGAGCACAGAAGTCGTGGATTATTAGACCCACGCAAGAATTTAGAGATGGGAACTGGGAATGAGTCGAGGCTACATTCTGCAAAATTCAAACCAGTTAATGGGGCTGCCTGGGAAACAGTATTGGGAAGGATTTTTTTTTGGGGGGGGTACAGTTAACTCTTGATGCTTTATGGGCATGAGAATAGAGGGGTGCCCATGGGCCCTACCTGTGCCCCACCTGATTCAGTACAGCGTGGTGGTACCCAGACCCCAGAGCCAGACGGGGATGAGTCCCATGCCTTGGACATTTGTGCCAGACAGAGCAAGGCCCCTCCCCACCAGAAGACACTTCATGACCTGTTCCCTAACCTGTGAGTGTTACCTGACAAGGCAAAATGGACTTTGGAGATATGATTAATTTAAAGATGTTGGTATGGGAAGATTATCATAGAATATCCAGGTGGGTCCAATATAATAACATGGTCCCTCATGGTCCTTATAAGGGAAAGGGCAGGAGAGTCAGGGAAGGAACACGATGACAGAAGCAGTGATTAGACAGAGTGATGAGCGACCATGAGCCAAGGAATGCAAGTGGCATCATGAAATTGTAAAAGCAAGGAAACAGTCTCTCCTCCAGTGACCCCAGAAAGAACTAGCCTTGTTGACACTCTAACTTCACCCCAGGGAAACTGATTTTGGACTTCCGATCTGGAACCAAGAGAATAAATCTGAGTTGTTTTAAGCCACTAAGTCCACGGCAATTTGTTACAGCAGCCCTAAGAGAGGAACTCAGCACGTTATGTATTCTCTGTGTCTCAGTTCCCTAATCTGCAAAAAAAGGAATAATCATAGCCTCTACCTCAGGTGGCGGTCAGGATGGTTAAATGTACCATAAAATATACAAAGCACTTAGAGAAGCATCTGGCACCCAGCAATTCTCCATAAACATTAGCTATTATTTTTCTGGTCCAAATGCATCATTAATGTCTAGACAGGGAATGGTGCAATGAGGAAATGTGGTGATCCCTAGTCCATTACAACTTATTTACCAAACAGAACCTGCGAGCCACAGAAGATTCAACTGTTCTAGGTCTCTGGAGGAAAGGGGGTCAAGTGCTGAAGGCAATTTCCTAGCCCTCCAACCCAGCAACGAGCTTCGTCTCTGAGTTGGCTGCTGACATGAATTGGGCATAGAGACTGCCCACCAGAAGCCATTATTCAGTGTTCTCAATTCTCACTGAGTCATGCCCCAATCACCCTCCCTCAAGCTCCTATGTCAGGCCTTATGTTACCAGAATCCAACCCACTTTCAAAATCTCAATTTCAAACACCCCTCTTCACCTCCTCCTAGCAAATACCCTTGCTCCAGTTTCCCAAATTCTTCACCCTCACTGAGATGCAATACTCTGACCCTATTAATTTCTCATCAGCCATCACCTCCCTGTTTGTCATTACTTTCCTCCCGCTTACCCAGCCTAGATTTCATGGTCAATCATTACACTATCTGCATTTCAAATATGTGTCCCAGTCTCTCGCTTTTGTCTCCCTTTGTCACATGCCCCTGGAATGCTCTCACTCTATTTAAACCTTCCTATTGCCTTTTTCATATCTGCACTCAGCAGTCGAACTTTTCTGGAGACAATTGTACAATTGGGCTTATTGGTTTCACTTTAAATTCATGAACACAAATCTCTGCTGGGCACTCAACCTTGTCAAGCAAACCCTATTAGTTTATTACGCCGTCTCACAGAAGTCCATTCCCCACCTCTACTTACAGGCTAGCAGCTGCATACTCAGCAGTTAAAGCAGGTAGCAGTGGCAAGCCACTTAAGACTGGGTCCCAGTTCTACCACATGCTACCAGACTGGGATCATAATCATGTATTCCCAGCTATCCAAGCTTCAATTTACTCATCTGTTCTTCAAAGTTTATGTGAATTAACATATGGAAAGATCTTAGAGAGGAAGTGGGCACAGACAAAGGACCCTGTAAGCATAAGCAATTACTATTCTCTTTTCACAATTCTCGTGCATTCCATCCTCTTGTCTAATGATCTCACCTCAAATACTTGAGAAAATGGAATCTATCAGATGGGAATTTGCTTGTCCTCCAATCACCAGATTCACAAACCCGCCAGAATCAACATCCATTTTCTCTTTCTTCCTGTTGACATGAAAGTATTGTTCTTTTTTCAACTGAAGGCCCATTCTTCCACTTTACTTGGGGATTCCATTCCTATTTTACTGTGGCAGAAACTGCTAGACTGTGACTCCTAATAGCTACCCATCTCATCTTCTATGGTAACAGAAACCCCAACTTTCAGCTGACCGCATGCTATGCTCAGAAAAAGTATTTGTTTCCCAGTATCTTTTGCAGCTGAGCATGGCCCTGTGAGCGAGCTCTGGCTAATGGAACAGGCAGGCAGTGATGGATGCAACCTCCGGGGCATAGCCTTAAAGGAAAAGGGCTCACTCCTTGTGTTCATTTATTGCTCCTGCTTCCATTCTCTTCCCTCGAAATGTGGACAGAGTGGCAGACTATGCTGGACTTCGAGGACAAGGTCTACAGATGGCAGATCACACAGACTGAAAGAGTGGCATCTCGGACAACTAGGTGAGGGAGAACCAGCATTCCAGTCCTAGAAAGCTTAACTAGGACTATTATTTGAAAAATAAATGAATTTCTGTGTTCTTTAAGCTACTGCTATTTGAGGTCCCTCTTACACATTGTCAAATCCACATACTAATTAGTACATACAACATCTGGATTTCGCTCCTCTATTTGTCCTTTGTCCATCATCAATCTTTTTTTACTGGATCAAGTTCTTTGGCACACACATGTGTTCTGGTATCTTCCATCCACAAAAGACTCATTCTTGACTCCACATCTTATCCAGCACCATTTTCTTTACCACCCTCCCAAGCAAAACTTCTTGCAAATGACATCTAAACAGTTTCCACCTCCTCCTCTCCCACCTCATTTATCCAACCCAAATCCCACAAATTCACAGTGCTCTCCCGATGCTCTATCTAGTTCCTCCATCTGGAATTTTCTTCTCTGTGATCTTTGCAGGTCTTCCTCCCTCTTGCCACATGACTCAGATGTCAATGCTAACTCCTTAGAGAAGTCTTTCCTGGATACCAGGCCTAAAGATGCCACCAGCAACTCTCTATCCCAGCACTCTATTTTAATTATGTGTATAGGAAGCAACATTCGAATCATTTCCCTATTTGCATGCTTATTTATTTGTTCATTATTTTCCCCCTCGCCAAACTCTAACTCCGTAGACCTGTTCACCCCTTATGTTCACTGTCAACAATAGTGTACAGCCATACGGTGGCTCCTTAATAAATATCAGTTGGCTGAGTGAATAAGTGACTCCGCATTTCAGTTTATTATAAATAAAACTGAAGAAAGAAGAGGGAGGGAGGAAAATAAAGGGGAGGAACCAGTAGAATAAAAATAAGCTGGACAGATTCCAGATCACTGGAGAATAAAAGAGGCAAAAAATAGGAAAAGAATTGAAAGCAAACAGAATTTTTTTTCCAAATTGAAAGGAAAAAAAAAGAAATAAAAATGAGATAGAAGAACCAAGTATATCAGTTATCAAATAGGCTTTAGCACCTCTGTTACAATAAAAGCCTCTCAGATAAGGATAGAAAATAAAAGCTTACTATAAACTGTGTATGAGACATGCCTAAAAAAAAATCAAATGAAAGGATTAAATCAGAGGCATGAACAAAGATAAATGAGCAAAATACAAAGAAACAAAGAGTCAGGGTTGGCACTACTGATGTTACACAGCATATAGAATTCAGGACAAATGGCATCAGAGAGAAGAGAGAGAATGGTCCATTGCAGCAATGAACCCTTAGGAACCAAATATCTAAAGAATAAATACATTTTTAAAATGTTATAAATATAAGTTAAACCATATTAAATTTCCCATATTCAAATGTTTTTACCCATAAAACAAGCAATTTCTCATTTATTTTCTTATGTGCTATTTTTAAATGCAAGAAGACATAACTCTATGCCAACTTTGGCTTAGCGAACAAAAATAAACAAGGAGAGGGAATATTTTAATAATATGGATAATAGATTCTTATTTATTGTATACTACTATGTTTATATATTAATTATGTATTATAAAGAGATATTCTTTTAAATGCTCATTTGATAGTTACAAAAGTTGAATATATGATATACTGCAAAAAATATTGAAAATTTTCCAGGAAGGAATAATACTGGTCATAAATTCTATCTAAAATGCAATGAAATTAGATGTTAATAATAAAATATGAATAAACAATTGGAAAACCATTTGCAATTTAAGAAGCAGAGTCCTTCCTGAGTAATCTTTGGGTAAAAGTGTAATTTAAAACAGCAACCACAGGTATTTAGAACATATCAAAACAAAAATATTACACCTAAACCCTTTTAGGATTCAGCTATAGTTACTCTTAAAGAAAAACATATACCTTTAAGTTTATTTATATTTAAAAGGAAATCACAAAATTAAAAAAATTAGAAATCCAGTTCTACCATGTGTGCTAACTGGTTCTATGGAACAAATTGATTAAAGCTCTGGCAATTTTAGTAAGAAGCCAAGAGCACATAAGTACCCGGCGATAAAAAAGAAAAAAAAGTGTATAATTGCTGATGCAGAAGAGCTATTTTTAAAAAAGACAAGGCTGTTTGCAAGTTTATGCCAATAAGCTCAACAATATTCGAATGATTGTCTTTGAAAGTATACATTGCCAAAATTAATTTTGAAAGAAGTAGAATATTAAAAAACAAGTAGAAAACTTAAAAGTTTCAATAATTTTGGAAAAAACTGGCACATATCATTTAAAAAAGATATTGTGGCGGGCCGCGGTGGCTCAGCGGGCAAAGTGCTTGCCTGCTATGCCGGAGGACCTCGGTTCGATTCCCGGCCCCAGCCCATGTAACAAAAAAACGGAAAAACAAAATACAATAAAACAAGAAAATGTTTAAAGATGTTTCCCTTTCTTCCTTCCTTCCTTCCTTCTATCCTTCCTTCCTTCTCTCTGTCTTTCCTTTAAAAAAAAAAAAAAAAAAAAAAAAAAAAAAAAAAAAAAAAAAAAAAAGATATTGTTTGAAATATAAATAGAAATTTCTGCCCCAGGCCAATTTTCCTCATGAACTTTTCCTAACAGACCAATATCACAACTTACTGGGTGGAAGGGGCAGGATGAGGGAGAGTGAGTGGAGATGAAAGGGGGTAAAAAAAAAAAAACCTTCCAATTCATTTTGCAAAGGTAGAATACCCTTGATCTCAAACCTTAACAATAACACCTCTGTAAAGTAATGATAAGAACAGCTTAACTCATGAAATTGATGTCTTCACTCAAAATATCAGAAAATAGAACCCAGCATTATTTCAAAAAGATAACACACTTTTCACTAAATCAGTCTTATATTCCAAGAATGAAGACTATCTCAATGCTAGTACTTCCAAAAAAGGAAGTAGAAAAAAGTCAACATCCATTCTTAATTTGAAAATAAACCTTAAAGACCCTTGAGGGATGGGAGAAAGAATATGGAACCATTAAACTTTCCCATCAGGGAATCCCCTGATACTGTGTAAACTTTAGGGACACACAAATCAATAGGCCATGCATTCAATCCTGAGGCTTACTTGTGTGGAGCTTATGTAGGTAGCAGAGAAGCTTAGACTACCTATAGGCATGCCTAAGAGTTACTTCTGGAGGACCTCTGTTGTTGCTCAGATGTGGCCTCAGTCTCTCTAAGCCCAACTCTGCAAGTGAAATCATTATCCTACCCCCTACATGCGACATGACACCCAGGGATGAAAGTCTCCCTGGCAATGTGGGGGATGATTCCCAGGGATAAATCCAGAGCAGGTACCGTGGGATCAACAATTCCATCCTGATCAAAAGGGGAAAAATAAGTGTAATTAGTAGAGTATTAATGGCAGAGAGAGTTCAAATAGAGTCGAGAGACTACTCTGGAGGTTGCTCTTATGCAAGCTTGAGTTAGACCTTGCTACCGGTCATAACCTGCCAACCTCCAACCAGGACCATTCCAGCCAATCCTAAAGAACACCTAGGGCAATATATAAAAGTCTACAAGGGTTCCATGCACTAGAGTAACTTTCCAGAAACTTACAACCTCTAGATTGGTCCCTGGTCCAGATAAGTCCTGAAAACTAGCCAAGCCTCTCCAGAACATCAGATAGTTCCATCTCCCCACCGCATATTAGTGACAGACCCTTCCAATATGAAAAATCTAGAATCGCCATAGCACAAACACCCCTAAAGAGAGGGATGGAAAGATCAAAGGTGATGGTAGAGTTGTACAGTGAAGATAGAATTAACACATGAATATGAATGCTGAATCATTAAATTGATATCTCTTTTAGTCTCCAGTATCTTAGAACAGCTAGAAGTAAAAACCTAAAATTATGGAATTGTAATCTATGTCAAACTCTGAAATATGTTCTATACTAATTGTGGTGCAGTCCTTTGAAATATATTGCTTTTTTGTATATATGTTATTTTTCACAAAAAAAGAAGGAAAAAAAGTCGCTTGTGGTGATAAAAAACATTTAAGCCTTCTAGTCTCCTACATTCTGGAGCAGCTAAGAAGAAAAACATCTGAGAGGATCATATGGTAACCCATGGCAAACTCTGGGATCTGTCCTGTAATTACTAGTTGAAGAGTGCTTTGAAAACTATTGCTTTTTTATTTATTTGCTTCGTATATATGTTACACTATATAACAAAAAAGTTAAAATAAGCCTTAATTAAAGGAAATTAAAATATGCCTCTTTATTATGTTAAAAATATAATAATAACAAAAACATCTGCTGTGTTTACTATCTGAAAGACTCAGTGGTAAGTGTTTGACAATATTAATTAATCCTCAGTTAAGATCAATTAAAACCAAAAAGCATGATCAAGCAAAAATGAAGTGAACCATTTCCACTAAAGTTAGAAGTGAAATAATGAAGCCTACTATCCTCACTTAGCCAGTGCAATTAAACAAGAAAATGGAATAAAAGAAGGACAAAATTATTACCAGATGATACCAATTGAAAAAAAAAACACTGAAACTAGTAAAAATTTTCGGTAGGACTGACAATTGCAGATTTCATATACAAAAATTGATCTCTTACACCAGCAATAATTAAATAGAGAAACAGTGAGGCAGAGAATTCAAAATTAGGGGAAACTGTATAAAATACCCAGTCTTATACCAGAAATGTAGGGAATCATGAATCAGATATGAAAACAACACATTTACTGAAGAACATAAAATGTTTGTTCCTGGGCATGAAGTCTCAATATTATAATACAAATTAGCCTAAAAAAATCTATAATATAAAAATGCCATAAAAAGTGAAAGTTAACTCTCTGGTATTGTTATTTTGACAAAACAATTCCGAAGTTCATCCAGAAGAATAAAACCGTAGGAAAAATTAGGCATTCTCCTGTACCGCTCATGAATTGCATAAATGAGAATAACTAATCTGGAAGGCGACTTGGCATTCCAGAATAAACATCTTGAAAAATGTATCCAGTTTTCGACTCAGCAATGCCATTTTTAGGATGTAATCCTAAGAAAATATGTCAGAAAATTGGTCAAAGTTATTCGCGACAGCATTATTTGGAATGGTGAAAAAAGAACAGTGTCTTCTATGCCCAAGGATAGGGCACCAGTTAAACATATTTTGCTGCAGCTGAATGAAAATGTCCTATTCAGCAGGGAAAGGAGAGCTTGCAATGAACTGGGCATTTGTTGATACTGAGGAAGTATTGTTAATTTCTTTAAGTGAGATAGTGATATCGTGTGTGTGTGTGTGTGTGCGTGTGCATGTGTATAAGAATCTGTTTCTTTTAGAGACCCAACCTTAAATGTTTACAGATGAAATGACATCTGGATTTTGTTTCAAAATAATCTGGATAGTGGGGGTGGGGAAGGGTGAGAAAAGGAGGGTAGTGGGGACCTAAGATGGGTCAGATTGGCTGTGATTTGATAATTTGGGGGGTTTCACAATATAGTGATTATTTATATACATATTTACCTCTCACACACGCACTCACACACACATATACATAAATACACATGCACTAATCTACTTTTTCACTTTTGAAACTTTCTGTAGCAAGAAAACTGTTAAAAATGATGTACATGTGTATTTGTTAGTATGGAAAGATACCTACGATCTATTTTTAAATGAAAAAAGCAAGTTTTGAAACATCACGTAAAGTAGAATCTCATTCTGAAGATCTAAAACTATAAACGAATGAAGACTAAAGCATAAACCAGTAACTAGGACCAGTAAGATCACAAGTTGTTTGTTTATCCACTACTTTTTCACATTTTTCTGTAATGGAAATACTTGACTTGCATAATAGGAATTATTAAAGTAAAAAAGAAGGGAGAAAGACAATGTGAGGACTAGTATTCACCCAGAATAGTCAGGTCTGATAGTCAAGGCAATTCCTTCCCCATATCCATAAACTTAAATCAAAATAGGTGTGTGAGGCATTCCAGAGAGTTCTCCCTTCTCTTCCATCATTGAGATAAACATTTTGAAATTCTTTCTTCTGAATTTCACTTCAGAGGCAAGGCACAGTGCTCTGCATCTCAGAGGTACCCAACTGGTGTCATTTAAATAAGTAAATGCATCTTGATATTCTGGACAAAATGTCCTGGGGTCCTATGGGGTTTGTGCAGGCATTGTACCTAATGAGCCTGCCCGGACACCGAGATCTGGTTCCTTTGTGGGGACACTGGTGTTAGTCCTGACTCCCTTTAAGAAAATCTTCCCTCTACCTCATTGTTAAGGAAACACTGTTTCCTTAATGACAGACTCTAACTTCTTTGGAAACGGTCCAGCAACAGCAGGCTGCTTTAATGAAGTGTGGAGTGACGCATGCTAAATAGAAGTACAAGTCAAAAGCTACAGGGGAGAGAGGAGGGGATAATTTTTATGTGGATGCAGGGAGGAGGAGTATCATAGAGGGCATCCCGGAAGAGGTGGCATTTCAAGTAAGCCTTAGGAGAGCACGAAGATTCTATAGGTGGTGGAGATGGCGGGGATTCCTAGAAGAGATAATGGCGAGAAAAAAAGGGCTCAGAATGAGGGGTAGCCTCAGAATTCAGGGGTGTGTGCTCACCGTATGAACCAGTTCTTTGATTTTCAGCAGAGAATGCTGCACAGATGTGCCCCGGTGAGTGACAAGGCTAGAGTTGGGGGTGTGAGGGCGTGACCACCAGAGAGCTAGCCCTCCTTTCCCTGAGACACACTCGTACCTTCTGAGACAGAGAGTAGCGCAACTTAAGTTCAAGGATGGGTATCCTATACAGCTACCATCACCACCACCTTCCCTCTCATTCCCAGGGTTGTCAACACAGCATCAGCTTCTACAAAATGCAAATAGCCACATCCCTGCTACCTACACCCCAGTCTTTGCACACTTGTCCCTACGCCACAAACAGAGACACCTGCAAGCTTGGGCATATGCTGCATGCGCTCGGCAAAGGAAAGGGATTCCTGTCCCATCAGCGCCTTGACAAATTAAGTTCTCATGAAATCTGTATTGTATCAAACCCTGAGCTCACCATTGGCTTCATTTATAAAAATCCTCAAGGGATGATGCCCCCCTCTCTCCTTTTTAAGATGCAAGCTTTCCAACTCCATCGGAAGGTTTGTTCATTTCAGGAGAGAGAGGAGTGGTGGGTTACATAACACCCCAGGCCCCCTGTTCCCCAGAAGCGTCAAATGCCACAGACTGAAGGGAAGGAAGAAAACAGCAGCAACTCCCACAGAAATCAGGCACTGCCCTCCAAGACTTGGGACAACGAGTCTGTCTCTGAGTATCTGACACACCAAATGCAAAGCGCAAACCCAACCCCTGCACAGAGGGTTTTGAAGTTTCTCAAATCAAACTGAAACACGCAGACACCCTAACTACCGGGGCTCACCTGTGAATATTTATTTCTAAAGTATGTGTGTGTGTACATGTGAGGCTGTGTGTCAACTAAATTTGAAACTCAGCGAATATTCTCTGGGATTTCATTCCTTGTTGATTTCACATCAGCAAAATGCCACACATATTAGAAAAAATGCAACACCTTTAGCATCCTGAGCTGAGCAGCAGCAGGACACAGGGCCAGCTCATGAGGGCTGTTAAGGAACCAACAAATGCTGGGGTAGCATCTCCTTGGAGCAACCTCAGTGAAGTTTAGGAGAAATGCAGGCGGAGCAAAGGATCGGAGACCTGTACAGACCAAGATCTGGGTTCAACCCCTGCTCTGTAACCAGAAACACATCACTAACTTCTTTTTGGCCTCAGTTTCCTCCTGTGAATGCGAGAGGTGAGTATATCTATTTCTCATGATTATCGTCAAGATTAAATGGGATCTTTAGAGTGAAAATGAAAGCACTATAGAAGTATTGTATAGAAATAATGGAGTTAGTTAAAAACAGAATGAATTCCAAGTGACACTCAAATTATTTTCTTATAGTTAAATTTCTTAAAACATCTACATAACCAGAAGTCGCTCCTCAATAGGAAAGTTCATTTTGAACCCTCAAAGACAGAGAAGAAATATATCTATTAGATGTGACAGACCCTGTGAGTTACCTATGCAAATGTTTATCTGTCCCCTTCCTTTCTTGCTAACAAAACCAAAATGATTTAGGTCAGCCCAATGTGTTCAACTAAATAAGGGTAAGTGGCACCGCTCTTCTCCCACACTTGCTGGCCTGAATGTGGATGTAAAGCCTGGAGCTGTGGCAGCCATTCTATCATCATGAGGTAACAAGCATCATGATGAGAAGCAACCTACTGAGGATGGCGGAGGAGAATATGGGAAAGGTCTGGTTTTCTGAAGGCATTGCTGAGCCGCTGATCAACTCCAGAATTAGCCAACCTTTGGACTTCTGGCTAGGTAAGAAAATCAGTCTCTATTTGTTTAAGTCACAGATGGTCAGTCTTCTGTTACTCAAAGTCGAATATAAACCCAAATGATACAAATCACTTCCCCCACTCTTTACCTCTGTAAGGGGGATGGTCTGTAGTGTGTGTGTGTGTGTGTGTGTGTGTGTGTGTGTGTGTGTGTGTACAGCTGTGAGTCAGAGTTTTCTAATGGAGATTTTTCTGAGTGAGGACAGCTTAAGGAAACCAAACTCCCCAAAACCCTATGAGGTCTTTTCTCAGATTAAAGTGAAAAACACATGTAAAGCTCAAAGCCAAAGAAGTCTATACATTATTCTTCTTATATTTCCCTAATGGCAGTAGAAATAGAAGAGTTGAGTTCCCCCACAGTATGGAACAAAATCGGAATTTCCTTTATGGAACACTGCATTGTACGTTATGCATCTTCCTTCCATTATATACTCCTTTTCTATCCCAACAGAATGCAGGTGTTCAGCATGTGCAATATAACAGTGCAATTACACATTCAACAACTATTTATTACAGTCACAATGCATGTGCTAGGGTTATATGCTTTGTGCAGCATCCTCTGTCACCATTTTATGGTAACCAGCTTATTCTCCTGAATTCAGAGTCAAAAGAACTGAAAAATGAGCATGCATCTATGTGTATTCATCATGATGCTTTAGGACCACTTGATTCTGATTCTGGTGGGAGACAAGTGGCTAAGCTACTACAGGGCAGGATGGAGAAGTAGAAAGAATGACAGAGCCTGAATCCAAAGTCCGAAGTTCAAGTCTTGGTGTCAAAACCTACTGGCCAAGTAATGATGGACAAGTTATTCAAGATTATACATATTGTTTTGCATACTGCTATATAAATTCAATGAATTTTATTACATATATTGTCTAAAAGGACAGTAACAGCTAATATTTATGATGACACTTTACAGAGCTCAATAACCTTGAGAAGTATGAGGTTTTATCAGCAATTATCAAACGAAAATACTAAAGATTTGGTTAGGGAAAAATTCAGGTGTTCTGCTCCAAATTTAATGACCTTTGTGTTCTGCCAAATCAACTACACTATCAGCAAATCATATACAAACAGCAGGACTATTTTAATGCAAACCTATTTTGAGCTCTCTTCCCCATAAACTTGGCCTTTGGGGACATCGGAGGGGGAACCCCCATCTGAATTTTCACTTGTAGACTCAGGGTCCTGAGATGCAGTGAGGAAGCCTCACCGCCTGCTCTCTGCTAGAGAGGTGCCCCTCGGACCTGGGCGAAGGTGATGTCCATTCATTTATGTCTTTCTCGATTTCAAAGGAGAATACAAAGTGTGATGGTAAATAAAAGAGAATGTTGAGTCTAAATTGCTTGCTCCTTTGCCCCTTTCCCCACCTTCTAAGGAGAAAGAACTTTTTACCTGGTTGAACCAGCTCTGGAATTCTGGTTTGATATTCAAAATTCCAAGGTGCTAAAGTGTATAAGTTGATTCACATGGTAAAGAAGTGAGAGACCTGCAGAAGCCAGCGGACTGAGTTTGGGGGAGTTTTGTTAGAAAGCAGAGAAGGAGAAAGGTTGCGGAAGCTTTCCTATCTGTAGATAGGAACAGCACTGAGAGTGAGAAGGATGAGGAAAGACTTATAAAAATAATTTGCTGTGTATCACAACTGTATTATAAATCCCTTTTGTTTTTCTTCTAAGAGACCAAGCACAGATTGAATTGCTTTTTAATTATGTTTGGGCATTTGACTTGCTGCTCTGAATAGAACATCATGTCAAGATAGCCGACTGAATTCACCATGGCTTTGTGTGAGTTATATTTTAAGAATATTTTGGGGCCAGACACTTCAGCAAAGTTTTAAAATGCTTTTTAATCAAGCTTAGCTGTTTTAAAAAGAAATAGATAACCTGAATGGCCCTATTAAAGAAATCTATTAAAGAAATTGGATTTGTAGTTTAAAAATCTTCCTATGAAAAGCAAACATAAAACCTCTCAGCTCAGATTGCTTCCCTGGTGAATTCTATAAAACCTCCTACACAAAATTGAAGAAGTGGGAGTACTTCCCTATATTTTCTATCCAGCCATCATTATTCTGATACCAAACCAAAGGGACAAGTGAACTACATACCAATATCCTTCAGGAACACAGAGGCAAAAAAATCCTTAACAAAATTTTGCCAAACCAAATCCAATCCAATACTACATAAAAATGATAAGAAATCATGACCATGTAGGATTTATTCCAGGAATGCAACACTAGTTTTACATTTGAAAATTGATCAGTGAGAAAATGTAGTCTACCATATTCACAGACAAAAAGGGAAAACCATCTGATCATCACAATAGATGCAGAAAAAAGCATCTGACACAATCTAGCAGCCATTCCTGATAAAAACTCTCCACAGATTAGGAATAAAGGAAATTGTATCAACTTGATAAAAGGCATCTCAGTGAAACTTTGAGCAAATATTACTATGTAAAAGACTGCATGCTTTCCTCTAACATCAGGAACAAAATTCTCACCATTTCTATTCAAGAGGAGGTCCTAGCCAATGCAATAAGGCAAGAAAAAGAAATAAAAGACAAGAAAGGAAGGAATGAAAGTATCTTCATTTGCAGTGACATAACTGTCTATGGAGAAAATCATTAAATAAAGGGTCAACAAAAATGCTAATAAAATTAACAAGGGGGATCTTCAAAGTTTGAGGATGCATGGTTATTATATAAAAATCAATGGTACTGTTATATTCTAGCAGTGAACAGTAAACAGTTGAAATGGTCAGCTCTTTTAGAACAGAAGTACAAATGTGAATATAACCACCCTATCATCATGATGTTCCTTTTAGTTGTTTCCCATTACCATCAAAATAAAGCCCAAATTCCTTAACCCAGCATTCAAGACCACATACATCAAAATCGCCATTGTTTAAAATGGAGATCCCCAGGGAACCCCTCTGGCTGTTGGCTCGGGAATCTGAATTTTATAAAACTCCCCAGGCAAATCTTTGTACATTAAATGATTTTGCTCTCTGCTGGCTTTAATCCACTATCCTGTCCTCATCTAGTAAGGTGGCTAAGTGCTCAAGTTCTGCAGTTAGACTGCTTGGGCTCAAGTGCCAGCTACAGCTCTATTCTAGCTCTGTGACCTTTTTATTTAACATCTCTCTTTTCGGTTTCCTCATCTGTAAAGTGGGACTAAAAATAGAATCCTGTAGAGACTGTTTTAAAAAAAGAAAAGGGAAATGTTCATAGCAGCATTATTCACAATAGCCAAAAAGTGGAAACAACCCAAGTGTCTATCAACAGAGGAGTGGATAAACTGAAGATGGAATATCCACACAATTATTCACAAAAAGAATGAAGTTCTGAGACACGCCACAAAACGGACAAAGCTTGAAAACATTATGCTGAGTCAAATAAGCCAAACACAAAATGACAATCTTGCATGATTCCACCTATATAAAATATCTACACTAGGCAAATTCATAGAGATAGAAGGTAGACTAGAGGTTACTATGGGGCAATGAGGAATTACTGCTTCATGGGTACAGAGGTTCTGTCTGGGGTGATGAATGGTGGTGATGGTGGCACACTATAACTGATACCACTGAAATGTACATTAAAAATGGTTAGAATGGCAACTTTTATGTTATATATATATATATATATATATATATATATATAAAATTAGATGTATACATGAAAAGAACAGTCCGTGAAAAACAGTAAATAGTAGACCTTATATGCTAGTAACATTTCCCAGTGTGCCTGCAACTTGCCTACACATTAGCCAGATTAGAGCACCCCCATCATCTTGGGGTTCCCTTCAGCCACATCCTTGCATTCAAGACCTCACATTCCGTTTCCAGCCCTCCCCTCTAACCTGTTATCCCGTTGCTCCACTCCATGAATGTATGTGCTGCTTCCAAAGGGCAGGTCTACTCCGCATCCCATGAGTCCTGCTGTTTATGCCCTGATGCTTTTCCTTTACCCATCCTATTCCTACCTTGACTAATCCTTCTCCAGCTTTCCAACCATCCGAGTCTTATGGACTCTTGAAGATCAATATCCAACGCCTCGCATGCTGCCTCCTTGGGCCATTGCAGCCTCTGGCACAAGAACTAGCATGCAAGAAGCATTCAAGAGCCCAAGAAAATGGACAGACTTGCAGCACGCTCCTATTTACATAAACATCCATGCACAGCTCTTATCTGTACCCTTCAATTTGTGCTGGCTCATAAGCTGTATTGTACCACTTGTCTCCAGATGTGGCACCTTAGTGCCAAGGATATTAAATGAACATACCGTGGTGCAGATTTTTAACTCTGTACTGCTATTTAACTCCTCATGTGTACACATCTTGTTTACTCAGTTACACTTAAGTTCCTCCTGGCACAGAGAAGCATCATTCATTCCATTCATTTGCATGGGATTTTCCACAGTGCCTAAAATAGGGTCACCACCAAATATATAATAGCTGAATGAGTGAATGAATGAATCTCAATCTACCTGGAGTAAATTTCAGTCGCAGCCATCAGACTCCCCCGAAGTAGTTTTGAAAAGGGTGATTAAGCAAACCTTAATGTGGCAATAACATACACCAAAAAATGCTGTCAGGGTTTGTCTCTTCAGTGGCTCCTATTTAAGAATGTTTACGGAGGAGAACATCATGCTCCTTCTTAGAGATGACAAAGCCCGGGTGACTGTGCTGACTCACCCGAGCCCGCGGGCCTGAGGTTGCTGGCCAGCCTCAGCTAAACCTTCATCCCTCTGAAAGTCACCGGGAGCTTATTTTATAGGAAAATCTAAGAAGCCCAGTATTTGCCGAGAGCAGTGGTGGGGGCACAGGCTGACTGATGAAAACCAAAAACACAGGTCTTTGCCTTGACCTCATCCCTCTCACTATGTTCTTTGCTGCTCTTGGTCTCAGCGACCAAGATGAAAAGTCAAAGGAAGTTTGGAGACAATGTATGGCCCAGAAGATTTGGGAGAACCTCACTAGCTCTTACAACCACCACCATGTATGATCTATGTGACCTTGAGCAAAGCAATCAGCCTTTCTAAGTTTCGGTCTTGTTTGCTGTAAAATAAGGAATCATAGGATTCTCTTTCAATGGCCTCCTAGGAAGTGGATTCACCTGGGCCAAGGTAAGCTGCAGCGCTCCCAGTCCCAAAAGGCAGGAAAGGTTAAGTCAAAGGTTATTTCACACCATGGCCCAAACGCCATCATAATAATAGGGATGGTTACCATTTATTGAATATCTCCCATGTGCCCAGACTGTGGTAGTTGCTTTATACTCATTGTCTATCTTACTGCCATAAGAATCCTGCAAATAGATGCTATTACTCTCACCACAGAGAGAGAAGCAAGCAGAGACCCAGAGACATTAAGCAATGTCTCTGCTCAAGATCATACAGCTCTGGGTGATTTCTCTGTCCTGTAGCTGAGATCATGGCCTGGTGGGCGTCCAGCGGTCCCCAACCTCACACCCAAGACATTCCCAAATGGTTGTAGGCAGTGTCCCTGCAGCTGCACCAGAAGGAGAAATCAAGCTGAGGACCCCAAACCACTCACTTAACCCAAGACATTGTCATTTTAGTGTCTCTCTACGGAAGATATGAAACTATTTCTCTGCCTTGCTGTAAAATGGTCCAAAAGTGTGCCCCAGCGTTCTCCATCCCCAAGGAATTAGGCCGGCGGTGCCTTCTGACCACTCCCCACCCCCAGCCCCACCTGCCTGCCCTGCTGGCCTCCACGGAAGCCCTATTTCCTTTAATTTAATTCTTATGGGGAAAGAAATGCCACATTTATTAAAGTGCAGGCTTATCTATTTCATCACAGATCTAAGCTGCAGTGATAAATCCCTAAGCTAAACACACACAGAGGGAGCTATGAAGCTGGAATACAGATCAGGAAAAAAGAAGCAGGGAGGGGGAAGTGCTCACCTCCCCCCAGCTACTGGCTCTCCTGCCCACTGCCGAGGGGTCTGTTTTAGTTTGCTAAAGCTGCCAGAATGCAATATACCAGAAATGGATCAGCTTTTATAAAGAGAATTTATTAAGTTACAAGTTTACAGTTCTAAGGCCATAAAAATGCCCAAACTAAGGCATCTAGAGAAAAATACCTTGACTCTGAAGAAAGGGCCAGATGGCATCCAGGTTTCCTCTGTCACATGGGGAGGCACGTGATTGGCATCTGCTGCTCTGTTCTCAGTTTCTCTGGGGCAAAGCTCTGGGCTCTGCCTTGCTTAACATCTCATGGATAAGCACATGGCAATGTCTGCTCGGCTCCTCTCCTGGCTTGTGGTTTCAAAGGGCTCCCACAGATCCTGTGAGTCCTTCTGGCATTTTCCCCTGCATCTCCAACCACCTGCATCTAAGCTCTCTCCAAAATGTCTCCTTGTTTTGGCTTTTAAAGGACTCCAGTAAACTAATCAAGACCCACTTCGAGTGGGTGGGGTCACATCTCCATCTAATCAAAGGGTCCCACCTACAGCCATTTAATCAAACGGGTCACACATCCGAGGAAACAACCTAATCAAAAGGTCACGCCCTACAATACTGAACCAGGATTAGAAGAACAGGGTTTTTCTGGGGCACACAACAGTTTCTAACCAGCACAGGGTCTTCATCCAGGATTGATGTTCCTGCCTCTTTGCAGGGCAGGTGTTCATGGCTGAGGCAAAGTCCACGTGGACATATTTTCCAGATGGTCCTGCAAAATCTCCATATGTGTTCTGTTTAGGAAAAAATGGCTTTGTTGCATCTTGTTAAACTTCTGAACAACCTAACTGATTGCCTTCCCTTCACTCAGCAAATTTGGGTAGGATGCAAGGTGTGGGAGACTCCAAGGGACCTGACAATGAAGATATGGGGACAGAAAAAATAGGGAGCTTACAGTGAGGGACCCATGGTTGGGAGCTCTCTGCAGAGATTTCCCAAAACTTGTCGGTAGCATTCTGCTGCCTTCATGTTGGAATCAAAAGTGGGGAAACACATTCTTCTAAGGCTACATCCATAGCTTCTAGATAGTTTTCTCCAGGGATGACCCAGTGGCCATACCCCATACTGCACTATCCTCGTCCATTAAAGGACAAAACATAGCATCATCATGGTGTGGGAAACACAGATGAGAGCCACGGCAATTCACAACACCTGATGGCTTTTCACCCCTGAGGTTTGTGGTAGACTGCACATTATAGGACTGATTGCTAATTTCCCCAAGGAGCATTCTTCTCTATTTTTCCCCCATATTTTCTTCTATGCTGTGTTGTGTTATCTCATGTTGTATTTGGTTGTGTTATATATACTACATTATATTACATTCCCCCATAGTTTAACTGGTCACGTGGCCACCCAAAATAAAGAAGACATTTCCCAGCAAACCTGTAATGAGGTGTGGACCTGTTATCTGGCTAATATGATATAAGGAGAAGTTGAATGGCAACTTCAAACAAGTGTCCTTGAAGAAATGGAACAGGACCTTCTTGGTCTGCTCCCTCCTGTTGGCTGGAACGCAGACACGATGGCATGAGTATGAGCAGCCACCTTGGACCATAAGGTGGAAGCCACATGTTTAGGATGCCAGAGCAGTCAGATAGAAGGAACTTGGGTCACTGACACGGTACCATCCTTGGACTGATTTCTCTTACAGGAGTTGTGTGGGAGGGCGCTTCTCTTTTGTATCAGCAACTATTGTCGCTATTCTGTCATCTTCAGGCATACTTAAGCATAACTGCAACACTCTGCCTAAAATATTAAATAAGAGCCTTCATTCTGTCATCTATTTATTTAAAAAATAGTTATTCAATTCTACTAAGTGTTCAGAGCTATGCAACATGCACCATGCTGTGAATTCAAAGCAAAAGAGGTATGCGTCTGTCCTCGAGGCCCTTGCCATCTTGTGGGTCTCATTGGTTCTGCTTCGTTCTGGTGAAATACACCTATGGCTACTCAGGTCAAGATCCTGGAGGGAGGAAATTTGTGCGTTTGCAATTGTGTGTGCATGAGAAAGAAAAGAAGAGAGAGAGAGAGAGAGGGAGAAGCACAAAACCCCAGACTCTGTTACTTTCCTCGTAACTGTTCTGGCAATGGCCACTGGAGGAGAACATCCCATCTCAGCTCATATGCCAACGCTGAGCCCTTCTTAACTTGGTCCTTCATTTTCATTAACCATTTGCTCTGGCCAAAATCCTTGGAGTCATTCTCGGCACCTATCTTCCCCTCAGACCCACCATGCAATCCATCAGCAAATGCTGTTGTTTCTATCTTCAGATAACTGCTGAACTCTCTGTTGGATAATAGTAGAGCAATGATGATAAATTTCACAAATCTGGTGATTGCACTACAGTTACGTAAGACAACATCCTTGACCTTAGATGACAGGTGCTAAAGTCATTGGGGTAAAGATCTGTGATATTAGCAACTTACTCTCCTTTGGTTCACTCGTAAGAAGAAGAAAGAAGAAGGAGGGAGAGAGAGAAGCAAGTATAGGAAAATGTTAACGACTGGCAAAGGTGATATAGGCATTCATTTTATCATTCTTGCCAACTGGCTGTTGGTTTGTAGTTTTCCAAAATGAGAAATTAAGAATAAATAAACAAATCCCCCAACCTGAGTCATCCTCCTGCCCTCCAGCACTGATATCCGGCCTGAGCCTCCATCCCCCATGCTCTGGGAGTGTAACAGCCCCTACCTCCTCCCCATCTCTTTTCCTCCACCTGTGCCCTTCCAGGCCGAATCTCAACAAGACAGCCAGAGGGGTTCCTTCGCACTCAAGTCACACCGTGTCATCCTCTATTGCAAACCCTACAGTGGCTCATTTGTCGCACCTAGACTGAAACCAGAGGCCCCAACACAGCCCACGAGGCAATCTCCCTCCAATCCTATCCACCACTGTGTCCGCGGCTCTCTCCAACCACTTGGTCTTCCCCAAATTTGCACTCACAGAGGCAATCTCACCTCGATTCCAAGCACCCCACCCAGCTCATTCTCTTGGCCCCTCTGGTCTCGGCTTCAACGCCCCTTCCTCAAAGGATTCTTCCTAACCATTTCCATCACTTCCTCTCATCTGCCTTTCCCTGCCTCATTTCTCCCCAAAGCACCCATTATGTTCTGTCCTGCATGTTCTTTCTTCTCTAACTCAATATAAGTACCATAAGAGAAGAGACTTTGCCCCGTTTGCTCCCTTCTATCCTGGCACACAGTAAAGGATCAGAATTACTTTCAAATGGACCAAAGAGATCAGTGTATTTGAGTCCCCACCCTGACCCCTCCTTCCTTGCTCCCAAGGTGTTGCTGATGGGCTCTGGCCCTCATCCCTCCACCTCTGTGAACCTCCCCAGGTCCACCAGCCTTTTCCGGTGCAGTTTCTCTCTGAGTCCCCTTGGAGAGCGGCCAAGGTCCAACCTTGCCCTCACCCACAGCATGAGCCCCGCGGAACCAGGCGGTGCCTCTCCCATGGGCAGCCCCACTGCTTCCAACGTACCTCCAGTAACCAGGCATGTACCTCTCACCACTGCCCCTCCCTGCCCCGGGACACAGCCTATATGTTTAAAGAAGAAAAATACCATTATGGCCCCCTGATCAGAGCCGCCTTCTCCACCAGGACATAGAGTTCCAGTTCCTTCCTGGGCTTTTTCCCAATTCTTTAATCACCACTGTCTGTTTACAGAAAAGTCACAACCAACCTTTCCAAATGAATTTATCACTGTCTCCCTCTGTAAACCTTTGGTCCCTCGAGGCTCCCTGCCCCTCAGGCTGTTGTTCACTCCAGGTCACCTTCCAGGAAGACCCTCTGCAATTAATTCCACTTCAAGGCATCCTGTGATGTCTTCCCAGGACCCTAACCTCCCTCTGAGCATCCTACTCTCATGTGCCTGAAAGTCTGGGGAGGCCCCTGTAATGCTAATTTCCATCTTGTCGTATGGTCTGGCCTTTCTGCTCTTGGATTTAAGTTCCTGAGCCCTGGGACTGTGTCTTCCCCATCTTGTAGCTCCCACAGTACAGAGAGCTCTGCACATCATCAGGGTTTCACATCTAGCTATGGATAGATCCCTGCCTCCTCCTGGGCTGTCTTTATTTCCTAAATATCCTTTACTCTGTAGATAATGGACATGGAGCCCCCTGGGGAAAAGACCCCCATACCCCACTTAAGCTCTGGGGTTGGACTCTCTGCACCTTGAGACTGGGAAGGCGGCTCCATGCTGCAGCTGCCCCTACCCCACCCTGCATCCCTGAGAACCGGGGACAGCCCAGCTGCCCTGCCTCGACTTTTGCAGCGCTGTTTTCCTTCCCCAATGACCTCTTGCTCTTGTCCTCAATGCAGTGTGCTATGTCAATTCCTTGCAGTTTTGCCAACTCACCAAGGTAATTGTGAATTCTAACTCTGTACTCAAGACTTTGGCTTTCCCTCTCCCCTGCACCTCATTTTAGTAACAGCCAGAATGTATTCTAAACCTTCAATTAGGGGCCCAGTTCAGTGACTCTCCCACTCCTCTCCAGTCTGGGTCTGAGCTCCCTCAACCCTACATGGGATCCTTCCCTAAGAGAAGGTGGGGGGCAGCCCACTGGTCAAGCCTGGGCGGCTCCCAGGCCAAACCAAGCAACATGGAAGAGCTGGGGAGGAAGCTTCGGGCACAGCTCCCTCGTTCAGAGTAAGGGTGTGCCTCTGGCTTCTGGGAGATTCTGCTTCTGAGCACATGCCTCCTAGAAGCCATCCAGTGCTGGGCAGAGTCATACATTTCCAGCCCCCACCGCCACCCCCCAGGGCTCACTTTCTGAACTGTACAAAATCATCAAACGGGAATGATCTCCTTCTCTCCCAACAAGCCTGGCACTGAGAATAAAGCAGCAATTTGGCCACTGGACTTCCAGCACTCTGACCCTTAGAGTCCCAGAATCCCAAGAGAAAGCCAATGTAACACAGCTGCTAAAACAGTGGGCTCTGCCATGTTTCTTGAAGATGACTGTGTAATGATATGGCTTTTGAAATCTGACTGTGTGATTGTGAAAACCTTGTGTCTGATGCTCCTTTTATCTACGGTATGGACAGATGAGTAAAAAAAAAATGGATCAAAAATAAGTAAATAATAGGGGGAACAAATGTCAAAATAAATTGAGGAGAACTGAAATGCTAGTGATCAATGAAAGGGAGTGGTAAGGGATATAGAAAAAAAAACAAGGGGAACAAAGGTTAAAACATATTGGGTAGAGGGAAATACTAGTGGTCAATGAGAGGGAAGGGTGAGGGGTATGGTATATATGAGTTTTTTCTTTTTTCTTTTTATCTCTTTTTCTGGAGTGATGCAAATGTTCTAAGAAATGATCATGGTAATGAATATACTACTATGTGATGATATTGTGAACCATTGATTGTACACCAAGTATGGAATGTTCGTATGTTAAGAATGTTTGTGTTTGTATGTTGTTTTGTCAATAAAAATATTAAAAAAAAAAAAAGAGCGGGCTTTGGGTGGGACTCCTGGATTCAGGCCCACCTCCTGGCTCTGAGAAGCTGTGCCCCAGTGGACAGGCTTCCTTATCACTCACACCCTGGAGCTCACCTATCCATGGGGTGATGAGAATACTCACAGTAGGAGGAGGAGGGTAGGATGCTAAGAGGGACGTACAAGTGAAAGCTAGGAAGGTATGATAACGGTGTCTTACCCAAATGCTCGCTCCTGGTGCTTGCATTATCTTCGAAAGGAAGGGTCCCAGAAGTTGTCATACCAGCCTGCCCTGCAAATGTGCTGCAAACACCCACCTGGCTTCCCCAACTCTGCTTAGAGGCATCCCGGGAGAGCAACTCGCTCCATGCAAGGAGGACTGTCCTGGAGCTGAGAGGCTCCTGCAAGGACACCTCCTGCCCACGTTCAGCACCTGCCCAGGTCTACACACCCCAGAAAGCAAAAGCAGGGCACAGCATGACCACGGGGCAGTGTCTTGCACAGCAGGTGGGGGCTCCGGGTGTCCCGGCTTCTCCTTTGCTGAGGTCAACCTCACTGCCTACATCCACAGCATAGACCCACCTCTCCTGGCTGTGCATGGACAAGATTCTGAACTTCCCAGCCCCAGTTCTCTCATTTATGAACCGGGTGGGATCATAATGGTTGCCTTACAGAGTTGTTATGAGATTTGAATCAGTCAATTTATGGAAAGCATTTTATAGATCATGGTTGGGTCCTAACATTATTTAAAGAATCGGGTTTCGGGTTTCCCAGCAGCTGCCTGGCTCTCCCTGGCACCTGTGGGATGCCTAGAACAGGACATGGAACTCAGGTACCCTCCCAGTGGCCACGGGAAGGGCAGGCATGTCACCTCCCGGGTCCCAGATGCGAGGATTCTTTGAGCGCAGTCTATTAACATTCGATTCCAGAGCTGCCCACTCTCTCTGCTTGTTCACACCAGACTCAGAGTCAACTAAGCCCCCAAGACTCCCTCACATTGCCGGCTGGGTTGGACCCCACTGACCAGGACTTATTCAACTGCATATTCTGATGCAAACACAGCATCTTAATTTCCAAGGGCTACTGTAATAACGTGTCACAGACTGGCTGCTTAAAACAACAGGAATTTGTTGCCTTATTGTTCTGGAGACTAGAAGTCTGAAGCGAGGTGTCGGCACCCTCTGACACTGGGGGGCTCTGGCGGTGGCTGACCCCGGCAGTCAATGGTGTCCCACTCTGTCATATGACCGTCTCTCTTTCTCCCTTTGTCTCTGATCAAACTTCCTAGTCCTTACAAAGACACCAGCCGTGTAGGGGGAGGGCCCAGGGCCCACCCTAACCCAATCTTTGTAGGAGGAGGGCCCATCTTAACCCAATCTTAGCAAATACCATCTTCAAAGATATGGGGCTAGGACTTGAACATGTCTTTTTATGGGACGTGACCCAATCCCATAATAGGGTATTTTCAATTTTCCATCCACATCGCAAATATTTACTGAAAGATTGGTAAGCAGTAGGTTCTAAGCCAGGTACTGGGGGTGGTGGTGAGCTGGGCAAATACTGGCCATGCCTCAGAGAGACCGGAGAGCACAGAGGTTATCAACTCACTTAATTCTCATCACAACCTCATTGGAAGTACCATCATCCCCAACTTACAGATCAGAAAACTGAGGCAGGGAGAGGTTAAGTTCATTGGTTGTGACCCCACATAGGAGGCAGGGCTGAGCTCTGAACTCGGTTTTCATGTAACCAGACTGCTGGACCATGTCTTGGCAAGGATAGGAGAGACAAGTGCCACTGGGAGCTGTGCTGGTTTGAAAGCATGTATGCCCCCTAGGAAAGCCATGTTTTAATAAAAATCCCATTTCATAAAGGTAGAATAATCCCTATTCAACACTGTATGTTTGAAACCGTAATCAGATCATCTCCCTGGATGATGTGATTTAGTCAAGAGTGGTTATTAAACTGGATTAGGTGACAATATATCTCCACCCATTTAGGTGGGTCTTGAGAAGTTTCTGGAGTCCTACAAAAGAAGAAACATTTTGGAGAATGAGAGAGATTTGGAAAGAGCAAAGAATGCTGCAGCACCATGAAGCAGAGTCCACGAGCCAGTGACCTTTGGAGATGAGGAAGGAAAGGGCCTCCCGGGGAGCTTCATAAAACCAGAAGCCAGGAGAGAAAGCTAGCAGATGATGCTGTGCTCGCCATGTGCCCCTCCAGCTGAGAGAGAAGCCCTGACTGTGTTCGCCATGTGCCTTCTCACTTGAGAGAGAAACCCTGAATTTCACCGGCCTTCTTGAACCAAGGAATCTTTCCCTGGATGCCTTAGATTGGACATTTCTATAGACTTGCTTAATTGAGACATTTTCTTGGCCTTAGAACTGTAAACTAGCAACTTATTAAAGTCCCCTTTTAAAAGCCATTCCATTTCTGGTATATTGCTTTCTGGCAGCTAGCAAACTAGAACAGGAGCCCAGAGCAGGGGCTCATTAACCCCACCTGAGGCAAGGGAAGCACCCTGAGGAAGCATAAGCCTCACAGGAGCAGGTGAGGCTGGGGGGAGCGTGGATAAAGGAAGAATATTCCAGACAGAGCACAAGCGTGAAGCCTGAGGGAGGCTGGAGCTTTGAGACCAAGGGCGGGAGTGGTGGGTCCCAGCTGCAGAGCCAAGCCCCCACCCCACCCCCAGCTGTGGGAAGGAGTGTGCAGACCAGAGGGGCGGAGGGCGGGGAGCCAGCCAAGGATGTAGAGACAGCACATGTCAGGGAAAGAAGAGGTGGGAAGGGTGTGAAATGGAGGGCGGCAGGGCTCAGCCTTGTATCTTAAGTGGGGCGGGGGGAAGAGCACCTTTAAATGATGAAGGAGCAGAGCTAGGAGAGAAAGATCCTGGGAGAGAGCATGTGTGGTTTCATCATAGAAGCAAGGGAGGAACCAGAAATAAACGGACTCCCTGGTGCAGGCGGAGGGCACACCTAGAACAGCAGCTGACGCACAGAGCAAATGTGTTCTGTCGTGTCGAACATCAAGACTGTCTGAATCCCGAGCCTGTCATCTTCCAGAGGGTACTGGCCATCCTCCTGAGTCCCACTGCAAGTGATGAGTTTGTGCATTTATGAAGCACCCTTTCTAATTATCACCCAAGTAGGGGATAAAACCGCTGCAAAGGTCAGGGCCAAGAGACCCCGAGGCCCGAGCACACCCTGGACACCCCAATTTCTGGTGTGACATGATTCATTCACCAACCTTCCTTAGGCCGGCTATACAGTCAGGATAAAACAACTCCCCAGCCAGCCTCAGCCAAGGGAAGTGAGGAATTGGAAGCGGATGCATCCTGCACGTCTCCAAGGCTCACTGCTTGCTTTCACCACTGACCTTACCCCTGCAGCATGTTGGTGAGAGACAAGATCCTTCCACAGGATCCTATTTCCACGGAAGGGGGCTGCGGCTTTCAGAGAGGTTAACAGCGGAAGTCAACACACCGCAGCTCTGCTGCCTGTTTTTTAAATAAAGCTTTACTGACACACATCCACATTTACTTGATGACACACTGTCGACAGCTGCTTTTTGCTCCAATAGCAGAGGTAACAGATACCCTCTGACCTGACCTGCGTAGCCTAAAACACACACAATACACCATCTGGCCCTTTGCAGAAGTTTGCAAATCTCTGGCTAAGCCCTAGACCAAGCTCCAGAAGGGTGTTGGCTATAAGCAGGGATTAAATCTCAGTTTATCTGCTTCTGAAACCTGTAGACGCTCCCTTCCATCAGCTTCTCCTCTTAATGGGGAGTGTCTCCTTGTGGAGAATAAAGTCACGGAAAGTTTACTCATTTAGCCCACTTGCTGTTTGAAATGCCAACCGATTACCCGGTGCGCTGGTTTGAAAGGATTAACGTGCCCTTGAAAAGCCATGTTTTAATCCTAAGCAATCTTGAGGGAGCAACTGTTTTTCTTAATCCATATTCAATAATGTAGGTTAGAAACTTGATGAAGTTTTCTCCACGGAGATGTGAGTCACCAAATTGTGGGTGTGAACTTTTGAATAGAGGGAGATGTGACTCCACCCATTCCAGGTGGGTCTTGACTTTACTGGAATCCTTTAAAAAAGGAAGCATTTTGGAAAAGGCTTGAGATCTGACAGAGCTGCCAGATATGAGATATGAGAACGGCACAGATATGAGAAGCAGAGAGTCCACCAGCCAGCGACCTTTGGAAATGAAGAAAAAGAACTTCATGAAGCAAGAGGCCAGGAGAGGAAGCTAGTCGAAGTTGCCATGTTCACCATGTGCCTTTCCAGTTGAGTGAGAAACCCTGAACTTCATCGGTCTTTTTTGAGTGAAGGTAACCTCTTGCTGGTGCCTTCATTTGGACATTTTTATAGACTTGCTTTAATGTGGACATTCTCACAGCCTTAGAACTGTAAACTAGCAACTTATTAAATTCCCCTTTTTAAAAGTCATTCCATTTCTGGTGTATTCCATTCCGGCAGCTAGCAAACTAGAACACCCTGCCTCCCCTGCAGCGCATATTTCCCCTCCTCAGCAACTCCAATAATCTCATCAAAATGGAAAGCAGATCGTCTGCACTCCTTATTGCATTCCCAAGACTCTACCTGACTGGCCCACGTCTCCTCCAGTTCCCACAGTACACCACCAGCTCCTTCATTCCCTGTGTTCTAAGCTGTGTCTGTTTCTTAGAACATGCCAGGTTTGCTCTTGCCTCAGGGACTTTGCACTTGCACTTGGAAAGATCTTCCTCTAAATCTTCCTGCATCTGGCTCCTCCCATCACCGAGACACCAGCTCAACTCCCCTTCTTTGGACCACACTATCAAAAGCCATGCCCTCTCCCCACTGCTACTCTAACATGTTACCTGACTGTTTGTGTTCTGCACCTGAAGTTATTTCATTTACTTGTTCACTTCATGTCTCCTCCAATACGACGCAGCCTCCTTGAAGGGAGGGGCTCTGTTTTGCTCACTACTGAAACCTGAAAATCTAGCACATAGTAGGTGCTCAATAAGTATCCCTAACTCTTCAATCTGCGCTGTGTGTGGGAATATAACGTGGTCCACAGATGTGAATGACACATCATTTTCGGATTTTTATTAGCCATATTGTTAAAAGCAAAAAGGATCAGGTGATGCTAATTTTAATAATGTATTCTGTTTAATGCAATATATCCAAAATATGTCATCTCAAAATGTAATCAATATTAAAAAATCACAGAGATAGTTTACATTCCTTATTGCATACCAAACCTTCAAAACCTGGTGGCTAAAGACCAATGCAATGGGCAGCAGAGACATAAAACAATGCTGCCCCTGCCCCGTGTTAGATACTGCTCTGATAGCTTTATGGAGAAATGCATGTAATATCCATGCGGTAGACTGAACCAGGTACCCCAACAAAGACATGTTCTTAATCTCAATCCGTGTCCCTGCAGGTGTGAGTTTATTTGTAAATAGGGTCCTTCGAAGATGTTATTACTAATGAAGGTGTGGGCAACTAAATTGGGATTGGTCTTAATCCAGATGACTAGAAGCTGTAGAAAGAAAAGGTCACTGGAGGAGCCAAAAGTCAGTGGAATTAAAAAGAGCAGAAATGAAGAGAAAAGCAGAGACAAAGAGAGAGAGAGAGAGACAGAGAGACAGAGAGAGACAGAGACTGACGTGCAATGAGAGGTAGAGAGGTAAGGCAAGGAACCCCAAGCTCTATAGCAAGCCAGTACCAAAACATAATTTGAGGGAAAAGCATTGCCTTGCCAATGCCCTGATCAGGGACATCCAGCCTTCTCACATAAGCCAATAAATTCCTGGTGTTAAGCCAGCCCATTATGTGGTATTTGTCAAAGAAGCCCTGGAAAACTGACACTCAACAACAGCTTAGGAGGGAGGGACAGCTGGTCACTGCATTTTACAGATGGGGAAATCAAGGCAGAGTCTGGAGTCAAACAAGTCTGGCTCTATAGTCTGTGTTTTTACAACACTTAAACTGCCTTTTTTTCCGAGCGAAAGGCATGGATTTTACTGAAAGGATTCGATGAGTCAGTGAAAAACCAATGTGGAAGAGACCATGGAAAGGTCTCATGATCTGGAAATCTCTTAACTGAAATCTCCCAGGAGGACATGAGAAAAGAAAGTATTTGAACAACCAAAACTAACGAAAAAAAAGAAAGGGCTATAACTCAGGCACTTCTCATGAGAAAGTTATCATGGCCTATTGACTCTTACCACATAAGTTTAATAAGCTTGGTTAACTGCTTGTTCAGGCTACATTAAAAGTCGTAAGTAAGAAAGGGAAACAGACCTGCTACTCTCTCTGAAAAGAGTTAACTATCTACCTGACCATAAGAGAGAAGATGAAGAAAAAAAAAACATTAAAAGCTGACCCTAGAACCACACAGTTTTGAAATATGTGGGCCATTTAGTCCAGGAGCCTCACCCTTACAGAACGTTCCTTCCAGGCTTTACCCCCTTCACAATTTGGCCAGGCTGCCTCCTTTACTATGCACACTCCACTGATCAACTTTTCAAGCCTACTGAACCTCTCTGAGCCTCCTTCAAGGTCTGTTCAAGCATCAGTGCCTCCAGGGCTCTGCTCTCCCACTCCCTCCTTTGCACCACATGGCGAGGACATACACATTAGTCCACCCTGCTCCAGGGGATAGGGACCAGCATTCACAGGACCTCAGGACCCAGCACAGCATCAGGTACACAATAAGCCCAGTTTAAACTACTTGCAAAGATAGATTGAAAGTTATTGTTTTTTACCTTAACTCCCCCAAAAATTTGGGAAAAAAACTCATCTTCAATGCTTCAGGGGGAATATGTATCCATTTTCTAAAGCTTGGGTTAAATGTAATGAGGATTTCTTGTAAAGCCAACATGAATGATACTCTATCATTTAAGTTTAACGTGGAGCTATAAAATATAAGAAATTGGTGTCTTAAGAGAGACTCAATGGCAGTGATTCAAAGGCTTGCATTTGAATCATAATTCTAGCAAAGACTACATAAGTTCCTTATTCTCTCTCTTGTAAAGTGGGGATAACAATGATACAACATTATAGGGTTGTGGAGATTAAATGAGATGGTATGTGTAAGGCACGCATAATGGTGCCTGGCAGTTTTTATCCACAATGTTAAAGGCACACATTAACATTTGTCCTGGTTCAGGGGGTGACTGAAGTCTTGTCTCTCCCAACAGCCCTAACTCAGTGAACTTCTTGGGGTTTCTGGACCCTGCAAGGAGGCAACAAAGAGTGACCACCTAATACAGTCGCTATGGTCAGCCTTCTGGTGGAGCCCAGGTCATCCACTGAGAGAGAGCTGCAGGAGCCAATGCTGGATGGAGCTGACCGTAGTGCCAAGGGCAGACAAAAGCTTGTGAGAGCAAGGACACATGGAGCAAGGGACCAATGAGGTAGTCTGATATTTGGGCAAAAAAATAATTAGATTCCATGTGGGAAAGGCCATTGCCAGAGTCTGATGGGAAATTGTTTCAAACAAGTATTAGTTTAGAGAAAAATTATTGCCAAGAGAAAATCTGGGGGTAACAGGAGATGGCCAAGAAGTTGCCAGGAGTGATAAGACTGAATCATGGAATAAAATTTTTAACAGAAGAGCTGAGAATCAGCCACTGCAAAAGACCCTCTCCCAAAGGTGAAAGATCTACTAATATAATCTGGGAAACTGTGAAAATGAATGCAGGCCAGGGGAAGGAGTTAACAAGAAGAAGGAAGAGGAGAGAAAGGGGGAGAAGACACAGAAGATAAAGGAGATGACAGTCATGACAATGATGAAAATGAAGTTGGCTGCTGGCATTAACTCTGAGCCAAGCCAGGGCCAAGTACTTAAAATACATGTATTATTTAATCTGATCCTTTCAATGGCCTTTGAGGGAGGTGCTAGATTTATTCCTACTTTATAGACACGGAACAGACTCTAACAGCAGTTAAGCAACTCAGCCAAGATTCTTCAGCTTGTCTGTGGTGGAGCCAGAATTCACACCCTAGCCAGGCCTGTCTGACTGTACAGACCATATTTTCAACTCATACACTGGGGCCTGGGCTCTATCACCTTCCACCTAGGTGAACTCTGGGTGTCTGTTTCTTCCTAGGCCAAGTACAGCTGGGCTGGTGATCCCACCATACCCTTAGAGCTCTAAAATCTTATAGAGGTTCTCAGTCTCAGCTTCTTCTAGAGCATGACAGTTCTGTCCCACCAGGGATGATTTCTGAAAGAAAAATTCCATTCCCCATGAGGACCTGAGGTAGACCAAAGTTTCCCAGAGTTTAGGCACATGGCCCAGGTTGCCTTATTTCATGGGCAGCCCTTAACTTGGGAGCAGGAACTCTGGGCAAGCTGGGCTTCCAAGGTCTCCACATAAGAGTCTTCCTCAGCAGAGAGAGCAGAATGGACAGGGCCTAGCTAAGGGAATGAAGCTCCCAGTCTCTGGCTGTGCTGAGCTGTGGAGCCCTGGGTCAGCCCAGGGTCCATTGAGCTGGGGTAAGAGGCCTGGACACTGGGAAACTGGGGCCTCCAGGATACCCTCCACTCCCAACGACCAGCCCACTGGGCTAAGTAACTGAGCTACACAGTTATCTTACAAAGAGCATTGCTGAAGGGGTATTTATAGTAATGGGAGCTCTTTTGGCCTGTGGCTACATGTATGCTTTGGTTCCTACATCCATGTAAATAAAGCTCAGTGTCATCATTCACTCATTCATTCATTCCCTGGATAAATAGCGGTTGAGTAACTGTGATATTCTAAGCAACATTTTTGGTTCTGGGGATACTGCAGTGAATAAAAAGACAAAACCCCTGCCCAGTGGGAGCCTGCATTCTGAGAGGGACAGAGACAATACACAAATGAACCAACCAACATTTGCTGTTAGATAGCGTAAGTGCTGCTAAGAAAGTAAAACAGAGCAGGGGGACTGTGGGGAGGTAGAGAAAGGCTCTGGGTTGTCTGTCATGAGTATCTGATGGAGAAATGTTTCCAGCCAGAGGAAGAGAAAGGGAAAACATCCCCAGGCAAAACCACGCATGGCATCTTGAAGGGATGGTAAGAAGGGTCAGTGGCACCCCGTGAGTGAAACATAAAATATAGTAGGAAGTGAAGAGAGAGGGACACAGAGGCCAGGACAGGCAGGGCTGTGGCAAAGTCCTCCTCATTTAGCTCTCTCAGCTGTCATTCTGGTCTCTTCAAAGCTTAGAGACTCATACCCTTCAGCTCCCTTAGTCTGTCATTCAAGTCTATGGCTTTGACAAAAGGCAAGACAACCAATTCCTCATTTATATATCTCACAGTAGTGTGAAGATGGAGCATAGATATTTATTTCCTCCAGCTGATCCCACTTTTGATCCTGGACATTTTCCTACCCAACATCTGGAACCCCAACACATGATCTCATTGCTACTGCTCTCTCCTCAGCTATCCCAAGCCCGGCTCTTGAGAAGAAGGTCAGACCAGGCAAAGATCCCAGGTCTCCATTCCTTCTCAGCAAGCCTCTGAGATCCTGAGCTCTGGGGAACCCTGCCACCACCACCACCACGTCCAGATGTGGTGCATCTCCAGATGTCTGGCTCTACTTATCCCTTCCACCAATTTGTATATTTCTACCTGTGTGTGGTAGTTAGGTTCAGTTTTCAACTTGGCCAGGTGAAGGCACCTAGTTCCGTTGCTGCGGACATGAGCCAATGGTACGTGAACTTCATATGTTGCTCATTACATCTGCAGTCGGCTAGGAGGCGTGTCTGCTGCAATGAATGATGTTTGATTTAATTGGCTGGTGCTTAAATGAGAGACTCAATGTAGCACAGCCCAAGCAGCTCAGTATACCTCATCTCAGCACTCGCAGCCCAGCCCAGGCCTTTGGAGATGCAAAAAGAAATCACCCTGGAGAAACTTATTGGAACCCAGAGGCAAGGAGAGAAGGCCAGCCGAGATCACCCTGTGCCTTCCCACAAAAGAAAGGACCTCAGTTGAAAGTTAGCTGCCTTTCCTCTGAAGAACTAACAAAATAAATCCCCTTTTATTAAAAGCCAATCCGTCTCTGGTGTGTTGCATTCCAGCAGCTAGCAAATCAGAACACTGTACTTGCTTCTGCACAGGCATCTCATTCACAGATGCCTAATGCCCGCCTCTCCCCTCTCAGATGAGCCCAAGTGCTCCCCTCCCTTCTGCTCCAACCTGACACTGGAAGGACTTCTCCACTTCAGCTCACTAACCAGGACCAAACAGGCTCAGTCTCGTGGGTCTCAATGTGCATCCAAGCTCTACAGTCTTCAAAGGATGTTTTCTTCACTGGACAGGCTCCACCTAGAGCCTTGGGTCTCAAAGTTCGCTGAACATGAGAACCATGTGGGCAGCTCTTTTTAAACTGCCAGTGCCCAGGTCCGACCCCACATCAATTAAACCAGAATCCTAGGCATGGCTAATTGGCATGAGTATTTTCAGGATTTTCCAGACAATTCTAATACACAGCTAAGGCTGAGGGTCAATGTGTGGAACAGTTTTCTTCAACTTGAACGTGTGTGGAAATGTACAACTTGAATGCGGGGATCTTGTTAAATGCCGATTTGGATTCAGAAGGGCCTAAGATTCTCCAGTTCTAACAAGCTCCCAGGGGATGCAGATGTTGTTAGTCCACAGACCACACTTCTGAGTAGTGAGCGTCCACAGGCAGAGAGATTTGAGGCGATGGAGTTGAGCTTCACTGGTTTTCCACATCCAAAGTAAAAGTCTATATGGATCTCCCTTTCAAGTTGGGAAAGAGTTCCTTGGAAGAGTTAGGATGAAAGGCTCATATACAAGGGAAAAGGATCCGTCTGCTAATGTGGGACTGAGAGCTTCCCCACCTGAGAACTGCTACAAGACCTAACCTTTACCGTAAAGAACGTGCCTGGAGCACTCACACATAATAGCTGCTCAGTAAACACACGTGCTACTTGTATTTTGTTTTCATTGTTATTATGGCACTTGTCTCACTCCACTTGCCAAACTAGACAAGTATGAATTTCAGTGTCCAAGATGCTGGCAGAGCCCTGCAAACCACTTTCCAAGCCCAGCGTTCATGCCATGGGCAGTGACCAATCTCAGAAAGAATGTGACAAGTCATTTCCCTCCCAGACACAACCCCATGGACCCTCCTGGTCTAGAGATCCGAATGCAAAGCCTTTGGGTCTCTAGTTTATTTGATTCATTTGCAGCAAGTTGTGGATATTCTTCCATGGCTAATACTGAGTCTTTGCTAAGTGTTGGGACTTGTTTAAAATATTCTCCTTGATTTAGCTCATTATATCTTTAAATAAGTCTAGGTGGCAGGTACTAACAGCCCCAATGGCAAATGAGAAAACTCAAACAGACAAAGTAGCTTAGTAATGGGGCAGAAAACAAATTGAGAGGCATTTATTTCAGAGCCTTTGCTTTTCCAGTGGTTCTCAAACCTTAATTGCTAAGGCATTTCACTAAAATGTAGATTTTCACATAGAAAGTGAGGAAGTGCCTGAGATTCTGCGTTTCTAACAAAATCCCAGGTGATACTGATGCTTCTGCTTCTGGTCCATGACCAAATTCTGAGTAGCCAACACTACGCTGCACTGTGATGCCTTCTAAAATTACAGGATATTTTCCTGCATCCTACTAAAAGGCTCTTGCCATCATACTCTGACAATAGGTGGTTTGTTGATTTGATGAGTAGGAAAATCACAGTAAATCTTCACTTTGAACATCTAGCCAAAGTTCTGTTTAAACCTCTGTTCAAATCCCAATACTTTGTGGCAAAAGATAACAGCTATTTGAGAAAGCAGTTGTAAGCCTTAGGAGTTGCAGCTTGTTACAAAATTGCCTTTAAATTTAAGTGTCACCACTGAGAATGCTTTCTGGGCCAGGGAAACAATTGCCATTTCTAAAAGAAATGCGGAGAGCTCTGACTTGAGAAATACAGGGAGGGATTCTTGAAACATAGAAGTGAATCATGTAACTATAAGCTTTCTTTCTCAGCTCACAAGAAGAAGGGACATATATAGAAACCAGAAGTGACGGATCTTTCTGACCCACCAAATGGTACTTAAGGGCAGATCAACACTGTCCACTTAATTAGCTGGGGCTCAGAGGCTGGTGAGAACTAGTTCTCTTTCTAACCAGGCAGAGAAAGCTGGAGCAGACAGGGGTGTGGATAAACTCCGGGGGGAGAGGGTGGGCTTTTGATGCGAAAATGGTCCTGAAGTTTCCATGCAGCAGACAAGCTCTGGAAGAGTCTGATTCCAAACCATGGATTTCTGGTGAAATGAAAATACTCAAAGCTGATGATCTTACCAACTTAGATTAAACAGTGATCAATTAAATAAATGATTAATTAGGATGGACCTGTGCCTTTCTATGCAATTTCTAGAGCCCAGTGATGCTCAAACTTTACTCAAATTAGAAACACCTGGAAAACTTACCCTACCAACTCCCCACACCCCCGCCCCATGCCCAGGCTACACTCATCATCAATTAAACCCTAGTCTATGGGGGTGGGACCCAACAGCATTAAATTTTACAGCTCCCCAGGTGATTCCAATGTGCAGCCAAGTTTGAAAACTACCAGTATAGCTTTTCAGCTTCCTCATTCATAAAGTGAAAGAAAACCATCTAGACCGCTGGTGCTTTACCCTGGTGGCATATTAGAATCACCTTGGGGAGATTTTAAAAACTGTGAAATCCGGTTCCCATCCCTAGAAATTCTGGCCAATTTGTGAGGCCTAGGCATCAGCATTTTTAAGAGGTCTCAAGTGATTTCTAATGTGCAGATAGGAAGATAGCCACTGGGTCAGATGTTTTACTATGATTCTTTCTATTGCCTGCATTTTAAGGTTCTATGACATTATGGCCGAAAACACATCTTAGAATTTTTGTAAAGGCAGATCCCTCGCCTTTACTTTTACATTAGTGATTTCTACCTTTGGGGAAAGATCTATTAATCACCTTAAATCATATGCAAAATGTTAGATGACTGTCTATGTATATTTTCAAGGGGAAAGGTCCTTAGCTTTTATCAGATTCTCAAGATTTAAGAGTATTACCTTAAAGAAAAATTACAAATCTGTAATACATTTTAAAACATTGAAGAATGAATGGAAAATAAATCTGCTTTAGCAAAACCATTGCTCTGTTCTTGAATTTTGCATACACCAACCGCCACCTAGTGGTTATATATCCTTATTGCAGGTTTAATTCAGCTCGCATAACCTATCCTTTGAATGAGTGTAGGGTGATTGGCATGAAGAGTTCAGGTCCATGCATCCAAGTAGAAACTGTGTCTCATCAGTACGAGGCTGTGGGATGACCCTCACAAACAGTAATGACTTCCCAGGCTACATTTGCAAGGAGACTGTCCACTCAGACACTTTGGATTCATGTTTTCAACAGAGTAAGGTATTAGGGTTTCCCCACCCTGACTGTTGTTCGCGATATTCCTTGGTTTGAATCCTGGCTTTGTCTCTTACTAACTGTGACCTTTGGAACATTTACTTAATCTCTCTGTTCCTTATATAAAATGTGGATAATATATAAATACTTAGATCATGGTGAAGAATAATAAGAAAATACATATTAATGCTCAGCATAATGTTTGATACAGAGAAAGATCCCAATAAATGTCAGGCTATTATTGTTTCTACTGCTGTTTTTTTATTTTCAGTAATATCTTAGTAACTCCGCTCAAGTCACTCAAGTTCCTTGAGCTTCATTTATTGATCTATACGTCGTGGGAAATAAGCCCTGCCCAGTTTAATTCATAGGGTTACACTGATGATGATCTAGTAAAAGCGTATATTGTTGTTATAAGGCAACTCATCACAAAGCACAGGAAAGGGTCACCGTAAGGTACAGCTATAATTCGCACCCTCAGGAAGTGTTCTTTGAGGTTCCATTCATTGAGTGGGCTCTAGATCTGGGTGAAGCCGTTTCCTTTCCAACCCCTAGCAGCCTGGGCAGTCTAACCCTTCCCACCACGTGGGTGAATGAATGATCTGCCATGGCTGCTTCAAAGTCCCTTTTCAGTAAGAGGATGTGCCAGCCAGTCCCTAAATCACAGATGTCCCTAAGTCATCAGCCCTTGTTCAAGCCAGCCTGGCGACAGAGCTCACCCCAAAGGGACAAACGCCGGACTCTTTCCCAAGCCTGTCCATCCATCGGGAAGACCCTCATTCACCAGAGCAGAAAACCTACAGCAGCATCTCACCAGCCTCAGGAAAGATTTCAGGCGATCCGCTCTCACTTACCTGCTGGCTGCTTGGCTGCCCGCACGGGGGTGTAGTGATTTTTGGAGGACGACCTGACGGGCGTGTTCTCTTTGGGCGAGGTATCGATAGCCGAGATAGTTTCTCTTTCACAGTGTGCTATGGGGATTGGTCCTTGTTGCCTTAAGATGTCAGCCAGCGCCCTAAACAAGGAAGGGATCAGACAGTGAGATTCGCTGGACACGTGTGCAGAGCCACAAAGGGAGCTGGCTTTCTGTCATGGGTCCTTTGACACATGGAGCTATGGGAGAAATCAGAGAGGTGGCATTCAGCTCTCTAAGGGCACAACTTCATCTGGAGCTGGTCTCGGTGGGAATGTAGGGGAGAGTTCTTTATGCCTGTGGGTACCGGCACTAAAGGGCAGCATTTATGGTTCCTTTCCTCTCTTTAATTCATTTCACATCAAAGAACTCTGAGCCCTTTCCAAATCCTGGCACCCCCTATAGCCACCTATGCCAGGTAGATATCGACAGCTGCTGGCCAGGGGAATTTTACTGCAGTGAAAGGCTGACCCATTTGGCCTCAAATTCAGCAGCAGGCTGACTAATATCCGGGGAGGGGGACCTCCCCATCGAAAACCACGCACCGGGAAGCTTGTACCGGATACTGGTGACACAGATAAAGATGGCACACAGCTCCTGCCATCAAATAAAGGTGTGATTTAGCTGCAAAAATAAGATGCTCAGATCAAAAGATAAATATCAGAACACAAGGGTGGTACAGACAACCAGAGCTTAAAGGGGGGGGGCAATTACCAACACGGGAAGAAAGAGAGATAAACAGGGACCCTTCCTTAGCTGGAGGAGCCCTCCTCTCTGCAAAAGACACAGATGCCCAGAGAGAGCACCTGGCTTCAACAATTAAGTGTACATTTATAGGGTACTCAGCATGCATCAGCCACTGCAGAGATATAAAGAAGGAAACAGTACACCATCCCCGCCATCTAGGGGCTCACAATTTAGGAGAAATCACTTTGTCCCTGGCTCCAAACAGGACCCCCTCTTTGAAGTGGTGATATCTAAGGCAACCACAGTCAGTGGAAAACAAAGACACATAGGGGTGGACTGAGGAGTGAAAGGTGGGCATGGCCCAGCCACAAGGAATCCACCACCTGAGGCTATAACTTCAAGGCCAGGTACCCTCTGGATCTCACAGGTTAACCTGATTCTGAAGTGTCCCTTTTATCTTCATGAGCCAGGTAAGAGCTCTTCCATCTACTCAAGAGGTGACCTGCACCGCCTCCCAGCCTCCCCAAGCCAGCTTGTCTTTTTCCTGCCCCTGCCAGAACCTGATCGGTGCCCCACCTAGCCCCAAGGCTTCACATTGAGACTCAAAGTCTCTGCCCTCTCTCCCCCTTGGAAAGCGGCAGTTTAAAAGTGCATCTGAGCATGAATTGTTTCTTTCCATGATGCCGCCTCTGACATGCTGAACCTTCCTGAGAGAAGAGCATCAAGCCGGCAATCTTATCATTTCGTGGCATTTGTACAGCAATTTCAGATTTTCCAAATGATCCACTCCGACTGGCTTTCTCTCCTCTCAACCTTGTAAAAGAAGCAGCAGACACACACCACGATCCCCACGTGCTCCTGTGCACAAAGGGGAGATGGCAGCATCCCGCTGGTGTGGGAAAGGGAGTCACAGCAGACCTGAGCCAGGCCCAGATACCTCAAATTCGAAGCCTGAGAATAAGAACAAACATTGTCCTAGAAAGTCAGGCAGTTTAGGTCCTAATCCCAGTTCTGCCACTGACTAGTCACACAGCTGTGGGTAGGTCTGCTAACCTTGGAAATTTAATCTCCACCCCGGCCTCAACAAAACAAAGGGTTTAAACTAGATGGCTTCTAAGGTTCCTTCGAATTCTAAAATTTGATAATTTAGTTATCAAATAAACTGTTGTACATGTTTCTTTGATTTCTTCACCTGTCTGGTTATCAAAGACCCTTTTTTCTACCAGCCTTCTGTGGTAAGAAAATCAGAGTCAAAAGTTATCTTAGATGTGTAGATCAATGGAATAGAATTGGGAGTCCAGAAATAAATATTTACAGTCAACTGACTTTTGACTAGTCTTTTCACCAAACAGTGCTGGGAGAACTAGAGAACCATATGCAAAAGAATGAAGTTGAACTCCCTAACTCATCCCATATACAAAAATTAGCTCAAAATGGGCCACAGACCCAAATATAAGGTATAAAACTCTTTAAACATAGGAGTAAATTTTTTGTGACCTGATATTAAGCAGCAGTTTCTTAAAAAGGACACCAAAAGCACAAGTCACAAAAACTAACAGATAAATTGGACTTGATCAAAATTAAAAACTTTTGCATTTCAAAAGACAGCGTTATGGAAGTGAAAGACAACCCACAGGTGAGAAAATAATTGTAGATCATATCTCTGATAAGGGAACTGTATCCAAAATATATTTTAAAAACGCTTACAATTCAACAATAAACAATCAAATAACTCAAAACAAAAAAGCTGATTAGCCCAATTAAAAAATAACCCAATTGGCAAAGGATTTGAATAGGCATTTCTCCAAAAATATGCATGCAAATGGCCAATAATCACATGAAAAGATACTCAACCTCATTAGTCATTGGGGAAATGCAAATCAAAACTACAGTGAAATATCATTTTATACCTGTTAGTTATGGCTAAAATGAAAAAGACAGACAACTACTATTTGTGGGAATGTAGAGAAATTGGAACACACATGTTGACTGTGGGATGTTAAATGGTGCAGCCATTTTGGGAAGTAGTTGGCAATTCATCAAAACATTAAACATAGAGCTACCATTCCTAGGTATATACCCAAGAGAACTGAAAACAGAAACTTGTGCACAAATGTTCATGACAGTATTATTCAGAATAACCAAAATATGTAAACAATCTAGAGAGCCATCAACAGATAAAGAGACAACCCAACCAAATATAGTTATACAGTGGAATATTATAAGCCCATGAAAAAGGAATGAAGTACTGATACAAGCTACAACATGGGTATAGACATTATGCCAACTGAAAGAAGCAGACAGCAAAGACCACACACTGTATGGTTCCATCTGTATGAAATGTCCAGAATAGGCAAACCCACAGAGAAAGAAAGTACATTAGTGGTTGCCAGTGCTGGGGAGAGGGGAAAGGAGAGTGACTGCCAATGGGTTGTGCAGTTTCTGATTTGGAAAATGAAAATGTTCTAAAATTACATAGAGGCAATGGGTTCACAACTCTTTGAATATATAAACACCACTGAATTGTAGACTTTTCAATTTAAGGGTAAGATTTATAGTATATGAATGATATTTTAATAAATCTGTTATTTCTAAAGTACATTATGTTCTCTAGTTTTGCTTTCCAAGTTCTTATGAAGGCCCCTACCTCTCTGAAATCTATGAAGGAGAATGGATTCCTGCAGGTAAATTCACTGTCTTTGGTGGACCGAGACCAAAGTGACATCAGCCATTCCCAACCCAGCCACTGTGCCCTCCAGGAGACATCTGACAATGTCTGGTGACATTTTTGATTGTCATGACTAAGAGGGAGGTGCTACTGGCATTTATGGGTGGAGACGAGGGATGATGATAAGCATCTTCAACGCACAGAACAACTCCCAAAAAAGAGCCATCCAGCGCCCAAAACATCAGCAGTGCCGAGACTGAGGAACCCTGCTCTGTAACCACACAGTACCAGGTGAAGTGGAGGTTTGATGAATTCTCAGTGCAATTGATTTCAACGTATTTCAACAAATATGTATGAAGATGGGGCACTGGGCTGGGCTCTGGGGACCAGTAGGTGGGAGACACTGAAATGAACATCCCTGAGGACGAGTCCTTGTGTATATCTTAAGCACTGCTGTGTCCTTGGACCTCGCACATGCATGGCACAGACAGGTGCTCGGTGAATGTTTGCTCAAGGAAGGAATGAAGAAACGCTCCCGTCCCTGCCTTTGTGGGGCTTTCCATCTAGCATCACTTTTGTGGACATGAACAGTTTAAGTGGCAGTTCCGGATTAGACTGACTGGGGGGCTCCTTTGTCAAGGAGGATGAAGCAGAGAAGAGATTTTCAAAGTTAGTTCTCCTCCAAACCTGGCTTTCATCTCCTGAAAAGCTCTGAGACTGAGGACTGAAAGGGGAGACTCCGGGCTCCAGCTGGAGTGTCCCCCCCTCGAAGATGACCAGATTCTGTGGGTCCCAAACTTGCTGCTGGAGAGTGAGTTTTCACCTGTGGGTCACAGCTAAGCTATCACCTCCTGTCTCCAGGTCACGTGAGGAAAGAAGAAACCCATGCTGTAAACAACATACACTGTAGCCCCTTCCCCGAAGGGGCTTCTGCTGCCCAGTGGTTTGGGCTGAGCTGGGCAGCACAGCCGGCAGGAGGGCTGTGCTAGAGGAGACCTTTCTGGGGCTACTGGGGGTGGGGCCCTGCCACGTGTAGTCCCCGTGAGGGGCATGGGAGTCGGGGAAATGCTCCCAGGCACCTCCCTGTGGGCTTTCCCGACTCCCCAGCCTCGGGCTCCAGGATGCGTCCTAGCCCAATGCCCTCTGCCAACAAGCCAGGCAGCTCGAATGCCCAGACAGCCTCCCTCTGCTGGCGTGGTGCACACACACATACACACACGCACATGCACATATACACACGCACACACATACACACATACAGACACACGCACACGCACACACATACGCATGCACGCGCACACATACACACATGCACACACATACACGCACACACATACACACACACACACATACACACACACATACACATACACACACGCACATACGCACACACATGCGCGCACATACACACACGTGCATGTGCATACTCACACATGCACATACACGCACACACACACATACACACGCACGCGTGCGCACATATACACATGCACACACACATACGCATGCATATGCGCGTGCACATACACACACGAGCGCACGCATACACGCGCACATACACATACGCACACGCACATACGCACACACATGTGCGCACATACACACACGTGCATGTGCATACTCACGCACATGCACATACACGCACACACACAGACACACACACATACACACGCACGCGTGCGCACATACACACACGCACACACACATACGCACACACATGCGTGCACATACACACACGTGCGTGTGCATACTCACGCACATGCACATACACGCACACACATACAGACACACACACACATACGCACGCGCGCACACATACACACACGCACACACATACGCACGCATATGCGTGCACACATACACACACGAGTGCACACATACACGCGCATACACATACACACACGCACATACACACACATATGCACACACACGCACACATACACACACGTGCAGTGCATACTCACACGCACGCACATACACACACACACACGCGCGCACACATACACATGCACATATGCACACGCACATACACATACACACACGTGCATACACACGCACACATACGCATATGCATACACACACGCGCGCGCATACACACTCACATACACACACGCGCGCACATGTGCGCGTGCCCCTCCCCCCAGCACTGCACCCTCATGCCTGGCTCCTGTTCCTCTCCATCTTCCATTTCCTTCCCTCCAGGGTGCTTGATAAATATTATTCTAATTCTGAAATGTGTGATCCCAGGCTCACCTAATTAATTTGGAGGAGCCGGAGGAAATGGGTTAAGGACTGAGCTACTTTCTAACCGTAGGAAAGAAAATTGGTCACTGAGAGACAGCGAAGGGGATTTTGGAAAAGAGCAGCCGGCTGCGATCAGGGTCTAAGGGAACGACAGAGATGACAGGAGAGAGACAGACAGGCAGACAGGGACAGATAGGGAGAAATAGAGGGACTGAAGGGTAGAGATAGAGAGGAGATGAAAAGAAAAAGGTGGAGAGAGAGAAAATGAGAGACAGTCAAATAGACCGAAAGAGTGAGTGAGAGTGAAAGAAGAATCGAAACTTGGGGCAAAAAAGGGACAGATGGCGAGATTTCAGAAAGGAAAGAAAGAGACCCAAAGGGGAAGGGAGAGAGAGAAAGGTGAGGAGGCAAAGTCAGGAGGCAGAGATGGCAGCTTAGCCAGAAAGAGAAAAAAAAAAAAATAGTGAAAGAGAAAGTGAGAAATGGCTAGAGAGTCAAAGAGACAGATTTGGAGATAGGAGGCGATTCCAAAGGCAAGAGGCAGAGAGGGCACGGGAGAGAGGCATTCAGAGGGCAAGAGAGAGGAGGAGAGCAGGTGAGACACCCAGAGCCAGGCCCGCGAGGGACTGAGGGACAGAGTGGGAGCCGCCGGCCACCCTGCCCAAGGCCAGCAGCGCCCACAGCACGACTGTGGGTGGGTTTGATTTAGGGATGCACAGCAAAGAATCCCACTCAGTGTCCTGCTTATCCCAGAGCCACTTCAGTTTCAGTATCTGGAGCTGCGTAACAAAAGAATTCCTTTTGCCTGAATTATCTGGGTAATTGGTTCATGTTCCTGCTCCTTTCTGCACACATGGACTTGGCTTTCCTGGATGCGTGTCCAGCCAGGAAGAGAAAGTTATGGGGCAGCAAATCTGATCAGGGAAGACAGTCACTGTGTTTGAATATTAATCCTCTGGATCAATGAAACGTTACCATCATCTTATGTTTATATGGCACTTAATTTCAAAATGTGTTCACCTGCCTTCTGCCATGTGATTCCCCCATTAATACTGGGACCTACGTAGCTATTATTTTCCCAATTCTTAAAAAGAAACTGAGGTTGGGACTAATTATAAGAACTGATCATGATGAAACAGAAATGTCAATCTGGAGTTCTGGCTTGAGCAGGGTTTCCTTCTGTTCACCAGGAGCATGTATCTCCTTTTCCACTGAAACCTCAGCTTTAATGAGACCTCCTGGCTTCCCCAGCCAGCTCTGCTAATTTAGCAAATGCCAGTTATTATCTGGGCATGGAGAAGCAATTAGTAAACGAGTGATTTAGGTCAAGACCAATTATTTATTTGCTTAAAACCTTGGTTAATGTTGTCAGTGGCCCCAAGGAAATGAAAGCATGTTTGAATTTCCCTAAGTGTTTCGTTATCTTGGTGCCTGCAGGGACTGAGTCCAGTCAACACCTTGATGTGCTGCCACCTACTTACAAGACACAAAAGCATTCTTAAAATCACAAATGATTTCCGTTAATAATAGAAAAATAAGCAAAGTACTTTTCATAACATTGCTTCATATTCTTGACTGCTTGGAAAATTAAAGGTTACTTACTACTTATTGAGCGATAACTATGTGCCAGAGACCATACTAAACTCTGACATGCATTATATCGCATAATCCCCAGAATAACCTTTTATAGTCGGTGCTACTGCTAGTCCATTTTACCAATGAAAAATAAGAGACTGAGAAGTTAAGCAACTTTCACAAGGTCACACAGATATAAATGGTGAATCCAGATTTCAAACATAGCTAGATTAAACTACAGCGGTAAGACTTCACAGAATTATCCATCCATTTGCCCATTTCTCCATCCACCTATCCAGCAAACATTTGCTTCTTTCACTTACTATGTCTCTGCAGGTCTCTGATCAAGCGATTTCAGAGACTGTACAATCTTCAGTGGTAAACTTCCAAAATAAGAACACAGCTAACACTCAATTGTCCAGTAAGAGTCGCCTTGGTGACCCTAACCTTAACCCCTAAATCCTAACCCTAACCTGTAACCCCAACTCTTGACCCCCAACCCTAACTCTAACATTAACCCTAATCCTTAATGCCAACCCTTAACACCCCAACCCTAACCCTAATTTAACCCTAATCTCTAATGCCAACCCTTAATCCCCCAATCCTAACCCTAATCCTAGCCAATCCCAGCTCGAACCCTTAACGCTAACGCTAACTCTACCCTAACCTAAACATAACCATAACCCCTAATCCTAACAGCTTTGAAACTTTTCAAATTATTTTAGCAGCCAAACTTTTTTTGTCAGATGAAATCTTGAGTAGAACAGCAGTCTACTCCACTGGACCACAACTCTGGATAAATCTTGAGTACCAGAGCCCCCCTCCACCCAGCCCTTCTCCTCTACACAGTAGCCCCCAAACTTCTCCATTAAACCCTAGGCCTTTGTGGAGCTTCCAAATTTGCTAACAAACTTGGCAACCGAGCACCAAACAGAAAACTTGGAAAACTTAGAAAACGTTACCATCTGCTCATCGAACAGATGGTAAAACTTAGGTCCCCTGAGATTAAGTGGGGAGCCTAAGGACACTGAGTTCATCTGGCACATCTTCTTGATCACCATTTCTGTGCTTTCCTTGAGTACTTTCGGAATACTACTGCTCACCAAAGTGGAACAAATGGAAGCCAGGATCCTCCCTCCTCCATGTCTGTGAATATCTGAGTCATATAAATGCCATGGAAGAGAGATGATAGGCTCAACTGCAATTCGGTAAGCTGCCCTATGTCAGGACAAAGGTAAATTGGATAGTTTAAGCCCTAATCATACCCTTTCTCCTTTTGGGGACAGGAGGAGATGGATGCTTTTGGACAGGCACCATCACAGTCAAATACATGAACTTTGCCATGAATCAGCTATTCTCGTTAACACTCTCACTGTAGTTACAGACGAATGAGAGCACTCTTGTTTTTGAGGAATGTTCTAAAAGCATGCCTGTCTAATTAAGTACAGTATATATACTAAGTATATATTAAATATACTACATTTAGATATAAATATAGTAAATTTAAATATAAATATAGTATATTTAAAGAATTCAAGGTTCTTCCTTGAGTTAGACCATCAAGTCCAATCATCAGTTTTCTTCACAGAGAAAACTAAGTGAAGTGCAAAAGGCCTAGGAAACTGAGCTATTCATATAAAAACAGAATGAAAGTTTTGGGTTTTTTTTTTCCTTTAAGTTAATCTCTGATAGCTGCTTAATTTGTCTTTCTCCTAAAAGTAGAGTGCAAATGGTCTATTCAAATTCAATAAAGAATTCTGGTTATTTCAGCCCTGGATGACCGAACTTTCACTTGACATTCACACCTTAGGAGCAGCTGACATCCCCTTTAACTTCCTTCTCATACTTAGCTGCTGGACAGTCTTGAAAATACACACTCTGGACAATGGAAATGAATATATTTTTAATAAACATGGACCCAGGAGAATGGCTTAATTTAGTTCTCCCTATTCCCAGTTCTCTCACAGTCCACTTGAAAAACACAGCTGCTGGCTTTGTGCGTGCACCAGCCTCCCCTCCTCATCCAGAGAGGCTCAGAATGGATGCAGAGATCTCATTTGTGGTGTTAACAATGTCCGTGCATCTGCACTGAGCTATTCTGCAGGTCTGAGCTGTCCCCGGCACAATGGGAATTCATCGTGGCCAAGACACATCGCGGGCCTCACTCAGCAAAGGAGGGCAGGGCCGCCTGCTTTGCTTTGGAGACACTTAGAGCAAGATGCTCCATCCAGTGGGCTAAGATGAACAGCCTGGAAGTAAGTGGACAGTAGATGTGTGTTGGGACCTGCATCCCCTGGGGCCCTGATTCATTCCGAATAGCATCATGTCCACACGGGCCATTTCTGACCTCATAAATCATACAAGAATTTACCCCGGCCTGGGAAATTTAGCAGCGTCAATACCGAATCTGGAGTTCTGGGAAATATTTGCCCTGTTTCTCTGAGGATTAATCAAAGATCTGACTGTATTGAGTGCAGCTACCATTTAGTACTGGGAAAACAAAAATACAACCAATATTTGTTAGCACAGCAATGCGGTGGTACAGGGATGGATGCATTAATAAATGTACCGGCGTTCAAGGGACAAACATGCTTCTGATTTGGCCGCCGCCTCCGCTGTTGTTGTCTTTATTTGTATGGACACATACCTAATTCTACAGGTGAGACAAAATGAAGGCAGCACCGCCAAATGGCTAAACAGAGAAATTCTGGGGCCAGAGTGCCGGGTCTGGCATGTCAGCCACTAATTACCGTGGTGATCATTAGCTAGTTTCTTAAGCACCCTGTGCTTCTGTTTCCTGGTTGATGAAGAAAAAAAGGCAAAAATAATAAGGTCCAAAATAATGCCTACCTCTTAGGGTTATTATGAAGATTAAATGAGTTAATATTTGTAAAGCACTTAGAACAGAGCCCGGCACCTAGTAAGTACTCTATAATTTTTTTTGTGTGGGGGGAGGTGCATGGTCTGGGAATCAGTATATATATATATTTGATTAACAAATAAATTCAGATACAGCCTCCCAACATCTGCAAAGGTTCAGTCCTTTGGAGCACAAAAAAATAAATAGGCGGGAGAGGGGTATCTTGGAACTGACTCAGTAAAACAGGATGGGCGATGCTCTTGATGTGGGAAGAGGCACAAGGCATGGCTGGGCCCATGAGTCATCCTAGGAGGTTCCACCCACATTCTATATTTTCCACGCAAGCCTAAGGATACTTATCATATACGGGCACACACCAACTTTCATTGAATTCTGAACTTGGACTTTGAGAGCCAAGTGTAAAGAGTGTCTATTGGATCCTTTCTGTCAGGCCATCTCAGATTGAACTTCTATGAGTATGCAAGGAAACAATTAAACAGATGAAGGCTTAGTGAAAAGCAAAACAAATCAGGATTCAGATTAGGTGTAGAAGTGTAAATGGATCAACATGGCCAGAGCAACATCTTCTGCAAAAGACCCAGTTATTTTTTTTCATTCTTATTCTCTCCTTTGCCTTTTCCTTTCTTTTCTTCCTTCCTTTTCTTTTCCTTTCTTTCCATCTCCCTTCCTTCTTTAAAAGAAACATTATTGTCCCTTCTAAGCTCAGGTATCTTCATGCCAATGCAACCATCAGAAAGTAGGGTTTTCAAAAAAGACCACTCCAAATCCTCTGCACTTTTATTCATTCATTCAACCTTATATATTGAGCATCTCCTCTGTGTCAGGCATTGCTCTAGGACCTGAGAGAGAGGTGTGAACAAAAGAGGCAAACACCCTGTCTTTTTTTTTTTTTTACATGAGCAGGCACCGGGAATCAAACCCGGGTCCTTGGGCATAGCAGACAAGCATTCTTACATGCTGAGCCACCGTGACCTGCCCAACACCCTGTCTTATCGTCATCAAGCTGGGGAGACGGAAACCTGCCACAAAACGGAGTTGCTGGCCAATTTCCCAGAAGAGATCTTCATATTTTCACCTTGGTTCTGAATTTCTGAGACCCATAGGATGCTCTTTCCCTATGCAATTAGAACCCCACCTGCATGTGGACGATGCCCACACAGGAGCCAAGACTTGAATCCATGTCTCATGAGGAACAGACTCATAAGTTGGGATATTTATAGGAGCTGGGAAGGTTGAAGGGGGACTTGGTGGTCATCGTCAAAGAGGAGATGCTCTGCTGTTTCGTAGAAGAAGGGATATATTCCCTCTGGGTTACACCATTGGACAGAGCTCATGCCAGGGAAACTGATCTTGGCTTCCAAGGAGAAACACCTACAAATGAATTCTAACAGAATGGACGGCCTGGCAGTGAGGGGGAAGCTAGCCCCGGGTGCATGAATGACCTCCGCTGTGCATGAGAGGAGGGGGATGTGGCATTGAGAGGGAGAGGCACTAAAAGTCCTCCGAAGTCCCTTTCAATCAAAAGAGTCTGTGATGAGATGTGAAAAATGAGCATCTGCATGAGGCCATTTACAGATAACATTCTGAATGGGTTGTGGAAGGGACTGCCTTTTCCTTTCCCCAGGGCTGGTATACTCTTAAATACAGGTGTGCAGCCTGCCTTCCAGAACCACCAAGGCCTGCTGAGGTCAGAATGCACCAGAGAAGAACATGCCTACACCATCTTATAGTCCCCATGTCCCTTACCATGTTAAGGTAAGAGAGTTGCCGGGCCAAAGGACTTGCCCAAGGTCACAGACACAGAAAGAGACAGAAAGTTGGGACAGGATGCCATCTCAGCTCCCAGGAAATGCTCAATGCAGAGTAAGAAGGATGTCAGCCTGCAAAGGTGAGAGCAAGGGGGGATTTGCTTGAAGTGCCTCTAGAATCTCAAGGGCAGGGAGGTTCATGTCCTTTTCCCATACAGCACAGGGAGTGGACAAAGAGCATCTCGCCCTGTCCCATGGTGGCTGGAGTGCTGGCTTGCCAAACAATGACAGGTGTCCGGGACAGTGATTTACCAACAGACTCTTTAGACTATTGGGAAAGGGTGACAGTGGGAGTAAAATTAAAGCTCTATGTCCTCCTAGCCCCCACAGTGAGGGCAAGGGACCCCAGCCTCTCACGCCCAGTTGGTCTTCCTTCTGGCAAGAGAGAGATGAGGCAGTCCTGAGGTTGTGGAATAATTCATAACATAATTTTCAAAGCAGAAATAGGGAGAGTTTCTGGATTCTAAAAAATCAGGAAAACAAAGGAAAGAAGGAAGGGAGAGGGAAGGAGGGAGAGAGGGAGGGAGGGAGGAACTAAAGAAAGGAAACAAGTAGAGGAGAAATTAGCAGTGGCCCCTAGAGGAAAGCATCTTGGATCAGCCAGAAGGAAGAACTAAAATTGTGGAATAGTAACCCAAAACCAATTCAGCAGAATGGGCCGGCAGCAGGAAAGGGGACACAGGCTAATCCCAATCAGTGGAAGATACCTGGCAATAATCAAACACCTTAATGGCAATGCACTTTTACTGTTCCCCAGGTCACTGCAGAATTTCAAATCAGTTTTCAAAAAAATCAATCTTTGGAAAGCTACTTTATTAAACAGATAAGAATGATCTGGAATTAGCATGCCAATTGTCTATCTAAGAGAACGTCTGAAAAACAACCTGTCCTTCTTCAGGCTGTGTGTGCCCCATGCAATCGTGGCAGTCTCAGCTATTAATCTGCTCATCGCAGCTTTTGATCAGACAGAAAAGAAAATGCAACTTTGCCCAGGTGCAATTCTGGATAAGTTTCAAATTAGTGGGGTCTGAATCGATGGAGTTTAATGAAGTTTCAGCTGGACAAGTTCAAAGAACCAGAGGGAGAGAGAAGAGAGCAGCATACAACAGTGCTTGGGAAACAACAGAAAGACACATGGAGAAAAGAGAGACGAGGGTCAAAGAAATCGAAAGGAACCAGAAGACACATTTTAATGATGTGCCTCAAAAGAGAGGAAGAGAGAGAGAGAATCAACAGACCCTCTGCTAAAAGCCTGGATTTTTCTCAAATGCTCGAGGAGTGGGGGAAGGTGGCGCTGGCATGGAGGTGGGTGAGAAGCTGGCTGCGGATTATCTGAGAACATAAATGCTGTGTTATTATTTCCCACAGCATGAGTAAGTCTTCCAAACCTATGGCATATTATTCCTGGGGAACTTCAAGCAAATTTCTCAAGACTCAGGAAAAGTGAGAGAAGGTCAATTCCTAGTCCACTGGGGAGCCTGGAATCCAGATCCTTTCTCAAGTCTGTCCCCAGGAGCAGTCTCAGCGAGTCTGGGCTGGGGGCCTAATTCTCTGTCATTTCGGGGCAGGGAGGGGAGGTGGGCTCACATGGATGTCTCCCTCGGACAAAGACTGCCCAAACTCTGAAGTCAAGGAGGCCAGAATTCTCTACCGATGAAATCTGAGCCTGATCCTAGGACTCAGGGGTGGGGAGTGGGGAGGGGAGACACAAACTCCCCCAAAAGCTCCCTTTTTTGTTACTTTATGTGGCTCTACCACCTCCCTACCCAACCCCTGGGGAGGCCAGCTAGAGGACCACGGAAGGGAGGGAGGGAGAGATGGATTCTGGCACTCAGCTGCCACTTGAAATTAACAAACACCGTCCTCTCCCCACCAAGCCTCTCTCCAGGTTCAAGCTGCCCCCATGAGAGCAGCAAGAAGGAAGGAAGAGGGAGGAAGGGGCTGTTTGGGTGGAAAGCACACTTCCCAGGAGGGGACATCTGGCTAAGGGAACAACGAAGACGGCCAGAGGACAGATGTCCTAAGTAACGAGACTTTAATGCCGAAGCTAATGGGAACAGTACACGAGACCAAGTGCCAAAAAAGCAAGGAATAATGAGAGTGTTTGAGAGGGCTGCTGAAAGCAGCAGCTCTCCTCCCCAGCCCAGGGAGAGGGGCCACGGTTCTGGTCAACCAGAGCTTCCTTGGAACAGCAGCTCCCCTGGGTCTCGGGATGGGGACAGTGGCTTTGAGCAAGGAGGATCTGAGATGCCCCTGCCTTTTGAGGTGGGTGCAGGTAAGAAGGGTGGGGGCGAGAGCAGGGAGACCAGCATTCCCTGGGTTCCTGGAGAAGGCTAGAGAAATGGCTCCCACACCCCACTGCCAAGCCGAGGGGAGTCCTCTGGTCAGTGCCCCTGACATGCAGCCCAGGCCAGGAGACAGGGGCTCAGTTTGTCCCATGATAATGTGACTTGAGACCCACAATAGCCCTGAGCTGCTCGAGAGTCAAACATGGAGGAAAAAAAAGATTGCCCAGGATTCCTTCCTCTTTACCTGCCCTTCAGTGTCATGCGACCGAGTGGAACACAAGACACTGAAAACGACAAGAAATGGAGAAACACTGGAAACGAGCCTGTAATTATGAAGCCCAGCTGGGTGAAGAGAAAGGGGAAAAAAGAATGAAACAAGAGCAAGGAGGCAGAAATAAGTAGGCTGAAAGGCTATGTACTCTACACACAGTCCTCAAACGTTATAAATGGGGTGGAGGGAGATTGGGATAAAAGGAGCTGTCCTTCTCAGTAATAAAAACTGGGGAGAGCTGGAGGTCCAGTCAATCTCCCCCACCCCAAATCACTTGTTTTCTCCAGTACCCCTTACTCATCCTAGGGACTAGGACTCATGCTGAACTGCCCAGTTTTTTGTTTGTTTTTGCATGCTGTATGGTGGGGTCACATTTCATTCTTCTTCCATGTGACTATCCTATTATTGCAACACCATTTGTTGAATTTATTTTCTTCTTTTTGGGGGGGGGGGGGAAGTGCACGGGCCAGGAATCGAACCTGGGCCTCGTGCATGGCAGGCAAGAACTCTACCACTGAACTACCCTGGCATACCCTCGTCCAAGAATTTTTAATGCTGTAAAGATCTGTTTTCCACTCAATTAGAATCAGGGTGTTCCATTCTGCTTGGGTTTATACATTCATTGCCTAGACCACTCAGCCAATAGAATCCATTTTTGAACTGAGCCCTTTCCCTGCTCCAGGTAGCTTCATCTTGCATTCCATCTAAATGAGGGTCACTAGGGGTTTCCTAGTGCCTGGACAGGTAGGTCCTTTATACACCCATCCCATTTCTGGGTGGGGAGGTTTTGCTTTCTCCACGAGCATCATGGAGTCCTTCATATTCAGGAAGATGAAAGCCAGCTGCTCTCTTGAACACCAAAGGGAGATGGAGACCAGCAACTTAGCTGTGTGGCCTTGGACAACCTACTCAATCTCTCTGAGCTGGTTTCCTCTATAAAACGGGTACTTGAGGCAGAGGGTTAATGGGAAGATGGGATGAGACAATGCACATGAGGTGCTAAGCAGGGCCTGGAGCAGAGCAAGTCTTCAAGAATGGAAATTCCAATGGGCATCTCTTTATCACTATTCCCATGTATCTTTCAGTCCTCACCTAATCAAGAAGTGAGCTCCTCCCTAACTCTGGTTCTCTACGGCTACACGGGTGATGCGGCCATGTAAGCTGCTGGGAGACAGAGCTCTCACCGTCCTGACACTAGATCAGAAGTGAGTGGGGTTCCACAGCCACAGAATGGGACTTGCTCCTCCCAGAGTATCCATGGATGGCCTTGGGGGAGGCGGGGCAGCAGGGCCAGAGGCTCTGCCCCAGCCCATGCCCTCAGGGCATGGATGCCTGGCACCCTTCACAAATTCTAATTCCTGGTTGAAGACAATGCCATCCTGTCCAGAGGAGCACAAGCGGCTCATTCCCCACCTGCAATGAGGAAAAAGAATTGGCTCCAAGGGGATCCCTGGTGGCCCCTGGACACAGTCCTTAAATTCAACGTCTCCCAACCCCACCACCACTTCAAGCCTCTGATCAGCCCTGCCTCCCTGCTGGGGAGAGGACACACAAGACGCACATCAGGGGTCAGTCAGCAATGCTCACTGGGCAGCCTTGAATTCCTTTGCGTGGAAACATTTCTACTTCATCTATGGCCATTTGGGCCAAGCAGTAACCCCAGGGGAATGTGGAATTGCATAGATGATGGCCCTCGGATGGAGAGAAAGAGGACCCAATGATCACTCTGGCATCTGACCCCCACGCCCTGCTGCATACATCCCAAAGAAACTGGATCCTTTTCGCCTCTGTATCAAACCAGGAAGCTAACTGGAGCTACCTGTCTACTGTCTCCTGTGGGACATTCATTCATTTTATTCACCCTTTCTGGGCAGTGACTTTAGATGCTTGCAGCATATTAGACACCTTTCTTTTCCCCCTCTACCAACTCCCTGACTGCCTGCCCTGATACACTGCTACAGCACGAGACTGAGTTTCTTAAGGCCAGTCCAGGAGAAGTGTTCCTATCTCCGAGGAGAGCTGGACATTCATTACAGGAGCTCCTTTTGGGTATCTGCCTTTGGAGATAGCTGATGCAGCTCCTCGGAAAACCAGTCTCATTACCGGAGGCGATCTTTATTTCTGATGAATAACCTGGCCCCGTCACCTACTTCATTCACCATCTCAGCCCCGTGACTTATTGCCACTTAAAAGAATCAAATCTACCACCCTAAGAGGATAAAATATGCTACCATTCTGGAAAGTCAAATGACACGCCGTGGGCTCTGAAAAGAGCTCCAAGAGAGGAACTGTGGAAACACTTTCCAGAAAGAGCCTGTGCTCAGTGTCCCAAGGTGACTGTTCAGAAGGACAGCTCATTAGGATAAGGACATCAGGGTTCTTTCCAAAGATAAATCAGGCAGGAAATACCCCTAACTTGCATTGCAAAGAATGACTGGACCCAAATTTCCAGCCTCCTTAGCTGCCCTCCTTGTACCTTCTCTGGACACTTCACCTCATCTTTTTGCCTTGGCTTTGCAGTATTTCAACCCAGGGCTGAGAAAGGGCTGACCTGGGAACAATGAATGAGCGTCCATGGCTCACAAAGTTGTTTTATATCTGTAGGGACCTTTCCTGGAAGATGACTCAAAATCCCCACCCCCTACTCGCACCCCTCAGAAGACTGCAGGATCCTGGAGTTCTTCAGCCCTTGGCAAAACTGAGTTGCACTGTCTCAGCATTCCCACCCATCTCTGGGAGAAAGAAAAAGCACTCACAGCCCGGATATTTAATTACAGATATCTACCCACAGCTTTACTCCATGACCCACTGCACTGGTTCACTACTCCTTGGCTTGTTCGGTCGTTTCCTTCCTCAAGAGTCTGCATTACTCAGATCTTATTAAAGGATGATGCTTATTAGATCAGATTATTACCCTTTGAAAAGAGTTTAGAGAAACTGCAAGAGGATTGAGGGAGATTGACAGAAATAATTTTAGTGAACTAGGAAAGGCCAAAGAAATTTGGGGAAGGAAGAGAAGGGAGAAGGTTGTCACTTGTCCCTCACAGCTCCAAGCATAAGGAAGTTGTTAGGTGATGGCTAACTAAGAAAAATGTGGGTAAAGTAAAGCTGAATGGATTTTAATTGGACAAGACAAGGCTGAAAGGTACTGTGAAAAAAGCACTGGTCTAGGATACAGACATCCAGGCTTTCAGTCCAAGCTTACTCACCAACTAGCTATGTGACCTTGGCTGAACTTCAGTTTCTTCATTTATAAAATTAGGACATTAGATTAAATGACTTGACTGCAATGAAAATCTATGATTTTTGCCACAGATGACAAAATAATAGAATGGAATACCCTCCCCTCTCCAGAAAAAGAAAAGAGACTATGTTCATAGATGAATTATTCACAATAGCCAAAAGGTAGAAACGACCCAAGAGTCCATCAGATGAATGGATAAACAAAATGTGACATATACAATGAGATATTATTCAGCGAGAAAAAGGAATGAAGTTCCCATACATACATGCTGCAACCTGGATGAAGCATGAAAACATTATACTAAGTAGAATAAGCGGACACAAAAGGACAAATATTGCATGATTCCACCCATATAAAACTATGAGAATAGGCAAATTCATAGAGACAGAAAGTAGATTAGAGGTAATCAGTGCTTGGGGTGGAGAAATGGGGAGTTAATGCTTAATGGATATAGAGTGTCTGGGGTGCTGGAAGAGTTTTGGTAACGGATGTTGGTGATGGTAGCACAAGACTGTGAATGTAATTAATATGTTATACATTTAAAATTATTAAAATGACAAATTTTATGTTATATATAAGCAACCGGAGTATTTTGTTAAGTGTTCAACCCGCCCCGCCACCTGTCAAAAAAGAGAGAGCTAGTAATCTGTCCTGAAATGCACACTCTCTCTCTCAAGGCCATGGGGCTGAGACCCTCTGAGGGTTGACCAGTCAACCGGCTCACTAAGCCCTTTCTTCCCTCTGTCATATTTGCAAAAGAACATGTGAGAGACACGAGGTCGTAAACATGACTGTGGGAAACATAATGGATCGAAGTTTCCCAAGATGGTAGGAAGAGAAAAAAACACACCACAGCAGCTATTAATTTTCTTTTAAAAAGGTATTTAACCTAGACCTCAATATATCCCGTGATAGGTGGCCCCTCCCGACCACCAACTTGAGGCATTTAATGCACCAATAACCACAGACTACAATTTTGCGGTTCCACAGGATATATACTGTCAAGGGACATAACCAAAATGGCAAGACAAAATGCACTTGAATTCGTCACCATTTTAAGAAGTTCCCATACATACATGCTGCAACCTGGATGAAGCATGAAAACATTATGCTAGGAGATTGTGCAGGACTCTGATGAAGGGAGGGTGGCAAGGAAAGAGGAGGGTCGCAGTTTCCATTAGCCAGTGCCTGGTACTGATTCCACCCTGTGGGGTGGGGAGTCTCGCTGACTATGAAAAACGCATCAAAAGTTAAGACCCAAATGCAATCCCACTTTGCCCTGGAAAAATCAGGCAGTGGAACTGGAAGGACAAAATTCTTGTGGTTTAATTTCCATCTATGCTGGCTTCATGGGCACGAGGGTCTGGGCCTAATGAATTAACTTCTTTCAATCAGCTCACTTTTTCAGTTGTCTTCACCGCGGCTTACTGCACAGGCAATGTGAATCGACTGCGCAGTCAATCTGATCCCTCATTAAAATGGGTTGAAAACAATGAGCTGGACATTTTCTCTATCTGTGTCCTGACAGCCTGGAACTCTGAGTAACTGGGTATCTTCGCACCAGATTCCCTGATGAATGTATGCATTCTGAGTCTTGAAGTAGGTCATAGGTAGGGAAAGAAAGACAGATGTGCATGACGCATGAGCATGGGGCACGGTGAAAGAGGAACATGAAAGCAATGCAAAACATGACCAGTGAGAATTTTCAAAGTCCAGGGATTCTTGAAAAGTATTTTCACAGTTGACCCACTATCTCAAGAATGAATCTTGCTGGACTCATGTGTCAAATATAATAAATATTTTACAAGCTACTGTTTTATAGTATGAAATATATCTTGCCCATGGAAGGTGAGGAGGGTTCATTTGTTGAATAAATGATTGCACACAATTGTCTGCAGGGGGCAGGACAAAAACCTATCCTGTGGACGATGAGGGATCTTTGACCCATTAGGGGTAACAGTCTCCTTCTCCCCTGACCCCCTTCCTCCTTTTGCTCCCCTTTGCTCTGTCCGGTCTTCCCCAGTATCCTTCCCCTAGGCCCTCCCCATAAGCCTTCTCAAATTCTTCCCTACACATACTTTTCTTTTTAACTCAGAGAAGAGAAAACAAGGCTAAGACTTTCGGTTCAAGGCAAAGAAGTTTTTTTTTCTTTCCTTCCAACTATATTTGAAGTAAAAGACAAATGGACTCTCTGTTTAGAACAATTCATTATAGTGAGTCTGTGATGCCTCAGAAAAAAAAAAGGAGTGCTTTGGGGTGATATGACAAGTTATTGCCCAGGTACCTAGAAAGAGAACTTACTAAACCAGCCACATACTACAGTTCCGAGTTCTGAGAGGAGAAAACAGAGCTCTTTGGGCTTGAATATAATTTCTGGAAGGATAAAAGGTAGAACAAAGTATTCCCTTGGTTTTCTCTAGAAATAAGCAAGAGGGAGCACAGACGAAGGAAATCTTGTGATGGTAATTGGGGCTGCCTCCTAATACTTCTCCTTTTCTCTAGCACAGGATGCAGGTATTAGCTCAGGCACTGAGATCCCAGGCCCTCCATCCCTATGCAGACTGTGGGGGGACCAAGGCAGCTCTGACTTCACCAACAGTGGCGACGGCCTCCTAATAGCTGCTAATTAGCCATTTAAAAAAAAGCCACGCATTCCCTCCTTCAGGATGAATCTCATCTCACCTCAGAGATACTAATGAATCAACTCAGGGTGAGGAGGGAGGAAAAGGGTTGGACCTTAGACCTCCATAAGGAATTTAACATCAAAAGGGAGCCAGTTTCAGGCCATTTGCTGGGCAAAGCTCACAGCCTCAGCAAATATCAAGAGCCCCTCATGGAACAAACAGCCCCAGAAAAGCACTGCAGAAACCACTCATGCAACATTAAAACCGGCGGCTGTGCGACCAGTAAGCTTGCACCTCAGCCTGGGGAGCTCAACAGTGGAAAGTTAAATTAGAGCTCCTGGTTCAGAGATCCTGGTAGGAAATGGAGTTCTTTACGGGCATGGTGGACAGCCGAGCTCCAGTAGCTCTCGAGATCCAGGCAGCAGATCAGCTTTTAGTCCTTGTACCTGGTCTCCTTCTCCTTTGCTCAGCACTAGCAGAGTCTGACTTTGAGCTTATCTGTTGGAATTACCTGAGAGCTGATCCTGTCCCCTACAGAAACTGGTTTTGGCACACAAGAACAGGATGGCAAGGTCTAATGACTTCTGGAAAAGACCACATCTTGTTCTTCCCTACAGGGGGTGGAGAGGTGGAATGAAGGGGGACACTGAGGCGGAGGCAGATGGTTGCACAACCTTCCTTTCACTCCTGCTAACTCTCCCACATACGGCCCTTTCAGTAAGACAGTCAGTTCTTCTCCCTGAGACACGGCCCCTGAACACCGACTAGCAGCTACAGAGAGGATTACACCCTGGATTAAGCTTTTCTTTCCTTTTCAAAAGTAAATGTCTCTGCTGAACTACTTCAGAGTGTGTAAAACTGCATGTCCATGTATTCTGAAATACATACCGAGATCACATCCTACGTCCTCTGTTGCCCTCTGAAGAGTGTTCACTCCTTCTCCCCTGCTTTTCCTGGCAAAACTCAGTATGGTGTAAATTCTCCATTGCCTCCTCCTTTCCCCTACCCTTATTCCTCAACAAGACAATGTGCATGCACACACACACACGCATGCACACACACACACAAACACACACACAGCTCCCTAGAGTTGCAATCAGTGTCCCCTGAGGTGTGAGCAGTGAAAAGACAGTGGTGACACACCTAAGATTCCACCCAACTCCCTGCAATGTGCTTACCCACCGTGAGAGTCCCGGGAAGCATGAGGTCGAGATGGAAGACGGCTGGGCCTGAGTTACCCAGAAGTGAAAAATCAGACTCCCTGACCTGCCCAAGGTCACTCACGGAGTGTCCCAGTTGCATCTCTCATGCTTTGTCCCTTTCTCTCCCCCCACCCTACACCGAGACAGGCATGGCTCCCCACCTAATAAGCACCAAGGCGATGCTTTCCAAAGTCCTGATCAGGCAAGACTGCAGCTGCTGGGAGAGGTGTTGTGAATTGAATAAAATCTGGAGGTGAACTCCAGGGAGAAACAGCCCAAATTTACATAATGGTCTGAGGGCTGAAAGTCTCCTGCCTTCCCATGCTGTCACCACAGTCGCCCAAGTAGGAGCAGAGGGGCATGGTGGGAGGGGGAAAGACCAAAAGGGACAGTGACATCGCCAGGGTCACAAACCAGTATAACAGGGGCTGCAGCCAGAATCCAAAGATGCCTGTCTCCAACATCCGAGCACACTGTTACTCAGGATCACACTAGGTAATGATGGATAAACTCTGAATGAGGCCACTGGGCAGGGCAATCGGCAGCTTTCTCTAAGAGTGCAGAGATCTCTGACTTAGGTAAGAGAGAAAACTGAAGAAAGGTTTGTGGGGAGCAACCAGCAGGAGGCCATGGCCAGGATGGAAGTTCTGAGGAGACCCCAGGACCACAGAAGGCGAAAGGAAACATCCCTCCATCCCTGAAGCAGCAGAGGTGGAGGGGATGCTAAAATTTAGGACATCTGCTTCAGAAGGGCACTTGCCCACAGCCAATTCATTCTCTGCTTTCCAAAGCGAGCCAAGAGGCTAGATTCAAAGGAGGGAATGTCTTGCCCTTATTTTGCTCACTGTCCCACCTGCTCTCTGCATGTGGGAGCCGGGACTCACCACAGACCATTTCTCACAATTCCTCCATCACTGCCGAGTGCCAGTTCAGGCACACAGGGGGATGCTGAGTAAAACTACTGTCTGGGAGACAAAATGGGGTGGAAGAGAAGGTAGAGGCTCCTTAGGGGGATAAGTGAGGGTATGAAAGGGGCTTCTTCTGAAAGCACCCCAATTCCAACACCCAAGTTCATCCGGATCAAAATACCCACACTCGTTAGATTTGCCTCAATAAAGCCTGCCAGGGAGTATCATTTTTTCTCAACACCCACATTGTCAAGGGAAAAAAAAATTAATCAGTTCTTCCAGCATGCCCAGAAATTTGTATATGCCGTTCTCTCTCTTCATCAAGGTACAAGGTGATTAATATCCTCAGCAGCAAGAGAAGGAGGTTTTCAGGCCAAAAGGATAACAAGCAGGGAGCTGAGATGAGCTGAGGGAGTCTGGCTCCAGGTGCGGGGTGGCTGGGAGAAATCAGAAGCAGGACTGGTTCGGGGGAGGGGGCAGCAATGGTTACTAAGGCAGTGCCCACACCATGTGCCAGAAACGGAGCCATTTCCTGGGGCAGGATTTGGTCCCCAAAAGGACCTCCCTGAACTATGTCCAGCCATCAATCAGGAGGGATCTGGAGGAGGAACTAACTTTCCATCCCCCGGGTGTGTCATCCCTTACAGTTGTAAGGAGAGTTCCTGGCATCCTCTGGACTTTGATTTCTCAAAGGGCTCCCTGGGAGACAGGGTGATGGCATGGGAGGCAGGTCAGGCTGGAGCTATTAATATACATACATACTTTGAGCTGTTGGCAGGAGTCAGGGGTGAGGCGGTAGCCCCCACCCACCACCCCTAGAGGAAGCAATGAAAAGATGCCCCACCAGGTTTGACACAACAAAAAGTGTCAACTCAAAGGGCTCTGCCTACGGAGTTTAAAAGAACAAGCCCTCTAGTCTCCGCAGAAAAGCTAAGCAAGCATCCCACTTGACAGGAGATGCGAAAGAGACACCATCTATTTGGTCCACATAGAATGGAGAAACCTTATTCCTTCTTCCTACAGGATGCATCCTTTCTGGATGACCCCCGCCACACATACACACACACACACACTCCATCACTAACTCACACACAAATATCCCAGTTTACACTAAATCACTTGGTACTTTTTCCAGTAAGATTCCAACATTGGCCACTTTCCTGTATTGAGGTGACACTCTGGTTTGACTCTGAAAACCAAAGGCGGTGATTAAAGCCTCCACCAAAATGCCCGCATGCCAGGCAAACAGAGCCCGGGACCCCCTGTCAGGGATCACAGAATGTGTCAGATTCTTAGAAACCAACTTCATGGACCCCACCAATTCTGACTTTGCTGTGTCAATCCCCCCACCATCACCACCACCGAAGCACGCTTTCCCGGTTCTGAAAAAACTACAGAAGAGGGAACAGAAAGGCCCTGGGTTCAGTGCATGAAGAAGTGAGGGTGAAATCGACTCAGCAGAGAGGGTCAAGAAGTGAAGGGAAGAGTGGGGAGAAAATAGAAGCACTCGGAGTAGGGGGGTGGGGAGGGATGCGACCACCGGCAGCCCGGGGTGGGGGAGGAGGGTGAAGGCGCCCGGCCGCGGCCGCGCTCACCTGTGGATGTTCATCTCCCGCGGAGGACGGTGGGCCTTGTCATAGGAGACCTTGGCGAAGACGCCGGCCACGATGACGAAAGCGATCACCCCGCAGGTGATGTAGACGGTGAAGTTGGTCTTGTCCTTCTCCGGGTCGTACTTGTTCTCGGGCCCCGGCGACACCACCTTGGTACTGGGCGTCTGAACCCACACCGGGCTCTGGTAGTTGGTGCACTGGCGCTGGTCCAGCTTCTCGTGGCGCTTCTTGCAGCAGAAGCGGTAGTAGCAGGTGCCGCAGCAGTACAGGTAGCCGCTCTCGCTGTTGTTGCACTCGAACTCCTTGTCGTACTGGCCGCTCACGTCGTAGTAGCCCCAACACGTCTCGTAGGTGACGGCCGCGCTGGGCGCTGCTGCCGCCGCCGCCACCGCCGCCGCGGGCTGTCCCCGCCGGCTCCCCGCCTCCGGGCCGCCTGGCGCCCGGGCGGTGCCGTTCAGCTCGCGGCCGCCCCGGGCTAGGGCGCCTCCCGGCCGCCGGCCCCCGACGGCAGCGGCGCCGGCGCTCAGGGTCCGGTTGGCTGAGCGGCCGCGGGCGCCGTGGGCGCGGGGCGTCAGGTCCAGGGACTCCAGCGAGAGCAGCAGCAGCAACAGCAGGAGGCACCGCAGCGCCATGGCGGGGCCGGGCGGGGGGCGCGGGGAGGCTTTCGCGGCAGGCCGCTCCCCACCGGCCGGGTTCCGAGGGCGGCGGCGGGGGCCGGGCTGGCGGCGCGGGGCGGTCAGCGGCGCTGGGGCGATGGCGCCATCGAGGCGCGGGCGGCGGTGCGCACTGGCCGGCCGGCCGGGTCGCTCCGGCTGCTCACGCTGCGCGCCTGCTCCGCGCTCCCCCTGCGGGCCCGGCGCGCCACCCCGGCAACCCCATCCCCCGCCCGCGGCGGCCCCGCGCGCGGCTCGGCTCAGGCAGGACCCGGAGCGCGGCTCCAGGCGGCGGTGGCGGCGGCGTGGTCCCGTCCCGGCGGGTTCTGCGAGACAAGACGGGAGCCGGTCACGGGGTGGGGCGGAAGGCGGGCACGGAGGGAGCGCGCAGCCCTCGAGGAGCGGGGCGCGGGGCAAGGAGGGGGCGCGGAGCCAGTTCCGGAGACCAGGACCGACCGGCCCCGCGCGCTGGCCCCGAGGGCGCACGGCAGCTCTTCCCGCACGGCACGGCAGTGCGGCCCCGCAGCGCGCTCCCGCCGCCGGCTGGCTCCCCGGGACAGAGCCGGCTGCGGCTGGGGTCCGGCGGCGAGCCGGGGAAGCGCGCGGCGGCCGGACCTCACTCACTCACCATGCCCGGCTACGACTGCAGAGGCGGCGGCGGCGGCCAGGCGGGAGCGCAGCGGCCGGAACGAGTGAGCGAGAGCCGCCAGCTCGCCGCCTGCACTAGTGCCGGAGCGTGTGCGAGAAGGCAGCGAGGGAGCCACGCACTCACACCCGCACACCCGGGAGCGCCGCGAGGGGAGGGGAGCCGAGGGGAGGGCAGCCGTTCCCCGCCGCCCACGTTTACACGCTTGGGCACCCGGAGTGGGGCGGGAGGGGCGAGCCTCGCTCTTCTCTCCCCTCCTCGCAGCACTTGGAAGCTCCGCGTCACCAAAGCACCCGTTAATCCGCACGGCCAACAAGGCTGGCGAGGACAGGTCCTGGAGCAGAGCGCAAGAGTCCCCTGAGGAGACGGCCCTGGGCAGGGCCAGACTTCCCCTTCCACTGCCCCCTCCAGTACCCCCCCTGCAGGGTCCCACCCTTACCAGAGCCCTGGGCTGCGCGCTGCCAAAACGGGAGTTGGGGTTTATGTGAGCCTTTGCCTCTCCCTAGCGGCGACGCCCGCAGCCGATGGAAGAGGTCAGACCCATTGCTACAGGTTCCTAAACTGAGGCCAGGGGTCAAGCCGGCTTGTCTGAGGCTGTTGGACGACCAGTGAACTGAACCCTACATTTTCCTGTCCTTGGGCACTCACGGCCCCACCCGGCCCCACGCTTGCACATAGGCGCAAGACCGCCCCAGCGCTGGGTGACATTTAGTAATCGTTCTTTCCGGTAGTAGTTTTCAGAGCAGCGTTGGGAATGAGTTAGAAAAGCGGTGTGGGAAACAGCGGAGCCTCTGAGAATCCGCTTTGAAATCCCTCTGCCGTAGGGAAAGAGCGGGGGTGGTGGGGGGTGGGGGGGCCGTCCTTTGTGGTTGTGCAGGAAAGGGTCCCGGTCCAACTTTCAAATCCATAAGATTACCCCAATATGGAATCATAATCGTTACCTTTGGTGTCTTTGGAGTGTGTCGGTGAAGGAGAACAAAAAGCAGCGACCACAGCCAACGACCTGGCCTTTTGGGCACGTGCGGAAGGGGCGGTGGAGGGAGGCGCTGGTTGTCAGAGTGTAGGAGGTAAAAGAATTGTCCTGAGACCTTCCTTTCGGTTCCACCCAGGTGTGACCCAAACCAGAGACTCCCATTCTGGAAAGGCAGAGCACATGTCCTGAGAAACTACTGAATGAATACATTGGCACTGGAACCCAGATTCCATAGCAGAAGGAGATCCTAACTATAGGATGGGAGATGCACAAACTCTGCGTGCAACTCAGGCTTGCTATTATTTCCGCACTCCCTCCCTTTTCTTCCTCCCTTCCTCATCCCCTCAGTTTCATCTCAGCTGCCACTTTCATAAGGACTCTGTTCAACAAGTTTATTTAGAGCCTACTCCATGCCAGTTTCCGGAAAGGTGCTGGGGCAAATAAGAAAATCCCTTTGCCTGAGGAGGAGGAGCTGTTAAACCATTGGGAACACAGATAAACACAGAATTTCTACATAACGTGTTCAAGTTCCATGACAAAAGTGGGCACAGAGAATACCCAGCTTAGTCCTGAAGGGGGGAGGTGGGCATCAAAGGCAGCTTTTTGGATTGGATAATGCCTAAGCAGAATCTTAAAGAATGATGAAGAGTTAATAAAGCAATCGGGAGCAGGATACTCCCAGCAGAGGGACTTAGCAAAACCAGGGAGATCTGACGTGTCAAATGGGTGTGTGCGCGGCAGATGCAAAAGCAGTTTAGCATCAACTCTGTGGGAGTCTACCAGATAACTTGGCTACCAGGAGGGTATCCCCTTCAAACAACTTGAATTTATTCAGCAGTGATGGGGAACTATCAGTGGACTTACGTGTCCACTGGATCTCTAAGTCGGAGGGATTGGAAACACTGTACACAGGAAGAACAATTTGGAAACTGTTCAGATAATCCAGGTAATTATGGTATAGGCTGAAGGAGGCTACTGGTACTTGGGTCCCAACAGTTGAGATGCCAAGCTTAGTCAAAAGAGTGGGTATGGGACAGCGCTGGTGATGCTGAAGTGCCCTTAAGACCTCTATATGGAGTTATCCAGCACAAGAGTTTCACACTCAGGCAAAAGGATAAGATGGGCATATAGTGTGGGAATTACAAGAACAACTTGAAGACCATCACCCTAAATTCTAAATCTTTATGCCATCTGCAATTTCTAAGCCATTCCCTTTCCTGTCTCTTCTCTGAGCTTTCAGCTCCTCTTCATTATTCCAGATTCACCTATTTCATATCTGGGAGTTTTCTAGCAATGGGTAGAAATGTGCAGACCTCAGATGGGGCTCTAACAAGCTTTGATCATATGGCATTGAGCTCAGGAAACCGGTTTGGTTCCTCAGACACACACACACAAATGCCTTTTGATCCTCTATGCTCATAAATGATGGTGTCAACAAACTCATGGAAAATAATATATTTTAAGGTTGAATAGGATCTAGAAGTTATTTATTGCAACCCTTACTGCAGTATGCTATATTTCTTCCTGACACTTTCAGCCCTCCTGGCCTGCCCTCTGTGGCAGGTTGGATGCCTTTCAGCAGCCATTTCCCCATTTTCTCCAACTTTCAGTACGTAAGTTGTTGACAGCATTGAAGTGCCCTTCCATTGTGGATTTGACTCCTTGTAAAGTACCAGGAAAGAATCATCTTTTCCAACGCCTACGTCAACTTCAGTCAGTCATGAACTTTGGGGGAAAGTGACCCAATCTCTGTCTCTGGAAGGTCAATACTGACTTACTATACTCTCTGCCTCCCAGGTACATAGTGGGGCTGCCTTTCCTGGCCCATTAATGAGTGGGTGCTGGTCAATGAGTTTCAAAGCGGAAAGGCTGTGTGTTATTCTGCAGTCGGAGTGGTGAGAGATACTGTAGAGTCCCCTTTGTCTTCTGATGTTGTGATCAGTAATGTACAAAGGGTAATGATGTAGTTGACCTTGGTCCTTAAGTGAGAATAGTGAGAGAGCCCCAATGAACAAGGAGCACTTGTTAAAGTAATAACTTTTGCTTTTAATGCCACTGGAATTGAGGTTTGTTTTAGCATCATATCCTACCCCATCCTGACTGGTACACAGAGATAGAAAAATGTAAGGAAACTAGATCCTTAGTTACATTATTGAGCCACTCATGGAACTCAGGACCCTCCCAACACTGGTCGTCAGTCATATAAGACTGAGGTCATATATGATGTCATGATAAGGTTTCCTTTTGTGGAAGCCAGTTTGAACTCAGGGTTTTTCTTACATGCAGCCAAAGTCATCCTGATGGATAAATCATGAAGTTTTTTACTCTGTTCTGACTTTCTCTAGGGTTTCTGCCTAGTTATGCAAATTCATACTCATAAATCTTCAGTGGAAATCTGTTTTCTTGTCTATAAAATGGGGATTAAGTAGAGGGAGCCTTTCTAATCTTTCTAATAAACCAACTCTATTGTCTTTTCTGACTACGTGTCTTTGTCATAGCCCCCAAAACCCTGCATACTCTGGTCCCCTGCTGCCCTCTACCACTCTTGCCTTACTCTTTCCCTCCAGCCATCTGGTGATTCTGTGTTCCTCAAAACCTTTGCATTTGCTATGCCTTCTGCCTGCAGCCCCCTCCTCCAGACATCTGCAGGTTCTTTCTCAGACCTCCAAAGATTTCTGCTTAACCTTCACCTTACTAAAAAGGTTTCCCTGGACCATCCTAATGAACACAACATACCCATCATCTCACCACCCAACATCTCTTTTCCAAGACCTCTACCTTCCCATCAGGGCATATTTTCCATCATGGCATGCATGGATCACTGAAAGACATTCATTTATGTATTTTTGACATTTTTGATTCCATCCATTCTATTCTAGAATGCCTGTTCTTGCTTGGACTTTGTTGTATTCCCAATGCTTAAACCAGTACTTGGCATCAAGTAGGCTGCTGTGGGAACAGAACTCACTGTCTCCAGCTATCAGTTCCCCCTTGGTCTGCCTCCACTGCAGACAATAATCTTTCCAGGGAACACAGCCTTCCTGGGGCAGCCCACATGCCATGACCACCCAAGGCGAAGGCATAATAGCCAGGCCATTCCAGCCCAACAGGAACTCTGGCAAGTCATATTTCCTCCCAGGTTGTACAGCACCCTGTGGCAGAGGCTTCCATTGCAGTTTGACTTCTGCCTCTGCTCACACATGCTTTCTCTCCCCACCCCTACCCCCACCCACAGGCATGGATTCCAGATAGATAAACTGTATGCCAAACTTCATCTCAGCATCTGCTTCTGAAACTCTCAGCCTACACCATAGACATTCTGTAAATATTTGTCAAACGAATGAGTGAATCTATGATCCTCAACAGCCTCCATGGCTGTTTCATTGACATGTCTAGTGACAAGCAAGAAACTCTTTCCTAAGGCCTTCGATTCCATTATTAGATGGTTGTAATAATTAGAGAGTTAGAGTCTGTTGGATTTTGCTCTTGTTGCTAGCAGGCAAATCCACTTCTTTGTTCATTCTGAGCTTATAGTTGACTGGAAGCTTTTTCGCAGTTGTGCTAGTTAGGATGACTTTTTGGACCCACTTGAAATGCTTCATACATATTTTAGTTTATGGTACAAGTTTGGGAACATTATTCCAGCCTTGTAAGTGTTTTCGGAGCTTGCCATCCAGCATGTTATTTCTTTCAACATAGTGGGCATTTGTTACTTGCCTCCCAACACTGTTTCCCCTTCCTTCCAACCACTAGCCCCAATATTTATTCAGGGATTTACCCTCCACCACTCTGAGTTCAGGTGGTCTGTGTAGGGCTCCATGTGACCCAGATGTAAGCCAAACATCACACCTTAACTCTTTAACTTGGAGACTCAGACTAATTATGCCAGTAACTGAAGCCCATCGAGTCAGATGAGCCACAGGACAAGTAAGGATAAGACTGAGAAGGTTGCTTACTCTTTCTCCATGGGAGAAGGTAACAGTGGCACTGTGGCAGTCATTTTTGCCCCACAAAGAGAGAGCCTGGGGCTGCCGGGACCCCCCCACCCCCACCCCAGGATGCCCAAGAAAGGAGCCAGCATGGAACCAGGCAGAGCCAAGGGATGGACAGAAACTCAGTCTTGTTGGGCACCATTTGAACTTGGAATCTAGCTTCAGCTGAATCCTGCCTACACCTGTACATTTCTGCCACCTGAGCTGGTATATCCTTACTTAAATTAAACCCCTTTGTTGTGGGTTTTCTATCTGCAACCAAAATTGATACAATGAACTTCAAGTTGGCAACATGACTGAAGTACTCACATTGGAAAAAGTGGTTGTGTCCTCCTCCAAATGATGCTATATGCATGTCCTGTGATTTATTCATGGCAGGTGGGGCTCGGGGGCTGGAGATGGAAAGAGAAGGACAGAGATATGACAGGTGGCCCATTCATAGTTGATGTCAGCAAGGTAACTCTAAATATAAGATGCAGGCTGAGGACCCTCTAGTTCACTGGAAGCAGTTGGGAGAAGGTCCAAATACAGGTGGATTTGTGTCTGACCTGAAAAGCCATACCGGGTTAGGACAAGGCCAGGGGTGAGGTTTTTATAAGATTGTTCCAAAGATACAGCCAGGCTTACCAGGCTCAGTGTCTCAGGGGCACACTGGTCTCAATCACAGTTTTTGGAAATTGTCAGGAACACAGTGTCCGTTCAGACAGACAGAACACCATAGACAGACAAGACTGGGTAAGCTAAGTAACAATCAACAGAATCAGCAGAGTGGACTGGAGGGGGCAGGCAGCTACACTCTGCCACCAGTTATCAGTCCAGGGTGCCGATTGTGGTGGTGGCATGATGTTCTGGCAGAGTGACAATGGGGAGCTGACAACCAGGGTCCTAGCCAACTATGACCGTATAGGGAAAAGGCATGGAGAACATCAACTTGAAGGTTGTTCTTTTATGTGACTGACAGCCAAGGAGATTTGAGGAGCCACATGGGGGCCAGAAATCATGGCTAGTTCTTCATGATGCACCCTTCAATTGAGAATGGGACAGCCCAAGGCTCTGCTATACTTTCTGTCTCAGATCCAATCGTCAGAACCAGTTGTAAGGCATGGGAGTATGGAGCTCGAAGAAGGGTGGGGACAGAGACAGGGGCAGGGTAACAGCATCCTTGTGGTAGACTAATGATGGCCATGGATTTTGTGCCCCTCCTCCCAGCAGGAGGCTGTTTTCCTTCCCTCTGCACCTCGGCTGACCTTGTGAGTTACTTTGATGAATAGAATGTGGCAGGAGTGATGTTGTGCCAGCTCCATTCAGGTCTAGGCCTTACGAGACTTGGCAAATTCCACTTTTTTATTCTTGGGATCCAGCCACCATGTATGACGCTGGGGCTACCTACATTACTTAATGACAGGAGGTCATTTGGAGAGAGATCCTTGGGCATTCTGTTACCGAATGAGCTCTCAGCTGAGTGCAGCACAGAATTGTCTCAGGCAAGACGTGGAGAAGAACCATCTAGCTGAGCCCCAGCTGGCCCACAGAATCCTGAGAATCAATAGCTCATTGTGTTTGAAGCTACTAAGTGCTGTGGAGGTTTGTTAGAAAGCAATTGATTACTAACACAACCAGACTCTAAACAGACATCTGTTGGGAGCAGCTTCTGGCCACAAAGACGTCAGACACTATTTTGGGTTACCTGCCCAATGGAAGGGTGATGTGATCTGTACAAAACATGCAGATATAGATGCAAATAACAAGGAAAGAGAAGAGACCAGTGTTACCACTATCCCTTACCAGAGACATGATAGGGAATGCCAGTTTAGGGTACCCTGGATGAGAGTGCTCTGTTCATGCTCTTTCCTAGACTCAGTGCAATTGCTCTGGTAAACAAAGTGAAATTCCAAATCGGAAACATAGGAAAGGGGATGTCTTCCCCTGGCATTCCCCACCCAGAGATGGAGCTACAGGAAGTTTGCATCCGTGCATAATTAGAACTCTGGAATTGAGGCATTTCAGAATTGGCTGGATGCACAGAATGCATATCCTCTAAACTCTTTCTTCTGAGCTTATAGCTTCTCAGCCAGAAATATGAAGGCGAGGATGACCTCAAATTATCTCTCTGACTAGCCTGACCTAGAGTTAAGTCATCTCTTCACTCATGTGTTCGTTCTTCATTATTTATTCTGTCAATCAGTCATCCAATAAATATTTAACTCTGTGCTAGTCATTTTGTGGACCCCAAAATACAAACATAAATAAATTATGCTTTCTGACTTGCAATCTGGAATCTTACTTATCTTTACTTAAGCCCTCACAGAACTTCTCTCCTTCTTCTACATATCAGAGATTGGGTGGGAAAAAGCACCTCTTGGAGAGGGCTTCAGAGATTTTTTTTTTTTCTTCTTTACTAATGCCTAACATCTTCCTAGGACACAGATTCTTTCTATCTTTCCATGGGTTACACTACTAGAAAGATGCTTTAACAGATAAAATCCACCTCAGGAGACATTCTGGAAACAAACTGGACAGATCTAGTGTATAAGTCTACATGAAAACTCAGTGTCTTAGCAGCTTGTTGAGAAACATCCCTCCTCAGGGGGCTATTTTCCTATTGTGAAAATCTAGGAACTACCGAAAGTGGTTTTCTTTACGTCTGATGCAACATTATTAGCAATGGTGGGTGTGTGCACACCTTTTTACTTTTGACTTTAAAGTGTAGAACGCTGCTGGTTAGAATTAGTCTAGTTAATTAAGCTACTGTCTCAATTTACCAGGCTGCTATGAAAAATAACACACAATCGGTTGACTTAACAGGAATTTGTTGGCTTACAATTTTGAGTCTAGAAGCCCCAAATTGAGGCATCAGCAAGGCAATGCTTTCTCTCCAAAGTCTGCAGCATTCTGGCCCTGCTTACTGGTGATCCTTGGGGTTCCTTGGCTTTCCCTCTGCCTGCCATCACATGGCCATGTCCTCACCTTTCTCTTCCAGGTTCCATTGACTTCTGTCTCCTGCTCTTCCCCATGTCTGTTACTCACACTGGCTTCCCGCTTCTTTCTCTTTATTAAAGCCTCCAGTAATCCAGATTAAAGACCCATCCTCATCCACTTGAGCCACATCGGAACTAAAAATAATATCTTCAAGAGATTCGATTTACAATGAGTTCATGCTCACAGGAACGCAAATTAAAACAAAGAAATCAATTAGGGGACCCTTTCCCGCAGATACCAGTCATAACTTCTGAACCTCTACCACCATAAAGCTCCCAAGAGCCAGTAGGCAGCAGCAGTAGTTGGAATTGGCATCAGAAATAAACCCTGTTTGCCTATCAGTGAGAGGAAGCACACAGAGCGGTTCCAGCATAGTTCTATTATTTTCCGTAGGCACAGTTTTAGAATTCTGTTCTACTTTTGCAGCTTTGTTGCCCCAAATTGAGACATTTATGAAAGGAAAAGGGTGAGATGACAAGAGACACCAACATCCTTGGTTTTTATGTGCTTTTTTACTGAAAAACGTCACATATTTACAGCTAGAGGAAATGCACACTGGGGGTTAGTTCTTCCTGAGAAAAATGTTAATGAAGAACTTGCCAAATGAATGCCAAAGATAATCATCACACAGGCAGCCACTCCCAGAAATTCATGTGCAGATTCTGTGCATCAATCTCACATTTTCTCTTTGGATGGAATCTATTGATATTTTATTCAAAACTATGGTAAATTAACCCACAAAAATATGTTTCCTTATAAAAATAGGAGGCCTGTTATGAGTTCACTCCACAGAGACATGATGTTTTCTTGGCATAGGGCTCATGTCAAGCAGTGTTCTCTGTCAGTATAAACTGTTTTTCACCCTTGTTTTTCCTGCATTTGGGTTGTGCCTTTTGTATCCCTTGTCGTTAAGGTCACCTTGAATTCTGTTTCTAACTTCCATGAAATTAAAGACTCCATAGATGATGACATCTTCAGCCAAATAAGTACACGTGGTTAAAAAACACACACACACACCAAAAAGTGGTTGGTATGCCTATTTTCCTTTAAAAGAAAAATAACAATAACAGCCAAGTTGACTAATTGGATTCAATGCACTTGTCTAATCCAATCAGCTGGGCACAAATTGGTCATTAATAAAGCCAAATGGATAAAGAACAATTCTTGATTTTGTGTCGAACTTATAGACCTATCTGGATGGACCATCTGTTCGTTGAGTGCCAAGTTAAGGGAGCGTCACTAAATGGACAAATGTCATCATTACAATAGTTGAGGGGGCTGTAAAAAGACCAATTTTTAAATTATCTGCTTTATTCTGGAGATCATACATCAAATAACCCAAGGTCTTTGCTTGAGGTTTGGCTTTTCCAATTTATTTTGCAAATCTTAGTTCAGCACCTGCTCATTTTATCCTCCAATTTATTCCCCAGACCCCATCTCCTAGAGGCTCAAACTTGTGGAGAGGAGATGAACTTCCTCCGAATCCTCTACCAGGAGGAGTCACCTACTAGCAAGTGAACCCCAAGGCATGAAGGGCAAGGTCATGGTGTCTTAATGTAGCAACTAAGGCGGCCCCGGGGTTGTGGACACAGAACAAGGAGGGGAACTGGGAAATCACAGATAGAGAATGAAGAGAGGATTTGCTTAGAATCAGGCAGTCAGCCCAGGCACATTACACCACAGCATGACATTGAGACAAAGCAAAGAATCAAATTAGGAAGACCTGTAAGATTCCAAAGCAGGGAAAGGTGATGGTTCAAATGTCCAGACAATGGTTGGTAATAAGGATGTCTGCAAGCACCAACAAGTGACAAGGACCCTAGTCAAGAAACAGCTTACCAGTGTTCAGCATGAGCAGGTACATTTATTCCAAAGCCTGAGTTCTCCAGGGTTTGCACAGTGACATGGCTAGAGATGCCACTGATGAGTGACACAGATCCCGCCAGGTTGCATCTGAGGAGAGCCATGGCCCACCTTGCCTCCATCTATCCATTTGGTTGCCTGTACTCTGTTCCCTCCACATCACTTCCACTGCATGACCACCCTTTAGGACCCCCACTCACCTCTGAATGGATTTCATAAACATGCATGATAGGCTAGTCCCACAACTTCCATGGACTCAAAATGTCTTAATTGGCCATTACTTTCATTCCCTTTCATTTTACCCTTGTCTCATTCTTTGAGTTCAGTATTCTCTTGGGATTTTTTTCATCTTCAAGTACTCACCTTTTGCATTTATCCCTCTGGGGTACTTTTTTAACACATTTAATTTCAGAGTCTGCCATTCCCTCTGAGAGATAATATATTCCAGGAGAAGACTGAAAACTTGGAGAAGGAACATAGGACTTTGGTCTTAATTCTCATCTTCTAAGTGCTTAATATCCCATTTCAGAATATCCTTATTTCTTGCTCTGTCACCTTTATAGAAATTATGCAGTATGGGACAGAGGTTCTTAACCTGGGGTTAATGTGAACCCTTTGGAATTATAAGCAAAGTTGTGTGTGTGTGTGTGTGTGTGTGTGTGTGCTATTTTTAGGAGACATTTCATTAAACGCTCAGTTGAACTCATTTGAGTTCAGGTGTCCCCGCCAAAACAAAAAGAAAAAAAAATTAGTATGGATGAAAACCCTAAGGATTAGATTTAGAAGACCTGAATTCTAGTCCCAAGGCTACTTTATACTAGTTCAGTGACTATTTCATAACGTCCCCTAGCTCAGCTTCCTCTGCTGTAAAATAAAGATGTTAATACTGGATATTCAGAACACGAGATTGCAAATACCGGCTGAGATAATGAATGTTAAAGTATTTTGGACACTCAAAAGTTCAGTGAAAGTGTTAGCTTTTCTTCTTCTGCCAGATCTCTCCGTTACATAAAAGCGTAAGAGCTGGATCAAAAGTCAAACTAAACCAGTTCTGGCAGCAAGTGACGTGTTGTTTTAGAAGCACAGTACAAGCGCGCTACAATATTAAAGTCTTACCGATTTCCTCATTAGCTTTGTATGCATATGCAATGTGAACGGAAGCATTTGTGGCAGATACCCCGTTTATTAAATCATGTGTCTGGATGTTTGGACAAATGTAATGATATATTCTGGCTTCACTGTTTCTATCTGGATGCGTAAACATGACTGAAGCTACAGTCCTATCTCTTGCCCTTGGCTGGACAACTGCCCTGTGGACAAAACTGATCTTAGAGGTTTCTGAAATGAGCTCCGCATGGTACTGGCTAGCGACAGCCAACTCGGAGCAAAGGAGGGAATTGCTCAATATTTGGCCTCCCACGGAGAAGGGCTTTGACCTAAGCAAGAGCCCCAGATAATGTTAGAATCTGAAAGCAATGTGATCCGGGCTGGCAAATTAAGCAACAAGCCAGATTAAAAGAGGCGGAGTGCATTTGCCACGGGACGAGGTCACGATTTATTACCAAGGGAGTAACACCTTTTAATTGGTTAGCACAACAAATAAAGAGGTGACAGCCTTTCTATCTTGCTTCTGATTTGCTCACATGTTAAATGGGTTTGAGAAAACAAAATCCTGTCCTCACTTAATTTAGAACTTGTGATTTTGATTAAGAAATAAAGGACCTCACAGGAAAAAATCAGAGATGAAATGTGGTATGGAAGGAGGCTTCTCACTGATAAGAAATGAATTTATTAGAAAAAAGGCCTTTAGAGTCAAGCATAATTAAATGAAAATAAGTCTCTTAATTCAGCATTAAAAAGAAATCCTTAATCTTATGAATGTGAGGAAGAGAAAACATGTTTTGTAGGCTGCAGCATGGGAGACATGGGTTTAGGAGGAATGATTTTGAATAATACGTATGTCAACTACGTGAATCCTTCCCAAATTTGCTCCTTTCCTTCCATGGCTCAGTCATCTACTCTGTCAACAAGGCTAGAACAAATAAATTGGATAGCTAAAAATATTGCTTTCATTTCCAAAGGACACTAAGGGAATTGTAGGCATTCAGAACATTAAATTTTTAAAAATACAGCTTATGATTGTTAAATTTTTTTTTTTACAATTTAGATCTGGCTATCGAGACTTCCAGAGTCTGATGGCAGCTGAGAGGTCTTCCTTTTTAGTCTGGACCAAGTTCTATAATGCAGATGCCATTTAATGGTTGCAAGCAGTAGAAACCCTATTCTGGCTGGATGAAACAGGAATGGCAGGTATTTTTTTTACAGATTCCAAAGAATCAGTGCATAAGGTTGTCTTGGGAAGAAAAGGGTTACAGCAAGGCATCAACAACAACTAGAGTCAGTGACTCCAAGGCCAGTGGCATCCTCTAGTTCTCGGAGCTGCCTCTTTCTCTATTGGCTTTTCTCTTTCTCACTAGAGATGGCATTCTTCCCATAATGAGAAATGTGGTCTTCCAGGACTCTAGAGTTTTATCAGCTTCAACCACCATAAGGAGAAATGCTTCCAAGCTTAGGCCAAGTCCAGGTCCAAAATCCTTAAGGATAGAACTCATTGGTCCAACATAATTACATACGTACCCTTGGGCCCATCAAGTGGGACCAAGGGAAGGAGTTGTGTTATTCTTTATATGGCAGCTGTCATGTCAGTCATGGAAGGTCAGTCATGGAAAAGAGTGCCCAGAAAAGAGATGCTTGATAAGCAGTGGCAGAGTCCAACCCAATAGCATATAGAACTGGCACTTTTGTGCCATTTCAGAGCTCAGCACATTGTAAGATGGAATATCAGTGGTTAAAAGAAAAACCGCGTGATTTGCTTACTGAAACTCTAACAAATTCAGAGGTCATTAATTATATATAAAAGAGTCCTTATAATAATATCTACTTTGATGATCATTTTCTAGGAACTTTGCATGCATTATCTTTATTCCTTTCTATAATACTTTAAGGTAAGTACTAGTGTTTTACTTTCCTTGGCTACTCAAGTAAATACCATGCATTGGGCTGGCTTACCCAATGGGAAGGTATTAGCTTATTGTTTTGAGGATAACAGAAAGTCCAAATTAAGGTGTTATCAAGGCAATGCTTTCTTCCCAAAGACTGGCATTCTGGGGCTGGCAGCTGGTGATCCTCGGGTCTTGGTTCCTCTGTCACATGGCAATGCATATGGCGACCTCTCCTGGCTCCTCTGTTTTCTCTGGGTTTCATTGTTGTTCAGCTTCTGGTTGCACCTTGTGGCTTTCTCTCTCTGGCTGAAATTCTTTCTGCTTATGACGGACTCCAGCAATACGACTAAGACCCGTCTTGATCGAGGTGGGTCACATCTTAACTGAAGTCATCTTAATGAATTTACAACCACAGGAATGGATTCAGTTTAAGAACAAATTTTTCTGGAGGTGGATACAGCTCTTAACCACCCCAACTATCTTCATTTTACAGACTAAGAAACTGAAGCACAAAAATTTAAGATTCTTACCCAAGGCCCTGCCATTATTAACAAGCTGGTATTTCAATCCAGGGCATCTGATTTCAAAATCCACGCTATATTCACCATATTAAATATTACTGTTTTCTTTCAGGAGGAAAAAAAAAGTACTTTAGCTTTAGTTACTTTTTATGCAAGAAAAATAGTGTAGAAATTTGAATTTCAAGGAAAGCTAAATAAACCTGCTTAGTTTTGGAATAGGCATAGTATGAACTGTACATATATGATTTGGATGGAATACACACCAATACATTCGTTTCTTAGCATGAATGGACCCCAGTCTTCCCAGACTGTTTTCTATGTCTCTTTATTTTTGTAAAATAAACTTCTTGGATTTATAGGAAAGTTGCACAGATTTTTCAGAGAGCCCCCATATAGCCCACATCTGTTTTCCTTTACTGTTAACATTACTGTGGTCCATTTAGTATAGCTAATTAGCCAAAATTCATATATTATTAATAATAATATTCATACAATATTAGGAATAAATTACTATTAATAATATCTATACAGTGTTATTAATAATACATTATTATGACCTAAAGTCCATACTTGATTCTGAGTTGGGTGTTTTGGGAAGGAAGACTGGAGGTAAAGTGGTAAAGTGCCCCTCTCATCATCTCATGTCAATGGTACATGCTGACATGACTTATTACTGATGATAATAACCTTGATCACCTTTGCTAGTTAGAGTTTGTCAGGTTTCCCCATTACAAAGTTAGTTTTTTTCTCTCTCTACATACTTTCTTCTTTAGAAAGAAAGTCTTAAGGAGTCGGAATTATGCTCCACCTCACTGAAGGGGAAGAATCTCCATAAATTACGTGGAACTCTTCTGTACAGGACATGTGGCTACTCCCTCCACTTATTTATTTCTTCAGTCATTTATTGATATCAGTATGGAGAATTGTTTTATGCTTTGGGCTATAACCCAATACTACATTATTTCAATCGCTTGCATAGATTGAGCATTGTCTATTGGGAGCTCTTTAGTTGACTTGTGGGCCCTCTTGACATACCCCATTGTGGTTTTTTTATATTGTTGTTGTGTTGTGCTGGTTTTGAGCATCTCCTTACTTTCTAATTCCATAAGGCCCTCCAGGCTCATCTTGTATATTCTCTGCCTCAGACCTGGATAGCTATTTCTCCAAGGAGTCCCTGATTCTTTTACTGGAGAATTGCATTATTTCTTTTTATTAAAAAAAGATAATGTATAACACTTTTCCCCACTCCCTCTATTGTCATTCTGACCTTCAGAAACTGGTTATTTCTCCCTGATTCTTTTCTACTCTCTTTAGCACCTTCAAAGTCTACCTTAAAGATGCCCTTAAGACTAACATTTTTCATCATATTTGAGCCCCTACTCAAATCACAATATCTTTATCTCTCACCTTTCTTCCATATTTCTACTGAACATCATGTTTTTCCCTTCCTAACACCTATGGCGTGCCAGCCGTAGGTTGAGAAGAAAGGAATAGAGAGGGTGCTTAGAGAAGAGGTGAGCTCTTGGGTGGCATATTATTTTTCATTAATGCTGCTGCCATTTTCTCACATTCCCAGCCAAATTAATGCACGAGAATGGTGTAAGCATCTGCAACAGCAAATGGAGAGGAACGGCAGTTTACAGGAAGGGAGCGACTACCCCCCACCCCCAGTCTGGGTACACTTTGGAGCAATTCACAACTCACATGTAGTTTTTCAGAACGTGTCAAGTCTGGGAGTTGGAACTCGATCGCTCCAGGAACACATTTCCTCCATGACTGGCAGCAATTCTTACCTTCCAGCGTGCTGAGAAATTTTGAAGAAGAATCTTTCCCTATGAGCCTCCTGCAGTTGCAGAGGGGCTAAGGAAAGGGGAGGGCAGGGGCAAAGGAGAAGCAGCCTCCTGGCCTTCCCATCACCATGTTGTTCATTTTCAGATAGGACAGGCATCAAAGGGCAGTCAGTCCTTCTTGTCTTCTCTTCAGCTCAAGCATTCCTTCCCACATCCTACTCTGGATCGCCAGCCCTCTGCCAATCATGTGGTAGCCAGGGAGCATCCCTTAAATTCAGCTCAACAGATAGTTCTCGAGGGCCAAATACAGGCCAGTGACTGAGGTGGATATTAGAGTCCCAAAGGAGGACAAGACATGGCAAACAGTTTCGCGTGGAGGCCAGCACATGGGCATGTAATATCAGACGATGTATTATTTTTGTATGCAAATCAAAGCATACATAATATGATATGTACATTAGACTTTGCTATTTGTTGTTTTTTTTCCCAGAAAACTGTCTTTTGTTTCAAAACAAGTAAGAAGTAAACTTATTGTTGATTGAGTTTTGAACTTTCACAAATAAGGTGAACATGCATTCTTCTTATAATCAAATTGAAACATTACAGACGAAGCTACCGTTCCCCTTAACAAGTCCCCCCACCCCCACCCAAGCCTATCATACCTCCTCCTTCCCAAATCCCGAATCAACTGCTGTTTTGAATCTGTCGTCTCTCTTTCCAGATAAAAGGTATATTAAAAAATAGACGCTCAAATCCAGGACTGTGTAATTCAAAGCGATGCATCTGACAATCACTGCATCGTCTTTCCCCTCGCCTTCTATTCTCTTTCCCCTGTCACTTAGCCTGGGTTGGTGATAAAATTCCAGGCAAGGCTTGGAATGTGGATGAGCCAAGATGGCTTTGTCAAAACTGAATAATTAGAATTGAAGCGCGAGGCTGAGGCTGGGGAAGTTTGTAGGGGTGGCTGTGGGGACAGGAGCGTGACCCTCACTGATGAATCTGGGCTGGGCTGGGTCAGGGAGCAGGAAGAGGGAAATAAGCAAGGAAGCAGATGGCACCAAGAGAAGCAGTAAGAGAGGGACTGCAAAAACGGAGACAGAGAATGAAGCTGCAGTGGAGAGCTGGGCAGGTGACCACAGTTCTCGGGCCCAGGCAGGGCTGGGAAAACCAGGGGCATGTTTGCAGGACTGTACCAGAGCAGACTCGGAGGCAAATGCCTGCATTGTCCCCCAAGGATCACTTGTTTGGACCAAGCTTCCCTGCCGTGGATATCCTTTTATGCTTTTTATTAACAGCATATAGAACAAGAAGCACCACATTGCCAGCAGCACAGAAGCCCCCTCCCTGTGTCCCCTAAAGGACAGGAGGTTTTCCTTGGCAATCCTATCCAAGGTTTTCTATCCTGGTCTCTTAGAGTCCCAGGAGGATGAGCAGAATGGAGCAATGGGCGTGTTTGTGTGTGTTGGCTTGGTGGAGCTCTACTTTTCTCACATCACAGGGACAAGATTTTAGAAATATTGATGTCCTTTTGTCCTTCTATGTCCATGACCTTCTTCCTGACAGACTCCACACATAAATCCACCTGGGGAGGAGAGGGAACTGGGCTTTCTATGGGAATGCGTAAGGATTGATTCCAAAGGCAGGCAAAGCTTCTGACCTTCAAAACAGTGTTCTCTATTAAGTAAACAACAGGGTTGACAGCCAGGCGTCATAGGGAGAAGAGAGATGTTCTAAATTCCCCAGCTCCCATATAACACACGGAAGGTAGGGCCAGCCAGCAAGCTCCTAGAGTTTTAAGGCAAAGAGGTCTGAGTAGATAGGAAAGAAGTGAAGGAAAAGCCCATCCTTTCTGATCTGAGTGACTGTGGGAAGTCAAAGGCAGAGAGTAAAGAGAAAATGAATAGGGAGAGAGACGAGAGCCTATTAGACTTGCAACCCTGTCTCCCGTTCTAGAATATTGGAAATATAGATATCTAACTATCTGTGTAATTATATAATATATGACCATATATACAGACAGATATATGTAGGTGTGTATGTATATATATATGTGCATGAATATACCTGCGGCAATTTTGCATGGTTAAGACAGTGGAGGCATCTGGTTGGTTGCAGACAGGTCTGTTTTTTCGCCCTTGAGCTGCCCTTCACCCCATGTGGCATGGATACTGCATTGAGTTTTTGAGGATCACCATGAGGAAGGTGTGGTGACACCTCTGGATCCCCTTGGCCTCCCCGAGCTCAGGACCTGGGACTTGGGAACAGCCTTCCCCAGGTGGAAGGGAGATGATTCTTGATCCTTCTCTCCATCCTAAAACGGAGTGGGGAGTCATCGCTGGCCTTACCATATTTTCTGACCATATATTATTCCTGCCTTCTGGTGTGAACAGAGCATCATTAACTTCTTTCCTTACACCCACAGTCTCTTCCTTGAAACAAAGATCTTATCGATATCTCAGGCTTTCTCCAGGCACTCTGATCAGCCAAGGCTGAGAGGTGGACAGCCCAGACCAGAAGCCAGATGGAAGATGTTGCAAAGACTCAGGGAGGAGTATGGCAGCAGTAAGAGCTGAGAGGAGGCCAAGCCAGCAGCAAAGGACCAGGTCTTTGCCAAGCCAACAAAGAGACTATGAATTATCAGCTACAGGCTTCAGCCTCAAATACCAACAGGACATCTAGTGACAGGATCACACCCAGTAAACACCTGCACACCAGCCTGAGACTGAGGTTCCCTGCCCCCCCTTCAGGAGTCTCTGAGGCCCCCACTCACCATGACACCCTTTTGGAGAGAATATGGTTAGGGACAGGACTCAGTGACAATCTATGAGAGATTGCCTGAAACCTAAAGCAACTAGGAGTGGGTCGGATTGAATTTCCTTGGACCAAGATAGAGTTCCAGCCCTCCCTTAGCTACCCTAAAAGGAGCTCATGAGGAAGGAAAGTCATTCCAGAGAATAAAGACATGGTATTTTTTCTGCATACATGAGTTGTGGTATGGGTACATTTGTGAGCCCACCACACAGGCACACAGAATGTCTTATTCAGCTCAAGGATGCCCTGAGCCTAGCCTGGGAGGGTATCTTCCATCCTTGAAATAAACATGAAAGAGAAGAGAAGGAGGAAGAGGAAGATGAGTATAAAAGGGAGGGAAATGGAGGGAGGGAAGGTGGGAGAGAGGAAGGAAGGAAGGAAAGAAGAAGGAAGAAAAGAAGAAAGAAAGAAGCCCCACTGGCTGAGGGGAACTGAATCACCCATGTCCTAAGAGGTCCCCTATCCTCCTGGGGTCACCGTCTACAGGAGCAGCATTTGGAGGGGCCCCTGACATACTCCATCACTGATTTGTTATAACCCTGTCCCCACACTTTCCAGGGACATTAACTCCACGGTTACTGAGTGCTAGAGCAAGGAATGGGAATCACAATGTCCCCTTCCTCTCAGTGTAGACACCTCTGGATCCCCTTGGCCTCCCCGAGCTCAGGACATGGGATGTGGAAACAGCCTTCTCAGGGTGGAAGGGAGATGCTTCCAGATGCTTGATCCTTCTCTCCATCATAAAACAGAGAAGGGAGCCATCGCTGGCCTTACTGTATTTTCTGGCCATATATTAATCCTGCCGTCCGGTGTGAACAGAGCGTCATTCATTTCTTCCCTTACACCCACAGTCTTTTCCTTGAAACAAACATCCTATTGATATCTTGGGCTTTCTCCAGGCTACTCTGATCACCAGGCACTTTGCACCTTTCCCAGGGATAGGGGTTTTGGTTTAGACTTCCATGCCAAAGGTTCCTGGTCTGGACCACCACACTCTCTAAGAAGACTCTGCCAGCAGTCCCAACCACCAAAATACTCCCTCTGCATTGTAGTGTCAGGAAAGAGTGATCACCTCCCTGCCTCTTAATGAGACTCCTGCAGAGCTGCTCTTGAGAATGGAGCTGAGGATGAAGCAGAAACAAGCCTGAGATGGCTTACCAGGGGAAGCTGCTGCTGTCCCAGCCTTCCTTAATTTGCCAAGTAGTCAGGAAGCTTCTGCCTGAGCTAACTTAATAATCATGGAGTATGATGACCAGCAGAACTCCTCTTCCAGAGCCTCCCCTAGTCCCCAAGGATGGAGAGGAAGAGACACCAAAGGCTCAGCCTCTTCCCAAGGCAAGAGCAGCTGGGGGCCAGTCTAGAAATAAAGTTGATCCCGCTGGCTTGGATTGCGGTAAAGTTCATCTTGCTGGCTTGGATTGCAGCCTCTTAATCTCTCTGAATAACAGTAGACAGGACCATGACCCTAGTAAGCACAAATGGTCCAGGGCCATCCTGAGTCTGCATAATATTTTATTTTCAATAAACTTTATTCTTTCAGTATACACTCAAATTCCATTTAATGTTCATATCTCCATAAGGCCTTTCATTTCAATTGAAACTTCCATGCATCCAACTTGTGAACTCAATCATAGTCCCATTTTATATCCATAGCTGTAGAAGCTGGTATATATCCTTTGGGGTGACTAAAAAAATCCACACTTAGCCCATCAAAGGGTCTTTAATGTGAAAATCTGTGTATCATAAATAAGGCAGGTTGAAGGTGATTAGTGAGTTCAAAGGAAGGAAAGATTGCCATTAGCTTGGGGAATTAGGAAGGTCCTTAGGTACTTCTAAGTTGGAAAAGTAACCAGAAGAGTTGCCTGATATGTTATGCAAAATTATATACCTGCTGCCTGGATTAACCCTGACAAATTATTCACTATGGGGTAGAGTGGTCCTTGAACTAGAAGTCAAAGATTTCCACTTGGATTCTTGCCTAGTAGAAGAAATCACTTACTTTTCCTGGTGCAGCACTCATTATCCTCAAGACAGGTAGAAAATTCCGGCTCCATGTGGTTCCCTGTTCCATAACCACTTTTCCTACAGAGTGTGTTAATGGCGTACATTTTCAACTACCATACTGGGGTAATGCATACATCACATTTCTTGATTTTTTTCCAAATAAAAAATTATCTTACAAATTGGACCTCATCAAAAGTTTTTTTATAAACTGCTCTGTAGCTATTGAAGTGTACTTTGACATTTTTTCCTTTTCTTTGTATATATTTAATATTTAACAATAAAAAAATGTTTTAAAAAATACTGCTCTGTGGCCTCTTTCGTTGCTCAGATGTGGCCTCTCTCTTTAAGTCAACTCTGCAAATAAATTCAATGCCCTCCCCTTTATGTGGGACATGACTCACAGGGGTGTATGTCTCCCTGGAAACATAAAACAAGACTCCTGGGGATGAACCTGGCCCTGGCATTGAGAATGACCAAAAGAGGGTAAATAAAAGGAAAAATAAAGTTTCAGTGGCTGAGAGTTTTCAAATAGAGTTGAGAGGCCATTTTGGAGGCTACTCTTATGCAAGCTTTAGTCAGATATATCAAACTACCACGGTATGCCAAGCCCCAGCCAACAGTATTCTTGCAAATCCTAGGGAGTGCCCTGGGTTCTATCTAAGTCTCCATAAAGGTTGTTCTTACTGAGTTTATTTTCTCAGAAACTTAAGACCTCCAGACTGATCATAGGTTAGATAAGTCCTAAAACCCAGAGCTACCAGTATCTTCATGAACAATGACCAGGTTCATTCCCCTATCTCAGAAGGTCAACACCCCTTTCCCGCATGAAGTTAAAATGGCCATTGCCCAGATATCCCTGAAGATTGAGAGACTGCTCAAAGGAGAAGAAGGAGGTGTAACAGAGAAATTATTTAACAAATGACTGTGACTCCTAACTCATTATATAAATATTTCTTTTTGGAGTTTAGTATTTTAGAATAGCCAGAAGAAAATACCTGAAATTGTTGAAATGTAATCTAGAAGCCCTGATCTTTGATGATTGTATAAGTCTATTACAAAAAGAAAAAAATAGTCAGTTGCCTGTGTTTTCATGTAGCTACTTCAGGAGATTGGGTTTTGTTCCACTGATTCATGTCATAGAGAATGAAATGACAAGCTACAGACTTGGAGAAAATATTTGCACTGTGTGTATATATATATATATATATACATATATACACACACTACCCTATCATAGATAACCTACCTCTACTGTATGTCTTAAAATTGGGTAGATTGCAATACTAGTGGTCAATAAAAGGGAGGAGTAAGAGGTATGGGATGTATGGGATTTTCTTTTAATTTCATTTTCTGGAGTGATGAAAATGTTCTAAAGAAGATCGTGTGATGATATTATGAACCATTGACTGTATGCTTTGGCCAGATTGTATGGTGTGTGAAAATATTTCAATAACAATACATAAAAAAAGAAGGGTTAAAAAGATTAAAAAAAAAAAAGAAGGTTAGTTATACATGAGAATCATAGCACTAAAACTTAGTTTTGGATCTCTAAGTTAGTTATCAACATGTGAAGCATTTTTGTTTTGTTTTGCAAATGAGTTAATTGAACATGGGCGGTAAAAATGATTATTTCAAAAAGATGTCATGGTTACATAGTCATCTATCAACAAGTTCCAATTCTTGCTCCTTTTCAAATTCTGCTGGGGAAGCTTTAATAAACTCGAGTTCACTGTAAAAAGTAAAACTTCTTTGTGAAAGATGCTGTTGAAGAGAATGAAATGACAAGCTACAGACTTAGAGAAAATATCTGCAAACTAATGTCCAATAAAGGACTAGTACTTAGAATATACAAAGAACGTTCAAAACTCAGCAATAAAACCAAACAAAAAAAATGTTACAAGTGGAAAATGGGCATAAGACACAACAGACATTTCACTGAAGAGGCTGTAACGATGGAAAACAACCGCATGAAAAGATATTCAACATCAGTTTGTCATTAGAGAAATGCAAATTTAAAACACGAGATATCATTGTACTCCAGTTGAAATGGCTCGAACACATAGTGACAGCACCAAACGCCAATGATGACACAGAGAAAATGGACCAATCCTACATCGCCAGCTGTTTAGAAGTTTAGAAGTGTCTTATAAAACTAAATATGTGATATATTATACACTTGAATGCTATATAGTTATCCATAGTTTGTATGACATTTTCGTAAGTTCCACATTTGAAAGACTAATAAAATAGTTTAATATTAAAAACTAAACATACAATTACCATATGACCCAGCAAATGCATTTTTTGGCATTTATCCCAGATAAATGAAAACTTCTTTTCACACAAAAACCTATACATGAATGTTCATAGCAGCTTTACTTGCAATAGCCACATGCAGGGGCAAATATACTTCAACGTGAATGGTTAAACAAACTATGGCCCATCTATATCATTTAGCAATAAAAAGAAACAACTATTGATATATGCCAAGTTGGGTGAATCTCAAGGGAATTATGCAGAGTGAAGAAAAAAAAACAATCCCCAAAGATTACAAACTGTATGATTCCATTTAGATAACATTCTTGAAATGACAAAATTATGGAGATGAAGATTGTGGTAGTTAGGTTCAGGTGTCAACTTGGCCAGGTGAAGGTGCCTAGTTCTATTGCTGTGGACATGAGCCAATGGCATGTGAACTTCATCTGTTGCTGATTACATCAACAGTCGGCTAGGAGGTGTGCCTGCTGCAATGAATGTTTGATTTAAGGGTGCTTAAATGAGAGAGCTCACCATAGCACAGCCCAAGCAGCTCAGCATACCTCATCTCAGCACTCACAGCTCAGCCCAGGTCTTTAGAGATGCAGAAAGGATATTGGAACCTAGTGGCCTGGAGAGAAGGCCAGCAGAGAAACCCCGTGCCTTCCCATGTAAGAAAGAACCTCAGTTGAAAGTTAGCTGCCTTTCCTCTGAAGAACTATACGTTAACTAAATAAATCCCCTTTTATTGAAAGCCAATCCATCTCTGGTGTGTTGCATTCCAGCAGCTAGCAAACTAGAACAAAGATAGATTAGTATTTTCCAGGATTTTGGGGAAGGGGGTAAAGGGCAGGAGGGAAGTGGGTGTGCTTATAAAAGGTCATCTGAGGGATTCTTTTGGTGGGGGAACAGCTTTGTATCTTGACTGTGGTGGTGGAAACACAAACCTACATGTGATACAAATGCATAGAACTAAATATACAACACACAAATGAGTACATGTAAAACTAGTGAAATCTGAATAAGATCAGTGCGTTGTATCAATGTCAATTTCTTGGCTGTGATATTGCACTATGATTTTGTAAGATGCTACCATGGGTGTACTGGGTGAAGGGTATTTGGGATTATGCTACTATAGAGATAAAATAAAACCCACTTCATAAAAGAAAATATTGATAAATTTGAATTAACAACAACAATAATGAAGAGTCGGGCTGGGGAAAATACCCTTAAAGAAAAATCAAAAGACACAGTGATCTTAGAAGATATTTGTAATTCTATCATAGGCAATGGGCAAGTTTATCCAATATATGAAGAGTTCCTCCAATTCAATAAGAAAAAGTTCAAAAGCTCAATAGAAAAATGGGCAAAAGAAGTGGATAGATTGTTTATAGAAAAGGATAAAATGGCACAAATATTTGAAAGGTGTGACCCTCAATGATAACAATACAGATGGAAATGTAAGGCATACTGTCATATCTTTTGTTTGAATCACTCAGACCAGCAATATTAAAAACAAGTCAGATGGCACTGTGCCAGAGGAACTGTAAATGGTGTAATTTCTAGGGAAGCTAATTAAAAACATCTCAGAATTGCAAATGTATATTTCCTTTGATTCAACAATTCTACTTCCAGGAATTTATTCTTCTTATAAAAGTATCCACATATGGAATGACACACAAAATAATGGAAAAAGTATAAATGTACATCAACTGGGGAGTGGTTAAATAAATAATGGCACATTTATACACTGGAATACTATGCAGCCATAAGAAGGAATAAGGACGTGTTTTATATACCAACCTGAAATTATCTCCATGAATAAGAAATGGAAAAAAAAAACAAATTCAGAGCAAAGAGTATACTGTCCTCCCATCTGTAAAAAAAAAAAAAATGGGAATCTGTAAATGTTTAAATACCATAGGAAGAATATACAGAGGATAAATAGCATTGGTTCGGCTCTGGGAAGGACTTTTTTTTTGGCTGGGGGATGGGAATAACAGTGAAGTTTTTTCTATGGGTGTCATTTAAAAACTTTTGGATGTTAGTGTTAAACTCATGGATTAATTCTATATTCAAAACTAAATTAGCTAAAATATATTTTTAAAAAGACACTTTTAAACATCTCCATTCCTAAATGTAAATAATTACCAGAGTTTTCCAAGGCTGTTTGCTCTCCTCATCCCCTGCCAGGCTTCCTGAGTAAATGGTTCTGGGGCTGCACTGTCTCTGCAGGAAGGAGGAAAATTTGAGCATCCGTGGGCAGCAGGATGTGGGGGTTGAGTTGCTGACTGGTGACATCAGGGAAGGTGCATTGGAAAAAGTGGAAAGTTCTTGTTCCTTACCTTAAACTGTGCAATTAGGACATCTGGTCTCTAGTGATGCTGAGTTCACTCACCAGACCTGGCCCCAGAATCACATTGCCAAGGAAACAAAAAGGAGAGGTTAAAGTTCCCCTTGCCTAATTTTTTTCTCCTTTTGTGCTTTTAACACTAGAATCACTCTTACCAGACATTACTTCATTAAATACACTTAAAAGACATCTCTTTTTGGTATCTCCCTTATCAAACCAAGGGTCTAAGCAGCCAAGGGTACCTCCAAGAGAAACTCTTCTAAACTTCCAGGGCTGCTTTGCCCTTCCTACAAGACTGGCTTAATTTTGGCCATGGCTCTGTAACTTTTTCCAGGCTGGATGCAGGAGTTTCCAGAGTCCAGAGACAGCCAGTGCCCGGTGTTGAAACCCCGACATCCAGATGTGGATAACCGCATCAGAAAGGTGAGCAAGGGCGGGCCGCGGTGGCTCAGCGGGCAAGAGTGCTTGCCTGCCGTGCCGGAGGACCCCGGTTCGATTCCCGGCCCCAGCCCATGTAAAAAAAACAAACAAACAAACAAAATATAATAAAAAACAAGAAAATGTTTAAAAAAATGTTAAAAAAAAAAAAAAAAAAAAAAAAAGGTGAGCAAGGGCAATTCCAAAGCAACAGCCTATGCTCACAAACTTTATCCGTTTCCCTCTTTGATGCCTTCCTTCTACACAAGACTCTAAAACCACTTGCCCAGAAGCTTGTTTCTGGTTACTCCTTCCTACACTGACTTCAGAGAGCCTGTCCTGTTATCTGTGCTGATCTGCAAAGGAAGTTCCTAGGAATGCATTATATCAAAGTCCATTGCATGCATATGCAGTGTTGTCTGGAAAGCTGGCTAGGCAAATTATGTTCTGCTTGCCCCTCACATGTATAAATCTGCAATTCTATTTCATTATCCTGTTTTAGTCTTTAAACAGCTATACCCTGACTGTGACTGAAATAAGAAGCTGTGATACAGATGTTTTCATAGAAAATGCTATAAAATCTGGCCTTAGAGGTCATTCATGGGGTTCATTTCTTAGGAAATATAATGCATGTATGGGCATCAGAATTAAATGCACATATCATGATAGAATTTCAGCTCATTTGCCTAATATATTTGAAAATGAATCAATTTACTGCAAACTGAGATTTAGGAAGCTCAGTTTTTCAGGTTGACAAATTAGCATGTGTCTGCACATATTTCACTATTTTGCATAATTAATTCCTCCCCATAGTACACAGCCATTTTCATCTACAACAAAACCAATCTATTTCCCCTTCCCTTCCTGTTAGCATCATGCAAATGTTATTGATTCAGAAAATGCATTTTATTTTCCAAAGGATCTCTTGGAATAAGACTAAAATTTTCATCCCAATCAGTTTCAGCTGTTATTATCCAGCTTCCAAAATCTCATTCATAAAAGAAAATTAGAAAAGGAAAAGTTGAGTCATAGGATACATTGCTGAAGAAATGGATTCTCCTGATTCAGATAAACTAGGTGTATCAGCTGTGGTTGCAAAGAATAGAAAAGAAAGAAACCGATTAAAACTGGCTTTAACAACAGAGAAAATGTACTGATTCACTTGACGAAAAAATCCACAGGCAGTCTTGGCTTTAAGTTTATCTAATTGAACAGCTCAATAATGTTACTAAAGACCAAGTTTCCTTTTGTATCAAAACAACGCCTTCCTCGGAGCTGTCTTCTCCTAAATCTGGCTGTTGTCTTCATCCCAAGATGGCGCCCAGAACTTTCAAGGCTGCAAAATTCCAGCAAGAAAGTGGTACCATCTTGGTTACCAGCAAAAGACTTAATTATTAGTCTGATTGGATAAGCTAAGGTCACATGCCCACCATTGAGCCAATCACTGTGGCCCATAAGACCAAATGCACTAACTGGCTTTCCTTAGGTCACATGCTATCTCTAGAAAGAGAATGGAATCAGCTTCTTTAGAACCCCATATATCCTTAACCAAAATTTGAAACTGTTGGGAAAAGGGAAGTGTGGATGGGGAGGGATGGAAGACAAGAGAGGTACCAAAAAGATGTTTACTACAATACAGGAAAGTGAACCTGAACTGGAGAAAAGTGTAAATACTAGAAGACCTTCGTTTCTTTAAAAATATTCTATATTACAGTTTATCCTTCCCATGTATACAGGAACTCAAATTAGGCCAACAGCGTGATGGCAGACACCCGCTTAAATGAATAGATATTGTTGATTTGCTATTAACATATCAGTTATATATAAGCACACTGCTTTTTTTTTAAGAACAGCCTTAAAAAGAATTTAATCTTTGAAGAAGGGCTTACCCAACCATTTTGTGAAGTGCAGCTCACTTTGTATGTGTCTGAAATCTTAAGATCATGGCTGTGAGTGGGGAATGCTTGTAATCAAGGGCTTGATGGGAGTAGGAAAGGGCACCACTGCTTCTTGTTCTTCATTCTTTCTTGGAAATTTGAGCCAAGCAAAGGGTATGGAAGTCCTGGCTAAGAGATCCATTGTAGAGAATGGGCAGAAACAATAGGCCTGGATTTCTACCAGAGACGATGCTGAGATTTCTGGCATAGCAGACCTCTTTAGCCATGTGATAGTGGTAAACTTATCCCCGACTGGAAATAGCAAGAAAAATATGGTACTTATCAGGAATAACTGAGTTTTCTGACTCAAGTGGGACTTGAATAACTTTGCAATCAGAAATTGCAAGGACATATCTGATTCTCTTTCTCCTAGCCTGTTATAGGCATAGCTAAATCAATCTACACTCACTTTTCTTCTAAGGTCCAGAAATGACTCCACAGTCTCTCTTGATGAAGTGCTCTGGGAGTCACTACCAATTGATCAGACTTGGAAATAGAAATAAAGCTGTCTTTTTTTTAGACTGATCCTTTCCCATTTTCTTTTCCTGTGATGTTTCTCCTAAAGACACATTCTATCTGGTGGCCCATTTATTCTGGAGGCTGGACTAACACAACATGCCTCTATGAATCTCATTCTCCCTGAATTATCCTTCTCTCGTAGCTCTCAGACATGTCTTATTGGAGCAGTTTCTCCAAAGATTATTTCTCACCTTGCCCAGACATCCTCAACTCACTTCTTATTTTGTGACCTGTGACTGCCAGTGATTGGTTAATTTGCCCTCCTTTTTGGTAACTTCCATTCAACTCCTCTTTTCAGGGTTCTCACCTCTGCCCTTCATCATGAAATTGGATGCAGCTGTTATAATGTCTTTTTTTTTTCCCTCTCCCCATCTTAAATAAACACATCCAGTTTTCCAGGTCATGTCTGGTTTTCTGTGTCCCCCTGTTTCTTAGCGTGGAGTCAGTGCACTACCTGCATCAAAATTAACTAGGCTGGGGTACTTCTTAAAAATGCTTATTCCCAGGCAAGTGTGATGGTGGCTCAGTGGCAGAATTCTCACCTGCCATGCCCGAGACCCAGATTCATTTCCTGGTGCCTGCCCATGTATTAAAAAAAAAAAATGCTTATTTCCAAAATGGACTATTTCAAAACTAAAAACTTGTTGCCTTTCAAAGGACATTGTCAAGAAACTGAAAAGGTAACTAACAGAATGGGAGCAAGTAATCACTAACTATGTATATGATAAGGGTTTAATATCCAGAATATATAAAGAGCTCCTACAAATCAACAAGAAGAAAAATAACCCAATTAAAAAGTGGGCAAAGGACTTGAATAGATGTTTCTCTAAAGAAGATATACGAATGACAAATAACCACATGAAAAGCTAGCTCTTGTTCATCAGGGAACTGCAAATCAAAACCAAAATAAGATATCACTTCCAACCTACTGGGATGGATTTCATTAAAAAAAATAGTTTGACAGTTCCTCAGAAAGTTGAACATAGAATGTCCATTTGACATGGCAATCTCACTTCTTGGTATTTATCCCTAAGAATTGAAAGCATAGATATCTGTACAGTAATGTTCATAGTAGCATTATTCACAGTAGCCAAAAAGTAGAATCAAATCAGGTGTCCACCAACAAATGAATGCTTAAACAAAATATGACCTATACATACAATGGAAATATTATTGTCATGAAAAGAAATAAAATGATAATATATGAATGAAAGTTGAAGATATCATATTGAGTAGAATAAGCCAGACATGGAAAAAAATCATATGATCTTCCTTATATGAAATACCTAGAATATGCAAATTCATAGAGACAGAAAGTAGATTACAGGTTACAAGGGACTGTGGTGTAAGGAAAAGGGATGTTACTATCTTATGGGGGCAGAGTTTCTGTTTGAAGTGATGGAAAATCGGGGTAATGAATGTTGGTGATGGTAGCACAGTATTATGAATACAATTAATACCACTAAATCGTACACTTGAAAGTGGTTAAAATGGAAACTGTGGGGTTGTACATATGTTACTAACATAAAAAAAGTTTTTTTAATGCTTACTTCTGGGCCTCAGTCTGAAGCCAGTTTATCAAAATTTCTGGAGATTTTTATACATTTGTTAAGGTGATTCTTAAGCAAGATATCATTTGAAAATAACTGCTACAGTGAAACAGAAGGAGGATTGTGGCAGGAATTGTTGTAAGCCTACCCAGGCAGAAGGAGTTTTTAAAGTTTTTGACAATGGTATCTCCTGAGCTTTATTGATTTTAGGTGGAGCTATGTCTGATCCTTCTTAAGATTTGACTCATCTCTTATGAGACTTCTTTTCTGAATTCAGACGAGAACATCACCAGATTAAGAGGCAGGCCAATGGATCATTTGTATGGGACATCAGTCCAATAAGCCTATTCAACAGCACTGAAAATTAAACAAGATGGAGAATACTTTATTTACTGGAATGATCTCAGAAGGAGATGTGCATTGGGGTTGAAGGAATAATCTGATAAGCTTCTTGGGGGCAACATCCAAGAATATCATCATCATCATCATTGTCCATTGCCTTCTAAAAAGACTGGATCTGGCAACCTGTAAAGCTTTGGCTTCGCTGTATGGAATGTTCAAAGTTTGGGACAGAATTGAATCTTCTGGAAGAGATAATAGATAAGACCCAAAGCCTGTGGTTCTGCCTCTGCTTATCGCACCGGCATGGTCATCTGTGTTTATAAACAAATGGATCAACAATTACCTAAATGACACCCATTTTATCAGATACAAGATTTTAATCCTAAGAAACCTGCATTTTTTCAATCTGACCTGTCATAACTGTTCAATTCTTCTTTTTTCTCATCTTAATTCTTGGTAATTTTTCTTCTTGGTCTTCACCCCTTTTCTCAAAAGTCAGCCTCATTGACTTTAGAAACCACAAGACTCAGGCATCAAAAATAGAAATAGAGGCCAGTTATGTCTTTCAAATCTCAAATAAGATTTATTTGCATCTCTTAGGAGACTTCTGACAAGCATGACAAGCAACCAGAGCTAATAAAAACCATCTTGCTTGATGCAGCGAAATCATCCCAGGCTGTTTCCTATTACTTTCTCATTCTCCCCTAGGCAGTGCCTTAGAACCCCAGCACACAACACAGACCGAGTACTTGCATAATACCTCTCTGTTTTGAAAGATGTATCTCATCTCTAACTATTCTAGCAAAAAGTCAGTTAATAATCTGGCACTCCTTTCTTTAGAGGGCCTTCAATACAAAATACAAATTCATCAAATCCATAGAATTATTGAGGACTTGCCTCTTAAGCCTCTATGCTGGGCATAAAATGCTATTTGGTGTTATTCTCCTGCTCTCTGAAACTGCCCAAGCCTCTGTGTCCAAGAGACTAGGCCAGCCTTTGGCAACATTGGTGAAATTACCACTCTCCCTTGGAACTATTCATTTCAGTGCATGAGCATTTTGGCATGGATTTTCCCCACAGAGTTATTTTCATGGGATATTAGCAGCTGGTAAATTCTTCACTTGCCTACTAGTCCTAAAACTCCCTGCAACACAAGATGATTCCTGTTAACACTGAGAGCTTTGGGGAGTTTATCAGATTTCAAGTTCAGGATGGCAGCCTGAGACTTGCTGCCTCCTCCATTTTCTAGTCAGTTTTCTTTGAAACTAGCGCACACAAGTTTACATTGAGATTATACACACGTATTCCACATACCCCATAATAGAGCAGGGGAAAATAAATACATTTGTGAATCCTAAATTTTTAGAACTACCTGGAAGATGCAATGTAGTTTTAATCTGAAATAGAGATGAAACTGTAGTCTAAGATAAGAGTTAAACTTAGAGCCTCTCAGAGGAGCCCAGGAAAGACCCAAGTTGAGATCTTTAAATGCGAGAATGGGCCTAGGAATCATCTTCAAGATTTTCACTGAAGAACTACCTTTTAAAGACAAGATCAATAGATTCTTGTCTTTTAAACAAAGCTGTTGGCAAGCGAAGCTTTTGTCCTCTGCTGAAACCCAAGAACTGCTTTCTAGGGAAAGTAACTGATTGATTGATGCAAAAGTGGATGATCCATTAGTATTGCTTTGTGATAAGCTATTATAAAGCCTCATGGTTTAAAATTATTACTTATTAGCATCTCTCACATTTCTACAGGTTGATTGAACTCAGCTTGATGGTTCCCTCTCTGACGCAGTTCCAAGCAGACATGGCAGGAGCTGTGGTCATCTGAAGTTTTCTTCCTTCATATGTCTGGTTAGAATTCAAGTGGTTAGAATATTCAGCCATTCACGTGGTTAGACTATTCAGGTCTAGTCCAGTATCTATCACCTTATATAGCCTCTCCATGTGGCTAGCTTTGGCTTCCTCATAGCATGGCTGTCTCAGGGTTGTTGGACTTTTTGCATGGTGACTGACTTTCCCTAAAGCAAGTATTCATAAGACAGGAAGTGAGAGCTGGCCCAGGCCCAGAACTGGTAGAGCCACTTCAGCTGTGTTCTAGTGGTTGCATAGTAAAAGAGCTCTCACATTCTCAAGGGGAGGAGAATTAAACTTCACCTTTCAATGGAAGAAATAAATAAATAATTTGCCGCCCTCTTTAATCTATCTTAGGAGAGTGCATGGTGAGGGTGTCAGGGACTTAGAAGAAAAGCAGAGCAGCAATGGAAACGCTCAAGAGTCTACTCCAGGGTATTTTGCAATGATGATTAGGTAGGTCCTTCCTGTGTTACTTTGCTCCTGGTCCCCAAACATTACAAGGAAGCCTAGCTGTCATTACATTTGCTGACTTACTGAGTGCATAGTATTGGTCCTTCTATTTAAGGAAGAAGCCTGTTGTGACAGAGACACATACAACTGTTGAGGAGATGCACAGCAATTATCTGCACGTATCGAAATAGCGCTTCTCACACACACACAGAAAAGGATTGCAAATAAAGTTAGCAAGGTCCATAAAAAAGAGCAGTATAAAAAAAAGAAAATCAGTATAAACAAAATAAATAATCCTAGAAAGGGGGAAAAGTGATAATCAGGCATGTAGTGGTGCTGTTTAAAAATATTTTCATTTATGTCTACAGATTCAAGAGAATATTGTGGGGTTGGCAATGATGGCTCAGTGGCAGAGTTCTCACCTGCCATGCCAGAGACCCATGTTCATTTCCCAGTGTCTGCCCATGCAAAAAAAAAAAAAAAAAAAAAAAAAAGGATATTGTGGCCACAAATTAAGAGCAATGTGTTTTGAAGAGATGCAGATCAGATAATAAGAAAGTTTTACAAAATCAAGGTGTTATGGCAAGACTTAAGATTTCACAGGTTGGATTGAATTATAATTTGGACAGAAATGAAGGTGGAGTTGTGAATCTGGAAAATAATGTCAAGGATATTTCTTGGAATTTTGAGTACAAAGATAAATGAAATGTAAGAGAGGAAAATTAAGACAAACAAATGACAAATCTAGGAGGCCTGGAACCAATCTATTAAACTTTCTAGAAGAAAACAGAAGCATAAGAAGGTAAAAGAAAAAAATTAATAACTGGAGAAAATAATGATAAAAATAAAATTCCCTAAACTGATGGTAGACATGATTCTTAAGACTCAGTGGCTACTGAATATGGAAAAGAATAAATGGGGAAGTAGCCACATATACACACAACCTGCTGGAATTTCCTAATTCAAAGGATGATGTGAATGTCCTTAAAGCTTCTTGAGAGAAAAGGGAGGTCATCCGCAAGGAAATATAAGCATACTGTCATCCACTTCTGTTTAGCAGCACTAAATTCTAGGGGAAGAGCAATATTAAAACTTCTAAGGAGAATTCTATTTTGAATCTAGAATTCTGTATCCAGCCAAGCTTTCAATAGAATGTGGGGGGCAAAATACAAATGTCTATGGATAAACAAAGATCCAGCAGTTATATATGGCCTATATCATCCAAGTCCACCTAAAAATGAAGAACAATTGGAGGAGGCAGGCTGTTGTGAAAAATGTAGAGCATCCACAGTTGAGTATAATCCAGAAGAAGAGAAGGAAGCAAGAAGCACATTAAAAGAGAAATTCCTGAACTGGAGTGCTTGAAAGTATAAAGAAAAGATTGATAACTGTGACAACCCAAACTTTTAAAAGTTTTCAACAATAAAAATGAGATTGAAATATATGTAGCAACCCAGAAAGAATATTTGCATCACATAGGACAAAGGGATACTATTCTTATTATTTAAAGAGCTTTTATAAGATGATTTTAAAAATAGAGTAGAGAGGGTGCAAGGATGGTCCGATGGTGGAATTCTCGCCTGCGATGCAGGAGACCTGGGTTCAATTCCTGGTCCATGCACTTCCCCCAAAACAAAACTAACAAGCAAAACAAATTCCACAAATGATGCTGCAATAAAGGGATACTCACATGGAAAAATAATGAAATGTGACCCTGCCATACAGCCTACAAAAAATAATAAGGCAGAAATAGAAAAAGGGCAGATCGTCATGAATGAGTGTCGTGGGTTGAACCATGTACCCCATAAAGACGTGTTCAAGAAACCTGGTCCCGTGGATCTGTTCCCATTTGAAAATAGAATCTTTGAAGAGGTTATCAGTTAGGGTGAGGCCAAACTGAACCAGGGAGGGCCTTAGCCCAGTATAACTGGGGTCCTTTATAAACAGAGGAAACTTGCACACATCAGGAGGAAAAGACAGATGGAAAGACAGACGGCCATGTGACAGAGGCAGAGACTTAGTTATGGGTTGCTGTCAAGCCATCACCAGAATGCTATAGACAGTAGAGAAAGCATCACCTGCAGATAACTTTATTTTGGACTTATAGCCTCCAAAACTATGAGACAATAAGTTCCTGTTGTTTAAAGCTACTAGTCTGTGCTACTTGTTATAGCAGCCTTGGCACACCAAGACAATGGGCAAGGCACAAATGAAAGAAGTGAGAAATGTGGTAAGATAACGGGGGCAGTCCCCACATTTCTCACAATACTGTTCCTTCCTAGAAATTCAGCCTGAGCAGAAGCATTCTACTCCCCAAGGCAATGTGGCAATGAAGAGACTACACGTAGATAGTAAAGGGGATTTTTTTTAAGAACTGCAACACCTGTAAAACTTTAGGGAAAGAAAACTTCATCTGGAGAGAATTTTTAGGAAGTTGAATTGTGCCAAGTGTTTTTTTTCCCTAATTATCACATTTATTCTTCACAACTCTGTGATATATGTATTGTGACCTCCCCAAAAATTGTGTCTATCAGTCAGAACTCAGTGGGTTCTAAACGTCAAACAGTTTATTTTTCCCATCAGTGTTTCCAACTACACTGTGCTCAATCTCCCTTCTCAACTCCTTAGCCACAATTTGAGCAAATCACCTTACTATCTGGTCACTTTGGGCCATTAAAAGTCCAGACTGGTTGAGGGCTTCAATCAAATAATCTATTTTAGATCCTTTGCCACCCCCCTGGCCAACTTTGGGGTCTTGCTTAGGTGGGAAAGGTGGTCTACTCTTTCACTCTGCCCTTGCAGTTTATGTTGGAGCTGTGGTCTCAGTCTGGGTTCTCTTCTCTCCACCACATTTCCAGGCTTTGTTTCTCTTTGATAATAAGGAGCATGAGAGCGGTGAGAGATGCCCTTACTTAAGTGTCACCTGTCAGCTATGGGAAGCATCTTGGTCTTGCATTCCAACTGCTTCTGGCATCCTCCAAAAATGTGGTGGCACCTAGATAGATGTACGCCAGGTTTTCCTGGGATGCTGGGCAACTTCAGTCAAGCCTCATTTATCACTGAAGTCTTGCTTGTCTCTTTTGAACTTCCCAGTGGCTCATGTTCTCAACCCAGCCCTGATGGATATTGCTGAGCCCTAGGGAAGCCCTAAGGTACTTGCTTACTCTTCTAACTTAGATGAACCTTCATGTGATGCTCTAGGAGAGACTGTCTGTCTTCTCCCTCTTTGAAGGCCTTGGGGTCCCAGGACGCAGGTATTCCATCCTCTTTCAGACCACTGCCCTTTCTGTGCACTGAAAGCTTTTCCTAAAAGTTTCCCACACAGAGAAATGTCCATGTCACTCCTAGAGCAGCATCAGATTCTCCCATGAATTATTGCAGGGTGCTCTGCTCTGAGGGCAGCTCCAGGACAGACTGCATGCTCCTAGCCATCCAACTCGGGACTGGTATGTCATCTCCCCTTCCTACAGCAGCAAACAATCTCTCCTAGGAATTATCATGGAACCCTTTTCCCCACCTCTCTCTTGTCTTTTGTTTGTTTGTTTGTTTTGAAGGGAACAACAAATAAACTCCCGGCCCTCTTGAGATGAAAGAGTAACCATGCTCCACAAATTCCGTACGTTAAACCTTTGATTACTGTCCTGCTCATCTTCTTTGCTACATTACATTCTCATGCCCTTCAGGAAAGCTTCCCAGCTTCCACCTTTTCCTGATGTATCTCCAAATCCAAGGACCTAACTCAGTTCCCAGCTGTAGCCACCTACCATTCCCTCACACACGCACACATACTGCCTTGCAGCCATCCTCTAGCTTGGTCTGGGAATTTTAAGGCAGGCCATACTGCCCTGGAAGAGGAAAACCACACCCACATCTGAAATGTCAGAATAATTTCTTGTCTCTGGCCATTCATATAGAGAAAATGGTTTCATTCAGATGTTTTCCTGCCTCTCTTTACATCTGAAAAGACAAGAACATTAATTAACATATGACTTGATGTAAAAACATACAAAAAATCATAACCTTTAAAGGGATCAAATATATAATCTCTGAGAAAGCAAGTGATTATTTTATTGATACTATTTCCCTACCAACTCTCAAACCCCACAGGTGTTAAATTAGCTGCATAAGAATTTCTCTCTACTTCCAAGTCTGCATTACAGACATGCTAATGAGAATTAGAGAAAATTAATGGGAGAGAGTTTGTGAGGCCATCAGAGGAGTGGATTGCTGTGTGGAAAATGGTCAGGAAAACTGCTTTAATTTACCAAGACCCACGGTCTGAGAAATAAAAAACAAAAACATGTAACACTAACCTTTAACCATTCCAAAGCTGCTAAAAGTGTCAAAGCAGCTAATGTCAAAAAGAAAAAACAAACAAACAAACAAAATAGATCAGTAGGGAACTGCCACCAGCCCCCAACCCTAACAGGATCCCTATGACTGAGCTGTAGGAGGGATGCTATAGAGACCAAGTTGTGGGGGTTACCATCATTATATAAACCCCAAGCCCAGCATAAAAGTTTGGATAATCCCAAGTCTTTATGAAGTGAAATGATTATAGTTTTTTAGAGTCCAAATGTCTCATTCTCCAGATAACAAAACTGCAACTCAAAGAGATAAGATGGTCCAAGACAGCCTCTAAAGTTCATGACGTCAAGTATTGGGATTTGATTCCATGCCTAGATGCCCAATCTGTTAAACCATGTTGATGATGACTCCACCACTGAGAGGCACGTTGATGTGGAAGCAGATGCTCAAACCAGTCATGGCAGTGGCCAAGAGCGTCACGAGGATAACAAGCTGACCTGAACACCAAACTCAACTCCACTAAGTTCTGTCTGCTGAACATTTATGGAACATCTACTATGCTAAGCACTGCCAATGACTTCAAAGAATTCATGGTTTAGCAAGAGAAGTAAACAGCCAGTATGCAAACCAATCAGTGTAAGCCAATATCATAAATGCTGTGCAAAGTGCTGTTGGAACAAAGAAGAAGGAGCAGCGAATTCTATCCTAGGCCCAGAAGACTGAGGAGGCCTTTTGAGAAAGAGTGGAGAAGAATGGCCATTTTTCAAAGAGGAAAGAAGTGGCTATTTGAAGTGATTCTTTTTTATTCTATTTTTAAAATACAATTTTATTGAGATATAATCAAATACCAAATAATCATCCAAAGTGTAAAATCATGGCTCACAGTATTGTCATATAGTTGTGCACGCATCACCACAATCAATTTTTGAACATTTCCATTACTCTAAAACAAATAAAAATATTAATAAAAATTAAAACACAAGGAACACCCAAAGCATCCCATATGCCTTATACCCCTATATAATTTAATTTTTGTCTCTATTTTCTTACTCATTTGTCCATACACTGGATAAAGGGTGTCAGCCACAAGGTTTTCACAATCACATGGTCACACCATAAAAGCTGTATAGTTATACACTCATCAGAAACCAAGGCTACTGGATTACACTTTAGTAGTTTCAAGTATTTCCTTCTAGCTATCCTAATACACTAAAAAGTGATATCTATTTAATGTATAAGAGTAACCTCCAGAATGACCTCTCAACTCTATTTGAAATCTCTCAGCCACTGAAACTTTATTTTGTTTCATTTCTCTTCCCCCTTTCAGTCAAGAGGGCTTTCTCAATCCCATGTTGCTAGGGCCAGGCTCATCCCTGGGAGTCATGTCCCAAGTTTCCAGGGAGATTTACACCCCTGGGAGTCATGTCCAATGTAGGGGGAAGGGCAGTGAGTTTACAGAGTTGGCTTAAAGAGAATGGCCACATCTGAGCAACAAAAGAGGTTCTCTGGGGAATGTTTCTTAGGCATTATTATAAGTAGTCTTAGCTTTTCCTTTGTAGGAATAAGTTCCCTAAGGTCAAACCCCAAGATCAAAGGCTTGGCCTATTAAATTGGTAGTCCCCAATGCTTATGAGACTATCAGGAGTTCCCCAAGTGGGGGAAGTTTAATATTTCTACATTTTCCTCCAGTTCCTCTGGGGGATTTGCTAATACATTTTTTTTCTGCCCAGATTACTCTGAGATGTTTTGGGGCACCACACTAACCTGTACAAACCAACAAGATCTCACTCCCTATTCAAGGTTCCATGTAATTATGATATTCAAATATACTGACCATACAAGTTAAATTAGATAGTATGCTAAAGAAAATATAAATTATACACCAAATAACCATATCTTCCTTTGGTCTCATACAGAAATTGAAATTTTAAAGCACAGTCAATATCATCCTTTACCTTTTATTCTGATTTACTTTAGTCCTACCCAGATCAGCTTCATTCATTCATATCTCTAATTGAAATATGATCATTTTTTCAACTTTTTAAACAATTGCTGTATGGAGTAACGTTGACTTTCAATAGCTGTAGAAATCTAGCTCTGAGTCTCAGGTGTCACACAGATATTTGAAGTTTTAGGGAATGACCAGGTTTTACACAAAGAGCTCTGCATCTCAGAATTAAGAAATAAGTATCTCAGAATTTAGAAATAAGTTACAGCTCAAGAATAGATGTGACTGCTTTAAAAGCTTGCTGTCTAGGAACCTTTTCATAAGCCTTTGGTATTTCTTGTAGAGCAGGTCTCTTGTTCACAATCTCTCTCAGTGGCTGTCTGAAAATATTTTAAACTGCCCCTCATTTTTGAAGGACAGTTTTGCTGGATATAGTGGCAGTTTTTTTCCTTCAGTGTCTTAGTATAGCATACTATTGCTTTCTCACCTCCATGGTTTCTGCTGAGAAATCCACACATAGTCTTAATGAGCTTCCCTTGATTATGATGGATTTCATTTCTCTTGCTGTTTTCAGAGTTCTCTCTTTGTCTTTGACATTTGACAATCTGATTAGTAAGTGTCTGGGAGTAGATCTATTCAGTTCTCTTCTCTTTGAGAGTACACTGCACTTCTTCAATCTGTAACTTTATGTGAATGATCATGATGAAATGCAACTATGTGATGATATTATGAATTACTGATTGTATATGTAGAATGGAATAAAAAAAAGAAATGGGAAATTTTCAGTGATTACTTCCTCTATTATTCTTTCTGCCCCTTTTCCCTTCTCTTCTCCTTCTGGGACACCCATAATGCATATATTCAAGTATTTCATGTTGTCATTCAATTCCCTGAGACCCTGCTCATATTTTCCCATTTTTTCCTTATCTGTTCTTTCATGTGTATAATTTCAGATCACCTATCTTCTAGTTCATTAATCCTTTCTTCTGACTCTTCAAATCCTCTGTTTTTTTTGCATTGTGTTTTACATCTCTTCTATTGTGATTTTCATTCCCTAAAGTTTGTTTTTTCAAACTTTTGAGTTCTTCTTTATGGTCACCCAATGTCTTCTTTATATCCTTCATCTCTTTTGCCCTATCTTCTCTCTACTCATTGATTTGATTTTTTTAATTTGGTTTACCATGTTTGTTTGAACATCTTTAATTAGTTGTTTCAACTCCTGTATCTCCTTTGAAGTGTTCATTTGTTCCTATGACTGGGCCGTCTCTTCATTTTTCCTGGTATTACTCATAATTTTTTGCTCGGGTCTAGGCATCTGATTTTCTTGATTAATTTATACTAGAGGTCTCTTTCAGTCTTTTTGCCTAGGGTTTTCTTGTTGCTTGGCTCTGTTCTCTTTCCATTCTTTAGCATTCAGTTTCAGCTTGTTCTAGACCTCTAGCATAGTTTCTATTTAACTAATCAGAATTTTTCAGTTCTTTTTTTCTGATTCTTGTCCTGCTTATAAGGAACCTTTTCCTGGAGGAGGGCCTCCCTAGTTATGGTTGACCCAATCATATTTTCTCAGACAAGATAAGCCCAGGTCTGGGAAGAGGGGTGTAATCAGCATCAAGCTTCCTGGAAAATGAGACACAGCACATTATCATACTTTCTTATGAAGCTTCTAGACTCTGTGTTTTTCCTGTCCTGCCCAGCAGGTCATCCCTGACGGCTTGCAGCTCCCCTTTTGCATAAAGTGATGCAGTGTCTTTAATTCTCAGTAGACTGTGTCCCAGCCAGGGGTGTGGTTGAGACAAAGGCAGAGGTAGAAGGTAAGCTTAAGCTGATTCTGTTTTCCAGCCCCTGGGGTCTGAATTCTCTGAATCAGATCTGGCTCTTGAGCTGAGCTCCACTCCTCTTTTTTTCGGGAAGAGATGCTCCTTAGGGAATTATCTCCTTTGTATGATTTTGTCTCTCAGACATATCTTAACTCTTCTCTTGCTTGAATCAGTACTGAAAATTGAAAATGTCTGAGGCTTTTTGTAATTATCTACTTAGAACAGTTAAAAAAAAAAAAAGGAAAGAAAGAAAGAAAGAAATCCCTTTTCAGAGCTAGTCCTTAGTCCCCAGTCTTCACTAATCAAGAGCACAAGTTGGTACCCAGCTGTATGTACTCCTTTTCTTGGGGCACAGCCCTTTTCCAGTGTTCTGAACTTGGTTGACTCTCAAAGCCTCTTTTTCTTCCCTTCCATAAGCCCTGCCTCCTCACTGCTAGGAGAGACCTCAAAGTTCCTTCTCTGTTTGCTCTGGGTTTATCTGTGCTCCAAATTTGTTCATTAAAACCACAAATAGAGCTTGGTTGAAACACCTTTCCTTACTCCCAGGAAAAAAAAAGCTGCTTCTTTTTCCCATAGAGAAAGGTCTCCAACACAGCCAACCATGCTAATGGGAGAGGGGTGCCAGCCTCTGCAGTGTGGGAGTTCTACTTACAATCCTGTGCTGTGATCTCAGCCCTTCCACCCATTCCAGACTGGTGTACAATGTGCATCCAGTCACAGATGTCCCACAGACGGTTGTTCGAAACAGTTCCTGGGCTATTTACTAGCTGCTCTACAGGACTAATTAAATTCCACGCACCTCTATGCCATCATCTGGCCCCATCTTGAACTGATTCTTGAAAGAGAAAATGTTTATTAAGACAAAAGACACAGGCAGAGCATTTGGAGATGCAGAAAGAGAATGCCTTCGACAGAAGCTGTTTGAAATGAGAAGCCAGGAGAAAAAGCTATCAGATGTCATCATGTGTCTTCCTAGCTGGCAGAGAAACCCCCAACATCATCAACCCTTTCTTAAGTCAAAGTATCTTTCTCTGGAGGCCTTAGTTTGGACATTTTTTTTGGCCTTAGAACTGTAGACTTGTAACTTAATAAATTCTCTTTATAAAAACCAAAAAAAAAAGGACAAAAGAGTAGGAAAGGATGAACAAAACAGTCCTGAAAATGCATACTAAGTGTTTCAGTTTGCTAAAGCTTCCAGAATTGCAATATACCAGAAATTGATTGGCTTTTATAAAGAATATTTACTAGATTACAAATTTACAGTTCTAAGGCTGTGAAAATGTCCAAGTTATGGCATTAACCTTCACTCAAGAAAGGCTGATCACGTCTGGGTTTCTCTGTTGGCTGGAAAGCACATGTTTGGCATCTCCTGGTCTTTCACTGCTGGGTTACACTGTTTCCAGCTCTTGATTCCAGTGACTTTCTCTCTAAGCATCTGTGAATCCTCACTTGACTTCTCTTTTAAGGACTCCAGTAAACTAGTTAAGACTCTCCTTGAACAGATGAGGCCACATCTCCATGGAAGTAACCTAATCAAAGTGTCCCAACCGAAAACCAGCCTGCCCCCACAAGTTTGGATTAGGATTAAAAGTGCATGGTTTTTCTGGGGGTACATAATGGTTTCAAACCAGCACAGCAAGTCTGATGATGTATGGCAGGTGAATGTAACTTAGAGAAAGACTGGAAACTGCCTGGAGCTGAGTTGGGAATATATAACCTTCTGTACCACACTAAAGGTTTCATTCCTTATCTTACAAATGGTGGAGAGACAGTAGAGGATTTTTTAGAATGAGTGAGATAGATTCAGATTTCCGGTTTAGAAAATGGTGCTGTTGATATTTCAGAGGCTAGATGGGAGGGCAGAACAGTCTAAAAGCTGGACGGTAACATAACAGAGAAATAAACGCTTGACAGAAACACCGCTGGTGGGGATGGTGAGGAAGGCCTGATTGTGAGTAAGATGTTGGAGGTAGAATTCTGCTAAAAGCATATGAAACTTGAGCAGCTCTGGCTTCTAGTGAGAGTATTGCTGATGCCGATGTTTAATGGACAGTTCACAATGATGACAAAGCCAATACTGGGATTCCCCTCTGTCCCGGGGTTCCAGCCATTGGCCTCTGCTCTGGTCCTTGAACACCCAAACTTGTTTCTGCTTCTGCTTCTGCTTTATTCTCCCCTTGAATGTTCAGCCCTGGATTACTGCCTGCCTGGATCCTCATCCTTCAGGGCTCCTCTCAAATGCCACCTTCTTGGAGAGGCCTTCACATACCACAGACTCTAAAATAGTCCCTTCCCATCACATGGCCTTGTTTCATCATCTTCACAACACTTAACATTATCTTAGATTATTTTGTTCATGTATTTTATTAGTGTTTTATCCATCCCCATGGCCACTTGTTTCTCTACTACCCAGAAAATCTCTTTGCTTTATTCCTAGATTTTAGAACAATCTCTGACACATAAAATATTCGGTAAATATTTTACTGAATGAGTGAGTGAATGAATGAGTGAATGAATATCAGAGCTGACATTAAAACAATCCCTCCTGCCAAGTACAACTCAAGTCTTCTACCTCATTCAATGGAGTGGAATTTGGAAGACTTATCCACTAAGGCAGCATCCTCTGGAGGGCCCTTCTCTTCAGCTGGAATGGGGTGACTTGAAGAGTAGGGCTGTCCACCAGAACAACTGCACAAGCCCCTCCATATGGCTTGGCTTCCTCAGCATGGTGGCCTCAGCATGGTAGAACTTATATGGCAGCTGAAGACTCCATGTGTGAGTGTCCCAGAGACCCAGGTGGGAGCTGCATTGCCTTTAATGTCCTGGCCTCAGGCCACATGGTATCCCTTCCATGGTACCCTTTTGAGCAAAGCCATCATAAGCTTATTCAGATCTAAGGAGGGGGCTTCCTGGTCCCACCTCTTGATGGGATGGTGGCAAGATCACCAAAGAGAATGTGGGACGGGAGATATTTTCTTGCCTCTGACTTTGGGAAAGAATTTTGCCACAGATTCTTACTCAAAATCTGATTCTTGGGTCTCACTCCAGGACAATCTGACTTAAAAGATCAGACTTTTAGGAGACCTGAAAATGCCTATTTTTAACAAGTATGTCAGGTGTTTGTAAGGTTGAACTCCATAACCCTTCTGTCTGAGAGCTTGCTCTTGTGCATGTGGAATGTCTCCGAGGCAGTTGCCGCCGTGCAAGTTAAATGCACAAATCAGTTTGCTGTCATGCTTTCCTTGAATGGGAAGCTTAGAGATAGAAGAGGCCAAAAATCTGGGGCTCCTCAACTTATAAAAAACAAACTATTAATGTAACAATATATGTAGATAAAAGGCCAATGATCACATTCACATATAGATATTTAATATAGTGTCAGATTACAGCATGAACAAACCGAGACTAAATATTCTACCCTTAACTAATGTAACTGCTCTCCATTTCTGTCTAATGAAACTGCTAGTATGTTCCTACTGCTAAATGATGAATTTACTGAAATCCCTTTCCATCAGAGATTTTTTTGGCATGTTCTTGTGCTATTTGGAATCACTAAGAATGTATTAAAAATCCCCTCTGATTAGTATTTTTTAGAGCTAGCAACTCTATCTTTCACGTTGGCTTTTGGGCTCACATTGATTTTTCTAGCTCATTGCCCTCTGATCCATAGTCACCTCTTTCTTTCAAACAACACTCATGACATCACCAACCAATCTGACCTCATCCATTATCATTCCTAGGAGTATCTTAGTCTAAATTTGGGTTTTTCTTGCAACACGTTAGGATCCTTTCCCTATCACTTGCAGAGTTGTGTGATAAATTATAAGGATTTACATCACTTAAAAAAATGTAAAACTTGACAACTCCCTGAAAAGATTTTAACCTTATTTTTTTTCCAGGGGTTTCCCTTCAATTGGTTCCATCCCCTGACCCCTACCCCATCCTGATTCTCAATCTGGTAAACATAATCTGACTATAGAAGAGAAATCCTTGAGGGAAGATCCAGCATGGATTCCTCACAGCTTTTCAATGCCGGGGCATTCACAGCTGTATTCAAGCAACCAAAGAAATTGGTTGTTCGGGGATTCATGAGTTAGATCTGAAGAGGTCAGAGCTTGGGAAGAAAAGGAACCATGTCAATTCTGAGAAAAACAAAGAGAGGGACTACAGGGTCAAGACCAGAGACCAGAATACCTCCTAGGGGTCAGGCAAAGCAAGAGCAGACAGAGTTGGTACCTTTGGGAGATCTTAGACTGAAGCCGGTGAGCTGTGAAAATAAAACCAGCCCGGCAGCAATGTCACAAGTGGTTCTTTTGTAAACCAAAGACTCTTTTCAGCCCATAGCCCCACCAGGTAGAGTGGGTGTTCCCTTGGACAGTCACTCCATGACTGGAAGGCAGATGTTCAGGGGCATCCAACCCGGGACACTCCCAGCTGTGCAGGAGTTGGTGCTTAGGTGCCCTGGGCTCTGGAGGCAACCTTTGCCTGGGGTACATTGACTTTCTTTGGCCCCTTAACTCACAGTCCACATTCCTCCCAGCTGTTCTCCTTTGCCTCCCTTTGACTCCCCAGAATAAAGGCCACAGCAGAGGTGGAAGCTGAGAACACACGAGGAAGGGATCTCCCCCGGGTTCTGGAGAGTGGGGTTTTGAGGAGGAGAGCATCCCTGAGTCATCCTGCAGGATGCTGCCCTTTCAAAAGTTAATTAGGATGTCAGTTGTTTATGATAATGATCGTAATCATGATTACTTTAGAGATTACTTATGGCTCTGCAAGGAGTTCTTTCTGCAAATCTGTGTTGTTTGCCTTTTTATTGTTGCATCATTTCTCATCTTTCCTCCCCCTTCTTTTCCTAGAGAAGTCCCACCTACCTGCTTCCCACCTTCTCTTTCTCTTCTTTCATATCCTTCTTTTCTTCACCCTTTGCCATTTCAAGTAATAGAATTGTCACACGTTGGAGACAAAAGCAGATTCCAGACCACCTTGTGCACCCCTGACCTTTCACACTTGAAGAAACTGCTTCCAAAGAGGGGAATGACTGCTGTGACTGCACAGCTGGCCTGGGACGGGTCTGAGACTAATGCCCGGGACTCTGGGGCCATCAGATGCTCCAAACAGCCACATCTCCTCCTTTTTTTTTCCCTGACTTCTGGCCTTCCCCACTTCTTTTTGACTCCAGGAATAGATGGGTAGGCTCCTGAGAGCTCCCTAAACAGGAAAAGCTATGTGTTTGTGGTGTGAATATCCTGCAAGTGGCAAGAACTGCAGGCCAGAAGCAGGCATTGGAAACCCTGATAGACTTCCTGCCCAAGCTTGTCCCACCAGAGACCCACACCTCCTTCGCCTCCAGCACAGGGCACTGGAAGGGTCATTTTGACTTGCAAAGTGAAAATTGGTGGTTTGGTGATGCCTCATGCTGAGAGTCTCTGAATCCCAATTGTCGGAGTTACTGACATTATTGCAAATAGCAACTTTTCTGCTGCAAATGAAGCTGCAAATGAAATGCTGGTTTCCAGCGGAATGCCTTCAACTGCGTGTGAATTGTTGGCAGGCAAGCACTCTGCAACATTGGCCTTCTCCTAATCATTTACTTTTCCTGTGTTTGCATAGGTCATGGCTGATGCTGCAGAGTATCCAGAACCCACCCCTACAGACTGAAGTCAGAAATCTCTGCTTCTACAGCTCTTTCTCTGCATAGCGCATCTGCTCCTACCATGTGCCAGGCTTCATACTTGCAATTCCATTTAATTTTTAATGTCTTATTTTTTTATTTTAAATGAGAGGTGACCAGGGTTCTCTATGTGTTGGAGATTGGATTATGAAGCCCAATTTAGACATGCATTCCTGTGGATGTGACCTCACTGCACAAAGGATCTCTCGAAGATTTTATATTAGTTAAGGTGTGGCCCAATTGAATGAGGTTGGGCCTTAATCCAGATTACTGGAGACTTTTTTAAGCACAATGAAATTCACACAGTAAGAGAAAGCCATGGGTAGGAGATGGAAGCCAGAAAACAGAGGGAGATAAAGGAGAAGACATCACCATGTGATAGGAAAGCCAAGGAACCCAAGGATTGCCGGTGCTGAGAGAAGAAAGCCTTCTAGTCTCTAAATTTCCGCCAATAAATTCCTTTTGTTTAAGCCAACCCATTGTGTGGTGTTTGTCATAGCAGCCCTGACAAACTAAGACACCATTGGTTAAAAACTTAACCAATGTCAGGCGGTGCAGCACTGACTCAGTGGCAGAGTTCTCACCTGCCATGCTGGAGACCCTGGTTCAGCTACCAGATCCAGCCTATGCAAAAACAAAACAAAACAACAAACAAACAAAACATGCTTAACCAATGTCCTAAGACCCAGTGTGAAGGAGTCAGGGAATAAGGCTGCATGGGGTCTCTCCACACCCTGATAAAAGTTCGAAAGTGCATTCTTGCAGCTTTGTAAGTACATAGAAGTGGAGGAGAAAGCAAGACCTTCAGTAGGTGTGGTAAGACCTGCAATCCTCTCATCTTTCCTAGCACCTGCTTCTTCTCTTTTGTTCCAAATTCTCCTCCACCGCCCACTAACAGTGTGTTTCCTGAAAACATCATAAAGACTGTCAAGCGGTGCTTCCTGAGAGCCTTTGCATCTGTACCCACCATCTCATCGGCGCAATTCAACTAGGACTTTCCATTGCAAATGCCTATTTGTTGCTTAGCCAAAGAATTGTGTTGCTAAAAAAAAGATGCTGAATCCCCAGGCCTGCAGAGTATGATACTGGCATTTTAATTTCTAACTCCATATTTCTCACACATGGATTCCTGGGTCATAAAACCATCCCTGTTCTTAAGCCCCTTGTCTTTGTATTTATGATTCAGTATTCATTTTATGTTTAGTCTAATAATTACTTCTCTTCTGCTTTCTATGTGTCTACAGGTATCTAACACTTGTACAGTTTGTCAGAATCCACTGAGCATTTTTAAAATGTGATTATTTTGATGATATCTGTCTCCCCCCATCAAAATGTAACCTGGGATGATGTGAATTTTTGTGCCATTTTATTCCAAGCCCCTAACACACTGCTTTATATATAGCAGTTGCTCAATGAATACTTGTTAAATGAAAGAGTGAATGAGTGAGGCAGTGAATGAATTAAATAACATTAATTTACCATTTTATCCTTTCAAAATGGAAAGAAAAGAAAAAGAAAAATTATGCATTTATTGGAGGATGATCAATAAAAGGGTTAGATGAACATGTCCATGTAGCTATTTGGTCTTTAACTCTACCCTTTGTGTTTTAGAATTATATACTCAGCATTATGGTTTAGTGGAAGGAACCTGGACTGACTGCCAAGAGATCCCTGTGCCAAGGACCCTTTCAAGAGTCAGTGCTGCTATTTTGGGTGGCTTGTAACAAGCAGCTTTACCTTTCAGAACTTCCATGACCTCACCTGTAAATTAAGGGTGTCAGAGTCAAGAAGCCCTTTATTCCTTGCTAGACTAGTACTCTTTAAATTTCATGAGAAATAATAAGCCATATGAGATCAAGAGAGTTTTGCTATGACACAACTCCCTTGGACACAACAGTAAATACATTTTTGCCTCTGGATTGTACTGCTTGATCTCTTCGAGAGACAGAAGGTTTCAGAGCTGTGCTTGCATCTGAACGTTTTCCTATCAAGTTTGTGTAGTTGATTGCATTCCTACCTTTGAACGCTCATTCTCATTAATCCGAGTGAGTGCAATGCCATGGATGGCTGAAAACAGCCGAGCCCCAGATCACATTTGCTATAAACAAATAGTCCTGAATCATCCACCCCTGAGACAGACATAGATTCAGATTTTCCTGGGGAGCCTCGTGGGTTGGTGTGTTAGCTTGTTCCTTGCCTTACCTCTATAGGCAGAAAAAGGCCCAAGTGAGTGGGAATGGAAAAGTTTCAAAATGCTTATCAAAATATTATTCCAAAAAATAAGATACTACCCCCAAAGGTCTGTCCATCAATGAAGTTTGAAAATTCTTCTTAGCAGCACCACCTCCTAGAAATCCAGTGCACTCGGTGTATTTGCATGTCTGAATACTGGCATAGTAAGCAGACTCTTAAACATTCTATCCTTCTGTTTCCTAAAATTATGTGGCCACAGAAACCTATTTTTCCCCTGTGACCCTTATGACCAGCTTGCAGAACTCTTCCCTGTCACACATTCATGGCAAACACTGACAGATGCGATAGGAGGGAAATGATCAATGCCAGCCCAGGGAAAATTTGAAAGAAGATAAGCTTTGCTTATAGTGCACTCCTGTTTCACTTTCTGTATACTTTTCATCTCCCAGGGTCCAGAGCCCTTCTTATTGCCCTGTTTCAGTATCAAATACCACATTCTTCTCCCCATGGGATCAATTTACCTGAATGAGAGTTGTATTAGGTGCTGTGTTTGTTAACTTATGCAGGAGTCCTGGACCTGGCCGGGAGAGTTAGCCATCACCCAGATGTAAATGTACCATAGATGCCACATTACAGGAAATTTAATTACCCTATTTATTTGCAATATCAAACTGAAGATAAATCAGAACCCATACCTGAAAATGATGCATTTCAGAACCAAGAAAAAAATATTAGGAAATGGTTTGGTATTTTCAATAGAGCATAAACAGTCATTATTTCTGCTACACATAATAGGGAAGCATATCCATTAAGGAGAGACTGGTCTAAACGAAAATATAGCAGGGTACACGAGAAAACAAAGAAGGAAGGATGTAGCAGTGAAGCTAATATTTTTTAAAGCAGTTGCAGCAAAGAGTGGAATTGATCCTGAAGGAAAGAAATATCATATAAGTGACTTAGAGAACAAATTTGAAATGTTCCCCAAGGATATAGAAGAAAATCAGGAAAAATATAATTAGAGAAATAGTAGATAAGAAGAACAGAGAAATCAACATCCAGGTGATTATTACTCTTGACGTATAGAATAGAACACTTTTACTAGAGCCGTGATCAAAGATATGTTAGAAGAAAAGCATCCTGAGATGAGCAAAGACTTGAAGACACAAAGCGAAAGAGTCACTGCATAATAAGAGTAAGTGCCTTATTGAAATACTTTTTTAAAAAAACTAGAAAAGAATTAGTTAAAATGAAAGCCTCCAGTTGACTTCTCAGATATAAACACTGCTGACATGTTGACATGTTTTTATAGCCTTTGCTATTTCACATTTTATATTACTCTATTATTAAAAATTTTGAAAATTCTATTCTATATACCAGCTGTGAAAAAAGGTAAAAATAAAGGCTTCTATTCATGCTTGGACCATTAAAAAAGGATCTTTGTTTTCGTGGTGCAGCCTGGTGGTAGCGGTGGCAGTGGCGGGGGAACGAGAGTAAAGGACACTCAGAAGATGCGGGGCCTCAGAGCCGGGCTGTCTTGATCAACCACCCACTCCACTTCAGATATTTCCCCCAAAGGTCAACTTTGAACTTTGGGGTTTTGTTTTAGTATGTATTGACTCCCAATCATCCCTCAGTTTTATTTATATCTGCATACATACATACATACATACATACACATATAAATATATATATGTGTGTGTGTGTGTATGTGTGTAAAAGTGAAGAAAAACACCATGTATGGGTTATCTGACCATGACTGGTGGTGGGATAAGGAATTCTGTGTAGGCAGCTGAGGGGTTTGAGCTCTTCTCGTTGGCATATCAGCCTCCAGATCACACGTTTCCTTGGTTTTGTTCAGGAAAAGCACTGCTAAATCTATTCTTGGAGAAGTTGAGAAATGTATTTGTCTTAAGGTAGGAGGCAGGAGAGAAAGAACTCTGAAGACCCCTTTATATTGCGTTAGTTTGTGTCTCCACGGTGCCTTTGGACCCACTTCTAGACATTCATTCCAGAGTTTTGTCACCATAATGAACGTTACTGGGTGGAAATAACAAGCATGTAGGAAACCAGGGGAAGAAGAACTTAGTTACTAATGAGCACATCAACTACAAATAATGATAAACTTATCATCGCTCCAACCGTTGATCTTCACATCACTCGGCTGTTGGTTGCAAACTAGAAGAAGGAAGTAAAAATCTATAATCCTACCTCCCATTTAATTACCATTAACTTTTAGGTGCATGAGCTTTGAGTCTTTATGCTGTGCGTATTTTATATTTGATTTCTGATCATATGCTATAATTTCAATTGTACAAATTGTTTTAAATTCCACCTAATTTTCCTGGTGTGAAAAAGAGTATATATTCTTTGTAAATAGTTTTGGAAAGTGCAAAAAAAATAGAATGAAGAAAATTTTAAAACCATCCCCATTATCATCACTTAAACTTAACATTGTTAGCATGTGATGTATATTCTACTTCCATAGTATTAAAAATCCTTGTCCCAGGGTGCACAGGTGGTTCAGTGGTAGAATGCTCACCTTTCAGACTTAAGTTCAATTCCCAGACCATACACCACCCCCCCAAAAAAAATCCTTGTCCTTATTGTAGTCGTTGTATAAACCCACTGTAAAAACTCAAATACAAAGCAGTGTGATGGTGGCTCTGTGGCAGAATTCTCGCCTGCCATACTGGAGACCCGGGTTCAATTCCCAGTGCCCCACCCATGCAAAAAAAAAAAAAAAAAGAAATTAAAATGCAAAAATATATAAAATAGAAAGTGAAATCTCTTGTAGTCTCATCCCCCACAAAATGACCACTGATAGATTTCTGCATATCCTTGCAGAATTTTTTCTAAGCATACACATGCATGGATATATTTGTATGTGCATTTTTTATAAAATTAGATTCTACTAAATATCTCTTCTACCATTCTGTTTTTGAATTTAGCAGCATGATATGTCAATACTATAATTTATTTTTTAAAGTTTCCAATTGATTTATATTTAGGTTATCTCCAGCTTTTGCTATTACAAACAACCTGCCAGGATATACTTATACTTGTGTCTTCTCATATTCACCTAATTCTCTTTATAGGAATCATAGAGTCAAAATGCTTGCTATTCTTCAATGTTGATAAAATACATTTTGTAAATCTTACAAGATATTGCCTTCCAAAGGGGATGTCCCAGTTCTGCTATCATCAACAATATATGAAATTGTCTGGTTTTACAATATTTGATGTTCTCAATGCTTTTTAATATTTGCAAATCAGATAAATGAAGAATCTCATTATTATTCTATTTTGCATTTATTTCATTATTGGTGGGGCCGCATATATTTTTATGTTTATGGTCATTTTCAAATATTCTGTAAATTGCTCTTTGAACCCTTTTCCCATTTTCTTCTGGACTGTTTCTTGTTTTCTTACCCATAGGAGCACCTTCTATAGTATAGATATCTTTAGGTAAACAGAAAATTTCCATTCAAATACCTTGACAATGAACATTTCAGGCACATTGTTTTAGGGAACATTTTTTTGTGGTAAAGAAAAATAAAGATTTCTGATTTAGTACTCCTGGTACAACATGCCAATGTGTATATAATTTAACACTTATGAACAAATGGCATAACAAAACAGTCCCAGATATCGTTTTGTTGTTGTTTTAGTTGTAGAACAGATTCCAGAGTTGGTATGGGTTTTTACTTCCAGCTTCTGTAAGACACTGGAAACTAAAAGAATTATCAATATAATGATTTAGCAATCATACTCATTTGTCAAACCCCACCTTCTCTGTGTAACTCCACCATCACCTTTGATCTTTCTCCCACTCTTTAGGGGTATTTGGACTATACTTATACGAACTTTTCATGTTGGAAGGGGCTTTGATAATATGGGATGGGGAATGGAACTAGTTGATGTTCTGGAGAGCCTGGCCCCGCTTCATTTCAGGACTTACCAGATATCATTTTAATGATCAAAAAAACTTGACAAAAACTTTGAGGTGGAGAATATGGCATTAGAAAACATGTTGCCTGGAAAAACACATTTCTAGGGGTAAAAATACCACTCTTTAAAGAAAGCTCTGCGGAACCCATTTCTCCCCTGCAGGCTACAGAATCCCCCTGAATATAGATAAGGAACTAATCCCCAAATTCTAAACCAAACTGGGCAAGGAGATAGCTTTAAGTTCCTTTTATACTGTAACAGGAATAGTGATGGGAGGAGGGGATAAGAAGCTCCCCCCCACCTGCCCAGTGTTGAAACAAGGTCAAGAGCTCAGTTTGCCATTTGGTGCAGACATGAAGTTTCTTATCCAGGGTGAAGACATTGGAGGAGGAAGAAACATGATTTTACCTATTTTCAAGTGGACAAACTTACGAATGACATCACACACGAGATCTTCCAAGACTGTTTTGAAACCTATACTGGGAGCCTTTGGGAACAGGGAAATTTTTCTCCAGTTTTGGCAACTGGTTGATGGTCAAACTTGGACAGCTGCAAATTTCTTCCTCTCCTCCTTCTCCTTTCCCATCTTCTCTTCCTTCCTCCTCTTCCTTTTCCTCCCTTCCTCTTGTTTTAATCTTAATAGGCATTTCAGTGAGGAAGTTAGAGAGATCTTTTTAGGGACTGGTATTCAGAAGCCATCTAATGTGTGAGGAGCTGGGAGAATGATGCTTATGTGATTGTGTGTGTGTGCACAGGTGTGTGATTGCACTTTTTAGTAAGGTTTCATATACATTCAGAAAAGTGCATAAATGGTAAATAAACAATTCAGTGAAGTTTCACAATCTAAACACAACTGTGTAACAAGCACCAGGAGTAGGAAGTAGAACTTTGTCAGCCCCTGAAGCCCACTTTGTGCCTTACTTTGTCTAGGAGTAAACACAACGCTGTCCTCTAACAGCATAGATTAGTTTTGCCTGGTTTTGGCCTTCATATAAATAGAAAGGCTCCTTTTATGCATGTCTTCTACTGGTCAACATTTAGTTTGTAAAATTCATCCATATCATTGCACAGTGCTAGAAGCACATGTTCTCTCCTCCCCCTGTCTTAAAGCTTATGGAATAGTCCCCTGTGGAGGTGGCCTGTGGTTGACGACTTGTGACAGTGACTAGGGGATCTTGTGTCTAAAAAGGAGGAAAATAGTAGGAAGATCACTGAACTCATGCCTGGAAGCTTCCTTCTCCAATTCAGCTTTTGTCAGTCTTATTGTCACCAATTTGACCCTCAACTGGTGTAGCTCTCAACCGGTTCCAAAATTGGAGAGGAAAAGAACAATTGTATTGGCTTTTAAGACCCCATTAACTCTGTACTTCAGAATTATAGATCTAGATATAATTTTCTATTATACCACATGATAAACTTTTTGAAGGAAAGAACAGTATCTTTTTACACATGTGCGGTGGAATAGTATTTTGAGGTGTTAATATATTTGCACATTCAAGCACAGATTATGCCCAATTCCTAAGAAAGCATTTTCTCCCAGTCCCCAAATTTGGGGAAACCTTTGCCTTACAGGAGAGTAGTCGCAGCAGAAACAGAACAATGCAACAAGATTTTTGACTTTTGAATTTTGAAAGCCAGGATCCAGGGTCTAAAACTAATAGGTTGGGAATAATATGCAAAACAATCCCCCCCCGAATAGATAAATGATACTGCAATATGGAGTTAAAAAAAAAAAAAAGAAGCTGAGCCACTAATAAAGGATTGTCCGTCTTATATCCAAGTGAGCCCCTTCTGTCCTCAGAAAGGCATATGAAAGTTGACTCATCACCTGAAGATCTTTCCTTCCTATTCATGCGAGAACTAAAAATCCCAATGCTAGGAGCTACAAGAATTTCTATCTCTTTTCCATCCAGTGTGTAGCTACCACAGATAGCTGCTGGGCATTGCCAGCTGATCAGGAATGATGTCTGTATGTGTTTTGACACTGCATTGTCCTCTACCCTATGCTGTATGAACACTCCTTCTAGAATGACCCAGAACTCTCAGAAGCTCTTTGAGATGGATGGACCTGGATGGAAAAAAAGGATGATGATGGTTTACAACCAAAACCCTATGTTCTTAGTTAAGGTGGGGCTTAATTGGAACAACCTGAGATTTGCCTTATTAATAACAGTGATGGAAGACCTTCATTAAAATTCATATTTGTTGAATTTAACAGAGTTGATTTGAAATTTAATGGTGCTCTGCCTATCCAGTCAATTGGCCACACCTCAATTATTGATCACATTGCTGGCCCTTAGTTCTTAAGCCAATTCTGGCCAAGGCTAGAAATAACAGATGTCTCTGTAGCTTTGGTTTTTAGTACTGAAGTTTCCATGTTTAATAAGTTGAATAGTGGCCACCCAAAGATATCAGATCTGAATCCTTGGAACCTGTAAATGTATCATATTTGGAAAAAGAAAATTTGTATGTGTGATTAAATTAAAGATTTTGAGATGGGCAGATTACTCGGATTGTCTGGGTGGGGCCAGAATGAAATTACAGGCAGGTATCCTTTTAAGAAAGAGACAGAGGGAGGCTACACACAGACATATGAGACCGATTTGATGTGGCCACAAGCCAAGGAATGCTGACAGCCTCCAGAGCTAAAAAAGGCAAGGAAGGGTTTGTCCCCTACAGCCTCTGGAGTAAATGTGGCCTTTCCAGCAGCTTAATGGGTTCAGTGATATTGATTTCTGACTTCTGATCTTCAGACCTATGAAAGAATAAATTTTTGTTGTTTGTAGCTACCAACTTTGTTGTGATTTTTTTATGCCTGCCACCATGTTAGGAAAAATAATTTATTTAAAGAAGAAACCAAACTTCAGAAATCTTCCCAAACACAAGTATCTTGATAAATAGTGTCTGGGGTAGAATATATTTGGAGAGATTGAGAGTCATGGACATACTAACATAGCACACTGGATATTAAGAACTTCTACTTTGAATTTCAGCAGATACAGGCTCTGCCACTTGCTACTTATAAGACCTTGAACAAGTTACTAGCTTCTGTTTCTCACTGTTCCTCCTTTGTGCAAAGGACATAATAAAGTTTCTATGCATAGAGTTGTTTTCAAATAAAGTGAGATGATGTCATACTAAAATTTCATACACACAAACAGTAACCAACATATGGTGTGTCCTATTTTGGATGGTTGAGCCATGGTACAACTTTCTAAACTCAAACCATCATCACTAATTCAACTGAAGCTGTAAGGGTTTACTTGCAAGAAAGCCAGGAAAACTGACAGCTAGAAAGTCAGGAAAATAGATTTTGGGAAGTCCAGCTCTGGAGGTATGTTTAAATCTCAACTCATATTCCTATGGGTGCGAACCCATTTGTAAAACAAGACCTTTGAAGATGTTACCGTGAGTTAAGGTGTGGAATCATTTGTGAATAGGATCTTTGAAGATCCTTTTCAGATGAAATGAGTTGAATCAGGGTGGGCCTTTAATCTGTATGACTAGGGGCCTTATAAAGAGAGGAAATTTGGATGCAGTTGGTCAGAGAAAGCTAAAGTAAGAAGCCCGAAAGCAGCACAGATACCGAGAATAAAAAGCACAAGGAGAGAGAGGTCACATGTAATGGAGAACTTGACAGATTGTGGAGAAATCCTGGCCATGCCAACACCTTGACTTTGGACTTCTAGACTTCAAACCCTGAGACAATATGTGCTTGCTGTTTAAGCCAACCTACTGTGTTGTATTTGTCATAGCAGCTCTGGAAAACTAAGACATTGTCCTGAGGATCAGTATGTCTAAGTGAAAGCCCAGGCTCTTCTCTTTAGGAGCGCAGCCCCTTGGACCCATCTGAAAGCCTGTGTCCAGGAGTAGTGATCACTGCCACAGAACTATTGCTGTCTTGGAAAGACTACCAGACAAGGTGACATAGTCTATTGAACACCCTGGCATTTCTCTGGGAAGAGATTAGTGACCTGTGGCTGAAAGTGAGTTTTTGGCAGGTGGCAGACTGCAGAAATAGCTTGAGTCATTTCAGGCTCATTAACTTCATCTGCTCTGACCATCTAGGCTTGGTCAGCCGGAGAGGACTCCTAGGTTATTGACACCATGGGGACCTTTTAGGAAATAATTTTCTTGCAATTTGGAAATTACTACTCTGTGGCAGTACTCCTTGAAGTAACACCAATTATCTTCCTTGGTTAGGAGTAGGCAGTCATTATGGGTTGTAATTTGGGGTATGCTTCAAGGGTCCCCAGCCTTCCAAAACTCTCACTTACCCTCAATCCATACCATCTAACCTCTGCACTTGATCCTTCTGTCATGTATTTCTAACAACTCTGTCACTACTTTGAATGAAAGGGTAAAAATATATACCTAGGGTGGTGCAATGGTGGCTCAGTGACAGAATTTTCACCTGCCATCCCAGAGACCTGGGTTCGATTACTGGAGCCTGCCCATGCCAAAAATAAGAAGAAAAAATTTATATATATATAAATATGGAAAAAAGGGATGATGATGGTTTACAACCAAAACCCTGTACTCTTATTTAAGGTGGATGCAAAAGGAATTAGGATTCAGAAAGATACAGCTTAAAAAGCTTCCTTACTGTTTTCTTACTTAGAGTAGTATACCCGAATCCTCTCCCTTTCTACACACTTTTCTTTCCTGTGCTCTTGCTCATTTATTCATTTACAATATTTTCTAAGTACTTATTATATACTATCACCAAACAAGACAGACAAGAACTCTGCTCTCATACAGTATATATTCCAGTGAGGAGACTGAAGTATGTAATGTATAAAATGCTAAATTCAGATCCAGTGGGGAGCTGTGGGTTTGAGCAAGGTCTCTAACCCAAGCTGGCCTTAGTTCAATTCATGGCAATTTCACTTGCTAGTTGGGTGACCTGGGATGGATCATCATAGAATGGTTCCTGATTTGTAAAAAGTGCATTATCATAGCACTCTTCTTGTATGAAGATTCAAGTTGGGACTTAAGTGCTGACATTGAGGCAGCCACATGAAGAACTTGGAAAATAACAGTCTACCCAAAAAGAACTCAAATGCAAGTGTCCTGAGATGGAAATAAGCTTAGAGAGTTCCAATAAGAAAAGTAAGTCCCAGGTGACTAGCATATACTGATAAAGGATAAAAGTGATAGGGGACGGGGTCAGAAAGGTAGGCAGGTACCAGATCATGAGGACTTGACAAGCCCACGATGAGAGTTTCCATTTTACTCTCATTAACTGGGAGTTCAATTTCACTTCAGTTGGCATGCCTTCTCCTCTCCGGCCCACTTGCCCTCTCATCTTCCAAAAAAACCCTAGAGGAATCCTATTCATATTTCTGACTCAGTTCCAGTGTCATTTTCTCTAAGTCTTTGTTCCCATATCCTCCATCAAAATTATTTCCTCCCTCCTTGGTGTCCCCATCATACCATCAACATAGCATTTATTTTTGGAATTGTATACACAATTGTGTGTCTTTCTTTCCTACATTGTGAGTGATTGATATCAGGGATTGTGACCCATTCATTTTTAAAATATCTAGCAATGGGACAAACACAGGATAGATACTCTTTGAGTGAATTGGCCAGATAAATAAATGGATGAATGAGTGTGTGCATGCATGAGTGAATGGATAAATGAACGAGTGACTGAATAATATTAGCTTGGATCCTTTAATAAAAGTTGCTAATTGGAAATTTGGACCCAGAGAGAATAATTTGCAGCCTAGGAAGATTTCACTTGGAACAGAGACCTTGAAAGCACCAAAGAGAGTGGGAGGATATAAAAAGGAAGAGAATGGAATGGCACTCTGTCAACTTTGATGGAGAAAATTAGTCAATAAAATAATCACAAACTTCACTTATCCAAAAGGTAGACTTCTGACAATCCAACTCTTTAAGTTGGATAAAACAAAAACAAAACAGAAGTTAGAGGAAAACAACTCTTAGAAGATGAGTTGTACGCTGATGAAGTCATTACATAGACCTCCAAATAAGATTAGCTCCAGGCAACAGCCCATTCATGTCCTTTCCTTCCTTCCCTCTTTGCATCCTAATTCCTTAAATATTTACTGAGCACCTACTATATGTCAAACACAACTAATGCTGGATGTTGGATATAACATGGTATGCAAAATAGACATGTCCTTTTTTTCAGGGCACTTTCTTTCTCATTTCCTCCTATCTACTGTCTTCCTGCCCTCCTGTCTCCTTCCTTGCAGGCATCGCTTTGAGGTAGAAAAAGACAGTGAATTCCGAAATCAAAGTCTGGGGGTTTAAATCCTAGGTCTGCCAATTAGTAATTTCTTTCTCCCCCGGAGTGTGAGAACTATAAGTCAGAATCTTCCCTGGGATAAGTCAGAATCTGTCCTGAGCATAAGAAGAGTCATTACAAAAACATAGAGGAAGACAATATGGGAAGCCTGGAGACTGGGACTAAGCCTTGTCTCTGGACATTTGAACCACATGCCCTTAGCCAGGACATGCGATTTCTGCAGTTCACTGCCTCTCCATCTATAAGGTGCAAGTGGTTTCGTTTCCAATATCCCATGGGTCTGGGCTGCAACTTCCAAAGTGATAACTCAGCTAATATCCCTGCCTCGAATGCTGTGGCATTTGATACAACTAGCAGATGCCACATTTGCCAGCCTGTGACAACACCTTTAGGGAAAGAGCTTTAAAGATTTTAACTAAAAACAGGTCTTTTTTTTTTTCATTTCTTTGATGAAAAGACTGCCTTTAAAGCCAGGAAGAGAGAACTATCTGCAATTTGATGGGATTCAGAGCATCAAAGGCAGTTGAGTTAGTGTTTGGAACAATCTCTCAGGTCAAATCTAATTTTATCTGAGCTGATGTTTCCAAACTCTGGTACTTGCTCCCAGCGTAACTGCCAATTCCTTGTTATAAAGCTGTAAGTGCAACTTCCAGCAGAGAGGCCAGCAGATGGCTTTTGTCTTTGTTGCCATTTTGGGCAGTGGCATGGCATTAGATTTACATCTTGGGAACCATAGTCTGGTCCTGTGGAAAGGACACTGGACCTGGAGTCAAAACCTCTGTGTTCAAATCTTGGCTCTACCGTTGATCTTCAGAGATTCTCCTTCCCAAGGACTTTACAAAATGTTCTAGACTATTTTGTGCCTTGTTTCCAGAAGACTTTGCAGTGAAAGGGGGATGGGGAGAAATTGGGGGCTGAACAGAGTAGGGTGCTATCTGGGAGCTAGGGAAGGCAGAGATGATGGAAGAAAAGGCAATATGGCACAATAAATCTATACATAGCCACTTCCCTATCTTGGAGAAAAGCACCACCCTGCAAGTTAGGAGTCCTTGAGAATTGCAGGAGGCTTCTGGATTTGGAGCTGACAATATAGTTGGGGAGAAAGGGCCCTAAGTCTGAAGCAGATTCTCTTGCATTCAACAAGGGAAGTTGGAAGGAGAAGTTCAAATAAGGAATACAGACAGAGTCCCAGAAACCCCTCACTTGATAATCCATTTCTGAGTCTGGCTCCATCCTTAAGCCTCTTGCCAGGTATAGAAGAGTCTACTCTTAGCCAAAAACAAAAGAGCAGCCTCTAAATTTTGACCGATTTTACAATCCCTTATCCACATCTTCTTGCCCTATCTATGTGATAAGGGTTTTGAACTCCCATGGGCATTTCCAACTTACCCTCCTAGTTCAGAAACAAGCATGGCTTTCACCTGCCTTACATCTCTTCCATACATGCATATTCCAGACTCCACTTGTGACTCTTCATATGGTTCCTTGCTTGTGGAAGTGGAGCATCTGCAATGTAAGTAGGAATACCAAGGGGGATATTTTGGGAGCCATGTTCTCAACTCTCTCTGGGTTACAGGTAGAGGATATGCACAAAATGTATTTATCAGCAGTAAGTAAAATTTTGATATTGATGTGTATGACTTAGTTTGATTTCTTTTACTCTCCATGATGCACTTTCTCTGCATTATTGAAGAAAATGCTCTTCGTACATATACTATCTGTGGCACACTGAATGATGTGTCCCAATTTAGGCATTTGTTTAATCTTATTCCATATTCCCATGTGCATGAACCCATTGCAGACAGTATCTCTAGAAGATCTTAAATTAAGGTGTGTCCCTACTGAATCTTTTATAAGCAGGAGAAATTCAGATATAGTGAGAGAAAGCCATAGGGAGGGTCTGAAGCCAGAAGTGGAAAGGAACCCAGAAGAGAAAGGAGAAGATATTTCCAAGGAACCCAGGGAGTGCTGACTGGCCTGAATGCTACCAGCCTGTGAGGAAGTAAGCCTTCTATTCTCTAACATGTGAGCCAATAAATTCCTGTTGTCTAAACCAATCCATTGTGTGATATTTGTTTTAGCAGCTCTGGCAGATTAAGACAATGCCTATTGGGTATTGATAATTGAAAGTGAACGAAAGAGTCAAATTCAGGGGTTTTGACCATTTAATTATTTTTTTCCATAAATCTATAGCAGACACAATAATCTTGAAAGTCACAGATCTTCATTGCAAGAATCAGGTGCTTGAGAAAAAAAATAAATGTTTTGGATACCAGAAAATTCGGTTAAAAGATCAAGAGGTGAAACCTGAAGAGAGTGGGCTAAAATTATTTGGGAATAATACATTACAAAGAGGAATTTGAATTAGATAATTCAATACTGCCCCAAAGGAAGAAAAGACAGCTGAGTTCCAAGAGAGAAGGTAGAAATTTCAGGGCATTCAAGCTGAGCTGCCAAGAGGTCTACAAACCAAAAGAAGCTTTGGAGTACAGTGATGGCAATTCTTTGGCTGCAGCAGTGGATCCTGGAGACTCAGAGGCAGTTGTCCAAGCTTTGGGAGTACTCTCTCCCCCTAAGCCACAGCCACCCTGAAGAGGCACTTTTTCTGGTTCCAGGGAGGTCATGCTTCAATCTCCATCTCATCTCAGGAACTGAGATTTCCTTATATCTGGAAAGTTGAGGAATGTTGAGGGAAAGCATTTTCCTTAATGAGATTATGTTTTAAACAGTAGTGAACAACTTTCCTTGAATTGGCAAGGTTACATCCTCTACAATCAGTGGAAATGGGCGTTTAGGACTAAATCAAGTCATTTCATCGATGTTTTTCTTTGCATTCCTGATTTTGTCTTTACTATGCTATTTAATCCTGCCTCAATGCCATTGGTGGGAACATCCAGATTTTGCGGGACTATATGGATTTGTAACATTGAGCTCTTCAATAGCACAATCAACATGAGAAAGGCATCTGACTCAAGTAACATCTGTCAGCTCTGATGAACCAGAGCTGTGCACTTACTATTTTCCCTTCTATTTCTGTGTTTGTTCAGGTTTACATTATTATTAATTAATAGTAGATACAAATGATATTTATTGGGAATTTACTATTTTCTAGTTACAGCAGTTTCATTTAAGCTTAAGATGAAAATGAATGTTATCTCTAGGTTATAAATGAGTAAACTGAGGCTTCTAGAGTTAGAGTAATAGTTTTAGGATTATACAACTAGCGAGTGGCAAATGTGGAATTGAATTGAAGTCTTTCTGATTCTAAATCTTTTGTTCAGGATGACCAAATGATACTGAATTGGATCAGATTGAATCAGGTAGTATTGGATTGGATTAGATGGTATGGAATGAAATAACATGTTTACTGGTCAGAATTGTCTGAGGGTCCCTTTCTCAAATCCTTAAAATTGCTAGCAGTTTAATGAAGTCATCACTTGCTTTGCATGCCCATCATCTTCATCCCTTTTGTGTTTGAGGGATTCTGTGCTTTGGGGTCTCGGTGGGTGAACTATTTGTGATGGCTTTGGGTTAATACTAGCAAGGATCCCTTGTTACATGTTGAGACTCAAGGGGAAAAAATTAGCTAGCAGCTTTGTTGGTCACCCGTTCTTCCAGCATCTCACAGAGCAGCACTGAGGTCTGTCCAAGACCTGTTGGACGCACCATGAGTTGGTACTCCAGTAAAGAGATCTCACCCCTGCCCCTTGTCTGTCATTTTTTTTATCCCTGTGAGAGTGATTTTGCAGGTAGCAGTTAACGTTATGGACTTGGGGCTTAGCTGGGTCAACTGTCCTGGAAGGTGCTGGGAAATGCCCGCTGGCTAGTACCTGGGGACCTGGAAAGAAGGTGAGATCTTATGCAAACCCTCCCAGTCTCAGTTTCTGCTGGCTCATTTCAAGGTGACCCGAATGTCATGGGCCGTTCACTAGACAACTCTGCTTATCTTTCACAAGTCCAGGGGGCTCATCAGAGATAAGCCTCTCCATTAGGGGAAATGGCTTGCCCATCTATGAAATATGAAGAAAGAGAGGATTATTCAACCTTCACCCTTACCCACTTCCTGGTATTGGAAGACTTTATGCCCAGCTGTAGATAATATCTCTGATCCATCTCTTGTTCACTCACAGGATCTCAACTCAAGAAATGAGTTCCATTCATTCCCAGCTGAGATCAGATAAAGCCTGTGATGGGCCATATACCTCCAGCTGCTGGGATCAATCCAGGCAAGCAGAGGCAGTTCCTGACAAAGGGTGGGAATAGGGTGGGGATTTAGCCAGCCAAGAGGGAAGCCATGTCCCCTCCTTCCTCTACCCTCAGCAGAAATCTCTTCATGCGTCCTTTAGCCTGTTGGCCTGTTTTCCACTCTCTCCCACTGGCCCCAGCTGCCCATGCTGGCATGTCACAGCAAAGGTGCCAAGTATCGAGTCTGCATAGATTGTAGCATCCAGAGGACCCTGCTAGTTGCCGTCTCGGGTCTTGTTTGTGCTATTTTCACTCAACGTCCAAGATTTACGAGTTCCTAAGAGCTTTGCCAGGACAAAGAGACAAAGGATCATGGTTATGCTTTCAGTGGCCTCTACTAACTGAGCTGAATCAGTCATCCTGGTCAGCAGGGATTGTTTAGCCAATAGGTTGGCACATTTCCCCAGGCTCAAAGGGACAGAAGCCATAATCCAATTAGAAGGGCCCAAATGGCTGCTACCTGTCTAGGAAATTAATATTTGGGGTCTTTCCTGCTTATCATTGCATATATGGCAAGATTTCTTTCACCATAGGTTAGTTTTGCCTGTTCTTGGATGCTTCTGCCTGCTTTCACCCAGCACCATGTTTCTGAGACTCATCCAATTGTTTTATGCATTGGAAGCTCATTCCTTTTTATTGCTGAGTAATATTCTATCATTTGAATAGACCACAAATTGTTTATTGTCATTGCCTCCTAGACATATGACTTGTTTTCCAGTTTCTGGATATTAGGAATAAGGTTGGTATGAGCTTCCCTATGCAAGGGAGGTTTTTTGCAGCCTTATGCTCATATTTCTCACGGGTAAATCCCTAAGAGTGGAATCACTGGGTCATGTTAGGTGTATGTCTAATTATAATATGCTCCTTTTTTGCTTAACTTACTCAAAGTTGGTTTGTTCTTGTGGCTTGTGATGAAGAGCCATCACTGCTACTTTCATCACTGTCATTATTATTAATTATGTACTTTAATTGAGCACCATAAGACGCCAGGTTTTATACTAAGTGTGGGGAGACGGAAGTGGAGAAGATTTAGTTTTGACTTCAAAGATCTGATATCCTTAGGATATCTACGATATGAATCTAAAAAGAGGGGCAACACATCTGCATATAGAGAAGTCTGAAAAAACAGAGGAAGATTATGCTGTTATGTCCGAAAAAAACACAGAGAGAATGCTCTTCAGCTCAGAAGAAAGAATCCTTTCTAAGGCCTGGGGCGTCTTGTAAGGTTTCTCACAACATGTGGGCCTTCAGATGTACCTTGAAGAATGACTCAGTTTCATTAGAGGGATGTTAAGTGGATTATGGAAAATTGACTCCATAGAATATTAAACGGCCATTAATACTATAATTAGAAAAACTGTGTAATAGCATGAAAAAATAATGATATACTATTAAGTGAAAATAGCAGAATAAAAATACCTCTGCTATGATTATGACTACGTAAATTCCTTATGCTTATGAGTGTGGGGTAGAAAGAAACCTGGAAAACGAAAAAAAAAAAAAAAAAACAAGTGGTGTGTTTTGGGGAGCACAATTATGGATGACTTTTCTTTTGGTTTTTTTTTCTTTTTTCTTTTTTGTAAAATAACGTTTTTAAAGCAGTAAACGTTGGAAGGAGATGTAGATTGTAGGTTAGAATTTCTACAGTTGGAATTTCGTCTGTTGAATGACAGTGTTCGGATGGTGTTACTAAATCAGAAACCAGGACTGTTTAGACTGAACATGCCAGGGACCCATGGCTTAGGCAAGCAGTCACACCCCTTGACTTAGAGAAAGCACTAACCAGTGGCTTAGCAAGTCCGTTCTACCCCACAAAGGTATAGGGGGATGAGAATAGGTGGTATTTGGGTGGGATATGATGGATAGGGTTTTGGGGTCTCAAGGGATGGTGATGATAAGTGACCACAGTTCTCCTGGTCATTTTAACAACTGTAGCTACTGCTTGTGTACAGGAGCCCTAACCAAGGACCACTTTTTCCTGGATAACTGGGAAACAAGTTGCCATCTCTCCAGCAGCTGGCTGAGCTGTTTTCATTTTTACTTTAATTAGCCCACACCTGCTCACCTGTCATGGAAAGGCTTCCTCTCCTAGCATCCTGAGGTACAGCGACAGAAGCCCAGGGAATGTCACCAGGTGAGTATGCCCAGCATGCCAGCAGCCACAGACAGGGCACCCAGCTGCAATCCAGACCAAAGAGATAAGCAACGCGATTTCTAAATGAATTACTGTCTGGGGCAGGTTGTGAAGCACTCTAATTTTCTTTCTTCAAGAGAGCAAGCTTGGAAAGGTCTCCTTGGAGTGGGGTAAGGGTTGGGGTATGGAAATTCAAGAACTCTCAAGCACAGGGGGCTGCCTTAATTTCCCTGGCTCACAGATCTGATAACAGCTTGATAGGAATAAGTATCAGCAGGGCTTTCTCAATCCTAACCTGTGGTTAAAAATAAGGTTGCATTAGTGAGAACCGGATACCCCAATGCTGCTGATTCCAATATTCTACCTTTTCCCTAACCTATTACAAAGCCCCCCTTTTCATGCTGAGGTCACCAAAGTATCACAAATTAGCTCCTGGACAGTCCTCTAATGTTTTTCTGCCCTGAGTGAAGCTCTGCCTCACTGAAACCGACACAGCCAGAGATTTCTATAAAGAATTTTGTTGCCCTGCCCAGGAGGCCATCTCCTGGTTCCACCAGAGCTACAGAACCTCAAGGCAATTCAAGTTGAGTTGGCTTCTTCTCAGAAATGGGGAGCTTGCCTCTCTCAACAACACTCTCTTTTCTTTTCTCCTTTGAACCTCAAAACAGCCTTATCTGTGACCTGACTGACACAGGATCTCTCCTGCTTTTACATTCTGCCTTTCTCTTTTGAGGGTTGACCATTGACCATGGAACAGGGCTAGGGAACAGATACCTGGACCTGTCCACTGTATGCCTTTACTCACCTCCATCCCTTCCAGGATGATCCTTCAACTTCCTAGACCCTTTCCTAGTAACTTATGCCAAGATAACCAAAGTGTCACCACTCTGCCTCTGCAAGGCTCAGCTGTAATTGCCCTCTAAATGACATCAAGCCTTCTAAATGCAGGTCTTTCTCCAAATGAAGGTGCTGAATGAGAGGAGGTGAGACTGTATATCATAATCACCATCAAATCAATCACCCAACTCCCTTCTCTTCTTGGTGCTCCATTGGGTACCACAGAGCACAGCATCCCGAAACATACTCCGATCTCATTTAGCATCAACTTTTGGTACACGCTAGCCCAAGACAAATAACTCCCTGAGTTTCCTTTCTGAGCCCCTGATGGAGTATGGATGAAACCTTTTTCTATTGGACAGCATCTTTGTGTAACAGTAATAAGGATTTTATTGTAAATTGTTAACTATTGAACATACCCTAATCCTGCAGTCAACAACTCTAAATGCCCAGAAGGATCAAAACTATCAAGAATGCATGATCAGTGCTCCTGAATCATCCCAGGACATCTTGGTAATGTTGATGGAGGAAAAGACCCCCAAAGAGCAGCCTGGAGAATGTGTGGATAGAGAGAAGGAAGTTAGTGATGCTGGCTTTTGGGCAATGGACCTCTTTCTATTGGGTGAACTGTTGATTGGCTAGCTAGAAGTAAGTAATCCTCTAAAGGGCAGGGCTAGGGACCTGCTACACTGTTCCTTGGATCACTCATATCAGCATCATCTTCTCACAATATTGACTCCTTTGAGCCAGGGACTACTTGATGTACGTTATTAAATGAAACAGACTTATGTTGCTTTCAGCTCTCCAACTCATTATCTGAGTGTCTTGATTGCTTCATGACCTCTCTGCACCTCCATTTCTTAACTGTAAAATGGGAATAACGATATCACCTTCATAGCCTTGTTAGAAGAATGCAATAAGATAAAGCATGTCAAATGCCTGGCACAGAGTCCAATATACTGTAAAGGGTTCAACAAGTTTTTAAAAAGTTTATATGTTTTCTCTTCTTAGAGAAGTTGTAGGTTCACAGACAAAGCATGCAGAAAATACAGAGTTCCCATGTACCACTCCCTCCCCATTGATAATACTCTTTCCCCTAACATTTACATGGAAGTGAGGACATCTCTAAGCTGACCATTTACCTCACGGGGAGTCCTCCAAAATGCCAAGCTGCAGAAAGCAGAGCTTGGGTTCTTTTAACAGGACTCAATGTCCTTGATGCCACCACGGCCTTTTTATCCAAATCAAGGGCAGGAAACATGCTCCATGGAGCCATTCTGTCCACTGGGCTGCTGGAGAGACTCATAGTGAGGTGAAAATAGCAACTCAGGGTATTTATTGGTACCCCAAGTTCTGCTTAGGGAACAATAAGCTATCTGAAAGCTATCACGTGTCCTGAATACTAAGTAGAGTAGAGCTGGTGTCTAGTGGTCTTTTCCTTGCCTGGAAAAGAATTTTGTCCCCTGGCTACAGAAAAATGCTGATGGAACAGAGATCACAGAGGCATCAATTTTCTGAAGCTCTTTTGCCAGAGCCAATGTCAGGTAACTAGGTGAGAAGAATGTTTCCTATTGTTAGGCGGATGTTGGTTTTTTTGCTACAGCATGCTGTCATTGAGAGAGTCCTGTATTAGGAATCAGTCAATAACTGGCTGCGGGACCTTGGGCAAATGAGTGAACTTCCCTGGCCTTTGAGGTCTTTAATCAGTGTTTGCAAATGCCTTTGGTCTCTGCTGCCTCATGTAACTGTGTGCTAGAAGGGAGATGCTTCCTAAAGGAGCTAAATACGACCTGGGGTCCTGGGAAGTCTGGCATATGGATGAGGAAACAGAGTCTCAGAAAGCAGGAAAGAGTTGGGGTTACCCCAGAAGCATGAGACACCCCAGAGTGGCTGCTGCCTGAACAGATGAGCAAGGAAGAGAGCAAGCATAATTTAGTGCAAGTGAAAAAAACAAACAAACAAAAAACACAACTTAGTGCAAATGAAGGATCTGGGAAAAAACCTCAGTGCTGCAGAGTTTCTCATCACCCTCCTGGGAAGGAACAAGCAGACCCCAATGAAGATGGGGCTGGAGATGAATCAGGATGGCTACCAGGGTGCAAGGTCTCCACGGCAATGCACATCTGTGTCACTGTAGAAGGATATGTACGATGTAATTTTGAGGATAAAAGGAAATTTCAAAACAGGATCCATGTTACAATAATTTATACTATATTATGAATGGATGAATGGATGTCTAAAATAACAGGTATTTTTTCTACATTGTGGGTTTCATTTGGGAGTTGTAAAAGAATCCCCATCAGAAACTTTCTTTCTCTCCCTTTTCTTCCCTCCCTCCCTCCCTCCCTCCTACCTTCTTTCTCTTCTTCCCACCAGTATATATGGAATGCCGGCTGTGTCCCAGGTACTAGTCTCAGCACTTCTTTACTCTATTGCAGTTATCACTCTCTAACTTGCTACACAGTATGCATTTTGCCTACTTGTTTTCTGCCTTTCCCTTCCAGAATGTAGCTCTACCATGGGAACTGCTCCTAAGAACGCCTGGAGTAAGCTCAAGTGAGTCCACAGGAAGCAAACTCTTCACCTTCATTAAGAGGTGGGGGAGGAGCTCAGCCTGAGAGTGCAGACCACCTGCTCTTCAACCCCTTGGACAAATAGGAGGAACTACATTGCAGGCAAAATGGCAAGATCGAAGCCCCAAATAGTGACCTCACCGAAGAACTCTAGGCATCTGGATTGAAGGGCAAACCCAGGAAGAGTTTAGTTTGTTTTTGTCCGTTTTTATCCACCAATTTATTCTTTTCAGCTTGCAATAAAAATAGATGTGCTTTTATTATAAAAACGTCCATAAGAAAAATACATTTACTGTCAATCTTCAGCTCTTTTGCCCCTAGGTACTTTGTGCTTTGTACTGAAACAATTGCTTTTATAAACTTTTTTTTTTATTGTGAATTATAACGCACAAGAAAAAAATGTGCCAAAAAAAAAGATGGGCAGCTCAAAAATGTATCATCATGTAAATACCCAAACACCCATTTATCCATCCATTCAGAAAATGGAACACTGTCAGCACCCTGGAAGGCTTGTTCACCGTCCACCCCTCCATCCAAAGGCAACAGTTCTCTTGGTTTGTATGATTATGGCTATTTGTTTTTATATTTACATATACATGCACCTATGAATATGTAATATGCAAATATGCATATGTATATATACATATGAATATGTAATGTGCATGTATATATAGTGATTTATATATGTGTGTGAGTTATATATATATAGTGCATACATACATATATATACACTATCAAAGCACCCATACTTAAACACTGTATTTTAATTTTAATCATTTCTTGAGCTTTCTACAATTAGAGTATATATATATTTGTTTTGGCTTCTTTCATTCAACATTGCATTTTCATGTAGCTTTTCATATGGTTTCATGATACATTTGTGTTGTTTCCATTTGGGGGTTTTTACCAACAAGGCTGCTGCGAGCCTTCTCACAGGAGCTCCCTGATGCCCGTATGTACACCTTTTGGCTAGGTGTGTGGGAATGGAATTGCTGGGCCATGGGGAATGCATGTCTTCAACTCTAGTAGACAATGCCAAACAGTTTCCAAAGTGGTTGCACCAACTGATGCTTCCACTTGCTCCACATCCTTATTTGCTTGGTAAAGTTTGCCTTTCATTGAGCCGTAGTTCTCATGGGCATGCAGGGTTGTCTCATTGCAGTTTCAGTTCACTTTTCTATGATTTCTAATGAAGTTGAGCATTTTTTCACGCTTATTGGATATCTTATTTTCATGCTTATTGGATATCTTATTGAACTGTGCCTGTTCAAACCTCTTGTCCATTTTTCTGTTAGACTGCCTTTTTCTTACTGATTTAAAGCAGTTCTTTGTATTCTGGATGCAAGCCCTTCATTGGCTTTATTACATGAATTTGTCTTTGAATTGCCTTTTCATTCATTTTCTAAATGGCATCTTTTGATGGACAGAAGATTTTAATTTTTTAAGATAGTCCACGTTAATGTGTTCCTTTATGCTTAGTGTTTGTGTGTGTGTGTGTGTGATGCTTAAGTCACATTCCCCAATATCATGAAGATATTATTCAATATTGACCTTTAGATATTCCATTACTTTACTTTTAACATTTGGCATAAAATAAAATCCTCCTGGAGTTGATTTGGGGTATAGTGAGTAAGGTAAACATCAGAAGTTTCATTTTTTGTTTTGCGTGTGAATATTCAATAGTCCGAGCACAATTTATTGCCAAGAACAACTTTATCTTCTGTTCTTCATATATGCATGATTCTGAGATAGGTACTTTTCCATTTCATTTATCTATTTGTTAGTCCTTAACTTGAGTAACAGAATCTTATAATAAATCTTAATTTCAAGTAGAGCCAGCTTTCTACCTTGTATGTCTTTGAGGGTGTCTTAATCATATTTGCCATTTGATTTTCCATACCAAGTTTAGGATAAATTCACCAGTATTTATACACAAAAAAATAAAACTCAGATTTGATTTTGACTGAGATCATTGAATGTCTTGATCAATCTAGGAAGAAATGGCATCTTAAAAATATTGAATTTCCTATCTTCTTGGTATGTCCTTTCATTTATTTGGATGATCTTTAATTTCTCTATTTAAGGTTTGTACAAAGAAGTTTTATTTAGCTTTTGTTATATTGATTCTTGACATTTGATATTTTTGATGCTTTTGAATGGGGGTATATATATATTTTAATTTTTGCTGTATAGCAGATAAACCTTGTCTTGGTCTTAATCTCAGGGAAAAGCTTTCAATAACTCACTATTAAGAGTGATGTTTGCTGTGAATTTATCTATTTATTTGTTTGTTTGTTCGTTTATTTATGTGTTATAAGCAGGCACCAGGTAACGAACCCCAGTCTCCGGCATGGCAGGTGAGAATTATGCCACTGAGCCACCATCGCACCACTCTGGATTTATTTTAATACATAACCATTATTGACTTAAGAACGTTCCTATGCATCCCTAGCTTCTTAAGTGTGTTTTTTTTTTCAATTTAATGAACAGATGTTGAATTTTGTCAAATGGGTTTTCTGCGTCTGTTATTTTTATCCTTTATTCTGTTAATGTAGTATATTACATTGATTTTTGAATGCTTAATTAAGCCATGCGTTCCTGAAATAAATTCAAGTTCATTATAATATATTATCCTTCTTATATATTGCCTGTTTATATTGCTGTATTCAGCTGGCTGACATTTTCTTAAGGATTTTTTCCTCTGTGTTCACAAGTAAGTATTTTCTTTTCTCATAATGACCTTGTCAAGCATTTGGATCAAAGTAGTCTGTCCTTGTAAAATAAACTGGAGAGTAGTCTGGCAGTTTTTCATCGTGAGAAAGTTTGTGTAAAGTTACCATTTGCCAGTGAAGAATTTTAGCCTGGCGTTTTATTTGTGGGGAAATTTTAGAATATGGTTTCATTTTATTTGCATTTATTTGACTATTCAGATTTTCTCTTTCTTCGTCTGTCACTTTTGATAAATTGTATTTTACTGGAAACATTTCACCTAAAATTCGAAGTTCATGGCATAAAGCTGTTCATAATTTTCTCTTAGTTACTTTCTCATGACTACAGGATCTTCGGTGACTGCCTTTTTCATTCCTGACGTGTGTCTACCTCCTCTTTCCCTTCCAGTTTCTCCCACTCTTCCACCCCCCACCCCCGGCATCAGTCTCATAAAAGCTTTATGAGTTTTATTCATCTGTTGCCCCAAATTATGGCTTAATTGATTCTCTTTTGCTGACGAATTTCTGTTTGATCAGTTTTGCTTTTATATTCATTTTTCCTTTCGTCTACCTTGTTTACATTTAATTTGTTTTGTCTCTACCTGTTCGTTTTCAAATTTCTTGAAATGGAGCTCTATTCATTGGTTCTAATCTTTTCTTTTTGTTGTAATATATGAATTTAAAGCTATAATTGCTTCTAAGCATGGCTTTAGCTGCATCTCACCAACTTTATATATCATATTTATATCATCATTTACTACATGTTTATTTAAATACATGTTTTCTGATCTATATTCTAATTTCTTCTTTTCGATAGAGGTTTATTTCTTGATTTCTAACCAGGTGCAGGATTTTTGAGCAGCATTTATTGGTATCTAGCAGCTTTGCATTTGATCAGAGAACACATATTATTTCAATCTTTTGAATTTTATGAAACTTGTTTTTGTCCTCAAATATGCTAATTTTATATAATGTTTCATGTGTGTTTGAAAAGAATGTATAGTCTTCAGTTATTGAGGGGAATGATAGCTATATCTCTATTAGGTTATATTTGCTAATTGTGTTATTGTACTCATATAACTTTATGATTTGGAGTCTGTTTTTATAACAGTTATTGAGAGAGATTTATGAAAATCTTCCACTATGATATGGAATTCTCTATTTCTCCTTTGGTTCTGTCCATTAATCTTTGTGTCTTGCAAAGCTATGTAATTAGGTGCATGTAAATTTACAATGCTGATATTTACTTTGTAAGTTGAACTTTTTTGTCAATATTTACTCCTCTTTATCTCCATTAATGCATTTTGCCTTAAAATCTACAGTGTAACTGTTGCTGTAGTTACACTAGGTTTTTGAAAGCTTAGGTTTTTTATTTCTATTTTGCACCCTTTCTCATTAGTTGTTTTGTATCCTTGTATTTAAAATGAATCTTATGAGAGATTATGAGATATAAGAGATAAGAATATATTTTGAATTTTTAACTCAATCTGAAAACTATTTCTTTTTAACTACAGTATTTAGTCCATTGATAATTATTGTAATTTCTAAGAAATTTTTGTCTAAATATTTAAATAATCTTTGTACTTATTTTCTAGTTATCTTACTTTTTCTGTTTTCCTGTCCTTTTCCTTTTTTGCTTCTTTTGGATTATTTTTTTATTATTCAATTTTTAATCTCTATTATTTTGATAGATATTCAATCTTCAATTATTCTTTTAGTGCTTATGCAACATACATTTTAAATATTTAAAGTCTAATATTAATTAATATTCCCTATATGTTCCAAGAAAATGCAAACACCTTAGATCACTTTAAATCAATTTATCCCCTGACTTATATGCAACTGTCCTTGTGCACTTTAATTTTATATTTATTTTAAGTCCAAATTCATGTTGACAGTGATGATGATGATGATTTTCTACAGCCAATTTTTCATTTTGATTTGTCCATGAATTTTTTTGTGTTCTTCATTTCTTCATGTTTTCTATCTGTATTCATTTATCTGCACATCATTTACACTTTAAGGTTGTCTATTTTTTCTAAATTCCATTATTTCTCTGGAGAAGTCAGCTGTCTGTAAAATTATTGTTCCATTAGATGTAATTGTGGTTCCTCTAAACGCTGTTTAACAATCATTTCTGATTCTTTGAACCCATAGTGGAATTTTTCTTCCTGTACTATAAGATTGGGTGGTATCATGTGATTAATTATGGACAACGACTGGCAGTAGAAATGAGAAATATCATTTGCTAACTTTTTTTTTCTTTGTATGCTGTACAGCAGAGGTCCCATTTCATTCTTTTTTCATGTGAGTATCCCCTTATTGTCACACCATTTGTTGATTTTTTGTTTTTGTTTGTTTTGTTTTTTTTTTTGGTGGGGGGAGAGTGCATGGGCCAGGAATGGAACTCGGGTCTCCTGCATGGCAGGTGGGAATTCTACCACTGAACTACCCTCACACCCCAATTGCAAGCTTTTAATTGCTGATATAAGATTTTCCAGAATGCTCTTCTCCCTCTGGCTTGGGAGCTGGAAATATAGCTGGCTAGCTGCCCTGTTGTGTACATTCAGGTGTCAGGATGCAGAGGTTTTGACAGTGCAAGAGTTGTATAGATGGCTGGTATAGTTGTATAGGTGGGCAGAATTGGGTAGGGAAAGCCTTCAGATCACAATGTAGATTTGACACCTATGAAAGGCAGATGCAAGAAATCAGAGTCAGGCAAGGACGGCTGTAGATTACAATGCATATCTGACAAAGTCTCAGCCAACACAATAGGGAACATTTTAAAGAAGCATCATGTTGGGCAGAAATTGTCCGGCCATGCTCATTTATCAGAAAAGTGTGACTCTGGCTTGAATGCTGCCATGAATCCTAAAGGTGCTACAGCTGGAGCCTGGCAGTAAATTGTGCTCCTTGTAGCTGAGTGATAAATTCCTTCTTGAAGGGAAATCGAAGTGCTATTCTTCCCTCAGTCTGGGTTCCTGAGTGATTATGGGCAATGAATCCCCATATTCCTGGTGGCATGCAATTGATAGACAGTAGAACAACAGACAGAGATTTATTATTAAAATATTATTAAATTACTGAGACTTTGAGGTCATTAATCTAGCCTTGCTTGATATATAATATTTTCGTTCTCTTGATGATTTTAAAATGTTCTCTGTCTTTGGTTTTCAGTCGTTTTATTCCTATATACTTTGTTGTAAGCTTATTTTCATTTATGCTTCTTGGAATTCACTGTGCTTCTTGAATCTTTGCCACTGCATGTCTTTAAATATTACTTCCTTATTCTCTCTGCCCTCTTCTTGGACTCTCTCACTATATTCTAAGTATCTTACTTTCTGTTTCATATTTTCTATCCTTCTATCCTCTACAGTTCATTCTTGATGTTATCTTCTGCCCGAATTTAAGCTCATTAATTTTTTTCAGTTATATCTAATCTGCTTTTAAATCCCTGATATCTTGACATCAATACTTTTCCTTTCCTTTCAAGAATTTCTACTTGATTCTTTTTTTCATAGCTGTTAAATTTTGCTAAAAATCTCAATTTTATCTTTTATTTTCATGAACACAATAAGCATATTTATTTTAAAGTCTGTGTCTAATAACTAGAAATTCTAAAATCATGTGAGTCTGTTTTATCTTTTATACTCTCTGCTGGGTTTTGTTTATAATTTTTTTCTCTTCTGCCTTTTTCATTGTGTGTCACATACTATATCTAAAAAACTATATGTATAAATGATTTACATTTGTATCTGACAGGTACTTGGTAGCATTAATAATATGGCATCATCAGATATACAGAAGACTTGAAGATATACTTCAGTACCTATAAGGACCTGTCTACTTCTGATTCACTCTCATTCCTAGAATACAGTGTTTTGAAATCCCACCCAAAAGTGAGAGGGGTCACAGCATCCAGCTTGTGTACCTTGGATTGCAATCCCCTATCAGCTACCCCCCCATGGAATCAGCAATTATCTCCCAAGGGGAAAAGTGACCCCAAACTCTAGGCTTAATTTTCTGCATCCTGGCTGGAAATGTTCTACTACTTTGATAATCTTACTTTGCGGGTTAGGTGCCCTGAAATAGATTTTGAGAGCCAGATTTTATGATATAATCTTTGTTATCATGAGATGTCATAGGAACACAACTATCCTATTATAATGAATATGTACATGCATACCTATGAATATGTATATTATATATGATATATTGAATGTGTGGCTATGTGTATTTATATATATACATATTTTTTTATTTATATGGTATATTTCTATTATGTATAAATAACTTCTTACCATGAAGCAGCAAGTTCAATGGCATAAATTGTAGGTTAATGAGAAACAATGTTTTTCAGCCAATCTGCATTGTCACTAAAAGTAAAAAATGTAAAATATGTATTTTTCTCTACTGATTGAACACTGCTACGAGGAAGTAACCAAATGATCACAAGGCCTCTTACTCTATCCTTCCCCCCCTAAAAGATAATGTTAGCCCATTCCTATTTCCAAGTGGGAGCTGGCTAAGAGATGGAAGCCAAACAATCACCATCTATTCTCCAAACCCATGTTAATATAGAATGTGTTATCACAGTGTTTTATATTTTATATATTTAATATATATTTGGGTATTTGTGTTTGTGTGTGTGTGTGTGTATGATACCTAAAAAATATTTGGAAAGGACCGTGCCAAACTGTTAATAGTGGACATCACCAAGTGGTAGGATAACAATTATTTTTATTTTTTAAAAAAATTATGTGTTTTCTAATATGTTTTAAAATGCTAAATTAAGTAAACAAAATTTAAGGTTTACTGTAGTTTCCAGAGTTCTTAGCTGTAGACCAGAAAATGCTCTCTAGCTCATTTAAATAGGAGGGGATTTATTCAAGGCTACTTAGTATCACAGAAAATGATTGAAAAGGCTGATGGAATGCAGCTTGGGTTAAGTTTCCAGAAACAATAATGATGAGCTCAACGTCATATACAGAGGAGCAACCTTAGTGGAGATCTCAGAACTGAGTTGCCTCTGCCATGCTCAGGAAGCTGTTTCCACTCCCTTCTTCAACAATAGGGATGATTCACAACTACCTCTTAACTCAGTTCAAGAGCAAAGTTTCACATGGCTGAATCTTATTGGTGGACGCTAAGTTCAAATTATGTTGATTGCTATTATTGACTTTGATTCTACATTTTTTCCCCTTTAAATCTATCATGATTTTGTCAGCTGCTTTTGTAAATGAAACAAAAACCACCAAAGAACGTAAAATGGTACAGTTGCTCTGGAACACAATTTGACTGTTCCTCAGAAAACTAAATATCGAGTTACCCTATGACCCAACAATTCGGGTATTTGGTATCCAAGAGATCTGAAAGCAGGGACACGAACAGACAGACATTTGCACACCGATGTTCATAGTGGCAATATTCACAATTGCCAAAAGATGAAAACAATCCATCAATAAATGAGTGGATAAACAAAATATGGTAGATACATACGATGGAATATTATGCAAGTGAGAAGAAATGAAGTCCTGATGCATATGACAATGTGGATGATCTTAAGAATATAATGCTGAGTGGAATAAGCCCAACACAAAAGGATAGATATTGTATGTTCTCACTAATACAAACCACCTAGAAAATGTAAACTCAGAGTCTTAAAATGTAGTCTATAGGAGACCTAGAGATAGACGGAATCTAGAGAAAGGGGAGTGGTTACCTAATGTGTACAGAATTGTTAATGAGGTTGAACTTAATATTTGGGAATGGATAGAGGTGATGGCAGTTTGGCATTAGGATTGTAAGTAATAGTGCTGTACTGAAGGTGCATTTGATTGAAAGGGGATGTTTAAAGTCATGTATCTCACCTTGCACTACAAATATAAATAAGTTCTGCATGAACTACTACAAATGTATGACAGTTGTACAAACAATTAATAGAGTAGTATATGGGGGGAAATACCTCTTGCATGCTATGGACTATATTAAGCAGCAGTACCTTACTAGTACCACACCAATATTAGGGGCAAATAATTGGCAGGTGGATAAGTGATATGGGGTACTTGGGGTTTTCTTTTGTGTATGTGCTTTTGTCCATCTGTTATTTTTCTTCTCAGAGCAATGAAAATTGTCTAAAATTGAGAGTGATGATGATTGCACAACTAACAGGATATTATGAGACATTGATTATATACTTTGGATGGACTATATGATATGTCAATATACCTCAATAAAATCTACAGCTTCAAAACAAACAAACAAATAAATAAGTAAACAGAAATATGCAAGTGCTGGAGAAGATGTGGAGAGAGAGGTACACCTATCCAATGTTGGTAGAGAAGTAGAATGGTGCAGCCCCTCTGGAAGGCAGTGTGGTGGATTCATGAGATGCTGAAGATAGGGTCACCACATGATTATGCAATCTCCTTACTAGGAATATACTCAGAACAACTGAAAGGAGGGATACAAATAGACATTTGCAGAATGATATTAATGGTGGCATTATTCACCATTGCCAATGGATGGAGATGAACTGAAGGGTCCATCGCATGATGAGAAGATGAACGGTGATGTATACAAGCAATGGAATACTGTGCAGCTACAGAAAGAAATGAGGTTGTGAGGCATGCAATGAGGTGAATGCTCATTATGTTGAGCAAAATAAGCCAGAAACCAAAGAACAAATATTGTATGGTGTCATTTAGAAAATGCTTATATAAAAATTAGGGCCTAGATTGCAAGCTCTTATAGCAGTCACATTTATTTCTGAGTTTTGTTATTTCTAAATCCTGAGATGCTGTGATCTTTGTGTATAGCCTGGTAGTTCCCCGGAACTTCGGGTACCTGTGTGACACCTAAGAGCCAGAGCTGGAGTTATGGAGCACTGAGGGTCAGCATTACTGCATACAGCAACTGGTAAAGAATTCAAGGTAAAGGATGATATTGACTGTGTTTTAAAACTTCGACCTCTGTATGAAACCCGAGGAAGAGATGTTTATTTTGTCCAAAATTTAAATTTTCTGTAGCACATTAACTTAATCTGTCTGGTCAGTTTATTTAAGTAACCTAGTTACATGGAATCTAGAATAAGGAATGAGATCTTGTAATTCTGTGTAGCTTAATGTATATCCTGATACATTCCAGGATATTTGGACAGAAAATTAAATGTATCTGCAAAGTCCCTTGAGGGACTAGAGGAAAAATATGGAACTATTAAACTTCCTACCTGGGAAATTCGTGATATTCTCTCAAGCATTCAAGACTCCCAATTTAATAAGCTAAGACCTCGATCTTGAGGCTTGCTCTCATGAAACTTATTTCTGTAATGGCAATGATAAGCTTACTTATAATTATGTCTGAGTCACCTCCAAAGAGCCTAATTTGTTGCTCAGATGTAGCCTCTCTCTCTCTCAAAGCCATACTCTAAATAAACTCACTACTCTACCCCTTACATGAGACATGACTTCTAAGGGTATAAGTCTCCCTGGCAACATGGGACATGACTCACAAAGGTGAATCTGCCCCTGGTATCATGGTACTGACAATGCCTTCTTGACCAAAAGGGGGAAAAGAAATGAAACAAAATGAGGTTTTAGTGGCTAAGAGATTTCAAATAGAGTGGGAGGTCATCCTGGAGGTCAGTTGCATGCAAGCTTCAGCCAGATATTGCAAATTTCCAAGATTTGCCAAGACCCAACCAACAGTATTTCTGAAAACCCTGAAGAATACCTGGGCTCCATCCAAGACTTTATAAAAGTTTTACTTTTTAAATTTATTTTTCTAGAAGCTTAAAGTTTCCAGATTTTTCCTATGCCAGATAAGCCCTGAAAACCCAGAGGTACCAGTCTCTCCAGAAATATAAACCAGTTGCACTACCCTACCCCATAATGTTGACACCCCTTTTCAGCAAGAAGAAGTTAGAATAGTCATTGTCCAAATATCCCTGAAGATTGAAAGAATGATCAAATGAGAGAAAGGAGTTTAAACAAAGAAACAGGGATTTAGCAAATCATTGTGACTACTGAATCATTATACAGATATTTCTTTCTAGTTGTTGGTGTATTAGAACAGCCAGAAGGAAATACCTGAAATTGTTGAACTGTAACCCAGTAGCTTTGATCTTTGGTAATGATTGTATAACTGTATAGCTTTTAATTTGTGAACATGTGATTGTAAAAACCTTGTGACTGATGCCCTCTTTATCTACTGTGTGGTTAGATTAGTAATAAAACAAAGACATGCATGGGGAAAAAAGATGAAAAAATTAACAATAAAATTAATAGAAACATAAAAAAGTGAATCTTACAACACTTTACAAAAATAACAATTCCATAGTTGACTCCATTTGCATGATGTTCAAAAATAGGCCAAACTAAACTACTGTATATCATATAGAGATGCACACCTTTGTGGAGAAAAAGAAGGTTGTGATCAGAAATAGATATAAAGGAAGCTTTGAGGTGTTGGCAATGTTGTACCCTGGACAACATAGAGGGATATTTGCTCTGTAACTATTTTTAAAAGTGTACTTTGAAATTTATCACTTTTTGGCATATATGTTATATTTCAGAATTTAAAAAAATGTTTAAAAAAAAAGCCACTACAGATTTTTGCACTTAAGATATATGATTAACCTGAACTCAAGAAGTATCCTAGGCTCTGCTCCCTGTATTGATTTCATGCTTTTCTTTTATTGGTCCTAACAGTGCTGATATTAAGGTTTTATAAATTGACCCTTTCTCTACACCAAGCCCTGATTGTATGGGTGACACCAATATAAACTGTCTAGTAATTGCACCTCAATTCTATGTGTCAAACCCATGAGCAAGTTTCCCCCAGCTCCTGTAATCTACCCAGGACTCTGAGACACTCCACCAAGCACCAGTGCAGCCAGACATTTTGGTAGGAGGAGAAGGGGATATTGTACAGATTTGTTAATAAGATTCGTTCTAGCAAAAGAAAGCTCCCAAACAAGGTGAATGTCCCCTGGATTTGTGCATGTGGCAGTCCTGACACAGGACACAGTGGTGGAGTGAGAAAAAGGCCTGGAGGAAGCAAATGGATACAAAAGAGGGAAGAAGAAGCAATGAAACCTGAGACAATATAGCAAGACCCACACGGTGGTTTTTAGACTGTGGAGTCCCCTAACACACCCCTCTTGCAAGCAGCAAAATTAAAGGCATCATAATTTATCTCTCTGTGCTTACATTCCATTGGTCATATCCATGAATATACAAGCGTAGAGGGAGGATGAGTTAGACGCTTGTGTTCTCACCATTCTGTTTGGAAGCACCTCATTTCTTTGGATCATTTTCTATTTTAGGTACTATGGTTATCACTTTTACATTTCCACTTATGCCTATGATTCCTTTGAAGATCTAAGCACATGAATTCCTGTACAGGTCAGAGAAATCTCTTTTAAGGTTATCTCCATTTCATGGGTGATTTGCTTTATTTGATAATAAGGACTTCTGTTTTGAAAAATAAAAATTCTTTGATTTCCTAACTTTAAAATCTCCTTTCAGATAACCTTTCTATGCATAGACTTTTATATAAATAAATATATATATATGTATATATATATGCCAAACTATGCAACTTAGACTGTTTTATGGCTTTGGATCCCGGCGTGGGCATTCACACATGTGTGCCTGTGTATATACATCAATGTATATTTTGAGCTGCTATTATGAAATAATGATATTATTTTTGCAACATGAAAGCAGAAATGACCAAATTAGTTACCTTCTAGTGCAATGTACCTTTCTATGTGTCAAACCTTAACAAGAGTGATTTGGGTTTTGGCAATGTCTTGGAGGCATTATTGCTTATTGGATAGGGGAGGGGTGTGTAACTGGCATCTAGTGATCAGAGACCAGAAAAGCTGTTAAACACCTTACAATCAAATGAGAAAGAGTTTTAACAGAGTAATTAGGATTTAGCAAATCCCCCATAACAAAGAATGATCCTGCCCCAAATGTCAGTACTGTTGAGGTTGAGTAACTCTCATCTCGAAACAGAAAGAGACACGTATTATTAATTGAACGCATGATTATTGGGATTCTTTAATAGGCAAGACAGTATTTTCTCCACGGTTCAAATATACTTGATTCTCTTAATTTGTTTACAGTGTAGTAAGGAGGATGTATAAACCGGGTCCCAGCAGGAAACATCTGGTGGACACAGAATAAGATGCTTTGAAGAACAATTTATAATGGAGTGGATATAGGGAAGGCATAGGGATCATGTAGTTCTTGGGATGGTATCAGCTGAGGTGTTATTGTGCATTCCTAGGTCCTAAGAATGTAAGATGGATACTGGAACTTGAAAGGGGAGGGAGTTCAGTGTCACCCACCCTGGGAGCAGTAGCTTTCGGTTGAGAGACATAGCCACCTTGAAGTGACCTTCCAGGGAAAGAACTAGGGGACTAAATATCCTAACCTCCCTCCCATCTCCTGTAGGACCTCCTCATTGGCCAAAACCAATAGAAGCCAGAGAGAGTGGGAGTCTGATAGTGGTTTGCTTACAGGTCAGCACTGCCTGCAGGAAATAGGATGGAAAAGAATGAAAAGCGGTTGGGGCAAGGGAGCAGAGGCAAAGGAAAACATCTGGACAAGGAATGAGTTTGCAAAATAACTCATTTTAAAGACCAGAATTGGCAAGGGTCATAAGGGAGACCCACAGAAAGGGGTTTCAACTCTCAGAGGTGTGAGGGGTTCTTTCTAGCCTCAGGATGAGATCAGAGATTTAGTAAACATCTGAGAACACGTTCCTTGGATGTGAGCAGAGTAACCTCCATGTCAGCTGCATCTCACTTTGAAAGGTCGTCTTCTCATTTACACAGGGAGGGCTTAACCCCTGAGCCTTACCATCCTACTCTCCAGCCTACTGTTCCCAGCTCCACCTCTAGCCTCTGAGCCTTTTGCAAGCGGTCACTGCCTGGAGCCCCCTGGGAAACAATTCTCCCCAAGGGTACTTTTCCCTCTCCATGGCAACTCATGAAAGGTGATTTGAGCAGGCCCTACTTCCCCGCTCTTCATCACATCACTGAGATGTATATATATATATATGCACACACACACATATATACAATCTCTTGTCTGATTGCAGTAACCTAAGGTAACTGTAATATAGGAGCTCAAAGATTTAAAACTCTACACCTAATATGACTTTTCCCATAACCTAAGGGAAAAACACTCACAATGTTAAACCTGCACAGGAGGGAGGATGCTCTGTGGGTTCCCCCAACTTCTAGCCCTGCCTTCTGTTTGAGGATCTGCTTGCTTCCTTCCTGTGATTCTCTCCTTATATTTCAGGAAGCCTTTCTGCCTTCCTGATCTTGACCCAGTGACTACCTCCTGCCTCACCATAACCCAGCTCTGAGTTACTCCATAGAAGACAAGATCCCAAGAGAGTCAAGCAGGAGTGTCATGGCCGTTAGCATCCCATGTCCCCCAGAGCTGGCCAGAGTTGGTGTGGACACTCACAGTTGGATCCCTTTGAGATGTCCACACCATCATGGTCTATAGACAGCCCTCTTTATTCTTCTGTTTGCTCATCACAGGGCTGTGGGATTTCTTTCACATGCACACACATGCACACACTAACACGTGCACACACTCCTGCACACGCACACAAACTTCCCTCCTCACACACATGCATCTCCCAAGGGCAAATATTAATTAGCAGTTATCTTACAGTCTAAAACCCATAGGTAGAAGAGATATTCTTCTAACTTCCTGCTAGTTTTCAAAGCCTCCTCTCTACATGTAATTAACACCTTATATAATTTACCATCAAACAGTGTTAAGTGCCCCCACTCTTTCAAACCATGACCCCTAGGGCCTGTTGGAAATAAGAAATGAGCCCATTTTTGCAGCTTTATGCCTCTTAAGAACTGCTCTCAAAACAACATAAAGACCTAACGGATGCTTTGTAATTACTTCTTGAAAGAACTACATTAAATTTGTAGCCAAGAGCTATTCTCTTCCACAGAGTCTCCAAAGGGAAGGTAAAAAGGATAGTATTATTTTTCTAAGAACATAAGATTTTGAGTTGAGAAACTGGTATTCGAGGTGGAGGACACAAGGTAAACAGAAGCACAGAAGCTGGAAATAATGGACATACCTTATATTTTAAATTCGCATTATTTCACCTTGTCAATTGTGGGAGTATACAGGGAGTATCCAATTATAGGTGATTGTTTTTGTTTAGCCATTTCCTTTAAAGATATTTTGGTAAGTTTTAAATTATGTGTAGCTGACTTAATGAAAGATAACTCACTAACAATAGAAACGATATGATTTCTTTTTCTAATTTCTACCATTACTTGTATTATATTCACTTTGCTGGCCCATTCGATGGTGAATTCCCTTCATGATTTTGCAGTTGGTTTCCATAACTCTTCAGCAGACCCCCACTTTTTATCCCTCCCTGCACTCCTTTTTCCCACTGTGGGCTGGAGTACAGAGGGAGGCACTCACCACCAAGAGGAGGCAGAAGCATGGCATATGTGCCCTTATTGTCTGCCCAGTGGTAAAGTTGCTTCTTTCTGTGGGACGCTGTTTCCTCTCTGACCTTGAGTAGCCAGGAGCCATGGGTTCTCCCTGTGTGGCAATTTGTTCAAAATTTTGTTCAACCAACAAAAATGTTGGCTGGTCTCATGGAGAATATCTGTGGGTTTTTAAAGAGACCTAGAAGGTCTTGCCCCTGCACATTGCCTTGGATTGGGCACTTCTCAGTTTCCATGTCTTCTCCTCCTTCCCACCAGCACCCATCACAGCCTGTCTACATAGCCTGTCTCACTCATTCAGCTGACAGCCCTCTAGGCTGAGGCAGCTTCAAAGTGTCTGGAATTATCTGCATATCATGGTTTGCAGGAGATTTTAGATAGGTAGATAGATAAAGATAGATAGAATAGAGATATACGGATAAAGAGACAAATAAAGATGCAGATAGACATCTTTGCCACATGAAATGGTAATGAATCCTGGCTCTCTGTTATCATGCTCCGTCTCGGCCATGCCTTCTCTTTTCTACTCTCTTTGCCATCCCCTGGCAGTGGAAGGCACTCCTCACTTGATGGTTGATTCATGTGGGAGCTTCCTCACTTAGCTTTGGGCAGAAGAGAAAAGAGCTGCTTTTCATGAACAGGATTCTCCTTCGAATGCTACCCCCATTCTTATCAGCCTTCCTTTTATATTAACGTCTTGTGTAGAGTGGGTGGAAAGTGCTAATTTGGTTGAACAGCCCCATAACATAAGCCCTGAAAGGAGGAGCTGACCACGAGAGCTGGTAGTCCTTTCAAGGGAGAATATGGGACACTTAGCATCCTACATTCCCATTTGTGGACCTAAGTAGACATTTCCAGTATTTGGCATCTAACAACATCTTGTTGCTATTGCAGCTATTATGCGGAGACCTGAGGGAACTTCTCCCAAAAATGAGTTTGGCAATCAAGACTGATGATATCACACACTCACCAAGATGGTAGGGAAAGTTTTATTACTTATGTTATTACTGTCTCTAGAGAGCACAGGGCAGTCCTCTTGAGCAGGTCCAAAAATGGCTTGAAAGCAAGGAAAGGAGACTGACTTGGGATTTTATTGTGGCTAGGGGATAGGGCTGGGGTGAGAGCTCCAAGTCAGGAGCAGGAGTTTACATGGCTTGAATCTTCCACCACCACCAAGGTAAGAGCCCTAGGATTTTCCTTATCAGCTCACCCAGATGTGAGGAAGAAGGGGAAAAGAGACGTGGGAGTCTGAAAAGCTATCAGCAGTTGAACATCCAAAAAGCGGCATTAGACTATTACAGCTATATAGATGTAAGAGAAAACTTCAAAGCGGTCACTTTGGAAAGCTCTTCTAGATCCTCTGAAAAGCTGATGCTAAGATGGAAATCTGTGAGAGCCACGAGACTGCAGTACATATTCAATCTTGAATGACAGAAAGGAAGGAAGGTTTGATGGAAACATGCTAGATTGCCATGCAGTCTAAAAAGGGTTCAGCAGGGCCTCGGGGTATCTTGAGCTCGAATCGGCTCTCAGAGGAGTCTCTGTCTCCTGGGATCTGGTCTGCCTTGGTATCTCTTTTGCATGCAATCATTTGCCCGGAGCAGCCTATGGGAGATGTGACCTTGGTGTAATCAGGCAGGTGGATTTCAAAGCTAAGCAGCCAGGTCCTTCTATGCTACCTGTGATTGGAGGGCTGCAAGGCGCGTTTTCATGGCCACCATTTAACTATTGCAATATTTCTTTTATCACTGAAAACTTTTTGGTGTTCTTTTTCAGGTAAACTTCTTCATCAGATGCATGGAAACAATGAAAGGGCACAAAAGTCTGCTGGTTTTAAAAATAACCCTTTACTGAGTGGGGACAATCAATTCAATAGGCTGAGCCCTCAATCTTCGAGCTCGTCTCTGTGAAACTTATTCCTGCAAAGAAGAAGCCAAGCCTACTTTTAATTATGCCTCAGAGTCACCCCCAGAGAACCTCTTTTGTTTCCTAAATGTGGCCTCTCTCTCTCTAAGCCAACTTGGCAGGTGAACTCACTGCCCCACCCCCCACTATGTGGGGCATGACTCCCAAGAGTGTTAGTCTCTCTGGCAACGTAGGACAGAACTCCCAGATTGAGCTGGGACCCAGCTTCACGAGAATGAGAAAGCCTTCTTGATCAAAAGGGGGAAGAGAGAATAAGACCAAGTTTGTGATTTCAAACAGAGTTGAGAGGTCATTCTGGAGGTTATTCTGTTGCATTATATAAATATCCCTTTTTAGTTTATGGTGTATTTGACTGGCTAGAGAGAAGTCCTGAAACTTTTGAACTGTATTCAGCCTTGATTCTTGAAGATGATTGCATAGCTATACAGCTTTTACAATGAGACCGTGTGACTGTGAAAATCTTGTCTCTGACACTCCCTTTTTCCAGGGTGTTGAAAGATGGGTAAAAAAATAAGGACAAGAAATAAATAAACAATAAGGGGGTGGGTAAGGGTTAAAAAAATTGGGTAGATTGCAATACAAGTGGTTAATGAGAGGGAGGGTTAAGAAGTTTGGGATAAATGGGTTTTTTCTTTTTCTTTTTTTCTGGAGCAATGCATATGTTCTAAGAAATGATCAGGATGATGAATAGTAATTATATAATGATATCGTGAGCATTGATTGTATACTTTGGATAGACTGTAGCGCACATGAAGATATCTCAATAAGAATATTTTAAAAATAATCCTTTACTCTTGACTGAAAATCGCATCAGCCAGCTTGAATACCCGTTTTAGGACTTACCAGGACCGGTTCCGTGGCTTTAGCTATTTAAAAAATAAATAAATCTGTACTTAAATGATAAAAGTTGCATAATTAATGGTATTGAAAGGAATATGCCATAGAATCTGAAGGCAATTCTGAGGAGCAATTCCAGACATATATTAAAAAGCGGTAACATCAGAAATACAAGTACAGGGCGGGCCGCGGTGGCTCAGCGGGCAAAGTGCTTGCCTGCTATGCCGGAGGACCTCGGTTCGATTCCCGGCCCCAGCCCATGTAACAAAAACGGAGAAACAGAATACAATAAAACAAGAAAATGTTTAAAAATGTTTCCCTTTCTTCCTTCCTTCCTTCCTTCTCTCTGTCTTTCCTTTAAAAAAAAAAAAAAAAAAAAAAAAAAAAAAAAGAAATACAAGTACAGTTTTCCAAGATGATTTCTTTGACTAAAAGGACCATTGGATAAGATTTGAGAAGAAATATTTAAAAATAAAAGTAGCTCTTCTTTTACCTTCATTTCTTCTGTGTACATCTTGTTATATACAAGGAATATTTACTATGGGCTTTTGAACAAGGACCCTTTCAAATTCTCTGCCTATTTTTTATAGTTGTTATTTTATCTACCTAATTTTATATCTTTACTTTTATGCTTTTTTAAATCAAAGAGTGCTTCCAAAGAGTCACAACCTCCATGCCCCACGAAACTTCGATCAACCACAAGTATGTGTGTTTTTGCTTATTTTCTCTATCTCTCTGGCTTTCCCTCCTGCATTGTCAAACCATACGATTCTCTTTGTGGGGTAGTGCTCATCTCCATTCATTTTAAATGCTTTTGAATTGTTGAACCAAATAAGTTGAAGGGTTCACCTGAAGAAAATTTCTATTTAGCGACTTCTCTGAACCAGCGAGAGGGATGGCACAAGGACATTTTCCTTCCCTCCCGAAGGCTCAGGTTTGAGGTTTTCACGCTGTCGTCGTTTGGGGAAGAGGAGCTCTTCTTTCAGACCACTAGAGGGCATCAGTGTGCAGACAATTGCCAGCCTTGGGCTGGGTGCTGAGCTCCAGGGAGTAAGAGAGGAGACGCTCACGTTCTTGGGGTCCCAAGTCCCTTTTCCTTTTCCAAACACATCATCCTCCAAGTCAGGACATTTCTTATGAGCTTCAAATAATTCTAATATCCCCTCCCCAGCTCCCACCTCCAAGGCCACCCACAACGTCTCTTCCAGGTTCTCTGCGCTCAAAGGTGGAAGGACTCCCATTGTCTTCAGCACAGGCCAGAGGAACTTACAGTCATGGAAGGAACACTGAACTGACCGTGAGGAGACCTGGAGTTAGGCCCAGATTTCTCACTGGCTGTGTGATTTTATGAAGATCACTGTACCTCTCTGAGCTTCAGCGAGTTTCTCTGTATAATGAGAAGGAGGGTCCTCTGAAGTCCTATTATTCTACAGAAAAAGGACAGAATCGTGCAGAAACATCTTCATTTGAAGGCAGAAATCTAATTCTTTCCTGTTTTTCACTAAGAAAGGGATCAAAATGAGGGACCCAAGGTTGCATTCTAAAACCAGTTTAGCATTATTTATAAACGCCTTACTGATAATCATTCCAAATTAAGGGCTTCTTTCCACTCTGCACAGGTACCCTCTCCAGCACCGCCTCCATCAACCATACCACACTGCCTTGAGGAACTCTGAGATGAACTAAGAACCACATTTTTGTCTGAGACTCTGAATGCTGCCAAACCTTAGTAAATTTATCTGTTTAAAAGACAAAATGCTTCCTAAGGGGCAGGTGAGAGGTCAAGGCAGGAGAAACGGGACTTCCTCTGTCTCTCTGAGACCTCCTGGGTCTTATGAAGTGTTTGTTTGAAGCCACGTCTACCCTCTCTCTTCTTCTGCCTGACTCTCCTACTCCCAACAATAGAGCTTATTTGGACCGTTGGGCTGGGTGACCAGTGAGACCTCAGAGCTGATATTCATGTACAAATTAGATGGTCTCGCTCAACTTCCAGCGGAGCGTTGGTTGACCTGGACAAGGGACTGGAACAGGGCTTGGAGTAGGATGGGAAGAAATAGCCTCCTTGTTTCCCAACACACGCACACCCTGCCCAATGACACACACAACCTTGAAGTCTTGGCTATTCCCATTCCTTTCCTTTCTCTTTATTAGATTGGCTTTCATTATGAACAGACTCAGGAAAGGCTTATCACCTTAGGCCCACATTCCTAACCTCCCCTCATCCTGTTTGCATTCTGGTGATGAATCCACTGCACATGGGCAGGCACCGGGAATCGAACCTGGGTCCTCTGGCATCACAGGCAAGCATTCCTGCCTGCTGAGCCACCGTGGCCCGCCCAACTGCACAGTTCTTAAGAGTGACTTTCAAGGCCATCTGTGATTGAGTGGAATGATCTCCTTTGATTCTCATTTGATCATTTCCTCTCTCACTAGTCTCCACTTTTCCACAATACTGAGTTATTTGTGGGTCCCTAAACACAAGGCATCTTCTTGCTTCTTTGTCTTTATACATGCTGTTCCCTTAGCTCAGGATGACTTCTTCCCAATCTTAGGACTGAGAAATCAGCATCTCACTCTCTAAGGTTCAGCTGAAATGTAACCTCCAGCAGGAACTCTTTTCTGAGAAAGCACTCCAGGTTGAGCGCTTCCATGAGTTGTCCCTAAAGTATCTAAAGAATCTAAAGGATTCTCCCAAGAATGCAACCTTTGGGACCAAATCACTTATTTCCTGGACTGTAATTGCTTCCCTAGTAGGCATTTGAAGGCATGGTTTGTGTTCCTTTTTTGCAGACCTATTGTCTAGTACAATATTCAGGACAATGTGTTTGTTACATGAATAAAAATATGAATGAATGAACAGAATGCAAAATCTCAAAGTAAGTTTTGGAATGAAGGTAAATATGGATCCTAAGGAAGAAGAAAATAAAATGTAGGAAAAGAAAAAAAAAGAGAAGAGAAAGATGATATGAAAATTCTGTGTATTTTTTAAAAATAAGTACTGGCTGAGTGAATGTTTAAGCCCTTATTCTAAAAGTAGAGAAATGCAGTTTAAAGAATGCTCTTTGGGGAATAAAAAACAAGAAGATAAGAATCAGTAGAATTGAAACAAAATATGTCTCTCAAAATGATAAATAATTTATTAAAAGTTAGAAAGGAAAGGAAACATAAAACAATAGAAAACTACAAAATGACAGAAGAAAGTTCAAATATAGGAGTTATATCAATAAAACGTGTATATCAAGATACACTATTACAAGAGAGAATTTCAATTTGAGTCAAAATCCCTAAACTGATTATGTTCTGTCTGTAATTTAGACATCTAAATAAAATGGCCCAAACAGATTAAGGTAAAAGTATAGGCAAAGACATATATGAAATGTTAAAAAGGAAAACAGAAAACATAAATTACCTCACTAGTAGAAGTCAAAGTAAATGTCCAGGTTACAATGAATGCGTTATAACAAAGCAATAGGTTATTTTGTTTTACTTTTTAATTAATTTTTATTGTGTATAAAAAAGGTTGAATATGCAACCAGTCTAAATATTAAACAATGCTAAATGACATAAAAATTGCAGTTCCTTACTCCTTATCCCCATTCAGCTTCCTAGAGGTCACGTCTTGTAGCTATTGTTTTTTATATGTGGCGCTATACTGAAATCAGTGTACATAAACTGACCTCTCTTGATCATAATATTGGCATCTTACACTGCCAGTGAAGGATTCTGGCTTTTTTTATACCCACTTTTCCAATCACAGTTTTCTGATGTGGTTTTATCACAGTTTGGGGGCATTTCCACAGTCAGTGTGGTATCAATCTGAGGAATGCGTTTGGGCTGCAAATCACAGAAAACACACCTGAGGGTGGCTTTTGGGCAGCCAAGGGATGCTATATGGTAGTTTCAGGATATCGTCTGGGACCCAGGCTCTTGTCATTTCTTTGTTCTTCCATTTTTGGCTTGTGGTTCTCATCTTCATGGTCACAAGCAGCTGGCGCGTCTCTGGTGCTGCATCCCTGTTCCTGGAAGGACAAAGGGGAAAACCCGATGCCATTATGACTACTGATCCTTTGTGACTTGTTTCCCACACTAGCCTGGACATTGTTAGAATTCTTTTTTTATCCTGGTATTCTGAAATTTCTCTGTGGTGTGCACTGATGTGAGTATTTTATTCGTCGTACTCGGCATCCGGTAAGTACTTTTCATCTGGAGCCTCTTATCCTCCCCTTCTGGGAGTGTTTTTTATTATATCTTCGTCTCCAACTTCTCAATTTTTGTTCTATGAAATGCAGATGAATCTCGGAGTTGGAGCCCCTCATGTCCATTTCTTTGCCAATATTTTTCAAATTTCCTTAAGATTTTCTCAACTTTATGTTCTGCTCTCTTTACTGAACTTTAAATTATGATTATCATATTTTTTTATTCTCAAATACTATTTCTTGTTCTCTGAGGGCTCCCCCTCCTTTCAAAGCAATATCTTATGCTCGTTTCACAGACACATTGTATTTTATTATCTCTGAGGACATTAATTGCAATTTTTTTTTAAGCTTCTCCTTTTCCCTGCATTGTTTTTACTTCTCCTATTTTCTTTTAGTTTGGTTTGATCCCTGTCTTTAACATCAGGGATTTTTTTCAGAGGTCTGGGTTGTTCTCAGTTGTCCATTCATAAAAAAGAGGGAAACACACGCGTGCACGCGCGCGCGCACACACACACACACACACACACACACACACACACACACACCTGGAAACTCCAAGCACATAGATGGATATGGCTGACTTCATTGCATAACAAGCAAGTGACCAGCTAAGACTTCCACTGGGAACCCAAATGTCAGTGTATGTGGCTCTGTTCTTGAGGGGTATGCACATGGCTTACTTTCTCCAGCTTAGCCCCCATAATTCTGAAGTTGGTAGTGGGGTGGTTTCATCACTTACTATGCAGACTTTTACCCAATTTGCCTGTTTTTAATCCTACATCACACCCTGATCTTACTCTATGCTTACCATAGCTGAGTTTAAAGACTCTCTGGCTCAATTTCTTTAAGTATTTTTCTCTTGTTTCATGTTGGGAGGAACTGCCTGATTATGTAGAACAGTAATGGATGGGGCAAAGGGGCTGGCTTTAACTGCCTCTTATACAGACCCACATAATCTTCTGGTTGTCAGTTCTTAGGGATTGAATTGTACCTCAGTTTGGACATAATCTTGGTCTTGGTCTGTATCTGGTGGGTGCGAACCCAGTGGAGATAAGATCCCTTCAAGATGTGACTTCAGTCAAGGTGTGGCCCAACTGAGTCAGGTTGGACTTTCATCCAGATGCCTGGAGTCCTTCACCAACAGAGTGAGAGTTAGACAGAGGGAGAAGTCAGGGGGAGCAGCCAGAAACTGTAAGTCAACAGAACCCAGAAGAGAAAGGAGATGCCACGTGCATCGCCATATGATGGAACAGTCAAGGTCCAAAGATCAGCACCAGCCAGTCCCAAAAAGCCACAGGCTCCTGGGAGTAAGCATTGCTTTGCAGATGCCTTGATTTTGGACTTCTCCTAGCCTCAAAACTGTAAGCCAATACATTCCTGTTGTTTATTCCAATCCATTGTATAGTATGTGCTTTAACAGCTACAAACCTAAAATATCAACCCTACCACTGACTTCTTTGGTACTTGATGTCTCCTATTTTCAAGGCTTTCCAAGCCTCAGCTAGGCAAATTGACTTGCTTCTCTCCCATTGATAAAGGCATTTGATATCACCTGTTTACTTCCATTTTCACTTTCTGTTGCTTTGGATTGTAGAAGTCTTCCAGTTTCATCAATGATGAAATTTAGATTTCAGTTTCTCTTTGTTGTTTTGGAATGATTTGGAGAAGAGATGGAAACTAAAATTCATTTTCTCTATGATTTTAACAATGGAAACCTTATTTGGGTTTGATAAAAGTTACAATTCATGGTGAATATATAACTGACACAAGCTTTTTTCTTGAGAATAATGTCACATCAAAATATATAGAAGCGAAATTTTTAATATTCAAAGAGAAATTGGCAGAATTAGAATGGTTGCAGGAAAGTTATTATACTTTTTAAAGTCTTTGAAAGATCAATAGGCAAAAATTAAGGAGATTGAAGATCTGAATAATGCAATTAATTAGTTTGAATTAAAATATAGGTTTCAAATTCTGTTTTCGCAGAAAATAAAAAGGAGTGGAACACAAAGTCCAGTAATAGGCCCAGGGATATGTGAGAATGTATTTCATGATAAAGCTGGCATTTCAGATCAGAAAGCAAAGGGTAGGTTATTCAACAAATGGTGTTAGGAAAACTGGCAAATGTCTGGAAATAAAGGGAAAGAGATTGATGATTTCAGTCTTTTAGTTCTTGCTGCTAGTTCCTGGGAAGAAATTTGACTATTGGGGCTTTTCCCGAAGAATCTCTTCTTCTCAAGCTTTTTATATGCCACAAAAGGTGGCTTTCTAGGGCTCCCAAAGAATAATCAGCATGAAATCATTGGTTTAATTTTGTCATTTAAATTGTTGCACAACTTTTAATGCCAAGAAGACTTCCCATATTTCAACCCTCTTGGTTGAATGCTGTGCATGCATTTGGTAACATGGAACTGGATATGAGATTCTTCCATTATGGGGATTTGGCAAATGGGTTGAGAAGGTAAGTTGTTTCACCAACATTGAATTGTGGCTACCCAATTATAAACATGTGTAATTCCTTGAATGCTGTCTGAGGATTCTCATGGGGCTCCCTCTCCAGCTTTCCCATTGACTTCTAAATGCTCTCAGCTCTGAAAAGGATTTCCAGGTACTCTAACTTCTTTCTGCATCAATCATCCTCCCTGCCCATCCCTGTCCAAGAGGGATGTTCAAAATATTTATCAACAGTTATGTCATTGGCACTAACTCTCCAGAATTATGCATATCAGTCAGACTAGAAACTAGTTATAAACAACCAGAAAAGGAAACTGCTTACTAAGTGAATGTCTCCTTCTACAGACCCCTAGCAATTCTCCCAGGAGCTTTTCCCCAAAACTTCATTTCCTTTGAAGTGTTCTATTTCCCATAAATTTTTTGCCTCCTTTGGCCCTTTTAACTTATTACATCTTTAGGACATTCTCCATGGAGATCATTCAAGGTGGGGTGGCTTACTGGAGTCCTTTAAGAGGGAACCATTTCAGTAAAACTTCAGAGTCAACACAAACAGAGACCTTTGGAGATGGAGAAATAAATTCTCATGGGAAAGCTATTGAAACCAGAAACCAGAAGAGCAGAGGAGAGCAGCCACGTGCCTTTTCAGCTGACAAAGGTGTTCTGGATCCATCGGCCTTTCTTGGGTCAACATATCTCTCCCTGGATGCCTTAGTTTGGACATTTTTATAGCCTTAGAACTGTAAATTTGTAACTTAAATGTGTTAGTCAGAGTTCTCTAGAGAAACAGAACCAACAGGAGTAATCTGTAAATATGAGATTTATAAAGATGCCTCATGCAACTGTAGTAATGGAAGAGTCGAAAATCTGTAGGGCAGGCTGTGAAGCTGCAAGCTCCAATGAAGAGTCTCAATGAACTCCACAGGACAGACTTGCTGGCTGAAAAAGCAGTGATAAAGTATCTCTACTTCCTTAAAAGCCTTCATCTGATTTGGATTATTTCGTTGTGGAAGAAACGCCTTCGTAGATCACAAATGTAACTGGTCACAGATACAATCGACCGACTGAATATTTAATTCACCAGCCTTCTGGTTTCTCAACCAGCCCCGAAATATCCTTGTAGCAATGGCAGGAACAGTGCTTACCTGACCAGAAAACTGGGCATAATCACTTGGCCAAGTCAACACCAGAACCTAACCATCACATTAAATAAATTCTTTTTCGAAAAGCTATTTCATTTCCGGTATATTGCATTCTGAAAGCTTAGCAAACCGAAACACCATCCCTTCTAACAAGGCACTTCATTTATCATGTACACCACCATTTTACTTTCCATTTTATTTTTCATCCCATTGCTTATTATTAATTGACTGATTGCAAAGTTGATTATTTATCTATTTATTTGTTCTCACTCCTGTTATACTTGTCTCTTTTTGTTAATCTCTCCATCCCCAGCACCTACAATATTTCCTAGGCCCCTCATGTCTCTATATTTATCTTTAAAGATAATAATTAAATTGATTTTCTTCAAGGTTCTCCAATAATTTCTTTTTGGAACCAGTAGCTATCATTGTCAATTTAAAAACATGCTTCCTCTTTATTTAACAGAGACCTTTTATTTTCTGATTACCATATCCAATACAAATCAAATGAAATATCAATATAAATCCAGAGTCCTGACATTTCTGACCTCCTTTCTCTGTCATTGCTGAACAAATACCCCCTCACACACTTTGTTCAGTCTTTCCCCCAACTTTAAGTCTTTAACAAGACAGGTCCTCAGTACCAGGCCTTTACCTTGGTCTCAGACACAGTATCCATTCCCTGTAGTGAGAGATGTAGAAATCCCAGAGGGTTACTAAATCCAGAGACTGGGTTTCTTAATTATGCATCCCCAGTAAATCTTAAACATGACATCAGAGACTCTTTTCGGATGGTTAAAATAAAGAAAGAAACTAATGAGAAGATCACACACTTCACTTGTAGCAAACATTCAAGGTAGTTTTCATCCAAGATGTTTATAAAGGAAACCTGGGAAATGAAATTTATTTCTCCATCTTGATAGCCCAAGTCTTAAAGAAGAGAGAAAGATGCCTGTTAGAGCCGCAGCATAGAGTGAGATAGTGTGTGGTGGCTGACTGTGTTTATGAGTGTGTTTGGGTGGAGAGTTCATGATGGAGAATGATGAGAACGAAGGGAGATTGTAGCCAGATGTCCAAAACCCCCTAAAAGAATTTTGGACATTTTCTTGAAGGCAATGAAGAGCCAGTGAAGGGTTTTAAGCAAGGATCAGATTTAATGAAACTTGCATGTTGAACAGAAACATCATGACCAGGGACAAGGTCACTGCAGTGATGCAGGGAAGATAGAATGGTGGCAATGTTGATGGAAAGAAGTAAATGCCCTCTGGGGATTAAAGTGGTAGAACTGGCTTTATATTTTGGATCCCCAAGGTGGAGAAAGGATTCTAACCTTCCAAGAGCAGCACACTGTTTTCTCTTAGAGAGATGGAGAATCAGCCTTACGTGTCTCTGTGAACCCTGAGAACATTCTCAGGGATATCAAGGTCCGCTCTGCAGGTAAAATGAGCTTCCCTTTTCCCTTAGGGTCTGAATATGGGCAGCCCTGTGGGGCTCAATAAGGACATGACCTATTAAGAGAGCTTTCCAATGGGAGATGGAAAGTCAAACTTAAATCTATTCAGAGTAGCTTCTGCTCTCACCAGCTTTCTTTAGCTGTGATAATGAGTGAGCCAGGTAGATGTCCCATGTGTGGTGGTTGATTGTGTTTATGAGTGTGTTTGGGTGGAGAGTTCATGATGGAGAATGATGAGAATAAAGGGAGATTGTAGCCAGATGTCCAAAAGCCCCCAAAACAATTTTGGACATTTTCTTGAAGGTAATGAAGAGCCAGTGAAGGGTTTGAAGCAAGTGAAGGGCTCCATAAACACCATTTCCTCCCCTTATTGTGCCAGCCCTATGGATGGCAATGACTTCCTACAGTGGTTGGTCTCTGGGTCCCTGTCCCTCGTTTGCTTCCTGACAGGACAGGGAGGATGACTGATGCAGAAAGAAGTTAGAGCACCTGGAAATCCTTTTCAGAGCTGAGAGCATTTAGAAGGCAATGGAAAAGCTGGAGAGGGAGCCCCATGAGAATCCTCAGACAGCATTCAAGGAATTACACATGTTTATAATTGGGTAGCCACAATTCAATGTTGGTGGACAACTTACCTTCTCAACCCATTTGCTGAATTCCCATAATGGAAGAATCCCATATCCAGTTCCATGTTACCAAATGCATGCACGGCATTCAACCAAGAGGGTTGAAATGTGGGAAGTCCTCTTGGCATTAAAAGTTGTGCAACATTTTAAATGACAATGCTTATTATTCTTTGGGAGCCCTAGAAATCAGCCTCTTGGGGCATATAAAAATGCCCAGAGCATTGTTATTTATGGCCCTGCAAGGCAGGGAAATGGACTGACATGCATATAAGGAAATGTTATATGCCTACAGGTCATTGTGATGTCACCAGCCTGGCCACAACCCCACTGAGGGACCTCCTCCCAAAGCACTACACCATGGATTTTGTTCTCCAGGGACAGATGTTGCATGGATCTCCTTTTGAGCTGTGAATTCCTTCTTACCAGTCTCTCATGGTGTGTACATGCTGGAATAATTTATCCCAAACCCACACATTAGAAACTACTGGGGTCTTTCTGTAACTTCATATCTAATAACAGCATGATGTGACTATATTCCATTAGGTGATTCCTCTCCCCTGAACCCAAGTAGATCCATTCTTCACCCTTCTCTGTGACCGTCTGTGTCCTGGTAAGCTGGCCCCATGGGTGATATCACCCAGGCTCTCTTTCTAGGAGGTTCATGTTTGGGTACAGCCAATGGGAAATGTTGGCTGGAGACTAGAAAGTGGAGAAGTTAGGGCGTGTCTCCCCCCCCTCTTCATTTATGGCAATAGCTGCAACCCTCCATGATAGCTCCGTCCATGCTCATGGGGCTCCACAAACACCATTTCCTCCCCTTATTGTTCCAGCCCTATGGATGGTAATGACTTCCTATAGTGTTAGGAAACACTAACACTCTGGGTCCCTGTCCCTCGTTTGCTTCCTGAACCTTGCTCAGCTCTCTGCAAGTGGTCTCTTCTTGTATTTCTCTTCCTTGAACATCTGCAGTGAATTGTGTTTCCTGCTTAGACTCTGGGTGACTTAAGCAGAATCCTAGTCCATTGCACACCTCGTCCCCATAGTTCATGGCACCTTCTATCATGTTGGACATCCATAACATAGAGACTATGGAGAAACATCAGCTCACATTAGGATGCTGATGCTTTTCTATCAGTGCTGACCTGTACGGGTTTGTTCTCGAAGCAAAACACCAAAACAAGCAAATAAACAACAAATAGATTTTGGGATTCCACATCATTTTTATACTTTTTCCAAGGCTAAAGGGCCTGGCGTCAGGCTATTTTTCTTAGCTTTTTTTTTATTGTGAAAAATAACATATACACAGAAAAGCAATAAATTTCCAAGTACATTTTAATGAGTAGTTATAGGAAAGATTTCAAAGTTTGGTGTGGGTCACAGTTCCACGATTTTTCATTTTTTCTTCTAGCTGATCCAAGACAATGGAGATCAAAAGGAATATCAATATATTGATTCAGCAGTCATACTCATTTGTCAAATCCTATCTTCTCTATTATACTCTTCCTTCTCTTTTTTCCTTTTTTTGTGAAAAATAACATATATACATGAAAGCATAAAGTTCAAAGCACAGTGCTACAATTAGTTGTAGAACAGATTGCAGAGTTTGGTATGGGTTATAATGCCATATTCTTGGTTTTATTTCTAGCTGCTCTAGGGGACTGGGACTGAAAGAAATATCAATAAACTGATTCATTTGGTAAGCCCGACCTTCTCTGTTTAACTCCACCATCATCTTTGCTCTTTCTCTCACTCTTTAGGGATATTCGGGTTATGCCCATTCTGACTTTTTCGTGTTGGAAAAGGCTCCCAATATATGGAATGGGGACATGGAACTAGTTGATGTTCTGGAGAAGCTGGCCCCTCTGTGTTTCAGGACTTAGGTTCAGAGACCCATCTGGAGGTTATCCTCAGATTTTTCTTCAATATTAAATGCCAGAAAATAATGAAGAAACGTTTAGAGAATTTTAAGAGGAAAATGTTAAGACTCAAGAATTCCATTCCCTCTAAAACTGCTCTTCCCACTGAAGACAGCAAATGTGCGACGTCTTAGGGAATATTTTACCCACTTACTCATCCCCAAAAATATGCTCAATTAGGTAATAAGCTAGGGGGAGATAAATTTAAAATATAAAGCTGGCAAATAAAGTAGAGAGAGTGTAAAGACCTTGGCAATGGGAATGAAATTCATTTAAATGTAGTCTTGTTTAAGTAATTGGGGTAAATATGTTTACAAAATACAATGCCCATAATAAAATTGTTGACAAAAATAAAGAATATTAAAGTAAATCTAGAATGGGAAAAATTTTCTAAAAATTTGAGAGGAAGTTTGCTAGGGAAGGTTGCTGAATTCCTCTTCCAAACGGAGGAGTCAATAGTAACTGTTGCATTATTGAAGTCGACACTTCAGGAAATTTAAGTTTCAAGTATCCTCTTTAAAGATCTAGAGGTGGCCAACCCTAGAAGTAAAACAGTGTAACTTTCCACATGACCCAAAGGACAATAAATCAAAGACAACACAGGTCATACCTGGAGAAGTGCTTGTCAAACTTTAAAGTGCATACAAGTCACCCAGAGCTATTTTTTAGCAGCAGATTTGGATTCAGTAGTTCTGGGGTGGGATTTTATGATTTACATTTCTACTTACATCCCAAGTGGTGCCAATGCTTCTTGTCTGCCGACCACACTTTGAGTAAAAGGGACATAGATGGCAGTAGTGGGGTCATTCAATCCAAAGCTCTACAAATCCAATTAACAACAGGTTGTAATGTGATAGACTTCTTAGCCACCTCAAACACACTCTGCAGCTTCCTACCTCTATGACTTTGGACACACCACATCTCCTATCAGGTATGCCCTTCAGGTGCTACCCCCACTGTCAAAATTCTACCCAACAACCCAAGGCAAGGTGTATTCAAATCATACTTGCTCCATAAAACGTCCCTGATTCCACATGCCATTCGTTTTATCTTTCCCTTATGGAACTACCTGCATTCTACCATGTCGTAAGCTATGTACATGTCCTGGTTCCCTTATAGGATGCAAGGATCCAATTGTAGAGAGTCTGTTCTAGTCAACGTTCTTTACTTATACTACCAAATACAGGGATTCACTTATATTCAATACTCAGCATCTTTAGTTGAATTAAATTAATGGAGGTATGTACGATGTTATTAGCCAGAGGAAGGGAAAAGTTGGAAGTGCTTCTCAAGTAGTACTTTTTATTCAGCTGTGTGCCAGTTTCAAACTATTATGTACTTCAGAAAATTAATGTCTTTCTTGATCCAATCTTGGGGCAGGGGGTGGGTTGCAGACAACTGTTTCCTTTCATCCTGATCCAGTATTACAGGGTGGAAACTTTTGGTTAGATGGAAATGTGACACCACCCACTCAAGTTGGGTCCTGATTAGTTTACCAGAGTCCTTAAAAGGGGGGAACATTTTGGAGAACCCTCAGATACAGACACTTGGAGAACAGTTGCTTCAGACTTGACACAGACATGGATATTTGGAGATGTTTGGAGTGCCGACAGAGAGAGCAGATGCCTAGATGCAGGCAGAGCCCAGCAGACATTGCCGTGTGCTTTCCCATGAGATGCTAAGCCAGCCAGAAGCAGAGTTGTGTTCCAGAAGAGCTAAATGAAGGCCCACAGATACTTAGAGAGGAGACCACTGGCATCAGAAGCTGGAAACGATGGAATTAGGAACAAAGACCAGCAGATGCCAGCCAGGTGCCTTCCCAGCAGACAGGTGTTCTGGATGGCATTAGCCTTTCTTGAGAGATGATAACCTCTTATTGATACCTTAATTTGGACATTTTCACAGCCTTAGAACTGTAAACTTGTAACATAATATATTCCCTTTATAAAAGTTGTTCCCTTTCTTGTGTATTGCATTTCAGCAGCTTTAGCAAACAAATACAGGCTGCTTGATCTGTTGTCCCCGGGACCCCTAAGCAGAAGAACAGGAGAGTTGACTAATTAAGATGGTAATCTATAGCTATCTGGTATACCAACCAAAATCATTTTTTCCCCTTGTACCAACCAAAATCATTCAAATCATTGATAAGCAGAATGTAGAGGGAGAAAGAATTCTGTTGACAACTGAATTCCCCATCTCTATCATTTGTTTTACCTGATACACATGCACACACACAATAAATATCAGTCCACAGAGAAACAATTTCCTTAAAATTTATGAGTAATTTTTTCATTCCATTACTAGCACATTTTCATTTTTCTCTGTCCAATTTCTGAGCTAAATATAAGCTTATTTTTAAAAAGAGCTGGAAAATGAAAATGTAGTCAAAAATATGAAAGTCATATGAATGAATTTAAACAATATTTTAGCAACATTTAATCAGAGTACTTGGGGATAAATACTACTGTGTTAACAGATAACAAGGAAACCATTATTCAACTTCAAGTTGGTTCCTTTCTACAAATAATATTCTACAGATACTAACATCTCCCAGAACTATAAACTAAGTAAACTACTTTATCCCAAGCCACTTTTCACTGCTGAATGGTAATGACCCTCTACAGTTGGTTATGTAATTTATGGTGAATGAAACAACCAAGGATACTTTTGCCAACAAGACCATTTGCCTCATGAATTTTTGCGGACTTGTTAACCTTTATTGGTGTTTCAAATATGGTCCAATCTGGCTGAAATCAGAGTACAGTTTGTTCAATTTCCAGAATAGGCAAACTTCTCTTCCCCTTAAATTACGAACCTGTAAATCTGTTGTGTGCCCATCTATATTGTGCTCTGGTAACTTGCTTAACAAAGTGCAAATGTTGGTTTCATAGGTCAAAGATTTAAGACATGGCTGGTCTCTCCTGTATGACTTTTACAATCTACCACCTCCTAGAATAAGCAACCAGGAAAAGTGGTAATAGTTTTCAATCATCCGTTCCTTAATCTTTGACTCTATAGACAAGGACTAGTATTGTCTTCTTGGCGAGGCTGAGCTACATTTCCCAGAATTCCCCTTCCTGTAAATTTCTGGTTAGGGTGAACAGTGGGAAAGAGTCCTTCCTTACACAGAGTCCTGCAAAGTACACAAAGAACCTTCACTGTAACCTGCCACAGGGATTCAAGATGCATCACACATTCCTTCAAGAATACCTATCAATGCCAGAGACCCAGGTTCGATTCCTTGTGCTTGCCAGTGCAAAAAAAAAAAAAAAGAGAGTACCTATCCAATGTTTATCATGCTTTTGGCACTGTGCTGGTTGTGGAGAGTCTTCTGATGGTGTGCTTGGAGATTTCCAGGAGTAAATCAGGGACATAGCTGATCCTATTTATTTGAATTTGATGTGGTAAGACTCTTGGCATATCAATGTGGGATCAATTGGAGTAGAATCACTTCCTTTATAGTTAGATATAGGGATTTGACCTTATGCAATTGTGAAAATGGTTAAGCTGTCTCTGCAAAGCACATTTAATGCTGCAGCTGGAAATCCAAAGGGCAGTCATTTGAGAAAGGAAGATGGGTGTAAAGTTGAGGAAGGAAGATGGGTGTAAAGTTGAGGAAGGAAGATGGGTATGAAGTTGAGGAAGGAAGATGGGTGTAAAGTTGAGGAAAGCAAGAATGAGTTGGAATTGACAACCATGAGCTGGAGCCCACAAAGATGAAATGAAAGCCTTGTTAATGCTCATTGTCTTTGACCCTAGATGTGTGAGTGTCCTGAAGAAGCTGGGACCCTTCATGATATTGCCAAACACACACACACACCTGGGCCGAGAGTGGAAGAAGCTGAGGGAGGATCCAAGGGAAAGTAGGTTAGTTGTAGGTCTGGCTATGGGCTCCCACCAAAGGGGTGAATCAGCAAAAGAGTGACAATGTGTGCTAGCTACGAAATGGCTGATGTCTCATTTCCACCCTCCGTAACTCATCCAAGGATCTTTCCTGAAGCCCACCCCAGTCAGAAACATACAGAAAATGTCATTCAGGCTACCCTATTTGACACATTTCCAAGCCATCACACTCGATGAGCGAGAAGAAGGCATCTCTGTTACAGAGAACATAAAATCAGTGTGATTTTCTTGAATAAGGAGTGGCCTAAACAGACAGTTGTCCCTGCTAGTTAATGCGTTTTTCTAGAAAGAAGAGCCACCAATAAGTAATTCAAAATAGCTAATATTTAGTGAGTGCTTATGTGCCAGGCATTGTGCTAAGCACCTAATGTGGAATAACCTCCTAGTTGGCCTCCCAGCCTTCCCTCCTACTTCTCCACAATATGTTCTCTACACTGTGGCTTGAAAACATCAACCAAGAGGGGTAAAATAAATTGGGTAGATTGAAATATTAGTAGTCAATGAGAGCAAGGGCTAAAGGGTATGAGATATATGTGTTTTTTCTTTTTTCTTTTTATTTCTTTTTCTGGAGTGAAGCAAATGTTCTACTAACGATCATGATGATGTTCATACAACTATGTGATGATATTATGAACCATTGATTGTATGCCATGTATGGAATGCATGTGTGTCAAGATTTGTCAATAAAAATATTTAAAAACTGACCATCAACCAGATCATGTAATTCTATCGTTTGATTCCTCCAGTGGAATAAAATTCAGGCTCTTTACTCTTGGACTATTATGTCTGGTGCTTACCTACTCTTCTGACTGCTTCTCTTTCCACCATTACAGTGACCTTCTTCTTGGTTCTTCAAAACACAAGCCTTAATCCTGATGTTACTTTGGCTTAGAGGGCTCTCTCTTACATCTTTGTGAGGCTGAATCTTTTTCATCATTCAAGTCTCTTTTAAAGTAGAATCTTCTCAGAAAATAATTCTCTGATCAGCATGTCTTAAGACGCACATAGATACCCCTTTTGCTCTAGACCCATGACATACATTATTTTCTTCATAGAAAGCATGGCTCTATTGAAATTATTTGTTTGCTTGTCTGAAGTCTCCACCCCACTGAAATGCAAGCTCCCTTAGGATAGTGTTTGCTTTATGACCAGAACAGTGCCTGGCATGGAGTATGTCTCAACAAATATTTCTTGAATATTTCTAGAATGGGTAAATCTGTGGTCAACCTTCCCAAAACTATTACCCTTGACTTTGTAATTGAAGAAATGGAGAATGAGAGAGAGATGAAGTCACTTTTGCAAGATAACCAGCTGGAAGGAGCAGTGCTGGCATTTGAACCCATTTCCTTATCCTGCCTGTCAGCTAGTCTCATATTAAAAGTTATTCTAAATTTCATCAGAAGTTAATCAGCTATTCTAAGGCTAAAGCCATCAGCTTTGTAGGTTGTCCCCACTACAGCACACACTCCAAATACGATTACTCAAGTTTATTTTTGGGGGTATGATTTATTGAGATTTACCTTGGCAAAGACGATATCTGATTTATCTTGCCTTAAATATCCCTTGATTCAACTGAGTGTTTAACCTTGTTTCTCTGTCTTCTTATATTTTATTTTAAATTTATTCTGTCTTCTTGTACTTTATGTCTCTTTGCAGGCTACCTTAAATCTTTCCTAGTATGAGATGGGTATAAAGAACATAATTTAATGAGAATACCCAAGGATGCACTCAAGATATATTATCTTGAATGGCACTAACATTCAATGCAGGTAAGAAAAAATGAGATAACATTTGAATTTCAGCCTGAAGAAGCCAGAGAAGTAGCTATTGAGTAATGGTCACAAGGACTGGAAAAATGTGCAAAGATGCTTCCGGTACAATGTTAAGCAGGAAAGCAGTATGCAAAGTTGCATGTTCAGTATTGGTTAGAACAATTCGAATAATAAGACTGGAAAGAAATACAAATTTGAACTCTACAAATTTCAAATAGTGTGGTATACAAACATAATATCTAATGTCATAAATCAAACTTAAGATCATGATTGTTCCATTTTTAACTCTTTTATCATGGAGAATTTCAAACACACAACAAAACAGAATAGGATGCTAAACCCTGTATTCCCATCACCAGCTTCCATAATCATAAACATTTCTGCCACTCTCGTCTTATCTCCAACTCCACCTACTCACTCTTCTAGAGTGTTTATTTTTTAAACCAACAGACATTGAAATGCAGAGATCTTAAATGTACAATTCTGACATCCATGCAGCCCATTTGTATCATTCCAAAAAGTTTTCTAGTATTTCTTTCCAGTCAATCCCTCACCACTGAGGTAACCACATTCTGAATTTTTTCCATAATAAATTAGTTTTGTTATTTTCCTAGCCCTTCGTGTAAACAGAATCGTAAAATGCATAGTTTTTGGTGTCTGACTTCTTTGGCTCAACATGAAGTCTATGCTGCCTCTACCTGTAGCACATTCTTCCTTTATTTTCTGAAAAATATGTTTAAATATATTCCTGAAAATTCGCCATTGAAACCACCCAAACCCGAAGTTTTCTCTGTGGTGAGATTTGTGATAATAAATTTAATTTTTTTGGTAGAAATAAGGTAACTCTTGTGTTGGTTTTTCATTGGGGTTTTTCAAGGAGTTTGCCCATTTTATCTACATTGCCAAATTTATTGCATGAAGTTACTCATAGGATTCTCATTTTTGTCATTTTGATATGTATACAATCTGTAGTGATAAAATCTCTTTCATTTCTGATATTGATAATTTGTGTTCTCTTCCTTTTCTTCTTAACCTATCTTTCTTGGAGTTTGTCAGTTCTGTTGATTTTTTTCAAATAACTAACTCTTGGCTTTATTGGCTATTTTCTATTTCACTGATTTCTGCTCTTATCTCTATTATTTCCTTCCATCCACTTACTTTCAGTCTATTTTCCTAGACTTTATCTAATTTTTGAAAGTGGAAATTTAGATCATTGATTTTTCATCTGTCTTCCTTTCTAATATAAGCATTGAAGCTATAAATTTTCCTTCCAGAAATAATGATGATGAAAAAGAAAAAAGCAAACCAAAGCATCAAAGTCCGTGGGTAAGCTAAAGGAATGGCACTCAGGACAGAGGTGGAGGGATTAAGTCTGGATTTTTGTTGATATGTTCTTTTCATTACAAAAGGGGGGAGAAAGGAGGAGATGGGTGAACACGAATAAAGTCTTACAGATATTTTGATGAGAAGCGGAAAGCATTCCCATCTGATGGTTTACATTTTCTCAGCAAGCATGAGGGAGATCACCAACCGAGCGGGTGGGAGAGAAGAGTGCGGGGGGAGGTATGAGGAGAAAGGAAACTAAGAAATTGTCATCTCTGGGTAACAGATGCTTCAGGCCATCTGGAATGAATACATGAGGGTAATGGCTATGGTTTTTTAAAAGCAAAGCAGTTAACCTATATCTGTGAATTTCTACACAAAGTTTAGCTGCTCATGTGAAAACATGGAGAAGGCAGATATTTGGGTTCAGCCAAGACTGAGGTATATAACTGAGCAAAAAAAAAAAGAAAAGGAATGAAGGGTCTGAGTATTTGCAAGATAGAGTATAAATTAGCAAGCTGTAGATTTGTAACTAGCAGAGAAGTGGGGATGAAGTTTGGAGGTCCCAATGAAATCAAAGGACTGTAACATTGGGGATACCAGAGGAAGAGACCCAGAAGTGGTGGTCATAAAGCAGAATGCTTAAAGTTGGGGGTTTGAGGGAGATGTACTTACTGGTGTTAAGAATAAATTATGTTCCCCACAAGGACATGTTCAAGACCTAAATCCCATCCTGTTGCTTGCAGGCTCATTTGTAAATAGGATATTTTAAAACGTCTTTAATTGCGATGAGGCCCAACTAGACTGGGGTGGACCTTCATTCAGTATGACTAGAACCCTTCTAAGCAGAAGAAATTTGGACATAGTCAGGAGTAGAAGTCAGATGGGAAGAGAGATGACCATGTGGCAAAGGCAGAGACTGAATTATGGACCACTGACAAGCCACCACCAGAAAGCACGATCCTTCCAGCCCCTTGACTTTGGACTTCTAGTCTCCAAAACTGTTAGACAATAAATTCCTGTTGTTTAAGCCAACTAATCTGTGGTACTTTGTTATAGCAGCCCTGGAAAACTAACATGCAAGTTGTGACCAAAGAAGAGGGTAGATGATGTGCACTTGAAAAATGTCTTCGGAGAAGATGAATAAAGGAACTGAGAGGCCAGGGCACCGTTTGGGTCATTGGCACAAAGGTTCGCGTCTACTAGGGGAACTAGTAGAAAGGAAGATTATAAGACCTGAGATGGAAAAAAAAAAAATCATGTGTAGGACCTAAGATATCTTCACTGAATGATAGATAGTATCTGGGAGTCTAATAAATAGCAGCAAAGAGAGTGATAGAGCTAAGTAGCATGAACTTTACATAAGCAAGTGTTTTTGCAGGAGTCAGACAAGCAAGTGGTCCAGAAGTAGCAACAGTATATTTGGAGGGCTTTAGCATTGCTTCCTGAGCCTGAGGTCTTCAGACTGTGAGCTAAAAACTTGGTCACTGCTTGAATAGTCCTCAGGTCAACCAGGGCCTTCAGAGGGTGTCCAGCATCAGATAAGGACTATTCTAAGAGGAGACTGAAGTTAGAGGAAAGATAACAGATCATGGACTGGTTTTGATGGAGGATCCAGTAAAAGGATTTGGGCAGAAAATTTAAGTGGAAAATTGGCTCCAATTGGAAGTGTAAAAACCTAGTGTTAGATTGGGATAGAAAGCTGTGAGAAATGAGTTGAAAATAAGCCTTCGGATTATAGTTGCAACTGTCAGGTATGGTCTGGCGTGTCTTTTTTATTGGGTGTGTATTAGCTTCTTGTGCTGCTATAATAAATTAGCACAAGCTCAGTGGCTTAAAACAACTCAAATTTATTATTACACAGTTCTGGAGGTCAAAAGTCCTAAATGGGTCTCACTGGCTCAAATCAATCAAGGTGGTGGCATCCATTTCCTTGCCTTTGCAGCTTTTCGAGGCTGCCTGCATTCCTTGGCTTATGGTAGGGTTGAGTCTTTCATATGATGCTGTCTCTCTGGTTATATTCTTCTCCCTCCCTCTTCCCCATTTATGGACTTATGTGATTATATTGGGGCCACCTGGATAATGCAGGATGATACCCTCATTTCAAAGTTAGCTGATTAGCAAGCTTAAATACACATGCAGTCTTACTTGCCCCTTGCCATACAATGTAACACATTCATAGTTTCTGAGGATTAGGATGTGCACATCTTTGGGGGACCATTATTCTGTACACCAGAATGCCTTGCCCAAATGGAAGAAGTGTGCACAGCCACTTAACGAAGCCACATTAGATAAAACAGAAGGTGACAGAGACAGGGGAGGAGACATGGATGGTAAATAAGGTACTGCATGGTTTTCATGAAGGGAACGACATACAGTGACATAAAATCTGTTCCAGGACCTCAACTCCAAGGATGGAACCATGCTCTAAATCAGGGGCCCTCCAACTTTATAAGATCTGAGTCACCTGGAGGAAACATTAAAACATAAACATAGGGTGCTTCCTCCCACCACCATACATACTCCATTTCTGATTCAATAGGTCAGGAGTAGAGCCCAAGACCTGCAGGTCTAACGTAGTGTTTCCAGGTGATGCTGATACTGCTTGTCCAGGCACTATATTTTGAGAACAACTTCTCTAATGTGTTCTTGCTTCAAAAATTCCACAAACCAAGATAGTTTTGTTTGTCTGTGTTCAAAGCATGGAGCCCATCCTGAATCCCAGCTCCACCATTCGTTTACTGTGGGATCTCTTTTTTCCTTAGTCTGTAAATGGGGTCCATATTAGCACCCAACTCATAAAGAAGATGATAAGGATTAAACTGCTTAAACACAGCTAATATTATAAGGGCTTAGCTATTGTTAGCTATTATTTAAGGATTTTATCAACCACAAAAGAGGAAGACCTAAAGATCTTTAAAATAGAAAGAGTTTTGTATAAGAAATTGTTTACACAGGTAATGGAAGAACTGAGAAGCCAAGATTAGCAAGAGTGGGAAGTTACTCCCACCTGAAGGGCAGGGACCTCAGGGGGAAATATTTCCAGAACACAGAAGCTGGGTCACAGTGGGAGAAGAGTCCAGGCAAAGGGCAGGCAAAGGGTGGGACAACAAACAACTTATTGGTTGCCCCTGTAAGTAACCCAAAGCTCTTAGTGATAAAGAGAGACAAAAAAGTCTTTCTGCAGTGCCCCACAATCCAGTTAACTGATTTGTCTCAGCTCAGAATGGTTCAGGCAATCCCCATTCATCTCCTGGAACGATTAACTCCAAAGCCACATTTACAGCAGACACTGAGAGAACATCATCTCCCACATACAATCTGGACTTGTGCTCATTCTGCACAAGGAGACTTCATTAGTGCCTGAACACAAGCTGAAATCCTCGCGTGGAAGTAAGAGCATGTGGTGGGGCTTCCTGGGGAGGGGGCCTTTCCCCTCAGCACATGGAGGAAGCCAGAAGGTACTCAGAAATGGATCACATGGAATAAACCCAAAGAAAATGGAAGAGGAAGACGCTGAATGTGCCTGTGGCTCAGGAATTGCAGTGTCTGTCTCTTTGTCTTCCTTGAATATGCTTCAGGAAGATAATTTTTACTCGAATGGCTTTGTCGTATTTCACAGGAAAAATGCTTCCTTGTGCTATCATGATGAGTAACAACCATAGGGTGTGGTTTCTTCTACATGGGGTGTAAATTCCGTAATGTTACGGGCTCACGTTAGAAAACAGGCAGAGAAATAACTTAGAGGAATGAAGATATTTTTAGGGTATATCTCCCACTTCAGCTGGTATAGGCTCAATGGAGCTACCAAGTGGAACTGATGAGCTGCATGTGGACCAAGAATCAAGCTAGAACCTTGGGTATCATCCTGACCAGACACTGCAGCGTCCTGGAGCTCAGGATGCTAAGAGAAGGTCTGGGGCACAGGGCACTTGCACACATGGATGAGCACACACTGGGTGGATGTAGGCTCCCACATATGGTGTCCCAAGGTTAAACCCTTCCTTCCAAGAAGGAAGATGCAGTGAACGACCTTTGACAAGGAGGCTGAAGGCAACATCTTGAGTTTAACAGGCAGGTGACAGGATATCTTCTTTGGCCTGTTTCTTTAAAGACCTCTAAACTCCCAAACAGAATTTCCTCTATCCCATGACCTATTGTGAAACTCCTTTCTTTCTCGCCATAGATTCTGGAATCAACCTTGTCTTCAAAAAGAGAGAACTGAGGAATTCTTTCATCGGGATTTCATTCATTTAAATCCCATACACTTTCCTTCTCCTACATCTCGTTGAGCCCTGCCTGTTTCCCTGTGAAGGAGTTCCTTACTGTAATCCCCCTCCTCTCTTCCTAGGGTCTGAGTTTCCTACACCTGAGCCCCAGTCAGTTCTCACTAGGTCTTTGATCCATGTTGTCAGATGGTCCCATAGCGTCTTGGACCTCAGCTGGTCACCTGCCCTATCTCCCCACATGTATTGATGCTGATTTTGAGACTGATCTCAGACTCTTGGCTAAGGAGACCTGCATTCTGTCCATATCCCCCACTCCAGCCTTGAAACTGATCTTCCAGTGTGAGACCTGCATTTTCACTCATTTCTATGTTCTTTTATGCCCAGTCTCTTGTGTCCTTCCATGTTCTGTTACTAAATGTGCCAGTTTGAAAGTATTTTGTCCCCAAGAAAAGCCAATCTTGTGGGAGCAGACATTTCTTTTAATCCTATACAGTTATGTAAATTGGAAACTTGATTAGATTCTCTTCACAGAGATGTGACACATCTAATTGTGGGTGTAGCTTTTGATTAGATGGAGATGTGGCTCCACCCATTCCAGGTGGATCTTGATTAGTTTACAGAAATCCTTTAAAGAGGGAACATTTCGGGAAAAACTCAGAAATGACAGAGCCTAGAGAAATCACAGAAGCCTCAGAGCAGACAGAAATTTCACAGCAGAGCTGACACAGATGTGGACACATGGAGAACACAGACACGGATGTTTGGAGATGCTTGGAGCCCAGAAGACATTGCCGTGAGATGTTAAGCAAGCCAGAACCTGGAGAGAGCCAAGGGAAGCCAAGAGATGAAATTCAGTCCTGGAGAAGTAAAGGGAGGAACCCTCACAAGAACAGAGGCTGAAAGCACTGGAGCCCAGGGGCAAGGGATCAGCAGATGCCAGCCACGACTTCCCAGCTGACAGAGGTGTTCTTGACACATCGGTCTTTCTTGAGTGAAAGTAACCTCTTATTGGTGCCTTAGTTTAGACACTTTCACTTTCTTAGAAATGTAAATGTGTAACTTATTAAATTTCTCTTTATAAAAGCCTTTCCAGTTCTGGTATATCGCATTCCAGCAGCTTGCAAACTAACACAGATTTGGTACCAGAGTAGTGGTGTATTGCTGCAGTTTGTAAATACCAAAATGCTGGAACAGCTTTTTAAATGGATAAGGGGAAGATTCTGGAAGAGTTGTGAGGATTTTGATAGAGAAGGCCTGGATTGCTCTGCAGAGATTATTGGTAGAAATATGAACTCTAAGGATACTTCTAATAGGGTTTTAGACAGAAATAATGAATGTGTCATTGAATACTGGAAGGAAGGCATTCTTTTTAGATGGAAGGCAGGATTTGAGAGTGATGAACTTGAATATTTAGCAGAAGAAATTTCCAAACTAAGTGTGGAAAATGCAGCTTGGCTGCTCCTTGAAGCTTATAGTAAGATGCAAGAGGAAGAAGATAAGTTGAGAATTGAACTCTTATGTACAAAGAAAACAGAAATTGGCATTCTGGAAAATTCTGAGCTTCCAGAAAGTAAGGCCCCTGTGAATAGGATCCCACGTGAGGATTTACCCAAACAAGGAAGTAGTCAGCTATTACAGTACAAGCAAGGATTGGAGATGGAGTTACTGAGAAAGGATTTTTGAAAAGTCCTTTTGCTGATGGGCATGATCCCAGCATATTGCATAGAAAATCAACAGGAGTGCAGAGGGATCTGTAGAAGCAGAGCCACTACCAGTCTGGAATAAAATGACAGAAAAGGGACAAAGTGAAAGAAAAATGTCTTCAGAGGCAGAAACATGGAGGCTAAGGTCTGGAGCCAAGAAACCTCAGGCCAGGAGAGGGGTTCAACCCATACAACATGCAAAGGGTGAGTTTGCCCCAGAAGCAGAGGGTGGGCTTTCCATTTCATTGTTCAGGAAGAGGTGGGCCATCTCAGGCCTTGGAGAGAGTGGAAAGCATAGACCAGGGATTGGGGGGAGCCTGGCTTCCACACCATTGCTCTGGAGGGGTTGAGCATGTGCCCTGGAGAGGGCAGAGATCCCAGGTGCAGCCCCAATGCTTGGAGAGAATGGAGCCAAGAAAAAGGTGGTCTCCTCAATGTCCCCCAAGGTTGCAAACTCCATGCCGGCATTTGGAGAGAGCAAAGTCACTGCATAGACCCTTGGAAAGGGTGAGACTACTGCTTTCTAAAGCCCCAAAGATCAATGACTTTCAGACTTTGAAATCCAGTGGAGTTTACCTTGCAGGTTTTCAGAACCATGTGGGTCCAGTGACCCTGTGTTCCTTCCAATTTCTCCCTATGGAAATGGAAAACTGTATCTTATGACTTTTCCTCCTTTTTATATTGGCAGCAGATAACTTGTTCTGAGCTTCACAGGTCCAGAGCCAGAGGAGAATTTTGTCTTAGGACAGACCATGCCCGTAACAGACTTTGATGAGATGCTGTACTGGTTTTAACTTTGTATTGTGTCTGTATTGTTATTAAAATGGTTTAAGGCTTTTGTGATATGATGATGGAGTGAATGACTTTGTATGTAAAAAAAAAAAAAAAACATGGGTTTTAGGGGTTCCAAAGGGTGGAATGTGTCGGTTTGAAATTATTATGTACCCCAGAGAAGCCATGTTTTAATCCTGATCCAATCTTGTGGGAGAAGCCAGTTATTTTAATCCCTATTCAGGAAATTCGATTTGATTCTCTCCAAGGAGATGTGACACACCCAATTGTGGGTGTAACTTTTTGATTAGATGGAGATGTGACTCCACGCATTCCAAGTAGATCTTGACTAGTTTACTGGAATCCTTTAAAAGAGGAAACATTTTGGAGAAAACTCAGAAGTGACAGAGCCTAGAGAAATGACAGAAGTCTCAGAGCCAACAGAAACCTCACAGCAGAGCCGACACAGATGCCGATATGCGGAGAACAGACACGGATGTTTGGAGATGCTTGGAGCCCGGCAGATGTTGTTATGAGATGTTAAGCAAGCCATAACCTGGAGAGGGCCAAGGGAGGCCAAGAGATGAAAGCCAGCCCCAGGGAAGTAAAGTGAGGAACCCCCACAGGAACAGAGGTTAAAAGCAACAGAGCCCAGGGGCAAGGGACCAGCAGGTGCCAGTCACATGATTTCCCTGCTGACAGAGGTGTTCCTGACACATCGACCCTTCCTGAGTGAAAGTAACCTCTTGTTGGTGCCTTAATTTAGACACTTTCACTTCCTTAGAACTCTCAACATGTAACTTATTAACTTCCCCTTTATAAAAGCCACTTGAGTTCTGGTATATGGCATTCCAGCAGTTTGCAAACCAGCACACTAAGCCTTCACCTGCTTGCTGGAGAGAGCTCACTTTTGATCATGATCTAATAAAGATTATTGATCTAAAGGATGAATCCATCTATTGTGCTCCTCTGTTCAAAGGTTCTTTGTAGGGACAAGAAAAAGTGTAGCAGGCAAATGCTGGGGAGCAAGGCCATTCACAGGGACAGTGATGAACAGAGAAGTTAAGTCCATGAGGATCAACCCTGGCTGCTCATTGTAATCAACCAAGAAATTTAAATCAAACAAACAACCAAATAAAAAAAATTGTGCCCCAGTCTCAGTCTAGGCCAATTGAATCGGGATCTCATCGTGCAGGTGTGGGCAAGAACTACAGAGTTAGACATTCCTCTTCTGTTCTACTTCTGGCTAGATGCCAGAATGCAATATGCCAGAAATAGAACAGTTTTTTAAAGGGGAAATCTAGCAAGTTGCAAGCTTACAGTTCTAAGGCAGTGAAATTGCCCAAGTTCAAACAAGTCTATAAGAATGTCCAGATTAAGGCACCAACAAGAGGTTACTTTCACTCAAGAAAGGTGGGTGAAATTCAGGGCTTCTCTCTCAACTGGAAAGGCACATGGCAAACATGGTGACATTGCTAGTTTCCTCTCCAGGCTTCTTATTTCATGAAGCTCCCCCAAGGACATTTATCCTCAAAGGTCTCTGGCTGCATGGGCTCTCTCAACTCTCGTGGATCTCATGCATTCCCCTGGCTTTCTCCAAAATGTTTCTTCTTTTAAAGGATTCCAGTAAACTAATCAAGACCCACCTGGAATGGGTGGAGTCACATCTCCCTCTAATGAAAGTTTAGCACCCACAATTGGGTGAGTCACATCTCCATGGAGACAACCTAATTAAATTCCCAACCTATAGTACTGAATAGGGATTAAAAAATCCACACAATGGATCAGGATTAAAACGTGGCTTTTCTACAGTACATAATCCTTTCAAGCCAGCACATTTTCCTAGAGATTGTGAGTCAATAGACGCAGAGCGAGGTCTAGAGTTGGTATTTTAAATAGCACCCAAATGAGTCTTACTAATAAGACAAGGTAAATGGAGTAAACACTAGTATAAGGTCTGATCCTAAAGCTTCTCTTAAGCCATAGCATGCTGCAACCAAAATACAGAGTTCCAATGTTCCCATGCATCCTGCCTCCTAAACAGAGTTCAAACAAGTTAGCTACTCAACTATGTGAGGAAAACTCAATATTTAATTAGCAAACATAATTTATAGTTAAAAATTAGTAGGGAAAGTACTAAGTCTGGTTTTTTTTTTCTATTTAAATCTTGTTCTGGGTTTTATTTTTCCTAATATGTTAAAAAAAAAAAGGTTGCAGTCAATATTTTGTACATCATTTTCATTACATTTGAGAATCTTGTTTTGAGAAAAATAGATAAATTGAGCAGATCGTATTCTATAGTGCAAGTTTTGTTAGTTGTATATATCTGTGAAAGGCCAAGAACTGCAGAGAACTACTTCATGTGACCATAATGTGACATTACATGGAAATAAACAACATAAGTTCTAAAGCCAGATGGCCTGGCTTCCCACTTAGCAGCCTCAAAACCTATAGGCAAATGACTTAATCTCTGTGACTCAATTTCCTTATGTCTAATGTAGAATGGGGATACTAGTAAGCCTTACTTCATATGGACATGGTGAGGATAAAATTAGTTAACACATGTATACACTTAGAAGTCTCGGCATTTAGTAAGTACCTAATAAATGCTAGTTATAATTATTATTGTTTCCACTATTTATCTTGAGGCAGATACCATACCTATATTATCTTGGAAGAAGTAAAAAACCCTCCAACTCTGAATGGTTGCTTTTATAAATCCCAAGCCAAGCATGTGTCAAATAGCCATTACAGAGCTAAGTTCATTTTCCTGGCATTTCTCTAGAAGTTTCATATGGGAAAAAGTTACTGAACTTGCTAGCTTCCAATAAGCTCATAATATGATGATGATTAAGGAAGGAAAAGACCAAACAGGGACCCATCTACCTCTTGCTTTCCCATCCCCAGGCATGCACCTGTACACTTAGTCCTTCTTTAGTCCCAGAACCGCCTCCCTTGCCCTGCTTGGAATTGGCTTCAGTATGATTCATTCTTGGTTGGAAGAAAGGAGCATTCTAGTTGAGTTTCCTTCTGATGGGCCCTGCTTTAGAAGGCAATTGCTGTAGGATGAGTAGGGAGATCATGTATTTTTAGCCACTGCTTTTAGTGTTGAGCTTCCTGAAGCTAGCGCTTTGTTAGCAAGACATAACAAATAGATATACTAGAACTAAAAGTTGGAAAACAACTTTCTCAAATTTGTACTCCTGCCCTCCCCTCAAGGTACCCAATGACTTCAGGACCTGCCCAGCGCTTTTGTGTCTATGTTTCTAGTTGTTAAAAGGCATCCCTGGGCTGTGTGACCATGGCTCAGTGGCAGAGTTCTTGCCTGCCATCCCGGAGGCCCGGGTTCGATTCCCAGAACCCTGCCCATGCGATAAAAATAAAAGGCATTCCTTTCCTTTCCATATGGGAATTCTGTCCTGCCAGGGGAGGGATGAGGTCATCAAGGACAGAAGTAGGACAGGAAGCAGCCCAAGAACCAGTACAGAAACCCAAGACAGGGAATGCCTTAGTGTTTTTGGTGGTTGATTCCCCTGTGTTAAATTTCTCAGGAATTTAAACAAGGTGGAAAATGGGCAAGAGGCATACAGAAACCATGGAGGAGAGGGAATCCCCACATGAAAATTAGAAGACTTGACTTTGTTCTTGGATATGTTTGTAGAAGATCTTGGCGAAATCCCCTTATCTCATAGAGCTGTGGGGAATAACATAGAAAGCATCTGGCACATAATGAATGTTCACTGAATGGAAATTATTAATAATGTGATGATTAGATAATTATTATCAACTTTCTAGGGACTAGTCCCTGTCCCTATCCATTTTGGAGGATGTACTTGGAAATTGTGCTGCTACTACTACTAATAAATGGCTCTGCAGGAACTTTCTGATCTCTTCAGGTGATGCTAGCCTTTCCCAGATTTGGGGGATATGATCCACAGGTATTCAATTTCAGATCAGTTCCTGCTCTTTTCTAGGAATATTGCTTAACTGCCATATTTCTTCTAGGAGCCCATATGTTGAAAAAGTTTGTGGAAGCTATAAGTTGGGACAAAAGTTCTCTGGATTCAGAACCTAAAAATTTGAGTTGGAATGCCAAAACAATAATTGCCTGGCTGTGTTGCCTTGGAAAATTTGCTAACATCTTTGAGACATGACTTCTTCAAATGGTCATGACTATCTTGAATATTTGTTGAAAATTAAATCCTAGGACTGTAATTTAAGCTCAGGAAATTCATGATTAGTCATTTTTTGCCACCATCTCTTCACTTGAGAAAGTGAATTGGCAACTGTTCCTTTGCTGGAAAGACTTAAAATAAGAGAAATGAGGTCCTGAAGTTTAATGTCTTTCCCTTATTTCACCTTTAACCTTGATCTTGAACACACTAACCTTACCCACCTGCTGCTTGAATTTTGGTGAAGGAGGGGAGAAGAACAAATAATCAGAGAGAGGAAGTGAGGGATGAGAGAAAAGAGGTGGACATAGGAGGGATCTGGCAGGCTCCTGGAACATAATCATAAGCAAGGAATTAAAATTAACATTGCCAAAATCAAACTAGGGTGTTTCCTTTCCATTTATCCACCTCAGCCCGAACTTTCCAAGGTACCCATGGAGAGCCTGTCCCCTCCGATCTAAACCAACACTCACCTGCCTGCAAAGATATTTCGAAGATTTAAGACTCTGCTATGACTTGCCTCTCTCTTGGTCTCTGAGGGCACCAGTAGCATGTTAACAGCCCACTTCTCCTCTTATACCAGGATTTCTCAAGCTCGGCACCATTGACATTTTGGACTGGATAATTCTTTGCCATTGGAGGTTCTTTACTGTTGGAGACTGTCCTGTGCCCTGTAGGATGTTTAGCAGCATCTCTGACCTCTACTCACTAAGATGCTAGTAGCACTGCCTCACAGTTGTGACAGCCAAAAATGTCTCCTTATTGCCAAATGGCCAGGGGGTGGGGGACAAAATCACTGAATACCTCCTTTTTTTTTTCTCACTATCCTCTTATAAGATGAAGTTTAATTAAAATCCACAAGGATGGAGTTCTGATATATACAAGCTCTGGCTGGTAGGCCACCCATCCCTGAAATCTTCTTGAAACGTCCAGCTAGAAAGAAGCACTCCTTCCTGAAACTGTCAATAGCACCTTTGTCCCTCTCCTCCCATTACTTCTCATCTCATTGCTGTTTGCACATCACCCCTGTTAGAGTGACAGCTTGTATTAAGGACCAAACATCACTGATCTTTAAATCCCAGCAGGTGGCTTTGTGTTGAAAGCGGATTAGTAGGGAAAAGTGATCCAGGCAAGCTTTTCATTTGGGCTGAGGGCACCTTGCACTCAGGTACTCCATCTCTTCATCACTGGAGATCTAGATCTCACACCTGCCTGGCCCAGATGGAGTGCCCTGGAACTAGTTCCTGAATCCATGTGTCTTCTTCTTGATGCACTGCCCTCCTCTGCTATTCTTTCATCCTCCATACCGCCATTAAATCTCCACCTGCCAGAAGGAAGCAGCTGTATCTCTGAGGAGCCAGAATCCAACCGTTTCTCAGATGTTTGCTTTGCTTTATAGGCCAGCCAGCACCAATTATTAAAAAACATTTTTCAGCAAAATCTAGAGCAGTGATGTTCCCAGCCCACTGGCAGGGTTTCTTCACCACAGAGCTATCCTATTGGCAGGGGAGAGAAAATGAGAAACATGGAAATTTAATATCTTCACATTATGCAGATCTGATTTAATCAGGGATGAGGGTGAAATGCAATAAAAACTATAGTTTCATTAAGTTTATGACTTTCAGATGCTATGTCAATTATACCGTTACCATGGTCACCAGTGGTAACAGCCTCCACATGATTGTTTCCCCACAGAGATGGGAACAGGAGAAAATGTATAAAACACAGGAGTGAACTTTCCATTTTATACCTTTTCTATGTTGAAAGTTTCTGGAAAGGAGTAAATCAGGTGGGAGTAGTGGCTGCCAATACTTTGTCTAAGAAAACCCAGGCAGAGGTGGGGGAGAGGACAGAGGTCAGGTCTGCCCTCTGACTTTCACTCGTTTCAAGACAACTCTTATAGATTCTTACCTTCCAGTGGCAATTCAACCCAGTAGTAATGCCCATGTTGAGTGATCAAGTCACAGAAGTGGGCAATGAAAGCTGGACTGGTGTCCAGTCCTCTCTCCTTAGTCTGCCAAAATGATGGTTAATCCTTTCCTTTATACTCCTCTCAAGGATTACAGTTGAAAAGTAAGTTTTTGAAAGAGGGTTGATGGCAATTTGTAAAATGGATCCCATCTCTTCCACACACTCCATGGGCCATGAAGGCATTGGAATCACTAATGTGTAATGTCGAAAAGTTGATGGCAGGAAAATTTGGCTGGTGGCTTCTAATGTACTCTGTCCCCAAACTATAGGGACTATAGGCTCATGGGTTGGGGAGATGGCAGCAAATAGGAAAGGGAAAAAAATGGCAGCTCAAATGGGCATGCCACTGAGCAAACTATGCCAATTGTCTCCCCACTATCACTCCTATTCTTTCTTACAGATGGCACCACTAAATCTATTCAGTTCCCCAGGTTCCCTTTCAGATAGGCATAACCATATGACACATTTCTGGACAGTGATGACTATGTAAAGTGTTTGGGGGCTGGGGCACATTTTTATTTTCCTAACTATAGCAGATGATTTTTATGCCTTCCACCAAGTCTTCTCCAATCACCTCTGGTGGATGATTCCAAGTACACCAACAGTGCCCCCATCTTAGGTGCATACTGTCACATATCTCCATTTTTTTCTTTAGAGCTTTCTTCAAAGCTGCAGAAGTCCATTCAGCTCATTGGCACAGTTAAGAAGGGTAGGGATTTAATGCCCATGGGGCTAAACCTTGTATTAGTCAAGGTTCTCTAGAGAAACAGAACCAATAGGAGATATTGATAAATATGAGATTTATAAAGGTGTCTCATGCAACCATGGGAATGGAAGAGTACAAAATCCATAGAGCAGGCTGTGAAACTCGCAGCTCCAATGAAGGGTCTTGATGAACTCCCAGGAGAGGCTCATTGGCTGAGAAAGATGTGTAAAAGTCTCTCTCCCTTCTTAAAAGTCTTCAACTGATTGGATTATCTCATTTGCAGGAGACACCCCTTTAATTGATCTCAGATGTAATCAGCCACAGCTGCAATCAACCTACTGATGATTTAATATACCAGCCTTCCTGTTTATCAACCAGCCATGAAATATCTTTGTTGCAACAATCAGGCCACTGCTTGCCTCACCAGATAACTAGGCATCATCACCTGGCCAAGTTGACACCAGAACATAACCATCAGAAACCTCAACCAGTGGAAGATGGCAACCTGAATAAATGCCTCAGCTTTCTGTTCTTCAGATAGAAAATTCTAGAAGTCATTCTTTGTGCTTCTCAGAGGTCCCTGAAGAGTGGTACTCCCCTACATCAGTGATCGAATGAACTACTTTATTGCCTCCTCCTTTCCTGTCTTACTGTTATTCCTCTTTTTCACTCTTGCTTTCTGGGGTTATCTACCCAATAAACTACTTCCACCCAATACTTTGTCTCAGGATTTGCTTTTGCAGAAACCCAAACAAATTACACCAAGAAAGACCAACCCAAACATTGTCAAATCTCATCTCCTCCAACCATCCTTCCCTTATCAGCCTTGTTCACACAGATAATAGCCCTCTGCCCTCCCTCTAAACTTATTGTCTCTAAACAACTGTCAGCCTCTCAAACAATTGCTATGTAGAGTTGCTTGCAACATGTTCCCTTGTAAATCAAGAAAAGTTTCTCTCCAGAGTAATCTAATCTTCTCTATGGCATGAGTGATGCCTTAGAACTTTTCTAAATATCTCTTGCCACTTTACATAGTGCTAAAGAGATGCCTGCTGGCACCATATGACTGACTCATGGTTTGTATTTGTAAGGGCAGGTATTAATTAAACCACAGACAGCAGTGAAAGAAATGGAAATGGATCTCATCTAGGGTGAAAAATACATTTTTTAAAGGCATTTCCTACTTAACCAAATGTATGTAGCTTGTCTAGAAAGAGTTTCAGAAACCAAGTTTTTTCTGTATCTTTCTCTTTTATCTTTTTGTCTTTAAGAAAATACAATAATTAATGTCATTAAATAAATCCACTCAGCGGAACAAAACTAGATTCTAAGGTCAATGTGAAATTCAAACCACTACAATGCAGCTTGTGCCCTGAGAATTCTCCCACCTGTTTCTCAGGTTTTACCCTCACATTTAGTTTAATGATATCCTAACTAAATGGTGATATTCTTGCATGCACTGGCCTAAATTTCAACTGCAACTCTGGTTGTTGCTGCCAGTCCTTTCTCATCATAGACTCATGCTACCTTGACTTCTTTCCTCTCTCCACATAAACAGCTTCCATTTAGACTTGTGCATTCATCTTGCACAGACTTCACATTCAGAAAGACAATTTCAATATACTTCTGAGACTCTTGGAAAATAGTTTACCTTTCCTGAGCCTTACAACTAGGATTGATAGGAGAATAGTGCACACAACTTATTCTAATTTCCTGACACATAGTAAGTTATTCTTACCTTTGCTTATGTTTTCTTGTCCATCCAAATATGGACATTCTAGAGATGATTTTTAATTAGGGGGGTAATATTATAAAGTGGTCCGTAGTACAAGATTTAAAGAGAGTAGACCCAGGCTCAAATCCAAGTTCTCCAAGCATCTGGGACTCCCACTGTCAGTGATTCCCTTCTTCTGGAAGTCATACCCTTGTGTAGGAGCTTCCTCCATCAAATCCTGACTCTCCTGTACATCTAATAGAATTTGGTGAATATACCAGAATCTCTAAACTGGGATTAGGTTATAAAAACATTGCATTTTTGAGGGGGCCAAGATGGCGGCTTAGTAAGGTATGTGCGTCTTAGTTCCTCCTCCAGAGCAACTACTAGGTGACCAGAAACAGTGCAGAACAGCTCCCGGGGCCACGGCAGGGACCGGACACACAGCGTACCCCAGTCTGGACTGGCTGCGAGACTCCACTGCGGTGAGCTCCCCGAGCAGCGCGCGCTTCCCCGGGCCACAGTGGCTGGCGGCCAGCACCCCTCCCTCCCTCCTTCCTGGACCGGCTGAGAGTCTCGGAGAGGCAAGTTCCCTGGCGGCCAGCACCCCTCTTTCCCGGGCGGCTTCCCAGACCAGCTACGAGTCTCGGATCAGCGAGTTCCCCAAGCCGCGGCGGTCGGTGGCCAGTGCCTCTCCCCCACAGGTGGCTGCCCAGAGGGAGAGGAGGGAGTTTCCAACAGTGGTAGGGACTGGGTCCAACCAAACACCAATAGTGGCATTAATAAAGGAGCCACAACATCTTTTGCTGGTGGGACCTGCAGACAGACAAGCACCACATACTGGGCAGGATAAAAAAAAAACAGAGCCCAGAGACTTCACAGGAAAGTCTTTCAACCTGCTGGGTCTCACACTCAGGGAAATCTGATTAAATGTCCAGACGCCAGCAAAAAATAACAAATCACACCAGGAAAATTGAAGATATGGCCCAGTCAAAGGAACAAACCAATAGTTCAAATAAGATACAGGAGCTGAGACAACTAATTCTGAATATACGAACAGAAATGGAAAACCTCTTCAAAAACCAAATCAATAAATTGAGGGAGGACATGAAGAAGGCAAGGGATGAACAAAAAGAAGAAATGGAAAGTCTGAAAAAACAAATCACAGAATTTATGGGAATGAAAGATACAGTAGAAGAGATGAAAAAACCAATGGAAACCTACAATGATAGATTTCAAGAGACAGAGGTTAGAATTAGTGAACTGGAGGATGGAATATCTGAAATCCAAAAAGAAACAGAAACTATAGGGAAAAGAATGGAAAAATTTGAGCAGGGGCTCAGGGAACTGAATGATAATATGAAGTGCACAAATATACGTGTTGTGGGTGTCCCAGAATGAGAAGAGAAGGGAAAAGGAGGAGAAAAACTAATGGAAGAAATTTTCACTGAAAATTTCCCAACTCTTATGAAAGACCTAAAATTACAGATCCAAGAAGTGCAGTGCACACCAAAGAGAATCGATCCAAATAGGTGTTCTCCAAGACACTTACTAGTTAGAATGTCAGAGGTCAAAGAGAAAGAGAGGATCTTGAAAGCAGCAAGAGAAAAACAATCCATCACATACAAGGGAAACCCAATAAGACTATGTATAGATTTCTCAGCAGAAACCATGGAGGTAAGAAGAGAGTGGGATGATATATTTAAATTACTAAAAGAGAAAAACTGCCAACCAAGACTTCTATATCCAGCAAAATTGTCCTTCAAAAATGAGGGAGAAATTAAAACATTTTCAGACAAAAAGTCAGTGAGAGAATTTGTGACCAAGAGACCAGCTCTGCAAGAAATACTAAAGGGAGCACTAGAGTCAGATACAAAAAGACAGAAGAGAGAAATGTGGAGAAGAATGTAGAAAGAAGGAAAATTAGGTATGATATATATAATACAAAAGGCAAAATGGTAGAGGAAAGTATTACCCAAATTACCCAAACAGTAATAACACTAAATGCTAATGGACTGAATTCCCCAATCAAAAGGCATAGACTGACAGGATGGATTAAAAAACAGGATCCTCTGTATGCTGTCTACAGGAAACACATCTTAGACCCAAAGATAAACATAGGTTGAAAGTGAAAGGTTGGGAAAAGATATTTCATGCAAATAACAACCAGAAAAGAGCAGGAGTAGCTATACTAATATCCAACAAATTAGACTTCAAATGTAAAACAGTTAAAAGAGACAAAGAAGGATGATATCTATTAATAAAAGGAACAATTAAACAAGAAGATATAACAATCATAAATATTTATGCACTGAATCAGATTGCCCCAAAATACGTGAGGAATACACTGCAATCACTGAAAAGGGAAATAGACACATATACCATAATAGTTGGAGACTTCAATTCGCCACCCTCCTCAATGGACAGAACATCTAGACAGAGGATCAATAAAGAAACTGAGAATTTGAATGTTACAATAAATGAGCTAGACTTAACATACATTTAAAGGACATTACACCCCACAACAGCAGGATACACCTTTTTCTCAAGTGCTCATGGATCATTCTCAAAGATAGACCATATGCTGGGTCACAAAGCAAGTCTCAACAAATTTAAAAAGATTGAAATCATATACAACACTTTCTCAGATCATAAAGGAATGAAGTTGGAAATCAATAATAGGCAGAGTGCCAGAAAATTCACAAATATGTGGAGGCTCAACAACACACTCTTAAACAACCAGTGGGTCAAGGAAGAAATTACAAGAGAAATTAATAAATATCTAGAGGAGAATGAAAATGAAAACACAACATAACAAAACCAATGGGACGCAGCAAAGGCAGTGCTAAGAGGGTAATTTATTGCCCTAAATGCCTATATCAAAAAAGAAGAAAGGGCAAAAATTCGGGAATTAACTGTCCACTTGGAAGAACTGGAGAAAGAACAGCAAACTAACCCCAAAGCAAGCAAAAGGAAAGAAATAACAAAGATTAGAGCAGAAATTAATGAAATTGAGAACATGAAAACAATAGAGAAAATCAACAAGACCAGAAGTTGGTTCTATGAGAAAATCAACAAGATTGATGGGCCCTTAGCAAGACTGACAAAAAGAAGAAGAGAGAGGACGCAAATAAATAGGATCATAAATGGAAGAGGAGACATAACTACTGACCTCACAGAAATAAAGGAGGTAATAACAGGATACTATGAACAACTTTACGCTAATAAATACAACAATTTAGAGGAAATGGATGGGTTCCTGGAAAGACATGAACAACCAACTTTGACTCAAGAAGACATAGATGACCTCAACAAACCAATCACAAGTAAAGAAATTAAATCAGTCATTCAAAAGCTTCCTAAAAAGAAAAGTCCAGGACCAGACGGTTTCACATCTGAATTCTATCAAACATTCCAGAAAGAATTAGTACCAACTCTCCTCAAACTCTTCAAAAAAATCAAAGCGGAGGGAAAACTACCTAATTCATTCTATGAAGCCAACATCACCCTCATACCAAAACCAGGCAAAGATATTACAAAAAAAGAAAACTACAGGCCAATCTCTCTAATAAATATAGATGCAAAAATCCTCAACAAAATTCTAGCAAATCGAATCTAGCAACACATTAAAAGAATTATACATCATGACCAAGTAGGAGTCATCCCAGGTATGCAAGGATGGTTCAACATAAGAAAATCAATTAATGTAATGTACCATATCAACAAATCAAAGCAGAAAAACCACATGATCATCTCAATTGATACAGAGAAGGCATTTGACAAGATTCAACATCCTTTCCTGTTGAAAACACTTCAAAGGATAGGGATACAAGGGAACCTCCTTAAAATGATAGAGGGAATATATGAAAAACCCACAGCTAATATCATCCTCAATGGGGAAAAACTGAAAACTTTCCCCCTAAGATCAGGAACAAGACAAGGATGTCCATTATCACCACTGTTATTCAACATCATGTTGGAAGTTCTAGCCAAAGCAATTAGACAAGAAAAAGAAATACAAGGCATCAAAATTGGAAAGGAAGAAGTAAAACTATCACTGTTTGCAGATGATATGATACTATACATTGAAAACCCTGAAAAATCCACAACAAAACTACTAGAGCTAATAAATGAGCACAGCAAAGTAGCAGGTTACAAGATCAACATTCAAAAATCTATAGTGTTTCTATACACTAGTAATGAACAAGCTGAGGGGGAAATCAAGAAACGAATTCCATTTACAATTGCAACTAAAAGAATAAAATACCTAGGAATAAATTTAACTAAAGAGACAAAAGACCTATACAAAGAAAACTACAAAAAACTGTTAAAAGAAATCACAGAAGACCTAAATAGATGGAAGGGCATATCGTGTTCATGAATTGAAAGACTAAATATAGTTAAGATGTCAATTCTACCTAAATTGATTTACAGATTCAATGCAATACCAATCAAAATCCCAACAACTTATTTTTCAGAAATAGAAAAACCAATAAGCAAATTTATCTGGACGGGCAGGGTGCCCCGAATTGCTAAAAGTATCTTGAGGACAAAAAACGAAGCTGGAGGTCTCACGCTGCCTGACTTTAAGGCATATTATGAAGCCACAGTGGTCAAAACAGCATGGTACTGGCATAAAGATAGATATATCGACCAATGGAATCGAATAGAGTGCTCAGATATAGACCCTCTCATCTATGGACATTTGATCTTTGATAAGGCAGTCAAGCCAGCTCACCTGGGACAGAACAGTCTCTTCAATAAATGGTGCCTAGAGAACTGGATATCCATATGCAAAAGAATGAAAGAGGACCCGTATCTCACAACCTATACAAAAGTTAACTCAAAATGAATCAAAGATCTAAACATTAGGTCTAAGGCCATAAAACAGTTAGAGGAAAATGTAGGGAGATATCTTATGAAACTTACAATTGGAGGCAGTTTTATGGACCTTAAACCTAAAGCAAGAGCACTGAAGAAAGAAATAAATAAATGGGAGCTCCTCAAAATTAAACACTTTTGTGCATCAAAGAACTTCATCAAGAAAGTAGAAAGACAGCCTACACAATGGGAGACAATATTTGGAAACGACATATCAGATAAAGGTCTAGTATCCAGAATTTATGAAGAGATTGTTCAATTCAACAACAAAAAGACAGCCAATCCAATTGCAAAATGGGAAAAAGACTTGAACAGACACCTCTCAGAAGAGGAAATACAAATGGCCAAAAGGCACATGAAGAGATGCTCAATGTCCCTGGCCATTAGAGAAATGCAAATCAAAACCACAATGAGATATCATCTCACACCCACCAGAATGGCCATTATCAACAAAACAGAAAATGACAAGTGCTGGAGAGGATGCGGAGAAAGAGGCACACTAATCCACTGTTGGTGGGAATGTCAAATAGTGCAACCACTGTGAAAAGCAGTTTGGCGATTCCTCAAAAAGCTGAATATAGAATTGCCATACGACCCAGCAATACCATTGCTAGGTATCTACTCAGAGGACTTAAGGGCAAAGACACAAATGGACATTTGCACACCAATGTTTATAGCAGCATTATTTTCAATTGCAAAGAGATGGAAACAGCCAAAATGTCCATCAACAGACGAGTGGCTCAACAAACTGTGGTATATACATACGATGGAATATTATGCAGCTTTAAGACAGAATAAACTTATGAAGCATGTAATAACATGGATGGACATAGAGAACATTATGCTGAGTGAGACTAGCCAAAAACTAAAGGACAAATACTGTATGGTCCCACTGATGTGAACCGACATTAGAGAATAAACTTGAAATATGTCATAGGTAACAGAGACCATCAGCAGATAGAAATAGGGTAAGATAATGGGTAATTGGAGCTGAAGGGATACAGACTGTGCAACAAGACTGGATACAAAAACTTAGAAATGGACAGCACAATACTACCTAATTGTAATGTAATTATGCTAAAACACTGAATGAAGCTGCATCTGAGGTATAGTTTTTTTTTTTATTTTTTTATTTTTTTTATATTTTTTAATTTTTTAAATTTTTTCTCTCTATTATCGTTTTATTTATTTTTCTGTTGTCTTTCTATTTCTTCTAAATCGATGCAAATGTACTAAGAAATGATGAATATGCATCTATGTGATGATATTCAGAATTACTGATTGTATATGTAGAATGGAATGATTTCTAAGTGTTGTGTTAGTTAATTTTTTTAATTAATAATAAAAAAAAAAACATTGCATTTTCCACCTTGGTCTGTCTCTTGGGTAAGTCACTCTGGGAAAAGCCAACTGTTATGTAAAAATACTTAAGCAGCCCAAGGACAAGACCGCATGGTGAGAAAATCAGACCTCCTTCCAACAGCCAGCACCAGCTTGTAGCCATGTGCATGAGCCATTTTTTTGTTTTTGTTTTTGTTTTTTAACATGGGCAGGCACCGGGAATTGAACCCGGGTCCTCTCGCATGGCAGGCAAGCATTCTTGCCTGCTGAGCCACCGTGGCCCACCCGCATGAGCCATCTTGACAGCAGATTCTCCAGCCCCCATCAAGCTTTCTGATGATTCAGCCTCAACTGACCAAATGACTGGGGCTTCATGAGAATTTCCAAGCCAGTAGTTGCCATCTAAGCTACTTTTGAATTTCTGACCCAGAAACTGTGTGATATAATCAATCCTTATTATTGTTTTAAACCTTTAAGTTGGGGTGACGGGGATTTGTTATACAACAATAAATAGCTAATTATGGCCTATGCAAGCTAGGCAGGTTGCTTATAAACCTTAGTGTTCTTATATAAGAACACTGTATATAAGAACATATACAAAATGAGAATGATAATAGCACTTCCTCCAAAGTTTTGTTAAGAGGATTCAAGGAGCTAATTAATATATGCAAAGCTAGTGCCTTGTATATAATAAGTACTCAGAAAATAGTAGCATTACTATTGCTGTTAAATATTTTCTTGATATTTGCATACATATATAATGCATTAAGTGCTGATATCCTAGTGTATTAGGAAGCTGACGTCCCTCCCGTTTGCAAAAAATTGTGTCAAGAGTAGGAAGGAACACGCATCGCAAAGTATGAATCAGTCCCCGGCTCATTCAGGAATAATCTAGGCTCCAGGGCTCAGAGATCTCCTGGGCCTTGGGACTCAGAAGACATCATAAAGAGGCACAATGCTCAACTTTTCTTTGACTTGTCAATGTACCTGTGGTTCAAGTGACAGGTTAATTGAAGCCCTGTGAAGGGTTAATCCCCTAAACCCACTATCCGGTGAAGAGTAATCTGGCTTGTGGCAGCCCATGCCAGGAGTTAACTTTCCTTCAGACTTAAAGAGTGCAGAGAATAGAAATAGTCAACAATCTTCACTCACTTTTTAATAAAATAGGATGGTCTTTTTGCTTAATAAAGGGTACGGCTAAGTTTTATTCCTACCCATTTATATAGACTGAGAGTAAACCAACACAATTTTACTAGCATTCATTTGGACTCCTCTATATACAGTAATCTGTAATTCATCTGTTTAACAAAAAGTGTTTGAGGAGGTCATTTTGTCACCTTAGGTCATTTAGATGCCCAGCTGTCCCCTAGATGCAGCTCATCTACAGCTGCCCTTCAGAAGGGCAATGCTGATTATTTCCTTGGCTCTTACCCTTAGATTTTCTTGGAAATTGAAGAGTTCTTACAATATCTTTAGCCATTGAAGCTCCTACTCTCCTCCTTTGTGTTGAAAATGGCTACAAGTTGGAAAAATGAACTTTCCACCCTCATCTTTATTACTAACTGAGAAACTGCAGATACCGCTTCTCATTGCTCAAATGTCCCCTCACTCCCCCACCCCACACCTGCCATAAACTTCTTTTAACTCATTAAAGCACACACATGCTCTAAACAAACTTGGTTTTATGACTGTGGTGGTTTGAAGCTCTAGGTGCGCCAAGAAAACATGTTCTTAAATCGAATCCATTCCTGTGGCTGTGAACCCAATGTAAGCAGGACCATTTGATGAGGTTATTTCAGTTAAGGCGTGGCCCACTTCAACCAGGTAGGGTCTTAATCCTTTTACTGGAGTTGTTTATAAGAGAATAAAATTCAGACACAGTGAAATGTCACAGAAGCAAGAAGCTGAAATCAACGAAACCCAGAGGAGAAGGGAGAGACCAATAGATGCTGCCATATGACAGAGGCGCCAAGGATCATGGGTAGCTGGTCTTCAGGAAGAAAGCATTGCCTTTGGACATTTTCCCAGCCTCAAAACAGTAAGTTAATAAATTTCCAGCATTTAAGGCCAACCATTTCATAGTATTTGCTGGAGCAGCCTGGGAAACGTAAACAATGATCATGTTGTGATAAAAATAATACACATTCCTAAGTAGCACCTACAGAACAGAAGTCCAACAGCCTCTGCTGGCCATTGACCAGTTGAAGCCGATGAGGAGGGCAGGAGTGATGGGAAAGAGATTAAAGGACTCTCAGGTCCTTGGGTCATGGACATGGACTGTGGTTCAAAAGCCTTCAGCATTGGATCTGTGTATTAGTTAGGATTGAACCAGAGAAACAAAGCCAGTAGGAGATATGTACTGCAGACTTCGGGCTTGGCATTTCTTGAAGAAGCATAGCATAACCTGTTCTTTAGAGCAGCACCTACTCTCCACACCATCTCTTATACCCCTGTCATAATGCATAGAAAACTGGAGATGGTTAAATATCACTGTGCTTGTCAGTTCCAGGCAAGGAGCATCAACTCCGGTCTCAGCTCTACTTCTAATTAGTCATGTCATGTTGGGCAAGTCATTTACCTCTGGATTTTTGTCATTGCTTTTTAACCTAGAAAAATGGAAACATCTCCCTGGTGCAATTTCCTGGATTCTGGTTTGAGTTCAAAGAAGGGGAAAATAATTCAAATGTGAATACTTCTGCAGACCAGCCTTTTTTTACATGTATGAATTCATTTCATCTGTATGCAATATGGGAGATAAATTTTTAGTCACTACTTTCTAATTGAGAAAGCAAAGTTCAGAGAGGTTAAACTAAAGAGTCTAATCATCTGGCTGAACGCTCAGAGTCCAGATTTTACCCTTCCCAGCCTCTCCTCTCACGGTCTGCGGCAGGAATGTGTCTCATTTTCCAGGTGTGTCATTGGGGCTGTGCACAGTCTGGCTCTTTGATACTCCTATAACACCCTGTGTATATTTTCACTATTGCATCAAATATGTTATAATCATCTGTTTGAGTATTTTTTTTTGCCACTGGAGTTGGAAGACCTTGAGGGAAGAAACTGTCTTATTTCCCTTCACCTAACCAGGTTTGACAGCCTGCCTAGCAGATAGTAGGTGTTCAGCAAACATTTAAAAATAATATCTGATAAGGTTATATGTGTTACGAACTTGAAAAATATGAAGAAAATTAAAATGACTCAATATCATAACTCAAATAACACTGTTAATCTTAAAATAATAATGTGTATTACATGGAAATAATTTTTTTAAAAATCCAATTAGTGTCCAAAATGAAACATACAAGTTTCTCTTCCTATCTTATGGCCCCAGTTCCTTTCAACAAAAGCATCAAGCTAAGAAAAGTTTCCTTTTCTAGGTGGTATTTTTAAAAATTTTATTATATAGATGTGTGCCCTCTTAGTTTATGCATATTTAAAAAAATAAATTATACTTATATATGTACACACATTATGATACAAATTTGAGTGTGCTATACATGTATTGTAGAAAAATGTATATATTTATTTGCATTATATAATATAAATTTGTGTGTTCTTATATGTGTATTTTAGAAAAAATGTAAGTATATGCATGCACATTATATAATACAAATTTGTGTGTTATTATTTGCATATTCTAGAAAAAATACATGTGCATACATACTTTGGACACTAAATACACTGATTTGCACTTTGATGTTTCACTTAATATAACTGGAAATCCATTTCAAATCAGAAAAGCGAGAGCTATGTCATATGTTTCGCCTCTGCATACACAGTATTCCATTATATTGCACTTACGTAATATATCTATAAGTAGTTCCCAGCTACTGCAGGTTTTGTTCACAGTCTCCACCCCAGCCATTTCCACAATAACTATCCTTATCTTGATCTTCTTCTCTATGTATATCCTTGTCTTATGTTAACAAGATTGACCACACTTTTACTCTACCCTGCAAAAATGTTGATAATGTTTCGTCTAAATGATTACTCGGAAAGCTGAAAAACAATCCAAACCATATGCAGTATGATAACTATGCATCTGATGATCATTGCAAAGCCAAATAGAGATATAGGTTTATTATTCTTTCTTTACGGGTTGTGATGGGCAGCTTTATGCCACTTTGGCTAAACTATAATACTCAAGTACGCAAATACTAATCTATATGTTCTGTGAAGGTGTTTTGTAGATGTGACTAACGTCCACAATCAGTTGACTTTCAAGTAAAAGAAATTATCCTAGATAACCCAGGTGGGGCTTGTTCAATCAGTCGGAAGCCCTAAGAGCAGAACGGCGACTTCTCTGAGGAAGAAGTTCTGCCTCTGGACAGCAGCTTCTGCTCATGCCCAGGAGTTCCTTTTTGTCCTTCCTGATGGGCTGTCCCATGGATTTTGAAGTTACCCAGCCAGCCGCCATGTTTGTGTTAGCCCATTCCTTTGCACGAAATCTCTTAATACATATCTCCTACTGGCTTTGTTTCTCTGGTTGAATCCTAACTAATACACAGGTCCAACGCTGAAGGCTTTGGACCACTCACTGGAGGCTTATTCCAACTATTCAGGTCAAGTGAATTATCTTTTCTTATACTTCATCAATTGCTTAAAATCTTGCCACATTTCATTCTGCTTCATATTTGGATCATGACTTTTTACATGTGTTTGCTTCTCCTGACATCTCTAATTAATTTTCTTTTCTCTCACTACTTTCTTTATCATGTTATCAGCATCTGCCTACTTAATCATCCTATTGCTTGAATATTTTCCAAGTTATTTATTGAGGACATTTATCTTTCATCTGTGGTATTTCTGTTTAAATTTGACTTGCAGTCATCCTGGAATTTCTTTTCTTTCTTTTTTTTTTTCCATTTCTGGTTGCTTATATCTTCTTCTTTCTTGGCTTTCACCAAATTTTACTGGAATAAGTACCCAGACACCTCAGAAAGGGATTATAGAGACACATTTTAAGTCCTTGCAAGTCAAAGTATATTTTCCCTCCCCATCTCCATTTGATGATAGAATTGAGGTTAAAATAATTTTCCCTCAGATCTTTGCTTTCTAGTATTTAGTGTGGCTAATGAGAAGTCTGCTGCTGGTTAATTTTGGTCTCTGCATATGAATTTTTGTTTTACTTAAAATATTTGAGGATAATCTCTTTACCCTTGGTTTCCTGGAATTTCATACGATGTGTGTCACCATGCATCTTTCTGGAACTTCACATGATATCTGTCAGTATGAACTTTTCTGGAATTCTGCATAGTGTATGTTGGTGTGGATGTTTCTGGAACTTTGCATGACGTGCGTTTGTTGTGGATCTTTCTTTCTTTATCCCAGTCTGCACTGGGAAGCTCCTCTCAAATCCCAAAACATGCTTCTTTTCAGCCTTGGACATTTTTCTTCTACTTGCTATTGCCTTATTCTGCCCTCTATTTCCTCTATAATCTCTTTCTGAAGCTTGACATGGATGCTGTTCTTGAATTTATCTTCCATGCTCCATATCTTTTCATTCAGATTTTCCACACTTTTGATTTCTTGCCTTGTGATGGGAGATATACCTTTAATGGTTCCTTCTGGCCTTTTATAGAATGTTTAATTTTACTTATCATATGCTTACTTTCCAAGAGCTTTCTTATTTTTTAATTACTGCTTTTCCTTGATAATATCTTTTGCTGTTTTATGGTTACAGTATCTTCCAAGATCACTAATCAGTGCTTCTTTTTTATAAAGAGTTTTAATTTTATTTAATTTTTTTTTGCATGGGCAGGCATCAGGAAGAGTTTTAATTTTATTTTATAAGTTCTCTTGCCTCTGGTGCCAACTGTTCTATTTGTTCATATTTGTCTTTCTCTTTAATGCCAGTGTTTTGTTCATATGTTTGATAAATGAAAGATGGGGTTGATTTTTCTAAATAACTGTCTATTTGTGTACGTTCATGTTGGTTGATTTTATGCTGGTTCTGTGCCATGAATGGGAAGATGACTATGTTGCAGGAAAAGCTTGTAGGCAGGCAGGTTCATTACAGGGTGAGCAGGTGAGAAATTAATTATAGATTGAGCAGGTGAGCAGGTGAGAAATAGAGTGAGCAGTTGGGCCCCCTTTTAATAGGGATTCGGGATTATTTGACTCTGGTTATTGTTGTCCACTCTATGTGTCCTAGTTATCCTCAGGCATTTTTTTGTTTTATTTTGTTTTGTTTTTGTTTGTTTGTTTGTTTTTCATTTCTTTAGAGAAGAGTCCTTTTACGGTGGATTGAACTGTGTGGTAGTTAGATTCAGGTGTCAACTTGGCCAGGTGAAAGTGCCTAGTTCTATTGCTGTCGACAAGAGCCAATGGCATGTGAACCTCATCTGTTGCTGATTACATCTGCGGTCGGCTAGGAGGCATGCCTGCTGCAATGAATGATGTTTGATTTAATTGGCTGGTGCTTAAATGAGAGAGCTCAACGTAGCACAGCCCAAGCAGCTCAGCATACCTCATCTCAGCACTCACAGGCCTTTGGAGATGCAGAAAGAAATCACCCCAGGGAAAGTTGTTGGACCCAGAAGCCTGGAGAGGCCAAAAGAGATTGCCCTGTGCCTTCCTGTGTAAGAAAGCACCTCAGTTGAAAGTTAGCTGCCTTCCCTCTGAAGAACTAATGAAATAAATCCCTTCATTAAAAGTCAATCTGTCTCTGGTGTGCTGCGTTCTGGCAGCTAGCAAACTAGAACAAACTGCATGTCCCAATTTAGAAAAGCTCTTGGTCTTGACCTACATTCCTGTGGGTGTGAATCCATTGTAAATAGGCTCTCTTGAAGTTGCTAGTTAAGATGTGGTCCAAATGAATGAGTCTTTAATCCAGATTACGGGAGTCCTTTATAAGCAGAAGAAATTTAGACCACAAAAAGGTCATGGGGAAGAGCCAAAAGCCGAAAGTCAACAGAACCTGGAAGAGAAAGGAAAGGACATAACCATGTGACAGGAAAGTCAAAGAAACCAAGGATTTTCAGCCAACCAGAATGTTACCAAGCCTGGAAGAAAGCAAGCTTTCTAGCCAAAATCTTGATTTGACCTTCTGGCCTCTGAAACTATGATTCAATAAATTCCTGTTGTTTAAGCCAACCCATTGTGTGGTATTTGTCATAGCAGCTTGACCAACTGAGATACCAGTAGCCTTTGTAAATTAACCAGGTAGCATACTGAAATTCCTTATGTATGTAGTTTTGTCAGTTGACTCTTACTTTTACAAGATATATAAACATATCTTCACATAGAGATAATCTTCCTTCCCCTCATTTTAGTTTTTTTTCTAATTGCCTTTTTTAGTACTTCCAGAAAAGTGCTAAATAATATCAGTGCTAGTAGCATTCTCTTTTGTTCCTGACTTAAATGAGATTTCCTCTAGTGTTTCACCAGCAAGCAAGGTACTGGCTTTTGATTTGTGCTTATATTTTTATTACGTACTGCTGTTAAGGCTTTGATTTTATTGCTTTATCAAGAATAAAAGTTGAGATTTTCAGATGACTTTTGGCTTCTACTGGGATTATTCTATGTTTTTTCTCTTTTAACCATCTTTACTTTCATGGAGAGATGAAAACACTTGGCAGTGGAATAACATTCATTTGATATTTTGCTAAGTTATTCTTGATAATATATTATTTGAGATTTTTTCCATTGATATTCATAATAAAGTTGGGCTTTTTGTGCTGTTTTTGCCTGGTCTTTGAACACAATTTTGATTATGATATTGATATGAGAGTTACTGTGGTTTCCTATGAAGAGCTTGGCAAATATCTCCTTAATGCCTAGTATCTAGGTAGGAATGAATAGTATGGGGATTATATGTCCTTTGAGTGATGGAATGATGTCTATGAAAATATCTGAGCTTTGTGGTTGTGCTGGTTGGAAAGGATGTATGGACCCTAGAAATGCCATGTTTTAATCAAAATTCCATTTCGCAATGGCAGAATAATCCCTATTCAATACTGTATGTTTGAATCTGTAATTAGATAATCTCCCTGGAGATGTGATTTAGTTAAGTGTGGTTGTTAAACCGGATTAGGTGACAACATGTCTCCACCCATTTGGGTGGGTCTTGATAAGTTTCTGGAGTCCTATAAAAGAGGAAACATTTTGGAGAATGAGAGATTCAGAGAGAGCAGAGCAGAACATAGCCACAAGTAGCAGAGTCCACCAGCCAGTGACTTTTGGAGATGAAGATGGAAAATGCCTCCCGGGGAACTTCATGAAACAGGAAGCCAGGAGAAGAAGCTAGCAGATGATGCTGTGTTTGCCATGTGCCCTTCCAGATGAGAGAGAAGCCCTGACTGTGTTCACCATGTGCCTTCTCACTTGAGAGAGAAACTCTGAACTTCATCAGCCTTCTTAAACCAAGGTATCTTTCCCTAGATGCCTTTGATAGGACATTTCTATAGACTTGTTTTAATTGGGACATTTTCTCAGCCTTAGAACTGTAAATTAGAAACTTTTTAAATTCCCCTTTTTGAAAGCCATTCTGTTTCTGGTATATTGCATTCTGGCAGCTAACAAACTGAACAGTGGTTTTCTATTATTGCGGTTGTCCTCAGTTCCCTTCAATATTATCAGTATATTTATAATTCCCTTAGTTTTGGCCTTTTATATTTTTCTAGATAATTATCCATTTCATCCTGCTTTTTTTTTCTAATTTTTTCCATAAAACAGGAGTGCTCTGCCATGATTTTTAAAGTACCCTTTATATCTGAGATTCATGCCTCTTGTTCATTACTAATTAGGTACATTGGGGCTCTTGTTACTTTCTTCTAAAAAAATAGTTACACGTATATTTTTAATTGCCTGACAAAAAGCCATAGACCTTACATTTATTTACCAAATCTGCTCTTTCTTACCTTTAAAAATTTATTTGTTTTTGTTATCTTATTAATTCCTTCTTCCATAAATTTATTCTATTTTTAAACTTCTTGAATTGAATGTATAAATTGCTTATTTGCATTTGCTTTTATTTCATAATGTAATCATTTGAATCTTAAATTTTGCTCTGGGTGCAGGGTTTTTGTTTGCTTCAATTGTGTCATTTTTTATCCTTTCTTGAGGACCAAGTACTTGGAGTCGAATTCATCCCAGCCCTCAACAGAACTCTCATGAGCATCATCAAATGGGCATGGGCATGACCTCTCTCTATACTTTTACTATTTCTCTTCTTCTTCTTCCCTCAACTACCACCCATTCCCCCTTAGACATCATTCCACTGTATTTAATATATGTCTTTAGAAATGTATGTGTGCTGCTTCTCTGTCTTTTGGCTAAGATCAAGTGTAGAGAGATGCGTAGCTTTAAAAAATACACAATGTTGTTGGTTTTAAAAGTTTATGTAATGGCATTGTGTTCATTTTTCCTATTTTCTTTCTTTTTTTGTTAAGTCCTATATATTTTAAGAGCTATGCCTATTGCTATTTGTAATCTTTCTTATTATTTTTTATAGTTGCATTATAGAACACTATATAGATTCCATATTTTATTTTATTCCCCAGTAATGAGCACTTCAGTTGCTTCCAGCCCTGAGCTCCTACAAACCATATCACAATGAACCTGGTCGCCTGTGTCTCCCCACGGATCATGGGACATTTCTTATGGATATGGATGGATGCTGGCTTTGGGGATATAAACTTACTGAAGTTCACTAAGTGCTTCCAGTTTGCTTTGAGGAATTGCTACAGCAGTGGTTTTCAATTTCATCAGCAAAGCATGAGGATTTTATCCTCACAAATATATGATACTATATGAGGTTCTAGATTTTTCCAATCTGATAGGTATAGAGTGGGAGCTCCATAAACTAATTTTCCAACATCCCACTCAACAACCACTGCCTCCTTTCTTTCCAGAACCTTCTCACTAATACATAATTGAAAACCCTTTAACACTGCTAAGACCAGCAAGCCATCCCAATCTACCATCTTTCCACTATCGCTTACCCCCACACGTTCTCACTCGAGTACTCCATGGTTTACCATTCTAATCACTCCCTTGAATAGAACCTCAGTTCTCTTATTCCTCTCTTGTTTCATCCTACCCTTTTGGCTGTATCATACCTCAGTTAAATTCAACTCGCCATCCACTTCATGCCGGCATCCATAGAGCTGGATGCATTTTGAATTGTATCCATACAACATGCTATTCTGTCTTATTTTAAATTGAAGACCACTGACCCTAAGTGGATCCCTATTGCTGACCAGCCACAATACTGTGCTTTCCTAGTCCATTCATCTTCCCCAACCTTTTAGATAACTATTCCAAATATTTTCCTCTCTTCTGAAACCTCTAGTACCTTATTCCCTATCCTACTGCTGGATGGTGACCTTGCTTCCTATTTTGAGGAACTGGCAGTAATGAGAATAGAACTTCCACAGGCAACCACCAACACCACTTCTACATACCCTATGGCCTTCTGTGCCTGTAACTTACCTTTTCTGCAATTTTCGTGGATGAATTGTTCTCTTCATCAGCCAAGTTCAACTCTTGCACTTTTGAAAGTGTTGTTGTCTCTAATGTCACTGTATATTTAGACTCTGAGTACCTCTCACCAACCCCCCAGCCATCACCCTAGTCAAAGCCACCCTAATTGTTTACTGCAACAACCCCCTAATTAGTTCTAGGTCTCTCCCTTATCCCTCAGAGCCTATTCTCAATGCAGCAACCAAAGTGGCAGTGTTAAAATTAAATTGTAGCATGGGGTACCTCTACCAAGAACCTCCAGGAACTTACCATGTCACAGCAAAAGCCAAACTCCTCACTATTATCCACTATAGTTTGACTCTCCATCACCTCTCTGAGTTCATATCCTGCTACATTCTCCCTTGTCTATTTTCCTCCACCAAGGCCAGTCTCTGGGCTATTCCTGGCACACAGCTGGAAGCCTCCTGCCTCAGAGTCTCCACACCTGCTCCTTCCCATACACCCAAATGGCTCACTCCCCCACTTCTTTTCAGTCTTGTCTTAGCTTGCCAGGTCTGCTGTGACAATTGTCACATGCTGGATGGCTTAAACAATGGGAATTTATCACCTCCTAGTTTTTGGAGGCTAGGCGTCCAAAATCAAGGCATCAGCAGACCGTGCATTCTTCTCAAAGCCTGTAGCATTCTGGCTCTGGCTTTGCTGCCCTTCCTGAGGTTTCTTGGTTTGCAGCTGCATCACTGCCTCTTTTCACTGCTCTCTGTGGTGAGTGTTCTCTCGTGTCTGCTCCTCCAGTTTCTGCTGGCTTCTGGCTTCTTCTTGAGTGGTCTTCTCCGACTTCCAGATTAAGGCCCACCCTGTTTCAGGGGGGCCACTCTTAACTAAAAATGACATCTCCAAATTGTCCTATTTACCTTGTGTTCACACCCACAAGAACATAGATTAAGACAAAGGATATACCTTTTGCAGTTGAGGGGTGGGACATAATTCAGTCTTCCACAGTTTATGCAAGTTTCACTTCCTTTTAGATGAATGTTTTACAAAATGCAAATAATTAGGCTTGGATCCAATCAACCTAATTGTTTTTCTTTTATTAGATACATCTATACCATTAGCTTTTAAGTATAAAAAAGAGTTATTTGATCTTAATTCTCTTATTGTTACATTTTCTTTCTCTAATGTTTTTCTCTCTCTTTTTGTCTCCCTAAATGATGCTGGTTTTCTTTGTTGTGTGTATGTGCGTGTGTGTGTGTGTTACTCTTCTGGTTGAAAGGGCTTAGAGTCTGTTTATAGTCCTCTGAGAATCTCTACCTGTGCCTTTTCTTCCCTTTCATCCTCCAGGTTTCTCAGAGAATGTTACCTTCTGTGCTTTTTCTTTGTTTTCTATTGTTCTCAATCTTGTTTATTCCTTGGATAATGAGTTCCCAGTGATTACAGCCATTCCACTTCACCTGTCTGCTTTTTCCTGTCCCTGGTGGGACCCACATGGCGGGAAGGGGCCCCCTATCTCCCGTTTTCACCCCACATCCTGGGATGACTCTTCACTTCTCCATAGAACTCTTTCCAACTTGGCGGCAATTAATGAGACTTCAGGGGTCTGCGTCAGCCGCCTTCCCCTTCTCTCTCCCTCCCCCAGGCAGCGTTTCTACAGAAAAGGAGGAAAATGAAGGTGGTCATAATCCAGCTGTGCTGCACCCAGAATCTTCCATCTCTCTCTTACCCTGATGACACTTTCCAAAGTTTATGGCTTGAAGTTGTCTTGTTCCCTTTTATTGCTGATGGGAAGATTTGTATTTTTTTTTTAATCCATTATAATAACATAGAATGCCCCATAACTTGCTCTTTCACCTGGAAGAAAATGAGTGTCTTTTGAGAGATGATAAGGTGAACTTGAAAGCCATGGCCTCGGCTCACCAGCTTCCCCTTAGCACTAGATCTGTGCTGGCCTGCTCGGCGGTGCCCCACCAGTCTATCCAGCAAGTTAGGTGTACTCTCCCTTGTAAGGAAAGCATTTTGTTTTGTTGTCTATAAAGATAATTCTATTAAATTAACTTCTGGAAACGTGAAAATGCTTCCCACTTCCCTTAAAAGATTACAAAAATAAGAAAGTTACAACTCAAAGCGAGATTAATAAAAATAAAACTCAAACAGACTCAAGATGGTAACTATCTCAGTAAGCCCAATAGTTCAAAACTATTGATTGCTTGAAGCGTGGCTGTCCGTTCAAGTGAGACGATATGAATTTTCCTTGTGCCACCTCTGGATTTAGGGCCTGGGCTGCACTACCCCAGCTGGACTCTGTACTCAGCCATTGTGGCTTTATATTGAAAGTTCCTGGAGAGATTTTTCCCACAGTCTGTATTTTTGACCATTTAGTGGTGCTATAGCTTCCAGACTTAAACTACTACTTCTCTATAGGTAAATTGCTGGTGTGCGATAACATCTCAAATTGCCTCCAAATTCATAATTTTTTTCTCTTCATGAAAATGTATGCTTCCTTAAAACTCTTTATAGTCACATATGCAAACCTGGACATCTAACTTTTTTGTCCTTGTGGGTCAGAAGGAGAGACACCAACAGATGAGTGGGCCCTCTCAAATATGGGTGTTGGGGTCCCTAAGGGAAGCACAGCTCTGGATGGAGCAACGTTTTACTCACATAGAGAAGAGATAGAGCAAGTTCTCCTGCACTAGTGGGCATTGGTTCTCCAGAGCCAGCGGGTCTCATTCGTGGCCAATGCAGGGAGGTACTCTGTGCTCCAGGCACAGCACCCTCTCTTGTGTGTGTGTGTGTGTGTGTGTGTCTGTGTGTATGTCTGTGTGTGTGTGTGTGTCTGTGTGTGTGCGCGCATGCTATGTGGGAGGGGGCCTGCCCCCTCCCTCCCCAGGACAGACACACCACTAGAGCATGAGCTGGGTGTCACAAAACGGGCCCACTAGAGTCAGATACTCTCCAATGAATGTTTACATATGCTTGGGACCATAGGGAAGGACATGCCAGCAGTTGCCTTATCTACCAGAGAAGGGGGTTTTATCCCTCCAGGTAGGCACACCTGGTTCCAAGGATGTATTTGCAGGTCCCAGGAAAAGGCTGCAGGCTGCCCTAGGACTGTCCCTCTACCACAGTTCTGGCTCTCCCCACAAACTCTCCATGAAAGGCTCTGCAAAGTGAGAAAGCCATTTACTCTAACTGTAATCTGACCCAAGAAAATTAGAGTGATCTACCAGCTCCTTTGTTCTGTATGCCATGATTCTTAGGATTTAAGGAAAGTTTACATTTGGTCTTTTAAATTTTTCTTTTATTCAGCAATGCTGACTGATAGAACGCTTATCAATAAACCTCCCCAACATCTACCTCCCTCACAACTTCTCTTGTACGCTTGCATGATTTCTTTAAACCAAAATGTGGAGGTTTATATTTACCTCTTTCAAGCTAATCCTTTAATGAAATGTTTTTGTTTATATAATTCTTAAAGCTTTTTAAGATAACATTTTTTTTCATTGCCCGCAAGGTTGAGTCTTGTAAGTAAAAGGAGCTGAGGTGTGGACCTGGCTTCCCCAGTGTCATGGTCAGGTTCATGTGTCAACTTGGTGAAGTTGTGGTACCTGTTTGTCTGGTTGGGCAAGTGCTGGCCTGTCTGTTGCAATGAGGACATTTCATAGAATTAGATCATGATCATGTCAGCTGCATCCACAGCTGATTCCAGCTGTAATCAGCCAGAGGAGAGTGTCTTCTGCGATAAGTGATGCTTAATCTAATCACGGAAGTCTTTTAAGGAGGATTCAGAAGAGACAGGCTCTATTCCTGCTTCAGCTGGAGAGCCTCTCCTGTGGAGTTCATCCAGACCCTCTATCAGAGTCGTCGGCTTCACAGCCTGCCCTGTGGATTTTGGACTCTGCATTCCCACGGTCACGTGAGACACTTTTATACATTTTATATTTGCGAGTGTTCTCTATTGATTCTGTTTCTCTAGAGAACACTAACTAATACACCCGGTAACCCCTCAAAACCCCAAAGATTCACCATCTTGGATTGGGTATGACAACTAAAGCTTGCCTAACAATTCAAACGTGGGGAGCGAGAAGCAGATTGGTGGGCTCAGAAATAGGTAAGCCCAAGCCAACTTCATGGGCACACACGTATGAATGAAAGCTACTGCTTCTGCATGTACTTCACCCACTGAAACTCTACCACAGATTACGCATGCCACTTGCTGGTTAAAGCCCAACTGCTTACTCAAATTGTAGGTACTCTTTTGCAGGAGAGTATGAAATGTGATTGAGGCCATATGATTGGTATAGAAAAGGGACATACCTACCCGGCCGAACAGCTCATTTCAGCCCTGCTGTGCCCTTAATTAAGTTAGACAGCATCTTTAAACATGGAGTTTTAAATTTTAATTTCATTTCTTAGTCTGCAAAAATGCAGGCTTTGACAGCTCAGATGTGAATGTAAAGAAGAATGGCTTCGGTGTCCTGTAGCCCATCCTACAGGGGATTTGGCAAGAGGGAGCCCAGCAGCCTCATCCTCTTCTTCAGGCATAAATAAAACCTAAGAGGAAGGAGTGAGGGATTTGGAAATGAAATGAAATGCCTTCTCTCTATCCAGAGCCACCTGAGTCAGTTCCTATCGCTGCCAACACATCCCAGCGGGCCCCCCAAATTTCTGGGGGATGTAAAAAAGACATGCACACATTCCAGCCCCTTTCTGCTGACTCTGGGAATGCACAGCAAGCTGCAGCCATTATTTTTATTGCTGATGCCACTTCCTATCGAAACAATTTGGTGCTAATAAGCCCCTATAATACTAAGCAATGGTTTGGCTGTATAATTGTCACTAAATACCATTCAAGGCTTTGTTGCTTCTTGGGCATATTGCTAATTATTCTGCATCTGAAATAACACCCAGAGGCCCACTGAATGCTAGTAAATAGGGTTTCTTCGTGCTCCTGAAGCCAGGGGCTGGGTGTGATTAGAAATGCCGAGGTTCTAATGCAGTAAACAATGGCTGTCTCACGGTCTCAACTCCTACAAAATCACAGCCTTTTGCAAATGAAGGCGTCAGTCCATCTTGTGCTTGAATGGGTGGAAGAGAGTGGTGGGGGGTGAGGGTTTCCTTGGGGCTTCCTGGGAGGCCTTCTGGGGTGAATGGTGAGGCAGTGATTCTTAGAAGGCAGCATCACAGGGACTGGCAGTTCCACTTGGGAAATGGATTAGTAGACAGGTAAAAGTTGAGGAGACCAGGGGAGAGGGTATTGAGGCAGAGTGGGGGTGGGGAGCTTAGAATGTCAATACCAAGCTCCATCCCATAGAGCCTTTTATACAGACTTTGTTTTTACCCAGTCAGGGCAGCAGTCCATTTTGTTTTCCATCCACTGGTATTGTCCCACCCAGTCCCTCAGTTTCCCTGCATGCATGGGTAGTGTAGCACCCCATTCCTCACTCTTAGGATGATTCAGCAGCTAAAGGCCAGGCTGAGGGATCAGGGATCTGAGGAAGAGGCCTGTGGAACAAGGCACTTCGGAATGAGCACATGGTGCTATGTTCATAGGGCAGCTGTGAAAAGATCCCTAAGAAAGGGGATCATGGCAGTTCCTTCTCAGGAGGGGAATTAGGGGGCTTGGTGATAGGAATAGAAGGGAGACATACTGCTCATTGTATGTCCTTTTGAACTATTTAAAATTATGAAGCAATATATGTGTGGTAAAAATCTTAAAATACTGTGGCAGGTGCATGACCCTTGCTTAGCTCCATGGTGGAGGTGGTCAGTGGAAACAGGCAAGTGGAAGCACCCACAGAACCTGAAGGCTTTTCACCTTTCCACAGTATTCTTCCTCCATCCATCCATCCATCCATCCATCCATCCATCCATCAATTCATCCATCCATGCATCCATCCAACCATCCATAAATTCATCCATCCATCCATGCATTCATCCATAAATCATCTACCCAACCATCCATCCAGCCCTCCATGCATTCAAGTATCACATCCATGCATCCACCATCCATAAACATACCCATCCAACCATTCACACATCCATGCATCCATCCATGTGTTTATCCATCATTCAATGTTTTTCATTCAACAAGTATCTGTCAGTGCTTTCATTGCCAGACAAATAGTATGCCCCAATGTTATAAATTTTTCATATAAAAATGGCTTCTATCCTCAAAGAATTAAAATTTTAGTAGGGAAAATACATGGAAAGGTTAATGAGTAATTATAAATGTTTGATAAATCCACCCATTTAAGTTTGTGCAAGGGATCCTGGAATCCCAGAGGAGGGAGGATATTTAGGAAGGCTTCCTGAAGGAGGGGGTGGAGTCACAATAGGATGACACATGACTCCGCCTCTCTGGACAATTTAAAGGCACCTAAGATTAGCAGAGACACCACTAATCTACAAGTGTTTCAGAGAAAACCAATAAAGATTTAGAAATATGACCTCACATATTCTTCCCCGTATTTGTTAAGGAAATAGAGAACGTGGCTGTTTCCTAGAAGTATAAAATCATGCCTATAATCTGACTCTGGATATGTAGAAAGCAAAGGTTGCTTGGATAGGGTGGGGGAATGTTAGAAAATCAGTGTGTATGTGTCGGGGGGGTCAGTATTATTTGAGAGTAGGCTCAGATAGTACTGGTGCTTCCTTGCTGTGTACAAAACAAACATACAGGAGGGAGGTAAAGGGGTATGTAGGAAGGAGGGAGGTGTCAGGCATCCAAGAGGGAGGGAGGTGGAGGGACATCCAGAAGAGAGGTAGGTGAGGAGGAACATCCAAGAGGGAGGGAGGTATATTAGTTGCTTATTACTTCTGTAGCAAATTACCACAAATGTAGTGCTTAAAGCAGCAAAATTTATTATCTTATAGCTCTGTAAGTTAGAAGCCTGGCATAGGTTTCATATGCTAAAAACTGAAGTGTCAGCAGGGCTGCATTCCTTCTGAAGGTTCTAGGGGAGAATTCATTTCTTCACCTTTTCCAGGTTCTAGAGGCTGCCCACATTCCCTGGCTCATAGGCCCTCTCCACTCTCTTCAAAGCCAGTAACATTGCATCTTTCTGATAATTTGATTATCCTTCCATAGTTACATTTCCCTCTGACTCTTCTTCTGCCTCTCTCCTCCACTTTTTAGGACCTTATGATTACATTGAACTCACCCAGATAATCCAGGGTGATCTCCCTATTTTAAGGTCAGCTGGTTGGCAACCTTAATTCCAACTGCAAGCTTAATTTTCCTTCTCAATGTAGCTAAAATATCAGCAGGTTCTAGGGATTAGGATATATATACATTTTGGGGTGAGGGCATTATTCTGCATACCACAGGTAGGCATAGAGTCAACCTATTTGATAATGGAAATAGAATGTTTGAATTGGCTCTAAGAAGTTTTAGAGGGTACAAGTTACATGAACATGTGGTCCAGATTCCCAAGTTACCAATCTCTATTGAGTTGACATATTTCCATTAGCACACAAATGCCAGTCTCATGGGGGGATTTCCTATAACCAGCTATCAGGGGGGAAACCTGGGTTCATGGAAAGATTGGCTCAACATATTGGTGGAAGCTGAAAATGGAGAGCTACCATGGGTTATAGAGCTACTATAACCCAACACATGGGTGGCTCCTAAAAGAACATTGCCAGGGAAAGCCTCCCAGGGGTCAGAACTTAGAGTAATATACCAGGGCATTGACTCTACTTGAAGAGAGAAATGACTTGTGATAAGATTCATTGTTACGGTGACAAATGCCTTGAGTAATTGTCAGGTATTTGAAAGAGGCAACACTGGAAGATCAGAAACAAGGAGTCCAGGGAAGAGGCATGAGGATGGACATATGGGAATGGGCATGAGGGTGTTGACATTTGTCTCATGTCAGTTCCCACCAGCAAGCATTTACCACTGAGCTGACCCTGAAAAAACAAGTGCTCAGGATGGCTTGTAGATTTCATGAGCCACTGTCCTCAGCCACCCAATGCCTACAAAATACCCTGTCAGTCATAATGATAGCTATTTATAGACCCAATAGCCTGGGCTCTATCTAAGCAGGGCTGAATTACTTTGGCTGCTGAGCATCCTGGCCTGAGAGCAGCAGAGACCAGCCCTGAGCCTTGGGTCTTCAGAAGACGAACTCCCACCAGAAGTCAAATTGATTACCTTGGACCCATTCTCCCCAGAATTGGCAGTGATTCATCCTTATTAGGACTGATACATGTTCTACGTATGGATTTGCCTTACTTACCACAGTGGCTCAGCTAACACAACTATCTTAGGCTCATGGAGTATCTTATTTTCCAATATGGAGTCTTGAATTATATCACCTTGAACCAACGGACCCACTTGGAGATAAAGGAGACGTAACAATGGGCATTTGATCATGGGATCCACTAGTCTTATCACATACTGGGTCTTCATGCAAAAATGGCTGATCTAATAGACCATGGAATGACCTCTCAAACTTTCAGCTAAGGGATCAGCTTAAGAATAATACTTCTAAAGATTCTAGGTGCTATCCTTCAAGATGTAATATATACTTGGGTCCAGGGACCAAAGGATGCAAGTAGGAATGGACTTCCCAACATCACTCCCAGTTGGAGAAAAGTGCCTCTTGCCTCCACAACTTTGGGACCTCCTGGATTAGAGGTACTGGTTACTACTATGGAAGAGCTGGTTCTACCAAAAATACACAGTAAGCATTTCACTGAACCTAAGCAGTAGATGTTGCCTGGTAATTTGGGACACTTCATGCTAGGAGATTATCAGGCCAAGAAAGATTTTACTGTACTGATATGGGTAATTGATCTCGATTATCATGAGGAGACATCCATAGATCCATAGGGGTGCGTCTTAGTGCTTTCATGTTTGGTGATGATCATGAATTGGGCAATTCATGGAAGCTTTAAAAAGGCCCAGTAAAACAGGGGTTCACACCCCTCATGGAATCATTGTCAAGCTCAAAAATGTTCTTGTTATCTATTTTAGTTTGTTAAAGCAATATACCAGAAATGGAATAGCTTTTAAAAGGGGAATTTATTAATTTGCAAGTTTAAAGTTCTAAGGTTGTGAAAATGTCCAAATTAAGGCACCAACAGGAGGTAACCATCAATCAAGAAAGGTTGATGACATCCAGGACACCACTGTCAGCTTGGAAAACACCTGACTGGCATCTGCTGGTTCCTTGCTCATGGGCTCTGTTACTTTCAGCCTCTGCTTCCTCTGGGGATCCTCACGTGGCTTCTCCAGTGCTGGGTTTCATCTCTTGGCTTCCCTTGGCTTTCTCCAGGTTCTTGCTTGCTTAGGATCTCATGGAAGGCACATGGCAACATCTGTTGGGCTCTGCCCATGTCTAGGCATCTGCTCTCTCTGTTGGCACTCCAAGCATCTCCAAACATTTGTGTCTCTGTCAGCTCCAAAGCAACTGTTCTCCAAGCATCTGCTTCTGTGGATTCTCCAAAATATTTTCCCATTTAAAGGACTCTAGTAAACTAATCAAGACCCACCTTGAATGGGTGGAATCACATATTCATTTAATCAAAAGGCCACACCCATAATTAGGCATATCAGATCTCCGTGGAAGTAATCTAAACAAAAGGCCACACCCACAACTGGGTGTATCACAACTCCATGGAAATAATCCAAAATTTCTCACCCTAAACAATAGGCCTGGCCCCACAAGATTGCATCAGGATCAAAACATGGCTTTTGTGGGGTACATAATAGTTTCAAAGGAGCACATCATCTAACCCCAATATTGCCAAACCCATCTGAATCAAACAAAGAAATAAGCCTTTAAACAGCAATAGATAATTAATATGACAATCCTCTCTTTCTCCTCATATCCACTTGAACTCTGAGACACTTCTCTGAGCAACTTATTGCTCTGTTTCTGCTACCACAGTCTCTTTGCACATGCTATTTCTTCTGCTTGGAATACTCTCCCCCCTTTCAGATTTATTCAAACTCATTCCTCATAGCTTAGCTTAAGCATCACTTCACCAGTGGTGACTTCCCTGAGCTCCCTGACACATACTCTCCAGATTAAGATTCTTTCCTATAGCATTTGTCAATATTGTAATTTTTTTTTTTTGCCTGAGCAGGCACCGGGAATCAAACCTGGGTCTCCGGCATGGCAGGTGAGAACTCTGCCTGCTGAGCCACTGTGGCCCACCCACATTTGTCAATATTATAATTTTAACATTGTTTCTGTGATTATTTGATCAGTGTTTATCTCCCTTTATAGACAGTAAACTCCCCAGGGACTGAGGCTGTTTTGCTGTTATTCATTACTGTTTTCTTAGCGCTCATCCCAGACCTTATCGTAGGTGCTCAAAAAATATTAATAAATAAATAAATAATAAAACTGTCAGTAGAATGAATTAAATTTCCCCAGTTCCATAAACTTCATTTCCTAAGGTACCAGTTTTTCTATTCATTAAGTGTTGCACCACTCTTTGAAGGTATTCTCTTCCTCTTGCATATTGCGGTTGCTTTGGTTATAACTTCCTATTGGTTTTGACAATTCCTGTTTGCTTACATGTTGTTGCAGATTTGGGGATAAAGAAACGTGTATGTAATCATGGTGGGAACAGGATGCAAGTCATGGCCAGCTAGGAATAGTTATTAGCTCACCCTCTGAGTATAGAGGTCCTTCCTGCTCCTGAAAACCAAGAGGCATCCTCAATCTCTCAGTCCTCCTCCTCAGATCTCACACTTACTCTCCAGCCTGGGAACACACATGCCTGTCACCTTATGCACATCATAAGTGGGGAAGAGGAAAGGTCTTAAATGAACAACATTTACCTCTTCAGATACTTTTAAATCAATAAATCTTGCATTTTAAAACACATAACGATGTCCCAATTCAAAGGGAAAATGTACAATGCGGGAACACAGAACTTTCTAGATATTTTTTGGAAGATGCATCTGGACAGATTTTTTTCCATACTAATTGAGATCCCATTGGTCTAACCTCTCCTGTCGAAATTAGGAATGTGTTGGAGTTTGTACAGTGCCGACTTGGAGAAGCTGGAACTATGTTTTCCAGATTCCTCTTCCATGCCTGGGTGGGACAAAGGAGGAATTTATAAAGAGATTTGTAATGCAAATCTGAAGCAGCAGCCATGACTCTCTGATGGTCATCACAGTTTTTGATGGACTCAAGCTCGTTCTCGTTCTCTTTGCTCAGTATCTGCTTTTTCTTTACCCATTTCTGCCCGTGTGAGCCAACAGCAGCCCTGGGCTCATCAGCAGATGGTTGGTGGTACCTCTGTAGAGCCAGAAGCTTCGGAAGTGGCCATTATAACCAGAGAACCATGAAAGCCCAAGTCCAACTATGCACTTTCCCTTCCCACTGGGGCTCCTACCTGAGGGAGCTATAGTCCAGAAACGATGACAGGGACATTAGAAGAGATGAAATGAACCCATGTAGTGTTTTGGATGTTATGATTGTATACTCAGGAAATTCAACAGCTGAGTTAAAAACCGGAATTTATAAGAGAATTGGATAATTGGATACAAGATACACTTATGAAAAATAGCTCTTTCAACTCTAGTAACAAACACCTAGAAATGAAAATTTTTAAATATTAAATTTACATTAGAAATAGTAATATGAAATATGTGATATGAAATAACTAGGAATAAAATTAAGAATAAAACTACAGAACCTAAAACTTAAAAATTATAAAATCTTATTGAAAGACATAAAACAAGATATGAACATATGGAAATAATGGCAAAATAATAATTAACACTAATACAGCACTTATGGCAATTATTGCACTAAGTGCTTTACTTACATCATGTTCTCGAATGGGAGAACTTAATGATTCCAAATATCAATTTCCCCTAAGTTAATGTTTAAATTTAATGTAATCTCAATTAGAGTCCCCACCACTTCAAATTTTAATGTGGCAGGATAAATGCCTGAGAATACCCGATAAAACAAAGAGAAGATGATTAGTGAAGGGAGTTGTCTTACCAGACATCTATCTACCTACCTACCTATCTACCTACGAAGTTAATGTAGTCTAATCAATATGGTGTTTTTATAGAAATATGCAAGTAGATCTGTGAGACAGAATTGAAAACTCAAATTAGGTCAGTGTATAAATATAAAATTATATATATATAATATATATAATTACATATATATAATTTTATATGATCAATATTGTATGTTAATCTGGACAGGTGTGCCCCACATCTATTTGCCAAGCAAGTGGAGAGAACAGGACAGAATGAGTAAACATGGGAGAAAGATTTTAATATGGTGCCCACTACATCATTTCCATGGACCAAAAAATGTCCTTAGGTTCTGATCAACCAGGTTAGCAATTTTTCCTCTTTGTGTGCTTGGGGGTGGAGCTAGTAGGGATGAAAAGCCACAAAGGGGATTGTCAGAAGGTCAAGCAAGAAAAGAGCACTGAAGAATTGCCTTCTCTAAGAGAAAAGGAATAAGGATGGGAAGAGGGACAGAATCATCACCCCAACCACATTCCATGTTACATTTTCTTCTTTAAATCCAGTGACTCAATAGGCAAGTCCATGGTCAACAGGGATATGATTGTACCCTGAGAGAATGCAATTCTCAGCACCGTGAGCTGTCCTCTTGGATACATTCCCATGAAACCACTTCTCTTCCATCTTTGAAACCATGAGAGGGGCTGTTTATCTATGACACATAGAAGTGTCTGGAAGAGACCCAAAAGATACTTTAATCAAATTCATTCCAAAGCCATTCAGTACAACATACCAAATTTCCATCTTCCTGTCTCGTGTGTAAACCCCATTTGACTGATACTGCCTACCAGATATGTACAGGGAGCTCCAGAAACACAATAGGAATGCCTACATTTTAACCACAGAAAATCAAAATGAATTTAAGGTCAAAAAAAAGAAAACCTCTATCTCTTCTAGGAATAAAAGTCTTTCCAGATAACAATGCAAATTCTTCCTTCTTCAATGTCTCATTATGCTGAGTCTCAGGGGTTCCTCTCCAAATTCTTTGTGGGACACTGGTTTTCATAGTATCATTGGCACTTATAAAGTTGGATGAATACCACCCCAATCTCTCATTTGCTCTATTTTCCCAAATATACAAAAGGTCAGCATATAAGACATGGTCCCTTTTGTGTGCCCTGCATCCCTTCATTCTGTGACGAAAGATCTCTCCACTCAATGTGATTCTCGGCCATCAGTCAAGTGGTTTTGGCTCCCTGTGGAGCATTAGGCACATCATTGAGAGGTGCCACCCATGACCTCATTTTCACAACTTAGACACAATGATTGGTTTAGATTTGAACACACGATCCTTGGAAAGCCACACAAAGTCCTTTGGGGGAATTGACATGAACGTCAGGATTAAAATGTGTTACTTTTCTTCAGAGATCAAGAACTCTAAAGACAGTGTAAGCTTGAAGCTGAAGCCATGGAGGTGGCAGGGATAAGACAAAGATAAAATGCTGTCACCACATAGATTGTAAACAAAATGAGGCACAGGAAAACAGCAGAGTGATGGAGAGTGGGAGAGAATTGCAAGTTCTTAAGACATTCCTTGAACTGGAGTCATTCCAGGCCAAAGCTGGACCCACCCCAGGACTCTCCTGGTTACATGAACCAAACATTTTTCTTTTATTGCTTAATCTGTTTTCAGTGGGCTTCTGACCCCTTTAACTCAGAGTCTTGAGTAGTGGAGTCAATAAGACATGCTCTGTTTCCACGCTGCAAGATCCTACCATAATAAAATGTCAACTAGACATGCCTGCTGCAGAAATGGTATCTCCTAAGCAAAAGCAAAGGTGCCACATTAAAATCACCTCTGAGATGGTGCTATCCAGGGAGGCAGGATAGACAGAGCAGACAGCAAAGGAAGGAGAAAGCTTGGTTTCAGCCTTGCCAGGAGTCAGCCTGTAGACTTGAAACTGGCTGACAGAAATCTCCCACAAAGAGATCATTTGTGCTTCTGTGAGCTTTTTATGAAACTTCCAGAAACCCAGAACTTCCTTAGCTTTATGTGCTTCTCTTGGAGCTCCCAAAACCTGAGGTTTTAGAAGCTGAGGGACTTCTCTTACAGGTACCACCCCAACACCTGGTATTTCTTGGACTTGTTAATTCTGCCAGCCTTAATTGATTGGTTAGTTCAATGCCAGGAGAAACACCACATTCTTTCACTCCTTTTCTTGATTTCTTGAGCTCACCTTAGAAATATGAGTCCCTCAGTTCTCAAAGAGAGAATTAATTCTCCAACAATCAGCCCTGAGCACAGCCTGTTCCTAAAACTACCTAATTTGAAGTCTAATTTGAAGTCAGCCTTTCCTGCCCATCTGCTCCTGTAAGAAAAATTGCTCTATCCTTGGCCAAACCCAGGAAGGAGCCTGCCATTTCAGAGTGTGGTCCAGGGCATGCATCATCTGACCCCCAAATCCATTTACTGTCACCAGCTGCCTGGCCAAGACTGGCCAGAGCTGGCTACTCAAGATGGATCCAGAGCTTTAATCTCCCCAAGTGATGCTCTGTCCCCCAATACTTATCCTCTATGCATTTATTCACTTGGCTCCCAGTCAACACTAGTAACATTAGTGGTTCCACAAAAGGTGTTGTTATTATATTATCACATCCAGGACCCATAAATGTCCGGATATTACTGAAGCATCTATACATTAGAAATAATAGGAGAATTAAAATCAGAGTAATTGTTAATTAATAGATGGCAAACACCTGGAACACGTTCAGTAGCGTTTTTTGGCAAAACTGAATAGGAAATGCAATATAGATCTCTTGCTTATCCCCTCCCCAAATTTAATATGACAAGGTTTCCAGAGAAGTTCAAAACTACCCAGTGGTTGTAGGTACAGAAAAAGTAGCTAAGAAGGAGAGATTTGATAAGCTTGCTCTACCCTGTCTGCTTGCCACATAAGTTCAGGAAGAGTTGGCTCATGGATGCTCACCTGTAAACTAATAGCGACTCTGGCTGGTAGCAGTGCTGACCTAATTTTTCATTCATTTGTCCAATATGTACCGAGAACCTTATATATGTTAGGCACTGTTCTAGGCATGGGGGATACAACAGGACAGGCAAAATTGCTATGCTTCCTGAGCTAACATTATTTGGGAGAGACAGATAACAATCAAGGAAATGAATAAAAGTCATTGAAACATGAAACATGTTTTAGAAAAAAAAAAACGTGACGTTATGCTGGTGGTTAGACAGGAGTGTTGGAGTGACTTGGGTGGTTCATGAAAGCCTTTTGGAAGAGATATTTGAGCTAGAGCTAACAAATAAGAAGTCTCCTGTTATGTGAGGAAACAGAGAAGCACATTCACACAGAAACATCATGTGCAAAGGTCCTGAGGCAGGCAAGAACTTCACACCTTCTCAGAACAGTCAGTGTGGCTGGAGCATATGAGGGGGAATTCCATGAGTGAGGTTAAAGCCAGATTATGTAGGGCTGACAGACTATTATGAACATGATTAGAACTTGGGAGTTTATTCTAAGACCACCAGGAAGCCATCAGAAGGTTTTAAGCAAGAGAGAAAGGAGTAATTTGATTTATCTTTTAGGGGGATTACTCTGTCTGCCATGTGGATATTAGACTTCATGGGATACAATAGAGGACACATATGAGAAAGCAAAGCAGAAGCACAGCTGGGTTCCAGACACTGAACAATTAAATCAGCAATTCCTCCTCTCTTGGATGAAGTCTGAATAGCAAAATTGGTGGTCGAAAAGGAAAATATGGGGACAGGCCACAAAAGCACATCCTCTACTAACCTATTAGATCAAATGCAAATCCTTTGCACCGATATACAATGAAATGATGCTGTGTGACTAATGCACATAATTTAGTGTTCAAAAAATCCCTTTGTGATAGGTATCTATCCCCCTATTTACAGGCAGGGAAGTTGAGTTTTAAGAGTTTAATTAAACTACTAAGTGTCACCCCACTAACAACTATGAAGATAGGTTCAGAGGCAGAAATATCTAATACCAAAGTCCATCAGAAGTGCTCCATTATATGCTCTCTCCATCACCTAGCTCCCTTTAAGTCATTCTAAAGCCAGCCAGTCACCCAGATCACCTGTTGTAATGATTTCTAGTGCTCATCAGGGTCTCTGGGTCTCCATTACTTCCTGGGTACCCAGAAGATTACACTTCCTCGCCCCCTTGCCTGTTCAAGCTGGTGACAAGTTCTTGCCAAGAACTGTGAGTAGAAATGCTATGTATCACTTCTACACTGAAGGAGTGCAAAGCCCCTGCACCGTATCATCCCTGATATGGAGATCTTGGAAGCCACATATTACAGGACCATGTCACAAGAAAGCGGTGCCTCCATCAACCTGGGCTCCCCGTGAGGTAATGGGGAGCAGAAGCCGCTCTCAACCCATGCCAGTCATTAGCTTGTATGAGAAATAAGCCATGAGATAAGCAAACCATTGAGAGTATAGGGTTAGTTTGTTACTCAGAATAATCTAGCCAGGGCTGACCAATATACCATCTTGGTGAATAACCTCAAGGGATAGAATATGATGTCGCAGAACTTCTGTTAATCAGACTTTGTTTCACTTCTGAAACAAGTCATGCTGATTTCCCTACATGAATGTCTTCACTCTCTCTCCTCCTCTCTCATTACCTCCTCTAGTGTTCTATGGCTCCCATTTTATCCCTCCCCTTTACTGCTGCTTTTTTTTCAAAGCTTTTCTCCTCTGACTTATAATTTTCATTTATTTAAGGCTATCCTGAGTGATATTTTTTACATAGTCCAGAGAAAAGAGAGAGAAGAGGTCAGATGGTGAAAAAAGAAGAGTTGGAAAGAGTAGGAGAGGAAGAGGAAGAAAAAGAGGGAAGGAACTCCTCTTTATGCGCTACTAATGACAATGAGAAAACTAAGTGGCCCTCCAATACTTTTGGAAATCTGTACCAAGAATCTCAGTGAATAGGACAGTTCTTGTCTAAAAGTTGAAAGTCAAGCCCTAAAATCAAGAACACTAGTTCTCACATTCTAAAGAGTCCTTCAGGGTTAATTAAAAGTTGGACTTGACCCCACTTATCATCCCTACTGTTGAGGATGGAATCATGATCCCCACAAAAGATCTATTAAAATTTTAATCTGTGATCTTGTAGGTGTGAATTCATTTTGCAGAAAAAGATCTTTTGAAGATAATTAGTTATCATTGGTTAAGTTGTGGCCAAGTTGAATCAGGGTGAGTCTTAATCCATATGACTGGCAGCTTTATAAAGAGAGGAAATTTGGATGCAGTCACAGAAAGCCACAAGAAGTCAGAAGTCAGAGAAGTCAGAAGAATCCATGAGCCATAAGAATCCAGAAGATGGCAGAAATGAGGAGAGCAGACACAAGGAGAAAAACAGTGCCATGTGACAGAGGCAGAGATGGAAGCCAAGAAACCCCAATGGTTGTGGTAAGGCAGCCCCAGAGTGCTATCGACTCCAAGAAGAAAGCATGACCTTGCCAACGTCTTGATCTCAGACTGACAGCCTCAAAACAGTGATACGATAAAATCACATTTTTTAAGCCAACTCATTGTGTGGTATTTGTCAAAGCAGATCTGCAAACTAAGGCCACCACTGAGAGGCCAGAAGGACTCTGAGGAGAATCTAAGTCTGCTAGGCACCCTATGGGGAGTGCTATGACTATCCCCAGGCTTCAGCTCACCCTACATCAGCAGTGTTGGCCCCCAAGGAACTATTGGAAGAGACTGGTTTGCAAATAGTAAAGATTGGGATCTCATTCCTGGTTGAAGCTAGACTCAATTTCTCCATTCCTCTCAACAATGATGGGAAGACAGTTGAAATATGATGGTGGAACAGAAAGTGCAGGGTGCATTTTGTTCAGGTGAGAAGGCATCCCAGAGTCACAGCTGCTGGGCTCAGCCTGTTTGGTGGATGCCCTGCCCAGGAAGGCTGCTTGCCAATAAGGGCTCTCTGAGCAGCAGCACCTTGGACCCTGCCTGTGACCACTCAGATAACTCACATTCACTTCCTGCCCCATAAAGAAAGGATCCCCAGGAGGCACCTAGGCAGTTAAGAGAGAACTGATGCATCATCCACTGCCTTAAAATCGGTTGTCCTGGGGAGTGCATGGGTGGTTCAGTGGTAGAATGCTTACCTTTCATGCTGGAGACCCAGGTTCGATTCCTGGATCATGCATCAAAAACAAAAACAAAAACAAAAAACTGTTCTCCCTTCTCCCTCCCAACCCACCCACATACCCCAGCAGTCAGGAGGAGGAAATGAAGAAGACTGAATGGATACCCATTCTGCCCATGCCAAGTGGTTCAAGAAGGAGGTGAGAACAAGGATGGAATGAGATCGAAGTTCCTCCAGGATCTTTAATATCAGAAAGTGACCAGAAAGCCAAGCGATTTGACAGAGATGCTAATAAGGGACAGAAAGGGGAACTGTGGCAGAGGGTTTTAAAAGAAGTGTTTGACTCAAAAATAAAAACATAAAATTTATATTTATTTTTCAATCACCCAATTCAAACTTGGTTCAAATTAGAGTCATAATAATAATGACAACTAACACTTATGTGCCTGGGGAAAGAGCAAGCACAGAGATCCCTTGAAGTGGACACCATGTTGAGCAGAGAGAGATGTTATTTGACTTGCCAAAGTCACACTGCTGGGATTTAAGACTCAAATGCAAGCCCCCTTCCCAGATTCTACTCTTCCAGAGTCAAGATCTGCCACAGCTTCAGCCTAAGCTTTCCAGCAGGCTCACTGGGGCGCCACTCTGATGGTGACAAAGCGTATGGTGGAAGCAGAAACCTGGGGCAGTGGGAACCTCAGCCTTGAACAACCTCATCTCTTTTTCTCCTGGTGCTGTAAAATTATTTTTTCTGGGAACTATGATTTTGAAAAATGCATGACAAGCATTGCTACAAGAGATGGGCAGGGGCATGAACCAACAATTATTAAACAACCACTTTGGACCAGGCTTGTCATGTAACAAGTGGAGGTCTTGGAGGCTTCTATGCCAACTCATTTGAATCTCCTGACAATCCTGTCTTGTCTTATACTGAGGATGTATGGCTCAGAGAGGTTGAATGACTCCCACAGCCAAGTGGTCAGAGAGAGCTGGAGCTGAGATTCAACCCCAGGTCTTCTCACTCTGTCCATGTCAACATTTAGTGCAAAGTTCAGAGCCAGAGCTGACTTGTGCTGAGGTTTACATTAGCTCAGACAGGTCTGAAGGACAAGCAGTCACAGCCATACAGGAACCAAGACTAATGTAGCAACAAGTGACAACAATGCTTGTGAGTCCAAGCAAATCCCACCAAAGAGACAGACAGTGCAAAAGGTGAGAGCTCTTGATGGTGAGAAATACCCAGGACCCATGCCATTGGGGAACTCTCTTTCCCTGGTGTCTGGGATTTTCTAGGGTCCACCTGGGAAAAAGCTTAACTTAGAGGAGCAAACTAGAGTCCCTAAGGAGGGAACCAGGTGTTAGTGGCCCCTGGCAAAGATGAGAAGTGCAAGAGATCTGCAGCAGCTTCTGGTAAGCTCATCTTACCTGAGGGGAAGTAGGGAGGACAATTTCAGCCAGCTTGTACAGACCCCCAGAGGTTAAGTTACTCTCCTTTTATGTTCTGATTCTAATGAGGATATAGAAGAAGAAAATCAGAACCTGTCACAACCACATTCACAGTTAAAGATTAAAGGACCAGAGAATAGTTTTAGAGAGACTGTACTGAGTCTTAGGAGCAATTAGCAGATTCTGTTTCATATGAGTGGCAGATAATGAAGGACCTGTGACTTTGCTTTTATTAGTTTGGACTCAAACAGCAGAGGTCAGAACAGACAGATTATATTAATTTAAAGATCCACGCATACACACCCACACATTTATACACATACACACATTCATACACACATTTTAATACACATTCCCTTATACACAAACATTCATGCACGTGCTTTAGCATTCATACACATTTGCACATATACACATTCACACACATACAAATACACATTAACACACTGCACATGCACATTCACACACACATACAGACATTCATACATACATATGTGCTCATTCACACATCTATACAAATGCACATGCACAAACGGACCACATATACACACATACACACATATTCACACATACATACGCTCACCATACATACACAGTAGCCCATCATTCTTAGCTTCCATGAATGGCCACATGAGAAGAGACACACATTGTGGGACCAATTTACAAATGAGTTTGAGAGTAATACTGTTTTCCACCAATCTTCTCTTCTTTAAATCATCTTCTCTATATTCCTTTTTTGACACTTATTCTCATCTTCTTCAAGCAACTCCTATTAGCTCTTTCCTGTATTCATTTATCCATTCATTCATTCTTTAGACATCCATTGAGCTCCCATCACGTCCCAGGATTCGTGCTGAATCTGCCACCCTCCTTCATGGACCAACACTGGTATTTCACCCCAGGAATACTCTACCTCCTGCCATGCAGACCTGACTGTCATCAATGGATTACAGTCTACGTGATTTCACTCTGAACAGGATATTGAATTGTTGGCAAATACTTTTTTCAACATAAAAATCTTACACACACATACAATGCATTTTCTTCATCCCCATACACAGGCATTCCACCCAACACTGATGGGGGGGTGGCCATCCTCCTCTGAAATTCATTTAAAAACTTAGAAATACATAAATTGGATTAATAGCAATACGTTTTAGAAGACGGCCATTAATTTTCATGATTTGGCTCTTCCTCCTTTCATTTCATTTTGTTTCAACATCATTTATGCTTTGAGGGTCTGAAGTGACAGAAGAGTCAGAAAACGGTGGCCAACGTTTGGGGAATATTTAGGATTCCACAGTCACTCTTCTTAACACTTCTCAAGGTATATACAGTATTATCTCTATTTAATGGTTGAGGAGACCGAGGTGCATAGAGGTTAATTTGCTAGAAGTCATACAACTAGTAAGTTGGCAGACTTACACTGCCTGGCCCCAGAGCCCATTTCTTGGCTATTATGTATACTATTATGTGAAAAGTACAAACACTGCCAATGGAAAGACTGAAGTATAAAGTAGCCCCCAGACAGGCAGAATTGAAAGATTTCTTCCAAACGTGAGCGGAAAACCAAAATTAGAGTAATTTGATGGATAAGACTGAAGCTGAGGGGGAAGGTTATTTTTGCTTCTCAAAAGAAAATGTTCCCCCACGCACATGCAGGCTTACTGCAATTACACATGCTACAAAGACCTATGTATAGTCTTCCCATGTTTATAGGTCTTTTGAAAGTATAAATTTTAGAAATCAAATTCCAATAAGATATAAAATTCATAAATTCGAGTTACTAATATAAAAGTCATGGGTTTGGCTATGCTTTGCTGAAACAGAATTGCTCTACCGAGTGTGTGACAACGGTCCCAGCAACCGCAGGAGGGTCCTTTTGAACCACTACATCTAGATTTCCTTGTGCCACATGATCACTCTGCACTCCCACAGATTCTTTCAATTCTGGCCACTGTGAAACCTTTGTTCACAGGGAGCACCAGAGATCACATGGCTTCACCTGCTGGGAACGCCTCCATTTTGTATTTGAACTGCACCACTGTTCTTTACTTAGTAACCTACACAATTAAAGAAATACTACTTATGGGTGCACTGAAATAGCAATACACCTGAGAAAAGGGAAGCAAATTTAACCAAATGACTTTTGCTCAGATTCTCCTCGGGGCTTATATTATGATGCTAGACCCACAGTTTTAACAAGTTTAGTTATCTGGTTTCCCAACAAACAGCAGATTGGAAGTAGCAAATTAGGAGAAAGGAGGGATACTGAGATATCCACCTAGTGAAAAAAGGGTGATAATAGTGAGAAATGTGAGCAGAGAACAAGGGAGAACAGTATCAGTCATGGAGCCATTTAGCCACAGACTAAACAGCCCCAAATACAACTGGTCCCATTATAGAACAATACAATACTGCCGCTTCCTGTGATGACTCTGAGTCATGAAGGAATGTTTGAATGGTTCCATTCAAGCTATGTAAGATGTCAGAAAATGGGAAAAGCATTTTCAAAAGATGTTCCATGAAAATGATTAAAATAGAGCCTGTTTTGATATTTAAAGGGCAAGTCCCTCAAACTGACCCATTTAGAAAAGCCCAATTCCTGAGACATTCAAATTTTAGAGAATTGTTACAATTAGGATGTCTCATCTGCATGTGTTCTCTCACATTAGAATGTGAGGAATCTGAGAAGAGGGACTAAGTATTTCTAGCCCCTGTGATACCTTAAATTGACAAATGCTCAGAGTGGGAACCATATGTCACATCAGCATAATCACTGAGCATTGCTCCAGGATCCCCACTTATCAAAACCTCCTAACAAGCTCACACAGTGGTCCGGTTGTCAGCCCCATATGGTGTTGGCTTTACAATGAGTCAATTCGGCGACGTAGAATTTCCGTTCCCAGAATTCCATTCCCCGTAAATTTCCAGTTTGGGTAGGTCACAGGGATATTTTCCTGCGAGATTTGGAGGGCGGAAGTGAAGCGGCAGCCATTTTGTTAAAACACCCCCACCCCTACATGCATACACGTAGGAGCGCGCACATTGTCATTGGTCCGTGGGCTCACTCTGCTTGGCGTGGAGCTTACAACCTTTCCAACTTCCCCTGAGGCCACCTTCAGCTTCCCCATTCCCAGCAGGACACTCAATCAAAGTTGAAGGCAGTGAGAATTGATGGAGGTTCTGGTTTATTCTGACGGGCTTCCACTCATGCCTTTGAGTTCTAGCTTGTCCTTTCCCTCCTCCATCTGAAACGTTCATGTTTCTTTCACAACTGCTGGCCTTACAGACTTCAAGTATCATTTTTAGATGCCAAGACGAGAGCCTTATGGAGACTGGTTCACCAGCTTCCATGATTATGTAAAGCCAAATCCCTGTTACTACATTATATGTATACACACATACACACATTCTAGTGGTTCTCTTTTTCTGCTTGAACCCTTACCAGTTTGAAGGTGAGTCAGAGGGAGGGTAAGTAACTTGCCTGAGGTGTCAGAGCAAGTGAAGGGTTAGAGCTGATCTTAGAAACCAAACTCCAGCACTTGTGTTCTCACTCATTAGTCATAAAGCTTCTCTAATAAAAATCCATTAAAGAAACTAATTCAAACAAATATAATGACTGAAATGGTAGACGGTGCAAAGTCAGGAAGTCATTTACATTTCTTGAGTACATTCTTAGTGCCCAGAGGGTCTGGGCCTGGCATTTGGCAAATCAGCTGCTCTAGAATCCAGTTAATGAACTGTAACACCAGCCCTTTTAAGCCCATCTATGACTGAATATTCACCAGTCAAACCTAGCTAGAGCTATGAGCATAGCTTTCTCCTCCTTTAAGACCACTTTGAGAAGCATCGTCCCAGACACAAACTGTCTAGTGGAGTGTGAAGGCAAAGATAAACATGCATACATTAGTGTCAGAAAGGGCTCTGGGGCAGTGATTTTATTTTCTGTCCAATGTGATTCAGTTAGTGAAATACATGACTAGTCATTTCTACTTAAGGTAGCAATAGAGGAGATTAATCCAGACATACCATATCCTCTGAACAGAGGTATACAATTTGCATACACTAATGTTGGTAAACTCTAAATGCAACATGGCATTTACTTTTACTTCCGATTCTAAAGTGGAGAGATCTCTCTCTCACTCTTCTTTGGGAATTTCTAATGTCAGGGTAAACACTCTGACCTAGAAGTCAGCGATCTGGGGTCTAATCCTTGACTTTCATTAAGAGCTGGTAAAGCACTTGACTTTTCTGCATCTGAATTGCCACATCCATAAAATGAGGGGTCTCCATATTTTCTCTATCAGCCTTTCTAACTCTTCTTAACATCCTCTTAATTTGGATGATCATTACCATTTGCCACAAAGGTATAAGGCAGTCAAATTGAGCATAGTGTTTGATAACGTATGTTCTGTCCAGGAACTATGTGAAATGAAATAAAAACAATTCACAGTGGTTGAATATCGACTCTTCACAAGGGTTTGAACTCCTGACGACTGCTCCCCCACCAGCTTTGGAGAATTCCTTTTGGAAAACAGAATAAGATCCTATTTGGTTAATCCTTAAGCCTCAAGGAAGGCCCTGGGAGGGCAGGTAACCTAGGAAATAAAAGGGATAACTGTCTCTGAAGTTTGGAGACACGATTTCAAGTCACTTGAAATGGTCCAACAACTGGAATTACATCAAATGTGTTTTTTTTTTTTTCTTGTTAATCTGATGTGTTTGCAGAACTGTGGTTCCCTGTAAGTAACCAAGGGAAATATGAAGTGTGATCTGTACCTTCAAGGAGCTTATGTGGAATATTTGTATTGATGAAGAAATATCTCAAAGTTATAAGGGGCCTTAGAGGTGAGTACTTAGATGTGGTCTAATACAGTGGTTTTCAAACTTTGTCTTGCGTCAGAATCAACTGGAAGACCTGATAAAACACAGAATGCTGGGCCACACTCCTGAGTTCATGATTCAGTATGTCTGGTAGGGAGCTCTATGATTTGCATTTCTAACAAGTTCCCTGTGGTGCTGATGCTCCTGGTCCAGGGACCACACTTTGAGAACCACCAATCTGGGAGAATTCTCACCTGTGTCCATGTACCTCTGATGGAGAGTAGGATGTTCTAATACTGGTAGTCGTATTTCCCAATCTGACCTTAAACCCTTAGAAGGTTTCCAGAAACCACTTGTTAGAATGCCAAAAAATGAGTAATTATTATTGACAGTTTCACACAGAGGTTTTATTTTGGATGTTTTTTATCCTTATATTTCCTATTGAGTTAAACCAAGATTGGTAAGGTTCTTATAATGCTTCTGTCTTTGAATTCCTGCTCATTTTATGGATCTGCTTCTGTTAGATTGAACCACTTTTCTACCTCATTAATCTTTTCAGCGTGATTCAGACCAAAATTTTTTTTACCATGCTTAAACACACTTCAGTGAAGGAGAGCTCACAGCCCATTCTGCGGTTGCATAGCTTTTCCCAAAGTAAACCCCACACTCTCCTCTCCATTGGTCTTAGTTCTCTCATTTGGAACATCACAGATCATGTCTTAACTTCTGCTGCTTAGAATTTGTCTCAGTATTCAAAGACAACTAGCATAGCCTCACATAGACCTATCAAACCCTCTCTTCCAGGTTGTATCTCTGGTTATGTCTTCACCCCTATACCTAATCTTACACAAGTTTGGGGCAGATTCATAGTAAGGTTATTTTTTTTCATCAACCCCAAAGCATTCACGAAGCACTTCCTATATGCCATGCACTGTACAAGGTTTGGATAGAGCTGAGAAAATGGTAGACTCTGTCTCAACCTTCACATAGTTCACATTCCCCTGGGAAAAAACTATGGTTTACACTGTCCTTCTTGACTTTTTATTCCTTTCTTGCTGCACATAACACATTTTTCTACATACTTTGCTATCTTAAGATTTGATTCTACCCAACATCTTACCATCTTCTTACCTGGAAGATTCAGGCTATCCTTTTGAGCACCTTCATTCATTTATTCAACAACTACTTATTGAGATCACTCAGGAGTGAAATGAAAGTATATGTAAAGATCACTGGATAAATCTTTTAGGAGCTTAGCATATGATAGGTGAGATGAGTCACAAAATTGTGACAATTTAAAAACATGCCTCACAAATTCTTTGACACCCCTCTCATCAAGAGATGAGCATCTAGGTCTCTTGTCCTTGAAGCTTGTCCCCTCCCCTTGAGACCTGCAAGAGCTTTGACCGAAAGAGTACAACACAAGTGTTATGTGTCTCCCAAAGTTGCATCATAAAAGTGAATAAACTTCAACTTGAAACTATGAGTCCCATGTAAGAAGTCCAGCTACCCTGAGGCTGCCATGTTGTCAGGCAGTCCAAGCTACTTGTAAAAGACTTGTGTAGATATTCCAGTCAACAATCTCAGCTGAGGTCCTAGCCTATATCCAACATTAACTGCTAGAAATGCAAGTGAAGACAGATGCAAATGATTCCAGCCCCAAGCCATTGAGTCTTTTACTGAGTCCACAGACATACTGGATAGAAGATGAGCCATGCCTGGTAGATCTTGTCCAAATTCTGGACCCACAGAGTCTATGAAAATAAAATGGCTGTTTTGGTCACTGAATTATTATGGCTAATAGTAATTATTGGTGAATAATAATTATGGTTAGGAAAATCAGGATCATGAAGCAATAGTAACTAAAACAAAAACATGCAACCATGTCTGTTGCATTGATCATCATCTCTTTAAGCTAGATTCAGGGAGTTTTTCCACATATTTTCTAAATTCTTATCTGCTAATCATTTTGTACTTCCATCTGCTAACCTATAATTAACCTCTCCCTCTTGACAACCACCCTCCTCACCTTCAAATACAGATAGTTCTTCCCAAACGTTACTAGATTCTATTGCCAGAATAGGCAGTAAATATACCACAGGAACAAACACAGATTAAATCACATTGTAATTATCACACCTGTGGAACTCTTGTCTGTGGTAAAATTATTCCCAAGGTGGATGATCTTGTTTCAAGCAGTATTTATACAACAATTTTTAAAGTACTGTGGAGACATGGCTTCTCTATCATATTTATCAAACAAGTGACCACAAGATCAGGTAAAGACTTTCTGATTCTTGTTTGAATTCCAGAATTCTGCCTGGGAAAATTGAAATGCATTAGCCTTTGTGATGGAGCACTCTGAGTGTTAAAAGTTCCTATTCTGAGTTAGGATGCTTTCAATTGCACACTCAAATTAAACCTATATGATGGCTAACATCATCCAAACTACCATTTGTTAGTCTTTGTTTTCCCAGCCTACAACCCTTACAACCTAGACACCTGCTAGTATGCTACCTGAATCCTGGATTCTACAGTTATCACTGATTTGTCATTGGAGAAACTGTGATCAAGAATCAGGTAGAATTCAAGGTCAACATGTGAAACAGATCATGAAGCCATGAGAATGATTCAGTGACAGAAACGGTGGTAGAAATACTCATTCTTATCAGCATAGCTGGAATTGTGATCAGGATGGGGGAGAGAGGTTTCTGAAAGATTAACCTTTCAGAGAACTGTGATTCTATGAAAAGAAGGTCAGGACCGAGTGGATGAGAGTCCCCCTGCCTTCATATGTCACTGACTACAGATTAACCATCATCAGTTTCAAGGGAAAACAAAATCCATTCCAAGGTCTGAGAAAGAATTGATTCTTGTGGTAGCAAAGTAAATGAAACCTGACAAGAGTGTAAAGCTGTATGGAAAAAAAAAATCTGGGTAGTAAGGAAGTTGGCCTTGCCTGAAAGGAGGTCTTAGAATTCCCCAAGTGATAGGAATATCTTTGTATGCTAGTGAGATGGCTGGAGTGGGACCAACCACACCTGATAGCCTTAGGGTAGGGGAAGGTTCAAATCAGAAAGGCTGACCATATGATTTAGAGTGGGGCCTTTGGGTCATATAATATTGGTTGACCTAGAGAGTTCACATCCATGTAATGAAGCCTCAGTAAAAACTATAAAACTGTGTATGCTGAATTTTCACTGAGCTTCCCAGGTTGGCAGTACTCGGTGCTTATTGTCACAGGTTGATTCCATGACAGTAAACAGTCTTGAGGGCAATGGATGCCTTATGTTTGGAACCCTCCCAGACTCTGTCCAAGGTGTCTCTTCTTCTGGCTGACTTTCTCTATCTTTTCCCTGTAGTAAATATAACCATGAAGGTCATAAGTTTCATGAGTTCTAGGAGTCTTTCTAGAGAATCACCGACCCACAGGGTGGTATGAGAAGTCAGGGAAGTCCTGTGTGGACCCCACTTTTTAACTGTGTAGTTGGGCCCTAACTCCTTCTAGTTGGGGTCAGAAGCTTTGAGCAGACTTGGCAGTGTGTAAAACCATGCTTTTAACTTCACAGTTTGGGTAACCCTGCGCAGGCTGCAGCAGGTAAAAATTGATGACATTCATTACTCCTTAAATTTGGAACCCTTGACCCTAATGGCATATGAAACCACAACATTGTGCATATCCATGCACATTACTTTGATCGTGATAATGGTTTCACAGATGTATACAAATGTCAAAATTTGTCAAACTGTACGCTTTAAATAGGTGCATTTTTTCATATTTTAATTATACCTCAAAGCTGCAAAAAGAAAGATAAAAGCCACAAGGTTTGAAAAAAAATGTCACCTCCTTAATTTATTGGAGATACTTTCTGCATCTAAAGATAGGAATGCAAAAGTTCCTGTCATTCGCTAGATCTTTAGTGAGCCACTCAATTATAGGGAAAACTAGAATGTAATTAGCACCAGGCCTTATCTCAATCGTCCCTTCAAAACTATTAGGAATCTCTTTAAAAAGTTCTCCTGTCTGTTTGATATTTGGCTGAAATATTGAAAATAAAGAATACCTATCAGAGAGGATATTCAATCTTGCATTTCTGTCAGGAGTGAAGGACTGGCACCTTGCTAAAAAGATAATGTGATTTATAGCTACAACAACATGAGAAAGTGTGCTGTGTTCTTTTTTAAGTTAAAAGCCTCTTCCAATTAACAGGAGGGATGGTTACAAATAACAAGTGACTATGAAGGGTGAAGACTATGTGCTCTGCACAGAGGTTTTGGAATGCTCTATGGTTTTGTAAGCCCAGAGGATTATCATAGATAAAATACAAGGAAAACACAGAAAGGAGGACATAAGAAAATTACAGTTCCAGCAATGGTGGATTGAATTATGCTCCCCAACGAAGACATATTCTTCACCTTAATCCACATTCTTGGGGGGAGGGTGTGTGTGAACACATTTATAAATAGGACCTTTTGAAGATATTGTTTTAGTTAAAATGTGGCCCAACTTATGAAATAGGGTGGGCCTGAATCCATATTATTGTTATCCTTTCATAAGCAGAAGAAATTCAGACACAGTCAAGCAGAGGAAGCACCACAGGACCCAGAAGACTGGAAGTCAATGGAAACTGGAGGATCAGACACAAGGAGGGAAAGCTCTCCATGAAACAGGAGGCTGAAATGCAAGCCAAGGAACTCCAAGGATTGCAGTGAGCCAACACCAGAATGCCACAGACTCATAGGGAAAGCATAGCTTGACGAAGTCTTGATTTTGGACTTCTAATCTCCTATACTGTTCTAGTTTGCAAGCTACAAGAATGTGATATACCAGAAATGGAATGACTTTTAAAAAGGAGAGTTTATTAAGTTGCATGTTTATAGTTCTAAGTCCATGAAAATGTCCACATTAAAGCAAAGCTATGAAAATGGCCTAAATTAAAGCAAAGCTATGAAAACATCCAAATGAAGGCACTAACAAGAGGTTACCTTCACTCAAGAAAAGCTAATGAAGTTTGGGGTTTCTCTCTCAGCTGGAGGGGCACATGGTGAAGTCTGCTGTCTTTCTCTCCTGGCTTCATGTTTCGTGAAGCTCCCCTGGGGGCGTTTTCCTTCTTCATCTCGAAAGGTCTCTGGTTGTACAGACAGACTCTAAAGCTTTTTCCAAAATAGTTCCCTCTTAAAGAGCTCCAGTAAGTAACTTCACCTTGAATGGGTGGAGACAGATCTCCATGGAAACTATCTAATTAAAAGTTATCACTCACAATTGGGTGGGTCACATCTCCATGGGAACTATAAAAAAGCTACCACCTAGCAATATTGAATGAGGATTAAAGGACATGTCTTTTCTGGGGTCCCCAACAGATTCAAAACGATGTACACATAAACCACTAATGCACAGTCAAAATTGAGCTTCCAAGCAAACTCCTGTGCTCTTTCTCAAACTAAAGATAAAATGCCTTTAGGTTGAAATGCTCTTTTCGGGTGTGTAACTCTTCTCACTCAGTTCATTTATAAACATTTACTGAGCTGTCTGTTAGATGCCAAGAACACAGAAGAGATAATAGAGATGAATAAAACACATCCCTGGCAACTTAGAACTCATATGCTAACTAGGAAGAGAAGACAATAAGGAATTAAAACATGACTTACCAAATGTTGAAATGCCGATATATTTAAGGTACAATAGGAGAACAAACGCTGGAGAAATCTAAAGATGCTTTGCGTGGAAGAGGACTATTAGGTTAAATGTTCAAGGATGGGTAGAAACTGGAAGGGTAAAAAAAGATAAACTGATAAATTCCAGGCATAGGGAAGGGTATTGGGTTGATATGTGAAGCATGGAAAATTGATGACACTATGAAGTGTCATGTATTCCATTAGTGGTGGCAATTTTGGGGACTGGGGACCTTCTTTTTAAAAAATATTTTTGTTGACAAATCTTCACATACATACAGTCTGTACATGGTTACAATCAATGGTTTACAATATCATCACATAGTTGTGTATTCATTACCATGATCATTTTTAGAACATTAACATCACTTCAGAAAAGCAAATAAAAAGAAAAAAGAAAAAAACTCATACATCCCATAGCCCTTATGTTCTAGTTTGCTAGCTGCTGGAATGCAACACACCAGAGACAGATTGGCTTTCAATAAAAGGGGATTTGTTTAGTTAATGTATAGTTCTTCAGAGGAAAGGCAGCTAACTTTCAGCTGAGGTTCTTTCTTACACAGGAAGGCACAGGGCAATCTCTGCTGGCCTTCTCTCTAGGCCTCTGGGTTCCAGTGACTTTCCCCAGGGTGATTCCTTTCTGTATCTCCAAAGGCCTGAGCTGAGCTGCGAGTGCTGAGATGAGGTATGCTGAGCCGCTTGGCTGTGCTACGTTGAGCTCTCTCATTTAAGCACCAGCCAATTAAATCAAACATCATTCATTGCAGCAGGCACGCCTCCTAGCCGACTGCAGATGTAATCAGTGACAGACGAGGTTCAATGCCATCGGCTCATGTCCACAGCAACAGGACTAGGCACCTTCACCTAGCCAAGTTAACACTTGAACCTAACTACCACACCTTATCCCTCCCTCTCATTGACCATTAGTATTTCAATCTACCCATTTATTTTACTCCTATCTCCACTATTATTTATTACTTTTGTATCCATTCTTTTTACTTATCTTTCCATACCCTGAATAAAAGGAACATCAAATACAAGCTTTTTCATAATCACACAGTCACATTGTACAAACTATATTGTTATACAATCGTCCTCAAGAATCAAGGCTACTGGAACACAACTCAACAGTTTCAGGTACTTCCCTCCAGCCACTCCAATACACCATAAACTAAAAAGGGATAGCTGCATAATGCATAAGAATAGCCTCTAGGACAACTTCTCAAAACCTCTTTGAAATCACTCAGCTACTGAAACTTCATTTTGTCTCATTTCTCTGTTCTCCCTTTTGGTCAAGAAGTTTTCCTCAAACCCAAAATGTCAGGTCCTGGCTCATCCCAGGAGTTCTGTCCCATATTACCAGGGATATTTACAGCCTGGGGAGTCATGTCCCACGTAGGAGGGAGGGCAGTGAGTTGACCTGCTGAGTTGCCTTAGAGAGAGAGGCCATATCTGAGCAACACAATAGGTTCTTTGGGGGTGACTCTTAGTATTATAAGAAATTACTTATAATAAATTTCATAGGGGTGAACCCCAAGATTGAGGGCTCAGCTTATTGACTTGGTTGTCCCTACTACTTGAGAGAATCAGGAGTTCTCCAAATGGGGAAGTTGAATATTTCTTCCTTTCCCCCAATCCCCCCAGGGGGACCTTGCAAATCCTTCTTTATTCACTGCCTATATTTTTATCCGGGCATCACACTAACCTGGACAAACCAACAAGATCTCATGTTCTATTCAAGATTCCATGTACTTATGGTGCTCAACTAAAATGTCCATATGAGTTAAATTAGGTACTACACCACCCAAAATATAAATTTTGTACCAAATAAGTATCTCTCCCCTTGGTCTCACACAGAAGTTGAAGTTTGAAAATATGGATGATATCATCCTGTACCCTGTATTCTAATCTACCTTAGTCCTATCTAGATCAGCTTAATTCATGTATCTAGTCAAAGTCTGATCCATTCATCAATGCTATAAACAGTTCCCTAGTGGGTTACTGCTGCCTTTCATAGATTCAGAGCTCTAACTCTGAGTTTCAGGTATCACATAAATACCCAAAGTTTCAGGCAATGACCAGGTTATATACAAACAGCTCAGTATCTCCAAATCTAGAAATAACAGTTACAACTTCTAAATATGTGTGACTGCTGTAAGAGCTTACAATAGGCCCCAACCAGATAAACCAAGCTCTCAACTTCAGTTCACCAAGTTTTTTATGCTATAGTTAGTCCATATGCTTGAGGTATGATAATATTTGTCTTTTTGTTTCTGACATTGCATTCAACATACAGTCCTTAAGGTTCATTCACCTAGTTGTGTGCCTCACAACTTCATTCCTTCTTGCACTGCTCAGTAGTTCATTCTAAGTATACACCACAGTTCCCCCTTCTTTTCCTTAGTTGTTGTACGCTTAGGCCACCTCCATCCATTGAGAATCACGAACACTGCCAACATAAACAGCAATGTACAAATGAGGCCTCCTCCTTGATGTGGTGGGTAACAGTACCAGAAGGAGCAATGGGAAATTGTAGAGGCAACTCTACTGGTAGACCAGGGCATGGGCAGCTCTATCAAACAGTGGGATGGAAACAGCAGCAAACATCCTCTTTCCCACAAAACAATATATATGGCCCATTCATACATATGGGCAAAAAGTGGGACCATCTAAAAACCTGGACAGGTTGCCCAGCTCAGTGGCTTTGTTATAGGAAAGTCACTGCCCATTCATGAAATTCCCCTTCTGATATTGTCCATAGCTATGGATCTCTCTCCAGTTCTCAGGATTTCCAAGAGCCTAAGACCTAAATAAGATGTTTCCAGAAGAATCCACACATACAGTTTAGGGGAACAAATTCCAAACACAGAAACTTTATTGTTCAAGGGTGAGAAAATAGAAGTAAAATAATTTGGGACCAGTTAAAAGATGCTAAACACAGATGGATAGTATATTCCTTCTGAGGCAATAGAAGAGTGTTTTTTTTTTTTTTTTGTAAATTACTGCAGGGAAGAGACATCAATTTTAGACATTTGTTTTGTATTGTCAACAATATCAAAACAAAAGATAACACAGTGAGATCAAAAGGCAGCTGCTTAGAGGGAGTTATAAATAGGGAGCTAGATGAGATAAGCAGAGAATGTTACTATTAAACACGCGAAAAGATATTTTTAATGCACAAAAAGTGTAGAGAAAAGAATCAACAGCACAAGAATATCACATCAGCAATGTAGAGGACACTACTGAGGAACTCAACCACAATGAAGAGGAAGAGAAAAAGTAAAAATAAAATAAAATCATGAAAGAGCAGATGCTACAAATAGATAAGAGAGAAGAGACAGAGAGATCCATAATACAGATTAACTATGTATTTGGAGAGGGTAAGACAAATAGATCATAAGCAAATATCAACAATTTAATAATAGGAAAATGTCCTTAAACTGAAGACCTAAGTTAGCAGATCGAATGTGTTCAACAAATATTAGCCAAAGTTCCTACTAGATATAGACGCATCTTGAACTTAAGGGTGAAATCAGGCTTAACAGGCAACCTACATTCTTATTTAAAAACAACACATTAACTTCGAAATTATCCTCTGTAGCATTTAATGCCAAACATAATCAACAAAGTTTGGTGGAGGGGAGGGCTGAGAGCAAGTTATTCTATATGCATCTGTTTTAGTTAAGACATTTCCCATGTCAGAACTAAGACAGAAACCCTGAGGAGGAAGGGTGAGGTTCTCTGATTGGCAGGCTCACAGCTCTACCCTGGAGTGGGAGAGAAGGTCCCCCAAGGGACTGGGGGAAAAGGAGATAGGGAATCATTCCAGGATCATTACGACCATAGTTGCATCTTCCACTATATTCCACCCTGTGGCCTCACATACTTAGGCCCTTCTTCCTTTATATTCATTAAAAAAAAAAATGCCTCCACCTAATGTAAGGCTACAACCCAAAATATAATCAAAACCCTGTACACCTTTTCCCCCAAAGGAAGACAACTCAGTTCTATGTCTAGTTACTCTGTCCACCTCATTCAAGGCCATATGTGACTCCCCAAGCTCCTTATCCTAAAGCTAAATGATAGCTCTAACCACTTCCAAGAAGCCCAGTATTACAATGATAGAGGGAAAATAGGATTAACATAATAGTAACTCTGATTTAGAAAAGGAAAGTAGGGGAATTGACTTCAGTGGCCAATAGGCCATCCCAGCTCCTACTGGAGTGGAACAGAACATTCTGGAGCCTCTTTCTACTCTCTTCCACAGCCACACCTGAGAGAGGTACAAAAGAGAATTGGTGGCAGTAACCACTTAGCAGGCCATTGTCTATCGGCCACGTGACACAGGCCTGAGGATATTATAGGGGCTGAGCAAACAGAGACCCCTCTTAGCCAGACTCAGAGTTTCTCTCACAGTGTAATTCACTTAAAACTGAATTAACTGTTGATAAATTTGATTTCCATAAAATCTGAATAAGCAACACCAGGAATCTTACTGAGTGCTATGGTCCCTGTATCTGGGCCACTCCCTTTCCCAGCAAGACTTGGAGCCAAGAGCTTCACTCTTGGTCTCCACCTCCAACCATCACCAATTGCTGATTGTCCCCATATCAATTCCAGAGGTGGCAGATTTTGCCCCTGATGAAGGATAGACAGCAGAAGGCATTGGAGAGGCTCTTGGTACAGCTTCAAGGGTTGCAAGCTTATTACTCCATGGGTTTCTGTAGCAGCTTCTAAGGTAGCTCCAGTAATGACCACCTCCCGAGAGTCATGCGCTCCAGTGACTGTGGGCTGAACTTACTGACCCACTTCTAAGAGAGCAGATTGTAAAAAGACTGGCTTGTGGCTTGGCTTCCTCCCTCTCTCCTGGATCATTCCCTCTGGGGGAAGCCAGCTACCATAACACGAGATAATCCTGTGGAAAGCCCCACATGGCAAGGGATCCAGGCCTGTCAACCAGGTAAGAAAGCTGGGAAGTGGAAACTGCCTCCACCCCAAGTCAAAACTTCAGATGACACCACAGCCCTGGCTGATACCTCACTTGTAGTCTTATAAGAGACGCTAAGTCAGAGGCATCCAGCTATGTAGCCCTAGGATTTCCATACCCACAGAAATATCATAAGTGTTTGTTGTTTTAAGCTGCTAAATTTATGGTAATTTCTTATGCAACAATACAGAACTAATATGATCAATAATCAGTATGAAAGTTCAGGGTGTGTGATGATCTGACTGGCTTGGATAGCTGACCCCAGTAGAAGGGGCTTCTCTTACCACAGGTATATGATATTCCTTTCCCGCTTGCAGACAGGTAGCTGGGACTGAACCTTGATCCTTTCTTGCAAGAACTTACTAGTCTGCAAAAAAAAAAAAAAAAGCCAGCGTGCTCCAACACCCAGGTAGTTTTCTGGTCACCTGAAAGCTCCAGTTTCAATAAACACTTGGAATGAAGCCTGAGGTAGAACAGGCTCCACTTCAACAAGTAAAAGTTTAACCATATGCTTGACTCTTGTGTAATAAATATTGCCAAATCCCACCCAGGATTAGGAGAAATCTTCACCATCTTGAACAAAGCCTTAATTTAGCTAATTCCCCACAACAATTTTGTAACTCACAATTCTTGGAACCACTTTCTATATACATAAAAATGAAATGTAACTTCGACTACCTTGAGGGGGCAGAAATTCATTAAGTTGGATAACTGAACAATTCTGAAAATAAGTCTTGAGGTAGAGTAAAATTCAGAGGCTCAAGTGATGACATCAAAACCCTCTATCTCTCACCTTTGTTGTGCTCGGCTTCGGTTGGGTTTCTCCACATGGCAAACACAATGCCTACTGCCTCCTCCCATGCTCTCAGTCTGCCAATCTGGGTGGAATAGAATTTATCTCCTCCAGTGACCAAGTAGAAATCCCTGTGGTAAGGAATGGCATCCTCATGAAGATCCCAAAAGCAGGAGAAATGCCCTAAAGTTACTTGACAAAGGGGATGGGAAAGTGTGGTGGGCAAAGAGAAACTAATGCTCCACTTCACCCTGGAGACTCAAAGTGTGATTCACGGACCAACAACATCAGTGGCATTTGGAAGCTTGTTAGAAATGCAGCTTCTCCAGCTCCAACCCAGACCTTCTCAGTCAGGATCTGCATTTAATGAGATCCCCCAGGTGATTTACGTGCCCAATTACAGTCTGAGAAGCACTGCATTGATACCACTCAGTAGCCATCTATGTGAAAATGCAATGAAAAAAACATTCATATGCCAGTGCTTAGAAAGTCTAAGACCTTCTAGCGTCCCTGAAAGAAGGAATTTAAAGCACTGGATAAATTAATTAACAGTAAAAAAAAAAATCCAAGAATGGAATGTTGAGGTTTAAAAGTGAGTTTTTAAACCACTTAGAAATAGAATTATGAGTAACAAGGTATCTCCGTTGAGCTGAAGATTTGCTCTCTGAGTTTCAGTGTCCTTGTCTCTAAAGGGAGGGACATGGTCCAACAGGGGTTTTCAACCCTGGCTATACATTAGGTTTGCCTGGGTGGTTTTACCAATACCAATGCCAGATCCCATCCTAACCAGCTGAACGAGATTCTCAGCGGTGGGGCCAGCCTGTGGGCCCAAGCTGGCTTAGTTTCTAAAATTCCTCAGGTGATTATAATAAAGTTCCATGATTTCACTCAAGTTACCACCAATGGTATGTCCCAGAAAAGGCTAAGAATAAACTCTTGCATTATTTTTATTAAAGCGTCCTAGGTTTTACTATTTCACCTCTATGTTGTAGCTTCTCTTTATGACTCTGGGGTGAGGAGGGAAGCCCCCATTTATAATCCTGAATGTTCTTTAAGAGTTCATGTCATACTAAGACATGAACTCTTTTTTTCTTTCTCACCCTCTCAGTGAGTTAGTGTGTGCAAGTTTGGGGATAGAAGCTGAGGCCCTCCAGCAAGCACTGCAAAGGAAATGGGAAGGTGCACACATTGAAGAGGGATTTGACATTCTTTTGTGGTGGGGAGAGGAAAGAGGCATATCTAGGAAGGGGAAGGAGAAGAATAGAAGTGGGGAAATGGGAGATAATGGGTATTGGGGATTGTATTATGTGCCCCAGAAAAACATGTTCTCAAACTCAACTCACTCCTATGGGAGTGTAACCATTGTAAATAGGACCTTCTGAAGATACTATTTTTAGTGAAGTTATGGCCAACTAGATCAGTTTTGGCTTTAATCCAGATGACATTAAATAAGCAGAATGAAATTCAGACATTAAAAGAGAAGCCATAGGAAGATCCCAGAAGGTGGAAGTCAGCAGAATCTGGAAGAGAAAAAAGAAGATGCCTCCATGTACATTGCCTAGGAAAAGTCAAGGAACTCCAAAGATTAGCAGCCGTCCAGAAGATACCAACCCCCTGGAGAATCAAGCCATCTAGCCTCTGAGACTATGAGACAATAAATTCCTGCTGTGAAGTCAAATCCTTCTTCTGGTGTTTGTTTTAGCAGCTAAGAAATGAAAACAGCTGGTCCATCTGTGGTGTGACTATTCGAAGTGAGCCCCACATTTTAATTAAATACACAATGTGGATGGTGTAAGTGGTTTTTTTGTGGAGACCTAACAGGGGGCTGATGATAGGGATGTGGAGCAGAGATAATATCTATAGATGAATTCATTGGACTCTGAGAGGATTCTAGGCCAGATCCTAGAGAAGCTCTTTTAGAGGAGAACACAATTGACTGGTGTCCATGGCATTTGCACCCTGATTTCCAAAAGCAATGGGTTCACAAAAAACTACTGCTCATTCCTTTTTTCCTCTTTGAATGAACTCATCTTGGCTCCACACAGCCTTCTTCACACAGGTAGTCATTTACTCAACAGATATTGATTGAGTGCCTATCATGCAACAGCCATGGAGATGGGGTGGAGATCCAGTGGAAAGCCCCTAGCCTAGCCATGGGGCTTAATGTGCAATGGGGAGAGCAGATATTAATACAATTATCACTGAATTAAGTTTATAATTACAAAGTGAGGTATGTTCTTTGGAGAAGGACTCTCATTTTATGAAAGTGGATAACAAAGCAATCCATAATGGACAAGGTTGCCAAAGAAGGTCTTCATGAAAAAATGATGCTTGAATTATGATCAAAAGGAAGGTGGCAGTAGATGTTAAGTTGTGGAGTTTGATCTTCATTACCAGGACAGTGAGAAGCCACTGATAGTTTCTAACAGATGATGAAAACCACTCTGTGTGTGAAGAGCTGGCTGGAGGGCTCAGAATAGATGTGGGGAGACTAATTAAGAGTCTTTCAGTAGTCCTGCCAATGTTGATGATGGTTTAGGTTCCAGCAAAAGTAATGGAGATGGAAAAACATGATTGGATTCAAGAGCTACTTCAGAGGTAAAAATGGTAGGACTTGTGTTAGATTCAATGTGTGGAGTGAGCTAGCACCTGAGTTCTAGGATAACACAATGGGGAAGACAGCAATGCAATTCGGAGGTAGGCAAGGCTGGTATCATCCCCAAAAACAGATGATTCATCTCCCCTATTACACTATTTCCATTTAGAGGTTCAAAACAGGCAAACCAGCTATAGTCATATCGAGAGAGGGAAACCTCATCTGCCACACTTTTTTGCTCTTCCACTGTACATCCTATCTCATAGCTAACCCCTGAACTGTATCTCTTGACTCCTGAAATTAATTAAAGATAAGGGAATGGGAATCTGCCTTTTCAGGGATTTTCTTGGAGGCTCAGAATTTCTAGCTAGCCAAAGACAAACCCCCATTTTGTTAGCCACACTTTGCTTCAGGCAGTGATGTTTGTAAAGGCCAATCCCCACGCCCCCTGGGAAGGTAAAGCTACTTCCTACCTTCAAGCTCCTTGAGTTCATCATTGTTCTCTTGCCTTCTAAAAGATGGTCCATCAGGATAAAGGGAGCCAGCACCCAACACTCTCTGTCTCTCTTTGAAGGCCATTAAAGTCCCCAACTCACGTCACCAGAAGAAAGCAGGATTGTGTGGCTCTCTAATGTTTCTATCACTGACTCTCACAGTACTTTCCCCCTTTTGGGGACACAGGTAAAATTTGTGGTGTGACTCTAAGCTTGACTGTCAGAAAAGTTGCCTAACTCTGGGCAGTCCATCTCACTGTGTTAAGTACTAGTTTCCTGCTCCATAAAATGGGGACATTCTTATGTGCTTTAGAGTTTTGTTATAAGATGCAAAACAGCTGACCCCATTAATCAAACCCTCCTAATTGAAATATTTTCCTCACTTGTCCTATGGGAGCCATTACTCTACCGATTTCCCCTTGTATCACTGGCTGCTGCTTCTAAATCTTCTCTGCTCGTTCCTGTCTCTCTTCTTGACCTTTAAATTTTGACGTTCTCTAAGGCTATGTCCTTGAACTCCTTTTCCTCTCCTGTATCTCTTACACCCTGGTGATCCCATTCAGTCCAGAGGCTTTGAACATTATTTATACCCTGATGGTTCCTTGGTCTATATATCTAGCCTCAATACCCTCTCTAAGTTCAAAATATCACTATCCAGTTGCTTTCTTCACACATATCCATTTGTGTATCAACTCTAATATGTTTTAGTCTGAACCCTGATGTCCTACAGCCCCCATCAATTGCTTCTCCACTGATATTCTCATCTCAGTTGATAATAACACTTTACCTTGAAGGTATATCTTGAATCCATTCACTTCTCCAGATGTCCACCAAGTGAACATGACCTTTCTTGTACTTCTGCCATAGCCTTCTAAATAGATTCTGTGTCCATGCTTGTCTACTCTCCATTCTCCACCCAGAAGCCAGAGTGACCCTTCTCAAACATGAATCAGATTATGTCAAATCCTTGTTCTTCATCTGCAAATGTGTCTCCTCCTATTTAGATCAACTCCAAAGTCTGCCACCTAAAAGGCCCCCAGCCCACCTCTCTGACCTCACCTCCCAGCCTCTTCCTCTCACTCACCAAACTCTAGCCACAATGGCCTCCTTGCTGTCCCTCAAGCGCACCAATCACACCCCCACCTTGGGGCCTTCACACGTGGCGTTGCCTCCTCCTGTAGTGCACAACCACCTCCCTTGTTTCATTCAGGTCTCTGCTTGGCATCGCATCATCCAAGAGGTCTTTTTAGCCATTTAAAACAGATCTGACCTCTCACTACTTCTTTTTTTATTATTATTAATTAACGGAAAAAAAGAAATTAACCCAACATTTAGAAATCATACCATTCTACATATGCAATCAGTAATTCTTAACATCATCACATAGATGCATGATCATCGTTTCTTAGTACATTTGCATCGGTTTAGAAGAACTAGCAACACAACAGAAAAAGATATAGAATGTTAATATAGAGAAAAGAAATAAAAGTAATAATAATAGTAAAAAACAAACAAACAAACAAAAAAACCTATAGCTCAGATGCAGCTTCATTCAGTGTTTTAATATGATTACTTTACAATTAAGTATTATTGTGCTGTCCATTTTTGAGTTTTTGTATCTAGTCCTGTTGCACAGTCTGTATCCCTTCAGCTTCAATTACCCATTATCTTACCCTGTTTCTAACTCCTGCTGGACTCTGATACCAATGACATATTCCAAGTTTATTCTCGAATGTCTGTTCACATCAGTGGGACCATACAGTATTTGTCCTTTAGTTTTTGGCTGGACTCACTCAGCATAATGTTCTCTAGGTCCATCCATGTTATTACATGCTTCATAAGTTTATCCTGTCTTAAAGCTGCATAATATTCCATCGTATGTATATACCACAGTTTGTTTAGCCATTCTTCTGTTGATGGACATTTTGGCTGTTTCCATCTCTTTGCAATTGTAAATAATGCTGCTATAAACATTGGTGTGCAAATGTCCATCTGTGTCTTTGCCCTTAAGTCCTTTGAGTAGATACCCAGCAATGGTATTGCTGGGTCATATGGCAATTCTATATTCAGCTTTTTGAGGAACCGCCAAACTGCCTTCCACAGTGGTTGCACCATTTGACATTCCCACCAACAGTGGATAAGTGTGCCTCTTTCTCCGCATCCTCTCCAGCACTTGTCATTTTCTGTTTTGTTGATAATGGCCATTCTGGTGGGTGTGAGATGATATCTCATTGTGGTTTTGATTTGCATTTCTCTAATGGCCAGGGACATTGAGCATCTCTTCATGTGCCTTTTGGCCATTTGTATTTCCTCTTCTGGTAGGTGTTTGTTCAAGTCGTTTTCCCATTTTGTAATTGGGTTGGCTGTCTTTTTGTTGTTGAGTTGTCACTACTTCTTTTTACCTTACTCTGCCTAATTTTTCTTCAGAGCTTATATCAATGCCTGCTTGAGGATGTTTAATAATTTAAATCTTTGTTAGTCTCCCCAATAAACATATAAAATCATGAGGGAGTATGCCTTTCTTATTCCCTGCTGCATTTCTAGTACCTAGCACATAGTAGGTACTCAATAAGCATTTGGTGTTTAAATGGATAAACAAATGTCCGGTTTGATTTCACGGGGGTTAAGAAAGAAAACACCTGTTAGGACCCAAAGAGAGTACACAAAACCACACCTATTCTCTGAACGTGTGACATGAATTTCAGAGCAAGTTGAGAAAGACTAAGAGGAAAGGAATGGCTTAGGAGGAACAAGCAAACTGCGATTTAAAGAAAAAGGATTTACAAAGCCTTGTTCAAAGAAAAGAGAGCAAAACGAGAATAAAGCATAAGGATGTTGGGCTTAAATACTTCCTGAGATGGTAAAAACCCTGAAGTGGGAATGTATATCATATCATCAGGAGACAGACATTTGAAAAGGGTAACACACATTGTGAAAAAGTGAAGGGAAAGAAGAGATGGCAAAGAATAAAAATATGAGTCTATTGTGTATGCCAAAAGCCGTGACGTCCTTAACTGAATGTTTGTGTAAATGCTTTTGGCTTTCCTGATGGTGAGAAAGAAACTGCAAGTACTGTACGTGCACCATAGAAATGTATTTTGCAATTTTATAAATGCCTCTGAGGGGTGAAGACAATAGGAGACGTGAAAGTAGAAAGAGCTCTGCAGATGAAAGGTATTGACACGAAGGGAATACACAGTGAAGCTGCTAGGATGTGAGTTAACTCTGTGGAGTCTGCTCAGAATTCCAAGTGGCCCAGAATCTAGGGCCAGAAGCAAATTCAGAGCCCCTGTTGCCAGACAGGTGAGGTGAAGTAGTCAGCGCTGCACTGTTGGAGTTGCTGCCTGTTGGGGGTCGTGACAAGAAAGAAGTAGAAATGTGTAATCGTAATCCTTGGAGAACCCTTGTTCTCAGAACTAATGTAACTCAAAACGGAGATATATTTTCATTGCCATCTCACCTATTGGGAAGCCACCTCTTTTGCAAGATTGATTATAAACCATAAAGGATGTAGGCTGGGAAGCAGATGCAGACAGGTAGAGGGAGAAATATGACTCAGAAAGTACACAAACAGGGATACAGTATTCTTGCACAGTGAGCAGACAATACTAGGGCTCCCTCTGAGTAAAAACTGACCCCTGCCACAAGGACAGCTCCTGCTGCAGAACAGTAGGTCCTAGATGATAGAGGAGAGGTTATCTTCTCCCTGCCTTCTACCCTAGGTTTTGGTATTGAACTCTGAAAGGCACAGCCTGCAGCCCTCCTGGAAACATAGCTTGAGAACTTAACAGTAATAGTGAAAGCACTTTTGAAAAGGGGTTCTTTGAGGCCAGCTCTGAAATCTTGCAATGTGGAAGTCAGTGATCAAAATCCCTCCTTTCCCATCCTGTGCATCTTTAGAGGTATCTGGAGAAGTGCTAGAAGAGCTGGGTCAGAACAACAGATTTGATACTGTCCATACTGAAAAGAAGGAGCAGTGCTTTCATCCCAACAAGTGGCCCTCAGGACACTCCCTGCCAGGGACTGGAATTGGGGTAACCAGAAAAGGCCCAGGTTCTACCATTTGTTGGCAATTTTCTTCCCCTTGTGTCTTGGAAGCACTGTCCTGGGCAGCCTCTCTCAGCCAGAAATGGAGTAATGTCCTCTTTGTCCCCACCCCCTTGTCCCCAGACACACATGACTACTTCCCTCCTGCAGTTTATTACAGGCTCAGCCTCCCAGCTGCCAGCAGAGGCTGGGACTCGAGACCAAAGCTGCCTGCCCTCTGGAGGAACGCTGGGCAACCTCTGTCCTCATTCAAACTGTCTGAACCATGCTGCAGGCACAGCCTTACCACATATTACCTTTCCAAGCCTGACATCTTTTCTAGACATGTTTTTGGGGTGAGCAAATGAAACAGTGGTTATACCTCCACTTGGGTCCCGGGACAACACCTACAACTTCCTTTCCAACAATTCTCTCTCTGGGCCAAGACCAGAAGCTTCCTTGAGGATGTTCTGCTTGGGAAGAGAGCACCCATGGGCTGAGGGAAATGCCCCTTTCTCTGGGTTATAGGACCCTCCTGGAGACATAGGTCAGAAGTCTCTTCATTGCTGCAAAAATAGCCACTCTTAGACTAAAATGATTAAAAACATAACCTTTAATCCTGCTATGTTATTCTTTTGAATGCTTGGGGCAGATGAGAGGAATAGTGAAGTTGGTGTCTTCCCCTTTCATATTTCTTAACAATGTGGAGACTGTATCAGTCAGAATAGATTAGGTTATGCTGCAGTAACAAATGGCCCCCTCAAATCTTAGTAAAACAACAGGCTAAACAAAGTGTATTTCCAGCCTGTGCTATGGGTTCACTGACTATGGCAGAGATCCCAGCTCAGTGTACTCACTCAGGCACCCAGGCTGAGGGAGGTCCTACCACACTGAATACTCCAGATGAGCACATCAGAGGGAAAAGATATCTCAAGAAGGTTTCACATCAGCAATTGCATGCTCCAGTCTAAAGGTGATACGTCACTTCTGTTCAAAATTCATTGGTCAGAACCAGTGATTTAACTGCATCTAATCACAGAGAATGAAGAAGTGCAGTCCTACCACTCGCAGAGTGGAAGGATCCAGAAGTTTAGTAAACAGCACTAACAACTACCACCCAGTTCATGGGGTTACCAGCTCCTGAGGGCACAGCTCTCTGGGGAAAGGGCCACCTTTTGCTTCAAAGTCAGGAGAAGCCTACATTAGTTTCTTATGGCTGCTGTAACATATTAACACAAACTTATTACCTTACAGTCCTGGAGGTGAGAATTCCTAACTGGGTTTCATTGGGCCAAAATCCAGATATTGTTAGGGCTGTGTTCCTTCTGGAAGCTCCAGGGGAGAATTTGTTTCCTTGCATTCTCCGGTTTCTAGAGGTTTCCCACATGCCTTGTTCCTGATCCTGATTCACATCTCCTTTTTTGCCCTCTGCTCCCATTATCAGATCATCTTCTCTGACTTTGGTCGTCTCGCTTCTCTCTTATAAGGACCCATGTGATGGCATTGGGCCCACCTAGATGACCCGGCATAATCTCCAAATCTCAAGACCCTTTATTTAATAACAGCTGCAAAATCCCTTTTGCCAAGTAAGGTAACATAGGTTATAAGTTATAGGTTACAGGTTTTAGGATGCAAACACCTCTAGGGGGACACAATGCAGTCTACCACCCCAGCTCCTCAGCCTTTCCTATTAAATGTGAAGCTAAGCAAGGTCCAGGGATGACCCCAAAGGGAGAAAGTAATGGCCAAAGGGTCCTCTGCAGGAGAGACGTTGTTAGCCTCTGGTGACATTTTTTGAGCAACATTACCCCCATCAAATGACTCCTGGAAGCATGACATTTTAATGTTTATCGATCCCACAGTGGGCTGGAGAGGACCCAGAGATGCTCAGAACTGGGCAGAGAGCCAGGATGGCTAAGCACAATGGATAAAGTGGGGTGGACAGATGTCCCAGAGTCCAGCCTGCCAAGGACACAACAGCTTCCTCATCCTTGCAGGACACAAGAGAAGCCTTAAAGGTCGACTCTTCCCCCATATAAAGGCCAAGCTGTCTTGGCCCTGAAGCATGAGCTCTGAGCTTATGTTAGCTCTTCTCTTGTTTTCCTTCAAGTTCACACTGAGGGCTTCTTTTCTTATTCACTTTTTAATTGTGTGATGAGTGTCTGCCGTCACAGGTACAAAGCCTTCTCTCCAGCCTCACCCACACACTATCCCAGAACCTGGAGCATGTGCTAACTCCCATCTCCCGCTGTGCTCCCATCTTCCTAAGATGCACCGCAGAGCCTCCTGGGATCAGGAGCACAGTCCTAGTAAAAGGTAGCCCTTCACAGAATTCTCCCTTCTGTCTGAACCAATGTCAAGGGCTGAGGAAACAGAAAGTAAAAGCAACGATTAGATAATTACTGTGGGGTGTGAAGTTCCAAGGAGTTCCAACTGGGTGGTGAAAAACAGGAACTCTGGTCAACACAGGTTATTAAGGGGAGGACTGAGAGTTCCTGGGTTCCTGTTGGAGTCAGAAGTGGGAGGCCCCTGGGAAAGGAAGCTGCAGTGTGAAAGATCCTTACAAGGACTCAGACAAGGGCCTGGAAAGGGGCCTCCACAGGGAGAAGTTGATATCACATATTCGGACCCCTGAGAACTATGCCAGAAGTAGCATAGTTTGCTCTAATTATGAGCAAAACAGCCCTCCTGGCCCAGTGCCCTCTGTACTGCATGGCAAGTAGGAGCAGAGAGGGTTGTAGACTGCAGGCAGGTAAGACACAGCTAAATATCTGAGCTGATATCAGAGAAGTGTCTGAAAGAGAGTCTGCTGAGTAGTCGTTGCTCATATTCTTATGCAGTCTGAAGAATAAGGTCAGAGTTACCCCAGCTTCATGGAGGAATGAAGATAAAATGAAATGTATTCCTTTGATCAAATTAAGTCCACCATGGTTTCTCATTTAGGCTGTTGAGGGAGCTTCCATTAGAAATGGAGCTGTCCTGGTTGCATATGGTTGATAAAAAAATTGTTGGATCATAATTTCTGACCTGGAAAGCTTTTATCCTCCAATACTATATTTATAAGGACATTTTGGGTTATAAGTAACACATACAACTTAAATTGGGTTAGGGAAGGAAAAAATGAATTATTCACCCAATTACCTGAGAGGTCAAGGTTGAACTTTGATCCAGGTATCCAACTCAATTCACAACTCCAGTAATCATTCTCTCTTTATCTATCTATCATCTATCTATCTATCTATCTATCTATCTATCTATCTATCTATCTATCTATCTATCTCACTTTGCTCTCACTCTTACTCTACTCTGAATTCCTTTATTTTGTCTTTATTCATAGACTCTCTTCTTCTGAAGTGTCTACTACTACTACTACTATTACTACTACTACTACTACTACTATTACTACCGAGACCAGACACTCATTCTTACAAGCTAACATCACCCACAGAAGGAGACCTGCTCTTGCCCTGAAGTCCCAGAAAAAGCCTCGTGGTTGCCTCTCCTTGGTCTGGTCAAGGACATTTGTCCATCCCAAGCCAACAACTTGACTCACAATGCAGTCCCATGGACCAGACACCCCATCCCTGGAGCTAGGTGATGGTAGGCTCAAAATCCCTTGAGCCACGGGGACTGAGAATGGCAGAAGGGTGACTCTTAAATAAAATAAAGATGTTGTTCCCGGTGGGAGAACGAATGGTAAGCAGGCAGAAACAATACCTGCTCACCTTCTAGGGAACTAGCTTTTCAAATGCTGTACTATGTCTTGCTTCCTTCCAAAGTAACCATTAGTTACTGCTATTAAACACCTGTTTCATTTTATTTAGTGAGTTTATTGTTGAGTCCGTAGAGGTCAAACAGAAACGAGGTATCAGCTGTCCCCTCCTTAGCTTCTCTCTTAGTGCTGGGCTGATTAAAAAAGAAAGAAAGTGAGTTTCTCTCCAGAGCTGTCAAAGTTTTTGTTCCTTAGAAATAACATTCGAGAGATTTCTAGGAGATGCATAGGACTCAAGCGAGGTTTAAAGACTGCCGGTTGTGAATTGTTCATCAAGTAGAGTTGCTTTGTCCAAATTTGCTTCACTCGAATTTAAAGTTTCTGCTTACATAATTGTTTACAGAAATCTTGCAAATGAGATTACCTAAAAAAAAAGAAAAAAAAAGACAACAGATAATTAAGTCTGATTGCTCCAGAGCAGGTTGGTGACAGCACTGGAAACGTGCCAACGTTAATTGACTGAAGATGTTTCCCACGCAGTTAATTGCAAATGGTCATTGAAAGCCCTTGAAATTAGCTCAGGTCCCCTCAGTGGAAGTGTGGAGAAGGGATTTAGAAGTGTGAAGGAGACCGGGGCTTAGAGAGGGGTCCTTCCAGTCCCAGAGTGTCATTCAGATAACATCACAAACATCTTGTTGCTTCCCTGGACCTTCTGGTCTGTAAAATGGCTATTGGGGGTGGGTTTTTGGGACACCATGGCAGAAGCAGGATGACCTTCTGTCATCTCCTCCAACTCTGAGTAAACTTGGACCATGTGCCAGATGTGTGCTGGGGATGGCTGGGATATGAATTCAAGTCCCTTCAAGTCACTTGGCAGATCTGTAGTGAGTAATTTTAAAGACAATGAAAGGAAGAGGGGTGCTAGTAACAGGATGCTGGATGTGAGGGAAAGAAGGATACACCCAGACAAAGAGAAGACTTAGTTGGGGAGTGTTCCTTAAGTGAGAATAGGATTTAGGTGCTTGGGGGTGGGGGGTGGGGGAGAGTAGGGAAGGGGACAGGGAGTGTGGCCGACCTGTCTGAGCAGAGAAACAACCCTCATGCGGATGAGGCTGGGGTGTTCCTCCACTGAAAGAATGTTCTCCTCTTTGGCTGTTAAGAAACAGGCTCCACTCCTGTCTTTTGGCAGGATCACATGCGAACAGGAATCTTACAGGAACCCAGGACTCCCCTGGCTCAGGAAGGAAACCTGCGTTTCAGGAGATCAAGCAGGTTTTCTTGCTGCCCCTTCAGTGAAGTTGTGTGGCTGTTAATAGATGTTGGCTCTCCTCTTCTGGGTCCTTTGTCCATTGTGGATAAGCTTCAGTTGAATGCCCTTCTCCCACACAATCTCAGTGAACCCATAGCTTCTATTTTCTCATGGCATCTACCTCCTCACAGCTTTCTCTGCCCCATGAGGCTGGCCTCCTGTCTCTCTCTGCATTTTTATTTTCACTTTGACTACCCACAGCAATGAACTATTTCTAACCCACACATCCAGTTAAAATCCTCCCAAAGGTGAACTTGATTAGCCTTTTATGACCCGCGTCACAAAGAATGTGGTCACCTGTCAGCAATTTTCTGGAGTCATTTACCTCTATGAGTAACAGTGGGAAAGGACTTGTCAAAAGGGATTTAGGGTGTCAGGTGGATGAGGGTGTCTAATGCAAAAAGATGTAGGAACAAAAGGCAGGAAAATTAACTTAGACTACATACATGAATTCTAGACCAATGATTCTCAAACTCGATTGTGTTTCAAAATCACCTGGAGGGCCACCCCTCATTTCTGATTCCATAGGTCTGGGGTCTGAGAAACTGCATTTCTAGCAAGTTCCCCGATGATGCCGATGCATCCCATTCTAGCCTGCTGCTGCTTGTTTGTGTTTGCCCCATGAGCTAAGAATGGTTTTTTGTTTGTTTGTTTGTTTGTTCATTTGGTTTTTTGCATGGGCAGGCACTGGGAAATGAATAAGAATGGTTTTTACATTTTTAAATGGTTGAAAAAATTAGGGCAGTGCAACAGTGGCTCAGTGGCAAATATTCTTGTCTGCCAAGCTGGAGACCCAGGTTCAATTCCCAGAGCCTGTCCATGTAGAAAAGAAAAAAAATAAATTAATTAATTAAAAGAAGAATAATGTTTTACAATGTGAAAATTATACAAAATACAAATTTCAATGTCTAGAAATAATCACTGGAACACAGCCACACTCACTAATTTACATATGGCTATGGCTTCTTTGGTGCTACACTGGCTGAGTTGAGTCGTTAAGACAGAGACTGTATGGCCCACAAAATAGTTACTGTCTGGATTTTCACAGAAAATATTTGATGGAACCTGTTCTGGACTAAGGAGTATGATATTATTCTAAATTTTCTGTAGCTTTATGTGAAGAGAGGAGATACATAATTCTAGAACTTCTCTTGAGGAATTCTTTGACTCACTAAATGATCTGGTCCTCAAGTCTCGGCTTCTTGGGTTCAGGGTAAAGTGCCCACTCTCCATAAGTTCCAACTCTGTGAAAACCATCTCAGGATCTGCCTCTTGGAAAGTAGGGTGGGGAACTAAGTTGCTGGATTGTCAGCATAGCAGAGCCCTTCCCAAACCATAGTTGCCCTTCATATATAACAGGCTTAATAGATCATCATCTTCCTTTCGCCACTAAAGTAATTGGTGGCCTGCTCTCCCCAGTGCCAGGAGAAGGAATAAAGGGGACCAAGGTATTTCCTGACCATCTGAGATTTGCTGCCCTGCATTCCCAGGGTGAATGTCTAGAACCTCCTGGTTTTTATCCCCTGACAATCTATGACCCATGAGCTAACTTAAGAAATGGGTAGATGTGAGCAGTTTTCTAGCTCTTCCCCTCTTCTCATGCAACATTTCTAAATACTGAGCCTCCACTCCTTCTCTCCCTGCTCTTCCCTTTCTTTCTTCCCTGTAGCTTGTTCATTTAAGCCCAATAATACTGACTGCTTTTGTGCATCAGATACTGTTCTCTACGTTGTATATGTATTAACACAGTCTCCCCATGAAAACTATGAAGAGGGCAGGATTACCACCCCTAGGAAACTGAGGCACAGAGAAGTTAAGCACTTGTCCCAGGTCACACAGATAATAATTGGAAGACCCTGGCAGCCGGATTTCAGATACTCACTCATGACCATTATTGGGTAGTGCCTTTCAGCTACTCTGTAGATTCACTGGGCCTGAGGAATAAAGCATCTCTAAGAGATGAAAAAAAGCTTATTCAAGTCTCTATTAGAAACATAAAAGGTAGAACTTCAATATTTTTGTGGACACATCTTTGTAGCCTTGGACTAGACCAAGATTTCTTAAATGGGACACAAATGTTAACCATTAAGTCAAACTATCGATAAATTGGTCAGCATTACAGTAAAGAGCTTCTATTTGTCAAAAGATACAGATATCAGTAAGAGTGAAAAGAACCATTTTTTTAAATGGGCAGAATATTTTAACAGACGCTTCACAAAAATGAATATACAAATGTCCATTAAACATGTAATAGAAAAGGCTCAACTTTATTAATCATTGGGAAAATGCAAATTAAAACAGTGTTCTGATACACCACATTCACCAAATGAAAAACAAAATAAAAGTTTATCTTTAGACCACCAAGTGTTGATGGGAGTGTACATTGATATAACCTCTTTGCAAAACCATCTGACAGCAACTACAGAGCTTAAAAATTGAATACCATATGATGTAAAGATTCCATTCCTGGATATATATTCCAAAGAAATGTGTATGTATAATCACCAAAAGAAATGTACCGTAGTGTTAACAGAAGCATCTCCCCAAATGGAAACTATCCAAATGCCCATCAATTGTAGAATGGATAAATAGTGTAATGGACCCATAAAGGAATACTAGACAGCAGTGATACAATATGGTAACAGCCACAAACAGCATCCCCATGGTCTGCACCCAGCCCACCCACCTCTGCTGTAGTAGGCATGGGGTCGCAAATCCCAATGTAGAAAGTTTAACAAATGACAACAGAAAGGCCCCTGTTCCAATAGACTTTGTAAGGTTTGATGTTGGGCATTGTGTTAATTGGGTCAGCTGTTGGGTCACAGTTGGGCACAGTGTTAGGCACTAAGCTGGTAATTTGAACATTTGAGCTTTACTTTCATGATCAGTGAAATAAGAGCATTAGATGTGAGATTTTCTTCAGACTCCTCCAGATTTAAATTCTGGTCCTTCTGGTGGTTTCAATTAACTCTGGACAAGTGTGACAGACACATAGCTCATGAATAGGTCACTGGTTCCAAAATGGCACATATGAACTGTATATGCATGGTCGGCCTCAAACATGACCACCAAGGATGACCTTCGCATGGACCAACATGGCCTTTTGCCATGAGGAACTGGGTCTACGGATCTCATTGTAGGATCCCTGGTAACGAGAGAGTATCTAAGAAAACATCCAATCTCTAGATCCCTACTTAAAGAAGTCAGGGTGGTTTCATTCCAGAAGCCCCAAGGAAAGTCCCTATTTTTCATGCCAGTGCCTGGAGGTTCCCAACTACCCCCATGTCAGACCTACTGAATCAGAGTCTGTATTTTACCAATGGTTTATATGCACGTCCATGTTCAAGACACACCATTTCAGAAGATCCCTTTGGTCAGAGGTTCTAAACCTATGTTCCTTCAGAAGTTCCATGACATCCCACTTCACCTTTGCCTACCATCAGCTAGCAGTCAGAGGCAGGAGGAAGGCTGGGGGTCTTGTTCTCAATCTTCCTTCATGGGAAACAGATATCCTGGATGACCTTCACTCTCTTGTTCCCAGGGACAAAGCCACAGCATGCTAGCCAATTCCCCATACCTCCATGCTTTTCTCTCTTATTCAGGAAATCATCTTGGAATTCTCATAAATGAAAGTGACTACTCCAATTTATTATACATTTTTAAAGCACAGCACACACACGCCTTTCTCCTGATGTTACTATTGAGCAACAAATGACTTGTGACTCTCTTCAAATGACATGACCATACAGCTCATACCATACTAGTGGAGGGAGACATATAGCTGAGAATGGCCATGGGGAGCCAGGGAAGGGAGATGAGTGCTCTGGGAGGGAGAAGGAGACCTGCCTGGTCCCCTTCTGAGAGGATGCTAATGAGCCTCACCAGCAGTAACCTCTCTGCCAGAGAGGCAAGCTTGTAATATGATGAGCTGTCACTTTTCATTATGGGGACACCTGATGCGTCTTGAGGTGAATGTGGGCATGAAAGTGCCTATGGGGGGGGAAACAGAAGAGGGGCTGAGCTGGGGACAGAGGCCTTGAAGAAGAGGAGCAGGGAACGAAAAGCAGCCTACCCCTGGTTCAGCCTCTGCCCTTCATGCAAGCTATGAAGAAAGTCTTTTCCAATCAAGAGGTCTTGCTTCCTGTGACAGCTGGCTGGCCTGGGGTGATCGTGAACCAGGCCAGGGCTGCATGTAGGCCACCCAGAAGAATGAATGTGGGAGCCCCTTCAAAGGCTCCAGAAACTCCAGGGCAGGCACTACTATAGAGAAGAGAAAATAAAGTTAGGATGCATCAGGGTCCTGCTGGTCCACATGGGAGTTTCAATTTCCCCCAAGTAAATCAGAACACCACTCCCACGTCCATGCCCAGAGTGAGTTATGGTGTCCTGGACCTGAGAGCACTTATCTCCCTTTTCACATAGCATGTCTCCCTTCCACCCCTAGATTGCGTGGAAGAGGGTGGAAATAGGACTTCACGTTTCTATGGATTCCAAAGCCCAGTGTAATCCTGGGGGCAAGAGATGGGAGAATGAATTGTGTGCCCACCTCCTAAATGCATCCCCAGTCCTCATATCCAAGCCAAGCCTCTTTCCCCATGAGCCTGCCCTGACCCCCAGTCACCCCATGGCCCTCTAGACTGTCCTACAGTTAGCCTTTAAGGAGTCAGCCCCTCAACCTGTAGCAATAAGATTCTCTCTATTGTGTCATGCACCATAAGGCTTTCCCCACTAGACTGTAAGGTTCTTGAGGGTGAAGACTGTGTAATATGTCTTTTGCCCCTTGCTGCTCCTAGTAGGGTTCGATTTAATTATGGAGTCAATGTACATTATACATTCTTAGTGTGTGCACATTGACTAAGTGAAGTGGTCAAAGATGGCCCTGAATTTTTTTAGACTAAAATTACCCAAACAAGAGAAAGATGGAGGGAACTTGGAAAAACTCACTTCCAGAAATAATTCTGGAAAGGCAGGGGGAGGAAGGTATTTCTGAACTGGAATCTCTTTGAGGATACAGTTGTTGTCTTTGTATTTCTGAATCCACCCCACCCCCACCCCAATTCTAGCACAAACACTCTCATATGGCAGCTGCTCAATGAATGCTGATAAAATTAATGAAGTGAGAGAAGAAACAAAGAAAAAAGAAAGGGAGGATTAAGAAAAGGAAGATCAAGAGTTGGAAGGATCATGGAAACGTGCTGTCTTTGCTGGTCCACTCTCAGCATCTTCCATGCCCTTCCATGCTTGGCTTTATCCCAGCAGTGGGTCAATGGATGACAGCATCCAAAACCTGCAGGACCCAGGGATGGCTATGAATCCAGCAGCAGCAGTGGCTTGCCTCCAGCAGCCTCGTGGTGTATTCCACAGTGCATTGGGGATTTTTTTGAATAGCCTCAGCAGCCCCCAGCACTGCGAGCCACCCAGGTGCTCCAGACCTCCTCTAGTCACCTCGGTTCCTCTAGCTAAGGGTGATAGTAGTCTCCTGCAATTTCTAATCTCTGCGTTATCTCACCCTCATATTTTTGCTCTTTCAGCCTTTCCAGTGCTGAAACTTGTTCTATGTAGTGACACCCCTATGTTTGAAAGACTTAGCATGGTTTCTGTTTATCTGACTAGATATTGATAAAGAATAAAAGCAGAAAAGAGGGCAAAAAAGAGTAAAAAGGAGAAGAAAGGAAGAAATATGTGATGAGACCAGAGGCAAAGGTCAGTCCTGATAAAAAATGCATATGAATTCAGAAGGCATCAGGCACAGGGTTCATCTACTCAGAGCAATGTTTGAGGCAGGCAAGACCATCCTTCCTTGAATGATGTGTTGGGGGGTTGAACTTCCTATCTCCCTCTCCCCAGGTTTCCTCAAGGTTCCTATAATCTCACTTACAACCATCCAAACAGTTCTCCAAGATGCCACCTCAAACTCTTGCATCCATTCTTTCCATCCAAAGGAAGTGCTCAGCTACCGCCTTAAGTTTACACAACTCTGAAACTGGATATTCAGTTCTCTATTCTATGGGTCCTCAGAGGTACTAAGAACTCCTCATAGGCTCCCCTGGCCTTCTTGTACTTTTACCATAGTCATAGTTTGCTGTTCCTGTAAATAAAAGCAATGAAGGAGGGTGTGAGGGTAGTTCAGTTGTAGAATTCTCACCTGCCATGCAGGAGACCCGGGTTCAATTCCCAGCCCACGCACTTCCCCAAAAACAAACAAACAATCAAAAAACAAGTAAACAAAAATTCAACAAATGGTGCTGCAATAACGGAATGCTCACATGGAAAAATAATGAAATGTGACCCCGCTATACAGCCTACAAAAAAAAAAAAGCAAATGAAGGATCTTTTGTCCTTAGTGTGCAAATTCAAGTTTTGTCTCAGGAGTCTTCATTCCCAACTAGTGGCTGGGAGGGTGTGAGGGCATTGTGGAGTGGGTGAAGCTAGCAGGAGGCTGGTAGTATGTGACAGGGACCTGCTGAGGTTTCATGAGCTCTTAGAATTTTCCTCTTCCTTCCATGCCCTGAGATGGGAAAGATCATCTACCTTTGTACCACCAAACCTTTCACTTTCCAGCCCTCCTCTCTACATTCTTTCTTCACCCTTTCTCGCTTGCATTTTACCTCCATTCTCTCTTTCCTACTTGAGGTGATTTCATCTTATTAAAGTAGGAGGTGAGGTCAGCTGCTGAGAAAGGCAGGGTGGGAATGAAACCAGGAGCTTGAAGCCATCATGAGACCAGGAAAGGAGCCTCACTAGGTTCAGTGATGTCCTTGTTAATACTCAGTAGTTAAAGATGTGAGGGTGATCCACCGTCTTTCTCTAGAAACACCCTGCAGCCCAAGAGCAGAGAAACATACTGCAATTTACTCAAAGCAAGGGCTTGGCTGCAAATGATCAAGGAGATGAAAAACTCTATGGAAGTTTTGCAATCAGTGTTGAAATGGCTGACCATGAAGTTAAGGGTCGATCAGGTAACAAACTGACCATGAGCTCCTTTTCAAATTTCATTCCATCTCTGTCCCCACCCATGTCTCTCTGACAGAGTCCAAAGCTAACAGCTGATTCTCTCCCATGTTTTGCCACAGTCTGGGAAGTTACCAAGACACTATGTTTGGTTATTTATCCACTCTACCCCTTAAAAAAGTAAGAAGGACTAAAAATCATATCTCTTTGGTCCCATATTTGGGCTAGTTCTTAAGTTGTTTTAGTATGGAAAATGGTGCAAATTCCTCAGTCTTCAGCCAAGCTGTCAGTGGAAAGAGAGGTTGTGCTTCACTTCCATACCCTCAAAACCCAAATTAGGAGTTTGCTGGCTTACCATGGGGCATCTCTGACGCCTTACTGGATTTTCATCAACAGGGGTCCTTGAATGCCCCAAGTACTCTGTTCATTTGGTAAAGAATGGAAGGACCATAGGAGATTAGGCTCAAGTTCCTGGAAGAGGCTCAGTTGAAGAAAGAAGCCCATGTCTGGATTCTGATGGGAGTTTAGGTCCTGCTAGGCCTTGAATCAGAGTAGGATGTGACTGGTTGAAAAGGCCAACACAAAGGCTGGAAGTCTAGCTGGTCATGAGGTGACTGGCAAATACTGAGGCAGCCAGCTGAATGCAACAAGGTAAGTGTCAAGAGAACCTGATGAGTCAAGTCTGGAAGGATCTGGGAAGATTTTAGGTCCCAAGCATAAAAGCAGATGATTCCAAAAATGTCAGCTGGGGCAGAAAGGATCCCACAGGGTGTCATGAGTCTGAGAAAATAAGACTCCAGGTCCATAAAATCATGGAGGTGGCAGGAGCAGCAATGGGTAGAACCACAGGGTGGAATCAAACTTGTGGGCCTTTCCCTTTGCTTGAAGAATCCAGGGGAGGGAGAAGCTGTGTCTGAGTAGAGCACCAAGGCCTCTGTCCCTTAGAGTCTGTATTCCAGAGTCTGGGGAAGAATTTAAGGAAGTTAGACTAGGGAGACTAGGAAGACAGATAGATATGCAGATGGGAGCAAACAGCGTATAAACCAGATAAAGCTTAAACCAAAGAAGCAAAACATACAGTTTGGGTTGATGTGGGTGATGATGGAAGGCAAGGTAGATGTGGAAGAGGAGAGTATGTTTTGTAGAAACGTGATTTTTTTGTTATGGTACAAAATACAACTTTCAGTATGCAAAGTCTGAAACCTAGGAACATACCAAAAACTTTACCTCTCTGATTTCCTTTTGAAGCTTTTGAATGGGCGTTGGTGAACAGTGTCTACAGTACATAGTCTGGAGATGAAACTTTGCAAAGCCTTCCAGTTGACAGTAAAAGAAAAAGAGTTTGCTTGGATTAGGGCAAAGATAAATGAGTCTAAATTATGCACTGGGTAGTTTATCAGTCAGAGCAGGAAAATTAATCTTAAGGCATGTGTCTCTCTGTAAGTGTGTGGGTATATAATTCAGAAATGGCAGTGAGGCAGCATTAAGGGTGAGAAATGGTGCAATTAAAAGAGTCAAGAAACACTCCTGTGAAGGCTCCTGCATCATCGTTAATTCAGCCACATTGCCCTCCACGAGCATCACACAAGGTCCTGTTTGCAACCTCTGACTACTGGGAGAGGAGGGCCAGCTGCCAGCACCATCTCAGAGGCTCCTTGGGGAAATTAGTGATTTTCCTACTAACCAGCCCCTAAGTTAATCAAGTCCTGTCCAGTGCAGCTGTAGCTGTTTATATAATACAACCCCAGGGGAGTTGGTGGGTGCGGGGTGGGGGTGGAGAGGAATGGAAAGACAATCAGATACCTAGCGGTGGCCAAGATTTATGTTTCTGTATATCTGGGCCAGGGCCTGGGATTCTGCATTTTAAGCACTCTTCCGGGTGGTACTGCTGCTGTTCATCCATGGGCCACCTTTGGGGAGCCAGATTCTAGATGGGATGGACCAGCAGCTTTGACAACACTTGAGAATTTTTTAGAAATACAGGTCTCAAGCCTTTTCCCAGATCTACAGATTCAATCTGCACTCTAATCAGATCCCAGGTAATCGGCATGCATATTCCTGTCTGAGAAGTGCTGCTTTATAGGAACTCCTTGGTATCCTTAAAAATAATCTGTGATATCCCTGAAATCATATGCAAAATTGCATGCATACACACAGGACTATTAAGGGCACAAATAGGATTCCAGTGGCTGAATTCTGCCACTCACTTTTCTTCCTTCTGGATAAAGAAGGGAGAGTCAAGGACAAATAGAGAACTCACTACAGAAAATAAAGCTGTAAACCTGAATATCTGAGCCAGCCTCTGATGCTTTCTAACCTAGAGCTTCCTTAAATATCGTAGGCTGATGCACACAATGCAAAGCCCAGAGGTCCCAGTACGGTTTCCTTCCCTGCAGAAGGTTTGGTTCTGTGGGGCATACCAAACTTTCTTATCCCTTAGCCACATGAGCAAAATTGCCCAAGGTGGGCAATGGTGGCTCAGTGGCAGAATTCTCATCTGCCATGCCAGAGGCCCATGTTTGATTACCAGAGCCTGCCCATGCCAAAGAAAAAAAAAAAAAAAAAAGCCCAGTCTTCCTCACCCTCCTCTGTAAGGCTGGAAATTGCCAAGAGCTGCAGTGTGTTCCAAGGGGAGTGGGGAAACCAGGTTGCAATTAGGAAGAGTTTCTAAATAAACACTTTTTTTGGTAAATTGTCTGACGAGATTAAAAACAAGAAAGCTAACTGAATTCCTGAGATTCCAGGTACAGCTAGAGAAGCAGAAACAAACATGAAGAACTCGGAAGGGCAGGCTGAGGTTTACACATGTTGGAACTCAAGAGAACAGACGGCGGAAGGAAATCTCCTGTGCTGGGCACCAGAAGTAAAAGAAGAAGGTGACTCTTGGGTCCCGTCATTAACAAACAGCCATTGAATGCATGCAGAGAATGTGGGATAGTCAAAACAGCAATTCCTCTTCCCTGTGTGGCCAGTAAGTGGGGTTGATAGAGGGGCAAAAAATGTCCCTCACCCAGATCTGCCAAAGATAGGAAGAGAGAACAGAAGTCCCCACTCCCGTAGGCTGAAGAAGAAATCATGGGAGAGAAGTTTGTGTTGTAAAAATGAGGTAAAGCCTATATTCTAAAGGGATCCATGCACAAGAAAAGTTTATGATGCTCTAAAGCCTGGAGCCTTCCCTGGCCACCATCTGAAGATGGAGAGGTACCAGGAACTTGTAAGATGCCCTCAGCCAGTTCAAGCTGCTGGTAGGTTTCCAGACTCCTGAGCAGACCTCCCAACCCATTCGATATGTGATCAACTAAATCCACTGAAGCATACTCCACATAGTTCAAAGATGTTTCTAAGGTGAGTGGGAGACTAATGAACCCCCACTGATATGTCCACTTCCCTGCACCCATGGGCAGCCACACCCCTTGGCAGATTTCTCATAGCTACTGACGTTTCAAGTTTCAGGGCCCCAACTTGCACAGATCTCTGTAATACTGGGAGTTGTTGGGAATTGCAGTGGGTTCCAGGTGGAGTCTCAGAAACTATTTCTAAATAAGCAGGGTTTTTTTGTAAATTGCCTAAAGAGATACTAAAAGAAAGCTAACTGAATTCCCAAGGCTCTGGTATTTTGTTTTGACTTTTAGTAAATGTTTGACTTTCTTTTTATTATGGCAGTCCTTTCTTCCAAATTATGTAAGCTTCAGGCCCCACAAAACCTGGCTCTGTCCCTGCCCCTAAATCCTAACATGTTATAGTCAAGGAAAATAAAAAGTGGTCTCTCTCCACAAAAATCTGAGAAGTTCTGCCCCAAAGATCCCTCTCCTCCATTCCTGTGTGAATGTGAATGAGCTTTTGCAGAAATATCGTCACCCCTCAACCATGATGAGAAGGATGAAAGCCAATAAATAGTGCCATTTAAAGGGCTCCCAACTGATGGGTTAAAAGTCAAATTCTTCTAGAATCAATGCAGGTTCCCTTCACGCTCTTGGAAAATGAGTCAAAAAAAATGTTTTTTTTAATGGAAAGAAAAAAAATCTGCACCATTTCCTTCATGTCACTCATACTTGTTCTCTGTCATTTAAAACTCTAAAAATGTTGCAGCTCCCTCCCGTTCCCTGGCCAAAATTGCCAATGTATCTGCTTGCTAAATCCCTATCTTCCTGCAACCTTTGCTTCAGATCATATTGTGATCTCCAGGAAATGGGGAAAATCAACAGGCCAGGGCTCAGACAGTGGCAATGAATGAGGGCAATAAGTCTAACCTACGCCTCTATGATAAACTATCCAGGCCTGGGAAGGAGGGAGAAAACTGCCTAAAGAGGGCTGTTTGAAAAAACTCAAAATAAACACTGATGTGAAATTGTGGGTTGGGCATTTGGGTCAAAGGACTAGATCAGAGATCTAACAATAACATTGTAGTCATTAATGCCAGAATTTTCTCCTGGGGGTGAAAAACACACTAAACTCAGGCAGGAACCTGTTTTTAAGCTCTAAGCCTGTGCAGCTTTTCGGAGATATCTATATATGTATGTAGGTATGTATGTAAGAAACCATTACTAATTCATAGCAGTGATGTAAAAATTCAATGAGATTATGTACATAGACAGTCTTCATAAACCCCAATTGTCTTAAGTTTATATGTGTGGTCATTCCTCGAAATTTTGGACACTCCTCAATGAAAAGCAGCTGTGGTAGAAAGAGATTCTGATACATCCTCTTGCACATATCTTTTTCCTCATGCTCCTTTATCCCATGCCTTTCCCCTTTCAAGTGGCTAGATATTCTGTATAGTTATCTCAGGAGAAGAATGTCAAATGGTCAAGTCTTTCTTTTTGGTTCTGAAATGTTAGACCTTCTGAGAAAGAGAAAATAGTCTCTTCAACAAATGGTGTTGGGAAAATTGGACATCAAGATGCAGAAGTGTGAAATCAGATTCCAGCCTCCCACCATACATAAAAATCAATCCAAAATGGATCAAGGACCTAAATATAAAAGCTAAAACTATAAAATGCCTATGAGTTAACATAGAGGATTCAGCAAGGGATTCTTAGATATGACCCTAAAGCACGAGCTACGAAAGAAAAATATAGATAAATTTGATTTCACCAAAATTAAAAATGTTGTGTATTAAAGGAAATTATGAAGAAAGGGAAAATACAACCAATAGAATGAGAGTAAATAGTTTCAAACCATATCCAGCATATGTAAGGTATTTTTACAATGCAAAAATGAAAGATAAACAACTCAGTTGAAAAATGAGCAAAGGACTTGAATAGACATTTCTCTGAAGAAGATACACACATGGCCGATAAACTCCTGAAAAGATTATTAGCTCAATATAATTAGCCTCTGGGGAGATGCAAATTAAAACCACAGTGAGATAGTACTTTATACCCACAAGGATGACTATTATTTAAAAAACAGAAAAGAAAATATGTTGGAAAGTATGTGGAGACGTTGGAACTCTGGTGCAATGTTGGTGTGAAAGTAAAATGGTGCAGCCACTATGGCAGGCAGTATGGAATTTCCTCAGAAAGTCAAATGTAGAATTACCATAGAACCCTGCAATTCCACTTCTAGTTGTATATCTGAAGACAGTGAAAACAGGGTCTCAAACAGACTTGTAAACACCAACATTATAGCAGCATTATACACAATTGTCAAAAGGTGGAGAAAACCCAGATGTCCATCAACAAATAAATTGGCAAACAAAATGTGGTCCATATACACAATGAAACATTATTTGGTCATAAAAAAGAATGAAGTTCTGAAATATTCTGCAACATGGAAGAAGCTGGAAAACATGCTTGGTGAAATAAGGATATATATGGTATGAGATTACTTATAAGAGATGACTAGAAATAGAAAATTTTCGGACATAGAAAGCAGATTAGAGATTGGCAGGAGGGGAAAAGAGGAAGTGTGCATTGTAAAAATAAAGTAAAATAAAATATTTTTTTGAAAAAATCAAGTAGAACATTGGAAGGCCCTGAGTTGAGCAGTTTTATGCCACATGAGATAAGGAAAAAAATTTTTCTGTTGCCCAGAGTAATGAGAAAAGATTTTAAAGAACAGGATAAGAGTGAATTCAGTGACATTATAGAAGGCATGTGCTATATATATGCCGTGACCTTTTCCCCATAACTCCCTAGGGTCACTCTAATAAAATTATTAAGCTCATGAGATATTTGGATGAGGTAGTTTTTTCAGGAACTGGTGAAATTTTTCAATTTTATGATATTGGACATGAGTGAGACAGCTCATCAAGAAGGTAGGAATGTGAAGGAAGGGAGAGACACAAGGAAATAATCCCCAAGGACTAACAGAAAGCATGAACAAGTCCCTGACTCTTTCAAAGCCAAGAAATTGGATTTCAGGTTTGATTTGTTCATATCATTGAAGGGTAGGAGAGCTGTGGTGTCACAGTCTTTCAGTGTGTGGGTGTGTGTATGTGCATTCATACAATGTGCATGTATATATAATACATCCACTTTTTACCAAAGTGGAATGATTCTACATATATTGGGGAAAAACAGAGAGAGCATGGAGGAATCTGGGGCTTGAATGACGGATTTCCTGAAGACTGTGATGCACAGCTCCTCTCTCCTTCACACCCAACACCTGACTAGGGAAGGAAAGACAGAGGGTAGAGTCTGCACAAGACCTAGAAGGATCATGCAGAAAAGTTTAGAGCCACCCAACTTCACTCTTGTGTCATAGAGAAAGCTGTGAATGTTGTCACGACTCAGGGACCTGCAGACCACTCATTCATAGTTTGAGTGAGCCCCATGGAGAAACTCTGTTGCTATTCTCCATTTTGATGTCCAGCAGCATCCAACAGATCATTTGTTGACGGTCCTGCAGCAGTGACACCTGCTATGCCTTGGCAAGTTTTTTGGGTGCCATCTAACATATTCCATCTAGTTCCCCTTTGAACATTTCTAAGACCCAACTCAGATGGAGGGACCCTGGAATACCATTGAGGTGGGCTGGAGCACACAAAGGCTTGGCCCTGTCCCTGTGTCTCCATCAGACTTCATGGAACCCAGCTTGAGATCTGCTTAGTGTGAATACAGTGGTGACACAGGTATCGCCACCCCACTACAGGGAGTGAAGGAATCAGAGAAGCCCCACCAAAGAACGGCGTCCTGGAGGAATACAAAGCCAAGAGAACAGCAATAATATGAATTGCCCCTGGTGACAAGGATTGCCAAAGATGAGTGTATTAGTTAGGGTTCTCTAGATAAACAGAATCAACAGGGAACCCTCGCAAATATAAAATTTATAAAACTGTCTCACGTGACCGCAGAAACGCAGAGTCCAACATCCACAGGGCAGGCTGTGAAGCCGACGACTCCGATGGATGGCCTGGACGAACTCCACAGGAGAGGCTCACCAGCCAAAGCAGGAATGGGACCTGTCTCCTCTGAGTCCTCCTTAAAAGGCTTCCCATGATTAGATTTAGCATCACTCATTGCAGAAGACACTCCCCTTTGGCTGATTACAAATGGAATCAGCTGTGGATGCAGCTGACATGATCATGACCTAATCCTATGAAATGTCCTCATTGCAACAGACAGGCCAGCACTTGCCCAATCAGATAAACAGGTACCACAACTTGGCCAAGTTGGCACGTGTCCCTAACCATGACAATGAGTATGTTTGGAGGTTGATTCCCTGCTACCCGCATCTCTCTGAGTAATGGAATAATTTTTTTTTCATCTCTTTCCGCACACAGCATGCAGTATAAACTGTGATCATTCCTGATTCCAACCAGGAATGCACCTCCACCACTAACAACTCTATTCAAAATAGGCATATTTTGGAGGTGGTGCTGTTAAAAAGTTGTTGATAGGTTATGTTGAAGGGCAGAAGTCAAGATTCATTACAAGTATTTTGGCCTCAGCAGCTAGCAAATGGCAGCCGCATCTGCTGAGACACAGAGCGCTAGGAAAGGAACAAGTATCAGTAACTAAATTAGATTATTGAGTTACTTATTAGTCATCTTCTGGCTCTTTTACTAAACTATAAGCTTCATGAAAGCAGGGACTTTTTGTTTACAGTTTATTGTTCTCCACTGTTTAGAATAGTGTTTGGAATAATGATGACATTCCATAAATATGTATTGAATGAATAAATTGTGGAAATTTAGGGCAAGCTCAGTGGGAGTGGGGACAGGAGTGGGAGGCTCACAAGTTCAATTTGGGAAATATTAAGTTTAAGAAACCCAGAACATAAAATTGAAATTGTAGTGTAGATTGTTGTAAATTGGAGTTTGGAGCTTAGGGAAGAGTAAGAGAAAAAATGACCTGGACATCATTGTACAGTTGGCACTTAAAGTCATGAGGCCTGATGAGATCAACTAGGAAAAAGTTCTCTGGAGGCAAAATGGTCCACCAATTATTAGAGATTTGGAAAAGAGGGAGGAGCCAGCAAGAGACTGCAAAGGAGTACCTGACTATGAAAGTGGATGGAGAGAAATAGATCCAGAGATGATGCTATCTCAGAAACAATGCAAATAAAAGTCTTCAAAGAGGAGGAAGGGAAGATGCCATCTTTTTTTGCCCAAGGGAGACAGGTGTGGTGTGGTCCAAAGGACCCTACAAGGGAGGTGTGAGAGATATTTGGGTCCTCACCCCTGCTGGTGACACTGGAAACCTTTGAGTGAGAGTGAACTCCATGATTAGCACTTGGTCACCATGCTCGGTATATAATATCACATCTTATTTAATGTTTGCAACAACTCTATAAGTTAGTTATGTCCATTTTACATATTTCCCAAAGTCAAGGCTGGTCATTGCTAGAGACCCAGTATGCCTTATAGCATGGTGTTTAAGACAGTGAACCTTGGACTTGGACTTCTGATGACTTAGGTTTAATCACCAGAGACAAACTAAATGGAAAGCTTACAACAGAAAATTATTTGTCAATGCCTTTTGCAAACTGAGCCAAGGCAGAAAGGCACAGTGAGTTGCCCCTCAACCTCAACCTCATCCCTTCCAACAAAAATGTCCACAGTGGCCCCGTCAGGGTGACTCAGGGAAAAGGAAGAATCTTAAAGTGCCAACCACTCACTCATGGCCAGCATCAGGAGCCCCCTCATTGTTGGCTCTGGTTTTTGCTCTTCTTTTGGTGGTGTTATGTTTGCAACTTCACAGCCAATGGCACTCAGATGCCCAGTTCTTTTGTGTCCACCATTTGATTTCTGGGGCTGCCAATGATGGACAACATGGTTTCATCTTCTGGCCCTCGGTTTTCTTACCTGTAAAATAATCAAATCAGATTAGGACATCACTGTCATCACTTTTAATATTGCCTTCTGTGACCACTGGTTTTGTCCAAGGGTGAAGTTCTGGGGACATCAACCCCCATGCTGACACTGAGTCATCGTGTGAAGATGTGTCCTGTTTATCATCAAAGTCTGCTCAAAGACAAGTGATTTGTTGCTGCTGCCATCACTGCCACCACTCCTGGGACTGAAGGACCAGATGCAGAACCACCAGTAGGTTGTTATCCACCCAGTGAGTACAGGTGACATGTAGGCTGAGGATGTGGGGAGGAATGAACCTTTCATCTCCACTGAATGATGCTGACTAATCAGCAAGGGTTGGCTGGAGAAGCAGCAAGCAATGGCTGCCTGCCTTTTTCCTGAAAAGAATCCTCTATAAATGTGCTTGTTTGTTGGTAATAATGACCACTCACTTTAATATTGTAAGGGAACATATGTGTTTAATCTAGAATGGAAGGGGACTTGGAGAGACACTGGCCTGCCCTCTAAGCATAACCATTCCTCACAATTGCATATGGCGCTTCCAGTTCACTGAAGGATGCCACACACATTCTCTGTGAAATGAAAGGGGAGGTTGTTCTGTATTTATCTAGAGAATGAACGAGGACCAATGAGGAGAATCTACAGGGGAGTCTAATTTCAAAAGAACAGAATGGTTATTGCATGATCTTTAGAGCCAAATGTCTGTACAACCTTAAGGATGTAATTTAAATTTCTGTGCCTTGGTTTTCTCATCTATAAGATGGGATAACTGTCGACCTCAGAGACCAGTAGAGGAATGAATGAAATGAATGAGAACGTATTTAAAATGTCTGTGCCTAGGCCATATTATTCTTGGTTTCATTAAGATTAGAAAGAGCATTTTTAGCAGTGCATTCTGACATAGGTAAGACTGTCAGGTCAGGATAAGCCTCTGAGACCAGGAAGAATTCAGATAAATAATCATCAAATAAGGAGGAAAGATCTCGGGATGGCAGAGATGTAAACAACTCCAAAACCTGAAATCTGGGTAATGCCTCTCTGTGGAGTTCACCTACGGCAGGTACCCCCTGACTTATGCTTCCAAAACAGAAGTTTTGATTTTTTTTCCTTTGCTTTGCTTTGTTTTGCATTGGTTCCCAGAAAAGGGCAAAAGAGCAGAAAAACAAACTAAAATTACTAGAGAGTCTCTTGCATGGATCCTCAAGGAAGTAGTTTCTGAGGTCTCAGAATAAGGGGAAAAGAGCAGGATGCACAGTCTCTGGCAACATACCTGCTTTGGGCTGAGGAGAAAGGGCCTTCCCTGTCCAGCTGCCCACACTGTTGAGGATCTTACGATTGTCTCTACTGCAACCTGAAGTTGACAGGCCCTGGCCAGATCACAGATGGGCACAGTTAACCTCTCGCCCTCTGATTCCAGAAGGCTCAACCACCCCGCAGACCCCAAACCTTGGTCTCCAGTCCTTCCTATTAAGACTCCTGAGAAGACACTGAAGACTGTCAAAAGAGCAGACAATCCCCAACAGACCCTGGCCACATCCCAGAGACAAAGCTTTTATCACTAAATATTTAGCTGTCAAAAGACCAGAGGTTTCCTCATAGAATTTGTTTTGGAGAACATGACCCTTCCCCAAACAACCTCCTCAGTTGTCAGGAACCTTCTCTGAGGGGCACAAAGAACAAGCAAACAAACAAAAAAACTACCAAATATTTAGCTGTCAAAAGACCAGAGGTTTCCTCGTAGAATTTGTTTTGGAGAACATGACCCTTCCCCAAACAACCTCCTCAGTTGTCAGGAATCTTCTCTAAGGGACACAAAAAACAAGCAAACAAACAAAAAAACTACCAAATTCCCAAAGGGAGAGTTGATCAAGCTACAAGATTTCCCAACCACAGGTATAGTATCAGCCTCAACCTGTTCACAAATTCTTAGCGAACAAAACTGAGTTTCCAGAATTAGGCACTGGCTAGGATATAAAAATCCAATTTATAAAGATCCTTTATATGGGTTTAGATTTTCTTTCAATTCCCCAAAGCACATTCACCCATTATATGTCATTCCAGACTCAAATAAAATGTACACATGTACATATTTTCTCATTTTATAGATGAGAAAATCAGGGCTCAGACAAGGCAAATAAATGAACCAAGTTTACACAGCTGGGATCAGAGGAGCGCAGACTCAAACCCAGATCTTTGAGCAGGAGCTTCTGTCTGGTGGGAGAAGGTTTTGTGAAATTATTGAATAACTTAAATCGAATTGAATTGAATTACTTCAAGTTCAGTAATTCTCAAACTTTTGAAATAAATGTTTTGTTCTGGCTGCAGAACCTTTTCATTTTCTGCTGAAGCACATGAAATAAATGATCTTTGCTGTCTGATCAAGGTCAGGATGGGGGCTGGTTATAAATCCTCCCACCTTTGAGATGGTTCTTGAAGCATTTATGTGCAGGGGGAGACCAGCACCCCACAGGAACTCATGTTTGATATCCATTGGTCTCGATTCTCAGTGCTACAGGAGTTGGGAAAAGAAAAGCCCTAAGGACTAGAGTTAAGGAAAGCTTTGTGAAAGAAATAGGGTTTGAGTTAATCCTTAGAGGAAGGATAGGAATGGAAAGGACAGAAAAATTTCCAAGGTACCCAGTCCAGATGGAATGCCTTGGAAAGCCTTTTACTCTGGATATCTCCATCCTCTCCTTGTTCTGGATTATTCACACATCTCCTTAGCTCCCCAAGGAGTCCATGTTTTCTTCCACTCTGTTTATATTCCTTGCCTAGGCTGATGCCTTTCTGAGCTTCTCTGATGACTAAGGAGAAGAAAGTCTTCAACTAATCAATCCATTCACTTAACCCATCTTCACTGAGCACAATCTGCATGAGACAGCAAATGAACAGTAAACCTCAGGCCTTCAAAGAACCAGCTATCTACCAAACAGCCCACTCAGGTAGGTCCAGAGCAGCACAGCAATCCTCACAATTTATTTAAAATAGCATTCTTATCTCTATAGATATAATACATATTCACTGTGAAAAATGAGCAAAATGCTGGAAAATACAATCTGACCATTCAAAGAGATTTTATATTACATTATATATTAATATTATAAAGTACATAGTAATATAAATCAGATATATAACATATTAACATATTAACCCATATCATATTTAGGATCATTCTGCTTACATAACTTTGTTTCCTGTTTTTTGAATCTAAGATGTCATCAGCATATTCCTATGTTCCCATGCCCCTGAAAATCCTTTTATAAACATGCTTTTTACTGTTTGCAAAGTATGTAAGTCGGGATAAATTATGTTATGCTGTATTAACAAATAACATCAAAATCTTGGTGGCTTAAGCCAAGGAAAATCTAATTATTATAAATGGCTGCAAGTACACTGCTTTGACAGGGAGCTCTTCACTCCCTCTTACTACATCTCTGTCTTGACACAAAGCTTCAGGGTTTTCTCTGATAGGGGAAGAAAAGAGTGAGAAGTTGAGCCCTGCAATTAAATGCTCCCCTTCGGAAGTCACTTTGGCTTACATTCCTCAGGCCAACACCAGTCTCATATGCAGACCTAACATCAAGAGGGCAAAGAAATCCAATGCTTCCCCCTGCCCCAAAGGGAAGGGCGGCCCATTATTTGTGAATGGTCTCCCATGCAAAGGATTCTGACATGTCAATGTACTGTATTTTTTTTCTAACAATTACACTGCCCTTGAGAGACCTTACAATAGAGTTGCCAGACTGGGTTGGGACTTAGGACAAGGCTCATGCTAGTGGTCAACATAGATCTGAAATGTCAGAGTTGAAATCAGAGCCCGCAATTGGGGATGGGAACGTTGGAGAATGCGACTGTTGTACTGAAACTTAGGTGATCTCTTGGCTGGGTCAATAAGGTTCAAGAAGGTGTGCATGTACAGTGTATCACCAAAGAGAAGGTCACTTACCCTCAGATGACCAGGAACTCACACAGAGTCTAGAAGATGGCTCGAAACATTCTTTTACTAGTCCAATGTGTCTCCTTTCAGTCCCTAGAGGCTGCACTGGAATGATGTCAGAGGAGCCTCCCCTTTCTCATTTCCCCTACTCCCATATTCTTTCCTCTCTCCATGATTCCCTTATTTTCTACACTTCCACCTCCTCCTGCCCCCAGCTTCCCAGCTCCCTCCTGGAGAGACGTCACAGGGTCCTCAAGTCCTGAGTACTTCCCCTGACTCAGTTCTCAAGTGGTAAGGACTGGTCCCTATGGCACATCAGCTCAACATAGAAGGAGGAATTAGAGGTCTCTGATTTTTTAAATGGAGCATCTATACCTTTTCTCTTGCTGATATTGAACTACCTCTCCCAGGGCTGGGAATGCACACAGGAGCTGGTTAAATGCTGCCTGAAATGGAATTCTCCAGTCAAATCAGAACATGGATATTGAGTGTGGAAAGTCCCTTTAAAAATCTGATCCCATAGGTGTGTGGCTAGTGGTAAAAGTGCTAAAGCCACATTTGAAAAGAAGGTGGCCCTCCTACCATGTGCTAATATAATTGGTCAGTGTCCAAGCCATTATCTATTTGAAAAGTATAGGCAATCATTTCTCTCTTTCACTCTCCACTCATCCTCCCACCTTCATGTGGTAGGATGTGTGAATGAACTCAGAGCTAGCCTCATCATATGAGGACCCCAGCATCTCTTTCCTCTCTCATATATGCCTGAATGCATTCATCATGGCCCTAGTGAGAAGACCCCAGGACATGGATTCTGGCTTTAGGAGGAGATAGAGGCTCAACTTGGGTCTCAATTTAAGTTTTACAATCCAATTCTGCTCTTTCAGCGAGCTCTGCATTGACATGTTGGATGCAAAGGGGCTCTTTTGTCACCAAATAGTTTCTCCTTGTGTATATCTCTTTTGAGGAAGAAGCAATTTGAAGATCAGAATTTGGGCAGGCTTGAGACTCTGCTCCAGAATACCATTGAAACCCCTCTTAATCTAACATTGTGTTGCAAGGGTTAAAGAAAGGAAAAGGATATTTGTCAGAGATGGGTGAAGAAATCAGAGAGGAGTTGGTATTTAAGTTGAGTCTGGTAGGATGAATAGAAAACTGATTGGCAGATGAGAATATTTATTTCTCAGGCTCACTGAGAGGTGGGAGTGGGTAGTTGGGATAAGTTTACCCAAGGATCCAAGGAGCTTTCCTACAGCTACAAAGCCTTCTTTGATGTTCTTGCCATCTAATTTGAGTTGTCTATGTGATGGATGGGCTAGGAAGACTGTTTCTCAGCGGGTAAGGGATTCTGAGTCTGCTGGGTTGGCATGTTTTTGGCAGGTTGTCTGTCTTGCTTTGTTGCTTTGAAGGACCATTGCTCAGAAAGCCTTTGTGGAGCCTGGGGCTAGTGGGTCATATCTGCTTCCTTGCTTTGGCAGGCACACATGAAAGGCTCAAGGTGTGGTAACCTGAGCTGGGAAGAGAAATGGATCCAGCTGATCACTGGGCAATCCTGTCCATTTGATGTTTGATGAGCTGGGGATTCTGGAATAGGATGGAATCTTGGGGTTCACTGCTAGGGACTCAGTGACCAGCCTGTTACTCAGGTGGAGAAAGAGATTTTTGATAGAGGCAACAGTAATGACAAGTGGGATTGCCATGCATTGTCTGTCATTCATGCACCCAGTCATTCATGCAGCAAACATTTGCTGAGCTCCCATTTTATTTCAGATGGTTGGCACAGGTAAAACATGGCACCTCCTCTCCCCAGGAATAAACCAAAGAGCAGAGAAGCTTATAAAAATACTTCGACAGAAGGAGGCATGGAGGTCCTCTGGAGGATCATAAAGGGTTTCTCCCTGTTCTAGCTTGCTAGCTGCCAGCATGCAACACACCAGGGATGGATTGACTTTCAATAAAAGGGGATTTATTTAGTTAATCTATAGTTTTTCAGAGGAAAGGCAGTTAACTTTCAACTGAGGTTCTTTCTTATGTGGGAAGGCACAAGGCGATCTCTGCTGGACTTCTCTTCAGGCCTCTGGGTTCCAACAACTTTCCCCAGGGTGACTCCTTTCTGCATCTCCAAAGGCCTGGGCTGAACTGCAAGTGCCAAGATGAGGTGTGCTGAGCTGCTTGGGCTGTGCTATGTTGAGCTCTCTCATTTAAGCACCAGTCAATTAAATCAAACATCATTCATTACAGCGGGCACACCTCCTAGCAGACTGCAGATGTAATCAGCAACAGATGAGGTCCACATGCCATTCGCTCATGTCACAGCAATAGAACTAGGCACCTTCACCTAGCCAAGTTGACACCTGAACCTAACTACCGCACTTCTTTACCCTGAAATGGGGCATAGCATGTGAGGTCAAGAAAGACTGAGACTCTAGACAATTAGCCCCCCAGACAAGATTGTCATAAGGACCAAATGACCATTTCAAGGATGCATAAATATTGCATAAATGGCAAAGAAAAATAGAACAGAATATTTTTATTGTTGCATTCAGGCTATGCAGCATGACAGAGTCCTTCAAGCAATTGTGATGACTCAAGATTTTATTCAGATGGCCTGTGCCTCTTTTCCCCCATTAGCTAGCACTTCCTACACATTGTTTCAGCTTTCTAGAATACCTTTCTTCCACCCTTCTTTGCTAATTCTCAAACCAAATTCCTCTCAATAGCAGCCTTGATCCACCTTCATATAGAAAATTTTTCTGAAATGGTTAAGTACAGTGTACATACCCCCACACACACGCATTGGATTCCAACCACGGAGGGGTAGAGTGGCAGGTTAGAAGGTTGGGGTTCTGCTCTCATTTGTTCTTGCTTCCTGTCCTTGGCATCTCAGATGTCTGTTCCAACTAACCTGGCTTTAAAGCATTCTTAATTTTGTCCTCAATGTGTTTTGTGGATGAATATTTCATTTTTCCAGCTATATCATAATCTTCCCCAGTGCTGGACCAACATCTGTGGATGCTTCTCTACACTCTGCATTGGCTGACTTTGTGTGAAGCCCTCAGTATTTATCAACACTTCACCAGCAAGGCTGATAGAAATGAGGCTGTTAATTTCATCTTTGGGATTTCATTTGCAATTAAATGGATGGTTATGCTTTGGTTATGGCTTAATTAATAAATTCAATAAACATGAATTAAGGTTCTATGATGAGTCAGACGCTGTGGCAAACACTGGCTCCACAGAGATGAATGACAGGTCTCTAATCTCATGAAATTCATAGACTGGTAAGAGATGAACTTGTGCACATGGAAATTTACAGCACTGTAAGGTTATTGCTAGAGAATAGGTTAGTTGAAAGTAATGTGAAAATCCAAGGTAAGGGGCAAGAAACTATGCATAAAGAGGCTTTGAGACCCTGAGTAGAGAATGGATCATCTCGATTTTAAAGGATGCAAACAAAATTTCCAAAGAGACAGAGAAGAGCATTCCAGGTAGAAATAATAAGTGGTGCAAAGACTCAGAAGTGTGATGAGACAGGAAGTCATATTTGAGGAAGCTCAGTATCTTGCTTTGACTAAGATATAGGCTACATAATGGGAAATGATATCAGATTGTGAGGGGCCTTTTATACCAAGCTTAGGAATTTGGGCTTTATCTGGTACACACAGAGATCCAAAAGGAGACAATAATGCATGAAGGTTCCATGATCCCATTTGCTTTTTAATAAAATACTTTATTTTTAGGGTAGTTTTAGGATTACAGAAAAATTGCACAGAAAGTACAGAGAGTTCTCATATATCCCTCTCCCTCCCCCACCCCTTGACACAGTTTATCCTATTATTAACATCTTGTATTGGTGCTTATCTTTTTTTGAGTGTCATATAATTCGAACCATACAATATGAAGATTTTTCAGACTGGCTTCTTCCATCTAGCAAATGCATTTAAGGTTTCTTCATGTCTTTTTGTAGTATGATAGCTCATTTCTTTTTATTGCTGAATAATACTCCATGTATGAATATACCACAGTTCGATTACCCATTATGTTTAACTTTGTAAGAAACTGTCAGGCTGTCTTCCAAAGTGGCTGTCCAATTTTGCATTCCCACCAGCCATGAATGAGAGTTCCTGTTGCTCCAAATTCTTACCAGCATTTGGATGTCAATGTTTTGGATTTTAGCCATTCTAACAGGTATGTGGCAGTATTTTATTATTACTTTAATTTGCAATTCTTAATGAAAAAAAGGGTCAGTATCTTTTCATACATTTATTTGCCATCTGTGTATCTTGGTAATATTGTCTTCGTATCTTCTGCTCATTTTGTAATTGGGTTGTTTGTTTTCTTAATGTTGAGTTTTAAGTGTTCTCTGCATATGTTATATGCAAGACCTTTATGTGTTTACTGTGTTTTGAAAAACCTAGATATGCTGGTTTGAAGCTGTTATGCACCCCCAAAAAAGGTCATATTCTTATCATCCATTCCTGTGAGTGCAGAGCTGTTGTAGGTGGAATCTTTTGGCTAAGTTGTTTCAACTGAGATGTGACCTGCCACATTCAAGGTGGGTCTTAATCCTTTTACTGGAGTATAAAGGACAGGAAAAGCCAAGAGATGACATACAGAGAAAAAGCCTCCAGAGTAGCTGAGAGAGGAAGCCACTGAAACCAGAAGCTGAAAGCAATGAAACCCGAGACAGTAGGACCATCAGATGCTGGCCATATGCCTTCCCATGTGACAGAGGAATCCCAGATGCTGGTGCCTTTCTTCAGAGAAGGTATCACCCCGTTGACGTCTTAATTTGGCCATTTTCATGACCTTAGAACTGTAAATTTGTACTGATAAATCCACATTGCAAAAGCCTACCCATTCCTGGTACGTTGTATTCCTGCAGCTTTAGCAAATGGAAACAGTGAGCATGCACATTGTGCTGAAAAATTTTACTCACCTGACATGTGCAGTTCCAGTTGAGGTCACACAAGGTGATGCTCTCTGCCTTCTTGTTTCAGCTGTCATGGTAAACAGATGTCCTTTTCATGTTGTATTGTTGTTCTCATGTTTGTGCTTCCTGTTGGTGATTTCACTATGTAAAATGTCCCCAGCATGGTACTGTCTAGTGTTACTGAGTTCAAGAAGGCTGTGATATGCCTTATGGGGAAAATAGATGTGTCAGATAAGCTTCATTTAGGCATGAGTTAGAGGGGTGCTGGCTGTGAATTCAATGTTAATGAATCAGCAGTATATTGTAAGCAGGGCGTCCTCAGACAGAAGTACACATCAAACAAGATTATGTATTTATCGGTTGATGAAAATGTTGTGATGAGAGGTTTGCAGGCACCTAACCCTCTAAATCTCCTAGGAGCAGTGATTCAATATTTACTAAGTCCACGTTTGTGGCACCTTTTGTAGTACATAATTACTGCAAGTAATGAAATTGACTGTACAAACAAAATACAGTTTAGAGAGAAGCAATGTAAGAAACACAAATGCCCAAATACAATTTAGAACATTTTCTACTAATGTGTAACCATCGAAATCATTGTTCCATTTAACTAGTTTTTTCCTAGGCATGTGTAGAATTAACCCACACCAAAAATTTGGGGTGGGGGTGGGGTGCAGATATGTGAAATTTTGTCCGAAGCTCTGCAAACGGGGCCGATGTCTTGCTAGGCAGCCTCTCTTCCATCTTGGATAGCTTCTCTACAGCAATCCTGACCATGAGCCTTCTGATTCGAACAGAGGCTGTTGTGGATCTGTGGAGGAGAGAGAGATGGTACCATGAGTATAGAGCATTCCCAAGAAACCTCACAGGTGGTAGTATCTCGTTAGGGCCAACCCAGTCCAAATCTCATCCTAAGATATGCAGGTCCCCAAATCCAATTTCCTCAGTGTTTCAAAGTTAATTGAGTTCAGAAAGGCTGAGCTAACAAAAAATTTTCCAATTCATTAATTTCCCACAAGAAACATAACTGCTGGAAGGATAAGTTACTCCCATCTTCTAGCCCAACTAGTACACTTACTCTGCTTTGACATTTCCATGAGAAGCTAAATTACAACTTGAAAGTTGCATGGTGAGCAAGGATTCCCAGCAATGGGAGATAGATGTTGTTCTAGTTTGCTAGCTGCTGGAATGTAAAATAGCAGAAACAGGATGGCTTTTAAAAAGGGGAATTTATTGCTAGTTTACAGTTCTAAGGCCAAGAAAATGTCCCAATTAAAATAAGTCTACAGAAATATCCAATCAAAGGCATCCATCCAGGGAAAGATACCTTGGTTCAAGAAGGCCGATGATGTTCAGGGTTTCTCTCTCATTCTGGAAAGGCACATGGTGAACACAGTCACAGTTTCTCTCTCTACTGAAAGGTACCTGGCGAGCAAGGCTTTATCTGCTAGCTTTCTCTCCTGGCTTCCTGTTTCATCAAGCTCTCTGGGAGGCGTTTTCCTTCTTCATCTCCAAAGGTTGCTGGCTGGTGGGCTCTCTGCTTCTCATGGCTATGTCGTTCTGCTCTGCTCTCTCTGAATCTCTTTCTTTCTCCTAAATGTTTCCTCTTTTAGAGGACTTCAGAAACTAATCAAGCCCCTCCCAAATGGGTGAAGACATGTCGTCACCTCATCCAGTTTAACAACCACTCTTGATTGAGTTACATCTCCAAGGAGATGATCTAGTTACAGTTCAAGCATACAGTATTGAATAGGGATTATTCTGCCTTTATTACATGGTATTTAGATTAAAACATGGCTTTTCTAGGGGACATACATCCTTTCAAACCAGCACCGATGTCTACACAAATAAATGATGACACTAAGTATGGTGGTCTGATGCCTCCAACTCCCCCAAAGGAATTTTCTTATCCCTTCACCCAAGCAGCAGCAGTATTTTATTTGCAGTGTGCCCCAGTTACAGACAAAATGTTTAGGAGAAAATATTTTCTGGGGTTTAGGAGAAGATAGTATATCAGAAACTGTAAAGTAGCAAGAAATACCAAGCTTCAAAATTAATCTGATTAAATTGGTCTATAGGTCCAATAGAAATTGTTTCACCAATGGATTTATGAAGCATCCAGCTGACATGGGTCAGGCATCATGCTACAGATATATCAATAAACAAGACAAGAGCCCTGCTGTCAGGGGACTCAGAATTCAGTGGGAAGCAGCCGTGTCCACCAGTAATTACTCTGCAGTGCAATGTTTGCTGTAATGAAGGTATGGTGGGAGCTGAAGGATGGGGTGTAATCCTCTCTGGGAGTATCAGGGAAAGCTTCACAGTGGCCAAGAAGCTTAGCTGATCCTGCTTCAGCATCAGATTTTCATAATGAAAGAAAATGCATATTCCTCTCTCTATATATATTACCCATAGTAGAATAATAAAGGGAAGCCCTGTTAGCCTTGAGGTGTTTTTCTTTCAGATCTGTATGCATACATTCGGTATCTAACAATGTCTTGCTGTTCTTGCTTGGAATCATATCATAGGTTTGTTCCCATGTAATTACTCAAAAAATGTTGGTTATTTCATCACTGCTTGGTATTCCATGATCTGAATATAACATAATTTATGTAATCAAACACCTGTTATTGAATTTTTAGGTTATTTCCAATCACTCAATAATAAAAATAGTAAAGATGAAATTGAAAGGGCCTTAAAGATGATATGGTAAGATCTTTATGCGTGAGAAAATTGGGTTCTGGTGAATTTGTGATTTGGCCAAAATTATATGCATTGTTAAGTTAAGATCTGGGTTTGGACTGCTGGTAAGATGCATTTTGGGGAAGGAGGAAGGGAGGTTGATTATGAGGGAGTTGAATAAAAATGAAAGGCTCTGGGAAAAAAAAAAATGAGTGGGAAGAACCGAGGCCCCCAGTGTAGGGAGAGGGGAATGGTGGTGTTTGACCAAGGTCACTGGGCTCACATGAAACATGAGACCCACCTCTCGGTAACAAGGGTGAAAACTGTGGTGACCCTTGTTGAAAACCATTTGACAGTGTGCACTGAAGACCCTACAAATGTCCTCAGACAGTGTGACCCCATACTTCCACTTCCAGGAATCAATCCTAGGAAGTTGGCATGTACATAGTCACTAAAATGTTGCTTAAAATAATAATTTTAAAACTCAAAAGCCTTCCATGTTGGGGAAAGGTTGTTTAGATTATGGTACATTCACAAGAGGCCAAGTAATGTTCCATGATTACTTCTCTTTTTTTCTCAATGTCCTGTCTTTCCTGGAATTCCTAACCACCTTTTCTCTCATTTCCATGGCTCTCTATGATCTCGACTGCGTTTTCAGTTGCCTATTGCTGCATAGCGAGCTAGCCCGAAATTTAATGGCTGAAAACCACAACACTTTTATTGTCCATCATGACTGCGTAGCTCAGGGATCTCTGGTCCAAGTGACTTAGCTGAGAAATACTTGGTGGCTGGAGGGGCCACTCAGATTCCCTGCCATGTCTGGTGCTTTGTAGGGGTGGCTTGGGGTCTGGGCTCTCTGGAAGCCCTTGCTCTACGTGCTCCATGGGGCTGGCCACGAGTTCTTTCCGGCAGGCCTGGGACTTGCCCCCACATGGTTTAGACTCTTCCTCAGCCTTCTAAGCATGGTTTGTGCTCTTTTTGTCTCTGCCACTCTCTTGGTTTCCTAGGGCTGCCATCACAAAGCACCACAAGCTGGGTGGATGAAGACGATGGAAATACATTCTCGCACAATGCTGGAGGCCAGAAGTCAGAACCAAGGTGTGGGCAGGTCCAGGTGTCCTCTGACGTCTGCAGGGAAAAATCTGTTTCATGCCTCTCTCCCGGATTTTAGCAATGGCTGGCTGGCAATCCACAGTATTCTCTGCCCTGCTCATCATGTGGCATTCTCCTGTCTATCTCTGTCCAGCTGTCCCCAACCTCTAAGGACACCAGTCATATTGGTTAAGGGCCTGCCTTACTCCAGTACGATCTCATGTTAACTTCCTAATTCTACCTGTAACAATCCTGTTTCTAAATAAAGTCACACTCTGAAGTACAGAGGATTACAACTTCAGGGTATCTTTTTGGGGACACAAATTCTATAACAGCCACTTTAGTGGGATGTCAGGAGAAAGAAGAGATAAACACATGTTGTCAACCTGCCATATTTAATTAGAAGAGCACTGATTTGTATTTAAGTAAAAAACAAGTCATAAAAATATCCAGACCCTTTAGCCCAGGAATCCCACTTAATTTAAGTAAATAATTAAAAAAAAAAAAGAGCAAAACCTCTGAGTTTTACCATAGTGCAAATCTGGTAGCAGCTTCAATGTCCCACTGTGCATGACTATTAATTTAAAATACAGTGAGTGGGTATAAGGTAAAATGGGTAGCTATTTTTAAAATTTTAAGTGATAAATCTAAGAGGCAACTTGGGGAAATTCTTATGTTATAATATTAAGTATAAAGGCTAGTTACAAAAATATAGAAGCACAGAAAAATAAAAGAATATAGACAAATCATAGAAATTGTATGAGTGACAATATTTCAGGCAATAACCTTTACTTCTGTTCTAAAAATGTTCCCTAATGTTACTCCATTGGGTTTGCAATTAAAAGAAAAAAATCCATCCCCATTATATGCAATGGGTTTTATTCAAACCCCGTACACTGCATTTATTCTGCTCTGGCGCCCTGAGCCCTGTTCCGGCTAGCCTTTCCTCACCTGTGACAACATCTTTCCCTGTGAACCTCAGGATCCCGTGAGACAGACCCTGCAAACAGTGTGGGTTTGTGCCTGTGAGGTGGTTGTTTCCAACACATTGTGTATTACACCTCTGTGTCTCCTGCACCAAGAGACACGCAGCTCCTTCTTGAGCAGCTTACTGGGTTTTCGTTTGTCTTGTTTTCTAACTGAATTTCATCCTGTGAGCTCGGGTTGCTCACTAGCCCAGGATTCCAGTGTGCTCTGTGCCAAGAATGAACTAGAGGAAAAATATGGTTGCTGTTTTTGTTGTTTTCTGTTCCCTCAGCAAAATGGAGGTAAGCACCTGGGACTGGTTCCTGCTTACATGCAAGCAAATAATGCATACTAGAGGCAGCTCCATGTTCGATGAGTGGCTCCAAAATGGAAGCCAAGGCTTTGAGCCCAGCTAGCCAGCTTGAGACCACTTGATTTAGACTTCAGTACCTCAAAAATGGTAAAGACTTTAAGATGTATCCAGTCCTACATCTCCGCTTTGCACAAATCCTTATATCCCATGAAGCTGTCAACCAGCTTTCATTCAAACCCTACAGGGATGATGAGCTTTTCAGAGAGCTTTCATGTCAGAACCTTCTTTCATACATTATACTAAGTTCTGATTCTCTGCCATTATCTCTTATAGCCCCTTAACATGTGAGTGCCTGCTCCATGCCAGGCACAGTTCTAAAGGTTTTATATATGTTAATGAATTTCATCCTTAGAAGAATTGTTGATGTGGATCCAAATATTACCCCCAATTTATTAATGAGGAAACTGAGCTGAGATAGTTTGTCACTTGCCCAAGATTAAAGCCCTCATAGCTAAGCAAAGCTTGTGCACACTGTGGTGGATTGAATTATGAATTATGTACCCCCAACAAGCATATACGTTTTATTTTAATCCGTGTCCCTGTGGGTGTGATCCCATTGCAAATAAGACTTCTTGAAGATGTTGTTTTTAGTTAAGGTCTGACTCAACTGAACGAGGATGGGTCTGAACCCATATTACCAGAGTCCTCACAGAGAGAAAAAACTAGAAGCCAGAAGGTGGAGAAGTCCATGCAAGATGAAGCCAGAGTTCAGTGGAAACTGGAAGAACTGACAAAAGGAGAGGAATGACTGCCAGCAGCCAGCACAAGAATGCTGCAGACTCCGGGAGAAAGCAAGCTTTGTTGCTACCTTGATCTTGGATTTCTAGCCTCAAAACCATGAGCCAATAAATTCCTACAGTTCAAATCAACCCACTGTGGGGTGTTTGTCATAGCAGCCTGGAAAACCAAGACAGATACATAAGCAGCAACGCTAGGACTCAATCTCAGGCCATCTTACTCCATGCTGTTTAGCTACACCATACTGTCACTTGGATCTACTCCCATCTGTGAGAACTTCTGGAGCCAGACCAAACAAGGGGTTTGACTCCATTTCTACAAGTGTTTGCATATTTAAACATGGCCAGATCTTCTGATGTTTCTCATATTAGTTGTTCTGTATGCCCCTGGACCCACTTCCCTTCCATGATTTCTTGGTTACCTCACTAGGTTACTAAATACTCAGCACACCAAGCCACACATCTTCTCAGTTCCACAATTCCACAGCTTAGCTGAGCTTGATCAAGCAGAATCTCATTTGTTTTCAAATTTAGAATTATTTCACAGTGATCCTCTGATGCCCTTGTCTCCAGAGGATAAACCTTATGCATTATTCTCTGCTAACAACCAATCCCCAATACTCAACAGGGCATTGGAAGGTCTGAAATCATTCAGAAAGAATAATAAGATGAGATGATGCATTAGGAAAAACTTTTTCACCCTGATTTTCTAAGAATATTGGATTTTCATTTCCCCAGAGACTTAATATAGCTACCAAGTGAGGAAAAAGGGTAGTGATAATATATAAAATTCCTCATCCAGGATAGGGAGGAAACTGTTTCCCTATATGACCACTGTAAAATCTGGTACTTGCCAAAAGAAAAAAGAAAAAAGATAGGGGAGGGCGGTGCAATGGTGGCTCAGTGGCAGAGTTCTCTCCTGCCATGCCGGAGACTTGGGTTCAATTCCTGAAGCCTGCCCATGCCAAAAAAAAAAAAAAGATAGGGAGTGGTTGTTCCAACTATAAATTTCCAGATAATGCCCAAAAACCCTAGTCCATTAGTGGGAATCTCTTTGTTAGAATGAAGTTTATATGAACCACAAAAAAGGCAGAAATAGAAAGTAAGCAAATGATACCTGGCCACTCAATTGAATGGCCCATATTTTTAATATATGCTAAAGGCTTTGTGTGTAATTCTAAATAATACATCACTGAGTCACTGCTTGCCAACAGCAAAGAAAATGAACAAGTGTGAGATGAGAGCATATAGTGATTAAATCACTTGTATTAAGTCAGAACTTCTTGGAAAATTCTGCCTTCTTAGCCTTAAAATTATGATAATTATCCTTGAGGTGATGGTTCAAGCTACTCAGGACACTAAATAGGTCATGGAGAAATATCATTTTAGTAAGCCTATTAAAGGTACCAAAATAATCATACCAATTTTCCCCTTAGTCAAATTCCCTTATTTTAAAATTCATTTATTTATTAAAAAATCAACAAGCTCTACAAAGCTTATGACAATACAGAAGCAAGAAGAACTGTCCCCATCCTACCTCTCAATTTCCCTAATTCCCATTACCTAGAGGCAACAACTTTCAACACTTTAAGTTCTTTTTATCCCTGACATTTCCTCCATCTTTCCAAGTAATATGCTTATTACCTTTGCCTTTTTTTCAGTTTTTAGATACTGTCTATTGAACTGCCACTGTGGATGATGAATTTAGCTCTCTCACTCAAACTCCCCCTGGTCCCACCAGACAAACTGCCCCTTCTCCACTCTCCCAAATGTGGTTATATCGTGTTTTGGTTGGATGAATATTTATTACTTTTCTTATTTTTACTAAGTGACTATATGGGGTCTACTATGACTTGTTTACCTTTCTTGAATGCTATTTTACTATTTTTTCAGATTCTCTTGTTTGCTTCATTTGTTCAAGCATCACTGATTAAGCCCCATGTTCTTACATGCTGTGCACATCTGCTCACAGTACATCCCATCCCATTAAGTGACCCATTCAGTTTATATGCCACTACCACTCTAAAACCTCCCCCCAAGGGCTTCCCTTCTCTTGCTCCAACCTGAACTGGTTGCTCTCAAGCCTTTTGACCCAAGAGCTCCATTCATCATCATCCTAAAGGGTTCCCTGTATCTTTCTCCCGTGTTGGATCCCTTCCTCTTCTGGATCCCATGTTAATTTTTCCTCTTGGTTTACTTCTTTGTTTCAATGGAGTTCATTTTCCAAATAACTTCCTGAGCAGGTAGGTACAGGAGATAAAATGTATAAGGCTTCTCTCTCTCGCTCTCTCTCTCTCTCTCTCTCTCTCTCTCTCTCTCTCCCCCCCCCCCCTTGGGGCATCCTTTCCTTGTCCCTGGTGTTCTAAAACTATATGATGATGGATCTCTTATTTTTTATATTTAAAAAATTCCATTGAAATAGATATTTAGTGTGCCTTTTCAATCTGAAAACTCTTACTCTTCACTTGAGGAGAATTTTATTGAAATTTTTTTTCAAAAGTTTCCTTCATCTATTTTCTCTGTCATCTCCTATTATTCAGCTGTCAAATCCTATTAAACTGGTCCTTTAGTCATTTTCATTTCTCTTATCTTTTTAATCTACTTGTGGGTAGTTTCCCAACACCATCTTCTAGATTTTTCTAGAAGATTGAATTTTTCATTTATTCTGTCATATGTCTAACTCCCTGTGTTGGGGTTCTCTAGAGAAACAGAACCATTGGGAGAGATCTGAAAATATGGGCTTCATAAAGGTGTCCCATGTAACCATGGGAATGGAAGAGTCCAAAATCCGTAGGGCAGGCTGTAAATCTCGTGGCTCCAATGAAGGGTCGGGATGAACTCCACAGGAGAGACTCATTGGCTGAAGAAGCAATGAGTCTGTCTTCCTTAAAAGCCTTCAACTGATTGAAATATCTTACGATGGGAGACAGGCCTTAGTTGATCACAGATGTGATCAGCCACAGATGCAACCACCTGACTAATGATCTAATATACTAGCCTTCTGGTTTGTCAACCAGTCATGAAATATCCTGGCAGCAACAGTCAGGGCAGTGCTTGCCTGACAAGACAACTGGGCATCATCACTCGGCCAAGTTGACACCAGAACCCAACCATTTCATTCCCCAACGCCTTTCCTTTGTCATTTATTATTTCTTCTTATACCATCTAGGTCCTGTTTCCAAATGAAATATCTTCTCTTCTATTTCCACCTATAATAACCAAAGATACTTTTTTCAGCTTTTCTCTCTTTGCCAGTCTTGTCTCTCCTCATTTGAGATTCTTTTTTGTCTGCTTTATCATGTCTCTCATGGTAGAGGTTTTCTCAGGGCTTCATGATCCTCAGTAGTAAGGTACTACAAAGCTAACAGAAATCCCTGTGTACCAAGGTAGAGTCTTCTGACTAAAGCACATGGTTAGCTTGTTTTATTGAGAGATTTCCAACTGTCAATATCAGCAAATCTTTTTCTCTTGGTTGCTCCACATTCCTTAAGAGAGAAAGGTTTCAATTCCCTTCCTGAATGACAGTTCTCCAGAAGCCAAGGAGAGGAAAAAAGCTGAGGGATCTCGTCTGTAAATTACCCCACCCACAGCTGTGTCCGAAGTTCCCTTGTCCAAAATCTCTCTGAACAAACTCTCCAAGGAGAAAAGCCCAATCCCCCTGCCCCCAGGATGTTGGAGGGCAGCCACCTAGCATCAGAGATTTGGGAGGGAGTCTGTTCTAAAAAAGTGTCTCATGCAGAACTTTCAATCACATATCCCATCTTCAGCTTTCCCTGCCTTCCCACTTTCCTGTGAATCTGGCACCCCCAATTCTGAGATTTTGGAGTCTGCAAAGCTGTCTTGCTGCTGGGCTCCCCACTCTGTCTGCTAAGGCTTCAGATTTCTCATGTCTGACAAATTTGCTATCACCCATTCATTCATCCACTCTCCAACTTTCAAAATTTTCTTCTTTTGCTATTTCTTCTCCCATTCTCTTTATCCTTTGTGTCCATGCCTTTTTAAATCCTGTATTTTCATTTCCAGTGGGTTTCAGGAGGCAACTTTGATAAAAGTATGTGCTCCACCTGATATATTAATGAGAAATCACAAATATCAGATTTGTTTCTCATCCTTCATGTCAACAACTTATAGGAAGAAACATAGCAATAGTTGTCCTGGGAAGACAAGATTGGTTGTCCTGGGGAAAACATGGTTGAGAGTCCATATTTTTCTCTTTATGTCCTTTTGAACCTTTTAAATTTTGTACCACGTGCAAAAATCACCTTTCCAAAACTGATTGATCAATATAATAAAAACAGAAGCAAAAAGCTCTGTGAGCCTCTAGCATATATCACAGAAAAGGAACGTGTCATCACTGCCCATTCTAGCACACAGCTTGCTGCAGGTATAAACTCAAAGTTGCCATGATTTTACAACGTGCATAATTTTTATCATTCCCTTCCACACTGAATCAAGCTTAGGGTGAATGTTGTTGGTCGCCGACTAAAACCCTGGGACTGGCATTCATGTGTGTCCTCTCTTAGCATGCTCTACCTAGTTACACTTGCTACTGAAGATCACTAGTGCTGATTTCCATACACTCTAGCCTCCAACAGGATCACAAAATAATGGCAAATTAAAACAAAAAAAAATGGTTTCTTCCATAGCATGAATCTTTAGTAATTACCAGGAAAAAAATTTTGAGCACATCTCCCTTATATACGTCTTACCTATAGGCCCAGAGCTAATTTGTACTCAGCACATTTTGTGCAACTATATGGCAAAGCTCAGATGGCTTATGAATGAAATCAGAGTGGTGATTCCATGTCATATCCACTGAGGAATTATCACAGCCAGGACTGTCTTCCAATGAAGGAATCTTGCCAGTAGTTTGCTCTTCTCTGTGAATATAAGATTTGTGCCATTACCTTTGCACCTGATCTTACAAGATTCTCAGCAATGTTGTGACTGGTAATTACTTTTGTTATCAGGGATGCAGTCTTCAGTGATGATGCTTCTATAATTTTAGCTTTTTTTTTCTGCCTTTAGAAACAAGATCCGCATGCCACCAGGCCAGAAAATATTTTTGTTAACTTGCTCTCTAAAAATTAATTCATTGGCTTTGTTTGCAAATGACACAAAAGGTTTAATGGATTCACAATACAACTTGTAACAGACAGCAGACAGAGCACAGGGCATTGGAGCCCAATGGGATGCCAGTCTCACATATCCAATGTTCAGTTATTCACCATCATATTCTGTTTGCCCTTTACTCATTTAACTTCTTGTCCAAATCATCAGATTCATAGCGTACTGCTCACTATGCATTTATATGACATTGTTCCGGGTTGTAGTATTTCTGTTATTATTTTCAATACTATTTTCATATCTCTTTTCAGAATAATTTTACATTTACAGAAAAGTTGTGAAGACAGTGCAGAGAGCTTCCTTACGCTTCACCCCAGTTTTTCCAATTGTCCTCATTACTGTGGTACATTTGTCATAATAATGAATGACTAGTAATTCATTATAGTTAACTGAAGTCCATACTTTATTTCAGATTTCCTAAATTTTTACTTAAGATCCTTTTTCTGTTCCAGAATCCCATCCAGGACACCACATCGCATTTATTTTTTTATTTTTTTTATTTTTTTATTAACGGAAAGAAAGAAAAAAGAAAAATAAATAAAAATAAAAAAAAGAAATTAACACAACATTTAGAAATCATAACGTTCTACATATGCACTCAGTAATTCTTAACATCATCACACAGATGCATGATCATCGTTTCTTAGTACATTTGCATTGGTTTAGAGGAACTAGCAACACAACAGAAAAATATATAAAATGTTAATATAGAGAAAAGAAATAAAAGTAGTAATGATAGTAAAAAACAACAACAAAAAAACCCTATAGCTCAGATGCAGCTTCATTCAGTGTTTTAACATGATTACTTTACAATTAGGTATTATTGTGCTGTCCATTTTTGAGTTTTTGTATCTAGTCCTGTTGCACAGTCTGTATCCCTTCCGCTCCAATTACCCATTATCTTACCCTGTTTCTAACTCCTGCTGGACTCTGTTACCAATGACATATTTCAAGTTTATTCTCGAATGTCCGTTCACATCAGTGGGACCATACAGTATTTGTCCTTTAGTTTTTGGCTGGACTCACTCAGCATAATGTTCTCTAGGTCCATCCATGTTATTACATGCTTCCTAAGTTTATCTTGTCTTAAAGCTGCATAATATTCCATCGTACATATATACCACAGTTTATTTAGCCATTCTTCTGTTGATGGACATTTTGGCTGTTTCCATCTCTTTGCAATTGTAAATAACGCTGCTATAAACATTGGTGTGCAAATGTCCGTTTGTGTCTTTGCCCTTAAGTCCTTTGAGTAGATACCTAGCAATGGTATTGCTGGGTCGTATGGCAATTCTATATTCAGCTTTTTGAGGAACCGCCAAACTGACTTCCACAGTGGTTGCACCATTTGACATTCCCACCAACAGTGGATGTGTGCCTCTTTCTCCACATCCTCTCCAGCACTTGTCATTTTCTGTTTTGCTGATAATGGCCATTCTGGTGGGTGTGAGATGATATCTCATTGTGGTTTTGATTTGCATTTCTCTAATGGCCAGGGACATTGAGCATTTCTTCATGTGCCTCTTGGCCATCCGTATTTCCTCTTCTGGTAGGTGTCTGTTCAAGTCTTTTTCCCATTTTGTAATTGGGTTGGCTGTCTTTTTGTTGTTGAGTTGAACAATCTCTTTATATATTCTGGATACTAGACCTTTATCTGAAATGTCATTTCCAAATATTATCTCCCATTGTGTAGGCTGTCTTTCTACTTTCTTGATGAAGTTCTTTGATGCACAAAAGTGTTTAATTTTGAGGAGCTCCCATTTATTTATTTCTTTCTTCAGTGCTCTTGCTTTAGGTTTAAGGTCCATAAAACCACCTCCAGTTGTAAGATTCATAAGATATCTCCCTACATTTTCCTCTAACTGTTCTATGGTCTTGGACCTAATGTTTAGATCTTTGATCCATTTTGAGTTAACTTTTGTATAAGCTGTGTGATGCGGGTCTTCTTTCATTCTTTTACATATGGATATCCAGTTCTCTAGGCACCATTTATTGAAGAGACTGTTCTGTCCCAGGTGAGTTGGTTTGACTGCCTTATCAAAGATCAAATGTCCATAGATGAGAGGGTCTATATCTGAGCACTCTATTCTATTCCATTGGTCGATATATCTATCTTTATGCCAATACCATGCTGTTTTGACCACTGTGGCTTCATAATATGCCTTAAAGTCCGGCATCGCGAGACCTCCAGCTTCGTTTTTTTTCCTCAAGATGTTTTTAGCAATTCGGGGCACCCTGCCCTTCCAGATAAATTTGCTTATTGGTTTTTCTAATTCTTAAAAATAAGTTGTTGGGGGCGGGCCGCGGTGGCTCAGCGGGCAAAGTGCTTGCCTGCTATGCCGGAGGACCTCGGTTCGATTCCCGGCCCCAGCCCATGTAACAAAAACGGAGAAACAGAATACAATAAAACAAGAAAATGTTTAAAAATGTTTCCCTTTCTTCCTTCCTTCCTTCCTTCTATCCTTCCTTCCTTCTCTCTGTCTTTCCTTTAAAAAAAAAAAAAAAAAAAAAAAAATAAGTTGTTGGGATTTTGATTGGTATTGCATTGAATCTGTAGATCAGTTTAGGTAGGATTGACATCTTAATTATATTTAGTCTTCCAATCCATGAACACGGTATGCCCTTCCATCTATTTAGGTCTTCTGTGATTTCTTTTAGCAGTTTTTTGTAGTTTTCTTTATATAGGTTTTTTGCCTCTTTGGTTAAATTTATTCCTAGGTATTTTATTCTTTTAGTTGCGATTGTAAATGGGATTCGTTTCTTGATTTCCCCCTCAGCTTGTTCATTGCTAGTGTATAGAAAAGCTACAGATTTTTGAATGTTGATCTTGTAGCCTGCTACTTTGCTGTACTCATTTATTAGCTCTAGTAGTTTTGTTGTGGATTTTTCCGGGTTTTGGACATATAGTATCATATCATCTGCAAACAGTGATAGTTTTACTTCTTCCTTTCCAATTTTGATGCCTTGTATTTCTTTTTCTTGTCTAATTGCTTTGGCTAGAACTTCTAACACAGTGTTGAATAATAGTGGTGATAGTGGACATCCTTGTCTTGTTCCTGATCTTAGGGGGAAAGTTTTCAATTTTTCCCCATTGAGGATGATATTAGCTGTTTTTCATATATTCCCTCTATCATTTTAAGGAAGTTCCCTTGTATTCCTATCTTTTGAAGTGTTTTCAACAGGAAAGGATGTTGAATCTTGTCAAATGCCTTCTCTGCATCAATTGAGATGATCATGTGATTTTTCTGCTTTGATTTGTTGATGTGCTGTATTACATTAATTGATTTTCTTATGTTGAACCATCCTTGTATACCTGGGATGAATCCTACTTGGTCATGATGTATAATTCTTTTAATGTGTTGTTGGATATGATTTGCTAGAATTTTATTGAGGATTTTTGCATCTATATTCATTAGAGAGATTGGTCTGTAGTTTTCTTTTTTTGTAATATCTTTGCCTGGTTTTGGTATGAGGGTGATGTTGGCTTCATAGAATGAATTAGGTAGTTTTCCCTCCACTTCGATTATTTTGAAGAGTTTGAGGAGAGTTGGTACTAATTCTTTCTGGAATGTTTGATAGAATTCACATGTGAAGCCGTCTGGTCCTGGACTTTTCTTTTTAGGGAGCTTTTGAATGACTAATTCAATCTCTTTACTTGTGATTGGTTTGTTGAGGTCATCTATTTCTTCTTGAGTCAAAGTTGGTTGTTCATGTATTTCCAGGAACCCGTCCATTTCATCTAAATTGTTGTATTTATTAGCGTAAAGTTGTTCATAGTATCCTGTTATTGCCTCCTTTATTTCTGTGACGTCAGTAGTTATGTCTCCTCTTCCATTTCTGATCTTATTTATTTGCATCCTCTCTCTTCTTCTTTTTGTCAATCTTGCTAAGGGCCCATCAATTTTATTGATTTTCTCATAGAACCAACTTCTGGTCTTATTGATTTTCTCTATTGTTTCATGTTTTCAATTTCATTTATTTCTGCTCTAATCTTTGTTATTTCTTTCCTTTTGCTTGCTTTGGGATTAGTTTGCTGTTCTTTCTCCAGTTCTTCCAAGTGGACAGTTAATTCCTGCATTTTTGCCTTTTCTTCTTTTCTGATAAAGGCATTTAGGGCAATAAATTTCCCTCTTAGCACTGCCTTTGCTGCATCCCATAAGTTTTGATATGTTGTGTTTTCATTTTCATTCGCCTCTAGGTATTTACTAATTTCTCTTGCAATTTCTTCTTTGACCCACTCGTTGTTTAAGAGTGTGTTGTTGAGCCTCCATGTATTTGTGAATTTTCTGGCACTCCACCTATTATTGATTTCCAACTTCATTCCTTTATGATCTGAGAAAGTGTTGTGTATGATTTCAATCTTTTTAAATTTGTTAAGACTTGATTTGTGACCCAGCATATGGTCTATCTTTGAGAATGATCCATGAGCACTTGAGAAAAAGGTGTATCCTGCTGTTGTGGGATGTAATGTCCTATAGATGTCTGTTAAGTCTAGCTCATTTATAGTAATATTCAGATTCTCTATTTCTTTATTAATCCTCTGTCTAGATGTTCTGTCCATTGATGAGAGTGGTGAATTCAATTCTCCAACTATTATGGTATATGTGTCTATTTCCCTTTTCAGTGTTTGCAGTGTATTCCTCACGTATTTTGGGGCATTCTGGTTCGGTGCATAAATATTTATGATTGTTATGTCTTCTTGTTTAATTGTTCCTTTTATTAGTATATAGTGTCCTTCTTTGTCTCTTTTAACTGTTTTACATTTGAAGTCTAATTTGTTGGATATTAGTATAGCCACTCCTGCTCTTTTCTGGTTGTTATTTGCATGAAATATCTTTTCCCAACCTTTCACTTTCAACCTATATTTATCTTTAGGTCTAAGATGCGTTTCCTGTAGACAGCATATAGAAAGATCCTGTTTTTTAATCCATTCTGCCAGTCTATGTCTTTTGATTGGGGAATTCAGTCCATTAACATTTAGAGTTATTACTGTTTGGATAATATTTTCCTCTAACATTTTGCCTTTTGTATTATATATATCATATCTGACTTTCCTTCTTTCTACACTCTTCTCCATATCTCTCTCTTCTGTCTTTTTGTATCTGACTCTAGTGCTCCCTTTAGTATTTCTTGCAGAGCTGGTCTCTTGGTCACAAATTCTCTCAGTAACTTTTTGTCTGAGAATGTTTTAATTTCTCCCTCATTTTTGAAGGACAATTTTGCTGGATATAGAAGTCTTGGTTGGCAGTTTTTCTCTTTTAGTAACTTAAATATATCATCCCACTGTCTTCTAGCTTCCATGGTTTCTGCTGAGAAATGTACACATAGTCTTATTGGGTTTCCCTTGTATGTGATGGATTGCTTCTCTCTCGCTGCTTTCAAGATCCTCTCTTTCTCTTTGACTGCTGACATTCTAACTAATAAGTGTCTTGGGGAATGCCTATTTGGGTCTAATCTCTTTGGGGTGCGCTGCACTTCTTGGATCTGTAATTTTAGGTCTTTCATAAGAGTTGGGAAATTTTCAGTGATAATTTCTTCCATTAGTTTTTCTCCCCCTTTTCCCTTCTCTTCTCCTTCTGGGACACCCACAACACGTATATTTGTGCGGTTCATATTGTCATTCAGTTCCCTGATACCCTGTTCGAATTTTTCCATTCTTTTCCGGATAGTTTCTGTTTCTTTTTGGAATTCAGATGTTGTATCCTCCAAATCACTAATTCTATCTTCTTTCTCTTTAAATCTATCATTGTATGTATCCATTGTTTTTTCCATCTTTTCTACTTTATCCTTCACTTCCATAAGCTCTGTGATTTGTTTTTTCAGTTTTTCTATTTCTTCTTTATGTTCAGCCCATGTCTTCTTCATGTCCTCCCTCAATTTATCGATTTCGTTTTTGAAGAGGTTTTCCATTTCTGTTCGTATATTCAGCATTAGTTGTTTCAGCTCCTGTATCTCATTTGAACTATTGGTTTGTTCCTTTGACTGGGCCATATTTTCAATTTTCTGAGCGTGATCCGTTATCTTCTGCTGGCGTCTGGGCATTTAGTCAGATTTCCCTGAGTGTTGGACCCCACAGGTTGTAAGATTTTTCTGTGAAATCTCTGGGTTCTGTTTTTCTTATCCTGCCCAGTAGGTGGCGCTCGTGGCACACGTTTCTCTATGGGATCCACCAGTAAAAGTTGCTGTGGGTCCTTTAACTCTGGAAAACTCTCACCGTAGGGGAGGTTTGGCAGCTGAAGCGTCTTGGAGGAGTGCCAGCCGGCCCGGGGGTCCGAATGCGGGGAGGGTCGCCGACTGCTGCAGCACGTGAGAGCGCCCGACCAAATTTCCTAGTCGGCCCGGGGCGCCAAGCGTGGCGGAAGGGCGCCAGCTGTCGCAGCCCGGGAGAGTGCACTGTTCCCAGGTGGACCGGGGAGTCACGTGTTTGGAAGGGACCCCCTGGTCACCATTCTCCGCAGTCTGGGGATTTCTGACCCAACTCTTTCAGTTGGTCCGGGGGGCCTCGCGTGGTGGGGACGCCAGCCGCCGCGGCCTGAGGGGACCGCCTGCCCAATTCTGCCAGCTGGCCTGGGAAGGAGGAAGGGAGGGACTCCGGCCGCTTGCCGTCCCGCCCAGGAAAGCCCGCGTCCCTCGGTGTTCTCACCGGAGCTGGTTCTCCCACACAGTCAGCTGTTCCAGGATGGGGTACGCTGTCCTTTTGATCTCCATCGTGGCTCCGGGAGCTGCTCTGTATTGTCTCCACTCCCCCAGTAGCTGTTCTGGAGGAGGAAAGGTGAGGGCGGAAAGCCTGTCGAGGCTGGTGGCGGAGGAGCCGGTGAAGGCGGGGGAAGAGGGCACCGTGGTGGTTGGAGAGCTGCCGGAGCAGGAGGGGGAAGAAGGGAGACGCGGCGGGGAGAGAAGGAGGGCAGGCGGGTCGGCTGCTGCAGGGCGTGGGCGCCGCGCGGCGGGCCGGTGGAGAAAGAGAGGGGAGAAGCACCACATTGCATTTAATCATCACATCTCTTTTGGTTTCTCTTGGCTGTGACGGGTTCTCAGACTTTTCTTAGTTTTGATGACCTTGACCATTTTGGGGAGGACTGGTCAGGTATTTTGTAGACTATCCCTCAACTGGGGTTTGTCAGATGTTTCACTCGTGATTAGAGTGGGTTATGATTTGGATGATTTGGGGGGAAGACTACAGAAGTGAAAGCCATTCTTCTCACAACCTACCAAGAGCAAATCTCAATCAACGTGACTTATCAATGATGATGTTAACCTCTGTCATCTAACTGAGAGGGTGCTTGTCAGGTGTCTTAGTTTGCAAAGGGTGTTAAGCAAAGTACCATAGACAGGTTGACTTAAACAATAGGAATTCATTTGCTCACAGTTTGGGAGACTAGAAGTCCAGAATTAAGGTTTCTCTGTGAAGTCTGTAGCATTCTGTTGGTGGCTTGCCAGCAATCCACAACTCAATCTCTGCCTCCATCACGTGGTCATCTGTCTCTTTGTCTCCTACTCTGTCCAAATTTCCTCTGCTTATAAGGACTCCAGTCATATTGGATTAGAGCCCACTCTGAGTCACTTTAGCCTCACCTTGACTAATAACATTTTCAAAGATCCTTTTTGCAAATGGGTGCACATCTACAGGGCCAGGAGTTAGGACTTGAACATGTCTTTGGAGGGGACATAACTTAATCCATAACGTCAGGTTTCTCCCCTGTAAAGTTAATCTGTATGCCCCCTTTCTATACTGTTTGCTTTGAAAGGTAGTCACTATGTATAGTCCACACTCAGAGCATGGGAGTTGTGCTCAACTCTTGGAATTCTTCTGCACAGGACCTTGTTTATTCTCCCCCATCTATTTCTTTCTCCAACCCCCCTAAGACTGCAGCCCCCAAGGGTTTTTCACTCCCACTCTAGTTCACACTCAGCCTCCAGTAATTCATCAAATTCACCATTTAAAATGCCTCTACCAGTTTACGGTTCCATTTAAATGGCTCTCCAGTTTATGGTTCCAGTTTATGGAATCAGTTATGGCTCCTATTCCAGATACCGAGTCTTCTGGATGTACCTCTCTCTCCAGATTTCAGGAGGGTAGTTTGCCCACAGCCTCAGTTCTCTGATGGGTTCAAGATCAGTCACTGACCTTCAGTTTGTCTTGCTTTTTCATGTTGTGAGAATGACAGTCACAAATTCCTAGCTCTTTATATGTCAAAGCTGAAAGCAGAAGTCTCTTTATGCCATTTTTACACCTCAATGAATCACTATGAGTCACTAACCCATTTTTTTTTATTTTTGTGCATTTAGGATGTAACAGAACATAATATGGCCACAGAAAAGCAAATGCCATGAACACAAATAATTGCAAACACCATGAAGTTACAGTGGCAGGGTCATTTTGCTCCATGAATGTTAGCCAATACAAACAGAGGAGTGGTCTTCTTCTGGTGCCCATTCAGCCTTCAGGACTGTAATAATGTATAAAATAATGGGGTTTCCTCTAATCCAGAGGATCAGAGGATATATCAGCCTTCAGGAAGGCTTCATAATTCATCCTCCCCAAAAGCAATTGACATTTAGATATTTGATATTTAGAATTGACTATTTGTGGCCCTCCATGGACAGTGATATGAGGGTAACTTCATGAGTGAATGACCCTCACTCACCATGATTAGAAAGAATAATTTCTGGAAAGATCAGGTACTTACTTCAAAACACTGAAAATAGGAATGTGCTTCTTTCTTTTCATTTAGATAGATAGATAGATAGATAGATAGATAGATAGATAGATAGATAGATGATAGATAGATAGATAGATAGATAGATAGATAGATAGATAGATGATAGATAGATAGATAGATAGATAGATAGATAGATAGATAGATATAGATGAGTTGGATGCAAGTCTACCTAGCAATTAGAACATAAATTTAAGGGCACCTCTCTAAGCAACGATCTTGTTATTATGTCAACTACCAGAAGTTGGCTCAATGGACAATTTGGTAATCTAATTATTGTCAGATGGAAAATGAGAGTTTAACACCCTTTGCTTTAAAATTAGATATCATCTCTGACAGATCCCTTTCACTTATTTGGATTACCTCCAACACCTTTATTCAATATTCTGTAATTATTCACCTGTGTGTATAATTTGCAACTAATTTTCCTATTGGGTTCACCATAAAGCTACCCTGCTAAATATTAGACTGCTTTAGGAGTCAGGATACGTAGGAAGTGAAAAAAATCCAGACTTCAATAAAGACTTATTATAAAGCTATAGTAATTAAGACAGATTGGTATTTTCATGGAATATGCAAATAGAAAAATGGGAAAGAACAGAGATCCTAGAAACAAATCTACACATGTAAGGATATTATATATAATAGTCTTAGAATGTGAAGCAGTGATGAATAGTGTATTCAATAAATGGAGCTAGGTTGATAGGTTCTTCATATTTTCTAAATTTAATCAAAATCCTATTTCAAATCATACACAAAAGTTGTCAGAAATTTAGAAGTCTGATGACACCAAAAGTATCTCTGAGGTCGTGGAAGAACAAATGGCCTCTAAAACACTGCTGACGGCATGAATTTTTAAAAAATCATTATTGAAAGCAAATTGGCATTTTCTAGTAAATTTGAAGATGTGCATGCCACAGTCAGAAATCCCACTCCCAATTATTTATCCTAGAGCAGCAGTTTGCACCCCTATTGGGTCTAATGTCTGCCTTTGATAACTAATAGTTTATAACACCATTTTTACTCTCTTTAATTCATAAATAATATAACTTATCTACACACATAACTTCAAAAAGCGTAAACCACAGAATCAAGGGCCTTCGACAAATCAAACTAAATTGTGGCATTTTTAAGAGCAGTTGATGGTGTATAAGAAGGGAACTCTATTTATCGTTAGTGATGGGTCCATGTTTCTTAGAGGAGCATAAGAGTCTCGACACTGAACCCATGAAGAAGGAAAGATAATTCTAGAACACTACCTGGCTCTGTAATTAAAGATATTTAAAAAGTCATTGAAAAGTCAATCTGATATTCCAACTATAATTTTTAAAAGGAAATAAATTATAATAAAATAATATTATTTGAATATGTCAGGGGTTAGTCTTGACTAAGCTATTTCACACCATCATGCACAATCACCATAAGTGCAGCTGTGATGAGATCACATTGATGCACCCATGCTGAATTGGCAATGTAAGTGTCACCAGTGGACTCACCATTGGTCAAATGGTTTTCCAAAATGATAACTACCTGACACAGTTCTGAACCAAATGCAGTGTTGTTGTTTTTTTAAACTACATGCCAATTAATTCCTGGAAAACTCGGCACATTAAAACTATGCTTAAATAGTTTCTATGCAAATTAGGGCTATATTCTAGGCACAGATAGGTATAAACAAGTTTTTCACCTGAATTTCTGATATGATACTCCAAAGTCGCATGGGGGGTAGGGGTGCTGGGACAAATCTGTATATTACGCATTGCTGTTTCTTTAGCTTTTCTTGACTTCACCAACTAAATGCCAGTAATGGCCCAGTCATTGTGGCAAACAAAAATTACACCCATGATTTCCCAAAAGAGAATCACTAAGAATCACTGCCCTGAGAACCTCTTAAACGTGTTCACCAGGAAACATGTACAAGAATGTTCTGAGTGGCATTGTTGTAATAACAAATAACCCAAGTTGTCATCAGCAGAGGAAGAAATGCAAGTCCTATGTTACAAGAAAAACTTTGGCAACACTAAACTTAGGATTTCACTGCTTTACTGAGAGATTCATGAATTGGGTAGCATCCCATTCAGAATGTAGAAGGGAGCTCCTAGAAGGAGCTTATGTGGGGCATTGCAGAAGCAAGGCAAGGAAATGTTCTGGTTGGCTGATATAAAGTTCTCATTGTTTCCATTTTTATAGGGGGCGGGGTCTTATAGGGTAGTGAGCAGATACTTATTCATTAGTATAGTATACTTGTCCATTCTGATAAGCTCTCTCTCCTTGACCAAAAATGGTTTATTACAAGGTGTTGCTTATCTGCAACCTGATAGGATGCATTCCATTCACTCAGAAAGTTCCTGAAGGTCCATTGTTCTCTTCTTCTGGAAAATCCCTTCTCAGAAAGGCAGTCTCTCCCAGCAATGCCCAAAGAAGGTACCTATGTAACTGAACATCTCCAATGGAATGCTTTCCAGCAGTGAAAACGAATGACTGTGAACTTTATCAAGATGGATAAATCTAAAATATATAAAGTTGAACAAAAAAGAAAGAAAAAAAAACATACAATATGATATCATTTGTCTAATGTTTTTAAATATGCAAAACAGTTATATATACGATATAGGCCTCTACATGTGGACATATGTGAGAATGAAAAACACTTTACATTCAAGAATAGTGATTATCTTTGTAGGGAGTGGAGAATAAGGGGAGAAAGACATCAGATAAGAGAGTTCAGGGATGTAAACTTTATTCCTAGTGTTTTGTATCATAAGCTGGGCAATGGGGATGTGGGTGTTCAATATACTGTACCTTTGTATCTTTTATTATGTCTAAAATATTTTAAAAGCAAAAATAAAATAACTAGTGCAGCCTTTGATTCCAGAGAGGTTTTGAATCCTGGCTCTGTTACTCGCAAGCTGTTATTGCTGAGCAAATCGCTGAACCCGTCTGAATCCTGGTTGGCTTCTCTATGCCATGGGGATTAAAAATAGAAGCTATTGCATTGGGATGCTATATGATATTGAAATGTCAGCATGCATGTAAATTTCTTAGCATATTGCTTTGCGTGGAATAAATGCACATTTGTATCAAGGAGGAATGACCTCTGTTCAAACACACCTTATATTGTCTCCTTGGTTTTTAATAAACAATCTTCTCCTACCTTCTTTCTGATCTGTTGTCAAAATATAAGCATCAGCCCCTAATGGAAATACTGAATAGATGTATTCTAGGTGCTGTCAGAGATAACACTCTGTTGTCCAAAACCTATCAAAATCACGTTTATGAGAACAGATATTTATGGAGGATTACCTGAAGGACATTCCAGTCACATATTCTCTGGAAATGATAAATGTTACCCTCGGATCAAAGCACACCATCTGAGGGCCGCATATCCAGATTATACCATTCCGACTATTGGCGAATTTACTTGACGGAATTGAACTTTGCTGTTTTGCTATTGGCTCACATTGAGGGATGTTGTAAGAAGCAACCAAACTTTGCTCTTTAGTTATTGCTGGGATTGAGCCCAAGATGTTGTTTCTCTGAACCAAAAAGCATTTTCTTGTTGAAGACTCAAGAGAGAAATTTTTCATAGCTCAACAAGATGGAAACTTTAAACAACTGGCTTGTCTTTATGTTGTGGACACTATGAATCTTTTCATTGAGCCTATTTCCCTACTTATTTAAGCCTCCAGAAAATATAAAGTCCATTCTGTGGCCCACCTCTAGCACCTCTGTAAAACAATTTGGCATGCATTCCTGGGAGGTAAGTCAATTTACCCCTGGATTGCTTTCTTACCCATATTATCTCTTTGCCCAATATTTTCAATGATTTCTTTTCCATGCGTTTTTGGCAGCTGTCTCAAATTCTTCATGAAATGAGAAGAGAGCAAAGGGGAAAATGAGGATGGAATAAAGAAAAGTGGACTTCAAATAGTTAATAAAGTAGGTAAAACTATTTGTTTAGTTTTGTATTCTCCAGAACTTCTTTCATTGAGCTTTGCAGCCAGTATATGGTGAGTAAATGTTTGTTACAGTGAAAAAATGATAAAACTTTCTCAGCATCCAGACCATTCCTTTTCCTTCTCATACATGGCCCATAAGGTTGGACTAGTCTTAAGAAAGGTCTGATGAAGCCCTCTGGAATAGAAAAGAATACTTAGAACTTCTGGGTGAAGGGCCGCATTTCCTGAAGTTATATATTCTGGTCACTCTTCAGCTCACTCAAATGCCACCCACTTTAAGAAAGCATCCTCAGGTGTCAACAAAGATGAACTCCACCCTCTGAACTCCTGTAGAACCTACTGTCTCTAGGTAGGTTCTACATTTGTTTTATATTTAGATTTTTCACATTTATTTTATATTTAGATTTTTGGGGGGAGGGTGGGCGTGCATGGTCTGGGAATCGAACCCAGGTCTCCTGTATGGAAGGCGAGCATTCTACCACTGAATCATGCATGCACCCATTCAAATTTGTTTTGGATAACTTACCTTGAGATATAGATATATAAATATGTAGACAGATGATAGATAGATAGAGATACACATTTAGAAGGGAAAAGACCATGCTTGTGGATACTTCTTTGTATTCATAAGTATACTAATACTCATATATTGGTTCATTAAATATTTTTCAATGGATGAATGAAAATCTATTTCATTTATTAATTTCTTGACTAACCTTGCATTAAAAACTCTGTCTTCACACAATAATTTGGATGACTCTCAAACACATTATGCTAACTGAAAGAATTCAAACAGAAGGCTACTTACTTTTTTTTTTTTTAATTTGTATGCTGTATGGTGGGGGTCACATTTCATTCTTTCTCCATGTGACCATCCCCTTATTGCAGCACCATTTTTTGAATTTTTTTTTTGTTTCATTTTTCATTTATTGGTTTTGCTTGTTTATTTGTTTGGGAAGTGCATGGGCTGGGAATCAAACCCAGATCTCCAGCATGGCAGGTGAGAATTCTACCCTTGATCTACCCTTGCACACCCAACTTCTGATTCCATTAATATGACCTTCTTACAAATGAAATACTATAGAGAAATAAAACAGATCCATGGTTGCCATGGGCTGGAAGTGGGGGGAGGGCTTGTCTACAAAAGGGCATGGGAAATTTGGGGGGACAATTGAACTGTATCTTGATTATGGTGGTGGTGGTTATATGACTTTATACATTTGTCAAAACTCTCAGAACTCTACCCTAAAAAAAAGAGTGGATTTTACTATTTTTAAATTAAAAATAATGGGAAAACATTTTGTTTAGCTTTAAATACTCAGTAGATTGTCCATATTCATTTATCTCTTAAGTAACCCAATTAGCAGGCCTAGCAAAGAGAGTGGATGTGTGCGTACTACCTCTCCACTCTCCATGCTCACAGCAGGCATTAACAATCAATCATAGCATTGCTTTTTCCACTTTGAGAAGACAAGGCCAGTTGCAGAAGATTTCAACAGATCACTCCAGGCAACCACTACCAGGCTTTTGGAAATGGCATTAGATAATACCTACCTGCTGCCTGGAGCCCACGTAATCCCAAACAAGTACTACATTTGCTTAGTTACGCCTACCTTAAATGCAAATAATGCTTAGAAAGAATTAATTGGCCTTTAGGTGACTATTTTACATTCATTACTTCATTTTATAGCTCAAAAAAAAGGGTATATATAAATAGCAACACAGGATGACATCTTGCAAGCTACGTCCACATTTACAATGTTTGGAAAGCATGTGTCAGCCACGAAAGTGGAGAAGATGAAATAATGGGAGGGTGTGGCTACGGCACAAGGCAGAGGTTTGGGACCAGAAGGGTTGTGCGTGACCTCTAGCTGTGACACTTCGTAGTCAGGTGAGCAGAGAATGCGAGAATGGACATGAAAGATAATAGGGACAAGTGAGAACAGATCCCATTTTGTGTCAGGCATTGTCCTGGGCAGAGGGTAGTGAACAGAAAAGATAAATTCCCTGCTTGTCAATGACCTTATAGTCAATGAAAGTGACAGACATTGAAGCACTAGTCAAACAAATAGACACAAATGGCTCTAAGTGCTATGAATGAAAAGTATAGGGTGATAGAAGAGAACAATACAGAGGACCTAATTTGAATGGGCAGAGGGGAGGCTGGCAAAGTTCTTGAAGAAGTGACTTTAACCTGAAGGCCAAAGGAAGTGGAGAAGTTTGGCCAAATGGGATGGGGGAGCACGTTCCAGGCAGAGAGACCTGTGCTCAGGCTTTGAAGTGTAGGGGCTTTGCCAACAGAATCAAGGCTGGTACTGCAGGAAAACGTGGCCTAGAAATACAGTGACTCAAGCACAGGCTGGGGAGGTGGGCTGGAGCTAGCTCACACAGGACCCGTGGTCTACTCTTTGGAAATATATATATATATATTTGGAAATGTGTGTGTTTATATTCATATTTATATCCATATCCATGTACATAGTTATTCATATTTATATTTAAATATATTCAAATATAGCCTGAGTGAAGATTTTAAATATACCCTAAGAGTCCTGGAAAGCCACTAAGTCAACTTAATTAATCTTTAAGACTCTGGAGCTACAACCATGTTAAAACATTGAGAAAAACATAAAAGCACTGTGGTACCCACTAAACTAAATAATATTCGAAACTTGGCAGCATAAGCTTCCTCAGCATTTTGTGTGTGCCATCTGATATCACTTGCCACATTGTGTCAGTAAGATATCTCTGGGTATCTTCTCTGCCAGCATAAGGGTTCCTGGAGATTAGTGACCACATTTGACGAATTATTATATTCCCAGGGTTAGAAGCATAGTACGGGCTCAAGGAATATTTGTTGGTTCAAAATGAATTAAACAAAATGTCTAAGCATACAAATGTATAGTGTTCCAAATGAATGTTGTTATGTGAGTACAGGAATTCCCTGTTATATTCAAACAGTGACTTGTTCTGACACTGGAAGTCACCAGCCCCCAAAAGACACAAAGATAAAGATGCGTCTGTCTAAGAATAAAATACCCTTTTCACAGCTTCCATGCATATATGCTGTTCAGAATTACTCTGAGAATCTTTTGGTATGGTTCCAGCAATGTGGAGCAAAACAAAAACAATGTGGAGATAAAAATTACAAGTTAAGGAGGATTATTTTTGGAGTCCATTCCAAAGCCAAGAAAAAAAGAAAAAAAAGCACAGCAACATCGTAAGAACAACCAACTAGTGACAGAATTTCCTCTCGATGAATCAAGAAAGAATAAGAAATGGTAAGGACAGCCAAGGAGTAGGGAATAAATAAAGTCAAGCTTCTGAGAAATGGAAAGCTGTGAAGTGTGGGGCACTGAGGTTTACAGGGAATTTGGAGATTTCTCAAATTAAAGAGTGTTGACAGAGAACAAAATGGGACGGAAGTAGCAGCACAGAGAAGTTACTGGAAAGGTAATCAACCTGAAAATTCCTCCACTTTCATTCACTGGAGGATTAAAAAAAGATAAAGGGGTGGAAGTAGGGGGAAGCAGCTGAATGGTAGATCAGGGAGAAAAAAGAAGTCAACTCAGGCTCTCATATTTTCATGAAACAGGCTTTTCTGGCAGAAACCCATTCAAGGAAACTGTACAAGTTTTGGGTCTGGAATGGTAATGTAGAATCATAACAACTGATGACAACAATGGGTCCTAATGTGTGCTAGCCATAGCACTGTATGTGTTACATAAATTGTTTTATTTGCTCCTCACAACCATTCTGTGACTAGATTGAATTATTTTACGATGGGACTACCCTACTTTCCCTTTTCCTCATGGCACCTATTATCTTCTGCCATACATAGCTTACCTATTTGTTTATTTCCACAATCCATCTCTTCTGGGCAGAGATTTTCATCTGTTTCACTCACCAATATGTCACAAGCACATAATACAGTGCCTGGCACATAGGAAGCACCTCACACATATTTATGAATGTCATTATGTTGGTTTTACAAATGAGGTAATGAAACTGCAAAGAGGCTAAGAGATGACAGAATGGAGTCCCAGGTTTGCTTGACTTCCAAATTTTGGAACATTCTATCATTATAATTTTTCTGCTCTCTTTAGATTCAGTGCACCCCAAACTTAACTCCACCTGAGAATCACTGGGGAACTTTAATACACTAAGTCCCACTTTGGGTTTCAGTTCATTAGAGGTCGGATCCTTTTGTCTCTATTTTAACTTTACTAGGTTATATCAGTGAACATCCAGATTTGTGGACCAATGCTGCAGATCCTATCCCCTGATGTTAGCAGGAACTAAAAGGGTATATCTGGGAATACTTAGCTCAGCAATGCAGTAGCATTGATGGGGCATCATAAAGGGACAAGCTACCCTATATTCATTCATTAATCTCCTACAAGACTGAAATGGCCCCTTTTGAACATCAAGGTGCTTTTGGGTTTACCACTTCAAATACAAATCTTTCTGAAATCTAATACTCCTTCCTTGAAAAAATAGTATTTTAAGGCTCTCAGAAGGTGAAGTATAGGGTTAAAATATGATCCAGCCATCTCACATCTAGGTAGATACCCAAAAGAATTGAAAGCAGGGACTCAAACAGATATTTGCATATCGATGTTCATAGTACAGACCAAAAGGTAGAGGCAGCCCAAGTGCCTACAACAGATGAATGGATAAACAAAATGCAGGACAGCCACAACAATGAATATTATTCAGTCGTGGAAAAGAATGCCATTTTGATGTAAGCTAGAACATGGGTGAACCTTGAAGATATCACGTTGAGTGAAATAAGCCAGACACACAAAGATAATATTCTATGATTTCACTGATAGGAAATAATTAGAATAAGCAAGTTCATAGGGTTGGAAACTAGAAGGTTACCAGGGACTGGGGGAGGGGTAAGGAAGGGGAACTTAATGCTGAATCAGTACCAACTTTCTATTTGGTATGATGGAAAATTTAATAATGGATGGTGGTGATGGAGGCATAGCATTATGAATTTAATTAACATCACTCAATTATATATTTGAATATGGTTAAAGGGGGAAATTTTAGGTTGTGTATATGTTAACTAGAAGAAATTTTTTTTACAAAAAACTACATAGGACTATACAAAACAAACAGGAGAGCCCAATGTAAACTATGGTCTACAGCTAACAGTATAATTTTATTGTTTAATCAGTTATTTTAAAAAGTATCACAAGTAATACAAAGTTTTAATTATAGGGAAAACTGGAGGTGGGGGTGCATGAAAATTCTGTATTTCCTGCATGACTTTTCTGTAAACCTACAATGTCCTAATAAAAATAATAAAAATAGAATAATAAATGGATTTTACCTTATTTTCTCGGCATCCTTACTTCTTCCTGGAACGTCCAATGAACCTGGATAATTCCCACTCAGCTTAAATTGCCCCTCTTCTTGTGATCTTTTCCCAACTCTCCCAGGTTGGGCAAAGGTATCCCTCTGCTCCCCATGGCATCTCTGTGAATATCTATTTTCACTCTGTGCTATAAGTTCTTGTGCCCATCTAGTCTTGCCCCCCTACTTTCCTATTGTTTTATCAATAAGAGCTGTTTTATTTCAAAAAACAGAAGGCCATTTCAATCGGTTAGCAAGCACAGAGACTTTATTAACATGTGTCATTGAAAAACTCCCAGGTAGGTCTGCCACCATTTGCTCCCGATGATGCAGTCAGAAATTTTATTTGCCCCAACAATCAATTCTATTTTCCTTTGTTCTGTTTTCATTCTCAAGCAGACTGTGCTGGTTTGAAAGGAGGTATGCCCCCTAGAAAAGCCATGTTTTAATAAAAATCCCATTTCACAAAGGTAGAATAATCCCTATTTAATACTATATGTTTGAAACTGTAATCAGATCATCTCCCTGGATGATGTGATTTAGTCAAGAGTGGTTGTTAAACTGGATTAGGTGACAACATGTCTCCACCCATTTGGGTGGGTCTTAATTGGTTTCTTGGAGTCCTATAAAAGAAGAAACGTTTTGGAGAATGGGAGATTCAGAAAGAGCAGCACCACAAAGCAGGGAGTACATGAGCCAGCGACCTTTGGAGATGAAGAAGGAAAACACCTCCTGGGGAGCTTCATGAAACAGGAAGCCAGGAGAGAAAACTAGCAGATGATGCTGTGTCTGCCATGTGCCCGTCCAGATGAGAGAGAAGCCCTGACTGTGTTCGCCACGTGCCTTCTCACTTGAGAAAGAAACCTTGAACTTCATTGGCCTTCTTGAATCAAGGTATCTTTCCCTGGATGCCTTTGATTGGACATTTCTATAGACTTGTTTTCACTGGGACATTTTCTCAGCCTTAGAACTGTAAACTAGCAACTTATTAAATTCCCCCTTTTTAAAAGCCATCCCATCTCTGGTATATTGCATTCCGGCAGCTAGCAAACTAGAACACAGACTTTCCCCCAAATGGTACCAGGGATGAACCCCAGCTCCTTAAGGCTTCCATTCTGCCTTTTAGCAACACAGGCAGAAGAAAAGTGTTATTCCTAAGGGAAGATTGAGGGATAAATACCAGGAAAAGAAGAAATAGGTTCTAAGTCCAGGGACCTGAAGAGCAAGGAATTTGCCTTCTTACCCATCCTGCATCCTCATTGCCTAACCTAATGCAGAATATCAAGCACAACAGTATGCAGTTGAGGCTTAATAAAGTAACCAGATGAATGAATGGATGCAGGAAGGGTTATCTTCGAGACCACCCATCATTGCCCTATGCCATAATGCATGACGGTCTCAAAGGCAAGAGGTGCAGTGCCCCTGACTGAAACTAAACGCCTCCGGTCTGTGGGATGTGGACTCTATTACTCTATGAAACACAGGCCTGGGGGTAGATCCAAAGATGCTTTTGCCTGTCACAAAGATACAGCGACAGCACTCAGCTCCAGACGTGACTATCAGGCAAAGTGCTGCCAGCTCCTTAATTAGGTGTCCCAGGAGACCAGGTCCAGGATGTTGCAGGAAGACAAAGACAACAGGAGGGGGAAGTGGAAATGTCACCCTCGTTAGTGGGGCTGTTCACTGGAGGAAGGGCCCAGCCAGGGCCCCAGCGCATGTCAGAGAGCAGGCTCCTGCTAAGCACCTGAAGTGAGGGTCAGAGAGAGCAGCCGCAGGGCCCTGGGAGGGGTGGGAGGGAGGCTAATTGAGGATGGGGCTCTATGGCAGAGGGAGGGAAAGCACCTCCAGGGCAGCTGCGGTCTCGCCTCCTTCCACAGCCCCCTGGGGGATCCTGCAGGACTTTGTTCCAAGGTGATACTGAAATGTGCATGATATGGTTATTGCTTATTTATTTCCTATTTATATTAATACGCCTTTATTATGTGCACCGTCTGACTATTACACACTTGGGACCTCTGACCAAGCACAAGGGCAGATGACGGTGCATTCTGAAATGCAGTTCTGTTCTCTCTCTCAAAGCCTGCCAACTCTCCCCATCCCTGCCTCTACCTTACCAAACACACACTGCAGAGGGAAGGACTCAATGAACGTATCCCCAATGTGGACGAAGTCCTTCCAAGCAAAGGAAATGGGGCACAGAGGTAGAAGTCAGTGGAAGTTGGCCCAGCAGACACAAGGAAAGACAGATTGCCACGTGATGGAGAATGACTGAACACCATGGATTCGGGAGAAAGCAAGCCCTGCTATACGTCGATATTGAGCTCCTAGCCTCTGAAACCATGAGATTATAAATTAATGTCATTTAAGCCAACCCGTGTGTGGTATTTATCATATCAGCCCTAGCAAACCAAAACACAAACCAAAGAATCTGATTGGTCAGAATGTTGCCAGAATGTTCAAGCCAAATGTAAGGAATCTGTGGGTTGTGGACTCGATTAAAGCCCTGGGTTCAAATTCCTGCTCTATCGCTAATCAACCATCTGACCTTGGATAATGCATATCTCACTTCTGTTCTCTCATCTGTTAAAAATGCAAGATCAAAAACATGGAGGATTCCAGGAACTCCTAAAGTTCCTGCTGGGGAATTAATATAACCTGTATAAATGAATAAAAGTGCTTGCCAATGGCACGTGGTCTCTTGGATGTTAGAGTTTCCTGGTTGCAGGCCACAGAATCCGATTTTGGGTAGATTAAGCATAGCGGCATCAAGGTCTTCTAAGGTTGAAGGGAGTTTGGAGAACCAGGTTTAGGAACGGCAGAAGTAAAAGCAGACCCAGGGGCCGGGGTGCTTGTCTCACTGCAGGGACAATTGGGCCAGGAACCGCTGCCAGGATGGATTAGAGCACCAACTGCTTTCAGGCTCCTGTCCCTTTGTCAAGGAAAAATCACCCTCTTGGCCTAGACTAGGTCGTGGTGTGGCTGGCCTCTGGTGATTTTTCCATGAGACTCTCTAACAAGGAAGAAACAAAGCCTCAGAGGAAATGGGGCCAAAATGGAGACGATACCCACAACCAGATAATATCAGTGAAAGGGGAAAGGCAAATACTGCCATTCTATTGGGAGTCCCTCCTTCTCCATGATTGTAGACTCCAGACAGCTTGGACCTCACGTGCACCCATGAAGAGGTCCAAGGTCGCAGATGGACCCAAGTTCCACACAGTTGCTCCAACTCCACCCAGTTCTCCACTGTCCTTTGCAATTTTTCCTGCAGCCAGAACCCTTTGCTCATTAACCAGCAACTGGGTACTTAAGTAGAAATAGTCTACATATTTAAAGAGTTTAGTTAGGTACACATCACAGATAAAATTGTGCTGGGAAGTTACCTCCCAAACTGCACTTATAAACAATACATTAAAATGGTAGTTTCTACCAACTACAGACAACTCCTCCTGAATTTGCAGAAAGGGTGTTGGGTGCAAGATTAGAGATTTAAATAAGTTGTCACTGGGGGTCTTTTGCCTCGTAGCACTCAAGCTGGGTCCATTTCCATTATGTCACCCCTGTGGCTTCTCTGCTTTCTCCAGCCCCCCTGCCACCCACCCCACACACCTGTTCTCTCCTCTTCCCTCCTACTCCCACCTCAACCCCCATGTACCCTTGGTGTTTTTCTGCCTCTCTGTTTAAATGCAGCCTCGATCCCTGAACCAAGGACACACACCTCTGGGTTGGTAAAAACAGACTCTGCCCCACCTCCCTCTCTCCACTCACTGGTCTCCGAGGCTGCCAGCCCCTACAGGTTAAGCAGAGAGGAGATTAGAAATTATCTAAATCACAACAATTCCCTGGCAGCTTTTGTATGATTGCAGGCTCTGATGAACTAAACTGTCCAGCTGGGTAATTGAAGGAAACATATTTATTGGAATTCGCATGCTTAAAGTTATACTTAGCCCCTGGATATCAGCAAAGCTGACCTGAAAGAGAATAAAAAGCCCCTTGCAGCATTCCAAGTAATCATGCCATACAGACCCTTTGGGGCTTAACTCTCTCGTGGAAACAGAGAGCTTTGATTTCCCACATGCACAGTGCTGCTCAGACACTGACAGCTGACAGCTGGGCTGCAGGACTCAGGCAGGATGCAGAAATGGGACCCACCGGTGCTGACGCGGCCCCCTCATAAAAGGCTTTGCCCAAAAGGTGTCATCAGCGTAGCCTTGCTTTTCAGATTTCATTTTATGTTCAGAAAGGGGTGGGCTTTGATCAGCTGGTGAGTTCTCTCTGAGTGGCAGCTGCAGTTAGAGCAGATGGGTTTCTAGGGTGGGCACGGAACACAGAAAAGCTGACCTGGTCAAGGTCACCCTTACACAGCTTCACTAAAAACAGCTGGCAAAAATATCAGATGCCAGGCAAAGCAGAGTATGTATCATATGTAAATATATATATATTTTTTTCCTTTAATGTAAAGGAGGAAAAACAGTCATGTTGTTCCCCCACCGAGTTATAGAATCACAGGTGCTTATAACTTAAAGTCATATTCAAGGTCATCAGAGCTTACCTTCTGCCAGTGTTGCAATCCTTTTCCCAAGCCCCAGTGATTTAAACCAGGGTTTTAATTAGGTTTCAATTCATAGGCTCTTCCATAATCAGTGGTGCCTTACTACAGCTGAGGTTCGTAATACCACGTTTGGGCTCATCAGGAAAGTATCATGGGATGTCTGACAAAGATTCCAGGCTATCGGTAGTGGCATTTGTGCCCGGAATTGGCTATCTCTGAATTCAACTGTCAGAAGCATCACTGTAGTGAGACCTCTTTCTGCTGAAGCTCCAGAAAGTTAGAAACCAGGCTGAATAGAGAATTGTTAGAATGTCTGTTTTAGTTTGCTAGCTGCCAGAATGCAATATACCAAAACGGAATAGCTTTTTTAAAAGGGAATTTAATAAGTTACTAATTTGCAGTTCTAAGGCTGTGGAAATGTCCAAATCAAAGCAAGTCTATAAGAATGTCCAAATTTAGGCACCAACAATAGGTTACCTTCACTCAAGAAAGGCTGATGAAGTTCAGGGTTTCTCTCTCAACTGAAAAGGCACATGGCGAATATGGAGATGTCTGCTAGATTTCTCTTCAGGCTTCTTGTCTGATGAAGCTCCCCGGGTGTTTTCCTTCTTCATCTCCAAAGTTCTCTGGCTACATGAGCTCTGGCTCTTCTGGATCTCTCCAAAATGTTTACCCTTAAAGGATTCCAGTAAACTAATCAAGACCCAGGTGGAATAGGTGGAGTCACATCTCCGTTTAATCCAAGGTTAACACCCACCATTAGGCAAGTCACATCTCCATGGAGATCATCTAATCAAGTTCCAAACCTGCAGTACTGAATAGGGATTAAAAGAAAGCTTGCTCCTACAAGATTGGATCAGAATTAAAACATGGCTTTTCTAGGGTGTTCAATCCTTTCAAAGCAGCACCGAATTTGGAAATACTTTTTTCCTCACAGATCCTATCAACTAATCTCACCGACTTCTAATGGGATGTTCTAAGCATCTTGAGACATATTGAAGCATACAAATGTAAGCATTGGAAAGGTCTAGATGGATCCACGATCTTGGCAGTAAGACTATTTCCTGGATCTATGCACATTCCCCCAAAACAATCAACAAAAGGCAAGACAGATGCCAAAATTAAATAAATCTTACTAATTAAGGGAATGGCAAATGAAGATATTGTGACCCCAGAAAAAAAGCAAGTAAAATCACTGGAAAGCCCATCAGTACATAAGGAAATGCAGGATTTGACATTACTCAGAAACTATATTCACTGGGATTCTAAATTGGGAGTAAAGTTAAGGCTTGCATTCTCTGCAACTAAATGGTTTGCAAAGGAAAATAGATAGCATAAATCATATTTAAGGGTACTACAAGAACAAACTGATTCTAAGGATTTTAGCAAATTAGCCATTGGAATAAAGATGGATACAGCCAATTACAAATGAGTTTCAGAGTTTCTTAAGTGGTCCTCCAGGATCTCTACTTGGAAACACTTCATTGGCAATTAGTGATGTTGTATGTATCTGAAATTCGGTTCAAGAAGTTAAGGACTTTAAATAACTCAGATTAGGCTACCCTCCCCCTAACAGGGAGTTTATTCTGCTTTAAAAGAAATCCAATCTATTAAGAAAAGTTAGATCCATAAAATAAAAAAATATACTATAAAAAAAGATTAACAGTAAGTTACCCTACTGAAACTAAAATTTGACTCTTTCCAAAAAATAAGCTTAAAGACAGCTTCTTAGGAAGATGTCAGTTATATAAAGTAACCCATATCTATGGGGCAGATTTATGCCAGCAAGTCCAGGACACTTTAGATGCTCTGTTATGGCACCAGCCCCACTATAAAGACAGAAAGTTTGTGGTTTATATGGGCTTCTGTTGCCCCTGCTTTGTACAAGAATGACAGCTGATCCCACTTGCTCCTGTAAGATTATTCTTTCATTTACACATCCAGCAAGACTGTATCAAGCATCTCCTGTGTACACAATATATTCATGTGTATATGACTGAGATCCATGGAGTGTCTGTGAAATGGACTCTAATCATTCAGGACTGATGATTATGTTTTTTGTATTTGACAGACTGGTGTCAATCTCCGCTTCTTGACATTACCCGCTTGTCTCTTGGATTATCTTCTGGGACTGTAATCAGGACCCTGGACAGGTACTGGACTAGGCCAGTTGGATGCTCCCTCCCTGAATTTAGTGGAACATGTTTGCAATTGTATTGCCTTCCTGCTACTTTAAAACAGTAGCTGTGCTTCTGTTCCCTCCTTGATGATGTTAGCAAGGCCAGTTCTTCAGTCTCCCCTTGTTCTGTGACCTTTAACAGTCCTTCAATAACCTCTTGCTGAAGATAGCTAGGGTGTGTTCTGCTGCTTGTAATCACATGACGCTAGCCCTCGACCCTCTGCATTTGCTTCCAAAACATCCTCTGGCAAAGAAGCTAAACCTTGTTTACTTCAATATCCGTGCATTTTCTAGCTGCCTCCTGACACCTGATTTTGGCCTCTGTTTTGGTTTGCTAAAGCTGCTGGAAAACAATATATCAGAAATGGGCTGGCCTTTACAATGGAGAATTATTAACTTACAATTTATAGTTCTTAGGCCATGCAAATGTCCAAATTAAGGCATCCACAGGATGATAGCTTCTCTGAAGAAAGGCCTTGGCATCTGGGACACCTCTGTCTCATGAGAAGGCACATGGCCAGTGTCTGGTGGTCCTTCTCTCCTGTGTTTCTTTGCTTTCAGCTTCTGGCTTCAGTAGGTTCCTCTCTCAGCTCCTCTGGGGGCTTTTTCTCTGTATCTCTGAGTTACTTCTGCATTTATCCTCTTATAAAAGACTCCAGTGAAAGGATGAAGACCCACCCGGAATGGGGTGGGTCACATCTCAATTGAAATAACCTAACCAGAAGCTCCCACCTACAATAGGTCTGCACCTACACTAGGTGTGCAGGGGTGGTTCATTAGTAGAAGGCTTGCCTTCCATGCAGGAGACCAGGGTTCAATTCCTGGACCATGCACCCCCCCCAAAAAAAAACCCATAATGAAAAGAACATGGCCTTTTCTGGGGTACATAACAATGTTAAACCAGCACAGCCTCCTTCTCTAAAGTTTTAGAGGAAATGTCATCCTTCCTCTTTGAAGTTGATTCCTTCACTCTGTAGGGTGACCCAGATCACCCAGGTTTGTTAGGGACTTACTTAGTTTTAGAACTGCAAGTCCCATGCCCTGGGAACCCTCTCAGTCTCAGACACACTGGTCCAGTTTGTCTCCTAACTTGAAGCTCTCATCCCATTTCTTTCTGCACTAGGGTGGAAATTTTCCCCCTCCCCCAATCAATCCTTCAATCTTGTGCCCTGATCACCCGTGCCCCCTTCTCATACCCTCAGAGTTTATGGGATCTGCTACTAATAGGACTCCATGTCTCCAGCCTTAAACCTGCACCCCACCTTCTCTCCAAACTCCTCCAGGGCGTTAGGTAGAGGTGTTCTGATGACACTTCATCAGTGAATTCCAAACACTGGATCCCTGTATTGATGGTAACTGACACATTGAAAGTGATATGTCCAAATGGCAATGTGACAGTAGAGACTGAGATTTAAAGCATGCATGTCCCATCTACCGTAAGAAACACTTGCATGTGTGTAAAGAAAGCGCATACAAGGATGTTCTTGCAGCATTATTTCTAATAGTAAAAATGGAAACTACTCAGTACTGTATTAACAGAAGTCAATGTATAAATGAGCTATGGCACATTCCTTCTGTAGGATCCAATGCAACAATGAAAAAGAATAATAACTGCTAAATCACGTGGAGCTTACTATGTTGGGGCACTGTTCCAGGTTCTAAAGTATATAGAGAAAGGTATAGAAAAATACATATCAAAATAAAAACAGTGTTTACCTTCAAGAAAGAAACTGGGCTTGTGGGGAGATAATCAGTAATGACTGTCAGTTTTCCTTAATTTACTTAAGATAATGTTTGCATAAGTCATCTAATAAAAATTAAAAAAAAAAAAGATTCTCCCCCTCAACTCCCCATATCTGCTAATACTGCTGCTCTTCTTTTAAATCACCCAGCCTCCAATTCATAGAATTTGTCTCTGACACTTTTCTTCCTTTATTTCTTCTCTGTAATCAATGCATTCTTAAGTACTACCAAATCCTTCTTGAAATTGATGTTTGGATCAATCCGCTGGAAATTGCTGTTAATAGGCAAATGTTACCTGAAAGGAGTAGCAGATTAAATGTGCAAGCAGGAAAATCAATAAACCAAATCCCTTGGTTGGAATTAGTTTGTCCCATGGGCTCAGGCAGATTCAGCACTGGCGTGAAGGAAACCAAGAGACTGGAGCTGGGACAGGCTGACCTCCAGACCCTGGGTATCTGAGGGGCTGGGGGCTGGGTCTGGGCTTCAGCAAGACAAGAGTGAGGAACAGGAAGCTGTGCCCAAGTTCGCTTAGCACCCTGGGGAGAGATTTATGTAGAAGAGCGCCTAGGGGACATTCTCCGGAGGGTTTTCAAGCTCCAAAAGGAGTAAACAGTGTCTTACTGACAAGGCCTTAGAGACTCTGGTGTGACTCTGAAGAAGATGAGATGCTTGGGAAGGCCTGGGTGAAAACTACAGATAAGAAAACAGGCCCTGGAGGTGGAGTCATTGGCTTTCAGCTCAAAAGCAAGAGAGGGCGGAGCCAGGAATAACCCTTGGATCTCCTGATTCCTGCTCTAAGCTGGTCCACACCACACTGAAGCATCGAGTCACTTCCTTAGGAGCCACCAGCCTGCCTTCTGCAAAAAACAACCCTAGGCAGCCACGAGACACACCCCCCAATTTTTTTTCCCACTCCACTGTCTTAAGATTCATTTATAAGGCAAAAATGTTGTCTACCAAATGGCCAGGCATCAGCTGCTCCGCCCAGCTCCTAGCAGAGGGAATGAAGAGCTGCCCGCCTCTGTTACTCCTTATCAGTAGAGTTTACAAACCTTCTAAACTCCACCAAACCATCCCCTCTGGCTGCTCACAAGGTTCTCCCAAGAGCTCCAGAACAACAGGAAATTAACAAGCATATTCATTCCACAAAATAAGGTCATCCCTCCCACCTTCCGCGAGTCTCTGGTCTCCAGGCAGAGAGCAGGTTAGACGCCCTCTGTTTCTGGAGCGCAGCAGCTGGCTGCGGGGCGGGAAAAACACAGATTCCAACGCACACTGTAGCCAGTGTGGTTGTTCATCTCGCTGCCGATCCCACAGTCTCTCCTTCTGGTGAAAACCGGAGCCCTCTGAGAGAGCGGTCAGGGCTCTTCTCTCCTAGGAAAAACCCTCTGCATTTACCCTCAAACTGACGGCAAGTGGTCCTCTCTGGCCGTTGCCAAAGAAACAGTGGCTCTCCTGTGGAAGGAGGGCTCTTGTGCTACCCACTGGTGGTTTTTCAACTGGACACATTTTTTTTTTTCACATGTTCTCCTGAAAGCTGAGCAACAACTTCATGTTCTATTGAACTGTGAAGATCAGGAATCACTGTGAGAGAGGCCCATTTCCTGCCTAGAGGTGGTGGCTTCCATGCTTGAGAGTCTACATTTCAGTGCCCAGAGGGCAGCTCCTTCTCCTAGGGGGAGAACAAGGGATTCCAGTCACCTCCCCAAAGGAAAAGAGCCTTAAAATCCTGCCCCCGCAATGAATAAAGAAGTATTTGCAAAGTCCTCTTGGAGGACTGGGGAGAAAGGAGGAAATATTCAACTTCCCCATTTGGAGCATTCCTGATATTCTCCCAAGCAGTGGGGACAACCAATTCAATAGGCTGAGCCCTCGATATTGGGGTTTGCCCCCATGAAATTTGTTCCTGTAAAGGAGAAGCTAAGCCTACTTATAATTATGCCTAAGAGTCACCCCCAGATAACTTCTTTTGTTGCTCAGATGTGACCTCTCTCTCTAAGCCAACTCAGCAGGTGAACTCACTTCCCTTCCCGCTAGTGGGATATGACTCCCAGGGGTGTAAATCTCTCTGGCAACGTGGGGCAGGACTCCTGGGATAAGCTGGGACCTGGCATTATGGAATTGAGAAAGCCTTCTTGACCAAAAGGGGGAAGAGAGAAATGAGACAAAGTGAAGTGTCAGTGGCTGAGAGATTTCAGAGTCAAGAGGTTATTCTGCATTATGCATTATATAAACATCTCTTTTTAGTTTATGGTGTATTGGAGTGGCTGTAGGGAAGTACTTGAAACTGTTGAGCTGTGTTCCAGTAGCCTTGATTCTTAAATATGATTGCATAATGATATAGCTTTTACAATGTGACTGTGTAATTGTGAAAACCTTCTGTCTGATGCTTCTTTTATCCAGGGTATGGAGAGATAAGTAAAAAAAAAAAAATATGAATAAAAATAAATAAATAGTAGTGGGGATAAGGGATAAAATAAACCGGATAGATTGAAATACTATGAAATACTAGTGGTCAATGAGAGGTAAGGGTAAGGGATATGGGATGTATGAGTTTTTTCTTTTTTCTTGTTATTTCTTTTTGTAAAGTGATGCAAATATTCTAAAAATGTTTATGATGATGAATACACAACTATGTGATGATATTGTAGGCAATTGGTTGTACACCATGTATAGACTGTACGTGTGTGAAGATTTCTCAATAAAAATATTAAAATCTAAAAAAAAAAATCCTGCCCCCTCTTAGCCTTTGCTTCAAGCTGGGGTTCAGGGGGGTATGACGGTGAAAGTGAGAAGGCTCCTCTGCAGGCAGGACCCACCCAAGGGTGAAGATGTCACACCAACCCTCCCAACCCACCTCTGGGCCCAGTACACAAACTCCCGTTATCTGATGCTACCCTCAAGGCCCTCGCCACTTTTGTTTTCCTTGAACCAGCATCTCCAAGGCTTCAATGTCACTTCTCCTGCCGCCTCTTCCTCTGCTTTCCATGAGAAACTCAGCTAAGGGCCAGGCAGAGCAGTCTGAAGGCACTAATTAAGAATTATGTTTAGAAAAACAACTCTCACAAATGCTTTAAACATAAGTTAGAGATACACTTGTCTTAAAGCCCAGCAATCCAACTCTTCAGTATTTATCCAAGAGGTATTTATCTTGGAGTAGGTAAAATAATGCAGTCCATTCAGGATTTCCATCTCCCCACCTGATTTTTTTAAATTTAAACTTAGGCTCATTAGCTCTCTCCAGGTCTGATTTAAAATGTCAAACAAAGCCATTCCTCTCTTTCCTTTCCTTCCATTTTTCCCAGCTAGCTCATCCCAGGGCATCACATGGAAATACAAATCACACCAAGAATGGCTATGGCAGTGGAGAGATCATCCTTATGACTGGCCTGACTTGGGGGGGGGGTGGAGGGACAGGGCTTTCATGCTCTCCTGTGAGCTGGCCCCTGGCTGGCACGCTTGCCTGTGTCGTCTGGGTCTGTGCTCTCAGTCCTGGCCGGAAGGCTGATTCTGGTCACTGCAAACATCAGGTTCTCCTGAGAAGATTGGTTCACCTGGGTTTTCTCAAGCCTCGCCCTCTGAGGACAACCCTAAGAGATTCTGAAGCACCTTCCATCCTCTCCATATGACTCTGGTTGCATAAACCTCAGACGCCTCTGCTTCGTGGAGCTGGCTGCCACATACTGCAGCTGCTGGCAGTCTGGACAAACTCTACTCTCAGTTACCCTTCATTTCCTTCCACTCAGGACTGAGGGAAATGTGGGCAACCTTCTTATACAATTGTTGATAAGTGTGTATCTCTAAGAAGAGGTCTGGGCAGCTGTCTTGGGTCTCCATGCTCCGTACCACCAACTTTTGCCCATCTTCCCTACTATAGCCCTCCCAGTTGCAAAGCTAAGGAATAGCCTGAACCCTCCCGTTTTAGCTTGCTGAAGTTGCTGGAATGCAATATACCAGAAATGGATCAGCTTTTATAAAGGGGATTTATTAAGTCACAAGTTTACTGTTCTAAGGCCTTAAAATGTCCAAACTAAGGCGTCCAGAAAAGGATACCTTGACTCAGAAGAAAGGCCTAATGGCATCCAGGATTTTTCTTAGCTGGGAAGCCACGTGGCTGGCATCTGAGGTCCTTGCTCTTGGTTCATTGCTTTGTTCTTCTGATTTCAGTGCATCTGTGGGTCCTCACTTGGTTTCTTCAGGGAAAAACTGTGGGCTTGCTCAACATCTCAAGGGAAGGCACATGGCAACTTCTGCTTGGCTCCTCTCCTGACTTCTGGTTTCAGATGGCTCTCACAGATTCTGTGAGTTCTTCTGGTGTTTTCCTCCGCATCTCCAAACGTCTGCATCTAAGCTTTATCCAAAATGTTTCCCCTTTCTAAGGCCTCCAGTAAACTAATTAAGACTCACCTTGAATGGGCAGGGCCACACCTCCATGGAAATAACCTAATCTAAAGGTTCCACCCTAAACAATAGGTCGGTCCCCACAAGATTGGATTAAGATTAAAAGAATAATGGCTTTTCTGGGTACATAACAACTTCAAACTAGCATAGCTCCCTTACTCACAAATGCTCTCAAATCTCAGAGGATCATATGGGGCAGAACTGGATTTACTGACGCTCATAGGAAGTTTAAGTTTCAAAGGCCCTCACTTGCACCACCACCACCACCCCTAAATTCCTGCAACGTCCCTACAAAGGTTTTGGCATTGCAAAATTTGCAAAAGTCAGATATTTAAATCTCCATTGGTTAAGACTGTCATCTCTTTTTACTCTGACTGCCCCTTCCACCACTCTTCTCTCATGTTCTGTGGTACTGGGATGGCTGAGAGCATTTAGGGGATATGGTTAGGGTGATTTGAGTTGGGAATGCATTTACTCTGGGTTTAGTGGGATATGTCTGTTTGATTCACAATGACTTCCCTATAGAATTAAGTGGTTGCTAGCCATCTTGACACAGGAATGGCCTCCAGGAAGCCTTCTGTTGCCCCCTGTGGCAAGCATCCAGTGTCTTGACTCAAAGGAGTAGCAGTTGTGTCTCTACATGGACACACCCTACAACTCTCAGCATTCATGGGTAGGGATAGAGGAGGGAAAACAGGACTTGATGTGCTCAGGGGAAAAGCTACTCTGTGGAATATTCTTCCTGTCCCATGAGGTGATAACTTTGTAAGTGGATGATTTGTTTTTCATCCATGTTTACTCAAGAAAGAAAGTTCTCTCCTATGCACAATATAACCTGAATAAAGGAAACTGCATTTGCTGGTCAGAAAATATATTTCTTCTCCTAAAGTGGTCTTTCAACTTTAGGTCTCTGGATCTGTCCCTGTCCCTACTGTGTCTTTTCCTCTTGTGCCTTTTTCCATCTCTTGCAAACTGTCCTCCTTCCTACCTTCATCTATCTTTATCTAGACCAGGGTGTCAGCTTTGACAATACTGGCATTTGGGGCCAGATAATTCATGGTGTGGGAAGCTGTCCTGTGCCTTGCAGGATGCTTACCAGCATCCCTGGCCATTATCCACTAGATGCCAGTAACCATCCCATCCCCAGTTGTGACGACCAAAAATGTCTCCAGAAATTGCCAATTTACAAAATTGCTGCAGACAGAGAACCCCTGACTTAAACCATAGGAATGTAAAATTTCTTCTACCTAAATGCATACATTTTCAAATCTTCTCTGAGCCTAGTAACGTAGCATCCACCATCTTTATTCTGAGTGGTGGGAGGTCCCTAGAGTAGTGAAAGCCCTAACTATTTTTCTGTGAATGGAAGAGATATGTCAGCAGCCACTCCAGGTAGGAAATCACGTATTATTTAATACTTTTAAATGTCACTCCACCTCAATATTAATGAGAGAAGGTGCACATCCCTTCCCTTCTCTGGAACTCAGCTTCATCTATAAAGTGAGGTTAGAATAAATCAACTCTAAGATATTTCATAGCATTCAGTGCTTCAGCTCTCACTTCGAGCCTGCTTCAGGATGACCAAAACCTAACTCTGGGGGAACAAGGGCACTGATTCACAAAGCTGTCCTTTTGGTGGGTCTAGCTCCAACTAAGTTCGGGGATTCCTTTTATAAGAAATCCATTATTGCTCTTCCCTTGCTTTGATCTGACTGTGTACTCAAGAAACCAATATCACATGGCTTTAATCACTGAGGATTTATAACATGTTTTAATATCTGGTAGTGATTTTTGTTCTGAGTTTTCCTGGGCACTATTTCTTTATGTGAATTTTCCAATTAAATAAATGGACAGGTTGACTGATTAATTAGATTTTAATTGTGACTTTGTGCAGGAGATTTAGAATCCATAAATTGATTATCATCTGTAAACTGAGATAATAATGCCTAACTCACAATGTTATTGTGAGAATTATATGAACTAATTTAGAGAAGCACGCTGTATAGAACTTAGCACATTACATGCTCAAAAAAAAAAAAAACATTGTGATTATTTCTTTGTGGTCCAAATAAGCAAAGGCAAAATTATAAACCGTGTAGTTAATTTAACCTAAAGAGGAGTCACTTCTAAGGCACAGTCTTCAAGTCTGTACAGGATCTAAAAGTGAGACTTCCAGCACCTTTCAATGTGGGTAACTACATAGCCCAGTAGAGACATGGAATCGTGGGGGAGAAATAGTGAAAAGTCCTCTGGGGATGTGGTTGAAATTCAAGGCGCAGGAGGAAGGGAAAGAAAATTGTCCGTACATTTCCTCTTATTCAGAAGAATATGAGCTAAAGCAGGAAGCTCAGCTTCTATTGTTGGAAGCAGCAGGGAATATTAGGGGCTGGGTGTGCTGAATACATTTTTTGTGTGTATTATCTTATAAGGAGCAGCAAATTCAGCTTTATAAGTGAGATCAAGCATAGCAAATTTACTTAAATTCTTCGAGTGCATTTCTGAATTGCACAGCCTTTCTAGGTACTTCACCCCTAGGAAAAAAAAAAAGATTTAATAACCTCTCTGCAGCATTGTTTGAGTCAAAAAAGCAAGGGAAAAGAATATGTGTGAATTTGATGAATTACAATTTGTCTTGAGCACAGGACAAAGTTCATTTGGTTGTTGCAAAAGCAGAAAATTGGCAGCTCTGGTGGGTGAAAAAGCTGGTGTTGTTTAAGAAAAAAGTTAGATCTTGCACCACAAAGCCCTAAGAACCCTGCCCATGGGCTCTGGTGCTCACCTGAGCAGGTGCCTATAGGACTGAAGGGTCCTGTTTGAGTAGAAGGAATGAAGTCACCAAATACCTGATCCTTGACTTCGATAGGGTATAGGGCATAGGTGGGGGCCCAGGCCTTTGGCAGAGATTAAGAATGCTACGACTGGGCAGGCCGTGATGGCTCAGTGGCAGAGTTCTTGCCTGGCATGCTAGAGACCCGGGTTCGATTCCTGGTGCCTGCCCATGCAAAAAAAAAAAAAAAAAAAAAAGGAACGCTACGACTTATTGTGGCCTAGATTTAAGTTGCATAGAATAGTGATGAACCCTAAAATCTTCACCCAGTGAAACTTAACCCACCATGATTGAAGCAGATTCACAATTCCCGGTACTTAACCTTCATTCTCTCTCCAGATGAAGACTGGGTCTCAAGTGTGAGAGCCCAGAACACAAGACCACCTGGAAGACTGGCCCAGTAGAATCTTTACGGTGGTATGCACGTGGCTGAATCTAATCTTATGGGACTTCGTTGCCAAACACTTTGCTGAACTCACTGCTCTGACTCTTTAGACAGCAGTACTGCTTCCTTTAGGAAGGATATGCTGTCCACCAAAGCCAGAGGCTCGGGGGAGGGGGGGCAGCAGACCAGCCCCCAGGTGCCCATTCCAATCAAGGATACTTCAGCTTATTCTACAGCTGGAAGTTTCTGGGATTAAAAAAAAAAATACAAAGGGTTGTATAATACCTATTGACAACCTCTCCAAAATGGCAGGGATTTCTCATTTGAGGAGGATTAGTTATTTGACTTGGTCAAGGTTAATGACCCACAGGCTTGAGTCTGCTCAGACCAGTAAGTTCATGGGCCAGACTCCCCATTAGAAACAACTGAGAAGCTTTTACAAAACGTCAATATCTGTGCTCCATCAGTGGAGATTCTAATTTAGATGCACTGGGGTGAGATTCAGGGCATCCATAGCTTTTGGAATCTCCCCAGGTGTTTCTAATGGGCAGGCAGGGTCAAGAACCCTGCCTAGAGAGAGTGCAAAGGTCAATGGAGAGCATTAGGAGGGAGAGGGAAGGATGCATTTCTCTTTACACGTGCGAAATCCAGTCCAGCAGTCCCTGAACTTCTGGGGTGGCATAGAAATCAGGTTATTTTGCAGTGAATAAAGAATAAGTAGGCCTTTCCTGAAATATTTGTTTGGATGTCCTAAGAGTCCCATCTGCTCAGTCAGGACCAAGTAGTACCACTTTAAGGGTATGGACTAAAGGAAAAAGGCTGAACATGGAGGAAAGAGTCAGAATGGAATGCTCTTGACTTCTAAGTTGGGGTGACTCAGTAATTAGATGGCTGCCTGCCCTCACCCCTAGCTACCTTCATAGACTCAAAATATACACAGTCAGTCAGTAGTTAACAAGAACACTTCCATGTTCCCTTAGGCAGCTTCTTCTCTATTCTCTGCATAGACTATGCCAAACATCAACTGTCCTATGCAAGCTGGTGACTCCCACACCTAGATCTCTCCACTGAGACTCACAGCTAAATACCAAGCAAGCATCCTTATGGAGTTAGCCCAGAGACAACCAAATTCAGTAGTGCAAACCAGAACTCACCATCTTCCTCTCAAAACTGCATTCCCTACTTTAGCAAAAAGTTACCAGCCACGCAGCCTGAAACCTGGGAGTCGTCAAGGACTCCTTTTTCTGGCTCCCACTTCCTGGTTAATTAAAGCCAAGTCCTCTTGTTTTTACCCCCTAAATGTCTCTCAAATCCAACCACTTTCATTTATTCCTGTACCCTAGTTCAGGCCACCAGCGCATTCTCCTGAAAGATTCCATTTCCAAAGCCTGCCTTCCTCCAATCTCTTCTCTACCCTATAGTCAAACCATTCTTTCTAAATCTGATCAGTTCATCTGTTTCCTTAAAATCCTTGAGTGACTTTCATTTTCCTCACAATAAAATGCAAGGTCTTCAACAAAGTTCTATAAGGTTCTTTATTAGTTAGAGTCTGCTTTTCTCTGTAGCCTTATCTCCTGCTCCCCACCTCACACCATACATCCCAAACAGACTGTACTGGCATTTTACTTCATCCTGCTAGTTCCCTTCCCTGGTTTGATCTACTTGTTTGGGTTGCTGTAGCACTCTGTACTTCCTTTATTGTCACCCTTGTCTTCGTTCACTGGGGCTGCTATGACAAATTCCAAACAATGAGCTGGATTTCTCCTGGGGTCGGTAGTGTTCTGGTGATGGCAGGCCCCCATCACATGGTGATCTCTCTTTCCAGGCTTCTTCTGACTTCTGACTTCCACTGATTGACTGTCTCCAAAATTTCCTTTCCTCATAAGGCCTCTAGTCATTTGGATTATGATGTACTGTGATTTGGTCAGGCCACACCTTAACTAGTAATAACATCTTCAAAAGATTCTGTTTACAAATGGATTCCCACCCATAGGATCTCAGAATCAGACTTGGACACCTTTTGTGGGGGACAATCCCTACCACCCTTGTCACTGTTCAAATGTTTGTTTATTTGTCAGCCTTCCCAAGTAGATTGCAAATTCCTTGACGAAAGATGGTAGTGTTTAAAGGAGCCAATGAATCATGCCTCTCACTCTCAAATTTATGGCCAGACTCAACTGAGACAGAAAAGAGGCAAGAATTGCAGCATTGATTTTATTATTGGGAAGTTGTATTTGAGAAAGAAGCTAAGTCCTTAGTCCAAAATGATTACTACCAGCACCCACAATGGAAGCAGCCTCCAAGTTCAACTTTAGATCTTACCCCCACTCATCCCACCCACACACATGGGGAAAATAAGAATGCCTGCAGCCTGGATCCAAAGAATAAGCGAGAAGGAGAACTGAGCCACACAAGCTAGTGTTCCTTCCTCCAGATTTAGCAGTCAGAGGCACCCCTCCTCTCTGGAGAAGGAATGGCAAAGGAGTTGGAAAGAAAAGTGGAAGTTTTCATCCTATGGGAAGGAGAGAAGGGTTCCCTCCTGTAGCAAGCATCATGTATGCTTAAAGGGCTGCTTAGGGGACACATAGAAGAAAAGTTCACTGGGTGAATACATGTAAGGTGAAAATTGCTGAAGGGGTTGCATTAGAAGGAAAGGTCTCAATGCACTCCCTCCTAGGGCAAAATGGTGACCCCTTCTCTGTATGGAAAGGATGCATTAAACTTGCTAATAAATCATGGAATTAATGCTCCTGGAAATGCTATATCCATTACTGGGATGAAGTGCAGAGAAACCAGTCTTCACTGGGCTTTGAGTTCAGCAGTCAGGGAAAACCATGCCCCCTGTTCATTCACCCACAGCAACATCAGCTTCCCAGGGGGTGTGGCAAGTGTCGGGAACCAACTATAACAAAGAGAAAGGAGATGTCACAGTACTCACCAGTCTGCTATTCATTGTGCCTGCATGCCAGTGGTTCTGCCTTTCCCTCCCTGTCTCAAAGCAGGCATAACACTAACTAAACCCTTAATACAAAGCATTCAGGGCTTTAAACTGCATGCCTATTCTTATAGGAATGTTTCGTTTTACTGTTCATAAATTGCTTTTCTGGCTCAAAATTTAATCTGCTGCATCATTAAAACTATTTCTTTCCACATGGGAGGGAAATTTTTGGATTTTAACAGAAAGGAACCGGTGTAATTGTCCAGAGGTAAAACATAATTCTGAGTAGGATTTCCCTCCCCCACTCTTCTGGGTTGTTTGTATAAGGGAAAGGTCTCACCTAGTATCCAGTACCCCACTCAGAATGAAATGTCTTTATTGCACATCCTTCAAGTTTTCTCGAAGTCCATTTCATCTCTTCGAGCTGACATAAGGGGCCATCTCCCATAGAAACCCACTCTTCTTTCTTTTCTTCTTCACTTTCCTTCTGTCCTTCCTCTCTTCCTTCAGTCCCTTTAGCCATATTTTTGAATCCGTATTATGGGATAGCCACCACGCTGGGCCCAGTGATTTCACCAAGAATATTCTCTGACCTCATCAAGGTTCCACTTAGATCCCAGATATGTAGCTTCTCAGTAAATTAATGAACACTGTGCTGTTCTCTCTTTCCTTAAAAGGGAGGGATGGTTTGGATTACAATTGCTCTTTTGTGGGATCCTAACACATTTTAGTCACTGGTAAATCTAATCCTGTGTGATTTTCACACACAAAAAAAGAAAGTAGCTATTGTCATCCATCTCCATTATGCGATACTGAAAATTTACGTATCTCATTCAAATCACACAGTGTGGTAGATTGAATTATGTATGCAAAAAAAAGGCAAATTCTTAATCTTAATCCAAGTTCCTGTGGGTATGAGTTCATCTGCAAACAGGACCTTTTGAAGATGTTGCTTCAAACCACATGACTGGAGGCCTCATAAAGAAAGAAAATTTGGACGAAATCAAGAAGGAGAAGGCCACAGGAAGAAACCAGAAGCCAATGGAAGCTGACAGAGCAAACACAAGGGGAAAGAGAGAAAGAGACAGAGAAATAGACACAGACACACACATGGAAGGGTTGGCAGAGATGCAAGCCAAGGAAGCCTCAGGATTGAGGCAAACCAGCACCATAATTCTATAGACTCCAGAAGAAAGCATATCCTTGTCAACTCCTTGATTTAAGGCTCCAAAACCACGAGCCAATCAATTGTGCAATATTTGCTATACACACTGGCAAACTAAGACAGCCAGGCTCTTATCAATAACACCGTCCTAAAAGGGTCCCATATCCATATACATCTGTTAGTTTCTTTATGATTTGACCTCTTATTTTTTTCTGCACCCCTTGGTCCTGGGTGTAGGAAAAAGGGCCGACAGACATTTCTACAATTGGCTGCTCAACTTCAGAGGAGAGGGAAGGTATGAAACGGGGATCCGCCACCCACCACCACCACCAAATCTCCTGGTGGGGGTGGAAGCATAGATAATTTTCATTGGGTTTCAAGGCACTGGGCCCACTGGGAGAAGCAAGGCAGAGTAAACCAACCTTTGCAACCAGTACATAGGGTGGTGACATGGGGTAAGGGAGGGCCACTGGGTTTGCTGAAAGGGGAAGTTCCAGAGGACAGAGACCTGCTTGCCCTGTCCTTGGAGCACTCAGTGTGTGACCATGTTCCACCATATGGCCAGGCCACCCTGTCTTCCTGCTCATGTACCTTGGTGTGGGCATTCCTGGGCTCTCAGAGAACCAAAATCAAGGCCTATTTACCTGGTCCTTAAGATAAAATTTCAAATCCATCCACAGTATATCACTTCTACCCCCACCACCCAACTTTGGGTCATCAACATTCTAGGCCTAGACCCCACCCCAGACTCCTCACTCAGTTGGTTTCCACTCCTGTCCTTCTGCCATGTATTCTCAGCACAGTGGACAGAGGGATCCTGCTAAAATGGAAAGCAGACCATGTTACCTTCTGCTCAAAATCTCTATCAGCTTCCCCAGCTTCCTCTCCAGCTATCTCTACTCTTTCCCTTCATCTCCCTCACTTTTCTCCAGCCACACTGTCCTCTAGGCTATTCCTCAGAATACAAAGCACATCTCCACACAGCATCTACAAACTTGCTACTCCTTCAGCTGAAATACTCTTCCCTCCAATATTTACAAACCTCACTCCCTCACTTCCTTCAGAAGTTTGCTCAAATGGTGCCTCCTCAGAGGAGCCTTTCTCCTCCCTCTGGCTGATCTAAAATGGCACCTCTGGTCACTTCCAGCCCTTAGTCTGCCTCATTCTTGAAAATAGGCATCACCTCCAGATATCCAGTACATGATATATACCCTTTAACTTACTGCTCCCCCACCCCAGAAGGTAGGCTCCATAAACACAGATTCTTGTCAATGTTTTCCCCTGACTAAATTCATAATGTCTAGAACAGTGCTGGCAATGAGAAGGTAGTCTATAAATACTTGTGAATGAATGAGTAAATGAATGAGTGGATAAATGAATGGGTGAGTGAATGACTGAGTGGGTGAATGAGTGAATAGTGGAATGAGTTAATGAATGAATGGGTAATTAAATGAATGAGTTAGTGAGTGAATGAAAGCTGGTCTTCCGGCACCCTCCTTAGCAACAGACATCCGAAGGCAGCAAGACAAGGTTGGATAGGCGTGGTGTTGGGGGTGTTTGAGACTCAGACCCCAGGAAATTAGAAGACTGGTCCACATCAACCTGTGTTCACCTCTGCCCCCTAACCAAAAACAAACAACCAACAACTTTGACCCACAAGGAAAAAAAACATTTCAGAAATCTTGGCTGATGTGGCAGAGTTAGGATGGTGGTGGAGATGGGGAGGAGGGGAGGTATGCTACCCTCCACAAAGCACTTCTACTCCATTTTCTGTCCCTGTGACTCCAGGTGAAGTGGAATGGCCTCATGGATGTGACTTGAGGCCCCAGCTGTCATTGGCAGGTGGACTCCCTGCCTCCTTGAGCACATTGCTCTCTCAATCCTTTCTTCGCTTCTTACCACCTTAAGGCTAATTGGCTCTCCAATAGCATCAAGTCCAGTATCAGCTAGCTACCTGGAGCATCTGTCATGCTGACATCAACCACTAGCAACCTGCATTCTGATTTTTAAAAATCCCAAAGCTCACAGAATCTGCTGAGCCAGCTTCCCACTAGTTTGTTTCTTGGTGATCTGGAAATGTCCCTGTGAAGCTTCTATCATGTTCCTCATGATCCATTAGGGTGTTAATTGTGAAAAGCACCAACTTTGCTCTCTTCTCACATCTCTCCACGTCCTGGACCCCCTCCTCTCCACCCACTGCAGATAGCAAGAGGGAAACTTGACACTAAGGACATGGAATTGAAATACTGATCAAATGGAGAAGCTGGGTGGGGTCTCTGGTAGACAGATATAGTTGGAAATTCTAGGAAGAAGTCATCCTGAGTTCACAAAGACCCTGGAGTTTGAGAGCAATTTGCAGAATATCTGCCCATGGGTCAAACCCAGCTTGCAGTTGAATTTTGTTTGACCTGCACAGAGTTTTTGAAGATTTTGAATAAGTTCCCAGTATTTTAAAAATCAGAAGGTTCTCCTTAAAATGTGGATTTCCAGCTTTTCTTGGAAACTCAGAATATTGGTCATATGTGGCCGGACAACAGTGACAATGATTTAGAGGAGAGGTCCTTACCCCTTGCAGGTAGACCTGTGTTTTTATGTTTGCCAAAATCCCCACCCCTCCCTTTTGCCTACTTGAGTGACTGTTGGCCCGTTTTGTGCTTCAGCTTACACATGTTAATAGAAATCTTCAACAGCTGGGAGTGGTCTTGCAGGTGGATTCCTTGTGAGGTGGAATGCTAGCAGTAAGTGAATAATAGTGGTTAAAAAACAATATTTGCAGTAATTTACTTCTACAACTGAATCAGAGAAACACCAATGTTATCCCTGGAATTGCCTCACTCGGTTACTTTTTTCTAATATGCTTTCTGGAGGGAGAAAGTTAAAGCCAGGATGCATCCCTGGGTGTGGGTGTGAACACAATCTGTTGAGACCAACAGTTGAAGAGAGCTGGTCCTATCTCTTGGACAGGAGAAGAATATCCCATGAACTCAAGAAACAAAACCCTGGAGAACAAGCAGAGTTGGTTGGTTAGTCTCCAATGAGACAGAACCAGGAGCCAAGCCCAGCTAAACTCACCCTATGAATCCAAGATTGGAGGGCAAAGGGCTGGATGAATGAAGGTGCTCCATACTGGACAGTGCCAGGTCTACCCTAGGTGAGTCCCTCATCTGGTCTGCCTGAGAAGATGCTATGCAGCTCTGGTGAGGTTAAAAAAGGAACATGGGGACATGAGAAAGGAAAACTGTGAGTGTCACCAAGTTGAGGTTCTGTGGCAGATAAAGGCAGGACAAAGATGCCTGTTTGGTTGTAGAGTGAAGTCAAGTTCTCACCCTGCCCAACCCATTCTGTTCACCTCTTTGCACTCACCACAGCTCTTTGAGAGAAGGGACGAACTTTTCTATTTCTGTACATCCATCTACTTCCCAGTTCTGCAAACCCACCTGGTTTCTAATAAACGTTAAATAAATATGAACTAACTTTTCCCAGATTTAATTTATGTGGTTTTAACTCACTAAATCTAAAATAAATAAACTGTTGGCATAAGAGAGCTCTGCTAATCCTCTCTTCAGCAAACTCCTTGAAAGAGTTCTTAGACTCAATGTCTGCAATCCTTATTCTCCCATTATCTATTAAACAACTCTCCAATTAGACTTCTGCCACATTCGTTCCATCAAAAACACTCTTGTTGAGGTTCTTGCCAAATCTAACAGAGAACAGACAAAGCAGGAGGTAGGTGGTGGTGAAAATGGGACATTTTTTTGCCCCCAGTTCCAACGCAGGACTGACCGGTGAAAGCCAAAATACTCCACAAATCAATCACATAAGATTTCCTACTACTAGTTAGCCCACCTCCAGTTACCCTATGCCAACAACCACCAGTCTGAGCTTACCTGGAACCTTTCTCTTTTTTTCATTACAAAGACTTCTCACTCCCCTGCATGCCTTTGAGTGTCTACTAAACACAAGAGATGGTGCCTCATTCCCTTGCAAGCTCTGAATAAGCATCTTTTGCTTGTTCTCATTAGGGTAGTCTTCATTTATTTCCACAGTTGTGACAGACTCAAGAAAACTAGTAGTAGTGGGGTCAAAAGTATACAGCATAGAAAAAGTGTATGTCTAGGACTTGCTTATTGGAAAGGAAGAGTTTTCCAGAAGCTAGGGCTTACTCCAGATTCTGTAGTTCCCTTCTTCATCTCTGTCAATGGTGACCAAGTGGTTTCCTGGGGAGATGAGGCCTTGGTCCCAATGCGTGGAGTTCACTCTTGACCCCTGTTTTGGGGAAGGATGGTCTCACCTCAGTTTTCTCATATGAAAAATGATGTTTACTTATAACTAGCTCATGAATTTGCTGTAAGAATAAGTGCAGAAAGAATAAGTGTAGAAAGTATGACCCATTATAAAGCTCCCAATGGTTTTCTTTCCTCTTAACCACATCTCCATCAAAAAAGTGTGCTATTAATTGATGAAAGAGTTATGTTTGGTGGGGAAAATGTAGAGATAAATGGATCTCATGTGTGCTAAATGCCTGCTTTTCCTAGATATACACTTAGAAGGCCTAATAGCTGGACCTCCATCAACAGGCTACTGTTCTCCAAATGGAAGCTAATCAAAGTGCCCTGGAAGAATTAATCAGTCTTTGTAGGGCTGGCTAAGAACCCTCCCTTTTTTTAAGTGACACAAACTCCAACCGGTAGCTTCCTAAATCTTGTTGATTGATTGGGAAGGCTGTGAGGGGCTGGAGCCCAGCTGATGGCTTTGTATTGATTGTGGCTTTTAGCCAAGTTATTAAGTGGTTGGAGATAGGGGTTGTATGAAAGAGTCTCACCTTCCCTCCCCATCCTCTCCTTCCCCAACATTTTGGCTTAAATTACATCATTTCCCAAAAGGGTATTAACTCCTGCAGACAAAGGGACTGGCCTGCATTAAGAAAGACAGGCTTTATTGCAAACATCAAATTTTCATGAGCTACATGGGGTGCCCTGACTTGTACTCAGAGTCATCAGCTCTCACTTAGAAACCTGAGAGGAGCACGGCAGCCCATGCAGCTTGGATATTTTGAGAAAGAGCAAAGTCACCTTCAGAAGGGATTCAGTGGATCTATGGCCTTCTGGAGCTGGGAAATTTCGATGTTCATAACACTTCACACAGCTCCAGAAATTCTCCCTTTCTGGGGTCAGGGGAAAATAAATTAAGCCAGGGCAGAGCCATCTTCTGTGTGCTTTATACTGATAAAATCAATAAATATATTGAGAAATAAATAAATGAAGGGACTAATGTTATTGAGTGTGAAGTAAGGGCCAGGTCTGTCTTGGACACATTCAAATATATTCTATTAGGTTCAGCCCATGAATTAATCTGTAAAACTAGAACAATCTCATATGTCACCTCCTGCAAAACTCTGTAAGCTCATCTTGTTCTCTCCATCATGTCATTCTGGTCATTTGGACACAGAAGAACATATTCCAGATCTTCTCCTTTAATTACAGTGGATCCAATATCTAGACTAGTAGAATTATTGATGCATCCTCCCCCCTTCTGCTTAGGGATGTACAGTGAGAACATTGCTTCAGAAGATGCTTGCTTGACTATCTGCAAAGTTGTGCAGAAATGGTGACCATGATGCACAGAGAATGCCAGAAGGACTCTTCCCTCCTGGAAGAGGGAGTCAAGAGCCCAAGACTGATGAAGACCCATCTCGAAGTCTCTGCCTCTTTTTCTCAGCTGAAAGCCTTCCTGCCCTTCAAATGTAGAATGGTCACCAATAAGTCCCAACTTCACCTCTTGTATTACTGAAGCCAACCTTTAGGGGTCCGGAAATGAATCCAGTCCTTAGGGGTCCAGGTCCAGAAGTCTGGGTGGGAAGGAAGTGATACCCACTCTGGAAAGCCTACAAAGTCAATAAGAGGAAAGTGAGTTGGGATTGAATGGGGAAAGGAACTTGAATATATTTCAATTCAGCAATCTGCCCTTTTGCTCTCTTTCCCCAAGGAAAAATCCCCAATTACTTATATCTTTATAGGGCTCCAAGAATTAAGAGTGTTGGAGACAAAAATCCACAAGGATTAAGTAACTCTCTCCAAAAGATTTGAGGAGAGACTTGTAGGCAAGGAAACCATTAGACAATGTTGAGCCATGGATCCCTACTATTGAGCAAATGGCCACCCTGCTTTGTTTCATGGCAGGTAGTCTAGTTTCCATGCAGCACTTATAAGGGAATAAGGATTAGAAGAATAAAGGCTGCCAGGGTGACCACCTGTTGACAGAGGAGAACCCTCCAGCTGGCTGAGGAGATATGCTGGGATGGAAGGCATAGCAAACCTGGGTCCTAAAGGGAAGTGCTAGGGACTAAGCCCTGAATGGCTTGAGTCTGTGTGTACCAGGGTGACTGCTGAGCTGGTACAATGTGGAGGCCACCAGCCTAAGCCCTGTTTCATACAGGAAAGGGGGGGTCACCTCTGACCTAGCCTGAGCAGAGAGGAAAATCAGTGAGCCACAGAAATGAGGCTCAGTGGGGAAAGGGCTTAGCACACAATTGGCTTAATCACTGTGGTACCAAATGGAGCTAATGAAATTCCAGTACTGATTCCACCTTTCTCTGTGCCCTCGGACAAATCTGAGACTCAGTTTTCCATCTATAAAATGGGGATGATATTTTTTAAAGAACTATAGATTTTGATAATGGGATGAATCATACTCATACACTCACTTGGAGCACTACATAAATCTATGAGAAAAAATATTTTTTAAACTAAATCTGTATGTCATTCTTTCCCAAATATATACATTTCCATGGCTAAAAGTAGAGCCAGTGTTTTCAGGAATATTCCTCTATTGAAAAATATAATGTGGACATTTTTCCATGGGACTCTATAAAAATTTTTATTTTTAATTATTTTAGTAAAACTGTGGTTTCTAGGTTAAGCCTGTGCAAACAAATTGCTCACTACTAAGAAACTGATGAAGAAATGCCTGGGATTTCAACTCAGACTTGGGTCTAAAGTCCACATAGTTTCTTGTTGGCACTCCAAGAAGGAGCTTACGCACTTAACATATGCATACAGATAGACAAGTAGAAAGTTTTTAAGCAATAAAAGAATTTTCCATTTATGTTGATCTGTTCAAATTACAAAATACTTCTACATAATGCTTATGAATACAAGAATTCATAATTCTTATGAATCAAATCAGCTGGATTTCTTGATTCTTTCAAAATAGCCCTTGATAAAGCCTCATTTAATTCATTCAAAATGTATTTACCAAGGCCTTACAATGTACCAGGCACTGTGTCATGTATTGTGACCATTGAGACAAAGAAAATACCTTCTACCATCACAATCTAATGGAGAAAACCACTAAGTGAATAGGTAAAAAGTGTAGTTTGTGCTTCGTTAGCTTGCTATACAACTGGAGAGAAACCAATTCAGACTTGAGGTGTGTCTCAAAGCATAAGAATAAATAAATGAATGCATGAAGGAATAAATGGCTCAAAAAGCCTTTACCTTCAAGATAAAGCCCCACCTTCTTGTCCAGAAGGACCAAATGTGGGTCCCTTTGTTAACCAGATACCAGTTCATGCTTCAATTTCATGTACTTCACTTTGAATCGAGCACCTGCTATGTGCTGGGCATTATACCAGAATCTACTTAGTGGGGACATGGCAATGAATTCGATCAGGGGTTGGTAAACTTTTCTAGAAAAGGTCAGATAGAAATATTTTAGGCTTTAGGGTCATACAGTCTCTGCAGCAGCTACTCAACTCTGCTATTGAAGCACAAAAGCAGCCATAGACAATGTGTAACCAAATGGATGTAGCTGTGTCTAACAAAACTTTTCAAAAACATTTGGCCCCTGGGCCATAGTTTGTCGACCCCATAAATTAGATAAACAAAGTCCCCAATCTAAAGGAGTTTACAATCTCCACCCCACTTCTAATCAACTTGTAGCTATCTTTCTACTTTCGTTGCATTCTCTCCCATCACTTTTACCTCTGCTGCTCCAGCTGCTTGGCATGACTTTCCCACCCTATACCTCTCTGTCTTCCCTTAAAGCTCTCCTCTGCCCCAACCCCTGCAAACACAACACACTTCTTTTCTGGTGAACCCCTGTTGAGTCCTTCAAGGGATGACTGAGGTTTTCTGTTGATTGTTTTTACTAAACCACTAAGTCTTCCAAAAAAGCAACATAGCAGCCTCTTTGACAATTACATTTAACATTTTGGAAATGGTATATTTTGGAAAGGACACTAGAAGTTATATTTCTCACTCTGGCATTTGGTATTATAACTGATATGGACATCAGATAGCTCCTCCTTTAAAAAAAAAAAAAAACCCTTTGGAATAAAGTTGTTACAGCCATGCTCCGGGACTTAGAACCTTGGAATCTCACTCACTCATTCATGTATTGAAGTCGGCCCAAATTCAATGGCCCTGAGAGAAAGGACGTGACTAGAAACAGTCATTTTAGACAATACCAGGGCAACAATGTTTTATTATGCCGTAATCGAATATTCAAGTATATTTTGTCTTACCCTCCTCAGCTTCTATAAAATCATTTAATAACTCCTATTGTTCTGTCCTTAATTAGCAAAATGGGACCTGCACAGCAGGCACTTGTTAGAGAGTAAACTGGGAAAGGCATTGATGCACAACACTTAACACAAACACAGTTGAGATTTATTGTTCAAAGTCATGTCAGCCAGTGGCCCCTTGTGCAGCCTCTTCAAGTTCATCACTCAACATCCCATGAAGACTGAGAAAGGCAGAAACTCACAGCCCTTGAAGCTGAGATCAATCAATAGACAACTGCCAAAATAGTTAGAGAATTGGGGCTTATTCTATAGCAGATGGAACCGGATAGAGACTTACCCAGACTTCAGCTCATGGTATCCTCTCTCTCCATTTATGAAGCCACCTTAAAGAAGTTAGAAGGGTGTTTGATGCTTCAATAGTCCTACCCTAGAGACTCAGAACCTCTACCAACCAGGACTTTCTTATGTTTTGAACTTTTAATTCAAATGTCACCAACCTCAAAGAGTCCTCTAAATACCCAAAGTAGTAAATTCAGAGTGAAATGCTGGTGATCGGTGAGGGGGAGGGGTGGGGAGTAATGGTATGTATGAATTCTTTTTCTGTTTTCTTTTTATTTTTTTTCTGAATAGATGCAAATGTTCCAAGAAATGATCATGATGATGAATATGCAACTATGTGATGATATCGTGAATTACTGATTATATATGTAGAAAGGAATGATCAAAAGTTATGAATGTTTGCATTTGTTTGGTGTTTTTTTGGTAGTTTAAAAAAGAAATTTTTAAATTAATAAAAAAAAAATACCCAAAGTAGTTTTCTCCAGTGTGAGCCTTCCTCTTTCCTAATAAGCATTTAATTTTTTAAAATCCTTCTTGTTTAATTGTGTGTTAAATGAGGAGCACTACTGAATCATTATATTGATATTTCTTTATTCTCCAGTGTCGTGGAGCAGTTAGAAGGAAAAACCTGAAATTGTGGAACTGTAACCCACACCACACTTTGAAATCTGTTCTGTAGCTACCAGTTACATCGATGGGAGCAAACTTAAAATAAACAATTAATTTTTTAAAATATTCCTTGTTTAATTGTGTGTTAAATGAGGAGCACTACTGAATCATTCTATTGATATTTCTTTTAGTCTCCAGTGGCTTGGAACAGCTAAAAGGAAAAACCTGAAATTGTGGAATTGTAACCCATACCAAACTTTGAAATCTGTTCTGTAGCTACTTGTTACAATGTACTTTGAAATATATTGGGGGTTTTTTGTATTTACGTTACATTTCACAACAAAAAATGTTAAGAAAAAAAAACTGTCATGATAACTATACATAGATCTAGAAGGTCTGAATGTGGCACCACATTCAATTCATAACCTGAAAAACTACACATTTAAGTGCTTAGGAAAAGGTCTGAAAGCCAAATCCACTGCACTGCTAGCATTCATTATTTCTTAGGGACACACTGGGAGATGGGTGAAAGCAAGGAAAGTCATTCATATTTTACTTTATATATATATATTTAATGTTTGAATATTTTATTTTGAGACTATTCTAGCAAAGTAAAAGACAATAAAAAAGAACTAATCATAGAGATCAACAAAGATTCCAATTACCAAATACATATTTTAAATACAGTTTTCTTTCTTTTATAAACCAGAAGTAAACATTTAGAAAATGGAATGTAAAAAAAATCTTACAATGGTAACAATTATTAGACAATTAGAAATAAACAGTAACAAGAATTGTGAACATATGCCTACCCTGTGACATAGCTATTTGGTTTTCTAGATATTTACTTAAGAAAAATGAAAATATGTATCCACAAAAAAAAAACAGATATACATATGCTTAAGGCAGCTTCATTTATAAAAGCCCCAAACTGGAATAAATTTGCATACCCTTCAACAGTATATATATTTTTTTAAATATTGTGGAAAATTCATACAATGGAATACAATCCAGCAATTAAAAAGGAGAAACCACTAACATACACCATTACATGGATGAATGAAAGAAGTCACATTTGTCAAAATTCTTCAGTGTATTTGGCTAATGTCTGTGCATCCACTCTATGTAAATTTTATCTCAGTAAAGAAATAAAAAATCTAGAAAACGGAAAGAACTGCAGAAGAACCACGAAGGGAAAATAAATTTTCCTTGAAGAAATGTCAGATTTCTGGATGGTTATGAAGAGTGAGGGAGGCAGAGATGCAGTCAAAAGGTGTCCTGCCTGCCTGGTTTATTTCAAGTCTACGTGCTCATTAGACTCTTAAAACTCTGTCGGCTTAATAATCACCCGCATCTCATCAGACTCTGGTAACCATCTTACACTCATTAGCAGAAGCTGTCCAGGCTTGTGCAAATCTGTTTCGCAGGACATCAACCAATTCCTGAGACATAGCCACACACGACTCTGCAGCGGTGGCAGATGGCATGCCTGCTGATGATCAAAGGGCAAGACTTCAAGAAGGAAACTGCCAAATCTCACATAATCCACCTGGGAATTTGTACAGTCAATAAATGAATAGCCATGACATCGACGGAAGCAAAATTTAAATAGATGTGCATGGATTGCACATAAATTCCCCAGCAGCAGAAAAATCCAGTTCGAAGGGCATCATTCAAAAGGCCCTGCAAAGACACGTGCACATCCGCCCATCACAGTTCAAGCCTTGCACAAGGCTTCCCAGGGAGTGGTAGTGACTCGAAGGTGGCTGGGGAAGAGATGAGCAAACACCAGCTGCTCAGCCTTGGCCCTGCGCTCCCATCCTCATCCTGGCGCTTTGCTCAAAGGCTGGAAAGGAAATAATAATCCCAGGTCTCTTCCTTCGAGAAAAGTGCTGATGGGGATGACTCTAACATTTCACAAAAAGACCATTTAAATAAAAATGTAAAATCCGAATGGTTGCGCTTGCTAACTGAAGGCGCCAGGCCAAAGCATCTGAAAACAGAAGCCAATTGGGTTGGAGGCCCTCAGAGAGAATCCCAGCCTCTCTGAATCCGCTTCCTTCTTTATTCCCCCATCTCTCATACCCACTTTCATGTCCTCCATGGCACTCCCAGATGAAGCCATCATTTGGGTTATTCCTGAACTGTCCACACTGGTTTCTAAGTATTGGTGCTTATAAAATATGGTCTTTGTTCCCAGGACTGACTGAAAGAGGAACTTTCAAGGATCAAGGCAGTCAAAGCACAACCTATAACTTCATAGACACCGCTATGCCATTCCTGACCTCCCCAGAAGGCAACTGAAATTACCAAAGAACTATCAAGACAGAGGGAAGTTATGTCTGGAAGCTGAGAAAGAATATCACTTGCATGCCGTTCAGTCAGTAAGTTCCAGGCATTGTTTAGGTGCTGTGCTGGCTTTTACAAATGGCCAGATTATTTCTACTAGGGATAGAGGAGAAAGGACGTGTTGGTGGATACACCTTTGAAATGTGGTATTCCTCTTCCTGGGATCCTCTAATGAACAGCTTGAGTGCCCACTGTGAGGATCATGAGTTGAAAAGCAGAACGATTGAAAGTTAGAAAGAATGCAATCAATGTACCAGGAATTTTGAAGGAACTCAGAAAGGCAGGAAGCAGAGAGGATCAGAAAAAAAATAAGGAAACTACAATAAAAAATGCATAGTGATGGACTGCTGTGAAACGTAGGGGATATTTTAGAGGTGCTTTGAGACAAGAGGCAAGCATCATGAGAGGCAGAAGAGGAGTCTAGGTAAGCCAGCAGGGTGACGGATGAGAAACCATTTGACATAACTGGGGGGGGGGGGGGGCTCCTCTCTTCTCTACTCTTGCCAAGCAACAGGGACCAGATATTTTTATCCACAGACTGGATAAATGAATGTGGGCGCTTAGACCAGAGAAAGAGGGAAGCCTCTATTGTGACTGGCAAAAGAGAAATAGGATATTCCCACATTCGAAAGACTAGCTGCTGCTGGGTGGGCCCCAGTGTCTCAGCAGGCAGAGTTCTTGCCTGTCATGCCAGAGACCAGGTTCAATTCCCGGTGCCTGCCCAAGCCAAAGCAAAAAAAAGAGACTAGCTGCTGGCACAGAATATGCTGCCCTGCCCCCCCACCCCGAATCCATGGAGGCAGACAAGAGTAATCAGAAATAGCATCCAGAAAAACAGAGAAGCTCAAATGCATGGAAAGCACATGCTCAGAAATTATCAAACAGTTCAGGGAAACCAAGAACATGAAGGAGACAACCAAATGCAGCTAAGAGAGGAAAATGCACCCAAGGAAACAGAATGAGGGTCTCTCTCTCTCTCTCTCTCTCACTAAATTAATGACCTCAAAGTATGAAAGAATATCACTTATATGAAATAATAATATGCTATTGTAGAAAAGAAACAATAGAAATATTGGAAATTAAACCCACAATGATTAAAAAAAAGGGGGGGGGGGGCTTGTGAGCTACAAGATTGGGCTGAAGAATTCTCCCCAGAAAGCAGTGCAAAGAGATAAAGACTTGGAAAGCACAGCGGAAAAGTTGAAACATACCAAATTTCACTGACTCTAACATCCTCAATTGTGAGACACACTCATACTTATGGAAAACTAAGCGGAAAAAACTGCATATCAAGCTATGCACAATGCAAAGTCACCGTTGGTTATTGATATTTCTTATTCCAAATATGCTAATATGAGGAATGTGCATCTTGAAATGGATGAAATGTTGTAGTGGACAGAATGTGATAACCCAACAGCCAGCTAATACCAATCTAGAAAGAGAGACGAGAAAACGTGAAGACCGCACAATAGAAAAATGGGCAGAGAACATCAAGAGGCAAACCACAAATTAATCTGGGAAATGAAAACTGATGCAATATTTTCCACCTATCAAGTTGGGGGAAGGTGTATTTCTAATCCTACTGTTGGTGGGATTAGAAATCAGTACAGCTTTTTTGGATAGGCAATTTGGCAATGTTTGTAAAAATTCCACCCAGAAATTCCATTTATAGGTACCTACCTAAAAAGTATATTTATGTTTGTAATAAAATAAATGTCCATTCAGCTGAGTCATTAAACAACTCATGACATATTCGTGTGATAAGGCGACATGCAGAAATTAAATAGAATGCAGTAGATCTGCAAGTACCAATCTGGCTAAGCCTCCAAGCCAACTGTTGCTTGAAAAAGCAAGCTGCATCACATTTAGTCGGGAGTGATAATTATTATTTCTGGATTTTAAGAGGCTGTTTTATATATATATAACCTGGTATTTAGAGATAAGAATGGAGCCAATCAGGTTGGGATTAAGGTAATTCAGAACACAGAGGTAAGAAAGACATTGTATATATTTTAGACCACACCTACTCTTTGAAAGTACAAAGGAAGAAAGTTTTATTTTGTCCACACCTAAATTTTCTGTAGCACATAATCTAACTCAACCTGTCTGGATAGCTCATTTAAACAATCAAAAAGCAGGGAGCCCAGAAAAAAAGAATGAGAGCCTTTAATCCTGCATAGGTTAATGTAATACCTGGATACATCCCAGAATATATTAAGCATATAATCAAAAAGTATTGGTAGGATCCCTTGAGGGATGGGAGAAAAAACATGGAACTATTTAACTTTACCACCAGGGAAACCCTTGGTACTGTGCCAAATATTAGGGACACCCAAATCAATAGGCCAAGCCCTTCATCTTGAGGCTTGCTCTTGTGAAGCTTATGTAGATTGCAGAGAAGCTTAACCTACCTATAAACATGCCTAGGAGTTACTTCTGGAAGCCTGCTTTTGTTGCTCAGATGTGGCCTCACTCTGTCTAAGCACAACTCTGCAAGTGAAGTCATTGCCCTCCCCTTTATGTGGGAATTGACCTCCAGGGGTGAAAGTCTCTCTGGTGGTGTGGGAGTTGATTCCCAGGGATGAGTCTGGCCCTAGCAACGTGAGATCAACAATTCCATCCTGACCAAAAGGGAGGAAAGAAATGTAACAAATAAGGTATCAGTGGCTGAGAGAGTTCAAATGGAGTTAAGAGGCTACTCTGGAGATCACTTTTATGCAAGCTTTAGTTAGAGATTGCTACCTATTATAACTTACCAAACCCCAACCAAAACCATTCCAGCCAATCGTAAAGAACACTCAGGGCAACCTATAAGATTTGACAAAGGTTCCATGCACAAGGGTGGCTTTCCAGAAAACTACAACCTCCAGATCAGTCCTGGTCCTGAAATCTAGAGGACCCAGCCTCTCCAGAACATCAGCTAGTTCCATTCCCCTATCCCATATTATTGACAGCTCCTTCCAACATGAAAAAATTAGAATGGGCATGGCCAAAATACCCCTAAAGAGTGGGAGAAAGATCAAAGGTGATGGTGGAGTTCTACAGAGAAGGTAGGGTTTAACAAATGAGTATGATTGCTAAATCCTTATATTGATACTTCTTTTAATCTCCAATATCTTAGAGCAGCTAGAACTAAAAACCTGAAATTGTGGAATTGTAACCCATACCAAACTCTGAAATCTGTTCTACAAATACCTGTTGCACTGTGCTTTGAAATTTACTTCTTTTTTGTATATATATTATTTTTCACAAAAAAAAATTTTTTTAATTCAATTGTGATGGTAAAAAATAAAAATCTTTCTAGCCTCCAGTGTTCTGGAGAAGCTAGAAGGAAAAATCTGAGATGATGGTATGGTAGCCCATGACAAACTCTGGGATCTGTCCTGTAACTACTTGTTGAAGTGTGCTTTGAAAATTATTGCTTTTCCCTTTCCTTGCTTTGTATATATGTTATATTATACAAATAAAAAGTTACAAAAATTAAAATTAAAATAAAAAAGCAAGTTGCAGAACGATGCATACAGTAAGATATCATGTATGAATATTTTAATTCAACATTTTTTCTGATTCACTGTCTTATGTAGGCTCAGTAATGGCCTCCAAAAATAACAGGTCCTAGTCCCTGAAACCTGTACTTTCACTTTAAATGGCAAAAACTCTGCAGGTGTGATTAAGTTAAGGATGTTGAGTTAGGGAGATCATCCTGACTTATCTGGGTGATGCCCAAATGCAAGCACATGTATGCTTATGAGAGGGAGATTTTACACACACAGAAGTAAAGGTGATATGAAGATAGAGCAGAAGGAGATTTGAAGCTTCTGACCTTGAAGATGGGAGTGATGTAGCCACAAGCTAAGAAATGCTGGCAGCCGCAGAAGCTCGAAGAGCCTCCAGAGAGAGCATGAACCCGCTGATACTGATTTCATCCCTCTGTTACTGATTTTGGACGTATGACCTGCAGAACTATTAGAGAATAAACTTCTATTGTTTTGAGCCACCAAGTATGTGGTATTTGCTACAGAAGCCCTAGGAAATGAACACACTGTCCCTCATATGAAAGGTTTTTTTTTTAAATCCTTCAGAACTTTCTGGGATCTTTTCTTGGTATTTATGTTCTGAGTTTCAAGATAATGTGCATATAACTTCACTGAGTTTGTATTCCAATGGGTGAGAAAGATGATAAAAAAGAAATAGATATATAACACGACAATATCACAATGGGTTGGCTTAAACAACAAGCATTTATTGGCTCACAATCTTGAGATTAAAAGTCCAAAATTAAGGTGTTGGCAAAACCACACTTTCTCCCCGAAGACTAACATGCTGGTGGTGGCTTTCCTTGGCTTGCACCTCTCCCTTTTGTCACATGGACATCTTTCTCTCTCTGAATCTACGCTTCTAGCTTCTACTGGCATCTGGGTCCTTCCCATGATCTTCTCCAACAACTGGTTTCCACTTTCTTCTCTTTATGGGGTCTCCAGTAATATCAATTAAGACTCACCCTCATTCAGTTGGGCCATACCGTAACTAAAAGATAACATCTTCAAGATAAAGAGCATGTCTTTGGTGGGGTACATAATTCAACCTACCACATACAGAAATTAATAATTTATAAAGAGTAAGTAAATCAGAGCAAGGGCTTCCCCCTACTCCAGGCTTGTGTCTAAGCTCTTGGTGCTTTGTAGAGTGCTAAAGCATTGTATTGGGGAGAATCACATTGGTTCACCATGCCAGCTGTCCACATGGCATCTGCTGAGATGGACATAACCCTAAGCATGTGTGATGGTTAGGTTTTGGTATCAACTTGGTCAAGCTATGATGCCCAGTTATCTGGTCAACCTAACACTGGCCTAACCATTGCTGCAAGGATTTTTCATGGCTGGTTGATAAACTGGAATCAGTCAGTTGATTGCATCTGTGGCTGATTACAATGCGATCAAGCAAGGTGTGTCTCCCACAATAAGATAATTTAATCCATTGAAGGCTTTTAAGGAAGAAGAGAGACTCTTTCACTGCTCCTTCAGTCAGCAAGCCTGACTACTACTGCAAGGATATTTTGTGGCTGGTTGATAAATCAGAAGGCTGGTGTATTAAATTATCAGTCAGTTGATTGCATCTGTGGCTGTTTACATCTGCAATCAACTAAGGCATGTCTCCCACAACAAGATAATTCGATCAGTTAAAGGTTTTTAAGGAAGAAGAGAGACTTTTTCACTGCTTCTTTAGACAGCAAGGCTCTCCTGTGGAGTTTGTCCAGACCCTTCATCAGAGCTGCCAGCTTCACAGCCTGCCCTATGGACTTTGGATACTTCCATTCCCATGGTTGCATGAAACACATTTATAAACCTCATATTTACAGATATCTCCTCTGGTTTTCTAGAACACCCTGACTAATAGAGTATGTCTGTCCAGACTGGTCATTACCCATTGAACATAGAGATATCCATTGCTCCCATGCATATGATTTTCAAGTCCATGGATGGGCTTTATCTGTTGCTTCTATGCCAGCGAAACCATTCTGCAGTGACTCTTCAACTCTGAGACCTGGAAAATGCAGTGAGGATGTCTGGCCCACATCTGCCTGGAATATATATCAAAACTCATTTATTTTATGGGTCTTACCATCTCCTTGGACTCTACCTGGTGGCAGGCTCTTGGTTTCCCAGATCTCAGAGCCCACAAACCTCCCTGGGATGTTTTCTGCCCCTCCAGGACTCAGCCCAGCAGACTAGTCTCAGTTACTGTTCTCAGGGTTCCACTGGCATTCAAACTCTCACTGCTTCCCTTCTGATTCACCTCCTTTTCCCCTACCCATAGCCCAGGGGATGTTCTTAACGCTTTAGGAACTTGGAAGGTTATTGTCTTGTTCTGGGCATAGGTCTCTCGAATTTCAAAAGCCAAAAACAGACTTCCTTTATCTCTATTTCCTTCTTTCTCATCACTTTTCTTGGACAATCAACAGGAATACCCTTATGGCTCAAAAAGAAAAGGCCAGAACTTATAAAACAACATATTGGCAGCTGAGTTTGTGTTAAAATGCACCCCACTTTACCTTCAGTTTAAGCCACAATTACTAAAAGGATAAGGCCACAATGATTATAGCCCTTGCCACAAGAGAAATGATGGATAGAAGGGATCTATGTGGCCTCATAGATTTCAGAAAAAGCTATTAGAAGGCCAAATATGGGACCATTCATAGTTTAAGAATAATGAACTTCATTATTCCAAGGTTCCCTATACATGGGGCAAGAGGCTTGGAAGCAAAATCTTAGACTAGGACAAGTAGCGGTGACATGGGGACTATCTAATCTAACTCCTTCATTTGCAGATGAGAAACTTCTTAAAAAGAGGCTTTCTCAAGGACAAATACTATTTAATGACAGAGTCAGGACTGGAACCTGGGATTTTTATTTTCAGGACCTACCTCCCCTACCTAGGCTGACTTCTCCAGGCTGGCTACACGTGTGTGACACCAGAATGGAGAGAAAACCTAAGAAATATGTAAAAGTGAAGGCAGATGGGAAATGCTTTCTCCTCTCCCCTGCTTAGCTCGGGCCACAATCTCTCACATCAGAAGGCTCTGTCTCCTTATACCTGATCCTCAGTTCTCTTATCTATGAAAATGGGATGCAACAGGACACTGGGAATGTGAGGTACTCATCAAGAACTTAGATGTGTAGGGGGTATTGTGGCCCTCTGCACTCTAAACCATGACATCAGCCCACAATGAAGCAGAGCAAAGCACCCAAAGAGGGAGAGTACTTCCAGGCCAGGAAGCCTTAGAAGTCCCCTCCTGCATGAATGCCAAAGTTGTATACATCAGAAGGAAGCCTGGTCAGCCAAGGGAAATGTAGAAAGAAGGAACTCCAGAGGCAGATGTTGGTGGGACCCTGGATGGCTGGACTAGGCCTTTTTCTGTTGACCAGACAGAGAAAACGGTTGCATTCAGTGGGAAGATGGAGCTTTCTGAGAGACTGGAAAAGCCAAAGGAAAAAGGAGAAGGGAGTGAGGATCTGCTGCAGGGACCCCATCTCCCTCCCCAGGAGCAGTGAGAATTTCATCCTCTTTGGCCAAAGACCTTCCACCCTGCCCCATCTCAACTTCTCTACTGCTACCAGATTGACCCTCATTTCTCGATAGCCCAGCCCTGCTCTCCAGCAAGTTTCTGGATTATTGTGCTCATTTCTTCCATCACGAACAAGCTCCATTAGATAAACCTCTTTCAGGAAGTGAGGGGGGTGGATGTGAGAAACACTATCAGTGCAGCCTAAATAGAAGATTCCACAGATGTTTCCAACTCTGGGTTACTTATCTCAGCTACCATCCATCTGATTAATGTTTTCTTTCACAGACCAAGTTTCCGGTTCCAAGTTCATTATTCTCCTCATACTGTGCTTTTAGCCACAGAGTCCTTACTGAAAAGCCTACAGGAAGCATTCCTAAGCAAGTGTGATTCAATCACCCAATATGTATGGAATGCCTGCTCTGGGCCCAATTAGGAGATTCACAAATGATATCTTATTTAAGCTTCACAGCACTGAAAGGTAAGTGGTGATATTCTCATTGTACAAATAAGCAAACAGACTCACAGTTGATACATTACTTATTTTGGTGATCCACAGCAAATAATTGCAGAAGCCAGGATTCACCGAAACAGTTGATCTCTATAGCCTGTGTTCATCTTCCTTCAATGTGCTTGCTGTCAGACTTGACATGTAGAACCTACTCTGTTTCAGCGATGACTATTGCAGGTTGGCACTTTATAGTTGGACATAGTTCACAGTTGTCTACAGATCTTCTTAGCGCCTCTTCCACCCCCAATCCGGTAGCTGCATTGTCCCTGAAAGGCCAACTTTTCCTTTCCATCCAGGCCCTAGGGTCATCCTTTGAGTTCTTGGTCTTGAACTGCTCTCGATACAGATTGACAATAACCCAGAATATTCCCATAAAGTTTACATCAATTGTTTCTTCTCTTAAAACCAGGAAAAAAATGTCTAAAAGAGATTTCTCTAGCTTTTAACATCATCTTTTTCTGCACACTCACAGAAACATCAACATGTCTAAAACCAAATTACATGTTAGTTACTCAGATCCCAGACAAATGGAGGTGACACTTAAGTCTTATAAAATTTGGGTCATAGAATCCTACAGCATTGAAACCAGAAAGAATCACAGAATCCACACAGCCCTGGGGTGGTCAACAGAATCCAATTGCTGAGCCAGCTTTGCCCTGGTAACAAGAAGTTTTGTCTGGCTGAAGGTGCCAAGGAAGTTGGAGCCACATCGGGACCTTGGAAGAAGTGGTGCTGGGATCCATCAATGTCTGCCCTGGAGAGCTGGAGGAAGGGAAAGATTTTGGGATCGCTGCTAAGAAATGCTAACCCAAAAGGAACACTAGAACTCCACTGGGCTCAACCAGCTAAATGCAGTTTGTCCCACTCCCACCAAAGCAAGCAGCCTTCTCAAGTGAAAATTTGAAAAGCTTTTGTTGCTGACAAGTGTCATCTCTGCTGAGGCCTTTTGCAATTTACTCATGTAGTCCCAGACACTTAACTCTCAACCTAAATATTTTGTGTTGTTGTGTCTTTTGCTCTGATTAGAAGATTTATGATCTACATATTGAGGGTTTTAAAATGATTCTCAAGAAGTGAATTGAAAAAAAAAAAGATGAGAGCACATGCAAAGCAAAAGGAAATGTTTTAGTGAATTTTTTCAGTGTTCTGCTTTGGCCTGTTGAAGTAAATTAGCAAATAAAATGTTTATTAATTTAAAAAAAACATTTACCACCCCTCCCAAGACCACATAAGGATTGAACATGTTTGCAAAGAATATTGGTTTGGATGAGGGACAGTTAGGCCTGGGACGCCCAAATACCATGGCCTTGCTGTTAAATGTGTGAGAGGGAAAGTACAAGTCATATAATTATTACCCTGATTTCATCCAAATCCTACAGTTTGCAGAGAAGAAAACTGAGGCCCAGATAGATTGAACCATTAATCCACAAACATACAATAGGCAATGGTTCTCACATTTGCTGGTTTAATATAGTTCCACAGTTCTTTGCCCCATAGGCCGTCTACTTAATCACCCTGTTATTCCTCAAATATGAGTGTGGGATACTAGCAATAAAGCAGCTGCCTCCAGTGACATCATGATGCTCACAGCCTGATAGGGGGGCAGACATGCAAGCCAAAAACTACAGTAGACTCTTGTCCTTCTGGGGAATGCATTCGAAGATCTTTGAAAATTCCCAAACACACACATCCCATTGCTTTATACCTCTTCACTCCCCCCACCAGCACTAGGGTTGAACTCCTTTCTGTAGCCTTCTTATTATTATTTTTTTTTCAGAAAGAAACTTGATGATAGTTCCCATGCACAGAGGACAAAATAATCCAAGCTCATTCCTGCCTATGGTTTTCTACGTGTTCCCTCTGCTGGGAATGGCCCCCTCCATCTTCATATAGCTGCCCCCCCTCCACATACACACACACACACACCCCATCTCCACAGAAGGCTGCTCCTTCTGGTCATTGCAGGATCCCCCTCTAATGCTAATCTCCGTCACTTTCCATCATTTCACCTGTTTTATTATTTTCATAGACTATATCACCCCATGAAACTAGGTTATTTGTGTGTTTTCTTCCTTATCCCGATGTCTTACCAAAAATACAGTCCATCGGAACAGAGAACTTGTCTATTGCTCACAGCTCTATCTCCAGCCTACCACACAGTATTTGTTGAATGAATGAATGGAACAAACAATAACGAGATGCAGAGTCTGGGCATGGGCCAGGCTCACTAACTTGCTAGGTAATTCCCTCCTACCTACCCATTACAGAGAGCAAGTCACGCAAATTCACACTTTAACAAAATGAAAACAACTACCTGCCACAGGTCTTGGGGTCTCTTGCAGAAATTAGGAATCACATCCCCATTAAATCACACACATATTAAAACATGTCCCTAGCATGTTCAGTGCTAGAGATCTAGCACATTATATGGAAGTTGCTACATCAGGGAGATGGACAGAGTATTAGGGACACAGAAATGCAAAGTAAGTTAAAAAGGTAGGGAGGAAAAAAGGAAAGAAGCTATGCACAGCTCTGGGCCCTGAAGACAAGGCTGCTAATGCCCTTCCTATATAAAAGAGAAAATCGCACTTAGTATAATTGGCCAGAGAGGCATGTGGAAACATGATCCAATCTGGGGAGCTCCCACTGCTTTCTATTCTGACACTTTCCTAAGCAGTCGTGGGATCGGACAAGTTCACTAATCCCCAAGCACGAGGCCCACCTACCCACTCCCAGACGATTTTTCCCATTGATCTCCAGCCCCGGGCGATTGCAGAGAATTTCCATCAGTGCACGTTGATCCCATTAAGGCTTAGTACATGGCTATTTCCTGGGGCAAGGAGATAATCCAATTCTGCTCCTTCCAACACACTGGCAAAAAACCATGATATATATTATGCAGGACGCAGGCTCTATCCAGCTTGACATTCTGTCCCTGACACCAAGACGAAAGGATACTTGATGAGAAATGATCATTCTTGCTCCACAGGAGACTGAGGCTCTGCTTTCTCTCCACAAGGTCCTATTCTGTCCCTGCTTTGTCCTCTCCCTTTCTCTCTGGACCACCCGCACATACTTCTTACTGGGCATACTTAGCATCTGCTTACTGGCCTCCTACATGTTCTAGGATCTGTCAGGAACTAGAGATACAAAGATGGATGATTCATGGTCCCTGCCCTCAGGAAATTCACCATTAAGCAGAAGAGACAGAAAATAAACCAGTAACCATAAGATACTTTGGTAAGTTCCTCAATTAGAATTTGTTGTAAAGCTCTGAGATTATAAATGAGTGAAGGGCATTGGGGCAACCTCACATGTGATTTGGGCCTTGAAAGTGAGTGGGAGAAGACCAGGTAGATAGAAGGATGGAAAGGGTGCCTGGGCATGTACAGAGGCACTGGAGGCTGGAAATAAATTCCACAAACATTCTACTTTAATGTGACTAAAATGAGGGGTGAGTAAGGAACAGTGGATGCAAATGGGGAGTGCAAGACAGATAGAACCAAATCCTAAAGAGTCTTCTAGTGCAAACTAAGGGTTTTGGATTTTCTCTTGTGCAAATGGGGACCTAGCATAGGCTTTCAAGCAGGGCTAAGACTGAATTGAAAAGATGAAGGCATATGGGAGGGAGATATGTCAGTGATACCTTTGAGTTTTGTAATTTGGCTGATTTGGTGGGAACTGTGGGGAATGTTGGATACATGGATATAGAGAGAATAAAGAAGGCAAGAGAAGATGTAGGAGTGGATGATGTTACTCCTGAAGAATGTATAGAGTGGAAAACTTGGTAAGAGGGGAGACATGAGAATACCAACAGAGGAAAAGAAGTCAAAAATGGCAATGAAAGAGAAATCTAAAAGGGAGAAGAGCTAAGAGACAGCAGCGCCGGGAAGTCCAGAGAAGGAAATGGGCATTAAGAGTCACATGCTCCATAAAGGTCGAATAACCTGAGATCTGAACAATGGTGACATTGAATTTAGGAATTAGGGAGTCTTTGGTGAACTTAAGAAGATGTTTCAGTATAGAGATAGCAAAATGAAGTTGGATTATAGTACACTGAGATTAGAATAGGAGGTAAGAGATTTTCAATCTTGGCTACACACTAGCACCAACTGAGAAACCTTTAAAAATGCTGGTACCTGGGTCCCTCTTCCAGGAATTCTGATTTAACTGATTTAGTATGAGGTCCTAGCATAGGGATTTTTTAAAGCTTCCAATATAATTCCACTGACAACAAAGGTCAGGGACCACCAGACTACACAAGCACATACTATTTGGGCAACGAGAATAATAAAGATATACAGGACAGATCTTAAAAGGGAAGAAAAATAGAAGGAAAAGGGAAAAAGGAGACTATATTAGTCAGGGTTCTCCAGGGAAATAATAGAACCCACATTACAGACAGAGACAGAGAGAGAAAGTGAGAGAGAGAGAGAGAGAGAGAGAGAGAGAGAGAGAGAGAGAGAGATTATAGGAATTGAATCACACAACCTTGGGGATTAGCAAATCTGAATTCCATAGAGCAGGCTGCAACTTGGGAACTCTTATGAAAGTTTTAATGCATTCTCCAGGAGAAGCTGGCTGGCTGAAGTAAAGATAGAAATTCTTCTTTCCAACTGCTGAAATCTCCCTTTATGGCTTTCAAATGATTGGATGAGATTTCTTCATTGCTGAAGGCACTCTCCCTTCTTGATTGTAGGTGGAATCAACCATAGATGCAATCAACTGACTAATGATTTAAATCCATGGCATACCCTCACAGTAAGAATCAGGCCAGTGTTTGCTTGACCAAACAACTGGATACCATGATCTAGTAAAGATGACATATGAACTTTACCACACCAGATATGGAAGAGGAAATGTGGACATGTTTGTATATGGGGTCAGGGAGAGGGTCTAGAGAGAGAGATAGAGAATAAAGATACAAGGTGGGGGGCGGGGTGCGCTGGCAACAGTGGCTCAGTGGCAGAACTCTTGCCTGCCATGCCAGACACCTGGGTCCGATTCCCAGTGTCTGCCCATGTTAAGAAAAAATTTTTAAAAAGAACAATAAATTTGGGATACAAGGGAAGGAATTAAAATTTTCCTAGAGAAGAAAACGGGAAACAAAGGAGTGAGAGGTTCTGATGGAGGAGTTAACTTCGGCAATGAGTAATAACTTCTTCAGATATAATCACAAAGAAAGTAAAGATAGATAAAAATACAGACAAATTTAGACATTCAAGGGCATACTTGGAATAGATTACATGTTAGTCTTTATTTTCTCTGTAGAACCTCAGCTGGGCCATGCTTTGGGAATGAGGAGGGTAACCGAGGGTCCATGCACTGGTGGAATGCATGGAGGTTGAGGGCAGCCCCAGGGAAAATGTGAAAGAAAGTAAACTAGAGATCATTAAAAGATGGCTAAGGAGTGCTGGTGGCCCATCTGAGGCTGGGAAGCTCATAAATTTGTAATGGAACCAATTCAGTGTGGATATACAATTTTTCTCTAGCACCGTCCAGCATCCCCAGAGCAGAAAGGGAGAAAACAAGCAATTGGATTGACAGAGTATTGAGGATGGAAGTGGTGATGTTGGGTGGGGGCATGCAGTTTGCAGCTGATGAAGGAAGACAAGGAGATGAGAGCAGGGATGAAAGTGCCCTTCAAGGGGCTGTTGATTACATCTCACCTAGGAAGGGGAGCAGGGAAAGACAAGAGGGTCTAACAGCCTGCAAAACAGGTGCCCATTATATCAGATCATAATTTAGCAATAAGGTTTGATCCTGTTCTTATGATAACCCTTTTTGTGTGTACTCCAGCACTGTGCTCAGAGCTTTACATGTATGGTCTGATTGAGTCCTCCCTCATTTTACAGAGATAGCTACAGTTCAGAGAAGGACTTTTGTATATGGGTGGGGGGGAGGGTCTGAATTGTGTGGTAGATTGAATCAAGTAACCCCAACAAAAGGCAAGTTCTCAATCTTAATCCACGTTCCTCTGGGTATAAACCCATTTGTAAATAGTATCTTTGAATGCATTAAGGTGAGTCAGAGTGCAGAGTCATTGGCGAATATGAACTTTGAAGATCTTATTTAGGTATGGCTGATTGAATCAGGTGAGTCTTAATCTCTATTACTAGACACCTTATAAAAAGGAGTCAGAAGTCAGAGAAAGACACAAAAAGAGACCAAAGACATTGTCATGTGTTGGAGGCAGAGACTCAAGTCAATCAATCCAAAGGATTGTGGCAAGCCAGCACCACGCTGCTACAGACTTCTGGGAGAAAGTGTAGCCTGTTCAAGCCCTTGATATTGGACTTCTAGCTTTCAAACCCGTGGGAGGATGAATGATTGATTTTTAACCCAGTGTGTGGTGATTGTCATAGCAGCTCTGGCAAACTAAGACAAATTGTGTCTGCCAAAAAGATAGGTTCAAGTCCTAATCCCCAGTTACTGTGAATGAAAATAGCACCTTTGAAGATGTTATTAGTTAAGGTTAAATCAAACCGGATTAGGATGGGCCCTTAAACCAGTAAGATTGGTGTCCCTGTAAGCAGAAGAAATTTGGGCATAGTAAAAGAGAGACAGAGAGAGATAGAGACAGTCATATGATGGAGGTGGAGATTGAATTATGCTTACACAAGCCAAGGAATGTCACAGATTGCCAGCCAGACACCCACCAGTGTCTGCCTTTTAAGAGAAAGCATGGCCCTGACAACATCTTGATTTCAGACTTCTAGCTTCCAGAACCATGAGGCAATAAATGTCTGTTGTTTAAGCCGATTAGTGTGTAATACTTTGTTACAGAAGCTCTGGTAAAGACAGAAGTTAAGTTTACTCTGGAATTGTCTGACTCTGCATCAGACAAAGTCAAGAAAAATCAGGTGTGTACTTCCAGTTATCCTTTCCCAGTGGAGTCTCTACACAGCACTTAATTCTCCCAGAAACAATGTGTGGCAGTGAAGTGTTGTCAACTACGGAGGTACACGAAGGTGTTTAGGATTTTTATTGGGGGTCAATCATGTAAATGTATGTTCTAGTTTGCTAGCTGCCAGAATGCAACACATCAGACATGGATTGGCTTTTAATAAAAGGGGATTTATTTTGTTAATTCTTCAGAGGAAAGGCAGCTAACTTTCCACTGAGGTTATTTCTTACATGGGAAAGCACAGGATGGTCTCTGCTGGCCTCCTCTCCAGGCTTCTGGGTTCCAGCAACTTTCCCAAGGGTGATTCCTTTCTGCATCTCCAAAGGCCTGGGCTGAGCTGCGAGTGCTGAAATGAGGTATGCTGAGCTGCTTGGGCTGTGCTACGTTGCGCTCTCTCATTTAAGCACCAGCCAGTTAAGCCAAACATCATTCATCGCAGCAGGCAAGCCTCCTAGCCAGCTGCAGATGTAATGAGCAACAGATGAGGTTCACGTACCATTGGCTCATATCTGCAGCAACAAAACTAGCACATTCGCCTGGCCAAGTTGACAACTGAATCTGACTACCACAATGTGGAACATCCATTTATTGCTCAGTCACGAGACCATCCACCCTAGAAGTCAAACTGATTTAGGGGGACTTAGGTCCCAGGCCCCATGTTTCACATTGTTAGCATGTACTCTCCAGTTTAAGGCCTTTATCAGGCAGTTGTTTAGAGGTTATCTCCTAGGAAACAGTCAAGGATCAGTCCTTTCTTTGCAATGTGCAGTATCTGAGCACCCCAAGTCTTCTGAGTTACCCGTTTACCACACCAGTACCAGAGAGCTGAATGAACTAGATTTGTGACTCTTGAGTCCCACCCTGACCCAGAACACCCTGGAGACCTCCAGGAAACAGGAATGACCCTGCAACTTGAAATAATATTTCACTTAAAGCTAAAATGTTATCTTTGAGTTTGGGGCTCACGATAAGCTCAGGATCTGAGGATGACCCAAGGACTTTCATATTTTAGACCATTTTCTATGTTCTCTCTGCTCAAAACAGAGAGACTTCTGGTTAGCACTAAAGCAATCAAGCAAACATAAACTAATGCCCAACTTTAGGGAAAGAGCTCAGAAGAAGTTTCTGATGCCCATGAAAGTCTCGTGCAAACACAGTGCAATGAGGATCAGGAGAATTTCCTTCTGTACCACGTGCTGGGATCATGTTGCCAGGAGTTCTGTAGGCTAGAACCTATCTAGCTGTAAGCATTAAGCTAAGAAACCAACAAGAAAGTTGCTTGGTATACTTTGTTCTAACTTTGTGGAGAGTTCACTAGACAGAACCTAGATCTCCATCCTTTTGTAGATAGAGAGCACAGTAAACAATGGCTATCACATTCTTCTGGGTATACTGTCTTGTAAAGAGCTGAAATAGAGGTAGATACAAAGATAGAGATAAATGAGGAGATAGAAATAGAGAGGTAAAGAGAGAGAGAGAGAGAGAAGATAGATAGACAGAAACAGCGATAATTAGGGTGGATGTTTTTGTTAACATAACATTTCTAGCACTCACTCGCACTCTGATACGACTTTTGAGTAGGTGGAAAGTAAAGGGGTCTTTTACATGGTATGATTACCATAGACAACCTCAGCTTGACCTCTCCATGCATCAGTCTACTCTAAGATCTGGAAGTGCTTCCTGTTTCATTGCTCAAGTGGGTAGCTCCTTTGTGGAGTGACACATATTAGAGTTCATATATGAGAGTTTTCTCTGGCGACTCCTCATCCCTACCTTTCTCCACCACATACCCAACAGTGAGATGGTTTTGTTCCTTCTGCCGTTGGGGGAAGAAGCAATCTAAGCTCAGCTTTAACATTTCAAAACTAAACATCTGAACCCATGTCAGAGACAGAAGTTTGAGAGAAAGGGAGACCAGAGTTCCAAAGCAGAGTCCAGAGAAACTCAGGGCATGAATTTTATTTCATAAAACCAGGCAAAAAGAAACCATGATCAGTTAGAGCTAGTTTTTAGTGCTAATATTATAATTAAACTCTCTTAGGCTTGAAAAGGGGGGAAACACAGAAAAGAAGAAAGTTTCTATGAGCGATCATGAGAGGAATCCCTATGCCCAGAGCCCTCTGGGACCAAGTCTGTCCTGTTGGGAGAGAACCACAGACCCAAGGTCAGAAAGAACTGGAGCTAACCTGCTGAGCAGGGCCTTTGAAAGTGAACAAGGTCTTGGAGCTCTTCACCAACACCCCATGGAGCCACAGTTATCGAGAAGCTGGCTAGAAAGTACTAAGACAATGGACCTGACCTCTCAGGCTCCATGTGGGGAGATAAGAGGCCAAATGTTTCCCATTCAATCTCTAGGACTAGGGAGCCCCAATGTCGCCTGGTTGGTGGTGGAGAAGACAGAGTGACCTTTATGGACGGACCACTAGAGAAAAGATATAGATTCAGACATCCCCAAGGAGTCCATCAGGGATGGGGAGTGACAAACAGACCAATGAGAGTGAGGTCATCAAAGTAGAAGTGAAAACAAAGCATGATGGCCAAGGGCCAGACTCCCCTCCCCAAGGCCTTAACACTATACAAATTTCCAGAAATTAAATGCAGTCATTGAGGGAATGAACTGGCTGAGCAAACCTTGAATTGGTTGTTTGCCCTGAAATGACTAAGATTTCATTTCCACTGTCTGTTTACCTGGGGCTGGAGATAGAAATTAAAGTCAGACAGAAATGAAAGAGAGTTTTCCTCCACTTTGAAAATCTGAGTTTGAGGCCTATGAAATGGGTGCTTGCCATAGGCACATTAGCAGAAGCAGCAGGGTGTTTCCACTATATATATATCTATGAATTCTTGTTTTTCCAAGCCAAAATATGGAATACATTGCCTCTGACTTTAGAATGCTTGCAAAAGAGACTGCTCCAGAAAATATGAAATGCGTGTGTGTGTGGGCCCTCTCCTTTCTAGATCAGGACTGGAGATATTCCTGACCAGGTAACAAGTATGTGGCCATATATGTCAAAGAAGAGGTATGTGTGCCACTTCTGGGTGTATGGAGTGGTCTTGGAGATGCAGAATGGGCCCAGAAAGTTGGTACTTCTGGAACAATTCATAAAAGCCAAAACTCCTTTGGATGGCAAATGAAGCTCTGCGTGATCTGGCCCTGCTTTGCCGACCATCCCCCTCTCAATTCCCCAGATGCATTCAAGTCACAATAAGCGCTGGCAATCTCTGCACCTGCCATGTCCTCTGGCCTCTGAGCCTTTTGTACAAGCTACTCCTTCTGCCTAAATTGTCCTGCTCCTCCTTATCGGCCTGGTTACCCCTACTTATCTTTCATGTCTCAACTTGAACTTTTCTCTTCCAGAAAAGTTTCCAGAAGTGATTTTGTGGCCCTTCCCATGAATTGCCACGAAGCCCTATACCAAACTTGTTCTAGTTTGCTAGCTGCCAGAATGCAATATACCAGAAACAGAATGGCTTTTAGAAAGGGGAATTCAATAAGTTACTAGTTTACAGTTCTAAGGCCAAGAAAATGTGTCAATTACATCAAGTCTATAGAAATGTCCTATCAAAGGCATCCAGGGAAAGATACCTTGGTTCAAGAAGGACGATGAAGTTCAGGGTTTCTCCCTCATCTGGAAGGGCACATGCTGAACACAGTCACAGTTTCTCTCTTGGCTGGAAGGGCACATGGCAAGCAAGGCATCATCGGCTAGCTTTCTCTCCTGGCTTCCTGTTTCATGAAGCTCCCCGGGAGACGTTTTCCTTCTTCATCTCCAAAGGTCACTGGCTTGTGGCTCTCTGCTTCTCGTGGCTATGTGGTTCTGCTCTGCTCTCTCATTTTCCAGAATGTTTCTTCTTTTATAGGACTTCAGAAACTAATCAAGACCCACCCAAATAGGTGGAGACACACCTCCAGCTAATCCAGTTTAACAATCACTCTTGATTAAATCACATCTCCAGGAAGATGATCTAATTACAGTTTCAAACATACAATGCTGAATAGGGATTAGAAGAAACGGCTGCCTTTACAAAATGGGATTAGGATTAAAACATGGCTTTTCTAGGGTACATACATCATTTCAAACCAGCACCCTCCTTGGGGGCAGGGAAGGGTCTTGGTCATCATTAAATCCCCAGAACCCTGTGCAGTGCCTGGAAATTAGAAGGTGCTCAAGAAACATTTGTTTCCTCAATAGCTGAATGATTTATGGCGGAAGAGCAGCTGGATTCTGGGCTATTTTAGAAAACCCAGGCTGATTGGCATAACTTCCTAGGGTTTCTCCAAGCCAATAGACATCAAAGACAGAGAGTTGCAGCCAAACAATTTTTTTCCACTTGTTCCCCATGGGAAATTACTGCTTTACACAGCAGTCTTACAAGCCTGGTTGTTGAAGGGAGGGAAATCCTGCAGGATGGTCAACTCAAATAAGCAGGTGAACCGGGTCCCTCGCGAGAGGGCCTTTGGACCTGGCCTCACCCCTGAGACCACTACTCAGAGTTGAGGCTTCCAGGCTAAGTGTACGAGCATCCCAGGGACCAGCTCTCTGCTTGAAGTCTTTTCCTATGACTTCCCTGGATAGGAACGGTTCACTGTAGCATTCTCAGTGGGAGGTTCTATGCCAGGCACTTCCACTCAAAGTGTCTGATTTAATCCTCACAAAAAAAAATATCGTCAGATAAAATCGTTACTCTGAGATTTATAGAAGTGAAAACCAAGGCTTAGGGAGGTTAAATAATTCACCCAAGAGCACAGCTAGCCAGTTATTCTTGAGAAAAAAAATAATCTTGCATCATGAGACTGTTGAGTTTCTTACACTGCTACTGCAAAACAATGCAATACTCTACTACCTGTTCCTTAAAGCTTTGGGTGACAAAATGCATGTGCACACACACACACCGTTAAGAGTCTAGCAGGTAATAATTAGTGTTGCTGCAGCATAACATGAAATTCTCCACGATCCTGGGAAAGAATCAGGCATTTTCTAGTTTGATAACCTCAGTGTTAGTATGTATAAGGTAAGGATTTAGACAACAGTTTCCCAGGCTTCTGGGGTTTAAGTTTAAATTTTCCAAGAAGAGCAGAATGTGTCAATTAGTTGGGCTTTTGATTTTTTTTTTTTAAGATTATGTAAGTTGTTTACTCTTGCAAATAGCTGAAAGACTCTGGGCCTCCACAGTCCATGCAGTCATTAATTGTTCCCAGCTCTGCACATGCCCTCGGATGTCCCTTGCCCTGGTTAGGTGGGTCAAGTTACAAATTCAAATGCCTTTGGCCCTACATGGGACATGACATCCAAGGGTGAAAGTTTCCCTGGGAACATGGGAGAGGACTCCCAGGGATGAATCCAGACCTGGCACTACGGGATCAACAATTTCATCCCGACCAAATTTCATCCTGACCAAATAAGAGAAAAGAAGTGTAATTAATAAAATATCAATTGCAGAAAGAGTTCAAATAGAGTCAAGAGGCTACTCTGGAGGTTGCTCTTATGCAAGCTTCAGGTAGACCTTGCCACCTGTCATAACCTGCCAACCCCCAATCAGGACCATTCCAGCCAATCCTAAAGAACACTTAGGGCAATATATAAGATTCCACAAGGGTTCCAGGCACTACAGTAACTTGCCAGAAACCTATAACCTCCAGATGGGTCCTGGTCCAGATAAGTCCTGAAGCCTAGCCCAGCCTCTCCAGAACATCAGATAGTTCCATCTCCCTACCACATATTAATGATAGATCCTTCCAATGTCAAAAATTTAGAATTGTCATAGCCCAGACAACCCCAATGAGAGGGTATGGAAACGTCAAGGTGATGGTGGAATTATACATAGAAGATAGGACTTAATAAATGAATACGAATGCTGAATCATTAAATTATCTCCTTTAGTCTCCAGTATTTTAGAGCAGCTAGAAGTAAAAATTTTAAATTGTGAAATTGTAACCCAATGTCAAAGTCTGAAATATCTTCTACAACTAATTGTAGTGCTGTGCTTGGAAATTTATAGCTTTATATATATATATGTTATCGTTCACAAAAAAAGAAGAAAAAAAAGTCGATTGTGATGATAAAAAAAAAAGTATTTAAGCCTGCTAGCCTCCTATATTCTGGAGCAGCTAGAAGGAAAAATATGAGAGGATGGTATGGTAGCCCATGACAAACTCTGGGCTCTGTCCTGTAACCACTTATTGACAACTGCTTTGAAAACTATTGCTTTTTTATTCCTTTGCTTTGTATATATGTTATACTATACAATAAAAAAATATATTGGGAGAGGAAGACACTTTCCTTAAGGTTTCGTGTGAAGTTTTGAGGTACAACCAAAACCCATGTTAAGTGGCTCCAAAATGTGTGCTGTTAGACATTATTTTCCATTGACAGCATTAATGCATATTTTGGACAACTTAAAATTCTCTTTTCTCAGATTTTGGCCTAAGATATTAAGGGAGAGAGGGGGGGTGTGGGCTAAGTGCAAATAATTTGAGGTTGAGTTTTCCAAGGATAGCTACTACACTGCTGATTTTCCTTCAGAGCCATCCAAAGTTCAATGGTTCCTTAGTTTGAGGAGTTTCCTATATGGGGGCTGTAGTGAGCCTATAAATGCTCAATTAGGGGTAGGAGTGGTAATGGAGTGGACTAGATTAGTTATTCCAAAACGTTGGTATATAGACAGGTGTAAGTGTCTAGCAAAGTTTACCACAAAGAAACTAGTCAAATAAGAACAGCATAATGCATATTTCTTTTATTTATACAATTTCAACACTGCACTTTATTCTGAGAGTTCATCTTTCTACATTTGTGTCATTTAATTGCCCTTTTATAAAATGGTTTTATGGTAGATGGCTGTTTGTACTTTTACTATCCTTATTTGGCAAAATAAAAAGTTGACACTTAAAAAAACCAAAAAAAAGGGTGGGCCACTTTGGCTCAGCACCAGAGTTCTCGCCTGCCATGCCGGGGACCCTGGTTCGATTCTCAGTGCCTGCCCATGCAAAAATAAATAAATAATCAATTATTTAAAAAAATTAAAAAGCCCTTGGGAAGCAGATCCCTAATACAAATATAAAGGTCCTAAGAAGTGCAACTGGGGGGTCCATGGTGGCTTAGAGAGCACGTCTCTGCCTCAAGGGGGTGCCAACACTCAACACCAGCCAAGGATCGCCAAGCAGAATCAGTAGGTTGGGTCAACTGATCTTCCCAGAAAAGCCACAAATCTGGATTTTTTATTGGAATTTCCTGATTCCTAAAACATGGTGTGAGCCAAGCAGCATGTGCCTGTAAAGAATATTCTATACAGGCTGCGGTCTCTGGATGTCCATGTGCAACAGTGCTGTCTCCTAGGGCCCAGGTCTTTGATGAACTCACCAGAAAGCCGAACAGAATAGCCCATGGCCTAAGAGCAGACGGCTCCGAGCAGGGGAGCAGGGGAGCCATAATGGGGGGGGGGGGGGTGGCAGCGGGAAGGCTCCGTGTGTGTTCTTTATGGCCTCAATTTTAACATCTTTTGTTATCGCTCCAGCAGTAGCATCTGCTCAGGCAATAGGAGACGCAACTTCGGGAACATTATATGACACCTTTTATCTCAGCTCTGGGGGAGGTGAGCTGCAAGTACAACTGTTTGCAAGCCAGACAATCACGGGTACAGAGGCACACCCAGATGCTGGGTGCAATTCAGAGGGACTCTTGCCAAGGAATTAAACAGAGTTTTGAAAGGGCAGCATGAGGTGTGGGAAGAGGCAGAGCCAAAGAGAAAATACATGACAGTACATTCATCTTCAGAAGCATCTTTCGTTTATTCAGTAAGGGTGTAGTGGGGGTTTCCCATGTGTTGGCAATATGTTGGACACCAGAAACATGGCTATGAATAAGCTGGTCATTGTCCTGGCAAGATCACCCTTCACTTGGCCTTCCCCTCTGGTGGCCGAACTGAAGGGAACCCCAAATTCCCTACTCCTGGCATCACCGCCTTTCCCTGCCTCCTTGCCATCTCCAGAGCTTTGCCTGAGACACCATCAAGACTGATTCCATCTTCTTCTTCATCCCTCCCCACCTTAACATAAGAACCTTGAGACTCTTGGATCACTTGTCATCACCCTGATTCTCATCCCTGTAAGCCTCTGAACACCCCTTAATCTGACTATATCCCCAACTCCCGAAACCCTCCCACTGTGCCTTCCAGAATCATGACCCATTACCAGAAAGATCCCTATATCTTTGCTACATCTCTAAACATTCCCTTCACTTTTCTGTCCAACAGAATGAGAAGCCCATCAAAATAGAATATTAATAAATTATAATAATATTAATCAGAAACGCTTGCATGTACATTGATCACATTCTAGGATCTAGTCACTGTTGCAAGCAATGGATTTATCTCAATTCCCTTAATCTTCACAACAACCCCTTAAAGTAAGCCCATTACCATCCTATTCTCTGACGAGGAAACTGAGGTACAGAGAGGTTACTCGATTAGCCCAAGGTCATAGAGTCAATGAGTGGAGCAGGAATACAGGATTTAAATTGAGGCAGTTTGACACCAAGGGCAGCAGTCATAACCACTGTGACATACTGCAGTACAGAAAGGCCTCTGGTGCAAAAGAAGACAGCCCCAGGAAGCGGGGAGTTGAGCAGAGAGGGAGGCAGCATAGCAGAGCTCCATGTCTGTGTCCAGAACCAGCCCCTGAGAAAAATCTCAAAGCTCCCTCTTAGGACACAGCTTTCCTCCCATTCCTTCAAGAGGTGGCTGCTTTGCATTCCCCTATCCTTCATTCCACTGGGCTTGGTGGGGCAGGTATCCTCCTTGATCTTTGTTGATTGTCCATGTCACCGTCCCTACCCCATTTTTGCTCTAACGCTCCTTGGTTTTGAGGCTGAACAACACATTACCTTTTCTGTGGCAGTCATCTCTAGACCTCTGGGTCATTTCTTCATTCCAGTAAGTTTTTAGCATCTGGCTCATTATCACGCTCTCCAATTCTACTTCAGTTATGATGATTCTCTGTGATTTCAATTTCCATAGAGAAAAATCCCTGTGATACCTTCAGGTTCTCAGTCTCACCCAATTAATTCAGCCACTCCTTCCCCTGGCTGTACACAAATTTCTTTTATAACTATAATTTCACCTCCTCCATCATCTCAATTCTAAGGATCTTACTTTCTAATCACTACTGTCCATCTTTAGTTTGCCAGTTTCAAAATGTTTTGATCCTTTTACAAACTTTATGGAACATACACCTTTCTACTTGCTCCTCAACTCTTCCCTAGCTCCATTTTTTTTCTTATCCAGCTTAGATTCTAATTTGTATTATCATTACTCCCTAGCATGTACTCTAACTCCTTTTTCTATCTTGCCCTCCTGCTTACGTGGGGGAAAAAAGCAAATCCTTATGACACTGCACTCTCTACCTATATCGAATCTTCATCCAAGGAGCTAAACTAGATGGGAGAAAAATATCCCAGCATGTTAACTGATTTCAAGCTCAAACGTTAACTTCCAGTTTCTCTACATTTCCAAAGTTATTCCTTTATCCATTTTTCCACTTGGTGCAATTAATTCAGAGAGAATCAGATTCAAGGGACTAAACAACTGTTTCACAGTGTCTCCTCCTTTCCCTTGTTCACTTGGCCAAGAAAATGGAAGCAATCAGAAGAGAATTTCACTGGCTCACACCAAGGCATCTATCAGCCTAGGGCATCTGGCCCATATGCTCTACCTTCTCTCCCATCATCACGAATGAACTTGAAGGCTCCCTTATGAGGTCAATCCCTCTACTTGAACCCTGGATCCTCATTTCCTTTTTCAATATCAAGGTCACAAATTAGTCAATCATTCCCTCTTCCGCATCACCAAATTTTCCCACTCTTATGATCTGCAATGAGTGATGCTTAATCGAATCACTGGAAGGCTTTTACAGAGGATTCAGAAGGGACAGTCTCTCTTCCTGCTTCGGCCGGCGAGCCTCTCTTGTGGAGTTCGTCCAGACACTTCATTGGAGTCATCAGTTTCACAGCCTGCCCTATGGATTTTGGACTTTACATTCCCATGGTTACATGAGACACTGTTATCAAGTACCTGTAAATTTTTTATCTACAGATATTTCCTGCTGATTCTGTTTCTCTAGAGAACCCTAGCTAATATACCATATGTTCTAGTTTGCTAGCTGCCAGAATGCAATATACCAGAAACAGAATGGCTTTTAAAAAGGGGAATTTAATAAGTTGCTAGTTTGCAGTTCTAAGACCATGAAAGTGTCCCAATTAAAGCAAGTCCATAGAAATGTCCAATCAAAGGCATCCAGGGAAAGATACCTTGGTTCGAGAAGGCCAGTGAAGTTCAGGGTTTCTCTCTTAAGTGAGAAGGCACATAGTGAACACAGTCAAGTTTTCTCTCCCAGGAAGCATTTTCATTCTTCATTTCCAAAGATTGTTGGCTGGTGGACCCTCTTCTTCTCATGGCTATGCCATTCTTCTCTGCTCTCTCAGAATCTCTAGCTTTCTCTAGAATGTTTCCTCCTTCATAGGATTCCAATAAACTAATCAAGACCCACCTGAATGGGTGGAGACACGTCTCCACCTAATCCAGTTTGACAACCACTCTTGATTGAGTCACATCTCCAGGGAGATGATCTAATAACAGATTTAAACATACCATACTGAATAGGGATTAGAAGAAATGGCTGCCTTTACAAAATGGGATTAAGATTAAAATATGGCTTTTCTAGGGTACATACATCCTTTCAAACAGCATACCATATAATGCCTCTTCCTGCTCAGAACCCCCCAATAACTTTCCATTTCACTCAGGGTAAAAGCTAAGGTGACCTGTTACCTCTTGAACTTCATCTTCCTTTGCTCTCACACTGGATCATTCTACATCGGCCACATCGATCTTCTTTTGCTCCTTGAACATGCCATGCATGTTCCAGCCTCAAGGTCTTTGCATTTCCCATGAACTAGTCCTGAAATTCTCTTCCTCCAGAAGTTCTCATGCCATGGCCCTTTGCTTCTTTCAGGTCTCTGCTTGAATTCCACTTTACTAGAGAGACTTTCCCTGACCACTACATAAGATAGCACCTTCCCTCATCCCCAACACCTCTCCATCCTTGAAACTAGGATGGAAGTTCTGTGAGGTCAGGCTGGATCTACAGGGCTCAGAATAGGACCTGGGATGTGTGCCGATAAGGTGAGGATATTTGTGGTGTCAGTGGATCCTGCCCTCATGGGGCTTCCACTCTAACAGGGGATATAAAGATTGAACAACTAATGACACAAATAATTAGTCAATTTGTTAATAAGTGCCTTGAAGAATAAGCACAAGGTGAATTCAGAGTATATAAGAAGAGTGTTCAAAGGTTCTGAGATAGAAGAAACATGGCTTCCAAACCCCAAGCTATTGTAAGTACTTAATGACTGGATTTATATCCTACTTATCTTCATAAATTAAGTATGACATAGACATGTCCAAATTAAATTTTCCTAAGAATTTCCAAATTCTCAGGCATTCCCTTGCCCAGATAGCTTCTATCAGTAGCCATATGTCAGGCAGCCCTAGGACAGGTGGTGGAGGGGAGGGGAGGGTGAGCACCTGTGTGCCCCACCCGTAATGGTAAAGCATCTTCAATTGGCCCAGATGCAACCGTGCTCCCAAGATATACCAAGGACCCAGGGAGAGTGGAAAAGGAAGGATTGCAGCATCCTGTGAATGGAATAAGCTTGCTCTCTGCCAAACTGCATACGCAAGTAGGCCCATGGAAGAAGGGGAATAATCCCACTCCATATGGAAATATCAAAATGCTAAGAGCAAAATGTTATACAGTACAGTGCAGGGTGAGAGCTTGATCAATGTTTTCTGGCTGGTTGTCTGGACAGATAGATGGCTGGATAGATGGCTAGCTGGCTGGCTGGATGGATGGATAAATGGATGGATGAATGGGTGAATGAGTAGAAATCAAATTATAAAAGTGTCAGATGGTCTGCCTTTTCCCCACTCTTGTTCCTCAGTTTCCATTACCTGTGGAATAAGAAGGATTATTTAGATGACTATATGTCAGCCTGGTGATCGTGTTCTCAATTTCTATCCCTTCGAGTTGGAATGCTAAGGAAAAGAAGTTTCCATAAATGTCTGGCCAACCAGCATCATTCAGCCTTGGATTGACTTCCCAAAGGTTCTAGGAGTTCAAAAATGGCTCATTATGCCATTGGTTGGCCATCATCATCGTCTTGATGAAGCAAGTGCTTAGGGGACACTTACTCTATGCAAGGCAGGGTGATGTATATGCATTATAGATTATTTCATTTAATCTCACTCTTCTCACACCTTATAAACTATTCATAGCTTAGGAAATGGAGACCAACAGAAGATAAGTAACTTGCCCAAGGTCATTGCTAAAAGATGACAGAGCCAAGATTCAAACCCAAATCTCACCCCAAAACTTTGCTTGCTCCAGGCTGCCACGAAGTCATCTCAATAAGCACCATCCTCCTGCCTGATACTGTGCATTATACGTTAAACACATCATCTCCATTTAATCTTCACATCAACTCCCTGAGGAGGTTGTCAGCCACATTTCCCAAATGAGAAGACTGAGTCTCAGAAAGATTCAATAACCTGCTCAAGGTCACTGGATTTGACCCAGCATGGACTGCCATGTCGAATGCCCTCATTGCATAGAGAGAGAGAGAGAGAGAGAAAGAAAAGGATGCTGAAAAAGGAAAATGTGGAACGTTCAAGGTCAACATCACTAATATGTAGGAGAAGGGACTTGAATCAAAGTTGCTGATCTCTAGAGCACTACAGCGCCCTCCAAGAAGTGTGCCCCATGTCCCATCCCTGCCCCCTGTACATCCAGTGAGAAACAGTCAAGGGAGACCACCCTCTTTGACCTATGATGCGGAGGACCCAGTCTTTGGCCTGTCTTTCCCCAGGACTGCCAAGTCAGGCAGACGTGGAGCCATGCAAGGTGGGAGAGGGCAACCAGCCCTGCTTTTCGGGGTCACGCTCACTCCCAGCGAGCACGGGAAGGAAGCAGCACACTGCCAGCTTCAAGCCAAGCGCTTGTCCCAGACTGGGGGGGCTGGGTTGTAAAATATCTGCTGGATGGGCACCACATTTATCTTGTTCTCTGTGCCCCAGAGTGTGCTGTTGACTTTCTCACCGGAGGTGCAATTATTTAATGAGGTGCTGAAGGCTGGGGAAGTTCGCACATTTTAATCAAAGAGCCAAATGAGTGAGCCTAGATGACTTTACAAAATGTATTTGAGGCAGATTTTGCACAGCAATATCTGGGTATCAGGTAATTAAGTGAAAAGGGAAATAACTTCCCAAGGGGTGTAAACAAACAGGCCAAGTCAGTCTCACTTCAGGGTTATGCTGAGTGGGGAAAATGGATTTCAGAGTGGACTTGCGACCCAGGGCTCCTTCGCCAATGACAAGGCGAGCTGAGCAGTGCGGCCACGGCGCCACCTGCAGGTGGGAGAATGCCTTGTCAGATGCCCTCATTAAACAGTGGAAGGGAAGCCTGACGACTTGAAAGGGAAAGTGACTTTCCCAAAATCACAGGGCACGTTAGCCGCAGAGCTAAAGCCAGACGCTGGGGCTCCTGCCCCCTCGAGGTCTATAAATAACCACAAAAACAGCTCTAATAATAATAACTAAAACGACGAAGGCTGTCATGTATGAGTGTGTCCTACAAGCTTCCTGCTTTGTATCTATTAACTCAGTGAATTATCCCAAAGACCCCGTCAAGGAGACTTATTATTATCTCAGTTTAGTGGTGAGGAAACAGAGGCAGAGTGAATTTAAGAAACCAGCCCCAAATTATGCCCATAGAAAGTGATAGATGGGGTGTCAGACAGCCATGCCATCTACATGATTTTAGCCCAGCTCCCCATTCCACAGCCTTCTCCGAGTTCCTAAGATCTCAAAGGGTCCCCCGCACCTCAGCTTCCTGATTCCTGTTGCCAAGTGTCCTCTCTGTTTGGGACCACACTGCTCCAGATAAGTAACTTAGTCTTTTCCTCAGTTCCCACCAAAGCATAACAAAAACAAACAAAAAAGCTAGAACAAGCAAAACGGATGACACAATTGTCAGTGTGGGAAACTTCACCCCAGATTTGAGGGCTGTAAGGGAAGCATACAAAAACATTTTGCAGCCATCAACTGAAAACCACCTTGAGACGTTTTCTGCACAGGCCCCGTGATTTCTTGCTGGTTTTCTTAAAGGAATTTCTTGTTCTTTTCTTGTACGTGGGTCTCAGCTGTTGTTTGCCTCCCCAGGTCTTATTTCCTGCCTCATCCTGCCCTCTTCTGCCTCCTCCCTCTCTCTTTCCTTGTGAGGAGAAAACAAAATAAATAATCTCCTGCCTAGGACACCCAAGCCTTCAGGGTCTCACCTTCTGCCCTGAGCAGCTTATCAAGAAATTTTCCTGGACAGAGGTATTTTTTTCTTTTCCTTGGAGAGATTCTGGAACAAGCTGCTAAGAAAATTCATCATTTGCTTTGTGACACCAATGAATACAGGTCTCCACTTGCATTTTTTCAATGTGCATTTATGTTTTCTTTCACAGCTTATGGTTTCCATATAACCCACATGCAAATACTTCTTGTGTTTCCTCTAATGCTTATCCTTTCTTGACTTTCACCCCCAAGATCTTATAATGATGTAAACTTTTGGGAGGAAATCCAGATGCCTCCTGATCCCCAACCCCGTCTCTCAGATTGCTCAGAGGTCCTTGAGGGTAGAAACCTCATTCAGTTCAATTCTGTACCCTCAGACCCTAACACAGGCCCTGCATACAGAAGGCACTGATTCATTCATGCATTCAACAAACATTTATTGAGCACCTGCTATGTTCCAAACCCTGCTCTATGCTTTAAAGATAGAAAAATAAAGAAGATAGAGTTTCTGAACTCAAGGACATATCCATGTGGAAGACTCTTGAGTTTGGGGATCTATGGTCCCTGGTGAGAAACTGGCAAAAGCCCTTGATTCTCTTTCCAAAAACATGCACAGTATTTTGGCGTAAACTTTGAGGAGAGAGCAATAATGGCCCTGATTCTTCTCTTTTCTTTATCGCACCCTTGTCACGTAGTTTGCAGGACCTCCCCACCATTTGACTTGAAACATATACGTACAATTTTTTCCTTAACCCATGGAATGTTAGTGGGAATGACACAAGCATAGGCAGGGAAGAAGTAGCTTGAAACGGGCTTGCATTTGGGGGCTTGATCTCTTATATTTCCACCACCATGAGAAGGACATGCCAGGCTGACACCCTAATGCAGAAAAATGTTGAGAAGCACATGGGACGTAGCTCACTGCCCCAGTAGAGGCCAGCCTAGGCCATCCAGGTCACCCTCAGCCCATAAACAAGCCAAGATCAGCAGAACCACCCAGCTCACTCCAGACACATGTGTCGTGGTCTTTGCGGATGGGAGGCTACTAAGGTTTCAAAGTTGTCTTACCCAGTATTTCCGTGATGTTGAGATTGAATCGTGCCCTCCTCAAAGGTCACGTTCAGGTCCTAACCCCTGGCCTGTTTGTGTGAATCCATTTTTAAGTAAGACCTTGGAGGTTGTTATTTGGTAAGGTATGTACAACTGAGTGAGGGTGGGTCTTAGCCCAGTGCGGTTTGAAAGGAAGTATGCCTCCTAGAAAAGTCATGTTTTGGTCAAAATCCCATTTTCATAAGGATAGAATGGCCTCTGTTCAATACTGTATGTTTGAAGCTGTGATCGGATCATCACCCTGGATGATGTGATTTAGTCAAGAGTGGTTGTTAAACTGGATTAAGGGACGACATGTCTCCACCCATTTGGGTGGGTCTTGATTGGTTTATTGGAGTCCTATAAAAGAGGAGACGTTTTGGAGAATGAGAGATTCAGAGAGAGCAGCACCACAAAGCAGAATCCACCAGTCAGTGACATTTGGAAAACACCTCCCAGGGATCTTCATGAAACAGGAAGCCAGGAGATGAAGCTAGCAGATGATGCCGTGTTCACCATGTGCCCTTCCAGCTGAGAGAGGAACCCTAACCATGTTCACTATGTGCCTTCTGACTAGAGAGCGAAACTTTGAACTTCATCAACCTTCTTGAACCAAGGTACCTTTCCCTGGATGCCATAGATTGGACATTTCTATAGACTTGTTTTAATTGGGAATTTTTCTTGGCCTTAGAACTATAAACTAACAACTCATTAAATTACCCCTTTTAAAAGCCATTCCGTTTCTGGTATATTGCATTCCAGCAGCTAGCAAACTAGAACACCCAGTCCATACTGGTTTAGTCTTTATAAGCAAAGGAAACTGGACAATAACACACATAAAAAGCCACTGGGGGAAGTAAGAAGCTGGAAATCAACAGGATCTGGAGAAGAATGGAGAAGACGTTGCCATGTGACAGAAAAGCCAAGAACCAAGGATCCCAGCATCCGGCCCCTGAATGCCACAGCCTTTGGAAAGAAAGCATCATCTTGCTGATGGCTTAATTTTAGACTTCTCCTTGCCCCAAAACTATGAGCCAATTAATCCCCATTGTTCAAGCCAACCCATTGTATGTTGTTTGCTGTAGCAGTTGGGAAACTAAAACTTGTCAATAGTCAAGCAACACAAAAATTTAAGGGCTACACTATAGATCCCAACTTGAGAACCCTTGGTCTTTTAGAGGACGTGATGGAGAGAGCAGGGATTATAGTAGGGCATATCAAACATTATGATGGGGTAAACATGGGGACCTTAGAGGCACCTAACAGGGTCTTGCTTTGCAGAGGAGGTAATGGCCACTCTGAAGCCTGGAGAAGGGGGAAAGATAGGAGAAGATTCCAGGAGTGGAGACTGGTGTGCACAAAAACTGTTCAATGAGAGAAAACATGGCCAGTTTGTCATTTGGGTGGGACCGCAAGTATTTCAGTTTGACCACAGCTGGGCCGTTCTTCAAAAGCTGAGAGAAAAACACTGAAGGCTTTCCATTTTTGAGGATGCCGAGCCATTAAATAATGAAGAAATGCTGAAAGAGCGTACAAAAATAGTGGTATAGCTTAAATCTTTTATTTTCCTAAAAAAGTGAACAAATGACCAGCTTTAACACCGAGAGAAATATCACGATCCTATGTGCAGTGTTATTTGCATAGAACATTAAATGCCTAAGCACGTTCTTCACGAATGTGAGAACCGAGCCTAACGGCTTTCCTGTCCCACACCCACACCCCAATTCCGACGGGCCCTCATCTAAAATATAGGGTGTGATGTAGGAGGGGGTGTTGGGGAGCAGTGACAGTCAATTTCCTGTTGAACGGAATTAAAATTAAGTGAATCATTTTCAGATAGCAACAAGAAGAAATCAAGTCCCTGCTTAGCGAGGGGCCTCTCCAAAGGTCCCCTTGTGGCCATAAACTGGAACATCTACAACTCAACTGCAGGACTTGACACAGGGACCCCATCAATCTTGGAGGCTCACACTGCAGAAGGCCAAGGGACACCAGCCATCCCACCCAGCCCCTCAGCATCGGTCAGAGAACCTCAAGACCCCAGAGGGGTACCGAGGTGATGACGGTGTCACATTGCCACCTAGTGGTCAGTGGATAGAAACATTCTCCACCTCTGGGATCGGAACCAGCCCAGGTGGGTCTTCTTGGGAAACGGGCCGTGGGAAAGTGACAGGACCTGGAATTCCTTTCTACGTATTACAGTCAATGTAAAACCTTAGGCCCAGAGCATTGCACATAACGCTCAGCGCACAGTAGCTGTAATTATTAAAATCATCATTGCTATTACCATGATACTGTGGGAATATCTCAGTCTCTTTGAAATTAATTGGGCTATGAGAAAATGAAATTTTTCAAGATAATTAAGAATCCATTCTCCCTTTAATGCCATTCAATAAACAAGTACTAAATGTTTAATATTGCAAGCACTGTGCGGTGTGACTGGTACAGCGCGGAGAAGATACAAAAATGGCTAAGATGCGGTCCCTGCTGTAAGCCATATCCAGCCCTGGGAAGCACTGGAGGTAGGCTTGTAAACAGCCAGCGTCTCAGTGCTGAATAGAGACCCAGCCAGAGCGCCAGCTGTGACAATGAGAAAGTGGAGCAATTCCCCTAGATGCCTATGGTTTCCCTTAATTCTCAGAATAAAATTGCTGTCGGTACCTTAGACCATATAGACTGGCCCTGGCAGGCTCTCTCCATTGCTTTCTGGCCTCTCTTGACCACCTGGGATTCTCCTGGTCTCAAATGGGTGATGGGAAGTATCGGAAGTTCCCCAACTTGCTGCAGAAGGCAGAAAGCTAGGGAGGTTGGGGGCATACTTTCTGTAGGTAGTTTCAAGCTGGATGATCTCTGGCAAGTTACCTGACCTCGCTGAGTCTTAATTCCATCATTAGGGAAGAGAGGGGTGTTTATCACAAAGTCTCCTTCATAAAGTTCTTGCGAGGGTTGAACGAGTTCATATCTGCAAGGCACTTAGTTTCTGGTATGTGCTGACCCCTCTCTTTTTATTTCCAACTGTGGTCTGAAGACACCCTTGGGCTCTTCACAAGATAGAGATCCAATTTCACAGACTTTTATGCATTTTCCATTATTAAAGTTTGGTCCGGTCTCATTGCAAACTTCATTCTTATTTATGATTCAGCACACACACACACACACACACACACACACACACACACACAAGGCAGGACACAAGCAACTGGGAGTGAAGAAGAGGGACATCTGGTCACCTTCCTTTTTCCTTCTTTCCCTGAATTTTCTCCTCTAGCATCTTATGTGACTCTGGACCTTAAGTGGCCTTTCTCTGGCCTGCAGTCCAGCAGTGAGGATGGAAGGAGGAAGAGTCCACTCATGTTACAAGCTGTGTCCATCTGACCTGAGTGTGGTGTGAAGGAAGGAGAAGGACTTTGTCCCCTTCCTTCACATGCTGATGGCTCTAAAGAAGAGAGGGTGCAAGTATGTGGTTCTCTTGGCTTCAGTAGAGAGCTTTTCAGCTTCATACCACTCTCCACTCCCTCCCAACTCCTTCTGAAAGGATGTCTCTAAAGACAAGCCATGTGGCTTTTTGGCCCCCAGTTTTTGTCCCATCTCCTTCTCCGAGGTTGCCATCCCATCACCTGGTCTACCGGACCACAGGTTTCGGAGGCAGGTCCCTTAGGAATGGTCAGTTCTTGGTACCGGGTGGTTCTTCATGATGCTGTTAATTATTTCTCCTTTCTCAGGTAGAAACAGATGGAATTACTAGTCGTAATCCCTGTCTGATGTTCTTAGACAAAGTAAAGGTGTCTGCAGACCTCCAAAGGTGCCCTGCACATCTTCCCGGAGAAGTGCCCACACCACCCGCAAGGCCCCTGCTGGTGTCTTGGTGATTGGAGGTTGCTGGCCTGCTCTTTTGATAAATAATCCTCTATAAATATATTGAAGAGAATATGGTGTATTCTCCTTGTATCCCCAAAGAAGCAAAGGAAACCGAAACATGATATTTAAAGGAGACCTTTCCCATCTCGGAGTCTCAGCTGAGGGCTCAAAGCTGAGAACCATGGGTGCCAGGAAGAGTCACATTGATGTGCTGGCCCATCTCTGCAGGCTGGCAGAGTGCGTTATCAAGGAGGACGCCTGCCTTCCTCGGGACACCATCCATCTCTAGGCCAGGCGGGAGGAAACCAAGAGTCAAAAGAGACTGAAGAGATGCAGAGAGTAGGTCTTGAAGAGAGGGACTGGTGTTCTACAAGGGTTGCTGTCCACACTCAGGTGAGATGAGAGGGAAAGGTGCTTTGCTGATTCCACCTCAAGACAAAGAAATGATGGATATTTAGGAAAACAATTTGAAGAGCCAGATACATGCTCCCTGGAGTCTGAAGAAGGCCTGACTGATGCTTAAAAGGTGTGTAGGCAAAGGGGCTGTGACTGAACACAGAGGACTGCTGTAGGAACAAACTACACCTTCAAGGAGGGTGGCCCAAACGCATCTATGGTCAGTGGTCCAGATGGAGACCTGGGGGAGGGAAGCTAGCCATGAGCCACTGCAAGAAAGACCCTGTATAAACAGAAAAAAAATCTTCAGATGCTATGAATTTTTTAACAGCTGTATTGTGATATAATTGACATATAATAACTGTACATATCTTACGTATACGCAATTTTATGCACCCATGAAACCATCACCACCACAAACAGTCAAGATAATGAGCATGCCCATCACCCCATAAAGATTCCTTCTGCCCCTTGGTAATCCCTCCTTCCCATCCTTCTGTGCTCCCCTATAACAAAGCAACTTCTGAGCTGGTTTCTTTACTATGGATTTGTTGTATTTTCTAGTATTGTGTATACATGGAATCATACAGCATGTACTCTTTTTTCGTGCGACCTCTTTTATCCATGGATTCACCCACACTGTTTTGTATATCAGTAGGTCATCCCTTTTCCTTTGCTGAGTGGTATTCCATCACGTGGCTGCACCACTGTTTGTTTCCTCATTCATCTCTTGATGGATATTTGGGTTGTAGGTGATAGGAATTTGGATGGTTATTTTCTGATACATTATTATATTGTTTTCGAAAAATATTCCATTGCATCTATTGCTTTTTGTAATCAGGAAAATGGGTTATTGCACTGACACAATATTTAATTTAGGAACAGAGAACAGGTAAATATGGGCACGTATGAGAAAGAATGGAGTTGTTTTCTGCTTGACTCTAGCTCATTCAATAAACCAGTTGCCAAACTCCTGATTGAACGGCAGCATGCGGCCATGAGTTTTGCTCGAAGGAATATCAAATAGAGAGTAGAATACACCATACAAATACATGCTCCTACCCTTACACTTGCTTTGCCAGAATAGTCACCTCTTCATAAATTCAGGGGCTCAACTCAAGGCATTGGACAAAACTCACTCCCATACAAACTGAAGACTATTTGGATCATGGTAAAAGCTTCCACCTCGGGCAGAAGAAAGAAAGCAAAGCATATCATCAGGCTATTGCTTGCCAGTGAAGTCAGAACTAAAAGGAACTTGAAACTCTTTGACTTGTTTCCATCTCTGGGTGTCCTAAAATATTCTCCCATTATGATCCAAAGTTTCAAAGAACAGTCTGGCCCAGAGAGGGGAGACAACCCTCATTCCAGCACCTCTTAGAATAGTAAATCTAGACTGAGGAATTGAAACTTTCTGTTAGTTTGTGAAGAAAATAAGGAACTGAAGGTCCTTGTGATCTTAGACACAAGAATCCATGAAGCTTCCTGAAGGAGAAGTTCCCTCTCCCCACCACCAGTAAGAGGACATGAAGTGGATTCCCAGAGGCAAACACATCTTCAAAAAACAGTAAGCAGACAATGCACATAATAGGTTGTCAGTAAATATTAGAATGAAAAATCAATACTTTTTTATCATTCTGTATCTGATTAATCTCTTCCAGTGTACATAATAGTAGCTACATTTATTGAAGCTAGTCATTTTCATCCTTGCAACAGTCCTAAGAGGTATCCCATTTATAGATGGAGAAACTGGTGTTTGGGAAAGTTAAATTCCATGCCCAAGATCATATAGACAGAAAGTGATAGAAAAAGACATCAAACTCAGGTCTGTTGGTTCTAACTCCTAAATCTTCCCTTGATGTGGCAAAACCACTGAGGCATGTTACTGACTGAGATAGGGAATATAGTTGGTGTCAAAATTTGAAATGCTCTTTCTTTTGAAATGCCAGATGGTTGCTATCAAGAGGAAAGATTAACAGACTCTTTCCCAAAATGCCTCATAAACTGATATTACTTAAATCTTGGGGAATTTTCCATGATCGTAGGTATGATTATTGGCTGCTACAAGATCTGAATAGAGACGGTGTTCTCAGTAGTGAAACTAATCAAGCATGGAAGACTAATGTATAAAACCATAATGTCAATCTTTTTATGCACAGTGAGAAATTACTGACACCTAAAAGCTCAAAGTCCATAAGATCAGCCCATCCTCTCCCCTTAGGCAAACCTCCATGAGAAGTCAATGGCAATCCAATGTGATAGTGTCTGGTGAGCCTGGAACCAGATCAAGGGGAATTTGTTAATCCAGTGCTTCAGACAACCAGCTGAGCAAGGCTGCTGTTTCCATCTCCAGAGAAGAATGGTCTTGCCAATGGGACTGGAGACATTTAAAACATGCAAGCTTTATTCACTGCATCCATGGATCCAGAGTTCGCCCAGTCGTCGGCTAAGTCTGCCTCTCCCCTGGAATATGGGGGGATGGACCCTGCCATTATTTGCCTCTGGTACTCCCATTTGTTTTTGCTTTGGGAGCTGACCAGTCCTTCCTTTGACACATTGTTTCTTTATGGTAATGCATTCATTCTGGTGATTATGGAGTCTTTTCCACCTGGGAACTGTGCCTTCTCCTTCCGATGACTTTGCATATCATTACCATGAACCATTGTGTTTTCCTACAGCTGAACTCCCAAAGGGCAATCTTGCTTTGTTCATTTCCAGATCTGGAAAGGCAAATGTCTGCTGTCCCCAAAGAAAAACCACCGAGTGAAACGAAGATGCAATCTTTGTCTGTGAAAAACCCTTTACAATTGATATTATATTTATAAAATGGAGTAGGGAAAGCAGTTTTAATTAAAGCACATACAACCATTGTGTGCAGAGAACACAAAATGGAAGGGACAGATACAAGCCCTCCAGTTTTTACTAAAGAAAGTTCTGCTGCTTTTATTCGGCCCAACAGTCCCATGAAATAGCTATTATTACTCCCATTTTACAGTTAAGACAACTGACACTCAGAAAGTTTAAATAACTGATAGTTCCAAAAGACCTAGAATCCTATGTCAGACATGACATCCAGGGGTGAAAATCTCCCTGAGGGCATGGGAGATGACTCCCAGGGATGAATCCAGACCTGGCACCGCAGGATCAGCAGTTCCATCCTGACCGAAAGGGGAAAAAGATGTGTAACTAATAAAGTATCAGTAGCTGGGAGAGTTCAAATTGAGTCGAGAGACTACTCTGGAGGTCACTCTTATGCAAGCTTCAGTTAAGCATTACTACATATCATAGCTTGCCAAACCCCAACCCAAACCATTCCTGCCAATCCTAAAGAACACCTAAGACAAAATATAAGATTCTACAAAGGCTCCATGCACTAGGGTAACTTTCCAGAAACCTACAACCTCCAGATGGGTCTCTGGACCAAAAAATTCCTGAAACCTAGAGGCCCCAGCCTCCAGAACATCAGCTGGTTCCATCTCCCTAACCCAGATTATTGACAGCCCCTTCCAATATGAAAAAGTTAGAATGGACATAGTCCAAATACCCCTAAAGAGTGGGAGAAAAATCAAAGGTGATGGTGGAGTTGAACAGAGAACTCTGAATCATTATATTGATATTTTTTTCAGTCTCCAGTATTTTAAGGAGGCAAGAAGTAAAACCTAAAATTGTGGAAATGTAACCCATGCCAAACTCTGAAATCTGTTCTACAACTATTTGTTGGAATGTGCTTTGAAATTTATTGCTTTTTTGTATATATGTTATTTTTCACAAAAAAAGTCAATTGTCATGGTGAAAAAAAAATCCTACTAGCCTCCAATGTTCTGGAGTAGCTAGAAGGAAAAATCTGAGATGATGGAATGGTAGCCCATGACAAACTCTGGAATCTATCCTGTAACTACTTGTTGAAGTGTGCTTTGGCAATTATTGCTTTTTTCTGTCTTCGCTTTGCTATATATATATGTGTATATATATATATATATATATGTTATATTATGCAATTTTAAAAGTTAAAAAAAAAAGATGCGGGATTTCTACACTGGCTTGTCTGACTCTGAAATTCCACTGGGAACCCAAAAGCCAAAGAAAAGTGCTAGAGTGGGTAAGGAGGTTTTTGTTTTGTTTTGTTTTTATTTGCTTGCTTTTTATTACAGAAGTTGTAGGTTCTCAAATAAATCATACAGAGAATATGAAGTTCCCATACACCACCCCATTCCCCCATTATTAACACCTTGCATTAGTGATAAGTTTGCTACAATCGATGAAAGAATATTATTATGATTGTACTATTAACTGTAATCTTTTTTGGTTCGCTGTGTTACAGTCCATTTTTTATTTATTTTTATGCTAGTAGCATATATACAACCTAAATTTCCCCTTTTAGCTGCATTTAAATATATAACTCAGTGTGACTCTCATTCACAATATTGTACTACCATTATCACCATACAAAATCAAAACTTTTCCATCACCCCGAATAGAAACTCTGTGCAATTTCTGACTCTATGAATTTGCTTATTCTAATTATTTTATACAGTGAGATCATGACATATTTGTCCTTTTGTTTCTGGTTTAGTTCATGCAGCATGAGGTCCTCTAGGTACAGCCATGCTGTCACATGTATAAGAACTTCATTCCTTTTCAATGTGAGGATGTCAGTAAAGCATCATTATTGTTTCTGAGATTAAATGAAAGTCGGGGGTCCATATTTTGCAATTAGCAGATGCTTTCTCAGCTAAAATAGGAGTAACCCTGCAGGATGCTTTGCAAGGAGGCTCTTACACCTGATACCTAACCTGGTTGCATTAGCACCCTTTAATTCCAGACAATCTTCCTGCTGCAAACCAGTGCAGCAGCTCCTTCACTTAATTCCATCTTGAATCACAAGGGTGATAAGGTCAAAGATTGCTTAAAACATAAAAAGAAACATAAAAGGAAAAAAAATGTTGCCGTCTAAAAACTATAGCTAGAGCAGTGTGCAAAATTTACCCATACTTGTAGGCAGCAAATACTTTAAGGAAATAATAAACTGCTCAAAGGGACAGGGACAAAGCTTCCTCTAGGCAATAGCCAGCATGTAGCCTTTTGGAAATCTCCAACCGTCCCCCAAAGATCACTAGCTGCTCCTTCTTGGCAACCCCTAATGCATCCCATTCTTGGCTCCCTGACCCTTGTCGTTATATGATGTAAGAAGAGAGAGACAAAAAGCCGCCCTGGGAGGTTGCCAGTATTAGAGATAAAAAGGACCAAAAATATGGGCAGAAGATGCAAGAAAAGATGATGGATTGCAATCATGGCATAATGCTAGTTTGAGATTCCTGACCCTATGATCACTTCTGCTGCCAAGACACAGGGAGTCGTACGTCACTTAGAGGCATTCTTGTTCAAAAGCAAGAACAGAAACATTTCTCAAGTTCTTTAAAATATATTTGACCCATTTACTCCTCAAAAAATACTATTATTATCTGCATTTTATAGATGAGGACACTGAAGCACAGAGGTATCACCTAAATGAAGCACAGAGGCATCACCTACCACTGGCAGATGGATGTTGGATTGAACCATGCCTGGTTGGCTGTTAAACCTTTATGCTTTCCACTAAAGAGTGGATTCAGGAGATCATCATGTGCTAATCAGTGAAGGCAAATTTACAAGTTTATGAATTTAGCACCAATGTTTCCTATGCCAAAATGAGCATTTGTAAATGTGTCACATGTGCTGGGTAGAAAAATGACCCACTAAATACGTCCAAGTTAAAATCACAAGAACATGAGAATATGTTAGGTTACATGGAAAGGGGGAATTAAGGTAGAAGATAGAAGTAAGGTTGTTAACTATCTGGCCTGGATGCGGAGATTCCCCTGACTTATCCCAGTGAGCCCAAGGTCATCACAGGAGCCTTAATAGTAAAAGTGGGAGGCAGAGGGGAGTCAGAGAAAGAAATGTGGCAATGAAAGCAGGGTTAGAGAGATGCTGTATCACTGGCTTTGAAGATGGAATGAGGAATGTGGACAGTCTCTAGAATCTGAAAGGTTAAGATTCTCCCCTAGAGCTTCCCTAAAAGAATGCAGCCCAGCCAACCCCTGGATTTCAGCTTTGTGAGACTTGTTTCCAACTCCTAACTTACAGAACTGTAAGATAATACATTTGTATTGTTTTCTACCACTAAATGTGTAGTAATTTGTTACAGCAGCAGCAGAAAACTAATATACTACACGACAAACCAAATCATTACACAATAAGGCACTGGCTTTCATGTTGATATAGAGTGGTAGCAGGACATGAATCTCAGAGGCACACTGGCTCAAATCCCAGCCTGACCGTTTCTGGCTGAGATAGCCAGATCCATCCATCTCACTCACAGTAGGATGCTCTTGCCAAGGAAAGCGGAGATATTCAGAGTCTTTGGGCTAAAACTACATCTTAGTTAGGAATCGTCTGGTTGCATGGAACAGATTCCTGCTCATTGAAGCTCAAGTAAAATGGGAGGTTATTTAGAAGCAATGCAGAGTTCACTGAGCCAGAAAATTAGTGGATGACATATTCTCTCTCTCTCTCTCTCTCTCTCTCTCTCTCTCTCTCTCTCTCTCTCTCTCTCTCTCTCTCCCTCCCTCCCTCCCTCCCTCCCTCCCTCCCTCCCTCCCTCTCTCTCTCTCTCTCTCTCTCTCTCTCTCTCTCTCTCTCCATCTCTCTAACATTTTCTTCCTCCCTCCCTCTCATCCCTCATCTCCAGTTTTCCATGTATATCTTATTTTGTCTTCTCTCCTTACATGCACTTCTTTGCTCGCTCTTGTTTGCACAAGACTTCAGCCTGGCCATTCCAAGATAGGATTTTCCAGCCTTGCAGCTCAGTTCCCTACAGCCAATTGATTGAGTTTCCCTATTCCTAACCCAAATAGCCAGGAAAGAGAGAAATTGATAAACCCAGCTCGAATGTGATACAGAGCAGGGGTATACGCTGCAAAGGCTGTCTAATCTGGGGCTGTGGATTGGGCAGGATCTTTGAGAAGGCACTGGGGAACAGGGAGGGCATCTTCAGTATGTCTGTGCACCCTAGGGATGGCCTTATCTTTGGAAACAGAAATGCATCATGACTGTTGGCTGAGCTGTCCTCCTCTCTGCACAGGCTAAGTTGAGCTTCATTTGCCTCTGTGGCTACTTGTTTTGCTCCTCCATCCTCTGATTGACATCCTCTTTTTAAAAATGTTAATATATTCAAACAAGTTACATTTGAATGACGCTGGTCTGGGAACCACTGTGTGTATTACTGGCAAGTTTGCATACTTCCAAGTTTAACTCTTTAGGGAAAAGAATGGTTGCCTGGCTCTCGAGGGAAGGGCCACCTCACGAACTTAATAAATAATAATTATAACTTAATTTAGGGGGTTATAGATAATAAAATGCAATCCTTACTCTAACTTAATGTTTTAGAAAGGGTAAGTTCCTTAGCTGCTAGACTGCCATAACAAATACCACGCAATGGGTTGGCTTAAACAACTGGAATTTATTGACTCCCAGGGTCAGCAGCCTTATGTTGCTACTTACTTCAATCTTCCATGTTCCTTGGCTTTCATCTCTGCCTCATGACACATGGTGGTGTCCTCTCCTTTCTCTTTCGGGTTTCTGCTGACTTCGGGTTGCTCCTTGTGGTCTTTTATGCCTCTGGCTTCCAGTTTCTTCCCTTAATGAAGAGTTCCAGTAATCCAAATTAAGGTCCCCTCTGTTGCAGCTGGCCACACCTTAACTAAAACTAACATCTTCAAAAGGTTCTATTTGCAAGGCATTCACACCACCAGGATGCAGATTAAGATGAAGAACATGTCTAAATTGGGGTACATAATTCAGTCTGCCACAGTCAGTAATGAAATAGATCATGAAAATGAGACTCATAGAGTTGAAATTAACTATCAAGTACCAACAGCATTGTGTGAGGCTCAGATCTAAAGAAAATGATCATTGTTTTCATTTAGATATACAGTGCCAGGTGCTCTATACCTGCCATTTCTAATTCTCACACTGTAGCTAGAATGTTAGGCAAACACCCACAGTCAGCAGAGAGGTCTGACTTCAAAATCTGTACTCTTTTCCCTGCATCCCACCAGTGTCCCTGAACTCTCTGGAGTGCCATAGATGAGATCTTTGAGATCTTGAAGGATCTTGAGATCCTTCAAGGCTCATCTTTGAGATTAGACTCTTCCATGAAGTCTTCCCTGCCTCTCCCTACAGACTTTGCTGCTGCTTCTTCAGGACTTCACCAGCAATTAAGTCATCTACAGATACTTACTGAGGACCTTCTACACACCAGGCATAGCACTAAATGGAGAATACAGCTGGGAATAAACCAGAGATGACTTCTGCTCTCAGGTGTTAAAATGTGGTAGAGAGCTAGGTATAGGGATTGCTATTAAAAAATACAAAGTGTAGCAGGAGTCATTAAGCCTTCAGAGGGGGGAGGCCAAGACAACTGGCTTCCTGAAGAAGTGTCATTTATGTTAAGACCTGAAGGAAGAGCACAGTTTAAGGAGGTGGAGACTACCATACTAGTCAGAGGGACAGCATGTACAATGACCCCCTGGGACAGAAGGGAGGACTTGGCCAGGGAACTGAAGTTGTCCAGGATGAATGGGTCATAGAGAAAGGGATTAGAGACCAAAAGAAGACTAGGGCCTTTGGACTGCTTGTTTGTTTTTCCTTTCTGAGTTCTTCTAAAGGAGGAACAGCCATAGGTTAAACATTCCCATTGCTGTAAGAAAACAAGGGTTACTGGACCCAAACAATTCTGAAATCCTCCAAGGCATACCCCATTAGATCTCAAGGTCTGAGAATCACTTATCCTTCTTGGGGCTTTCAGGAGTGGCTATCCTATCCTATCTAAGGGCTTACATGCAGCCCTGTTCTCCCCAAACACAGGGTGAGGGTTGCAACATTGGGGAACTTTGTGGCGACAACCTTGTTCTCAACTCTACCCTCTCGAAGCATTGGGGCAGCATCCAAACTCTCTTCCATCTCCGGGGCACATGCTTAACCCCTCCAGAACAATGGGGTGGCAACCAGGCTTCCCCCAATCCCTGGTTTATGCACTCCACCCTCTCCAAGGCCTGGGGCACCAAAACTCTTCCTGATTATTGATGCAGAAGGCCCTATATTCTGCCTTCAAGGGAACCTCATCCTTTCCACATGCATGGGTGGATCCATTCTCTGGCCTGAGGGTTTGGAGTACCAGACCTTAGCTTTCATGGTTTTTGTTTTTTTTTTTTTAACATGGGCAGGCACTGGGAATTGAACCTGGGTCCTCTGGCATGACAGGCAAGCATTCTTGCCTGCTGAGCCACCGTGGCCCACCCTCATGGTTGTTTTTGAAGTTATTTTTCCTTCAATCTGTCCCTTTCCTCCTGTCCCTCTTATTCCAGACTGGCAGTGGTTCTGTTTATACAGATCTTGCAAAAAAATATATTGGTTTTCCATGTGGCACACAAGGATCAAAGCCATCAGACAATAGGAATTTCCACAAATCCTTCTGCTTAATTCAATCTCCAATCCTGGATTTTTCTGAAATGGCTAACTACTTCCATGTTCAGTTAAACCTCACATGGAGCACTTTTCTTTGTGGTTTTACTTTCTAGAAGCCCAGAATTTTCCAGACCATTAATTTCCAGTTTCTTTTTATCCAAGAGTTCAGTTCTCAGCTTATCTCTTTCTTGTCACATTTTACTATAAGCTGCAATGAAAAACCAGGCGGCAATTTTCACTTTAGTTAAACAAATTCCTCAGCTACGTATCCCAGGTCATCACCTTCAAATTCTGCCTTCTGTCCAACACCAGGACACAATTTTGCCAAATTGTCTGCCACTTTAAAACAAAGGTCACCTTCCTTCCAGTTTGTAACACACATTCATCATTTCTATCTGAAGCCTCATCAGAGATATCTTTGGAGTCCACATTTCTACCAACAGTCACTTCAAAACAATCCAGGCCTTCTCTATCAAGCATATCACAATTTTTCTAGAATTTTCCCCTTATCCATGTAAAAAGTCATTCCAACATGTTGGTATTTGCAAACCACAGCACCCTACTTCCCTGTTACCAAAATTTGTTTTATTTTATAATGCTGCTGGAATGCAGTATACCACAAGGGGCTGGCTTTTATAAAGGAAATTTATTGTTACAAGTTTACAGTTCTAAGGCCATAAAAATATTCAAACTAAGGCATTCAGAGAAAGATACCTCAACTTAAGAAAGGCCGATGGCATCCAGAACACCTCTGTCAGCTGGGAAGGCATATGGCTGGCATCTGCTGGCCCTTTGGCTTCTCATTTCAAACAGCTTCCCCCGGATATTCCGCCTCTCCAAATGCCTCTGTCTGTGTCAGCTCTCAGCTTTTTTTTCCAAAATGGTTCCCCCTTAAAGGACTCCAGTAAGTGGATTTATGTATTAGTTAGGGTTCTCTAGAGAAACAGAATCAACAGGGAACACTTGCAAATATAAAACTTATAAAAGTGTCTCACGTGACCACAAGAACGCAGAGTCCAAAATCCACAGGGCAGGCTGTGAAGCCAATGACTCCGATGGAGGGTCTGGATGAACTCTGCAGGAGAGGCTCACCAGCCGAAGCAGGAATGGGGCCTGTCTCCTCTGAGTCCTCCTTAAAAGGCTTCCCATGATTGGATTTAGCATCACTAATTGTAGAAGACACTCCCCTTTGGCTGATTACAAATGGAATCAGCTGTGGATGCAGCTGACGTGATCATGACCTAATCCTATGAAATGTCCTCATTGCAACAGACAGGCCAGTACTTGCCCAATCAGATAAACAGCTACCACAACTTGGCCGAGTTGACACATGTCCCTAACCATGACAATTTATAACCCAACTTGAATGAGCAGAGATACAACTCCATGGACACCACCTAATCTAAAGATCCCACCCACAATTGAGTGAGTCACACCTCTATGGAAACAACCTAATCAAATTTTCTGCCCTAAACAATAGATCTGCCTCCACAAGATTGAACTAGGAAAAGAACATGGCTTCTTTGGGATATATAACCTTTCCAAACTAGCACAGATTGGTCCTAGGGAATTCCAAACTTCAGTTCTCAGGTAGAATGAAAGAAGCTTACAAAGAAAACTGAGAAGGAGCAGATGGAGAACTAGGAGGGGAAACAGAAGAACCAAGAAAGTGAATGTTACAGAAAGAATAGAAATGTCTTTTGCAAACACGACCAAAAGGCCAATGGGGAAATGACTAAAAGGTGTCCATTAAAACAATTTTTATTGCATTATATTTTTGTTAACCTGTCTATTTCTGCACTAGACTACAAGTTCCTTTAGTAAAGGTATGTTCATGTTTTTATGTCTAACAGTTAGCACCGATGCCTAACACAGAGTAAAATCTCAATAACTACTTGTTGAATGAATTAATTAATGAGTATACCACAGGTGTTCAAAGATATTTAAAAATCACTTCTTGTTGAGGTAGAGGACATATAATGAGTTTTTGGTAGTTCAAAATAAATGAACAAGGAGGTCAATAGTATCTTTGAAAAGAAATGCAATCTCACTTCCTCTGTTTATATGAATAACCGAATGATAGTTCACCACAGGCTGCCTGGTTATAATTACAATCGCTTTAGTGACTGCCATCTAAAGAGCTACTTGGGTACTTGAGAACAATTTTATTTATGTGTTCTTAGTATTCAAATTGTATTTGCATAATTAAATTTCATTATCTCCAACCTCAAGGTCATCTTCAGTCTAATCCCTGCCTGAATTATCTGAAGACTGCCATTGATGAAGTTTTCCTCTATTTGTGAAGGGCATGTATCCATAGACAATCACAGCCTGAAATCAATGCTTGACCCTAGTTAGCTAAAAACAGACAGATGAAAAAATTTAAAAAGTATCTTTCTTCTTGTGTCTTGGAAGTGTAAACAGACACATATGAGGGTAATTTTTTCTTCCCTAAATGCATAGCTATTATCGCAGATAATACTTAAAATGTTTTGCCTGGGACGTGGTCCAGGTACTGAAGGCTCAAAAAGGGTCCTGAGAATGATGCTCTGTCAAGAGGCCCCCCGCTGGGTCAGATGTTAAACCTGAGTTGATGGGCAATGGGGAGGTCCAGGTGGGTGAGCCTGTGGGCAGTCCAGAGGCAGAGGGGAAGGGGTATGGGGAGAGGGGCTTTGGGTGGTGGGTACTCGTCAATCAGCATAGACTACCTCCCTCATCCTTCTTTTCCTTCCCAATCAATCTTCTGGAAAGAGTTGTCCGTGTTTCCTGGCTTCCCTTTCTTCCCAGTTATACTTTCAGCCTGGTTCTCACCATTCCTCTGAAATCTGAATCCACCTAATAGGAAGTAGAAGCCAACTGTTCACATCGCTTTCAGGAGACAAAGGGGGAAGCTCCCTTCTCATTCTCTTAGCACAAGGGTGATGGCATTGATGTGTCCTTGAGGGGAAGGGACTCTCCAGGGAAAAACTGCTGGTCCGGATGGCAGGCCACAGATCTCTAAGGATGGGCCCGTTCATGGGAGAAGAGAGCTAGATGGCTTCACATTGAGGCAAGACTCAGCAATGGGGTTATTAGTTTCCCATTCTGAGCCTGAGGTTAAGAAGGGATGACATTCTGCAGCATAGAAGTGTTTCAACGTGCTGAACACCACAATGTCTATATCTCTTTGTTCTTGATGATTTCCAGCTCTGGGCATCAGCCCAAGGCATACCAACTCAGACAATCAGGGATCACAAAAGTTAATGAGATAAGTTTGGAATAAGGCTGCTAAGTCAGTAGCAGGAGAACCAGCATTAGAACACAAATCTGTTTATTCCCAAACTCAGTGTTTGGGTCTATGTTTTAATGCAATTCTGACCTGACTGCACAGGTCAAAGGCACAGTTCCACAAGACTGCCCTCACTCTAGGCACCAGCTGGAAGTTCAGGGATTCCCAAGACCACTTCACTTCTGACCAAATGGCCATAAATTCAAAGGGTTCACACCACCCCAGCCAATTTTACTAATTCACTAGCAAGACTGCAAAAGCTCAGGAAGGTGCTATACTTATGATTATGGCTTATACCAAAAAAAAGAGGGGAGTCAGGACGTGTCACTCTCACAACACTCCAATGTGTATCACCCATCAGGGAAGCTGACCCCGGCTTCTGTGTTCAGAGTTTCATTAGAGTTTCATTGTATGGGCAAGATTGACTGAACCAATGTCCACCTGGTTGAACTCAATCTCCCTCTTCCCCCTTCCCCTCATCCCTTTGGGCTGATATGATATGGCTCAAAGCCCCAACTCTCTAATCACATGCTCCATCTTTCCAGGAATCGAACCCCGGATACTTATGTGGTAGGCTCCCCTCTAAGTCATCTCATTAGCATAAATTATCTAATGAGCCCACCATGAGAAACAAAGGCAACCTTATCATTTGGAGAGCTCCAAGGATGTAAGGGGTTTCTCCCCAGGAACTAAGACGAAGGCCAGACCTCTTTGTGAAGGTGAAATTTCTTACTTATACATACATCATCATCCCTAAATTTTCCCCAGAGTTGTTATGAGAAATAAATACCTGTCCTAAATATGTGTACTAAACCTGGATGTGTCCAGCAATTTCTTAGTTATAACAAGAGTCATATGGCTAGGAAGAGGTATTTCCCTCCATGGAAAATCCAGAATTTTTATTATGGAATGATGCATCCAAACCAAGGCTGCTTTAAGGGAGAAGCAGACAAATTCTGAAATATTCTCCCTGAGTGAATCCCACCTCAGGGGATTGTTCTGATTCAGTTCACAGCAGGTAGGACCAGTCGTGGTGACTTTTTCACACACCTAATATTCTAGGCATGAGATGATAATTACTTGCATGTTCTTATAAACAGGCTGGCAATTAAAACTGAGGTTGCTAGGCAGTTCTGAGAACAATCATTTCATATGATGTCATTTTCGTATTTTTTCAGACAATGGTCTGGAAAAGAGGCACATAATGACTCCTTGTGGATGGGGCCCCTGCTAGTTATGTTTTAATTATTAACCCAATTTAAATGAGTGAAACAATAGGTGGTAATTTAGCTCCTTCTCCATCACTTAATTCCTGCTCGCTCAGCCACCAAGCTGGTGAACTCATCAGAAGCAATTTATAGAATTTGTTCTAGAATCTGGCTAACTACAACAGGGTTCCCCCTCCCTTGTGTTCCTAACTTCACTTCTCTGAAACTTTGAAGCAGGAAGGAAAGGAAAGGGCAGGAAGTGATATGTCCTGGTAAATCATCATGATTAGAGTGCACAAGAAGGAGGTAACAGTGGGGGCAGTTGGCCGAGGTGAACCCCGGCTTGGGAAATAAGCCTGGATGTGCCAAACACTGTGTTCTGAGAGTGAGTTACCCTACTCTCAATTCAAGGAAATTCTTGGAGAGGATGAAAAGGGTGAATAACATGCTTGGATCTTCCCACTTAAGCATCAAGGATTGAATCAGTGGATCCAAAGCTTCCATAGTTAATATTTCTTCCCTATTTCCTTTCCTGAGTTTTGCATGTTCTTACTTTTCAGACAGAGGTACTCCATGGAGGAAGGAAAGAAGGGAAGTCATGGGGAAGAGTTGTTCCTGGGAGAAAATGGACCTCCAGAATTCTCCCCTGAAACTACATTGTTATGAAGGTGGTCAGCATGGAAAGTGACTTGGGGAGCCATGTGGGAGGTGCAGCCATCAAGTCCAGCCCGAGATTGGGAGGCATGGCTCAATTCTAAACCCAACCAAATGGAAAGACTAGAGTTATTGATTATACTTTTAGTATCACAGGAAAGGTTAGTTTAAAAAATGGGGGAGGATTGACATTTGCATTTGTGACTTTTGTAAATAGAAGCCTGCCCATATGTCTATGTATTCAAGAAACATGAAAAAATATATATAAAAGGGTGGGCCATGGTGGCTCAGCAGGCAGAGTTCTCTAAAAATTAATAGGCATTTTTATTTTGTCCCTGTGGTGGCTGCATAGTTTTAAAATGCATTTCCTTCATTTCCTATTGTTGGAAATTTGCTTCCAACTTTTCACTATCATACGCAGTGCAGGACTGAACAATCATCTTTTCCCATTGACCTGATATGCTGCTACCACCACATCCTAAATTCACATGGAATATAAATTTGTCCTACACTCTCTGTTCTGTTTCAGTCATCCCTCAATCTATTTATACATTAAATCCACATTACTTTATTTATTATATTTATTATAGTTTTGTTATGTGTTTCTCCATCCCTACAAACCCCGAGATTAGTTTAACAGTTCTAAGCTATGCTTGTACATTTCTATTCCACATGCATTTTTTTCATCTGTTTGAAAAATCCTGAAGGTTCTTATTGGAACTGCTTAGGTATTTATAGATTAATTTGGATAGAACTGACCTATGGACAGTTTGGGGACTTCCCACCAGGAACATGGTGTGTTTCTCTGAATCCAGGTCTTCCTTTGTACGTTCTGGACAGTTTTATAGCTTTCTTCATATAGAAAGCCTGACATTCTCTAATTGGTTACTACTGTATATAAGATCACTTTTGAATTTTTGAATGTTGCTTTCTTACCCTCCCTTTTTTTTCTATTAAATATTTTGTTTATTTCTTATTGATTAATTAGGCTTTCTCAGGTTCCAAAGAAGCAAATTACCGCTGTTGAAGGGTAAGAAGTTAGCAGCCAAAGAATTGGAGAAAGGAAAAAAAAGAATAGAAAGATATTCAAAATGCGTTGTAACTCAGATGACCCAATTAATTGTCTTCCCATCAGCTGTGGGTTTCAGAAATCCCAAAACCACACACCACCATTACTGTAATTTGGGTATTCACTGATACTGCAAGTACTACCAGCTTTTCTTTACTAATGACCTCGGCTATGCATAGCCTAGCTGTCTGGTGACTTGTACTTTCTTTCACCCTCCCACCATCAACTACTAAGTTTCCAAATTCTCAAAGAGAGAGGGCTAGTTGTTTTCTTTAATCATTAGTAGCCCCACTGGGGACATTAGATCCATTGTAAATTGCTACTCATCCTATAGAACAGTTGCCTAAAGCAGTCAATAGTAATGGAGTACAGAGCTCATGGTATAGACCATAGTTGCTCAAACTATAAAGCACACACAAATGCTCAAGGTATTTTGGTAAAATGCAGATTCTGTTCACCCCATAGGTCTGGGGTGGGGCCTGAGCCTCATCATTCTAACCAGTTCCCAAGTCATGCCTGGAATGGTGGTCCACCGACCATAACTTGAGTAGCCAGGGCAGATAGCATGGTTTCTTAACCACAGCACTAATGGATATTTTGGTCCAGATAAATCTTAGTTGTAGGGGGGCTGTCTTGTGCAATATAAGATGTTTAGCAGCATTCTTGACCTCTACCCGCTAGATGCCAATGCCCTTTCCAAGTTGCAACATCCAGAAACACTTCCAGAATTGCCAAATGTCCCTTAAAATTATCCTTGGTTGAGACCACTGACTTATACCATAGAGATCCAGAAGTAAAACTGTTGGAAAGAAAGCCATGCCTGAAAGAGAATAAATGCTTATCCAATTATGGAGAAGAAAAGAATTCATTCATGATTTTTGCAAGAATGGGTGCACACCTAAAATGTGGTGGCCTGTGCACCGAGCGATAGAAAGTATTAGCATTTATTCTCTAAACTTAATACACAGGTCCCTCCCCTGTTTCTCTGTTGATTGGATACTCCAGAGATTAGTCTTTTCGAGCTGTCTAACTAACCAACAGTTCCTATTTTTTATTATGTTTTACATCCCAGTGACCCTGGTCATTACTTATTTAGACTTGTTTTTACCCAGATAAGGATTTGATGCCAATTCAGGGCTTACATCAGAGGCCCTCTCCTTCTCCTGTCCAGGTGACTGGCCTGAGCTGATTTTGCAGCCCTTTGTTTAGGGGCTTTCAGTATGGCAGTCATTCTCAGATGAGAGCAAGGTATCCACTTGCCTCTCCAGAGTGATTTATAGGAACTTTTTAAATATGAAGGATTTTACCTCTTTGATTAGCATATCCAATTCAAATATTTCCCCATTTTGAAGATCTGCCTTCCATTTAAATAGTGTCTAAGACAAATGTTGGTATCTCCTTCCAAAGATAAGAACAAAATATTTATTCAATAAAGTTACTTTTTACCCATGGAAACATCAGTTGTTTGGGAATTTAGAGTAGGCCAGTGCCCCCAATAGGAAAAAAATATATGTTCTTGTCATAGTCTTAATTTAAATTACTGAGAAATTACAGTAACTGAGGTATCCCAAATGCAGAATCATTTTTTGGGGGGGAGAGAAGGAAAGACCCTCCTTGATACCTATTTCTAATCAGATGCAAATGACTACTTGCTTCCCCTACCCATCTGTCTTAGTTTGCCAGGCTGCTATGACAAGTTGCACACAGTGAGTTGGCTTAAACAACAGGAATTGATTGGCTCAAAGCTTCAGATGCTACAAGTCAAAAATCAAGATATCAGCAAGGCCTGTTTTTTCCCCAAAAACTGTCACCTTCTGGTGCTAGCTTCCAGTAATTCTTGAGGTTCCTTGGCTTCTCTTTCTGCCTCAGTCACATGGCAATGTCCTCTCCTTTCTGGATAAGCTCTGACTTCCTATTCCTCCTTATAAGGCCTCCAGGAATTGGACAAGGGCTCACCCTCATTCTGTTGGCCTCCACCTTAACTAGAAATAACATCTTTAAGAACAATGGGTTCACTCCCAAAGGAATGTGGATTAAGATCAAGGACCTGTCTGAATTAGAGTACATAATTCAATCTACCACACCATGTGAGCATTTGCACACCATCATTGCACTGTGATGTTGGACCAAACACATCACCTTTCTGGCATGCAGTTTTATCATCTGTGGTAGTTAGGTTCAGTTGTCAATTTGGCCAGGTGAAGGTACCTAGTTCTGTTGCTGTGGACATGAGTCAATGGTACGTGAACCTCATCTGTTGCTCATTACATCTGCAGTCGGCTAGGAGGCATGCCTGCTACAATGAATGATGTTTGATTTAATTGGCTGGTGCTTAAATGAGAGGGTACAATGTAGCACAGCCAAAGCAGCTCAGCATACCTCATCTCAGCACTCACAGCTCAGCCCGGGCCTTTGGAGATGCAGAAAGGAATCACCCAGGGGAAAGCTGTTGGAACCCAGAGGCCTGGAGAGAAGGCCAGCAGAGATCACCCTGTGCCTTCCCAAGTAAGAAAGAACCTCAGTTGAAAGTTAGCTGCCTTTCCTCTGAAGAACTAATGAAATAAATCCCCTTTTATTAAAAACCAATCCATCTCTGGTGTGTTGCATTCCAGCAGCTAGCAAACTAGAACATCATCCATAAAATGATTCACTCTCTCCATTCCTCTCTCAGAGGGTTTATGAAGATCAAGTAACCCAGTTAATATATCGCACCTAAGCAGGCCTGACTCCAGAGCCCATGCTGCTATCAGCTATACCCCCTGCCTCTGATCAGGATGGCCCCAAATGGTGGCATGATTCCACCTGCTGCTTTGAAGAAGTGTTTGGTCTCTGGTCCCACTCCCCAGTCTCCCCAACCTTGGCTCCATCCTGAAGTGCACGGACCTCACACAGTGTGTGGTGCCCCGGCCTGACATCCAACTGCATCTCCCAATAGTCATCATCCTTTGGCCACCCTTTGGGTCTCACAAAGAGTCCTCACACAGGCCCTGAAACAGGCACCCAGAAGTATATGAAGGGGGAAGATGGGCCCTTGGCTCCATGCCTCTCCCTGTAAGAAGGATCCCAGCTGGAAGAGGGTAAATGGAGGGCCCTTTAAGGAACTATTCCTCAAGCTATGATCCCAGGACTAGTAGCACCAACATTACCAAGGATTTTGTCAGAAATGCAAATTATGGGGCCCCACCCCAGACCTACAAAATCAGAAATTCTGAGGGTGGGGCTCAGCCATCTGTGTGGTAACAGACCCTCTAGAAGATTCTGATGCTCCCTAAGGTTTGAGAACCACTTCTATAGGGAGCTCTTGCTACACAATGTGTGGTCCATGCATCAGCAGGGAGAGCATCACCTGAGAGCTTGTTAGAGATGCAAAGTCATGGGTCGCACGGCAGACCTGTTGAATCTAAGTCGAGGAAGGTGGAGTTAAAGAACTTTTAACAATAGTCAGAAGTGACTGACACTGCTGAAGTCTATTTGAGTTATCAGCATTGCAGTCATGCAAATCTTCCCTGTTTCTCAAAGCTATTCTTTAGGTGGTGTGTTAATCACATCACCAAAAGTGTTCTTCAGCGAAACACAACCAATGAGATATACATATGTAAATATTAAGAGATGTAGTCTACAGTTGGCTTATGCGACCATGGAGATTGGCAAGCCCAAATTCTGTAGGGTGAGCCACAAGTTGGAAACTCACTGAAGGTGAAGTTGAATTCCCAAGGAGAAGCTCGCTGGCCAAAGTAGAGACAGAAACCCTTTGTTCTGACTTCTGAAATCCTTAGTCCTCACTTTAAGACCTTCAACTGTTTGGGTGAGAAGACTCCCCTTATTTCTGAAGGCAATCTCCTTTGTTGATAGTAGATGCAACCAGCCATAGATACAATAAGCTGACTAATGATGTAAACCCATTTATGCAATACCCCGACAGGAGCAATCAGGCCAGCACTTGCTTGACCAAACAACTGAACACCTTAACCTAGTCCAAGCTGACACATGAAATTAACAAATCCAGGTGTGAACTCATAGAAATTGAGAGAGGAGCAGAGTTTTCCATCTGAGTCAGTGCTAAGGGTGATCCAAAAAAGTGTCTATGGGACAATCAGTAAACTGCATTAATTCTGTGCAAGCAATTCCCTGCAGCCAGGACCAACCATGAGATTATAAACTGTGGCCACAACAGAAGCACAGCAAACTGTAGAAATCTTGGAAGAGCTTTGATTTTCTATAGGGTTCTTGAATAACCTTACCTAGACTTCAAGAAACAGACCCCAACAGACCCAAAGCCATGTTAGGACTTTCGAAGGCACTAGCCCTCTTCAAGTTTGGAGATCCCAGAATCAGTTAATAGTAAACATATTGAAACATGCCCACACTGAACATAATTTGTATATAACTGTGCAATAACTGAGTTGTATTTTAGTGGATTCGATGATGTAATGTCACTTTGGCAAAGATTCAATTAACATTTTCTTTCTGCATTTTGGAGCCAGAAGATAGTTTTTATAACCTAAGTTAGTTTTTTTTGGACTTTGAGAACGTTGCAGGGCTCTGTCACAGGGGATGGGCCTGGACCCAAGCTAGAATGCCAAATATACCTTTCCAGACTGGGTGGAAGGGGACAAAGTGTGTGAACATTGCTGGCATGGTAAATGCAAGGACAAGAGCTCAGGCTCGAGGGTGTGTCGTCTACAGGGGAAAAAAAATTAAAAGCAGGACTTGGGAGTTCTGTGATTTCATTGTTATTCTTAGAACAGGGGTCCAACTGTAACAATACTGTCTGAAATAGACTCATCCATCTCTGGAGCCTCACCAGGGAAGACAGCTCGAGTCAAACAAGTCCACGGAGAAATTAGTGCGAAAGGACAAACAACTGCCAATTAAAACTAGCAATTGGCTTTACAAGATGAATCCGGGAATTTATGAGCTGAAAACAAAATGCCCCTCCTTCGGGATTGTCATCCATTGCAACCATCCTCCTCAAAGCCTCAGTGAGCTTTGCAGCAAAACAAATGACCTCATTAATTAAATGGGTTAACACTTCCACCATGTTTTCCTTAATTGCTGTTCTGACTTTCCAGAGAGGCATTTTCCAAACAAACTGAGCACTCAGGGCCTTCAGTAATCAATAGCACCATAAGCCTGTATCCTTTGAAAGAGATGTGCACACAGGATGTACTACCTAAATGGTCCTCATCTCTCAAGGTTCCCTATTCCTAAATCCCCTGCAGAATTGGCTCTGTTCTTCCTAAAAGCCCACCTAAAAACCCGAGAAGTCCTTAATCATCATCATCTCCCTACAGAAGGTATTTCCTTTCAATGTGGATATATCTGCTCATTGAATAAAGATTAGTTGAATACCTTTGATTCTGTTCCAACCACAAGATATAAAGCAGAAAACACAATGTACCAAAATCACTGCCTTGAAACCTGTATTCATATCATTTGGTGAGTTTCTTCTACAACATTGCTGGGGGTTGGTTGGTTGTTTTAGGTGAGAACATGTCCTTTTCTGTCATATGCTACCCAGTGCTTACCTCTGTTGCACTTGAAGACAAAGATCCTTTCTTATTCAGATTTATTTCCCAAGTGCCTAGGACAGTACCTGACACAGCGAAGTTGCATCAATTAGGAGCTATCTTTGTCTGTAAGTAATAGAGAACCGCTCACCTAAAATACGTTAGTTTAATCCATGTTACTATTTATTTTTCTATCATTTAGGCCAAAGGAGGCCCAGTCCTATCAAGGTGACTCCACAATGAGCCAAGCTCCTTTTATTTTATGTTTCACTCTCTTTACTGCTTGTTTCTATCTTCAAGACTGCCTCCAGATGGTCACGACAGCACTAATAATCAATTCTGCAGTCCAGACAGGAAGAAAGAGGAAGAGAAAAAGGACAAATGAGCTTTGTATACACCTGTTTAAGGAGCTTTCTTGGAAACCCTACCCAATGTCTTCTTACATTTCATTATCCTGAACTATGTGTCATGAGGGCACCTGTCTTCGAGAATGTGGCCCACAGATTCCTAGATAAACATCCCTTCCAAAGGTGGTGTCCAATTGTTCTCCTCATGAGTGCAGACTATATGGGTGGCTAGTTTCAAATAAATAGCATGTGGCAGATGTGGTGGGAGGTGAACTCTGAGACTAGGTCATAAAGCGTGTTGTGACTTTCCCCCTTTCTCTCTCTAAGATCCCTCTTTTGGGGATCAGCTGCCATGTTGTGAGGACACGCAAGCAGCCCTAAGGCGAGGTCCATGGGTAGAGGAGCTGAGGCCTGCAGCCAACGACCAGCATTAGCTTCCAGGTGCCTTGGAAGCATGGCATGAGACACCTTGGAAGGAAATCCTCCAGCCCCAGTTAAGCCTTCAGATGACCATAATCTAATATCTTAACCACAATTTCATGAGAGACCCTAAGCCAGAAACATCCGGCCAAGCTTCTCCTGAATTCTTGACCTACATGAAGCATGTGAGATAATAAATGCTCATCGTTCTAAGCTGCTATGTTTGGGGATAATGTGTTACACAGCAATAGATAACTAATACACAGGGAGATTTTGAAATGTCATTTTTGGTTGAAGCTGTGGCAGAGCTACTAGTTTTCCACTGAAACCTATTTGCACCCTTTGAGGCACATATCTAAATTACATTTTCTAGCCTCCCTTGCACTTGGATATGGTCATGTGGCCAAATACTCTCTAATGGAATCTAAAAGGAAGTGATATATACCACTTCTAGGCATGCCTCCCCCCAAAAAACTACATATGCTTCTCCAAACTTTGTCTCCTTCCACCGTGACTTTTCTCCTCCTGCAAACTCAATACAGGCAATAATGACAAGTCCAGGGAAATGGCAGAGCCGCAGGATGGAAGGAACCTGGGTCTCTGAATAATCAAGTAGAAAAAGGGTTCCTTATCCATATGAATACCTGCTAGAGATTGTTATGAGAGCAAGAAATAGATTGTTATTGTGCTGAGCCACTGAAATTTTGGATATCTCTCCTATCTCAGTCTATTCTGCCAAATACAGAAATATTTCTGTCCAAAGCTAAATTGCAGTTGGTAGAAAGGAAGAAGGGGTTACTGGGTGGACCACTAGAAGTCTTTGCCAGAAGAATATGCAGTGAACAAATTTCCAGTGGATACACAGCATCCACTGGTCTGGAAAAGGGAAGTCTTTCTCTGAGACTGTTTACACTGCACCAAAGCAGTCGAGAATGGAGGGATCTCCTGAGCTCCGGGTCCCCAAGTTCTCACCTCCACCGGTGGAGATTCCTTACTGGAGAGGACAACATGTGTCCCTTAGCCAATCACCTTGAACCAGACACGTCACGATGTCATGAGGCTACTCCTGACCTCCCATCCTCTGCATCTACTGGGTTTCAGTCCTGATAGTAAAATTGATGTGTTGAGAGAGTGAGGAGAGGGGTTGGAGCTAAAAGAGGGGCGGGTAGGTTGGAGGCCGCATTCTCACTCCCTGTACCACTGAACATTGACTCAGACTAACTATCTCCACCCTAGAACCCTATAGTCTGCCCTAGCCTGTCCTTCTCCCCAAGCTCACCTAGGAATATCTCCTCCCTCACCCTCACCAAAACATCATCACCCCTGTATCCTGGGACCCACACAGGGCTACTGAGGAGTGACAGCTTTCTGCTATTTCATTCATTCATTGTGGAACTATCCAAGTCTACAGTAGGATCATTAAGACCCACAAGGTCCAGCGAGCTCTGACCCTGCTGACTCACCCAGCCCCACCCTGGCATTCTCCCCAGATCTCTGCCCTCCACTCCCTCCCTCTAAAGGAGTCAAGCTCTTCTGTGCGCTGGGTCTGGGTATATGAAGTCCCCTCAGCCTGCAGGACTCTACTGAAATGTTTCAGTCCCAGAGAATCCTCTCTGATCTCCCAAACTAGGTCAATTCCCCCATTATATAGTTTCATGGTTCCTGCACTTCTCCTGTCTAGTCTTTCTCTCACAATAATTACTGGTGCAATAACCAAGTTTGTGCCTGCCTTCCCCACTAGTCTGAAGAGTCAAGGAGAAGAGGGTCCATGTGCCTCTTACTTACCATGAGACAGGAGCGTCCTAGGGCCTGGTGCAGAACAGGTAGGGAGGAAACATTTCGTGGATGAATTAATATACCTCATGCAGTAGGGAGGTGGGTGAGAATCTCTCACTTACCTTTGCCCTTCAGGAGTTAACCTGACCAGGGCAGAAGAAAAGTAGGTGGAACAAGTTAGTGTAATGACGTGCATTGGGCTTACATGAAGCCCTCTTTTCAATGAATCTAACTCAATGCCCACACCCTCATGAGGCACTTCTGGACTGATCAGAGAAGAACTGACAGCCTTTCCTACAAGCCATTCAGACCGAAAGGAAATGTCCTGGTTAATTATAATTATGCACTCACCTTCCCCATCCCGGTATGCACTTAGACCTGTAGAGGACACTAATGAAGAAGCTTTATTAATATTTGATGACAGAACCTGTGGTTCACAATTTGCCAGCCCTATTTATGTCTAGGGGTAGAATCTGCAAGCAATTGTGGCACAGATCCTTGTTTGGGGGAGAATCAGCTAAGGGAGACCTCTCCAAGGTACTCAGAGGTAGGAAATACTTGTTCCAAAGGAATGGGCTCAGAGAATATTTGGGTGTGATGTTTTGCATGCAGCCCAGTGAAGGTGCCCCCGTCACCAGGTATTAGGAGTCAGAACCCTGGGAGAGGCTAGGAATATTTGCAGGGTAGTCTTTCTATTGCATGATACAGAATGCCTTTTTGCATAGCTTTAAAAAATCAAGAAATGGATTATCTCATGCAAGAAGTCCAAGGGTGAGTTGACGCCAGGCCTGTGTGGTCTGCCTCCTACTGTGCTTCTCTGCAATTCCCTGGCCTCTGCCCAACACTGGTTGTCACTGCTTTCTTGGCCAGCTCCTTTGCATGGTCACTGACTGTCCCCACACCTCTTGTACTTCAAAGGGTTACCGAGGGCCACAGTTTTGCTTTATTGAAGGAGCCTGACACTGTCCCCTTTGCAAACATAATGCCCCAATGCTCTAAATAGGAAAAGTGGTTTATTTCAGACCAGCAAGAATCAGGAGTCATTGGAATAGCCCCTCGACTGATGTGACCATCTACACACGGTGTAGTTCATGATTGATCTCAGTTAGAACCCCTCTTAGCTGAACCCAAAGAAGAACTTGCAAAAAAGCTATGTTGGACTGGCCTAGATACTGACAAAAAACATAAAGGCCCATCACATGGATAACAGAGTTAAGAAAAACTTCTTAAGGGCAGATAGCCTTCTCCACCCTTCTGCCGCCATTCTGTAGTCTCCCCCTCAGCCCTGGAAAAGGACTTGCTGGGTAAAGAGGAAAGAAGAGAACTGGAGGTAAGAAAGGAAACATAGATATCAGTGATTTCCAGGGACAGGGACGCTCCTTGCACCCATTGCCTGGCCTGAGTGTACATCGATTAGGAACTCAGGTACAATTTGGGGAAAATTCAGCAAAGGAGACCAAAGTTCTTCCACTAAATGGAGCTCCCAGAAAAGACACAGGGAGGTGACAAGATCCTAAAAAAGGGTAGATATGTATATTTCTAGAGAAATAGCCCCTCATATAGCTTCTCGGCAGTGTGGGAGCAGGTGAAGGATTTCTGAGAGTCCAAAAAAGGAGTCAACGTAGAAATGATGAGAGTGTCTGAGCCTGCAAAGGCTGTAGAGAGGGGAATCCGTGGAGGCTCAGCTTGACCTGCTTAGAGAAGCTGATATGGATGACCTGATGGTCAAATGCCTCTTCTCCAGGCCCTGGCACCCACTCCCCCAACTCAGGACAACCCCAGAAAAAGTAGAGAGGAAAACCAAATCAATTGAAATTAAGTTTCTGCCACCTAAGCAGAATGGTGACTCAAAATAGAAATCAAATTGATATTTTAAAAATAAATAAGTAAAAGGAGCATGGTCTGCCTGGCTCACTCAAATGAACTAGAGACCCATAACCATGCCAGGTTCAGGTCCCACACAGTCTCCAACGTCCTGACAAGGGGTGTGAATATATTCGGAGGGTGATGGAATCTCGCAAAGGAGCATTGTCCATGATTTAAGAACAAATTTTTCCTGGGCGGGCCACGGTGGCTCAGCAGGCAAGAATGCTTGCCTGCCATGCCAGAGGACCCGGTTTCAATTCCCGGTGCCTGCCCATGTAGGAAAAAAAAAAAAAAAAAAAAGAACAAATTCTTCCTTAATAGCATGAAAAGATAAGCTCCAGACTAAAGAAAATATTCGTGAGTCACATATCCAACAAAACACTCACAGCAGGAATACATACAAAAATCTCTAAACTTTGATACTAAGAATGTAAACAATCCAATTTGAAAGAGGGCAAAAGATAAAAGCAGACACTTCACCCAAGGGGATCTAAGGATGGTGTTCTAGTTTGCCAGCTGTTGAAATGCAATATACCAGAAATGGAATGGCTTTTAAAAAGGAGAATTTAATAAGTTGCAAGTTTGTAGTTCTAGGCCCAGAAAAATGTCCCAAAGTAAGTCTATAAAAATGTCCAAATTAAGGCAACAACAAGCAGTTATCTTCACTCAAGAAAGGCAGATGAAGTTTAGAGTTTCTCTCTCAACTGGAAAGGCACATGGTGAACATGATAACGTCTGTTAGCTTTCTCTCCAGGCTTCTTGCTTCATGAAGCTTCCTCAGCGGCATGTGCTTTCATCTACAAAGGTCTCTGGCTGCATGGGCTTTACCGGCTCTCGTGGCTGTAAAAAAGGGACTCCAAAATGTTTCTTCTATTAAAGGATTCCAGTAAACTAATCAAGTCCCATATGGAATGAATGGCGTCACATCGCCCTCTCATCAAAATTTAATACCCACATTGGACATGTCATGTCTCCATGAAGATAATCTAATCAAAAGATTCCAACATACATTATTCAACAGGGATTAAAAGAAATGATTACTCCCACAAAATTGGACCAGGATTAAAATGTAGCTTTTCTAGAGTACATAATCCTTTCAAACCAGCACAAACGGTAAATAATCATATGAAAAGATGTGCTCAAAATCATTAGCTATTAGTGAAATGCAAGTTAAATCCACAATGAGCTACCACTGCATACTTATTTGATGGGCTAAAATGTTTTAAAAGATTACTGATGATTCCAAGTTTTGGTGAGGATGCAAAGCAACCAGAAATCACGTCTCTTACAGAAAACGTATAGTTACCATATAACCCAGCAATCTCACTCCTGAGTATTACACTAGAGACAGGAAAAACACAAAAACCTATACATTAATGATTATGGTAACTTTATTTATAATTTCAAAAACGTGGAAATAGCGCGAATGCCTAAAAATGGATGGATAAACAAGCTGGCACATCCATGCAATGGAGTACTATTCAGCAGTAAAGGGGAACTACTGATACACTTAATTTAAGGAATCTTGAAGGCATTAGGCTAAGTGAAAGAAGCCAGTCTTGAAAGTTCCCATACTATATGATTCCATCTATGTGGCATTCTTGAAAAGACTATAGAGACAGAACAAATCAGGGATTGCCAGGTGTCATGGTCAGGTTCATGCATCAACTTGGCCAAGTGGTGGGACCTGTTTGTCTGGTTGGGCAAGTGCTGGCCTGTCTGTTGCTATGAGGACATTTCCTAGAATTAAATCATGATCATGTCAGCTGCAACCACAGCTGATTCCATTTGTAATCAGCCAAAGGGGAGTGTCTTCTGCAATGAGTGATGCTTAATTTGATCACTGGAAGCCTTTTAAGGAGGATTCAGAAGAGACAGGCTCTTGCTGTCTCAGTTGGCGAGCCTCTCCTGTGGAGTCCATCCAGACCCTCCATTGGAGTCGTCGGCTTCACAGCCTGCCCTGTGATTTTGGACTCTGCGTTTCCACGGTCACGTGAGACACTTTTATAAATTTTATATTTGCAAGTGTTTCCTGTTGATTCTGTTTCTCTAGAGAACCCTAATTAATACACCAGGGATTACAAGTGGGAGGAAAGGGGTACCTACCAAGGGGTATCTACAGAGGGAATTCCTCAGGGTGAAGGAGTTAAAATTCATATTTCTTAAATTCAGATATCCCTGGGAACGGTTAAGCTTTCTACATGACCCGAGCTGGTGTTCCATAAGGGATTTTGAATCACAAACACACCCAAAAATAATGTAAATGCTTTCCTGCCTGGAAACTCTGTGTTCCCTCACACTTGGAGTAGTTGTCTGTAAACCCCCCACAAGCCCTGTGTAGTGGAGCTTTGGGGTGACCAGGGGTAGGTTGAGGGGCTGAGATGGACCTGGGCAAGGGCGGTGGAGACAGGAGATGCACAGGGAACTGACTGCCCAGGAGCTCATGACAGATTAAACCCCTTTCTCCAAATATTCTGTTGGCATATAGTTTGGAGCTATCGCTAGCTGCCAACGCCCCACCTTGAGGTCAGAGGCCACATCATATCCATCTTTGTAACACCCGTATGCACAGCCGGGCACATAGTAAGTGTTCAAAACTGTTGAATTCAAAAGGATGGAGAAAAGGAAAGAAGGCAAGGAGGATTGGGGAGGGGGGAGAGAGAGAGATAAGAGGTGAAAGGGACAGAGGGAGGGATGGAGGAAGAGAAGAAGGGAAGGAACAGAGGAGGAAAGAAGGGAGGGTGGAAAGTGGGGAGGAAGGGATAAAACAAACACTTCCTCTTCCTAACCATTTCTTGGTGGTTAGGTCAGCGAGGGAAGTGACCCAGGCAGGGAAATCTGCGAGCGGGATAACGCAGAAGTCCAGGGAACACGTCACTAACTGTCCCCACCCTCACTGTCCGAGGCACGGACGCTGAGATGCTGTCCTTTTTAGAAGAGAAGCTGGGACACAGTGTAAATATTAACAGAAGAATTGTTCGAACGTATTAGGTGTCATTTTTTGGCCCCTTTCCAGAGGATCTATAACTCTGTAATACTTGTATGACAGATAGAATGCTCGGTGAGAGCACAAATGACCACTTTAGATCTGATCCCTTATATTTACAACCAACCTGTTGGGAATTCATCAGAGAAGAAACTGAGAAGTTGGTGCCTTCCTGCAGACCGTTCTTATAGCCCGACATTTCTCCTGCTCATCACAACCCTACTCTGCCATCACTGTCGCCTCCACCCCCTCCCCACCACCACTTCCAACCCCATCCCTATCACCTCCACCACTACCAGCAGCTCTGCCTCCACCTTCCCCTCCACCATTCTTTTGTCTGGACCTCATATGCCCTTCAAGCTTCATGTCAGCCATCACCTCCTTCAGGAAACTTCCCCTTTCCACATCCAGGTGCCACCCTAAGTCAATGTGTTTTCAGATGACTTCCTTTGGGTTCCCAACCCACAGCACAGACATATCTGAATTGAAGAATCTTCCCCCTGGATTGGGATCATTTGTTTCGTTGTCTCCCTTCCTCCACACAAATTGTGTAATTCATTGATACCATAACTGCATTTCCAGCCCCTAGCCTGAAACACTGCCTGCTACATAAGGCTCTGCTACAGAGCCTCAATAAATATTTGCTAAAGAGATGAATGCATGACCTTTAAATTATTTAAAAGCTGAAAACTCCTCTTTGAAATTTTGAAATTGTGATGACTATTTTTTTTGAGATTTTATTTATCAGCAAACATTGTAGAATCGGATTTTCTGATGTTTACCACTAACAAGTCCAGGGTTAATTACCAGCTCACTGAGCGCCGGGCAAGCGGACTTCGGAATACTTAAGTAGACTTCACATAGCAGTGCCACCTGGAGTTCACCGCTAGATGGCAGCCGTGCCCCAGGAGCGGCCGCCCCTACCCTCCGCCCACACCCTTGTCCAGGCACCCCCACCCCCACCCCCACCCCCCGCCCCCATCCTGGCTGGAGACAACTGGCCGCACCCATCTCATGTTCCCCCCGGAAGACTCGGGCACCACCGGAGAAGGGCAGGTTCTGGCAGGTACTGATCGCCTGGGAAACCCCAAGGAAAAGTTGCACCTTCCTCCCGTCCCCCCACCACCACCACGTCCACGTCTTCATAGACGTGCTCCTGTCCCTTCCTCCTTCCTGACCTTCATGTCATCCGTCTGCTCCCACCTCCCTCCATCCTCCATATCATAAAATCACTGTGACCTGTTTAAGGACCCCAGATTCTCCACGCAAGGCCCACCGTGTGCCATTCTTGCAAGATCTGCTCAATTGATGTGCGTTAAGAACGAGAAGGGACCGTATCCCTTGGAGTATCCCCCATAGGAGTTAGAGACTCTTTAGAACTGCTATGGGTGTGAAACAGAAGCAGACATGTCTGAGGACAGAGTGTCGGAAGAGACAAGAAGAAAGAGAGGAGCAGAGAGGAAGGTGTTTGGAGGACACAGAGGCAAGGCCCTCACCCTCGGTGCTGTAGCTTATCCAGGGAGAAGCTCCAGCTCCCCCCAGGGAGATCAGTGAAAGGGAAAGCCTTGACCTAACTCAGTCTCCCAAGAGGACTGAAAGGCAGGGTAGGGCCTGGGAAGCAGACCAGACGAGACTTTGGACTGTAGAATCTCTTCTCCTTGGCCACGGGAAGGGAAAGGAAGCAAAAATAAACACGGGAGCGGTGGTGGTACAGGTGCAACGAGGTGGCTCCTCCCTGAGCATGCCTGATTTGAGTAATTGCTTTGCATGACTTTCCTGGGCCTTGGGAAATGAAAAAGCTGCTCTTATTCCTAAGAACAAGCCCGTGGACAAAAGGGGGGGGTCTCTGCTCCCCCACATCCACTCTGGGACTGGAGTCCCACCCTCCAAACCTGCCCACTCCCATCACCCCCTACTTACTTCCTCTGACCACAGATCTTGCTCTGCTCTTGCAGAAATTTCACTAGGGAGGGAACAGGGACTCCCTCAGAGCATATTCTCTAAATGTGGTAGTAGCGTCTCCATCTAATAGAATGAGCTGTCATGACGGTTGTTAGACTAGGAAAAAAAAGTATTTTGAAGTAGACAGTGTGGAAGACAAGGATGTCAGCCTCAGCGACTCTTGATCAGGCTTGTTCTTCTCTGCAGCCAATAGGGCAGCCCCTGCCCACTCCCCTCCTTGCTGACCCCTACCCCAGGCTCCCTCCCAGTGTTAGAACCTAACTCCACCTCTGCACTAGCAGAGTCTGGAGACACCCAGCACCCAGTGGAAATTCCTGCTAGGGAACTCTCCTCTTCTGAAGAGGACTCGGAAATATGGAGTTAACCCAAGAATCCTTAAATGTTAACCCAGCAACTTGATGGGAGAGGCAGAGAGGGGGTGATGGACTGATCACTGCTTCTGAATCCTCAGTCTTGTTGACTTGTCCCAGCATTGCAACTGTGGAGCTATGGGAGATATAAAACAGAAGCTAGTGGCCCTGCTTATGTCAACAGGGCTACTGAGAGGACCAAATGACCTAGAGGCAAAAGCCCTCCACCTGTAAGACACTCCATGGATGTCCATTTGGTCATTTATTCAACATTGGCTGGGCACCACTCCTGGATCAAAGAACCAGTAAGAGCCAGGAAACTGAGACACAGATCTCGCAGAAGAGAAGGGGACTGTTAAACGGCACCAGGAGGAAACATCCAGCCGAATCCAAAATGTGGGATGTCCTATAATCAAATGACCTGGTGTCTTCCATAAATAAGTGGTGTGGAAAAGGAGGACGTGCCTATAATAGATGAAAAAACAAATTAAGGGCATAGCTACTACAAGTAACAGCTGGGCTTGTTTGGATCCTGATTTGAAGAAAATTGACTATAAAAAGTTATTTCTGAGACTATCAAGGAGGTATGAATGTGGAATGGGTCTGAGATGACGTGAAAGAATTATGATGATGATTAAATTTTATGTATGATTATGATGGCTTTGAGATTATTAAAAAAAAGAGAAGGGAAGAAAAAATGAAGGAAGGAATCCACATGCAGGGATTTACAGAAAAGATGATGTGGGATTTGCTTTAAAATACCCTACAACAACAAGAACAAATTGTAGGCGGGAGACAGAGGAAAAAGAATGAACGTTGATAATTATTGACATTGGTTTTTGAAAACATGGCAACTTGGTGGATAATTTTCTCTATTTTTGGGTATGTTTAAAATTTTCCATGGTAAAACTTTTTTTTATTCAAAAATATTGTTCCAAGGAGCTTGGGGCATGGGAGGCGGATCAATAATCATTAAGAAGCATAACAGAGCAGAAGAGCCATTGATAAAGCACAGACAGGGGTTTCTGAGCCCAGCTGAGTCCTGGGAAGGCTGCAGAGGTGGTGAGACCTGGCCAGGTGGGTCAGCAAAGGATGATGGGCAGAAAGGGCACCCCAGGTAGAGACAGCCATGCGTGAATAGGCACCGAGATTTGAAATGGCATGCCAACGTCCAAAAGTTTTGACTAAGGTCACCAAATCATCCACTTGCCTGGCTTTAGCATTTAAAGTCCCACATCTTGGAAAGCCTCTGTCCCAGGCAAGCCTGGGTGGTGGTCATCTGATCCTATTTTTCTTGCATGTAACATCTGGCTGGGTGTACCAGTTTGAAACTGTTATGTACCCCAAGAAAAGCCATGTTCTTTTCCTGATCTAGACTTGTGTGGGCAGACCTATTGTTTGGACTGGAAACTTTGATTAGATGGTTTCCATAGTGATGTGACACACCCAAAAGTGGGTATGATCTTTTTTATTTGATTATTTCTGTGGCAACGTGGCACGCCCAATTGTGGGTGTGACCTTTTGATTAGATGGAAATGTGACCCCACCCATTTAAGGTGGGTTTGATTACTTTACTGGAGTCCTTTAAAAAGGGAAATTTTTTGGAGAAAGCTCAGATGCAAATGCAGACACAGATCTTTGGAGATGCAGAAGTCCAAGGAGATGCCAGAAGCTGAGAGAGCCGACAAAAGTTAGACAGGAACCAGAAGCGACATAGACACAGATATTTGGAGATGCTTGGAGTTACGAAGGGCATGCTTGGAGGACTGGCAGAGAGAGCAGATGCCTAGACATGGACATTTACAGATGCAGACGTCACCATGTGCCTTCCCATGAGATGCTAAACAAGCCAGAAGGACCCACAGGGGCTGAGGGAGCCATTTAAACCCAGAAGCCAGGAGAGGATGCAGATAACAGCCATGTGCCTTTCCATGTGACACACATTGGCCTTTCTTGGTCAAGGTATCTTTCTCTTGAGGCCTTAGTTTGGATGTTTTCATGGCCTTAGAGTTATAAACTTGTAACTTAATAGACCCCTTTATAAAAGCCAACCCATTTCTGGTATATTGCATTCAGGCAGCTTTAGCAAACCAAAACACTGGGTTAGCTGGTGGAAGGGCAGCAAAACCAACTTGCTGATTCCTAATCAAGGCACTCAGAATTAGCTCCTCAGATACCACAGCTCCAGCAGCAGCAGCCCCTTCCTCCTGAAACACTTGGAGTCAACAGCCCAGGAGCAAAGCAGCTGCTCATGTCTCCTCCCCTGTTCTGCTGGGAAGAATCCTGCAGACAGCACAGTACACTGTCTCCTCTGACTCCTAATCTCCCATTGATATGTGTGTGTATATAAATACATTATATACACATATATATGTATGAATATATACATATATACATTGTACACATATGCATTGCACATGTGTATATGTATATATATCACGTATGCATATACACTGTACATATTATATGCATTTGTATACACTGTATATACATACATACATGCATTAAGCATTTTCTCTGTGCATTTGCTCGTTTAGTTCTCACTAAAACTCTATGAAGAAGCCGTACAATGGTGACTCAGTGGCAGAATTCTTGTCTGCCGTACCAGAGACCCGGGTTGGATTCCCGGAGCCTGCTCATCCCACCCCCCGCCCCAAAAAACAAAAAACACTCTGTGAAGTGGCATTATCACATTCATTTAGTAAATAGGAAAGTAAGGCTCAGAGAAGTTAGGTAATTTTCCCAAGGTCAGATACAGGGATAACAATACACCTCCCTATATTATAGGGTTGTGTGTGAATTCAATGAATTACAATATATAAAGTGCTTCAGATAGCATCTGACATGGAGGAAGTGCTAAATAAAAGTTAAACACACACTGATGGCTACTACTACTTCACACTGCTGCACAGGCAGAGGGTAGGGGTAAGGACACAAGTCGGAAATAAAGAAAAACTGAGTCATTTAATTACGTGCATAGCAAAACACACCACCACACCCCCACACCCCCAGGTTCCTTTGCCTGCCAGTTCCCCTGGTTTAACAAACGGATCTGAACATAAAGTCAGAGGCATCTACAGAGAAGCAAGCGATAGCCTCAAAAGCTTTCAAAGGCAACTGCCCTTGGAGGCTCCTTGCCTGCCTCCTACTCCCGCTTCTCCCAGCAGAGAAAGCTCATCTTTCACAGAGGACAGCCTACCCAGAAAAGCCGCCCAGCTTGACCCCCAGCCCAGTGGACAGGTGCACCCTCCTAGCTCTCTGCTTCCATAACCACTTATCACACACCAACCTTTCTTCCCAGTCTGGAAATTTCTTAATGATTTCACAGATAAGGAAGTCAAGATGTTCAGAGATGGAAGAATCCTATGCTTGTCTTAGTCTTTGGTTTCCCGGGATCACTCCTGGGAGAGCTTCTCCTCCGGACCTCAAAGGAAGCCCCTGTCCCAGCCGGATGATACTTACCATCGCATAAGGACGTAGCAAGGGCTCTCCCCCACCCTGCCCCCCACAACCCCTGAGTGACAATGGCTTGCCCACCCACCCCCAGGTTGGTGTGGAGGGGGGCAGGGGCCAATCCGGCTTTCAGAATCCTCCACAATTGTTTCAACCTCAGCATCTTGAGAACTGGCGACTCAACACCTCACACCCAGGTATAGAGGTGAAAACTCTTTCTCCCCCATTGCAGTGTCTTTCTTCCTTCTCTTATCAACACCATAACAGGGGCATAATCAGGAGAGAAGAGAGAAGCACGTGCAGCAGAGATGTCTGAGGCTGGGTGTGTCCTATGTGCTTGGCTTGCCTTTGTAGGGGGCTCCTAGCATTTTGGAACATATGCCCAACACATTGGAAAATTCCCAGACATATCCCTCCATCTTGGAACCAAGGCTGTTATAGAAGTCTACATGTGCCCCTCTCCAGAACAAACAGAACTCTCAGATCAGATTACAGACTGAACTAATAAAATCAGCTTACACTGATTCACCATTTGCCATCATTGACTGGGCACATTTCTTTACATGCATTTGCTTACTTAATTCTCACAAACCTGTATGTTACATATTTCCATTATCACCATTTTAAATATGAGAAGCTGAGGCACAGAAAGGTTAAGTAACTTTCCCAAGGTTGCACAGCTAGTAAGTGGTTCTATTAGGTATAAATGATGTTACAGAAGGCAATCCAGATAGCCAACTACCCTAGATCCCTACACATAGCCAAAAAATAAATGGCATATGAAATAGCTACAAACATATTGCCTTCAGAGAGACAAAGATTGTGACATGCATTAATTTCAGAATCCTTCCCCTTAAGGTTGGGGCCCAGAAAGCGTTTGCTGAATTCTAAAACCCATGCCCACTTCAAGCTCCCTACCATAGATAGTTGCTATGCGAGAGGTAGTTCATTAATATGGTACTGGCAAGAAATTGTTCTCAACCCAACAGACTTCTTGAATCCTTTTAGATGTTTCTTCCTTCCTTGCCTCCCATCTCCTTTGTTCCTGTACATATCCCTCTCCCCTTTTCTTCCCCTGTCCCCACATCAGTCACGCCAGTGGTCTCGTAGTTTCCTTCAGTATAGGGTGAGAGAGAGTGGAAGCTGCAGGGACAGAACAATCCACTGTGCACTTCCAGAGACCACATCCCTGGATGATTCATTCATTCATTCATCCATTCATTCATTCCACATATTGAAAAACAGCAAATACTGGGCAAGGTGCTGGGAGAGAAAGATGAGCAGGGATTTGGGGGACTGGGAGAAGAATGGATACGAAGACACCTTGCAGTCTCTAGAGGAAGACTAGAGAGGAAGGCTAGAAATGGGGTATGATCTTGCCTTCCTCACCCCTTAGCTCTTATGTCTCTGCTCTCAGGGCTGGTGGCTCAGCAGACTCACGGGAACCTGAGTCTCTCAGACCCATGAACCCCAAACCCCAGCCTCCTCTCTGCTTCTACTTCCACATCACTCCTGACCTTCCATCTATCCAGCTTTCTTCTCCCTCCCCATGGTCACCACTTTTATTGCCTGCCCCTCTCTCAGAGGTGGTCCAGGGTTTGCAGAGAGGTTCTAGCTCTGCGTTGAGCATTTGGGCAGGTTATTGCCTCTCCCTGAACTTCACTGTCCTCGTGTGCAAAGTGGTGATGATTGTGTGGACTTCAGGGGGTGGGGGTGGGGGGCTATTGTGAGCATTTCGTAAGATAAGTCTGAAGCTGTTATTGAAGTCTACATGTGTCCCTCTCCAGATTTTGTATCAGTTACCTATTGTGTCACAAATTACCCAAAACTTAGCTAACATAGTAATAATTTTTTTTTGGAGGTCAGGAATTGGGGAGCAGCTCAGCTGGATGCTTCTGGCTTGGGTTCTCTCGTGAGGATGCAGCCAAGATGCTGGCTGGTGCTGCAGGCGTCTGCAGGTCTGACCTGGGTGGAGAATCTTCTTCCAAAGAGACCCGTTGCATGGCCGGCGCTTGGCTGCTGGCTGCTGGCAGGAGACCTCAATTCTTCACCGCACTGGACGGCTCCGGAAGGCTACTTGAATGTCCTCGCAATAGGAGAGCTGGCTTTCTCCAGAGGGAGTGATCCAAGAAAGAGCAAGGCAAGAAGGAATTTTAAAAACCCAGCCTCGGATGTTCTGCCCATAGGTTCTGCAATATCCTATTGACAACACAAGCCAGTTCCCCTACTCAGTAGGAGCAATGCTGTCAGGAGGTGAGACTCTTTGGAAGCCGTCTTGGGTACTGGCTACTATAGGTTCTCACATGGGTAGGTACCCAACAAACGTCAGCTTCCCTCTTCCCTGTTTTAGCCACTCTGCCCATTTCTCTGAACAGCAGTCATGATCATCAAAGCCTGCACTGAACAGCACTGGTGTAGCCTTCAACTCATCACCACCGCCATCGCCATCACACACCTCCACCCGCTCAGAAACTCAAGATCTTCTGACTTCCAAGCCTAGGTTAGGAGCTAGCAACCCTGCCCAGACACCACCCTAATACACATCTCTACCAAAACTCGAAGACAGACTGCAGAGCAGCTTCATTAATTTTGCACAAGATTCATCTAATAGCAGCCGAGCAAGGCTGAGAAAGCCACGTGACGCGTGCCTGTGCCAGCAGCCTGCAAAGGGTTAATCCATTAGCCCATATTCTGGTGAGCTCATCCCTGCCGGAGCCTGCTCAGTTGCTTGGATTCACTACACACTGGCTTCTGGATGGGGCCAGGAGCCCTTTCTCTGGCTGGGATGAAGGATATGAGTGGACAGTCATCGCCGGCTCCCTCCCTGCCTGAGCACCAAGTGATTCCCAGCTCCTCCACTCTTCCCTGGGACACCGAGGACAGTAAGTAAGGAAGGGGGCTTCCCCTGTTCTTCCTTCCAGTTCCCTGGAGGAACCAGCTGGCTGTAACTTTGCTGTAGAGTGTGCAGTCTTTGAACTGGAGTTGGGAGGCAAACGAGAATGATGGGCAGAGGAGACAAGCCAAGTCTTGGAGGAGGGCAGGGGTGGGGTTGGACACAGCTGCCAACAGGCTGGTGGGCACTGCCCAACAAGAATCCTGGCAGAGAGTGGTGGCAGAGGGAGGAGGGGACATGCCCTCTGCTCTGTGTGCCTGGGAGAGTGGAAGATGTGTGCAGAGAGCTGCTTCTACCCTACAATATAAGGCATCCAGCCTTCACTCTTGGAAGCCACTGCGGGGAAGGGGTGGACAGGGGCTTAGCTCCCAAACCTAGGATGAGGCAGGGGCCAAAGATTCAGACATTGAGGTGCAAGGTCTCGCTCAGATGCCAGAGCATGGGCTGTCTCCTCCCTCCTGCAGGTGCGGCAGACTCCCAGGACAGGGAAGCAAGGTGCAGCACGCTGGCTCAGACAGGCTTTATCTCAGAAAGAGGGACCAGGGCAGGCCAGCCAAAAGTGGCTCCGTCCCCATGGGCGCATGGAGTGCCGTACTCAAGCAACATTCAGGCAAAGCCAGGGAATGCTCCATATCTTATCACCTAATAAGTTGTTTTCCTCCTGTCACTGGCAGGGCCCTGGTACCCTGCATGGTGTGAAGAGGGAGGTGAGTGGCTCCTTCTAGGTTGAGGATGACCGTTGGGAAACTTTGCTTCCTAAAAGTGCTAGCCTCACCCAGGAGCAGGCAATAGACGGTTGGCCGCAGTGACACCGGCAGCATATTCAGAAAAGCCCCAGCCTCTGTTTTATCAGCTCAGGCACTGGACCCCATTCACACAATGGAGGGGCGGATGGACTTCCCCAAGTGCTGGTGCCTATTGCAGGGAGGGCAGAGAGAGAAGAGAAGTGGAAGATAAGAGACCCTGAGGAAGGGCCCTGACGAGCTGAATGGGGCATCGGTGGGGCATCCAGTGGGAAAAGGAAGAAGACCTGGCCACTCCTCAGAAGGTTCACAAACAACCTCGCTCCAGGGTTGTCCTCAGGAACAATATTTTTTTTTTCCTGCAATTCCCACTTTGAGGCTTGCCCTGCTTGCTGGGGCCTGTTCTCCCCACTCTGAAGTAATGCATGCGCTCTCTCTCCTCTGCTTGGCAAAAGAGGCTGCTTTCAGCCCTTGTATTTCCCAGAATAGCCCAGCTCCTATCAGGACTCCGGGTGGAGGGAGCTAGGGAGGAGTAGCTTGGGAAGAAGTGGGACCATTGCAGACCCAAACACTCAGGACCCTCTTAGGGTATTAGGGGATAGCATATGACATAACACAGGACACCCAGTCCGATTGGAATTTCACATAAACAACGAATCGTTTTTGCAGTATAAATACATCCCATGCAGTCTTTGGGACATACTTATGCTGAAACATTATTTGTTATTTTTCTGAAATTAAAGGTTAACTGGGCATCCGGGCAACCCTATGAATACTGACCATGCTTCAGCACATTCAAAAGAGGGTGAGGTCAGGGGAGGGCTGGAAAGCACGTTTGGAGTCAGGATCTGAAGGTATAGGGCTGGTAGGATGCTAGGGAGGAAGGGAGTGAGGAAAAAAGAGAAGGAAAAACGGCAGGGCTCCACCCTTTAGGGAGCATGGTGCAGTATTTAAAAGACCAGGATTTGGATCGAACAGCTTTGAGCCTCAATTTCCTGATTTGTCAAAATGGGAATGATAATAAGACAACTGACCTCACAGATTAGAAGATATGTCCTGAGAGGAGGAAGTGGCATGTGTGAGATGATGATGGTGGCCACTCTGTGGCCCCTCGGCCAAGGGTCCCTTGTTGCTTTGCTGACTCCAGCTCAGGACCCCCAGCCTCAGCCTCCAAAGACCCAGCAGCTCCCCCCAGCAGTCCCAGGCCTAGCCCCAAGGCAGCTGCCAGTTTAGTTCTATTCCCTGGCTATGCCTCATCTCAAGTGTCTGCCCCCACTCATGGGTCCTCCAACTTGAAGAGAAAATCAAAAGCAGGAAAGACGTGAACCAGAGCTAGATGAGCTCCAAAAGTCACCTTCCAATCCTTGTTGCTACTTATTCATTGGGCAACTTTGGGCAAGTCACTCAACCCTCTGAGCCTGTTTCCTCACCTGCCAAATGGGATAATAATTGAGCCTTCCTCACTGATGTTTCAGGAGGATTAAATTAGACCATACCAATGGATAAAGCACTTAGTACAGCTCCTAGCACATGGTAAGACTGCAATATAAACAGTAGTTGTTATTATTGTATGAAAAGTATTGACCCTCCCAGAGGACATCGTTTACTTTTCCTTTGGAGAAACAACTCAGGATACCTTGGAGTCTTTAAGAACTTAGATCAGCAGAAGGCAATCAGTCTTAGCAAGTTGGGCGGTAGATCCAAGGGAGGAGGAGGAGCTAGTTAAAATGCTCCCCCTCCTACCTGCCTCCTTCACAGCTCTTCCCATCGTACCACCCTTGCACTAAGACCCAAGGGCAACTGCTTACAAAAGTCCCAGTGGGGGAGGGATGGGAAATGTACCTTGGGGTTGCAAACCCTGGCCAAGTTCTCACCTGATATAGCCCCAACCAAAAACTTGAAAGAAAGCAAGTTTGCAGAGTAAACTCTACTTTGCAAACAGCAAGCAAAGCCCTCTCCTTCCTCTCCTGAGATAGAGCCCCTGTTTATTTTGTCATTTAACAAAAGTTCTGAGTCCCTAGCCTCAGCAAAGCTCTGAGCTACCTGCTGGAGAGATTAAGGTGTTAAGACCCAGCTCCAGCCCTTAAGGAACCTAGAAGAGAATAAAGAGCTTCCAGCCCCGAATGCATCGAGACATACAGCTGGTCATCTCCAGGGCCTTAAAGCTGTCACTTTCCTTAAGTGGGACATTTTAGACACTTGGGAATCTACTGAGGGGAAAAGGATTTGGCCCTTCCTCTCTTGAACATTAATTTTGCACACTAGCTCGCATAATCCTCACCACTTAACCAAATTTGAAGGGATAAATATGAGTGCATAAAAGAAAAAAGTTAAATGTACTATTTTCCAGCCACTTCTCTCCCATCTCATTTGAGATGTCCGTTCACCTCATTTGTCTCCATGTTGCTGACCAAGCAAACGTGCTCCCATGGTTTCCTCTGCAGGCAGAGACCATCTTAGACATGTTGGCAACTCTCAGTGCCCAGTACACAGAAGTTGTTGAAAAGTGTTTGTTGAAGCATTGAGCATTGTATAATGGCCTGGGAAAGACAAAATCAATGGCCAAATGCTGAAGTGGTGTGTGTAGGCATGGTCTTGGAATATGTGGACAATTGCAAATATACATAGCAGATAACTAGACTCATTCTAACAAGACTGAGTCAGCCCTATTTGGTCCTTTCCTGCTGAATGCTACTGTTTGGTCAACTATACCCAGACTTTTCTCTGTCCAGGATCCTCTGACTTCCTAAAAGCTTGTGTTTCCCAGTTTTTCTTCAAAGGATGCTATATTCCGGGAGCCATGTTGAAATTCTTCTTTCTCCTCCTTCCTTCTTCTTTCTCCCTGTCCCTCCCCTGTCTCTCTCTCCCCTGTCTACAATCTGTCCATGAAGTTCCTTCTCACCTTCTCTTCCTCTCAGGATCTCCTCTTCCTCAGAATCAGTTATGCAATCTCTCCCACAAAAGCCCTCACTCACAGATTTCCCTTTAACTCCTCTGCCCTTTGCTGGGATCACTTGTCCCTCGTCCTTTCCCCTACTTTCTGAGCAGTGGAAAGAACACTGGCTTTGGAATAAGAGAAATCTTGATTCAAATGCTGTCCCTACCCCTTGTAAACCTTAAGCAAATTATCAAATCAGAGCAGTAAGGAAACTCACACTTATTGAAGTCTTTACCCTACTTGATCCCCTTTACACTACTTTAAGTAGATACTCTTGAGTTCATTTTAGATGAGTCTATTTTAGATGGAGAAATAGAAGGTCACGGATATGAAATAATTTTTCCAAAGGTGACACTGCTAGTAAGAATCATGAATTAAACTCAACCTGTCTGATATCCAAAGCCTGAGATGCTATGTGTTTGCAAGACTTTCCAGTATACAAATGTGTGTTTGGGGTTGGAATGGATATAGGAGAAACAAGGATCAACCGTGGTTTGTCCCAGACTCCGCAGTTCCCCGGAGTTGCTAGAGCAAGAGGTCAAGGGAGCAAGAGGAAGAGAGAGATTTGGTGGTCTCCTAATGGTAACTAAGACCAAGGTTAATAAAAACTTTTGGTTGTGGCTTCCCCTTCTCTAAGCCTCAGGTACTTCATCCATTAAGTGGAGGAAATAATAAACTATTGGGTCATTGTGAAGATTAAGTGAGAGGACATAAGGAGTTGGGCAGATCATGGTTTGTTTTATGTTTCACTTTTCAATTTACAAAATTTCAATTTTATATAAGATAAACCAAAGAGTACCATGGATCCTGACAAACCATCATATGGCTTCAAAAATTATCAACATTTCTTTCATTCTTGGCTTCACTATGTCTCCACCAACTCTTCACCCCACCCACTTGATCATTATTACTATTACTAAGATTTTTACAGGTTTTTTTTTTCAGTATAATTCACACTCATTGGAATGTAGAAATCGTAGTGTATCATTTTCACAAATGGATAATCCCATGTAATCCACACGACGTAAGGGATAGAACATTTCCATCCACCCTGGAAAGTTCCGATCTCTTCCAGTTAGTCCTTCCCTGCTCCCCCTGCCCTAAGAAGAGACAGCCACTGTTCTCAGTGTTGTTCCCTTAGATTAGTTTTTGCAGGTGATAGAATGTCACATGAGTGGAAATATACAATATATGCACTTTTAATATCTGATTTATTTCATGCAGCATAATGTCTATGAGACTCACCCATGTTATTTTTATATCAAAAGTAAGCTTCTATTGTTGAGTAATATTCCATTTTGTGAAGATAAAACAATCTGTTTATCCTTTTTTCTGTTGATGAGCATTTTAGTTGTTCTCAGTTTTGAGCAATTGTGAATAAAGACACATGAATATTTTTAAACAAGTCTCTTTGTGAACATATGTTTTCATTTCTCTTAGACACAATATCCAGGAGTGGAATTACTGAGTCAGTGGGTAGGTATAGGTTTAACTTCATAAGAAACTACTAAACACTCTCTTAAAGTGGCTGTATCATTTTTATATTCCTACCTGTAACATATAAGAGCTTTGGTTTTTCTACATCCTCACCAAAATTTGGTACTGTGAGGTTTTTAAATTATAGCCATCCTAGTGAATGGGGAGGGGGGATTTCTCACTGTGATTTTTTTTTTTTAATGGGTAGGCTCCAGGAATCGAACCCAGGTCTCTGGCATGGCAGGCGAGAATCCTGCCACTGAGCCATTGTCCTACCATCCTCTCGTTGTGATTTTAATTTGCATTTTCAAGTTGACTATCAATGTCAAGCTCTTTTTATTCAAGCTCTTTTTATTGATTTCTTGGCCATTTGTTTGTTTTCCTTTGTAGTGGGTGGGTTCAAATCTTTTAACCATTTTTTTAATTGGGTTATAAGTCTTTTGATTATTCAGCTACAAATCCTCTGACAGATATGTTTTGAAGATGTTTCTTCCTAGCCTGTAGTTTGTTTATTCATTTCCTTCACAGTATCTTCTGATGAGCAGAAGTTTGAAAATTGTGCTGAAAGCTATTTTATTAATATTTTTTGTCTCTCCTGGTTATTGTTTTCTTTATCTTATCTAAGAAATATTTGATGCATCTGAATAACAAAATACTTTCCTATGTTTCTCCTAAAAGCTTTATATTTCTAGCTTTTATGTTTAGGTTAGGTCCATGATCCAATTCAAATTAATATTTGTTTTTGATAAGGCTGGGTAGAGTTTCATCTTTTTTTCCCCATATGAATATCCAGTTTTCCCAGCACTGCTTCTTGAAATGACTTTTCTTTTGAATTGCTTTGAATTCAATTGAATTGCTTTGACACATTTGTTGAAAGTCAGTTGTCCTCTATACTTTTTCTGTCCTTTTCCCCTTCCCTTTCCTTGACTTATGTCTGACACCCCAAGCACATCTCCCCTTAATTCATAAATAAGTCTTTCTTCAAACCAGGAAAGAGGGCCAAGGCTACACAGCCAGGTAATCATCACTTGGGGATCCTGGGCATTTAAGCCGATGGCTCAGGAGGATCCCCAGACCCTCTCACAACCAGGCCAAGGCCAAGTGTGGGGGTAGCCCCTTCACCTAGTACCACTGCTGGAGCGAATCCTACCACTGGCCTCCCACTGAGCTGGCATCCCTTGGCAGTCTGATCCCTCCAAGGCCAAGAGAGTCCTGGACTTCTTGCAGAGGGTTCTTCAGAAATCAACTCTTTCCCCTTTCCATGCAATTCTGATGTCTTTGAGAAATGCCCTAAATACAGCTCTGGCAGTGTGCTCGCCCCTCACTCTTGTCCAAGTCTCTCAGAGTCAGCCTAAATATAGGAATGCTGCTCTTGTCTGGCCTCAAACTCACTGAGACTGAAATTTTAGGGCACCAAAAGACAGAGACCAACCTAAAGGGTGTGACACTGGCCCTTTATTCCCTGTAAAACACAGGTCATCTGCCCTCTGCCTACAGGTAGTAAAATCCACCCATGCAAATGAGTCCAGGCCCCAGAACAGGTAAGAGGCAGCTGCTACCTGCAACTGTGCCTTTGCCACTCCATCCAGGGGAGGGGAACCAGGTTGGAAGGTTGGTTTTGTTCATCTCCACAAGGGGAGGAACTGAGTTGGAGTGACAGTCAATGGCAGCCTTCTTACCTCTTTGTCTAAAAGAGACAGTAAAAAGGAACTGATTTCTAGACAAAGGGCACCCTTTATAATTCTCTCATCCCTTATTGCAGTGATAGCTGATCTCCTAAGGAATGAGACCACCCATCCTTGAGAGACTTTCCTTAAGAACAATAAGGAAAATGGTTTAGCAGTTCCTCAAAAAGTTAAACATAGAATACCATATAACCAGGCAACCTCACTTCTTGGTATACACCCAAGTAAATTAAAAGTGGGGACTTGGACAGATAGTTGTATGCCAGTGTTCACAGCAGCATCATTCACAATCGCCAAAAGACGGAAGCAACCCTAATGTCCATCAACAGGTGAATAGATATATAAAACAGGGGATAGCTATACAGTGGAATATTATTCAACCCTACAAAAGAATGTTCTGATATTGTCACTACCTAGATGAACCTTGAAAACATCATACTGAATGAAATAAATCAGGCACAAAGGGACAGATATTGCATGATTCCACGTCTATAAAATAGCTAGAATATGCAAATTCAGAGACACTGAAAGGAAGACTACAGATTACCAGGAGTGGGGAGGGGAGAATTTGGGAGTTAATGGATAATAGGTAGAGGGTTTCAGTTTGGGGTGTTGGGGAGATTCTGGAAGGGATGGCTGTGAGGGTCGTGCAAGATTGTGAGTGTGATTAATCTCACTGAATTGAATGCTTGGGTGTGGTTGAGACTGGAAAGTTCATGTTATACATGTTTCCACAACTGAGGAACTAAAAGGAGACAGAGACCAAAGAGAAGGTAATAACTAAATGCAATACATGGTCGCCATACATGGTCCTGAGCTGGATCTAATAACGGAAGAGAAAATACCCAAAAGGACGTTACTGGGACATATGAAAAATTGGAATATAGACTATAAGTTTTTTTGTCTATGTTAAATTTCTTCAACTTGATAACTGGACTTAAAGTGGCTACATATGTGAATATCTTTATTCTTAGGAAAAATACGTGGAAGCATCAAGTGTTCAAGGAACATGATTTATACAACCTACTCTTCAATGTTTAGAAAATGGATGGATGGATGGATGGAAAGATAGAGAAGAGATAGAAAGAAAGAAAGATATAGACAAATAGATAGATAGATGATAGGTAGGTAGTAGATAGGTAGATAAAATGATAAAGCAAATGTGGCAAAACATTAAAATTTGGTGGATCTGGGTATTTGAGTGGAGATTATGTTGGGGTTCTCCATATGGATTTCATATTGCTTTTGCAACTGTCCTTATTTTTAAAAAACTAAGGTTGTGGCCAAATGAGGGAGGGCCTTGTAAGTCTCTCTCACACATCCTCACACACACTGTCCATCTATTGACCTTATGTGTTTCCAAGGCAAAGGAAAGAACCACCTCACAGTGATGTCAGAGGCTCTCAGGATTTCCCCGGACCATCCATCCAAGGATCCTTTCAATTGCTTTCTTTCATGCCCTCCAGGTCCCAAGGTCCCTCACAAACAAATTCCCCCATGTCCTCAAGCTCTTCATGATCACTGATTCCACCCTTTGATTAAAGTAAATCTGAGACTGTCCTAACAATGTGGCTCTCTGCCAAGAATGCCCATTCCTCCAAAGCCTCCCCAGAAAGATGCCAGTCATTCTTCCTCACCCCATACATTCCCAGGACAGCATCCTCTTGGCTCCCTAGTGCTATTTCCATTCTCTGCTCTCCATCCTCAGACAAAAGCCTCTGTTCCTTTGAGAACCCTGGCGGCCCCTATTTAAAGTTGCCAGATTTCACCAATAAAAATAGAAGACAACCAGTTAAATTTGAATTCCACATAAACAACAAATAATTATTAGTATAAACATGTCCTGTGCACTATAAGGGACATAGTTATATTTTTTAATTATCCATTATTTTATCTAAAACTCAGATTTAATTGGGCGTACTTCATCTGGCAACGCTATCTGTATTCCACCTCTCTCTGTCAACTGCTCACAATCAGCTATTTCCTTATTTTTTTAAGGACTCTACACTTGACCTCAGTCTGCTTCTCCAGCCAAGTCCTGCTGTTATCTTGAAAGATTTAACCCCTCTATAGGTCAAGAGTAGGCGAGACAGTAAATATTTTAGGCTCGTGCACCCTAAACATCGGTCCTCCTAGCCTGTGCAATGTCATATGGGCCCTTCCTTTTCTACAGCCTCCAGAATCCTCTACTGCCCACAGCAGAGAGGTCAGAGAAGTACCAGTCTAACCCCAAGTTGAGCCTCTGGCACAACTGCTCAACTTTGCTGTGATAGTGCAAAAGCAGCCAGGGACAAATGTAAATCCAATAGGTATGTCTGGCTTTCCATAAAACTATGTGCAAAAGCAGGCAGTGGGACAGATTTGGTCTCCACGCTGTTTGCCAACCCCTGGTACAGATACTCGTTCCCACAGGGTTACAGACACTGTACACTCTAGACTTTTCATTCCTTGACCTCTTCAATGCTAATGACCTTCAGATCACTTGACTGCAGACATCCCCTCCTTTGAGCCTCAGTTGGGCTGGCCAGAACTGCTCGGCTACCAGAACCCTAAAACCCCATATTGGGCTTCCGGGTGATAATCTTTCATCCTTTGACACCTAACTGGACAGAAGCATTGTTTTCTGCTTCATCGAGTCCTCCACACGTTTTACCCTCCTCTTTGCTTCCCAACTTTAGTCTTTCCCTGTTAAGCCTGGATTTGGTGGCCCTTTTCCTGACTGTGTCTGTCTAGCTGACACCCTCTAATCCCTTGCCCCATGGCCCCCCGCTTCAGATCCATCCAACAACATGCCCACCCCAAAACAACCTGACAGCCCCTCTTCTCTGCACCCACCCTGGGTCTGCAGAGTGCTAATAGAAAACATCACAACTCTACACATTGATGTTTTCCAGTTTTACCTGAGCCCTCCATACTCTTGGCGTTTACTGTGTTTCCCAAATCATCTCTCAATCCCATCTGCCTTTCGCTTCAATCTTCCTTCCCCACCACTAACCCCATCACTCAAAGGTAACCTTCCCTCCCACTTTACAGAGGGAGTAAAAGCCATCAGGAACTCCCCAAATCCCTGCTCACCTCGTCTACAAAGTGAACTGAACCTGCTCCCATAAACTTTGGTGTTCCCTTGGGGTACAATGGCTACCTCCTCCCACCACAGCACGGACCTCAGCCTTTCTTGTCTGCACAGTAACTGCTCTAAGGTCTCCCTCTTCTTGGCATTAATTTTGCTAAACTCTCTTTTATCTTAAAGAGAAAAAAAAAAAAGAAAGATTGGGAAGGGGGGGGAAGAAAGAGGAGGGGAGGGGCTACCTCCCTCAGCCTTCTTTTCCTCCCCATTCAGTCTTCTGGAAAGAGTTGTCCGTGTTTCCTGGCTTCCCTTTCTTCCCACTTATACTTTCAGCCTGGTTCTCCCCATTCCTCTGAAATCTGAATCCACCTAATAGGAAGTAGAAGCCAACTGTTCACATCGCTTTCAGGAGACAAAGGGGGAAGCTCCCTTCTCATTCTCTTAGCACAAGGGTGATGGCATTGATGTGTCCTTGAGGGGAAGGGACTCTCCAGGGAAAACCTGCTGGTCCGGATGGCAGGCCACAGATCTCTAAGGATGGGCCTGTTCATGGGAGAAGAGAACTAGATGGCTTCACACTGAGGCAAGAGTCAGCAATGGGGTTATTAGTTTTCCATTCTGAGCCTGAGGTTAAGAAGGGATGACATTCTGCAGCAAAACCCCAGCCTAGGCCTAGGGACTCTAGAAAAAGCAATGTCCGCCTCCCTTCTTCTTTTTCTACCAATTTCCAGATGCTCTGAGCCTTGGGTTTAGACTGGTACTCCTCTGACCTCTCTGCTGTGGGCTGTAGAGGATTCTGGAGACTGTAGAAAAGGAAGGGCCCATATGACATTGCACAGGCTAAGAGGACTGATGTTTAGGGAGGAGGATGTATGGGGTGGCTGCAGAATCTCATGCAGTATTATCCAAAGAGCAAAGGATGGCTGCAGGGCACTTAACTCTTCCTAGAAATGGCAAGTCAGCCAAACAGTATGAGCCCCAGGGCTGGCAGGTATGAGCTGGGGATCTGTCCACAGGTGGCAGAACTCTGACCTACAGGCTGGGCTTCAGGGACTGCCCCAGTCCTGGACCTCGTGGAGCAAGCACAAGCCTGCAGGGTTCAGACCCATGGCCCAAAGCAACAATGGGGACCAGAACTGTTCTCCCTAAGCTGCAAGCCCATGCCTGGCACTTCTGCAGGGAGGACTTATTCCAACGCACACAGTGGAGGACCCTTGAGGTTGTAAAATCCTGGTCTCATGTGCTCCTGGAGCTGGGTGGGACTAAGTCTCCAAGAACGGAAATGTGGCATGACAGGGGTGGGGGGTGGGGAGTTTGAAGACCCTCCAGCCCCTGTGCCCCAGGATGAGTTTGAAGCCCTTCCCTCTGGGAAACAGTTTAGTATAGCTCAGAGAGGAAATGCATCTTCCCCAAGGCCACACAGCTTGGGAATGGCAGTTGGGACCCAAAGCAGCTGGGACGGCTGCATCCCAACCCAAACCGCAGGGAGCAGAATCAGAACTGGAACTCCCAGCCCATGCATGGTTTTCTGAGTGTGTGTGTGTGTGTGTGTGTTGGGGGGGGGGTTCCCCTCTTCCAACATATATTTAAAATATCTTTCTTAGAGGAGGTGCAAGGGTAGTTCAGTGGTAGAATTCTCACCTGCTGTGAAGAAGACTCGGGTTCGATTACTGGTCCATGCACTTCCCAAACCAACAAAGAAACCAACAAAAATAAACAAACAAAATTCAACAAATGGTGCTGCTGTAATAATAGGATACTCACATGGAAAGAAAATGAAATGTGACCCCGCCATATAGCATGCAAAAAAAAATTAAAATATCTCATTAGAAAAGTTTGCCAACATACAAAAACAGAGACAACATTATAAAGAACTTCTATGCGTATATCACTCCCATATAACTATTTCTTAGCATTTCATCACATTTGATCTGGAGTTTAGTATTTTAATGTAAATCACAGCTTCATGACATTTCCTCACTCTAGGTTTCAAGGTGCAACTTCAAAACCATGACATTTCTTTCACAATATTGTTATCATACCTGATGAACCTTTTAAACCTTCAATGCCTTCCAATACCCAGTCTGCAGCCAAATTTCTCTAATTAGCCCCCTAAAATATCTTTGAACAATTGGTGTTCTCCTAAGCAGAATTCAAAGAAAGGAACATATTGCATTGAGTTGTATCTTTTTAATGATCATAGCTTAAACATTGTGTTGATGTATAATGTACACAGAGATAATGTATAATAAAACACAGTCGCACCATAAATGTGCCGCTTAAATGATACACGCCCAGGTACCAGCTGCCGGGTCAGAATGACAACATCGCCTGCACCCCAAAAGTCCCCCCCGTGACCTGTTCTGTCACCAGCCCCACCAAAGAGAAACACGCCAGACCTCTGACAGCATAAACTGTTTCACACGTTTTTGCATTTCGTATAAATGGAATTGTGCAGCACCTGTTCTCTCGGTGTCTGGCTCCTCTTGGGCAGTGGCGGATCTGGGAAGGTCATTGAGTTAATACATAATGTTGCAATTCCCCTGTTCTCACTGCTGGGTAGTCCCAGGGCCCTTTGCATCACCAGCCTGCTGCCCATTCCTCCTTAACCGTGTGCCTTGAAAAAGTCTCCACACTAAGATCTGTCTCCTAACAAGACCCAGTTGGCCCCCAGGGGAAAAGAAGCTGCTTTCCCTTCTCAAATTGCTTCTCCGGAGGTTGAGGTGATGCTCAGCTCTGTGGTTGGGGCAGGAGAGATAGTGCCCCAGCCTCTCTCGGGGTCTCGTCCCTTGTCCTCCCCTTTGGGGACCTCAAACGAAGGTGAGTGAGGAATCCCCTGAGACTAGAAGCCGAACCCTGGTAAGCCAATCTAAACCTGAGAAGATGGATCTTCACACGGGGCCACCCCGTCCTCCCACAGGGCTGCAGCATCCAACCCAATCCTCCATGAACCTGCAGAGGGCCCGGCAGGGGCCTGGGGCTGTGCCAGAAGGTGGAACAGTAAACCCAGTTTGAACCAGAGGCAGTTGGCAATCGAGGAAGGGAAGGAAAGCAGATACAGAGCTGTGGTCCTCAACCGGGGGTGATTTTAACCCCAGAGGACAGTTGGCAATGTTTGAGGACAATCCTGATTATCATGACTCCTTCCAGTGGGTGGAGGCCAGGGGCCTGCAATGCAAGGACAGCTCCCCACCACAAACAATTATCCCATCCCAAATGCCAGTAGCACTACTCTTGAGATATGCTGGTATAGGAAAAATAAAACAGAATCTGATTAGGACTCTAATAAAATATTAATAAAACTCATACAGCCCCCGAAGTGATTTATTTTTTTTTTTTAGGAACCTGGGTTCTCAGAATTCAAGCTTGATTTGCTACCTATCTAAAATAGCTTTAGAAGTCAGACCAACGCCTTCATTTCACAGACGAGAAAACAGAAAACCCAGAGAGAAAATAGTCCTAACAGCAACTGTGGCCATTTCTTGTTTGTCCATGATGTGTCAGATGAGGTAGCAGGGCTTTATGAAATTTGGTAGTCACGACAACCCCAGGAGGGAGATACTTTACCATTCTTATTGCATATATTGGGCTGGTAGAGCTCAGGAAGGTGATTAAAATGCCCAAGTTTCCATAGCTTAGAAGTAGCAAAGCTGGGTTCTAACAGGGTTCTCTGTAATTGCCACTGCAAGCAAGTTTAGCAAGTTGCTAGAACTTTGAACCAGTGGGCCTAATTATTCCCAGCTCAGCTCTCCCCTCCTACCTCCACTTGTTTATAGCTGCTCCTTGCCTCCCACCTGGCCACAGTTAAAGAGAGACAGACAGAGACAGTGAGTGGACCAGCTACAGATTCCCTCTACTTTAGTCACAGCCCTGGAAAGGCAGCCGTCTCTGCTCATTCATTCTCCCAAGGATCCAGCCTTCTCCCAAGAAAATCTACTAAACCAATGGCTCCCATTCCTTGGGACTCAACGGGCATTACAATTTCACTATATGCCCATCATTTACATAGAGTGGGCACATTTTTGTCTTGGCAAAGACAACTAAACCAATGAGCATATCCCATCTTGGGCATGTCATCAAAGAAATAATGTTTTAACACCAAGGAAAGAAGGAGGGACATCTCCTCCAAATAAGTGGAAACTTACGGAAAACTGGCAGGGGTGCTCTTACTGCCCACGTGGTGCCAGGGAATTAGGAATCTACCGTGTTGCATGTTTCAGCGAGAGGTTACTTTACTGCAGGGTAGAGGCCCAAAGTGGAAAGTGCAGGGATTCTCAGAGTCTCCGCAGTTATCCAGGCCCACCAGGGCATGGTGCAAGGGTCTTTGAGGGCAAAGACCATGAGTTTGGATCCCAGCACAGATAAATGGTTGTGAACGGTGGAGTTTTGGTCAAACTCCTCACTCTCAAAGGGACTCCGGCCCTGTCCCTGCAAGACAGGGTTAAGTTATCCCCTCCTCACGGGGACCCCATGCCTGCTTGCCTCACAGCCCAGGAATTCCAGCACGTGGTCCTGCCCCCCCAGAAATGCTTCTCGTTTGCTGCGGCAGCCCCACACCACCTGGGCACATCCTTCCCCACCAGTCCAGCCCTGGGCTCTAGCACAAAGTCTTCAGACTTCTCCAGGACCAGCCCTCCAAGGTCCGAAGGCGGCAGTCATGTCTGCCCTGGCGCTCTGTTGCCCAGTGATACAAATGGCTGCCGAGAAAGCAAATGCCACTGAGGATTGTAAGATATTCTCATGTGAAACCAGGTGACACCAACCCAGGGTTCCTGCTAGAGTCTCACACGCGCTCTGTGCTTGCTTTCCTTCCAGCCAGCACACAGGGCGAAAAGACAGCTTTGCTTACGTGCATACTGTTGGGTAGCTGTCTCCATCACGTAGCTTACGTGAATGCACCACAGGATCTAAAATGGAGCCCATGCCTGCATGCCTGTGTTACAAAAGCGCGTCCTAGGGTTTTTGTTTTGTCTTTTTTTCAAAGTCTTTGGATGCAGAGATCCAAATATCCTCTGTTTGCAGGAGTGTTTAGAGGAGCATATGAATGAGAATCTTTACATTCTGAAGGCACAGTTTCACAATTCTTCTTCCCTCGCTGTCAAAGAGGACGGAACTGTAATCCTGGATTCTCGAAAAACGGGAGCATTATGCTTCTAGGAGGGTGGGACGCCACTCTGGGTCCTCGGCGTGAGCTGCAGAGGGGAGAAATTAAGTTTTAAATGGGCGTTAGAGGAAGTATTGAAGGAGGAGATGGTCAACGAAAGACCCTCCTATGTGTGGAAGTGCCTTGGGGAAGTTCCAGAGCCTGGGCTTGGGGGTCCCCAGCTCCAGACACCATCTCCTTTATTCCAGAGACTAAGTCACATGGTTTCCAAAAATGTGACCACATGCGCACACACAGAGCTGGATCTGAGAAGGAAGGAAGGAAGGGAGGATTGCATTCATTCATCCACTTATTCAATGAAATGTATAAAGAATCTCTAGGGTGCAAAGCATTGTATTAGGCACCATGGAGACATTTCCAAGATGAATTAGGTGACGGCTTGATGAAAACCCGAAAGGGCACCTGGGCTGTCTCAGCCTCCCCTTCCTCCCAAATAAAACCTGCCTTCAGGAACGCAGCAGCTATCAGTCATATCCTATTGCCTTATTGTAAACGTATGGGCATTTGCCCTCATTATGGAATGAAAGATTTTAATCCCCCATTAAAGGAATTGGAGAGCACGTTCTTCAGAAGAGAAGGTTTGGCCAGCAAGTGACGTCTCCGAGTAGCTCTGAGGTCGCTCAGCACAGGGACTCAGTATATGGGCCTGGAGACCGGGAGCCCCAGTGGCAGTCAGCAAGGCAGATGAGCTCTGGGTGAGAAATCAAAATTAGCAGCAGGGCTAGATTGCATCACCTTAACAGGGCTGAAAGCGGGACATGGAAATGTGACTGAATGTAATTCACAGGAAGGGTTAGGAAGGGTGGTGTTTAGATGTTTAGATATAGGAGGCCACCCTCTCAACCCAAAGCATTGCTAGCTTGTGCTGATAAAGCACATAAAATCTCAGGTAGAGGCAATCAAAACAAGTTCTCCAGTTTAAACCTAGGCTGGTGTTTTGAGAGCAAGAACAGACTGTACTAGAATCTGTATCCCGTGACCTTGAACATGTTACTTTGCTTCTCTGAGCCATTACTTTCTCACCTGTAAAATGGGGCTGAGGCTCACTTAACTGGGTTGCCACAAGAACACAACTTGAGGAAGGGAGCGTTTAGTGCAGTGCCTGTCACATGGTAGTCACTTCACAGACACACATGTGTGTGTGCACGCACACAAAATGCTTTTAACCAGCCATCAGTACCATTAATGGATTGCTTGCCATCCGTCAGGTACTGTTCATGTATTATTATCTCATTTAACCCTTTAAAACATCCTAGGAGTTAAGTAATGTCACTATCCTCATCTTATCTATAAGAAGCACAAAGCAGTTAAGCAACTCACTCAAAATCACACAGCTAGAAAGTGGTCGAGTCTGAAAATGAAACACCATTCATTGAATAATCACTAGCCTTTTTTGTTTTTTGTTGTTGCTGTTGTTAAGTGGCATTCCCATCCCTGTTTTAAATACTGAAGGTAGTTCATTAGGATGATATATTCCTCTTCCATAAGCAAAAGTCACCACCAGCTTGGGTGGTCCCTTACGTATGTGGCTTTTGTCTGATTTTCTCTCTGGCTTTGGCACAGAAACCATGTGTCGCCCTCCGCCGAGAGCCAGCCTGAGATAGCTGCTGAGTGCAGGAAGGGCCTGTGAGGGTCCCTTTAGCTTCACCTTTGTCTCCAACTGTCGCCGCTCCTAGGTGCCCGGCCCTGAGGAAGCGTGAGGATGGAGGCTCTTCCCCCGGCCCTGGAGGTTGACGAGAAGTCCCCGGAGTCCAAGGACCTGCTGCCCAGCCAGACCGCCAGCTCTCTGTGCATCAGCTCCAGAAGCGAGTCCGTCTGGACCGCCGCCCCCAGGAGCAACTGGGAGATCTACCGCAAGCCCATCGTCATCATGTCCGTGGGCGGGGCCATCCTCCTGTTCGGAGTGGTTATCACCTGCCTGGCCTACACCCTGCAGCTGGGGGAGACGACAATGACGGTCCTCAGGATGACAGGGCCTGCCTTCCTGTCCCTGGGACTCATGATGCTGGTGTGCGGGTTAGTGTGGGTGCCCATCATCAAAAAGAAGCACAAGCAGAAACAGAAGTCGGTCTTCTTCCAGAACCTCAAGTCCTTCTTCCTGAATCGCTGATGGTGGGCCCATCCTCTGTTATCCCCACTGTCCTGCCACCCTCCTCCTAGACCAGGATTCAACATCCCCGCGTCCTCGGTGGGGTCTACCATGAGACTTCCCTGAACAAACACTCTTCCAGGGCCCATGGGAAAGACAGAGCTCAGGCTCCACCCGCCAAGGTGGCCCAGAGAAACTTTGCCGGGTACATCTCAAGTAGTCTCTTTGTTCTTGCTGATGCTTCCTTCAGGTCCAGGCAGAAGTCATCCTTTGTCATTGCTCTCATGCCCTGCTCCGGTATCCAGGCATCCTTCGTCTAATTTTCTCTGCCAAGCACTATGCATGTAGGGACATTCCTTGGGGGAGGATTCTGCCTCGAGGAGAACCTCATGTTTACATATCCGAGTGCCTGAGTGGGACAGCTGTATTCCACTTCTGCATCCTTCCAGTCCCAGAACTGACCAGAAGACGCCCTCCACAGAAGAGGGGAAGGAAGCCTGAGTTCTGACCTGTTGGGTTGGACCCCATTCCCATACAAGGCGAGAGGCTGATGCACAATCCAAGAGATTGGACAGGTCACAAGCATCAAACATTCCAAAGACTCAACAGTGAGGGGGGGCTGGGAAAAACACTTTCCGAGAAGGTACAACCCCTGGATGTTCTAGGAGTTAGCCAGCCGAGGAAGTCTAATTCTCAATTATGTAACATTTGTACCAAAGGCTGTAGGGTGCCGGAGAGGGTGTCATAGTTTCCCCTTGATCTTTTAATCCCTTCCCATTGACTCTTCTCCCCTTCTGAATGTGGCAATTAGCCAAGAACAAATGCATGTTGCCCTAAGTTTCTCTTTCTCGCTACCCCTGCCTCTACCCCTCATTCTAGAATAGCAGGATGGAGAGGTGCAGGGCAATTTGGTAAGATTGTTCTTCCCTTTACCTCCATCAAGAATCAAAACTGAGGTCAAATTCCAAGTCCAAACGGTCTGTAGGTTTCTCAAAATGGAATTCACCTTAGAAAATCCCAACATCTGCCATCCCTGCCCCCAACACCAAACAAGCAGATATTGATTGAGTGTCTTGAGCTGGCCACAGAGGACAGAGTAGGGAGCAAGACAGGCCCTGCTCTCATCTTGCTTTGCAAAGTGAGAGCTACAGCCTAGCCAACAAGCAATTAGAAAATCCCGTGTTGAGTTCTTGATAGGGGAAATGAGAAGAGGCATCTAACTGAGACTTGGGAGAAGACTGAGAGGTTCCTGGAGGCTGTGTCATCCAGGCTGAGAACAAAAAGGAAAAGTAAGAGTTAGCAAAGAGAGGAAAGGAAAAGCATTCCAGGCAGAAGGAACAGCCTATGCAAAGCTCAGAGGAAAGAGAGACCATGATAAGGTTAGGAAACTGCAACCATTTCCCTTAACCTCCCAAATGCTGTCTCACCTGTCTCTACTGGACTGCTTCCCCAAGTGCCTTACACACAGCTTCTCCTGGGGTTGGAGGGAGCAACTGATGGCCTCCTGGGCCTGTGAGAGAGACAGGATATAGGTTTCCAGAGGCCTCAGTCCCATTCTTTTTCTCACCAATCAAAGAACACCAAAGAGGTAGATGTTCCCCCAACATGGGGCTTCATATAGCAACCAAGAAGTCCTTAAGTGAGACACAAGAGGTGGTACCTGGAAGAGAACTAGCCCCAAAACTCTAGACAAGGCCAGATGCCCAATGGAGAGTGTTTGACAATGAACTTTGAAAATAGTCCTCAACTGTAATCATGTTTGATGTGGCCTAATTCTCTTTGACTCTGAAGCCTTCAGACCTCCCCACCCAGGTCACCAGGGCAACCCTTCTTTCTAACAGGCCTCCAGGTACCTCCACCCTTCACAGTGTTGCCATTTGCAGATTCAGCAGTCAGCTTCGTTCCTTCTGCATCATGTGAAAGTCCATGAAGGTGACTCCTGAGGGGGTAACTGTGTCATAGGAGACACCCCCGGCCCTACCTACCCAAGGAGCCAGGGAGCTCCTCAGTGTTTGGGGGGACCTGTGGTCTTCAAGTCCAGGCCAGAATGGCCAGGTCCTTCATTCAGATCCATGCCACTAGAACCAGGCCCCCCAGTCCACCTGCTCCCTGCACATGGGCAGGTAGGGACCAAGGTACTGCAAGGACTCTGTCCTTAGTTATATTCATGTGCCTCAAGGGACAGAGCTTGCAGATCATTTATTTCCCCTTCCCCATACATTAACACAGAGTGGAGGTTGCTCATATAATATCACTCTCCCATTCCTCGAAGCTTTCTTAAATAGAATCAAAAGAGCCGGAATCCCAGCTAGCACTCCCCCAATCTCATTGCTTGGGTCCATCTCCAGCAGGAGGGACCTCATGATGCTTCAGTTCAGTAGGTCTTGGTAGAAGGAAGCCTGGGGATAATCAGTGCTCTAACGGTGTCCAAGTTCTGGATTCATCTTGAAGTCTCCAGTAGGACCTGCCTCTATTCCCTGCTCCTTGGACGAGTTCCTCAGCAGAAAAAGCTATGAGAAAAGATTCCCAGGCATCGCTCATCTCCACTGGAATTCCCCAGACGACTGTGGGCCTAGGGACATACTAGCGGCACTCAGTGGTGGGATACCGTGGAGACTTTTTGCCAAAACCACTGCCTCGTGGAAGCCTGTGGCATGGGTTTACCTAATTTGTGAATGCAACCCAAGTCAGATACCACGTTTCTAGAAAAAAAGCATGAACTGCAGTAAATGTTTTCATGCCCACAGATCAGTGGCTGGGACCAGCATCCACATTTTAGGCTGACTGGATTGTATTATCCAATCCAGAGCCAATCTGTTTGAGAGACTTTGATGTACCCTAAGGCCTAAAGGAATCTATGTAATATAGAATTGTATTATATTGAACAGTGTCTGCTGTGTTTTCATTCTGTGCCATCAGGAATGCCAAGCCTGCGTCCACCCACCCATCCACTCTCCTCAGATGCCACCCCTCACTCATGTCCTTTCCCCTAGACTGCTGCCTGGGAGGGAGGGGACAGTGCAGTGTTGTGCCTGGTTCCTCGTGCGCTCTTACTCTAAATACTGCCAGGGGCTGACAGAACAGCAGCCCCCAACTCTTTCCATCCCCACAACCCCAGCCTTGAAACCAAAGAAGAGACATAGAAAATAACTTTCTAGAATCAATCAGTGGTCTAGGGTGAGACAGGCATGTACTCCAGGGTCAGCAGGTCAGTTTCCGCATGAACTAACAAGACCGAAGCACAAGGAGGCATGGCAGTGCAGCACCCCATCTGCATGATCTCATTCCCTGGAAGCCTGAAGCTCGGTCTTCCTTCTCCCTGCTGCAACCTCTTCTGCTTCTTGACATCTCTCATCTTGTCTCTCTGCTACTTGGCTCTCCACCAAAATCACCATGTCCTTGATTCTCTGCTAGCTCTAATTAACCCTGTCTTTAAAGGAAAGTAGAAGACGGTGGTGCTAGGTCTGGGTAAAAATAAAAAGGCAAGATGCCTCATCCCTCCACCCACTCCCCGCCCCTCAAATCTACCACTTCATCACTGTCCCCAGTCCTTGGAGGTCAGAGGGCCTTGGAAAACCAAACCCCAAAGCCCTGAATGTGTCTAATGTTACGTGTGTGAAAGGAATTAATTGCCTAGAATGTACCTGGTGAGGTTGCTGGGGCACCACCAGCTAAGTGCCAAGGGGGCTTTGGGACGGAGGGAGAGAACGGAGGGGGTGGGGGAGGGCTGAGATAAAGGAGAGGGGAGGAGGGAGAAGTAAGAGGCAGTTGGCAAGAAGGGATTCCAGAGTGGCATCTGAAGAGCAGAGGAAGGGCTCAGGCTGAAAATAATGAACATTTCTGGAGCTCTTCATTGGGTGCCAAGAACCTATCTAAGCACTTTATGCCTTAACCCATTTAATCCTTTCCCAAAGCCCTGCCCTGGTGTGAGGTACTCTTGTTATCATCACCCCATTTTATGGATGAGCTGAGAGAGGCAAAGGGTCTCCAGACGAGGAGGTGGTGGAGCCAGGATCGAAATCCAGGCAGTCGGCCTCCAGACACCACATCCAAAGCCCCCAAGCCATGCAACCCTCTACACACTCAAAGCCCCTGCTGAGGGGCAGTAAAAGGCTCAGGTGTCATGGTGGTGGGCACTGGGCTGGGAGGCAAAGCAGCAGGAAGGGAGCTGGGATCAAGAGGCAGGCAGGGAGGGCAAACCAAGCTGGGGCTCAGAACGACAGCCAGGAAAGCCAGAAGCCAGTGTGTATGTGTATGGTGGGGGGAGGGGATCAAAGGGGTCAGGAGTCAGGAGAGAATCCGCAGTCTGAGTACAGCCTGTACCAGGCTAGGGACTTCCATGTCATTTATTTTTTCCATCTAATCCTTTGTAGCACATTTTACAGAGAAGTAAATAGGCTCAGAAATGTAAGTGACTTGCCCCAAGATGCACAGCCCATTACCACGGATTAGAGTTAAGCCCAGAGTTTCCTCCGGAGCTCACCATGTGCTCTCATGCCCTGAGCCCCTGTTCCACTCGTGGCCCCCTTCTCCATCCCCAAAGCCTGCAGTCACATCACTTCTGTCATCACATCTTCTCTGACGCTCCCGCCTCCCCGCAGTCATTTATAAGGACCCTCGTGATTATGTTGGGCTTACCCTGATAATGCAGAGAGATCTTCCCATTTCAAGAATTTTAACTTAACCATATCTGCAAAGTCCCTCTCCATATGCAAAGTAGCTATTTACAGTTTTTAGGAATAAAGCTGTGGACATCATCGAGGGGCAATTATTCTGCCTCCCCTAGAAAAACATTCACTTAATGCCGTCAACAGTTTTAACTCAACCTGCCCAAAATGAATCTCAGCCTCTTCTTCATTCCATGCCACCTGTCTCAGCGAATGACACCACCCAAGTGACCCAAGCCAGAAATCTGGTGTTCTGGGGAATATGGATATGCCTATGCAGTATTTTTTAGCCCCATCTTCCTTGGTGATAAAACCTCTACTTTATTGGTGCAGCAATATGCCAGTTAAAAGATGATATTCCCCAGCCTCCCATATTATAAGAGTTAGGCAATGAGATACATAAATGGAAATCATGAAGTGGGGGCCAGAAAAACTCTTCACCTGCCAGAAGTTCTCTTTATTCCACCTTCCCTTCTTCAGATCCAGACCTGATGGTCGGCGTTACAGCTGCCAGCTTGGGATCGTGAATTCACCCTGAGAAAGGAAGCCATTGGCAAGGGTAGCAGAGCAGAAAGTTAGAAGATGACATCTGCAATAGTGATGACATCAGGGAACCACTGCACTGTCTAACTCCAGGCTTCTACCACAGGAGAGAAAAATAAAACCTTGTTCTATTTAAGTCGCCATTACTTTGGGTCTGTGACTTGCAGCCAAATGCAATTCCTACTTGTACACCTCCCAACTCTGGGGGAGAGTGATGGTCTGCCTCTGACTACTTTTTAATTAGACCTAGAACTAATATAATCTGAATGAAGGCCATCATAAATAAGTTCCAAATTAGTGCAATTTTCCATTTGTTTGTCCTCGACCATGAAGCTATCTCCAAGTTCCAGAGGAAAGGGAAAAGGGGAGAAAAAAGTAAAAGTGGAATGACTGTGATGGTGGCAGACCTCTCACTACTATGCGACCTTCCTCCGACTGGGCATTCAGTGGGCATTCACGCAGGGGACCAGCTCTCTCTGTGACCGGTCAGCCTGTCCCACCTACTCTAAAAGCTCAGACAGGGTTAGGTGGGAGACAATCGTGGTGAGAGACTGAGTGTATGAAACTGGTCCTGCCGATTGGAGGAGACACCCGATGCTCAGCTCTCTTTCTCCCAAGTTTCAATGTCTGCAGTTGTCACAATGAAGGTAACCCAACCTTGCTGATAATACAATATCCTGGTCAACAGTGCAGGTCTGGGGACAGAACGCCTGGCTTGTACCTTTCCTAGGTCTTGCTTGCTATTTGACTCGGATGACTTTCTTTGGACTGCCGTCTTCATCACTGCAAACAGGGCTAATAAAAATATCTCCTACCTTCTGAGCATTCATTGGAGTAATTCACACAAAGCTCTTACATAGTAAGTGCTGAATACATACTGTTTAATATTAATATAATGGATTCACAAGGCAGTCCAGATAAGATACAGATGTTCTCCTACATGATTTTGCAGAAGGAGAGAATGCTTATGTGTGCCTCGTAGAGCTGATTAGAAAAGAGAACTTTGGGAGGGAGGGGGGTGGATGCCACTTGCATACTGTCCAAACAGGAAGCTGATACTAGTATTTTTACCCAGATTCCATCATTTTCCATTCTTCCCTCTCCTTCTGCTTCACGTTCACCCTAAGCATCACCAAGGCCTGTCATTTCTACCCCTTTACTATCTCTTAGGGATGGTCATTCCTCTTGCAGCAGAGGCAGTTCTCCGCTCGACAAAATCCTTGCCCCTCCCCCCATGCCATAGTGAAGAGTGAAGCAGCTGCCCCACCAGGGGCACGTGTCCCAGCCCCTTGCACCCTAGTGTGGCCATGCGACAAATTCAAACCCAAGGGATGTGAGCAGCAGCAGCGGGTGTCTCTGCAGTGCGGGCCCTTCTGGGAAGGGGGCTTATCCTTTTCCACGCTCTTTCCCTTTCCCTGGCTCCATGCTCTGGCACAATGTACAAGAGCCCAGGCTCAAGCCATCAAGGCAAGCAGAGCCACCCGAAGCCGGGGACACACCACATCGGGCTGCTGTTGTCACGTGAGCCAGAAACCAACTTCTCTTCTCTTTACCCTTTGAGACGCTGGAGTTTATGAGTCACAGCAGCCAGCCTGGCCCCACTAACATATCTCTCTATTGTCATTGGCACTGCTACAATGCCAGCCAGCATAGTCCATCTTCTTGATTACTTTAACAGCTTTCTTGAATTGCCTCCTCCTTCTGTCCTTCTCTCCTATCATCCATTCTGCACCCTGAACCAGAATGATCTTTGCCCAAAGTGCAAAGTCTTAACGAGCCCCTTATTTCCTTAAAAATCCTTCCAAGGCTCCATGTGCTCCTCTGTTAAAGTCTGAGCTCCTCAGCTGAGCTTACAAGCCGCACTCCACGCTCCCTCACACCTACCCTGCTCCTTTCGCCTCTGGCTGCAGTCTGCACTACTCTCTCTACCTGGCACCTGGGCCCTCCACACCCCACCCTGTTCATCTGTCTCCCTCTCACTCCCCCTTCTCCTTTCTTTTGTGGCACTTTCTACTTGTACCAAAATACTTCTGACCGTCTACTGTGATTGCTCAGGACAAATCCAGCTTGAAAAGCAGCAATTTATTGGATAAGATGCGGTTATAGCCATGGAAAAAGCAGAGGCTGTGGTACTGAATGGACCTGCATCCAAGACCTGACTCTCCAGCCCAAATAAGCTCTAGACCATGTGGCTTTTTACATGTCTATCTCAGAGTTCCAGTTACATGTGAGAAGGGTAATTATCCCATTAGGTTATTGTAAGGATGAAATAAGATAACAGAAGATGGCCAGTAGAATCCATTCCCATAATAGTTGTTCAATAACAGGCAGCCATCAGGATCATTTTTGCTACAGAAGGGAGAATTCCAGGCTGCAAACGTAATGCAGGAAGTCCCAAATCCAGCCAGAAGCCCCTGGGTTCGAATCCATTTACATGTGAACATTCAAAGCCATGAATAGACCCTTCCAGGCTGGACCCAAATATCTGACTTCAAAGAAATGCAACATTTTTGCAGCCAAGCAGGGGTTCCTACCTGTGGCACTATCATGCGTAATGTAAAGCCTCTTCCCAGACTAAATCATATTATGCCCTTGTTCACATTTTCATTTAGAATCCAAGTGAGAACCTCATAAAATTCAGGCAAGAACCCAAATGAATAATTCTGGGCACAGTTCCCAAACACTCCAGTGGTGCCGGTTCCCTGGGAAGAAGGAAGAAAAGCCCCATTTAAAGGGCCCCAGTAATTACTGGGCCCCCTGGGGAGGAGGGTGTGGCCTCTTTCCCGGACCATGTAAAATAACCAGACTAAAGAGTGACCGCTAAGTGTGAGCTGCAGGGAAGGCCAGGGCAGCAGCTTTCAGATTTACCCTGAACAAAAGGATGAAAAAAAAGGGAGTGAGGCCAGCAGCTGGGAAAGCCAGTGCACGTGAGAAGCGCAGGCTGAGTCAGGTGCAGCCACTGCATGGCCAGACAGGGGATCCGAGAATGCCGCCCCCAGGAGGAGGGGCGAAGGCCAGGGGATGGCATGGGAACTGCCTGGGATGATGTACAAAGCCCTTTTCTACATGATCAGTGAAAGACGGCGTTCATTCATTCATTCATTCAACAGAGAGCCATTAAAGCACCTCTAAATGCTGCACTGGGGATAAAGAAGTGAACAGAACAGGCAAAAACCCCTGCCCTTCCGGAGCTCTCTGCCCCGCCCCACCCCCCACCCCATGGGGGCAGACAGGCCACCAACAAGGACCTCAGCAGGGGAGCATGAGGGCATCAGAGAGTGACAAGGGTGATGAGGTCAAGAATCAAGGTGAGGAGATAAAGATTGGGCGTGTGGTTGCTGGAGTTCTCTCTGCACAGGAGACATTTGCTTTGAGACCTGAAAGAAGAGGAGGGAAGGTCTGGGGTAGAGGAAAGGAAAAGTAAGGGTAGAGGCTGTGAGGAGGGAAGACACGAGGGGGTTGAAGATGCTGTCTCCTTGTCCTCTCTTCCCCTCTCTCCTTGCATGTGCATGGCGGAGTGACCCCCACTGCCCACACCACCGGGCAGTGGCCCTGTAAGAACACCACGCTGTTGGGCCAGTGGCTTTACTGCAAGAGGACTCTCAGGCTGCTTGTCCTTCTGTTATTCCGCTGCTCTCCCATCACATGGCCTGTCTGGGGCCCTCTTTCTCCTCTTGCCCATACAGCCCTCCATATCCCCCTGCACTGGTCAGCCTTCCCAGTCCCTGACCACTGTCCACACGCAGTCCTCAGCTTCAGCTACCGCTCGCACGTAAATGTCACCCAAATCAGCAGCCCTTGCTGAAACCTGTGCTGAGCTCCAAAAACAACCCCCCAGCTAGGCGGCTCCACCTGGATGGTCGTTGGCTCCCATTCAAACAGTGTCAAAACAAAGTCATGTCTTTCCCCACACTGCCCACCTCCAAATCAGCCAAGGGTAACACTAGCTTCTCCCGCACCCCTACATCCAGTCTGTCTCCTGACCTCCTTGCAGAATCCTCTTTGTTCTCCACCCCCTCTGCCATCGAGTAAGGCACTGGTTCTCTTCTTGCCAGGACCACTGTAACACTTCCTCACTGCCCGCCCCCACTCTTGCCTCTGAACTTGTCCCTCTCCAATCCCGTTTCCATATTTGAGCCAGAGCATCTTTCTAAAATGTGATTCTGAGCATGTCACCACCCCTGGTCCTCTTCCTTAATCACTGCCTGCTGCCTTTACATAGCGAGATGAAACTCACAACCTCCATTCAGCACGGACCTTCTCTGAATCCCACTTCTGCCTCAACTACTCCTCTCCCACTCATCCTTCTCTTCAACTTAGTACTTCCCACGGCATCAGGTGTCTGCATCTTTATATAGGCTCTTTCCTCTGCCTAGAATACTGTGATTCTCTTTTCCATGTAGCTACCTCTCAACTCAAGCATCACCTCCTCCTGGAAACCTTCCTTGAAGCATCCCATCATTCTCTCCCCAACACCGGTTGTCATGGTCAGGTTCATGTGTCAACTTGGCCAAGTGGTGGCACCTGTTTGTCTGGTTGGGCAAATGCTGGCCTGTCTGTTGCTATGAGGACATTTCATAGAATTAAATCATAATCACATCAGCTGCATGCACAGCTGATTCCATTTGTAATCGGCCAAGGGGAGTGTCTTCTGCAATGAGTGATGCTTAATCTAATCAATGTAAGCCTTTTAAGGAGGATGCAGAAGAGACAGTTTCTCTTCCTGCTTCGGCCAGCGAGCCTCTCCTGTGGAATTCGTCCAGACCCTTCATCAGAATCGTTGGCTTCACAGTCTGCCCTGTGGATTTTGGACTCTGTGTTCCCACGGTTACGTGAGACACTTTTATAAATTTTGTATCTACAGATATTTCCCACTGATTCTGTTTCTCTAGAGAACTTTAACTAATACAACTTGGTACCAGGAGTGGTTCCTAAGAAGCAGAATCTTAAAAATGGGTTTTTATGAATGGTTTTCTAAACTGACTGGACTCAAAGGCACTAAGGACCCTGATTCCCATAATCAGAATGACACTGCCAATCCATGGAGTGAGTTGGCAAAAGAGATAGTCAAAATATCACCATTCGATTCTTCTAATGCTCCCCTTGTATGAAGCCAGGCTCTGGGGGACAATGTTTTTGACACCTTTACAGAATTTTGTGGAAATAGTAAGTGTAGAGATGTTGGCTGGTTGTTGTTAGACATACTGCATACATCAATGAGTGAAAGGGATGGGCTTAAGTCTTCAGACGAAAAGCTAAAGCGCCATCTGACAGATATAGACTTTTCTGTGAGTGTCCTGAAGGAAAATCTTATTTCCTGTAGCCATAGACTTGAGATCTCTGAAAATCAGACTCAGAATCTTATTGTCAGAGCAGCAACCTTACAACATAAACTGAAATCTCAATCTTGCATGGTGTCTGCTATTAAAGTGAGGGCATTGAGTGGACCCTGAAAAATGGGATGGTGACATATGGATTGATAATGATGTCAGTGGAGAAGTTGAAACCCTAGGTCATGCTGAGTCTCCTCTAGATAACCCTGTAATAGTCTGCCCTGAGGACATAGCCACCCGTCTGCCCAACCTCCACCTGAAGGGATTAACCCTAGAGTGATTAATCCTGTTTCACCAGATGAAACTGCAAATGAATGCCCTGAAAGAAATGGCTTGGAAAATACTTCTAATTCCTTTCATGACCCACCCCCACCACCCCTCATATCTTCCAGACCTGTAACTAGACTAAAGTCCCAACAGGCCCCTAAAGGTGAGGTGCAAAGTATCACATATGAGGAGGTACGTTATACTCCAAAAGAACTGTGTGAGTTTTACAATTTATATAGACAGAAATCAGGGGAATACGGGTGGCAATGGATTTTAAGGGTGTGAGATAATGGTGGGAGGAATATAAGGCTGGATCAGGCTGAATTTATTGATATGGGCCCACTAAGCAGAGATTCTGCATTTACTGTTATAGCTCGAGGGGTTATAAAAGGCATTAACAGGCGGGCCGCGGTGGCTCAGCGGGCAAAGTGCTTGCCTGCTATGCCGGAGGACCTCGGTTCGATTCCCGGCCCCAGCCCATGTAACGAAAACGGAGAAACAAAATACAATAAAAACAAGAAAATGTTTAAAAGATGTTTCCCTTTCTTCCTCTCTTCCTTCCTTCTATCCTTCCTTCCTTCTCTCTGTCTTTCCTTTAAAAAAAAAAAAAAAAAAAAAAAAAAAAAAAAAAAAAAAAAGGCATTAACAGTTTGGATGGTTGGCTGAAACATGGATCAAAAGGTAGCCGACATTACCTAGGATTGAAATGCCAGAACTGCCCTGGTATAATGCAGATTAGGGGATCCAGAGGCTTAGAGAGATTGGAATGTTAGAGTGGATTTATCATGCAAAGCCTGCTCTTACACCCCAAGAGTGTCCAGAGGATGCATCTTTTACCAGAACAGTGAGAAGTAAATTTGTGAGACTAGCACCATCATCTCTGAAGAGCTCTATAGTTGCATTTCTCTGTAAGTCAGATATTACTGTGGGAACTGTTGTCACTGAGATGGAATCCGTAAACACAATGGGAAAGACTGGATCTCGAGTTGGCAGAAGCCAGGTGGCAGCACTTAATTGCCAAAGACAGGGTAGACGTGGCTATTATAATAGACAGCAAACTCAAAGCAGGAGACAAAATAATCTAACTCACACCTAGAAATACAATAGATGGGCAGTCTACTAAATTCTTGTTTAAGCTGTATAAATAAAAGAGTTCTAGGTCAAGTGAACAGAAGTCTAACTTGAATTACAAAAAGACAGCCCCTTAATCAATTTCCAGACTTGGGACAGTTTACAGACCCAGAGCCCCTTGAATGAAGGGGAGGCCAAGACCCTCTGGGGGAGAACCCTGTTACACTGTCACAAATCTATACTGTTAATCTTCCTCTAAGCCTTCCCCAAGGAGACCAATGGCCTTTTACCAGGGTAATTGTGCATTGGGGAAAAGGAAATGATCAGAAACTTCGGGGATTATTGGACACTGGTTCAGAAGTGACATTAATTCCAGGGGACCCAAAACATCACTCTGGTCCACCAGTCAGAGTGGGAGCTTATGGAAGTCAGGTGATCAATGGAGTTTCAGCTCAGGTCCATCTGATAGTGGGTCCTTTGGTGGCCCAGATTCATCTGTAGTTATTTCCCCAGTTCCAGAATGCATAATTAGAATAAACATACTGAGCAACTGGCAGAATCCCCACATTGGCTCTCTAACTTGTGCAGTAAGGGCTATTATGGTGGGAAAAGCCTAGTAGAAGCCACTAGAACTGATCCTACTTAGCAAAATAGTAAATCAAAAGCAATAATGGATTCCTGGAGGGATTGCAGAGATTACTGCTACTCTTAAGGACTTGAAGGACGCAGGGGCGGTGATTCCCACCACATCCCCGTTCAACTCTCCTATTTGGCCTGTGCAGAAAACAGATGGGTCTTGGAGAATGACAGTGGATTATCATAACTCAACCAGGTGATAACTCCAACTACAGCTGCTGGTCCAGATATGGTATCATTCCTTGAGCAAATCAATACATCCCCTGGTACATGGTATGCAGCTATTGATCTGGCAAATGCTTTTTTCTCAATAGCTGTTAGTAAGGACCACCAGAAACAGTTTGCTTTCAGCTGTCAAGGTCAGCAATATACTTTCAGTGTCCTACTTCAGGGGTATATCAGCTCTCCAGCCCTATGTCATAATCTTGTCCACAGGGACCTTGAGCATTTCTCCCTCCCACAAGACATCACACTGGTCCATTATATTGATGATATCATGTTGATTGGACCTAGTGAGCAAGAAGTAGCAAATACTCTAGACTTATTGGTAAGGGATTTGCATGTCAGAGGATGGGAGATACATCCAACAAAAGTACAGGGGCCTTCCACCTCAGTGAAATTTCTAGGTGTCCAGTGGTGTGGGGCATGTCAAGATATCCCTTCTAAGGTGAAGGATAAGTTGCTGCATCTGGCCCCTCATATGACCAAAAAAGAGGCACAACACCTAGTTGGTCTCTTTGGATTTTGGCAACAACATATTCCTCATTTGGGTGTGCTACTCTGGCCTATTTATCAAGTGACCAGAAAAGCTGCTAATTTTGAGTGGGGACCTGAACAAGGCTCTGTGACAGGTCCAGGCTGCTGTATGAGCTGCTTTGCTACTTGGGCCGTATAATCCAGCAAATCCAATGGTTCTGGAAATGGCAGTGGCAAATAGAGATGCTATTTAGAGCCTTTGGCAGGACCCTATAGGAAAGTCACAATGCAGACCCTTAGGATTTGAAGCAAAGCCTTACCATCTGCTGCAGATAACTACTTTTCTTTGGAGAAACAGCTTTTAGCCTGCTACTGGGCCTTAGTAGAGACTGAATGCTTAACCTTGGGCCACCAAGTTACCATGAGACCTGAGTTGCCTATCATGAGCTGGGTGTTGTCTGACCCACCAAGCCATAAAGTTGGGCATGCACAGCAGCACTCTATTGTAAAATGGAAATGGTATATGTGAGATAGGGCTAGAGCAGGTCCTGAAGGCACAAGTAAATTACATGAGGAAGTGGCCCAAATGCCCAATGTCTCACTCCTACCACATTACCTTCTCTTTCCCAGACCAGAGGTATGGCCTCTTGGAGAGTTCCTTACAGTGAATTGACTGAGGAAGAGAAAACTTGGGCCTGGTTTACAGATGGTTCAGCATGATATGCAGGTATCACCTGAAAGTGGACAGCTGCAGCACTACAACCCCTTTCTGGGGTGTCCTTGAAGGACAGTGGTGAGGGGAAATCCTCCCAGTGGGCAGAATTCAAGCAGTGCACCTGTTATTCATTTTGCTTGGAAGGAAAACTGGCCAGAGGTGCGTTTGTGTACTGACTCATGGGCTGTTGCTAATGGTTTGGGGATGGTCAGGGACTTGGAAAGACCATAATTGGAAAATTGGTGACAAAGAGGTCTGGGGAAGAGGCATGTGGATAGACCTTTCTGAGTGGGATAAAAACATGAACATATTTGTGTCCCATGTGAATTCACACCAGAGGGTGACTTCAGCAGAGGAAGGTTTTAATGATCAAGTGGATAAGATGACCCGTTCTGTGGACACCAGTCAGCCTCTTTCCCTAGCAACTCCTGTCATTGCCCAATGGGCTCATGAACAAAGTGGTCATTGTGGTAGGGATGGAAGTTATGCATGGGCTCAGCAACATGGACTTCCACTCGTCAAGGCTGACTTGGCTACAGCCACTGCTGAGTCTGCCCAATCTGCCAGCAGCAGAGACCCACACTCAGTCCCTCATATGGCACCATTCCCTGAGGTGACCAGCCAGCTACACAGTGGCAGGTTGATTACATTGGACCACTCCCTTTGTGGAAGGGGCAATGATTTGTTCTAACTGGAATAGACACATACTCTGGATTTGGGTTTGCTTTCCCTGCACACAAAAGTTCTGCCAAAACTACCATCCATGGGCTTACAGAATGCCTTATCCATTGTCATGGTATTCCACATAGCATTGCTTCTGACCAAGGAACACACCTCATAGCAAGTGAAGTGTGGAATGGGCACATGCTCATGGAATTCTCTGGTCTTACCATGTTCCCCATCATCCAGAAGCAGCTGGATTGATAGAACAGTGGAATGGCCTTTTGAAAACTCAATTATGGTGCCAACTGGTGGCAATAACTTGAAGAGCTTGGGTAATGTTCTCCAGGAAGCTGTGTATGCTCTGAATCAGCATCTACTGTATGGTGCTGTTTCTCCCATAGCCAGGATCCATGGGTCCAGGAAGCTTTCTGAGTGGGCTAAAAACATGAACATATTTGTGTTCCATGTGAATGCACATGAGAGGGTGACTTCAGCAGAGGAAGGTTTTAATAATTAAGTGGATAAGATGACCCATTCTGTGGATACTAGTCAGCCTCTTTCCCCAGTAACTCCTGTCATTGCCCAATGGGCTCATGAACAAAGTGGTCATTGTGGTAGGGTTGGAGGAACCAAGGGGTGGAAATGGGAGTGGTACCACTCACTATTACCCCTAGTGATCCACTAGGAAAACTTTTGCTTCCTGTCCCTGCGACCCTGAGCTTTGCTGGTCTACAGATTTTAGTTCCAAAAGGGGGAATGCTTCCACCAGGAGAAACAACAATGATTCCATTGAACTGGAATCTAAGACTGCCACCTGGTCACTTTAGGCTACTCATGCCCCTGGATCAACAAGCCAAGAAGGGGAGTGCATTATTGGCTGGGTTGATTGACCCTATCAGGGGGAAATAAAACTGCAACTACGCAATGGAGGTAAAGAAGAATTTTCTTGGAATATAGGAGATCCCCTAGGGCGTCTTTTAGTACTATCATGCCCTGTGATTAAAATCAATGAAAAACTGCAACAACCCAATCCAGGCAGGACTACCAATGGCTCTGAAGCTTCAGGAGTGAAGGTTTGGGTCACCCCACCAGGCAAAGGACCATGGCCAGCTGAAGTACTTGCTGAGAGTAAAGGGAACATGGAACGGGTAGTGGAAGAAGGTAGTAATAAATATGAACTGGGACCACGTGATCAGTTACAGAAACAAGGACTGTAATGCTGTTTTGTTCATGTTATACTATTTAAGTTGTAAGACATCAAGTTTAAGAATGAATATTACCCAAGGACTTGCACCCTATTCTGGAGAGATTTAATGTGTTTACAGTTATATGCAGGACAGTTGAGTATTGTTAGGTGAAAGAAAAAATGTGTATTTTATTGTTTTTTATTTAGAAATTAGGTATGGTTTAAGGTGATATGTACAGCTGCCAAGCTGACAAAGGGTGAACTGTCATAGTCAGGTTCATGTGTCAACTTGGCCAAGTGGTGGCACCTGTTTGGTTGGACAAGTGCTGGTCTGTCTGTTACCATGAGGACATTTCATAGAATTAAATCATGATCACATCAGCTGCATGCACAGCTGATTCCATTTGTAATTGGCCAAGGGGAGTGTCTTCTGCAATGAGTGATGCTTAATCTAATGACTGGAAGCCTTTGATGGAGGATTCAAAAGAGACAGGCTCTCTTCCTGCTTCAGCCAGCAAGCCTCTCTTGTGGAGTTCATTCAGACTCTCCATCGAAATCATTGCCTTCACAGCCTGCTCTGCATATTTTGGACTCTGTGTTCCCGCAGTTATGTGAGACACATTGAGGGAGTTTCCTGTTGATTCTGTTTCTCTAGAGAACCCTAACTAATACAATGGTCTTGCTGATTCCTTCTCTTCTTACATTTAGCACATTAGCTCATTGAAATCTGTGGTATACAGTGCTGGTTAAATGAATGATTGGTGACAGCTTGACCCTATAACTACACTGTGCAGTCACGAGGATGGAGATTACTGTCCCCATTTCACAGGTGAAAAAAATTGAGAAGCGAGGCTATTTAACAACTTACCCAAAGTTATAAACAATGATGAACAGTGAAGAAACAGGCCCAGGTAAAAATTAACCCCAGTCTCCAATCTCATCCTACCTCATTCATCTCCCTTCCCTTTTCCAGCAAATAAGAGCAGGGGCTCAGCTTGGTGAAGACAATGCTCTTAGAGCCTGTAAGAGGATGTTCCACATTTCTTTGTGGGCTTATGAGAGCCAGTCTCAAGGAACCCAACACAAGGCCAAATGTCCTGAGCCCTGAGATGCTGGGGCAGCTAAGGATCAAGCCCTGGCTGGGGTGGGCAGTGGTCTGTTCTGTGGATATCACTATAGGCAGGTCTGAGCAAAAGCTCTGGTTCTCTTCTACTCCCCACTAATCCCTCTTTCTGCTTTCCCATCTGCTTCCTCCAGGAACCTTCTGTCTGTCCTCAGGCACTGTCATTGGTGCCTCTGTTGGGGTAGAGTCCGATAGTTGCCACAGGGCTGGACACTGGTACCTGGCTCATATCAGGCTGAATTGGGTTCAAAGTTGGGTCTCCTAATCCCAAATATAAAATGCTGACTTTGGAGGCCCAGGCCACTCAGCTGAGCCAGTTTGGCCAAAAAAAGAAGAGCCAACTCTTTCAAGAGATGGATACCAAGTGCTATCCAACATGGTAGCCACAAGTTGCATCTAGCTATTTGCTTTTAAATTAATTAAAACCAAACATTCACTTAGTGACACTAGCTATATTTCAGATGCTCAATAGATACATGTGGCTAGTTGTTACAACATAGAACAATGCAATTTACAGAGCGTTTCCATCTTTGCAGAAAGTGCTACTGGACACTGGCTTATATAGATAGGGCTGAGAACTCACCCAAGAGTGGACCTCTTAGGACTAACTTCAGACTCCTCCAACTATATTCCAATTACCTTCTTGAACTTGCAAAAATAAAATATTTTCTCCTTTTTGTTTTTTTTGTCTTTCTACTCCATGTTGAAATTTCAACATGCATCTTCAGTTTCTCCCTCTTCCTACTCTCTTTTGATTCATATTGTGTGTTTTTTTAATTGTTTATGATGAGCAATAGCTTTCTAAAAATTTACTAGTTATATTAGTTCATTGAAGTTCTTAAATATACTTTGACTATCTTACCTAAAATTCTGAAAGAGGTATTTTGAAATCTCCCTTTATAATTGTATTTTTTAAAAAACCAAATCCTCCAAACAAAGGTTTCAGCTCAGATGTGCAATTTCCCCACAGCCCCTTGATGAACTCCCTGGAGGCCAGTGCCTCTGATCTCTATGAACCACGCTCTCCTCAGGGTCTCTGGAGTTCTGTTTCTTGCTTTGGACTTTGTATCACCTGGTGTCCCCCTCTGTGCCAGTTAGAATCTGTTGTGGACCCAAGAAAAGCCATGCCCTTTAATCCTCACTCAATATTGCTGGGTGGGAGCTTTTTGATTGTTTCCATGGAGATGTGACTCACCCAATTGTGGGTGATAACTTCTGATTAGATGGTTTCCATGGAGATGTGTCTCCACCCATTTAAGGTAGGGTTGCTTACTGGAGCCCTTTAAGAGGAAACCATTTTGGAAAAAAGCTTTAGAACCACCAGAACTGACAGAGCCTACAGAATGGACAGATCCCTGGGGAAGTCATTGAAGATTTCTGGAGAGAAAGCTCGGAGACATCACCATATGTCTTCCCAGGTGAGAGAGAAACCTGAACACTATCAGCCTTCTTGAACCAGGAAGGTCCATGATTGGACATTTTTATAGGCTTGCCTTAATTTGGACATTTTCAAAGTATTAGAACTGTAAACTTATAACTTATTAAATTTCCCTTTTTTAAAAGCCATTCTCTTTCTGGTATATTGCATCCCTGCAGCTTACAAACTAGAATACCCTCTCATCCATCCAAGTGAAAATTCCCCATGCCAGCTTCCTTCTCCTTAGACTTGGAAGCATCCAAGCACTTGCTCAGGCACTCTGGGCTCACCTGCTTGCAGCCCTGGTGTTCTTGGACTCAGGAGAACAGTCAGCAGTTGCACAGAAGGGAGAGGAAGACAAGAGCTGTTTTCCCAGAATTCCCCTCTGCTCAAACCTTGGGAAGATATTTTAGCAGACTTGATCTACCAGAAACAATCAACACTGTTGAGCCTTCATTTCTTCTGGAAACATTTTCTAACCTCGGCTTCAAGATGCAACCAACTCCTAGTTTCCTCCAGTCTCTCTAGATATCCATCTTCTGCCCTCTTGCTGGCTCATCCTACTCCTCCCAGCTATTAAGTATGGGAGCTCCCCCAGGGACCAGTCCATGGTCCTCTTCTCCTGTTACCTTATATCACAAGAATGCTTGAGCAATGTCATCTCTGCCCATACTGTCAATTACCACCAATTTGTAACTGATTCGCAAATTCATATGTCTAGCCCAGACCTCTGCTTTGAGCTCCCAATCAGTGTATCCAAACCCATGGTGCCCAAAATTGAGCTCGTGATTCCTCTACCAAACCAGGCTCTCTTCCAGTACGCCCTGTCTCAGCAGGCACCCTTAAGCTCCCAGCTTTGCAAAACAGAAACCTGGCAGTCAACTATGACCCCTTATCTTTTCTTCATCCCTAACTGACTCTGTCACCAGGTCCACTTGACGTCACCCATGGTTATCTCTCAAATTGATCCACTTCTTTCCATCAACACTGCCTAGGTTTCCTCTACCTCTTGTTTGTCCTACTAAAGCCAAGCTAACTGCCTGCTACACTTCCATTCTTGGCCCCCTCCAATCTGTTCACTGCATAACACCCAAGTTCGTCTTAAAAAAAACAACAACAACAGATCACATCACTTTCTGCATAAAACCCTTCATCAACTTCCCGATACTCTTAAGAGGCAGACTTAACATGGCTCTTTGACCCATTTCCTCCTCTCTGTCTCTGACTGACCCACCTGCCACCACACAGTCTCCACACACAGCCGTACCTCTGCCTGGAATGCCATACCCCCTCTTCACCCTGCCTTACCTGGCATCACCTGCTCATCCTTTGGTTCTCAGCTCAAGCACCAGTTCCTCAGGGAAGCCTCAGTCTACTTCTTCTGCTTCACGTTCTCATAGAATTGTGGTCCTTTACTTTGAACCCCTGATCTCTGTTGTATTTAAACATTTATTTACACAATTGTTTGATGAATGAGTGTCCCACTCTCCTTTCTCATCCTTTCTCCCACTGGAAGCTCCCTGAAGGCAGGCACCCTATCACCCTAGCTGTCCATTGCTGCATCTGAAACATCTTTGCAGCTCAAGACTGCTGAGACCCTGGAGGAGCCATACAAGAAACAGCAGTTAGGCCTGAGGCTATGGACCTGGAACCTGTGGGTGACAGCACTAAGCAGAGCCCCTGGGGCTGGTTGGGAGAGGAATGGGGTCATGGACAACCAAGCCCTATGGCCACGGAACCCTGGAATCTTGCAAATGGCTTTGCAGCTGATTGTCCCTGAGGCAGTCCAGGGGCTGCAAGAAAAACAGAGATGGAAAGATAGATTATTGTGCCAACCTCAGCAAATATTCTTTCTGGTGATGCCTTCAGATTTATATTTCTGACACCTCTTACTATGTGTCCAGCAATTAATTCAGAGCTGAGCGCCTGCAGAAACAGACATCAAAACTAAGTGGGGGTGGAAAAGAACTCCGAAGTGCTAGATTGCCTGGCTTGATATGACTTCAAGGTATTATGGTGGAAGCATTTTGCTTTGAGAAAGAGTTATTTTGGGGTGGGGGAGGCAGAGTCGCTTCCTCATAGAAAGGGGAGAAGGAAGAGAGGACAGATACAGATTATGGACAGAGTTGGGGGGAATTCCAGTGAAATAGGCACAGCTTTCTCATCAAGCTGGGAGTGCCCCAGAAGTCATCAAAAGAATCTATTCAAAAAACTGTTTGTTGAGTTACTGAGAGGAAGGCAATGCCTCTCTCTAAAGGAAAGGGATTCCAGCCTAGGGAGGTAGATAGAGGTTCTGACCGATTGCATTAATACAATGTAATAGGTACTATTATCAAAGCAACTGCCAAATTAAACAGAGGTGGGAAAGAAACTAACCTGATTCTCCAAGGGTGTTGGGGAGGGTTGGCATGCGGATGGGGAATGCAGAAAAAGGTAGGGAGAGAGTAGTTTTGCATTCAGTGCCTCCTAGCCAACTGGATCAGGCTGTCACTGCAGCTCTGCTCTTTATCACCCATGGCCCTAGGCAAATCTCATCCTGCTCTCTACTTTGCAACAAGAGCGGAGCTGCTGGGAGAACCCAGGCGACGCTGAATGTGGATGGATGCCCATAGTACATTAACGAGCAACGCGACTGCGTGGAAATATTATTCTCTAATAAGAAGGGGCACGGTCCTCAACCTGCAGAGAAGGAAGTCGGGGAGCCAGCGGAAGTGGCACCAGGGAGGGGGAGCTTTTCAGGTCTGGATGAGAATAATGAAGGCTTCCATCAGAGACCCCGGGAATGAGACCAGAGGAGAGGGCTCAAGAGCTTGGTGAGCTGCAGGGAGGGCGTCCTGAAGCAGGGAGCAGCCTGATTCCAGAGGCCCAGGTGGCACACTTTGGGGAACACTCTTAAGCCCCTTCAGTGACCTGACAGGGGAGAAATGAAGGGCACTGAAAATTGCTGTGGGTCCCTAAGAGTCCATTTGTTTCTGAAAATACTGACCAGAGGTTCCAGCGTGGGAAAGGGAAGGGTAAATGAAAATTGATTAGAAATCATGTCAGGGTGAATGCTTTCACAATTTCCAGCCCTGACTGAACCTGTAGGCATGTGAAATGATTTCAGCTGGCACCCAGACTCCTCTTAAAGGGGACGGCATTTTTAAAAAAATATTTTTATTGATAAATCTTAAGATACAAACAATCCATACATGGTGTACAATCAAAGGTTTACAAATGTCAACACATAGTTGTGTATTCATCACATGATCATTTTTTAGAACATTTATAGGACTCCAGAAAAAGAAATAAAAAGAAAAAAGAAAAAAATCTCTACATACCATATCCCTTTACCCCTCCCTCCCATTGACCACTAGTATTTCCATCTACCTAATTTGAAAAAATATTTCTTACATAGGAGAGTACTGGTTTTTTGGGGATTTTTTTGCCTGGGCAGGCACGGGGAATTGAACCCAGGTCTCCAGCATGGCATGCCACTGAGCCACGGTTGCCCACCTAGAGTAATGCATTTTAATTCTCATTGAGTCTTTCATATCACTTCTAAGAGAAAGTCTCTGATGGTGCTATCAAGTTTAATCTGCACCTCTGAAATCTGTGAATCACAAGTCTTTTTTTAAGAAAGAGAAAACAGGCCTCAGCTTCAGCAACTTCAATAGGCAGCAGTGCCTAATTCGAGGATCAGCAAATCTGGCCCACCACCTGGTATTGTGAATAAAGTTTTATTGGAACACAGCCATGCCCATCCATTGACATATCATCTAGGGCTCTTTGGAACCACAACCCAAAAGTTGAGTAAGGGTCACAGAAACCTTGAAACCTACAATATTTGCTCTCTATCCCATTATGGAAAAAGCTTGAGGACACTTGGTCTACTTTAATAATGTTGTTATGAGTGATACCAGTTTTCCACACAGTGATGATACATGCAAGCCTTAAAAATAAAAAAGGATCCACCTGAAAAAATTAAAATAATATAATATTAAGTAATTAATATCTTAAAAAACTGACATATTATTATATAATAAATTGTAGAAGTACACTGTAGCTGTGGCAAATCACAGGGTAATATATATATTTAATGACTGAGGCTTGATAAACACTGGATTTTATTGAAAGATCTTCACACTCATACAGTCCATCATAGACTGCATCTAATGGCTCACAATATCATGACATAGTTCTGTATTCATCACCATGATCATTTGCATCACTCAAAAAAAAAAAAAGAAATAAAAGAAAAAATCTATACATTCCATACCACTTACCCCTCCCTTACAGTGACCACTAGTATTTCAACCTGCCCATTTTTTTTACCTTTTATCATCCACCTTATTTATTTATTTATTTTCCCTTATTTTTTTTTACTCATCTGTAAAAAAATGAGTAAGATCATTATACAAAATGTATAAGATCATTATACAATCGTCTTCGAGAATTAAGGCTACTGGAACACAGTTCTGTAGTTTCAGGTACTCCCCTCTAGCCACTCCAATACACCATAAAGTAAAAAGGGATATCTATACGATGCATAAGAATAACCTGCAGGATAACCTCTAGACTGTTTGAAATCTCTTAGCCACTGAAACTTTTTTTGTCTCATTTCTTCCCCCTTCTGGTCAAGAAGGCTTTCTCAGTTCCATGATGCTGAGTCCCGGCTCATCCCAAGAGTCCTGTCCCATGCTGCCAGGGAAATTCACAACCCAGGGAATCATGACACATGTGGGGGAAGGGCAGTGAGTTCACCTGCCAAGTTGGCTTGGAGAGAGAGGCCACATCTGAACAACAAAAGAGCTTCTCTGGGGCTGACTCTTAGGCATAATTACAAGTAGGCTTAGCTTCTCCTTTGCAGGACTAAGTTTCATAGGGGCAAACCCCAAGATTGAGAACTCAGACTATTAAATTGATTGACCCACTGCTTGTGAGAATATCAGGAATTCCCCAAGTGGGGAAGTTGAATATTTCCTCCTTTCTCCCCAGTCCCCCAGGGGCTTGGCAAATATATATATTTTTTAATTTTCTGCCCAAATTACTCTGGGATATATCACACTAACCTATCCAAACCAATAAGATCTCAGACCCTAATCAAGTTTCCATGTCCTTATGATGTCTAATGATATTGACCATACAAGTTAAATTAGATACTGCACTACCCAAAATATAAATTTTGCACCAAATAAACATTTCTCCCTTTGGTCTCATACAGACATTGAAGTTTTAAAATATGGACAATATCATCCTTTACCATGTATTCTGATTTACCTTAGTCCTATTGAGATCAGCTTCTTTCATATCTCTAGTCAAAGTCTGATCTCTTTTTCAACTTTTTAAATAGTTGTTCTATGGTGTACTGCTGACTTTCATAGCTTCAGTGCTCTAAATCTGAGTCTCAGGTATCACATAAACATCCAAAAATCAGGGAACGACCCTCAGTAAATTAGTATTTAGAAACAACAGTTACAACTCCTGAATATATCTGACTGCTGTAAGAGCTTGCAATCTACAACCCTTTACAATAGGCCCTAACATGATATCCCATTCTCTCAACTTCAATTCTCCAAGTTTGTATATTATAGTTAGTCCATATGAGGGAAGCATGGTAATAGTTGTCTTTTTGTTTCTCACATTTCATTCAACACACAGTCCTTAAGTTTCATTCACCTAGTTGCATGCCTCACAACTCCATTCCTTCTTGCAGCTGCTCAGTCCATTGTATGTAAACACCACAGTTCCCCCTTCCATTCCTCAGTGGTCGTACCTTTAGGCCACCTCCACCCATTGAGAATTGTGAACACTGCCACCATAAACACCAGTGTGCAAATGTCCATTCAGGCCCCCACTCTTCCTGTTACATACCTAGCAACGGGGTTGGAGGATCAGATGGCAGCCCCACCCCTGGGCTCCTGCAGAAGACCCCTAGCCTCCAGCAGGGCTGCACCTCTCAGCTTCCCTACAACAGTCAATAGGTACAGCTCTTTCTCCAGATTTTCTTTAGCACATGTTTCTCTCTACTCATTTTTAAAGTTTTATTCACACATCATACCATCCAACCTAAATATATAGCCATGCCTTCGCCATCATAATCTATATAAAGACATTCTCTTTTCTTCTGCAAAGAATCCATACTTCTCCCCCATATCCCCTACTTGTTGACACGTAGTTTTGGTCAGTGGAAGCATATTTCAATACTACTGTTGACTACAGACCCTAGCTTACATTGATTGTAGTTTTTTCCTGTATACCATCCCATTTTCAATATCTTGCAATGTTGACATTCATTTGTTCTCCCTCATGCAAAAACATTTTTATATTTGTACATTTAATCACCATCATTGCCCAGTTTAGGCATTCCTAAGTTATACTGTCTCAGTCTCTATCCTCTGTCTTTCCTTCTGGTTCCATACGTGCCCCCAGCCCTTCCCCCTCAACCATATTCACATTCAGCTTCATTCAGTGGACTTATATTATTGCACTAATATGATATAGTATTGTGCTATCCACTTCTGAATTTTTGCAATCAGTCCTGTTGCACATTCTGTATTCCTTCAGCACTAAATGCCCAATCTCTACCCTCTTTATATCTCCTGATAACCTGTGTTCTTAATTTCAACACTCAAAGTTCACTCATTAATGTTAGTTCATATTAGCGAGACCACACAATATTTGTCCTTTTGTTTCCAGTTAATTTCACTCCACATAAAGTCCTCAAGGTTCATCTCCATTGTTACATGACTTTAGTCTCACAACAGCCTAATATTCCATCATATGTATATACCGTAGCTTGTTTAGCCATCATCCACTGATGGACATTTGGGCTGTTTCCATTTTTCAGCAATTGTAAATAATTCTGCTATAAACATCAGTGTGCAGATGTTTGTTTGTGTTCTTGCTGTCAATTCCTCTGAATATATACCTAGTAACGGGATTGCTGGATCAAATGGTAATTCTATACTTAGTTTCCTGAGGAACTGCCAAATGCCTTCCAAAGCAGTCACACCATTTTGCATTCCTACCAACAGTGGATAAATGTGGCTCTTTCTCCACATCCTCTCCAGCACTCTTCATTTTCTCTCTCTCTCTCTTTTTTTTTTTTTTTTTTTTTGGATAATGGCTATTCCAGTGGGTGTCAGATGATATTTCATTGTGGTATTGATTTGCATTTCCCTAATAACCAGTGAAGTTGAGCATCTTTTCATGTGCCTTTTAGCCATTTGTATTTCTCCTTCTGAAAAGTATTTGCTCATATCTTTTTGCCCAATTTTTAATTGGGTTGTTTCTCTTTCTGTTGTTGGGTTGCAGAATCTCTTTATATATTTTGGATATTAACTATCTGATATGCAGTTTCCAAATATTGTCTCCCATTGCATGGGCTGCCTTTTTACTTTACTGACAAAGTTCTTTGATGCAGAAAAGTGTTTAATTTTGAGGCGATTCCATCTACCTTTTTCTTTTTTCATTGCTTGTGCTTTGCTTGTAAGGTCTAGAAAGCTACCTCCTAGCATAAGATTTATAAGATATGTCCCTGCATTTTCTTCTAAACTTTTTATGGCCTTAACCCTAATATTTAGGTATTTGATCCATTTTGAGTTAATCTTCATATAGGGTGTGAGATATGGATCCTCTTTCATTCTTTTGCTTATGGATATCCAGTTCACCAAACACTATTTATTGAAGAGGCTGCTCTGTCCCAGTTAGATTGACTTGTCCACCTTGTCAAACTTCAATTGTCCATAGATGAGAGGGTCTATTTCTGAACACTCGATTTTATTTCATTGGTCAGACAGATATACTTTTTCAGTATAAAGATATACTTTGTACTTTATAGACATACTCTAGGTATCTATATATAAAGATAGATATACTTTATATTTATGGCAGTACCATGCTGTTTTGACTACTGTAGCTTCATAATATGCTTTAAAGTCAGATAGTATGAGACCTCTATTTTCTTTCTCAAGATATTTTTAGCTCTTTGAAGCACGCTGCCTTTCCAAATAAATTTGGTTATTGGCTTTTCTATTTCTGCAAAGTAAGTTGCTGGGAATTTCATTGGTATTGCATTATCTATAAATCAATTGGGGTAGAATTGACATCTTAACTATATTTAGTCTTCCAATCCATGAACACGATATGTCCTTCCATTTATTTAGGTCTTCCATGATTTTCTTTTAGCAATTTCTTATTGTTTTCTGTGTATAGGTTTTTTGTCTCAGTTAAATTTATTCCTAAGTATTTGATGCTTTTGGTTGCTATTGTAACTGGAATTGTTTTCTTGATGTACTCCTCAGATCACTCATCAGCAGTGTATAGGAACACTACTGATTTGGGGGTGTTGATCTGGTACCCTGCCACTTTGCTTTACTAATTAGTTCTAGTAGCTTTGCTGTAGATTTTTTTGGGATTTTTTGACATATAGTATCATGTCATCTGCAAACAGTGAGAGTTTCACTACTTCCTTTCCAATGTGAATACCTTTCATTTCTTTTTACTGTCTAATTGTCCTGGCTAGACCTTCCTGAACATTGGATTTTGAGAATAGGGCACGCTTAGGGATTTGAGGAAGAGAAAGACCAATCTTGATAGAGATGAGGGATTAGAATGAAAAGAAGGAGTCTGGGAAGGGTATTTCATAAGAATAAGGGATCAGTGTCTGTCCAAGGATAGAAAGAGGGCTCAGCACATCCCAGTGGACCTGGTGGAGAAGGAGGGCTGGCAGACAAGGGAGCCGAGAGCTGCAACCAGATGAAGCCAAGAGTGATAAAGGGGTAGAAATGATGGTGCAAGAGAGTCAAGGATGGAACCGTCTAAGCAGGGACTTCCTGTTCAGAAGATCATGCCAGAAAGAATGCAGAGATATCAGCACAACCCCAACAGTAGCACTAGTACGTGCTTACAGTGTGCAGGTTCTAAGCACTTCACACCTAGGAACTCATTTAATCAACGCAGCAACCCTGTGAAGTAGGGATTATTTTACAGATGAGGAAGATGCAGCTCAGAGAGGGTAAGTGATTTGCCCAAGGTCACACAGCTTGAGTGGCCGAGCCCAGTTCTGACCTTTTTACTGAAAGGTAAAGGGAAGGCTCAGAGAATAGGCTGGCATGGTCTGGACCCTCCAGGCATCTGAGCCGGACACACCAATGGTGACTGACCCCTTAACTGATCAGATAGTCCCTGTACTGTGACTCTAGGCCAGCTGAGCACCCATCTGACCTAAACCCTGCCAGGCTCTTGACCTACCCTTTGAGATCCAGGCCACAGGAAAGGCTGTCCTCCCTATGATGTCACAGGGAGGTGTCAGGTCATGATGACAATGCTAAGGGAGGGACCAACACAGTCTCATGTGCCGAAAGGAGGCAGAACCATCAGGACACAGAGCAGGACAAACCACCTGAGTGAGCAGAGGAGTAGAAGGGCCTGAGGTGACCAAATGTGAAAGTCACAGCTCAGGGGCTGGGCGTCCAGCTGTTTCCTCCATGCCATGTTCACGGTTCAGAAAACAAACTTTCAAAGTAGCCTAACAGGCAGCTAGCACTCGATCTGTATTTTATTTCCCTGTTTTTGTTATTTTTCCAACGCATTTATCATCATCTGGAATTATTTATATAGTACTGTAATTATTAATTAATCGTCTCTTCCTCTGGAATTTTAACTCGGTGTTTTACCTTGTTCCTGCAGCATGACACATAGTAGGTGCTCAGTGATATTAACTCCATTTAAATTTCACTTCACTTAAAGCCTCTAAATGTATAGGGGTCACTCAGGTTCCCCACTTGCTGAAGGGGGTTCCTTGGTTTGGGAACAGAGTGGAGGGCCAGCCAGAGACTGGATGGGAAAGAAGGCCCTGCTTCTTCGGCCTCTCTCCCAGGCATGCGGTTGGCCAAGGCCACCTTGGCATCCCTGGGGCTGAAGCACTCATTCTGGTGGTTTGGTGGGTCACCGATAATGGGGTGACCGCAATGGGTGCTGACTTAGTCGTTTTGGGACAGTTTCTGAAAGTCTGGGTTGAGAGTCCAAATTTTCTATGTATACTGCAGTCAGAAGTCCAAGGACTGTGAAAAAACAGGAATAAAGATAAAAACCCTCTCAATTGTTTTCAGCAGTAGATCCTGGACTTGACACACAGACAAGTCATAAAGGACCTGTGCGGAAGGCAGAGGGAGGTGGCAGCCTTCTGGCTAAAACTGGGTGCAACAAACTGCTCTTTGTCAGGTCAGATGACTGGGTCTCGCTAACGAGCTGCTTCCTGCATCAGCAGACCTACCCCCCAGGCCTTTTCTGTTTCCCAAACTTGTAGCCACGCTCCCTGACTTAAATTTTGTCCCTGCCTCTTCTTTTCAGCCCATCCCACTCCAGCGCTTGAGACTCACCAGGCTTTTCATGACACATTCCATTCGTTCTCTCCCAGCCGTATCAACACCTGAACTGCAACAGATGCTGCAGCTTCAGGAAACAGGAGCTGTGGATACAGGGGCCGGAGGTGTGGGGCGGTTTGCACACCCTGGCCGGTGCCTTGGGGAGGGGATCCAAGGATGGATTAGGAAAGAATTGTCACGTGTTGTGAGAAAGGTAAGACAGGCTGTAGAACACAGAGTTCCATGCACCCTGCTTTTTTTTGTTTTTTGTTTTGCATGGGCAGACACCGGGAATCGAACCTGGGTCTCCGGCATGGTAGATGAGAACTCTGCCTGCTGAGCCACCATGACCCACCCCCATGCACCCTGTTTTGTAGGAAAGAAAAAAGGTACTTATGGTTTGGAGGATGAATGCCAAGTAGTTAACGCTGATTAGCGCCATCCGATCCTCAGGCACTGCAATGGTGGGGAGTTTCAATTGCCCCCTTTGGCTTGTGAATATGTCATGGGTTTTCCTCTGGAAGTGTATGTGTCTGTGTGTGTGTGTCTGTGTGTGTGTGTGTGTCTCTGTGTGTGTGTCTGTGTGTGTGTGTCTGTGTGTGTCTGTGTGTCTGTGTGTGTGTGTGTCTGTGTGTGTGTGTGTCTGTGTGTGTGTGTGTCTCTGTGTCTGTGTGTGTGTGTGTGTGTCTGTGTGTGTGTGTGTGTTAAACCTAAGGAGCTGCCCTGAAACGGGAATTGTGGTGGGAGAGACTTTCCCTCATCCGCTTCTCTTTGAAGTTGACCCCCCAGGCAGGAACAGGGCGACCAACCGTCTCAGGGGATCCAGGACTACGGTCTCCTGTGATGCAGAAATTTTAGTGCTAAAAGCAGGACAGTAGGTTACCTAGATAAGAGCCCACCCCCACACACAGGATGCGTGTGCAAAATGCACCTGATGTATCAGCAGATCCAACAGCAGCCGCCTTAGGGATGTTCGCTCAGCCGGCCCCTGGGAAGGTCATGCACTGTTCTCCCCAGGAAACTCTCACAGTCAGAGCTAGAGAGCAGTTGGTTGGAAGCCGTGGCTTCCCCAGCACTTGCAGATGTTCCTGTGTGAGTTCCCTAAGCCCGTCAAGGGCATATGGAGAAGAGGACACAATTGTTGGGTAGAAGTTTGGCCTCAGTTACTCTCACGTTGAGGTGCTAAAGATTGGCTTGGGTCAATTCCCTGATGTTTTGGGTCCTCAAAATTATGGTCCATATAATTTTCCCTCCCTGAGACTTGTTCTGGAAGTTTCTCACTTACCTTGACATAGGAAACTGGACTCAAACCATCTGTGTATTGTCGCCCTCTGGAGGAAGCAAAGGAAAGTGGAGATTATTTCCTTTTTATTTCTGGGGAAACTAAGGCCCAGAGAGGGTTTGGCACCTGGTTCAAGGCCCTGCAAAGGATCAGGGTCAGAGGCTGTCTGTATAGTCCCATCAGTGCCGGCCAAGGGCTGTGGCTGTATTTTTCTCATTTGAAGCTCACCCTGTAAGTGGCCATAGTGATAAGGGCGGCCTGTTTTGTATAGAACCCTTCCCTGCAGGCAGCGCCTGGGAAGCAGACCAGCACAGCCCATTGCCAGAGAGAAAGCCCATGGAAGGTGAGCCAGCCTAAAAGTGCGGAGGCAAAGGACGGTGGAAGCATTTCTTGATTTTGCCTGGAGTTGCCTTTTGGTCCGCACCAAGTCTCCTTGCTGACAGGACCCAGAAGTCCTGTCTCTGCCTGTGCTCACCTCTCCATCCTCTCAGTCTTATTCAAATCTTCTGCCCTTTTTCCAGAGTCTGCCTTTATCCGAAGGGCCATGGTGGAGGTTTACAGTTCATTCTCCTCTTTAAGATTCCCAGGTCCTTTGGTCTTCAGAGTAGTGAATTTATAAGATGGACAAACATTTTCTTGTTAATAGTAACTAATTCTTACGGGGAAATTTCAATATCTATTTATGTCAACAAACTCTTTTCCATACCTTCTCACATCAAATCTCCCTTTCCCACCAGAAAGATTAGGGCAGAGGAGGGGAGAGGAGAGAAGACCCCAGCCTACCACATTAGATGAAGAAACCGTGTCTCCTGGTGATGACCAGGCTTGCCCAAGACCTACTCAGGCTCTCTGGGAGCTATGCAAAAGACAACCCTCTTCTGGGGCCACAGGACACACCTCAACGGCTTTAGACCCCCGACATTGTGAATCCGTCCCTAAGGGCACCTGGAATCCGTCCCCACCACATGACTTGGTTGGGACCAGGGATAAGCAATCCGAGTCAAAGTCATGTCATGCACTTCGGGTAGGTGTCATTCCTGAGCACTGAAACAGTTAAGAAACATCCTGCCCCACTGGCTGCTGGGCTCATAAAGGTTCAAGGCCACGTGTACTTCCTTGTGCCTCTGAGACGCCGCTGGCTCACACATCAGCTCACACCCAGCAGGGAGAGGAGGCAGCGGGAGGCAGGTCTGCCGCCCTCCCCTGCGAGTCCCCCCCCCCCCCCCGCCCCCGGAAGAGCTGCTGGGCTCCTCCCGGGCAATGCTGCTGGGGAGGCCGTGGGGGGGATGCAAGCCCGGGAGGTGCGTGGCCCTCCTCACCCTTGCCCTCGTGTTTGATGCCACCGGTCTGACCCTGCTGCTGTTGGGGATCTTCGCCCCCCTGAGCTACTGGGACTTCTTGGTCTACACAGGCGCCCTGGTCCTGGCACTCAGCCTGCTCTTCTGGGTCACCTGGTATTCCATCAACATTGAGGTGCCTCTTGAGGAGCTGGACTTGTAGACTGGCCCAAGGCAGAGCTGAAAGGGACGCAGGGTCCGTGCAGCTGCATCTGTGAGCCTGCGCAGTCCTGAGGTCCGAGAAGCAGAGACGGGCTGCAGCTTCCACCCAGGAGGCCCCACCTGGGACCAGGTGAGTGGACAGGAGGCGTCTCTGGCCGGGTGCCCAGGAAGGCTCAGACGAGCAGGGCAACTGGATGGGCAAGCAGCAGGGACGCTCGAGCAAGAAGCATGGGGTCAAGCGAATCTAGAAAGCAGGGCTCCGGTCGGTTCTATGGCGGACTGGCCAGGAGAATGTTGGGGGATGCAGCTATTTTCTCCCCTGGGGACCTTTCCCTCGTGGAGGCTGGAAAGAGGGTCTTCATGGCCCCTTCTACTTCTGATATGTCACGAATGGTCCTGCAGTGTGGAATGGGAAGTTAATCCCTCCAGCTTGGAACTTGGGAGAAAAGAGCCCATCCTGCCTCTCTGTTGGGGAAAATCCCTGCTGGGGAAAAGAGCCTTTAGCACTGGAGAGAGAATGGAAAGTCCCCAAATGGCTGCTTCTGCCCTAGCATGGCCGGAGGGGTGTAAGGCAGCCTGCAATGGCAGGAACCACAGAAGAACCATCCAGAAAGGACCTTCTCACTTGCCCCCTCTTTGCAGCTGTGTGGATGGGACACACAGGTGAGGCTCAGGGCTTGCCTCAAGTTACACTCCCGGGTAGCCTGCCCCCTCTCCCAGCAGTTCACACACATACACACACATTAATGTGTGAGTTGCTGCCCAGGCCAGCCTCAGAGACCCAGAAGTCAGGAGATCAGGGCTGATGGTTTCATCCACACAGCTATCCTTCAAAGGGCTGCCTGCTACCGCAGAGACAGATAATGGTGAGGTTTCTCACTTGGAAACTTCAAAAGATAGAGCAGGCCTGGCCCCCGCAACCCTGAATGAGAACCCGGCAGCTCTTCCAGGGAGCTGGTTGGACTGCCTGGCACAGCCCCTGCCCAGGTGGGCTCCACCTGCATTCAGGCACTGCCCCCTGCTCCCTCTTGATTGCGGGAGGTGAGAGCAAAGGCTGAGGAGATAATGAGCCGAGTCAGGTAAGCATGTACCTAGTAGGTGATGTGGAAAGAGTTGAGAGGCAGGACACCACTGGGTCCTATGTGGACTGTGTCACCTCAGACAGGCCCTCTTCGTCTCTGAGCCTCGGTGTGCTCACCTGTAAAATGGAGCTAATATTACCTGCCCTTGTCACCAGGATCAAAAGGAGGTGATGCAGGTATCGGCTCATTGTGAACATGTTTCTTTTTAAATGTTCAGGGTGGTCATGAAGTAAAGAACATAGGGGGAGTAACGTGACCCAGAATCCAGTTTTGGTGGACACTGGTGGACCGTAAATTGGTGATGGGGTGGGGAAGATCTGTTCAAAATTTGCATCTGACAATTCAGAGCATTAAGTGATTTACTCATTCAGCCAAATGCATCAGGCCCTGTGCAAGATTCTGGGAAATGCTGAGAATAAGACTCACGAGGCTTCTGCTCTTGGGGAGCTTGCCATCAGGTGAGAACCACAAAGTGCCACACTAACAAAAGTACAATAGCAAACTCAGGTGAGGGCTGGGAAGGAAAGGGAGAGTGCTCAACGGAGATACTGATCTAGGTGGTAGGATCAGGGAAGGCTTCCTGGAGGAGGTGATGATAAGGGAAATACCAAAGGAAGAGTAATTGCTGACTGGAAAGTCTTTAGGGGAGAGGCAATGGCTTGGGCAAAGGTCCTGGGGCTTCAGGAAATAAAACACCTTCCCTGAAGGGCAAACAGCAAGTCGGGGAGAGGCAAACAGCAACCCTGTAGTAAACAGAGACCAAATCAGCTAGAGCCTTAAAGCCTCTGTTATGGATTTTGGTCATGATTTTAGTAGCCATCGAAGACTTTAATAGGAGTGGCAGCTTAACACAACTCTGTTTCCAAATGATCCCTCTGGGTACAATACTATTATTTTTACCAAGCCAAAACCCAGCCAGGGGCTAAGACACTTATCCAAACAACAAGGAATCCCCACTTGTTCAGCAAATCCTCCCCTGTTAGAAGTTTAACAGCCCACTGGTGAAGGCGATGAACCAAGGAGCCAGGCTGCTCTTTGATGCGAATCCAGTTTTATTCCTTCCCAGCTGTGCATCTAAGGAGGTGAAGACAAATTACTTCACCTGTCCACACCCTAGTTTCCAAATGTGTCCTAAAGAGCTGGTGCTATTAATAGCCTCTGCTGTGTAGATGATGCTACTAATAGTCCCTACCTCATGAGGATGTGGCCGAGATTAAGGGGATTGATATTTGTCCAGCATGATTCGTGATGATTAAATGAAACCAGGCATGTCCCATTAAACCTCCACACAGTGCAGGTAGCTGGCATGTCACAGAGTGGCTGGACCTTCCTTAAGGAGAGCCATCCCTGAAACCTTAGGAAGGGGTGTGAGAGTAGGAGCTCACACCCGCAGTTGTGAAATCCATTGTATTCTCCATGGCATGAAGTCATGCAAATGGCGGGTCCACCTTTTCGGTCCCCAAACTCTGGGTTCCGCGGGACCCTCAAATCCAGCCAACCCATTCCTCTAGCCCACCTCTTTCCTTCCATCCCCTGCCATGTCTTGGGCCTGGCCCAGATGGTAGATTAGTCTGGGCCAGGACCTGGTGTTCAGGAGGCTGAAAGCCCTCCACGCCCAGATGACCTCAGGCAAGTCATTCTACTTCCCTTTTTAAAAAAGTAAGAGATTTGGTTGCCATGAGCGGCTGCAGACTGTGCTCATGTGAAGCCCCCCTCAAAAGGCTGGAATGAGGGGGAAGAAAGCAGGTGGAGTCCACCCCTGGGCTGAACAGCACCCACCCCAGTCCATGACATGGAGTCGCCGGAGCAGCCGGGTTTTCCGTGGTTTTGCTTATTAAATGTGCACATAGGGCTACATTTAAGCAGAAGCTTCTGATGCTTACATTTACTCTTGAAAACTACCAGTCTCGTTCCCTTACATTCTCCGACCTTTAGCCTGGGTGTTTTCTCAGACCGCCCTCATGATTTACAGGCAGGCTGCAGCTGGTTCCGGCAATCCCCTACTCTTGGAATTCAGGATCTGAATTCAGATCTTGACACCCCCATTCCCAGCTGGCCCTGAGAGTCTCAGTTAGGTGGGGTTGAAAGGACCCAGAGATAAGGAAGGCACACTCCTGGTCTAAGGTCTGGTCTGAACCTGGGTCAGGATGGAACCGAGCAGGGCCTGGCCACCCCACAGGCTGTAGCCTGAAGCGTGCAGGTCTCTCTGGAGAATCTCAAAGCTCCCACCAAAGAAATAATCAAAAAAAAAAAAAAAAAAAGCTCCCACCAGGCATTCAGGATGCATGACTTGTTTTTATGGCCTATCTGTGGGTACCAAGACAGACAGCCTGCCTGCTATTTGGTTTTATCACTTGGTCTCTGTATTTCCAGAAGCTTTGTGTGTGTCCCGTGCTTCGCCTGCTGGATATTTCCCATGGAGAAAGAGAGCAGCCCCCAAAATCAGGTTCCATTTCACGATGGCCGATGATGTTCCACACTATACACCCCCCACACACATACACACATTCACCCTGCAATTACACTGCCCTCTTACATTGTACACACACACACCCTGCATGCACACCGCCCTCCCCCATTGCACTCCCCCCACACAACACACCCAACACATGCACACCCTGTGCACAAATACACACTCCACACACCCTACACACACACATCTGTTTCCCCCCCTCCCTCCAACTTATGTGCACACAGACAACCCCCTACATACACACACACACACACACACACACACACACACACACACTACCCAGCCACCAAAGCCAAAAGACAAGGAAGCCTCGCAGCCCACAACCTGGAAAGGGAGACTCAGTCCCCGGCTTTGTGAGGTCCTCCCTCTGCCCTCTCTCTGCCTGCCGAGGGGGCCAGCGGGGCTACCGGTCCGCCCAGAGGAGAGCCAAGTTCAAGGCTTCCGCGCCAGGTCAATGAACACAAGTCACGACTTGTGCCTGCAGGGTGGGTCAAATGTTGCTTTGCTCCCGGAAGGAATTTTTAATCCAGTGGGAGAAATAAAGCAAGTTCACAATACTGCACAAAAGTACACGGTAGAGTGTGTTACTTTAGATAAGAACAATCTTGCTAGGGTCTCTGAAAGCAAAGAGCACAGAACAACCCTCCCGGTGGTGGAGGTGGGGGGCAGTTGTCTATCCTGAGCCCTGAGGACCAGGTGGAAACCTTGACAGGTGCAGATGGCACATGGAGGCGGCCTCAGGAGAAGGTGTGCATTTGTTACAATGCAAAGATTAGTCTACATGAACACAACAATCCGACTGGCGGTTGAACGTGCAGATTTTAAACTCAGAAGAGAGACCAGGCATGGAGACGGAGGGAGAGTTTGGAGACACGGCAGTGGGTGAGAAGGTAGAGAGAAAAGGGAAGAGACTGGGAAGGGGAGATGCCCAGAGGCATTGCACATTATTCTATTTTACTCTATCAACAGCCCTGTGAGCGCAGTGCGATTAGTCCCACTTTACAGATAAGGATACGAAGGAGCACAGAGGTTAAGTAACTTGTCCACCTTAATGGAGCTAGTGAATGATGGAGCCAGATTGTAAAACCAGGTGTACCTGACTCTATTGTCCACATTCTTTCCACTAGGGTGGGGGTTGGCAAGCTACTGCCACCAGCCAAATCCGCCCCACATCCTGCTAAGCCAGCCCTTGTTGGAACAGGGCCTTGCTCGTTCACGTATGTCCTGCTCATGGATGCTTTCCCCTGCAGCAGCCAAGCTGAGCAGTTGCAACAGAGACCTTAGGGCAAGCAAAGCCTGAAATTTTTACTCTCTGGACCTTTACAGAAAAGTCTGTTGACCGCTGTTCTAGCCATGGATGCTTTCCATAGGCGCCAAGGGCTGAAGCTTTGGACATGCCTGCATTTGGGGAACGAGAAGAAGATGGCAGTTCAGGGGAATGCCAAGGGAAGGTCACAGTAATAAAAAGCACCATCGCCTTGCAGGGGACAAAGAGGGCAGAAGAGGAAATAGCAAGAGTGGGGAAATGGACCGCCACATGTTTCAGAGCCATGAAGATGGGAGGCTGGGGAAAGTTGATTGGAGTTGGCAACGATCCTTTACCAATAGAATGATGGGGACAAAAATTCAGATTGGTGCTACTTATGGAGTGGCTGCGAAGATGCACAGAGAGTGAATGCAGATCCAACATCCAAAATATTTGGAGATGAAATGAAGGGAGCAGGGCAGGAGTCTGATGGGTTAGCTGAGTTGCGGTCTGAGCTTGTGTTTTTAAAGCTGGAAAAGGAAGTCAGTAGAGAGGAAACAAGGACATGTACGTTAGAAATGAAGACGGACTTCTGGCAATGGCCACGTTGGAGGGGGGCCCAGAGAGAGGGATTAGCTTAGCGTATGAGAAAGAGGAGATGGAACCAGGATTTGATGAACATGTTGATATTGATTGGGCCATTCATTTGCATTAGCTTATTCAATGATCACAGCTTTGTGAGTTAGGAATTCACAACCTCACATAGCAGTTTTGCAGCCAGCCCAAGGTAACACTGACCACCCCCACTCCCACCCCACCATGATGGGAAGCACCGGGATTCAAACTGAAATCCGGCTGACTCCAAGTCCTGTGTTCATTTTGCCATGAACAGACTTGAAATGATGTATTTGAATCTTTGTGCTGATTCATTTCTTCATTTGTTCACAGGGCCCATCTAATGGTAAATCACATCTAAGAGATGCTCTCTCTTTGCAGCACATCTTTTAACAGCATCTAGGAAGAACTAGCAGCTGTAATACCAGGGTTTTCAAAGCCCCCACAAGGACGTCCCTGACCGGCCATGGATGCTAAGCTTCCTGCAAGTTCCAACCTCCGTCAAGAGCCCAACACCCCCAGCACCAGGCCACTGACATCATTTGCACCCCACTGTTTATGAAGTGTCAGAGAAGCCTTAAATTTTCCCCACTGGAGACTTTATGGCAACAGCCGGCTGCGGCCTTAGACACGGAGAGGTCCCGCCATCTGCTGTTCCCCTTGCCAACGCCCTCTTTTTGAAAAACAAACAATTGGAACCAAGCACAAAAGCTCAAATGAATCTCCTGCAAGCACATATAACTCTGCATTATTGTCACTTCTCTTCAGCTCTTTGGATAACCTGCACACCCCTGAAGCCTGCACATCTAACACCTCTTGGGAGCATATTTCGATATGTTGATTGCAAAAGTAAATGCCCAGCCAGTGCCATGTGCAGGGTCTCCTGCTCCTTGGTGCCAGACGCTATGCTCTGTCGGTGCAGCCCCACATTATTTGGACAACCAGGACTCGTGGGAAGCTCATATTGAGCTTTCAGTCAGTGGCAGCCGAGTTGGACCCCTACTGTGCTGCCCTTGGGGGACTGTTGCCTGACTGTTAGGACAGGGCTTTACATCTATCTTAATTCAATCGTATCTGGTCAAATGTAGCCCAAGGCTAGCAACTCTGAGAGGCCGCCTTCATGGTCTAAGCATGCATGCTCTTCTTTGCTGCCCAGGTTTAACCTGCTCCACTAATTTATATACCCCTTAGTCTAATTTTATACTTTTAAAATTTATATTTCACCCTAAAAGTGTATGTGCTTCTTATAAGCTGCCTCAGCTCTTTTATGGTAGGAGGCAGGTACCTAAATAGATTTGTCTTTTGTTTTAACGTGATGTAGCATATTTCTGACTCTGCCATTGCCTTACAGCGATTTTCCAACCTCCCACATTAGAAGACCCTCTTTTGTTGGTTTAACCAGCCTTTGTGCAAATCCTAGAATTCCACGCCCAATGCAGCATCTCCTGGGGTGACAGAGACGGTGCACAGGTTGTCCTGACATCATGGAATCTTCTAGCGTCTCTGTGCTCAGCTACAAGTCTGGCATCTTAGAATTAGGCCGTTCTCAGAAACTTAGGAAGATTTCTCTCCTGCTCAGAGCATTCCTCAACCATCTTCCAACTTGCAATCTTACTGAAAATATTTGAATGTTGGAAAGGTCTACAAAGACTATATACAGTGAAAGGGCATCTCCTCTTAGGGTTCTAAAGTTAGCACATAAGGAAAAATTGCATATAATCAAAATCACTCTGCCTTAGGAAGACATGGTGTTGGAAGCTAAATAAACTTCTCTTACAGAGACCAACACTGTTCTTTATTCTAGCAATGGAACTAGTTTCTTTGGCGGGGTATCAAATGCAATAGTTAGCTTTCATTTGGCAGCGGCTGTGTTGTGCAAAATATGCAAATCTTGAAAAACTAGGATCATGCTTGGCCCAGAGCATATGTTCCCATTTGAGAGAGTCAGGGGGGAGATCTGAGACTGGCTGGGCAACAGTGATTCTCTCCTCCCAAAGCAGGCTTTACTCTTGGGAGTTGCCCACACTGTTTATCTTCCTCTCTCTTTCATTTGGCTATTGGCATGCAAATTAAATGCATATATGATGTCACTCCATATAGTGCATTTATTCAACTCTTGAATTGTCTTCCAAATTACAGGACAAGTTACAAGATGAGGCATCTGAGTACAGCATAGGAAAATGAATATAGAGTAAAAGAACGAGTAATAGGGGCAAGAGGTGAATTCAGTTCAACTCTAGTTGATTATATATCACTGGACATTACCTTAGCCGCCCCCCCCCCCCCGCCCCCCGGCCACCCCCAATCCCAGTAGAAACGGAAGGTCCATAGAGAAAGGAATCCTGGAATTTATCCACCACCATCTGGGAACCACTTTTAAGAGCTAAACTGAGAAACCGCACCTAGGCATATAGAAATTGTGGGGCGCTCACTTTAGGGCAAGGCTTGGTCCACAATGGAGTATCTGCCAGAGCAGCGCTGGGGGGGGGGGGGGGGTGCTCCTCACCGTGCAGAGTTAGGGGACACCAGCGCTGAATGCAGGCAATCTTAGCGCTCATCCGAGTGGAGCTTCCCCAACCCTATGCAAACACCGAGGGATCTATTTAAATGCAGATTCTAATCAACAGGTCTGGGGTGGGGTCTGAAGACCGCATTTCTAATAAGCTCCCACCGCTGGTTAGTCCCCCGTGACACTGCGAAAGTCTGGGATCTGGAGCAATTGCCTCATTTTGGTGATGGGGAGACCCAAGCCCGCAGGGTCTGGAGCTCAGGTTCCCAGGCTGCCAGTCAAGTTCTCTTCCCCACTGCGCAAGCTGCTGACTGGCTGCTCGGAGCCACGCTGAGCCTCGGGCGGAGGGAACAGGGCCGCGGCCGGGATGAGGCACGCTGGGGCTGCGCGTGAGTCACGGACCACCGGCCTCTGACATCAGCCCGGCTGTGCGCAGCGCCCAAGAATGCGTCCCAGCCGGGCCTCCACGCCGCTTGGCGTCCCTCCAGATGCCCGGGACACCAGCGCACAGAAGCCTGTCACACAGGGCAGGGCCGAGAGGGAGGGGGAGGCAGGAGGGGCCTTGCTTCCCCGAGCAGGGCCGCGTCTGGGCTCCTGCTCCCAGGGTCCTCCCACGAGGCTGGGCATGGGCAGCTCTGAGGGCTCTGCAGTCTGCAGGTGGGGACCAAGGCCCCTCCTCCCATTTGTCCCCTGGGTGGGGGGTTGGGGGTGGGGGAGTGCGGTTGGTGTGTTTTTTTAGGCTCAGAAGGCTGGCTCTGCTGCTCCCAGGCTCAGTGGCCTATTGGGAGTCAATGATGATGACATCACAATCACGAGGATCATTGTGACAACATCGGGCTTCCGAGACTCCGTAGCCTCCCGAATTGGCAAACACCTTGGCACCTGTCATTTCCCCCTTTGTAAAAATCACAAAGCGTAGCTGTACATTTTCAAACATCTCTCCAGACTCCAATGAGCCTAGGAATATAGAACCTGTCATTTTCTAAAGCTGTTTAAAATAAAGTTCGCCACTAATAATCAAACTTGCACTTCACAAGTTCTCATCTACCCGTTTGCCTGCAAAGATGGCCAAGAGGGGCCCACAAAGCCGGTAGCTGTGGGTATGTCGCACGCATGTCGTGTGCTAGGGCGGGCCTGCCCCCGGCTGTACAGCTCACTCCCAGACAATTACCTGGAAGCCCCCTTGAGTCTGAGTCACAGTGTCCTGGGGGCAGTGGGGAGCGGTTACCCAGGCTGCCTCACAAGCTGAGTCCACCTCTGCTGAGGCAGGCTCAGAAGGGTATTTGCTACCAGGGGCAGGGGTAGGGGTGGGGAATGGGGCATTTACAAACTCAATGGGGACAGAGGCGCGTTTGGGGTGATGAGGGTTTTGGCAATGGATGGTGATGATGGGAGCACAACAGTGTGAGTGTAATTAACACCACTACATTGTATACTTGAAAGTAGTTAAATGGGGAATTGGGGGGTGTGTATATGTTGATAGAATTAAAAATTTTTTTTTAAATCGTAGAACTGAACAGCACAAAGAGTGAATCCTAATGTAAACCTTGGACTATAGTCTATATAACAAGGGACCACACTAATGTAAAATGTTAATAGAAAGAAAACTATGGTGGGGGGCAGGATATATGGGAACTTTGTACTTTCTGCGTGATTTTTATGTAAACCTACAACTGCAATAATTAAAAAAAGAGAGAGAGGAAGAGGAGTAGGGGAGAGAGAGAGAGAGAAAGGAAATGTATTTGCATCAGGGATCAAAGAACCTTCTGAGTAAAATCAACCCTTAAGGAAAAGGGAGTCAGGAAGACAAGCTTGGTCCAATAACAAGAGGCTTAATAATGGGGGTTGAAAGAATAAAGAGTTATATTCTACTTCTCTCGTTTTCCGACAATTCATATTACTTTGAAGGGAAGAAGGACTCGAGAAGGATTAGGTCTTTATCTGAAAATGGCATCAGAGGACATGTGGGTCTGAAGATAAAAAACTGAACTTGTTTTTTGAGCTGAATTGGCTCTTCCAAGACTCCCAGAAGTTTGGGGCAGGGTAGGTATCCAAGGGGGACCAGCTTGAGAATGCCAAGAGTTTACTGTATGCAAAAGTGCTTCGTACAAATCCAAGGACCAAACAAATAGGGGGTCCAGTGGTAGGTGTCTCTGAATCATGGCAGCTACCTGTATTCATACTTTGATTCATCCCTTTATTCAATACATTTTTGCCTCTAGTCTCAGTTCCCCCAGATCCCAAAGACTGGCCCTAACATGATATTCTTTAAGCATTTAAGCTGGTAGCTTTTAGAAAATGGAAGGGGAGGTGGGATACAGATCCCCCTGTAGCCTTCCCCACCCCACCCCCACATCTCTGCAATGCCCCCTACATTTCTGAAATGCCCCACTCCACTGCAGTGGGCTGTGTGCCCCCAAACTCAGAGAGTTGGACACTCCCTGGTGATAAGAAATAATTCTCATGTAAACCTCGTGCAGTATTTTGTAAGTGTGATGGTTAACTTCACGTATCAACATGGTTACAGTATCCACTTGTTTGGTTAAACAAGTGCTGGCCTGATTGTTCCTGTGAGAGTATTTTGTAGATGAATTTACATCATTAGTCATTTGACTGCATCTGTGGCTAACTGCATCTACAATCAACAAAGGAGATCACCCTCAGCAATGAGGGTAGTCTCCTTATCCTATCATTTCTCCCTGAGGATTTCAGCAGTCAGAAAAGAAGAACTTCTGCCATTTCTTCAGCCAGCCAAACTCTCCTGAGGAATACAACTTCACCTTCATCAGAGATTCTAGCTTTCAGCCTGCCTACAGAGTTCAGGCATGCCTGATTTCAGAATCACCTTTTTCAACGTTTGCAGTTTGCGTCCTGCCCTATGAAATTCTGACTTGCCACAATCCCCAAGATTGTGTGACCCAATTCCTAGAATAAATGTTGTCATGTTTATATATATAAACATAATGTTTCTGTAGATAGACAGACAGGTAAGTTTTTTGTCAGTTATGTTTCTCTGGAGAGCTCAGACTAATACAGTTAATACTTTAGACACTGAATTTTAGCCTGATTGTACTTCCCAAAATCAGGTACCCAGTTGGCAAGTATTTCTCTTTCTTTCCTTCCTTCTTTCCCCTTCGACTGGTTCTCTGGGGCATGCCCCCAGCACACGAGTTCCCCTCAACCCGACCCCATCTTTCTCACCAGTCCTCCCACTCCCAATCTTTAACCTGGTAGCCGAAGTTTCCTAAGTCCACATCTACCCCCCTGAATGTAGTATCCCGAGTCTGTGTTCCAGCTCCTGCCCAGAGCCCCCCCTCTGGAAGAGCCCAGGGACACTGTGTCCAGCTCTGGGCATCTGGGGTTGCTTAGGAACTATGCATCTCAAAGCAGGGTCCTCGACCAGCACCACAGCAACCCTTAAGAATTTCTTAGAAATGCAAAGTCTCCACCCCTAAGTAGGGTAACCAACTCATCCCAGTTTGCCTGGGACTTTCCTGGTTTTAATACTCTAAGTCCTGTGTCCTGGAAACCCCCTCCAGCTGGCTGGTCACACTGGCCCTATTCCAGACCTACTGAATCAGAAGTCCAGGGATGGAGCACAGTTATCGCTGGTTAACAGCTCTCCAGGGAATCCTGATGTTTGCTCAAGACTTAGGACTATGGCCATAAGGGGTTTTTGAAGCCAAATTTGTGCCTACCTGGGGGCTGCCCTCCAAGCGACCCCATCTCCTCAGCCTTGAACCCCACCCTCTCCCTGGGCCCAGAACAGCAAACCTTGTCCTCCTTTCACATACAGTCCTGGCCAGACTGCACCAGCCCCAGGCAGCTCCTCCAACCGTGAGGGACCTCAAGTCCAGGCTGGCCCATGCGGTCTCACTCGCCAGCACCTGGTGTCCCTTGTCAGAGGATGGACTGTTTTTCACTCCTGTCTCTTGTACATTTTGCAGTTTTCAAGAAAATCAACTTTCCCTTTGTTTAGGGCAAGAGTAGGAGGTTGCTGGAGCTAGTATATGAAAAGGTAGGGAGGAGGCAAGAGAAGAGTCCAGGAAAAAAGGTCAAGAATGGACGTCCAGGAAAAAAGGTATTGAGAGAGTAAGATGGTTGAGAAGATAAAAAGAAGGCTGCAGCGGGGAAGGGTGATGGAAAAGCCGTGGAAGAGGGAAGCCAAGGATGGGGGAAAATGGGGAAGAGGCATGGTTCTCAAAGCTTGGCCCCCAACCAGCAGCAACAACATCACCTGGAAGTTTGTGAGCAATTCACCTTCTCAGCCCTACTCCAAATCTACTGAATCAAAAACTCTTGGAGTTGGGGCCATTGGTCTGTTTTAACAAGTTCTGGTGATTCTGATCAATGCTGTAGTTTGAGAACTACTGGCCTGAAAATTCTATTACAGTAAGTAGATAGAGACCTCTTCCATGTTGTTGACTCTCCACCTTCGATAGAGTAACTCAGAAGAGAGAAATGGGGATCTCTCCAATATAACTATTAATGTACCACCCCCTGCCATGGTACAGAATGTCTTCCAGAATCTTCAGAGTTGAGAATAGGCAACTGTAACCTCTCCTGCTTACCTCCATAACTCTTGCTGCCATTGGCACCCTGAGCCTCTGGCAGCTCTAGCCTGTGTGGTCCTTTCCAGGAAGGTTTTCAGGGCTGGAAGGAACCCTAAGGAGCTTCTAATCTTGTGTTACGTCCCTACCTATTCAACATCAGGCCTCTCTTTTGCTATTTTTCTCCCATGTTCTCCCGGTTTTGAAATATGTTGACTGCCAAAGAGATTGTAATCATTAAAGAATAATTAATTCATTTCTCCATGATTTATTAATCAAATACGTCCATAAGTGAGTATGCAAAAAGCAGGAAACAGCTGTATTATGATTTCCATTAGTGTTTTTGAAACATTTCAAACAATCCATTATAACCTTCATGAACCCCTGGGGAGCTGGGGAGGTACAAATGAAACCAGAGCCTCCAGACCTCAAAAGCCTGTGTGTACAAAGGAAGTACATGAAAAGTAATAAACAAAATGCTGACAGGTTCTTGCTGCTCCCCTCTACCCTCAGCTCACTCAAGACTTGCTCCCTTCCACAAACTCTGCCCTCCCCCCATTTTTGGGAGAGGAGGGTCTCACATTTGCTTACCAACAAGTCCAGTACTATGCCAGTTGAAGATCTGGAGGCTGGCTGTTGCTTCTGGAACCCCTACCAGACTCTAATTCAACCTCCTGCAAGCACCAAGTCAACCTTCAGTATCCACCATTAAATGCACCAGAGGTCCCACTGGACACCAAGCTGCATGGTGCTCTGGGGCAAAGAAGGGGAGAAAGCCTGTCTGGCCCAGCTATCCCCCTCCATCAGAGAAATATCAAAGCCACACTGCTGTGCCACAGTGAGACACAGAACACTGGAGAAATGATTTTTCCCATTTCTTTCCACAGATCCCCAGCTCAGAGCTGAATTCATGGGAGGATGGAGCCGGGAGGCAGATTCAAGGACTGGAGACCATGAAATTAAGGATCAAATGCCTAAAGCTCTGCGACTGCTTCAGGCTTGGTGGGCCTGCCTCCTTCCTTGTTTAGGACACTTGTCAACCAAAGTATCTTTTTTTTTTTTTTAATACTTTTGAGATGCATAGTTTAGCAGAGTCCCACCCAGGGGACATGCAAGTTATACCAGCATTGCTAAAGAATCCCGAAGTTGGGATTTCTCCATGAATACATACTCATCATAGCTGTCAGATAGCGTGCCCAGCTATGTGCCTGGCCCTGCACCAACTGACATATGTCACCTCCTTTCATCTCTGCACAACCCAAGGAGGCAGGTTCTTCCATGATCCCACTCGAAAAATGGAGAAACTGAACATGAAGATCAAAGAGGGCAAATGACTTACTTGCCCAAAGTCACAGCCTAATCCTCCAAAGCATCTTAATGGCAAAAGAGAAAAGATGCAAAACTCAGAGGAGCTGCCACTAGAGGCCTGCTTCAATCAAGGAATTCATTGGAAATCTCTTTTTATGTTCAAAATGTATAGGAATTTTGCCTTCTACTTCCTGATTTGCCTGTGTTTGTTCAGTATTTTTAAAATGTCCCCCAATCTTCAAGTGAAGTTGGCATTGTTTTCTCTCAGGGTTGACTTTCCACCATCACAATGGCAGGGGCCGCCCCTCCCCTAGAGAGCCACACTGCCCAGTTGAGAGGAAATTCTCATGTTTGGTAGGAATTCTGGCCTATCATGTGTGCATGGCTGCCAGGCTCACCCCACCAGGCCGCCAGGCAAAAGCCCAGCCCGGCCTAAATCCCTTACTCAAGATTCAGAGTTCCACATTGTCCACATGGGAAAGCCAAGGCCCAAGATGGAAAAATGACTCACCCAAAGCTACGCCACACTTACAATGTGATCCAGCCTCTCTCTCCACTCCTATAAATTTAACCATGACCAAAGAAAGTATATGGCCATACAAAGACTTGTCCATGGATGTTTATAGTAGCTTTACTTGTAATAGCCAAAAACTAGAAACAATTCAATGTTCATCAACAAATACAGATGTTTGTATGCTCAGAGTGGAAGATTACTCAGGAATGCAGACAATGAGCTAATAATGCAGGCAACCACAAGGATGGATTTCAAAATAATGATGCTGAGTGAAGGCGGTCCAATGAAAAAAAGCATATATTGTATGATGCCCTCTATATAAAACCCTAGACAATAAAGACTAAGTGATAGTAAGAGAAAACAGAGCGGTAGTTGCCTGCAGGGGTCGGGGAAGGTAGAAAGGGGTTACTAAGGGGCAGGAGGAAATTTGAGGTTTGATGAATACATTCACCATCTTAATTGTGGCTGTGGCTACAAGTGTATACATTTGACAAAACCTATCAAATTGTAACATTTTTAAGATGTGCCATTTATTGTATGTCAATTAAACCTAAGAGAGAAAGACAGAGACAGAGAAAGAGAGCAGGAAAAAAGTGGCCAAGGCATTTTACATTGGGTTCAGCGAGAAAAGAGAATTCTAGGGAGAGATAAGCAAACTAGAAAGTGTGGGGCCAGAACAAAAACAAGGTAGCATTGCAGAAGTAAAAGTCAAGATTCTGATTTGTGTTTTTAAAACAAATCTGCTAAATTGCTTTCTCTTTTTTTTGCAACTTGCATGATTTTTTGCAAAGAAAAAAAAAGATGCCTTAACGCCAAGATTCTCTATGTTATTTTCATTTTGGTATTTGGATTTATTAAAATAAGATAAGTGAATTCAGTTACTAGCCTAAATGTGAAGTAATGTAGGGGTAGATGCAATTTGTCATCAAAGTCATAAAAAGATCATTATGGTCTCTAGGTTAAGGGGTATATAATAATAAAACACGGTAGTTCTTCAACTTGTGGCAAATAAAACTGCTCAATTTTATGGTAGAAAGGGCAGATTTCCCTGAGATAAGACCTTTACTCTTACGGTCAAATATTTTATTTGTTCCTTGTAGCTGGGTATATTTTTCAACCTACCCCTTATCTTCACAACAAAGGTTAATAATTAATAGAATATTTAACATTTGCAAAAGTTTTATGACCGCAACTTCTTTATTCAAAGTTTCGCTTTTAAGTACCATTAAAGCTTCTCTCTACTGTACTGTTCAAGTGTAACGTTAACCAAGATTAAATCAATATGTCAGGATTTACAGTTTTCTATTTCCACAGAATCTATGTACTAAGAAAGGGACGCCTGCTTAAGTATGTGTAGGGGATACACATAAAGTAATATAGTACAGGTTCCTGGACAGTTTTCCCCAAACTTTCCTCATCAGAATCATCAAGGAATGCTTATTAAAAGAAAAATACAGCTTTCCAGGACCATATCCTCAGTAAATCCTAATTTAGTGGGTTTTGGACACAGACTAGGAGCTTGTATTCAGCAATTAACACCAGATAATTTTTATCATCAGATAAATTTTGAAGAGGGGTACCTACAATATAATCCAGGAAGGGACACCTGAGCATGCTGTTTCCACCCATGACAAGTGAGGTTGAGGGACTCCATCCAAAGAAAGAAAAAGTCATGGACACCGGCCAACTATTACATCAGAACCAGTCCCTTCTCCCTCCCTCCCTTTGACAACTATAAACTAGACTGGGAACTTGTGTGAGTGAATATTTTCAAAATGTGAGTAGATTTCTCAACTACTAATTAAGAGATTAGCTGTTTGTTTTTCTCCCCACTATACAGTCCAAACAGATATTGCTAATTGATCATGATTCTTCTTCCCTCAAATCTAAACCAGGCCTCAGCATCCTTCTCAACACAGTTTCGAGATGGTAACTATTAACGAGTTGGTGATGGCTCTCCAGATGGAATCCCCTTGTCTTTCTACATATTTTGGCATGTAGGATATCCTTTGGTATTTGTCCTGAGCCCTTATCCCTGGATCTTCCATCAAATAACCCAGCACTTGGATTTATCTGTGCTTTTGTCATTCACCTCTACATCTTCTCAGCCAAAATCCTCAGTCTGGCCTGGACTTGGGGTGGTCTGGGAAGTGTCTGTGAGTTATACCGCTTCCCCTGTCTTGCCTACCTCCCTTTGCTACAGGTTCCATGGTCCCAGAATCCCGAAACAAGGGAATAGCAGGGCAGGCATGACTGGAACAGATGACTGCAGGGATAACAAAACTGACATGGAGGCCAAGCAGATTTTAGGCGCTGGTTTGGGGAGTATGAGAGAGCTGCACTGTAAGCCCCATAATGGTAGGCATCTTTGTCTATTTGACTCTTCAAAGTATTCCATACACCTAGAACAAGTAACTGGTACACAATAATGCTCAACAAATAGTTGTTAAATGAGTAAATAATAAACAATTTTAATTCTTCGTTCTCTTTTTGCCATCAAATGACCATTGTTCTCTTTTTCTCTTTTTCCACTAAAGCAAAGATTGATCTAATATCATTTGTTCACTGCCACCTGCTGCATTGTAAGCAATTTCAAATCAGGGCCTGGCAAACACTAGGTACGAGCAGCAGAGGGCCTGCGGGGACCCCAAAGGGGCTTGAATAGAAAATGCCTGACTTCATGGTTCTGGGCAGAAGGAAGAGTCAGAGAAGCTGCCCTGTGGCCTTTGGGGTGTAAGATCCAGAGATCTTTGAATTTTCATCGAGAAGTGTGAATGCTGTGCTTTTGGGATTATGGGTATATTATGAAAATCAAACTCCATTAGCGTTGTTGATAGGTTTTGGCGAATTAACCACAAAAAAAAAATATGAAAACTCAGTTTAGCTGCATAATGCTAATTACCTATTTACACGCACTACTTACCATTAATGCCGAATTATCATGCAGCAGAGTGAGATTGTGCATACATTAAATCTATGTCAGATGGATATGAGGCTTTATTTGGTTAGAAAACCCTGTGAAGGATTTGGTCTCCCAAAGGGCTAAAGCATTTGCCCGTGACTGTCTTTAGGAAGCTTTGCAGAAGTGCATTTCAATCCCAACTGTGAATAGAATCATTTGGGGAAGTTTTAAAAAGACCCACTGTGAAGTAATGTGATGCCTGGGAGTTGCTTTAAATTATCCAGCATGAAGAAAGGGGAGGGGAAGAGATAGATGAAACCAGATTGGCGAAAGGCTGGTCATCCTTGGAGCTTCATGGATACTGGAGGTTCGCGGAAGTTTCTGATACTGTTATCTCTGTACGTACACGTGGTTGAAAATTATCTCAGTGAAAGGCATGTAGGGGTTTCTTCGGCATATTTGTAGGGCACAGACTAAACACAAGGAAGGCTTGGCAGGGGTTGGGGACTTAATTTCTGTTACTAGTCTTGTCCTATTTTCATACTCCGCTGTGGTGGTTTGAAGCTGTATGTACCCCAGAAAAGAATATTCTTCAAGTTAATCGATTCTGATGAGTATAAACCCATTGTAAGGAGGATCTTTGGATGAGGCCACGTCAATCACAGTGTGACGTATCTCATTCCAGGTAGGTCTTAATCCTTCTACTGGAGTCTGTTATAAACAGGATGAGTATAGAAAGAGGGAGAGAAAGTCAGAAAAGGAAGAAGCTGAGAGCAAGGAAACCCAGAAGAAAAGTGGAACCCAGCAGATGCCACCATGTGTCTTGCCATGTGGCAGGGGACCCAAGGATTGCCGGCAGCCAGTCTTTGGGAAGAAAGCATCGCCTTGATGATGTCTTGATTTAGACATTTTTCTCAACCTCAGAACCAAACTGTAAACTCATGAATTCCCACTGTTAAAAGAAAACCCGTTTTACAGTATCTGCCTTCAGCAACCCAGCAAACTAAAACGCCCCCCAAAACAAATCTTACTTGAACCATTCTCAGTGGTCCTATCTAATCGAAACGCTCAATAAAATCTTTTTACTATAAATTTTTTTATATATAATTATATTTGCATATAAATATTCATCCCACCTTGGGCCAACTGAATCAGGATTCCTAAGCGTGGTGATTCAGAAATTTTTAAAAGTATCCAGATGATTTTAACGTGCAGCTAGGGTTGAGAACCATCAGTAGAGGAAAGGTTTCTGAGGGTGGATTTCAGGTCAACCGAGAGTAAAAGAGGCTGTTTTGGCATATCCGTGAGGGTGCAGACTTCCCCAGGAAGACCTGGGGACATTAATTACCACCACCTTCTACAAAGCACCTCCTATGGGCTGCTGTGTGAGCTCCTTTACATATAACATCTCATGCCCTCTTCCCAGTGGACCTAAGGAAACCGAGGCTGAAAGAGACAAGGTTACTCTCAGAGGGTCAGATGGCTCACAAGTGGGTGAGCTGTGATTGAAACCCAAACCTCCAAAAGCCTCTTTGTTCCAGTTGCTCTGAATGTTCAAGAGAAGGAATCAAGAGGTCCATAGCTTTTAAAGGCTCTGCCCAGCCTCAATCCATTTGTATTTTATTTATCACCCCAATCTCCCCCCAGAGAGCCTGACTACTCACTATTTCTAACCTACATTTCAGCAAAAGCAACTCTTACTGCTCCTGCTTCTCCAGGTTTCCCTCATTTTTGCTACCAAGCATTCAAAGCAGGGTATAAAAACAATAGCATTCTATTGCCTGCATCTGCCTCAGATGTATCTATAAAAATTTGCACTGGAAATACGTTTTCCTTTAAAAGAAAAAAAAAAAACATCTTTACCACATTCTGAATGTAATGTTTAGAGCCATGGATTCTGCCCTGTCTCAGAGTGATGTGGCAGAAGAAGTATACACAGTCTGGTAACCACAGTTAGTTCCAAAATAGTTCAAATTCTTGACGGCATGTTTTAATGTACTTTAGGATTAAATATACAATGTACAATACTAAAATGTAAGAGAAAAGACACCTACATGGTGGGAAGTTCTCTATATTCCACTTGAAATGGTAAAGTATTGATTCTAAATTAAGAAAAGCCAAATGCAGTGTATATATTGTAACCCATAGAGCAACCACTAAAAAAAAAAACTATGCAAAATGATACAGTTCTCACTTGCCATGCGGGAGTCCCGGGTTCGAATCCTTGCCCATGCACTCCCCCACTCCTCCCCCAAAAATCAGTAAATGGTGCTGCAATAGCGGGATAGTCACACAGAAAAAGAATGAACTGTGACCCCACCATGCAGCATACTAAAAAAATGACGTAGTAAAAAACACAAAAGATCAATTAAAATGGTATTCTAAGAAGTATTGCAATAACACAAAAGAAGGCAAGAAAGGGGAAACAGGAACCAAAAACAGAGAGAGAAGACAAATAGTAAAATGGCAGACCTAAATCTAAGACAGAAACTAAAGGACAATGATTATCCAAATGAATGTTTTAAATAACCCAATAATATGCTGTCTAAAAGAAACACACTTCAAATATAATATATTGATTTGTTAAAAATAAACGGATGAAAAAAATTTCAAAGGAAGAAAAGCAAAAAAATAATAAAATAATAAATGGATAGAAAAAGATATATTATGCAAACATAACCAAAAGAATGTTGGAACAGCTACACTAATAAAAGGCAATACAGACTTCAGAGTAAAGAAAATTACCAAGGTAAAGAGGGCTATTACGAAATGATAAAATAATTCTTCTTTGCTAAGAAAATATAGCAATCCTAAACACATATGTACCTGATAACAGAGCTTCAAAAAAATGAAGCAAAAACTGACAGAACCTAAAGAAGAAATAGGCAAGTTCAAAATATGTTAGATTTCAACTCCTTTCTCTAGAACTTATAGAACTAGCAGAGAGAAAGTCAGCAGGGAAATAGAACCAAACATCAACATAAACCACCTGAGTTTAGGTAACTTTTATAGAACACTGCACCCAGCAACAGTAGGATATACATTCTTTTTAAATGCACACGGAACATTCACTGAAATAGACCATATGCCAGGTCATAAAACCTTACCAAATATCAATAAATTTAAATATTACAAAATATGTTCTCTGATTATAACAGAATTATATTTCAAAGCAATAATAGAAAGAAAGCAGAAAAATCTTCAAACACATGGCAGTTAAATAACCCAGTTTTCAATAACCCATGGGCCAAAGAGGAAATCTCAAGGGGAATTAAAGAATATCTTTGAAGTGAACAAAATAGAAAATACAATAAATAAAAAATGGAGGGATTTTTAGTGCTTGGAGGGAAATGTATAGCTAAATGCTTATTTAAAATTAAGAAAGAAAGTTCTTAAACCAACAATCTAAGGTTCCACCTTAAAAAATAAAAGCAAAATGTAAGGAAATGATAAAAATAAAAGCAGAAATCAATGATATCAAAATCAGATTTGATTTTTATGGAAAACAAAGAAGCCAAAAGCTGGTTCTTGAAAAGATCAATAAAACTGATAAACCTGGAGCGGGGATAAAAAAGAAAAACATAACGTATCACAAATGAAAGAGGGGTTATCATTATAGACTCCACAGACCTTAAAAAGATAAAAGATAATAATATGAGCAACTTAATGGCATAAATTTTACAACTAATTTCTCAAAACCTAGAAATGACCACACTCATCTAAGATGAAACAGATAACCTGAATGATCCTAAAGTTTTCAAATAAATTGAATTTGTAGTTTAAAATCTTTTGAAAAAGAAATCTCCCAGACTACACGGTTTCACTGGCAAATTATATAAAACAACTAAAGAAGAAATAATACCAATTCTATACAATATCTTCCAGAAAATATCAGAGGAGAGAATGCTTCCCAATTCATTTTTCTGGGGGGATCGGAGGGGTGGGGCATGGTCCAAAAATCGAATCTGGGTCTCCCACGTGGAATGCAAGCATTCTACCACTGAACCACGCAAGCACTCCACAATTCATTTTAAAAGACCATACTAAAACCAGTACAAGGGCAGGCCATGTTGGCTCAGCAGGCAGAGTTCTTGCTTGCCATGCCGGAGACCCGGGTTTGAGTTCCGGTGCCTGCCTGTGTAAACAAACAAACAACAACAAAGAAAAAAAACAGTACAAAAATTAAAACTAATAGACCAATAAAAGCAAAAAGAGAACTGTCTCCCCCTACTTGGGGCATGACTCCCAAGGGTGTAAATCTCCCTGGCAACATGGGACATGACTCCCAGGGATGAGCTTAACCCTGGCTTCGTAGGATTGAGAGCCTTCTTGACCAAAAGCAGGAAGAGAAATGAAACAAAATAAAATTTCAGTGGCTGAGAGATTTCAAACAGTGTCAAGGTCAATCTAAAGGTTACTCATATGCATTACACAGATATCCCTTTTCATTTTCTGGTGTATTAGAGTAGCTAGAGGATTCAGGGAAATGCCTGAAACTTGAACTGTAATCCAATAACCGTGATTCTTGAAGGTGATTTATAACTATATAGTTTTTATGGTGTGTCCATGTGATGGTGAAAACATTGTGACTGACACTCCCTTTATCCAGTATATGGAACGGATGAGCAAGAAAATAAAGGCAAAAAATAAATAAATAATAGGGGGATGGGATGTTTTAGGTGCTTTTTTTCTTTTCTTTTTATTCTTATTTTTATAGTTTTGGGGTAATGAAAATGTTCAAAAATCAATTGTAATGATGAATGCACAATTATATGACGATACTGTGAGCCATTGATTTTATAATTTGGATGACTATATGGTATGTGAATATATCTCAATAAAATTGCATTAAAAAAGAAATGCAAAAATCCTCAACAAAGTATTAGCGCATTTAATCCAGTAATATATAAAAAGAACAATGCACCATGACCAAGTGGAGTATCTTCAAAGAAGATAAGGCTGAGTTAGGAAAAAAGTTCTTTAAAAATGACATCTGTATTGGAGAAGCTGGAGGGAAATAACTGAAGCTGTAGAGCTGTGTCCCAGTAGCCATGTTTCTTGAAAATGATTGTATGATATCGCTTTTACAATATGACTGTGTGATTGTGAAAACCTTGTGTCCTGATGTTCCTTTTATCTAGGGTATGGACAGATGAGTAAAAATTATGAATGAGAAAATAAACAAAATAATAGGGGAAGGAAAGTTAAAATAAATCGAGTAGAGTGAAATACTAGTGGTCAATGAGAAGGAAGAATAAGGGGTATGGTATGTATGAGTTTTTTTTTTTCTGGAGAGCGATACAAATGTTCAAAAAATGATCATGGTGATGAATGCAAAACTAAGTGATGATAGTGTGAGCCATTGAGTGTACACCACGTATGGATTGTTTGTATGTTAAGAATGTTTGCATGTTTGTATGTTAAGTTTTATCAATGAAAATATTTTTAAAATGCAATCAAAAGCATGATCCATTTGGGGGGAGTGTGCATAATCCGGGAATCGAACCTGGGTCTCCCACATGGAAGGCGAGTACTCTACCACTGAACCACCCTTGCACCCCATTTTTTAAATGATAAATTGGAGTTCACAAAATTAAAAAAAATTCTCTCGCAAATGGCACTGTTAAGGAATGAAAAGACACACTAAAAACTGAAAGAAAGAAAAAAAGATTTGTAAACCACATATCCAAAAAAAGACTTGTATTCCAAATATATAAAGAACTCTCAAAATTCAGCAATAAAAAGATAAACCACCCAATTTAAAAATGGGCAAAAGAGTTTAAGACACTTCACTAAAGGTCATAGTACAGAAGATGAATAAGCACATGAAAAGATGCTCAACATCATTAGCCATTAAGGAAATGAAAATTAAAACCACTTTGAGGATGCATGGGTGGTTCGGTGGTAGAATGCTCCCCTTTCATGCGGGAGACCCAGGTTCAATTCCTGGACCATGTATCTGTAAAAAAAAGCTCTTCAACATATGTATTAGTTAGAGTTCTCTAGAGAAACAGAATCAACAGGAACTATTCATGAATGTAAAATCTATAAAAGTGTCTCACGTAACCGTGGGAACGCAGTCCAAAATCCGCAGGGCAGGTTGTGAAGCTGACGATTCCGATGGAGGATCCGGACGAACTCCACAGGAGAGGCTCGCCAGCCGAAGCAGGAAGAGCCTGTCTCTTCTGAATTCTCCTTAAAAGGCTTCCTTTTAGATTAAGCATCGCTCATTAAAGAAGACACTCCCCTTGGCTGATTACAAATGGAATCAGCTGTGGATGTAGCCTACGTGATCATGACTTAATTCTATGAAATGTCCTCATAGCAACAGACAGGCCAGCACTTGCCCAACCAAACAGGTACCACCCCCCGGCCATGTTGACACATGAACCTGACCATGACACATACTACTGCATATTTAGAGGGCAGCTAAAATAGAAAATACTGCCAATACCAAGTGTTAGCAAGGATGTGGAGGAACCAGAATTTTCATTCATAGCTGGTAGGAATAGAAAATATTATAACCACTCTGAAAAACATAGTCAGGCAGCTTCTCGTAATGTTAAACATACACTTACCATATGATCCAGGAAACCCATTCCTGGACATTTACCTAAAGAAATGAAAAACTATGTTCACACATAAAAAATAATAATAATAATAATAAACTGTACACATAAATGTTTATAGCAGCTCATCTCATAATTGCCAAAAAGTAGAAACAACACAAATGTCCTTTGGTGGGTGAATGGATAAACAAATTGTGGTTCATCCATCAAATGGAATATTACTCAGCAATTAAAAAGGAATGAAATATTGGTATTGAGAAATTCATTCAACTTGGATGAATCTCAAAGGCATTAGGATGAGTGAAAGAAGCCAGTTTCAAAAGATTACATACTGTTGTAATTATAGAACATGCTGGAAAAGGTTTCTGGGGCAATGGAACCGTTCTGTACCCTGATGGTGGCGGTCGTTATGAAAATCTATATATGTGTTGAAAGTCACTGAATGTACAGCCCCCCAAAAGTCAATTGCACTGTACGGTAATTTAAAAAATAATGAAAACTCAAAACGTTTGCAATCTGCATGCTTGAAATCTGCAAAAGGATCTACATGAGTGGACCACCGCAAACTTCTTTGAACTTTCTTTTCTCTCCCATGCATTTACTCATCCCACCTGCCGCTTGGCCTCTCTCACCCTCCACTCCCCAACCCCCTTAGCTGGTGCTAAGAGAGATCAGGAGAATGTATCTCCCACAGTCTCCTTCCTTTCCCTCCTTATTGATCACAGACATGTCGAATGTCAAGTGCAGTTTCAAGGGCTCCACTTCCGACCAGATTGACACCGCTAAACTTTCCCCATATGGAAACGCCGGGATAGGAGCCGCCGCCGCGTTGTCGCGGGAGGGCGAAGGTCCGGGGGCGCCCCAGCAGCCCGCCCTCCTGTGCCGCCCGACCGTTCCGGACTGTCCAGCCGCTCTCGGGGGCCGGCCATGCACGGCGGAGATGCTGCTCTTCACCTCCAAGTCCTTGGATCAGGACATGGAAAAAACAACCAGTGAGATGGTACAGCCGAGGACCGGGACCTCTTTGGGATATTTGTGATAACGTTGATCAGTCTCGCATGGACCTAAAGATCGTCTTCACGCGTCATGAGAACGGTCAACCACGACGGCCCTCGGGTGGCTATGCAAGCTCTGAGGCTTCTAGGAGCACATGTATCCAACTGTGGCAAAATTTTTCAGTTAGAAGTAATTCAGGAGATATTGCTGGTGAGGTAAGCAACGTTTTAAATAAGGGTCATCCTAAAGACTGTAAAAAATTGAAAGCTCTTGGAAACCCAGGTTCAGTTCTGGCACTTGCAAAAAAAAAAAAGATTGAAAGCTCTTATGGTGGAATGGACATATGAATTTAAGAATGACCCACAGCTGAGTCTGGTAGCAGCCATGATCAAGAATTGGAAGGAGCAGGGAGTCTCCTTTGCCACTGTGGGCTTTTAGGTTGCAGAACAAGCCAAAGCAAGCCCTGCTCTGGCGGCCAGAGACCCTGGAGTGGCAGCTAACAAGGAAGAAGAAGATCTAGCAAAAGCCACTGAGTCATCGCTGAAGGAGCAGAGGTAATAGCCAACTCCACTTTCCAGTTTGTGGCGGAACACATCCAATCTCTTGACTAACCACCAACATGAAGGCGGAAAACTTTGTGCTACATTTAACTTTGAAGGTGCTGGAGATGATGAACTTTCATTTAAACCTGGAGAAATTATTTCAGTTATTGATGATGGTGACCCAACTGGTGGATCTCACTGCTGAACCAGAATTGATTGAAACAGAGAATACAGTACAACACAATTCAGCGACAAGGTTCATGTGGAAATGCTCAAGCCAGAGCCAGCTTTTATTGATGAAGATAAAAAAAATGGACTAGTTGCTGCGGATGTTGCAAAGTACAGACCCTAGCAATGACCAGCCAGAAATGCCAGGGCTCCCTCATCTTGAAGCAACGTGTCACCAGATGGGGCCTCTGATTGATGAGAAGCTGGAAGATAGCGATAAAAAACATTTGGAACTCTCAGAGCTGAATGTGAAATGGTGGAGGCACTTTCATTGAACACCAAGTTAAGAAATGAAGACCCATGTATTCCATGTATGCAGCGTTGCAGAACCCACAATAGTTCATGCAGCCACCTGGCATTTCTGGTTCTCAGGTGTACCCACCTCCCCCAGGCAGGGCTTACCTGGTGGCAGGTGGCAGCCAGATGAGCCATCTCCAGAGCTACATACAGTCTTCCCGGCTGAGTAGCTGCCTCCATCGGCAAGCCCAGCCGCACCCCCCCGCCCCCCCCCAGTCAGCAGACCCAGGCTTCTTATCCCAATGCCAAGGCCAGTTCTCTGCGAGGTCATGTGTATTCCAGGGCCACCGTGTTCAGCCATCTTTTGCCAACCTCACTGTGTTACCAGGACACATTGACCAACCGGCGTGTCCCAGCTGCCGTACTATGCTCTGTCGCCCGCCACGCTGCCTCAGCACCCGCAGCAGCCAGAGCTGTACCCTTAGAAGGAGCCACTGTAGGGCTCGGAGGCCCCTAGGGTGGGAGTGCTGCAGGCAGCTCTCTGCAAGAGGAGAACTGCCTCGTCCTGAGAGTGGCTTTTGCCCAGCTTCTAGGATCTTGGTCAGTAAATCCAAATATTCAGGAATGTAGAACTCTTCAATTGGCACTGACATTTTAGAAGCACCCCCAGCCCCAAAGAATGAAACTACTTGCATTTAATTCCTCCCTTTCAAAAATGGTACCCAATTGTTTGTCTTGTAAAAGTACCTGGCCTGTAAAAAGTCAAGCTTACAAACGCTGTTGTGGCAAATAGTGTGTACAGACTGATGTGCTCCTAGGCATTTTGCAGCACAATGGCGATCATGTGACTCTATTTAACACTGAAATTAATTTGCATTACTATTTGATTTTAGTCATGATCCAGAACATTTCATGTAGATTTAAGACAATTTCGCTGTCCTGGACTGCAAGAGAACGAAGTGGTGGCGAATGGACCTGAAGGCATTACGGTGTCCCTGTCTGGGCTTCCCATTAAATGAACCTGCTCTTTCCCTAATTGTGAGGGAAACATTTGTTTTTAGAGGCTTTTTGTGGCCTCTGTATACACTAGCTGTCATCACACCAGCGTACAGTAGGAAAGTTTTGGTACAGTTATAGCAAATGATAACTTTCCCTCTTCAATGTTGACATTTTGGCATGATATTTCAGAATACTGTGAGACCCCAAGACAAATTAAATAGAATCACATCCTTTTTAACTTATTTTTAAGGAAATAATGTTGACCTCCTTTCTCATAGTTGAAGATGGTAATTAGGTTTCTAAGCTATTAAACTGTGTTTACTGGTGGCAGTGATGCCAAAGATAGAAGCAATGGATAGAAATGTTTAAACTGGAAAGAAAGCATAAATTACACTACAGTGTAACATCTCGTAGTTATTTAGGGTATAAACACAATTTAATTCATCTGTCTTACCCCTCAGCTGGTCTTTTAAATCTGCGTCTTTAATACATTATAGCCTTTCATTCTTCATTAAAATGGATATAGGCAGATGTTTCAAAGTAATCTATATTCCTGACTTTACATATATTTGTTGTTATCTTCCAAATGGACTTTTGGGCTGCTCTCTATCTCTTAGAGTGTTCTAATGGAATTATTCTGGCTTCCTTTCAGAAACATTTTTGAATTTGAATGTTTTTATTTAATCTATATAAAAAAATGTTTTCCATTGGCATTTTAACCTTTCTTCTTAAATGCTCAAAAATGCCTCCCTTGGTTGTGCTAAGGGAATTGTGTCCTATATTACACTTTTATTTAAACAACTGAAAATTTGAGTCAAGCAACATATTGCACAAATCAGTTTAACTAGTTTTGTGCCATAAATGAAAATTTATTTATTTATTGTTTGAGACTGTCCTAATCAGGTAACTTATTTGCTACTTTTTTGACAAAGGATTCCATCTTTGGAAGTCATCTCTTAAATGGTGACTGATTTCATAGGTTCAGATTTAGCACCATCTTCGACTTAAGTGCTTTACCCTTGTGTTGGCTGTTCCTATTTTAATTTTGATATCCTAAATGGGGTGAAGTCAATTACAAATTCTCTAGTATGTTTTTGCCCTATAAACGCCGAAGAGTGGTGAAATGAAATAACTACCCTTATTATAATACATACACATTTTTCTTTACTTTTTACATAACTGGGCTTATACAAGTTTAAATAATGAATACTTAAAACAGCTACTGTATTAGTTTGTGTCTTTCATTTTGTAAGAAGGAAATCACCAAGTGGGAAAATTCCAAACAGATGAAGCTCTGGGTCCTTTTCCTTTCAAATGACATCGCAAGGATGGAAATAGGAAATGAAAGACCTGTTTGAAAAGCACAGATTACTTTGCTCTGAAATCCATGTGTTGTACTTTTGAGAAATCGTTCTTTAAAATATAACTATCCCTTGTTTAAGGGAAGAGATCTATAAAATGAATTAACTATATAAATATTTATTAAAAAAAGAGAAAGAACTCCTGGGACAGGTTGCTGTCCCTAGACCTCCCTTTTCACCCTTTCCTTCCAAGTCTATAACACAATACTCAAAAGAATCCTTCTGGTGATGCAGGACCTTCAATGGAAGACTCAAATAGGCTAAGCGAGCATTCTCTCTAGGGGATAAGGAGACAGTAGAGTTTGGAAGCTCAGCTTACTGTAATCATACATGCATCCAAATGAGTCTTTCCAAACAGCTAAGCTGGAAAACTGTAGGCTTGTTACAGTCATGCTGCTGCCACAGCCCAAAACATTCCCAGAACTTTGGGGGGAATAGTCACCAAATCAATCTGAGCTGTACAAAAATGCCAACAACGGCCGGGCCAATCCAAGCCTTCTAAATGCATTAATTTATTTAATCCTTACAACAACTCCCTGAGGTCAGTATGAACCCCATTTCACAGATGAGAAAACTAAGGCACAGAGCTTAAGCAACTGGACCAACTTCACATGGCTGGTAAGTGATAGAACCTGGCTTTAAATCCCAACGTCTGGCTCATACTTTTATCTGCTAAAGCTATAGCACCTATGTGTTCATTTGATTTCTTTATTTTGTACAAATTATTGGATTTCTTAACGGAATTTTAGCTATTTTTAAAAATTAACCAATCCTCAGAGGAAAATTACCAAGACAGAATAAATGCAAAAGAATATGCTGGAGGCTCTGGAAGTGGGTCCCAAGGAAGGTTCACAACTGCTTGAGCAACGGCAGCCTGACAGGATTACCTATTCTGCCCAAGTCTTCAGAGTTGTGTTATTGGCCCCTGTGTGTTAATTAAAATATTGATTAAAAATAATCAACCACATTCCTTTATAATCACACCTCAAAGCAAGCAGGCACACACATGACAGGTAAGTGGGTGCCCCTTCTGAGACCCTGTACCCCCTTGTTTCTCTAGGGTACTCAATGAGATTGCAAATCAAATATCTGAATAGTCCTCCCTGCTTCAGACACAGGTTTACCACATGCCAGGAATCATATTTTTGCTCAATGTTTTTGGTGAGCGTCAAGCATTGGGGACAGAGTGAGCAAAAGCATAGCTCAGCCATAAGCATCCCTCTCACACCCTAAGTTGGGAGTTTTGCCCACCTTGAGGTTCCTTCCCTCCCTCTCACTTGCTCCCACCAGAATCCACACCTTTCAGATCCAAGGCAGTCCTAAAGAGACCCTTCCTCCGGAGCAAGGATTACTCAAGGATGGCTGGGATCAAATTGGAAGGAAAATTGAGGCAAGGCAGGCAAACAGGAAGGGAGGGAACCAGGAGGCCGAAGGGCCCAGACAGAAAAGTGTGGGTTCCCCAGGAGCCCCAACATGCTATAGATTCTCAGACTCTACCTTGTGCACTATAAGGTCCATGCTTCAGAATTTATTTAAAGCTCCCCAAGGTGGTTTTAATGGGCAGTCTGGGTTAAGAAACAGGGCCCTAGATCAGGGATATCAAACTTTGGATAAAAGAACAGATAGTAAACATTTGAAGCCATATATAGTCTCTGTCAATTTTTTCCCTCCTCCTCCTTCTCCTCCACCTCCTTTCCCTCCCTTCCTCCTTCTTCTTTTTACCATCTTTTAAAATGAAAAAACTGTGTTTATAGTTCAAGGGCTAGATTTATCCCACAAGCGACCATTAGCCAACTCAGCCCTCGGTCAATAATCCTCAAACATTAGTCCCTGGACAGAGATGGGTAGACGCAGTGGTGTGCTGATAAACTGGTTCTCAAGATAAAAAAAAAACAAAAAACTCTGATTTGTAGCATCTGCTGATTCCTATGATGTAAATCCCCACACCATGGCTAACTTTAAGCCACCATTGCGATGTCATTGAACACAGAGTTGGGAAGAGATACACAAACTCATCTCTCGAGAGCCAGTACCAGCCAACTCCAACACAGCATAATAAAGGAATCATCTGGGGATCTGATTAGATCCCTCCTTAGAAATTCTGATGCTGCTGAGTGTGGGAAACATTGCCCTTTGTCACGTGAGGAAGAAATTCATTGCTACATTCACCAACAAATGTTTATAGAAGCCACTGTACTAAACTTTGGGGACCCAAAAATGTCCCCACCCTCAAGGAGTTCACAGTCTCCAGGAGGAGAACGCACAAGCAAACAGGCTGTGATAAGTGAGTCTCAGACACTACAAGAGCACAAGAAGTTGGGGCACCTAACCCGAGCTTATGGGTCAAGGAAAGCTGTCTATGGGAAAATTGCCCACAACTTAGAAATAAGACCAAAATTTATGGGTGATCATTTAATGTCATGCTAGAGCATTTTCTAGTAAACTCACCTGAGGATCATCTGACTGTTGGGGAATATATCTTTGACAAATAAAATTAGAAGTTGACATATAAAACTGATAAGGAAAGATTATTTTTAATGGCCAGTAAAGACATGGAGGAATAAATGCTGACAGTTTGCCTTGCTTCCAACTCCAGTATCACCAAGCAATTCAAGATCAGGCTCAAATGGACTGTGGTGGTTTGAAGCTATTTATATACACCAGAAAAAAAAGCATGTTCTTAAAGCTAATCCATCCCCATGGGTGTGGACCCATTGAAGTAGGATCTTTTGGTGAGTAGGATCTTTTTTTATGCAATTTTGAGATGTATTCACATACCATATAATCATCCAAAGTATGCAACCAATGACTCAGTATCTTCATATAGTGTGCATTCATCACCACAATCCATTTTTTTAACATTTTCATTGGTGAGTAGGATCTTAACTTGAGGGGTGGCCCACTCCTATAGGGTGGGTCTTAATCCTCTAACTGGAGTCCTTTATAAAAGGATAAAAAGCCAGAGAACCTGAGAGAGAAATCACAGAAACTGAGAGAAAGCCACTGAAGCTAGAAGCTGGAAGCAATAAAACCCGGGAAAGAAGGGAGAGACAAGCAGATGACACCACATGCCCTGAGGATCATGGGCAGCTGGTCTTCAGGGAGAAAGCATCGCCTGTTGATGCCTTGATGTGGACATTTTCATGGCCTTAGAATTGCAAACTTGCAAGTTAATAAATCCCTATTGTAAAAGCCAACCCATTTCTGGTATATTGCATTCAGCAACATCAGTAAACTAAAGGAAGGGCCCTCATTGGTTGGTCTATGGCAAAGGAGAGGGAAGGAAGGACTTGCCTCTGGGGAGAGGAAGGATTTCTCAGAGATTAAAAAGGAGGTTCTAGGAAGAAGGGAAGAGAGAAAGGAAGATGTAAGACTGGATCGGGAGGGAGGCGGGTGATGATCCCAAAGAATTTGCCTAAGAAAAGAGAGGGTATACAGTTGGGAAGGGCTGAGTGAGAGAACCTGACAAACAATCAGAGTGAAGTGCCTTGTTCTTGAGTCCAGAGGCTGCGTCAGGTCCCAGCTTTCTCTCACAGCAGGCACCTCTCAAAGGCTACACCCAGTCACCCCACAAGCAAGTCCTCCTTGGTGTTTGCTGAAGATTTCAACTTTGACAGTGTCCAATAATTCACCCAATGACCTTTTTTCTTGGTCCCTATCTATGTATTCCGTCCAAAAAAACCCCACTTTCTATGCTCCCAAACCCCTATAAGCTTAAGAAAAGGTCAGCTGGAAGCTGGGCTGCTAGTGAAATTGTAGGGTTTGGTAGTTAGATTCAAGGGTTAACTTGGCCAGGTGAAGGTGCCTATTTCTATTGCTGTGGACATGAACCAATGGTGTGTGAACCTCATCTGTTGCTGATTACATCTGCAGTCGGCTAGGAAGCGTGCCTGCTACAATGAATGATGTTTGATTTAATTGGCTGGTGCTTATATAAGAGAGCTCAACATAGCACAGCCCAAGCAGCTCAACATACCTCATCTCAGCACTCACAGCTCAGCCCAGGCTTTTGGAGATGCAGAAAGGAATCACCCTGGAGAAATTTGTTGGAACCCAGAGGCTAGAGAGAAGGCTAGCAGAGATCTCCCTGTGCCTTCCCACATAAGAAAGAACCTCAGTTGAAAGTTAGCTGCCTTTCCTCTGAAGACTATACCTTACCTAAATAAATCCCCTTTTATTGAAAGCCAATCCGTCTCTGGTGTGTTGCATTCTGGCAGCTAGCAAACTAGAACATAGGGTAAGGGGAATATCCCACCCCTCTCTAACTATTCTTTAGGGGCAAAGGGATGGAAGTATGACCACACGAAATCAGCTAAAGAATCATAAGGCATCCCTGCCACCATTGAGGGTTTTATATGAGAGCAGGGACCAACTCAAACACCTAGTTCTCTTCCCGGAGGCATTCATTGTTCATTGTTTCTTGTATGTTGTTCTAGAGATTTTGTGTGTATTTATACAAATAGACCCATAACATCCCCAACCGTGCATTTTAGATGTGTTTTCAAACAAAGAAGAGAAAAGACAAGAATAAAAGCTTAGCTTCCTACAAGAAAACTTGATTAAAGTCTCTGAGTTGGTTCTATGAACAAACTGAGTTATTTTATGCAAAGTAACTTATACACAAGGGTGAGTTTCAAAGACAGAGGGAATGAATGATTTAGCTTCATTACCAAAGTAACTCTCCCTTAATTGCAGAAAGAAAAAGTGTCAGTCAGCTTTTACAATTACTGGCCATGACATCTACATTTCCCTCTCCTGATCAGAGAAAGGACAGAAAGCTAAAGCGACTTGAAAGAATGGGCCCCTGGGAGCATAAAATGAGATTCTCCCCCTTAAAAGCAAGGTTCGGGGGTTGAGAGGGAGCAGAGAGGCTGGATTGACATAAAGAGCAGCTCAAGAGCTAATTAAGTCTACAGAGGAGCCAAGCAGGCCTTCTCTCTGGTTTGCTGCCAGCAAGCAAAGCTTTTTAATGAAATTCTGAAATCTGAGTGGGCAGAGCCAAGTTCAGGCTCAAGGATGAGTGTTTGTGTCATAATGGAAAGAAGTATCAAGAGAAAAAGAACTTCAAGAAGGGGCCTCTGGGCAGAGTGAAAACAACTGTTTTATTGTTGGAGGGATAGTGAAGAAAGGCATTTAAACTTTAATCTTGATATCTAAACTTTTATTTCAGTAAATAATGTTATTTTAACCAAAAGGGACCAAAAACAATAATAATAACAAGTCATCAAATATCTTAGCTGTCCATTCCTCCAGTCACGCACCTTCTAGTGTCAGCTCTTGGAATTACAAGCATGGGAATTAACTAGGTTTGGCTTGTCTTGCAAAGCTATACAGAGTAACAGCACATAGCACTCAGCTTTTCTTCCACTGCAACCTGCTGTAATTGTGGACCAGCCTTATTTTGGGGGGTCTGTACAACGGGCTAGCAAAAATAATGCTAATGATATTTTCTTGCATTTGTGTAGGCTTTTAGAATTTACAGAGAACTTGCATGTACGTCATTTCTCAAGCACCCTATGAGGTAAGCAGGAAGGTGTAATTATCCTTATTTTACTACGAAAGAAAATTGAGGTCCACAGAGACAAAGTCACCTTCTCAAGGCCAAAGATTATTTAATGACAGAGCCAGTTCCCAAACCTCAGTTTCAGGCTCCAAGTTCAGTGCGGTTTCCACAGATCCCACTAAAACCTTTCTGTGTGCATCTCCAAAGAGATTAAAGCTCCAAGTTCAAGATGTAAAACACCTGCAGAGCAGGGGTGTGAGTCTCCCTGGCAACATGGGACATGACTCCCAGAGATGAACCTGGCCCTGGAATCGTGGGATCAACACTGTCTTCCTGACCAAAAGAGGGGAAAGAAATGTAACAAAATAAGGTATCAGTGGCTAAGAGAGTTCAAGTAGAGTTGAGAGGCTATTCTGGAGGTTACTCTGATGCAAGCTTCAGCCAGATATTACTAATTGCTACAGTTTGCCAAATCCCAACCAGCATCATTCCTATGAGCCCTAAAGAACCACTGAGTTTACTTTTAAGAAACTAAAACCTTCAGAGAGTTCCTAGGTCAGGTAAGTCCTGAAACCCAGAGGTACCAGTATCTCTAAGAACATTGACCAAATCCATCCTCCTACACCATATCATCAAAACGCCTTTTCAACATGGAAAAGTTAGAATGGGCATAACCCAAATATCCCTAAAGATTGGGAGAAAGATCAAAGGAGAAGAAAGCGTTATAACAAAGCAGTTAGGATTTAGCAAATGAGTTGTCATACTCCTGAATCATTATACTGATATTTCTTTTAGTCTCCAGTGTCTTGGAGCAGCTGGAAATAAAAACCTGAAATGGTGGAACTCGTACCAAACTGTGAAATCTGTCCTATAACCACTTGTTAAAATGTACTTTAAAAAGTATTGCTTTTTGAATATATGTGATATTTTATAATAAAAAAGTAATGTGTGTGTGTGTGTGTGTGCAGAGTTTTAAAAACATACCAGTGCCAAGGTTCCACATCTAGAGATCCCTCTTTCTTGTCTAGCGTAATACATGGGCACTAATTTTTTTTTTAAAGTCTCTCTAGATGAAGTTAATGTTCAGCCACAGTGGAAAACCACTGCTTTAGAGAAATAGAATAGAAGAATAGAAAGCAATTATGCCTAAGTCTCACAGAGCTACATTGCCACTAACGTAGCATACACACCATAAACTGTCTTAAATGTTATGGAGGCAAAACCTAGAACCTCCCCTTTGATCCCCATCAACGCAACACACACACACACACACACACGGCACGCACACCCCTGACAACATGACAATAAATAAGGGACACATTATGACTTTCTGGACCTGGTCACACCTCTTTTCTAAATAATCCACACACAATCCTAAACGGGAGTTTCTGTCATCCAGGATGATGAATCCTCTTTCCTCTTCGTGTTTACTGAATGCTGTCCATTGCCCTTCTCAGGTATCAGGAATCAGGACAAACTCTGGAACCTCCACCCATGCCCTGCTATCTCTGGTCAGAGAACTGCAATATCCAGAATAATCTGAGGTCAACCAGTTCATAGCACCCAGGGAAAGTTTTCTCCAGACTTGTTCACACAGAAAACTGGAGCAACTGGATTTCCTGAACTTCCAGTTTCTCTTGTGCAAGTCACACAACATTTTCTACACTTGGGGAAGACTGGATTAAAGTCAAGTCTACAAGTCAAACATGAGCTACCCTCCCCAGACTGTCTGGCCAGACCTTGGCCCAGCTTGAGCAGGCTAAGGCCACACCTACACTGAAGTCAGCCATGCTAGGGTTAGTGGAGGTAGCTGTATGCTCAAGTTCAGTATCAACTCCATACTCAAAGCCAGGAGACAGCACTGCCATCAAGGCTTCAGGTCCCCTGGGCATGAGTACAGAGCATTCATTCATTCATTCAACAAGTATTTATCAAGCGTTTACTATGTGCCAGCCAAAATCCCTGCCCCAGCTGAGTAGACAAAATGAAAAAACAAATTAACAGCAAAGACACCCATAAGCTTGTGATTAGTACTAGGCAAAAAAATAAGGTAAGGGACAGATGGAATGAAGTGTGGAATTTAAGATAGAGCAGCCGAGAAGGCGTCCCTGGGAAGGTAACATCTGAATCAGGACATGCAGGCTGAGAGAGAGGCGCATGCGGGTCCCTGGGAGAGCAGGGGAACAGCAGATGCAAAGCTATCTGTGCCCCAGAATTGCGGAGGCAATAACCAGCCACTGACTGGAGCAGCGAGTCTGGTTTGGCCATGGGTAAAACCCGTTTGTATTACTTCTCTGGACTGAGTCGTGGCTTTGGAAGAAAATACAGGCTCAGCTCTGCAACCTCAAACAGCAAGCAGGAGCAGAAATGGGGCACTGAAGGCAGGGATGGCCCCCTAGTTGACTTGGCCTCCCTCCTTGGACAGACACGCGCTGCCACCCACATATCCCAAGAACCGAGCCTCTTCCTCACCTGGAGCCAGCAGGCAAAATGCCTGATTAAATTAATCTTTCAGGAAAACTGGGAAGATGCACAGTGGAGCCCCCCAAATACCCGCGTCAGATGCAGACCAGATCCTATCCCGGCAACGGTTGCCAGAACTTTCCAGAGAGCTAAAAAAGGAGGAAGGTGACCAGACGGGGGAGAATCTAAGAATCTTTCTTCCTAAGAAGAAAGATCAGAGGAACTATGAGGTTTCATCCAGAGGAGGGGAGGCCAAACAGTAGGGAAAAAATGAGATTAATTCTATATAGACCCAGACAATAGAGCTAGGATGAACTGATGAAAATGTAAAAGTGAAGGTTTTATTCAACAGTAAGAAAACTGTTCTAGGAGTTTAGGATTTGTGAACAGGGAGGGAACTCACGATTCAGTGCCCTTGTGGTAATAAAGGGCATTGCTTCGGGCTGAGCGGGAGGACCAGCCTGGGTGAGCTGAGCAACCCCTGAGCAGACACAACCTGCCCAGCCTCGGGGGGCAGCCTGGGTGTGTGTTGGTGGTGGTGAATCACGTCCTCCACAAAAGACACACTCAAGTCTTAATCTTGTGGGTGTGAACCCATCTGTAAGGAGAACCTTTGAAAATGATATTATTAGGTAAGGTGTAGACTCATTTGTTAATAGGATCTTTGAAGATCTATTTAGAGGAAGCCAAGTGGGCCTTAAGCCATAGGACTGGAAGGCCTTAGAAAGAGAGGAAGTCAGAAGAAGCCAAAAGGAAAAGCCAGAGCCATTGGAAACCAGAAAAAACAGACGCAAGGAGAGAGATATTGCCATGTCATGAAGGAAGGCTGGAATGAGAAAGCAAGCCCTGACAAAATCTTGTGTGGGACTCTTTCTTTTCTTAATATTTTTATTGAGAAATCTTCACACACATACAGCCCATACATGGCGTACAATAAATGGCTCACAATATCATCACATAGGTATGCTTTCATCACCATGATCATTTTTAGAACGTTTGCATCACTCCAGAAAAAGAAATAAAAAACTCATATGTACCATACCCCTTACCCCTCCTTCTCATTGACCACCAGTATTACCATCTACCCAATTTATTTCACCCTTTGACCCCCTTATATATATATATATATATATATATATATATATATATATTGATGTGGGACTTCTAACCTTTGAACCCATGAGACTATACATTCTTGTCGTTTAAGCCAAACATTGTGTGATATTTGTCATAGCAGCTCTGGCAAACTAAGACAGTAAGTAGAACGTGCTATCTTGGGAGGCAGTGAATTTAATATGTTCTCGTTACTCTGACTGCATAACAAACCACCTAAAAGCTTAGTGACTTCAGACAAGAACTGCATTAATTTGGCTCACAAATTAGCAATGTGGATGTGGGCTTGGTGGGGATAGTTTGTCTCTGCTCCACTCAGCATCCGCTGGGGCAGATGAAAGCTGGGTGCTGGAGTCACACAAAGACTGATTCTGTCCCGTGCCTGGTGGCTGATACCCGTCGTTGGCTGAGACCCCAGCTGAGCTGTCCACTGGCATACTCTCACATGGCTACTCCATGTGTCTTGGGTTCCTCATACCCTGGGGGACTCTTGTCCCCCCCCCCGAGCATTTCAAGGGAGAAACAGCCAGAGGGAAGCTGTACTGCCTTTTATAGCTAAGCCTTAGAAGTCACCCCGCATCACCTCTGACATATTCTGTTCACTGGCAAGGGGTCACAAAATCCCACATCGTTTCAAGGAGAGGGGAAGTAGATGCTACCTCTGGGGTGGCAAGGTGCCAGAAGTCCAAGTGGGACTGGAAGTATTGCTGGGACTATTTTTGGAAAAGACAATTGGCTACTCTGGAGGAAGTCCACTCAGGACTTATGTGCTGCTTGAACTATCTCCACCCCACCCCACCAACCCAGGTCCCCGGAAGCCAAATATCCTGACACCCCACTCTCTGCATAGGCCAGCACTGCTGGAGACCAGAGCCCCACTTAAGCATGCAGTCCAAAGGGGCGGCTCTGTTCTAAAGAGTGGAGGATCTTGAGTCTATAGCAATCCCCTGACACACATGAGTTCTATCCCAGAAGAACGAGGACTTGGCAGGAGCGTAATAGAGACGTGATCTGTTAACTCAGTAACTATTCCAAGAAAGTGGGCTTTGGAGTGAGTCCACCTCAAGTTCAAATCCAGTTCTGCTGCTGTATGCCTTTTGGAAAGCTACTCATCTACTCTGTGGCTCAGTTTCCCCAGCCTGTGTGCTGGTTGGAAACTATTATACACCCCAGAAAAGCCATGTTCTTTTAATCCGAATCCAGACTCGGTAGGGGCAGATCTATTGTAAGGTGGGATCTTTTGATTAGGCAGTTTCCGTGGAGATGTGACCCCTCCCATTCAAGGTGGGTCTTAATTCATTTACTGGAGTCCTTAAAGGAGCTCTCTGGAGAGAGAAAGCTCAGAAACGATCCAGAGAACAGAGGTGTAGACACAGACATTTAAGGATGCAGAAGGAGGATGCCCTAGGGGAAGCCAGAAGGACCCACAGGAGCTGAGAGAGCCATTTGGAAACCATCCCAGGAGAGAAGGGCCAGAAGGCGTCGCCATGTGACAGAGGAACCAGGATGCTGCATTTCCTCCAAAAAGGTATTCTCTTATTAGTGCCTTAATTTGGATGTTTTTACAGCCTTAGATTGGAGCTTGTGCCTTCATAAATCCCCTTTATAAAAGCCAGTCTGGTATATTGCATTATGGCAGCATTTTGCCTGTAAAATGTGGCACATTGTACCCAAAGGTACAGAACTCCTGTGAGGAGTAAATAGATTCTTGTATTTTGGTGCCTGGCCTCAGACCACTGATGTAGGTGAGTGTAGCATTAAGAAAGGTGCCGGCGGTGGGAATCCCACAGGGAAGGAGGCTGGTACCATTTGGGTACAGCAGCTCTCACCCTGGTCCTATTTAGTTACAGTCTTGAGAACTTCTGCTATGTCCCCTACCCCCACCCCAAGCCAAGCAGCAGCTCATCCCAGATGAGGCATTCCTGGGCAAAGACCCTCTGCTCCAGAACTTCCACCGTCCCAGCAGGCCTGCAGCTGAGGTTACAGGAGCTGAGGCTAACAGGATTAGGTTAATAGGGTCAAGGTAGGGGTGACCTGCCTGTTTCTTAGATAGCTGCGTTTTCCAGCTGGTGATTAAGAGACAAGCCCTGCAGGATTTATGCTCATTATCATGTAATTGAATCTCCTCCCAGATGCCAACTGAGGCATGGAGAGGTTAAGTACATTTCCCAAGATCACAGAGCCAGTCAAGCTGCCATCTGAGCTCCCCAGGGGTCCGGGATGCTGGGAAGCATCAAACCTTCCGGGGACAGCACTGGATCTGAGATCTGCTGCAGCCGGCTGGTGGTGGGGCCCAGCAGCTGCTCTGGGTGAGGACTGCAGAGCAAACGGCCAGCATTTCTCCACAGCGTCTCGGTGGTTTTAGGAGACACCTCAAGCGATCCTTGGTGACTGAGCCACAGGCTGCTAAAAGCACTTGGCTTGCTGCCCTCCCTTGGAGGTGGGGATGAAAAGAAGTAGGGTCCTTCAGTCCAAAAGCTGAGGAAATGGAGCTGAGAAGGGTGAGGAGGCAGCACGACTAAAAGGGTTAAGTACAAGGGTTCCAGAATCTAGATCCCAAGGCATCAACCTCTTGGTACCTCAATTTCTTCATCTGTAAAATGGCAACAATAAAAGTGTTATCTCCCAGGGCTGCTGGCAACACTTAGAGAGTAACTGGCAGGAAGCCCTAGCCAGGCGCTGGCTGCTGCTCTGCTCTCCTGGTGTCTGGGCTCCCGGGAACTGAGTAGAAGCAAGAGCCTCCAAGAATCCGGGTTGCTTTTCCTGCCTTTCTCAGAACTGAGCAAGAAGATATCAGCAGCTTCGGCTTCCATGCACTCATTATATTCCAGAGATGTTTACTGATAAAGTCTAATTTACGTTTCATGAAACTGTTTCTGTTACATGGAAACGGACTCAGAAACTAGGGGCCGTGAGGACCTGGCTCAAGTTCTCACACCTACAGCGCTGCCAGGGCTGGAATTTGAACCCGGGTTTTCATGAGTCTAGTGCTCATGTTTCCACGGAGTACAACATGCTGTGACCCTTTCACTGAGGGTGGCCTTGAGTTCTAGGAGGAAATTAATGAAATGATGATACACTTTAGATACTCTTGTTTCTTTCTTGCCTAGGAGCACAGAGGCCTCAGGACAGGATAAATAACGGTGTACACCATCTGATTAGTGTGTGAGGGCTGCCATAAGAAGGGACCCTGAACTGGATGGCTTAAAACAACAGAAATGTATTGTCTCTCAGTTCTGGAGGCCAGAACGCAAAATCAAGGGGCTGGCTGGACAGTGCTCCCTCCAAAGTCTATAGGGAAAAATCAGTTCCCAGCCGCTCTCTTGGCTCCCAGCATGGCTAGCTGGAAATCCATGGTGCTCTCTACCCAGTCGCATGGCATTTCTCCATTCTGCGTGTTTTCCCCTTCTTAAGAGGACACCAGTCACATTGGATCAGAGTTCACCCTAATCCAGTTTGGCTTCATCTCAACTAATAACATCTTCAAAAACCCCATTCCCAAGTAAGGTCACAAGCACGGGACTGGGAAATTAGAACTTAAACATATCTTTTGGGTAGAGACAATTCAACCCATCACACTGTTACTGCATCATTTATAGATAGATGTTCTCTTTTTGCTGACCCAGGTATCTGTATATTCTTTATCACACTGTCTGTGTCACTATGTCTGTGGTATTCAATAAATTTCCAGAGGCATTCTAGGGAGATCATCGCAGAGGCATTGAAGCAAGTTGTGTTTAATGAATGAAGGTCTGGTTTACAATGGGGTGAGCACGGAAAGTAAAATGGACTTGCTAACTCCACCATTATTTAACACAAGGTTTCTCATCCTTCTTCAGCCTGATTGACGTTTTGGGTCTCATAATTCTTTGTTGTAGGGGACTGTGCATTGTGGATGTTTGGCAGTGCCCCTCCCCTCCATCCAGGGACACCCACCCTCCACTGGGACAACCAAAAATATCTCCAGACATTGCCAAGTGTCCCCTGGGGGGCAAAATTACCCCGGCTGAGAACCACTGTATTAAATATTAACTATTAAGTAAGGTCTAGCCATTGCAATCAGATAAGTAAATGAAATAACATTTGTTCACTTCCTTATATAACATATCAAATTTAATTCCAGATGGATTAAAGAAGTCAAGGTTTAAAAAAAAATTGAAGAATTAAAAGATATAGGAGAATGTTTATCTGACCCCATGGTCTAATACTTATGACTTCTGTAAATCAAAAACACCATGAATAAAATAAAGACAAAATTCAATCTGGTTCTGCATTTTTTCAGTAAACCTTGAACTTCCCTAAAAAAAAAAAAAATTCAATCCAGAAAGAATTGCTCTTTTATGGCATATAAAGGATTAATAATCATACAGTATAAAACTACTTTTATAAATAAATAACAAAAGACAACTATCTTAATAGAAGGAAATAAAAAGCAAAGGGTATGAACTGCATGGGCACAAAAAAAGAAAGCCAAGTAGTCAAACTTAAAAGCACCTGGTCATTTTAGCAAGCAAAAAAAAAAAGCAAATTAAAACATTCACAATGTACCTTTGCATGTACGATGGTAAAGATTGGTTTTAAACAATAATATCCAGTTGTGGGGAGCCTGAGCAGGAACTGGCACTGCTGGTGGGAATTCATATGATTTTGCCCTTCCAAGGGAGAGTTTGGTGTTAAACAGGGCATTTTTTTTACCCAAACATTTCACTTCTAGAAATTCATCCAAAAGAAATCATCATGAAAAAGCACAAAATTGATCATCATGACTGCTCATTACCACAAGAAACTGCTGGTTACATTAATTGCACAGTATTATCAAGCTGAATGCTATGCAGAACAAGGGTTTCTAATTGGCCTTTTCCAAGTTCAAGGTCTTCCCCAGAGTTGCTTCAGAGGAATGTATCTGCTTGAGGGGGGTTGGGTGGAAGGTGGAGTCAATGAAAGGCAAAAGTAGGTGGAACTTGGACCCAGCTCCATTTTTATCTGTTTTACATATTGGGCTTCTGGAAACACTCAAAGAATGCATTCCAGCATTAAAAGAGTCTGCACAACATTTTTGTAGAATAGTGCTCTGGTTTGAAACTATTATGTACCCCAGAAAAGCCATGTTTTAATCCTGATCCAGTCTTGTGGATGCAGCCATTTCTTTTAATCCTGATTCTGTATTGTAGCATGGAAACTTTTAATTAGATTATCTCCATGGCCCAGTTGTGGATGTAAACTTTTGATGAGATGGAGATTTGACTCCGCCCATTCAAGGTGGGTCTTGATTTGTTTACTGGAATCCTTTAAAAGAGGAAACATTTTGGAGAGAGTTAGAAATGACAGAAACTTCAGAGCCGACAGAGAGAGCAGAGACACAGGTGTTTGAAGATGCGTGGAGCCCAGCAGACATTGCTGTGTGCCTTTCCAGAAGAATTAAGCAAGCCAGAAGCTGGAGAAAGCCGAGGGAAGCCACGAGACGAAATCCAGCCTGGAGAAGCAAAGTGAGGAGCCCCCACAGGAACAGAGGCTAAAAGCAATGGAGCCCAGGATCAAGGGACAAGCAGATGCCAGCCACATGACTTCCCTGCTGACAAGAGGTGTTCCAGATCCATCAGCCCTCCTTGAATTAAGGTATCTTTGCCTGGATGCCTTAGTTTGGACATTTTTATAGGCTTAGAACTGTAAACGTGTAACCTTATTAAATTCCCCTTTTTAACAGCCTTTTCCATTTTGGTATATTGCATTCTGACAGCTTGTAAACTAGAGCAAATAGCATTGTGGTGGAAAGAACATGGGAGTGGTGGTCAGACAAATCCAAGTTCTAGGCCTAGTTCTGCCACTAAACCAGCTGTGTGGCCTTGGATGAGATACTTTATCCTTCTGTGCCCTGGTTTTCTCATCCATAAAATAGGAATAATAATGGTCCCCATTTTATAATGACCATTGTGAGAAGAGAAATAATATAGGTGACATGCACAGAGTTTGGTATCTAAGTGAGCAATGAATGTGAGCTAGTGCTATGGTTTAATGAGATGCAAACATGTTCACAGACTGAACATATTGTATAGAGCATAATCATATATGTCATTGTATGTATGAATCATGTGTGTGAGAGAACATGTGTGTGTGTGTGTGTGTGTGTGTGTGTGTGTGTGTAAGCTAGCACAGATTTTTGCTGGGAAGTGGAATTAAGGATGGTTTCAAGTTGTAACTCTTTGCTTCTTCCCCCAGAAAGTGATTTTACAGACCAAGATCCTACATCTCTTTATCTGTAGGGAGGATCAGCTAACAATATCCGCATTCCTTTTTATAACATTTCTATAGCCTAGACCGAGCTAGGCTTCACCTTTAGCCTGTTTGATAGATAAGATTTATGTCACCTTCAGTATCATATCGTCTACTGATGCTGGACATTTCTGAGGTGATATATTGGTGTCAAGATTTGGGAATCACTTAAATCTAACTGAAAAATTTTCTCATGGGAGCTGAGGAAAGGTTGGTGTATATCACAAGATGCCAGCCTCTCAGAAGCCCGAGGACAAATATCTCTGAAACGAGGCAGGGACAAGAATGCAGAACATGCAAGCCATTTCTTCCCGACTCTCTTGCTATAAATGCTTCTGCTTATTATGGGCTGTCCTTGATATTATGCTAGGAAAGGGCAGGATAGAAAATGAGAAAGGGCATGACCTATATAAAACTCTCTCAGATTTATATCACCTTTGAGCTGGGCTTGAGATCCCATTATTCGGCAGGCAGCAGGAGGGCAGTGAAATGTCATCAGATGGATCTGCGTCCCCTCCACCCAGGCCATCAAACTACTGACAGTGTGCCTGCATGTTTCACAGAGGGTAGGGGGTTATAGGGTACAGATCAAAGTGTCTAGATCTAGCACAGAGCTCCCAATAAAACCCTCTGCAACAGTGGAAATAAATGTTCTCTTTTGGCACTGTCCAATATGATATCCGGTAGCCACATGTGGCTATTGTATACTTGCAATGTTGCTAGAGTGACTGACAAAATGAATTCTTAATCTTATTTAATTTTAATTAATTGGCACCTAAAGAACACTGTGTGGCTAATAACCACCTCACCAGACAGCTCAGACCAGGGGTTAAGAACCCAGGCTCTGGATGCAGAATGCCTTTGCATTACAGATCCTCTCACCTGCACTTTGGATGAGGTATCCCACCTAGACAGTCCCTTCCTCGTGTTCCTTGTCTGTAAAAAGAGGATCATAATAATCCCTGTGGTCTTCCAAGCATTACATGAGTTGATAGAGGCACCATGCTCAACATGGCACACGGTAAGTGTCGTATGAGCTGTTGTGCTGGATTTTCTCCATTTGCCCTTGGGGATCCACTTTCCAGCCCCAGCTAGCCTTTAAGGAATTCAATGGCTCCCTTGTCCTCAGGCTTCCAGTGGGATTTCACCAATGAGAAGCTCCCAGAGGCGACTGAAGGGCAGGAGGAGAAAGAGCAGGGCACTTACTCCTCGGCTCCTTCCGTGGCAGGCTGCCCCGCTGTGTCCCACAGCTCCTGTCCGGGGCCCTCTCCACAAGTACCCTCTTCACCCTTGAGTAACAGCTCCATCTCCTTGCCCCTCGGGCCTAGAGACAGTAAGGTTAGACTCCTAGCTTTTGTTAGCCTTGGGGCTTCCCCAACTCTCTCACCTTCTTCCTCTTAATTCTGCCTACACTGAGGTGAGTAGTCCCTTGAGCAAACTCTCTTCAATTTCCCCACTTCCAGGTGCCTTCCCTTTTCTGCCAGACCCTGACATATACAGCTGTTGTTCTTAGGAGTTTTATTGTTAGCATTTTCACAGTCCCCCATCATTTCCACTCAACAGCAAAGCACGTTGCAAGTTTCTTCTAGGCAGGCGCTGGCTGACTGGCTTTTCCCTTTCAATGGGTACCTAAGCCTTATTCACTCATCTCAGCTGGTTGGCTTAGGACCTTCAGAAGGAGGAAAATGATCATCAGTGAAAAGAAAATGTGTTTTCTCCACAAGAATCCTTGCCCCCAGAGGACAATCAGATATACTTCGTTAGCAAGCCAAAGCCAGAGAACATTCTCATTGCTGCTTTCCCAGGCTTGGTATGGGAAGACTGAAGGCCTGAATCCATTTTCCCTCCCACCCCACCAGCCCGCCTGCTTGCCACACCCTTAACCACAGCTGTCACTGCAGACAGGGGGGATTAACGGGTCTCCCTAGGGTAGAAACAGCACGGATCACTCTGCCTCCATGGGTCCTCGTCGGCTGGAAAGAGGGCCAAGTTCAGGGTTGGTTGCCAGGTGCTGGAGGTGGAGGTCAAGGGCAGGCTTAACAGAGACTAAGCAGAAAGATGGAACAGCAGCTTCTAGGCTCAGAGTGATAGATGCCCCACATGAGCCAACATTTACAATTTGCAAGGCCCCCATGTCTCAGTGAGGGTCCATACTTGCCAGAGGCAAAAGAAGTCAGCTCTGGCTGATTTCAGGAGCAAAGCAATTCGCTGGGAGGATATTGAGTGGGTCCCAGAATGGCCACAAACACTGGAGAGCCTGATTCTGAAGGCAGGCATCTAAAAGGCTGAGTTCCAGAAAGAGCCCAAATCACGCCACCAGCCAGCCACCAGCCCACGTATGGACTGGGTTTTCCCTGGATTGCTCACATTGCACTGTTGCCTCTTTCAGATGCCACCACCGGAATGCATTATTCTCCTACCCTTGCTTCTTTGGGCAGCTAAGTCCCGATTCAAATTCAAATTCATTCCTCAGAGTTACCTTAAGAGATCATCACCTAGATTCCCATTAGATCCTCACCGAGGCCTGTCCCTTCTGTTTTCCGCAGACCCTGTGGGCATCCCAGTGCCCTCCCTCTCTCTGTCCTTTTGACCAAAATCAGCCAAAGCCATTTTCCATTGCTTACCACTAAAGAACCCCGACTCATAAATAACACTCGCTCTGTCTACGTCACCAAGTCTGTGTGGGGATTAATGAGCCAAGAGTGTCAAGTGCCCTATAAATCATTGAGTGTTGAACAGATGTAAAGAATTAGAACTGGAATGGTTCCATCTTCCCCAGGCCCTTAGTATCATGTCATTCATTCAGTCAGTCAGTGAGTCACTCATGAAACACTTGCCCAGAATCTCAGGCGAGGCTTGGGGTCTGAGTTCCTCTCCCTCTCCCCCTTCCCCACCCCTCCATCCCTCTCTCTTCTGTCCAGGTTTCCTCTTTTTATAAGAACACCAATCACATTGGAATAGGGACCACCCTAATCCAGTTTGGCCTCATCTTAACTAATGACAGCTCCAAGCATTACTTTTGGGGCCAGGGTTTAGAAATTGATTATAACTTTTTGGAAGACACAATTCAGTCCATAACCTAAGGTGTTAGATTAGGCTGTAAAGATGAATGCAGCACGGTCACAAAACACCACCAGACACACGCGCACACACACACGTGCGCATGCGCACACGCACACACACACAGAGACTGAGAACTGCTATCCATACCCATCCTTCACAGCGGAGGGAATGTTTGTGATGGCCTTGGGGGAAAAAATGAGGAGGGATTTGGATGGAGATGGGCCAGGAGAAGGGAGGAGGTGGTCAGGCAGAGGACAGTTAAGAGCCCTTCCCAGAAGCTGCAGCCCTGCAGCCGTATTCAGTCCCTGCAAGCTGCTCTCATTTCTCATGTCCTGTGTAAGAGAAATAGGGGGGCTGTGAGGGTCAAGGGCTTGGCTCAGTGAGACACGGAGATTGGGACACAGATTTGTCTGCACTTAAATGTAGATGTGAGGGGGTTAAAAGCTGCACTATTAGAAAGAGGGGAGCAGGATAGTCAATATATAAAATAATTAGACAATAATGAGTATATATATAATAATTAGATAACAATGAGACACTCAATATCTCTTTCTCAGAACTCTCTCTGCTCCCACCCCCAGCCTCCTTTGGGTTTCCATTACCCCCCTACTTTGCTTGTCTCTCCCCAAAGTCTATCACATCTGCGAGGACAAGGACAGTATCTTCTTCCTCATTGTGTCCTTAGTAGAGTAATTAGCATTCAGCAGATGCTCCATAAATGTCGCATGAATGAGGGATCCTTCCTCCTGACAACCGGCCCCAACGTGCTTCATCCTCACACTTCCCAGTGAAGTTTCAGACCCGAACCCTGAACGCGTGTGCAGCACATTCCTGCAGATCCCGGAATCTGCCATCTTGGTTCCCTCCCCTCGGGGCTGCGTGCAGGAATCTTGTTTACCCGGGTAGATAAGCAGAGCCCAGGTCTGATCAAAGTGAGGTGAACATAGCTTGGTCATAAATCAGACAGCAGTGGAAAATCTCCAGCCTGACCCCAAGCCAGCCAGGCCTATTGCTCTGCTGGAAGTTGCAGGAAAACTCTTGGGAGTGGAAATTCACAATGGGAGCCCCCTACCCCCCTCCCACATTCTGCTCCAGCATGGAAGATGTGGTGGGTATTCTTGTCCCCTTCGCCTCCCACCCCACCCCTTTGATATCTGGTAGAGTAGGAAGGAGGGTCCTTTCATCTTATCTCACCCACTAGATTCCTCCAACTTCTGAACAGGAGTTGGCAAACTTAATTCTGCAAAGCGCCAGACAGTAAACATGGTTAGACTTTGCAGACCAGATGGTCTGTCACAACTACTCAACTTTGCCATTGTAGCAACAAAGAACATGGACAATATGTCAATGGGTGGGTAGGGCTGAAGTTTCAATAAATCTTTGTGTATGAAAACAGGTGATGGAGCTATTGCAAAATGTTAATAATTGGGAAAACTGTGGGGGTTAGTATATGGGAACTTAGTACATTCTGTATGATTTTTCCTTAAGCCTGCAACTGCTCTAATTTAAAAAAAATATTAAAAAGAAAATGACATGGGGAAAACTGGACATCCAAAAAAAAAGATAGGTTGGGCTCCTATCTCACACCATATAAGAAAATCAACTCAAAATGGTTCAATGACCTAACAGCTAAAACCATAAAACTCTTAGAGGTAAATGAAAGGTTTTAAGATATGAGGTAATTGAGAGAAAGGGAAGTAGATGAAAGGATTGCAAATGAACGTGCTTTATTGGCTCCCAGGCAGAGCTCACGGAACCCAAAAGGGAATGAGGTGAGTTCGTGTACGGGCTTTGGCGAGTGCAGTTTTTAAGGGCAGGTGATGACATGAAAGGGGCGGCACATTAAACAAAGGATTATTATGCTAGCGGGTTGAGCAGCAGGTGGTTAGGTGGTTAGGTGTCCGTGAATAGATGTTTGCTGCACAAGGACCTTGATTGTAACGGCTCACCTCTCGTCCTGGAGTGACTTCATGATTCCAGCCATAGAGCCTTCCCTTATTCCCCCAACCTAACAGTAAACAGGGTTAAATCTTCATGACAATGGATTTGGCAATGAATTCCTAGATACAACACCAAAAATAAATGCAGCAAAAGGAAAAATATGTAAGCTGGGCAGCATCAAAATTGAAAGCTGTTGCACATTAAAGGACATCATGAGAAAAGTGAAAGAGCAATCTATGGAATGGGAAAAAAATAATTACAACTCGTATATTTGATAAGGGTTGAATACCCAGGATATATAAAGAACCTCTACAACTAAACAACAAAAAGACAACCCAACTTTTTTAAATGGGTGAAGGACTTGAATAGCTATTTCTCCAAAGAAGGTATACGAATAGGCAATGAGCACTTAAAAAGATGGCTCAACATCATTAGTCATTAGGGAAATGAAAATTGAAACTACGAAGGTGGGGGATATGGGAATTGTGTATTTTCTGCATGATTTTTCTTTAACTTCACACCCACTAGGATGGTTATAATTTAGAAAAACGAAATTAACAAGTATTGGCAAGGATGCAGAGAAATAGGAACCTTCATGCATTGTTGGTGGGAATGTAAAGTGATAAGGCTGCTGTGGAAAACAGTTTGGCAGTTCCTCAGAAAGTTAAACATAGAATTACCAGAAGAGGTAACAATTAGGTGCATGATCCCAAAAATTGAAAAGAAGGACACAAATAAACACTTCTATGCCAATGTTCATAGTAGCATTATTCACAATAATTAAAAGGTGGAAACAACCCAGGTGTCCATCAGCACACGAATAGATAAACAAAATACAGTGCTTACACACAATGGAATATTATTCAGAAACTAGCATACAGATTGCCAGGGGCTGGGATGAGGCTGAGGAAAGGGGAAGTTAATGCTTAATCGGTAGAGAGCTTCTACTTGGGGTGATGGAAAAATTTTGGTAATGGATGGTGGTGATGGTAGGACAACATTGCGAAAGAAGCACTGAATGGTATATTTGAAAGTAGTTAATGTGAGAAATTTTAGGCTAGATGTATGTTAACAGAAAAATTAAAAAAAAAGACATAGAAGTATACAACACAAAGAATGAACCCTAATGCAATCTATGGGCCCTATAATAGTATAATTACAATAATAGCATTTCATCATTTGTAACAGTAATGCAAAACATTAATAATAGGGAAAACTGTGTCTGCAAGGTGGGGGATATGGGAATTGTGTATTTTCTGCATTTTTCTGTAAACTTACAACTTCTCTAATGAAAAAGAAACCCAGCTGATTGAAATAAGCCAGACACAAAAGGACAAATATCGTCTGATCCCACTTTTATGAAATATCTAGAACAGGCGAATTCATAGAGACAAAGTTGAGAAGTTAGAGGTTACCAGGGACTGGGGGAAGGGAGGAGTGAGGCATTATTCCTTACTAGATACAGGATTTCTGTTTGGGGTGATGAAAAATTTTTGGAAACATAGTGGTGATGGCTGCACAGCATTGCATATGTAGTTAATGCCCTGAATTGTAAACACAAACTGGTAAAATGGTTGAAATGACAAATTTTGTACCTATAGTTTACCAAAATAAAATTTACTCTAAAAAACAAAAAGAGGTGGAAGGCCTGATTGGGCCTGTGCTGGTTTGAAAGGATTGTGCACCCCAGAAAAAGCCGCAACTTAATCCTAATCCAATCTTGTGGAGGCAGACATTTCTTTTAAAACCTATTAATCACTGTATGTTGGAGGCTTGATTAGGTTATCTCCATGGAGATGTGACTCACCCAGTTGCGGGTATTAACGTTGGATTAGAGGGAGAAGTGACTCCACCCATTCCAGATGGGTCTTGATTAGTTAACTGGAATCCTTTAAAAGAGGAAACATTTTGGAGAGAAAGACACTAGAACCACGAGAGAGAGCACGCGAACCACCAGAGCCCACACAGCCAGACACCTTTGTAGATGAAGAAGGAAAATGCCCCCGGGGGAGCTACATGAAACAAGAAGCCTGGAGAGAAAGCTAGCAGATGTTGCCATGCCTGTCATGTGTCTTTGCAATTGAGAGAGAAACCCTGAACTCCACTGGCCTTTCTTGAGTGAAGGTAATCTCTTGTTGGTGCCTTAATTCGGAAACTGTTATAGACTTGTTTTAAGTGAGACATTTTCATGGCCTTAGAACTGCAAATCTGCAACTTAATACATTCCCCTTTTTAAAAGCTGTTTCATTTCTGGTATATTGCATTCTGGCAGCTAGCAAACTAGAACAGGGCCCATCAGCCAGAACTTAGAAAGTTGTGATTTTAGATCCCCCAGGTTCCTGCAGAACAGACACCACCCCTACCCCCAGGATAGAGGGCTCTAAGGCAGTGGTGCTCAACTGAGGTCAATTCTGCCCCTCAAGGAGACATCTGGCAATGTCGGGAGACATTCTTGGTTGTCACAAGTGGGGGTGGGGTGCTACTGGCACCTAGTGGATAGAGTCAGGGATGCTGTTAAACACCCTACCACACAAAGGCAGCTCCCCATAACACAGAATCGTCTGGCCCCAAATGTCAATAGTGCAGAGGTTGGGAAACCCTGCTTAAAAGTAGGGCTTCCCAAGGCATGACCATTATCACCTGGGAAATTAATAGAAAAGCAAACTGTCGGGCCCCAACCCAAACTTAGTGATTCAGGAACTCTGGGGATGGAGCCCAGAAATCTGTGTTTTAACAAGCCCTCCAAGGGCGAAGCTAGATGAGGTGACCACAACCAGAGCAGAAGGGCATTGTTTGATAAACAGTGCACGGTGGTTCCCAGCCTTAGCTCTACACTCACCTCACCTGGGGAGCTCTGAAGCAATATGGATTCAAGACCAGCTGAGTCAGAAAGGGGTGGGGATCTGCCATGGGCCGTCGCTATGTTTTTATAGTTCTCAGATAATTCTAATGGACAGTCAGGGTTGCAAGCTCCTGAGTTAGCATTCTAACTAGAGGGAAATGGAAGATATTAAAGAGAAGCCATTTACACCCATCATTTCATTTTGTTTCCCCATCTCCCATTTTGTAGCAAGAAAATCATAGCTCAGAGAAACTAAGCAACTAGCACTGAGTCACAGAGCTAGTTGGTGATGAGACCTAGTGTGAAGAGGGCAACCAAGCTGTTATCCAGATGCTAGGGAGCTTAAAGAAACCTCAGCCTTCTGTTGCAGGTGTAATAAAAAAAAATAGGATTTAAGGGATGATTTTGATTATGGAATTGTTATATAGCTATTCCTCTTTACTTTCTGGTATACTGAAGTAGACAGAGGGAAATACCTGAAATATCTAAATTGTAACCCAGCTGCCTTGATCTCTGATAACGAATGTACAGCCTTTATCTTCTGCCACTGTAAGAGTAAAAACCATGTGACTAGCTTTCACTTCTACCCAGGTATCCGGTTTTTCAACTTAAAATACTTGTAATCACTAAAGACAGCTCCTAATGTTTATTAATGAAGGGTCTTGGGTCAGCCCAGGGCTAACCCACCCCAAGTCTAAAGTATCTTGATAACTGAGCTCTAACCAAAGCAGGCCCCATCTGACATGCACAGCAGTTTAGATTTTAACCTACAAGTCCCCTATACCTCATTATACTAAAAATCATGCCCATAATCATACTGAGGGCACCTTTTTCTTACACAAGTTCTGTGACTAAGCATGTAATCAGTCTGCACGTGCGCAATAATTAGATCACCCTAATTACATCATCTGAGGCCCCTGTGCTCATTATCCTAAACCCTGCCCCTCTTTTTCTCTAAAAGAGCTATCAGAATTACTGCAGTTTGGAGAGACAGATTCGGGGCTGATAGACCATCTGCCCTTCTGCTACATGCCTAATAATAAACTCTTTCTTTCTTTGAAACCCCGGTGTCTCAGGAATTGATCATTTGAGCACAACAGGCAAAAAAAAATCCCCCACCTTTGTCCAGTAATACAGCGAGTTGATGGAAGAAGGAATAAGAGAATCTTGGCTTATATCCAACCAGGGTCAAAGAGCTGGGGGTTAGAGGGCTGGACTCAGGTGAGTGTCCAGACTGCAACACTCAGGACTTCTCTCTGAAGCTGTACAAAACTGGACTCCGCATTGCTCCTTCCCTGAGCTTGGACCTTTCTGTGTGGCCTGGACCTGCACACATCTTGCTTCTTTGGTGAGGCCGGTTCAGTTCTGCTGTGAAAAATGCTGCCCTGGGTGATGATACCTAAATCACGGTAGGAAGCTGTTCACAGTTTGCAAAGCCATTTCACACACACTCCCTCATTTCACTCAGGCTTGGGGCCTCCGATGTGTCCATCTCTGTGCTCCACTTTCCAGTGTGAATGAAAAATAGCACTGCAAGCAGCGGTGGACTGAAGTGTAAGCAAAGGACGTGGATAGATCCGGGAGAGAAGCAACCAGTCTCAGAAAGTCACTGGGCAGGGAGTGACTTCAAAAAGAAAGAACAAGGTCCCCAGATGGAAGACGAGGAAGAGGAGGGAGAAGAAAGGCATCGAGGACAATCATATTTCACAACAATCCTGGAAGGTAGGGTTGACTCTCAACCTCCATGTTAAGGATGAGGGAACTGGAGCTCAGAGAGGTTAGGTAATTTACCCAAGGTCACACAGCAAAGACATGGTAAAGTTATGACTTGGACTCTTCAAGAAGCCCATCCCTTTGGCTAGTGCATGGAAGTGACTAGAAATCAGGAGGGGACTCGGGGCCGGCCTTCACCACGGGAGCCTGCAGCAGAAGAGCAGACAGCTATCCATTCTGGCAGCAATCTCAAGAGTCCCAGCCACCCTCTCCATTCTGAGGTCCTGCCCATCCCTTCCCCATCTTAATTCCTATAATTTCTCCTTTAGAAGAATTCAGCCAACTGAGACAAACAATTATTAGAAGTTTCAAATAAACATAACCCGGGGAGGTGAGAATTTCTTTTATCTGTCTTTTCTTCACAAGGGACTTGGCAGGGGACTCAAGGATAACTGCGCCTTCCCCCACCCCCCACCGCCACCTCCCTTGCCCCTGCTGATAATCTAAACTACAAAATGCTTCTATTCAAATATTCTCCCTGGGTACAGTTTTCTCCCTGGCCTGCCTCCCACCAGATTTCAAGTGTAAATCAAAGATTTTTATCTTTGTGATTTAATTGAAATGTGTTGGCTCCCTGGTTAATAAAGACGCACTTCACCACTGTTCACACCTCTTCAATGGCTCTTTTCCAGCTTTTTGAACGACCCCCTAGCAGCCATGGCTTCCCAGCCCAAGGGGGTGGGGTGGGGTAGGGGATGGGCATTGCCAGAAAAGCAGCTGCCTTGAGACATGACTCCCAGGGGTGTAAACCTCCCTGGCAACGTGGGACAAAAATCCTAGAATGACCTGGGACTCAGCATCAAGGGATTGAGAAAACCTTCTAGACCAAAAGGCGAAGAGAGAAATGAGCAAAATAAAGTGTCAATGGCTGGGAGATTCCAGAGTCGAGAGGTCATCCTGGAGGTTATTCTTACACAATGTACAGATATCATCTTTTTAGTTAAGGTATATTGGAGAGGCTGGAAAGAACTGCCTGAAAATGTAGAGCTGTGTTCCAGTAGCCTTGATTCTTGAAGATGATTGTATGACTATAGCTTTTACAGTGTGACTGTGAAAACCTTGTGTCTGATGCTCCTTTTATCTACGGTATGGACAGATGAGTAAAAAAATATAGCTTAAAACTAAATAAATAATAGGGGGAACAAATGTCAAAACAAATTGAGTAGAGGGAAATACTAGCAGTCAATGAGAGGGAAGGGTAAGGGGTATGCGATGTTCGAGTTTTTTCTTTTTATTTCTTTTTCTGGAGTGATGCAAATGTCCTAAAAAATGATCATGGGGTTGAACATACTACTATGTGATGATATTGTGAGCCATTGGTTTGTATGTTAGGAATGTTCGTGTGTGTATGTCGTTTTGGTTTGTCAATTAAAAATATATATAAAATTAAATTAAAATAAATAAATAAAAGAAAAGCAGCTGCCAGAGCTGCCCATCCCACCCCTCACCCCCGCCCCAGCTAAATAATGTCAGTTTCCTCCTGGAGGCCCAAATTAACTGAAAAGGAGGATGTACTGGGCACATTAAAAGAGCAGATAGTGCAAATGCTGTTTGCTTCCTGGATGGAAGGAAATTGCCTGAGCAGGGGACAGCTTCCTTAATGGGTGGCTTTGAGCTCGTGGGAGAAATAAGTGGAAAAAATGAGCAGCGACTGGCTCACAGGTGGCCCTTCAGGAGAAAAGCGCAAACTCCTGGAAAAACAGACACAGCACAAGGATATTTGCGGTTTCCTGAACAAAAGTCAGAAGGGACATCGCCGCTCGGTGCCCCAACACAGATCCTTCTTGGACTATTTTCTTTATTTCGGATGACCCACGCCCCCTCACCCTGCTGCAGCCCACGCCACACCTGGCCACAAACCAGTGCAATCCTTTGTGTGGTTTTTGACCTGTGGGGGTGGGAGTATGGGGGGTATATCAAAATAGCCTGGTTGGTCAGGTCAGTCTCAAGTTCAAGCACAATACTCTCTCCAGGCTTGGCACTTAAGAGAGCAGATTTTCTTGAAAAGCCAGGGAGCTAGGGGCTCAGGAAGGTACTAAGGCCAGCAAAACATTTTCATAGGCCTAGGTCAGATGCAGTAAATTGGGCTATAATAGCAAAGGGGGAAGAATTTTGCGTGCATCAAAGTCCTCTTTGCCTTTTGCAGTGGAAATATACTTGAGTACCTTCTCCACTCCTCTGAGCTCCACACTTACAGCTCCTTCCAGGGGTGCTAAGGGTCTCCACACATGAGCACACAATGAAGATTGGCCCCTACAATCTCCCCACCCCTTCCTGAGCACAGACTGCCTGATAAATTTCTCCTGTGTGCTCACCTTTCATGGGATATTCAGATTGTCCTACAGCTTTCTTATGAGCATATGGTTTTCTGAACTAGATTCAAACTACTGGAGCGCAAGGTTCACATTTTAAACTGCCCACCAATGAAGTGTATAGGCCTGTGTCTCGATATTTCCAAAGATGCACAAATATTAGTGTCTCGATATTTCCAAAGATCTACAAATATTAGTAGCTTAATAAATACGCATAGTATGGGCACAAAAGATATCTATGTAATTAATGAGTGAATGAATGAATGGGCAAACAAGTGAATGAATGAATGAATGCAGTCTCCAGGTAGGTCTTCCTGAGAGGGCAAACCCATGTCCCCTCCTCAGTTCTGGTTAATGGCTCTAGTGAGGGGGCAGAGGCCAGGCTGCGATGCCCCAGCAAGGGCTCACCAAGAGCAAATGTTCACACAATGCCCAACAGTGAGCATGGGGGACCTTTGTTTCCTCTGCTGTCTGTCCACACCCTGTGAGCAGCCAAGGCTGCCATGTGCTAGGGAGCCAAGGCACTGCGCTGTTGCTAGGGAACCACCTCCCCAAGCATGCGTGAAAGGAGGACCTGCGGTCACCCAGGGTCAGAGCCCATGCCTGAATCCAGCTGTTGAGAGCCTGGGAACATGACCCCTCTAAGGATTTGGGAGGGAACCAGATAAGACCTCGCCTGTACTTACTGGGGGCTTCGATGCACAGCTTCTCCCAGAAGGAAACAATCGCTACCAGTTTTTCCCCCACAGAGAGAGAGAGAGAGTAGTGGGGCATTCTATCTTGTCCGGTGAGAAAGAGGAAGGGATGGTGATGAAGGTGACGGTAAGCCCACACCACAAAGAAGCCAGGACCTGTTAGGTAATATTTGTTCCTTGATATGAAATCCCTAAAGGAAACTGGGAAATGCTTTGCCCTCTCTCTTTTCAGAGCTAGTGAAATCCAAGCACTGGTTCCTAATCAAGAGCAATTTTGCACCCACTCCCTCTCCATAACTTAGCAAATGTGTTGCAGACATTTGGGCTCTCACAATTCCGGAGCGCCACGGACCTCTAGTGGGTAGAGGCCAGGGATGCTGCCAAACTTCCTACAATGCACAAGAAAGCTTCCCACAAGAATTATCCAGGCCAAAATGTCAACAGTGCTGAGGTTGAGAAACCCTGAACTAAATAAATGAATTAATTAATTAATGTATGCATGCAGCTAATATTTGCGTGCCACCTAAATGTGTAGGTTTCTGTATCTATGTATGCATATTTTGTGTCATTTTGAATCTTTCGTATCATTTTGCATCTCTATATACATCTCTATACATGCATACATATAAACACACATATCAAGACAATGGATATGGAGCAAGGTGGGATGAGATGGAGAGGGGAAGAGGAAAGTATATTTATTAAGCACCTATTATATGCCAGGAACTATGCCACAGTAAAGTATGGATTTGTGAGAAAGCACAGAAATTCAAGAATCTGGAACTATGCTCCGATTCATCAGGGTAAGAAAAATTCAACCTCAGCCATGTGTGGACCCTGTTCTAACTGGGCTCATTCAAGAATCCACAGGGGTGGGGTATTTACAGGGTGACGGGAAATTGGTGCCAGAGCGGGGGGGGGGGGGGGCGGCAAACAATAACCCTCCAACCCTTTCCCCAAGTTGGAGAAGCAAATACTCTTTCCAACCCTTCTCACCTTCCAGTACCCGCCTGTCCTCTCCCCACCAAGTCTCTACATACCAGAAGAAACCTGGGAGTCATCTCCAGGGTGCTTGAAAAAGCCTGTTTTGCTCTGTGAAGCACAGAACCTCTTCAAACCCCACCCCCACCCCAAGATAAAGGGGTTCTTACTCAAAACAGAGAACTCCTCTCTTTCCTTCCGACCACCTGCTGCATTGAAGATAGGACAGAACATCAATTAAGGTCTTTATAAATTATTTCCCCACCAGGAAGTTGATTGCCATTAGAGCTTTAAACCCTCACAACCACCTACATGGTTCTACAGATGAGAAAACTGAGGCTTACAGCATCGAAAGGACTTGCCAGAGGCCACTGTGGCAGCTTGGGTTTCCCAGGAATGCAGACTCAGTGTGCAGGGCAAATATTAGCAAGGACTCACAGGACCAACACTGGGGAACAGACAGGAAGGGAATCAGGACTGGGCAGGGGGAGAAGTTGAGCCAGTACTGGCAAAGGCCTCAGCTAGTGCTGTGGGGGGGTTGGGGGGGGCTGAGCTGCCCCTTCACAGTCACCCCAAGTTGGAGAAATGGAGCCAGACCTTTACACCCTGGCTCTGATCGGTCACGTTGCCTGTCCAGTTTCTCCAGGTAAGGGATTCCCTCAGGAGGGCTGATGGCTGAGGGTGGAGAAGCCCCCGTAGAGGGATAGGGGTGCACCCCACAGCAGCTACCACCTCACTGCATCCATAAAGGAAAGAGCTAGAATTGTGTCTTCCACCCTCCCATCAGCCCCTGTCTAAATCCTCTGACTAAGGGGGCTAAGAGACTCCAGCAATAGGATTCAAATAATCTCCATGTCTGAGGTTCTGATGTATTCTGGCAGGTCAAGCAAACCATGGAGGCAAGGGATGGACACAAGAGCATCACAGTTGTTGGGCCGGGGCTGGTGCATGTGCCAGAGAGGAATAAAACTCACTTCCAGTTAGAACATGGGACACCCTTTGCACCCCCAGACTCAGTGGCCTGACTTGGCTCCAACTCAACTCTTTCGTTTTCCAGGGTGCATAGACCCTGGGGCTCCCTCTCACCCCTGCAGGACCCAAGACCTGGAATTTACTTAGTCATAGGATTTTAGCACTGGAAAGCCTGTTAATAATCATCTAATCCAACCACATGGCTTTCCACTGAGGAGTTGGAGAGCCAGGGTGGTTACAGACGGACATGTGAGTAACTTGCTTAGGGACCCAGAGCTTGTGGAGGTAGAGATAGTACGGGAAGGCAGGTCCCCTAATTCCCAGTAAGTCAGGGAGATGGCCCCACTCTTTCACTTTCCTCTCTGAGCTCAGCCTTTTCAACCAGAACAAGTTCTTTCCTGGGCCTACGAGTCTCTCCCTTCTCTTTGCTTTGTTAGTTCCTGCTCATTCTTCAGATCTCTGCTTCCCTAGGATGCTTTCCTGGTCCCTCCACGTACCTCGCACCCCACTGTCAGTTCCCACCCCACACTTCATTTCATGCTTTCCTGGCCCCCTATACCTATCCCTCACGCACATACCTAGTGTAGTTACCCAAATCATTGTGCATTGTTTAGTCAATGTCTGTCTCCCTCATTAGAATATAAGCTCCATGAGAGCCGGACCAGAGCTGTCTTATTCATTAGTGTGGCCCCAAAACCCAGAATGAATGTATTAATGGAAAATAGTTCCTGTGTTGAACCGTTCTCCAATGCCTTCATTTCTTAGCACAGCTGTCCTGACTCACACAAATGACAAAAGCCTCAAAGTCACTTAAAGAAGTCCTAAGCATTCTCTTTTCTCCGTCCCTTCCTGCACCCCAACCTCCCCAGCACCTACGCCAATGTCAAGCCCAGAGTGGACGATCACCAGCAGTTTGCAGCTTGCTGAATGGCTTCTTGCTGCCTCGGCCTCCAGAACACTCCACCAGGAAAGGAGCGAGGGATTCTTGTGCTTTTGCAAAGGCTGAAGGGATCTGGACTGAGCCCCCAGGCAGCAAGGCAGAAATGAGCTTCAAATCGCATTAAAATGGTTTTCAGGAAACGGGCTGCTGAATTAGAGGTTACAGCCCCAGCAGCAGCCTCTTTTTAATAGGACATTAATGTTCATTCTGAGCAATTACTGTATTTGCAATGGTTTCTTAATGTTCAGCCTCTGGAGCTCCGAGAGGAAAGGGCTTTGTGTTTCCAGTAATCAGTTTGACGCTGGCGAGGCAGGGGAATAGCTGGGTGAAAATGCCCTTGCTGGGATCTAGAAGGAGGCTGAGTCAAGAACGAGCATGCCCCAGGGAGCCTGGAAAGGGGCCGGGGGCTGGCACACAGCTGTGCCTGGCTTCCCTGCGCGGCTCACACTCTAGGGCATTGCCGTAGGTTGTGCTGATAAAGCTGGAGGCAGGGAGGTCTCTAAGCACCAGAGAACTGCTCTGAGTCTTCTCTACTCTTCCCTGCACAGTTGTGAAAGCAGCAGGCAGTGAAAGCAGGACCTGCTCAGGACTCCCACCAGCACCCAGAATCTCCCAGCACTTCTGCTTATCGATTTGATTTTAATAGCTTCCCCCCACCTTGATTTCCTTGTTTTTTTATTCTAGTAACATATATACAAGCTAAAATTTCCCCTTTTCAACCACATTCAGATGTATAATTCAGTGGTGTTAATTATGTTTATAATGTTGTGCCTCCATCCCCATCATTCATGATCAAAACTTTTTCATCATCCCAAACAGAAATTCTGTACCAATTAGGCATTAACTCCCATTTCCCATATTCACCCCAGCCCCTGGTAACCTATATTCCAGTTTCTGACTCTATGGATTTGCTTAATCTAATTATTTCATATTAGTGAGATCCTACAATATTTGTCCTCTCCCCCTTGATTATTAATGTAATTAAGATTCGTGGCAAAATAAAACAAAGTGTAAAATAAAGAAATAGATCGCATCACCACCATACCTAGAGATCATGGCTCTCTAACATGCTTTTTTTCTATGCATGGCACATGCAAAGACACTTACATACCAATTTTTAAAATGCAACTACAATCCATGCTGTTTTGCAACAATAGGATGGCCATGCTTCATTGTCATTGCTATGTGCCTCTCTGTCTTTCTCAGTGAGTTGTAACTTCAGGGTAAAAAGTACCCAATCCCACTGGATTCATTGTTTTCTCTGATAGAGCAGCTAGTGCATGGCAGTTTCCCCATAAATGTTAGTTAGCAAGATGGTGTGTCTGTTAAGATTCTTTGGGTTGCAGGTAACCCAATTAAGAACCCAATTAAAATTGGCTTAAGCAAAAAAAATCAATGGCTTAGCTAAAAAAATCTTGGCTATTCCTAAATGGTTCTAGCTTCAAATGAGATTTGACCTAGTAAAACAAACCATGTCTTCAAGGGCTAAATCCATTTCTCTCTTTCTCTGTCCTTCCTGTCTTGTTCATGTCATCCTTGGGCTCGTCGTGGTGACTCGGGAGCTGTGGGCAGATCAAGACCCCTTGTCCTCATGCCACATGATCCAGGAGAAGAGAGCAGGTCTCTCTCAGTAGCTCAGCATATGTTCTTTGGGGTTACTCTGTCACTAGGCTAAGTCGGAGCTCACTTCTGGGGTGAAGGGGATGCTGAAGCTGGGCGTGGGATCAGTCCCACCCAGTCCCCATGGGTTAGAATGGAGAACAGAAGAATTCAGCAAAGAAAAATCAAGATAGAGTAGAATGAGAAGGGGAAAGGAAAACACAAATACCCATCAGAAATGAATGGATGGATAGCTGGGTGGGCAGATAGGAATGGAAGAATGAATTAGCTACTACGGGGCATTGAAAAGGTTTGTGAAGACAGCAGGTAGGCAGAGTTCTACTTCCTTTACCTTGGTGAAGATGGTAGTATGGAGCTAGCAGTTATGTCCAGAGGAGACCCCACTGCTACTCAGTCACTGACTGACTCCCTAAGAATTTCTTCTCTTTGGGTCTTCTATTAGCTGGGGGTCAATTGAATGATGTATTTTTTGGTCCAGAAATCCTATAGTTGAATCATTTTGGATACATACTGACAAAATATATCCTGGCCTCACTGTTCCCGCTTGGCTCAGCCAACATATGAAAGAGTTAGGGTTGGGGAGTGGAAGATATGGTCCTCCAAATAGCATAAAAGGTGGCTTTCAGATGCACAAATAGTGTGCCCTGTATATCAGAATTCTCTGGAATTTGGATGACTTGTGTCTGAAATTAAGGGTTTATGCGTGAGATGGGAAGCTGTTGGAAAGATGTACACAAAGGACTGACATGATTTTGCTTCCATTTTAACAGTAACTCAGGCTGCTATGTTGAGACTAGAGGAGGTTAGAAAATAAAAATAAAACATCCACTCTTACTCCACCATCCTTCCCTCTGCTCAGTTCAGATGAACTGGTCACATGTGCCAAGGACACACCTGTGAATCTCGCCATGAGGCTATGAGGTTGGGAGATGGCTCTTCTTCAGAGAAATATGGGATATTTTCTTTGTGTGTCTGTTTATTTTCAACTGGAGTGGAAAATTAAATTAGACGTCACATCTAAAAGATGATGAAACAGCATTCCTAAAATAACCTGAATTGCCTGTTGTCTGGATTATTGTAATGGCCTCTTAACTAGCTTCTGGCTTCCTTCCTTTGCTCTGACTGTCTATTCTCAACACAGCAGCCCGAGGGATTTTAAAACAGAAGTCAGATCATGCCTGTCCTTTTTTTTTTTTCTATTTATTTATTTATTAAACTTTTTTTATTAAAAAAATTAACAAACAAAACATTTAGATATCATTCCATTCTACATATACAATCAGTAAACATATTCATCATTTCTTAGTACATTTGTATCGATTTAGAAAAAGAAATAAAAAGACAACAGAAAAAGAAATAAAATGATAACAGAGAAAAAAAAGACTATACATACCATACCACTTACCCCTCGCTTTCATTTACCACTATTTCAAACTGAATTTATTTTAACATTTGTTCCCCCTATTATTTATTTTTATTCCGTATGTTCGACTCTTCTGTTGACATAGTAGCTAAAAGGAGCATCAGACACAAGGTTTTCACATTCACAGAGTCTCATTGTGAAAGCTGTATCATTGTTCAATCATTATCAAGAAACATACGCCTGTCCTTTGCCTAAAACTCTCCAGTGGCTTCCCATCTCCCCTAGAGTAAAGCCCAAATCCTCCAATGAGGCACACACAGTGCCCCACCCCCACCCTAAGACCGCATCTCCTTTTACTTTCCTTCTCCCTTGATGGGTTTGGACTCTCCTGGCCTCCTTGCTCTTCAAAACAACCTGATGGGAAGCTTTCCTCTGGCTCTCATGGCTTACTCCTTCCCTTCCTTCAGGTCTTTGCTCAAAATATGGCTTCTCAAGGAGGCCTCACGTCCGATCTAAAATTGTCCTCCCTCCCCACGCACTCTCCTTCCCCATCCTTACCTACTTCTTCTCCACAGCATTTATCATTAACGTATCATCTGTGTTTCTTATTCATCTGGTTTGTTGTCTTTCTTCCCCCACTAACACGTTGCCTTCCTCAAGGCAGGGGCTTTTCTCTACTTCTAGAGCCCAGAACAGTGCCTGGCACATAAACACAAAATTAATCGTTGCCTTTTTTTGTGATTCTAAGCGTATTGCTTGTTTTCTTAAATAAAAATAGGTTAAAAAAATAATAGTAGTAGTGTTGCCGTCTCTTGAATGTTCCCCTCGTCTTCTACCCTTCCTTTGAAGTTAGGGGAAGATGGTGGAAAGTCTGAGTGCATGTTTCAGTCTAAGGCTGGAAGGAAAGGGCATTTTTGCACAGGATTTGGTTGAACATTGCTACTATCATAGCTTGCCAAACCCCAACCAGTGCCATTCCAGCCAATCCTGGAGACCACCTAGGGCAATACATGGGACTCTGCAGGTGATCCATGCACTGGGGTGACTTTCTGGGGGCCTACAGCATCCAGATGGTTCCCTGGACAGGATGTGTCCTGGAACCTAGTGGGGGCCAGTCTCTCCAGGGCATTGGCTGGATCCATCTCACTACCCCATATTGTACACAGCCCCTTCCAGCATGGGGAGGTTGGAATGGGCCTGGCCCAGGTACCATGTGCATTATCAACAAAATCATCTATATAGACTTCCATTATATTACCTACATAATCAACATTGTTTAACAGGATCCTTAAATGGAATTCGTAGAACCCAAAGAGCTCATGATTCCTACTGGGAACAAATGACTTCCTTCTGGGGAGTCGGAGAAGGATCAGGGCTGTAGAATCACATCAGTCTCCATGCCTGCCCTGCCTGTGGCCTCATCTACAGACAAGCACAGTTCTGCTGCTGAGGTTTGGTTCTCCATGAGCCTCCCATCATTCCCCCAGCACGCACAGACATAGAGAGTTAAAATGTGCCTTCAGATTGGACAAAAAATAACCCTAAGGGTCCAAGCTGATGACTGATGTGTGTGTTACAGTATTTCGCTTCTCCCCCTTATTGACAAGTGTCCATTTTCCTTGGCTGCTGTCACAAGTACCACACAAAAGGTTGGCTTAAACAACGGGAACTTATTGGTGCATGGCTTTGAGGCAAGAAGTCCAAAATCGAGGCATCAGCAAGGCAACGCTTTCTCCCCAAAGTCTGAAACATTCTGGTGCTGGCTGCCAGCAATCCTTGGGGGGCCTTGGCTTGTGTCCCTGCCTCTGGTCACAAGGCAGCATCCTCACCTTTCTCTCGTTGACTTCCAGCTTTCAGCTCCTCTGCATGGTTTTCTCTGTGTCTGAATTTCTTCTGTTTATAAAGGACTCCGGTAATCCGGATTAAGGCCCATCCTCATTCAGTGGGCTCACACCTTAACTAAAACAGCGCCTTCAAGAGGTCCTTCTTTCAATGGGTCCACACCTGCAAGAATGCAAATCAAGACCAAGAACACATCTAATTGGGGTACATGGTTCAATCCACCACGGTGGACCAGGAGCTAGGAGCAGGGTAAGGCTTGCTCCTTCTTTCTTTCTCTTTTCTTTAACTTTTAACCTATCTGGTCAGAAAGAGTTTGCTAGAGCAGCGTTTGTCACCAGACTGGCCCAATGGCCAAGTTGTGTCCTGCAATGGGTAGGTACGGGTCGGTATCCTGCTGAGTTACAGCAGTTGCCCCGGAATCTGAGAGGACAGGACTGCCCCATCTGAAAGTGAGTCGGGACAGAGATCCCCTAGCACCCCAGAGTCCAGACTCTCAGTCCCTCCCTACACACTGGCGTTTCTGTGGTCCCTCAGAGCCTCTGCATGGAAGAGGATCGGGTACCAGGCAAATAGGAGCCCTGCCCCATCCTCAACCACAGCAGCTCCACCAGGTTTGTTTTGTCTATTGGGGGGGTCTGTATAATACATCAGCAGAAAAAAGAGGCTTGAAAATACTGCAGATTTAGGTTATATTAAAAAGGGGAGAGGGTGCAAGGGTAGTTCAGTGGTAGAATTCTCACCTGCCATGCAGGAGACCTGGGTTCGAATCCTGACCCATGCACTTCCCAAGCAAACAAATAAAGAAACCAACAAAAACAAACAAACAAAAATTCAACAAATCGGGCTGCAATACGGAGATACTCATATGGAAAGAGAATGAAATGTGACCCCTGCCATTCAGCATACAAAAAAAAAAAATGGGGGGTGGGGGGAGTCCATACAAAGAGTCTGGAAAATACAGCAACTAAGAGTACCAGTTCTGTAACTGGATTCCATGGGTCCAGTCCCAGCTGTACCTCACACTGTTTTCATCTCTGTATCTGAGATGGCTATATGAAAGCAGTAGTGCCTGCCTCATAGGGTTGAGAATATTAAAAGAGTCAGTATATGTAAAGGATTTAGAAAATTCACATTCCATGGTAGGCACTTAATAAATAGTAGCTATTATTAACTTTGAGGTGAGGAACCCCGCTTAGATTAAGTAGCTGATGCTAATTGCTAATCAAGTGAGACGTCAAAATTTCCTTTAATAACTAGCTCCACATGTCTGGCAACTTCATTCTTTCACATTTTTGCTGGGTGAAATTAATAAAGAGTTTTAATTTAATTAGTCATTTTATTTGGAGGAAAGAAAAAACAATCTCCATGACAGTGGGGGTGGGGTGGCTATTGTGAGAATACCACAAGGCAGAAAGGGAGAGAAAAATCCCAGAATTGGCCCTGAATGGATTCTTTTTTTTTAAATAAATATCTTATTGTCAAATTTTAACAAACACGCAAAAGTTCTTGACATACAAACATTCTATACGTGGTTACAATCAAGGGCTCACAATATCATCACATATTGTGTATTCATTACTACAATCATTTTTTGGAACACTTGCATCTCCCCAGCAAAAAAATGAAAAAACCCATACATACCACACCCCTTACCCCTCCCTCTCATTGACCACTAGTATTTCAAGCTACTCAGTTTATTTTAACCTTTGTTCCCCTATTATTATTTTTTAAATCCATATTTTTTACTCATCTGTCCATACCCTAGATAAAAGGAGCACCGGAATGGATTCTTGACCACAGGACCCAGTGTGATGTGATTCCTGGAGCCCCAAGGTAGGACATGGGTCCTGGATCCCCTCCTAGGTCATCAGAAGCGGGAACTGGTGGATTTCTGCCGGCAAGTTCCATCATTAACCTAACAGCTACTTCCGTGTCCTCTCATCCTCACGCCTTGGGCAGGCTCCCTCACCCCTGCTCTGTGCTTTCTCTCTTCCATATCATCCTACTTGACTATCTCATGACCCCCCCCCCCCAACTTCTCTTTATGTTTTTGCTGCTTTTCCCCTAGCTAAAGGGATTGTCATTCTGATCAGATTCCTGAGAAAGAACATTTGATTGGTCCAATTTGATTGTGCCCCAGTCTACACTATTTGTAGCTGCCAGCTTAGGACTGGCTGCTTGTGGGTGCTGTGGCACTGTTATCTGTGTGTGTGTGCAAGCATGCACGCGTGTGTCTCATTCTCCCTCTCCCTGCCCCGTTGGTTTCTAACAAATATTTGAGCTCTATCAAATACAGTATTATATTATCTACTGGTAGGCCTTTTGCTGTATGATTGTAGAACTTACAGTCTCCTTTCTGATAAAGGAAACCTGATGTTTTAAAAACACATTAAAATGAAGGTAATTCAGTTTTCTAAAGCCCTATAAAGCAGGTTTCCCCACAGAGATCACAGGCCCTACTTCCTGTAGGTGGGACATAAGCCTGTATCTATTTGTCTGCAGAGATAAGAAAGGCCAATATCCGAGCTGAGCTCATTTCAGAGCAGGCCCCGCAGATGTCTGATAAAAGTCTTGTAACTGACGCTGTTGAAATGTGTAATAGCACCCTCTTGCAGCCATCAGAATGCTCCACGCTCTGGGGTGTAATTGCAGGGTGGCGGTGAGCTGGAGGCCATTTCCAGGAAATGGTTCCTAGGCAGAAACAGGGAATGAGGAGCAGGGGAGAATGGGGTTTAGGCAGAAGGAGGGAACTATTTTCCAAGAAGGGGTAGCAGTACATTCTAGCTTTCAGCTCAGAAATGCAACCTCTATCTCACACCCTGAATGAAACTGCCCAAGGGAATGAGTATTTTTTTCTATCCAGTTCCAAACTTGGGGACAATAATTAGTCCCCTCCCCCCCTCAAATTCTCTCCTCTTCCTCCATAAAGAAAAAGGTAGTGATACTCATTTTGTTGGGCACCTTTTCTAGGCCAGGCACTGAGCTAGGTGTTGTCCACTCATTCTACAAGTATCAACTAGCCACTGTGTGCCAGGCCCCACCTGAGGTACTGGGTGCTAGGTGGGAGAAACACCGAACGGCACTGCAACTGGAGCTGAGGAGGCTGTGTTGCCCCTCCCAACATGGCTTCTTAAACCGTCCCTTCCGGACACCTGACTTCCGGAGAACCGCCCCTTCCGGACACCTGACTTCCAGAGAACCGCCCCTTCCAGACGTCACCTGACCCCCTTGCTTAAAAACTGCCCACGCCATCACCCAGGTGCTGACTTACCTCCCTCCATCTTGGATTTGGTGAGCTCAGACCGGGAGCGCAGAAATAAACCCGCCCGGTTTAAATTTCCCAGTCTACCGTCCTTCTTTCTCACCCTTTTGCCTCCTAAACGTTTCACTGGGCATACAGCAGTGAGCAAAATATAAGCAATTCCTGCTCTCGTGGGACTCAGGTTCAAGTAGGAAGAGACAGATAAGGAAAAATGAGCAAATAAACACATAGTGTCACGTGATGAGTGCCAAGAAGGAAAACCAAAGCTGAGCAAGGAGACAGAGAGGGAAGGGGTGATATTTTAGAGAGGGGGCTTAGGGGCATCCTCTCTGATAAGGTGCAATTTGAACAGAAACCTTAAAAAAGTGAGAAATTTAGGCACGCGGGCATCAAGGGAAGAGCAATTCAAGCAGAGGGAACAGCATCTGCAAAGGCACTGGGATGGGAACACGCTGGGTATACTAGCACGAGGGCTGGGGAGCCAGTAGTGACAGGACAGAAGGAACAAAGGGGAGAGACCAGACAGTCCTTGGCTGGAGGGCTTAGGAATCGGGGCTTTATCCTGCTGCTGCTGGAGAGTTTTGAGATGAGGAGAATCATGATCATTTTTTTTTAAGGATCTTTCTGTGTATTGTAGGGAAAAGTAGTTTGGGAACCAAGAGTGGAAGCCCGGAGACCAGTTAGTTTGCACCTGCAACAGTCTAGGTGAGAAATGTTAGTAGCTTGGGCTAGGTTTGGGCTTAACACAGCAGGTGGAGGGGAGAGGTCTGACTGTGGAAAGAACAGGAGTTGTTGAATTAAATGTGGGGTAGAGCAGAAAGATAAAATTGTGGAATTGTAGCCCATGCCAAACTTTCAAATCTGTTCCACAGCTAATTGTTGTGCTGTGCTTTGAAATTTATTACTTTTTTGTAGATGTTATTTTTCAAAAAAAAGAAAAAAGAAAAAAAGTCGATTCTGATGATAAAAAAATATTTATTCCTTCTAGCTTCCAATGTTCTGGAGAAGCTAGAAGGAAAAATCTGAGATGATGGTATAGTAGCCCATGACAGACTCTGGGATCTGTCCTATAACTACCTGTTGAAGAGTGCTTTGAAAACTTGCTTTTTTCTTTCTTTGCTTTGTATGTTTGTTATCCTATGCAATTAAAAAAAAAGTGGGGTAGAGCAGAAAGAGAAATCAAGGTTGTTTTCCAGAATTTTGGCCTGAGCAACTGGGAGAATGGTGGTGCCATTTACAAACTGGGAAAAGAATGGGTTGGGGAGGGTTCAAGAATTTGGTTTTGGATTTATTCAAATGAAATAACCGAGGGATTGCGGGTAGGCAGAGCCAAGAGGGGGACTGAAGACACAGCCCTGGGACTCGTCAATGTGTGATTGGGAAAATGAAGAGATTCCAGCCAGGAAGATCAAGTAAGAGTGGCCAATGAGGTTGGGAGGGAGAGTGGTGTCCCAGTGGTTGATGGAAGCAACTATTTCAAGAAAGAAGGCATGGTCAGCTGTGACAAATGCTGCCGGTAAATGGGCCAACAGGACAATGAGGTTGGACCTTGGATTTGACAAGATAGAGGTGACAGCTGACTTTGATATGGTCATAATCTGTAACCCTTCTTCCAGCTCTGCAAGCTAAATATTATTCTACCCATTTCACAGATAAGGAAACTGAGGCCACAATAGGCTCTGTGACGTGCCCAGGGTCACCTAACCATGGTGGAGCTACAGTCTGGACCCAGATGTGTCCAGAGCCCATGCTCGCTCTTCTGCACCATTCCCCAGGAAGTTATCACACCACAGCCCCCAAGTCACAACCTACACACTGCCACGAGAGCGCAGGCTTGAGTTCACTGCCCTCTGGTATTGTCAACATGTAGCGCTCTATAACGTAGCTTAATCCAGTTCAAAACGTAAGCCTGGTGTTTCATGTTCATTGTTTTTACTCCTAGAACATCTTAGGCTTTCTCTCTGCTTAGCTCTTAAGACAAACTACTCCTTTTCTAACTGCATCATGGCGGGTAATTAGTTTTGAGGGGTAACTGCTGCCAGTGGCATACTAAGAAAGGTGGAGGCTGTCCTAGAACTGCTCAGTCTCTTATTCTATAACAGCTCTGATTTAAAGGAGATTCCACCAGCTGTAGTTTCTTCCAGATGCAACCAAGATTTAATCCTACCTTGTACCCACTTCCTAGGCGCCCTCTCTTATCATCACCTTTAAACTAATGTGAAACAAGTGGTTTTCTATTCATGCATCTTTGGATTTTTCGGTGGTGTGAACAAAAGCTACTTGCACAATATATTTTTTTCATTTTTATGTAAAATTTAAAAGTTCACAATGTTTCACTAAAATTTTTTCCCAACATTTTACTGTGAAAATTTTCAAACCTAAAGCAAATTGGGAAATATTGTGCAATGAAAATCCATATGCCCACCCCACCTAGAGCCTACATTTAACATTTATTATGCTACTTGCTTCGTCCATCCACCACCCACCATCAATCCACCTTATTTTTAAACGCATTTTGAAGTAAGCTGCACGCCAACTTCAGTCCACATCACCTCTAAACACATTAGCATGCATATTGTTAGCTAGAGCTCAATATTTACTTAAGGACTCTTTTAAGATAAAATTTGCAAACAGAGAAATGAACAAATCTAAAGTATACAGATGCTGAGTTTTGACAAATACATTCACACCTGAGTAACCAGAACCTTTACCAACATCTAGAATTTATCGTCACTCCAGAAAGTTCCCTCATGCCCTTTCCCAGCCATTTCCCACCCCCACCCCAGGGCCAACCACTGACTGATATTTTTCACCATGGATGATTTTGCTTCTTCTAGAATGACACAGAGATAGAATCAAACAGCATGTACTCTTTTGTATCTGTGGCTTCTTGGCTCAGCAAAATGTTCGTACAATTCATCGACGCGATTACATTCTATCAGTATTTCATTTCCTTTTATGCTGAGTAATATACCATTATGTGACTATGCCACAATTTGTTTATTATCCATTCTCCTGTTGCACTAATTATTTCCTTAAAGAAAATTATTCATGGTTCCTAGTTATAATGCTTTTGACTTTCTGCTAAGAGCTCTTCCATCATTTAAATCAAACTGGGCTGAGTCATGGGTGGTAAGAGCTGAGGCCCTGAAGTCAGAAGACCCTGGATTCCTATTTCAGTTCTGGGTCTTACTAACTGGGTGAACTCAGACCAGTTACCTAAGCACACTGCACCCTCCTTTTTCTCATCTGTAAATTGGGAATAAAATACCAAAAGAATGGGAGATTCCTGTTAGAGTCATTCATTCATTCCTTTCTCATTCATGCAACAACAGCTACCATGGCCTGCTATGTTTCTGACTGTGGTGAGTGCTGAGAAAGCCAAAGGGAAGCAAAAGCCCATGCAGACCTGGTTCTCATGGGGCTTTCAGCCTAGAGGACAACAGGCAGTAACTGCACAATTAATTACTTAATTGCAATATTATCAGGGCTGCAAGAGAGATGTGACAGCATCTAAGGAGGCTGAACGTGGAAGGTTGAGCAAGAGCTAAGTAGGCAAAAATGGGGACCACTGCGGGTAGAAGGAGCAGTGGAGCTCCAGAGCCTTCTGGAAGTTGTGCAGCAAATTGGAAGGACTGTAGGGTGTGTGGGGTGGGGGAGGGCAGAGGCGACTGTGCATGCAACGTTGGGGGGAAGGAAGGTGAGGAGGCTGATGAGGATGGGCAGGGTTCGACTTATCCAGGGCCATGTTCAAAACGCAGGTCTTTAACCTCAGAGGCACAGGCAGCCAAGGAGTGCTGGACTGTGAGCTCCAAACGAGAACATCAGACAGGTGTTCTGCTTTGTTCTGCTTGGTTCACGGCTCTATCCCTAGTGCTTAGAAGAGTGCCTGGCTTGATTTGTGAGAGGGAGAGGGGAAGGGAAGGACGGAAGGAGGGACAGAGGGTTGATTGATTTGAAGCAGAGGTTTGAGATCTGTGGTTTATGAAGGTCACTGGCTGCAGGGTGGAGTCTAGGTGGAAGGAAGTTCACTGTGGATGTGGGGAAACCAGCTGGGAGGTTACCGCAGTCATCGAGGGTTCAGAGGGGGATGGCCCGGACTAGCTGATGGCAATAAGGATGGATGGGGGGAGTACCGAGCGGGAAAGTGTACTGGAATCACTGGTGGGCTGGATGAAGAGGAAGAAGAAGGAACAGGAGTCCAAGAGCCCTCCTCGTGATACCCATCAAAAGCAGTGGGTTCCCAAGTGGAGAATTCTTGATACTCTTACAGGCAGTGGGGACAGCCAAAGCAGTAGCCTAAGCCTCTAATCTTGGGGGTTGTTCATATGAAACTTAATCCCTCAAAGGATAGGCTAAGCCTACTTAAAATTAGCCCTAAGAGTCACCTCCAGACTTCTCTTGCTCAAATGTGGCCTCTCTTTCTTAGTCAACACAGCAAGCAAATTCACTGCCCTCCCCCTCTCTACGTGGGACATGACTCCCAGGGGTGTGGACCTTCCCGGCAACACGGGAATGAGCTGGGACTCACCATCAAGGGACTGAGAAAACCTTCTCGACCAAAAGGGGGAAGAGTGAAATGAGACAAAATAAAGTGTCAGTAGCTGAGAGATTCCAAAGGGAATTGAGAGGAGTCGAGAGGTTATCCCGGAGGTTATTCTTACACATTAAATAGCTATCACCTTGTTAGTCAAGATGTAATGGAGAGGCTGAAGGGAACTGCCTGAAAATATGGAGCTGTGCTCTAGTGGCCATGTTTCTTGAAGATGATTGTATGATGATATGGCTGTCGCAGTGTGACTGTGTGGTTGTGAGAGCCTTGTGTCTGATGCTCCTTTTGTCTACCTTATCGATGGATGAGTAAAACATATGGATTAAAAATAAATAAATAATAGGGGGAACAACAACAACAACAAAAATCAGTGGGTTCTCTGCCCGATGCACTCAACCAATTCCTGCGACACCACGATTTCAAAGAGAGAAAGAGGGTATGCTTAGTGTGAAGCTGGAGATACGCTAGATGGGCTATTGGCCTACAACTCTCTTTCCCCGAACTGCAGTAACTCTGAATAGTTTCACAGTATCAAAAGATGGGCAGGTTTGAGGATAATGAGTACAATGGCTTGAGACGACAGGGTTAAAGATGATCTGATTATTGAGCATGCACAAATTGACCACATGTTTTTACACGTCAAGCAAGCCAATTTGGGTTAGATCCAGCTTCATCTAACAAGCTCGTTTAGGAATCGGGGTGGGTTAGCCCTGCACTGACTCAAGTTCTTTTCATTAATAAACCTTAGGGGCTGTCTTTTGTGATCATAAGACTCTGAAGTTGAAAAGCAATATTAGTGGTTACAAACAGGGCCAGTCGCAAGGTTTCTACAACCACAGGATAAAGGTTGTATAGTTATACAATCATTATCAAAAGTCCAGGCAGCTAGGTTAAAGTTCAGTATTTGCAGGTATCCTGTGGCTATTTTAATACACTAGAAAGTAAAAAGAGCATCCGTATAATGATTCAGTAATCATAATCTTTTTTTAGTTCTTAATTTCTCAGGGACACTAGGTTTCTAGAATGAATAGCTGAATAGGTGAGGGTGCCACATATCGAGCGAGGGAGAAACTGCTGGAGGGGCCCAGGTTTTGTGGGCTGGGAAGAGAGTATGAATTTAGATTTCGATAAGTAGAATGTGTGTTGACTTTAAGATGTCAAGTAGATAGATGGAAGGGGAGCAAACTGGCTTACCGTAAATACTCAAAAATTGAAATTATTATTATTGTTTATTTCTAGAATGCTGCTCTATTAGAAGAAGCGATTGCTTCTCTTGAGCTTATCTAGCATTCCTGTGTGGTCAACTGTTTCAAAAGTCTTAGCTTTTGCCTGCAATGACTCCTGTTTGAACATAAATATTTTCTGTACAAAGTCCTATTTGCACCTCTTTAAGGTCGGATACCACTCTTTAAGTGGTCGGTGCCACTTCCGACCCACTCCGAAAATCACAATGGTCCCAAAAGAAGCAAGGGGAGACCCAGGCCCGCTTTTCCCTCCTCTCTCCTCCCACTGAGCTGGGCGGACTCCACTCGCAGCTGACGTCCGCCCTCTCGTGGACACACACAGTCCTAACAGTCCAGTCCTAAATCAGAATTAGAGAGAAGGTGGACCTCGAAGTCACTTGGCTGTCGTCCTACCTCTATTACAGTGTCATTGAATCAGGTTCTAAAAGTCCAAGACACAGTTGGAGAATGTCTCCGGTCTTTAAAATAGCTAAGAGGTAAGCAGATATTGTCAAAGCAGGCCCTGGAGGACTGCCCCTTTAGCCTCTGGAGAATAAGTTCCCTGGTCAACACATGACCCTTTAATTCCTCTCTATTTCAGGGAAGGGGAGCAGCTGTTTGGTGAAATGCTTCACTGCACAGGAAAGAGCTTTGGGTCCAAACTTGCAAGAGGCCATTCTCTGTGGGCTTGAAGAAGTCCCATTTCTGACTCATGGGTCAGAGAGCTGAGCTCCTCGCTTATTTCTCAACCAGTGTGTTTAAAAACTTCTCTATGCCTCAGTTTCTCCCTCCATAAAATGGGGACAATATAGCTTCTACCTAAAAGATAAGTTATGAGCATGAAATGAGTTCATTTGTGCAAAGTACCTGCGATATTGCCTAACCCAGTAGGGCTCTGTAAATGTTAACGATTACATTGTCCCCGCCATCAAATCCAATGTTTAGCCACATTCTGACCACAGTTAAATGTGTCCCCACTCATGATTGGATCCAGGTATGCCAGGTACTGTGGGAGTTATATTTATAACTCATAGAAAACAAATGAGTTATAATCTTCACCTTCCTCAATCTGTGGGATAGTTCGGGAGCGTGCCTAATACATATGCACAGGTCATGCGTAGTGCAACGTAAAAAAAACAACTAAGAACTAGAAAAGCAACAAAGTGTTAGGAGAACCAGGGAAATGGGACTCTTCCCTGAGTGAGAAGACAGAGATCAGGTAAGTGATCAACAAGCCGCTGAGATCAGGTAAGTGATTAACAAACACTGGTGATCTTAGGATACTGGACGGAGAAAAGGCAATGGCGGGGGGCTGGGCAGGGTGTTCCTAATGTTGGCATATGCCAAGAGGCCTCTCTAGGCAGTATTTCCTTGACAAGTTCACCTCCCTCCAGCGGCTGGTCCCAAGCCATACAGGCTGAAGACCTTCATTTTGTTGGCACGTGGAGAATGAATGGTTCTGTTTTCATTGGCCATCCGAAGCATTGTTGAGTGTATCCCCTGAATGTCCCTCAAGGGCGCTTATTTTGTCTCCATCGCCACCACCACCCTCCTGGTCCCAGCCAGCACCACCTCATACCTGGTCTACTGCAGGCTCCCCAGAGCCAGCTCCCCGTGGCTCCTTGGGTCTCCCTTGCCCATTCTCCATCCAGCGGACCAAGCATACTGCAGAGCGTGCCACGCCTCTGCTCAGGGCTGTGGGGGGGTTTGCACTGCACCCTGGTTATCAGACTCCTGAACGCTCACATCAGGCCTCTGCCTGTCTCTCCAGCCCCACCTTTCTCTACTCCTACTCATCTCTCACTGTCCCTAGCTCCCCAAACCTGGTGACCTTCAGGAGTCAAGGCCTTCTCACATGCTCTTCTCTGTGCCCTAAAGCGCAAGTCCACTCATTCTTGGCCCACCATCACCCATTTATCTTTCAGAGTCATCTGAAAAGTTACCTCCTTAGAGACGTTTTCTAACCTGGGGTAACAAATCAGATTTTCTGTCTCATCCATTCCCACAATAGTCCTCTCTCTTTCTTCCCGGAACAAATCACAATTACCTGCTGCCATTGAAAGCAATAACAACGAAATATTGCTTAGACTTTAAGCTCCACTAGAACAAGTACTGTGTCTCTGCTGGGCATCATCACATCCCCTTAGGAAAATTCCTGACGCATAGGAAATCCTGAATATTTACTGAACGAACGAAATGAATGGCTCAATGAGTGTTTCCTGTTGATAAAGAGCCTAGAAATGGGTATAAATGTAGGAGGGGGGTGCAGTGAAACATCTTCTCCTTCCAGTGGTAAAAGGACACATCAAGGAATTTGGGGAAAATTGTTTGAGTTAGGTGCCTTTCATTGCCATCAGTATGAGTAAGCTTTAAGGCTTTCATAAAACGGTCTAAGTTTTGTTAACAGTCTTTCCTAGATACCAGGTGGGTTTTGCAGAAGCAAATCAATCCTTGCAATGTGAGCTGCATGTATGATTTCAGACACTTTAGGAGAAGCATGAGTAGCCCAGAGTACAATCCCTCCAGTATCATCTTCCAGACTGCTCCCACACCAAAGCTTTCCTCGCATGGAATCAGCAGAAAGTGGAGAGAATATGGCCAGAACCTTTGTCGATCCAATGTGCTGGACAGAGAAGACGGTGGGTAGACAGGCCAGTATCTAACGTAGGGCTGGTTCCTGCTCCCCTGCCATCCCTGACATCCAAACATGTCACCTGTGTCATCACAGGCCCCCTAGCTGTGGACAGCCTGCAGGGAGATGACACTCACCGATGATGAGTCTCCTTCAGTGTCTCTCCATCCTCCCCCTACTCCACAGTAGCTGGAGACAGACCACACCTGGTGGGACTGAGAATGGGGTCAGCTATGCGGTAAAAGAAGATGGGGTTCTATTATATTCACTTAGAAATACACCTGTCTCCTCAACCAGACTGTTTGCACCAGCCGATCAGTGCATTCTACTCTCTTAGGCAAGGTAGGTGTGAAGTCAGAACTCTCCGGAATTGGTGGCTGGATTCACAGCAAAGGGAAGGGTTGAGCTTGGGAAGTGCTGGTTGACCAGCATCAATCTCCACGAGGGTGAACTGAGCAAGGAAGTTTGAGTGTCCAAGTCAATGGAGCAAGACAGCCTCATCAGACTGAGAGGCCTGGGCTTTGCCTGCCCTTGTCTCCCCTAGCTGAGTCTTACTGGGGCTCCACAGCTCCTTTTAGATACATTAATGCAGTTCACCAGCTTTCTCTCAATCCTATCTGGGAAGCAAGCTGTGTCTTTGTAGGACCTAGCCTGTCTCTGCTCCACTCTCAGCAGACCAGCAAGCACTGTTAGTTCCAGGTTCTTGGAGGACAGAAGCCGTCATGTTGCCCAGCCAGTGTTGGATTCTGGCAGAGAAGCAACTCCGAGTCCACCCCACCTCGCACCGGCGGTTCTGATTCCTTTCATAGTGATGTCACTGGCCTTGTGGCCTGGACCCTCCGGCTCAGCAGGACCAAGGGGTCTTCCTGATGCCTTTTCTGCAGAGAGAAGACAGCTATAAAAACGTGATCTTCTCTGCAGTAGTGTAATACTGCCTTTTGTTAAAAAGGAAAATGAAATTCCATCTCAAACAGAGCTAACTGGTATATTTGGATTAATTTAAGCTTTTTTCTCATTACGCTTCAGACTGAGCCTTCTCTTCTCCCTATCAATGCAAAGTCTGGACAAACACATAGCAGAGGCTTTTAGAGTCTTTCAAGCTTAACTATTGAAAAAGAAGACTTAGCAAATCATGATTGCTTTGTTACAAGTGACAGAAAACCAATTTACAATAGGCAAGAATGGACTTTCTTGGCTCATGAAACTGAGGGGTCCAGAAATAGCTCTAGCTTCAGGCACGGCTTGATCAGGCTTCTCAAGTGATTCATCAGGTACCTGCCTTCATTTAGCTCTCAGCTCTGCTTCCCTTTAATTGGCACCACCCTCAGGAAGGCTTCTCCCTATTGTGGCCCTAGCAGCACCAGGCTTATATTCTACACACTTAGCAGAAACAAAGATTTCCTTTAATAGTCCAACTAAGGTTACCAGATTTAGCAAATATTTGGGACATACTTACAATATAAAATTATTTGTTGCTGTTACCTGTTGCTTAAATTTAACTGGACAACTTGTATTCCATCCATCAAGTCTAAGTCAGCACATGTCCCCAGACTGAGCCAGGGCAATTTGGATCATATGACTACTACCCAGTCACTGGGGTCAGAAGAGAGGGATATGCCAACTTGCAGGCCAGGCCCCCTGCCTATCCCTGGGGGGAGAAAAGCCAGCCCCACCTTCTTCACATGCCCCAATAGTGGAAGATGGGTTTCCCCCACAGGCATCAGGATGCTGATTCTAGAAGAAAGGGGAATGAAGCCTGCGCAGGCAAAAGCAGATGTCCATTATAGTACCTGTGAGGTCTCAGAACCACAACGAGTATTTTAAAACTCCCTGGTGGACAGAGCATGTTAATTCGTGCTTTCCTTTACCACACACAGCTCTGTGTGGTTGGCATAGTAGGGTTCATAATCATGCCTCCTGCCTTTTATTTTTTCTTCTTCAGATAAGGAACCTGACAGTGAGGTGGTCCTGATATCTCCCAGATCCCAGATCCCAGAGCTGATTTAGTGATGGAGCTAGGTCAGGAGCCTTGTCTAACCCCAAGCAATGGCAGTTCCTGCCCTTCCAGCCACACCTCTGTCCAGCCTTAATGCCCTGTGCACACACTGCTCATAAGTGTGACACCCACGGGCAGGTGGCAATTTCCTTTGCTGGAGAAAATAATCCACCTTCGTGGTCTGCGTGCCAAGTATGGGGCCTGGACCTGGCAGATGTTCAATAAGCATTTCTTAAATGCAGTGGAACTGAAAAAAAGGAAGAAAAGAAAAACCAGACAACTTGTAAAAAAGAGTTTTAGGAGATTTAGCTGAAAGGAAAGGAGGATGGGCCCAGGAGCTCATGATTCGGAGTGCTGAAGACTTTTCAGAACAGCAAAAATGATGAGTCCCATGGATGTGTAAATGAGGCCTGGGAAGAAGTAATCAGAAGGGTAAATTACAAACCCGAAAAGGACTGTGAAACACGTGAGGAGAGAACAGTGAATATTTCAGTGTTTTCAGTTCATAAGACATTCATGAGCCATGCTTGTGGAAATGTGCTTGGTTTCGGTGGTGGGAAAGAATTGTAAATATGTATAATATGTAAATACCTTTTATTATAAAAACCCATGGAGATAAATGAGTCTGTCTGTGGAAAAGCTGTGAGCTGTGTAAGATGTTAATATAACTATCATCACTACAGAAATTACCATAATGCTTACAGGGCTTTGAAAGTTCCCAAGCTTTGGAAAGAAATGCATAAATACTAACCAGAAAACATGACACGCACGCCTTTTTTTTTTTTTTTTTCGTTTTCTTAAATGTGAGGAAGGCAGCCTCAGTGAATTCGAGAGTGATTTCCTCTCACCACGAACAAGCAGTGGCGACCTCGGGCGGGTCCCCCAGTCCCCCTGGGGCTCACTTTCCCCCATCCATGAGGCGGGAATACCGATCCCTACAGCTCGCCGCGTTTGGGGAGCACCAAATGGGAAAAGTAGCAGGTGCTCTAGCACTGAAACGTTCCTTGTCCCCTGCAGGAGACGGTTTGGGGACTGAAGCCGAAGGGCAGGCCGGGGTGGAGCTTATCAGGCCGAGGGAGGAAGCGGCCGCCGGGGGTGGACTCGCGGCCGGACCCCACGTGGTCCCGCCGTGTCCCGCCCGCGCGTCCCGATGGCGCCTGCGGCGGGGCCCTGCGCCCGCGCCCTGTGGAGGGCGTGCAGCCTGCTCATGGCCGCGTTCTTCGCGCTGGCGGCCGTTGTGCAGGTCAGGGGGTACCGCGGCGGGGACTCGGTGCCCGGGGCAGAAGGACGCGAGCCGGGAGGGGGGCACTGCCGGGCTCCGCGGGGCGCCGAGCTGTCCCGGCGCGCGGAGTGTAGACTGATAAGCCTGGATAATGGAGCCCCCCGCCCCTCTCCTGGCGCCCGGTGTAGACAAGTAAACCTGCATCACGGAGCCCCGCCCCTGTCCCGGCGCCCGGTGTAGACTAGTAAAGCTGCATCACGGAGCCCCGCCCCTGTCCCGGCGCCCGGTGTAGACAACTAAAGCTGCATCACGGAGCCCCGCCCCTGTCCCGGCGCCCGGTGTAGACTAGTAAAGCTGCATCACGGAGCCCCGCCCCTGTCCCGGCGCCCGGTGTAGACAACTAAAGCTGCATCACGGAGCCCCGCCCCTGTCCCGGCGCCCGGTGTAGACTAGTAAAGCTGCATCACGGAGCCCCGCCCCTGTCCCGGCGCCCGGTGTAGACAACTAAAGCTGCATCACGGAGCCCCGCCCCTGTCCCGGCGCCCGGTGTAGACAAGTAAAGCTGCATCACGGAGCCCCGCCCCTGTCCCGGCGCCCGGTGTAGACAAGTAAGCCTGCATCACGGAGCCCCGCCCCTGTCCCGGCGCCCGGTGTAGACTAGTAAAGCTGCATCACGGAGCCCCGCCCCTGTCCCGGCGCCCGGTGTAGACAAGTAAACCTGCATCACGGAGCCCTGCTCCTGTCCTGGCGCGAGGTGCAGGATGATAAGCCAGCAGGGTGGCAGAGGTGGTTCATTTACGTGGGGAGACGGGAAGTGGAGTTTAATATTAGGGAATCTCCATTCCTTCCCCGACCCGAGTCACAGAAGTGATCATTTGGCGCGCGCGCACACACACACACACACCCGGGACAGGCCTCTCTTTAGCTGAAACGCCCTCTGTGGGGACCAGTTGGTTACCCACCTCTCACTCTGACCGCGAGGCGAGCAGAACCAGCCCTGGCTCGGCTCTTACTGTTCAGACTATGGTTAAGACTGAACAAAAGTCAGGGCGTTGGAGGAGGAAGCCGAACCAAACCATTCGCAACACCGTTATCCTCTCAGCTCTGCCTTGGGACCCTCTTCCTAATAGTTTTCCTCCTTTCTTGAGACTGGAGGACCCTTAATTTCTGAGATTGGTATCTCCTCTTCAGAGTTCCTGAGCAGTTCTTTTCAAAAACGTGTGGCTGTTAAAGCTGCGTGTCCTGTGCAGCCAGAAGCTCCTTCAACCATCCTGGGCTGCTGGGCTGGGTCCTCCTATGTTGTATCCTCCCTGCCTACTGCAGAGTCTGGCACTTAGCTCAGCAAACGCGAGTTGAACGCGAAAGCAGACCAAATGCAGAGCAGAACATGACATGGTATGCTGTCTCATGCCCTCTTGTTTTTTTGAAATTTCAGATAAACGACCCAGATGCAGAAGTGTGGACGGTGAGTAGGAGCTGCCTGCATTTGGAAGACTGGTGGCACTATGTGAAGCACACTACTATTTGTCCCTCCTCCTTGCCTTATTTATTTACAAATTTAGAAGTCCTGCCCTTTATGAGCTCTTTGCCCTAAAATATTGGGGGTTGCTCAGTGATTGTGTGTGTGTGTTTATGTGAAATCAGGACTTTCTGAAGTCATAGAGGTCTTTGAGTGCCATTGCCTTTAAATAAGATGGCCCAACTGAGGCTGGATTCCTTGTGGATATAGAACAAGACCTCTTAATGTCAGTTGAGCCATCCTTCATGAGTTTCTAGCCCGATACTCCAGCAAACTTCATGGAAGGCTTAAGGCCTACCTGGTTCTGCTAATTCAGTTAGTTGTATTTTTAGAGAATGTAATTAAAGCCCATGAAATCTGCAGGTATTTAATTAATTAAATCTACAGCATTTAATTAATGCTCTGTTTTAAACCATTTGGATGAGAGGGCGATTGTCCCAGACTGCTCTGAAATATCTGGATTTTGCCCAGTTTTTTTTTTTTTTCAATACAGATTCACAAGACTGTACAATATTACTAATGAGAGGTTTCTTAGGTTTTAGAATAACGTGAACAATGTAGAGATGAGCAATAAGTGAAAGTAATTGGAATTAGAATGTGAAATTCTAGTCAGTTTTTTTTAGAGAAGTGGAACTATATTATGATATTGGTTATTATTCAGATTCACATGTCCCTGGGATTAAATCAAATGGCCTCTGAGTTCATGTCCTTGGTTCCAAATATCATTTCTTGGCAGTCAAGTCTCAAATGTCCAGCTTAATGCTGAGTTCCCAACACTATTGGGCATGTCCAACCGTACATCACACTGGCTCCTCCAATTGCCCAAGTTCGACCCATTATCTTCCCACCTACACCCATTCTTCCCCGTGACTTCCCCATTTCTAGTGTCAGCAGACTCATTCACCATGTCATCCTGGCTTGAAACCTCAGTCATCTTTAGCATCTCTCTCTTCCTTTCCACTACCTTGGAGATCTCCCCTCAAAAAACAAAATAAACAACAAGAGAATCAAACAAAAAAACAATCTGGGTCTCATTGCTCCCCTGTACATTACCTATGCATTTTACCCACAGGCATCCTCCCCCACCCCCAGTTCAGCCCTTTGTTACCTCCCACATGGGCCCTTGCAGTGGCTTCCTAACTCTTCTGCTTGCCTCTGATCTCTCCTGCTTCCTGTATGTCACTTCCTGCTTCAGAACCTTTTGTGATTGCCCAAGATTTCTAAGTTGAAACTTCCCAACTTGACTTTCAAAGCTTAGTACAATATGGCTCCAGCTCACCTTTCCAGCTTGGCCATTGAAGCCAGCCCACCTGTAACAGTTACTGTGCCTTGCCCCTAGAATTCCTGTCACCATATTCTACCCAAGCTTCAAGGCCCATATTAAACCCTTCCTCATCCAAAAAATTTTTCAGTCTCTTTCCTGTGGGTTCCAACTATTCTTACGTTGAATCTTTTGTAGCACTAACACATTCTGCTTTGCATTAGAGGTGGCTCTGTACATGCCAGTTCTCAGAAGACAGATCTTCTTCATAGTCTCCAGGCAACCTAACATAGAGCCTTCCACATGGCAGACTTTCCTATATTGGCTCTTGAATAAATGAATGCATGAATGAATGAATGAGAAAAGTGGATGGCTGCAAGAATGAATGAAAACCAGGTTACTAGGGTCAGGGGCTGGTTCTGTGCCTGCCTCATTTCTGTGTTCCCTGGGTCACCTTGGCTCTTGGAGGACATATCAGGATATGTACAGCCACTATTTGTTGGATTTTGATATTCCATTATTTATAGAAAATGTAACTAGCAGCAAGTTATCAAAATACCCAGAGCATTTCACTTAACAAGTCCAGAGGTAGGTGTTTAGTAAGTGTTCTAGTTTGCTAGCTGCTGGAATGCAATATACCAGAAACAGAATGACTTTTAAAAAGGGGGAATTTAATAAGTTACTAGCTTACAGTTCTAAGGCTGAGAAAATGTCCCAATTAAAACAAGTCTATAGAAATGTCCAATCTAAGGCATCCAGGGAAAGATACCTTGGTTCAAGAAAGCCGATGAAGTTTAGGGTTTCTCTGTCAAGTGGAAGGGCACATGGCAAACACAGTCAGAGTTTCTTATGTGGAAAGGCACATGGTGAACACAGTCAGGGTTCCTCTCTCATCAGGAAGGGCACATGGCGAACATGGCGTCATCTGCTAGCTTCTTCTCCTGGCTTCCTGTTTCATGCAGCTCCCTGGGAGACATTTTCCTTCTTCGTCTCCAAAGGTTGTTGGCTGGTGGACTCTGCTTCTCGTGGTTATGTCGTTATGCTCTGCTCTCTCTGAATCTCTTTCATTCTCCAAAATGTTTCGTCTTTTATAGAACTCTAGCAACTAATCAAGACCCACCCAAATGGGTGGAGACATGTTGTTGCCTAATCCAATTTAACAACCACTCTTGATTGGGTTACATCTCCAGGGAGATGATCTAATTACAGATTCAAGCATACAATATTGAATAGGGATTATTCTGCCTTTACGAAATGGGATTTTGATTAAAACATGGCTTTTCTAGGGGACATACATCCTTTCAAACCAGCACAGTGGGTAACAGTGTCATCAAGGACCTGAGCTTTCTGTGTTCTTTGCCATCCTCAGTATATTGGCGCTATCTCCGCTCATGCTTACAGAATGGCTGCTGCAGCTCCAGACATCTCATCCTCAGATAAGAGTATCCACAATAGGAAAAACAAGGCAGGAGCAAAATGAGTTTTCCTTTTACCAGAGAGGAAAACATTTGCCAAGACGCCCCTTAGATAGGGCTGCTATTTGGTTTGTACATGCTACTATGGCACATTTTCTGGAATCCATTCTGATAGATCAGCATCTATGTATATTCACTGTTAAATACTTTGATTTATCAGCCTTGCCCCTAGAATACTTCTCCTTACAGCTCATTGCTAGAATGTGACCAACCCTAGCTGCAGAAGGCAACAGATAGGCTTTCAGGGAAACAAATAGGCTTTTCAAGCTTTTATGGAGGCAGGTGCACAAGAGAGAACAGGAGTAGGAATGGCTGCCATAGCTATCACGGTTGAATTAAATGAAATATAATTCATGAATACTATGATACCCTTAGTTTTAAAAAATCCACAGACAAAAAGATAAAAGATTATTGCATGTGGGTTCTGTTGAGTTCATTATTGAATTTTGTGCTGGCCATTGTTTTTTTTTTTTTAAAGAGAGAGGGAGGAAGGGAAGGAAAGACAGATAAGGAAGGAAGGATGGAAAGAAGGAAGGGAGGAAGAAAGGGAAACATCCCCAAACATTTTCTTATTCTTTATTATATTTTGTTCGTTTGTTTGTTTTTTACATGGGCTGGGGCCGGGAATCGAACCGGGGTCCTCCGGCATGGCAGGCAAGCACCCTTGCCCGCTGAGCCACCGCGGCCCGCCCCATTGTTTTAACGTATGTACTAGAAAGCAATTATTTTTCTCTCTGCTCTCGAGTTTTATTTCATTCAACATAGAGAAAAGCATTAAATAAGGGTTAACATCACAATTGCCACAGTAAACCATTACTGAATTTTAAAGGTTGTTTTGTTCATGTGTTTACAATGCACTGAAAGGTTTTAGACTCAGTCGATTCATGACAGATATCTGATACATTTGAGGGCCCATTTCAAAAATCTCTGCTAAGCATTTCTTATGGAGAGCACAATTAAACAGTATATGTGTGTGTGACTTCTCTCTCCATGTGTCTCTGTGTGTCTCTTTCAGTAGCTAAATCAGGTATAGGTTTTCATGGTGGGAAAACTAGTCCCTTCACTGTTCTAAGTGTGATCCCAGGAGCAGCATGACTAGAATCACCTGGGAACTTGTTAGAAATACAGAATCTGAGCCCCTACCCCAGACCTACCAGATCAGAATGTGCATTGTAACAAGATCCTCAGATCCTGTGTTCATTAATGTTTGGGGAAGATCTAACCTTCAGGGGCATAACTGTCCACCTGTGAGAGATTACCTAACTTGCAAATGTTGATCTTGGCCAGTATTCCAGTAATCATTGATTATTTTCCAACCCTAATGATTCCAGTAATCATTAGGGTTGGAAAAGGAAAGATGAACACAGAGCCTGTAACCGAAATCCTCTCTCTCCCTGGAATCAACACAAGCGTGTTTTTACTGTGAAAACAAATCGCTTAAAATGTACAGCTCTGACAACTGCATCACAATTGATGTGGTTAAGCAACTGCATTTCTCAGAAAGTCCCCATGTTTCTTATAAACCTACCCTCTCCTGCTTGCCCTCCACCCACACGTAACAGAAAGATTAGCTAGAGTCTTCTTGCTATGAGTAAGCCTTGGGAATAGGGCCTCTTTAGAGCCAGTCTTACAAACCAACTTACCAGGTTTCCGGAATGAACAGCCTGATCTTATTGGGCACATCCGATCCAAACGTTGTTACCGGATTGTTTGTGGTCTCACTTGAAAAGCTGGAATATTGGGCTGCATAGTCCCTTGGGTCAGACCCAGCAGGGTCATCTAGCAAATTATGGCTGTTCCTGCCCTACTTTTCAAAGAGCATTTTCTTTTATGCAGTTGGGGAAAGGGCATTTGGACATGGAATTTGCTTGGGAGAGACTAGGAGATCAGCATGTTTGGAGAGTCAAACTGTGCTCAGTGCTAGAGCGCATAGATGATGAATGAGGCTTTCCTGGAATAGCTCCTCATTTAGGAGAAAGGCAGACAGAATTAAAACCTGACATGGTAAGTGCCATAAAAGCAGAAGTTACCACTTTCTCAATTGTTACTAAAACCTGGAGGTAAATCATGAAGCATGGAGGCCACTGATGTCATCTTTCTTTATTTCCTAGATACCTCTGTACATCTCATATATTGGGCGCATTTCTTAATTTTCTCTCTTTTTTCCAACAGGTGGTGTACATGATACCTGCAGTATTGACCCTGCTTGTTGGACTTAACCCTCTTGTCACTGGTATGAATCTTAAGGAAGTGATACCAAAACAGATTTCCTTACTTTCACCATAATAATGAGAGTCTAGCTGCCCAACTCTGAGGAGAAAAAATGGAGCTCTCCAGGCCTTTCTGTTGATTTCCAATAATAAGAAGGGCTAATTCAAATCTAGGTCATCCTCACCCATTTTCAGGAAAATGTCTCAATGACTTGCCATACAAGCCATTCTTTTAAGAATTTGGAACCCAAGACCTCTTATGCTGATACACGATGGTAGCTATGCAGTTTAGCTGACGACAGAGGTTTCAGACTGTTGCACTAGTTTTTATTAAACCACCAGAGTAATGTGAAGTCAGCAACAATCTAAGTGCTAACCTTTGTTCCCACTCAGTGGCAAACAAGGACTATTTACTCTTTACAACCTAGAACAACTCATTTCCTTTGCAAATTCTTCTTAGACCAGTGCCACTCCCATTAGTCATTTTCTTATTATGAATTTATTTAATATATATGTATAAAAACTGCCACCTACATATAGAAATTGTCTTTAATGCCTATACAGTTATCTAGATTTTTCATTAATATATCTTGTTCTCCCTAATCAAACTGTCAAAATACCTACAGCAATTTATTCCATGTTTTTCCATATCTGTTTCCTCTACTAAGTTCTAAGCCCCTTAAAAGCAGAATCATGTCTTCCTCATCTTTGCACAAACCAGCCTACCTATGGCGAGGTACATGGTTGGAACTCAATGCTGCTAGAATTAATTAATAAAATAGAGGCTTTATCATATATTGATTTTATAACCTGAACTTTGGACTCCTTTTGTAACCAAGTCTGTATTGCCCTTAGGCAATCTGCCTCAATGTTGGGCAAAATGAGGATGCTTCCCCTTTTATGACCCTGATAAACTCTTGACAAATTCCAAGTTAGACAGTTTTATACTGTAAAGCAGTGTCTTATAACAGGAAAACAAAATACATTTTGCATTGTTGACTGACTTTTTTTTATTAATGGGAACTATTAGTCCTTATGGGTCATTCTTCACTTTCTATAAAACAGCTTCTACTAGCAGGGCTTGAAAGTTCCTAGAGGCCCTTGGAATAAAGACGAATGACCCAACCTGGGTAGAGAAAATGCTTGTTCTTTAGCTCCTTGTATAGGGCCCTAGAACTCTGTCGTTATGTCTCTCAAGTGGAAAGGGCAGAAGCAGAAAGCTCAACTCGACTTGCTTATAAGCTAAAAAGGAAATGCACTAATGAACTTTACTGGAAAGGCTTTTACCGAGAAGTCCTGTTGGGGTCAGGGCTTAAGCCTTTCTCACCTCTTGGTTCCACTGCCTGCTGCATTGTCTGGGTTCCACATGGTAGCCTTTCAGCTCCAGGTTCATATCTCCACAGATCTTAAGGCCAGCAGAATATAGAATGTGCTTCCTTGGTAGAGCCACAAGAGTCTCAGTATTGAGTTGTTGGCCAGTTGGTCATCTCTTCATCCTAGCTATGTAACTATGGCTAAGGGAATAAAATGCATCGACTGACCAAACTAAGGTCCGGATCATTGGGACATGTGGACTGGGGTGGAGGAGGGGTAAGCTACCAAAAGAAAATCAAGGTAGTTGTCACAGGAATGGGAGATGCTGGGCAGCCAAAATGATAAATGTCCACTTAAGTTTATATTTAATATTTGGTGCTTTAGCTTCTACATTGTCCCTCAAAAAAAAAGCTTTTTCCTATCTGAATGCATTTCCTGAAAGTAGGCCATGATGAAGCTGATCCACAGAGAATTCCCAAGATTGTTTTTCTCTGGGATGTGATTCTTGATTAACAGCATCAGGAAATCTTCTTTTAGGTAACTTCATTTGGAAGAGTGTCTCTGCAATACACATGTTTTTTTGTATCATGTGGGCTGTTGGCTTGGGATACTACCTCTTGCTTCATACACAATGGAACATCTTACATGAGGAAGAAGGCAGGTGAGCAGTGACTTGATTTTTGGGGGGGTGCAGAACTGAGAACCCTTCATTCCTTTATAACCTGTTAGCTGTGCACAATATTTTCATTTTCTCAAGTACACCAGAGGAACTGGGAGGGTATTATCTCCTTTGTAAGCTGAAGAAACTGAGGAAATGATGGAACCAGGATTCAAACCCAACGCTGTCCATCATATTGCATTAATAACCACTACAGGCAGTGATAATAAAATCCATATTACATTATATTACTGCCGGACAGTTATTGATCCTGGGCCTCTTTATTAATGACAAGGATACTACACAGTAATATTCAGTCCAATCTGATAAGGTGACAACTCCATCAGTCTTCTCTCTCCATTTTGGTTCAAGCCAAAATATTACTTACCATGTTTATTAACTACCTCAGAGGTTAATATGTTAAGTTAAAACAGTTAGCCTTGCCATGGCATGTTTAATGTCATCTCCTCCCTTTGTTGGGGTCATTTGTTCCTAGTTCATCATCTCTTGTTCTTCCTAATACCTCCTCTTCACTTCTTCCCATCCTCAGCATCCTGGCCTTACTCAGAACCCTTTTCTTTCCTTTGTATCCCCTTACTAATATCTGCCAACAACAAGATTCAGAGATCTATAAATTAGACATTGCTGATGAGGTGCTGCTTCATTATAAGCCCTAATCTTTGGAAAACAGGGGAGCAAATCAGGTTGGGTCTGTAGATAGGAAGGTAAACCAAATGGTTGAATCACCTAAGGCTTACAGCCCATGAATTATGGTGACTGCAAAGCTTCCCTTGGCTCTGTGGCTGAGTATATCTAGGAGTGCATACCCACTAAAATTGTTAGTTTGACTCATACCACAAATCACTGTTCCCCGCTACGAAGTGACCGAACCTCCAACAATATGTGCTGAGAGTAATTATTGATTTGATTTCATCCTGCCTAATGCAGAACCCTCCAAAAACTGTAAAAATAATGACTGATCAAATCTAAAATTGTTTTCTTGGCTGTACTATTTCTCCTCGTGACCTGAAATAAGTGATTTATCCGTGTGGGTTAATTTTTTTGCACTTTTAAGTCATGGATCTCATATCTGCCTCATAGGATGAAATTTATTTTCATATAAGGCTTTCAACTGTCTGAATAAAGTCATTTATAAATCATGGCCAGACTTAAAAATATTCTGTAGATGCATTATATCTTGGAGAAAGTCATCCAAACTGACAGTAGAATTAAGTGGTCATAGATAAAAGTGATGTCATTTGTCTTACTTGCAGCCACTTAAAAAATATGAAATGTATGCTATCTTCTAGGGAGCTGTTTGGACTTGTGATTATCACAGCATGGATGGGCCTATGCCACAGTTCTTCAAAGTAAGTTTTCAACTCATTAATTAAAATTAAATGTTTTCATGACTGGTAAAATCAGGTAGGTTAACTGAAAATAGTGACACACAAATGAAAACTGAAATTTTTTTAAGAAAATATTTCCTTTTCCTAAGAACTAGTAATAGCTGATTGTAAGTTTCTTAACCACTCATGCTTTCACAAATATCAGTTTCCTATGTTACCTAGCATAGTAATATGGAATTGCCTGTCTAAAGGAAAATGATCTCAAAAAGAAACTTGGAGATGCAGGAAAGAATGAAGAGCAAAGAAAACAAAAGTGTGTGATCAAATATAAGTAAATATTAACTTATGAAACAGAAGTAATAAAGTCTTGTGGGGTTTAAACAGATATAGAATTAATACCCATGAAAATAGGCGCATATAAACTGGGAGGCGGTGAATGGAGTTAAGGGATTCTAAAGTCCTTGAATCGTCTGGGAAGAGGGAAAATTACCAGTCAAGAATTCCTGTTGTAATCACTAGGGTAATCACTAAAAGAATAGAAAAAGAGTATATAAGTCAGGGAAAGGGAGGACAAAAAGACATGAACCGAAGGGACAAACAGAAAACAGATATTAAGACAGTCACTTAAACCCAAATATATCAGTCTTTACATTAATGTAAATGGATCAAATATTCTAATTAAGACAAATAGATTTTCAAAGTAGATAAAAAGATTTAAACCCAACTATACACTGCTTACAAAAGACAGTTCCTTAAATACACAGATACAAATTGAAAGTCTAAAGATGGAAAAATCTTACTACACAAATACTAACCAAATGAAAACCGGTTTACCTATTTAAATAACAAAGTATACTTTTAAGGCAAGCAGCAGAGAAAAAAGGGGGACTATTTTGGGAAATTATTTTTAATTTTTTTGTTTTAATTTTCTGTTTTGGAAAATTTCAAATACATACAAAAGGAGAAAAACTATAGTAATGAATCTATTACCCAGCTACAACAATTATCAATATACATCTAACCTTATTTCATTTACACCACTATCCACTCCACACTCAGATTATTTTGAAATAAATCCCAGACATCATATTGTTCCATCTCTAAATATTTCAGTATGTATCTCTAAAAGATAAGCATTTTAAAAACAACTCTACCATAATCACACACACACAAATAGAAGAATCAATAATTATGGGGTATCATCAGTTTTCTAAACAATGTTCACATTTTCTAGTTTCTTACAAGTGCTTAATCCTCTATGCCCTGCATTTCCTATAAATTGGTCGTTAGATCTAGAGGCTTGATCAAATTCTGGTGTTATTATTGTTGTGATGATGATTATTAGTCAAGATTACTTCATGGGTGGTGTGTCCCTCCATCATAATGTACATAATACCTGGCTGTTTCTGTGTCATGTTTAGTAGTCTTTGATGCTCATTGCCTAAATCCATTCATTCATTTAGGTTGCAAAATGGTAATATGCTAATTCTATTATTGCTTTCATTCCTTCTTTGTTTACTAGCTGGAAAACTTCTATAAAGAGAAACTTCCTCTTATCTGTTGACTACTCTGAGGTACAGATCATTAAAGGAAAGAGAGGATAAATTCTTGATTAACTCCCTTTATTTACCAGTTTTCAAAATAATCAGTTGCTTCTTGCCTGAGTATTAAGTGACCAAGTTATGTTTGCTTGAATTAGATCTTCCCTTATAAAATCATGGATTCAACATATTTAATGTGTTTTCAATCTGTGGCAGTTATAATCAGTATTGATGCTCAAACTGTCCCATCTTTGAATAGTGACACTTCTGGAGGTTGCCTCCTGATTTCTTTTGACATGACCCTAGTAATCTTTGATAGCTTCCTTGTTTTCTGGTATGACAAGATGTCCCCGGGTCATCTTGTACATTTTACACCCCAGACCTGGAATCAACCATTTCTACCAAAAGCTGTGCTTCCTTTTGGTAGGTATTGGTATTCAGAGGTCATTGCTGCTGTGCTGATCATTGGTTGTAGGCCTTTTTAGTGGACAGGCAGAAAATACACACAAACATATAAATATGTATAGGTGTGGGTGTATATTTATATATGTCATTAATATATGCACATCATACCTAGACAGATGTTAGATAGACAGATAGATGAAATACTTCATGAGTTCATACAAATCCTAACAATTCAAATTCAGGAATATAGGTTTTCATTTAACCCTAACACAGATCTTACATCTTTATCTCCTTTTAACATCCCAAAACCTCGTCTCAATGAACTCAAACTAGTAACCCATTGGATTTATCCCACCATACAAACACAATCTCAGGATAACAATATGATTACCAAAAACAGGCTTGTTTTTGTTCTGAGGGTATATTCCAACTAAGAAAGACACACTCAAATTAACTGCAGTAGTTACTCTATGTGACTCTGCTACCAAGTGAATAATAAAAACAGTTGCGTTCATTTATTTCATTTTCCTTTCAATTTCTAGATATAACTTTAGTTAAAAATGTTAGTTTTGTTTTATAATTATGTAAAATATTTACTTTGTTCCAAAGTCATATCTAGAAAACAAGACATTCAGATATAGGTTAATTTTATTTTCAATTTTATGTTTAAGGATTTTTAATGGTGCAAAAACACGTTTATTTGTATTCCTTCTTGACTTCGGTAAATGCTTGCATATTACACACAATTTTATCTCCGTTGATTTTTTTGCTTAATACCTCCTGGCAATCATTCTGTATAATGTAAGGACTTTCCTTATTCCTCTGATAGCTCCATAGCTTATTCTACCAGTCCTCTACTGTTTAAATTGTATCCAGTCTTTACTATTAAAAACAGTGCTGCAAGGTGCACAGGTGGTTCAATGGTTAGAATGCTTGCCTTTCATGTGGGATACCTGGGTTTGATTCCTGGACCATGCACCCCCCAAAAAAATAAATAAGATAAAAAACAAAAATAAAACAGTGCTGCAGGTCAGGTCACAGTGGCTCAGCAAGCAGAGTTCTTGCCTGTCGTGCCAGAAACCCGGGTTCGATTCCCGGTGCCTGCCCATGAAAAAAAATTTATAATAATAAAAACAGTGCTACAGTGAATAGCCTTATGCACCTACTTAGCATACTTTGCTAACATGTCTTTGGAATGGATTCCTGAGGTAGGAATGCTGGGAAAAATTGTATAGTTAATTTTGCTAAATACTCCCCAGCTCCCCACCATATAGGTTGTTCCATTTTGTGACTCCACCAGCATTGGATAAAAGTTTCCCCCTGGCCTTTTCAAAATTTTGAATTTTTCCTAATCTGATCATTGAGAAATGGTTGTTTTAATCTGTATTTCTCTTATTAAGGACAAAGGTGATTACCTTTTCATATGTGAAGAGGTGTAAAAGCCACTTTCATTTTTCTATGAAATGTTGGTTTGTCTCTAAGAGATACAGTTTTGCCCTAATTCTCTGAAAAGCTGGTCTTTTCTATTTTTAGAAGCTCTTCATATATTAAGGCTATTAGTCCTTTGTCAGCCATATAACCTGAAAACATTTTTTGCAGTTTGCCATTGTCCTTTATCTTTTCTTTTGCCACGGACAAGTTTTTTGTTGTTGTTTTGGGGTTTTTTAATGTAAAAAAAAAGGTATCAAAATAAGGTGCTTTTCCTTATTGTTTATTTGGAGTCCTAATTAGGAAAGCTTTCCTCCCTCTCTGGTTGTAAAATAACTTATCCAAGTTTTCTTCTAATACATGTATGGCTTCATTTTTTACATTTGAATCTTTTCTCAGTTTAGAATCTGTTCTAGAATAACAGTATAAAGAATGAATCCAATGTTTTACTTTGTAAAATTGTCAGAATCTTCTAAATTTGAACATACCTGTCCTTTGACCTAGCAATTCCACTCCTAAGTAAATACCAATAGAAATGTGCATATATGTGTATCAGAAGAGATGTAAATGAACATTCATAGCAGCATTAGGGAAATAACCCAAATGTCCATCAAAACATAGTAAATAAATTGTAGTGCACTTATACAACTGAATATTACACAGCAAATTAAAATAAACAACATGAATCTTAAAAAAGTAGTTTAAAGCAAAAAAAGCCAAACTGAAAAAAATAGATTCTACATGATTTCATTTATCTAAAATTCAAAAACAGACAAAACTAAGCTATGGTGTCACTAGTCAGTAAACGGTTATCTTTGGAAAAAAAGGGAGGGTGGAAATTGGCAGAAGTACTAGGAGGGCTTCTGGGGTGCTGTTTCTTGATCTGGTTGGTTGTTCTGTGAGGTCATTGAGTTGTCCATTTATTTTATCTTATTTATTTATTTTTGTATGCTGTATGGCAGGGTTACATCCCATTATTGCAGCACCATTTGTTGAAAATTTGCTTGTTTGTTTTGCTTGTTGTTTTTTGGGAAATGCATGGACTGGGAATCAAACCCAGGTCTCCTGCATGGTAGGTGATAATTCTACCCTAAACTATCCTTGCACCTCCCCCCCCCCCCCGTTTATTTTATTAATTTTTTATGAGTTTCATTTCTACTTGGAAAATTAAGGGGAAAAAAAGCATAGTAATATACAATGATGCTTTACCAATATGATCTTTATACTTGTTTCCAAAGTAATCTATAACTTTTATTGGTAGCTCTCAACTATAATACTTCTTTTGTTTTTATAGGAATCCAGTTGGTGGAAGAATTCAATTAACTATTGCCATTGTAATCTCTCTTTTCCCATTTATTTCGTGGATCTACATATATATAAATAATGAGATGAGGTCTTCCTGGCCAACTCACTGCAAGACAGTAATTTGAATGAATTTAAGAATCCTGTTCTTAAAATGAATAGTTTTCAATTCTTTATAAATAGTGGGGTAACAAGCCAGTTTCCTAGCAATTCAACTCTTTATAAATAGTGGGGTAACAAGCCAGTTTCCTAGCAATTTACTTCAGGTAATCTGAGCTAATACTAGGGACAATTTTTTTTTCAAATATCCTAAGAACTTTTTAAGGCTACAATATAATGTAAGATTAGATAAGACTAATAAGAGATGGGGTGTGACATTGTCTAGAAGCCTTTTCTGAAAGTTACTATGCCATAGTATAGCGAAAAAAAACACTAAAACAAAAACAAAGAAATATGATTTCTAATGCAGCTTTATTACTATGTGGCCTGGGCAAATATATAAACCTCCTGGTGGGTATTTCCTACCTATAAAATAGGATTAAAATCAGATTAATCCTATTTTACTTCATCTAGTTGCAAGGATTAAACTAGATAATAGAAGAGCAGTATGAAAATTGCACGGGGCTGCATGTGATTAAAATAGAGGGGAGCAGTGTTTGTGTAGTAGGATAGAAACAGAAGTTCAAGAGAGTGCATGACACACTTGTGAACAAGCGTCACCATACTGAAGTTCATGTATCTATGGACTGAATGAGGATGCCAAGTGAACTTGACAAATTAGCAAGCCTTGGGATAGTTGGATAGATTAGTGGACTTTGGAATCAGATAAAGAAGGAAACAGGAAATGCTAACTACATTCTAAATGAGAAGTGGTTATTGGGAAACTTGTGTTTGGAACAACCTGGATATGTGAATCGTTTTCTACTGCAAATTGTATGAAATCTAAATATAGATTGAATATTTTCAATGAAAAATTAGCGTCCAAATGAAGATGGGCTGTAAGTTTAAAATACACACCGAACTTTGAACACATAATACAAAAAAGTAAAATTTTTATACTGATTATATATTTAAATTATATTTTAGATATCTTGTATTAAAAATGTATATTATTAAAATAAACTTTCTATTAATCTTTTTTAAAAATGACTACTAGAATATTTTAAATGGCTTCAGTGTTCCTGTTGTTTTTCTATTTGACAGTGCTGTTCTAGAGCCTCTTGATGGCAATTTTTTTTCCTAGTCAAGGTTCTGCTTCATGAGGTCTAGGAAATAGTCCACCCAAAAAGGAGAATTAGTACCTACTGTATACCAGAATGAAAATGAGTCTGGTGGTTTGTCTCTTTACTTTGAAGCCTTTTATGCAAATATTCTATTAAAGGAGGTATGGGGAATGATGGCCTTTTTGTCTTTTTATATAATGGCCACTGAACAGTCAAACATTCCCTATCAAGATGTGGACAAATGAAAAGAAACCTAGTTGATATCAAGATCGAAATAAAGTAATTTTAAGTGAAATTTATTTTAACAGTGAACAAAATACAGGTAAAGGTTTTGAGCATTCCAATGTACATTTAGCTTAGGTGGTATTTATGGCTCCTACACTTTATAGTCTAACTATAAGGTCATATGGAGAAACTGACTCATTTGCAAATTCCATTTAGGACCTATCTATTCAGTAGTGAAAACTACAGTAATGCTCAAGATACACTCCACTATATCTGCATCTTCCATATCAGACTATAAGTTCTATGAATATATATAGCTCTTTTTTAATCTCCAGTCAAGCATATAGAAGGCACTAACTTTTGGTGAGCTACTGCCTTATCAAAAGTCTTTATTAATAAAATTGTTCTTAAACTCTACTTTTCAATTGCTTCAAATATTATTTCATCTTTTTTCAAATCCCTTCAGTCTTCCCCAACCCCACAATGTCTTTTCTTCCCATTATCACTCTTCTATATCAGCCTCATTTGCCTATGCTGAAACAAAAATCTAATCTAGAAAGCTTTGACGACTCATCACTGGGGAAATTCTAATTCTTGGCTCATCATTCAAAGCTCTTTCAACACAGCCTAGCCTACCCCTTTCCCATACTTCTTGCCACATTCCCATGTACCATCTGGTGAATCCTCATAGCCTCACTTGCTCCTCCTGAACGCGTGTCTTTCTATGCCTTTGCTTGTATTATTCTGTCTACCTGAAATGCCCTCCTTTCCCACTTATTTAAAACTTTTTCAAGTCATCCTTATCTGCTCAAACACAATTCACTTTTCCCTCCTCTGTATTCCCATAGCCCTTTCTTTGTGTGGATGTCTGTCTTTCACTTGTGGTAAGGTTCATGAATGCAAGGAACATGTTATATTCATCTGTTGTAGAATGAATAATGGCCCCCAAACACATTCAGGTCCTAATATCCGGACCTTGTAAATGTCACCATATATGGCAGAATGGACCTTGTAGATGTGATTAAGGATCCTGAAATAAGATTACCTTGGATTATATGAGTGGACCTTAAATGTAATGATAAGAGGGAGGCAGAGGGAAACTTGACTACAGAGACAAAACAGAAGGTGACTGGGGACAAAGCAGAGCTTTGAAGATGGAGAAAGAGTCCATGAGAAAAGAAATGCAAGAAATTCTCTAGATGCTGGAAAGAGCAAAGAAAGAGATACTCCCCTGTAGTGTGGCATTGCTGACACCTTACTTTTGACCCAGTGAAATTAATTTTGAACTTTTAACCTAGAGAACGCTAAGAGAATAAATGCCACTAAATTTGTGGTAATTTGTTACAGCAGCAACAAGAAATAAATACACCCTCTGGATCATCAGAGTGCTTAGCTACCCCACAGGCACACGGGTTGACAAGTATTTCTCATTTTAGGCTTCAAATCAGATTTTCTCTACACCCAAACAGTCCCCATTTGCTATCTAGTAGGTGTTCCTGCAAATAAGACTTAGCATATATGACATGCTTAAACATCCCCCATTTTTTTGTAAAAAGAGTGAAGGGAAAATGCATTTATCTGCTGCACCTTTATTCAGCACTAGCTGGTGGCCCAGAGGGGGAGGTTAACACACATAGGACTTGGGTCCTGCTTTGGTTAGAATCACAAGAGGAGCAGGGTGAACAGAAAACATTTACCTGAGCTTATTTTATTTAATTTTTATTATGAATTTTAAATTACATAGGGAAGACATGGACATACTTGTACAAAATCAAACATTTCAGGTAAGGCTAAGTAAAGTTTCTTTTGAGAACTATATCCTCCCTCCACCTTCGTCTCCTCCTTGGTTTATTTTGTTCCTAACTTTTAGCAACAGATATATTATCTAAAAAGTGACATTTCAGAGTATCTTATGAACAAATTGCACACTAAAGCCATAAATACATACAAGCAAAATACTTAACAATGGGACTGAGCATTTTGGGTCTTATTTTGGTTTTTGCTTTCCGGGGTGGTGGCAAAAACAAAGCTAAAGTCATTCTGTTTCTACAAAGGCAAACAATAAATCAGACTAAAAATGGAAAGATATTTCTTTCTTGTAATTCATAATTCTGTCTGGAACTCTTCCTCTCCCTTTCAGGATCATTTTATCAGGATAGACATGAACTGTGCCAAAAGCTTGGCTATCAGGAGCTGTTTCAATAACCCCTTCCAAATTGACATGGTGTACCCCCAAAGGGTCCTCGGAGTACCCACCATCATGAGTGTGACCAGCAAAGAAACCCACCACACATTTGTGAGACCAAATGATAGCAAGGACGTCTTTGTAATTCCAGGCGAGGCACACACTGTCAGAAGACTCTGGGTAAATGGGAAGATGACCTGATAAAGAAAACAAGAGTTATGAACCAATTAAGAAATAGCTCTTACATCAAGTAAATGGCTAAAAACTAGTACTCAAGGAAAAAAAAAAAAGCACGTCACTACCTCATTATTTAAATGGATTGAGATCAGCGAGAATCCAGATACATGAAGAACTATGTAATCTACAACTATGTCTCTGGAGCACAGAAAAAGAGCTAGCTACTTCCCACCTAAGAGGTAAAGAGGAAGCCGCAGAGACAGAAACCCTGAGATCTCTGTGGCCTACAGTCTCCAGATGCATAAGCAATTAGGAAGCTTGAGGGCTTCCTGTATAATTCAGTCTGCAAGGCCACCCAGAAATCAGGCAGATGCCAAGTTGAAATCCAATCTCACTGATTTCCTTAAACATGGATGTTATCTACGCAGAAAGATATAATCCTAAAGAAAAGAATGGTTTAGATATGGGGCCACAGATTTTGTGCCATTTATAATCAATGCCTTAGAACCGATTCATGCAACTCTACAATTGTTTTTCTTCATAACACCCCATGAGACAGAGGTAACCATAGCCACTTTACAGATGAGAAAACAGAATTAAAAGGGGGAATATTTATACTGGGTCAGTCCCAAAGTGAATATGTGGAAGCAGAGCCAGGATGCCCAGACATCTACGAGACCCCACCAGGTATCAGGCCACTGTCTTCATTCTGAACAACTACAGGTACAACAGCCCAATGATCTCTGCTTCTTCACATTGAGTCACTTTCTTATTTTCTCTGTTCATTTTTATTCTGAAATTTAAACATGTTTCTGGTTAAGGCCTATTAGACTATAAGTAAAGAAAAAGTGAGGGAAGTAAACAGACCACTAAAGCAGGAAAGGAGTCAGAATAACTTATGTGTACACATATGCTCACAACCACCCTTCAAGCTGTAAGGACTCACAGAGCACAGTGATGTTCCAGTTCCCAGACACCATCACGGGCTCATCGATTCAGTCCCTTCAGTATCTGACACATCAGTTGCTCCTTCCTCCTTGGAACACTCGGCTTATAGGACATCACACCCTTCCTAGTTTTCCTTCAACCTCAACAATAACTAATTCTCAGTCTCCTTTGCTTGTTCCTCCTCATTTCCCCATTGTCGTATCAGAAGTGCCTGAATTCTTGCATCGTGGATGACTTCTATTGGCATACCTCCACACTGGGGATTTGCATAACTTTCAATTTCATCTATGTTCATTCAGCTTCCAAATTCGTATCTCTAGTCCAAACCTCTATACTGTCTACTTACCATCTACCATGCCTAAAGGGCATCTGATCGAATAGGCATCTGAAACTGAATATACATGTATCCAAACCTGAACTCAGTCTACAAAAACTCCCTCCTCCTGTAGTGTTCTCCATTTCAGGGAATGACAATTCTATCCTTCTAAATGAATAGCTAAAATACAAAAAGTAAACCAAATGACCTCTGATTAGCCAAAATAAAAGTTAAAAAGCAAACAAAAACAATAACAAAAGAAAGTTTAAATTAAACAGTTTAAACTTTATTATAAGAAAATCCCAGGTATTCAATTAAAGGTTTGCTTATCTAGCTTCTAAGCTTACAGTAAATATGAGAGAAATTTAAGAGACTGCTATAATAGATAAGACTGGTAAAAAAAAAAAAAACAGAATTATTTGGGATAGAATGGGAAAGGGGAATAGGATAAAAAAATAGATTCTAATCTCAGTTCTGTCAGTAGGTATGATTTTAGCTATGTAATTTAATCTTTAAAATAAAGGAGTTTGAATGAAGGCAGTTCTCTAGTGGGTCTATAAATAACAAATAATATTACCATATTGAAGATGAACAAGATTGAAAGGAGTTGTATAGACCTATGTGTACCACTGATCAACACTAGAAATATAAATTAGTTCTTGCAAGAATGACTTCGAAGGTATGATTTGTGTACCAAGAGTGTTTAAGTCCAGGGTACAGGGGAAAAACTGCTATTGCATGCTATGGGCTATGTTTAAAAGGAAAACATTAGCCCTACCACAGCAATAGCAGAGGTAAATAATGGGGGGAGAGACAAGAGTTAAGAGGAAGTTTAGATTTCCTATTTGGTGAGGGTGTGTTTATTGGTTATCTTTCTCTTGGGAACACTGACCAAGAAGTAGATTGGTGAATAATGGGATACCTATGATTGAATAATGTGCTGCTACAAAAAGGAACAAAGTCATGAGGCATGCAACGATGTAAATGAACATGTGGGACATTTCCTGAGGCAAAATAAGCCAAAAACAAAAGAATGATTATTGTATGGTCTCCTTTAGAAAATGCTTATAAGAAAACAGAGGCCTAGACTGTAAGCTCTTACAGAAGATACATTTACTCTGGAGTGGTAATTATTATTTCTGGATTTGAGAGGCTGTTATATATATATATATATATAAATGTCTGTGTGTGTATGTATGTGTGTGTATATAAAAATATATAAATAAAACGTGTGTGTATGTATGTGTATATATATATATATACACACACAACCTGGTATTTAGAGATAAGAACGAAGCCAATCAGGTTGGGGTTAAAGTAATTCAGAACACAGGCGTAAGGAAGACATTGTCCATATTTTAAAACCACATATACTCTTTGAGACCAAAGGAAGAAAGGCTTATTTGATCTGGAACTTAAATTTTCTGTAGCTCATTATCTAACTCAACCTATCCGTACAGCTTATTTGAACAAGTGAAACACAGGGAGCACAGAATAAGAAAGAGGGCCTTTAAACCTGTATAGCTTAATGTAGTGCCTACCAAGGATGAGCTCGGCCCTGGCACTGTGGGATCAATGATTCCATCCTGACCAGAAGGGGGAAAAGAAGTATAACTAATAAAGTATCAGTGGCAGAGAGAGTTCAAATAGAGTTGACAGTCTACTCTGGAGGTTGCTCTTACACAAACTGCAGTTAGACACTGCTACCTATCATAACTTGCCAAGCCCCAACCAAAAAAATTCCAGCCAATTCTAAAGAATACCTATGGCAATATATAAGATTCTACATAGGTTCTATGTACTAGAGAAACTTTCCAAAAACTTACAACTTCCAGATAGGTCCGTGGACCAGGTAAGTCCTGAAACCTAGAACGCCTACCCTCTCCAGAATATTAGATAGTTCCATCTCCCTACCCCATATTACTGACAGCCCCTTCCGACATGAAAAAGTTAGAATGGCCATGACCCAAATACTCCTCAAGAGAGGGATAGAAAGATCAAAGGTGATAGTGGAGTTATGCAGAGAAGATAGGATTTAACCAATGAATATAACTGCTGGATCATTAAATTGCTATACTTTTAGTCTCCAGTATCTTAGAGCAGCTAGAAGTAAAAACCTAAAATTGTGGAATTGTAACCCATGCCAAACTCTGAAATAAGTTCGATAACTAACTGTGGTGCTATGCTTTGAAATTTATTGCTTTTTTGTATATATGTTATTTTTCACAAAAAAGAAAAAAAATTCAATTGTGATGTTAAAAAAATATTCCTTCTAGCCTCCTATATTCTGGAGCAGCTAGAAGGGAAAATCTGAGAGGATCATATGGTAGCCCATGACAAACTCTGGGATCTGTCCTATAACTACTTGTTGAAGAGTGCTTTGAAAACTATTGCTTTTTTCTTTCTTTGCTGTATATATATATGTTATATTATAAAAACATAGTTAAAAATTTTTAAAAAGTTAAAAATAAAAATAAAGGCGTTTGACTAAATAATCTCTAGGTCACTTTTAGTTCCAATATTCTCTAAAGTAACAAGTACAGCCTAGCAGTGGAAAACTAAAGAGCAGATGTAAGTAAAGAGCATCTCAGTTTTGAGACCACTTATTATAAAGCCACATACTGTCACAGGCATGCCAATAATCCCTGAGGGCACCTTATATTTTCCAAGCCTTAAATCAAGACTTTTGCATTCCGATGGCAGCAGAAACACTCCTACTCTATCTATGTGCTTTTTTTTTTTGTATGGGCAGGCACCAGGACTCGAACCTGGGTCTCCAGCACAGCAGGCGAGAACTCTACCTGCTGAGCCACTGTGACCTGCCCTATGCGCTTTTTTTTTTTTCACATGGGCAGGCACCGGTAATCAAACCTGGGTCTCAGGCATGGCAGGCAGGAACTCTGCCTGCTGAGCCACCATGGCCGGCCCTCTATCTATGTGCTTTTACCAGTGGAAAATTACTAAGTACAAATTATATTTATACATAGAAATATAATTTTATATTAATATCAGCCATCTGAATAGCATTATCATTTTCAAATAGTTCATATCCATAATTTCATTTGATGCAATACTGAGGAACACTGCGGTGTGTAGGTTAGATATTTGCCCAGGGTCACATAGCTCATAAAAACAAGAGCCAAAATGGTATCTGGTCCTTCCGACTCCCAGTCCAGTCTCCTCATGCATCAGCCCATGTCAATTCTAAAACAAGGGCTCTGATCTCAGCCTCCAACCCATGACCAAATCCAAACACAGTTTTTCATGTGTGTGAGTACGCAAAACATGGAAACATGAGTGTGCAAGGTCATATTTGAAGCACCTTCAGATTCCTATAATCTGATGCCAGTGGATCTGTCAAAAAGTCATTCTCAATGAAAAAACACAAATTCAAAGTCCTTGTAACCCTGAGGTAGACATTAGATCTACTACAGACCTGACAGCACCCACTGGCAGCTGAGTCTGTTATACTCACCCCAGTTTTAGCAGCCTGGCTTTCTGAGGCAGTAGGGGCCACTGTGGGGTGGCCACTTCTCTGGAAGGCAGGTCTTCTGAAGCTGAGATTTGGTGGGGTCTGAACTAAATTTCTCATTTTAAAATTACTATATAGGGGGTGCAAGGGTAGTTCAGTGGTAGACTCGCCTGCCATGTGAGAGACTGGGTTCGAAACCCAGCCCTGTGCACTTTAAGCAAGCAAACAAACAAAAAACCCCAACAAAAATTGAACAAATGGTGCTGCAATAACAGGATTTTCCATACGGCATATAAAAAAAAATTACTATATAAATTGATCCTATCTGGGAAAATCCTACCTTGAAACCTAAAAAGCCAACTTACAAATTCTCATATATGATAAGATGCTTTCGCTATTTTAGAATTCTTTTCTCATTCAACCTTAAATGTTAATCTTATAGTCATGATCTTTCTCAATAAAAAATTTTAAACTAAGCATCCATTTAATAGAAAAGGGATATCAGTATGAATTACTGTTCATATGCTTTAAAACCTAACTGTTCCCACTCCCTAAAATGCCAGTGCAATCATGTAAACAATGTAAATACTTACTCACAATCACCACCTTTTCTTGGTTCGTGTCAGAGTAGGTAAGAACATTATTCAACCAGGTCAGCTGTTCTTGGCTGAATCCTCCATTAAACTGGACAAACTGGGGCTCAGAAAGCCCTGAAATGAATTCAGAAAGTCAGACCTATCAAATGTCATTTTTTTCCTCATGTAGACATTCAAATTTAGCTAAAATGGGGACACTAGTACTTTCCTTTAGGAATATTTGATCGGCATTAAAATGAAAAACCGTAAGAATTTAGAATATATAAACCGTACTGTATCTTAATCCTAGTCTTGATGCTTTTCCGATTGCTTCACTGGCTTTCCATTACATTTAAAATAAAATACAACCTCCTTGCTATGTTCAACAGAGCATTACATATTGTGGCTCCTGATTACTCTCCAGAGTGATCTTGTACTCCAGTGGCCCTTTTCTCTGTTCTTCAAAAACGCCAAAATCTCATTCTGCTTGGGACCTTTGCATTTGTTTTTCCTTATCTGAAATACTTACCCTCAGTACTTCCTAAGAATGATCCTTTTTGTCTTTCAGGTCCCAGATTAAGTTTTTCTCCTTAAAGAAGATTCCTCTGAGTACCTAATCTAAAACAAAAATCCCTAGTCTTTTCTATTAATGACCCTGCTTTATTTTCCTGGTAGCACTTATCTCGATGAAAGTAACTTTATTTCTGTTTCATTTCTCTGTCCTGCTCACCTACTTCTCTTGTTCCCTCCACTCTGTTCAGAAAAAAAAGGGATATTGTAAGTATTTTTTTACAGCTCTGAATAGCCAGCCCTAGAAAAAGCACACGGCACAGACTAGGCATTCAAATATCTGCTAAATAAATGAATCCTGAATCAAATGCAATCAATCCATGGGACATCAGGCTTGTGAGAAATCCTGACCCTGAACGACAGCAACAATATACTTTTACCTTAATTGTCCATCTTCCTGCTGAATAAAAGTAGCTGGAGAATTTAAAGATAATGTTTTAGATTCTCAGCTCAAAGGAATAATTCACCTTGAGGACTATTCAATTCCGTATTTGGATTATGCTCCTTCAGTATCTTCATACACTGCTGGTATTTTGTAGAAGACTGATCCACACCTAAGACACTCAAATCATAAGCATCAAGTAAAATGAAGCGGAATTTAGGGAATGGTACAAAATGATAGGCATAATAATTCTCTGAAGGCATGGTCTCAGGATGGTGTACAATCTGGTCTTGTAGAAACTTTGTGTTAAGTTTGGAGTTTGTTAAATAGTCTCTGCTGAAGTTATAAAATTCATGATTTCCCCATGTATGATGAACTGGGATTTTAAGCATTTTGAATGTGCTCATAATAAGTTCTAGTGACTTTTCCGATGCTTTATACTGAGCATTGTATCCATCGATGATATCGCCAAGCTGAAGTACACAGCAGAGTGGCCTACTTTCTTTATTCCAGTCTTCAATGGCACCCTGTAAGTGAAGAAGACTATGTCTGTAGTATCTCCGTCTGTTTCCTTGGAAATTATAGCCATCTTCTAAATCCGCATATTGAATATCTGCTATTACTCCAAAGGAGAATAGAAGTTCTGAACTCTCATTTAGGGATCCATGATTGGGCTTATCATCCATAACCTCCAAACAAGTTTCCTATAAACTAAATAAAATGTAAAAAAGATAACTAGGTTATAAACAACTAATTTTTCTAACTGAAGAAAATACTAAAATGTATATTAAATGTAACAGTTTAATTCACTAGGCAGAGCTTGGCATAGAGAGAAACACAGGGGGCTTTAGAGTCAGATTTTTTTAGGTCCAAATTACCAAGTCTTTGAAACACTTCAGTTTTCTTATCTTAAAATAGATGAGAACTTTTATCCTTTAGGAGAGTAACAATTTACAAAAGGGTATGATCATCCTAATAATAAAGTCAAATTCAAATCTAGAGTAATTTCTAATTTTTAAGAAATATGCACTAGTTTTACACAACACACAAACACATACCCCTTCATTCATGAGCACCAAAATAGTTCTATTGAAACTTCAAGATTCACTTGACAGTTGTATATTACACTCACTCATTGTACCTTATACATCAGATTCTCATTAGGGGTTATTAAGTGTTAGGCTGAATCTTTTCTCTTTGCTGGTGGGTAGGTGACCTGAAATAAGTCTCTCATAATCTCTTTTTTTTTTAACATGGGCAGGCAGCAGGAATCGAACCCGGGTCCTCTGGCATGGCAGGCAAGCATAGGAGAGGGATAATTTTAAACCAAAATTATCTAACAGAAAAATTAATTATGATACTAATGTAACTATTATTAATTCTAGGAGCAGTGGTTCTTGATTTTTCAACAAATTTTCTAATTCTTACCAGTTTCTTTTTAATTTTTTTTTTTTTTTTTAACATGGGCAAGCACCGGGAATCAAACCCAGGTCTCTGATGTGGCATGCAACAGTTCTGCCACTGAGCCACCATTGCACCACCCCCAGTTTTCTTTTTAATTGAATATTAACTCTCCTGCCTCCACAACTCTGGAAGGAAATATCTTTTTACACATGACTTCTGCCCTGCATGGGTAGTCAAGAAGAGCAAAGTCAGATCTAAAAAAAAAAGTATTATTTTATTAGGTTGTTTATAATCTAAATTTATAATGATCTCTTAAAAGAGCCAAGTACGGGCAGGCCACGGTGGCTCAGAAGGCAAGAATGCTTGCCTGCCATGCCAGAGGACCCAGGTTCGTTTCCCAGTGCCTGCACACGTAAAAAAAAAAAAAGACCCAAGTACACTAAGGAATAAAATAAAATCAAAGGCTAAGATCCTAAACCATCAACTAATTTTTTATAAAGACTACACTAATAAATTGTTGCTGTGTGTCTGACTTTATAATTAAAACCTAGTTGTTTCTAAAAATTCACTGGGAATTTCTAAAAATTATTCTCCGGATCCTGGTTTCCAGTCATTTGCCCAATATATCTACACAGATCCTATCTAATTTTCTACAGACATGTGAAATCCTAATTTCAAGAGCTCTTCTATCAGAGACAGAGGCAAATACCCCAAACCAGCAATAAGGCTCCAATTTCAATTTGACCTGAGAAATAGGGACCTCTTTGCATTCTAAAACAGTAATCACTAATGACAAACTTTCTATCTGGTCCACTCTGTTATGAGTTTCTGCTTTTCATTCCACCTTAATCTTATGGGTATAACTAGCCCTAAAACAGGTAAAACAGCACCAGAAAAGAGAGAGAAATCCTGAAACATGGCTTAGAATTCTCATGTTACTATTTTTTTTTTTTATTTGTTCATCCCTTCCTTCAGTCCCCATCTGAAAACTCCAGCAGAGTAAGCATGTATGAGGGGTGGTATAAATAAGAGTTGATCTGTTCTGCAAGGTGAAGAGCTCGGTGACAATTACAAGAGACAGAAAATCCCTAGTTCTACAGTTCCATATACAGACTAATTGGAGAATCAGACTAGAAAAATAATTTGACAAGTATATTACATTAAATATTATCACCAAAGCTTAAGGGGAATGCATTCTCCCTGTAGACAAATAAGCATGTTTGCTTTTACCTCTAAGTAAGGTTAAAGGCTATATCACCAAGGACTACTCAGAGCCCATAAGGTGAAAATTTGTACTGTGAATCTCCCAGAAGTCACAGGTTCCAATTAATTTGATCTTCTCTCCAATAGATGGCTGCTGTTTATTTATGAAACATAACCACTTACAAACATTCTTACCATATGCTCATTCCATTCTTGTTATATAATCAATAACTCACAATATCATCACATAGATGTATATTCATCATCATGATCATTTCTTAGAACATTTGCATCAATTCAGAAAAAGAAATAAAAAGAAAACAGAAAAAAATTCATACATACCATACCCCTTACCCCTCCTTTTCACTGATCACCAGCATTTCAATCTACTCAATTTATTTTAACATTTGTTCCCCCTATTATTTATTTTTAATCCATCTGTTTTACTTGTCTGTCGATAAGGTAGATAAAAAGGGCATCAGACACAAGGTTTTCACAACCACACGGTCACACTGCAAAAGCTACATCATTATACAATCATCTTCAAGAAACATGACTACTGGATCACTGCTCTACATTTTCAGGCAGTTCGCTTCAGCCTCTCTGTCACGCCTTAACTAAAAAGGTGATATCTAGTTAATGCATACAAATAACCTCCAGGATAACCTCTCAACTCTGCTTGGAATCTCTCAGCCATTGACACTTTATTTTGTCTCATTTTGTTCTTCCCCCTTTTGGTTGAGAAGGTTTTCTCAATTCCTTGATTCTGAGTCCCAACTCATTCTACAATTTCTGTCCCATGTTGCCAGGAAGGTCCACACTCCTGGGACTCATCTCCCATGTACAGAGGGGGAGGGCAGTCAGTGAGTTTACTTGTGGTGTTGACTGAGAGAGAGAGGTCACATCTGAGCAACAGAAGAGGTTCTCTTGGGGGTGACTCTTAGGCTTAATTTACACTTTGCCGGGTTAAGTTTCTTATGAACAAACTCCAAGACTGGGGGCTCAGCCTATTGCTTTGGTTGTCCCCACTGCTTGTGAGAATATCAAGAATCCTCCACTTGGGGAAGCTGAACTTCCCCCCTTTCTCACCATTCCCCCAAGGGGGCTCTGCAAATACTTTTTTATTCACTGTTTAAATCTGTCTGGGATTTACTGGGGCATCACTCAGGACAAACCTACAAAATCTCATGCCCTACTCAAGGTTCCAAGTATTATGGTGTTCAATTAAGCTGTCCACATAAGTTATATTAGGAAACGCACTAGTCAAAATAAAAATTTTGTATCAAATAAACATTTTTTGCTTTAGTCTCACACATAAGTTTCAAAATATTAATTACCATCTATTTTCAGCACCCTGCAGTAACGACATTCCTTTGTCTTCCTCATGCAAAAACATTTTTTAATTTGCAAACATTTAGTCACTATCATTATACACTCTAGGCATTCCTAGACTATACCATCTCAGTCTTTATTGTATCTTTCCTTCTGATTTCATTTGTACCCCCAGGCCTCCTCCCTCTATACATCCTCACATTCAGCTTCATTCAGTGTTCTAACATTATTGTATTATAGTTAGTATTGTATTATAGTATTGTGCTAGCCGTTTCTGAATTTTTACAATCAGTCCTGTTGTACAATCTGTATCCCTTCCACTCCAATTACCCAGTACCTACCCTATTTCTATCTCCTGATGGTCTCTGTTATCAACTGAAATTCTCCAAGTTCATTCACTAATGTCAGTTCATATTAGTGAGACCATACAGTATTTGTCCTTTTGTTTCTGGCTAATCTCGCTCAGCATAATGTCCTGAAGGTGATGACTGTTCTTTTTGCCTACCCAACATTCATTTCCCATTGTTTTGGTAATACCACCCTAATTTCTCTTAAGCCATCTTCCTATTTCCTCATTCTCAGTCCATTTGGTATGACCTCCAACCTCTGGCTGAGGAAGTGATAAAGTGAACAAAAGATCTCTGACAGGCCTACAACAGCCAATTTCCCTCTCGTTATAGTAAAGAGTAGACATATAACCCAAGATGGGTCAATAAGCATCAGCCTTGCGACTTCTGCTGGAACAACTAGCAAAACTACTGAACTTCTTTTTGCCATGCTGATAACTAAGACTAGAGCTGATGGGAAACAGTTAACTGAGAATAAACCTAACACAGAAGAAAGCTAATCTGAATGATGGAACAAAGTAGATTCCTGGAAAAAGTCAAATACCTGGGCCCACCTGTTCCTGCTTGAACTACCCTTAGAATTCAGTTTTATCAGCCAATAAATTCTCCTTTGAACTTAAAGCCAAACGGAATTGGTTTTCTGTCATATGCTACCAAAAGTCCCATCTTCCACTGGGACACAGTTGAGGTTAGGGAAAATCAGGGCTACGCTAAGATTTGACAACATTTTAAAAAAAGACAAGCACTGTGGAGAGAACCACCAAGAGCCACACACAGCTATGTGTTCTGGGGTAGAAAGAGATACAAAATGCTGAACACATACCACTTTTAAAAAATAAGCATAAGGAGAGGGGACATACAATTTTATTAAATAAATGATTGTGAAAAACAGAAACCTACATTCAAACTGTGATCTGTTAAGGGAAGGATCGGAGGCAAGAAGAGAGGACATGGCCATGTTCATGGAAAGAAAACCAGGATTAGAAGTAAGGCAGAATGAGAAGATCCAAGTTATGTGGGAACTGATTCTCCTGGCTACGTCAAGTCTTTTTTTTTTTTTAAATGGTTCAGGGAGATGCCAGAGAGCTCAGAGACTAGTCTTGGACAGAGACCGATCAAAGTTAAAGCCATCTCTGGTGGGTAAACTTAAAATGAATACACATTCTAATGCTGTAGAACTCTTTCAAAATACTACCCCCTTTCCTATGAAAACTAAAAACTGGGAAAGCAAAGGATAAATAATAATTGTTGAAGCTAGTAATGTACATAAGGTTTCTCTCTAGTTTTATGCTTGCTTCAATATATCCATAAAATAAAGTTAAAAAAGAAAAAAGAAAAAAAAAACCACCCCTAAGGAGAAAAAGTCTGGGAGAATTAGAGCAGGTATTTACTTTAGAAAAAAAAGGAAAATAGGAAGTTTTTAATGAACTTAGTTTTGTAAGATTCAACTTAGTTATAACACAGAACAAACTATTTTGTAAACCACAAAGCACTATAAGCATGTTAAGAAAAACATCTTTTAATTATATATCTGCAAATATGTCTGTCTAGTGAGCCTCCAGATAACTGAAACCACTGCAACTTTTTAGAGAACAGAATAATGGAGCAAATTTTACAAGATTTTCTCTCAAAACTACAAAAAGTCATGGTGCTGGCTTAACAACCAGCATTTTGCGAAAACAATTTAGGCATAAGTGATTTTTAAGAATAAAATATCGAGGGATGTTTAATTGCTGAAAACTTTCTGCAAGATGATACTACTAATAAAATTCTGTAATACTCAGGACTGGCAGAAGTTTCCTTGCAGAAAATCCTCAAGCATCTATAATGAACTTGTGAAGGAGAACAGCACTATACTGAAAAGCATGTTTCCTTCACACTGTTGTGTGAAGCAAAAGAAAAAAAAAAGAAAGTCTGGACATTAGTAAGAACAGACTTTATTAAAAGGAGACTAATGCGACAGGGAAACAGGATTATTGCAATACAGAGAGACTCAGAAATATCTCAGAGAAGGGGTGGGCACGCAAAACTTTTATATACAGAGTCCATGGGATAGGTGGTTATGGAAAGACTAAGAGGGGTGCTAAAAACTTATGGCAGGGAGGTGTCTTCACACTTAGAAAAATGGTGAAATCTTACAATAACAGGAAAGTGGAGGAACTCCAGGTGGAAATGTTTGTGGCTAGGTATGGGGGAGAGGGGGTTAGTTTAGGCCTGAGATAGAGCAAAGAAGTTACAGTACAGAGTTTACATAAAGTTTAAGGCCTAGCTATTCTAGTCAAACCAGCCTAAAGTTAAGTCAATCACAAAGTATAATCAAACATTACTTAGTATTCTCCATGCTCTGTTTCTTTCAAGTATCTACATGTTTGTTTTTTTTAAATTCTTATTTGGTGATCTTGTGGCTTAATAATAGTAATAAAAGTGATAGGTTTACACTAGATGCTCATGAGTCCATGAAATCAGGCTCAGAGGCAGTATTAGTAATTCATTCAAAACAGTTATTAAATGCCTACTTTGACAAAGAATTGTTCTAGAAACTAGAATTTTATTTGGTATTATACATTAATTGAAGAAGTTGTATAAAAATGCTTTGGTAAACAACCAAATTAAGTATAAAGCAGTTTCCTTGGCAAATAAAATGTAATACATCAGCTGAAAACAATATTGAATTCAATTTAACATATAATGGTGTTTGATTAATTAACCCACAATTGAGCCGAACAATAATTTCATATGCTCACTGTTTTGTTTGTCAACTAGAGGAAAAACCTTTCCCTGGACAAAGAAATAAAAGGGTAAAAATCTTACACCCATGCAACTTCAGTATAGGAAAATTAGTTTGGTTAAAAACGATTTGAAGTGCTGAGCAAACATTTAAAACTTCTCGTAACTCTGTGCAGAAACTCCAGAAAAGTCTAGCCCAAGCACAGGTAATACTAGACTACAGCTTTCCTGCGTGAGAACAGCACTTTAGCCTATGAGGCCAACATAGAAAAGATACGCACTCAGTCCCCAAATCACTGGGTAAGGAGTTGTTTTCAGCATCAGCGGAAACCCCCTTTAAAAGGTCAGGCAGGATGGGGATCTGTGGTTAAGAGAATTAGAGGACAATTTGTCTGTCCTTTTCCGGGATTATGTAAATCCACCACATCCCAACTACTTTCCCAAGAAGAGATAAAATAAGCCTACGTATTGTCTTACACTTAATCAGAATAGGGCTGGACCCAAGTTAAGATAGGTGGTCCCAGACAAGGAACTCTTCGACAAATTTAAAAACACAAAACTGAAGGGGGCTAAGGAGGCAACGAGAACATTTTACAGAAGAAAGTGGGACCAAGTTGGGAATGAGATAGGACGCAGCACTGCACGGCTGTCCTTTATGATTAAGTTACATTATACCGTGGAAATAACGAAGCATTGGGCGCTTCAGCCATTCTGAACTCGCTCTTGTCACCTAACCACTACAATTATCAGCAATAAAATGCTTAAAAAGTCCAGATAGTTCAAGCGCAAAGGTCTGCTTCTACTTAAGGCATGCAAAGGTGCCAACAACACCCTGAGCAAGCCGAGGCTGACAGGAGAGTCGGGGGTGCCGGGGATGCCTCCGGATGCGGTTTTCTCTCCTCCGAGGGTGGGGACGCCACAGTGTGCCCCCAGCGCTCAGAACCGCTAGGGCCCGACCCAGCAGCGCAACCCGAACCCCTTCCAGGGCCAGCGCCTACCTGGGGCCTCGTTGCCTGCCCAGTCCCGGCCCGGGAGAGTGCAGCCCACTGCCGGCCCCGCCTCCATCCACCAGCAGCCACCTACCAGCACCCCGGCTCCTCAGCGAAAGGTTCCCCGACCACCCGCTAGGTGACCGCACTCACTTTCCGCGCAACCACCAAGCGACGCGGAAGCGGAAAAAGCGGCCCGCTTTGACTTCCGGAGGAAGCGGAACCGGTACCGGAAGTCGCCGGGCGGGTGAAAGGAGGCGCTGTCGTCTCTAAGCTCATGGCGGCGTTTATACTCCCTCCCGGCCGTCGGCTTCCGGATGGCCGACTGTGGCGTTTTTTGTCCCACAGACTCGAGCTTTGGAGCCCGGCTGAGGCAGCCACAAGAGTCTGGCTGAGGCAGTTCTGTGTGCGGCGAGGGGAGGTGTGGCGGCCCTCAGGGCCCGGGGGCTCGCGGGCAGCTGCGGGGCAATTGGGAAGCCGGTTCCTCAGCACGGAGATGCCGCCTCCGCCGGGGTCGTCAGGCACGCGGCCCAAGAGCGGAAGAGACCCCACGCGCCCCTCGCAGCCCGGGGTGAGTGCCGAGCTGGAGCCTTTCCATTGCTCGTCGTGGTTGTCGGATGACTTTGTGGACTTCTCATCCCACTTGACCATAATTTCCGAAACCACTCGGCCTGGCCTGAAATTGTCCTCAATTCACCCGGCTTGTCTGAATCACAGGATCTCGCCTCGCGTTTCCCCAGGTTTGCTGGTGGCTCCGACCCGAGAGAATTTGAGATCCTACACCCTTTCCACGTGGTTAAATACTCAGGCTCGAACATTAGCCAGCGCTTACAGTGTCTCAGGCGTCTCAGCCTTAAGTTTAACGTGTCATAATAGTTATATGATTTGTCACTGTAATCTCCCTTCAGAGGATCCATGAATACCTTGAAATCGAAGCAAAATGTGAACTTTATTTGGCTGCCGGGTGTGCGTTTTTCTTGGGAAATGCTTTTATCGGGCTTACAGTTCTGACCCCAAAATAAGAGTCACTACCGCCTCATGGTAGATAAAAGAAGGTGGTTTTCAGGGAACATTAAGCCAAGGTAGCCACCGTCTTATTATTTTGAGACTTGTAAAAGTACAAAGAACTTGATGCCATCTACAGGTAGCTCCTCTTCCAGACATATTTTCAACTTTGGCTTCGTTATTTCTGGAAGCCAGAATTATGTTAACCTCCCTAGCCTTACTGATTAATATTGTCAGCATTGGCACAAGCCTGTGATTTAACTGAATTTTAAATCAGCAGTTAAATCTTAATTATGATACTTCAACTTCTTTGAGTTGTTTTTTCACATGAAAATAAATTAGCCTGGGGAATTTTCCCTTGGAAATGAGTGCCTCTGTAATTGCCTGTGAGAATCTCAGGCATAATTGCAGCTACAGAAACTGTCAGCATGCAAAAGTAAGCTGAAAGATCCTGCACATTTAGCATCGTCAAGGCCTCTTTGTGTGTATGTTAAACATTAATAAATTTTATATAGTTAAAATTTTTACATCACAGTAATATTTTTTTTTGAAATCTCTGCCCCAGTAGCCTGTTTCCTGGAGGTCCTTAGCTTTGACATTTGCAGTAGGAGGTGCTTTATTGGCTGGAATGAAATACTTCAAGAAAGAAAAGACAGAAAGTAAGTAGGTATCATCTGGTCAGCTGTCTATGGACTAACATCTTTTTTTTGTTTGTTTTTAAACGTTTTTATTTTGAAGTAATTTTAAATGTACAGAAGAGTCACAAAGATGGTCTAGAGTGTTCCCATAAACCCTTTACCAGGCTTCACCAGTGTTAATATCTTACCTAACCATAGCACATTTGCCAGAATTAAGAAGTTAAAATAGATATACTATTAATTAAATTACAGACCTTATTTATTTTCGCCTGTTTCTCCATTTATGTCCTTTATCCATTAAAGTTGAATCCAATTTAAGATACCACTATCTTAAGACTCATCATGGACAGATTTAAACATGGACAGTATAAAATTCTGAGGGTACAAGATAGCTAAAATGCAGCCAAGCCCTTGAAGTTCTCATGATGGGAAAACACGTAGAAGTAAAGGATTTCACTAGATGAGGTTCTATCAGCATAGAAGAAAGCTCAAGGTTCTCTAAAAGCCAAAGGAAAACAGACAGGTATAGCCAACCTAGAGATTCAGGAAGGCTTTCAGGAAGTGTCGTAGATACTGCTGAATGCTGGGTATCAATCAGCAGAGGGAAAGGAAGAGAGGAGAGACTGAAAACCTGTTCTAGGAACTCGGGACCTGCTCTGTATTAGCATCTTGAGGTGTTCAGAAATTCTTTACAAGAACTAAATTTTCAGTGAACGTTTCAGGGTTTTTAAAATTTGGTTTAGAAGTTTCCAGTAAATCTTTAAAGTATCACCTAAATCTGTTTCGATTCTTAACTTTAGACTCTTTTTTGATGAGATTGTACAATGGGAAATGTTTAAATCTAGGAGTGAGAAATTATATTTTAGAACTTTAGAAATGTAAGATCTATACATTGATGCATGTATTTTTGTTTTACATAAGCAGTATTTTATCAATATAATTTCTATATTGTAAGAAGCTGTAGTTCCTTTAGTTTCACAAAGAAACAAAAGTGAATTTAGGAAATTAGTAGCAGAGACAATATATTATGCACGTTACTTTTAACTTTAGTTTGGAATTTCACTTTCAGTAGTAATATTTGTTTTATTAAAAAAAAGTATTTAACAATCTTACAAGTGTTTCTAAACTATCTCTCAGATGCCTCCTCTCCCACAGACTTTAGTGTGTATTTCCTATAATAGGGCCATTCTTTAACATAACCACAATACAACCATCAAAATTGGAAAATTCACATTGATATGTTACTACCATTCCATCAGACCTCATTCAAGTTTTGCCACTTGATGTCTTTTTATAGCGAAAGAAATTCAGTTCAGAACCATACCTTGTACTTAGTTGTTAGGTCTCTTTAGTCTCCTTTAGTCTGTAATGGTTTGTCAGTCTTTACCTGACTTTCATAACCTCGATACCATTGAGGATTCCAGGTCCCATATTTTGTAGAATGTTCCTTAGTTTGGGTTTGTCTGATATTCCTTATTAGATTCAGGTCTTGCATCTTTGGCAGGAATGATGCAAAAACAATTATGTGTTCTCGCTTCATCTATGCAGATGATGTGTCCCATACTGATGATATTCAGTTGGACCATTTGAGTAAAATGGAATCTGTCAGGCTTCCACTGACACACTGAGTGTGTAATTAGTATGTATCTTATGATTTGTATTGTTTATACGGGTTCCCCATCAAACTTTGAGTTTATTCATTTCTATCAATATGAACTCTTGGTTCCTAATTATTATAATCCCTCTCTCTCTCTCTCTCTTTTTTTTTATGTGGAATGCTTCACAAATTTGTGTCAGCCTTGCACAGGGGCCATGCTAATCTTCTCTCAATCGTTCCAATTTTAGTATATGTGCTGCCAAAGCGAGCACTAATCTGTTTATTTTGGTGCTCTAATTGTCCCAGCTTGGCCAGTGGAAGTCCCTTCAAGCAGATTTACATTTCCTTTAGATGTCTTCAATATTCTTTGAGTTCTTTACTTTCCGGCACAAGATGTTTCAGGCTCATCTTGTGTTTTTTTTGTCCTATCCTTGATATTAGTATCAGCCATTTCTCCCAAAGCCCTGTTTGCTTTTAGTAAAGAATGATATTTAAAAGTCAGGGTCTGGGCTTACTGCTGTTGGGGTGTCTGTGCTCCCAAATCCTCACAGTGGGCAGAGCTAGGAAATGTATGTATGCATTTATATCTGTATTTATCTCTATATAAATATTGATACCATACATTCAGACCAGTACGTCCAATTCTTGTACTGCAGGGCTTATTCTAGTGTTTCCCCTTTCTGTAATTCTAACTCCCTTTCCATTTTTTTTTTAACTTTTTTTAATTGTATAGTATAAACATATGTACAAAGCAGAGAAATAAAAAAGCAATAGTTTTCTGAGCATGCTTCAAAAAGTAGTTACAGAATAGATCCTAGAGTTTGTCATGGGCTACTATATGATCCTCTCATATTTCTCCTTCCAGCTGTCCCAGAGTATAGGAGGCTAGAAGGCTTAAATGCTTTTTTAATCATCACAATTGACTTTTTTTTCCTTCTTTTTTTGTGAACAATAATGTATATACAAAAAAGCTATAAATTTCCAACCACAGCACTACAGTTAGTTGTAGAACATATTGCAGACTTTGACATGGGTTACAGTTTCATAATTTTAGGTTTTTACTTCTAGCTGCTCTAAAATACTGGAGACCAAAAGAGATCAATTTAACGATTTAGCATTCATATTCATTTGTTAAGTCCTATCTTCTATGTATAATTCCGCCATTACCTTTGATCTTTCCATACCTCCCTTTGGGGTTGTTTGGGCTATCACAGTTCTAAATTTTTGATATTGAAAGAGTCTGTCACTAACATGGGGTAGGGAGATGGAACTCTCTGATGTTCTGGAGAGGCTGCGCTAGGTTTCAGGATTTGTCTGGACCGGGACCTATCGGGAGGTTGTAGGTTTCTAGAAAGTTACTCTAGTGCCTGGAATCCTTGTGGAATATTGTGTTCTTTAGAATTGGCTGGAATGGTCCTGGTTGGGGATTGGCAGGTTATGATAGGTAGCAATGTCTAATTGAAGCTTACGTAAGAGCAACCTCCAGAGTAGCCTCTCGACTCTATTTGAGCTCTCTGCCACTGATACTTTATTAATTACACTTCTTTTCCACCTTTTGGTCAGGATGTAGTTGTTGATCCCATGGTGCCAGGTCTGGATTCCCTTTCCATTTTTAACTCTCTTATCCTTAATCCATTTACTTATTTATCACACCCTTATATGTAACTAAGGGCCTACCAATGCTGTCCCATCTCCAGCATTCTTGGGCTTAGACTCTGTGTGCCAGGCCATCCACTTTACCCCACTTGGGCTCAGACATTATGCTCTGGGCCACAGTGGCCCTTCTCCCACCCCCACCATAGCCACTTCTAATGTCTTAGGACTGAATTGTTCTGGAACATGAAAAGATATTCTTACTACTTTTTTTCTTGTAATCTTCAGTAAATAGCCATAAAGTTTACTTTGCTTATATTTTATTGTTGTATGCTTATTTTTCTTAGAAGATTTTTTAAGCCTTTAAAGTCTAAGACTTTTCTTCTACGTTTTATACCCTCTCCCCTTACAAAAAGTGTAGTATTAACCATTTATCAAACATTTGAATGCCTGTGGTTAGAAGAGCTTTTATTTATCTACTTATTTTGATGTGTGTGTTTGTTTCCTTTTAAGGGCTAGAGAAGGAACGACAGCGAAGCCTAGGAAAGCCTTTACTTGGGGGACCATTTTCCCTCACAACTCATACTGGAGAGCCTAAAACTGACAAGGACTACCTGGGCCAGTGGGTTTTGATTTATTTTGGTTTCACCCATTGCCCTGATATCTGTCCAGAAGAACTAGAAAAAATGATTCAAGTCGTGGATGAAATAGGTAAGGAAGCTACCAGTATAAAAACTATATGCCTTTAATGTCCTAATGTTACTATGTTTTCCATATTCTTGTTTAACTGTTAGGTGGGGCATTGTAATTATTTGGTTTGTGAGAATATAAAATCTCAGCATTAGGGTGGGCTACAGTGGCTCAGAGGCAGAGTACTCACCTGCCGTACCAGAGACCCGGGTTCAATTCCTGGTGTCTGCCCATGTTAAAAAAAAAAAAAAATCTCAACATTAGGCTAGTTGGTTGCTTTGGTTCCTGTGACCTTTCCCACCAAAGGAAGCCCATTTTAATGGTAAATATTAGATCTCTTAAATTTGTCAATGATAGGTCTCCCTTATCTGCTCTTGTATTTCTTCCTTTATTGTAGCCCATCCATCACTGCCACTGTCTTTCCCCAGGGACTGTCTGATGATCACAGGAAATCTGTAGTCTTACAATAAGCAGTGGTATTTATTAGTGCCAATCATGACCCAGAAAACGTTGCATTAGAAGGAAGAATACTGGGTGCTGCTTTCTTTTTAATTTTTATTGATAAAACAGCATACAAGCGCATGCATTCTTAACATGCAAACATTCCATACATGGTGTATGGCTCATAATACACCATGTGAGCTCACAATCAATGACTCAGAATATCATCACGTACTTGTATATTCATCACCATGATCATGTTTTAGAACATTTGCTTCATTCCAGAAAAAGAAATAAAAAAGAAAAAACCCAAAAGTACCATACCCCTTACCCCTCCCTCTCATTGGGGTGCTGCCTTCTTGAAATGAATTATTCCAGGATATTCAGTCCTTATAGTTTACCTTGCCTTTGAGTTGTGGAAGGGTCAGGGGAAGGCACGGGCTACAAACATAAGATTAGAATGGATTAGGAAATAAGTTATCCGAGTGATGTGATCAGGAGTAATATAACATCTCTGCCTCAAAATTGTAGGTATTTGATAGGATATTTATTTGTGTCTACCACAGATAGTGTATGAATCTGTTCTACCTGGAAGCCGTCCCCAGCCCTTCCCCTGTCACCTCCACCTGAATGTTAGATGCCCCTCTGTGTTTCCTTAACATGTTGTAGCACTTACTATACTCTAATTGCTGGTTTTCTGTTCCCTCCCTTTGAGTGTGAATACTAACTAATGAACCCTTTCTTTCAGATAGTATTCCATCTTTGCCAAATTTAACTCCGCTTTTCATCACTATTGATCCAGAGAGAGACACAAAAGAAGCCATCGCAACTTATGTGAAAGGTGTGTTTTTTAATAATACTCTATATCTACTTAGCTCTTACAGTTTTTGAAAGACCAACTCATTTGAACCTTAAGTACCTTGTGAAGAAGGCAAGGCAGGTAATATCCCAATTTTACAAGTGAATAATCAGATAAGACTCAGAGTTGTAATTATAGCTCTAAGTAAATAGATAAGAAATAGGTGTCTCTGTTCTTGGTGCATTGATCTTTATTTTGTTACAAAGGAAAGATTTGGTTGTTTCTTTCGTATATCAACAAAGTTAATAGAGCCTTGAATTGGGAGTAAGGGCACTTTGTTTCTGATTCCAGCTCTGTGTCTCATTCTCTCCTTTGTAAAATTTGGGCAAACATACATTCTTGGGGTATGTACATTGGGAGACTAAAAATGAATTATTAAATATAAACACATTTTTAACTCATAGCACGTATATTTTATAAATATATACTATTTATTATGACAGTAACACATTAATAACTTCAGTAGAAGAATTTCGATTCAAACATCTCAACATACAGGTTAAAATCTATTAGAGGAAGAAAAAAAATCTATTAGAAGGCACTTTTAAGGACTGCAAAGTATAGTAGAATTGAGGGCCAGTACTTAGGTTCTGTTTCAGCTGTGAGGTTAGGCAAGTTGCTTAATTTCTCTGGACTTAAGGAAATGTGAAAAATCTGAGTGATCAGAATAAAAACCTGTTCAGATTTTCTTGTTATAATAGTGTAGAATGTAGGTGCTTAAAAATCAGGAATTAAAAAAAACCCAGGAATTTGCATTTTAATTCTGGTAAAATTTATTTAAGCTACTGGTCAGAAGATTAATGAATAGTTTTTTATTTATGTTTATTATATGACGTTCTAATGCATATTCTCTAAAACTTTGAGGTTGTATTTAAACTTGTTTCATGAAGGACTTAAGTATTTAATATCTCTAACAGCTCTACTGGGGTATCATTGACACAGGTAAAGTGTATATATTCAAACTGTATAATTGTGATAACTTCACATAAGTATACATTTGTGAAACTATCAACACAGTCAAGAAAATAAACATAGCCCCTAGAAGTTTCCTTGTGCCCCTTGTTAGTTGCTTCTACCCCTTGCCTCCCCTACTCCTCTTTTTCCAGGCAACCACTAATCTGCTTTCTGTCAATATGAGTTTGCATTTTCTAGATGTTCATATAAATGAAATTACATAGTATGCACTCTGTTTTTTTGTATGGCTTCCTTTCACTCACAGTAATTGAGATTCATCCATGTTGTAGACTGTGTCAGTAGTTCATTCCTTTTTATTGCTGAGCAGTAGTTCATTGATGGACATTGGGTTATTCCAATTTTTAGCTATTACAGATAAAGCTTCTAAGAGCATCCATGTACAAGTCTTCGTGTGAACACACAGTTTAATTTCTCTTAAGTAACTACCTAGGTGTGGAATGTCTGGATCATATGGTTTATGTATATTTAACTTTTTAAGAAACTGACAAACTGTTCCAAAGAGGTTGTACGGTTTTACATTGCCTTCAGCAGTATTTGAAAGTTCCAGTTCCTCTTATCCTCACCAACACTGGAGGTGGTCAGTCTTTCAGATTTTAGCCACTCTTAGAGGTGTGTTCATATCTCATTGTGGTTTTAATTGGCATTACCATAATGATTATTTATCTTAAGCAACTTTTCATGATCTTATGTGCCATCTGTGTGTCTTCTTTGTTGAAATGTCTGGCTACATCTTTTGCTCATTTATTATGAGGTTGTTTTATCTCTTATAGAATGTTGAGAGTGATTTATGTATTCTTAAATACAGATCCTTTTTCAGATGTGTGAAATGCAAATGCAAATATTTTCTCCCAGTTTGTGGCTTGTCTTTCCAGTCTGTAACAATGTCTTTAATTTTGATGAAGTTCAGTTTATTAGTCTATTCTTCTATACATAGTGCTTTTGTTTTCATATCTAAGAAATCTTTGCCTAATTTAAGGTTACAAAAGTTTATGTTTTACTCTTAAAGATTTGGAGTTTTTATTACACAGAATTTATGTCCAAAATTTGTAGGTTAGACAGAAATTTAGACAGTACTATAGTTATTTCCTAGGCAGTAAAAGTAGGTATTTATGAGCTCATTGGACAATAAACAATCTCCAATTCATCATCTCTGTTGGCAGTTATTTTTAACACATATTAACCAAACCATAGCTATCCCAAGTGAACAAACATCTGAGTTACTGTACCTGACTGAAATAACAACCCTTCATCTTATGATAATTTTCTTCAGCAGCACTTCTGTACACTGAGTAATGACCTGACCATTACTAACTGCATTTTTGAGGGGACTTTGTTTTTTAATCTAAGATATTTAGAAAAATATTGCACTTTCATTAGTTCATTGAAATATGAATATTTAAATGTGCAGCTAACTCAGGCTTCATCTTTCTCTTCTTGTTTACTGAAAGAATGGAAAAGAAAGATAAGCCATCCTACTTGTTCTAACCTCAGTACTTTCTCAGTTTAGAATGAATTAGTCTAAGGAATGAAAATTGGCTCTCTGGACCTTTGGAAGAAGATACTGCTGTAAAATGTCAGGCTGTTGTTTTAATAGTCTGATAAATACAGGAGTTTAAATTACTTCTACAGCTCACTTAAGTAAATTCCAAAACCTTAGCAGCAAATACATGCTGTTTTACCCTAAGCTCTGAACTTTATTATGATGGCTATTTTGGAATGATGAGTATTAGTTGTCTAGGTCTTCATCCGAAGTTAAAAGAGTAGAACCTGATACCTATATTAAGATTTGCTGGAAAATGAGATACAGATTTTTGACCTGGTATGAACTAATTGAGAGGCAGACTTCTTTGTCACTTGATACAGTGAAAAACTGTGGTACTTAATTAATGATAATACTTTTACACTTCAACATATCTCAGAACTATATATAAGTAATTTAAAAATAACTAAATAAAAAGTGTGATTTAGGAAATTAGAATGTTTCCTTCCACATCTTTAGTAAGTAATCTTAAAATGATATGATATGTTATAATAGGGAATTTTCATTTGTTCTATGTGAATTTCTTTTCCTTTGAAACACAAGGAAATGTTTTGGGGACTCAGGAAGAAAGTAGCAGTGAGGCTGCTTCATGACTCGATCCTGTCTTTTGAAGGAAGGTTGTTTGCTTGCGTCTCATTTTTCACTCTCTAATTTTTTATTTAGAATTTTCTCCCAAGCTGGTTGGCTTGACTGGGACAAAAGAAGAGGTAGATCAAGTGGCCAGAGCATACAGAGTGTATTACAGCCCTGGTCCCAAGGATGAGGACGAAGACTACATAGTAAGTTGACCCTGGCCATCTCCTGGGCCCCAGATTCTCATCCAGCCCTTACATGACTGACTAGCTTCAGAGAGGAAAGAAACCTGAGACCATCATCAATTCCTTAGGAATTTGGGATATTTGAAAGACTAGTGGAAGAATATTTCTTTGATTTTCTTAAGGATGCTCATTGAACTTATGTCCACTTTTGTCATAATATTGTCCATGGTTTCTCTTTTATTGTGGCACATAAAATTATGGGGCAGTATAAAAATCAGTGGCATTTAGATTCAATAAAATGTGATATCTAGGCACCAAGTTGGAAATAAAGAAGCCATCACTGGGGAGCAAAGCTTATTTTAATTTAAAAACATTGTATTTGTCCTCTCTGCCATCCCCACAAATAGGTATAAAATTCATGCTCCTTTCAAGAAGCAGTTTTAGGCCATGGGGATTGCACTTTTTTGGTTAAATGAAGATTCTGAAAACCAGGGAAAAGATGAAAACTATAGGGAGGTGGATTTTCTGTAAGGTTTGCTTGTATATCAGCTATATTCCTTAAACAATTAAGTGTTCAGTATATGCTTTTTTACTGATGAAGAATGGAAGTACTGTTAGGCGATCGTGTAGCTCTTACATTAAAGAACTCTCATCACATTCATCAGCACTGCCCCAAGTTGCTTTGCTCTTTTTCTTATCAGTGGTTTGACAGTGAGTCACCAATGAAGAAGATAAGCACCCACACACATGCACACATGTACACAGATGCACAGTTTTCTTCTCAGTATGGACATTTTTTCCCCATCACATTAAAAGTTGCATTGTGTTTTAGTGTTATTGCAGCTTTTTCTCAGTTGTGTCAGTCCGGTTTCTTTGTACTATTGGTTAGACCAGGTGATTAATCATTAAGAGCCTTTCCAGCTGTATAACTGGTTTTGTAGAAGGATCAGTGGCCAGGACCCTGACTCCTTGATCCACCAGCTACCCAAGGATCCCAAGGCAGATGTGCGGAGCGGATAGCTCATGTGGGCATTGTCTCTAAGCTGGGTGTAGTTTCTCTATCGCTTCTGAACTGAGCACACTGTGTACCCCTGTAGTGTACAGCCTAAATTAAAAGCAGCTTCTGGCCCCTTCACCTTAAGTCCACACTCTAATCTTACCTTGTAGGCTACTTTGTACCTTGTAAAGTTAGGGAAACAGGGATTCAAGGGAGAAAGAGACAAGAGCAAAATGAACAATTTCCTTAAGCCTAAAGTTTGAGAACAGTAAATGGACTGTACTGTGGTTTCTTACTATACCTGCATCATAAAAGGAAAGAAAAAAGATTAGGGAAGCAAATGGAAGAACTTTTTTAAGCTTCTTTACTCTTTCTATAGAGAGTTGTATTAACTGGCTTTGTGTTTATCTTATGATGAGTGAGAGCAGGTGAGCTGATCAGTCTGGCTTCCAATGTCAAATGAGTTTTATTAAATTGTGCAAATACATACAGTCCTAAACTAGGTAACATGCCTTCGTCTTGTCCTTTTTGCTGTTAAACAACTGTAAAGTCAAAAGGAAACTTTACAAATAAAACAAAATCGAATAATTTGGAACTTAGATTTCAAACATCTGGTTAATATGACAGAAGTATTATGCTGAAACCAAAGCACTGCTCACCATAGGAATACAGTTTGGGTTAGACTGCTGTGATCTGTGTTTTTTGAGTTCAGATGCCCAACAGAACTGCCCTCCCACCCCCCACACTTTTCTATTTAAAATTACTTTGAAACCTTTGATCATATAATTCACCTTGACTGGTCCCAGTCTTGACTTGTGAGAGTGGATCATTTTCATGTTGAGTCTGCCTGTGACCAGTCGTGTATAGCTCTGTGATAGAAGAATTTTAAATATACACCAAAAATAGGTTTGGGCCCTCAAGTGGTATTCTCAGTTATTTATCTGCAGGGCTGCCTACTCTACTCCATATTCATAAAAAGAATATGGCCGTCAGTCTTTCTTATCTTAGACATTGAAATAAATGTCTAAGTTGTGTCGGTTAGTTTGGTTTCTTCGTACTAAATAAATAAATGCAGGTATTTATGTCTTAGGAAGGTTTGTTGAACCCTCCAGAATACATTCCTGACCCCGTTTGGAAAAATATAGCTCTACTGCCATAAGAATTTGTCCTTTTGACAAGAATTGAGTTCATTGTTAGCCACTTGATAAATCAACCATTAGGGGGAGACACTGTCCAGCTTTTTAGGTTTTTTGTTAAGATAACTTGTCTCTTAAGGTCACAGATTTTCATCCACAAGATGGCGTGGGAAAATTTCTGTTATAATTTAGGGGAGAACCTTAAAGGTTAAGTCCAAAATATAATGGATTAAGGTTTTCTTGATTTCAGACAACAACAACAGATAGACTTTTGGCTCTTGAATGTCAGTGGAATTTTCGCACTGATAGTATGTATAAACTGGTATGCCAAACATTAGAGTTCTATTGAAAGTTAAATCTGCAGAGTAATTTGAAAATACTTTTGAAAAAAAATACAAATGTCTTTCAAACCTAAGAAAAGATGTAATTTCAATCATACTAAAATAAATGTAAATTGTTATGAGGTGCCATTTTTCACATTATTAGATCAGCAAAGGTCAGGAAATTAGATAAAATAATACTGTAAAAATATAAATTGGGAAAACAGGAAATAGACTATTGGAGTGAATTTGGGTCAATAGGCATTTTCAAGCACTGCAGATAGGAATTAAATGGATAGACTCTTTTCGGAGGGCATTTGGCAAAATCTTTTGACATTTAGAGTGGAATGTTCTTTAGGTCAGAAATTTTGCTTCGTGGAATTTATCCTGCAGATATAACCTATCTAGAATTATTTGTAAAGAGCAAGGACTGAAAACTGAGCAACCATTTAAAACTAAGCGTGTTCTGGTATAGAACAGTGTCCAACGTATTGCTAAATTAAAAGCAAGTGCAGTATACTGTTATTTCTGTTTAAAAAGAAAAATGTGGTTGTGAATATATATATACACCAATAGATGGAGCAAATTTCCCTGGAAGAATACAGAAGGAGCTAGTGACAGGTTCCCTCTGAGAAGGAAAACTGAGGGACACTGGGAGTTGGGAATGGGAGGAAGACTTTCTTTTCATTGTATAAGCTCATTATGTGTTCTTTTTTATATGCATATATTTATGCACCTAAATAGAAATTTCTTAAATTTTCAAAAAATAGAAATTTATATCTTAAAAAAATACCTCACACATTAGAAGAATCCTGTGGCAGCTCTCCATTAGAATTCCAGTAGAAATAGTGGCAACATGGTGATATGAAAAGATTGTGGACTTTGAGATTGGTCAGATCTAGTTACCAAGCTTAGGTCTGGCATTTTCTAATTATATAATATACCCTCTCAAGTCGCTGTTTTTATCTGTAGAGGAAAAGGATACCTGTCTCACTGGTTAAGGTGACAAGTGAATGAACTTGTCAGTATATGTAATTTCCTTTTTTTACACTAGGAACTGTTAGAGCTTTGAAGTACTTACTGTATATTAGAAACATGACAATTTCCTCTGCTCTACCCATAACCCAAATGAATGCTGAAAAGTGGCCATTGAAAAGATGGACAGCTATGGATTGAACAATATTTATATTAGGTACTAGAACATAATTTATACTAAGAACCCTCATAAAGTAAATTCAACAGACTGCAAGTCTGTTTTAAAGGAGAGAGTGAATAGAAGAAAAGGAAAGAAAATGGTGTAAGCAGGAGAATAAGGCTTGAACAGAGAGCCTTGAATTCTGATTCTTATATTAAATGTATGGAGAAATATAGATCCCCTGTCTTTCCTCTGAAATAAATTATTTTAGGACACATTAAATCACCAGCTGTTTCAAGCTTTTTTGATATAAATTCTTTCCTTATGTGGACAGACAAGTGATTTTTTCCATTTGCTGTCTCTGACTGTATGTGTGTAGAAAGAAATACTAACCTCACAGACATAATGTTTGTTCGGAAGGTGTCTCCAGGTTGGTATGTGTGACCACATTCCCATCTTTCTTTTTCTCTTAACAAATGGCAATCAAGCCTGCAGTAAATTCCAAGGACTCCAAGAGCCAATTTTTCTGCTCATTTCAAATCAGATTTTGTGGAAGCATATAACTAAAAAAAAATTGAGACCAATTTAAACTTAAGTAAGCTGTAGGGATATTTTTAAGAACTTTGCCAGGAAAATGGATAATGAATTGAAGATGATTCCTTAGGGGTGTAGCTTTTATGGCTCCTGAAGAGTTTCTAGGATGATTTATTTCAGTTAGAGTCATTCAGTGGTATTTATAAAAAAAATTTCCTAGGGGAGAAAAACACTTGTTTTCATATTTCTGTTGGAATAGCTAATATCAGGATTAAATGTAGTGTTAGAATTTAGAGATTAGATCATTAAACCTGTGCTAAGTTTTCTGGTTTCTTCTCATAAAACATCACAAGTAGAATTTAGGCAGTAATGACTGATAGCCAATCCTGCCTAAAACATAAAGGAATATACCAAAGAACTTTGTAATTTCTCATTAATAGTTTTAATTCAATGTGATGTCTGTTTCTAATATGGATAAGGGGACTGATAAGATATTATAATAGTAAATATGGACGCTTTCCATCAAGCATCGCTGTGCCACAAGCACTGACTGTTTTAGGAAGGCCAGCAACAGCCATCTCTTCAAAGAAGGATTCTTTTCTCAGGTTTGTGGAGGAGTATGTTAAAGAAGGAACCAAAACAATTCTGAGTTTTAGCTGGTATTTCAAGCAAAAGCCAGTGCAAATTTCTGGAATATAAAACATCCTTGAGCATTTGCTATAATAGGCTTAGGCCCATTGTGTGAAAAATAGATGCTATAAAGGTTAATTAAGGATTAATGTAGTTTTTTTTATTTTGCAACATTTTTTCACTTCTTATTTTACTAATCTTTTTGTCATCTCCTCCACTCTGTTCTCTGTAGGTGGATCATACAATAATAATGTACTTGATTGGACCAGATGGTGAATTTCTAGATTATTTTGGCCAGAACAAGAAGAATGCAGAAATAGCTGGTTCAATTGCTGCACACATGAGGGAGCATAGGAAGAAGAGTTAGCCGGGCAGAACCGGGCAGTGTTGCCAGATGCGGTGCTCTCTCACTAAAGAGGAAGGTAGCTTTGTCTCCCATAGGAGGCAATGTTTATGCAACCTACAGAATGGCCATCGTACCATGAAAACATCTATATTTTGAATGGGACATCTTGCCCTGGGATTCATCCAGGTTCATTCTCGGAACTATAAATATTACAACCAAAACACTCCCAAGTAGCTGCTGTACGACCAGAGGACCAAGGTGATCTGAAGCCAGGGAAGAGCAGACCTCACGGAGGACACAGCAGGGTGCAGCACGTTCAGTGGCTTGACCCACATAAAGAGGGCCCTCTGTTTAGCTCTGCTGCCTCTCCACTGTCTTGGGCCCTTGCTTATGCAGGTTGTGGGACTTAATTTCCAGGAAAAGAGTGTAATAGTTCTTTTACTTTCCTTTTCAAGTTCTTAGTCGCCGATTTGGAAAATCATATTGGGCACTCTGCCATTCAAGGTTAATCTTTATACTTGAAAGCAAAGTATAATCTTTTTGTTAATGAACATCAGTATCACGCTTGCATTTCATTCCACTGTCAGCAAAATGCTGATTTGACTAATGAAGAGAAAATGTATTGTTTGAGAAAACCCCTGGATCAATTTGGGGGGCCTTTATGTGATTTTGAGCAAAATGATATGCCAGGTTTTCAATGAAATACCAAATGGAAATAAGATATTAATCATGAGTGAGAGTACTTTTCCATGTAGACTGGATTGTGCCATGGAAAATAAAGGTACATTCAGTTGGACAAGTATGATCTCTTTTCTCATGGGTGCATGGGTGGCAGGACACAGCTGTCCACACGGGAACTCACAGACTTAAGTAGGGGGTATGTGGGTACATGTTAAAATACAGGTCTCCAGATCCAGAGCTGGGTTTGCTGAGGTTGGGATAGGATGCAGAGATCCTTCCAGCTGACTCAAATGCTAGCTGCCAGGGTGTTGTGCTTTGTGAGAAACAGCGTTTGTGGGGAAATAAGATCTTACTTTTGATGAGTGAACACTTGACCTATTTTTGTTGTGTCAGTGAACAAAGTTTTATACACACAGTCACACAACAATTGGAGAAAACGTTTGTGAGTGCCAGAATGACTCTTGACTTTTGTTTCTGAATTTAGTTTCCCTTGGTGCCTAAGCTTGGCTCTCACCTTTTTCCACATGAAGTTGCTACCTCAGGCAAAGTTCTCTCCAAGTTTTCAGCACATCCTAAGATACAAAAGGCAAAATGCTTGGTCGAACTACATATTTTCTTTGCACATCAGTTTCGTTTTACATGCACATGATACAGGCCTATCTTGGGTTTTAAACTCATTTCTTTGTACTTATGTTGACCATAATATTCAGTATATATCAAAGTAAAAATACGTGAAAAAGAAAAAGTCAAATTCTGTATAGCCATTCTGATTCTTTGGATAGGTTCTTTAAACAACTATACAATTTAGTTACATGAGCTACAAATCAGAAGTAGTTAGATGGAATGACTTTCCCAAGAACTTGTCAAGAAGGCAAGGAACATACTAAAAGAATAGTCTTGTGTAACGAGTGATATTAGGTATCTGAAATGCCAAAGGCTAAAAAAATGGTCTGTTTTAAGCCACCAAACATCTGCATAGATGACTTTGCAGCAAACTTGCTCTTAGATAAAATTCCATCTTTATTCTCAGCTGTTGCCAGTTAGAGCTTGTAAAATGGAACAGCAACTTTTGAAAAAACCTTTTATTTGCTCTACATTCCAGTGTCAAATTTTAAAGGCCTGGAGTCAGGATGTTAGAAGCAGGGAAGGAAGCCTCAGAGATGACTGGTCCAAAAGCAGATTCAGAGAGAGCAGAGCCACGAGAAGCAGAGTCCACCAGCCAGCAACCTTTGGAGATGAAGGAGGAAAGTGCCTCCTGGGGAACTTCATGAAACAGGAAGCCAGGAGAAGAAGCTAGAGATGACGCCGTGTTCGCCATGTGCCCTTCCAGATGAGAGAGGAACCCTGACCATGTCCACCATGTGCCTTTCCAGATGAGAAACTCTGTCTTCACCATGTGCCCTTCCACTTAAGAGAGAAACCCTGAACTTCATTGGCCTTCTTGAACCAAGGTATCTTTTCCTGGATGCCTTAGATTGGACATTTCTATAGACTTGTTTTAATTGGGACATTTTCTCAGCCTTAGAACTGTGTAAACTAGTAACTTACTAAACTCCTCCTTTTAAAAGCCATTCTGTTTCTGATATATTGCATTCCAGCAGTTAGCAAACTAGAACACTGACCAGCTGTAGAACATGATGGATTGAAACCAGCACACATACTCACTATAGAAAATTTGGAATATACAGAGAAGTTGAAGGAGGAGATTTTAAAATCATGATTACTCCACTACCAAGAAATAATATTTGGATGCATTTCCTTTTAGTCTTTGGTATTTTATATGTAATCTTTTATGCCAGAAATTCACAAATATATTATTTTTTAAAATCCCTTCCAAGACAAATGATGCTCAAATCTCTTGACTACCCTCCTTCCACCCTAGACCCCTACTCAGAGGTAACCACTATTAATATTTGGTGTGGGTCTTTCCACACTTGATGTGGAAAGCCATGCATACCTTACATATGTGTTCCCAGAAAAGCCATGCATACCTTACATATGTGTTCCCAGAAAAGCCATGCATACCTTACATATGTGTTCCCAGGGTTAGAAAGTTTTGAATACTAAGACTTAGTTAAAAAGTGATGTTACCATGACTAGCATAGATATTACTTAGATTTGATAAATATTGATTTTGATAAAGAGTTGAAGGTTGTCCAAAATTCCCCTCTCTTGCCAAAGGGTAGGTACTAGGTTAACTAGAGAGGAAAATACTTTGCAAGGAAATACAGATGGACTTCACTTGTCCCCTCACCATACACACATACACAGTCACTCACACATACACAGCCATTTTTGAATGATGGCATCATTTCAGGGATAAACTTCAACTACTCTCTGAGCATGGCGTGCAGAGCTAGGAGCCAGAATCTATCTTCATCGGAATTATGGACCTCACGTTCTCTGATAGGTGCCAGGTGCTGTCCTTAAGAGCCACTCCCCTGCTTCTCCAGGCAGGTGGTTGAGGCTGGGCCATGTGTACCCACAGCCTGCGCTTTTCACTGCTGTCCTGTGGCTTCCCAGGGATTTATTGCACTTACCTCACCTGACTCCTCATGATTTGGGCTATGTTAACCTCAGTTTTCTCATCTGTAAACTGGGAGTACTAATGATACCATTCTCACAGGGCTGATGTGAGGGTTAAATGAAATCCTGTAGAATGTCAGCAGGTGCTCAGTTAAGTGCTAGCTGCCATAATTTTTGGTTCTGATGAGGATAGCAATTTGGGACTTGCGTGGCAGGATCTACATCAACAGATGCAGTGGATTTCAATTCCTGATTAGAATGTAGGGAAGAATTTGTTGGAAAAATTCAAAGATTCACACCAGAGACTTTGGGGCTTTTAATCTTAACAAAAGAATACTGGCGCGGGGTGGGGGGAGCAATGGTGGCTCAGTGGCAGAGTTCTCATCTGCCATGCCTGAGACCCAGATTCGATTCCCAGTGCCTGCTGATGCAAAAAAAAAAAAATTTAAAGAACACTGGGGCATGATTGACAGAGTTCTTTCTCAGAAACTTGGATAGACACTCGGGCCCTGTAAAGCTTGTTGGTTTGCAACAACTTGTGTCTTACGGAGGATGCTCCTCAAGATTCTTTAAGTAGAATGCTTCAGGACATCAGATTATTGAGAGGGCTGCTGGCTTCAGCAAGGGCTTGAACACAGGCATAGCTTTTCACTCAGATCTTGTTCTCTAGCAAGCAGTTTTGACTTTAACAATGAAGTGTCACTCCCAGCTGAGATGGGTACACATCATACCACATGGTAATAGAAAGGACACACTACTGTCGTACGCAGTCACATGGATGAATCTCACCTTATCTTGAGTGAAAAAGAGCCGAACACTCAAAAGTACACACTGTCTGTAAATAAGTTCAAGAACGGGAAAACCTGCCCATGGTGAGAGAAGTCAGAATAGTGCTTACCTCTCTGGCACAGTTGGGGTGATTATTGTTTAAGAAGGAACGTGTGGTAATTATATTCAGTTGTCAACTTGGCCAGGTGAAGGCACCTAGTTCTGTTGCTGTGGACATGAGCCAATGGTATGTGAACCTCATCTGTTCCTGATTACATCTGCAGTCGGCTAGGAAGCATGCCTGCTGCAATGAATGTTGTTTGACTTAATTTGCAGGTGTTTAAATGAGAGAGCACAAAGTAGTACAGCCCAAGCGACTCAGCATACCTCATCTCAGCACTTGCAGCTCAGCCCAGACCTTTGGAGATGCAGAAAGAAATCATCCTGGGAAGAGTTGTTGGAACCCAGAGGCCTGGAGAGGCCAGCAGAGCTCACCCTGTGCCTTTCCATCTAAGAAAGAACCTCAGTTGAGAGTTAGCTGCCTTTCCTCTGAAGAAGTAATGAAATAAATCCCCTTTTATTAAAAGCCAGTCCATCTCTGGTGTGTTGCATTCCAGCAGTTAGCAAACTAGAACAGATTTTGGTACTGGAGAAGTGGGGTGCTGCTGCAGTTTGCAAACACCAAACATGTTGGAATGGCTTTTCAAATGGATAAGGGGAAGATTCTGGAAGAGTTGTGAAAAGCTTGACAGAGAAGGCCTAGAATACTTTGAAGAGACTTGGTAGAAATGTGGACTCTAAAGACACTTCTGATAAGGCTTTAGACAGAAATGAGGCGTGTGTTATTATAAACTGGAAGTAAGACAAGCCTTGTTTGAAAATGGCGACAAATAACTTGTTATGCCAACAAGAGTGTTGTGGGATCTGTATAAAGAGAACCACTGCCAGTCGGGACTGATGGGACAGAGAAGGGACTTGGAGGAAAAATAACTTCAGAGGCAAAACCATGGAGGCTGAGATCTGAAGTCAAGAAGCCTCAGGCCAGGAGAGCGGACCCACTGAAGTCCGTGGAGAGGGTGAGTTTGCCCCAAAGGCAGAGGGTGGGCCTTCCACCTCGTTGCAGTGGAAGAGTTATGCCGCCTCAGGCCTTGGAGAGAGTGAAGCACATTGCTTGGGGTTTGGGGAGAGCCTGGTTGCCACCACATGGAGGGCTTGTGCATGTGCCCCGAAGATGGCAGAGAGCCTGGGTGGAGCTCCGATGCTTAGAGAGGGTGGAGCCGAGAAAAAGATGATCTCCCCAATGTCCCCCAAGGTTGTATTCAGAGAGAGGCAAGCCACTGCATAGACCCTTGGAGAGGGTGGGACTGCCACTTTCTAAAGCCCCGAAGATGAATGACTCAGACTTTCAAATCTAATGGACTTTGCCCTGCAGGTTATCAAAAATGTATGGGTCCGGTGACCCCTATGTTCCTTCCTCCCTATGGAAATGCATATATGTATCCCATGACTGTTCCTCCTTTGTTTGTTGGCAGCAAATAATTTGTGTTGAGTTTTTGTAGGTCCAAAGCCAGAAGAGAATTTTGCCTTAGAACAGACCATGCCTGTAACTTTGATAGGAGTTTGTGCTGTTTCTAACTTTGTATTCTACTGAAATGGTTTAAGGATCTCTGATATTGTTATAAAATCAGTGTATTATGTATATGGGAAAAACATGTCTTTTTTACGGTTCAGAGGGTGGAATGTGCTGGTTTGAAAGGCTGTATGCCCCCTAGAAAAGCCATGTTTAAATCAAAATCCCATTTCGTAAAGGCAGAATAATCCCTATTCAATACTGTATGTTTGAAACTGTAATCAGATCATCTCCCTGGAGATATGATTTAATCAAGAGTGGTTGTTAAACTGAATTAGGTGATGACATGTCTCCACCCATTTGGGTGGGTCTTGATAAGTTTCTGGAGACCTATAAAAGAGGAAACATTTTGGAGAATGAAGGAGACTCAGAAAGAGCAGAGCAGAACGACATAGCCACGAGAATCAGAGTCCAACACCAGTGACCTTTGGAGATGAAGAAGGAAAATGCCTCCTGGGGAACTTCATGAAACAAGAAGCTAGGAGAAGAAGCTAGCAGATGACGCCATGTTCACTATGTGCCCTTCCAGATGAGAGAGGAACCCTGACCGTGTTCACATGTGCCTTTCCAGATGAGAGAGAAACTCTGACTCTCTTTGCCATGTGCCCTTCCGCTTGAGAGAGAAACCATGAACTTCATCGGCCTTCTTGAACCAAGGTATCTTTCCCTGGATGGATGCCTTTGGTTGGACATTTCTGTGGACTTACTTTAATTGGGACACTTTCTTGGCCTTAGAACTGTAAACTAGCAACTTAACAAATTCCCCTTTTTAAAAGCCATTCTGTTCCTGGTATATTGCATTCCAGCAGCTAGCAAGCTAGAATAGGGCGTGAGGGAAACTTCTGGAATGATGGAAACCTGTAGCTTGATCTGGAAGGTGAAGTATATATCTAAAACTATTAAGTCATAAACAAGATTTATTCACCTTATTGTATGTAAAGTATCACTCAAAAGGGGGGTGGTGGTGGTTGGGGGTTTCCTGTGAAAGGCAGGCTTGAAAGAAAAGAGGTCTGTGATACGGAGAAGGCATCAGGACAGTACTTGGCAACTTGCTTTGGCTCAGGCAGAGTGATACAAGCTAACACTAATGCCAGGTTGTCCAGGTGAGAGATGGGCCAAGAGCAAGCTTCAACAAAACCAGTAGAGTGATGGCAGAAAGTAGGGTTGAGGGCTGACGAGGGCAGTCAGAGCAGGAGAAACTACCCTTAGGCCCAGCATACAGTGTCCATCTCCTCGTCCCCACTTGAAGGAAATAAATAGCTTCGGTGACCCTCAAACTGGAGGACAAGAACTAAAGTTGGCATAGCCATGAGAGGTAGAGTTCAGAGGCTTTGGTGGCCTCCTGGGCCCTGGGACACTGAGAAAGGAACAAACTGAAGGAAAGAGCTGGCATGTTCCTTCCTGGCCACTGCAGTGGACAGCAGCTGGTCGTTGTCAGTCAGGCTCTGGGGCCTCTGACAACTCTCGTGCCCATTTGAGTCCCTATTTATGGACTGAGACAAGGAGACTGCCGTTATACTTGGGCCATCTGAAGTATTCTTGGGTGGGTCTCCAGTTGGTGGTCCATTATCCATTTTCCATTCAAGGATGACGCAAGGCTGGAGGGCCGTGGCTGAGCTTGGCAGAGCACAGGAACGATGGTTAATTAAGTGAACAAAAGTGAGATTTTTATTTCATATCCCTGTTAAAATGAACTCCAGCTGGATTAGGAATTTAAGTGTACAAAATAATAAAACAACTACAGATTGCTGAATCATTGAATTGATATTTCTTTTAGTCTCCAGTATGTTAGAGCAGCTAGAAGTAAAAACTTAAAATTGTGAATTGTAACCCGTACCAAACTCTGAAATCTGTTCTACAACTAATTGTTGTGCTGTGCTTTAAATTTATTGCTTTTTTGTATATACGTTATTTTTCACACAATAAAGTGATAAAAAATATGTATATTCCTTCTAGCCTCCAATGTTCTGGAGCAGCTAGAAAGAAAAATCTCAGAGGATGGTATGGTAGCCATGACAAACTCTGGGATCTGTCCTGTGACTTCTTGTTGAAGAGTGCTTTGAAAACTATTGCTTTTTTCTTTCTTTGCTTTGTATATATATTATACTATACAATACAAAAAACTTAAAAAAAATAGGAAATACATGTGGGCAGTTTTATTATAAGCAGCAACTCAACAAGAGAGTTTTCTTGGAGTGGTGTCCACAAACTTTTTTATTACAATCATGAATTTAAAAATAATAGGCAAAAAATTTGATCATGCACTCTCCAATTATATATATATGTTTATCTAGAAATTATATACATGATGCCTAATGTACAAATATGGCCAGCAAATGTGGGTGCCAGGGGCAGCAATGCAAAACAAAACAAAAACGCAAAAATTTGAGATGATGAGATAATACATATTTCTTAACCCACGTGGTGGGTATGTATGTGTCCATTTTAATGTTCTCTAAACTAAATATACATATTTTTCTTTTTTGTTTTGTTTGGGCAGGCATCAGAAATTGAACCCGGGTCTCCGGCATGGCAGGTGAGAATTCTGCCACTGAGCCACCATTGGCACCGCCCTGAACATACATATTTTTGAATACTCCTTTGCCTGTCCTATTTTCCTATAAAATTTTTTAAATGTACGTACATAAATAGAACAGCTAGTATTTCCCTCCCACACTCTGGGGTCTCTCCAGGAGAGACCCTGTTGTGTGTGCCCCTGACTTTGACTTTGGAGACCATTGCCTGGGAATTCCAGTTTTAGATCTAATTTATATCTATCCTTACAACATCCACCCACCTCCCTTTGGCTTTTTCTTGCATCCAAAAGAGACAGATTAAAACAATAGGGAAGGCTTCTGTGAACATGACACCAAAGGCAGACAGCATAAATTAAAAGATGGATAGGCTTTGTCAAAAAGCACATACAACAGGGCAGGCCGTGGTGGCTCAGCAGGCAGGGTTCTTGCCTGCCATGCCAGAGACCTGGGTTCGATTCCCAGTGCCTGCCCAAATAAAAAAAAAATATATATATATACACAATATAAAGAACCATAAGTTGTGCTCAAAGATGTATCTGGAATTGTTCAACTGCAACTAACTGTCTCAATTAGACAATGAGAAAACATCCTAAATGTCCAATTATAGGGGATGAATAAATAAAATATGGTATATTCATAAATGGAGTCCAATGGAACCATTAAAAATGGAGCTGCTGATGAATACTTAATAATATGGAAAGATATTTAAGTAGACTGTAGAAGTTAATCCCATTTTTAAAAGTTTCTATAAACAAACAAAAAAATACATAAAAATTATATCAGTGGCCAACAATGGTGCTGTGCTTAATGGATGGTTTTTATTTTCTTATTTTTTGAGGATCTATTTTCTGAACCTGCCTGAATGAGCAGGTATTGATTTTGCAAGAAGAAATAGTGTTATAAGGAAAAACAGTCTAGTGCCAGGAAGACAAATAGTTTATCTCCTGTGCCCATCTCAGTCAAATGGTAGCTGTTTCCTGTAGTGCAGAGCTATAGAGGATTCCGGAGCTGCCGCCGGGCTCAGCTGTGACTGCTATGACCCACTCGTACTGGCTCAGGCGTCCTGGGAAGAAGTAGCTACCTTGATCTTGTACTGTCCAGCCCTGAGACAGAGATGCTGGAATTGGTTGTTGGCATCCTGTTTGATTGCTTTGTGATTGCAGAGAGGCAGGGCAGGACTCGAGGTTCTCATTCTCAGCCCAGGGAAGTCTAGGAAGGAAATGCCTTGGGTAAGGCACCATCACAGAAGGTTCACCTTTCACTTCAGACGTGGAGAAGGGCAAGGCCACACTATACAGAAAATTCCCCAACTGCCTCCCCTCCCCGACCCCAACACTATCCATAACCATCAATGCTCAGAGGCTAAGAACAGCCCTTTCTTCCAAGTGCCTCTCTCTTGAGCCATAAATCGTGGGACCAAAACATAGTAGAGCTAAAAAGAACTTAGACCATTTAATTCAACTCTTTTTACAGAGAAGGAAACTGAAGCCTATATATTTAAGAAACTGTCATTCTTAATATATGATATTTAGATATGAAGATATCTAATCAGGATATGAAGACTAATCAGAGAACTACAATTGACCAGCAGACATGAAATGAGCTCAACTTCACTCAATAAAAGACAAGCAAATTAAAACATCAGTAAATTACATTTTTCACCCCCAAAATGAGCAAAATTAGAGCAATGTTACTCAGATTTCACAACAGTATAGGGAAATAAATCTTTATAGAGGAAAAGTGATTTCTCCTCTCGTCTTTAAGGGTGCCATCAGGCTGCTCACCCATGTTTGAGCAGAGGACAAGCTTGGCATGCCTTCCTAAGGGCAAGGAAACCCAAGACTTGCCACTGTCTATTACTCCTGGCAAAGCCTTCCCCACTGAGTCATAGTTTCCATGTTAATTAAGTGGGGATGAGGCACCTGCTCTGCTTCTCTCAGGATGGTTCTGAGGCTTAAATGAGATAAGGGACAAATGTCAAAAACGTGGGAAACATTTGTAATAGAAAGAAGAGATTACTAGCATCTTTAATATATAAAGGTTCTCGAAATAGAAAAAGCTGAAAGGATATGAAGACTAATCAGAGAACTACAATTGACCAGCAGACATACAAAATGAGCTCAACTTCACTCAATAAAAGATAAGCAAATTAAAACCTCAGTAAGTTACATTTTTCACCCCCAAAATGGACAAAATTAGAGCAATGTTACTCAGATTTCACAACAATGTAGGGAAATAAATCTTTATACAGGGCGTGGGGCAAGTTAGGGTGATTTTAACTGCACAAGATCTTTTAGGAAAGTAATGTGATTATATAGACCAAAAGCATTAGATTCAATAATGCTGTTTCTAGAAATTAACCCTAAAGAAACAACTGGACAAATGATCAGAGATAGATGTACAAGGATATTTATCACTAAGATATTTTACCAAGTAGGATTAATTGAATTAATTATGGTACATCTACATAATATAGTTAGATGGCGCACTAAAAATGATGATGTAAATCTAAAAGTTCTAACATGGAAAGATGTCCAGACACATTAAGTAAGACAAGGCTGGTTGCAAATATATCTTGGATTATATGGCTTGTTTTTAAAGTGAGCATGTGTGGCTTTATTTAAAAATACATATCTCCCAATTTAATTTTAAAAAGGCAACTAGAAATAGACAGAGAAAAATGTTTGGAAGGAATATCCAATAGTAATGGTTGCTATCTCTGGTTGGGAAGATTATGATTTCTTTTCAACATTTTATATTTTCCTGCAATTTAAATTTTTATGTGACTTTTATTAGAAAAAAAAAAGATCGGAAAAGGGACCATTTCCCCTACAAGATCTGGCGTGAAATTATTTTCAAATGAACTCTTCCCACTGCTTATCATTCCCAGTTTCCTGAAGAACCCATAATTTCTTCTCTAGAGCTGATTATCCTGCTGCAGAATGACGCCTTCTCCTGGGCCTGGGTTCTTTGCTGAGCCCCCCTCCCCACCCAAGTCCATCCCAGGGTTGGGAAAAGCCCTAGAGTTTCCAGTTTGGGAAATCAGAGTAGTGGAACACCAGGGACTAGATTGGCACAGGGCAATGTGCACAAAAGAGCCACGGCAGGACAGGCCAAGGAGAAAGCTACTCTGCAGTAGCACAGCCTGGCGTGGTGAGTGAGAGCAGACCTCAGCAAATGGTGAGTCCCGCATCTGATGGGATGGAGAGGGGAAGTCAAGTGAGAGTTAGGGAGCGCATAGAAGGAGTGAGGTTATGGACAGAGGGGGTGCAGCAGGGGGTTCAGGGCAGGGAGACCTGACAGCCTCCAGCCCTGCCAGATGGTAGTGATAGCTCTACCTCCAGTGTGATTTCTCCTGGAATGCAGTGAAGGGTTTGAGATTTGCAATTAAGCTCACCTGGAAGAAACAAAGGTATACCTGATGGTGCCTCCTGGTGTCATCGGGTTACTCTTTGACTCCCTGTATTTCTCCTTTGTGAGAGCCATTGCAGAGTTAATGGTTTCATGTCTGTCATGTTCACCGCTTTGTTCCCATAGTGGGAACCTGGGCATGTCCTGTGGGGCCTCACATTTCAGGTCAGGTGGACGTCCTGTGTGTTGTCCCACCTGGAGCCTGGAGGCCTCAGGGATGGAGCAGGGACTTCAACAGGCTGGGACAAGGCCACTTCCTAGCCGGGCTGAGTGGGCAGATAATTGAAACACAAGGTGTGCCCTCCCTGAGCGTAGAGCAGGCTTGGGGAATCATGGGAGGAGAAGGAGAGACAGACAGTCATATCCTGAATTGACTGTAGATCGCATGATATGCAAATAAATCTGGAAGCAGCTCAGTGACTTTGAATTGGCGAAACTGACTTTTCTTTTAACTCCACAAAGGATAGCTCAAGCCTACTTAAAATTAGGCCTAAGAGTCACCCCCAAGAGAGCCTCTGTTGTTGCTCAGATGTGGCCTCTCTCTCCAGCCAACACAACAAGCAAACTCACCACCCTCCCCCTGTCTACGTGGGACATGACTCCCAGGGGTGTGGACCTTCCTGGCAACGTGGGACAGAAATCCTAGAAAGCTGAGACTCAGCATCAAGGGATTGAGAAAACCTTCTTGATCAAAAGGGGGAAGAGTAAAATGAGACAAAATAAAGTGTCATTGGCTGAGAGATTCCAAACAGAGTCGAGAGGTTATCCTGGAGGTTATTCTTACGCATTAAATGGATACCACCTTGTTACTCAAGATGTAATGGAGAGGCTGGTGGGAACTGCCTGAAAATGTAGAGCTGTGTTCCAGTAGCCATGTTTCTTGATGATGATTGAATAATGATATAGCTTTCACAATGTGACTGTGTGATTGTGAAAACCTTGTGTCTGATGCTCCTTTTATCTACCTTGTCAACAGACGAGTAGAACATATGGAATAAAAATAAATAATAGGGAGAACAAATGTTAAAATAAATTTAGTTTGAAATGCTAGTGATCAATGAAAGGGAGGGGTAAGGGGTATGGTATGTATAATTTTTTTTCTGTTTTCATTTTATTTCTTTCTCTGTTGTCTTTGTACTTCTTTTTCTGAATTGAAGCAAATGTTCTAAGAAATGATAATGATGATGAATATGCAACTATGTGATGATACTATGAATTGCTGATTATATATGTAGAATGGAATGATCATATGTTAAGAATATTTGTGTTTCTTTCATCATATTTTTTAAGAAATTTTAAAAATTAATTTAAAAAAATAAATAAAATTATAATCCTTAAACTTTTACTTCTTAGAACAAAGACCCACCAATACCCTTTTACCATGTGACAGTTTGTTAATGGAAAATAAAATTTACTGATCTCTTTTCTAGAAAAAAAAAGGACTTTTCTCTTCTCTGTGGAAGTGGGTTGCAAACAAGGATAAAATCAATTAAATGAAATAACGACAATTGTGCCTTTTCCCTTTCCATGTCCACACTGCCGTGGTGACAGGATGGGGAGCACGACATGTCTCAGCCCTTCTCGACCCTTTTAGGGCTTGCTGGCATGGCCACCCTACTAGAATCATAAAATCACAGAACATGGGGACCAATGGGTACCTCGGAGTCTCCCAGACTCTAAAATGAGGATACTGAGGCCCAGTGAGTGGAGAAGATGAGCTGAAGCCTCAGGACAACACAGATGCTGGGAAATGAGGCCTGGCCTCCTTTCTCTCACCTTCCACCTTGTGGGCTGCAGCTGATGCTTTCTGGGGGCCGAGCAGCTCAAAGATTTGGCAGTAACTGCTCTTGTGTTTCCCAGCAGCCCTTGGCTCACCTCTCCAGTTTCAAGTATGTACACAACGCTGGGGAATCCAGCAGGGAGAGCCTCGCTACCTACTTTCTTTCCAAGGCTCCTGGGTTCCAATTGGCGAAGGTGTCATAGGTCCTAAGGAAGACGGTTGGTCAGTGAGGGGATGAAGCAGCCACCCCTCTTTCTTAGGTTTAGAAATCTGTACCGTGGAATCCACACACTGTCTGAACTACAAGGAAGTGAAGAGACCCTCTCTCTGTAGTTTTAAAGCAAGGGCATTTCTCAAATTACTTTCAGAGCTTTTGGAAATCAAGTCTAAGCCCCAGAGATTCTCATTTAGTACATGGGGTAGAACTCAACTGTTGTTTCTTTAAAAGCTTCCCCAAGGATCCTGATGCCCGTACCTGGTTAACCCTCCTCTACCTCAACCAGCTTAGTTTACAAAGGAAGGACCTGAGATCTAGAGTGTTTCATTGTCCCTCACCCAGCATTGGGTTCCTTCGTTACGCCATAGCCCCACATTCACTGTTCTTAGAGATTTCGCCACAAAACTCCTCAAGTTACTCCCAAACTCCCATCCCACATATATGGTCAATTCTAGGTGCTCTTCCTGCCCATTTCAGTTGTTATTTGGGGGAGCTTTCAGCTGTATCTTTTCATTTCAGAGTCTTACCATTCTAAGCTTTCAATCTCCCTTTTACTCCACTGGGAATCTCTAGTTCCACAGTTGCTTCTGTTTGCTAAAAGCTGTTGCAATACAATATACCAGAAATGGATTGGCTTTTATAAAGGGAATTTATTAAGTTACAAGTCTGAAGTTCTAAGGCCCTGAAAATGTCCAAGTTAAGGCACCAAAAAGGGACACCTTCTCAGAGGAAAGGCCGCTGGCATCTGGAACACTTCTGTCAGCTGGGAAGGCACATGATGTCTGCTGGTCCTTGCTCCTGGTTTGTTGCTTTCAACTCTGATTCCGGTGGCTTTCTCTCTCTAAGCCTCTGTGGGTCCTTTTGTATTTTCTCAGGGGCAAACTTCTGGATTCCATCTCCAAACAACTGTGTCTGCTTTCATCTCTGTGTTCTCCGTGTCAGCCCTAATTCTCTCCCTGTGAGCACTTTATTTTTTCTAGAAGTGACATTTCATAATAAAAGCCCTGGATGTCACATTGATAGAGGTCCCTAACACTTTTGGTTTGGGATGGGACTATAGATTTGGTTTATTTTTGTCAGGTACTATACTATTATAAAATTATGCATTCAAGTTTATCATATTGAAATTAGAATTCAACAGTCTATTATTTTGACATAAGGCATTCTGGAAAGTTGCACAAGTAGCACATGAACACATTTTGTTGTAACATATTTAGAAGTTTACACACTGAAATGGCATTTCCCTTCCCAGAGGTAACCACTGTCAACATTTTGGTGAGTACCCTTCATTGATCTTTCTAAACATTTATGTACATGAACATGTATATATGCACACTTCTCTTTTTCCATTAAAAAAACTTGCTTTTTTAATGGAAGAATATTTATCTTGGAGATATTTCCATGGCAGCACTATAGATCTCCTTATTCATTTTAATATTAGCACAATATTGCAATTATATGGATGCACCCTGTGTAATCACTCAGTAATTGGTGGACATCAAGTTGTTTCCAATATGTTTGCTATTGGATTTCATACAACAATACGTTTGCTATTACAATGACCATGGACACTTTTAAAGACTCCAGTAAACTAATCAAGACCCACCTTGAATGGATGGGGTCACATCATCATGGAAATAATCTAAACAAAGGGTCCCATCCAAACAGTGGGTCTGCACCCCCCCCCCCCCCAAGATTGGATAAGGATTAGGAGACCATGGCCTTGTAAATCTCCCTGACAACGTGAGCCAGGACTCCAGGATGAGCCAGGACCCGACATCAAGGGATTGAGAAAGCTTTCTTGGCCAAATGCGGGAAGAGAGAAATGACACAAAATAAAGTTTCAGTGGCCGAGAGATTTCAAAATCGAGACGTTGTACTGAGGGTTGTTCCTTCACATTATATAGATATCCCTTTTTAGTTTATGGTGTAATGGAGTAGTTAGAGGGAAATACCTGAAACTGCTCAACTGGATTCCAGTTGCCTTGATTCTTGAAGACGATTGGATAACTATTTAGCTTTTACAATGTGACCACGTGACTGTGAAAACCTTGTGTCTGATACTCCTTTTATCCAGGGTATAGACAGATTAAAAAAAAAAAATAAGGGTTAAAAAACAAATAATAAGGGGTATAAGGAGTAAAAATGTTGGGTAGATTGAAATACCGGTGTTCAATGAGAGGGAGTGGTAAGGGGTATGAGAGGTATTAGTTTTTTCTTTTTATTTCTTTTTCTGGAGTGATGCAAATGTTCTAAAGATGATCGTGTTGATGAATATACAGCTACATGACAATACTGTGAACCATCGCTTGTCTACTTTGATGGACTGTATGTGAAAATATTGCAGTAAAAATATTTCATATTAATTAATTAATTAATTAAAAATAACATACCTTTTCTGGGATACAATCCAGCACCATAGTTCTTAACTCTGCATGCTCCTTCTGGGGTGCTCTGCAAATTGCGCCCAGACCCCACACCCAGAGACTCTGATTCAGGTGGTCCGAAGCAGGGTATTTTTTTTTTCCCTTTTCACATTTTCCCTCAACTTTTTATTTTTATTTGAACATTTTTAAACCTAGAGAATACACATTCAAATCTATAGAATACTTTTCCCCTAGACGCACCTATTAAGTTGTGCCACATTTGCTTTATCTAAGTGTCCACTCTTTTCCCCCGTGAACTATTTGAAGCTCATTGTCTAAATTAGATCCCCTTAAATGTTTCAAGACGCCAAGTCCTATAAATGAGAACACTCTCCCGCATAACTGCAATGCCTTTTTTTAATAACCAAACAAATTAGCAACAATTCCATAAAATACCATGTAACATTCAGTGTGCTTTCAAATTTCTTTTCACCTTGTTGTGGTTTTTTTCCTTTTAATTTTCTTTGTTTTCAGTCTAAGTTCTAGCCAAGGTCATATATTGCATTTGGTTATGCTTCTATGGTCTCTTTTTATTTAAGTCCCCCATGCATAGCAGTTGTACAACTTTTCACACCAACCAGGAAAGTACTAGAAGTTGATCTTCTCACAGCTTGCTGACAGACTGTGTTGCCCAGCATTTAGATTTTCTCCAGTTCAGCAGGTGAGATCTGATATCTCAGAGTGCTACTCCTACGCATTTCTCTTAAAATAATTAAGGATGAGCACGTTTTCTTAATGTTTAGAGACCATCTGTATATATTTTTCTATCAATTTTCTGCTTATTTGTTTGATCATCTGTTTCTCTCTAGGGTGGATTTGGATTCTTAACTTTTAAAGATTATTTATAAAGTAACGAGACCAGCCCTTTGTGATATAAATTGCAAATATTTTCTCCCAGTTTTTTGTTTGTCTTTTGACTTTGCTTAACCTACTTTCCCATAAAAATTTCTTCCAAATTCAAATGAAGTTGACTTATAATTTTATTGAGTCATAGTGGGCTCTCCCCACTCCCAGATTAAAAGGCGTTCGCTCATGTTTTCTTCAAATACATTCTAGTTTTTTTCTTTGCATTTGGATCTGACACATTTGTTATTTATTCTGAAGTACAGTGTGAGGTATGAGTCCAAATTTATCTTCTTCCAAATGGTTCTCCAGTTGTCCCACTGCCACTTATTAAAGGGTACATTTTCCACCACTGACTTGAGATGCCACCTTTATCATATATCAGACATATGTATTTGGCCTATTTATGAACTCTCTATTACACCGCTCTGGTCAGTCTGTCTGTCTATGCACCAGAACAACACTTTTATCTGTGTAGACTTTCCAGCGGGCATAAATATCTGGCTCATCTTTTTCAGGGTTTTATTTGTTATAAATGCCTGAACTTGAGAATCAACTCGTCTAGCTAGCTCCAGAAGACAAAAAAAGTCATTGGTATTTTTGTTGGAATTGCATTACATTTAAACACCATCTTGGGTGACATCTTTATGATGTTGAATCACCCTATCCAAACACAAGGAATTTCTACTTTTGTCTTTCAGTATTGCTTTACAGTTTTGCACGTACCTTGCTATATTATTCTTATGTATTTTTCTTTTTTGTGGCTATGGAATCCCTTCTTCCAGCATAACTTCCACTTGGTTAGGCAAAGCTTTTTTTTACATAGTTCCTCAGGTGATTCTAAGATACAGCCAGGTATGAAAAACACTGCTTTAAATGAAAATTCGAATGAAAGGTTATTACTTAACTTTCAATCACCCTGATCCCCAAATCAGTTGTTTCTTCCAGATTTCCTATTATCACAATCACAGTGCCCTTTATTCTCCAGTTCATCCATTTAGTAGGCTCAGGGTATGATTGATCTTTGCCTTCTACCCCCACACACTGCTAGCACCTAATTTATGTGCTTCCTCCTCTCCAGCACTGTTCAGATCCCTCCATTCCTTCAAACTGTTAGGCCCAAATCTTCTGGCAAGGCCCTGAGCCATGCCTGACTCTTCACAGCCTCCTTTCCTTTGGAATTCCAGTCTTCTGTCCTCCTCAAAGCATTCTTCTCCGCTTCTATCACATTGGTCCCTGTGCCCAGCCAGAAGGGTCCATCAATCACCAGCCTCAAATACAGACCTCTGACAGGAGCTGCCAGCTGCCCTGCCTCAGGGCTGGGCTCACTGCCTCTTCACCCTCCGAGCTGTCCCCTCTCTGACCTGCCTCTCACTCGCAGAACTCCTCACTTACGGTTCTTCACTGTGGGGAGACTCGTCTTTTACCCGCTCCCCTTTTGGCACTAGCTCTCCCTCTCACTTACAGATCGAAGCTTGACGTTCTCGAGAAACTTGCTCAGATCAACTTTGCAGACTTTCTGGCTTGCGTCCTAATTCCCTAAACTCCTCTCGCTGAGTCGTGATATGGTCCACAAAAAAGCATGGCCTTGCCATCAGACTGGACTGCACTACAGTCCCCGCTCGGTTACTTACTAGCTGCCTCCCCCAGGGAAGCTACTTTACCGGTCCTGTGCCTCAGTTTCCCCTTCTGTCACATGTGGCTAATCTTAGTGCCTCCCTCACAGAGCGTATGTAAACCCTGGATGAGCAGCACCTGGCGGGGATCAAGTTAGCAGTTTTTATGCCTGAATTCATAGCGAGCACTTATACGCGCAAACCTCTTGGAAGCAAATGGAATGTTCAGTTTCATTTTCTGGGCCAGGAGTGAGGGCGTTTGTCATGCACTGTTCAGTTTAATTAGTTAACTTTTGGAGTAGATAACACACGTGCCAAGCACAACACTCAAGAGTTGCAAAATGGTAAATATTGAAAAGCAAAGGGGAAGTCCCCCTCCCTCTGTCCCCTCAGTCACTTGGTTGACCTCCCTAGAGAAAGGGAAACTTCTGAGAAATCCACAGATTCTTGTTTCCTATGGACTCGGCTTCCAACTGGACGACAGCTTCATGGAAGACCCTTTGTTTCCCTGAGCATCCCTCTGGTCTTTCCTATTTGGTGTCCTTGTCCCTGGGTTCCCTCACCCGCAGCGCCTTCCTGCAGCTTTTCTCCCACATCACCACCCACTCCATTCAAAGGGCCGTTTTATCCCTTTCCCGGGGCCTCTCCTGCCTCGCCCAGCTGGAAGTGATTTCTCCCTCATTTGAATGCCATAGGCACACTTGCCTTTTTGATGCCGCCCATCATATTTTATAGTCACAGTTATTTGGGCAACTTCATCCCCTCTGTCCCAGGGACAGAGACCCCTTAAGGGGCAGGGACCAGGCCATATGCTCCTGTATCTCCCTGGGGGTATCAAGAACTCTGCCTGGCACCTACGAATTGCTTCAGAGATGTTCATATTGTTTCTAAATAATAAGGTGAGGGGATATTCTAGGTAAACTGGAGACGTAACAGCAAGTGTAACACCTAAAAGCAGACCCTGATTTTGAAAATATAAACATAGCTATGCAAATGTCGGAAGAATTGGAGAAAATTGAATAGGAAATGCAAAAGAGATGATATTATAGAATTCCTGTTATTTTTATCAGGTTGGAAATGACATTGTGGAGATTGCCCTTATTCTTAAGAGAGACATACGAAAGTATTTAGGGGTGAGGTTTCATATGCCTATTACTTTAGCTCTCAAATGGTACAGCCCAATAAACCAAAGAATCACTCTCTGTACTTATTCTTTGTCCTTACCCGTATGTTTGAATTTTTTTTAATACTGTGTGGGCAAAGTGTTTGTTGAGTCGAATTAAAGGAGTGTGATGGCCTCTCTCGGCCTGCACTTCTTCTTGGGACTCTGGGCATTGGCTCAAGACCCCCACCCTGCCCCTCAGTGCCAGGGGACAGTGTTGGCGCAGAATAACTGGGTCCCTCACTCCCCAGTGACACCTAACTCCTGCACAGCGGGCTGCACAGAAGGCACTTGATCCGGGAGGCATCTGACTTCACGTCCTGGCAGGAGCGACTCTGAGGATGCCGCTGCGAGCTGGGGGAGCCCCTGTCTGCGTGCTGCAGGGCCGTACATCCAACAGAGCAGAGAAAACAGCTCAGGACAAAGCGGTGGTATCGGGGTGGGGCGCTGGCAGCCATTGCTCTCTTTATCCCCTCCTGAGCCAGTGTGCATTCCTGAGACAATGCATCTTTTTTTTTTTTCCAGCTCATCTAGGAATAAATGCTCTCTCTGCCCTGGCTGCAGGGATTTGTTCTAGCCACGGGGTGGTCCCAAAATGGGACTGACTAATAATATGCTGGTAAGTCATTTGTCCCCACAAACCAGAGGAGGGAATCCATCCGAGGAGAGGATCCACTTAGCCCCGGAAAGCAGACTCTTTAAGCACCAAGAGATTCCCTCCTATAAGATTTTTCTCTCTTTGGAGGACATCTTTTTTTTAATATATATTTCTCGCTTCCTCTCCCCATCTCAATAAAACTTATATATTCAATTTAATCTACTCAGGGTCATCTTTAAGAAAAACAGTTTTAATACATGTGCTATAATATGTGGAAGCCTTCCTATAAAGATGAGAACTTGGTTTGTCAAACATCTACAATGACCAAGCACAGCGCTAGACATGGTGTGTCTTATGCTTTCATATTCTATTGAATCCTCATACCTAGCCTGTGAGATAGATATTATTATCCCCATTTTACAGATGAGAAAACTGAGGTTCTGAGAAGTTGGGCATAATGCCCACCTTCACATAGGTTACAAGTCAGGGCTCGGGGTCCCCACCCAGGTGTCTGTGACTCCTACATCCCACCCTCTTTGTGCTATAACCTCCAGTTGCTGCTGCTGCTGAGAGTAGCCTTCCCCTCTCCTAAAGGTAAATTTCCAAGCAACCATGCTCTTTGAATCCTGATATCTAGTGTTTGAACTGTTCCCTCTGTGGGGATGGTTGCTGTTACTTCCATCTTCTTCAGGGTTTCTCCTAAGAGCTGAGCTCCATTTCTAACTTGGTTCCTCTTTTTATGGACTCGGGCAGGCTTCATCTCTCCTGCCTTCCATCTTCTCATGTGGGAAAGGAGACTGTGTGGCAGATGGCTGCTACCATCTCTCAGCCGAACACTCCATGGCTCTATGACTGTTCTCAACTGGGCTCACTTGCATCTGTTTGCTAAAGCTGAAGAAGTTCGATGGAGAGAAGAGAGAAAGGACAGGCAGTTTTGGAAAAGCTGGGGAAGGAAATCACCTGTGTTTTAGAGCTCTTACTGAGTGCAATAACAGGACATAGGTGCTTTCTTACAAGGGATGCAGAGAAATCCTAGATGGAATATTTCCTTCCAATCTCCTGGAGGTGGGCATGAATATGGTTATGTTGGATAGATGGGTAAACTCATTACTTGAAAAGGGAGAGACAACTGACACCTTTTATTGATTACAAAGTCCCCTCTCAACAACGACTTTTGGGTTGAAGAAAAACTCCAGCACCCACTCACCTCTCACTGATGACCGTCCCTTGATACCCCATTGCCTGAGATGTAGCCAGAGGTCCCCACACTGTCCCTTGGCCCCACGGGGCTTTTTAATACCTCTGCATTCTCATCTTTACTCTGACAGATGGCATTTACCTGTCCAGGGCTTGCCTGATCAGTCCTCCCAAGGAGGTGGCCAGCTCATAGTACAAAGGCTGTACTGATGTATCATAGTACACAGGCAGGCAGAAGAGCGCTCCAGAAGAGACCATTCCCTTGTGGGACATAGATGGGCATTCCAGAAGTGAGGGCACCTTCTCCTCGGTTGAGAAGGAGCTTCAAGGATGAGCATTTCAATCCAAGTTGCAGGAAGAGGGGCAAGAGGTAGTGAGATGGGAGAAATTCCACGGCTGGCTGGTGGGGCAGGCAAGTGGGTTAGCAGACCCTCCCAACTTCCTTCCTTAGCAGCCTCCTATCTTGCCCAGCACCCACAAAAGAGGCCCTAGATACATATTTGTGGTATTGACTTGAAATCACCTGCATCTTGAAAATGAGTCTGTATCATCTATATGATTCATCATTTATAATACAGACTGTTAAGAGTAAAGGCTTCATCTTCCATTTCTTTTGTATCTTCCTGCAATGCTCTGAATAAAGGCCAGCATACAGCAGGTGTTTAATAAATGTCACTCTATCATGCACCTGCAGCCCTGCTTCCCCTTCCCACCGCATACCTCTTTGAGTAGTCCCCTATTCTGGCTTGGTAGAGGTGTGTTGGAGGTGGGGCGTCCATATTTTCAGGTGGGAAATGTTGACGGTTCTATTTAGAATAAACCACCATAGGCTGTCCATTTGACCACCTTCCCAAAGATGTAAAGAAAAAAGAACAACAAAACAATTGGCACAGGCAAATGCTTCAAATACACCCTTATTCCTCTCTTCAGGCTGCATTTTTCCAATCCTGATTTAGAAACAACCACATGTGTTGAACCCCCACCCTTGCCTTTCCTTTTTCAGCCTCCACTCTCCCCACCCCTTGCCCCCCACCTAGGCCGGCAGCTGGTTTTTCCTAACTGGTAATATATCTTAATAACAACGGGTCCTTAAGCAGCTGTTACTGTGAATACAGGCTGGCTGAATAGCTCCTTGTCATTAATTGACTTGTTGGTCCTACTGGTGCTTAGGAAGAGATTAAGTTAATAATGACACTGATTAGACAAAAGTTGCATGTTTAAAAAAAAAAGAGAGAGAGCAACAGCAGAATTCCTGGCCCAGGTTTTACTATCTCATGGTGTTGCTTAACAACCCTGGGTTGGTGAGAAAAGTCTTGCTGAAAATTCCAAGAGGAATTTCAGAGTTTTCCCTCCTTGGTTTCATTCATTTTTCCATCTGATGAGATTTCTAAGCAAATCGCCCAATTGGATATTGCACTTGAGGGCTGAGGAGCTCACAGTGATTTCAAAAGTGAGACAACTGCCCCAAGAGTGGAGGCAGGCAGGCTCTCTCCAGCTAAGGAGCCCCACCCCATCATCCCCAAGTGCAGAGAATGGCATCTCAAACTCCCAACTTTCTTCAGCTGGAAAAATGGTTATGGATCCCGCTCATTTCTATATATACCTTTCCCTTGGCAACGACAATTTAAAAAAAACGTGAGGAGGGAGCTGGTCCTCAGCTTGTGGTGTCGGGCATTCTCTTTCCAAATATAGAGAAGGAATGAGCGCGGGGGTTTAGCGATGGCCTATAAAAGCCCCGGGTGAGACCCAGCTCCTTTGTAGCTCTCCCCCCACCCCGGAGGCGGAGGTAAGTCCCTGTGCTCCTCTTACATGGCTTTGTCTCTATGGCCTGGAGTGACAGGCACTCGGGCCTGACCTGGCCCTGGTAAGGTGGCTTCTCCTGTCTCCTTCTGAGGGGTTTTCGTAGACTTAGATGCAGAGACAGATCTTCCTAGGCCTAAAATGCCCACACACCATTTGCCCCCAATAAGTCACCTGGAGCAAGATATCTGTCCCTCAGGCTGTCCTTCCTCTCCCCACCCCCCAGCCCCCACTGCCCTCCCCCTCTTCCTCCTCTTTGGGTTTCCTCTTGGCCGCGCCTCTGACCTCTGCCTACCCACCACAGCCTGCTGCTCTCCCTCGGCAAGCCAAGGGACACTGACATTGGCCAGGGGGGCTCAGTATCCTTCCTTCACCTGCCCTCACTGTCGCAGGCTTTCTGGCCTGCTGAGGGGTCTCATCCTTTCAAGGCGATTCTTGCCCTACCCAAGGCACCAGGTGTGAATTAGCCAATTTCGGAGGTCACTCCATGTTTACAGAAGACGAGGAGACCTGTCTCCGGTCTGGTAGCACACGCTTACTGAGAAGGACCCTGTCCTTGCTGCCCAGTCCTAAATGGAAGACATTGCAAGCCAGGTAGTAACTGAAGAAGGTGTCATGGTGGGCAAAGAGAAGACAGATTTGGGGGGCATTTGGGGGCTTTTTACTGCCTTCCTGGCCTACCTGTGGGTCATGTCCCATGAGCTCCTCCAATTGGCCTCAGGGGTGAGGATTTTCACAAATGATCAGTCCTTTAACCTTATTAACTTGAATCTGAACCTTATTAACGGTTCAGATTCAAAACTGAACCGAATGATCTCAGGTGTCCCTGAATTTTCTTTTCATGTGTTTACTGCAGATCTGATAGTGCCAGGGTGCTGTTGTCTTCTGCTCTCCTCCTTTGGGTGTGACGCTCAGGTAAGAATTCTGGCTTTGCCCTTAGCTGTTGGATCCAAGGTTACCAGGTCCTCACACCTTCACGCCTACTCAATGGCTTTAAGTAGAGCCAGAAGAACTAGAGCTTTTAGACAGAAAGATTAGTCGGGAGAGGAGCAGACAGGAGCTCCTGCTTCTGGAACTTTCCAAGCAGATGCATGACATCAGATGCTAGCTTCTATTCTTAGCAACTGAAGGAAGCAAAAAGCTGGTTTCCTTCTGGGAGGAGGTAGCCACTTTGGTTCAAAATGGTTCATGAATTCCTTAACTTTCTTTGAAGAATGGTGCTTATTAATTTTTAAATAGTATTTCTTTTTATATCTTCACTCAGAAACACCTGAGATTTACAGAAAAGAAAAATGAGAGCCAGAGAGTGGCACTCTATCTTTAAGCTTCATTGAGCTTGGATTAAATAGTCTCTGTATCCTTTGCACAGAGTCATCATTCCATAAGTAGGAGCCGATTTTATTTTCTCAATCCTTAAATCCCCAGGGGAAGCTCCACTAGGGACCAGGGCAGCCTTGGTCCCGGGGCTCCGCCATGAGGGTGGCAGCAGATGATGCTGGCAGAGGTCTGGAGCAGCCTTGAGCCTGACTCAGCGGGGCAGCTGGGCTCACCCAGTGCGGTTGCCTTTCAGCTGGCACCATGAGCAGCGACACTGAAATGGAAGTGTTCGGTATAGCCGCTCCCTTTCTCCGCAAGTCGGAGAAGGAGAGAATTGAGGCTCAGAACCAGCCCTTTGACGCCAAGACCTACTGCTTTGTGGTTGACTCAAAGGAAGAGTATGCCAAGGGAAAAATCAAAAGTTCCCAGGATGGGAAGGTCACGGTGGAGACCGAAGACAACAGGGTAAGGCTCACTCACCGTCTTTGCATCTTCTCCAGCTCCTCCTGGGTTGCCTTGTAAATGCATCCGCCCCAACCCTGACCCAGAATGCCTCACATCATGTCACTGCCTTAGCCTTCTCGGAGAAAGTCGAATGAATGCTGGCCTTAAGTCACAGGGTGGGAAAAGAATCTGGTTGTAGCTGACCAAGGCTTTTGACAATGATCACGTTGGTCTAGGTCAGAGGGGAATAGCTCCATTCAACCCAAGGGGCTGGAGTTGGGAGTTCAGCACCAGGAGGAGCTCCCTTAGAACACTCTCCTTTGGTGTCCAAAGTTTCCCCCATAATTCTTCTAGCAATAGCCATCCAAGTGAGGAAGTAAGGAAAGTGCATAAGGGACCCTAGTGGACCACAAGCTCAACGTGAAATTGCAGGAAGGAGATGAGCGTTGAATCTGGAGATGCCTCCCCACTACACTCTGGCCCAGCCATTGTGGGAGCTCTGGGAGCAACTCTAGACTTCACTTCTTTCTGGAATCAAGCCAAGCAGAGTCTGGAAATGTTCCAAGGAAAGTCAGAAACTGACTAGGAAAGGAAAAAGAAAATCAGAGAGAGAAGGGCAAAGGAAATTGTATCTTTGGTTTGGGTTTTAAGGAGAAGGTATGAAGGACTGCCCTTTGATACTACTAAGCACTGAAGCTCCCAGAGGGTGGTTTTGTATATATTTCAGATATAGGAACTAAGACGGGCTTACAAGAAGATGGAAGCTAGACATAATAAATGGCAATAAAAGACCCTCAAGACCAGTCCCAAGAAGGGCTGATTGTATGGAGGTGATTTAAGAGAATTCCTGCTTGAAGGCAGGGAAAAGGTTGTTTCCTACCCATCCTGCCTGAGATCAGACAGGGAAAAGCAATGATCTTCAGAGGAAATCCCAGATGCAGGAGGTGAGGGCAGGGCAGGGGAGAGGAAGACAATCCCACAACCCCAGTGCCACGGGCTCCTCTGGCCCTGAGAAGCCTGAAGGTATTGGGGCAAGGAGTTTTATCTCTTGAGGAAATTGGGAAAGCATTTGCCAATGCTTGAAGCCACAGCCCTGCCTCACTGTACCTTTTACAACCCAGCAGCCGGGTGGAGGTGGGGTGGGCCCCCCCCCCCATGCTCTTTCCTAAGCACATATGGGGAGGGGGAGGAAGGGAGGGGCTGGGCAGCTGCTCTGAGAGAGCTCAGAATGTTGGCTAAGCCGGTGGTCCAATACCACCTCCCTCTTTCTCTTCTGCCCCTGTTTCCGCCACACCAATAGCCCTGTCGTTTTCTCTGAGTAGACAGGAAAGAGTCCGTCAGCTGCTGCAACCGGATTTCTCAGCAGCCAGCACTGCTAAGCTGACAGGTGCCCACCGGCCCCCGGCCCTGCCAGCCTGCCCCTCATCTTCCCACAGGGATCCCCTTTTCTCTTTCCCCTCGACCTCAGGCCCGTGGCAGAGGGAAAAAAGGTCTCACGTTACCGAAACAAATGACATTCTATCCCCACCACGGCAGGATGCCCAAACACCGTATCTTTCCTCGCTGTGGACAGGGCATTTTCTCTTGACCCTTTTCCCTGCGTGGGGGAAAGCCTCGACCGGGTGTAAGCCTTCGGCAGCGGGCGAAATGCACAGAGCCCATGAGTCAAGCACCGCCCTTCTCCCTTTCAGACCCTGGTGGTCAAACCCGAGGATGTGTACGCGATGAACCCCCCCAAGTTCGACAGGATCGAGGACATGGCCATGCTGACCCACCTGAACGAGCCGGCCGTGCTGTACAACCTGAAGGACCGCTACATCTCCTGGATGATCTACGTCAGTGCCCACCCTTGTGGGGGTCTGTCTCTGGGGTGCTTGGCTGAGGGACAGCAAATGCTCGTGTGGACGGTGGGGCTGGGAAAGGTTCAGGTTTGACTAAGTTGTTGGAAAAAAAAAAAGAAAAAATGAAGAAGAGAAAATAAAATGGAAAGGGGGAAGAGAAAGAAGACAAGAAAGCGAGAGATAAATGCAGTAGACAGAAGAGGGGTTGGAAAGAAGGTGGGAAGGAGGAAAAGTGGGGAGAGAGTAAAAGATGGAGCCAAAACTGGGTCTTGGCACTGCGACTTAGTAGCAGTGTGAGGTCTGGCGACTCCTGAATTTGAGTTTCAGTTGTCTGGTCTATAAACGGATCCCCCCTTGGCAAGGCTATCAGAAAGAAAAATGAGAATGGGGGGAGGGAACATGGATTTGGACTGCCCATGATGTGACAATCCTTGGTTTGAAATTCACGGGGTTGGGGTTAGACAGACTTAAATCAGGATTTTGCTGGTAGTTTTCACACTCAATTCTATATTCACTTTATTTCGCATCTTATAAATAAATAAAAGTTCTGAATTTCAGAACACATCTGGTACCCACCCCCCAAAAAAGGAGACAGGAAAATGAGATGATAAAATCAAAAGTTTTATCTATACCTACACAGCTGTGCACAAAATTACAACCATCACCATCATTCCCATTTACTCCTACAGACCTACTCGGGCCTCTTCTGCGTCACCGTCAACCCCTACAAGTGGCTGCCGGTATACAACCCCGAGGTGGTGGAGGGCTACCGAGGCAAAAAGCGCCAGGAGGCCCCGCCCCACATCTTCTCCATCTCTGACAACGCCTATCAGTTCATGCTCACGGGTACGTTTTCCAGGAGGAAGAATGGTGCAGTGGGGTGGGTGCTAGGCTGGGGCTCAGGAGATTTGCCATCCGGGCTTGGGCCTGTGCCCTCCAGTGCTGGGAAGAGGAGGAGAAGAGGTGGCAGAAGAGGCAGGAAAAGTCTAGCTCCCTAAGGCATGGCAGGTCGCGGGTGAGGAGGTTGGATTTAACATGAGTATTGGTTGAGCCCCATGCAATGTGCACTGCTGCGGGTCAGAGACAAAGACAGGCATTTCGTGAGGTTCAGTTCAATACCATTGGGTGCCACTGGTTGGTGAGACCCTGTCTGTCTCCTTCTCAAAAGGAGGCTCTTCGGGTCCTCATCTATCACTGAAAAAATGAAATTAAAGGGGAGAGGAATTGTGCAATTTAACTCGGACAGCATGAGAAATGGGGTAGAAACAGGAAACTCTCTCTTTTTTTTTTTTTTTAAATCTGACCATCAACTGTCTTCTCTTTGGCAGACCGTGAAAACCAGTCCATTCTGATCACGTAAGTATCGCAGGGTGAGGTGGGTTCATAGCTGTGGTCCTTTGTCTCCAGTGCAGAAGGCAAAGGGGCCACTCGTTCCAGTCTGTTAATTAGAAAGTTATCAGAGCAGTCTATGATGAAAAGACAGATTTGGGGGTGGGAAAGTACTTGTGTATGAGGCCCCCAAAAGCTGGACTTCTCCATCCTTGGGTCAATTAAACAGGCGGCGTGATGACGCTTCCCAGGCCCTCTGCCTCTCAGGCTGTCTCTCATGTTGGCAGGTGTGTGTCTGATGTGGCTCATAGTTCGTCCAGGTCTCTGTGTGGCCTGCATGTCACCCCCGGGGGCTCCCAAGAGCATAACACGGAGCTGCCATCCTGGGGTACCTGTTCATACTAGCCAGACATGTTTCTTTTTTTCTCTCTGTTTTGATCATCATTCTGACAGCGGAGAATCCGGGGCAGGAAAGACTGTGAACACCAAGCGGGTCATCCAGTACTTTGCAACAATTGCAGCTACTGGAGACCTCGCCAAGAAGAAGGACTCTAAGATGAAGGTATGGGAGATGGGAGGAGGAGAACGACTTGCTCGGCTTCCATGTCTCACTTTCCCCTTCACTTAAGAATGAGGAGGCAGGGGGAGGCCACACTCTGGATATCAGAGAGGATTAAAACTCTTCAAGGAAAGGAGAGCAGTCCAGGATTTAAGGACAGTCATCTTACACAACTCAGTATGTGTTTGATCTTACAGGACCAGCTCCTGTGATTTCCTGAAAAATGGAGCTGCAAGGCTTGATGAAGGAAGGTCAATTTGGGGCCAGCTGGGATGGTTTGCTTTTGTGGCAGAATCACACATACCGACCTGAGAAAGTTGTGCACCTGTACTTGCCTTTTGAAATGAATGTATTGCAAGAGCAGATGAACCCCTAACTAAAGAATCAAGGAATCACTGCCTTCAAAGGATTTTAAATGTCAGAGCACCCAACTATGGCCAAATATAACAAAATATAGCAAAAGGGCTTTGGGTAAAGCGTGCTGCTGATTTGACTAATCCTGAAATTGGAGAAGGAGAGCCTGGCAGACAGCAAGGGCAGGTGGAAAAGGGGAGAACTGGTGACATTCATTCACTACTGTCATTCCATCGCTTAAAAAAGTTTTTGTCTTCCTCCCTTGATGTCTTGCATTAGGGAACTCTGGAGGATCAGATCATCAGCGCCAACCCACTGCTGGAGGCCTTCGGGAATGCCAAAACCGTGAGGAACGACAACTCCTCCCGCTTTGTGAGTCTGGGTTCAGTTAAGACGGAGTTTCCTTGGTGGTCTGCAAGGTTTCTGCCCTCGCAGAGTTTGCAGACCTTGTGGGGCATCTACAGACAATGAAGGAGGGAAGCAAGTCAGTACACAAGGTCATTCCATATGGTGATGAATCTGTGAGAAGCCCCAGTAAAAAGGATTCGTGATGGGAAGTAACTGGGACGGGGTCTCCTCTAACCTGGGTTGGCAGGGAGGACCTCTCTCGGGGGCTGCCATGTGGATCTGCAGCGGAAAAAGGAGCCAGGCATGGAAAGACCAGGGAGAAGAAGGAACAGAGGGAAAGGCGGGGGGGGTGGGGGTGGGGGGTGGTGGTGGGAGTGGGGCATATCGCCTGAGGCAGGCAGAGCCTGGTGAGGTCAAAGGGACCTTTGGGGATCTTCTGGCTGAAGTGAGGTGGCCAGGGGGTGAGTCACTTGAGATGAGGTGGAAGAGGTGAAAGAGACCGGGTCATGAAAGAAAACAGTGCCCCCAGGAGTGTGCATTTTAATCTCAAGTACAACGGGGAGCTACTGAAGGGTTCTGTAAGCAGAGGAGTGATATAGTTCGATTTCTATCTTAAAAAAAAAAAATCACTCTCATTGCTTTACTGCTGGATGTGTGTGTTTGAGGGTGGGGTGAGGGTGGGGTTGGAGTAAAGGGGATGGAACAAAAAGGAGAAACGCCAAAGAGGAAGGATGCAGAGAAGGAGTTTATTTTCAAGGTATAGGGAAAACAAGGCTCCTACTCAGATGACTTTGGAGACCAGAGAGAACAATTTGGAGCCGTGGCAGATTGTGGTCTCTTTCTCCTCCCACAGGGCAAGTTCATCCGAATCCATTTTGGTACCACTGGGAAGCTGGCTTCTGCAGATATTGAAACTTGTAAGTACATTTCTGGGGACAGGTGATGTCTCAGAAACAGTTTGGAAAACAGTCCTGTGTTTGTATTCATAGATCTGCTGGAAAAATCAAGGGTGACCTTCCAGCTGAAGGCTGAAAGAAGCTACCACATCTTCTACCAGATTCTTTCCAACAAGAAGCCTGAGCTCATAGGTAAATGAATTGGCCCTTAGATCACAGGACAGAGGAGAGTTGTACCTACCTGCACATGGGTTACTCGGAAGCCACTGAGGAGGCTTATTTTAGAAATAGAATGTGGCTCTGTTGACAATGACAAGCCAATTTTTAGAAAAATGCTTAATCAATGGACAGCAACAAGATTATATGACTGCTGAAGTCAGCGTTGGTTTATAAAAACCTTCTCAACAGCTGAGCTTTCAATTGTCCTTTTGCGCCCCCTCGTGTTCTGGCATAGAAAACATCCTGTTGCCAAATGCTGTGAGGCAGTGCAAAATTAGATGGTAAGTCCAGCTTGCCTGTGAATACTATGCTGCCCGCGTCCCACCCATCATAGGTGCCTGCGTGTACGCCGTCACCTGGGCTGTGTTTGCTCAGCCTTGTAGTCTCTAGCCTGGAAATAGCAATGGCTCCAGGTTTTCAACAGTTTTCGGAAAAGGCTATGATGCTACCCAACAAGCTATGCTTCCTCCCCGTGGTCTCATATCCTGTCCAAACTCAGTTTTCACTCCAGCCTACATGGACATGCACATTCACACACAAAGCAAGAGAATTCGAATGTTCTCTCTAGGGTTCTTCTTCTTTTGGTATGCTGTATGGTGGCGGTCACATTTCATTCTTTTTCCATGTGACTATCCTGTTACTGCAGCACCATTTGTTGAATATTTTTTGTGGGGGGGGAGTGGTGGGTGGTGCACAGATTGGAAATCAAATCCGGGTCTCCCGCATGACATGGGAAAATTCTACCACTGAACTACTCTCACACCACCTTCAAGGTCTTAAGCTCATTGCATGGGAGGGTTGCAAGGGTTCCCTGGACTTTATATTCAGCCCCAACCTGAGTATCTCAGGCTGTACCTTCACACTGCCTAAAAGAGAGTTCTAACTCTAAATTCAACGTGGGATCCAGCAGTAAAAGCCCCAGCCTGGGGTGTAGGAGCTCAAAATCCACTAAGTGGACACTTTCTTTGCATTGTTTAACCCCTCTCAAACTGTGTCATTTCAGAGCTGCTGCTTATTACAACCAACCCTTACGACTACCCATTCATCAGCCAGGGTGAAATCCTGGTGGCCAGCATTGACGATGCTGAGGAGCTGCTGGCTACAGATGTAAGTAGAAGCCAGAGAAAGAGGTGGGGTGCTCTCCACCCGTCACCTGGGTCACCCTATCGACTTTATGCTCTTCTGATGCCAGAGTGCCATTGACATATTGGGCTTCACCCCGGAAGAGAAATCTGGGCTCTACAAGCTGACGGGCGCCGTGATGCACTATGGCAACATGAAGTTCAAGCAGAAGCAGCGGGAGGAGCAGGCAGAGCCGGACGGCACGGAAGGTAAAAAAAAAAAAAAAAAAAAAAGTCACTGCAATAAGCCAAAGCCAGGTGGTTGTTCAAGTGATGTCATTTGGTGCCTCTTTTTAAAGTGATAAGCCTAACTTCTGCTTGGAAAAAGTGAACCTCTCCAGGATTTACCCAAATTTGCAGAATTGCTAGAACGTTCCTGTTTCAGATGTAATGAGAAGTGACCAGGGCTCTCTGGAGCCCAATCCTGCTTTTCATAAAATTTATCTTATGCTCTGAGTGACTGGGCTTCCACTAAGCCACACATAAGCAGTTTAGAGATATGGAATGTAAAATACACCGAAGCAATCATAGCCCTGCCTTGAAACATCTGGCTGATTTTCAAAGTGGTTCTCCTACTTCACCAAGCATTGAGGGTTTCCCTTTATAATTATCTTTCTTTCCTTTTTTTTTTCCCCAGTGGCTGACAAAACAGCTTATCTCATGGGCCTGAACTCATCCGACCTCCTGAAAGCTTTGTGCTTCCCCCGAGTAAAAGTTGGGAACGAGTATGTCACCAAAGGTCAAACCGTGGATCAGGTAAGGACTGCTCCTGGCCGGGAAAGGAGACAGGACCCTGACTTTGGGCTGATCAGTTGAGCTTTCCTCCAACAGGTTCACCATGCTGTGAATGCCCTCTCCAAGTCTGTTTATGAAAAGCTGTTCTTGTGGATGGTCACTCGCATCAACCAGCAATTGGATACGAAGCTTCCAAGACAACACTTCATTGGGGTTTTGGACATTGCAGGGTTTGAAATCTTTGAGGTTTGTTTTATAGTCAAGTTTGTACATGGCTGGGAGGATTGGGGTCTATGACCCTATCAGGAAGATGTCAAGTTGGCCACATGTCCTAGCATCTCATATTGTAGGAAAACTGGATAGAAAATGGATTAGGTAGAAGAGAAGTACCCTGCCTGGAGGGTTTGTATTGTTTTAAGAGAGGAAATGACTCTGTCAAGTGGAATTTTTTTTTAATTTATTAATTAAAAAATTAAGAAATCAACTAAAACATCAACATACATAATCAGTAATTCACAATATCATCACTTAGTTGCGTATTCATCATTTCTTAGAACATTTGCATTAATTCAGAAAAAGAAATAAAAAGACAATAGGAAAAGAAATAAAACGAACACAAGAAAGAAAAAAAAAAAAGATTATACCTACCATACCCCTTACCCCTCGCTTTCTAATTGATCACTAGCATTTCAAACTAAATTTATTTTAGCATTTGTTCCCCCTATTATTTATTTTTATTCCATATGTTCTACTCCTTTGTTGACAAGGTAGATAAAAGGAGCATCAGACACAAGGTTTTTGTCAAGTGGAATTTTAAAGGACATTGTCAGGGGATTTTTTAAAAAAGAAATTCTGATTTAGAGAGAGCTAGAAAAGGTATATGGAAAATTTGATAATAAGCTAATCACACAATATTTCTACATAAATATTCCATTGGTTCTGTATTGGAAGCATATAGTCTGATCAAAGCAGATATTTGGTATCCAGCAGCTACAAGACATGGAAGGGAATAAAAAGATGAGACTGTGATCTAGTAGATGAAAGTTAGAAAGATATAAGGTACATAGAAGAGTGACTACAATAAGGTATAACATGGCTGATGCACAGGAATTCCCAGATCATGGGAATTCAGGAGAGGAAGGAACACCTTCTAGGTGGAAATTCAGAGATGGCTCAAAGGAGGAGAGATGAGCTGAGCTAGCCTGTAGAGAACATGGCTCCAAATGCATAAGCAAGTTGGCAAGAACTTGACACAATGGGGAGGGATGTTGATGGGTCTTTGATTTTGAAAGAAATCTGACTGGTCACATTAACATTATATTTTGGTGTTAGTATAACAGCCTGGAGCAGCTGTGCATCAACTTCACCAATGAGAAGCTGCAACAGTTTTTCAACCACCACATGTTCGTGCTGGAGCAGGAGGAGTACAAGAAGGAAGGCATCGAGTGGACATTCATCGACTTTGGGATGGACCTGGCTGCCTGCATCGAGCTCATCGAGAAGGTATCCTATCCTGTCCACTCTGTAACCTCTTCTCGTACACTCTGCTTCTTGTTACTGCAGCTCATACTTATCCCTTATGCATTTGGCTTTTCAATCCAGCCCATGGGCATCTTCTCCATCCTGGAAGAGGAGTGCATGTTCCCCAAGGCAACAGATACCTCCTTCAAGAACAAGCTGTATGACCAGCACTTGGGCAAGTCCAGCAACTTCCAGAAGCCCAAGGTTGTCAAAGGCAGGGCCGAGGCCCACTTCTCGCTGGTGCACTACGCCGGCACCGTGGACTACAGTGTCTCGGGCTGGCTGGAGAAGAACAAGGACCCCCTGAACGAGACTGTGGTCGGGCTGTACCAGAAGTCCTCTAACAGGCTCCTGGCACACCTCTATGCCACCTTTGCCACGGCAGACGGTAATAGGCTCCAGGGAATGCTTTGTATTAGTGCTGTTTCTCTCCATTTGTTCCATAGGCCCCCAAAAACGTTATGGCTCTGCTAACAGCACATGCTGTCGTTTATTTCTTTCAGCTGACAGTGGGAAGAAGAAAGTCGCCAAGAAAAAGGGTTCTTCCTTCCAAACCGTCTCTGCCCTTTTCAGGGTAAGGAAAGCACCACAAGTTTGTTTGTAATTGGGTTGCATCATCTCAATTACTCACTCAAAAAGAGTGATGTAGAGATTCTAAAATAGGGGTAAGAAGAGTAATGTCTTAATTTGGTAACTGCCACTTCATGAGGTTGAGTGATAGTATGATCATGTATAAATGAGGTCTGAACAAATTTAGGACCAGAATTTAATTATCATTTTGCACTGCAGCAGGCTGGCTGGCTGGGTTGGGAGGTGGGTTCTCAGTATATGCTCCTGACCCGAAACTCACCTCATGCTCCCAGTGGAGATGATTTTTTTTTTAATCTTTTTATTTTATTTTTTTAAATACCAAAAAACACAAAGAAAATGCAAGCATTCTTATTTTAATCATTCCATTCTACATATATAATCAGTAATTCACAATATCATCACATAGTTTCATATTCATCATCATTATCATTTCTTGCAACATTTGCATCTATTCAGAAAAAGAAATAAAACGAAAACAGATAAAAAAGTATACATACCATACCCCTTACCCCTCCCTTTCATTGATCACTAGCATTTCAAACTAAATTTATTTTAACATTTGTTCCCTCTATTATTTCTTTTTATTCCATATGTTCTACTTGTCTGTTGACAAGGTAGATAAAAGGAGCATCAGTCACAAGGTTTTCACAATCACACAGTCACATTGTGAGAGCTCTATCATCATACAACCATCATGAAGAAACATGGCTACTGGAACACAGCTCAACATTTTCAGGCAGTAATGGAGATGATTTTGAAAGTATTATTATTTTGGGGGGTGCATGGTCCAGGAATCAAACCCAAGTCTCCCACATGGAAGCGGAATTCTAACCACTGAACTACCTGTGCACCCTTGAAAGTATTTTATACTTTGTTAGACCCTGGTTCACTGTGCCTCTCGTCATAGGATGATTAAAAAAAAAGAGTTAAATAAATTCATTACTTTTCAAAATTCATAATGAATTAAAAACATATCCTATTTTTCATTACAAGTTATCTCCCCCTTTGAAAATGTAAGGCCCATAGCAGGCCAACTAGTAAACTTTATCTTTTAAAAATTATTATTTTAGGAAAATCTGAACAAGCTCATGTCAAACTTAAGAACGACTCACCCTCACTTTGTGCGCTGTATAATTCCCAATGAAACCAAGACCCCAGGTAAGGTACCTGCTGGCTCTCTTGAAGGTTCTTGGTGTTAAGAAGTGGGGCGTGTAGTTGATTTCTCTTGCTTCCATTCTCAGGGGCTATGGAACATAGCCTTGTCCTCCATCAGCTGCGGTGTAACGGTGTCCTTGAAGGCATCCGCATCTGCAGGAAGGGATTCCCAAATAGGATCCTCTATGGTGACTTTAAACAAAGGTATGGAATGAAAATGTTCTAAGTGTTTCTTTTTCTTTTTTTTTTAACATGGGCAGGCACTGGGAATCGAACCCGGGTCCTCTGGCATGGCAGGTGAGCATTCTTGCCTGCTGAGCCACCGTGGCCTGCCTAAGTGTTTCTTAAAGACATGCAAATGTTGACATTTGAGAGGGAGAAGGATCGGTATGAAAAGACCCTTTCTGAAAGAACAGTCATGGACTGCCATGTATACATAACTTGTTTCTTCCTGTTTTCTCAGGAGCTTAACTTACATGCAACACGGCAGAAGGGTCTGTCTGATTCAGAAGGCCTTGATTCTAGGCCACTATCTAGCTGTGTGACTTTGGGCAAGATTCTTTACCTCTCTGGATTTTGGTCTCCTTGCCTAGAAAGACAGGCCTGAACTGGAAAGTCTTCAAGGTTTATGTGTTTGCTCACAGTCTGTGATTAGTTCTGTATCCACAATGGCAGGTACCGAGTGCTGAATGCCAGTGCGATCCCTGAGGGGCAATTCATTGACAGCAAGAAAGCTTGTGAAAAGTTGTTGGCATCCATTGACATTGACCACACTCAGTACAAATTTGGTCATACCAAGGTAACGCATCCATTCTGAAAGATGCCATCCTTTCATTCTTCTTAATACAACGTCTAGAGAAAACTGACTCATGTCACTCTTTTCCCCTCTAAGGTATTCTTCAAGGCAGGCTTGCTGGGGACCCTGGAAGAGATGCGGGATGACCGTCTGGCCAAGCTGATTACCCGCACGCAAGCTGTGTGCAGAGGGTTCCTCATGCGTGTGGAATTCCAGAAGATGGTGCAGAGAAGGTTAAGCAGGGTCTTTGTTCAAACATGAGTTCTTTGGGCAGAGATGGGTGCATCTCTTCTAGGAATAACCCACATTTTGTTTTTAGGGAGTCCATCTTTTGCATCCAATACAACATTCGCTCATTTATGAATGTCAAGCACTGGCCTTGGATGAAGCTATATTTTAAGATCAAGCCCCTCCTCAAGAGTGCGGAGACTGAGAAGGAGATGGCCACCATAAAGGAAGAGTTTCAGAAAACCAAAGATGAACTAGCCAAGTCAGAGGCAAAAAGGAAGGAGCTAGAGGAAAAACTGGTGACACTGGTACAAGAGAAAAATGACCTGCAGCTCCAAGTACAAGCTGTATGTGTTTATATCCTATCTTGACTTTCTTTCTAGATTTGGTTATTTAGAAAAAAGGATTATTGATGGGGAGTTTTTTCATTGGGATGCTTCAGAGGGAACTTCATATATATAAAAAAATACTGTGACATCATAAATCTTATCTCATTGAAGGAAATAATTCTTGTTTTAAATTTTATTATAAAGGAAAGTGAAAATCTGTTGGATGCTGAAGAAAGATGTGACCAACTGATTAAAGCCAAATTCCAGCTTGAAGCCAAAATCAAGGAGGTGACCGAGAGAGCTGAGGATGAGGAAGAGATCAATGCTGAGCTGACAGCCAAGAAGAGGAAACTGGAGGATGAATGTTCAGAGCTCAAGAAAGATATAGATGACCTTGAGCTGACACTGGCCAAGGTTGAAAAGGAGAAACATGCCACAGAGAACAAGGTACTCTGTTTGTGGGTCTCTCTAGCTTGATGTAGTCAGTACTGTCCTGACTTTATCAGGTCTCATAATTGCTTGTAGCTAACCATGAATTCCTTCTTAGGTTAAAAACCTTACTGAGGAACTCGCCGGGTTGGATGAAACCATTGCAAAGTTAACCAGGGAGAAGAAGGCCCTCCAAGAGGCCCACCAGCAGACCCTGGATGACCTCCAAGCTGAAGAAGACAAGGTCAATTCTTTGAGCAAAATCAAGAGCAAACTGGAACAACAAGTTGATGATGTGAGTAAACAATGCTAATTGGGGGGGGGGGGTCCTAGAACTTCAGAGTTGGAAGAACCCCCAGTGTCCCCTGGTGTAAGGAATTTATTCTCAAAAGGAAATGGCACTTTTTTCAGCTGGAAAGTTCCTTAGAACAAGAAAAGAAACTCCGTGTAGACCTGGAAAGGAACAAAAGGAAGCTTGAGGGAGACCTGAAGCTTGCACAAGAGTCCATATTAGATCTAGAGAATGATAAGCAACAGCTGGATGAGAGGCTCAAGAAGTATGTCCTGAACCTGTTGGTTTCAATTTTCCAAGTTACTGGGTATTTTTGTGTTCACATACTCTACGTTTTCCTTCACAGGAAGGATTTTGAATATAGTCAACTGCAAAGCAAAGTGGAAGACGAACAGACTTTGGGCCTCCAGTTTCAGAAGAAAATCAAAGAGCTACAGGTAAGTGACATTAGGAGATTTTGCTCAAAATGTTGGGTTGCTCATAATGAGCTGGAAGCTGTCTATTGTAAACCATTGACTTAGAGCAAATGGGCAAAACTATTCGCCTATCTCATTGGTTTCCTTCTTACTGGGTTGACACAGCAGTGTTGAACTATTTTTCCATAATTTTAAAATGAATACCGGGTTAAAGTACTTTGGGTCGACATTTAGTTTAATGGGGAATATTCTGGGTTGGTCACTGCAGGAGTAATGACCCTGTTGAGGTGGGAGTAAAGTCATAATAAAGGAAATTGACAACAGTCCCATTTCTCTGGGAGAAGACCAAGAACCGGCTTGTCTAATAGGAATGGAAACTAGCCTGTTCTTGACATTCAGAATCATTCTGGGGAACTGACTGTCTGTGGGGTGTGGCTGCCCTCTGCAGGCTCGGATTGAAGAGCTGGAAGAAGAGATTGAGGCAGAGAGGGCAACCCGTGCCAAGACAGAGAAGCAGCGTAGTGACTATGCCCGAGAACTGGAGGAGTTGAGTGAGCGGCTGGAGGAGGCGGGAGGCGTCACCTCAACCCAGATAGAGCTCAACAAGAAGCGGGAGGCCGAGTTCCAGAAAATGCGCCGGGACCTGGAGGAGGCCACGCTGCAGCATGAAGCCATGGTGGCCACGTTGAGGAAGAAGCACGCGGACAGCGTGGCTGAGCTGGGGGAGCAGATCGACAACCTGCAGAGGGTCAAGCAGAAACTGGAGAAGGAGAAGAGCGAGCTTAAACTCGAGATCGATGACCTCTCCAGTAATGTGGAGAGTGTGTCGAAATCTAAGGTGCTTGGGCTTCAGGGGACCGGATGGTTTTGTTAGCAGAGAAACCCAGGTACTCAAATCTGAATACTGACTTTGCTTTCTGCCCCTTCTGGATTCTTTAGGCAAACCTGGAGAAAATATGCCGAACTCTGGAGGATCAGTTAAGTGAGTCCAGGAGCAAAAATGAGGAAATTCAGAGGAGCTTGAGTGACCTGACGACACAGAAGTCTCGTCTTCAGACTGAGGCTGGTGAGCAATGCGCAGGAAAAGGGAAAGGGCAGAGTCTCACGGACACACATAAGGGGGCAACTGGTCAAAAGTGAAGGGCAGTGTTTCTTTTGGGGTGAATTTCTAAGAAAGCATATTTTCAAAGAGAAATCATTGAATTAACCCACCAAAAATCCATAACTCATGAAAAGGTCTATTCAAAATATCCTGAACGAAGAGGAAATTGAGAGTTTAGTCAAAACAGGAGAGAGAAGGAGACCAGAAAGAGAAAGTTAAGATACTGTCCAGCCAGATGCATTCAAAATTATTATTACCTTGCATCAAACAGAATCTAAATGGCAGAATCAGAGCTAGAAACAAAGTCCCACCTTCTTTCTGCTTCTTGCTGCATATTAATTATCTGCATCCTTGGGGATTTACCTCTGGAATCATAAATTAATTTAATCAAGAACAAATATTTTCTAAACACAGGAATCTGGATGGATCCATAAAGTGGACTTGGTTTGTAATTTTTAAAATTAGTATTTATTTACAAATACTCTATTACCACGAAACAAAAACTTCTCCTTGTCCTTTCCCCTCCCCCCACCACCCTGTAAGCTCTAGGGATCTCCTATAAGTGACATCTTATAATATTTGTCCTTATGTGCTTTGCTTACTTCACTCAGCATAGCATTTTCAAGGTTATTCCATACTACAAGATGTCTCAGAACTTCATTAGTTCTTAAAGCTGCGTAATATTCCATTGTGTGTGTATACCATATTTTGTTTAGCCATTAATTTGTTGATGGACACTTGGGTTATTCTACCTTTGGCTGTTGTGAATAATGCTGCTATGAATATTGGTAAAACAAACATTTTTTATAGGTTCTTCGTAGGCAATAAGAATGTGGGGGAACATTGTTTGGGACTTTCACTTTGAAAATATGGCTCCACCCAGAGCTGGTCTTTTGGTGTATCATCACAAGTGAATCAACCCTTTTCTAGCAGCCACAACCATTTCACGTGAGAAGAGAAGCTTAGCTGCCACTTCTGCAATCATTCTTGGGGATTTACCTCTGGAATCATAAAACCCTCCACCTTCAGTTTTTTTCTTTTTTATCTTTTAACTTCTGTATGAACTTGCTATATTCACTTACGAGTCAAACTTCAAATTACTAGAGATAGAAAGTCCTAGGGAAAGCAGTATTTCCTTCAATGACAAATTAACCAACAGATGGAAATTCCAGCCCCATGGAGATTGGACATGGGTGTTATTAGGTGTTTCCAGAAAATATTTCTAATTTACAATTATTCTTGATGGGCCTTATTGATAGAAGTCACTCCAAGCTTCTGGTAGTTTACAAAAATATCTTATCAAGTTGTGTTTTTAGTTTCTTTTTCATGGACACATCCTTTTTGCCCTAGGAAAGAACCATACCTGATAATTTACTGATTTCCAAGCTCAAAACACAATGCCCTACACCCAGTAGGAACTTGGTTAATGAATGAATGAATGAGTAAAATATTTCCTTCTGGACACAGGTGAGCTAAGTCGGCAACTAGAAGAAAGGGAAAGCATAGTATCCCAACTTTCCAGGAGTAAGCAAGCATTTACCCAGCAAATAGAAGAGCTCAAGAGGCAGTTAGAGGAAGAGAGCAAGGTATGATATCTAAGGGAATGCTTCCTTAACCCAATGTTCACATTTCACATCAGAAAAAAAAAGAAGCAACTTTATTCAGTAGATGATGATAGCAGAAACAGACTTGAATTGTATCATGAACATGGCCCTAACATTTTAATCAATTAAATGCTCGCCTCCTGTGACTTCCGCAGGCCAAGAATGCCCTGGCCCATGCCCTGCAGTCCTCCCGCCATGACTGCGACCTGCTGCGGGAACAGTATGAGGAGGAGCAGGAATCCAAGGCTGAGCTGCAGAGGGCGCTGTCCAAGGCCAACAGCGAGGTTGCTCAGTGGAGGAACAAATACGAGACAGATGCCATTCAGCGCACAGAGGAGCTAGAGGAGGCCAAGTATACAATACTATTTGCTTTTAGTAGACCTAAAACCCTTAAACATTCCCACGGGAGAGGTCACTGACTTTACAACTACTTGGAAATGAATTTGTTTTGCTACTAGATGCTTCCTCATTTCATCTTTCATTTATTGCAGTGATGGACCATTAGAGGGACCAGGCGTTAGCACATTTCATTAAGATAAACAACTTTGATCATTGGTAGAGACAAGGAAGGCTACTAATCACTGATTTCTGGCACACATAAAATTCCCCTGGGCTTGTAAAAGCAAATGGGTGTTTGAATCACATAGATTAGTGAATAGTGATGAATAGTGATGTTCAAGAGTAGTGAAACTTAAATAGCATCTGCTTCTCTTTCACATTCTTTAAGGAAAAAACTTGCTCAGCGTCTTCAAGATTCTGAGGAACAGGTTGAGGCAGTGAATGCTAAATGTGCTTCCTTGGAGAAGACCAAGCAGAGGCTTCAAGGAGAGGTGGAGGACTTGATGGTTGATGTCGAAAGAGCCAACTCCTTGGCTGCTGCTCTCGACAAGAAGCAGAGGAACTTTGACAAGGTGTGGGGTCAGCTCCATGTCAGCTGAACATCATGATGCGGGGAATGCCTAATAGTCATGGAAAGAGGAAACCTGAGTCCCAGCCCTGACTCTGCCACCACTAGCTTGTGACCTTGGGGAAGTCCTTGGACTTATCTGAGCTGTACTTTCCTCATCCGTAAAAGAAAAGGAGATAGGACGAGGATGGAGGTCCCTTTCAAACACTCTCAGGGGAAACAAAGTCTGGGGGAGCAATGCTAATCAGTGGGGCCCACTTCTATCCTGAATTCCAGGTGCTAGCCGAATGGAAGACCAAGTGTGAGGAGAGCCAAGCAGAGCTGGAGGCGTCTCTCAAGGAGTCCCGCTCTCTGAGCACTGAACTCTTCAAACTAAAAAATGCCTATGAGGAAGCCTTAGACCAGCTTGAAACTGTGAAACGAGAAAATAAGAACTTAGAGCGTAAGCAGTGTGAAACAGTCTGAAACTTCCCTCCTTTCACAATCTGAGTGTGTTAGAGTGGGCACGACCTCACTGATCAATTCCTGTCATCAGGTTCACTCATTCCCTACACGCATGCCCGTTAGTGCATGAGCAGAAAGTATTCATCATCAGAGGGGGGCTCTTTCTATCTCCCCATACATAGTATCTTATCGTTAGGAAAAAGGAGTCCTCGGCACTGTAGGCAACTGGTTGGACAGCATTTAGTTGGTGCTTACCATGCCCGGAAACCTGTGAAGAGCTGTTCCAATGCAACCGAAAATTGTCTTTGCAGAGGAGATCGCGGATCTCACAGAACAAATTGCCGAAAATGGTAAAACCATCCATGAACTGGAGAAATCAAGAAAGCAGATTGAGCTGGAGAAGGCTGATATTCAGCTGGCCCTTGAGGAGGCCGAGGTGAGCAGGATTCCTGGGGAGGCAGCAGTGAGAACAGATGGATGGTGGAGTCCACCCGGAGGCTAGCGCCCTACGCTGTCTTTATTTAATGCCTAGTACCTACCCCTTTCCTGTCGAACGGCACAAACTGAGAGGGTGAATGAAATAATGTCTGTGAATTATCATGAATTCTTTGGAGAAAATCATTCCATTAAAAATAGGTCTAAAAATGTGATTTTTACAAAAAATTTTAGATGACTTTAAAATAATTTATAGAGTGCTTTAAAGCTCCTAAAAATAGGTTGAATTAAATATGTTACAATTTTTATGGTATAATTTATGGTGTATAACAATGAAACAGACTTTATTTCTCCACTCAGGATAAATGAGGGATATTTTTTAAAAGAGAATGTTGAGTATCACAGAGTGACCGTAAGGAAACCTGGTCACCCCCAGAGGGTAGCGTTGCAGGCTCTGACCTGTCGCTGCTCCTGTTCCTGTTTTGGTTTTGTTCTCCCAAGGCCGCTCTTGAGCACGAAGAGGCCAAGATCCTCCGCATCCAGCTCGAACTGACCCAAGTGAAGTCAGAAATCGATAGAAAGATCGCGGAGAAAGACGAGGAGATTGAGCAGCTGAAGAGGAACTACCAGAGGACGGTGGAGACCATGCAGAGTGCTCTGGACGCAGAGGTGCGGAGCAGGAACGAAGCTATCAGGATCAAGAAGAAGATGGAGGGGGACCTGAACGAGATCGAGATCCAGCTAAGCCACGCCAACCGCCAGGCGGCGGAAACCCTCAAGCACCTCCGGAGTGTGCAGGGACAGCTGAAGGTTTGTGAAAGCCCCCGATGGCAAAACTTCTGTTCTCCAACCTCAAAGGTGCAGACTAGCCCTGGGGTCCTAACGCCCCAACTTGAAGTAGAATTTGCCTTTTCTCACTGGCTAGGACACCCAGCTCCACCTGGACGATGCCCTCCGGGGCCAGGAGGACCTGAAGGAGCAGCTGGCAATCGTGGAGCGCAGAGCCAACCTGCTGCAGGCCGAGGTGGAGGAGCTGCGGGCCTCTCTGGAGCAGACGGAGAGGGCCCGGAAACTGGCCGAGCAAGAGCTTTTGGATTCCAATGAGCGAGTGCAGCTGCTGCATACCCAGGTGAGGGAAGGGGGAGGAGGAGATGAGAGACCCTGGCCTCAGATACACCAGGGTAACACCCGCTTCTCTCGTCCTAGAATACCAGCCTCATCCATACCAAGAAGAAGCTGGAGACCGACCTCACACAGCTGCAAAGCGAGGTTGAAGATGCCAGCAGGGATGCCAGAAATGCTGAAGAGAAAGCCAAGAAGGCAATCACAGATGTAAGGCTTTTCCTTCCCCCAAGATCTATGTTTCATTAAAGCCCACTTCCTGCCTCCCACCTTGAGCTAATTCCCATTAGACCGGTGGGGCCTCCCCAGGACACACGTGGTGTGGCCTTCTGCTCCAAGCAGCTCCCCACTTCCCTCGATCTCAGTTTGTGCCCCCCTGCACATTTAAAAGCTGGGCATGAGAAATAGTGGAGCACAGGAAAAAAAGGTAGGAAGGGATTATATGCTGATTCTTTCCTTGTGACTGCTGAAGGGTACATTCTATCTTTTCACATATCACCCCAAATATCTAAGCAAGACTTCTTCAAAATATCAAAGAGAGACCATCAGATGTCCAGAGCCCACCTAGCTATGTCCCAGAAAGCTGCCATCCATGGCCCCCATGGCACCATCTGCTGCCTGGTGGGAGAACATCACGTCTCAGCTCAATTTTGCTCACCTGTACATTCACAGATCACCTCAATGCTCAAGAACGCTTCCCTTAATCTCACTCTCCCCAAACCTGCGATGCTGGGTATCAACTCAAACTTCTCTAAGTCTTCAATATGTTTCTCTATAGAACATATATTTTATACTCAATGGTGATGATGAAAAAAATCATTTCATTAGGGTGGGAGGAAGGTTCCAGGAGGCCAGTTTAAGAAAGGGAAGGAACCATTTCCATCCAGTCCTTGAAGAGTGCATTTCTTACATTATTTCTTATAACAGGTGCAGCTCTCCTCATACTCTGTCGTGAAAGGAGATGCTCAATCACTGTCCTATGTGTTGTCTCTTTCCTTCCACCTGATCTCTGGTCTTCTGCGGTACCCAGGTAGGACAGCTCCTATGTGCTTGAGCTTTGTCTGCATTATAATGGGTGCGATTTGCTTTTCAGGCGGCCATAATGGCTGAGGAGCTGAAGAAGGAGCAGGACACCAGCGCCCACCTGGAGCGGATGAAGAAGAACCTGGAGCAGACGGTGAAGGACCTGCAGCACCGCCTGGACGAGGCTGAGCAGCTGGCCCTCAAGGGCGGGAAGAAGCAGATCCAGAAACTGGAGACACGGGTACTTGCGGGGAGAACTCCAGCCTAAACGGAGCTTCCCAGCCTCCCCCCACTTTTGCTACAGCCCCAGACTGATTTCCCAACCATTCCCCCAGATCCGAGAGCTGGAATTTGAGCTTGAAGGGGAGCAGAAGAAGAACACAGAGTCTGTCAAGGGCCTGCGGAAATATGAGCGGAGGGTCAAGGAGCTGACTTACCAGGTAAGTGGGAAGCAAATCCATAAAGTGAAAGCACTACCCTGGGCGTCTCCCACAGTCTATGTGGAGAGCCAACCCTAGAAACCGGCTGGGCCCTTCCCAACTGTGTCCCCTTCTCTCCAGTGACATTCTCGTTTTATCATTTTTAGAGTGAAGAGGACAGGAAGAATGTGCTGAGATTACAGGATCTGGTGGACAAACTGCAAGTGAAAGTGAAATCCTATAAGAGGCAGGCTGAGGAGGCTGTAAGTCAAAGGAATTTACAGTTTCAGACCAGTGGCCTTTCGCGTTTCTCACAGTGCACTCTACAAGAGCTGTCTGTTCATTGCATCTGCATGGGCTGTTTGGTTGTAGGATGAACAAGCCAACGTTCATCTCACCAAATTCCGAAAAGCTCAGCATGAGCTCGAGGAGGCTGAGGAACGGGCTGATATTGCAGAATCGCAAGTCAACAAGCTTCGAGCTAAGACCCGAGACTTCACCTCCAGCAGGGTAAGTCATTCCTTGGGCACTTTGTTGGAGAACAACAAATGGGGGCTAGTGAAATGAATCCAGGGAGACCTGGGAAGAACCTACAGTGATTAGAGAGTTTGGAGTTAAAAGGATTCCTAGAAAACCCTTTACTTTAGAGCTGGGGAATCTCGGGCTCAGAAAAGTAAGGAATTTGCTTAAAGTCACTTAGCTGAGTGGTGGCAGAACCTGGCTAGAAACCAGGTCTGTAGGTACCAATAAAAAACCAAACATCGTCCAGAAAAGAAATGAATGAGCTTTGCTCCATTGGGCTCTTTCAAGCGCCCCCTGCTGGCAACAGAGAGACTGCTGTAGAAGCGCCTTCAGCAGGCTGCCTGTAGGTAATCTGCTGCCTACTGAATTGGGTTTGTTCCCCCGGAAGGCCAGTTTCTCAGGTGATGGGGTGACTTCCTCCATGCACACAATCATGTCTTCCCTTGAGGTCCAAAAGATATCCTTGCGTATGAGCAACTCTGTGACGACTGTAGGAAGAGGGGTGGGAGGAGATGCCTCTGTCATCTTGGCATAACTAAAAATGTTTTTTTCTTTCCAGATGGTAGTCCATGAGAGTGAAGAGTGAGCAATACCTTTCTGGAACAGGACAGAAAATATGCAGAATGTGTATTTTCATGGTTCCTGGCCATTATATTTAATTTCCATGTGACTGCTTGTCACATGCAATAAACTTTGCATTGTTTTCAATTTGGGGCAGTTACATTGTATTTGTTTTCCCTTGTCCCATGGGGACGGCCCATGGGGACGGCTCATTGGTGAGTTTTACACCTCATGTTAAAATCTCTAAGCAGATGGCTTGATGAGTTCAATTATTTGATTATATGGCACAAAGAGGGAAAGATTGCTTTTGGTTTAAATTTGAGATTAGATCAGCAAGAAAGATATTCCTAGGTTAACACTACTTTGAAAAATGGGTTGTGTCTGACAAACTTTCTTTCCATATTGCATGAGGGAATCACAAAGATTAGGTTCAAGAAAACCTTGTCTCAAGTTGAATAGGGTGGGAATGAAAGGGGGCCAGGGTCCTCTCTTCTAGTTCTATCAGAGAAGGATATCTGGAATTCAGTGAATATTTGTTGGGCTGTTGCTCCATGCAAAAGCTGAGCAAAGTATTGGGAACATAAAAAAGAATAAAATAGTGTCTGGTCCCTTCACGGGCTCATAGTCTAAACTTGCCACTGAGTCCTGCTATCTTAGCTAAGGGAACATGACCTCAAAGCTGCACAACAGTAGTCTCACTCCTTGCCCAGAATAAGCCTATCTTCAGAGGTCAGAATAACCATCTGATTGACCTGTCCTGGGAACGAGCACCTTCTGCCCTGGAAACTCTGTGTTATCAAAATTGAACAAAACTTACCAGAAATCATTGCCAAGTTCCCTTCTTTATCTGATTCTAAAAGATCAGGAGGTGAACCAGTTTGACTCCCGTAGGAATAGAAGACCTAGGGGCTTCCTCTTCAGTACCCAATACCAAGGTTTGCATCTCCTAGAATTTGTCATTATAGTAGAGAGGACATTGATTTGGCCTACCAGTGTCATCATTTTGTCTCAAAGACCACATCCTTTGATTGCTTTGCATACTTTGTGACAACACTGGTGACTAAAAAGTGGCATGCCTTCCTGGTGGTGGCTGTCACCGCCAGGAAATCACAGCAGTGAGAACAAATCCGACCCATCCCAGACCTGTTCAGTCACTTGGACCCACTTAGAATATACAAGGGTTACTACAGATGGCCTTCCATAGGGAGAGGGAGACAGAGGGGAGAGGGAGACAGAGAAAGCAAATGAAATTTATCTTGATGGAAGTATTCCAACTAATAAATAAAGGAATCCCTAACAATTCATATCAGCTATCATCACAAAAATATAGATAACCAGACAATGATAGGCGTACACACTACCATCTACTGGGAATTCCTGCCAAACAATCTAACTTGGGTCTGCGCACGCCTCTAGGTGTGACTCCCCATTTATAATAAATACAGGCAACAGAGAGACAAGGTGCAACCAATAAATACACGGGACGTGGGGATTCAACTGAACAAACTACCTAGGTGTTTTCAATAAACAAATTGCAAGTAAAACTATAAAAGAAATGGAAGAAGGGAACTATAGATTAAAAGAGACCAACCAATTGCACCAAATGGACCTTGTTGGGATTCTGATTTGTACAAACAAAGCTGCTAAAAAGAAATACATAGCCACATATAGCCCAATTGGAAAATTTGACTACCGAGAGTAAATTTGATTGTGATAAGGAATTAATTTTTTAAGGTACAATGTGATATTTTGTTCATTTTTTTAAGCTTCCTTATATTTTAATAATACATACTAAAATACAGAATAAAAATAATGATATAAGAGGCCCCTGATGCCTTTTATGCAGAATCGGACAAGAATTTGAGAATCTTTGAGGCTGCAGGAGGGGACATGTTCACCTGGGGCAAAGAGTAATATTTCACACAAAAGAGAAGGCAAGGGGATGGGTTCTGGAAGCCACATAAGTAGCTCTAATAGGCTCTGATTTTGTGAAGGATTTAAACTGGAGAACTAATTTTGTAAGAGTCAATATTATGATCAATTCTACTGGTGTTCATTTCATCCAAAAAGTAAAGGCTGCCCAGGACTACTGAGAATGTAAGTTCTCTGTTATTGAGGAGAGAAAAAGGAAAGCATGTATCTCATTCCAAATAAGGACCTGTGGTACCACACCAAACAGGAGAGGGAAGTCTTGTCCGGCACTGGAGGATGGTATCAGCCACTATTTATTGACCTCTTACCATGTGCACTTAGCACACATTATTTCATGTCATCTTTATAACAACTCAGCAATAAGCATGCTTTACGGATGAAGAAGCAACTGAAATAGGAACCTGCTCAAGGTCAAAATGGCAGAGCTGGGATGCTCTCTGGGTCCCAGGTCTAACAGGGCATGAGGAATGTCGTGAGAAAATGGAACAACGCAAAAAATGTGCATTAGAACTTGGCTGGTAAAACCCAAAGCGTCAACTTTTCTTTGACCATTTTGGTTAACCTCCCTCAGAGGTTCCATTGGAAATCTCATCTAGCCCCTAACTTAGCCGGTCCTGTCCTCAGAGTCTGCCCTGAGATAGTCCATCTGCTCACTCAGAAGACACGTGAGTGGTCTTTAGCTCATTTGTGCTCTCCACCAACCCTTTCGTACGTGAACCCAAAAGAGGATGGCAAGAAATGGTGACAGGTACCTCCTCTTCCAGTTGATTTACCTTGGTGTGATCCCCAAATCTCCAAATTTAGGGTCATCTCTGATTACATTTCCTTTTCTAAATAGCCTCCCTTTCATCTTTTTACTATTTTTCCTGGTTTGAGGGCATGGGATGTATTCGCCCGACCACTGTACTCCTCACGCTATCCAGAAACCTCTGGCTTCCTGAGTTCTTTACTGAGCCTCAAATCTAAGGGGATTTCTATTTTTTATTACCTTTTGTAATTTTCAAATTACACCAAAGATGCATGTTCAACCATAGGATGAAAAAAAAAAGGATCTGTGAACTATAAAGGGAAAGCATACTAGTACTGTAGACTCCTTTATTTGGAAAAGATGAGATCTTGATTTATGATTGGCAGATACCCCCTTAAGGACCTGGGAGGGGCATGACTTCTAACAGGAGTCATATGTCCTTACAGGGGGCAAAATTGGTTGCTGTTTGCAGCCTTCCACCAGTTGGTGAGGCAACCTTTAATTTCTCCAAGCCTGGATCATCCTGACAGCTGGGGGGCTTTAGTAGAGCTAAGTGTGCCTAGGAATGTGGGGTAAGGAAGCCACTCAGCACACGGAGGTCTGTTTACACCCCTGCCAGTAATCCCATTTCTAAAAACAGCTGAGGCTGAGAGTTCGTGAGGCTGCTTGCTGGAGCCAGGCAGGCGTCCGGTTACCCTCAGCAATGCTGAGACATTCCAGAGGCTCCCACGCCCCAGCTGCAGGCCCTCATGAGCCAGGGGCCGGGATGGCTCCAGTGGTTATTTTTAGCCAAGATGCTTCATGCTTTCCGTGGCAGTGAGGAGCAAGGAGGCCCAACTCCCGGATATGTATGGGCCTTCTCCATGTTAAACCAGACGAGACAGAGCCCTTGTTCAGGAACCCTGGGGAGACTTAGGGAGAGCGGGTGACAGACACCCTTAGGACACCTTCATCGGAAACCATGGCACCAGCTTACAGAGGGGAAGGGCAGCTGAGAAAAAGAAAATGGACAGTTGTCATGACATACGGTTACTGGGTGACCCGGAGATACAGAGATAAATGAGACAAAGCCCCTGACTTCAAGGACAGTATAGGAAATACAAATACCCCCAAAATCAGGAAAAAAGAAAACAAATACACAAGCATAAAGGAAGTAGGGAACTGAGAAAGGTGACAGGTGACACAGTTTCATAATCAGAGACCAAATAAAAGTCAATCAGTCCTTTTAGCAATGAGCACAGTGCCTTGTATACAGCAGGTGCTCAATGCATGTGCTGAACTGAATTTCTCCTAGTAGGATAAGTAAAGTGGTGGGGGAATCTGTGGGTCCTTGAGGAAAAAAAATTCTTTCTAGACTTATTTTCTGCCTCTGCCTATCAGTAATGGAGAGGGATTAATAACCCAGAAGTGGTTCTTTACACACATGTGAGCAATCCTCACCATGAACTTGATTCTCTTGGCTTTCTGAAACAATGGGTGTGGGCACAGCTGTTGGCAGCACACACGGGCTCATAAGCCTGCAGAGAGAATCAGGTGTCAGAGAACAGGCCGTTGGAGAAGGGCTGCTGCCCTGTGAAGAGAGAAATCCACCAGCTTGGGGACCCCTGGGCAAGAGCCTCCATCTCTCCCAAGCTTTGTTTCTGGAGGTTTCAGATCTGTGCTTGTTCCTGCACAATCCCGGAGAAAGCCAGAGCAGGAAAAGGGAGAGAGGAGAGAAATAAGTCTTCTGGTCCCAAGGCCCAGTGCATGGGGAGAGACACACATTCCCAAATATGGCCCAGCCTCAGCCCTGGGCAGGATTAGCATCCACAGCAGCTGCACCTATTTTGGGCCTGGGGTTTCTATCTCCTGGGCAACAGGTGTTGAGACCTGAAGAAGAAGCCATACCAGTTGGGGGGTTATTTTGAGGGCATGCTGGCATTGTTCCCAGGGGCAAAAGCCAGTCCTCCAATTCGGTGCCTTCAGCCAGAAGCATGAAATCTTCTTTTTGGTCCTCTGAGGGGGCCTATCAGCCTGTGGCCTGCAGAGCGGATGGATGTCTCGGCTCCTTCCTGCAGGCTAAATCAGGGTGTCTTGCAGGTTTGGGAGGTGAGCCTATGCTTCCTATCCTTGGCTGATTGAAGGATGAAATCCACATTCTCCTCACCATCCACATCCCCCTCAGTGAGAAGCCAAATCAGGGAAGTGGGTAGGGAGGCAGAGGGCAATGGGTCCCTTTCTTACCACTCCCAAAGCTTGAAGTCTGGCCTCTTACCGTGCTGCTGAATGAGCAGCGATAACAACTGCTTGTGGAGACCACGCCTGTGCCACAGCAGGCACCGTCTGGGCACTTTTCTGATGGGCACGATCTCCATAATTTCCACCATCTACAAGGCAGGCAAGGGCCTTCAGCCTTCAGACACAACAGCCCCTGGTTGGAGATGAAATGAAAAGGACATGAGTTTTTCCCTTTTTAAGTGACTTGCTTTCTGTCTCGTGGAAAATGCCAAAACACAACAGTGTCTTCCACCAATAAACCCATACCGGTTACATCCGATGTGGCCGCAGAGGCTGTCCTGCGGTTGACAGTACACAGCCCCGTGGGGCTCATTCTCACCTGGAGAGGTGTCCTGCGAGATGGCAGAAGAAGTGTCATTGCCTTTGGGAAGATCAGCACTTCAGCTGCGGCCCCAGAAGGTTCTGTGGCAATCAGAAGGAGCCTTAAATAGGGCGTCCCCGGGCCACCGGTTTCTTTCTCTAGGCCCACCTTGCGGGGCAGGGGGCAGGGTGATGGCACCGGTGGGGCTGCGCCCAAACCTGGCATCAGTGCCATCTGCAATGAAGGAGCCCCAGGCCTCTGTGCCCCAGAACAGCGCCACATGCTAGGATCCAGATTCCTGACCCTGGGCCCAGGGCTATCTCCAGGGTCCAACCCCAGGGCTCTGAGCTCACAGGCAAGGCTCACACCAGCCTTGGCTCCCTGCCCCCATCCTTCTTCGAGCAAATCCTGTTTGACATCGGAACCCTGAGCAACCCAATTCTTTTGATTCATTGAAAAGTCAACATGGAATTTTTTTTTTTCTTTTTGGTAGATCTAGTCATCCCTATAAGGCAATACTAATAGTAGGTCTACATTTTAAAAGACAAAAAGAAGCAGCTTGCACATTAAACATTACAGAAAAAAGGAAGAAGCCATTTGACAGAGCTCTTCTGGCATTTTGTGACACCTCTTCTGGGATTTTCAAGGCTGGCTACATGAAGATCTAAGGTACACATGCTTCACAAGCCGTGTTGTTCCAAAGAGAGCACAGGGCTCAAGGCAACCAACATCACAGACAGGTCCATTCAAATCAGTTGATATGACTTAATGCCTCCTTGGTTGGTGGAAATATCTCTGGGCTCAGAGTCAGGAATTTGAATCCCAGCATGTGGAACTGTTTTAGGGCTCAGATGTTTGGGGATCCTTCGTTGCTGAGGCACTGATTCCAGGTTTGGGGGCAGCCCTGCTGGTGCCCTCTCTCTGACCCCCGCCTCCCCCAGGTGGGCTCAGAGGAAGGGTGGGGAAAAGATGGGTGGCCTTAGGCGGGCCTATCTGTAACAGAACTTTGCTCTGTCCTTGCTCTACCAGTGCCCCCTTTGCCTCTCAGTTGAGTCCACACACATCTCAGATCACTGCTCGGGGGGCCTCTTCAGCCTGACTGCCTGCACGCCCCCAACCCATCCAGACAAACGGGGCTCTTCTTTGCTACCTCCCACCCCAGCCACCTCCAACAAACCTCAGGGCGTCTGTGATCCTCCCCACCCCTCATCCTTTGCACCGTACACCGGGGGGCACTTTTGATTCCCTCTACTCTGCCTGAGTAGTTGTGACTTACTGCTTTGCCAATCTGTGTGACACAGTTCCTATCCCCCAAATCTTCTATTTTCAAAATTGCACACACAGACTTTAGATATACTCACCGAGAAAACACTGCATTAGGAATGAGAATCTGGGTTCTAGTCTAAACTTTGCTTCCAGTTTCTTTTATAATCTTGGGCAGCTCACGCTTTAGATTTCAGGTTCCTTCCCTAAAAAATGAGAGAGCTGAGCTATCCCAAGGGTTCCAGAGCCTACCTGAGCACCAGAACATTCTGGGGTAATTTTTTAAAATATAGCATTCGATTCTAGAGGGTTTGGGTTGGAGACCTGGGAGTCTGCATTTAGAGGTTCCCTTATGCAATTCTAAACCCAGATTGCTGGGCCTCACCCCTTAGTTTCTGATTGCATAGATCTAGAGTGGGCCAGAGACTCTGCATGTTTGACAACTTTCTAGAAACACCTGAGTGAAACTTCTCAGTTTAGCTGTTCTCTCCTCTTATTAAGTTACTTGGGCACCCACACACTCCTATTTGCCCACACTGGGTGCTGAAGACTCTATGAATTATCAACATAACTATTTAAGTTCTAAATTGCTTGGTACAGACTGTAATTGCCATCAAATTTCCAATAAAAGCCACGCCACGGAAGCTGGGTGGCATCATTCAAAGCCCAAGGGAGAGATCCCTCTCCTCTCTCCCTCTCCTTCCACGGAGATGTGTCCTGACAGGGGAGCTGCTCCTGCCACGGCCACTCAAACAGTCTCCGCATGACGGTCCCCGGAATTGGAGACTTGGGCCAAGATGCTGAAGACTAAAGTGTCTATGCAGGTCCTTTTATGTCATAGATGAGGACATAGGGGAAGAGTGGCTGGTTCAAGGTCACCCCGCCTGCTGACGGTAGTGCTAAAACCCAGGCTGCAGGAACTAAACAAAGTCAGAACCGCAGTAATCCGCGTTTCCCTACCTCCTTACCCCAGCTGTTCATAGTCTCCCCGCCGCACCTCTCCCACCCCTGCCTCAACTACTGCTTTTAAAAGTTCCCAAGTAGTATCGCAGGGGGCTGGTAACAAATCCTTCCTGGAAGAGCTCGCTCGCTGGCACCGCCCCTTGGCTGCCTCTAGGTGGCGCGAGTGCGCTTCCCCAGCCCAGCCTCGAGAGACGTGCTGAAGCTCCAGGCGGCCAAAGCCCATGGCTGTCTGCAAAGTGCTGGGCAAAAGCCTTCTACTTTGCTGAAACTTCAGTAGAGAAGTCCCGAGCAGTGCTGTGCCATTCGTGGTTGGAGGCTGAGGAAAAGGGTAAAAAAAAATGGTACTGATCCCATCTTGATTTTAAATGCTGACATTTTGTTCACCGTAGGTTTTTTTTTTGGCATTGATTTTGCCTTTTTAAAAGTATTGCATTAAAATATTTATCTTGATGATTGGGTTTTTTTGGGTACCCCTTTAAATTCTATGCCTGAGGAGAGGCAGCACACAATTCGCCTCACCGGGGTTATGGCCCGGCCGGGAGCAGCGCGGTGTGTGCCCCAGTTTCTTTAAGGGTTTTGGAAACAGCTGTTCCTGCTGTCGTGGATGGCCCTTTCTCTCTGAGACCCAGGCGCTGACTGGGGCAGATCTAAGGGCAGCCACCAGGTCCAGAGACGGAGGCTTTGGGCCAGGCCAGTTCCCTGGCACTGGGAAGGAGCCCTTTTTCCCTCGGGATGAGTCCTGCCTCAGGAGGCACCTCATTCCCCCTGGGAATCAGCTTCCGCCAGCCCCTGTCGCCAGGCTCCCCGAAGTCCTGAATTCCAGCACTGACACCACTGGTCACCAGCGGAGGCTCCTGCTATTACACGAGAGGAACCTCTGGTGCCCAGGTCCAGCGTATCAACCTGCCCCTCCGCCGCCTCAGTATGTCTTGATTTAATTCATTTCCTGAAGGACTTCGGCGCCCATCGCTCCTTTATTGCTTGGGCTCCTGTTTCTTCTCTTCCTCTTGTTTAAGGAGGGAACTCTTAATTTCCTCTTCCTCAACGACTTGGCATCCTTTATAGCCTCTGGTGACGTCTCTTTCCAGTTTCTTTCTGTGAGCCTGGGCTCCTGAGAATAGAGTGAAAGAGGAGAAAGCGAAACAAGCTGCCCACTGACGGGCAGACGTGCCAAGGTCAAGTCAATCGCTTAGAACCACCTGGGGAGCTTTCAAAACCCACAGTGTCCGGGCCACACCCAAGGCCAATTAAATAACAACTTCTAGGGGGTGCGATCTTAAGCGTCAGAGATTTTAAACCTCCCCAGGTGGAAACAATACGCAGCCAGGGGCCAGAACCAGGGGACGGAAACCAGGCTACAGCCCCATCGAACCAAGGTCGCCACCTACAGGCTAGTGTAGGTACTGCCACCTACTGGTACAATCAGATAGAGATGGACAGACATCAGAAGCTTTGAGGCTTTGGAGCCCAATCCTCTACCCACCCGTGATTTTCTCTAAGCTTCCCAGGGACCGCCCTCTCCCCCAGCCCTTCCAAAGTTGTTCTACCCAACTCAGGCCACCAATTCTGCTGGCAGGGTAGAACCTACTGGTTAGCAAGATGTCTGATGTGCAGCTGAGACCCACCCTGAGAATTCTGCTCCCCTGGCACTGGCTCTGCAAGCTGGAGACAGACACATAATAAATCTACTCTCCCCCTATAAAACCATGTCCTCTACTCCCATTTGTTTCAACTCTTTGCTGTCCCCTCCTTCCTATCTGTCCTACTCTGGATATGCTAGATCCTTTCATCAGATGCCAACACCAGAGTTTAGTATATTTAAACAGAGAAGTGGTATATGTTCATTATAAAATAGATTTGTAAAAAGTGAAATAGATGTATGAGTTCCCCCAGCCTCCCTCCATTCTCCTTTTGTAGCCACTGTCCTGGGGGTACTACTGTTAATGGGTTGGTGACACCAGAACTGAACATCCAGGTCTTGCAGCAAGTGCTAGACCATCATCTTCCTCTCTGAGCCTCAGTTTCCTCATCTGTAACATGTGAATAGCTGAAGTATCTACCCTAGAGGGTTAATGATATGGCACAAAGAAGGGGCCTAGCACGGTGCCTGCTAGGTAATAAATGGAGTTCTTAAAGGCTAACCGAATTGTCTGAGACTATTGGTGGAATCAGACAGAGGCCTGGGGTACGTTGAGCTTTTCCTGCTTATTATACTCACATCACTCAAGATCAGGTCCATGTGGGTTAACAAGATTAGTCCCAAAGCTCCAACGGCCAGCTGTAAATAAAAGAGGCTTCCAAGTGAATCCTTTTAATCAAGGTGCATTTGATGAAGGGCCCACCAGAGGGCAGTGCCAGGTCACTTATGAGAGGGATGGCTTCAGAGTCCTCAGCCAACGCTGCAGAGACCGCCTCCATTCCAATCACCTTTGATTGAGTCTGGGGGTGGCAGGTCTGAGCTCAGCACAGTCCACCTGATACCAGTGGTGGATGCACCCAAATCTTTTCTGGTATAGTTTAGGGCCACTTCAAGGTCTGAAAGCTCTGATTTTGATCTAGCTTCCCACGTTGAGTCCTGCACATACAATGTGCTTTTTCTCTACTCGCTCCCCTGTACCATGACTGAACCATCATAAATACATCTTCCCGTCGAGCCCGACCAGAGACTCTTTCTCAGCATCGCATGCCAGATGGTCGCTACCAATTGCTTGGGCCCCACATAAGAGATTTGTTCATGCCACAGATATTCACCCAGCGCCTGCTGTAGGCCAGGCACCATGTGACCTGTCATCCCTTCCCTGGACCAAGTTAGGTTCATTGAAGAGTTGGCTTCCCAGTTACAGACGGAATTTTCTTGGTTCTCCCAGGATTCAGAAAAACCCAGGACAGGTCTCAAACAGAATGCCCACAAACTTCTGGGCCTATCCTGATGGCGGATATATGATGAAGAGCCCCCAAATCACAGATTCCCATAATGTACTCCGCCCTGTTCCCTGGCCAAATTTGGAAGTGCACCAACTCTCTTCCTGCTAAATGGTCTCAAATCTCAAAGACCTCCTAAGAAAGTCTGGCCCAGACCCTTGACAATGCTCTAAATTAGACTCCTTCTCCTATACCCCAGTCCTACCAAGAGGTAAAGAAAATACGCACAGAGATGCTACTTTCCAGCACAGTTCAGATGTCAAATATCCCCTCTCCATGTCAGATGTTCAAATGTTCTTGGACTTGACAGATTGTGCCCCATCCGCCTTAGGGGCTGCCCTGCCCCGTCTCGCCTGGGGGTTAGCATTTAGGAATGTTTTGATGATGCACACCGTCAAGGGAAATAAAATACATGCTCTTTTTCAATGATACAATTTTAGAAAAAGGGAAGCCGATAAGGATACTGACGTGTGGACTACAGACTATTTTAAGAAAGGGGAGAGGAAGGATACAAGGAATCAAAGGGTGTAACACTGCTTAAACCAGGAAGATTATAAAATATTTGTGGAGGATTTATGGCTAAAATGGAATTTAGCTGTTTGAATGACACAAGATGCTCAAGATAGTGATAGAAACAGGGAAAATTTCAGCCTGTTTAACCACCCCAGAGGACAGAGAAAAGAGGCTCACGGTTGATTGTGTTATTATGAGCCTGGGTGGAGAGGAGGCATGAGACCTCAGGCCTGATCTAACGGCCCAGCTTGGAAAAAATTGGGGGACCACAAAGGAAGTGATGGTTAGACTAGGAGCTAAGGTTGTAAAACAAGGTACTCAGAAAATCTCTGATGGTTCCACAACAGAACCCTGGCAGAGTCACATACATCTGAATGGGCTATGGAATCTAGTGTCACCGGTCCCCTGCCTTGATATTTCTTGAGGTCATCATAAGTGTGGCCTACAGCCAGCAATAATAACCCTACATTATCAAGAAAAGGTAAAATACTATTAACTGCACTTGTTTAGAGGATAGGCAGGTCTCAAAAGACCACATATCATATGACACAATTTATGTGAAATGTCCAGAATAGGCAAATCCATAGAGACAGAAATAGATTATTGGGTGCCAGGGGCCAGTAGGAGTGGGACTGGGGAATGACTACTGATGGGTATGGGGTTTCTTCCTGGGGTGTTGAGCTGTCCCAAAATTAGATTGTGGGGTTGGCTGCACATCTCTGGGAATGTACTAAAAACATAAAAATGGGTGAGTGTGATGGTATGTGAAATATATCTCATTAAAGCCATAAAAAACAGAAACAAATAGAAAGTCCTACAACTTGTAAATATTCCATTAGAATCCCTCTTAACTTCAACCATATAGAGGGATTAGACGACTTTACCAGGAGAATCCACAGCATAGAAAACATTTATTCTCAGGCAACGAGGTGAATGAGGTATTTCTACAAACTCACCTGGTTCAATTCCGGAAATTAAAAGTTTACAGAAAAGATACAAAATATCCCCTCAACTTAATAGAAATATATCCACAAAAGGTTTTAAAAGTAAAAAGTTTCCTTCTACCCCAACTCATCAGTCTTCCTTTCTAAAGTAGCAACTGTTATCAGTTTTTCCATAAATGTTTGTGAATTCTCTCCCTCCCTTCCTTCCTTTCTCCCTCTATCTCTTTCACACACACACACACGTGTGTGTGTGTTCTCCCCCCATCATCTAGTTAGATTAAGAGTTAAGAGGAAAAATGTAAATTAATTAAAATGAAGTGCATCCTTAAGGTAAGAACAAGTCCTCAAGGTTACTTCAGGTTTACATATAGTGGAAGTACTTCCTTTTAGTTAAGCACACTAAAAAATAGAGGAGGACAGGAAGCCTGGAAAATGTATGCCTGAAATCAGGGGTTGGCAATTTATTGGCACATGCCATGACTGAGAGACACTCACATCAGGTCAATGTAGAAACTCATGCACAGTTCAATTCTGTACCTGCGGCCCACAGGCATGTTCCATCCTTTTCCCTTCTCTAGACAAACACCAGCACCTATGCAACACAAATACTTCTCTGTTCCTCTGGTCTGAACATAGATGGAAGCTCCCAGGACATAATATTGGGGTTGGGAAGTGGAGATGGCAAGTAGGAGCAGGTGTAGGGCTGATACACATGGATGGAAACTTAAATAACTTAAATTTAAGTGAGAAAAAGGAAGCTTTGGCATGGTGCATAAGAAGGATGGTTAATGCTGTGTATGGCAGGTAAGTGGTGACAGTGGTGTAAGCAAAATCACAGGCAACATCGAATCAGATACATCTCGAGAGAAAAGGCAACATAAGCCCAAGGCTCAACATAAAGACTGGTTTCCAAGCAGCTGTAAAGTGGAATACTGGTTTAGCAGTTACAATGTCATGCAGCTTAATACAGTAACAAGACGGTACCTTGAGGCATAGTAGCAAAACCCAAGGAATGGAGTCCAAGTTACAAAGTCCCCTTGAAGATCCTTCAACTCCAAAGTATTTTTAGTCATGGTAATTGTAGACATTGGACAAGGTGCTACAGCCCTCAAAATAAGATGGCTCCCAAAGCCTAAGGTCAGCAGATGCCATCTCCGTAAGCCAAGCCTTCAAGAAGGATGGGATTAGCTGTCGACAGGACAGTTTTCCAGAAGTAACTCATCTTGCAAAGTGATTTGGAGTGACCTTACTAAGGAGATTAAAGCGCCTCTCCTGAATATGTCATTAGCAAGCCACTGAACTCAAGACCATCTGATACAGGAAGCCGCGTGTTGGGATGATGAGTGTACATTGCAGGGTGGTGGTCTACATGAATGCTTGAAAAGGGGAAACTGGAAAATAAAAATATATCTTCACATCACTAGTAGATTCAACAGGCACTCTGATTTTGGATGATTGATCCTGACCCTTTACAGAAAAATATTCTTAAAGATAAGGAAGCCAAGTCATCAGGTCATCAGAGCTTGATAGAAATAACACAGAAAAAATATTCAACTCTTGTTTTGGCCTCACCAGGTGACATTTTGATCTCACTGCCAGGAAGAGAACAATCTGGATCAAAAACAGATTTCCCTTCTGAGACTCAGAAGAGCTTTCTTTGGAAACTAACCAACAGGAATTCTATAGAAAACTCAGTCTCTTGTGAGTTTTATTAGTATGGAACAATTTCTGATCCATACTGGCAGAGTCACATACATCTGAATGAGCTAGATGACTAAATAAAATCAAGTTTCTGGACTTCAATCTTTCATTTGTCCATCCAACATTTATTAAGCACCTACTGTATACCAAGTACTGCAGTAAGTTCAGGTAAAACCCAGATAAAGGAGGGCACAGACCTGCCCTCAGGGAGCTCCCAGACCAGTGGTGACTCAAACCTGGACAGTGGTTAAATATATCATGTGCTGTGGCTGAGCCTGAACAAGGCAATAAGCCTCCTCCACCAGTCTGAATCAGTACTTCACATGTGTAGTCTATTTGTGGAATTAGAAAATCAATTTCTCTTAGATCTGGGAGAAATCTCAGAGATTGTCATATACTGTAGTCCTTAACCCTACCAGTACTATACAATCATCTGGGGGGATTTTTAAAGATACTGATGCCTGGTGCAACCCCTAGAGAGGTTGATTTAATTGATCTGGAGATGATCCCAGGCATTGGTATGGTTTTTAATTGCCCAGTGATTCAAATACGAAGGGAGGGCGGGAATCACTGATCTAGTCCAACCCCTGGATTTTCTAGGTGGGTAAAATGGACGCAACAAAGTGAAAGGACCTGCCCAAAGTAACACTCCTTTGAGAGTAACACTCATATAAATTCAGCGACTTACAGTACTTTAAGGGACACAGTTGGCTCAGGCAATGCCTCCTTAACTGCAGTCACTTACATACCATCTATGTAATATTTGCCACAGCCACGTGCATTTCTACAGAGTTAATATTTTTATTTAAAATGACTGATTTTTTAAAAACTTAAGTGCTTTATTTAGCCTTGTCCTTGACAATAAAATCAGTGGAAAACACCTAAAAATTAACTATTAAAGTTCTTGATCTAGCAATAGGCCAACTCAGTTCATATTGCATAGCGTGTCTAGTACAAGTATTCTTCCTTGGGATGCATAGGGCTGCGGTATTCCTAAAGCCCTGGGAATACCTGGGGCAGGTGTTGTCTGACCACTTCCAGTAGAGGCTCACAGGTGGGGTTGAAGAAACTGTCAGTAACTCCCACAGTGCTGGGTAGCAACTGATCCCATGGGGTCTATTACTCCTTGGGGGACTGATTAATAGCAGGGTTTGAGCAAAGAAGGAGGGGAACTGATTTTTTTTAAATCTCTCTGGAAAGGCCACAGGTCACCTGTTCCAACAGACTATTAAAGCAAAGCAGTCTATCCACACCTGAAATCTCCTGATGCAAACACATGAAATGGACCTAGAAGTAGGTAAGAGCACCACCACGGATGCTAACAAAGTGACACAGAGCTTAGACAAGAAATCATCCTTCCGTCTGGCTTCATAAAGATTCAGAATTTTTAACTTGTCATTCCACTTACCAAGAGTATTGACTTTCTTTTTCGAATAAGCTGATTAATCTTGAGAACTTATTTAATACATTCTAAATTGATATGCAATATTCTGAGAGAAAGGAGAAAAAAAAATAACATATTCACTGGTCCCCTCTTCAGTTCAACTCCAGGATGAGTTAGTTCTTTGAGTTCTGACCAAGAAATTCTTCATACTCAGGGCTTGAGTTAGAGGTTTCCCAACCAATTTTCAAATTTGGAAAGAAAGACGTGAAAAGAGCTGAAGAATTCATCTTCAGGTGAAATGAGATGGCCTGCAATCCATAGTAAAGCCAATCATCCTGAAGGAAACCTAAGGCTTTCTCCATTTCTCTTTCTCTCTCATTCTTAAAGAGAGGTTTTCCAATGACTCAGCAATTTCATTACTAAGAATATCACTTTGATGGACTCTGTTTCAAGTCCATGAGAAGATGCAAAGAAGGATCTTCAATGTAGCATTTTTTATAATAGAGGAAAAATTAGAAATTTCTCGAATGTCCATCAATAAGAGAATAGGTAAAAAAAAAAAATGATGGTAGAGTCCTCCAATGGAATGCTACATTGCAATGAAAATGAATGAACCAGAGCTACATGCATCAACTTGGATAAAGCTTTAAAAAAAAAAAAACGTTGATTAAAACAACAGCAATAAAAGAACTATATATGGTACCACACTATTTTGGTACAGTTTTGGAAATACAAAACAATATCCTATATTGTTTGTGGATGTATACACATGCATAATAAAGGTGGGCAGAAAGATACATACCAACTTCAGGAAAACAGTAGCCTCTGAAATGAAGGTAGGAGATAATTGTATTTTATTATTGTTATTATTTTTCAAGATCCAAAGCAAATATAGAAAAGTGGCATTTTTTAAATATGGTTGGTGGGTCATGGATATTCCTTAAATTATTTTCTACACTTTTCAATTAATGTGAAACTTCATAAATGAAAAAGAAAGTTGTTTACACTATTGGTACTCTGAACCAAACATACACATATGTGAATTCATTTGGTAGGGACATTTGCTTGTAAAAGAAAGGCCTATATTTTCCATCTTGAAGTGCAAATGAAAAATTCAAACTTTTTCAGGTGGGCTGACACATAAAATTGGCAGAAGAGATTTGCTAAAGGGTAAAGAAAATAAAGTTCGATTAAATACAATTTGTTTACAATTAAAAAAAATAGTGAGTTAAAGATATTTCACCTAATCAACACATAGCCAAATACGATTCTTTTAAAAAACACATGGCCAAAAAATAATTCTTTTTTCCTTACTTTTCAAAAGAAATGACAAAAGTAGTATACATTCATTTTACTAAGTCAAGCAATATGTAGATAGCTGAAGTTGACAATCTCCCAACTCTGGTTCACCCCACCCCACGAGTCAACCAGAGTCAACAATTTGATAGCCACCCATTCACCTCTTTCTCTATAAAACTTGTATAAATTATTTTGTGAATTCTTTTCTAATCAATTCCATTTTTACAATTAAAAGTACTTCATCTGTATTATTGCCAAAGCAATCCACCCTCATTTCAGAAAAATATGGAAGATGCAAATGAGCAGAAACAAGGAAAAATAAAAACATTTTACTGGGGATGCATTGTAATTCACTGCTCGGGAAAGCTTAAGACATATTTGAATCCTGAATCAGAGGCTTAGGATAAACTCTGTCTCTGGCACACAGATAGCTTAGCTTCATTTCTAAGAGTTGCTTGCCCTTAGGGCTCTTAGAGCCCCTTAACGATATTGGAAGAATGGGCTGGAACGGGTCCGCTTCTGGCAAAGTGCAATCTGAGTTGGTTATTCACTAATCGTACTCCAAGGTACAAAGTGGGACACCAGCCTTTGCCCACTAAAGCACAGCACGGAGTACGGTCAGAGACAGGATGTTCTACCCACTTTCTTTCCACAAGGCCACTTGACAGCTGCCTTGCATCCTGCTTTACTCCTTCCTTGCCCCCCACCCTCCTGTCACTGTCCTTCTTTTGCCATCGTCCTTCTCACTATCTTCAGCCTGCTCCTTCTCTTTCTTCAACTGGCAAAGTGTCTGTGTCACTCACCTCTCGGGTAACTGGAGCCTTGCAGCTGTCTGGGTCCCTGTTTGGAAGGACATTTCAGCATTGCCTGGGGCACCGGGGGCAGCCAACTTCCCAGAAGGCTTCATCTGTAAAAGCAGGAGGTTGACTCAGAATTCCTTATGAGAACGTTGTACTTTAAGAACAATTCAGCCATCTTAGGTACTTAAAAAAAAATCTCTCCAGAATCGCCCCAGTCCCCTCCTGAGATTTTTCACTTTAAAATCCAACTTTGCCCTAGACTTAGGAAACAGGAGAAGAGCACAGACATTTTAGACAAGAACTACCGCTAACCTCTACCTGGGAAGAGCTTCAGAAACTGGGGGTGGGACTTGCCTGGATGAGCAGTTCTTTCCCTTCTCTCTCTTTCCTTCCTTCATGCTTTTCTTTCTTTCTTTTCTACTTCTACTCAATTGTAAACACTCTTGTCCCCCCAAAACTGCTTATTTGGGAGTAGAATAGCATCGTCAGCCTTGACCCAAACTGTTTGGATGGGCTTCCCTGGGACAATGGCTTGTGTAGAGAGCCAACGGCCATGCTAGGAAGCTGAACACACAGAGTTCCCACTGGACAGGCAGCTGTTAAACATACCAAGACATTTGGGGAAAGAAACAAGGACTTTTCAAAGTGGTCCCTGGGGTCTAATATCAACAGGCCCCTTAGGGATCGTGTGGGGACAAGGAGCCCTGGACAGGGGAAGGGCTCCCTTGCCTGGTGCCAGGAGCCTTTGGCATGATCACTTTACATGGAGAGATGCAAGAATGTCTTTATAATCCAAGGCTTGGCCTCCCCCTTCTTGATCCCCAGGAGGAAAGAAATTGGAGGACAGAATGAGCTTGCCAGGCATGTCCTCCCAACTGCAAAGCTGACCTCGGAGAGATGGAGCCAAAGCTGTTAAGTCCACCCAGGTTGTTCTCAGAAACCAAGGGTGTAGATAACCTGACCTCAGCAGATCCACCTGACCCTGGGCTTCTTTCTGACCCTCATCCATGGAAGTTTGTCATTATCAATCACATGTATTATCAACCACATCAGATAGTATTATTAGGCATGCATTGTTGCCAATTATGTGTTAAGTACCTAACATGCGTTGCATTAATAAAGTCACTGTATTAATCTTCACATACATACTCTTATTTACTCCTTGTGTTCTTAAAGAAGAGGTAGGTGCTACTCTTATCCATCTCTATTTTACAAATGCTAAACATGGGGTTTGGAGAGAGTAAATAATTTGCCCAAACCACAAATATAGTACGTTTTGGAGCTAAGGAAAAAACTCAAGTCTGTCACCCCTCCCCCCCACATCTCCCACATCCTGCTATCTGGGTCTCCATAATAGGAGTGGGAGAGTCCCTCAGGTTTTTCTTATGTCTGTATCTGTTTTATAGTGTCCAGAACTGGCCTAACTGAAGGTCCTCTACCTTTCACTGATACCTTTCCCTCCAGATTCTTCTGCGCCCACTCTTCTCGCCGTTCACTATATATTGGCTGCCTTGGGCTAGTTACTCTTCTCCAGATTTACCAAGCTTTCCTAAACTCAGAGGCCCTTTTTCCTGTGATCTCCCTGCTATGAATGCCCTTTCTCCCTTCTCTGCCTGGCAAACCCCTCTCTCAAGAATAAACTCCTATGTCATCCCCTCCTCAGGAAAGCCTTTCCTAGTCTTCTTGCGAGAATGACTTTCCTTCTCCCCACTGTGTCCCCACCACACTGTTCGACCTTCAGATTTAGCCAGTAGCATGTTGCTGTGTAGATGTTTGTTTTCATGTCTGTCTGTCCCACTAGACCCTGCAGGGCAACAGCCACCTCTCTCTTGCCTCCTAATTGTGAATTTTGTTTTTATGGAAAGTGGTCCAAGATGGAAGCAATACCCTGAAAACTGGATTGGATGACACATAAGGGTCTAATGGGAAGATTTTTATTCAGGAGGATTCAAGGAGATTTTCCCATCAGTCTTCAAGAGTCAAATATTCTGTCCTAGGAGCACTTGAGAAAGAGAGGAACTTGCTTCTTCTAGAAATAAGCAAACCCAGCTAGAAGTATGCTTAGCAAATAATAATCCTTCTTCATGTGCCCTTCTTGAAACTGCTAAGGGGGTGTTACCAGCTCATTCCAAACTGAGTTCTACACCATCAGCCTTCAGCAAGACCTCGAAATGTCCTTATACCCGTGGCATGTCCATCGCCTGACATTGAAGCAATCTGAATTATTGGTCCTCTGATATAACAGGTTGGACAGTCCTTTGGGGATATGACTTGTGAAGCAGGCAACACGTGGGCAATTCTACCACCAAAACAGCTTCCAATTCAATTGGCAAAAGGGTATGCTAAATTATGGTCTGGCATTTACATGTATCTGTCTAAGCTTAAACTGTATCCCAGGCATTGCCCTCTTAGATAGTAATTGGGAGGTGGTTTAATGAGGGGCTTGGGCAGGGGGTATAGATGCGGCTATTTTATACTCTATCTCTTCTTCTCACCCTTATTGGTTATATATTAATAGACACACAATATTAGACTCTGGCCATTACAGCAGGTCATTGATAGATCTGATATATCAAGTTGACTAACAAAAACAACCATGTTGTGTGCTAAGAAATGCTCAGCCCAGGATATCTGTAGCTATGCAAAAATCAAGCATAGCAAAGGTTTAGCCTGGCTCAAGAGCCACATGACAAGTCCTTAGCATATGGATGTTCCTGATACAAATATTCACGTCTGGGCAGCCATCAGCAGTGGTCAAAGCAGCAAAGTGAGTTTGGAAATAGGTGAGAACCGAGAATTCTTTTTAGGAACTCTCACACCTAGAGCATCTGGGTGCATAGAAAACATTTGAGCTCTTGATAGGATGAACTGGAATGTCTGGTTTCAATGGAAGAAGAGTGTGGCAATATCGAATGAGTTGGCCACTGTCTCCACTATTTTATAACCCTATATCTAATTCACCTCCATAATGCCAAAAAAATTTATACTTAACAATTTCAAAGAAATATAGAGTAGTAGTTTGTGCTTATCTTTCCACTGAAAGCTAAAGCAGGCCTATAGCTTCAAGTATTGGTTTTTTGTTTGTTTTTTGAGGTGGGAAGGTTTTATGGGGGGGTTCAATTTTTTTTTACAAACCTTTTGGTTAAATTATTTATTAGACTTGGTGCTCTTGGAAAGTGATCTTACCACATTATTGCTTCTATGAATGGACAGTCTCTTTCGAATGCTAAAAACACCACTCAGCTAGAGATTATTTTGGATGATTGTAACATAGGCTTCTCCATGGAAGAACGCAAGAGAAGGGCCAGACAGGAGCCCTGGGATTAATACAACAATAAACCCTGTAGTAGGGAAGGTAAAATAGTGGCCCGCTAATATGATGGAATGCTTTATCTACATTCCAAAAGTTTAAAAGAGGTGCCAGCTTTGGGAATCCTACAGGGGTGATGCCAGGGAACGATCAACACATTGTATTCCCACTGTTGCTTGGTCAAAATTGAATATACAATGACTATTGGCTTCCTACTCACTGAGCCATGCCACAGGAATTGCCTGAATTTATTGAGTAGCTTCCAAAAGTTCCAAACATTTTGTATATGAGATCACACTTGTCTGTACAATGTTCCTCCAAAAGGAAAGAAGGAGCCCTGTTATTATTTCAATGAACGAACGATGACACTAAACCAGAGAGATGGTTTTGACAGGAGGCTGGCTCAGCATGGACCAGCATTTAGGCAGATGAAGGTGTTCCATTCTGGCTGTGCTGCAAAACTGCTGTTGGACCAAAGATAAATCATTCAGTTACTCAATGAGAATCCATCTATTCATTTATCAATCAATTGCAGTGTCTAGGAAATGCCAATTACTCTACTTGTCATGGAAAGCAAGATAGCATAGAATCTACTCTCACAGAGCTGACAATCTAGTGGCTGGTTGCCTTACTATGTGCTAGATGCAGTAATGGAAATGCAGACATCTTTTAAATAACCTCTAGGAAACTTTTGATCACCCACATGCCAACTTCTTTCTGCCTCAAGGCCTTGGATCTGCTGTTCTTTCTGCTTGGAATGCTCTTTCCCTTTATCTTTGCATGACTGGCATCTTCTATTATATGAATTTCCACTAAATGTTTTCTCCTCATAGAGAATTTCACAAAGCATCTTACCTAATGTTTCTCCTCTCTCCTCCTTCATTACATCACTTTATTTTCTTCACTCTTTGAAATTATTGTATTCATTTGTTAACTTGTTTATTTGGTCTTTTTACTCTTGAATATAAGCTCCATGGGAACAAAGTCTTGTCTGCAGAGTTTGCCACTGTATCCCCAGAACCTCAAGAGCTGCCGGCACATAGGATGTGCACAAGACATATATGTTGAGGGCAGATACAACACAATCTTCCATAGAGCAAGTATCTCATGAGTGGAAGAGACAAGGTTTCCTAAACACTCAAAGACAGTGTTTATACTGTCTAGGCAACTGGATTACTCAGCAAACGCTTCCTGAAAAAAAATCTAGATGCGTATTTGTAACACGATAAGTAAGAAAAAGATGAACATCTTTGGGACCATATGAGGGTGGGTCAGGAGGGCCATATCCACTCAGAAGCAGGAGGGATATTTCATAAGGGAAAGGACACCAGGATGGCTGAACACACATGTTTATGGAAGCAAGTGATGATAAATAAGCCTGCACGAATAGGCTGGACCAATCCACGGAGAGCCTTCAATGCCAACTGCAGAAATTATTCTCCAAGAGGAGAAAGCATTCAAGAATACTCAACTGGCCCCCTACTGAATAAAACCCATAGTTTTATGTTTCCTTTCTTTTGTTTTAAAGGAATGACCACCTACATTTCTTACTGGAGGAAAATCATACTATCTTCAGATTTCTTTTTTCCTACTTAGAATGTAAGTAAATCAATGGGAGGCTCGAGAAAGGATAAATAAATCCATTTGGAGTCAGCTTGCTCACGGCTCTCCCAAACCTGCCATGGCCTGACGGTCAATGGGGGACTGATTTAGGTCAGAGGGGTGAGGTGGAAAGTGCTTTTCCAGGGGACCTGTAAGGAAGGTATTCATGGCGAAGGAATGCACTTCTCAATTAAGATCCAACTTGGTAAAGAAGGACCATAAACCTATTGGTAGCTCAAGGACTTAACAAAGCATAATTTATCAAGGAACTTCACTTTTATGAGACTGACTGCCATTTAAGATAGCTTCAAGTAGAATAAAAATAAAACAGAAATGTTCATTCTGCAAACATTTTGGAATAGCAGAGGACTATTGATTAAAGTGGAATAGAATTTAAATTTCGACTTTAAAGAGAAAAGCTCCCCTTTTCTTGTCCTTTTCCTCATTAGAACCATAAAAGCAAAAAAATAAAAAAAATAAAAAAATCTAATTTTAAAACCAAGTGGAAAACACTGGAAAAGGGTCTGTGTGCCTGTGAAGGAAGAATGACACCGCAAAAGTTATAAAAAGAACCTGGTGATGTCTAAAAGCAAATGCATAACACTTGAAGCTTCCTTGACACAGATCAGCTTCTGTTTGCAGCTCAGCAAACCATATGCTATATTCACTCACTCCTCAAGGATCATCTGCTCCTTTTCCCAGTATTAAGATGTCAGCGAAAATCTACCTTCTGGAGAAATTTAATCTGAGGGAGAAGAGCTGCTGACGCTCATAAAAATAGCTTTCAGACATTATGACTCCTCTGGGAGATGTACAACGAAGAAGAGGTCATGGAGCCTTTTAGAATCCTTAAAGATCAAGTGGGCCAGAAGCTCCCAGCCTGGGGCTCAGAAGCCCCATGGGGTCAATGGGTGGGCTTCAGGGTATTGAAAAACTCTCTGAAATTGAACACAGTTTGTGTGCCTTTGTGGAGTTTTGGGGGGCAGGGAGGATAAAACATTCGCCCAATTTTCAGAGGTTCAGGGCCCTCAAAAAATCATAACGAATCACTAAATTGTTATATTACATCCAGAGACAATTTTTACTGATCAAGAAACACTTGAAACATGAATCTTATAAGAAATTTCAAAATTTATAGATAGTGCTGAAGTCTCTTTGCTCACCTTTCCGTATCTGTTCCCCTTACTCTTATGCCCTACAGAGATAATAATTATATTTTTCTATGCATTTATATAATTATGTGTCTACACACAGAGAAAAGACACAGCATTGAAGTGTGTACCTTTTAATCTAAATGGTATCATGTTGTATATATTCTTCAGAAACTTGCTTTTTTGAAATCTGCAATGTTTGGTGGAAGTTCCACATTCATACATATAGAGCTTTATCCTTTTAACCTGCTGCATAGTATTCCATAGTAAGGCTATATACTCAGCCATTCCTCTATGGATGAGCACTTAGGTTGCTTCCAGTTTTTCCCCCATTACAAACAACAGCACAGTGAATATCTTTGCAAATTTCTCTTTATGCATTGGTGCAAAGTGTTTCTCTAACCAAGATGCTGAGAAGAGGAATTGCTTGGACATGAGGTATGCATATTTTTTTTTATTTTAATTCAACTGCCAACCCATTCTTCTCATGTTGTACTGGTTTGTCCTCCCACCAGTAGTTTATGAGAGTGTTTTTTCTCCCCTCCTGCCACACTTGATACCAATCTTTTTCATCTTTGCCAATAATAGATTAACAATGGATCTCATTATTTTCATTTGTTTTTCCTCAATTGCGAGATTGAACATTCTATTCACATCTTCATTGGCTCTTTCAGTTTCTTTTTTGGTGACCTGCCTGTCCCTGCTCTTTGCTCGTCTTCCATTGGCCGGAACAGCTCGTGGGTGCCCAGACTGGGCTTGAATTCAAGTCTCCTGATGCTCAGGTTAGGGCTCCTCCCCTGTGGCAAGCGGTGGACACTCTGTACATCACAACCATCTGGATGGTTTAGTCCATGGTTTGCTGGACCCCACCCCCAGAATTTCTGATTCAGTGAATCTTGGGTAGGGCTCATCAATTGGCATTTTGCACACATTCCCAGATGATGGTGATGTTGCTGGTCTGGTGACTACATGTGAAAAACCACTGGACTTGAGGAAATACCTGGTCTACGGACCTGGTAGATAGAACTCGATTGTTCTACCTCAGTGGTTCTCAGCCCTGCTTGCACATTAGAATCACCTTGATAATTTTTTTTTAAATGTACTGGTGCCTGAGTCCTAGCCTAGACGAGTTACACCAGAATGCCCTTCCCATTCATACTTTTCAAAGCTCCACAGGTGAGGCGGATGTTCACCCAGGATTGAGAACAATTGCTGGCTGATATGAGCTACTTTGAAGGAGCACAATGTCCTTCCTTCTATTTCCTTCCTCCCTTATAGTATATCTTATTTGTAGGATGTTTTGTCAGGGATGCATTTGTCCTAAATGTTCATTGTTTGTTCTATTTGGGGGCAACACAATATGGAGGACATTAAGTTCTGGGTTCTTATCCTGAATTTGCAGAATGCTTAGGCTACTTACTAAGCTTCTGTGCTAAGATCCTACAGCAGACTATATAAATAAACTCACACATGTAAGGAGCCACAGACAGTACCCAGTTGGAATGCACTGCAACTATACTTTGATCCCTTCCCACTTTGTGACAATTATTTGAAATAAAAACCTAGTTCCTGGATCCCCTCCTCACAAGGTGGGGCAATCCGATTTTCTCCAGTTTTGTAAAGCAACCAAGAGTCTTTCCCAAGTCTCTGAACAAAATCATACTACTACTCTGAAAACTTAACCACCCAGGTTGCTTTTACATAGATGCCTAGGAATTTACTTAGAAAGAAAGGCTGCAATGAGAATATTTTTGGTACCAAATGATAAAGGGTAATTAATCAATCTGTATTATTGAGTGTCTGTTACATACGAGGCACTGAGGGGGTTCAAAGAAAAATGAGAGCTCAATCTTACCCTCAAGTACATATTATAAAGGAGTTGAGGAGATCTGGAGACTTGAAACTGCAAGTTACCCCCCAAAATCAGGCAGCAAATGGTAAGCAAACATGAATTCTAAGACGTTTCAGCAAGCAAAAGAGAAAGATCCCTTTGGGTGGGATGGTCAGGAAAACTTTAAAGACTTTAAAGGAAACGTAGAATTTTGCTAGAAAGAGGGGAGAGGGGTATTTTTGACCAAGAAAATGTAGTAAGCACCAGCAAAGGGACTGAAAGGCTCAGTAATTTGCAGGTGCAATAAGGAGACCAGCTGGGTAAGCTGAGCTGTTTATAAGGGGGTGATAAGAAACAAAGCTGAGGAGGGAGAGCTTGGGAATAGCTGGGGTAGGGCTGTGGAGACCAGGCTGGGTGTCTGGGTATTATTTGATAGACTGGATTTTTGGCAGCAGTTTTACTGATCCTGTAAATTGAAGGGAAATATTTTTTTTTTTAAGAAATCATACCATTCTACATATGCAATCAGTAATTCTTAACATCATCACATAGATGCATGATCATCATTTCTTAGTACATTTACATCGGTTTAGAAGAACTAGCAACACAACAGAAAAAGATATAGAATGTTAATATAGAGAAAAAAATAAAAGTAATAATAATAGTAAAAAAACAAACAAAAAAAAACCTATAGCTCAGATGCAGCTTTATTCAGTGTTTTAACATGATTACTTTACAATTAGGTATTATTGTGCTGTCCATTTTTGAGTTTTTGTATCTAGTCCTGTTGCACAGTCTGTATCCTGAAGGGAAATATTTTATTATTAAACTGTACTTTTCATTTTGTTATTTGCATTTCTTTGTAAATACAAATTTATTTATTTTTTGATTGGTACAATTGTATGGCACCAAACACAAAAGGCATCTTAGTACGGACTTTCTTCTCACCCGTGTTCCCCAGCCACCCAGTTTGCCTCCCCGGAGCAATCAACGTTCCCAGGTTTTTGTACATCCTTCAAGTAAGCTTATCGTTATATATATACATGTTATATTATAGTAATTTATTAATTATATAATGAATCCTATTACATGAAATACTATATACATGCAGATATAGTATGTAAATGTATACATACTGTAATATAATTATCAACTATGATTGACTATATGAATTAATATAACAATTAATGTTACATGTAGTATATTAGGGATATAATTTGTCCCCATTCAAGAAAGATGAATAAGTACATTGAGGGTGAGGCGATGCGGTTAGGAGGAGACCGCACCCAGGAGCACAGAGCTCTGGGAAGGAGTACCACGGCCTCAGGAGGCTCAGATTCACCCCCCTGCACAAGAGGACAGGGGCAGTACTGGTGATGTGTCTCCTTCCACTCAGAAGGCTTGAGAAGGAGTGGCTGTGGGAGGTCCAGGGCACAGCAGTCTGACCTATTCATCCCTGATAGGTCTTGGGCAGCTGGCAGGAAAACAAAGTAGGGTACTGCTGTGGACATGGAAGAATTGGAGGCTATCCCTAGAAGGAATATCAGTGACCCAACTAACGTTTGTGAAGAAACTTGGTTTAGATATTATCTCTCTCAATAAGAAGTTCGAGGCCTGTGCTGGGTGGTAATACAACAGAAGAATCTCTCTGGAAACTGGTGCTTTAGACAAATTCCAGGGGCCACTGCAGCCCTGTTTTGTTAAGAGCAAAATTCCCAGAAGTCATATCAGTGGTGCTGATGGCTCTCGGGAAGAAAGGATACCTGGATTAGAAGTAGAATCCCAGAGTCAGGAGGAGCTTAGAATGATTAGATCTAACTCCTCTTCCTGCAGGACCCCTGAACGGAGGCCTGCGTTTAAACACAGTTAAGAAGAAGGAGTTTGCTGTCTGACCATCTCCCCGTAGGGTCAGCGAAAGTCCAGGGCTATGTTCAGGAAGAAGGAGGGTGCCAGGCTGGCAGGGCTCTGGAGCCTTCTGCAGAAGTCCCTGTTTTGCTCTTGAGAACTGGTTGCTCTGTGTATTCAAATGCTGGCCTGGCCTGGCTCATGACTGGATCTCCCAGATCCCCCATTTCTAAAGGCAGTACAGGCTCCTACAGATCTTTTGCAAGGAACTGTTCTAAGAGCCAAAGCTGATGGCCAAAAGTAGAACCAAATATCCACAAACACTGATGTTACCAGACATCGAGTCTGTGAGCTAACTGACCTGATCTTCAGAATTCAATCTTCTAGATTTTTCCCAGCCTCTGTCCAGAAGCATCACAGCAGCTGTAGTCTCAGAAGAGCTACCGAGGAATGGATGTTATTTTTTTTCTTTTTTTATGGCCATGTATTTTGACATAAGACAGTGGTTCTCAACAGGGATTTTGCCCACCCACTGCCCGCCCCCATACACCCCGAGCCAGGAGACATTTAATAACGTCTGGAGACATTTTTGACTGTCATATCTCAGGGAAGGAAGACTATTGGGATCCAATAGGTAGATGCTGTGAAATATCCTCTAATGCACAGATCTGTCCCCACAACAAAATATCAAGCGTGCCGAGGCAGAGAAACCCTGGAGTAGGGAGACCAAGGTTGCTTTGATTACCCCCGTAGCATCTTTTTCAAAATATATTTAAAACATTTTGAAATGTATTTCAATTGCTACTTCAAGTGAATCTGCTGACAGTTCATTATCCATTGAACTCACAATTTACAGATCAGGGTTTGACTTGTGATTAACAATCAAAAAAATCCATGCAGAGGAATCAATTTTCCAGATTAAACTCTCTAGCATTTCATTTTTCAGGCTTGCACTGCTGACTTGATAGGTTTCTTCATTTTATCATGATGTCCTCAAAACTGTCATGTTGCAATAACACTGAATGAAGTTGACAAGAGCTGATTTGATGTAATCTGCAGCTTCTAGGCTGATTCCCACCCTCACCCTATGCCCATCCTCTATCCCAGAAAAAGAGACAGGAAGGACTAGCTACGTTGGTATTTTCCTCAGGATAACTTCAAGTGTCTTGAGTGAAGGGTCATAAAGACGCAGAGCCTGACGACTCACTTTAAGGGATGCATTAATTGTATGTGTATGAGAAATAATGTATGAGAAACCATTTCCTTCCAAACTCTAGAAAAGTCTACTCTCCATTTCCTTATAAGAACGCAGAATTGGAGTATGACTTGCTCTGCCCTAAATATGAGTTGGATGACTATCTAACCATGCGTTCTGGATATCACACTAAGAAACAGTTCTCAAACTTGACTGGGCATATGAATCACTTGGGGGTCTTGTTAAGTGCAGATTCTGGTTCAGCAGGTCCAGGATAGGGCCTGTGATTCTGCATTTCTAATAAGATCTTGAGTGTGGCTGATGTTGCTGATAGGTGGACCACACTCTTGAGTAGCACCAGGCAACAGGGATTCTATAGAATCCAACGCTATTTAAAAGGCACAGGGTCATAACATCCAATGTTTAGAAATCACCTCTATTCTCTTGCTTCCTTCATTACACAATGAAATAAAAAAATTTAGTTTTTTTGCTCCTTTAAGGATCTAGAAAATGAAAACAATTGTATCAGCTAAAAAGTAATATAGAAAGGTTGTAGACCATAATCCTTAGGTATCTGTTTTGACTTGAAAGACGGTCCTTGTTTGAAATGAATGCCAAGGATTTGCTTTTTAAGGTGTAATAGCATTTTAGAGCTGAACACTGAAAAGTGCACTGGATTAGGACTCAGTAAAACTTGGCCCTAATCCTGCTGCTGGGTCACCTTGGAAAGTCCCGTAGCCTCTATAGGCTCCAGCAGGGAGTGTATGGAGACCCTATAGGTCCCGAAAGACCACTCCCCTAAGCTGAGAAAAACTTGGAAGGTATATCAGGGAGGAGTACACAGGGAACTTGGAAGATAATTTTGTTGGCTGGGTATTTTTAAAGCTAGGTGGAAGGTCCTAGGCATTGGTTTTATTACTATTTAAACCATTAATGTAGTTTGTATATGCTCTTTTGTGTGTACAATGAAGTTCAATAAAAATAAAACTGTATTTAAAAGTTAAATGGGGTTGTTGTCAGGAAGTTAAAGATTGACATTCCATTTTCAGATGGTGCAATTTCCTGTAGAATAAAGATGTTGACATTTGCCGAATGTGTACCTTAAGGCATAAGCAATTATGACCCCTGATTATGACATGAGCTTTTAAATACCTGAATAAATATATCAGTTATAAATAAGGCAATTTAGCTAAATGCAATTGAAATATGTTCCTATAAATATAGAATACACGTCATACTCACTAAAATTCATAAATCACAATCTGATGGAGATCTGGAATGGAGGGTTTCAGAGAACTTCAAGGAACCCCAGCCCTTCCTTAGTGGTTGTGTTCTCTGTGGGTCTCCAAGGTAGAACAGGGATGACATTCATCAGTCTGACACACAAAATTTTTGGAAGTTTTCTGTATACTATGACATCTGCTGATATCTCAGGAGATGTATATCTTCAAATATATCTTGAAGGAGTAAACTTTGACAGAGGTTCATATAGGTTTTGACTTAGTGGCACAAGCCTTTCCCAATTACATTCTCTCTGACTGCCACAACAAATCACATGCTATGAGAAATCATAGGATACTTGGGGAAAAAAAAGAGACCGTGAGTCTACAAATGTGACCTATATGACTTATATGTACCAGTTTGGAAGAGCTTGTCCTCAGGTTCCTACAGGGTGACCTTTTCTTCTTGAGCTCTTGGCATCTTGTTACATATGGTGCCTGCCTTTGAGCATAGGAAAAGTCTCAGATGAACCTCTTGGCCCTGGGTCTCACTTGTCCACTACCCAGCATTAAGCAAATACCACAATTCAACAAATGTTCGGGATTTTAACTCTCTTTCCACAGTCACAACAGGAATCTATTATTAGAGGAAACCCTGGATGCTAGAATGACAAAACCTCTATCGAGGGGATATAAAGGAAAAGGGTGGGCTTGAAATGTCAGCAAAACTTGGACCTCCACCCCTTAAACTGGGAAACAGAATAAGTCATTTTTTGATCCACTGGAGAATTCCTCATCTGATGCTGCTTGCAGCAGGTGGGTTTTGCTTACAGGGTGTTCTAGTTTGCTAGCTGCCAGAATGCAACGCACCAGAGATGGATTGTCTTTCAATAAAAGGGATTTATCTCATTGGTTCTTCAGAGGAAAGGCAGCTAACTTTCAACTGAGGTTCTTTCTTACGTGAGAAGGCACAGGGTCATCTCTGCTGGCCTTCTCTCCAGGCCTCTGGGTTCCAACAACTTTCCCCAGGGTGATTCCTTTCTGCATCTCCAAAGGCCTGGGCTGAGCTGTGAGTGCTGAGATGAGGTATGCTGAGCTGCTTGGGCTGTGCTACATTGAGCTCTCTCATTTAAGCACCAGTCAATTAAATCAAACATCATTCATTACAGCAGGCATGCGTCCTAGCCAACTGCAGATGTAATCAGCAACAGATGAGGTTCACATACCATTGGCTCATGTCCACAACAATAGAACTAGGCACTTCCACCTGGCCAAGTTGACACCTGGCTCTGCATTATTATGTCAATCATACTCAAGGCACTTATACTCAAATATATATATATATATATTTAGTGGACTTTATTTTTAAAAGCAGTTTTAGATTTACAGAAAAATTGAGAAGATGGTACAGAGAGCTACCGTATTCCCCACATCCGGATTCCCCTATTGTTAACACCTTACAATGGTATTGTTTATTTATTCTAATTAATGAAGCAATATTGATATGTTATTATTAACTAAAATCCATAGCTTGTTTAGATTCCCTTAGTTTCCACCTAAAGTCCATTTTCTGTTCTAGGATCACATCCAGGATACCACTTTACATTTAATTGTCGTCTCCTTATGTTTCTCTTGGCTGTGACAGTTTCTCAGACTTCCCTTGTTTTTGATGACCTTGACACTTTTAAGGAGTATTGTATATACTATATATACTGTATATATATATACTGTATATTGGAATTGAGCAATTAAGTAAATAGATGGCAGATGGTGAGAGCCAGGTTTATAATCGTTGGTTTGGAATTTACAGATAAGCAAGAGAAGGACACTAGAATGATCCATGCGGTAATGGTTTAGAGTTATAGATAGCAATATAAACTCATATTGCTATCTATGAGTTAGCAATAGATAGATATAATAGATCTGTGCACAGATCTTGGTTTCTAATACCATTCTCCAATAAAGGGAGCCAAGGATTTTTAGACAAACAGCTGAATCAAAGACTGAGAAGCGAAGTATACAAGATGAGCCTGGAGAATCTTGCAGTGCTAGCAAGTAAGGAAATGCTCAAACATACATACACACTGATGTGAGTATGTCAAAGGGGCACAGGAACCAACTAAAAGAGGTCATGGTAGCCAAAGCTGAAACAATTTAAGTAACAAAATAAATAAAATTGGATTATAACCCAAAGTATAAAATAAATATCCATAAGTCCATACTGACAGAAATAAATTGTTGAATAAATTAATAAATGGGGGAAATGAGATAAATTTTCCAAGTAGAATAATTCAAAATAATTTGTGTAGATTTTCTGTCCCCAAGGAAGGGGAGCATAATTCCACACTCCTTAAATGTGAGTTGTGCATGGTGACTTCCTTCCAAAAAGTGCAGGATGGGAAGGGAGAAAAAGAGTAATTTCACAGAAGAAAAATGTGACAAAACTACCTCAGTCAGGTGATGGAGGCCAATATCATGAGATATTGCCCCATTAGGGGGTATTCTATAAAATCCCTGATCAATACTCCTTAAAAGTGTCCAGGTCATCAAAAACAAGGGAAGTCTGAGAAACTGTCTCAGCCAAGAGAAACATAAGGAGACGACAATTAAATGTAAAGTGGTATCCTGGATACGATCCTAGAACAGAAAATGGACTTTAGTTGGAAACTAAGGGAATCTGAACAAGCTATGGATTTTAGTTAATAATAACATATCAATATTGGTTCATTAATTGGAATAAATAAACAATACCATTGTAAGGTGTTAACAATAGGGGAATCCGGATGTGGGGAATACGGTAGCTCTCTGTACCATCTTCTCAATTTTTCTGTAAATCTAAAACTGCTTTTAAAAATAAAGTCCATTAAAAAATAAATTGCATTGAATTTAAAAGACTTAAAAGAAAAAAGGAATTGTTGCCATAGAATAAATGACTGGCAAGTGGGACCTTGGGCTCCATTTATATGAGGAAGTCCAAATTTCTAATACATCTGTGTATTCTTCGTGAGTCTATTAAAAAGGAGTAGGAACGGGAGGAGGATCTAGCCAGTGGTTAGGGATTGAAGTGGCTAATCTCCTTCAATCCTCTTCCCTGAAATAAGAAGACTGTAGTGCACCAGTATCATGGGACATCCCTCCAGCTGTCAATCAGAAGCTATACTCTTTTAAATTTCTAAGTCAGACTGTATCAAGGTCACATGTATTTTGTGGTCACGTGGCCACGATAGACTGGCAAGATGCGGCAGATCTACTGTAACCGGGTGTTGAGGGAGTGCCCTTGTAAATCAAGCACCCAGCATTTCAGCAGTTTTATGATGATGTCAAGTTTCCATATTTTCAGCAGTTCTTTTGAAACAAATCCTCAGATGCTCTCACGAACAAGCAGAGGAAAATGAGCAGCAGTTTTGTTTTCTGTAACATGTATTTTTAACCAACACAAGTGGTCAAACTTACTAGGCTTTGTAATGTCTTCTAAAACGAACTTGGAAGTATGACTATTGCTTTCAAGTTCTTATATGAGTGTATTCTCAAGTGTTCTATTTAAATGAACAGAATGGAAAATAAAAATAAACACAAGAAATAAAATAGCAAATGGGAATGAAGCTGTGCTTTCCAACTTATCAAAATACAGGTAGCAATTAGGTTAGTATGAGGAAATTCTAATCTGACATGATTAATTTAGGAAGAGAACATCTTTACTAAGTATTTACACTTAAATCTTCAAATTCCCTGACATAAAAAAATGTAACTCCATCATGCTAATTGCAAATATATATTCTTTGGAAATAGTTTCTCTCATTTAAGGAGTGAGCTTTGCTGAGCTAAAGAATTTGAGCAAAAACTAACAAGGAAACAAGTAAAATGCTTTCAAATGGAACAGCTGGCAATTTCTCTCATATTCAGTTCTGGACACAAAGCTGCCTGCAGCCATGAGCATGGTTTGTGGAAAACACTGAACCCAACAGGGCTCAGTGTGTTTACAGGTAGCTACATAGTAGCTCTTATCTCACCCCTGCTCTACAACCCCAGGGGATGTCATTGGGATTTGGGTTTAAGTTTTATCACTACTAAATACAAGCATCTACTCTTCAACTGGGGAAGACCAAGGATCCAATAATGAAATGTCTTGGGAATTACAGAGCGCCTCTTTCAACATTTATAATAGGCATCTTTAAACTCATTTTAAAAGATTCCTTCTTTAAAAAAAGGCTCCTTCTTTATTTGCTTTAAAACGTTTTATTATATTCCTACTACGTTCCAGGTACTGTTCTTCTTTTCTCCTGGGGAAAAAAAAGACAAAAACCTCTATCCTCATGAAGGTAAGGTCATATAGCTCCATCTTCTACTTTTAAATACTGAATAGTATTTCATTGGATGGGAATTCATAATGTATTCAATCAGCCTCCCATTGACAGGTATATGGTTTTTTCCCCAATTTTTTATTTGTTGCAGACATTGCTACAATGTATATGTTGACGTATCTGTACAACTAAGTGTAAAGTGAAGTTTCTAGAAGGGCACCTGCATAGTCCATAGATTTATGCATTTTAAATGTTAATAGATCATCCCAAGTTGTCCTCCAAAGGTGTTGCCTCAGTTTATGTTTCACAAAAACCCTTTGAGACTCCCTTGCCACAGGCATTTTTAAAAGGCAGAATAATAAACCAGAAAGGAACAGACCAGAAAGATCATTTCATTCAACGCTCTTAGCAAATGAAAATCCTATTTCTGGGGAGCAGCCACCCTGTTTACTGAAAGGTTGTTATGTGACAGATATGTTCCTGGCTCGAATTTACAGGTTCCAAATGAAGGTAGCTTGTCTTTCAACACAAGCTAAGTTTCACCAGGCTGATCTTGAGCCTCCTAAATGCAATCCTCTACTTAGCACCTCTGTGGCCCAGGACGTGCCTGGATAAGAGAAGGGACATTGTAAAGCCCTAGAAGAAATAAAGGCAATTTTTCATTCATTATTAGCAGATCCATTTCATTTCTTAAACTGAGTTATTTCTTCTTCATACAAACCTATTTCATTCTTCCAGAAAAGGAAATGGGGACATTTCAACTGGAATATTTCAAGTCCTTGATTAAGTCCCTTGTATTTTGATGAGTTGATTAATCAATAAGAAATCTCTGCATAAAACATTTATATTAAAGTTCTTGTCCAACATAATCATTACTAGTTGTTAACAAAATATATAATGTCAATATTCTAATGTACGATTTCTGGAGCACTTGAAAATATCCCCTTAAGCTGATCAAGAAAATGGACTCACTGATTTGGAACGGGACCTTGCCTTCAGTTCTTTAACTTGTATTTAGGTGGAAGAGATGGAGTCCCTTAATTTTTCATAGCAGAGTAAAGGCCTATTCTCAAGTCAGGGAATCAAGCTCCTGCCTTTCCCAAGGTTCAGTAAATGACAGATGCTCTGTATCCAATTACCTTTCTAGACATGCTAGATTTCCACGGGAGCTGTTTCAAGGCCAAAACTCTAAAGCAGGTAGAGTGCTGGGTGGGTTACTGGAAACTGATTTCCCCAGTTCCCCTCCCCTCACTTTTTCTATCTCCCCTGCTACCCTTGGCCTCCAATTTCTGCCCATCTCTTCCCATCCCTGCATTCTACAGTACCATAAAGTTCCCTTCTCCACATCCCAGTGACCATCTCCCACCTATTTCAATCTCTTTAATTTCTTCCTGTCTGTCTCCTCCTCTTCCCCTTTCTATTCTCCCAGCCCTATATACCCACCAGCAGTGCCATCACTCCTAAAACCTGCATTGGTCCTCTATTCCCACTGGCTTCCTCCCCTAACTTCTCAGGCCTGCTGAGTTAACTCCTCCCTCTGTACTTCATTTGGTCTCCAATCATCTGTCACCCCCACGTTTTCCCATTACCAGAAGCACATATGTCACTTTTTGACCTCTGCACGTCAGTAAGCTACAATTCAGAGGCTTCCAAATCACAGTGTTTCTATTTCACAGGTGGCTGATACAATGCCACAGTGACTTAGAAACAAACCTTCCCAAACCTGAAATGCTGCATTTCTGATAGTTCATTTTGAAGTGTGGCAAAGTGTCAAACACCATTCATTACACTTCAATTTCCCCGAATGGTGACTTAAATGAAGGCAAAAAAAAGTAGTAAATCCAAAGTGTTGAATTTAAACTATCTTTGGAAAGAAAAATAAAAGTGAGATGTAAACCATCTACTTTAGGTAAAGACATATCTTGAGACTCAAGGGGCACAGTCCTCCAGATACTTTAAGTTCCTTCCTTATCAAGAATTAAAAGCTCAATGTCACACCTGCTACAAAGGTACCATACCCGCTGTGACCATATTGCAATGAGACAGTTACTTAAAAGTTGACTTTTGCCAAACAGTTGGCATCTTTTGATATTCAGGCAAACATCAACGTCTGCTATTTTGCTAGGATTAGGTTATGCATTTATGAATAACATGCACATGCAAACACACGGCCTAGTCCCAGGAGCCAGGGCAGGGTTGGGGAGAAAGGGTCAGGAAAGTGGAAAATCACCCGGGAGCTGGTGAGTCAATGGCAATTACTCCCCTAGTCCTCAGACCCAGCAAATGCCAGGCAGGGGAGAGGGAGCCAGGGATACTGGAGGACCGCCCCTCCATCTCATCCTGGCCATCTGGTCCCCTGGTTGATAGACGACTTCAGCAGAAGCAAATCCCATGACCTTTCAGCTTCCCATCTTTTCCGTGCTACATTCCCTCCCTACCCTGCTCCTTCACACTCCAATCTGAACTGCTTCTTCTATCTCTAACTCAGAAGAAAATGACGAAAACGGTTGCTAAACACTGATGTTTTAAAACACACACACCACCTCCATAATTAAATGCCCTGCCCTAAATAAAAACCCATTTACTTCATAATATATTGATTGGATTGACCAACATACATATTTTGATTGAGTGAGTGAATATACATGATAGATGATATAGACAGATAGATACATAGATAGATAGATGGGCAGAGATGTAATTGTATGTTAGATCAGCATAAATACACAAATAAAAAGGAAAGAATGAGAATAAAGAAAATGAATATACTAATCCAAAGAAAACCAGTTTCCCCAACAACAATCACTTTTACAAAAGAAAACACTCTGTAAAGTTATTAACAGATACAGATCTGCTCAAAGCACGTATTTATAATATCGAATTATCAAAGTAGATTCCCCATTTTTTCTTATCTAATATGTTGCTTCTCTCTTTACTCACTGCTGCTTAATAAAGACCCATATCCTCTACTCCTCATCAATTTACCAGTTTCATTTGACAGATTCCACTGATGGACCAAAAGAGGAAAACTACTGCGATGGGCAATTCAGAGTTTTGCCCCAATATATGGTTTTTAAGAGCAAGTTTGGAATGTTTCTGAAATCAGAGCTGCCAGTAGTAGCATACTCATAAAACTAAGTGAAACCGTTTACTCTAAAATTACATCTTATTATTTGAAAGGCAAACTATGTTTTTCTTTGTGGCCTCATCCCTAAACTGGATTAAGTTTAAACATCATCAGATTGACATGTTGAAGGGGATTTCTGGGGAGCTGGTGGTGCTCTGTTTTCTGACCTGGACACTGATCACCTGTTCAGATTCACTTCATGAGAATTCATCAGGCTGTAATCTTTTTTTTTTGTATGTTATATGGTGGGGTCACATTTAATTATTTTTCCCTGTGACTAACCCATTATTACAGCCCCATTTGTTGAATTTTTGTTTGTTTTTTGGTTTTCTGTTTGTTTGCGTTTTGGTAAGTGCATGGACCAGGAATCGAACCCGGGTCTCCCTCATGGCAAGTGAGAATTCTACCACTGAACTACCCTTGCACCACCCCAGGCTGTAATCTTATGTTTACTTTTCTATATTTGTACTATACTTCAATAAAAAGTTTAAAAATAAACATGCTATTTTCATATAAAGTTATATGAGACCTGGATAGCCCCATGGGCATATTTTACAAATAGTGTGTACAAGGTTAAACCACTGTAATGGATGCTACTTGAGACCAAGAAAGGGTAAGTTTGTGGGTAACCAGTCTTAGGCTCTGAAAGTGCATTTTTGTTCATGGTACTTATCTGACAATCGTCATCTGCCATATCCTTTATATATATATATAATGATGAATACAGATGGATTTAGCTTTCAGGTAGCTTGGAGGTAGGGCTGTGACTAGACTTTGAAGGAAAAAATTGCACTGTTACAGTGGTGCTCAGCTGTGCCTGTCCATCTAGCAGGCAGTTCAGGAATATCAGAGCCAATTGCCACAACCTGTTTACAAAGCTGCACACCCACTGCCTCTATCTGTCTAAATTCCTTCTCTTCCCCTTCTCCCACAGGACATCTTGACTGCACCTCTACACCCCATTTCAACACTGACTCTTTTCCTTCCTGCTTCCAAACAAGTACACGTAACCCCTATTTAAAAAATAAAAAGTTCACTTTCTCTTGACCTCTTGAGAATGTCTCCCCTTATATTTGGTGAGTACTGGCTTCTCCATAAGCTAATACCATTTTCCCTTTCCCAATATGTCCAAAATTTCTGTTTAGGCAGAAGGTTCCAGGAAAGGTGAAATCCCTTCTGCTGGCTCCAGGAGTGAATGGAGCACATGGCCTAAGCTATGCCTTCAATTTGTTTTTCTGTTCACATACCACTAAAAGAATTTTGAAAAACTATGCGCCATCTTGCACATTTTTTAGGTTGACACCCAAAGTCTTTTATTGTCAGCTTTAAACAGTTGTAAAAGATATAATCTTGTGTATGTAGCTTTCAACATTTTAAAATAAAACTGATATTTCACTCTTCACATATATACAATAGAATCTAGAACTATGGCAATTTGATTCCCAAAATATGAAATATATTCACAAATCTATCACAGATCCATTGTTGTTTTATTGTACTCAAAAACTGTATTTACATTCTATTTCCTCCCCAGAATTTTCTCTTATTAGAGCAGTTGTGGGTTTATAGGATCATGCCAAAAGTACAGAGTTCTCATATACCACCCCCTTACACACACAGTTTCCCTATTATTAACATTTTGCATTGTTGTATCTTTGTTATATTTGTTGAACCAATATTATCATAACTATATAATTATCTCTAGTCTGTTGTGCTACCATCACTACTATCCATTATTTAAACTTTTCCATCACTCCAAACAGAAACTCTGTACCAATTAAGCATTAACTCTCCATTCCCCACCCCCATCCTTGCCTCTGTTAGCCTGTATTCTAATTTTTGGCTCTATGACTCATATCAGTGAGGTAATACACTATTTGTCCCTTTGCTTCTGGCTTATTTTGCCCAACATGATGTTTTCAAGATTCATCCACTTTGTAGCAAATATCAGAAATTCATTCCTTTCTATGGCTGAATAATATTCCATAGTATAGATATACCACATTTTGTTTATCCATTCATCCCTTGATGGGCACTTGATTTGCTTCCACCTTTTGGCAATTGTGAATAATGCTGCTATGAAAATCTATGTCCAAATATCTGTTCAAGTCCCTACTTTCAATTTTTTAACCTCCCCAGAATTTGATCATAATGTATTTTTTTGCCTTTATTAATTAACCTAATATTCTTCTCTGCAATAAAAACACCTCCATTATTTGACTATAATTTAATAACAAGATTTAAGTTTCTAGATGTTAACTTCCTCTGCATGGAATTATCATTACAATTATTTCTAGTAAAAAAATGATCAAATCTTGAATATATGTTAGATTTGGATGAATAGTGACAGAACATAAATAGTAAAATTGTATTGGAAATGCATCTTTTAATGAGATGGGCAGGATTGCTTTTTATTTTTGATTAATTCATAAATCCATAGATAAATATTACTATTTTGAAAAATAGTGTCCAGATTAATTCTATTCCTTTTTTTCTTTTTATAGGTGTTAAGTGTTGAGACTTCATATATAAAATGAGGTAAGAGAAGGGATTTTATTATAGCAATATTACTCAATTATGTACACAAGTTATAAGCCAAAAGCCACATATTTGTCAGGTCAATTGAGGTCTTTTTAAAATTGTATTGGAGACAAAAATTTGGAAATGACGTGATTTATTAGTGAAATTGTTTCCTAGTTAGAGGCATTCCCCCTCTCAACTTCAGAGAAATACATTTAAAAGGCTTTACCTAAACATCAAAAGATTATTAATTATACTTGTTATTTTTATTCGTTAATAGGCACCTTGTTTAATCTGATATACCCAGAAAGGGTTTGGAAAATAGAATTATTACAAATTTCAATAATTTTTTACCAATGCAGTTTCAAAAATAAAATAGAATGCTTAACACATGCTTTAAATATGTTTCATGGACATTTTGGAATAGCAGATTTCATCACTGAATTTATGGGAAAAGTCTAGAATATAATCTTGTTGGCAAGGCCAGAACTTCTTGTCAAATCAGTCTTGTATTCTATCAGAAAAGCCTTTCTTCATCTTTCAATTCAAATACAAATGTTAATCCTGACATCATCTCACCTCTGACTTTCAGTGGTTCTCATCTATTTCCCCTTTGCTTTATTCTCTCTAGAGTCTCTCCCTCTGGTATGATGAATTTCTTTGACCACAGTTGGGGACCAGAAGTGACAGCTTTAAATGGAGATTGTCAAGCTGTCCACCATTCCACTCTGTAACTGACTTCTGAACATGCCACAGTGGTCTAATGCCTGGTTCCTAATGTTATACTTCACCCTTAACAGAGCCATGAAGGAGGCAGGAAACATCACATTGCCTTGATTAAAGGATTTTTAAACATTTAAAAATTGTCTTTTTAGAGTATGGCCAAGCAGTTTCTTTGCCCTAAGGCAATGCTCTGTGGTGATAGGATGCATGAGAGATGGGCCCTTCTTTGTTAAAGCCAGAGAAGAGAGGTTGTGAAAGATGTTGAAGGGGTAAAACAGAATTGGCCTGATGCCTCACTTGCAGACAGATTCTCAGATAGATACATTTTAGGAAAGTGTGCATCTGGAAAGCAAGAGTATGGAAATGGATTGCCATAAAACCATCCAACTCTGTGTACACTTTTGAAAGTCTTCATTTAACTTCTCAGAATACTCCAGATACTCTCAGGACTACATACTTCCCCTCAAATTCAAGTTCAAAGGAAAGAGAGCCATTCTTTTTTGGTCAAGCTTAAATCACATGCTCATCCCTGCGGTGAGGGGATGGGAATGCAGTGATCGGCTTAGCCTATGGTCAAAGTCTTTAAAATTGCTGTGCAAACCCCAGAAGGAAAGGAGAACACTTCCACACAGGGGAAGAACAGAGACCAAAAGCATCTGAGTCCTTGATAACAGCACTGAACTTCTGGATCAAGTCTTGCCTTACCTCTCTCTGTACTTCCCAGGTTTATTAGTCAACACACTTCTTATTTCCTGAGTTGAGATTTCTCTTTTCTAACTCTTCAATAAAGAAATGTGCATATATCATAGTCAGTGTATTGGGTATGACCACTTGGGGAAACAGGGTAGCAAAGGAAGGGTTGAAAGGAGGAGGAGCTGTTTGTACCCCAGTTCCTCCAGAGCTCCACCAGAGAGGGGCTGTTAGCCTTTTAAGGGGTTATAGCTCCAAGTTTTAGGTGGGAAAGGTGGCCTGTGGCAAAGCTGGCAGAAAGACCCACGATGCAATAGGAACATGCTGGAGAGCACCTATGCAAAGAAAGGCAATGAAATAAGTCCCATAGTTTATGGAACACTGCCCTCTAAAAGGGTAGCTAGAAAACTCAGTGAACTAGGAACACAATGTTCTTGTTAAATTGAGATAGATAGTATCGGGTAGCAGGATGGACCTGCTGACCTCAAGGACATCATTAGAACTTGACTTTGATTTCTCTTTGTGAATCCCCTGAGCCCTCACTCTTTTCAGACTGTTTCAGATTTCTCGTATCTCCTCTGCCTTGCCCACACACTGAATCAGGAATTTCTTTATCCTCTAATCTCTAAATTCTACTCTTCCATCCCAGTCTATTCGCTACTTCCAGATTTACTTCCCCAACATATTGTTTCCATCATCTTACTTTTTCTTTCAGAATCTACTCTGGTTGCCATTGCTTACTGTGCCAGGTTCAAAGAGATTCCCAAGGCACTCAGGGTCTTAGGGAATTCAACAGATTCCCCCTTAATCTTGTAAGCTTCTGGATCATTCTTCCTCCACAAGAATTCTCTATTAAGAGAAAACACCTAAGCAAATATATACATATATGTGTGTATATATATATATTTTAGGTGCATGGTCCCAGAAACAAAGGCAAATTTTTATTTTAACACAAATGGTTTTTAAAAGGAGCCCTGAACCCTTTTCATTCCATAGCCTCACCACCGTTTACCATTGACTAATTTGAAACATGTCTTTTTAAGATCTTTTTGCCTTTACCACAGTCACTCAATACTCAGGCATCAATCTGTCCTTAGCACCTCTGAGTCGTATTCTTTTTAGACCCTTTGTATTTTGATCTAATATTTCTTCCAAGATCATTGTACTTACTTAATTAGAGCTACCTGAGCTTTTAATATCATTTTGCAAAGGGGAATCCTTGGTGAGTTATACTCTCTTTGAATATCTGATCTTTATAAGAAGCTTAACGTCTGTATTCCCTACATTTAAGAATTTGTATTATCAGATTATTCAGTAGGAAGAATTAGTTGTCCCACTGTTTCTAATAGAAGATTAGGTGAAAAGGGATCATTATCTTGACAAAAGGACCATTCAATCATGAACAATTGAGCTAAAAGGAAAGAATTAACTTGGATGATATGAACATCATTTTCCCTCATTCCTTGAACAGAAAGGGACCATTTCCTGAGATCAAAACACAGAATGCCATTTTTCTTAATCTTTGCCTAGTTTATCTTCCATCTTTGTCACATGCCTGAATTTTTTAAATTAAAGCACATTCCTATGGACTAATATGAAGTTTTGTATCTCTGTATTGTGATGAATCGTAACATAAACCTAAGATTTCAAACGCCAAGGCAGTGCCTCCCTAACCCTTGATCTTATTTATTTGCCAAACATAAGCCAGAGGAAAATTACCATGAAATTTCCTCTAAAAATCAACCCATACCTTGAGTGTTTTGCTGCGAAAGAATTCAGGAGGATTATTCAATTTCAATAACCCCCAGGGGAAAAGAACTTTTCCATAAAATAAACTGGTCCTTCAGTAACAATCACACAAAATTTTTCCAAGTGACATAAAGCCAGCTTACCAAGAATTCTGACTACTGCAGGAAGAGTCGCCAATGGTATAAATCGACAAAATTAGATGTAAAATAATGTCTTTGGAAAGTTACCAGATACAGTTGAGGTGCACAGTTTGAGGATTTGGCAGTGTGATATGGAAATGCTCTAAATAGTAGCTTTGACAAATAGGAAAACTTAATGAATTATTGTCCCCTCTCCATCCCACCATTGATGAATTTTTACTCCAGTGACACAGTACATTATTTCCTGAACTAATAATTCTTAAAAATTTATTAAAGGATACCTTTGCATTAGCCAATGTGCTGCATCTAAACTCCAGAGCTCACATTGCTGAGGCTACTGCTCTGAGGCACATTTGAGCTAGCACTAGACTGTAGCTGAGTTGGATTCCTCAGCTTCTGAAATGCAGGACTTTATGTGGTGAGACACAAGGATAAGCTGTTGGGCTTTCAAGCTATGGATTTAGGAACCAAAGGTAAAGAGAGAAATGAAAGAACATCGAAATTTAAATTCAGTAACTAGGGGCAAGGGGAACAACAGGATTTGTTCTTGGATATCGACAATGTGACAAAATCTATATTTGAAAGTAAAAATAGTGATCTCAGTGTTTTACATGAGATGGAGATTCTGGCAAAGACGTCATGTAATTGGCAATCCAGGCAGGAAGTAGAGGCATTGTGGAAACAATTTTTTTTTTCGTCTGCTCAGAATCTCTTTAAGAGATTACCCTTTTCCCTTCCAGGTTCCCAGGACCCAACCCTCAGGATTCAGGAGTCCACCATCTCCTTGGTCACAAGGGATTGGAATAGGGATAGTATTGCTAAATTTAGGAAATAAAAACACAGTTAGATTTAAATTTCAGATACATAAGAAGTAATTTCTTAGAATAAAACCATTATTCTTTGTTTATCTGAAATTCAGATTTTACTAGGCATCCTGCATTTTATCTGGCAGCTCTACTTACAGATGACAATGTGACATGAGCCAAACCCTTCAAAACCCTCCAGAAATAGTTGTGGAGCTCCTGGAAAAAAGCTTTTTGAAAGCCTAGATCTGTCACTGACACTTGCCACCACAGAGGGGGAATCTGCCTAAGTATATGCTAATGTTGAAAAAAAAAATAGCAGAGCCAAGAAATGGAGAAAAAGAACATTTCTGGAGGCAAACTGTGTTATATTTATACAATATTGATACAAAATAAAAAGTGGTAAAAATAAAAAGGATCAAACTACTGATACAGGCTACAACATGGATAAATGCATGCTACAACATGGATAAATCTCAAAAACATTATGCTGGATTAAAAAAGCCAGACACAAAGAGTACAAACTGAATGGTTCAACTTATAAAAAGTCCCAGAATAAATAAAACTAATCTATTGCAGAAAAAATCAGAAAGTGGTTACATATGTAGGTGGGGAATGACGGGGAAGAGTTGTGAGGAAACTTTCAGAAGTGGCGGTTATACAGGTGGGTATGCAGAAGTTTCATTGATTTGTATCTTTAAGATTTATAAATTTTACTGCACATAAATTATAACTTGATTAAAAATGATTGCGGTATAGAACCTCAAATTCAATTGTATAGTAAAATTACAATACCATATTTCATCAATACTGATTCATTTCTCCCCACATTTTAACATTTCTGAAGTCAAGATGTGCCTTACAATCAATGGCATGTCATAGTCAATTGTCAGCATTTTTGCTCTCTTAGAAATACATAAAATAATGGTGCATCTCAGATAAAATGAAAGTTGGTAGTTTCTTTTTCTTGTTATTACAAAATCTAAGTCATCAAAAGTAAAGTTTTCTCACAGAGTCCCTGTTTTAGTGGCACTCTAAGCTAAGCACATACTTAGACCATTTGGTGATCCAGCGTTGCCCCAGTTTTATGTTCTGTGAAACTACATTCTTTAATAACTACATCTTCAAGTCAGTGAAGAGAAATTAAAATGGCTGCCTGGCTCCAGGCCCCACAGTGGGCTTTGTCTCCACGAATACACTCAGCCCTGCCTCAGCCTTAGAGCCCACGCAAACAAAGGCATGGGAAACACAAGCGTTCACAGCTCAGCCGCTCAGTTATTCTTGCTGCAAATCCCACTCTGTCCTTGCTCAGTTCTAATGTCTGGTTTCACAATGGTAAGAGGTGCCAAGTGAGATCTTTGTCTTACCAAAATTAAAGTGAAAAAAAAAACCTGTATGTTGGCTCACTCAGCATCTATCCCCAGCCTCACTTATCCTGTGCCATGGTCTAATAGAGAGATCAGAAGGTTAAATGCCAGCACTTCCAACTTCACCTGTGACTCATGGTAACCATGTGACATAGACCTGGTCAATGGAGGGGCTGAGGGGAGGAGTAATCGGGAAAACTTTTGATTTCGTGCCTTAAACTTCGATGTGACAGCTGATGCCAGAGAAGTCCCAGAACAAATAAAACTAATCTATTGTAGAAAAAATCAGAAAGTGGTTATATATGGGGGCAGGGAATGACTGTTGTCTAACGTTGTCTTGCAACCATTAGACAACAAGAATGAAAAACCACACATCAAGATGACAGAGTAGGAAAACAGTGAACAGCCTTGAAATTATGATTAAGTATTTTATGTGTTAATGATGGTGTGATTATTTTTTTAGGAGTCTTTATCTTTTAGCTATCCAGGCTGAAATAGTTATGGATTAAAAGTGATGTCTAGCATGACATCCAGGGCTGAAAGTCTCCCTGGCGATGTAGGAGATGACTCCCAGGGATGAATCCAGACCTGGCACCATGGGATCAACAACTATATCCTGACCAAAAGGGGTAAAAGAAGTGTAATTAATAAAGTATCAGTGGCAGAGACAGTTCAAATAGACTCGAGAGGCTACTCTGGAGGTTACTCTTATGCAAGCTTCAGGTAGACCTTGCTACCTATCATAACTTGCCAACTCCCAACCAGGACCATTCCAGCCAATCCTTAAGAACACCCAGGGCAATATATAAGATTCCACAGGGATCCAGGCACTAGAGTAACTTTCCAGAAACCTACAACCTCCAGATGGGTCCCTGGTCCAGAGAAGTCCTGATGCCCAGCCCAGCCTCTCCAGAACATCAGATAGTTCCATCTCCCTACCCCATATTAATGACAGACCCTTCCAATATCAAAAATTTAGGATTGCCATAGCCCAAAAAACCCCAAAGAGAGGTATGGAAAGATCAAAGGTGATGGAGGAATTACACATAGAAGATAGGACTTAACAAATGAATATGAATGCTGAATCATTAAAGTGGTATCTCTTTTAGCCTCCAGTATTTTAGAGCAGTTAGAAGTAAAAACCTAGAATTGTGAAATTGTTACTCATGTCAAAGTCTAAAATACGTTCTACAAGTAATTGTGGTGCTGTGCTTTGAAATTTATAGCTTTTTTGTATACGTTATTGTTCACAAAAAAAAGAAGGGCAAAAATGTTGATTGTGATAATAAAAAAATACTTATAAAAATAGCCCATGACAAACTCTGGGATCTGTCCTGCAACCACTTGCTGAAGAGTGCTTTGTAAACAATTGCTTTTTTTATTTCTTTGCTTTGTATACATGTTATGCTTTACAATAAAAAAGTTTTTTAAAAAAGTGATATCTAGAACAATCTTCAAAATAGTCCAGTGGGGACTGGTGGCAAAGTGGGTAGAGGCATAGGTGAAACAAGATAATATATAGATAACATATACAGATAATATTTGAGACTGGATATAGGTACCTACAAGTTAATTATACTATCCGCTTTTTTTCTGTATGTTTCAAATTCTCCATAATAAAGAGTCTAAGACACCTGGCAGATTTTGCCCCAGTGATAAGTTTAACATCAGCCGTTGATTATTACCAGTGATGCATGTTGATATCAAGTACCCCCCCGATATGATGCAATAAGAAGAGCTTTCTACCTCTGTGGCATTCCTTCCCAAAGACCATAAACCCATTCTAATCATGAGAAAATATCAGATAAATCCAAACTGAGTGACATACTACAAAATATCTAGCCAGTATTCTTCAAAAAAACCATCAGTTCATCAGAAACAAGTCAAGACTGAGAAATTGTCATAGATTACAGGAGACTAAGGAGACTTGTTAACTAAATGCAATATGATATCCTCACTTGGATCCTGGAACGGAAAGAGAATATTAGTGGAAAAACTAATACAGTCTGGAGTTGAGGTCACACTTGCCTACTGATATTAATTTCTTAGTTTTGACAAATGTACCATGGTTCTGTAAGATGCTAACATAGAGGGAAACTGAGTTAAGAGTATGTGTATTTTCTTTTCAACCTTTCTGTAAACTAAAATTATCCCCAAATAAAAAGTTTATTTTGGAAAATAACTAAAAGAGAAAAGTTTGGATTTCCTATAGCATTATTGAATTTCTGAACCAACATCAGTAATGGGCCATCTTCAGATTTCTTGTTATGTGAGAAAAGTAAAATCCATTTTTTTAAAAAGCAAATGTCACTTAGGCTGTTGCTTGCTGTTGAATAAATATGAACTGAAAAAATGTGTTTATTGTTTGTTTGATACAATTAATTAGCTCTTAAAACCCGCAGCTGAGAACAATGTCACCAATACCTGGCAGCAGTTGGCGCCAGCACCAGCCTGACTTGTTGTCTCAGCAGCACTCGTATGATTATAACCCCATCCCCACCTGTGCTGGTTTGAAACCATGTTTTAATCCTAATCCCATTTTGTAAAGGCAGCTGTTTCTTCTTATCCCTATTCAGTATTTTGTGTTTGAAACTGTAATCAGATCATCTCCCTGGAGATGTGATTTAATCAAGAGCGGTTGTTAAGCTGATTAGCTGGAGGCATGTCTCCACCCATATGGGTGGGTCTTGATTAGTTTCTAAAGTCCTATAAAAGAGGAAATATTTTGGAGAAAGCTAGAGATTTGGGGAGAACAGAGAATGCTGCAGCACCATGAAGCAGAGAGTTCACGAGCCAGCGACCTTTGGAGATGAAGAAGGAAAATGCCTTCCGGGGAGCTTCATGAAACAGGAAGCCAGGAGAGAAAGCTCGTAGATGACACCATGTTTGTCATGTGCCCTTCCAGATGAGAGGGGAACCCTGACCATGTTCAACATGTGCCTTTCCGGATGAGAAAGAAACTCTGATTGTGTTTGCCATGTGCCCTTTCACTTGAGAAAGAAACCCTGAACTTCATCGGCCTTCTTGAACCAAAGTATCATTCCCTGGATGCCTTAGATTGGACATGTCTATAGACTTGTTTTAATTGGGGCATTTTCCCAGCCTTAGAACTGTAAACTTATTAAATCCCCCTTTTTAAAAGCCATTCCATTTCTGGTATATTGCATTCTGGCAGCTAGCAAACTAGGACACCACCCCAACTCCTAGTTCACTAAGGGAAAGACAGGAAGTGAGGAGGAAGAAGTTGTCTTTTGGGGACCTGCCTAAAGCAAATAATTAGCAAGACACTTTAATAAGCAGTTGTGATACAAGGTCAACATGTAAAAATGACAACATTCTTTTCCATCAACTATAATTAATTGGGAAAATAATAGAACACAAATCTCATTCAAATAGCCACAAAAACTAAAACACCTAGGAATAAAGTAATAAATATGTACAAGATCCATATGAGCAAAACTATAAAATTTTACATGGCATGAAAGAAGGACTTGAATAGATGAAAAAATAAAACATGGTCTTGGATATAAAGATGCCACATGTAAAGATGTCATTTCTTTCTAAATTAATCTACAAATTACACATATTGCCAATCAAATTTCAAATGCGAAACCTAACCCCCACACTCCATTTAAAATTTAATTCAAAATGGATCATAGATTTGAATGTAAACATAAAACTATAAACTATAAGACATAAAACTATAAAACTTGTTTGAAGATAACAGAAAAGGAGCGATCTAGAGTTAGTTAAGTTAGACATGATACCAAAGCACAAACAATAAAAGAAAAAATTGATAAGTTGAACTTTATCAAAGTTCAAAACCTTTGCTCTGGGAAACAGTTAATAGAATGAAAAGACAAGCTATGGATTGGGAAAAAATATTTGCAAATCACATATTCAACAAACAGGACCAGTGACATAATTTGTGAGGACCAGGGCAAAATGAAAATGTGGGACCTGTTACAAATTAAGAAGTTCAACATGGTGACAGCAGAACATTAAATCAAGTATAGGAAACTTTTGAACACAGGGCCTTAAGTGACAGTACAGGTCCACATTCCTGTGAAGATGGCTGTGCCAACAAAGGACTTGTATCAAGAATATACAAAATAAAGGTATCTCAAAACTCAACAGTAAAGAAACAAATAACCTACTGTAAAACATGCATCAACAAAGAGGATAAGAAAATAAGCACATGAAAAGAGGTTCAACATCATTAGTCACCAGGAAATGCAAATTAAAACCTTGAGGAAATACCACCATACACTGATTAAAATGACTAAAATAAAAACTACTGACAATGCCAAGTGGTGGTGCTGGCAAAATGTGGAGGAACTGGACCTCTCACACATTGCTGGAGGGAATGTGAGATGGATCAGCCACTCTGGAAAGCAGTTTAGAAGATTCCTACAAAGTTAAGCACACAGCTATCATACAACCCAGCAATCCCACTCCTGGGTACTTACCCTATGGAAACATAAACCTACGTTTACACAAAGACATATGCATGAATATTGACGTTCGCTCCGTTCATTTTCCCAAACTGGAACAAACCTAAACGTCTTCCAGCAGGAGAGAATGGATTAACTGTGGTATATCTACATGATGGAACATTATTCAACAATAAAAAGGAACAAACTACTGGTACACTCAGCACCTTGGATGAATCCCAAGAGCATCATGTTGAGAATAGAAGAAGTTAGTCTCAAAAGATTATATATTATTGTGATTCCACTTATATTACATTCTCAACAAGATAAAACATTAGTGATGGAGAATAGAGCATGGTCACCAGGGGTGAGAATTGGAGGAGGGTGTGACAACAAAGGGGTAGTACAAAGGAGTTTGAGGGGTGATGGAATGTTCCGTATCCTGATTGTGGTGGTGCCTACACAAATCTGAACATGTCAAAACTCATAGAACCGTGTACCTGCCAAAAGACAATTTCACAGTAAGTAATTTAAAAAGTTTCCAGTGTAATTTTTAAATGGAACTTAACAAGTTACTGCTTATGTTCAGCCAGAGGAGAAAATGAACAAGGATAACAAAAACATTTCGAAAAAGAGCAGTGTTTGAACACCTGCCATACCAGATTTGAAAATATCCTATAAGATTTTCAAAACTGGAAAGTATGCTATTGGTACACTCAAATAGAGCTAAAGGCAGATGAATAAATCAGTGGAAAAATCAGAAGAAGGTATTCATGGAAATTTAGTTTATGATAATGTTTTACCATTACTACTCCTAGTTTACTAGTTTATATATTGTTAGGCCAGTGGAGAAAAGGTGGGCTATTCAGTGAATGGTTAGGAACATCTGAATATCTATTCATAAAAAAGTAAAGTTAAACACCTACCATTCTACATAAAAATAAATTTTAGTGGAATAAAAAAAAAGTAATTGTATAAAACAGGATTACAAAAGCATTTGCCAGAAATACGTGCACATGTGTGTGTGGATAAAAGAATATTTGCTGGAACATTGTTCATAACAGCAGAGAGAGAAAGAAAGAAGAAAAAAGAGAAAGATAGAAATGTCTATCAGAAGTTAAATACTGGACATTATACTATGGAATAGGGATGTATATACATGGACTGACAATGTTGAACTCTATCCGAGATTTGTGTTTCTGCAAACAGTGAAGGTTAAGAAATGCCCCCATCCTTTGTGTTCCAGCAAATGGCTTACAGCAAAGAACCTCCCTTACCCATATGGACTTAGGTAAACCCTACAGATGTCCCTCTAGTTTATCTGACATGGCCAGACGCAAACCCTCCAAATTCCCATACTTTTCTCAAATGATTAGCAGAACTGCTGTCCGGCTGATCAATCGGAACAAAATGCTTATTAATTAAACTTGGGTTAAGCTTCTCTTCTTCTCCCAGGTCCCACCCTCAGCCTGAACCAACACAGAGCCCCCTTCTTAAGGAGAACAAAATATATAGAATGAGTCCTTTGTTTAAAAATATGTGAGTGTGCATGTTAAAACTGCATACAAAATGAGCTGGAAGGCTGTGAATCACTCTGCTAAGAGCGGGAGGAGGGGCGGGAGGAGCAGGAGAGTTTTCACCCCTACTCTACATATTTACACAATTTTTGAAAAAGCTGTCACTGTATATAGCAATGCACCATTTATTGAAAAAAAAAAAACCTAAATAACTAACTATGCTATCATGTTATCACGTAATCAACAAGAGGAAAGAGACCTGAATAAGAGGCAAAGGGAGTCTGGAGAAAGAGCGGATCAAAGCTGCCACAGGAGAAGGGACATTTGTGCTCAGGGCACTGCCAGATCCCTCTTGGCCGCAGAGCTTTTTTGTTCAGGCCAGACTTGTGCCTTTGCCATCCAAGGCTCCAGTTCCCCAGCAAGAAGTAGTTGTCAAGGAATAAGAGGACTCTGCTAGCTAAGATTCAGGGTTGGTAAGTGTTTTACTGATTTGAATTTTCCAAAGTTCTCTGTATGGAAAGGAGAAAAGCAAGGCAGTGTTATACTGACAAAAGAACACACCAGCTTACACTCAGATACCCTGGCCAGTCATAATCAGGGTTGCAGAGGTTGTACAGTCAATGTGAATGACTAGATCCCCTGCAATGCCTTGGGAACCATTTCCTGTGGGATTTATGAAAGCTGGGCCATTAAAGAACATCCACGATAAGTGTGTGGCAATTGACAAAACTTTCTATATACAACTTTTATTAGAGCCTCAAAGCAGCACAGGTGTAACTGTCCTGATTTTTACAGATAGGGAAATAGAAGTTTGGAGATACTCCAGGATTTAACAAAATCCCCTCTCCAGGGCTCAGGAGAGCTCCTCTCACCTTCAGAAGATACACCACTGAGAACACACCAGAGGGAAATTTGCCACTTTGTTTGAAAAACATATTGAAAGGACCATCTCCTCTCAGCAATGGAAAGAAACTGTTTCAGAAACACGATCCTAAAAATATTTTATTAGTGAGTTTATAAAAATAATACACATATTTTATATACACATAAACTTGCTTTTGCTACTGATGACTCAAACAATAAAAATAAAATTAAAATGACTTCAACAGCATAAACAATAGACAGAATTGAATTTCAAGGTAAATCAAATCTGGCCTTGGGTTTTATTTTCTTTTTAACAGTTTCTCTTGAAATAATTTCAAAACTTACAGGATAATTGCAAAAATAATTCAAACACTATACAGAGAACTCCAACATAACCCATCCCCTGGATATCCAGATCCATCAATTTTAATATTTTGCCACCTTTGCCATATCAGTCTATCATCTATCTATCATCTATCTCTCTATCATTCCTGTCTGTCTGTCTGTCTATCTGTCTGTCTTCCAAACATGTGAGAGTAGTTGTACATGTATTCCTTGAACACATAGTACTTGCATGTACATTTCCTATGAACAAGGCTATTCGCAGATCGCCTTACCTGTACATATTAGGTTCAAGAAATTGAATGCTCATAGAAAGCTTATATTCTACATCCCATTTTTCTTATGTTCCAATAATGTCTTTTTTTCTTTTTCTTTTTTTTTTTTTGTGGGCAGACACCGAGAATCGAACCTGGATCTCTGGAATGGCAGGCGAGAATTCTACCACCAGTAATGTCTTTTTTGAGTCTTTTCTCCCCATTCTTAGATCCATCCAGTATTGAACTCAATTGTTTTTATTTCTTTAGTTTCTCTTTCTTTTAACTTGTGGAAACACATATAAAACATAAATCTTCCCATCCCAGCCCCTCCCAAGCACACCATTCAGGGGGATTAATCACATTCACAATTTTGCAGCGTGTTTACCACCACCTATTACTAAAGGCTTCCTTTCACCCAGAACAGAAACCCACACTCATTTCTCACGAACTCTCCATTTCCCCTGCTCCTCCTCCCATTACCCCTGGAAACCTGTATTGTCTTTTCTGTCTCTTTGCATATTTTCTGATTTTTTTTTCTTTTTTTGGTTACCAAGGGGCTTAAATTTAACATCATAGATCTATAACAATTGTTGGCTTTTGTTTATTTTAGAGTTCACGGTTTTTATGAATTCCGATAAGAGAGGGTGGCATTGCTACAATTACAATAACAGTTAAGCTAAAATAGTCATTATAGCAAGTATAAACAAATACTGTATCATGTAAAGGGGTGGAACTAAGCTAAAGTAACCATTACAATAGCAAGTATAAAACTGTAGTCAGCAGTTACAATTAGTTCCTAGCATGTCCCTCAATTTGGGTTTGCCTGATGTTTCCTCAGTTAAATCAGGTTGTTCATCTTTGATAGAAATATCAAGAATGATTCTGTGTTCTTCTTGTATCCTATCAGCTAGCACAGGATTTAGATATGTCCCATTGATTATATTATTCATTTTGATCACTTATTAAGATACTGTCTGCCAGGCTTCTCTGCAGTAAAGTTACTATGTTTGCCTTATATTTAATAAGTTTTGGAGAGGAGGGGGCAGTACTTTGAAACTAATTAAATATCCTATTCATCAAAGTTTTGATGCATTCATTTATTTATTTATATCAGTGTGGACTCATGGATTCTCATTTTAGTTAGTAAGCTCTAATTTGTTATTATCATTATTTATCTTGATGCCCAAATTGTAAGAGATTTAGCTAATGAGGGCCCCTTATAGGCTTCTGTGGACTTCTGACATGTCCTCATCGTTCCTTGGTCATTTCCTTGCTTTCTGGCATGATAACATATTCCAGGCTCATCTTGTATGCTTCCTGTCCCAGATCTGCAATTAACGATTTCTCCAAGGAGCCATGTTTCCTCTAGGTTGAGTATATGACACTTTGAAGCCAAGTGTGTCCACTGCTATAGGGACGTTGTTCCTCTCAGGCTCTCTCGGTGGACAGACCTGTTTACCTGTCCTGCCAGGGCTTCAGAATTTCAGGCAGTGGACTTCTTATTAGGAATCTTTGTCCTTCTTGGGTGGCCAAATTGATAGAGACAAAAGCAGTGGGTTCTCTGCTTGATGCACATAATAGCCAATCCATGACACCAGGATTTCAAAGAGAGAAAAAGTTTAATACTATGCACAAAGCAGGAGAGAAGATGGCCTACTGGCTCAAAAATCTGTCTCTCCAATTGTTGGCTTTGATACCAATTTAGCTTCAATAAAACACATAACCTGATTCTCTCTGGGGCTCTTATATGAGCCAGAGGTGCATCATAAATAATCGATTAATATCAATTAATAATTGATGCCTTGCAATCAATGGCACCTTTGTAGGGGATATTCATCTTCTGAAGGCATGTTGCATCTAATTCCTTTAAAAGTCACCAGACACTGAGAAATACAGTTGTTCATTATGCAATAAGTGGGTCTCAAAAAAACACATTTCTTTCTTTTATTTTTTAGTTCCAATCATATGTCAGGCAATGAGCCTAGAGATACAATGGTGTTCAAAACCCTACCCTTGACCTTGGTAACTTTCCCAAATAATGGCACTTCTTCCATACTTTCCTAAATTTTACCCTATATCTTTTTTTAAAAAATACTTTTATTAACAAAACTTCACACATATGCACTCCATACATGGTGTACAATCAATGGCTCACAATATCATTACATAGTTGTGTTTCATCACCACAATCATTTTTTAGAACATTTGTATCACTCCAGAAAAAGAAATAAAAAGAAAAAACTCATACATACCATACCCCATACCCCTCCCTCTCATTGACCACTAGTATTTCAATCTACGCAATTTGATTTACCCCTTATCCCCCTATTATTTATTTACTTTTTAATCCTTATTTTTTTACTCATCTGTCCATACCCTGGATAAAAGAAGTATCAGACACAAAGTTTTCACAATCACACAATCACATTGTACAAGCTATATCATAATACTATCATCTTCAAGAATCAAGGCTACTGGAACACAGTTCAACAGTTTTAGGTACTTTCCCCCAGCCACTCCAATATACCATAAACGAAAAGAGAGATCTCTATAATGCATAAGAATAACCTCCAGGATAACTTCTGAACTCTGTTTGAAATCTCTCAGCCACTGAAACTTTATTTTTATTTATTTATTTATTTATGATTTTACATGGGCAGGCACCGCAAAATGAACCCAGGTCTCCAGCATGGCAGACAAGAACTTTGCCACTGAGCCACCATTGCCCACCTGAAACTTTATTTTGTCTCTTTTCTCTTTTCCCCTGTTTAGTCAAGAAGGCATTCTCAATCCCATGATGCCGGGTCTCAGCTCACCCCGGCATTCTGTCCCATGTTGCCAGGGAAATTTACACCCCTACAAGTTATGTCTGACATAGGGAGGAGGGCAGTGAGTTAACCTGCCAAGTTGGCTTAGAGAGAGAGACCACATCTAATTAACAAAATAATTTCTCTGGGGATGACTCTGAGGTATTATTACAAGTAGGCTTAGCCTATCCTTTGCAGGAATGAGTTTCATGGGGGTGAACCCCAAGATAGAGGGCTCAGCCTATTGATTTCGTTGTCCCCACTGCTTGGGAGAATATCAGGAATTCTCCAAATGGGAAAGTTGAATATTTTTTCCTTTCTCCCCAATCCCCCAAGGGAACTTTGCAAATACTTCTTTAATTTATGACCCAAATTACTCTGGGATATATCAGGCATCACACTAACCTGGACAAGCCAACAAGATCTCACATTCTATTCAAGATTCCATGTACTTCAACTAAACTGACCATACAAGTTAAATTAGGTAATGCGCTACCCAAAATGTAACCTTTGCACCAAATAAACACCTCTCCCTTTAGTCTCACATAGAAGTTAAAGTTTTAAAATATAGATGATATCACCCTTTACACTCTATTCTGATCTATGCCAGTCCTATCCGTATCAGCTTTGTTCATATCTCTAGTCAGTCTGATCTGCTTTCCAACTTATTTAACAGTTTCTGTATGGGGTAGTACTGACTTTCACAGCTTCAGAGCTTTAACTCTGAATCTCAGGTGTCACATAAATACCTGAAGTTTCTGGGAATGACGATGTTACATACAAACAGCTCAGTATCTCAGAATTTAGAAATAACAGTTACAACTCCTGAATATATGTGACTGCTTTAAGAGCTTACAATCTAACACCCTTTACAATAGGCCCCAACCTATTGCTCTCAACTTCAGTTCTCCGAATTTGTGTATTATATTTAGTCCATATGAGCGAGGCATGATAATATTTGTCTTTTTGTTTCTGACATTTCATTCAACATACTATCCTCTAGGTTCATTCACCTAGGGGATAGAAAGAGAACAGGTACATCTCTTTCTCCACATTTTCTCTAGCATTTGTTTCCCTCTGTTCTGTTCTTTTTTTTTTTTTTTTTTTTTTTAATGGGCAGGCAGCAGGAATCGAACCCGGGTCCTCAGGCATGGCAGGCAAGCACTCTTACCTGCTGAGCCACCATGGCCCGCCCTGTTCTGTTCATTTTTAAACAGTTTTATTCACACATCATGCAATCTAACCTAAGTAAATAGACATGCCTTCGCCATCATAATCTATATGAACACATTTCCTTTTCTTCTGCATAGAATCCACACCCCTCCCCCATGCCTCCTGCCTGTTGACACTTAGCTTTGGCATAATGCCTTCGTTACGTTCAGTGGAAGCATATTACAATGTTACTGTTGACTACAGACCCTAGCTTGCATTGATTGTACTTTTTACTGTATATCATCCATTTTCAACATTTTGAAATGTTGACATTCATTTGTTCTCCCTCAAAACATTTTTATATTTATACATTTAATCACCATCATTGTCCACTCTAGGCATTCCTAAGCTATAGTATCTCAATCTTTACCCTCTATGTTTTCTTATGGTTTCATACATGCCCTCAGGCCTTCTCCCTCAATCACACTCACATTCAGCTTCATCCAGTGTAGGTATATTATTGTGCTACAATCAGGTAATATTATGCTATCCATTTCTGAATTTTTATAATCAGTCCTATTGCACAATCTGTTTTCCTTCAGCACCAAATGTCCAATCTCTACCTTACTGCTATCTCCTGATAACTTGTCAACTCTCAAAGTTCACTCATTAATGTCAGTTCATTTTAGTGAGACCACACAGGAGCTGTCCTTTTGTTTCTGGCTAATTTCACTCAGCATAATGCCCTCAAGTTCTTACATGCTTCAAGTTGTTACATGCTTCATGACTTTATCCTGTCTTAGAGCGGCATAGTATTCCATTGTGTGTATATACCACAGCTTGTTTAGCTACTCATCCATTGATGGACATTTGGGCTGTTTCCATCTCTTGGCCATTGTAAATAATGCTGCTATTAACATCAGTGTGCCAATGTCTGTTTGTGTCCTTGCCTTCAGTTTCTCTGAATATATACCTAGTAATGGGATTGCTGGATCATATGGCAATTCCTGAGGAACTGCCAAACTGCCTTCCAGAGTGGCTGTACCATTTTATATTCCCACCAACAGTGGATAAGTGTGCCTCTTTCTCCATATCCTCTCCAGCATTTATCGTTTTCTGTTTTGTTTGTTTGTTTGTCTTTTGATAATGGCCGTTCTAGTGGGTGTCAGATGATCTCTCATTGTGGTTTTGATTCGTATTTCCCTAATAGTCAATGAAGTGAGTATCTTTTCATGTGCCTTTTTGCCTTTTGTATTTCCTCTTCTGAGAAGTGTCTGTTTAGTTCTTTTGCCCATTTTTTAATTGGGTTGTTTGTCTTTTTGTTGTTGCATTGAAGAATCTCTTTATATATTCTGGATACTAAAACCTTACCTGATATGTGATTTCCAAATATAGTCTCCCATTGTGTATGCTGCCTTTTTACTTTCCTGACAAAGTTCTTTGATGCACAAAAGTGTTTAATTTTGAGGAGATCCCATTTATCTATTTCTGTTTTCAATGCTCATGTTTTGGGTGTAAGGTCTAGGAAACCACCTCCTATTCCAAGATTTATAAGGTATTTCCCTACATTATTTTCTAACAGTTTTATGGTCTTAGCTCTAATGTGTGATCTATTTTGAGTTATTTTTTGTATAAGGTATGAGATATGGATCCTCTTTTATTCTTTTACATATGCATATCCAGTTTTCCAACCATTTATTGAAGAGGCTGCTCTGTTGCATGTGGTTGTCTAGACCACCTTATCAAAGATCAATTGTCCGTAGATGAGAGGGTCTATTTCCGAACACTCAAGATGATTCCATTGGTCAGTATATCTAACTTTATGCCAGTATCATGCTGTTTTGACCACTTTAAAGTAATATGCTTTAAAGTCAGGTAGTGTGAGACCTCCAACTTCATTTTTCTTTCTCAAGATATTTTTAGCTATTTGGGTCATGCTGCCCTTCCAAATAAATTTGGTTATTGGTTTTTCTATTTCTGCAAAGTAAGTTGTTGGGACTTTAATTGATAATGCATTGAATCTATAAATCAATTCAGGAAGAATTGACATCATAACTCTATCTAGTCTTCAAATCCATGAATGAGGTTTGCCCTTCTATTTATTTAGGTGTTCCATGATTGCTTTCAGTAATTTCTTGTAGTTTTCTGTGTCTAAGTCTTTCGTATCCTTAGTTAAATTTATTCCTAAATATTTGATTCTTTTGGTTGCTATTATAACTGGAATTTTTTCTTGATTTCCTCCTCAGATTGCTCATCACTCATGTATAGAAATACTACTGATTTTGGGGTGTTGATCTTGTACCCTGCCACTTTGCTATACTCATTTATTAGCTGTAGTCACTTTGGTGTAGATTTTTCAGGATTTTCTATATATGGTATCATGTCATCTGCAACAGTGAGAGTTTTACTTCTTCCTTTCCAATTTGGATGCCTTTTATTTCTTTTTCTTGTCTAATTGCTCTGGCTAGAATTTCCAGCACAATGTTGAATAACAATGGTGACAGTGGACATCCTTGTCTTGTTCCTGATTGTGCTGGTTTGAAAGGACGTATGTACCCTAGAAAAGCCATATTTTAACCAAAATCCCGTATCAGAAAGGTAGAATATCCCTATTCAATACTGTATGTTTGAAACTGTAATCAGATCATCTCCCTGGAGATTAGGTGACGACATGTCTCCACCCATTTGGGTGGGTCTTGATAAGTTTCTGGAGTCCTATAAAAGAGGAAATATTTTGGAGATTGGAGGAGATTCAGAGGGAGCAGAGCAGAATGACATAGTCATGAGAAGCAGAGTCCACCAGCCAGCGACCTTTGGAGATGAAGAAGGAAAATGCCTCCCGGGGAGCTTCATGAAACAGGAAGCCAGGAGAGGAAGCTAGCAGATGATGCTGTGTTTGCCACATGCCCTTCCAGATGGGAGAGAAACTCTGACTGTGTTCGCCATGTGCCCTTTCACTTGAGAGAGAAACCCTGAACTTCACTGTCTCCTTGAACCAAGGTGTCTTTCCCTGGATGCCTTTGACTGGACATTTCTATAGACTTGTTTTAACTGGGACATTTTCTTGGCCTTAGAACTGTAAACTAGCAACTTATTAAATTCCCCTTTTTAAAAGCCATTCTGTTTCCAGTATATTGCATTCTGGCAGCTAGCAAACTAGAACACTGATCTTAGAGGGAAAACTTTCAATCTTTCTCCATTGAGGATGATGTTAGCTGTGGGTTTTTCATATATTCCCCTTATCATGTTGAGGAAGTTCCCTTCTATTCTTATCCTTTGAAGGGTTTTCATCAAGAAAGGATGTTGAATTTTGTCAAATGCCTTTTTTGCATTAATCAATATGATCATGTGTTTTTTTCCACTTTGATTTGTTGATATGGTATATTACTCATTGATTTTCTTATGTTGAACCAGTCTTGCATACTTGGAATAAGTCCCACTTCGTCATGGTGTATAATTCTTTTAATGTGCTGCTGAATTTGATTTGTAAGTATTTTGTTGAGGAGTTTTGAATCTATATTCATTAAAGATATTGGTCTATAATTTTCTTGTAGTATCTTTGTCTAGCTTTGGTATTAGGGTGATGTTGGCTTCATAGAATGAGTTAGGTAACTTTCCCTTCCTTTTTTTTTTTCTTGTTTTTGTGAAGACTTTGAGCAGGATGGTACTAATTCTTTCCTGAATGCTTGGTAGAATTCACATGTGAAGCCATCTAGTCCTAGAATTTTCTTTTTTGGGGACCTTCTTGATGATTGATTCAATCTCTTTACTTGTGATTGGTTTGTTGAGGTCATCTATTTCTTCATGAGTCAATGTTGGTTGATCATGACTGTGCTGGTTTGAAAGACTTATGTACCCTAGAAAAGCCATGTTTTAATCCTGAACCATCTTGTGGAGGCAGCCATGTCTTTTAGTCCCTATTCAGTACTGTAGGTTGGAAACTTGATTTGATTATCTCCATAGAGATGTGACACACCCAATTTTGGTTATTAACCTTTGATTGGAGGGAGATGTGACTCCACCCATTCCAGGTGGATCTTGATTGTTTTACTGGAATTCTTCAAAAGAGGAAACATTTTGGGAAAAGCTTTAGAGCTGCAAGAACTATGAATGTCATGCAGCCAGAGACCTTTGGAGATGAAGAAGGAAAATGCTCCTGGGGGAGCTTCATGAAACAAGAAGCCTGGAGAGAAGTTAGCAGAGGTTGACATGTTCACCATGTGACTTTCCAGTTGAGAGAGAGACCCTAAACATCATCAGCCTTTTTGAACCAATGTATCTTTTCCTGGATGCCTTAGATTGGACATTTCTATAGCCTTGCTTTAATTTGGACATTTTCACAACCTTAGAACATGCAAACTTGCAACTTAATAAATTCCCCTTTTTAAAAGCTGTTCCATTTCTAGTATTTCACATTCTGGCAGTTTGCAAACCAGAGCAATGTCTTTCTAGGAAGTTGTCCATTTTCATCTGTGTTGTCTAGATTATTAGTATATAGTTTCTTTTAGTGTTCTTTCATTAACTCCTTTATTTCTGTGGGGTCAATGGTTATGTCTCTTACATTTCTGATTTTATTTATTTGCATCTGCTCTTTTTCTTTTTATTGGTCAGCTAGTTAAAGGTCCATCGATTTTATTGATTTTCTTAAATAACCCAATTTCTGGTTTTGTTGATTTTCTTGATTTCTTTCAATTTCTCAATTTCACTTATTTCTGTTCTAATTTTTGCTATTTCTTTCCTTTTGCTTGCTTTGGGAATAGTTTGCTGTTCTTTCTCTAGTTCTTCCAACAGTTAATTCCTCCTTTTTTAGCTCTTTCTTCTTTTTAAATATAGGCATTTAGGCAATAAATTTCCCTTTCAGCACTGCCTTTGCTGCATCCCACAAATTTTGATATGCTATGTTTTCATTTTCATTTGCCTCGAGATATTCACTGATATCTCTTGTAATTTCTATCTTGACTCATTGGTTGTTTAAGAGTGTGCTGCTTAGCCTCCATATATTTGTGAATTTTCTGGCCCCTCTGTCTGTTATTGATTTCCAAGTTCATTTCATTATGATCTGAGAAAGTGTTTTGTAAGATTTTGATCTTTTTAAATTTATTGAGACTTGCTTTGTGATCCAGCATATGGTCTACCCTTGAGAATGATCCATGAGTACTTGAGAAAAATAAGTATCCTGCTGTTGTGGGGTGTAATGTTCTATAAATGTCTGTTAAATTTAGTTCTTTTATCATGGTGCTGGTTTGAAATGATGTATATACCCTGGAAAAGCCATGTTTTAATCCTAATCCCATTTTGTGAAGGCAACCATTTCTTCTAATCCCTAATCAGCATATGTTTGAAACTGTAATTATATCATCTCCCTGGAGATGTAACCCAATCAAGAGTGGTTGTTAAACTGGATTAGGTCGAGGTGTGTCTCCATCTATTTGGGTGGGTCTTGATTAGTTTACTGGAATCCTATAAAATGAGGAAACATTTTGGGAAAGAGAGATTCTGAGAGAGTGGAGAATGACATAGCCACAAGAAGTAGAGTCCATCAGGCATGGACCTTTGGAGATGAAGAAGGAAAATGTCTCCTGGGGAGCTTCATAAAACAGGAAACCAGGAGAAGAAGCTAGCAGATGATGCGTTGTTCACCATGTGCCCTTCCAGATGAGAGAGGAACCCTGACTGTGTTCACCACATGCCCTTCCACTTGAAAGAGAAACCCTGAACTTCATCGGCCTTCTTGAATCAAGGTATCTTTCCCTGGATGCCTGTAGTTGAACATTTCTACAGACTTGTTTTAATTGGGACATTTTCTCGGTCTTAGAACAGTAAACTAGCAACTCATTAAATTTCCTTTTTAAAACCCATTCTGTTTCTGGTACATTGCATTCCAGGAGCTATATTGCATTCTAGCAAACTAGAACAATCATATTATTAAAAATCCCAGTTTTCTTATTAATCCTCTGTCTAGATGTTCTATCCATCGGTGAGAGTGGGGAAATGAAGTCTTCAACTATTATGGTAGAAGTGTCTACTTCTCCCTTCAGTGTTCTTAGTGTTTGCCTCCTGTATTTTGGAGTACTCTGGCTCGGTACATAAATATTTATGATTGTTATGTCTTGTTGAATTGATCCTTTTATTAATACACAATGTCCTTTTTTGTCTCTTTTAATTGTTTTACATTTGAAATCTAATTTGTCAGCTATTAGTATAGCTACTCCTGCTCCTTCCTGATTGCTGTCTGATAGAAATATGTTTTCCCATCCTTTCATTTTCAAACTATATTTGTCCTTGGGTCTAAAGTGAGTCTCTTATAGACATCATATAGATGGGTCTTTTTTTTGGCTTTTAAAAGGGGGGATTTAATAAGCTAAAAGTTTACAGTTCTAAGCCTACAAAATTGTCCAAACTAAGGCATCCAGGGAAAGATATCTTAATTCAAGGAAGGCCAATGGGTCAGGAACACTTCTGTCAGCTGGGTAGTCACATGGTTGGCATCTGCTGGTCCCTTGCTCCTGGGCTCCATTGCTTTCAGCCTCTCTACCTGTGGGGGTTCTTTTTTTTTTTTAATTTTTTACTTTTATTTTTTTAAATACCAAAAACACCAAACACAGACATTCTTATTTTGATCATTCCGTTCTACATATATAATCAGTAATTCACAATATCATCACATAGTTGCATATTCATCATGATCATTTCTTGGAATATTTGCATCTATGCAGAAAAAGAAATACAATGAAAACAGAAAAAAAATTTATACATACCATACTCCTTACCCCTCCCTTTCATTGATCACTAACATTTCAAACTAAATTTATTTTAACATTTGTTCCCCCTATTATTTATTTTTATTCCATATGTTCTGCTCGTCTGAAGACAAGGTAGATAAAAGGAGCATCAGACACAAGGTTTAGACAATCACACAGTCACATTGTGAAAGCTATATCATTATACAATCATCTTCAAGAAACATGGCTACTGGAACACAGCTCTACATTTTCAGGCATTTCTCTCCAGCCTCTCCATTACATCTGAATAACAAGGTGATATCTACTTAATGCATAAGAATAACCTCCAGGATAACCTCTCAACTCTGTTTGGAATCTCTCAGCCATTGACACTTTGTCTCATTTCACCCTTCCCCTTTTTGGTCAAGAAGGTTCTCTGAATTCCTTGATGATGAGTCTCAGCTCATTCTAGGATTTCTGTCCCACATTGACAGGAAGGTCCACACCCCTGGTAGTCATGTCCCACGTAGATGGGGATGGTGGTGGTTTGCTTGTTGTGTTGGCTGGAGAGAGAGGCCACATCTGAGCAACAAAAGAGGTTCTCTTGGGGGTGACTCTTAGGCTTAATTTTAAGTAGGCTTGACCTATCCTTTGTGGGGTTAAGTTTCATATGAACAAACCCCAAGACCGTGGGCTCAGCCTATAGCTTTGGTTGTCCACACTGCTTGTGAGAATATCAAGAATTCAACTTGGGAAAGTTGAATTTTCCCCCATTCTCAGCATTCCCTGAAGGGGACTGTGGTAGTTTGATTCAGTTGTCAACTTGGCCAGGTGAGCGTACCTAGTTTTGTTGCTATGGACATGAGCCAATAGTACATGAACCTCATCTGTTGCTGATTTACATCTGCAGTCGGCTAGGAGGCATGCCTGCTGCAATGAAGGACGTTTGACTTAATTGGCTGATGCTTAAATGAGAGACTGCAACGTAGCACAGCCTAAGCAGCTCAGAATTCCTCATCTAAACACTCGGAGCTCAGCCCAGGCCTTTGGAGATGCAGAAAGAAGTCACCCCGGGGAAAGTTGTTGGAACCCACGGGCCTGGAGAGAAGACCAGCAGAGACCATCCTGTGCCTTCCCATGTAAGAAAGAACCTCAGTGGAAAGTTAACTGCCTCTCCTCTGAAGAACTAACAAAATAAATCCCCTTTTATTAAAAGCCAAACCATCTCTGGTGTGTTGCATTCCGGCAGCTAGCAAACTAGAACAGGGACTTTGCAAATACTTTTTTTTTTCACTTTTTTTTTTATTAATTAAAGAAAAAAAAGAAATTAACACAACATTTAGAAATCATTCCATTCTACATAAGCAATCAGTAATTCTTAACATCATCACATAGATGCATGATCATCATTTCTTAGTACATTTGCATCGATTTAGGAAAAGAACTAGCAAAACAACAGAAAAAGATACAGAATGTTAATATAGAGAAAAAAATAAAAATAATAATAATAGTAAAAAAAAGAGAAAAGGTAAAAGAAAAAAAGACACAAACAAACAAACAAACAGACAAAAAAAAAACCTATAGCTCAGATGCAGCTTCATTCAGTGTTTTAACATGATTACTTTACAATTAGGTATTATCGTGCTGTCCATTTTTGAGTTTTTGTATCTAGTCCTGTTGCACAGTCTGTATCCCTTCAGCTCCAATTACCCATTATCTTACCCTGTTTCTAACTCCTGCTGGACTCTGTTACCAATGACATATTCCAAGTTTATTCTCGAATGTCGGTTCACATCAGTGGGACCATACAGTATTTGTCCTTTAGTTTTTGGCTAGACTCACTCAGCATAATGTTCTCTAGGTCCATCCATGTTATTACATGCTTCATAAGTTTATTCTGCCTTAAAGCTGCATAATATTCCATCGTATGTATACACCACAGTCTGTTCAGCCATTCCTCTGTTGATGGACATTTTGGCTGTTTCCATCTCTTTGCAATTGTAAATAACGCTGCTATAAACATTGGTGTGCAAATGTCCGTTTGTGTCTTTGCCCTTAAGTCCTTTGAGTAGATACCTAGCAATGGTATTGCTGGGTCATATGGCAATTCTATATTCAGTTTTTTGAGGAACCGCCAAACTGCCTTCCACAGTGGTTGCACCATTTGACATCCCCACCAACAGTGGATAAGTGTGCCTCTTTCTCCGCATCCTCTCCAGCACTAGTCATTTTCTGTTTTATTGATAATGGCCATTCTGGTGGGTATGAGATGATATCTCATTGTGGTTTTGATTTGCATTTCTCTAATGGCCAGGGACATTGAGCATCTCTTCATGTGCCTTTTGGCCATTTGTATTTCCTCTTCTGAGAGCTGTCTGTTCAAGTCTTTTTCCCATTTTGTAATTGGGTTGGCTGTCTTTTTGTTGTTGAGTTGGACAATCTCTTTATAAATTCTGGATACTAGACCTTTATCTGATATGTCGTTTCCAAATATTGTCTCCCATTGTGTAGGCTGTCTTTCTACTTTCTTGATGAAGTTCTTTGATGCACAAAAGTGTTTAATTTTGAGGATCTCCCATTTATTTATTTCTTTCTTCAGTGCTCTTGCTTTAGGTTTAAGGTCCATAAAACCGCCTCCAATTGTAAGTTTCATAAGATATCTCCCTACATTTTCCTCTAACTGTTTTATGGTCTTAGACCTAATGTTTAGATCTTTGATCCATTTTGAGTTAACTTTTGTATAGGGTGTGAGATACGGGTCCTCTTTCATTCTTTTGCATATGGATATCCAGTTCTCTAGGCACCATTTATTGAAGAGACTGTTCTGTCCCAGGTGAGTTGGCTTGACTGCCTTATCAAAGATCAAATGTCCATAGATGAGAGGGTCTATATCTGAGCACTCTATTCAATTCCATTGGTCGATATATCTATCTTTATGCCAATACCATGCTGTTTTGACCACTGTGGCTTCATAATATGCCTTAAAGTCAGGCAGCGTGAGACCTCCAGCTTCATTTTTTTTCCTCAAGATACTTTTAGCAATTCAGGGCACCCTGCCCTTCCAGATAAATTTGCTTATTGGTTTTTCTATTTCTGAAAAATAAGTTGTTGGGATTTTGATTGGTATTGCATTGAATCTGTAGATCAATTTAGGTAGGATTGACATCTTAACTATATTTAGTCTTCCAATCCATGAACACGGTATGCCTTTCCATCTATTTAGGTCTTCTGTGATTTCTTTTAACAGTTTTTTGTAGTTTTCTTTATATAGGTTTTTTGTCTCTTTAGTTAAATTTATTCCTAGGTATTTTATTCTTTTAGTTGCAATTGTAAATGGGATTCGTTTCTTGATTTCCCCCTCAGCTTGTTCATTACTAGTGTATAGAAATGCTACAGAATTTTGAATGTTGATCTTGTAACCTACTACTTTGCTGTACTCATTTATTAGCTCTAGTAGTTTTGCTGTGGATTTTTCTGGGTTTTCGACGTATAGTATCATATCGTCTGCAAGCAGTGATAGTTTTACTTCTTCCTTTCCAATTTTGATGCCTTGTATTTCTTTTTCTTGTCTAATTGCTCTGGCTAGAACCTCCAACACAATGTTGAATAATAGTGGTGATAATGGACATCCTTGTCTTGTTCCTGATCTTAGGGGGAAAGTTTTCAATTTTTCCCCATTGAGGATGATATTAGCTGTGGGTTTTTCATATATTCCCTCTATCATTTTAAGGAAGTTCCCTTGTATTCCTATCTTTTTAAGTGTTTTCAACAGGAAAGGATGTTGAATCTTGTCAAATGCCTTCTCTGCATCCATTGAGATGATCATGTGATTTTTCTGCTTTGATTTGTTGATATGGTGTATTACATTAATTGATTTTCTTATGTTGAACCATCCTTGCATACCTGGGATGAATCCTACTTGGTCATGATGTATAATTCTTTTAATGTGCTGTTGGATTCGATTTGCTAGAATTTTATTGAGGATTTTTGCATCTATATTCATTAGAGAGATTGGTCTGTAGTTTTCTTTTTTTGTAATATCTTTGCCTGGTTTTGGTATGAGGGTGATGTTGGCTTCATAGAATGAATTAGGTAGCTTTCCCTCCACTTCGATTTTTTTGAAGAGTTTGAGGAGAGTTGGTACTAATTCTTTCTGGAATGTTTGATAGAATTCACATGTGAAGCCGTCTGGTCCTGGACTTTTCTTTTTGGAAGATTTTGAATGACTGATTCAATTTCTTTACTTGTGATTGGTTTGTTAAGGTCATCTATTTCTTCTTGAGTCAAAGTTGGTTGTTCATGTCTTTCCAGTAACCCATCCATTTCATCTAAATTGTTGTATTTATTAGCATAAAGTTGTTCGTAGTATCCTGTTATTACCTCCTTTATTTCTGTGGGGTCAGTGGTTATGTCTCCTCTTCCATTTCTGATCTTATTTATTTGCATCCTCTCTCTTCTTCTTTTTGTCAATCTTGCTAAGGGCCCATCAATCTTATTGATTTTCTCATAGAACCAACTTCTGGTCTTATTGATTTTCCCTATTGTTTTCATGTTTTCAATTTCATTTATTTCTGCTCTAATCTTTGTTATTTCTTTCCTTTTGCTTGCTTTGGGGTTAGTTTGCTGTTCTTTCTCCAGTTCTTCCAAGTGGACAGTTAATTCCTGAATTTTTGCCTTTTCTTCTTTTCTGATATAGGCATTTAGGGCAATAAATTTCCCTCTTAGCACTGCCTTTGCTGCGTCCCATAGGTTTTGATATGTTGTGTTTTCGTTTTCATTCGCCTCGAGGTATTTACTAATTTCTCTTGCAATTTCTTCTTTGACCCACTCATTGTTTAAGAGTGTGTTGTTGAGCCTCCACGTATTTGTGAATTTTCTGGCCCTCCGCCTATTATTGATTTCCAACTTCATTCCTTTATGATCCGAGAAAGTGTTGTGTATGATTTCAATCTTTTTAAATTTGTTAAGACTTGCTTTGTGACTCAGCATATGGTCTATCTTTGAGAATGATCCATGAGCACTTGAGAAAAAGGTGTATCCTGCTATTGTGGGACGTAATGTCCTATAAATGTCTATTAAGTCTAGCTCATTTATAGTAATATTCAGATTCTCTATTTCTTTATTGATCCTCTGTCTAGATGTTCTGTCCATTGATGAGAGTGGTGAATTGAAGTCTCCAACTATTATGGTATATGAGTCTATTTCCCTTTTCAGTGTTTGCAGTGTATTCCTCACATATTTTGGGGCATTCTGGTTCAGTGTGTAAATATTTATGATTGTTATGTCTTCTTGTTTAATTGTTCCTTTTATTAGTAGATAGTGTCCTTCTTTGTCTCTTTTAACTGTTTTACATTTGAAGTCTAATTTGGTGGATATGAGTATAGCTACTCCTGCTCTTTTCTGGTTGTTATTTGCATGAAATATCTTTTCCCAACCTTTCACTTTCAACCTATGTTTATCTTTGGGTCTAAGATGTGTTTCCTGTAGACAGCATATAGAAGGATCCTGTTTTTTAATCCATTCTGCCAGTCTATGTCTTTTGATTGGGGAATTCAGTCCCTTATCATTTAGTGTTATTACTGTTTGAATAATATTTTCTTCTACCATTTTGCCTTTTGTATTATATATATCATATCTGATTTTCCTTCTTTCTACACTCTTCTCCATATCTCTCTCTTCTGTCTTTTCGTATCTGACTCTAGTGCTCCCTTTAGTATTTCTTGCAGAGCTGGTCTCTTGGTCACAAATTCTCTCAGTGACTTTTTGTTTGAGAATGTTTTAATTTCTCCCTCATTTTTGAAGGACAATTTTGCTGGATATAGAAGTCTTGGTTGGCAGTTTTTCTCTTTTAGTAATTTAAATATATCATCCCACTGTCTTCTAGCTTCCATGGTTTCTGCTGAGAAATCTACACATAGTCTTATTGGGTTTCCCTTGTATGTGATGGATTGCTTTCCTCTTGCTGCTTTCAAGATCCTCTCTTTCTCTTTGACCTCTGACATTCTAACTAGTAAGTGTCTTGGAGAACGCCTATTTGGGTCTAATCTCTTTGGGGTGTGCTGCACTTCTTGGATCTGTAATTTTAGGTCTTTCATAAGAGTTGGGAAATTTTTAGTGATAATTTCTTCCATTAGTTTTTCTTCTCCTTTTCCCTTCTCTTCTCCTTCTGGGACACCCATAACACGTATATTTGTGCAGTTCATATTGTCCTTGAGTTCCCTGATACCCTGTTCAAATTTTTCTATTCTTTTCCCGATAGTTTCTGTTTCTTTTTGGAATTCAGATGTTCCATCCTCCAAATCACTAATTGTAGCTTCTGTCTCTTTAAATCTACCATTGTAGGTATCCATTGTTTTTTCCATCTTTTCTACTTTATCCTTCACTTCCATAAGTTCTGTGATTTGTTTTTTCAGTTTTTCTATTTCTTCTTTATGTTCAGCCCATGTCCTCTTCATGTCCTCACTCAATTTATAGATTTCAGTTTTGAAGAGGTTTTCCATTTCTGTTCGTATATTCAGCATTAGTTGTCTCAGCTCTTGTATCTCATTTGAACTATTGGTTTGTTCCTTTTATTAGTAGATATTGTTCCTTTGACTGGACCATATTCTCAATCTTCTGAGCGTGGACAGTTATCTTCTGCTGCTGACATCTGGGCATTTAGTCAGATTTCCCTGGGTGTCGGACCCAACAAGGTTGTAAGATTTTTCTGTGAAATCTCTGGGCTCTGTTTTTCTTATCCTGTCCAGTAGGTTGCGCTCGTGGCACACGTTTGTCTCAAGTGTTTGGAATGGATCCCCCCTGGTCACCGATCTCTGCGGCCTGGGGATTTCCAATCCAATTCTCTCCGTTGGTTCAGGGGCCACGCGTGGTGGGGGTGTCAGCTGCCGCGGCTTGAGGGGACCCTATGGCTGGTCGCCGGCTGCAGCGGGTCCGGGGAATTCGCCACCGGACCAGGAATTCGCCTGCGGGGGAGGGGCGTCAGTCACCGGCCACCGCGGCCTGGGGAGTTCCCCACCGGACCAGGAAGCCGCCGGCGGGGGGGGGGCCACCGCGGCTTGGGTAGCCCTCTGATCCGAGACTCGTAGCCGAGACTCGAAGCCGCCCGCAAAAGAGGGGCGCTGGCCGCCTCGGCTTGGGAAACTTGCCTCTCCGAGACTCTCAGCCGGCCCGGGAAGGAGGGAGGGAGTAGCTCCGACACCCGCAGCTGGTGCTGCTCAGGAAATCGCGTGCCGCTCGGGGATCTCACCGCAGCCGAGTCTCGCAGTCAGACTAGCCAGTCCAGACTGGGTTACGCTGTGTGTCCATTCCCTGCCGTAGCCCCGGGAGCTGTTCTGCACTGCTTCAGTTCACCTAGTAGTTGCTTTGGAGGAGGAGGAACTAAGACGCTCATACCTTACTAAGCCGCCATCTTGGAACTCCCCATGGGTGGTAACTTTTGATTTGATGGTTTCCTTGGAGATGTGTCTTCACCCATTCAAGGTGGGTTTTTTTACTGGAGTCCTTTAAGAGGGAACCTTTTGGAAAAAGCAAGAGAGCCACCAGAAGAAACAGAGCCCTCACAGCCAGAGACCTTTGGAGCAGAAGGAAAGCTCCCCCAGGGATGTCTTATGAAATGAGAGAAAGCTATCAGATGTAGCCATGTACCCTCCCAGTTGAGAGAGAAACCCCAAACTTCATTACTTTGGAGTTAAGGTATCTTTCCCTTGATGCCTTAATTTGGATATGTCCATGGCCATAGAACTGTAAATTTGCAACTTAATAAATTCCCTTTTTAAAAGCTGTTCTATTTCTGGTATATTGCATTCTGGCAGCCTTCAAACTAAAACAATACCCTTCAAATATGACGAAGGGAACAAGTTACAGTATCATAGCACTATCCATGATTTGGTCACCTAGAAAAATTATGCATATTTTAGTAGCTGTAGACTTCAAAATATTGTTTAGAGGCACTACCATTTTGAAATTATAATAGTTATAGATCTGTCTCTGTATTTTAAGGTAAGATGAGAATATATTTGCTGTGGTATTAAGTACTAAATGAAAAAAAATCCCATGGCTAAATAAGTTTGCAAAAAACTTAGCACAATAAAGCAAGACATGCTGAGAATCTTTATCATGCCAGCTGGCTGTTACCTTCAGGAGAAGGATATAGTGTGCAGCGTGTCCCAAGCTTATGCGACCACAAAATTCCTTTGTCATCGATCACACTGGACTAATTGTAAAAGGACATGTTTTGAGTGAAGCTATCTATGGTACCTTTGGAAGAGCGCCTCCAGGAGATGAATGCCAGAGATGGGTTAAAGGCACCCTATAGATAAGGACTCCCTTTCTGTCTGTAAGCCTTTGCCCACGGGTCCTAAGGCCAACCACCTTAGAGAAACATAGCTCTGTCAACATGGTAAGATTCAACTGAAGCCAGTTTCCAGATGTTGAGTATTCCTATTTTACTTAAATTATTGATTTTCCTGCATGATTCCTGGAATCATCGATTTTAGTAAGACCCTAGTGTGATGCCCAAATTTAACACCCAACTATCCCAAGGAGGGAGCTTGCACATCCTAGAATGTGAATAGCTCTGCCCTTCCTGCCTTTCTCCTAACTACACAGATACTTTTTATTAAACACATGCATGTGAGTCAGGCACATACAAACACACACCATATCTACACATATACACACAGGCATCTAATCTTAAAGCTATCACTTCTTCACATCATAGTTACTTTGAGGACTGTTCAGAATCAGCCAGCTAACATTTTCCCATAAGGATAAGACATATCTTGGGGATTTCAGTGGTTATTTTTGTTCTTATTGTTCAAAGGGGAAAGAATATAGAACATGATGCTAGAGCCTCCCAAAACAAAACAAATGCCCACATTCACTAGCAGCTTTTGGAAGGGGCAAATAAAAAAAGAGAAAATTCACTCAAAATTCCATGGTTACATTGTTTGGATGAACTAGAAGGATGCCTGGGTCCTCCTGACACTTGGCTTCTCAAAGCTTGGCCTTTGGCTGCATTCCTTTTGACGTGTGCTTCTCAGTCATGCCAAGTCCTAGCTTCTGCACAGGACTAGTACTTTGGATGACATTACCATCCTTTCCTTCAAATTAAAAAAACTTTCATCCTCAAGACCTAAAAATACCCCTCAGCCTTGGAGTGCAGCCTTGTTTTCAGCAACTTCTGTCCACTGGACCAGTTGCTTGACCTGGGACAAGCCAAAACCATGAAGAAAAATAAGCAGGTTTGAGGAAGCTTGAAAGGACCAGCCACAGAAATAGCAAAAATCTTTTCTCTTTCAAATCATGAGGATTCCATCCCCACTGTCAATTGCTTTTTTCCTTTTCTTGTTTAAGATTTTCTATTTTAGGGGTGGGGGGCGTCTTGGCAGGACAGGATAAATTTTTTTTAATTCAGTTTTTATTTTTGCAACTTGGGTAAAGAAAATAGAGTTGGGTAAATGGAATACATTTTGCATTGCTAAAAATTGACTTTAAAACTCTCATCCAAGCCACATTAAATAAAGTTTCCTTCTTACAGAAACCTGGGGTAGATTTCATTTTAAACCATGTTGTGAGATGATTTTAGTGCTCAGCAGTATAGCACTCTAAAAGCGACAGTGCCATTTGGCTTATAGCTCCATATTTGGGGCTAAATATTTATTTTATTAAATCAAACGCTTGTGCCTCTCATTCCAGACCCTTTGCTGTCACATCCTGTGAGTGGGCTTGGAGGGCAGAGTGGGAGTGGGTGGAAGTGGCAGTCATTTCCCGCTGTAAGAGGAAGGACCTCTGTGGAGGTGGCGGGCAAGGGGTTAGGTGCCCTGCTAGTGATCATGCCTGATCAATGGGGGAAGAGGTCAAGGGCAGAAGAGGAATCCACTGGCGAATGCCAAGAAATGATGTAGAGGGTGGAAAATCAATTTGAGGGTATAGAACTGAGTGAAAATTAAGTCTGGGGGACTCAACGTCTGGGGAAAAAGGCAAAAAGCTCCTGCAGCTGGTGCCCTGTCAGCCTTCTTTGGAATCCTGGGGCAGAGCATTCATCCTTAATGAGCTAGTTGCAGAAACAGCTTCTGATGCAAACTGGTCACAGCAATCTGGTCTCCCTGGTCTTCTCCTTGTGCATGCTAGACTCCTGTCAGACAAGATGGACAAGTTTCAAACTTTTCCTCTCCCCACTTTAGATCTTTCTGTTTCTTTCCTTGGGCCCTAGATTTTGTCTTCTTGGATCTCCATCTGTCGAATTCTCCCCATGGATCATCTCAAATGCCACTTCCATGAAGCCTTCCCTGGTCCCTCAACCCAGAGGTGCCATCATTTTATGGAGAAATTTGTATGTACAGTCAGAGTGAGTGTGAGAATTTTGAGGCCACCAGGAAAACAAAGTAGCAAAGGGTTAAGGGTGAGGGAGCTATTCCATCCCATCTCCTCTGGAGATCTACATTTAAATTTTTTTTGCATTCCAGAATAATTATGGTATATTTATCTTACCTTCTCCATAATATTGTAAGATGCCTGGGTAAGGCTAGCCATTTACTAATTTCTATTCTAATAGAGAGCAGTTCTGGAATGAATAGTAGCTGGAGGTATATATACTAGGCATTAGAAGCAATGGAGAGTAGAAAGGAGACCTTTATTTGAGTGTCACTCTATTTAGGCAAGCCATTTAACATCCCTCTGAATTGTGGTTTCTTCAGCTATAAAATAAGGAAGGTTCATTTGCCAATACATACCTCAGAGTCATTGAAAGAAAAAAGTGGGATAATGTCCATAATACATTTATAGGCTGTAAAATGTTGTGTAAATTCAGGTATTATCAATACAGCATTAATTTATTCATTAGCCATTCAACTAACATGTATTGTTGCCTACTATTTGATAGCCAGGAAGACAACAGAGATTATGTGCATACTGTTACACTTCCTTAATTGCAAGAAAATCAAATTGGTAAGAGAAAGTTAAGTTGGTGATGTTAATTCTGTTAAAGGATGTGCAGCAGTGAATATATTCCTTCTACAACTACCATTAAAAAATAACTTCCCTTGGCTCTTACACTTTTGTTGTTCTTTTTCTAAATTTCCATGATTTTCATATACCTATATTGCTTTTTAAATAAGTAAAACAATAACCATTGGTTTGATCTCAAGAGAATTAGTTTTGCTTCTCCCTAACTTCTCTGTGGAGGCTCACCAAATGCTCTTGCCTACAAACAGATGATGTCCTTCGTGCTGGTGGAACTGCTGGTTATTAGGCACAACTATGGTCCATTTTCCTCTCTCCTAAGTGCTTGCAGGGATGCTTTACACACAATACACAATAAGTCTTTGGATTCTTGCTGTTGCTTTTTGGGGGGTGCATGGTCTGGGAATCGAACCCGCGTCTCCCACATGGAAGGCAGGCGTTCTACCACTGAACCACCCGTGCACTTTTCTTGTTGGGTTTTAATATAGTACACTTCCAGTGACTTCCTATACAATTCTACTGATAAGTGTTCACAGAAACAAAGTTTCATTCTTTCATACCTATCGTAAATTAGGTCTAAGTAATGTATTATTTGAAAGCTAATTCTGGAACTAACGAACAAGAATCATGTAGTACATGGCAACACCACATTATAAATGGCCTCTGAATGATTTCACCACCTTGGTTCAGTAACTTTAAATTGTGATCACTCCCAGAGGTGTTTTGCAAAGCCATTTTTTTCTTTATAAAGCAAATTCTCAGGAAATTCTATGGCTGGACATTTGCAAGTATAGATTGCTACTGAAGGGACTTTATATGTGTGGCTTACTGGTATAAATGTACCAAGCTTGAATAAAAAAGTCATCACATTCCTAGAAAACAACATCGACACCTATAGTTTTAAGTATGCAGATTGATGGATCTGGAATTGAGTTTATGGAAAAAGATGGAGAAGTGGCTCTTGGAAAACCTATGTCTTGGCTCCTGACTCCTCTAGGGTTTACTTTCCCATTTCATTAATTCTTTGGTCATAAATGTTTCAAGTCCATCCATTCTTTTCTTTCATTTTTTTTCACTCTGTTTTTTCTAACTTTTTACAGGACAGTTACAAAAATAATACAAACCCCAAACAAAGAACTCCAATACCCCCTTCCCTCAACACCATATACCCAGATTCACCAATTTTACCATTTTGCCACGTTTACCAACTCAATCTATCTGTCTGTCTATCTATCTACCTAATTAATCATCTATCTATTTTCTGAACATTTTCTTTCATTTTTTTAAGAGAGGAGGATTCTCTCTTTACAAATTATCACTTTTTATTTTTAAAGCAGTAATACATGTATATACCCAGCACAAAATTCAAACAGAACAAAAGAGTATAGTATGAAAAGTCAGTCTCTAAATACTCAGTTCCCCTCCTCAGAGATCACCAATGAACCTAAATTGTTTTCCATTTCCACCATCAACTCCCTAAACAGGTTCTCATTTTTTTCACAACTCTCTGAATGTAACAGCTTATATCATTTGTCCTTCTCTAGACCAAACTTCCCTTCCTCTCTCAGGTAAGATAACCAAGAAAAGTGTCTAGATAAGATGTGAGCTTGATGTTGACATAGGTAGAAGATACAAACGATATGAAAGAGAAGGGAATCCCATAGTTCCGATGGGGCACTTACCTAAGAGCTGGCATATGGTTAATACTGTGTAAATGTTTACTGGATAGTGAAAATAGTCAAGGAAGCAAACATATCTTATTTAGAAAAACAGAAAGGAAACTAGCTTCACTGTAAGAGAGGGCTCAGAATATAGACTAATAAATGGTGGGGACCATTGTAATCATAACTCTTAATACTAATTGAATGAGTAATGGCGCTGGCATTGTTCTACCAAATCCCTGAGATAGCACTTCATTATCCAGAGTAGGAAACGAAGTCTTGAAAGGTTAAGTCAAGATTTGAAATTCAGAGTCCAATTTCAATTGAGGGGGACAAGGATGATTAGAATAAAGAAACCCAGAACATCCTGGACTTTTTAAAATAAAAATCTGGGGGTGTTCCTTATATACCAGCACCATTCTAGTTATTGATAAAGATTAAAGGATGCATAAAACATGGTTCCTTCCACAGAACTTACCATTTGGCCTCTCTAAATTCTTAATCAGGAAAGCAAGAATATAAATTGTGTTTAGAAAGATCAGGAAATTATTAGCCCTGTGATTATTCTCACTCGGTCAAGTCTCTATGACTTCTCTAACTAAGGCATACGGTACTTATTTTAAAAACTATTCTCATGTCTTTTTACAAGTGATCTGAGCCATTACATTAGTGTTCATTTGGTTTCTCATTTAGATTAGAACCTTCCTGAAGATGGGCTTGGAGGTTGCTATTCCTTGGAATGACCTGCATTGACCAATATCCACTCTTGAATTCTCTCTACTCCTCAGTTGCCACGAGAGCCAAAAAATAAGGAAATAAGAAATCCTCTGATTCATTAGAGCAGTGGTCAAGATATTGGTGGAATCAGAAAAAAGACTTGCAGTGCCTATCTTTGACCTGGGTACAGAGTGGAAAAATAGATTATCTGGCCTGATGTATTTCTCAAGTCCTAGTTCTTGGAGAACATGTACCAGTCATGAGTCATATGCCAGAGGCATAGAGGACAATTAAGGTGCCTCTCTCAACCACTTGGAATGAGCCTTTGAGTTTTCGTCTTTATTTTTGAAAATAATGTCAGGCAGCATCCATCTGTAGAATACGGTATTTAATGAAGGAGTTTCTAAACTGAGAAAATGGAATATATAATCAGCTATGAGAAAGGTTAAGAAGGAAGAACATTTAATAAAAGAACGTACAAATAAGAAATATTTAATAAAACAAACAGAAAAAAATGTGCATGATGCAGCAGAAATGATGGAGTAAGAGATTATACCAAAGTATTGTTCTAGGCCCTAGAAATGGCTGCTTACACTGGGGAACAGCACCACAGCTCACTTTAAAGCAGAGCTACCCAGCCAGCATGTCTTGACATCAAAAGGTTGTTCATGTGCCATGAAATGTTGATCCCTTCAGCCTTGAGGTGGCTCCATGGTCAGGGGAGTCCAGAGCCCTTGGGAGGTGGCCTCCAGCTGTGAGAACCCTGGAGGAGCTCCTCAGAGAGAAGCCTGGGCTGAGTGGAAGTTGGATTCTGTACCCTACAATCCCCTAAGCAGGCAAGGCACAATGGTGGCATCTGTCATATGTTAAGTGGGCCTAAGAAGGGCATTTACTTTGGTCATCAGCTGAGAGTGTGACACTGCTCGCTGCTGTCAAGAGCCCCATGTTGCTGATGGGAGGGTTGTGGTTCCAGGGTCCCTCAAGCAGGGAATGCAGCGCAGCATGCAGCCACCAGAGTCAGGGTGCAGGAAGGCCGAGTGGGACATCCTGGTGGAGGCAGCTTCCAGAGGTGTCTCTGAATCTTGGACTTTGACTATATCAGGCACTCCTGTGCATTTGTGTCTGACATGCCCTTTAAGAGATGACCAACATAGCAATAGGGTGACCCCTCTTAACAGCACATGGATATATATATATTTTTTGCATGGAGAGGCACCAGGAATCGAACCCAGGTCGATTGGGTATGGCAGGCGAGAACTCTGCCACTGAGCCACTGTGGCTCGCCCCACGTAGACATTTTGAACATCAGAGTTTCAGCATCTTTTGAGATACTTGAAATAGAAAAGAGCTCAAATGGATTTAAAATGTATTCTCATTACCTTAGAAATTTCAACATTGTATTTGTCAATGACAGAAAAAGAAGAACTGATCTTTTTTTAAAAGAAATTTGGTTGTGGTAACATCTTCACAACATAAAATTTTCCACTTTAATCACTTTTAAGCCTTCAATTAATTGGCCTTACTTACATTCATGATATTATGCTTCCACCAAACCTTCCAAATTACCAAATTTTTTCCATTACCCCAAACAGAAACTCTGTGCCCATTAGGTAGTAATTCCCCATTCCCCACCCCCCACTGGGCCCCTGGTACCCTACATTCTAATTTCTGACTCTATGAATTTGCATATTCTAATTCTTTCAAATAAGTGAGATCATACAATATTTATCTTCTTTGGTCTGGCTTATCTCACTCAGCATGGCAACATGAAGGTTAAGGAGTTGATTCTTAAATACTTAATTTTTATTAAATATATAATTTTAAAATGATAACTTCAACAGCTGTAAAAAAAAAAACCCATGATTTTACACATTTTATCAGCTTCTTGTGCAAAGCTTCCCTGTGATATAATTATTGAGAATGTAAATACTGCATACCATCATTTAAAAATTTTTTATTAGGAAATGCGTGTCATCATTTCAAGTATAAAACCAGATATAAACAAGTTTTGCTCATGGAACTTTGCTCAAGCTGCTCCTTAAAAATTTCAAAAGAATTGATCTTTTAGAAACATTCAGAATGTAGTATTTTCCTTAATGCTGTGTATATTGTAATTACCTTTATATTAAATAGAGAAATATAAATGTGAAGAAATGTGCTCAGCAAGCCCTTTACAAATCTAGCCAAATCCCTTCCACATTACTCTAGAGTACTATACTAATAGTGCCATTTTTTCTTGGTGTGCTATGCCATGAAAAATGTTGGGAGGTACCACTTTAAAGCACCTTTTACTACTAGAAAATACTCCACCTTTCTTATTTCAGGCAAGTCACATGAGTGGAAGAACAGTGTGCAAAAGCAAAGAGGTGAGAGAGTAAAGAAATTCCAGAAATGAATTCTGGAACGACAATGAGAAAACGTTCTCTCTTTTTAAGTCGAAGGGACACAGCTTAATTTTGCAGAGCTGGAAAGAAAGGATCAACAGGTGAAATTAACTCTCACAAAATTAAAACAAATATTTGTACTTTATTTACATCATTTAATATGTTAAATATGCAAAAGTGATGTAAGGCAAACCTGAGTGGCATGCCCAGCAAGGCTGAAAAGAATTTCTAAGAGAAGCCAGGTATTCTGGCTGCCCAGCGACTGCCTTTATCCACCAGCCTGTCCCCTCCTTTCAGCTCATCTTCTCAAATTATCCATAGGAGATTTATCCTCCTACTCAATAAGAAAAATATTTCTAATTATATCCAACCATTCTTAAGATGAATGAGAATTATGCAGGAGAGCTAGATTGCCAAAACGCTTTTTTGCCAAACAATTCCTTTTGCCTTAAGAAAGAGGCAGCTGCATTGTTTCCATAACTATCCACATAAAAGAACCCTTGGAATGAGGCTGACTCGCCCTGCTTTAAAAAGCTCCAAGGTAAGTGGGAGCGGGGACCCGGCTTTTCCAGAGGGACACTCTGGCCACACCGTCCAGCGTCGGCTGCAGCTGCTAGTTGTGGTACTGCACGTTTTACTGGGTACTGCACGTTTTACTGGGTGCCTCTGAATTGTGTTGCCTTCTGTTTATAACAGCAAGGAATGCCGCAAATGGGATTTGTGGTTGTTGTTATTCATTAGTCAAGTGTTTTTCTCTTTTTCTTTTACAGAACTGTCTAGCTCCCAGGCTATATCTTCTCACTTGCTAATAAGGTAAGACGTGAACTGACCAGTCCCCAGAGCTTCTGAGATGGATTTATGTCACTTAGCAACCTCAGAGAAAGTGCTTGTCTCAGTAAATAGTCTTTAACAACCATACTTCAGGAAAGTTGCAGGAGAGGGAGAGGGAAAGAGCTTTCCTCTTAGAACAATGCACAGATCCTCATTTATGACTTAGGCTTTGATGGGGTGACATTTTAGCAAGAGGATAGTTATTGTCAGAGTATTGTTTCATAACTGTAAGAAAATATCTGTTCTAAGATTTCCTTGCTAAAACTCTCAAATTTGATAAAAGTGTACCCTGCAATTAGAATTCATTTAATAATAAACATGCTATCCAGTAAAAAAATGAAGGCTGTACCTAGGACTATGGCGCTTTTAAACTGCATTAAGCTTCCTTTGTAAAAAGTCACCTTATCGAACGCTGACTACTGTATGAAACCAAAACACCATGGGATTTTTATTACATAAATATTAATGGTATTAACCGGCCTTACTACTGCACACAGTAGCATTTCTAAAGAGAGAAACTGGTGGATAGCTGATTAAAATGAGTTTCAAGTATATTGATCACGTAATGGCTATAGGTGTATTCTTTTCCAAAAGGGCTGCAAACAATTCTTTCCAAGTCCAAGGATTTCATTCTACTGATACAAGGGAGCCTTTCCATGGAGAAGTGGATAATATTTGCTATGGCTTTTATCCTCAATTAGTGTAACTGGGTTAAATGGATTAACTGGATTTAATATGCAAATAAATTACATTAGACAAACTCTACAAAGCACCCACCTTAAGCACGAAAAGTTAAACAAAAGCCACTGGACTTGAGCACTTTGGGCTGACTAAGAGAAAACAAAGTTCCTTTACATTACACTGCAAGAAATGGAATTTTGTTACATTTTGATGTGTGACTGTTTTTTTGAAAACGGTAGCCTGAATGATTTCAAATTGCTTTCTCAGTTATCATTTTAACTTTTTTTTTGTCAAAGTATCTTCACAATATCTCATGGGTTATGAATTAAGGAAGACAGAATTTATTATTTCATTCTAAAGATGGGGATACTGATGCTCAAAAAGATGGGTGACTTACTGGAGGTCACAAGCATTTAGCTGCCATACTGTGACTGGAACTCAGCCTTCTGATTAGAATGCTCGGGCTTGGAGGATTAAAGATCATGAATGTGACATGCTGAGTACAGTTTTGGGTACACAGTGACCACTTTTAGTGGTCATTTGTGATTTTGGTTCTTGTGATTAAATGTGTTTCAAAAACTATAGTATGGTGTACGGGGCATAGTGGAATTTCTAACCAGGCTTATGAGAGTAATCAACATAAGATGTATTGGTATTATATCTGACAGTCCAGAAGTTCTAGCATGATATTGTTTTATTTCCTTCAGGACCTCTGGTCTCTAAACTGCAGCCATGAGTTCCGACTCAGAAATGGCTGTTTTTGGGGAGGCTGCCCCTTACCTCCGGAAGTCTGAAAAGGAGCGCATTGAGGCCCAGAACAGGCCCTTTGATGCCAAAACATCTGTCTTTGTGGCGGAGCCCAAGGAATCCTTTGTAAAAGGGACAATCCAGAGCAGGGAAGGAGGGAAAGTGACAGTGAAGACTGAAGGTGGAGCGGTGAGTAGAGTCCCAGGAGCCTGCCATGTTTTATTGATGTTTTTGATTGGTCACCCAACTGATAGAGTTATCTTTCCTGTTCACCAGACTCTGACAGTGAAGGATGACCAAGTCTTCCCCATGAACCCTCCCAAGTATGACAAGATCGAGGACATGGCCATGATGACCCACCTGCACGAGCCTGGAGTGCTGTACAACCTCAAAGAGCGCTACGCAGCCTGGATGATCTACGTGAGAGCCCCCTGCCCCCACCTCCCAGCGGTCCTTATCATCATCATCACCTTGCACCCCGCCAGCCCACTGCTTCCATTTATGCTACAAGGGACTGTGTGATTGCCTCACTAATACTGTAACTAGTTTCAAGGTTCATCATTGCTATTGTAAGGCACAACCCAACAGTCGGCAAGCCACCCTCTCGTCTTCTCATTCAAAGCCAGGAAGGCTATTGTTCCTGTTGACTAGGTTTGCCACAGAGCACTTGAAGGGACATTTGAACAACCACTGCCTTAGATCTCAACCACATGCCTCCATCTTTTATTCCCCCTTATTCAGCCATAATATCATACAGAAGGAAAAGATAAACTTATCTCTTAACACTTAAAAACAATTTTTGAAAGACCAACTTCACTCATATTCTCATTCTTCCAAAATAACAATAATTTGCATCTGTGTGTTTGTTTTCTTCTAGGCTGAAATGTCACCTCCTTGGTAAAACATTTCCAATCCCCCACCCCCACCCCAGGGATAGCTGGGTGTCTTGTCCTATTGTTTCTATCCTGGCAATAACACTACATTTTTCTGGGATCATTAATTGAAATGTGTGTTCCCTACATAGACTGAGTGTTCCTTAAGGGATACCATTTTATTTATGTTTTATTCCCAGTGCTTTGCACAGTGCTTGGAACATATTAGGCACTCAGTAAATGTTTTTGAATTGAATTTATTGTTACATTCATACTTTCGCATGGTTTAGCCAGTGCTGAGATTCAGTTGGGCAGCACCTTACAGGTACACCTGGATTTATGATCAGCATCCAGCTTGATTGGGTAGTGTCTGTACTGGGCCAATTGCCAAAGGTTTTGAAAATCCCTCTGTGCAGACATAATGTATTTATACAATTTTGTGTTCAGTTTCTTTATAACTTAATATTTTGCAGATATTTTCTCTCAGTGCTGCATACTTTCATGCTTACTTTTTAAAAATGCCTGCATCATACTGGCTTATGAGGATTTATCATAGTTCGCCTAACCACTCCTTTATTGTTGGGCACTTAGGTTGTGTCCAAATTTATGTTTTAATAAGTTTGAACTATATTAACATTGCAAAGGAAATACAGGCCCATTTCCTAAAACAAAGTAAAAATGTCCCATTAAAACAATAACAACAACACTTTTGGAGTTCCCTACTCTGTGGGGAATAATAAAAAGTCTAAATTGTGGTCCCTTCCTTCAAGGATTTTGCATTTTAGTTGTTGAAATTTCGGACTAGTTCACATGCTGATGCCTTGAAGAAATAGAAAGTACTCATTTAAAGTGTCTTTTTTTGTTAAAATTCAGTTAATTAGTGAATTCATACAAATAACGGCAAAGTCCTCAACTAGTTATTTTTTCTTTTTCCCTTGTATAGACCTACTCAGGCCTGTTCTGTGTCACTGTCAACCCCTACAAGTGGCTGCCGGTGTATAATGCAGAGGTGGTGACCGCCTACAGAGGCAAAAAGCGCCAGGAGGCCCCACCCCACATCTTCTCCATCTCTGATAATGCCTATCAGTTCATGCTGACTGGTAAGCTGAATGCTTTATATGTGCATATTTTTTTTAAGAGCACAACCATAAAATAAACATCTCAACAACCTCTGAGGGGTCACTTTTTGTTGTGGCTGGTGTATTTATGAAGAAGAAAACCCAGAAAGGAGGGAGTATAAAAGATGACTGGTATTCTGTAATACTACATAATTGCTAATAATCTTTCAAAACTTGAAAGTAACAAAAGTTGCACATAACTTTGAATGACTCAAACTGAAATTTGAGCAAAAAAGCACACACACATGCACACACACAGATACACACAAGATACACACACTGACATGCATTCAATGACACACACATTGCATCTCCATTACAAAGAGCCAAAAAACAGAAGACTAAAATTTGCCTCTGTGGCTTTATACTTAATATCATAAATTGTGACCAATGGACATTCTCCACATAGGAAGAATGACACAAGTACTATTGCCCTTTGCCCAGAGCCATCCAAATTTGAAGGTGTACTTAGTATAAAGACTAGATGAATCTGCTTCTTACAATATTATCTCATGTGGGCCAATCTAAGGCACTTATGGTACCTTGGGAAAAAGGCTCAGAGAAATCAGAATTACTCTTTCGAGAGAGTAAAACATCAAAATGAACTTTAAAAAAAATCTTTCACTAGAAATCTACTAAATTACAGGTGATCATTTTCGTGGCTACTTATCTTTACCGTACTTACTCCTTCTTATACACTAAATTTTATATTCCCAATGCCCAATTTTCTTTACTTCTTGTATCTACAATTAGTGTCACTAAGTTAAGCTGTTATTTAAATCTTATTGGAGACCCAAGTCCAACTCTGATATTTATCTAGTAGTAGCATATTAAAAAGAAAGAAGTCTGGTACTCCAGGAAAATACAGCCAAGTGAAATCACACTGTGTCTTTCCCATATTTTTTTCAACCACAGAATCTTTTCCACAAATAAAATATTGTTTCAAAGATGAATATAAAACAGATAAAAGTGGAGGTGGTCTGTTTAAATGCAAGAGAGAACAGTAGGACCGAGATAAGACAGGGGGCAGGAGAGAGGGGTCCTGATAAAGGTGGTAGGCACAGGGCCCACCCACTCCAGGGAATGCAAAGCTCAGTTTGAAAATTACTGAGTCCATTCCATTTTACTTTACTTACCATTTGCAAATACACAAGCAAATGGTGTTAAAAGTCTACAATTTCTCTTTTGTAGACCGGGAGAATCAGTCCATCCTGATCACGTAAGTTGATTTTTACTCTGTGGCTTACGCGTTCTTTCAATGGCTGCATTCGCTGTCAGCTCTGGGGACCTCATCTGATTTGGTCTTTGTCTGACAGCGGAGAATCCGGAGCAGGGAAGACTGTGAACACCAAGCGTGTCATCCAGTACTTTGCAACAATTGCAGTGACTGGGGAGAAGAGGAAGGAGGAGAGTGGCAAAATGCAGGTGGGTCTGGTAGCCAGAGTCAGAATCAAGACTGTCAGGGCTCTCAGGGACCCCTGAGCCCCAGATGTGAGGACTGCTCTTTCCTGTGCAGGGGACGCTGGAAGATCAAATCATCAGCGCCAACCCCCTCCTGGAGGCCTTTGGCAATGCCAAGACCGTGAGAAATGACAACTCCTCGCGCTTTGTAAGTCTCCTGGAAACTATTATGAGTGCCATTCTTTGTCAAAATTCATGGGATATTTGTGAATACCTGACTTTTAAATATTTCCATTATGCTATATATTTTTCCTCTGAGCATGTACAAAATAACATAGTTAAAGCCCCATCAAAAAGGATATATTGCCTTTATCCCTGTGGTCTTTATCTGTCATTATCTACAATTAGTCACTATTTTTAACATCAAGGATTCCTTTTACCTACAAAATAGTAGATATACCTTCTTCCATGTGATACAAATAGTCTCTAAGTTGGTTTAATATTAAATGTAAGCATTTCAAGTGTTTTCAGTTTCTCAAAGAGTTGGTATTATTTAAAACATGGTAATAATAATAGTTTTCCTCTCAAGGGTAAATTCATCAGAATCCATTTCGGCACAACAGGAAAACTGGCTTCTGCTGATATTGAAACATGTAAGGGCCTAATGCCAGCTTTTCTACTGGTGTCCAAATATCCCTTAAAATCATTTCTGTTTCTTCTGACCTATAAAATTTATAAAACATCAAATTTGCATCTCACATTAATTTTTACACTATTTCTGTTTGCTATTTGTCTCCTTCCAGATCTCTTAGAGAAGTCTAGAGTTACTTTCCAGCTTAAGGCTGAAAGGAGTTATCATATCTTTTACCAGATCACATCAAACAAGAAACCCGAACTGATTGGTATGAATTATCATAGCTTCCTTTCCAGAACTACTGTACCAGCACCAATCAATTCATGATCCAACCTGGTATTGCATAGCTGAATTTTGTTGAGTTTGTATTTCATTTTGATTTTGAAAATAGTTCTATAAGTTTGGTAAAAATTTATATGTGCTCATTATAAAAAAAACGGAAAATAACATCTCCAAATCCTTCTACTATGAAATAGTTACTATGAACACTTGGATGAATATCATTCCAGTCATTTTCTACACATACATCTTTACATATATATCTTTATATACAATTTTACATTACTAGACTCATAGATGCATGCTCTTCTGTAATCTTTGGTTGTTGTTTTTTTTACAGAGCAATGATATATCATGGCTTTTTCCAAGTCAATAAATATAGCTCTAAATCATAATTTTTAATGGCTGCATAGTATTCCATCCTAAAATAACCATAATTTACTTAAACATATTTCTTTAAGGATATAACCAACAATGTAATGATTATCCTTAAAGACACAACTTTTCCCATTATGTGATTATCTTCTTTGGATTACAGTTGTTTTAGGAGAAGGGAAATAGTAGGAGATAGCATGACATTTACATCAAGGTGTTTGAGATGGTGATAAATATCATTTAAATTTCCCTTCAAAGCCCATCATTCATTTTTCAGTCGAGCTTCATATAGTACCTTAGTTCTTGTCTAGAAATCTCTTCGTTTAATGAAGTGGATAATCCTGCTTCTGTTCTATTCAATGCATTTAGAAATGCTCCTGATTACCACAAACCCATATGATTACCCATTTGTCAGTCAAGGGGAGATAAGCGTGGCCAGCATTGATGACCAAGAAGAACTGATGGCTACAGATGTAAGTAAAATACAAGAATATTGGAATTATATTGAGTTTGAGCAATGGTTCATCCAGATAAATAATCTGGTCTCTAATAAAAATTAAGTAAGGTAGGATGCAGGAATGAGCATAGATGTGCCCCCTGGATCCAACTTAAAAGAATTAGGATGTGCCCCTAACACATTTCACTTTCCCTTAACAGTATTCTAAAGATTGATTACTTCCAAATTTATCTAAACCCTTTTTGGATCCTACTTGTGCTTGATCCATACTGCCTCTCAAAATAACAAGTTCCTTGTTAAGTTTACTTCTTGAATTTGCAGGCAGCATGCACCTAGAATACTAATGCTATATGCTGACCTTTGGTTGACCCGGTCTCTCTCCACCCAATCTAAGGAGTTCCTTGGCCTCTGTGGGTGTTGGTAGTTCCCTCAGCTTAACCATCAAGTCAGGGATGGGAACATGAAGTACCAGTAGTAAGTGTGTGGAACATAACCTAACAGTTATCATATTGGTTATATTGGCAGAGTGCTATTGATATTTTGGGCTTCACTAATGAAGAAAAGGTTTCCATCTACAAGCTCACGGGGGCTGTGATGCATTATGGGAACATGAAATTCAAGCAAAAGCAGCGTGAGGAGCAGGCTGAGCCAGATGGCACCGAAGGTATCAACTGAGTCATCCAACTTAATTTCACATTTATTTGAAAATCACATTCTGATCTTGTTACCTTTGAGTTTTTCTAGAAAGATAAATTCGCTTTTTAAGAATTGAGTTTTAAAGGATAACTAAATAATATTCTATATGAAGCATGGACATTAGATGGATGTTTCCTATGGTTTCTGAAGTTCTCTAGAGAAAACACTCATAATCAAGACCCTGAATTTAGTGTGAAAATGGGAAAAAGACTCAAAAGGATATACTGAAAAACACTAAAGACTTATAGTTAAAAAAAGTTTTTTTTAAGGAAATAGGTTTCTTTGGCCCATAATACCATTGTTCTATTCTTTCTTCCTCTTAGTTGCTGACAAGGCAGCCTACCTCCAGAATCTGAACTCTGCTGACCTGCTCAAAGCCCTCTGCTTCCCCAGGGTGAAGGTCGGCAATGAGTATGTCACCAAAGGCCAGACTGTCGAGCAGGTAGGTGCATAATTCAAATTCACCAGAAACACAAGCATTTTTACAGTCTTACTAACTTCAGAAGTCCTCTGTTTGCCCTTCAAGGTGTACAACGCAGTGGGCGCTCTGGCCAAGGCCGTCTATGAGAAGATGTTCCTGTGGATGGTCACCCGCATCAACCAGCAGCTGGACACCAAGCAGCCCCGGCAGTACTTCATCGGGGTCTTGGACATTGCCGGCTTCGAGATCTTTGATGTGAGTTAGTAGTTCATTGGTCTGGGCATTTTACAGTTAGGCAATGGAAATGACAATAGGAAGAAATCTTCTGACCTTTCTTACTGTCAAAAAGTTATGTTAAGACTTAAAAGAGAGTGACTGGGTGGTTATCAGTTTTATCGTGGTGTCAATGTCTGTACTATGAGAAAAAAATACACTCAACTTCTACATGATCCAAAGGGAGTTAGGAAATTAGCTTGGTGTTGTGGAAACCTCTTAAAATCCCACAAAGAAAAATGGGGTTGACATAAAAATATTACCTGCAACATGTAATATGCTCTGAAGAAATGGTGGAGAAATCATTTGGAAATACTTAAGCAGATGGTAAAAGCCAAGAAAAACTTAATAATTTAGAGCCAGCATTAATAAATACCATCATTTCTTAATTCTCCTCATTAATATGATATTGGGGGATCAAACTTGATTGTGTAATTTATTTTTCCTACTTACAGTTTTTAAGAAGTTTATCTTACTCTTTTTAGTTATAAAAGCAAAACTTGAGTGTTGGAAACAATATGAAAAATCAAGGGAAAACATTCCACATAATTTCATTATTTATATGTGGTTATCATTAACACTTTTTTTTAAATGTAAATGTGTGTTAACACACTGTATGTAATATTTTGAGTCTTGGGTTTTCTTTATGTCACATTAAAGAAGAATGGGAGTGACAAGTTTGTCAATGACAAAATTGTACATTTTGAAATGGTGCCTCTGGTAATTTACATACAATAAGAACTCCTCCCAGCTGCTTCCAATGGGTCACAGATTGACTGTCAGCAGAAAACTATCAGCCCTCTGTAAAATGCACAAAAGGAAGGGAACTAAACGTGAAATTACTAGGTAGAAATTCAGGAAAATATCCAAATAAACGTAAGCAAGTGGCAGAAAGAGTATTAATCTCATACAGGATTTTCTATGAAATGACGGCAGAGAAAACAATTGATTCCACATGACCCAACCCTCCAGCACTTTTTTCTTTTCACTTCAAAGGAGTCTCTTCAGCCCAGTGATTTTGACATCTATATTCTAAAGGCTATTTGATACATAAAATATTCTTATTTTTCAAATAAAAAAGTCCTCAATTTGCTTAAGAAAGAAGTTAAACACATCTGTTTATTTAGTTCAACAGCTTTGAGCAGCTGTGCATCAACTTCACCAATGAGAAGCTGCAACAGTTTTTCAACCACCACATGTTCGTGCTGGAGCAGGAGGAGTACAAGAAGGAAGGCATCGAATGGACATTCATCGACTTTGGAATGGACCTGGCTGCCTGCATTGAGCTCATTGAGAAGGTTTGCTTTGCATTTCAGAAACCATGTTTTGTGACAACTACATTATTCACTGCATCATATTTTAATGTCATAGATAGAAACAAAGTTTGAAAAGAATTACAATTTTGGCCTTGCGTTCTGCCTTTTAGCCCATGGGCATCTTCTCCATCCTGGAAGAGGAATGCATGTTCCCCAAGGCAACAGACACCTCCTTCAAGAACAAGCTGTATGAACAGCATCTTGGAAAGTCTGCCAACTTTCAAAAGCCCAAGGTTGTCAAAGGCAAGGCTGAGGCCCACTTCTCCCTGATTCACTATGCCGGCGTCGTGGACTACAACATTGTGGGCTGGCTGGACAAAAACAAGGACCCCCTGAACGACACAGTGGTTGGGCTATATCAGAAGTCTTCACTGAAAACTCTAGCACTCCTCTTCTCTGGGGCTCAAACTGCTGAAGCAGGTAATACTCAAAAGTCTAATACTTTCTCTAGGTATTATGTATAATGAACTGTTAGATTGACCTGGGGATCCCATTTCTAGTCCTGGTAGAAGCTCAGCAGGGCCAAACCCTTGTTTCTGAGTTTTGAGTAGGTAGGCTGCAGGGTAATTACATGTTTGTGACTCATCCCAGCCCTGAATGGAGCTATCAAGTTCTCAATCAATAAAAAGTCTCAGCTTCTGTGGTTTCCCTTGCTGCTTCTTCCATATCACTTATGTATTGAGTAACCGGGAATATTTAAGGGAATATAGTAACAAACTTTTGCATCTCAATATTACTTCTATTGATGATTTTTGAGGTACATTTGTCTCCAAAGTCCTAACCCATCTCTATACAGTGAGGTGGGTGCTCTTTACTTCATTTCCTAATATAGAAAGAATCATAGAAAAGAGGATGCAAATTTAAGTGACGGATAAGATTCATTCAGGGTCAAACAGAGAGGTCTATATAATGTTCCAGGTCTAAAAATGTTCCACTTGATGAGTACAACAGTCAGCAAATCGGGAAGAAATAATTCAAAATTATATTTAAATTACACATTTTCTTCATTTTTTCCCCCCAGAGACAACGGTCAAGAAAGGTTCTAAGAAGAAGGGCTCCTCTTTCCAGACCGTGTCTGCCCTTTTCAGAGTAAGTAAGAATCTGTTTCTGAAATTCCTCAGTTACTTTGGAAGTTACTTTTTTAAAGCATAAGATCTTTGCACACATCATTTAGGAAAAGACACATTAACTAATAGCTTTGGAGAGAAGGTCTTTAAATTACTCAGAAAGGATTAGTTAATCTTTCATGCCATGCTAAATGATGAAGAATATTTTACAGGAAATTTTATAAAACATTTTATAAAATTCATAATCAAGTCGAGTCATGAAAATAAGCAGTGACATACTCAGAGACTAAAATACATCAGTAAAGCTAAAGAAAATGGAGTAGCCCACCTACAATGAACCTAATACCCTTGGTCTTAATCCAGCTGTTCTCAATTATTACTGGTAGCGTTGTTCCCCATACCGATAACCTTTATGCTCTAAAAACTGACAGAACTGGAAAGGAGGATCTATGTTTATGAGAAAAACTAAAATGTGGTGCTGGCTTACATTTCCTTATTAGGGAACTATGAGGTTTAGAAGAGTGACCATCTACTATGGGAAAATAATGGCCTTGTAAATGGATGTGTATACCCAGGGACCAGGCTAAAAAGAAAGGCAGTGTATGGGCTGAAAGGAGTCACATATCAGGCTGTTTTAAATGTGGGACCCTTCCCAATTCAATTGGAGAATGATATACTGAGGAGGAAACTTCATCTCAGGAGACATTTATCACGGTGCTCCCTCACGTGAAAACGGCCCATATTGGCTGTTCAACTCAACTACAATGATTTTTACATCCCTAATTGCTCATAACCACGTCTAAAGTTGGAGATAATGGGGACTTCTCTGATTTTACAGGAGAATTTGAATAAGTTGATGACCAATCTGAGGAGTACCCATCCTCATTTTGTGCGGTGTATCATCCCCAATGAAACCAAAACTCCTGGTAAGAAGTTCTAGAGTGAACGCTCAAAGCATGAATGCCACCCCCACCCTGTTTTAAACTCTGCAGTGGGATAACTGTGTATTCTTTAGGGGCCATGGAGCACGAACTTGTCCTGCACCAGCTGAGGTGTAACGGTGTGCTTGAAGGCATCCGCATCTGCAGGAAAGGGTTCCCCAGCAGAATCCTGTATGCAGACTTCAAACAGAGGTCAGACTCTCCTTATTATGGCCTATCTTGAAAGTTTGATGCACATGAATTTAATCCAAATAAAACAATTTAGTGAAAAATATACCCCTAAATGTTATTTTTAGCTTGCTCCCAAAAGAGGAGTAAAAAGTATGAGCCTCAAATCACTTTAAAAATATTGGTAAACCACATTCTAAGCACTGTGCAGAAATTTCAGTGGATTCACCATACTCCTAGTTTAGCTGACAGATGTGTACATCAACATCAGTAATTAAGAGAACTCCCATTTCTGAGCATTTAGTATATATAGATTTCTCATTTAAACTCACAAAAACCCAAGGAACAAGTACTACCATTGCCTCTTTTTGTAGATAAATAAATTCAAATTCACATAACTCATAAGTGGCTGAGTTAGGAATGCTCCCATGCCTGCATAGCTACAAATAAGTTATTTTCTGAGGTTTCTTTCTATATCATATATCTTCACCCTTTACTATCACACACTTTTCCAGTGTTTCTAAACACTGGGACATACCACCAACATATCCTCTCAGAGCTCCTTTCTCCTCTCTGATAAGCCCAGCTTAAGAATCAAAGGAGAGGCAGAGGGGTTAAGGGGTTAGGTGGAAGCTGCAGCTAGCTGGTCTCTCCTAACCCTTGGTCTAGAGGAGCTGACAGAGAGCTCCAGTGCTTAAGAACCAAAAAGTAAGCAGCCTTGTCTGCAGTTTGATTTTAGGATGATTAGGATATTTCTCCATACCTAACACATATCTTCTATTAGATTCTACAATAAAAGGTTGCTTCCTAGGACACAGAATCTTAAAAAGCAAGTACATCTAGCAAGAATACCATTTTACATTGTATTGCTATTGTCACCTTAAAGTGGGCTGGGGTGCAAAAAAAAGGATCCAATGAGACAGAAAGGAAAACTGCAACTGCGATGGAAGGAAAAATGGAGTAAAAGAGATAGCTCATGCTGGACTGACCACCCATGTAAACAAAGTCCTCCCTGCAAGCAAAAAGTAATACTAAAAAATAGCTTTGATTTGTTATTGGGTCATTTGAGATTTAGCTACAATTAGTGTCTTCAGTTACCAATTTTCTAATCACTCAATTTACTTTAACAGATACAAGGTTTTAAATGCAAGTGCTATCCCTGAAGGACAATTCATTGATAGCAAGAAGGCTTCTGAGAAGCTCCTTGCATCCATTGACATTGACCAAACCCAGTATAAATTTGGTCACACCAAGGTATTAATTCTCAAAATACTACCTGTTGCAAATCCTGTCTCTTTGAATTTTCTGTAAAGTTAATGAGCTGGGATTTTGTCCCTATGCAGGTCTTTTTCAAAGCTGGTCTTCTGGGGCTCCTAGAGGAGATGAGAGATGACAAGCTGGCCCAGCTGATCACCCGAACCCAGGCCATGTGCAGAGGGTTCTTGGCCAGAGTGGAGTACCAGAAGATGGTGGAGAGACGGTATGAAAACATTTATTTATTCATATGTTCCTCCTTTAGAAACACATTTGAGGTGGCTTACAGTTTAACCCTCAGATATAAAGCCATCAAAGTATGAAAAGCTGAATAAGAGTCCTATAATGATGCGGAGATACATGTGTGCCAAAAATTCCAAAATAGGGCTGATCACTGTATAACAAGTTCTGAGCGTTGGGGTTAAAAAAAAAAAGAGCATTAATTGTGCATAGTTTTTATATAACAAGAGAAAATGCACTGGCGAGTAAGCAGAGATAAACTTCTCCCAAGCACTTGGTTCTAATATTCATCTGCTGGGCTAGATCATTAGATAAGTGACATCGAACAGCATAACAGGTAATACTTTCAACAGTGGTTTTAGAAAATAATGCAGAAACAAATTTCCTCTGTCTGATCATTTCTGTTGTCATTCTATCAAGATTAAAAATATTGAGGACATTTATCTATGAACAATTTTTTGCAATAAGTTAATAAGATGTCATTGAGATTTGTAGCTTTCTGCTAAGCTACTTCACAGAGTTAAAAAACTATACAACTAGAGGTCTCAGACTGCACAGGACACACATGACCAGGTTGGATTTTACATTGCCTCCTGTATATGTATGCATATGTGTGTACATATAAAAAATATAACAATTTATATGAAACAAATGTTATCCTTACCATAAGTAACCAATGCAGATCATTTTGTATTGCATTATTACATTAGAAATAATAAATTTTGGTCATAATCCACTAAACTGATTTCATGACTTACTAATGAGTGGGTGATCTCTGCTTTAAAAAACACTGCATTAGGAGGCATTGCAAGATCCTTGATAAACTATTTATGTGTATGTTAGGGTAATGAATTGCCTAAATATGAGAGGACCAAGTTTTAAAAATAATTTAGGTTGTTCTAAAAAATGATCATGGTGATGAATATACTACTGTGTGATGATATTGTGAGCCACTGATTGTACACCATACAATATGTATGTTAAGAATGTTCATGTTTGTGTGCTGTTTTGGCTTGATAATACAAAATAAATTAAATAAAAATAATAATAATAATTTAGGCTAAGACAAATGTGATGGTGATAGAGAGTAGAATGCAAAGTTCACATAGTATTAAAATATAAAACCAGCAGTTTTCAGAGAGATTCTCAGTTCTTAATGATTCCTTTTATCCCATACTAGAAGGGTCTAGTTCTCTCCTTGCTGTCCCTAGTGTTGTTTTAGTAGGCCAGTTTGAGAAGTATTGATGTTGAGCAGTGCTTTTCAAAGGGTGGTCCTTGGATCTGCATTATCAACAACTTTTGCAAACCTGTTAAAAATGCAAATTTTCAAATTCCACCTCAGAGAAGTGAATCCCAGGAATCTGCGTTTAACAAGCCCTTCAGATTATTCTTATGCACACCAAAGTTTGAGAAGCACTGGTGTAGAGAAATGAGTGAGTTAGAAGTCCTTGACTATCACCCTTAAAAGATAATTTATTTCATCCTGGCATTTGGCAGGTGAGGAACAGGGTGGGGGGAAAACCTATAAGTCTCACTGCTGAGATTTCATCTCTTTTCATCATCTCTACAATATCTGATTTGTCTGAATTAAATTTCAGGGAGTCCATCTTCTGTATCCAATACAACATCCGAGCTTTCATGAACGTCAAGCACTGGCCCTGGATGAAACTGTTCTTCAAGATCAAGCCCCTCCTGAAGAGTGCAGAGACTGAGAAGGAGATGGCCACGATGAAAGAAGAGTTTCAGAAAATGAAAGATGAACTTGCTAAGTCAGAAGGCAAAAGAAAGGAACTGGAAGAAAAGATGGTGACATTGCTAAAAGAAAAAAATGACTTGCAGCTCCAAGTTCAGGCTGTAAGTAATAGTGTCATCCTGGATCCTACTAATTCGAATGCAAGTGCTAGAACTCTGTAGCCAACAATGAGGAATGAGCTGGATAGTTTGGAATGAACCCCAAAACTCCCCAAATAAAGCCCCCAAACCAGCACAAGTGCAATGATGGAGAGCAATAAACAATCCCAGATAAAATATTGAGGGGAGGATATCATGGAAAAAGTGATTTTTCTTTTCTCTGAAAGTTCCTGGAACAACTTCTAGATATTCATGGGTCTTAAATCACAGCATGGACAGCTGACAGTGGCAGTAATCGATATCAAATTTTATGGAATTATTGTTTCTTATTGGTTTCAAAACCTCTGGTTCACTCCTTGTGATCCATCTCCACAGGCAGTGTCTATTGTGTCACATCAATAACTAAGCTGTCCAGGCCACCCTTAACCTTTCTTCTTCCACCCAGCCTGCCATGCTCACTCCTGGACTAGGCATTCTAGAGCAGCTTCCATCAATTTTAAAATGGAACGTACAAGACTGTCTTTCATTTGGAGCAAACTGAATTGGTCTGGTATAATTTACACATCCCCAAATCACATATTTTTACTGTTTTGATTAAGATTGGTCACTTCTATCAAATTTCGCAGTGTAGTAACTACTCCTTTTGCATTACAAGGGGGGGGGGAGAAACATTTTTCTGCCTAGCTCCTCCAAACTTATCCTGAACCCCCTTCTGTTGTCCTCAGAACATTATTCAGAATCCGCCTTTTACCAATATATTCACTATATGGCTTTTTGCAGCACATCTTATTCTTTTATGAATTCAAAGGCTGATATGGAGATTTATTGAAAAATATATATTTCAATATCTCTCTCATCCCTACCCACCCCCACTCTCTGGAAACACAACATGTTTCCAAGAATTTCTTGATTAGCCTCAACCTGAATTTAGAGACTCATAACCAATCCTCCAACACCACAATGAAAAATATTTCGGTAGCATAACCTCTTGACTTTGTCCTGCTGGAATGCTTCCCCCTCTCCTGCTTCTACCTCCAAAAAGCTGATTTCTACAAAACAAAATCCTACTCATCTGTGAAGGCCCAAATCAAATGCCACCTTTTTCATGACATCATCTCTGACCAAATAGCTAATTAATGATAGCTTTCAGGGTGGGTAAGTTTTCTAATCTACTGTAGAATATTCTAAATGAGTGGAACACCATCTGCTACATTTTAGTTTTTCTACGATGTGGAGTATCCCCAATGGACACAAATGATTCATGAAAAAAATGTTTGTGAAGAAAGAAAGTATGTAAGAAATGCAAAGGGCCAACAGCCGAAATTTACACTAACATTGTAAAATATTTCCCTCTTTCTCCCCCGTTTTGATTTTGTTTCCAACTCAAGGAAGCTGAAGGCTTGGCTGATGCAGAAGAAAGATGTGACCAGTTGATCAAAACCAAAATCCAGCTCGAGGCCAAAATCAAGGAGGTGACCGAGAGAGCTGAGGATGAGGAAGAGATCAATGCTGAGCTGACAGCCAAGAAGAGGAAACTGGAGGATGAATGTTCAGAGCTCAAGAAAGACATAGATGACCTTGAGCTGACACTGGCCAAGGTTGAAAAGGAGAAACATGCCACAGAGAACAAGGTAGGAATTATATAGTTTGCTGTACTATATAGAGGTTCTGCCATCCAACTAAGTTGTTTTAGAGCAGTGATCATCTTCTTCTTTACCCTTCTAGGTGAAAAACCTCACAGAAGAGATGGCAGGCCTGGATGAAACCATAGCAAAGCTGACCAAGGAGAAGAAGGCCCTCCAAGAGGCCCACCAGCAGACCCTGGATGACCTGCAGGCAGAAGAGGACAAAGTGAACACCCTGACCAAAGCTAAAATCAAGCTGGAACAGCAAGTGGATGATGTAAGTCTAGCATAATCAAGGAATTCTTTTCTTCCAAAGGAAGCTAAGTATTCCTTTTGACTCAACATTATCAATATTTAGCTTGAAGGGTCCTTGGAGCAAGAGAAGAAACTTCGCATGGACCTGGAAAGGGCTAAGAGGAAACTTGAGGGGGACCTGAAGCTGGCCCAAGAATCCATAATGGATATTGAAAATGAGAAACAGCAACTTGATGAAAAACTCAAAAAGTAAGTATGAAAGAATTGGTCAGGGACTTGCTTTCAGATTTTTGTTATGGACTACATTGTTTTCCTTTGTTACGTTTCGAACAGGAAAGAATTTGAAATGAGCAATCTGCAAAGCAAGATTGAAGATGAACAAGCACTTGGCATTCAATTGCAGAAGAAAATCAAGGAGTTGCAAGTAAGTACTTGATTTCCATCAGTCTATCTCAACCTGACAAAATTACTGACATGAAGAAGCTAAGTTTGTATTTTTCACTATTCCCAGGCCCGCATTGAGGAACTGGAGGAGGAAATCGAGGCAGAACGGGCCTCTCGGGCCAAAGCAGAGAAGCAGCGCTCCGACCTCTCCCGGGAGCTGGAGGAGATCAGCGAGCGGCTGGAAGAAGCTGGCGGGGCGACCTCTGCCCAGATTGAGATGAACAAGAAGCGGGAGGCCGAGTTCCAGAAAATGCGCCGGGACCTGGAGGAGGCCACGCTGCAGCATGAAGCCACGGCGGCCACCCTGAGGAAGAAGCACGCGGACAGCGTGGCTGAGCTGGGGGAGCAGATCGACAACCTGCAGAGGGTCAAGCAGAAACTGGAGAAGGAGAAGAGTGAAATGAAGATGGAGATTGATGACCTCGCTAGTAATGTAGAAACTGTTTCAAAAGCCAAGGTACCACAGATTATGGGAAATTGTTAACAAAAATAATCTTTTATGCACACATCATAGTTTGCATGGGACACATCATCACATTTTTTTTTTATTCACAGTAATCCAGGGAAGTAAGCAGGAAATATCTTAGTATTTCCATCATCTCCCTTTTATCATATGAAGAAACTGAAATTCAAAGAGGCTAAGTGCATCAGCCAATTACACCATTAATAAATGACAACACCAGCTTTTGAAAATAAGTTTTTCAAAAGGAAATAAGTTTTCCAGGTCTCCAATCAGAGAACACAGATTTCCAATCTTTTTAATTATCCAATAAGTAAAGGTTCATGCAGTGAAGTAATTATGAATATGCTTTTAGAAAATATACCATAAAATTTTTATAAAATCTTGAATTTAAAACATCTCTACATTTTTTTATATTAATATGGAAGAGCTTCACAAGTAGCTTTTATTACAATGTATATTTTCAATTTAGGATAGCACTCATAAAATATAAAGAAAAAACATTACTTATAGATCACATTACATAGAAGAGAATTAGATTTATTTTATATATCAAATAAATACTTCATTTTTCTGTTTTGGAAGAAAACATAGCTATGCAAAAAAAATTACTGGCTTGAAAGGTCTTCATTCACTTCTTTTCCTCTCTTTTCACGCAGGGAAACCTAGAGAAAATGTGCCGCACGCTTGAGGACCAACTGAGTGAACTTAAATCAAAGGAAGAAGAGCAGCAGCGCCTGATCAACGACCTGACAGCCCAGCGAGCACGCTTGCAGACCGAGTCTGGTAATTCTCCTCTTGTCTGTGGTGCATAAGAGTGGAGAGGATATGGTCAAGAACAAATGATTTGGTGACGTTAGAACCTAATAAAAGCTACTGAGAGCATGTGTGATTCACCAAATAGCTCCGGCCTCAGTGCAAGGTCATTTGGGGGCAATACTGGAGATAATGTTATCAATAGGACTGGATCAGAGCTATGATCAGTGGATTTTGGCCAAAATCCACTCCAGCATGGGTCCACAGCTTCTGTATCAGGGTAAATCAAATTCCTGAATGGGGAATGGACAATGCAATATCTCAAAAGTCCTATGAACCTGGGAATATACAGAATTGAGCATTTTAGCTCCCTTCTTTGACAGCTGTCACTAAGTTTTGTTCAATAGCATATATCACTGAAAGAATATGTTATAGAGAGACTCAAAAGAATTTAAGATACACTTATTCATTCAAATTAATATATGAGTTTCAGCATGCAAACTGGAAATTTGACACTGAGCATGAAGATGGGTCAAGAGATAATTCAATCACCTGACCACTCAATTTGGAGGTTAAGAGTTAAAAATTATTTCTAATATGGGCTTGCGGCAGTTTTTTTCACTTTAAGAAATGGTGTCATTTCTTTTGTCTACAGGGGAATTTTCACGACAGCTTGATGAAAAAGAAGCTCTTGTGTCTCAGTTATCAAGAGGCAAACAAGCATTTACGCAACAGATTGAGGAATTAAAGAGGCAACTTGAAGAGGAATTAAAGGTAGAGATTAGTATAAGACTCATTTTTAGTTACATGCACCAACTCTAAATGGAGTGTGTTACACTACCTGTTAAAGGAATTTGAAACTTAAGAATTAAATATTTAAACATCTAGAAAAACAAAGGCATAACTATCTCCACAGGCCAAGAATGCCCTGGCACACGCCCTGCAGTCTTCCCGCCACGACTGTGACCTGCTGAGGGAACAATATGAGGAGGAGCAGGAATCCAAGGCCGAGCTGCAGAGGGCGCTGTCCAAGGCCAACAGCGAGGTTGCTCAGTGGAGGACCAAGTATGAAACGGACGCCATCCAGCGCACAGAGGAGCTAGAGGAGGCCAAGTATGTGCACGGATATGAGAGAATGTGTAGAAAACTTTGTACATTGAATCAGAAATATACAACCTTGGATGATTCAGTGAATTAGTACTTGGATGCTCATTCATTAACTTCCATTTTCCAGGCACTGTTTGGCACCGAGAATGAGAAATGTATAAGACAAACATGGTCCCTGCCTTATTTGCTTAAAGTTTAATTAAGGAAACAAAGAATAACAAATAATTACACAGATAACTAGAGGTCTTGTTGCTGTTTGTTGAGCACACCAAGCTCATTGCTGCTTCAGAGTTTTGCACTGGTTGTACCCTCTGTCTGGGTGCAATCTCCAGATCTTCCTTTAGCTCACTCCCTATCTTCTTTTAGTTCTCAATTTAAATGGCACCTCCTCAGGAAGGTATTCCATGAATATCTAGAGATATTGTGCACCCCTTACCCTATTTTATTTTTCCTCATTGCACTTATATCTACAATATGTCATGTATGCATTTGCTTACTTGCCTATTGTTCCTCTCTCACCTGTTGTAAGCTTCAGAAGGCAGGGGCCTTTTTTTGTCTTATTCTCTGCCATGTACTTAGTTTCTGGCACATAAAATGAGCTCATCAATATTTATTTAATGAATGAATGAATAGATAGTATGAAGTTTCCAATCCTTCCCAATATAATAATAGTTCATACTTCTTTTGTGGGTTCATGTCTCTCTAAAAATACATATAATCTTCAAGGAAGAAGCTGGCCCAGCGTCTGCAGGCAGCTGAGGAACACGTAGAAGCTGTGAACGCCAAATGTGCTTCCCTTGAAAAGACGAAGCAGCGGCTCCAGAATGAGGTCGAGGATCTCATGCTTGACGTGGAAAGAACCAACGCTGCCTGTGCAGCCCTGGACAAAAAGCAAAGGAACTTTGATAAGGTAACTTATGCAGCAGCTTCTGCTCACACCATTTCCCTCTGTCTCTTATGGCGGCTAAGCAACCATTCTGCTTGTTCAGGTCTTGGCAGAGTGGAAGCAGAAGTATGAGGAGACGCATGCGGAACTCGAGGCCTCCCAGAAGGAGGCTCGCTCCCTTGGCACGGAACTGTTCAAGATGAAAAATGCCTATGAAGAATCCTTGGACCAGTTAGAAACCCTGAAGCGAGAGAATAAGAACTTGCAGCGTGAGTCCCTTTCCCTTTCAGTAACATCCATAAACATGGTGGAATTTTTCCCTTGTGACAAAATGTCTACCTGTGTTTTACCCAAACAACAGAGGAGATTTCTGACCTCACGGAACAGATTGCGGAGGGAGGGAAACGTATCCATGAACTGGAGAAAATAAAGAAACAAGTGGAACAAGAAAAGACTGAACTTCAAGCTGCTTTAGAAGAAGCAGAGGTAAAGGTCAAACTGTCCATTATAAACAAATTCAGAAGGAGTCTGGGCATTTGTGGAGACTGAATTAGATACATAACACACAGCTATTGGGAGGAAGAGCGTGGGGAATACTTCAGAATGTGTACATTCCCCTGCTAATGTCGCCACCTGCTTGCATTAAGGCATCTCTTGAACATGAAGAGGGAAAGATCCTGCGCATCCAGCTTGAACTCAACCAAGTCAAATCTGAGATTGACAGGAAAATTGCTGAAAAAGATGAGGAAATTGACCAGCTGAAGAGAAACCACATTAGAATTGTGGAGTCGATGCAGAGCACACTGGACGCTGAGATCAGAAGTAGGAATGACGCCATCAGGCTCAAGAAGAAGATGGAGGGAGACCTCAATGAAATGGAAATCCAGCTGAACCACGCCAACCGCATGGCGGCCGAGGCCCTGAGGAACTACAGGAACACCCAAGGCATCCTCAAGGTACAGGGGTGCAAGAGCTAGGCCTGGAATGACTGGGGTGACTGCAGCCCTGAGAACATGGTGTCTCAATGACTGTGTTCGTTCCACAGGATACCCAACTCCACCTGGATGATGCTCTCCGGGGCCAGGAAGACCTGAAGGAGCAGCTGGCCATGGTGGAGCGCAGAGCCAACCTGCTGCAGGCTGAGATTGAGGAGCTGCGGTCCACTCTGGAGCAGACAGAGAGGAGCAGGAAGATTGCAGAGCAGGAGCTCCTGGATGCCAGCGAGCGTGTCCAGCTCCTCCATACCCAGGTGGGATTCAGCACAAACAATTTGCCTTCAGTAAATACTTATGTGTACCAGAAATTTAAGCTTGAATTTTTTATGGCAGCCAGGTTTTATATTTCTACTAGATTTTCACTGTAGTATAAATATATCTTTCAGTCTTTTATTTTGAATTGATTATTATATTTATTCACATCCTAAAACATTCTAAAGCCTCGTGGTATAGTATTTTGTTAATATGTCTATTGAATCTCTTTATTAATATTAACATTTTTAGTGGGGAAATGGAATTTCATAAATATCTCATAATTTTATCTCACTGGTAAGTGGTAGTTATACAATTATACAACATTTCTTGCTATTTGGTCTATTTACAATTTATGCATTCGAGCATGCTTAATATTTTATAATGTTTCTACACTTTATTATGTAACAACATTGTTTAATGTTGCAGGGCATTGACTTGCAAATTTTTATGTAAAACTGTCTCAAAGAAATGCCTACCACTAAGTATTTTGGAAGTGAGCTAAAAATAAATGTGTAACATTTTTTAAACAGAACACCAGCCTAATCAACACCAAGAAGAAGCTGGAGACAGACATTTCTCAACTGCAAGGAGAGATGGAGGACATTGTCCAGGAAGCCCGCAACGCAGAAGAGAAGGCCAAGAAGGCCATCACTGATGTGAGCTGCAGGCACATTTCGCCATTGATTTACCAGTGACATTTCCTGACATCTATAGCCTCCTTGACTTCCTTGGTTGCTTTTCTAATTAGGCGGCCATGATGGCTGAGGAGCTGAAGAAGGAGCAGGACACCAGCGCCCACCTGGAGAGGATGAAAAAGAACATGGAACAGACAGTGAAGGACCTGCAGAACCGCCTGGACGAGGCTGAGCAGTTGGCCCTCAAGGGCGGGAAGAAGCAGATCCAGAAACTGGAGGCCAGAGTGAGTCTCCCACTATCTGTCTATTTCTATGTGCCAAATGCATTATTGGATGAAAGTTCTTAAAGAACCTGCTTATTTGTAGGTGCGTGAGCTTGAAGGAGAGGTGGAAAGTGAGCAAAAGCGGAGTGCTGAGGCTATCAAAGGTCTGCGCAAACATGAGAGAAGAGTAAAGGAACTCACTTACCAGGTATGGCAATAGTGTTCATCAGCTAATAAGCATTCTTCCATATATATGTGAAATATTCATATGCAGTGATGCAGGCATCTTTTGATTTTAAACTAAGGCCCTACCATTTTTTATAATCTTTCAGACGGAAGAAGATAGAAAAAATATTCTCAGGCTTCAGGACTTGGTAGATAAACTTCAGGCCAAAGTGAAATCTTACAAGAGACAAGCTGAGGAGGCTGTAAGTATCTTTAAAGTAGAAGGGAAGAGAGAAGTCCTCAGGTTAAGAAAAGTTAATAAGTAAATAATTTAATTTATTTTCCCTTATAGTAAATAACCAGTTAGCTTTATGAAAGACTGTACTTCTTAAAAACATTTGTACACTTTTATACTTATTGCTTATCAGTTTTAACATTAATAGTTTGATTTTTATAGCAAGCTTTCAATCCACAAAGAAACCTCAAAAAATGTTAAAGTAGAAATAATGCAGGCCACATTCTCTGGTTGCAATGTAATAAAATTGGAAAATGATGAAAAAACATAAATAAAGGCACTAAATATTTTTAAAAAATGATTTTACTAAATAATTCCTGGGTTAAATTGGAATTAAGAAGTATAATTATTGAATTAATTGTAAATGAAATTACAAAGTAGATATTACTTATACAAACCCCTGGAGTATAGTCAAAGCTGTCCTTGGAGGCCAATTCATTGCTTTATATACTTTCATTATGAATCAAATATAAAAATAAATAAAATGACAGTCCAGTCAAGATGTTATAAATAGTAATAATAAAACAGTGGAAAAAACAAGTACCGTTAAAGACAAGGGTAAAATTGATGAATTAGAATGTACTATTCTATAGTATATTCTACAAATTAGAGAATTTGATAATTTCAATATTATCTGACCATTTCTAACTTAATATAATATAAATTCTAATTTGATAATGGGTAAATGCAGTTTTAGGCTTTGTGGGAAGGGAAATTAATAAAATAAATACAGTTATGATTAGGAAAAAGAAAGAAAAATAAATCCACAACATAAGGAAGGAAACAAGGGGCAAACTATACACAGAGAGGATTATTTTTTAATGTAAAAGATGCATCTGTCAATAAAATTGAAATCTTAAAGAAATGGATAATATTTCTAGAAGAATATAAAATATCAAGTTGGCTGAATAAATTATTATTTCATGATTACTTCTGAAAATAGACCCAGGTTCACACAGCCCTTTCAAAATTTCAAAGGATAGAAAATCCCCAAGAAATTTAAGCTATTCCGCAACACAGGAAAAGAGGGAAAGCTTTCCTATTCATTTTAAGTGGCCAGCATAGTCCTCATACCAAAACCTGCCAATAAAAGAGAACAGGGGAATAAATAATAATAATAATAATTAATAATATTAATATTAATAAAAATAATATATATTAAAATATTATTATTATTATTTTACTCTTGTCTTTAATGGTACTTGTTTTTCCACTGTTTTATTATTACTATTTATAACATCTTGACTGGACTGTCATTTTATTTATTTTTATATTTGATTCATAATGAAAGTATGTAAATAATAAAGGCAGTTTTTTTGGTGAATGTAGTTATAGCAAAGATAAATTGCTAAGTACGTGAAACCATTACTTTATTAAAGGAATTGTCTATCAATGATTAAATAAGCTTCATTACTATAATGAAAGGATGAAATACTATTAGGGAATCTGTCAATAAATCATTACATCCAAAATAGGATGAAGAAATTTGTTATTATAAATAATTTAGAAATGTGCCAAAGTGGTATGTAATAAAATTCAGCACTTATTTCAATTTAAAGAGACTGTTAATAATGTCATTCTTAATATGGTAAAGAATAATCTAACTCTAATAGTCACCATCTTATAGCAAGCATTAAGAACTATGATTTTAATATTCTTGCCTTTTTCTCTGATGTTTTTTCTTGCGCTACTTGTGATATATATCCTTTAATATCTTTTGGTTGTAAAAACAGGGATAGAATTATTTATGAGACAGCAAACCCCAAACAAATCATAAAGCTAATTTTAATGATAAGCAAAGTCTAGTAGGTGATAAGATAATGTTTTCTGTTGGGTATTATAAGTCCTTGGTCAATGCCAAGCCTGTAGAATCTAGGAAGATGCACAGTATGGGTTCCTTACAATTTCATTTTTATTTTCAGGAGGAACAGTCCAACACAAATCTATCTAAATTCCGCAAGATCCAGCATGAGCTGGAAGAGGCCGAGGAGAGGGCTGACATTGCCGAATCCCAGGTCAACAAACTGCGTGTAAAGAGCAGGGAGGTTCACACCAAAATCATAAGTGAAGAGTGATCAAGTTCTGCTTCCATGAAGTGACTGAAGATGGGCACAAAATGTGAAATTTTTGGTCATTTCTTTCTGTAATTATTGTAGCGTCTACCCTATTCCAAAGGAAATAAAGATTATAGGGTAGTTGGCAAATGATATCCTTAGCCTGGTCTTCTCTTTTTTTCTGTCTCCTGAAATGAGGCTGTTTGAATAATCACAAGGCTACTGTCTTAGTTTGCAAGCTGCCAGAATGTGATATACCAGAACTGGAATGACTTCTAAAAAAGAAAATTTAATAAGCTATAAGTTTACAGTTCTAAACCTATAACAATGTCCAGAGTAAGGCATCCAGGGAAAGATACCTTAATTCAAGGAAGGCTGATGGGTCTGGAATAGCTGTCAGCTAGGAAGTCATGTGGCTAGTGTCTGCTGGTCCCTTGTTCCTGGGCTCCATTGCTTTCAGCCTTTGCTCCTGTGGGGGTTACTCACTTTGCTTCTCCAGGTCTGGCTTTCATCTCTTGGCTTTCCCTGGCTCTCTCCAGGTTCTGACTTGCTTCTTATCTCATGGAGACGTCTGCTGGGCTCCAAGAATCTCCAAACATTCATGTCTGTGTTCTGTAAGTGTCAGTATCTGTGTCAGATCTGCTCGGAAGTTCCATTGGCTCTCTCTTTGTCAGCTCTGTCATTTTTGTCTCTTCAAAATGTTTCCTCCTTTAAAGGATTCCAGTAAATTAATCAAGACCGATCTGGAATGGGTGGAGTCACATCTCCACATAATCAAAAAGTCACACCCACAATTGGACATGTCATCTCTATGTTGAGATAATCTAATCAAAAGTTTCCAACTTAAAGTATTGAATTAGAATGAAAAGAAACAGCTGCTCCCACAAGATTGGATCAGGATTCAAACATGGCTTTTCGAGGTACATAATACTTTCAAACTGGCACAGCTACCAACAAACCACATTTAATCTGCCACAAAGAAGTATATATGTATTCACTTTTATTTTAGGTCTACAGTAATACTTTAAGACTATAAAGTCATCATTTATGAAGGCAGCCTGTTCTGGTAACTAGAAATCTGGAAGTGATTTTTATTCCTTTCTAACCTCTCCCTAGTGTCTAGGTATGGTAAAATCTTAGAAAACTCCTTCTTCCCTTAACATAAATCTAATTTCCAGGTCTATGCAAAGATGGCTCTAGCTATATTCTCACACGGGTGATTCAGGCTGAGATATATATTATTTTTCTTAACAAATGTTATCAAGAATACAAATCTGAAGTATTCTTATGAGTACGAAGGCACCCTTGTACCAACAGGGCATGGATTTGATATAATTGAGATGAAATCTCTCTCCCTTCAAAAGCTACAGGATAGCCATTATGTCTGGAAACATAGATACTTTATTCTATTCTATTCTAATGTAATATTAATAAGCTATTCATTACCCTATGTTTCCAGACTTTATGGTCGCCTGTGTAATCACGTCAAGAATCAAAGTAAATGACTAAAATTTGTCAATAAATAGGAATGTTAAGACAGATTATTCAAATGTATATTCAACACACATAATGAAGAGTTTAAGTTTGGTGCAAAAGGTAAATATGGCAACAATCTGGATTACTCAGGGAAGTTTTCCAGAAGGAGAGATCTTTAAACTGTACTTAGTTGAGATGCATAGCCAAAAATATAACATTCCTAGATAGCATAAAGGAAAAGCTAAAATAGTAACTTTCCACCTTAAGAGAGAACAAGAGCATTTTTTTTAAATGGAATCATGTGAGCATGATTTAAATTAGATGTGTGGCAGTGATTTAAAAGGTAAACTGGATTCACACCACATTGTTGGTTTTTAGAAGGGTATGAAATCACTCTTCTCACTTGTTGGTACCTCATATGCTTTGTTTCCATATCACTTATTAATAATCAAGTACCTCATGGCTTGGTAGGAATGACTCAAAGTCTTAATTTCCACTTATTGACAATCTATTCAGATTAAGTCAAAAGGCTGTCTGAAAATTCCCACCAAATCCTTCTTAGAGCATTATTAAAATGTTCTTTCTTCCTGAGAATCATTACTTACATTTTGCAGATGCCTATTAAAGAAACCAAAGTAAAAGAAAATAAAATGATATACCTGTGGTGACAAAGAGGGTTAATAGTTAGCTCGGTAAGTCTCTCTCAGATGCATATTCACTTAAAAGCCTTCCTGGCAGCCTTACTCTACCATGGGTAGAAGTGTTACCAGTAAGCCCACTAGACTGCAAGGCAGGCCACCAGGTTCTAAGGCTGCTGTGGGGCTTAGGGAGAATCTACTCTCTTCCTTTGAGCTCAGTTGCTTTATGAGCGAAATAAAAAATTTGGATTAGACCGTTCCTTTCAGTAATAAAACCATGTGACCATTACCACCAGTATCCCCAGATATCTTTCATAAGACAACTTATTCCATTAAATCAATTGAAATATAAATACAAGAATACAGTGATAGGTGCAAAATAGGACATATTAAGCAAATTTGGCGCCAATTCCATGCAGACAATGCTGACATGGAGAGAGAAGGCCACAGAAAAGATAAATCAAACATTTTTTTTGTAAACAGAAAATGAGAATAAACAATACTGTTCTGCTATTGTTTGCAAGCAAACAAAATGTGAAATATATACCATGGGTAGCTGATGGTAGAAAAGTCATAGACACCGCATAATTAGATAGATAAATGCTCTGTTTTCTAATATTTTCCTATGTTGAGTTTCATACAGGAGAGAGGATTTCACAAGCAACTTGCATAAAGAAAATGAGAGAAGCAGGACATCTCAGCTCAGCAAGGCAATGCAATTTTGGAGCAAGTTTGCAGTGGAAGTAGATGATGTACAATGCATCAGGCGACCGGAGGAAACAAAAGAAACTGCCTATCTTTGTCTATTCTTCATGAGGCAGTATTTAAAATTAAATTCCAAGCATCCTTGAAAAAGCACAATAAATTACTAAAAAAAAAAAATCACTCTTGAGGAGAAAGAACTAAAATTTTTTTTTTTTTAACACCCTGGTAAAGAGCAGGAACTTTCCTCCCTGGTATAATAATCTCTGCAATTGTGCAGGCAGTTTAAAAGTCTTACAGAGGCAACCCAGTGAAACAGAAGAACGGTAGGCAATAAAATCCAGGGATTCCAGCACATAGTTGCCTCTGAAACACCACCTTATATTATTCCAAAGGCAGATCACTTGTAGATTGCCAGCAACTCAAATTATTTATAGGAGATTGATTCATATACTTAACCCAATGTAAGAGGAAATATTTCTAATTATATCCAAACATCACTAATATGAGGGGAATTACACTTGGAAACCTTCATTGCCAAAAACATGATTTGCCAAATATGTTTTAAGAAAGAGGAGGAGGCTACATGTTTTCCATATTTGAGCCTATAAAAGTACCCTTGGAATGAGTATGACTTGTCTTTCCTCATAAAGCTTCAAGGTAAGTGTGTGTGAGGACAGGGCTCTGTTTGAAGACTGTAGGGATGGGGAACACTGTGTCATGTCTGGCTTCCCAAGTGCATGCCACACATCCTGGCGCCCGCAGCTCCTGGCAGTCCTTCCTTTGAAGCACCAACCTACTGCATAGCAATTTTAATCAGATGTTTTAGCATTCCCAGGTCCATATTTGAGTATTTTGTTATTATCGGTAATTGGAATTTAAACAAAGAAATTTGCTTTTTTCTTAAGGTTCTGACCCACTTCAAGGTTGCATCTCTAAGGTAAGATCCTGATTTTTTTTTTTTTTTTCATTCTTAATATGGTGAATGAAATTTTCTACAGTGGTTTGGTGAGAAATTGGAAGTTAAAAAAATGAAAGCATTTCAACTTAATGGCTGATGATACTTCTTTTGGAAAACACTGGGGGAACTTTAGAACCAGTTCTCATTAACTCACATTCATTACAATATATGAAACTGCTTTCTCAGAGTCTATTTATAGCACTGTAGTTTGTCTTTTAAATGATTTAATTACAACATGCAATGCAACATTTCAGAATTTTACTGTGCATTTATAGAGAAAATGTAAATTTCCTATAGTACAGTTTCTACTCAGTACTACATAATATAAAAATCTTGAAATATTATCTAAATGGATATAAAATAGGGATTGGATTCTTGCCTTGGAAAATTTGCTTAATATGTATATTATTTCACAATTTGTAAAATGAAAAAAGTTTTAAATGTATCACATGGAAATATGAATGTGAACATTTTCAGCAAGACAAGGCCATTTTAATTAATTGGGTACCTGCAGTTTGAATGGAAAAATACAAAAAACTTTATCCAGTGCTTTGAGCTTTCCTGGAGAAAGTATATTTATTGTTATAAAATAGATTCTACAGCATGATTAATAAGAGGATTGCTAAATGCTGAAGTGGCAAGAAATGAATGAGTCTTTGAAAGAAAAAGTTTTGTGAATTATGAGAATATTAGTAAAAGAGCAACATAGGTAATAATATTTTATAATCTTTGAGAACTAGATTGAGAAAAAACACTAAAGACAGGTGGAGAAGCTGAACTTGTCAAAATTATGATGACAGGGACAAGAGTAATTGATGCACACTGGAATTTTTTTTAAAGCAATGCAACACAAAACTTCCCATTTCCACCTGCCTTTATATTAGGTTAGTTTTTTCTAAATCGCAAGTACTAGAATGCAATTATTACACTATGTCAAAATAATTTCTATAATTTTAGCAACATATTTCTATTGCTCTTTTAGTTCACAAAGGCAACTTTGAGCCCCTTCTCTGCCCCAGTTTGTATTTTAAGAGGTGTGGAGGATGGCTTAGGAGAAAAAGGATCCCCTGTCCATGAGGAGTTCATAATTCAATTGGGAAGATGAGAACCAATCAGGAAAAGAGCTGGAAAACACCACCTTTATGTATAAACCAATTACAGGCAGCTTATTAAGAGTAATATACATAACAAATGAAACAGAGAAAGGAGCTAAAATATCTTAGTAGGTGAGCCAGAAACAACTATCTCTTTCCAAATGCATGACTAAGTATCTGTCAGCACTGGCACATAACATGGGAGTCTGACATTTCATCTGCAAAAAGGCCAGGGAGGTGGCCAGACCCACTGCTATGCTAAACACTTAAGGTGTCCGTGAATACAGAATGGTTTTGTAAGCTGTGATTCTTAATCATTCAGTCTCCAAATTGATATCAGTTCTTTTCTTCCTCTGCCAGGCAGGGTCCTTTGTGGGGCTACCAGCAATAATCTGCAGCCATGAGTTCAGACTCAGAAATGGCTGTTTTTGGGGAGGCTGCCCCTTACCTCCGGAAGTCTGAAAAGGAGCGCATTGAGGCCCAGAACAGGCCCTTTGATGCCAAAACATCTGTCTTTGTGGTGGAGCCCAAGGAATCCTTTGTAAAAGGGACAGTCCAGAGCAGGGAAGGAGGGAAAGTGACAGTGAAGACTGAAGGTGGAGCGGTGAGTAGACTGCCAGAAACCTGCCATGTTTTATTGGGGCTTTTTTTTGGTCACTCAACTGATAGAGTTATCTTTCCTGTTTACCAGACTCTGACAGTGAAGGATGACCAAATCTTCCCCATGAACCCTCCCAAGTATGACAAGATCGAGGACATGGCCATGATGACCCACCTGCACGAGCCTGCCGTGCTGTACAACCTCAAAGAGCGCTACGCAGCCTGGATGATCTACGTGAGAGCCCCCTCATGACCCACTCTTGTGGGAAGTTCTTTTTTTTTTTTTAATAGTAGATGCTAAGGTCCCCATGAAACAATTATATTCCTTTTCTTGGTACAGACCTACTCAGGCCTGTTCTGTGTCACCGTCAACCCCTACAAGTGGCTGCCGGTGTATAATGCAGAGGTGGTGACCGCCTACAGAGGCAAAAAGCGCCAGGAGGCCCCGCCCCACATCTTCTCCATCTCTGACAACGCCTATCAGTTCATGCTGACGGGTGAGTGACCCAACTTTTTTTCATATGATTTTACCGCACATAATCACAAAATTTTAGTGCTAGCAAGGCCCTTAGAAATAATTCAATCCAACCCCCAGTCTCACTCCCCCCGAGTTGTACAGAAGAGAGTATTAAAGCACAGAGAGGTGGTACTTGGTGAAAGTCGCTGAACCACACACTGTCAAATCTGGAAATAAACTATTGTTCTGACGCTACTTCTCTGTTGCTATTTAGTTTAATTTGTTTACACTCTCCTTGCTTGGAAATTCATGACATTTAATATAGTTAAGCAATGAGGGTAAGATTAAATAATAACAGGGTCATATTGTCTGACTAGAAATAAAAAACGTGTCAATCCTTTTAATGCCAGTGTCTCTTGCCGATTATAAATGAGATGCTATGGGAAGTGCTGTTATCGCTTTAAAGTCATCACGGTACACCTCAGAAATGCTGTCCCCATCATGAATGAAGATGGCATTTTGAGACTCTATGCACATAAACAGTTCTTTTCTGGCCCCTCCCCTTTTATTCTATTTGAATCACCCTTGATTCAAATAGAAATAATATTCTTAACATAGTATGCATTTTTCAGTTTTATGCATTAATCAATGGACAGCAGGCTACTGAAATCTATAGATGACAACTCATCAATTTGCCTGGCTTTGTAGCACATTGCTCTTCATACCAAACCAAAGGTTCCACTTCCTGTGGGGACTTACGGAATTTAAGAAAGGACAATATTTTATGCTTTTCTTCTCCAAACTTAAGAGACTTAAAAATAACACTGTGAATGTTTTAACAATAAAATATTGAAAAACTCCACTGAAATATGACACATACTCAATACCCTACTGTTTCTCTTTAGAAAGCTTTATTTCTGTAACTGATATATACGCTGACTATCCCACTTTTTCCCCCCTCAGATCGGGAGAATCAGTCTATCTTAATCACGTACGTATTCTTACTCTGAGACTTTGTGTTTTATTTTAACTTGGAAAGTGGCACATCAAAAGAAGAAATCAGTTAATGCCCTCACACTAAACCAATGACATGATCACCCTCGAAGTGAATGCTATTTCCTTTTACTGCAGCATTTAGATTACATCAGAATGTAAAACAGTGATGCCCCAAATTACGTCATTTGCTAGTCTAGTCTAGAAAGTTCCTCAGAACTTTGCTTAGAGTAAAAGATATAAAATGCTTTCTCTGGGCATGGCTAAATCCCAGACCAGAGCAATCAGACACAAACAGCCTTCTGAAGGTAGAACAGTTTATTACTAGTGGTTTATTTTAAGACTGTCTTGGGGAATGTCTATTCCTTCAAAGACTTAACTTGGGCTATGTCTCTAGTCCCAGGAAGCTGAAGAGCAAGTGCCTCATTTTGTAAAGTCTCTTACTAATTGCTTCATTTACTATGGATTTGTTGAGTGGCTGTTTTTCTGGTGCTGAAGCCTCAGGCCGCAGCACCTAGAAAAGAGGCCTGCACACTGTAAACATTCAATAAATGTGCTGCATGAATAATGAATGAATTCCTATACTCTTTTTTTGTCAGGGAAAAGCAATGGAAAATATAAGCTATAGGTAGACAAAGAGAAAAGTCTGGGAAACTCTCTGATATATAAATACAGATGCAGGAGCTATAAATGTTAATGGTGAAAGTAGTTTCATTTGTCACAGCACTTAATTTGTTTGACAGCGGAGAATCCGGGGCAGGAAAGACTGTGAACACCAAGCGTGTCATCCAGTACTTTGCAACAATTGCAGTGACTGGGGAGAAGAGAAAGGAGGAAACTACTTCTGGCAAAATGCAGGTGGGTCTGGTAGCAATGGTCAGAATTAAGGTTCTATCTGGGCTGTCAGGTAAGAAAAGTCCTGAGCCCCAGATGTGAAAACTGCTTTTGCTTTTGCAGGGGACCCTTGAAGATCAGATCATCAGCGCCAACCCCCTACTGGAGGCCTTCGGCAATGCCAAGACCGTGAGGAATGACAACTCCTCGCGCTTTGTAAGTCTCTTGGTCACAGAGGAGTCTTCTCTACCCTTAAGTGCCAGAAAAGTCTTGTCTAACTTATCATTTCAATTGCATCCTTCATATGCATCAAGTTTTCTATATAACATCACCTTTTTTTTTTAATTGCAAGGGTAAATTCATCAGGATCCATTTTGGTACCACAGGGAAACTGGCTTCTGCTGATATTGAAACATGTGAGTAACAAAACCTCTTAAATAGAATCCAAGAATGATAAATCATGGTTTGGAGGGACACTTTGCAGCTCCTGCTGAGTCTGGAGTTTGTAAAAGCCCAGTATGCTGCCAAACATGCCTGTAGTTTATGCCAGTCTTATGCATGGTTTTACTGTGTGCTTTACTCACTTTACGCATACATTAATGAATCTAGGAATTGACAGACAAGCTGGAGCTTGTTCAAAGTATCCCAACCTCAAGATCAATTTCAAACTTTTCTAAGAAAAAACTAACACTAGGCATAAATGAGTTGCCAGTGAGTTGAGGATATGAGATTTCTCTGAGTCCCAGCCTTGATAAATGATACTCTTAAGATCCTCTTAATAGCTCCTCTAACACAGAATGAGAGGTGACCCTGGGGAGGGAGGAGACATCAAGGTTCAGTTATATTCCAAGTGTCAAAATTTTTCTGTGTGAGAAGCCAGGATACCTCAGTTTCTCTCCAAAGATGGTGACAGCAACTGCAATGGAGTTTGCAAAGTGGTAATATGCAGTTCCCCATGGGAGCATTTAACTGAAATCTCAAGGGCCCAACAAGATTTAACTAATGACCCTAAATTGCAAAGTGACTCCAAGGGTACTTTACAAACTTTCCCCCTAAACCAATGTATACTTTCCAATGCAGATCTTCTGGAGAAGTCTAGAGTCACTTTCCAGCTAAAGGCAGAAAGAAGCTACCATATTTTTTATCAGATCATGTCTAACAAGAAGCCTGATCTAATTGGTAAGACAGAACTTAAATTCACAGGCTAGAAGTTAATACTTTTGTTAGCAAGTTCTAATGTAAAATATATGCTCTGAATTCTATGTACCCAGAAATGCTCCTGATCACCACTAACCCATATGACTACGCCTTCGTCAGCCAGGGTGAGATCACAGTTCCCAGCATCGATGACCAAGAAGAACTGATGGCCACTGATGTAAGACACACACACTATTTTAAAAATCAATTATGTTTGGGAACAACAATAGTGACCCACTGTAGGTGTGCTTCCCTGAGGATATAGTAAAATTCACCTAAACAACTTCTGCCCTAACTTTTCTTCTATCATCTCTCCTGGCAGAGTGCCATTGAAATCCTGGGCTTCACTTCTGATGAAAGAGTATCCATCTACAAGCTCACAGGGGCAGTGATGCATTATGGAAACATGAAATTCAAGCAAAAGCAGCGTGAGGAGCAAGCTGAGCCAGATGGCACTGAAGGTATCAAAGGAATCTCCATCTGGGTTTCATGAGAAAGCATAGACAAAATGCCCATTCCAAACTCCTGTGTCTTTTGCAGCTGAGCTTCTGATGGGCATATGCAAATCGACCCCCAAAGAGAGTTTTATAAAGGGATTCACTCATTACTCTGCATTTATGAATTTTCTCTCTGCAGTTGCTGACAAGGCAGCCTACCTCCAGAGTCTGAACTCTGCTGACCTGCTCAAAGCCCTCTGCTTCCCCAGGGTGAAGGTCGGCAATGAGTATGTCACCAAAGGCCAGACTGTGCAGCAGGTAAATGCATGATCTCAATGAATCGCACACTACGTGGGCTTTTACAGCATGCCTTTAAAATAATGCCAGCAAATATTGCTCTTCTGTGAAGGTGTACAACGCAGTGGGTGCTCTGGCCAAAGCCGTCTACGAGAAGATGTTCCTGTGGATGGTCACCCGCATCAACCAGCAGCTGGACACCAAGCAGCCCCGGCAGTACTTCATCGGGGTCTTGGACATTGCCGGCTTCGAGATCTTTGATGTGAGTTAGCAGAAACTTTGTCACAGAAAAGTTTACAAATCTTGCTGTCGCAGTCAGTGTGGTCACTGGTCTATGAGAAAGAGCCCACTGCACTACAGTGATAAATGAAAGAGGGCCAAATGTCCCTGAACTTGGGAATGAGGCTAATTTGGATTCAAACTCCAGCTCCATCAATTACCAGCTGTGGGAACTTATACCTGGAAATGGTATCTGACAGATCTTTGTGCAAATTAAACTAGTACCTATATATGTAAAGCCCCTAGCACTTCAGATAATCTCAGTACTCCACTTCTGAGATCTTTCTACCAGTTAGGTGAATTTAAAGCGGTTGGCACAGTCCCCAAACACACAATCAGCAAACAATAAAGATTTTGAAGACAATGAGGACACTAAGGTGGCAGTGGGGAAGACAATAAAAAATTTCAAGAAAGACTTTAAGATTGTTATCTGCCTAATTAAAATACTAGGATAACCTTTGCAATATGCAGGTACAGAGGATGGCAATGACATTGTAAAGAAACTCAAATTTATCTAAGAAAATATATGTCCTGCGTTGCTTAGGAAATAAGGCTGCAGAAGCCCCCTAGCAGACAGCAGTATGAGATATGATCCAGAGGCCACATTGCCACATCTTTCCCTATAAGTAGACTGAGGAGAACTGGATGAAAGTCAATTTTGAGTTTTAGGGATAAGTGCATTTCCAGAAATTCCTAAGCAGACATAGGGAATATTTTTAATAAGAAAATATTATTCTATTTCACTAATACTTTTACTAAGAAAAGTAATAGCAGCGTGAATCTGCAACCTCCTTGGCTTTTTTTTTAAATAATACTATATTAAGATACAATTCACATGCTGCACAATTTACCTATTTAAAGGGTACAATTCACTAATTTTTGGTATGTTCATAGAGTTGTGCAAGCATCACTACTGATTTTAGAACCTTTTCATTACCTCAAAATACACCCCATACCAATTATTAGTCACATGCCATGTTTCCCCACCACTTTCCAAGTCCTAGGCAACTATTAGTCTATTCTCTTGTCTCTATAGATTTGCCTATTCTCTACATTACATATGAATGGAGTTGCCGAATATTGTCCTTTGCAGCTGGCTTCTTTCATTAAGCACAATATTTGCCAAGTTTATCCATGTCGTAGAATATCTTTGCCTTTTGTGCAGGGCATTCATACTTTTAGAGGGGGGAATCCTCAATTGTGTTTACATCTAGATGCCATGAATAGTAAATGCAGGACAGTTCCACTCAAGCTCTGGGAGAGACACAATGGCTCTGCTGTCAAAGTGCTCGAGTCCCCACTCTGCCCCTTATAAGCATGGTCTTGCACAGGTCACCTAACTTCTCTCCTATTGTTTCCTCGCTTGTGAGATGGGCTAATTATCACTTTAAACAAGTGACTGTGAAAAGCACTTATTATATATAAGTACTTAGCAAAGTGTAGCAGTTAATTTTTATTCCTATTGTTGATAACATAAGAACCAGAATGGCTCATGTAGACATGACCTAGCTACTTGTAGAACATAATCAGGAGGATTATAAATCTCTAAGATATTTCAGATGAACAAAAACAGGAGTTTAAAAAAACCACAATTTTTATCGCAAATAAATACTGCATATCTAAGAAATAATTTTTATAGTCACCCTTCCCAGCCTGCAGCAACAAAAATGGAACAGGTGGGAGTAAGGAGCTTGTTAAAAGGACAAAGCCATGGTATCTTAAAGGAGCTGTCAGGCTAATTGAGTGAGATAAGTCCCTTTCAGAAGAGAAGCTTTAATTTTAAATGGTGTATTAATTTGTATTTTTTGCTTATTTATTAGTTCAACAGCTTTGAGCAGCTGTGCATCAACTTCACCAATGAGAAGCTGCAACAGTTTTTCAACCACCACATGTTCGTGCTGGAGCAGGAGGAGTACAAGAAGGAAGGCATCGAGTGGACGTTCATCGACTTTGGGATGGACCTGGCTGCCTGCATCGAGCTCATCGAGAAGGTTTGTTTACTCTTTTCAGACCACAGATTACAGTGCTAACTGGTATTTAAAAGGAAATCATAAGACCCTGGCATATACTATGATAAAAGATATTTACTTGCAAATGAAAACAGGAAGAAGCCAGTCACAAAGGACAAATATTATGATTTCATTCCTATGAAATGGCCAGAGTAGGCAAATCCATAGTGCCAACCATGTGGTAAGTGTTCTTGTAAAAGAAGACTGAATATTTTTTATAGGCCTAGAATTTTACACTACCCCACTGTTGGCAATGCAAAGCTTTATATTTAAAGCCTTCTTTCCTTAAAATAAAAGCTCTTCGATCAGAAGATTTTTTTTTATTTTTTCTGTCTTTGTCATCAATAGATTCTTTATTACTGGCATTTGAAATATAAAATTCCAGTACTTTAAGGCAACGTTTCTCAATCTTCAGCTTTGCCAAAGAATCGCCATATGTATTTAATAAAATTTCAGATTTCTGTAATCCCAGCCCCAGAAAGACTTTTTGGTAAGTGTGGGATAAAGAGTTAGAAACTGCATTTTTAACCAGAAGCTGATGTGACTCGGATGTAGCTGGTTTGCAAGTCACCCTTGGAGAAATACTGCTCTAAGGCCTTTTGGGTGAAGCCACTCCTTAAGGTCCTCAGTTGGCTTATTCTCGGCTATAAGAGCCTAGCACAGTTCCTGGCTCATGATAGGCACCAGTTCAATACTTGTTAAATTAATGACTTCTGCCCAAAGGAATGCTTTTACATGAAATATAAGGAATTAAAAGAGGGTTTTGCTCAGATGACATCATTAATGTAACTTTGTTATTTTTACAAGCAGACAAGATTCAAATTATACTTGTTTCTGGTCATTCAGCCCATGGGCATCTTCTCCATCCTGGAAGAGGAGTGCATGTTCCCCAAGGCAACAGACACCTCCTTCAAGAACAAGCTGTATGAACAGCATCTTGGAAAATCCAACAACTTCCAGAAGCCCAAGCCTACCAAAGGCAAGGCTGAGGCCCACTTTGCACTGATACACTACGCCGGCACCGTGGACTACAACATCGTGGGCTGGCTGGACAAGAACAAGGACCCCCTGAACGAGACCGTGGTCGGGCTGTACCAGAAGTCTGCAATGAAGACTCTGGCAAACCTCTTCCCTGGGGTAGGAGCAGCCGAAGCAGGTAATTTTCTATGGAATTTATTTTTTACTTAATGTAGAAAACGTGAACACAGAAAAGACTTTACTATGATTGCTTGTGCTTTCTTTGCCCCTTAGAGGCAGGAGGTAAGAAAGGCGGCAAGAAGAAAGGTTCTTCTTTCCAGACTGTGTCTGCTCTCTTCAGGGTACGAAATTCATTTCTTCTCTGTAATTAGATTCAGGAAATTAAGTTTTCTTTTATTGGTAAAAAATTTGCAAGAATTCCAGAACTGGGATGACTCAAGGAGCAGGTCAGCTGATAGTGATACAACTGGGCCTTAGAGAGATTTGGGATAGTTTGGAGGAGATAGCTTTGAAACAGTAGAGAGGGAGGGGTCAAAAGTGATGAGAGTTAATTGTAGAAGTCAGTATCAGATGGCAAAATTCAATTTGTGAAGGCAGGGAAACTGCGTTTGACATGCAGTTTGACACGTAAAAGACTCCATTGAGATAGAATTAACTAAAGCATATGGTTGAGCCTTTGGGAGCCACAAGTGATTTAGGTACTTAGATTTATATTAGTATAGAAATGAAATGGGTAGATTTCAAGTTAAGGATAAAGGTGGGAACTGGAGGCTAGGTTAAAAGAAGTAAGAAACCATGCGATAATAGCTCCTTAAAGAAAATTAACTTCTTTTGGCAATTCCATCGCTAATGTTCTGAACTGAAACTCTAGTTATTTCGAAAAACAAGCATTTCCATAGGTTGGAAAACTTTTCATACTTGGTAACATGGCAGTCAATTTTCTGTCAATTCCCAAATGAGGCATTAAAAGGCTACTTTCTATGGAACCAGTAGGACGACACTATTTTGTAACTGCAACAAAGAATAAGCACATGATAGAGTAACAGACAAAATTTAAAGTCAAGTAAAGAATGAAATGAGAGATTTGGAGGAAGACTCTGAATTTACAGTAAAACAGACCGTGTCTCTAGACAAAAGAGTATGTGTGGGATATTGCCATATGTTCAGAATATCATACTAAATTTAAAATGTATACTAGGAAATTTGACAGCAGCGAACCAAATAACTTTCACAGTCACTTCAACAGGTAGTAGAAAAAAATGCTTGTAATGAGGGCAAGTTTGGAATATGGAAATTCCAGAGATAACTTTGCAAATTCAAATCTGGATATTCATTAGAATTGAATCGATGTCATAGATCACAATAATTATATCTGTAAATAGTAATGTATGAAAATAGTGTATTTTTTTCAAACAAATCTTCCTATGGTTCCGCAGGAGAATTTGAACAAGCTGATGACCAACCTGAGGAGCACTCACCCCCACTTTGTACGGTGCATCATCCCCAATGAAACAAAAACTCCTGGTAAGACACTTCTGAGATCCAGGTAAACTCTAAAGGGGTTGCTTTTGACCATTAAAAAGCAAGTCTGTTTTTCCTGTTAGGGGCCATGGAGCACGAACTTGTCCTGCACCAGCTAAGGTGTAACGGTGTGCTTGAAGGCATCCGCATCTGCAGGAAAGGGTTTCCCAGCAGAATCCTGTATGCAGACTTCAAACAGAGGTCAGAAATTCTCACTGTGAATTATTTTAAGAGATTCCTGTTACTTTAATTTTTCAGTGGAAGGATTCTTCATACTTTCTACTAAAATTGAAGAGAAAGGAAATGAAATTAGCAGATTCAATAAAGACAGACTAAAAGTGTCAAATCTTTTGAATATACAAGGAAGAGATAAAGGGATAATTATGATTTCTTGTTTATGTTTACTGGACTACTAAACAGCCATGTTGTTTCTATAGTAAGGCAGGAAGATACCCTGTTTGTGCCAACAGCTATATCATTTATATTTTTTACTTAAACAGATACAAAGTTTTAAATGCAAGCGCTATTCCTGAAGGGCAATTCATTGATAGCAAGAAGGCTTCTGAGAAGCTCCTTGGATCCATTGACATTGACCACACCCAGTATAAATTTGGTCACACTAAGGTATTTCTCTAAATTTTACCTGATGCAAATCTTGTCCCCTTGAATTTTCTGTAAATTTACCGAGCTGGGATTTTGTCCCTGTGCAGGTCTTTTTCAAAGCTGGTCTTCTGGGGCTCCTAGAGGAGATGAGAGATGACAAGCTGGCCCAGCTGATCACCCGAACCCAGGCCATGTGCAGAGGGTTCTTGGCCAGAGTGGAGTACCAGAAGATGGTGGAGAGACGGTACTGACAAGGATATTTTACTTAACCCCATCAGCCTAAGCCTTTCAATTATGCTACCTGTTATAATCTGACTTTGAATATATCTGTTCATATCACAGAGAGTCCATCTTCTGCATCCAGTACAATATCCGTGCCTTCATGAATGTGAAGCACTGGCCCTGGATGAAGCTATATTTCAAGATCAAGCCTCTTCTCAAGAGTGCAGAAACAGAAAAGGAGATGGCCAACATGAAAGAAGAATTTGAAAAAACCAAAGAGAGCCTTGCAAAGTCTGAGGCCAAAAGAAAGGAGCTGGAAGAAAAAATGGTAACTCTGATGCAAGAGAAAAATGACCTGCAACTCCAGGTTCAATCTGTGAGTATCAGAACCCATTGCTTGCAATCCGATGCTAAAATTTCTGTTAAGCAATAATCACTATAGCAAGGTTTGGATTTCCCCCTTAATAAGGGACTGGTCAGCAATCTTTTCTAATTCATAACCCCTTAGGATATTTTATAAAACTTCATATACAACATTATTAAAAAGCACTATGGTAGGATTTCCTGCAGTAGAGATGGAAAGAATAAAAATAATTTTCCTCCCTACCTCTCCCTGCCCCAATGTTTTTCCTAGCAAAATATGGACAGGAAATAAGGCACTATTTGTTCCCTAGGATTTTCCCTACTGAAAAAAATGCAAATAAGAATAAGGGGGAAAAAAACCAATATTCATAGTGAGGAGGGAGGAAGCTTTATGATAAAAATGCATCAAATTCAAAGCCAAAATTCTGAATTTTCTTATTTAAACTTCCCTAGGGACTGCCCACTCTACTCTTTTTTTAGAACTCTCTAATTCCTGAAAGAATATGATCACTGCAAGGGATAATGGCAATGCTTTCCGTACATAATGCTAATTTTTATGCAAAGCATGAGCGATAGGTGGGTAGTTATGACAATTCTCCCTTTTAATTCAGATGTTCCAATTAGGATCCAGAGGCTTGGTGAGAAATATTTGGTTAAGAGCCACCATTTCCCCATTTTTATTGTGACCCAAATGCCAAAAGAGCTTAGTCGCTACCACCAAAGCAATAAAGAAAACATTAAAGGTCACCAGTTAGTTCTCTGAATTCAGAATGGGGGTCTAGATTGGGCCTCGTGGGTCTATTGGTTTTGTATGCACAGTTAGAAAATTTAAAGAAACATGAACTGCACATATCTAGTTTAGCACTGTGATTTTCCTTATTTATTGCAAAGATCAGAGTTTTCCAAAGTGAGGTAAGGCTCACCACACATTCAAGAATCAAGGGATGATTACAGGGGTAATTTAAGCTAAAACTAAGCATACTCCTCTCCTTTGAGTGCAGTATGAACTCTTCAATATTTTTCCATCAAAACTCATTTAATATATTTTCACACGAATAGCATCATAGGGGCATTATCCACAATTACCAAAGATGAAAGTCGTGTCCAACAAATGATGAATGGATAAACAAAATGTGATATGCATATAATGGAATATTAATCAGCCACAAAAAGGAATGAAATCCTGATACATGCAACTACACTGATGAACCTTGAAGACGTTATGCTTAGTGAAAACAGGACAAATATTGTATGATTTTACTGATATGAAAGAATTAGAATAAGCAAATTTAAAAAGAGTTAGAATCTAGAATATAGGTTACAAGGGGTTGGGTTGGAGGTAGAGAATGGGTAGTTAATGCTTAATTTGTAAGAATTTCTATATATATTGATCATAAAGTTTTAGACATAGATGGTGGTGACGGTAGCACAATGTTGTAAGTGTAATTAACAGTACTGACTAATCTACGTGAATGTGGTTAAAAGGTGAAATTTTAGGTTATATATATGTTACGAGAATAAAAATTAAAAGATAAAATATAGGACTATATAACACAGTGAACCCTATTATAAACGATGGACTATAGTGAATAATACAATATAAAAGCATCCTTTCATGAATTAAAAGTGGAAGTTGTTATAAAGTATACTAATGCAAAGTGTTAGTAATGGGGTGGTTATGGGAAAAATGCACCTAATTTAAGTTGTGTAAATTATGGACTATAGTTAATAGTAAAATTTCAATATTCTTTCATCAATTGTGACAAAGGTACCACTCGAATTCAAAGTGTCAACAATCAAGGGATATACGGGAATGCTGTATTTTTTACATGATTTTTCTGTAATCCTCCAACTTCTCTGATTAAAAATTTTTTTAATCCATTTAATAAATATTTGATGAAGTGCCAAGCAATGAGGATCTAATTTTGAGCAAGAGACACATGGAATTTATATTCCAACTGCTGTTTCTTCTCATGAGAAGCATGATAGCTTCTCCTCTAAGTACCACCTTTTCACATGTTCTCTTTCCTTTAGTTTTCCCCCTTTAATTCTGAGCTACTCTGTCACTAGAAGACAAGTCTTCTCTTTAAATTAATTTTTCTTACATTATTCCTCCCTCCTTGAAACCTATGAGATACCTAGCACTTGGTTTATGTGTAGTGTTTCATGTACAAAACTTTCCTGAAAATTAATATTAAGCAAAGAATAATGACTGACCTGGACTTCTATATCAACATATTTAATATAACATATCTAATTATATCATAATTTTATGAGGAACCACAACTTAAATTCCTTTTTTTGTCTAGGGTACCACAATAAGTGACCAATAAATATTTTCCGAATGGTAGAAATCTAATGAAAAATCAACATGAAGCTTTAAGACATGGTACTTGTTAGGCTTCAAAGTATTAATAAAACCTGAAAAAGTATATGGAATTAAAATCTGAAAGTGTCTATTGACCCTTCTCAGGAAGCTGATGCTTTAGCTGATGCAGAAGAAAGATGTGACCAGTTGATCAAAACCAAAATCCAGCTCGAAGCCAAAATCAAGGAGGTGACTGAGAGAGCTGAGGATGAGGAAGAGATCAATGCTGAGCTGACAGCCAAGAAGAGGAAACTGGAGGATGAATGTTCAGAGCTCAAGAAAGACATAGATGACCTTGAGCTGACACTGGCCAAGGTTGAAAAGGAGAAACATGCCACAGAAAATAAGGTAGAAATCATGTTTACAGGTTCTTCCTTCCAACTAAGCTGTTTTAGAGTGGCAATCACCTTTTAATTTACCTTTCTAGGTGAAAAACCTCACAGAAGAGATGGCAGGCCTGGATGAAACCATAGCAAAGCTGACTAAGGAGAAGAAGGCCCTCCAAGAGGCCCACCAGCAGACCCTGGATGACCTGCAGGCAGAAGAGGATAAAGTGAACACCCTGACCAAAGCTAAAATCAAGCTGGAACAGCAAGTGGATGATGTAAGTCTAGCACCATGTAAAAATAATTTTCTTTTTTTGTAACAAAGTAAGCATGAATTTTTTATTCTTGTGATGTAATGAGTACTTATCAAGTGTCTCCTATGAATTAAAGATACACCATTCCAGGAGTAAAATGTACACATGAGAATTTAAGATCTCAATAAAGAAAATTAAATTAAGGAATAGACAATATGGCTAAAAAGAATTAGGGGAAAGAAAGGTCTGTATGTTCACCATAAAAAGCTTGCAAAGTGGGTCTTTAGTGGGCCTTAAGATGAGTAGACTAAGGGAAGGTATGAGGAGGAAGTGAGGAACACAGCACAGCATAGGTGCAAAAATGATCGATAAGACTTTCTTTCTTAGCGAACAAGGAATGTGGGAGACAAATTTGGCTTTAAACATGATCAGATATTGAATAGGCAGCCCACTGTATATGCTTGAGTAAGGGAGGAATAATCAAAGGTCATGGTTTGGAAGTATTACCACGGTGTGCATGTGTGGTGAAGCACCGAATCCAATGGATTCCATGGGAAGATAGAGGAGGCATGTCTTGTTAGTAGTTTATTGAAATAATATAGTAATAAGGCTCATTTTACCTTATAAATTATGATGGTTTGGACTAGGTAAATAGCAATGAAAATGGAATAGATGGGACAAATCTGCCAAATTTATAGAAAAATTAAAATAATGTAGTGATTAGTTGTCAGTATAAATGAAGTCTAAAATGTTTAACATTTCAACTTGGGAGGGAAGGTTGGGCTACTCAAAGGGATTGTATTATGTATTATTAACTTTTAGCTTGAAGGGTCTTTGGAACAAGAAAAGAAAATCCGGATGGACCTAGAAAGAGCAAAGAGGAAACTGGAGGGTGACCTAAAATTGGCCCAAGAATCCATAATGGATATAGAAAATGACAAACAGCAACTTGATGAAAAGCTGAAAAAGTAAGCAATAAGGGCAAAAGCTTTCTGGGGAAGTTATCTATTATTATTTTAGTGGCTGACATAAAGTTCTTTCCTGATAGGAAAGAGTTTGAAATGAACAATCTGCAAAGCAAGATTGAAGACGAACAAGCACTTGGTATGCAGTTGCAGAAGAAAATCAAGGAGTTGCAAGTAAGTCCCTGATTTCCATCAGTCTATCTCAACCTGACAAAATTACTGACATGAAGGAGCTAAGTTTGTATTTTTCACTATTCCCAGGCCCGCATTGAGGAACTGGAGGAGGAAATCGAGGCAGAACGGGCCTCTCGGGCCAAAGCAGAGAAGCAGCGCTCCGACCTCTCCCGGGAGCTGGAGGAGATCAGCGAGCGGCTGGAAGAAGCTGGCGGGGCGACCTCTGCCCAGATTGAGATGAACAAGAAGCGGGAGGCTGAGTTCCAGAAAATGCGCCGGGACCTGGAGGAGGCCACGCTGCAGCATGAAGCCACGGCGGCCACCCTGAGGAAGAAGCACGCGGACAGCGTGGCTGAGCTGGGGGAGCAGATCGACAACCTGCAGAGGGTCAAGCAGAAACTGGAGAAGGAGAAGAGTGAGATGAAGATGGAGATTGATGACCTTGCTAGTAATATGGAGACTGTCTCCAAAGCCAAGGTACCATAGTGATTTAAGCCTTAAAGAGATCTCAGGTGTGATTTAACCTTTCAAAAACCATTAGTAATTGACAAGAGAAGACCATGGCAATGCAAGGGAGGGAGTAGGGGGAATTTGGATCAACCTGGGTGTGTCGGGACAGGGTACTCGCTCTTTGAGAGTAGCCATTTCCGAGTAATGTGGATAGTCAAAACTTAAGCTCTTCCAAACAAAAAAATAAAATTCAACTATACATCTTGAGCTTTTCAGGCCATCTCACCTTAACTAGGCCTTCTGTTTTCCCCTTAAGCACAATTACATAATTGGCTTCTCAAAAAAAAAGTCACGCACTAACATAGATATCATTCTCACATCACAGATAAGACAATTCAGCAAAGACGTTAAATTTACCTGGCAATTTAGCAGCAGTATAATTAAACTATTATCTGTTACTCTTTCCATCCTGCTCTAAGACCTTTGTTATTGGGATATCCTTGTTTGTAAAGATAGCTTCTTCTCAAACGAGTACTGCTGTTCCTGTGGAATGCTTAAATTATTGAAACTTTCCATGGTCCAAATATTTGTACTTTTTTTCATGTAGGGCAACCTTGAAAAGATGTGCCGTACTCTAGAGGACCAACTGAGTGAACTTAAAACAAAGGAAGAAGAGCAGCAACGTTTGATTAATGACCTGACGGCTCAGAGAGCACGCTTGCAGACCGAGTCAGGTGGGCCCCTCCCCCGTGGTCACCTGGAATGATAAATTTTGGGTGCCTTGGATACCTAATTTGCTGAAAAACTTTGTATTGAGTTACTCAAACTCATATATTACCTCCCACTAACATGAAAACATTATTGACTACTGTCCTAGGTTGCCTTTTTTTAAAAAAAGAGATCCAGATTTTTCTGATTTTCAACATTTCAAAGCTAATTTACTTTCAATCAAAAAGTATCAAATTCAAAGTGAATCCTCACAATATGTCTTTCCATTTTTCAAAATGCTTTCACAAACTCCTTATTACTTTATTATCCCATTAGTCTTTGTAACGTTATCCCCATTTAAAAGAAAACAGATTATGGCAGTGATGTGACATGTAAGAATGCTCACTCCAGTCTTTGTCCTGAAGTCTTGCCGATTGCTAGTAACTAACAGTTAAGTAAGGACATTTTCAGGACCAGATATGCTCAGGAGCGTTCAAGTGAGATTTGTGGAATTTTTTTGATTACCAAATGGGAGAATCTCTGGTTTTATTCCTCTCCAATGAACTCACCCAAACTTCCACTTAAGTTCTACCTCTCCAAGTAAGAGGTATCAAGATGGAAATTGTTCACTGGGGTCATTCAAACTATTAAACTAATAGGCAGGTCAAAGTGTCAGGGAGTCACTCTACTCTTTCATACTTATTCAAATATTGGTTTTACTAGAACAAGGCTGAAAGTAAAGTTTCTATTATTGTTATGCAGGTGATTATTACATTTCATGGAGAAGAAAAACTGTATTCTCAAGAAGTCAAAATGTTCCTTGTGGTTTCTCTTCCTCAACACGTTTACCCCTAGTAACTCAGTGATATATATATATGATTATATATTATGCTATGATGTATAATATAAAAATATATTACATAAAAAGAAAGTTGTGATTCTTTTGAAATGTCAAAGACAGAAGGCTTCCATGCAACTAGTTCAAAAATGGTGCTGCAAACCTCCCTCCCCCATTCTAATATAATCTAGTGCGTTTTCTGAATTACAGTGCTCATGGAATTGGAGACAAAGTTAAATGCAACTTAGTTTGGGAAATGATTAGTTATGCATAAACCAATCCATTCTGGGGGTGGAAGGATACTTGATTATTAATATAAAAATGCTTCCAATATTTTTGTTTGAATTTCGCTTCAAGTCCCCTACTTTCCACAGGATAAATTCTTTGTTTCAACCAATTTTCAATGGAAGGAAAACTAGTACAACATTATTGCTTTAGATAAAAAGAACAAATATTTTGTTGGCTCTGTTGCCAAGAAATATGTTTCTTCATCAATTTTTATTTTGGTTAAATCATCTAAAATAGCTCCCAAAATATTTTGCATTGTTCATAAGCATGTAAATTGCCTCAGGTTCTTCATACTTCTAGTTTTTACATCAATCTGCTCATCTGGGTTGAACTGGGTATTGGCGGTTTGTTGGTAATTCATGCTCTCTGTTATGTCTCAGACTCTGCTCCCTTTCCCCCCTGCAGTTTTTAATTTTGAATTTTAATTCCCAAAGTAATGTGCATTTCCTGAACCTCGGTCATTATAGGTGAATTTTCACGCCAGCTAGATGAAAAGGATGCATTAGTTTCTCAGCTCTCAAGGGGCAAACAAGCATTTACACAACAAATTGAGGAACTGAAAAGGCAGCTTGAAGAAGAGATAAAGGTAAAGCCCTAATTTTTATGTTGTTGTATTTGTGGTTATTTGTTTTTTGCCTACTTCTACAGTTTCTTCTATTGTATTGCCAAAGTAATCTATTGGCACTTTGAGAATAAGCAATCACTTTAAAGATATAAAATGAAGTGGCCAATCTCTATGTTTCCAGGCGAAGAGTGCCCTGGCCCACGCCCTGCAGTCTGCTCGCCATGACTGTGACCTGCTGCGGGAACAGTATGAAGAGGAGCAGGAAGGCAAGGCTGAGCTGCAGAGGGCCATGTCCAAGGCCAACAGTGAGGTTGCTCAGTGGAGGACCAAATACGAGACAGATGCCATCCAGCGCACAGAGGAACTGGAGGAGGCCAAGTACGTTCTAGACTTGGTTGAAATGGAAATATCTCTGCTAACAACCACCGTGCAGCTGCTATATGTACTAAATGAGCATCAGGGGCCTTGCTCCTAAAACAAATAAAAGCTTGGCAGAAATATATGTGTGGATATAAGCTTAAGAAGGAAAAACAAATACTCTAAGTTGTTTAGGGAAAGAAATTAGAGTAGGAGTTAGAAGAAGAAGGGATGTAAGCTGAGGAAGCTGAATGATTATGAAAACAGAACTTCTAACTTTATTCCATTTATAATGGTGCAGATAGAATAAGAGTTCATTGCAATTCTCCTGTGCCTCTTAGCCCTTGATAGAACAAATAGTTCTGGGGTGACACATATGTAAGAGAAAAAAGTTCAGGATAAAAAGCACATCTCCTCCTTTGAGATGTAAAAATACGCCTATTTGTAGGGGGGAAAGTAACATAAAGTTAATAATAAAAAAGTAGGCAGAAAATTCTATAATGAGGAAGAAAAGAAATAGGTTTCATAAAAGACTAAATATTTAATGTAAATCAAAAGTTCAAGACTGAGGCATAATCCAAACAGGAAGGGAGTACTTATTTAATAGAATGTTTAGGGAGATCATTTATTCTGTGAATGATGCTTTGGTGACATGCCTTAGAGGGATTCTGAGAAGTGCCCTCAAAGCGAATTTATTTTGACTTGGGAAAGCTCCTTCTGTGAAAAGCTGGCAAAAATAAGGGATACAATAACACAGACAAAAAATCAAGTATATTTCATTAGAATTCAATTCATTAAGCATTTGAGTCCATAATAATACAAAGACCTATAAAATACAGGCCCCACTCTCTGGAGACCAAAATTTAGTGGAGACATAGACATAAATAACAGTAATTCAAGGTAGATGTTAATAATCTCTAACAGAGGAACAAACCAACTACCTTGAAGGGTAATATGTTGGCTGGGTTTGGTCAAGAATGGCCTTCTATCCAGACTATGAATTATAGTAATATTGAAATTTGGGTTGTTTTCAGTGATTGGGAATGAGTTAATACAGAACCAGATCTAAAAAATAAGTTTGAAAGCAAAATATCCAAGGAGTCTGACTGTGGAAATCACTTCCTTGTACCCATTTTGATATACCCGTGACTGCCAAGGTCCATTCATTTCTATCCTCTATGTTTCACTTTTTAGAAAGAAACTGGCCCAGCGTCTGCAAGAAGCTGAGGAACACGTAGAAGCTGTGAACGCCAAATGTGCTTCCCTTGAAAAGACGAAGCAGCGGCTCCAGAATGAGGTTGAAGACCTCATGATTGATGTTGAGAGGACAAATGCTGCCTGTGCAGCCCTAGACAAAAAGCAAAGGAACTTTGATAAGGTATTCTGTTTCTGCTTCAATACACATATGCTAACTGTAGCCTGCTACTTACAGTGTGCCTTATCCATGCCATCTGAGAGCTGTTCTCAGTAGCTCCTACTCTATGGGTAGGTGGGGGACTCCTTTGGCTTCTTACTCTTCTCATTACTAATTATTTTTTAGTCATAGATCATCTTATCTCTGTTTGAAAATTACTTACATAGATGGCTTTCATCCTTTCAAACTTTTCCACTACATTTCTTCATTATTCCTTGTAACTCAGGTGCTAGCAGAATGGAAACAGAAATATGAAGAGACACATGCTGAACTTGAAGCTTCCCAAAAGGAGTCCCGCTCCCTCAGCACAGAACTATTCAAGATTAAGAATGCTTATGAGGAGTCTTTAGAACACCTTGAAACCTTGAAGAGGGAAAATAAGAATTTGCAACGTAAGTACACTTTACCTTTACAAAAACAATGACTTGAAAGATAATTTTTTCCCTCTGAACACATTTCTATACTTTTGTTCACCAACAGAGGAGATTTCTGATCTCACTGAGCAGATTGCAGAAGGAGGGAAACGTATCCATGAACTAGAAAAAATAAAGAAGCAAGTTGAGCAAGAAAAGTCTGAACTTCAGGCTGCCTTAGAGGAGGCAGAGGTAGGCATTGCACCATATACTCTAAAACAATTAAAAAAGGAATTGGAATTTTTGCATACAGGTATTGGCAAACTAAGAGAAAAGAAAAATAATTTTTACTCTGTGTGCTAAGCATAACGATGAACTGACCTTATATACAACTAACATAACTATGTATCAAGAATTATACGAAATATTGAAAAAACAATGGTGAATAAGTTAAGGGCCTGCCCTCAAGATCAAAATCTAGCTGAGGAATAAAAGTATACAAAATCAACTTTAATACAGTGTAAAAATTTCTATAACAATGGAATACAGATATGTTATGGCAGCACAAGAGTAGGAATACCTACTTCTAGAAAAGCATACAGTCCATTCCCCTGCTAATGTCACCACCTGCTTGCATTAAGGCATCTCTTGAACATGAAGAGGGAAAGATCCTGCGCATCCAGCTTGAACTCAACCAAGTCAAATCTGAGATTGACAGGAAAATTGCTGAAAAAGATGAGGAAATTGACCAGCTGAAGAGAAACCACATTAGAATTGTGGAGTCGATGCAGAGCACACTGGACGCTGAGATCAGAAGCAGGAATGACGCCATCAGGCTCAAGAAGAAGATGGAGGGAGACCTCAATGAAATGGAAATCCAGCTGAACCACGCCAACCGCATGGCGGCCGAGGCCCTGAGGAACTACAGGAACACCCAAGGCATCCTCAAGGTACAGGGGTGCAAGAGCTAGGCCTGGAATGACTGGGGTGGCTGCAGCCCTGAGAACATGGTGTCTCAATGACTGTGTTCGTTCCACAGGATACCCAACTCCACCTGGATGATGCTCTCCGGGGCCAGGAAGACCTGAAGGAGCAGTTGGCCATGGTGGAGCGCAGAGCCAACCTGCTGCAGGCTGAGATTGAGGAGCTGAGGTCCACTCTGGAGCAGACAGAGAGGAGCAGGAAGATGGCAGAGCAGGAGCTCCTGGATGCCAGCGAGCGTGTCCAGCTCCTCCACACCCAGGTAAGTTTACCATATTAGAATAGTAAAAAATATAGAGGAATTAAATGGAAATTCTTGCTCAAATCTTAGCATTATCTAGAAATTTATTTATAATGTTTTATGAGGATAAAGTTTAAGACATTTAATTTTGGGGGATTAACAGTATTTGTATTTGTCTGAAATGTGCTATCCAACTTGACTGTCTTTTAAAAATATATGGTCATAGGTGGGCCACAGTGGCTCAGTGGCAGAGTTCTCGCCTGCCATGCTGGAGACCCAGGTTTGATTCCCGGTGTCTGCCCTTATAAATAAAAAAAAATTATATATATATATATGGTCAACTCAGATCATTAATGGAATAGGGAGGTAACTTAATGAATTAATTAAATTGATTAGTTTCTTAGTTCATTAGAATAGTGGGCCCCTAATTTTGCTCTCATGTACTTAATATTCTTAAATTTGATATTAACCAGAACACCAGCCTAATCAACACCAAGAAGAAGCTGGAGACAGACATTTCTCAACTGCAAGGAGAGATGGAGGACATTGTCCAGGAAGCCCGCAACGCAGAAGAGAAGGCCAAGAAGGCCATCACTGATGTGAGCTGCAGGCACATTTCACCATTGATTTACCAGTGACATTTCCTGACATCTATAGCCTCCTTGACTTCCTTGGTTGCTTTTCTAATTAGGCGGCCATGATGGCTGAGGAGCTGAAGAAGGAGCAGGACACCAGCGCCCACCTGGAGAGGATGAAGAAGAACCTGGAGCAGACGGTGAAGGACCTGCAGAACCGCCTGGATGAGGCTGAGCAGCTGGCCCTCAAGGGCGGGAAGAAGCAGATCCAGAAACTGGAGGCCAGGGTGGGTCTCCTAATCAGCATATATTTCTCATTCTGTTCCAAACCAGCAAACCAATTTTGAATACCTAACACTGCTAGATGATCTGGGACATACAGAGATGAATAAGAAATAGTCCTTTCTGCCCAAGAACTTATAACAGGTGTAATTAAACTAGGGCAAGAAAAACTACCTGTAAAAAAAGTGCCATGATTCACCAAAGAAACAGAAATCTAGATGAATGTATAGATCATGATAAATGTCTTTAAAATACCCATCTTCTTGCAGGTACGTGAACTTGAAGGAGAAGTTGAGAGTGAACAGAAACGCAACGTTGAGACTGTCAAGGGTCTGCGCAAACATGAGAGAAGGGTGAAGGAACTCACTTACCAAGTAAGGAAAATGACCTTTCCAGGTTTTCACCCCAGTCTGCAAGGTGATATTTGTATTATCAAGAAACTCACTCTAAAATTTTATTTCAGACTGAGGAAGACCGCAAGAACATTCTTAGGCTCCAGGACTTAGTGGACAAACTGCAATCAAAGGTGAAATCTTACAAGAGACAAGCAGAGGAAGCGGTAAGTTCAGAACCATTTGGGGTGATTGGGCAGCCTCCAGTTCTCATCAACACTTTCAGGCCAATTTCATTAAAGGGGTAAAAGAAAAGATCAATAAAATGAGGAAGAATAAAAGGGAAAGGTCTGAGGAATGAGAAGAAACCAACCGCTAGAAAAGCTGGGGGGAAATGTTTTAGGAAGAAAGACAGCAACAGCAAGGTTTTGGGTGGAAAGAGCTTGGTTCAAGGAGCAGAAAGGCCAGTGTAGTTGGGAGTATAGGAACAAGAAAGAGGTTGGTACTGAGCAGGCTGGAGAGTGAGAAGCAGTCAGGTCACAGGGTATTCTTGATTCTTGGCCATGATACAGTGTCTGGATTTTATTCGAAGTGTAATGGGCACTGGGAAGCCACAGGAGGGTTATAAACTAGATCGGTCATGATCTGGTTTTCATTAAAAAAAAAAAAAAAAAAAGGCATTCTAGCTACTGTGTGGAGAATGGACTGTTGGATAACAAAGGTGGACTTGGGAAGAAACGTTAGGAGGTGGTCCTGTGGCTTGGATTAGAGTAGCAGTAGAGAAGATGGAGGAAAGTGGAAAGAATCAAGATATAGTTTGGAAGTGAAATTACATATTTATGCTAATAGGCTACACTTGGAAGGCGAGAGAAAGAAAATCAAGCATGTTTATGGTTTGAGTGACCAGGTGGATGGGGTAACACTTTCTAAAAAGGGGGATTCAGGGAGGAAAAGATTTTCAGGGCAAGAAGGAAACAGGAATTCTGTTTGGAAATATTAAATTTGAAATATTATATATTCAAAGGAAGACTATAAGTAGGTAGCTGAATATGAGTCTAGAAGAGCTCAGAAGGTCTTGGTTAAAATTAAACCACTAGATCCCTGGCATACCCACTTTCTCTAATTTCTCTATACTATGATTCATGTGAAATAATGATCAAATGTTATCAATTTCCTAAGTACAGAGAGACATATCTATGTATGACAAATTAGTTCCTATGTCCATTTATGTTTTTCTTTTCTCCATCACCTCTAAGGTCTGAGAATAGAGAGAGAATGAGAATAGAAATCGCATATACACACACATACACACACAGACACAAACACATACATCTCAATCATTTAACCTTTCTTTATGTCCTCTTTTCACATCTGTAAGAGGAAATCTGAGACGTTTTTCACACTACATTATTTAGTGACTCCAAGCTTTATGAATGGTCTAAATTTAAATGCTACATTTTAGAGTGCTCTTAATGAGCCTTTTAAAAATGAATGATTAGTGGAAACTAAAACAGGCCTGCCTTCTCAAATTCACTGCTATAGGTTCAAGCTTAATGAGACACTTCTCTGACTATTTCAGAAAACAATAAGCTCTTCGTGAACTTCTAAACTGCCATGGCAATAATTTATATTCAAGTGGCAACAATTTATATTCAAGGCTTATAGAGTTGGTATCATAATATGAAGTTGTATTTTTAAAAGGTCTGTATCCATTCTCAGAATTCTGAGGGAAAAAAAAAGCTGGAAACCAGGTAGTTAGGAGTAGCTCGCATGTTACACTTTTCTTCTTAGAATATCTTAGAGGCAAATGTCACCTGTTTTTTCTTGTTATCTGTGAGTTCAGGAAACATGAGAAGAGTTCATACAAGAACAAAGTTCAAGAGCAATCCTTTAAGTTTCTTAAAAGATTTACTGGAGTGGATCTTTTCTAAGCCAAAAAAAAAAAAAAGTTCAAGACCAATTTGACCTAAGAATTTAGAAATCTGAAATTTTTCTTCTCATAAATGCATTTCTATTCTCAGGAGGAACAATCCAATGTCAACCTCTCCAAGTTCCGCAAGATCCAGCACGAGCTGGAGGAGGCTGAGGAGAGGGCTGACATTGCTGAGTCCCAGGTCAACAAACTGCGGGTCAAGAGCCGGGAAGTCCACACAAAAATCATAAGTGAAGAGTAATACATACAAAGGCTGCAAGATGACCAAAGAAATGCACAAAATGTGAAATCTTTGTCACTCTGTTTCATACTTACGATTTTCGCAGATAAAAAATTTATCTGCAAAAAATCTGGGAGTCTTATTTTTGTCTCACTGTGTCAACTCATCTTCTTTATGCACCAAGAAGAGAAAGCAGACAAAACATTTCGCTTATGTCTTGTTGAAAAATGCTTAGTCATCAAGATTTAAACATGATGGAGCACAGCCAGGCCAATCCCAGTTAGGAAATGCTATGATTCACACACACCCTCGTAGAAAGCAGATGAAGCCTAGACACACATTTTAGACAAGACAGAACATAAGAGTATTTTCTAAACCTACTCGGCAAAACATCAACTGGTTAATGGAAAAGTGGATTTCTGCTAATTGAAGTTAACAATTTTCTTCATAAAATGATAGGAAATTCTTGACGCTAAGACTAAATAAAAATAAATTAAAACACCTACATCAGAGAAAAAGTAAAAGCTTTGGATTAATCAAAGTCAACAATTTATAAAATGAAAACACTTCACTATAACTGCATGAACTATTAAATTGGGGTAAGGCTCCCTTGAGAAGGAAAGATGCTCTATAGATTCTCCGGTCCTTATTAAACATAAGAGTTTTTAGCTTTATGTTACCTATAAATGTTCAGTTGTTTTACTGAGTTTCTCCCTGGTTATCACATTAGAAGGGTAAAGAGCAGCTAAAAATGAATGTATTTTTAGTATTTGCTCTTCTATCTCTTTGGAAACTGCTGTATATTTTATAAGGCATTTCCCCCAGTACTTCTGATGGCAATAGAAGTTCAATTAATATTTCTTAAAAGTAGTTCCCTACTCTCATTATTTTATATTTAGATTTCTACACTGTATCTTTAAAGTACTATGACTATTATTTTCATTATTATTACATGTGGTGAAAATAGCAGGGACCTTCTGTTTCTCTTATTTCTTAATGGACAGGAAGCCAGTAAAATAGCAAGTAAGTTTTTAGTAGGAATATTACAAAGGTCTAGTGAGAACAGTACATAACTTATTTAAAAGAAACATTATAAAATAAGATATTTTATCTTATCCTCCAGTAGATTAAATTATCCAATCTCATTCCTCTAAACCTTGCTCATGGGAATTGTCCCTCCGGGCTGTTTTGTACCTCCACTTACTTTCTATTGAGCAATGGAGACAAATGGACTATTCTTACTCTACATCTTGAGCTGGACTTTAAAAATAATTTAAAATTTTTTTATTAGAGTAGGTGTAGGTTTACAGAAAAATCATGCAGAATCCCAACATACACAGTCTTCCCTATTATTAACATTTTACATTAGTGTGGCACTTCTGTTACCATTGACAAAACAATATTATTATAATTATACTATTAACTATGATCCAAAGTTTACACTACGGTTCACTCTTTATGTTGTACAGTTCTATTGTGTTTTTTTTTTCTTTAATTTTATCCTGGTTACATATGTGTGCTAAAAATTTCCCATTTTGTCCACTTTCAGATATACAATTCAGTGGTGTTAATTATACTTAAAAGTGTTGTACCACCATTTCCACCATCCATTACCAAAACTTTTCCATCAGCCCTAACAGTAACTCTGCACCAATTAAGCATTAACTCCTCATTCCCCACCCCCAACCTGGCAACCTGTACTCTAGTTTCTGACTCTAAGAATTTGCATATTCTAATCATTCTCTATCAGCGGGAACATACGATATCTATCCTTTGGTGTTGGGTTTATTTCTTGGCTGTACCCTCCCTTAATACTGACCTCTCCCCAAAACATGAGATTTTTCATGCCCCATGGAACATTCTCCCCCCTTAACGGCTCAATTGAAATTGGGCCTGCCCGATAATAATGCTTTCCCTGGAGTATTCTTGAGAAGTGGCTGTTCATTCTCTTGTACTTCAAGAGCTCCTAAGTCCTGAGCTAGAAGTAATAGCTGCTTTTGATTCCCCCGCTGCTGACAAAGACTTGTCCTTCTCTTGATCAAGCTGCCAGTCTTCTTCCTCCTATGCCCCTACCTGCTCGTGCCACAATCCTACTTTGAAACCAATTTTGTAGCTGTGGAAATACAGAGACAAATGACTTGGACTGCCCAGGGAAGTAAAAAGTTAAAAAGACGACTTCAGACCCTAACTATTCTAAATATCACTCTTGCCCCTAACCTCCCCTTCCCCTTTCCCTCTCATCTTAGCTACTCAAGTGCCTGAGAGGCTTCTAATTAGGCAGTTTCTTTATCTACCTCCTCCTCCTCTCTCCCCACTCTTACAGGCTGTAGGTGGCCTAATCACTGCAAAGCAAAACATTCTGAACCAAGTGTTCCTAATTGTAATGCCCATAAATCCCTCACCCTTCTTCATGGACCCAAACAGTTCTAGTAGTACCTCAGTAAATCTCACTTACGCACCCCAGTAATCAACCCCCCTTATCTTCCAGTGCTTTTTCTCCAACCCACTCTTCTAAGCTCCTATAAAACTGGCTGTCCCCTGTTTCACCACAGTTGAGTTCTACTTTCTCTCCCCAATACAGCAGTTCCTTGAATAAAGTCATCTTTGCCTGTTCAACACTGTTTGGTGCAGTTTTTTCTTTGACACTGCTTACAGATAATTAACTTTCCAGCCTCTTGTAAAAGTTCTCCCTTCTTTGAGGTTCATGCTACTAGCTATTCCACACCCTGATTGCTGTCATTTACACACTTTTCATTCATTAAAGATCTTGGCATGTGCCATCTCTCTCCACCCAATTCTTGCAACATTCCTGGGAGGAATCCACATGAATCCACATGGATGATTCATCCAACACTCTCACTTTCAATACCTTTTCTTTCATCCACCTTTTCCCAAGTCACTAAATCAATCATCTTCTTTTGGATCTTTCTAACTTGCTTGCTATACTATTCTCACTATAACAGTTCTTCAGCTCACTAGTGCTGTCAGGATTCTGACCCTTTTACCTCCTCACTATCCTGTGTCTTATGGCTATTTCTATACAAATTCAGCAAAAATTCATAGCCCATCTTTACGACTACTCTCTTGTCAACTTCCTAATTGGCCCTTGCCATCCCCCACCCCACCCCCACCCCACCAAATCACAATTGGATGGAAAGACAGTAAACATGAACAAAATCAAACAATTCACATCTCCACACTTCACAGACAATGGGATGGCTTTAAGTTCTCAATCACCAGCCCCACTGGGCTCTCAGTGCTGTATTACTGTGGTCAACTTGCTTAATCACTCACTTTTATGCTATTTCAAATATTCTCCACTCTCTTCAAACCTCTATTTCACCCTTCAGCCCCAGAAGATGAACCCATGTCCTGTTTAAAAGAAAAAATAGATGCCAACAGACATAAATGACCTCAAATTTCCACTGCCAAACCACCTTCTTTCTTCCAGTGAAGAGCACTCCTCCAATTTAGGGTGACACCCTCTGCCTGGTTCTGAATCTCATCCCTTCCTTCTTTCTTAGAAAGTGTAAACAATGGACTATTCTCTTCTTTCACTTTTATTTCCAGTTTTTCCCACTCTACTGGATCCTTTCTTAAACTCTCTCTTGCCCACATTTCTCCTATTTTTCTACTTTCTTTACAGAAGCATGTCTCAAAAGAATTGTGTATACACACACGCATGCACACATACACACACACACACACACACACACACAATCTCCATTTCCTCACCCTCACCTGCTCTTCAATTCACTCCAGTCTGGCTCCGCCCCCCCCCCAGAACTCCACCTGAGTCTCACTATTATCTTTAGTGACTTCTTCGCTACTAAATCAAATGGATACTTTTCTATCCTTAGTTTATTTGACCTTCCAACTGCATCTAATTCTGCTTATCATTCCCTTTTTTTGGAAATATTCTCTTCTCTTGGCTTCCAAGACACTGCTTTGCCCAGGTTTCATTCACAGCTCTGATGCTCCAGCCTCTCCTCTCCTTTGTCAGTTCATATTTCTCAGCGTAACTTTCAAATATTGATGAGCCTCAAGGTTCCATCTTATTTCCTTCTCTTCTCATTTTTCATTTTCTCCATGAATGATTGCATCCCCTCTCTTGGCATCGTTATCATTCATATGCCTATGAATTCCAAATTTACATCCCAAGTCTAAGATTTCTCTTCTGAGTGCCACACTTGATAACTGTACTAATAGGTACTTCAAACTCAACACAGCCACGATGAATTTATGATAGTCTGCCCCTTTCCTTAAGCCCTTCTTATTATTCGCGCACTGTTCGTCATAATAGAGGATGGCAACACTGTCCACCCAGGGCTCAGTATAGAAGTCTGGGACTCAGCCTGGAAATCTCCCTGTCCTTCATTCCCCTATATACAATCAATCCTCAAGATCTTTCTTTACGGCTCTTAAATTTCTCTCGAGATCATCAACTTCTCTCTTTCTTTGAGGCCAACTTCCTTGTCCAAGTTACCATCATCTACTGCCTGGTCTTTCTCACGTCTATTCTTGCATCCTAATTCTAAATCATTTTGGATGAATCTTAACTGCAGTCAAAAGATCTTTTTAAAGACAATATAATCACATCACTTTCTAGCTTAAAACCTCCCTTTTGATCTTAGCCTGATGACGCTTACCCTCCTCACAAGATTCACCTACTGATATACCTTCTTCCCCCTTTATGTCTCAGCTGCACTGACCTCCTTTCATTTCCGTGAATTTGCTATGAGCCTTCTCAGATCAGAGACTAGGCACATGTTTTTCCTCAGCTTCAAGGACTCTTTTTCATGCCTCATGTCACATTTGATGACTCATCTTCCAAGCTTCAGCTTAAAATGAACTTTTAGAAGAAAACCTTCCCCTATCTCCCAGATTAGGTCAGTTTTCTCTGTTATATGTTCTTCTCATTTATCACTGTGTTAGTCAGGGTTCTCCAGACAAACAGAACCAACAAGAGGGTACTGTAAACATAAGACTTATAGAGGTGTCTCATGTAACCGTGGGATAGAAGAGTCCAAAATCCATAGGTCAGGCTGTGAAGCTGGTTGCTCCAATGAAGAGTTTGGAAGACCTCCACAGAAGAGATTTGCTGGCTGAAGAAACACTGAAAGAATCTCTCTTTTTCCGTAAAAGCCTCAAACTGATTGGATTATCTCATTGTGGGAGACATGCCTTAGTTGATCACAGATGTAATCAGTCACGATGCAATCAACTGAGTGATGACTTAACCCAACAGTCTTCAGGTTTATCAACCAGCTATGAAATATCCTTGCAGGAACGATCAGGCATTTCTTGCTCATGGATAGGAAAGTTAGATGTAGTTTAAGATGTCAACTGTACCTAAAATGATTTACAGATTCACAGAGTACCAATCAAAATTCCAACAACCTACTTTGAAGACTTGGAAAAGCTAGTTACCAAAATCATCATGAAGTGAAAGAGACCCCCAAATAACTAAAAGTATCCTAAAGAAAAAAAGAACAGAGTGGGAGGATTAACACTTTCTGACTTTCAAACTTATTATAAAGCCACAGTGGTCAAAACAGCATGGTCCTGGCACAGAGATAGAAGTATCTTTGTACTTCAATTAATACAGCACATTAACAAATTGAAAGGGTAAAATTACTCTTTGATTCATTTCCATGGAAACAAATTGAGAGTGCAGAAATAGACCACCAAATCTATGGTCAACTGATCTTCAACAAGGCCCCCAAATCCACTGAAGTGGGATTGTGCTGCTTTGAAAGGATTATGTCCCCTAGAAAAGCCATGTTTTAATCCTGATCCATCTTGTGGAGACAGCCGTTGCTTTTAATCCCTATCCAGCACTTTACGTTGGAAACTTGATTAGATTACCTCCACAGAGATGTGACACACCCAATCATGGGTATTAACCTTTGATTAGAAGGGCGATGTGACTCCATCCATTCCAGATGGATCTTGATTAATTTACTGGAATCCTTTAAAAGAGGAAACATTTGGGAAAAAGCTTCAGAGGCATGAGAGACACGACAGCTCATGCAGCCAGAAATCTTTGGAGCTTCATGAAAAAAGAAGCCTGGAAAGAAAGCTAGCAGATGCCACCATGTTCGCCATGTGCCTTTCCAGTTCAGAGAGAAACCCTGAACGTCATCGGCTTTTTTGAGCCAAGGCATCATTCCCTGATGCCTTACAGTGTACATTTTTATAGCCTTGCTTTAATTTGGACATTTTCATGGTCTTAGAAGTGTAAACTAGCAACTTAATAAATTCCCCTTTTTATTAGCCATTCCATTTCCGGTATATCACATTCCGGTAACTTGCAAACTAGAACAGGGACAAAATAGTCTTTTCAATAAATGGGGGTAGGGGAACTGGATATACATAGCTGAAAGAATGAAAGAGGACCCTTACCTTATACCTTATACAAAAATTAACTCAAAGTGGATAAAACACCTAAATGTAAGAACCAGTACCATAAAGCTCCTAGAAGAAAATGTCAAGACCTAATAATAGGAGGTAGCTTCCTAAACTTTACACCCAAAGCACAAGCAACAAAAGAAAATATAGATAAATGGGAATTCCCCAAAATCAGATGCTTTTGTACCTCAAAAGACTTTGTCAAAAAGGTGAAGGGCTGGCCACAGCGGCTCAGCAGGCAGAGTTCTTGCCTGCCATGCTGGAGACCCGGGTTCGATTCCTCGTGCCTGCCCATGCAGAAAAAAAAAGGTGAAGAGGCAGCCAACTCAATGCGAGAAAATATTTGAAGTCATACATTACATAGAGGTTTGATATCCTGTATACAAAAGGAAATGATACAACTCAACAACAAAAGAACAAACAATCCAATCATAAAATGGGCTAAAGATATGAATAGACATTTTCTGAAGAGCAAATATAGATGGCTTAAAAGCACATGAAGCAATGATCATTTTCATTAGCTACAGGGAATATGCAGATCAAGACTACAATGAGATACCACCTCACACCTATAAGAATGTCTGCTATTAAGAAGGAAACTAAAAATGTTAGAGAAGATGCGGAGAAATTGGGACACTTATGCACTGTTGGTGGGAATGTATAATGCTACGTTGTTATGGAAGACACTTTGGTGTTTCCCTAGGAAACTAAATATTGAGTTTAGGTATTAGGTAATTGACCTGGCAATTAGGCCTATGACCCGGAGATACCACTACTTGGTATATACCCAGAAGAGCTAAAAGCAGTGACACAAACAGACATTTACATACTGATGTTCATAGCAACGTTATTCACAATTGCCAAAAGATGGAAACAATACAAGTGCCCATTAACAGACGAGTGGATTAAGAAAATGTGGTAAATACATAAAATGGAATATTATGCAGCATTAAGATGAAATGACATCATATAGCACTTGAGAAGATGAATGAGCCTTGACATAATGCTGAGTGAAATAAGACAGACATGAAAGGATAGATACTGTATGTTCCACTTTTACGACCATGGTAAAGATAAAATGAGAGGTTTATAATACAAAATATAGGGGATCTAGAAATACATGGATTCTAGAGATGGGTGAACAGTTAGCTAATGAGGCTGAACTTAAATGTAAGGGAACAGATAGAAGTGAAGGCAGTTTACTAGTGGGTCTAAAAGTAATATTACCATACTGGAGATGAACATGATTGAAAGGAGTTGTACAGACCCATGTGTCCTACTGATTAACACTACAAATACAAATAAGTTCTTGCATGAACTACTGCAAAGGTATGGATCTTGTATAAAGAGTGTATAAGTTTGTGGTATGTGGAGGAGATTGGTGTTGCATGCTATGGGCTATGTTTAACAGGAAAACAGCAACAATACCACAGCAACACCAGAGGTAATTAATGGGGGGAGGGACAAGGGTTAATGGGAGACTTGGATTTTGTATTTGGTGAGACTGTGTTTATTGGTTATCTTTCGCTTGGGAACAATGAAGATATCTAAAACCGAGAGTATTAATTAATTGTTGCCTTTGGACATTATGCATGATGCCATGATGCCAATGAATGGACGTGACTAAAGGATAGACACACTAACTAAGAAACAGACTGGCAAACAGTAGTATATACATATGATCGCATATTGTACTGCTACACAAAGGAACAAAGTTGTGAGCCATGCAACATTGTGAATGAACCTGTAGGACATTTGGTGAGATAAAATAAGTCAGAAACAAAAGAGCAAATATTGTATGGTCTCATTTAGAAAATACTTAAAAGAAAACAGGCCTAGATTTAAAATTCTTACAGCTGACACAATTAGTCTGGAACATTAATTGTTATTTCTAGATTTTGAGAGTCTGTTATATATATATATATAACCTGGTTTTTAGAGATAAGAATGAAGCTGATCAGGACAGGTTTAAGGTAATTCAAAATACAGGAGAAAGAAAGACATTGTTTATATTTTAGAACTTCATCTACTCTTTGAGACCAAAGGCAGAAGGGTTTATTTTGTCGAGAACCTACATTTTCTGTAGCACATAATCTAACTCAACCTGTTTGGATAGATCATTTAAACAATCTCAACACAGGGAGCCAAGAATAAGAAAGAGAGCCTTTAGTCTTGTATAGCTTAATGTACTGCCTGGATAAATCCCAGAGTATATTAAGCAGATAACCAAAAAGTATTGGCAAAGTCTCTTGAGGGATGGGAGAAAAAATATGGAACTATTAAATTTTACCACCAGGGAAACCCTAGATACTGTGTCAAATGTTAGGTGAACACTCAACAGGCCTAGCCCTTGATCCTGAGGCTTGCACTCGTGAAGCTTATGTACATAGTAGAGAAGATTAGCCTACCTATAGGTGTGCCTAGAAGTCACTTCTGGAGGACCTCCTGTTGCTTAGCTGTGGCTTCTCTCTAGCTAAACCCAACTCGGCAAGGGAAATCATTGCCCCACCCCCCCACCCCATACATGGAATACATCATCCAGGGCTGAAACTCTCCTTGAAGGCATGAGAGATGACTCCTAGGGATGAGTCTGGTCCTGGCACCATGGGATCAACAATGCCATCCTGACAAAAATAGGGAAAAGAAGTGTAACTAATAAAGTATCAGTGGCAGAGAGAGTTCAAATAGAGTCGAGAGGCTATTCTGGAGGTTGCTCTTATGTAAACTTCAGGTAGACCTTGCTTCCTAGCATAACCTGCCAACCCTCAACCAGGACCATTCCAGCCAATCCTAAAGAACATCTAGGGCAAAACATAAGATTCCACAAGGGTTCTATGCACTAGAGTAACTTTCCAGAAATCTACAACCTCTAGATGGGTCCCTGGTCCAGATAAGTCCTGAAACCTAGCCCACGCTCTCCAAAACATCAGATAGTTCCATTTCCCTACCCCATATTAGTGACAGACCTTTCCAATAGGAAAAATTTAGAATGGCCATAGCCCAAACACCTCTAAAGAGAGGAATGGAAAGATAAAAGGAGATGGTGGAGTTATACAGAGAAGATAGGATTTAACAAATGAATATGAATGCGGAATCATTAAATTGATATCTCTTTTAGTCTCCAGTGTTTTAGAGCAGCTAGAAGTAAAAACCTAAAATTGTGGAATTGTAACCCATGTGAAACTCTGAAATATGTTCTACAACTAGTTGTGGTGCTGTGCTTTGAAATTTATAGTCTTTTTGTATATATGTTATTTTTCACAAAAAAAAGAAGGGAAAAAGTTTATTGTGATAATAAAAAATATTTAAGCCCTCTAGCCTCCCATATTCTGGAGCAGCTAGAAGGAAAAATCTGAGAGGATCATATGGTAGCCCAAGACAAACTCTGGGATCTGTCCTGTAAGTGCTTGTTGAAGAGTGCTTTGAAAACTATTGCTTTTTAATTTCTTTGCTTTGTATATATGTTATATTATACAATAAAAAAGTTAAAAATTTAAAAAAGTTCACTTAAACGGTTAAAATGAGTTTTATATGTTTATTTTATGAAAACTAAAAGTAAATAAATTTTTTAAAAAGAAGCTAAAAATAGACATAAGTTCTTAGAACATACACATAGTTTGTGGTGTGCATTCAAACCATGTGACTATTTTTGTTTCATCAACTTCTCCACAATTTTCCTGACCTGTCCACTCAGATTTTTTTCATGGCTGATTCTTTTACATTATTACTGTCCCAGTTCAAATGTCACCTCCTCAAAGAAGCCAACATCCTTCTCCCACCCCATTCAAAACGTTAACTCCTTGAGAGCAGGGACATTGTTTTTTTCACTGTTGTATGTCTGTTCAATAAATACCAATTAAATAAGTGAACATTAATATATGGAAAGAAGTTCAAAATACATTATGATAAGTTTTAATATACTACATATTTGTGTGCATAGAAATGTATTTGCATCTGTTGAAAACTAACCCTGAGCAGCATTTGGGGTCAGTAAATAGTCATCCTTGACCCTTCTCATCATCAGTATCTAAACATTCTCAAAAATCTCAATTTCAAGTATCCCAATCAGTCTCTGAACAAACTACCATGCATATATTTATCAAATAAATTGTATCAATAATTAATAACCTTCCAAAAAAGAAAGCACTAGTCCCAGATGATTTCACTTAAGGAAGAAATATACTGATTCTCCACGATCTCTTCCAGAAAATAGAAATAGAGAAAACACATCCAAATTTCTAAAATGAGACCAGAATTAACCTAATACCAAAATAAAGACATTCCAAGAAAGGAAAACTACAGATCAACATCTCTCATGAACACAGATGCAAAAATTCTCAATAAAATATTAACAATACACCAAATGTATAAAATAATTTATTATTTATTCCATTCAGTCTCTGTCCAATCTTTCCTCTTCTTTCAGCTCACCTACTTCAGATTTTCTATGTCTGCAATTCCATGACATCATCAAACCTCCTATTCTTTGACCCAGAACTTTTGCCTGTTCTGATATGCTCCCTCATATTCTCACTTCCTTCATTATGTGGCTTAAATTTCATGGTCCAATATTATAGTCACTCATTTGGAGACTGAGACAGAAATAGCCTATGTACTAAGCAAGGACTCACAGAAATAGCCAAAACCTGAAGAGAAGAAATCTCTGGCCCTGGCAGATGCTAAGCTAGGAGATGAAACTCAGTGTTTTGACCTAAAGGAGTTAAGCGAACGCCCACAGACTCTTAGAGACGAAACCACTGACATCAGAAGAGGGGAGCGATGAAACCAGGAGCAAGGACCAGCATATGCCAGCCACATGCCTTCCCAGATCACCCTTCCTTGAGCCAAAATGTCTTTCACTGGATGCCTTAGTGAGGATATATTTATGGCCTTAGAACTGTAGATTTATTAAATTCCCTTTATAAAAGCCATTCTATTTCTGTTTTATTGCATTCTGGCAGTTTAAGAAACTAATTCACCTGAGAAAGGCCTATTTTGTTTAAGCCCAACTATTTACCTTTTTTGTGACCACATCCAAGCAACTACAATTTCTGGAGAAAAACATGCAACTCTGCTGGTATGGTCTCATTTAACTTCATGATTACAGTTCAATACTTCTGGTCAAGCATATAACACCTCTGATTCTTCAAAATGAACACTTCCTATATCTTATCTCTTTGTACACCCATTTTATCTCCTTCATTATCCTCACTCACAGCTCATGTTCTTGCCTCATACTGCAGTGAAAATACAGAAGCAGATAAGTAGGTACTCCCTTATCTTTCCAACAACTAACTGGCATCCTGCCCTCACTCTCTGTCTTCTTTCCTAATACATGAAGTGCTTCCACTCCTATCAGAATCCAACCTTTCTTCTTGTCTATGAATTCTTGTCCCTTGCTCTTTTACATCATCAAATTGTCTAACTCTAGATGATCCTTCTGATCAACACAAATATGTTAGTTTCTCCTGTCTTTTAAAAACCTTCCCTTGATCCCATGTCTACCTCTAGCCACTACTTCATCTATCATCTTCCTTTCTCAACTAGACATTTTTTCCCTAACCTTAATTACAAAATATAATACATTTACAGAAAAGTGCACAAAACAGAGATGTACAGCTCAGTGATTTACCACAACGTGACCACATGCAACCACCCATCAGAACAAGAAAGAGAACACTGCTAGGACCCCCAAAGCTTCCATTGGGTCCACTCCCAAAGTAACCGCTATCCTGATCTTGTGGCAGTCACTTGCTTTTCTTTTTGACATTTAAGCGTGCATGCATCACTACACACTATTGTTCGGTTTTGTCTGATTTTTTTGAGCTTTGTGTAAACAGACTCACATCTTTAGGTTTGTTTTGCCCGCATTAAATTTGTGAAATCGCTCCATGTTGTTTCATGTAGCTTATTCATCTTTGTTGCTTTGTGGTATACTATGTCTCCTATCCCCCAGCGTTCCAGTGATACTGGCCTACTTTCTAGTCCCTAACCTGGTAAAGGTAGTTCTTATCTAAGGGTATCTGCAATAGATATTCTGTCTCCCTAAAATGCTTTTTTCCAAATCTTCACATAGATAACTCTTCTAAGTCAGATTTCAGCTTAAGTTTAAGCTCTTCAGAGAGTATTTCCCTGGACACCCAATAAATCACTTTCTTTCATAGTGGTATTGTTATTGTTTTCCACAAGGATGATGTATTCCATCTATATTTTTTGTTTATTTATTTGCTTACTGTGTTCTCATCCAACACCATGCCAACAGCATCCTTGTCAATCTTTACTGCTGTACTTCTAACACCTAGAATAGTGCCTGGCTCATGGTTGCTGCTCTATTATAATCGCTTAAATGAATAAATGAGTGAATGAATGAATGAACCCTCACTTTCGCCAAGAAAGAAAACCACAAGATATAATTACAAAGAACCTTGGATCCTGACAACTCTCCTTTACCTAAGGAATGAAAGGAGAAATATAAGAGGAGGCTCAGAGGTAAGGCCATTGATTCCCTAATATTTAGGGGCACATATAACATCCCAAGTACTGTTCTAAATGCTTTATAAACTATCAGAATTTATACAAGGAGAAATAGATAACCTAGACAGGCCTATATCTATTAAAGAAATAATTTACTCCTCACAGGGACCCTATTAGATAAATGTTACTATCCCACACTTTACTGACAGGGAAATTGAAACTCAGACAAGTCAAGTGACCCAGGTTTGGTTCCCGGCCCACGCACTTCCAAAAAAACAAACAAAAAAATTTCAACAAATGGTGTTGCAATAATGGGATACTCACATGGAAGAAAGAATGAAATGTGACCCTGCCATTCAGCATACAATAAATTTTTTTTTTAAATATAGAGAGCATTTTCAATTTAACATATTGAAGACCAACATGCCCCTAAGCCTATCTGCCATAGTAAATGGCAACTCCATTCTTCCAGTTGTTGAGATCTGAAACCTTAGAGTCTTGACTCAGGTCTCCAGTTATCATACCCCACATCCAATACATTGGCTCTACTTTCAAAATACACCCTGGATCTGACAACTTATTACCTTGTAATCTGAGTAAGGTGGGAACCCCAGGAGAGTCTTAAGAGGAGTGAAGTAATAGTTTCATCTTTACCAAGGCTGTCTGTGGTGATTTTAAAACACATTCATAAATGCTGTGACATTCCTCCCATTGAGAAGCAGAGTCTATATCCCTTGCCCTTAAATTTGAGCCACTTTTAGTGACAGTCCCCAACACACTCCAATTAAAAGCCAAAGAGTTTACATTGTCCTACAAGGCCCTACATGAGCTGACCTTCCCTGCTTCTCTGACCTCTTCTCCCAATGACTCTCCCCCCCGCCCATTCTGCTCTGCCATAGACCTCCTTGCTGTTCTTTTAATATTTTAGGTGAATCTCTGCCTCAAGGTTTTTGTACCTTCTTTTCCTGCTATCTAAAATACTTTTCCTCCAGATATCCACACGCTTGCTCCTTCACTTTCCTCTAACTTCTTTCGAATGTCATATTATTATAGAAGCCTTCCCAGATGTTCACCTTGGCACATTTAACACTGACATATTGTGTACTTATTTTTTATATATGTCCACATAGTAGACATTGAATAAATATGTACTGAATAATTCAGTGAGTCAATGATTGTACCCACATGTCAAAATGAGAATTATGTAGAATGTAATAAACAGCTGAATTAAAAAATAATCTATATTTTCTTTTTGGTACTAATGGCCCTTTGCAGTCCCAGAAAAATATAAAAAGTAGAAAACTCTAATCTGATTTGTCCAATATCAGTGGGCTTTATTGATGTTATATTGTCATATTGGTTACCACAGAAGTTGGAGCATGGACACCTCCAGCTAAGCTCCTAATTGTATTGTTTGATAAAAATTTATACCAAAAAAAATAACAAAAATAATCTTCTAATTGGACGTTTCCTAATCAGCATCTATCCTCAACTTTACTACCACTTGGACTCCCAGGATGTATTAGGGAGAAGTGTCAGTGTGCCATTGTAACTGCCAGTCTAATTAAGAAATTTTTCCCTCAGCAGCTCCCTGTGATATCCTATTCATACACTCTAAAGGATCTGGGATTTATTAGATATTATGGCACCAGGAGAAATGCTTAAGTCTAAAAGCATATCCTTGATCAACAGATCAACCAAATATTGAAATTATAGACAATTAGAATAATAATGATGGGCATTTACTTTGTGTTAAACACTGTTCTAAGCATTATATGTAGTACATGTACATACGTTTAAACAATTCACATGTATAAACATGAGTTAAATAAGATTATATAAAAAGCATAATCACATATATAATAAGTATTAATTATAATGATATATATTAATTATATATATAAAATTTTATTTTATTCATGCAACTCTATAAGGTGGAAAGAATATTAGTTTTTATTTTTTTCATGGATGAAGAAGTACAGGATCACAAAAGCCTATAATATTCCCTAATCCTGGAGAATTATGGGGAGAACATACTAACAAGAGAAGTTTTTTCAGATTGTTTAAACTTAGCATCCAAAATAATCCTCCTAATTTAGATGGAATCCACCATGCCTATCCATAGCTAATCATTAAAAACCACACAAATATAAGAAGCCTTGGGATTAATTTCCCACATTTCCTAATTTGACAATCCTTAGACAAACAACTCCGCTCTTCTTTCATTCAGCATGACTTCTTTACTTATACAAACTCTGCCAAGTGCTCTGAGCCAATTCTGGTGGTCCGTGCCAGTTTCTGCTAGAACATCACTGCCTTGTTTTGCCTCAGAGCTTTCAAGATCTGAATGATCAGTTTATCTGCAATTTGTTCCAAGTTCCAACTTTGAGGTAGAGAATACTTCTGTGCCACATAGTTTTATAACTCAGCCTATGTGTCATGGTCCTATCTGTAGTTTCTTTCTTCCCTCATTCAGTTCCAAAGGTCGGACATGTGATTAAATCAGTATTTATCATGTCTATAATTTAGATATTAAGTTTCAAAAGAAGTAAAAACACATGATTTGTGAAAATATTAAATTAGGAGAAAAAAAAAAACGGGAAAATTTCTTCTTCCTGACTTAGAGCCTCATATTCTGGGTAAATCACTAGATTTCTATGAGATATTTCTATGGTTTAAAAAAAAGGAAAGGAAAGGAAAAGAGTCTGATCGCCTATTCCACAGTGTCATATCAAAAGAAATAAGTATAAAAGATCCAATCTGTTAATGTGTAAAAGAGAAATACTAAGTGACTTTATTAATCAGGAATTTAAGCTAGCAGATTATAGCTGAAAATATCACACTGGAGCATAGGGACACACTTAGAGTAAGTAGATTTCCTGTCATGCCCAGCAACAGCTGTGTTTGTGGTGAAACCACCGAGACCCAATTTATGAGTGTGTGATGGTCTACCCATTTTCTCAACCCACAGAGAGGGTACTGTGGATACCATGCTTTTCCTCCCATCTTAAATAAGAATATGCAGTACCCACCTCATTAAAGCTACAGCTAGTCCTCAGGATTTCCCCCATGAACTAGGAATGCATGCCTGTGTCTCTTTCCATTATGCAGTGGAGACATGCATGGAACATTACACAGCATCCTGTTGTCCCCTTAGTGAAAACATGTGAGCTGGAGATATCCATGGTAAGTCCTCCAGAAATGGAACAGAAGTGTTTATATCTACTCTAAATCCCTTATGACTCTCCCCATTGGTCCATCACCACCTCTTAATCTGAGAATTCACCCTCTCCTTCTGGAACCTGGCTAGGAATTTTCTGCCTTAATAGCCATCACTCACTGCTTCCAATCTTAGTGTTTCAGATGTGAAATGCATCCCAAATAGACTCCTTAGTGACTCTAAATGAAAACAAATCAATTAGTCCCAACCATCTCACATCAGGATCATTCTGTCAGACCAATTTTATAGGCAAGAAAGTAACTGGGAACCTGTCTTTGAATTCTGTGATGAATGATGCAATGGCAAAGCTGGAGAACAGCCTCAGAAGCCCTGAATCCCCATCCCCTATCAAATGCCTATAAAGAACCGTAGGATCATCCTCTGTCAAGGTGACAAGAAATATTTCTAATTATATCCATTCACAGCCAGTCAGTGAATATTGTGCAGAGATTGCCAAAAAAGGGTTTGCCAAGTAGGTTCCCAGCTAGGACAGCTGAGGTGGCTGCTGTGTTTGCAGAATGGTCACTATAAAAGAGAAGTTGAGATGCTTCTACCCTGTCCTTCCTCAAAATTCTTAAAGGTATGTACAAGTAGAGGAACACTCGGTCAGTTTTACATTCCTGATAATGATTTTTCATCTAAGGAAGATGACTACTATTCCCCAAATCATTATTTTTCTTTACAACATTCCTAATGAAAACACTGCATACAATATAGTAGGTAGCATTTTATGGTTAAACGGAAGAAGAAAAAAATTTTTTCTTATTTTCTTTTCTTTCAACAGAAATTGTCCGCTTTGAGCCTGATATCTTCTTCAGCTGGCAATACAAAAGGTAAGGGCAATTTATTATTACACTCTAATGAACAAAGGGATCACTCTATTGGTATGCCTTAATGGACTACCATTTTATTTTCTAGTTCAGTATTGGGAATAGGATACAAAGAGACACTGTTCTTTAAAAATGGCTACTCAAACATTTTGACTCTCTGGCCATCTAATGGAATAAAATTCAATGAAACTTCTCTTTCATAAGCTTTTATAACTTCAAAAAGAATGCAACCATCACATGCAATAGCAAATAGGGACTACTTAATTAAAAGTCCAACTTAATTAAAAAAGGATAAATTGGAGAGACTGCATGGTAAAATCAACAAATTGATTTGGTAGTCAAAATTTCTAGGTGATAACCCAGGCTTTTCACTACCCCTAGTTGCCTAGGTCAACCCAGTTGATGTTTATGTCTCTTGAAATCCAGTGTGTACCAGTGGAATTAGCACTGACCCTAGACTTAGGAGAACAGGGCTCACATCCCAGCATTGCTGCTTACCACTTCTGTGACACTGAATAACCCTTTACATTTCTGGGCCTTAATTTCCTCATCAGTAAAATAAGAAGGCTTGACTCTAGTTGACTACTACAATCCTTCCAGATCTTGCCATCTATGATCTAAATCAGTGGTTTCCAAGAACTCCTTTATGGAATCAAAACACTTACCAGACCTGCTCTAACTCTACTTGTTGAGACCTGTAATTTTACTATTACGTTAAGAACATACACGATGACAAAAATATACTATAAATTTACTAATTATTTTAATGACTTTACATTTTATTCATTAATACAGCACCTATATTCATTTGGAAAAAAAAAAAGAAAATATATGGCTCATGTGAAAATCTGGCTTGTTTGAACTTGAGGCAGTTATCACTGCCAGGGGTTCAAGGGTCCCTGTGACAACCTTGAGGCTCCCTGGGAGGCTGTGACCCACAAATTGGGAAACTACTGATATAAGACATGAGACAAGAAGAGTAACATCCTTTCTGTGTTTCATGAAGAGACAGCGTTATAGTAATCTCTACATGGCAGTATCTTCATTGTTAATTCAAAATTGCTGAGCACCAAAGCACACACAAAAACAAAAAATAATATAACAGAATAACATTCCTCCTTCAAATAAAAAACCCTCACATTAAATGTTCCAATATCTGTCCCGATATTAAAAGATGTATGGATGTGCACTGGATTGATTTTAGGGCGCAAATTCCACAGCTAACATTCTAAGTCCAGAAGTTTAATGCTGATAACAAAGAGCAAGACTCTTTTCGGGAAAGCAGCTGTCATTGCTACTGTTACTGTTGCTGTCAGCCACCAGAATGCCACCTTGCACCAACCCTACCCTCTTCCACACCACAGAAGCCATCACTTTGCACTGGCAACTCATCCTGTCCTTGCCACCAAGGCAACAGGATTTATTTTCTTATTTCTGTGTGAAAAATGTTAAAGCTCATTTTAACTTGAAACCTTATCCTGGTTATGCACACCAGAAGAGATATTTAGAGAACTGGTATTTTTTAAAAGAGCGGGGGGGAAGGAGAGAGGGATAAATACAAAACCAAAACAGAATGAGATAAAAATAATGGGCATGTTGAAATGTAACTAAGTATGGAAAGTTGTATAGATTAAGTATATATATATAACAAAATTTTATTTAAAATTCAGAAAACATTTTAGCCAAGAATCTTGTAAAATTAAGTTCCATTTAGGTAATAATGCTGTCACACAATTTCAGAACTGGTAATAGAGACTTAATTTTGACTTAGGACAAAAGCATCTCTTAGATCTTCAGCCTTTATTGTATTTATTTTCCCCTTACTTACCTAATACCTGTCAGTTATCTACTAGTTTTCAACCTGGAAGGAACAGATAGAGCTTTTTATACATACAATATTGATAGGAAGTTACTATTTGGGATTAGAAGAAAATTTTCTTAGACATTTTGGGTTTTTAAAGTAGTTTATTTTGATTGTACAGTCACGGAAACAGTTATTTTCCATTTCTTTGTATCACTGCAATGTTAAAAAGAGGAAAAAAAGGAACAAAAATGACAGAAAAGAAAAGCAAGCAGAAAAAGAAAACATTCTAAACATACTTGAGACACCACAAAGGTTACTGATTGAAATATCAATTCTTACACATTCCACAACTAAAACTGGCAACGTAAATGGGATGGAGGCTTACATGTCACAAGAATTAAGCTACAAGCAGGGCTTTTAAATCAATGACATGATCTCTCATAACCAGTAGTAGTATACGGGAGTGTTTTCTAAAGGCAGGAAATAATCACAGCAAATGAAGCCCATTCAAAGTTTAATGAGCAGGACAACCAGTGACCCCCAATCCTGAGTCATTGTGACTCTGTTTCTTCTCTCCAGGTACACCCGGCGCTGTGCTGCCATCGATAATCTGCAGACATGAGTTCCGATGCTGAGATGGCCGTTTTTGGAGAGGCTGCTCCCTACCTCCGAAAGCCTGAAAAGGAGCGAATTGAAGCTCAGAACAAGCCTTTTGATGCCAAGACATCAGTTTTTGTGGTGGATGCTAAGGAGTCCTATGTGAAAAGTATAGTTCAGAATAGGGAAGGAGGGAAAGTAACAGTGAAGACTGAGGCTGGTACTGTAAGTAAACAAAAAAGGGGGGGTGGAGGCAAAATTGACCCTTTTCTACTACTTAATTAATACCTATTAATTTTTTCTTTGCTTAACAGACTGTCACAGTTAAAGAAGATCAAGTTTTCTCCATGAACCCTCCCAAATATGACAAGATCGAGGACATGGCCATGATGACCCACCTGCACGAGCCTGCCGTGCTGTACAACCTCAAAGAGCGCTACGCAGCCTGGATGATCTACGTGAGAGCCCCTGAGCATCTCTTTACTCCATTTCTCTCTCTGAACACGAACAACATCCAAATGATTAATTTTCTGATTTCCCCAGACGTATTCGGGCCTCTTCTGTGTCACCGTCAACCCCTACAAGTGGTTGCCGGTGTACAACCCCGAGGTGGTGACCGCCTACAGAGGCAAAAAGCGCCAGGAGGCCCCACCCCACATCTTCTCCATTTCTGACAACGCCTATCAGTTCATGCTGACAGGTGAGTGAACCCATAATTACCTACAATTTTTATAGTTATTTATTAAATGTTTGTATACTGGTTAATTAACACAGAAAATATAGGACTGATACCCTAAAAATAAAATGATCAGTACAAATACAATAGCAATAATAAAATTGGAGAATTCCATTTAGAATGAAATGTACCAGTTACAAAACTACAGGGAATTCTGCTAGATTTCTAAGCTAAAATTCAAATTTATTAATGGTAATTCAACTCAAAATTTTTAAAATGTAGGCATCAACTCCACATTTTAGAGTTAATATACCATCTCTTCTAAAAATAAGCTTTAAAATTTCATACAGAGAAGGCCACAAAAGCCTACATGAAACCTTGGATTGGACATGAATGACAGATTTCTGAATTCTCCACCAAGTGACAGAATAGGACAACATAAAACTGCTATTTATCTGATTCTGATAGAATATTCTCATGAAAAAATATGGTGAAATACTGCATTACATATTCTAGCACATTAAAGGCCTGAGGAGTGTAACACACTGATTAGTTAGTACTTCTCTTATGACCTGTTTTTAAAAGAATATTAAAGAACAAAAGAACAAATTGATACAGTTTGTGTGTGTGAAAGAGAGAGACAGAGACAGAGAGGACTTTTTAAAAGACAATTTTAAGGTCACAAGCACTGTCTCAATCTATGGGTTATGTATGTTTCCATAGACATTATCTTTGGTGTCTCTTTCACAGATCGCGAGAACCAGTCAATTCTGATTACGTACGTAGATTTCATGCCTTGCTTTTTGTGTTTTTTGGGGGTGGGAGTGGGGATGGGGAGGCATGGTCTGGGAATCTAACACGGGTCTCACGCATGGAAGGCAAGCATTCTACCGTTGAACCACCCACACACCTCTCTGCTGAGTTTTGATTGTGATCGTGGTTACTGCTGCATTAGATTGACTTCTTCCTCTGTTTGGTCCTGACAGTGGAGAATCCGGGGCAGGAAAGACTGTGAACACCAAGCGTGTCATCCAGTACTTTGCAACAATTGCAGTGACTGGAGAGAAGAAGAAGGAGGAAACTACTTCTGGCAAAATGCAGGTGAATATGATATTAATCTGAGGACAGAGGAATAATAGATTTTAAAAGTTCTGATCTTGGTATAGCATAGCAACCTGCACAGCAACCAATTGCACACGATGCTAGAATTGGGAAAGTCATTCATAGTAGGGCTTGTAAGAATGAGATGGATAAGGCAATGTATGGCAGTTTTAATGGGCAACCATTTATTAGGAACAAAAAGTGGGCCTGAGGGGTATAGACATCAAGGCCGTATCATTGGAGTGCTCTTCTCCCCAGTTTGTCCTCTTTCTTGCTCATTTTAAAAAGCCTTATTTGAAAGTTATAGAATACTGGAAAAGAAGAAGGGAGGGAGGTGAAGGGGAATTTATTTCAGCAGACTGTAACTCATCCCTTCCAGAGTTGTTTTATCCATCTCATTCATTTCTTTTAAGGGGACCCTTGAAGATCAGATCATCAGCGCCAACCCCCTCCTGGAGGCCTTCGGCAATGCCAAGACCGTGAGGAATGACAACTCCTCGCGCTTTGTAAGTCTCTTGGTCTTTCTTCTCATGTGAGAGTCAGCACAGGCACTTCTGTACATGTGATAGCAGTATCTTTTTCATCCATATGGTCCATAGCTAAGAATTATCTTCTGTCTTTTTCATATATACACAATAAGTCATCCTTTGCCTTTTTAAGGGTAAATTCATCAGGATCCATTTTGGTGCTACAGGCAAACTGGCTTCCGCAGATATTGAAACATGTAAGTTAATATTATATATTAGTGATTAAGAATTCTTTTCTTTGTGGTACTAATTGGAAAATCTTATTCTCACCTATGTTCTGTGAACTTTTCCAAAACTTAAGTTTTCACTGTTGCCTTTTTTTACAAAATGTGTTTACTATACTTTTCCAGATCTGCTAGAGAAATCCCGAGTTACTTTCCAGCTAAAGGCTGAAAGAAGTTACCACATATTTTATCAGATCATGTCCAACAAGAAACCAGAGCTTATTGGTAAGCATCTTTGAGGTATTCCTATTAAGAAAAACAGTTCTCTCAGTAAATCCTTCCAAAATGTTTTTGACGGTCCAATAATTCTGCCCATATATGTTCTTTTCCATGTGTTGAGAAATGCTTCTGATCACCACCAACCCATACGACTTTGCCTTTGTCAGTCAAGGTGAAATTACAGTGCCCAGCATTGATGACCAGGAGGAGTTGATGGCCACAGACGTAAGTAAAACGGACCAACCAGGAAAAACCAAATTTACTTTCCAGCACTCTCTTCTAATAGAGTGACTAGCATTAGCAAAAAGACTTTAAATAGGATTTGCCTTTTGGATATTTTTATCTGTGGAATAAAATTACAGGACATTTCAAAGCCCTCACAAAGAGCCTGTAATAAACTTAAGGTCTTTTGCAAGTTTTTGCTAATTCGTTTCTTATTCTTTTTTATTAGCCATTTTTGGTTAATTTTTATATTATTTCTCTATTTTAGGCCAAATCCCAGACCCAAGAATCTGGGAAAGAGTTACAATATTTCTGGTTTTTTTGATAATAGAACATAGAAATTCCCACAGTTCTTCTATAGTCAGATGTTAACCTGAACTTTGTTTCAAATTAACCTTTGGGGGCTACTGGTACAGCATTCTCCTCTCTAAGCAGTATTAGAATAAATGGGTTCTCTGTGTCAAAAATATTCTTTTGGGGACTCCACAAGCCTTTCTCCTTGTTTGTGGAACTACAGATCTCACCCTTAACTCTCTGTTTTTTCTAAAAATAAGGATTATTAATTTTTGGCTTATTTTCCTTCGATATCTACTTTATACATATTTCATGTTTTCTTTCAAATTTCTGAACAGTCAACCTTCTTCTATCAGCTTTAACTTTGATACCATTAGGAATATCTCAACACCCTTAACATAAGGTTCAAAGGTGCTTTTAGAAATTTTTTTTTTTACAATATTATTTTGAAGACGTCGAAAACTATTTGTGTGCCTTTAACTTGTAAATATTGGCTTTTATTCTTTATAACTCATTGTTATGTTTATATGTCCAAAAGTACTATGGAGATGTGAAATACTCCCTATTCTGGATGTTTAAACAATAATATATAGCTTTCTTGTTCTAAATAATGTGTAGTTCTGTAAATAGGTAAAATTAGCAAACCAAATGGAACTGGAAAGCAAAAATCTGGGGAAAGAGTCTTAGAGGATAAGAATGGCAAATAAAAATCTTTCCTCTACTGCCTCTGAGGCCTCCTCTCCACCCTCACCCACCCCCACACCGCATGTAAGCCTTTTCAAAGGCAGCTAAGAAGCTGATCAAAATTCTGATAAAGAAGAAACACAAAAATATTGAATTAAAGAATAAAGATTTGCTTTTCACAAATGACTCTTCTCGGTGTGCATAATAACCAGGTGGAGTTTGCTCCTGGGCTCTCACAGACACCTGAGCTCCACCTGATAGCAGAGAGGCATCGGAAGAAATACCTGAGGTCACTGCAGTTCTCACACCCTCCTTCCAACTGCATCCTTCAAGCCCATTAGGAAGGGAAGGCAGACAGTGATGACATGCTAGACGGGGACAACATGAGAAAGGAGGAGCAAAAAGAGAAATGTGTGAGACTGCAGAAAAGCAGAAGGAATGCCAAGAGAAGATAAAACATAAGAACTTGGGAGGCAAGGCCAGGCTGAGGTAGAGAAATGGGAAATGCACAGGTCTTGGCCACAAAAGTGGTAGCCCTTAGTCCTGACTGAGTGAGTGTGGACAAGTCACATAACATCTTAATCTGACAGCATGACTCAAATCAGAAGACTGGCGTAACTCTCATTTTTGATATGTGGGTAAAAAGAAAACTGCAAAATACTAGTCAAATGTAAGGCAAGGCATGAAGAGAACAAAGTGGGGAAGTAGGTTCCAGTGTCCCGAGGGTGACTTCCAAGGTGACAATAGTGAGGGGAGTCAATTTCACTCTTTTGACAGAGTGCTGTGGACATCCTGGGGTTCAGTGCTGATGAAAAGGTGGCCATTTACAAGCTCACAGGTGCTGTGATGCATTATGGAAACATGAAATTCAAGCAAAAGCAAAGGGAAGAGCAGGCTGAGCCCGATGGCACTGAAGGTACCACTCCCTGTTTATATCTTCCGATTGATATTACAGACACTGTTACCTTCTCAGGGACAAGGGACTGTGATTTTACTTTCTTTGACCTATCTCATTAAAGGAAAAAATATTAGCGGAAAGACATCACAGACTGATGTTTTACATGGCTGAACAGATTTATGGAAATGTGATTTCTGCCCATAATTTCTGTTCTTCACTGGCTTTTTATAAGTTATTCTTTACTCATTTATAAAAAAATTTTTTGTTCCATTTTACAGAAAGAAAAACAAAGTGGATGACTGATGCACACACGTATTAAAAGAAACAGAGATCTTGAACTTTTGTGACTAGTTTTCAGTAATACAGAGAATCTATTTCCCAAGGTCCAAATTATCATCAAGAGAAAAAAAACTAAAATTAACATGAACAGTGGCAGTGTGTCAGAAGCAATATGAACAAATGAATAGGGTTTACCACATTTGCACAGATTACTCTTTGAAAATAACCTTTTTTCTCTGTATTCACCATCTTTTACACTTCAGATTGTGTAAGCTGTGTTTTCATCATTCTCACCTTGCAGTTGCAGACAAGGCTGCCTATCTGACAAGTCTGAACTCAGCTGATCTGCTCAAAGCCCTCTGCTACCCCAGGGTGAAGGTCGGCAATGAATACGTCACCAAAGGCCAGACTGTGCAGCAGGTAACAAGCCTTAATCCCCTGCTTCATTGGAATCACAAGAGACTCAGGGGTTTATCACTGTTTCCAAATTCAAAAACTAATCTGCCACTCTTCCTGAAGGTGTACAATGCAGTGGGTGCTCTGGCCAAAGCCATCTACGAGAAGATGTTCCTGTGGATGGTCACCCGCATCAACCAGCAGCTGGACACCAAGCAGCCCCGGCAGTACTTCATCGGGGTCTTGGACATTGCTGGCTTCGAGATCTTTGATGTGAGTAATGAAATAAAAGAAAATTATTAAATGCAAATCTCTAGTCATTTGGTTGATCTTGTTAGAGCATCCAAATGATCTTTACAAAAAGTACAAATTGGATTCATGGTGAAGATGGGTCTTTGAAGAGATATCAAAACAAGAAAATGGATAAATAGGAAAAGAGAGAGAATTTTATTCTTTCAAGTCTAGAAGTGTCAAAGAAAGTTTATGAGAGGTTAAAATATTCAAAACTTATCTGAGATCCAAATAGATAAATGCAGAAACACTTTCTTAGATTACTCTAATGAATGATTTAAAAGATGTCTTCATTTAAGAGCATTTTGTTATTATGCATGATTTTATGCAGTTACTGGGAAATCAAAGAATTCGAGGAGACAATTCTCCTTTGTTTAGAATTATGCCTTTTATGAAGAAAACAACTTTCAGGTTTCTAATTTAATAAACCAAAATGTCCTAAATACAGAAGAAAATACTAATAGCTTCTCTGTGGATAAATATACTTACATTTGAATAATGCCCTATATCTATCTTTTCCTACAGTTCAACAGCCTGGAGCAGCTGTGCATCAACTTCACCAATGAGAAGCTGCAACAGTTTTTCAACCACCACATGTTTGTGCTGGAGCAGGAGGAGTACAAGAAGGAAGGCATCGAGTGGGAGTTCATCGACTTTGGGATGGACCTGGCGGCCTGCATTGAGCTCATCGAGAAGGTTTGTATGACTTACCAGGACTTCAAAACATGAAAAACAAAATGTCCACCTCTCTTTGCCTAACTACAATCAAAATTCTCAAAAACGAGCCTCAGAGCAAGAGTATTTCAGACTGATCAATTATACTATGTGTCACAACTAAGGGACTAATAAATAAAGTATAGAATTTTGAGGAGAAATGGTTACACAGTCACAGAGACACACAGAGAAAGAGTTTCACAATTAACTTCATTCATCCTCACTTTTATTCATGCATGATTTCATATGTATGGGAAAAAGGGATGAAGTTGCAGCTGGTCCTCTAAATATTGTAATTAATGTAGATGTACCCATGATGGTGTATTATACACATACCATACTGTATCAGACAGGTATCAAGATGTCTTCAAAGTTGGAAGGTTGGCCCTCCCATTGTAGTAGCCAGTAGGTCTTTCTCTATTTCTGATAACAACTGATCAATACCAAACCTCTCTATAACCTTATCTGGAAAGTGAGCCTTATATAATTCCCAATTATCAAGCAGATGGGGCAGTAATTATGTATGTTAAAACTCCTCAAGCAATCATTAAACACTTTCAAAAAGTGTATTGAGGGCTCATCATGTACCTATAGGTACCAATAAAGTATGTGGTTATATATGAACCCCACCCTTTGTGGAAATAAATGCAACTTCCATCTTGATAAATTTCAAATCCTCAGTTAAAAATTGATAAAAATATGAAAATAGAGTGTAAAAGCGGACGAGGTCTGTCCAATTTGGGAAACAAGTATTTTAATTTAGTGATATGATATCACTGCTATTCATGAAAACTGTATTATAGTCCTCAAAAAAAGGCATTTGTTTTCTTCCTTAGTATTTCAGTTTCTAGATCATCAAAATAGTTTTTTTTTTTAATTCTTTTTTTATTTGCATGTGTAGGCACTGGGAATCGAACCCAGATCTCCAGCATGGCAGGCGAGAACAAAATAGTTTTTGAAAGACAATTTGTGACTGAACAAAATAATCAATGTAGAAATTTCTTCCAGTCTTTCACATCAAATTCACCACTGAAAAGAGTCAATCTGTTTAGAAAGCAAAGTGGCAAACCAAATTCTCATCATTTAACTTCACAGTGGTAGGGAGTACAGCTTAAAGTACAAGAAAAGTTTTAATGATAGAACATGAGATGCACTTTTTCTCCTGGGAATGGATCATTTTTAGTCATTATACATAATCTCTCTTCTCTTCATACTTACTTCATGTTTAGATTTGGTGAAGGAAATGATATTGTCAGTAGGAAAGAAAGTATTCAGATAAATCTATTTATGGAATAAAGAATTCAGCTTTGAAATAGTTCTCTTAGAATTTAATTTTATACTTTGAACATAAAGTTTGTCAAATGGCACAGATGGACTTCATTTTTTTTAAATGAGTCTTTCTAGCAAATATATTTCCCATATGTCCTTGGTACATAATGATTGTTTTACATTTTAGTAACAGAAGCAATAAGGTGGGGTGTGTCAGTTTAATTTCTTATCATTCCAAGTCTTTCAAAACATTACATTTCCAGGTTTCTACCAAGTATATAAACCATTGGAGTGTGATTCCCTTTTTTCCCTACTCTTAGCCCATGGGCATCTTCTCCATCCTGGAAGAGGAGTGCATGTTCCCCAAGGCAACAGACACCTCCTTCAAGAACAAGCTGTATGAACAGCATCTTGGAAAATCCAACAACTTCCAGAAACCCAAGCCTACCAAAGGCAAGGCTGAGGCCCACTTTGCACTGATACACTACGCCGGCACCGTGGACTACAACATCGTGGGCTGGCTGGACAAGAACAAGGACCCCCTGAACGAGACTGTGGTCGGGCTGTACCAGAAGTCTGCAATGAAGACTCTGGCAAACCTCTTCTCTGGGGCACAAAGTGCTGAAGGTGGTTATTTTTAATAGCATCAATATTTTCCATGATTCATAAAACAGAAATCCTGTTTATCAGAGACAGAGCTACAGCAAAACCTAACATAAAAACACTAGCCAATATGGATCTAATGAAAGGAAGTATATTTAACAAGTGTGATACAGTTTTATAATCCTAAACTCTCAGATCTAAAATTGATACTATAGATCATTTACTCCCATGACTCATTTCACCAATGAGGAAACAGAACCTTAGAGAGATTAAGTGACTTGCTCATGTTTATTACAACTCAAATCTACCACTTACACAACATTTGTTCCTTCAAGGACCCAGCTAAGTTAGAAATAAGGAAGTCCTATGTCAGGATACTAGTGCTTGAGAAATTGGAAGTTCTGTCCTTTTACCTTCTCTGAGACCAGAGGTATAAATGGAATACGGAAATACAGGCAACATAAGAAATAGGGCTTCCCTGCAGGTGAGCAGAGGTTCATCTACCTGGGTCCCGACCATGCACCTCTGCCTCTTCTCTGAGGAAATGTCACAGAGGACACATTACATATTTTTTGTAATACGTAATACGGAGATTTTGGAAGTTCTGATGTATGTAGATAGTACTTAAAAGGCTTTTGTAAATTTAAATTTTTTATTTTTTATTTTCAGAAAGTGGCGGTGGTGGAAAGAAGGGTGGCAAGAAGAAGGGTTCTTCTTTCCAGACAGTGTCAGCTCTGTTCAGGGTATGGTATATTTTTTAATTACAAAGGATACTTTTGTAAAAAAAAATTAATAACAAAAAATTAAAACACAGAAATCTATGGTGAAACTGAAGAAAGTAGTGATGTGTTGAAAAAATGCCTTGGAAATTTTTTACAAAAATAAGATGCACAGTGTGTTTCTTCATATCAAACCTTATGATAAATGAACCATTTCCTGTGCAAGCTCCAAGTCTGAGAGCTCTGAAATCATACAAATTTCGCATGAAATCAAACCCTGTTTCAGAAGTAACCACTGCATTCAGTTGAATTTATTATATAAATCCAAAGTCTCAGTACAGATTTTCTCTGACTTGCAGTGCTTGAGATTAAAATAAACTGAAGATGACTGGCTTTGTGTAATCCGTAACTTCCTAACTATAGCTTCTATCTGTGATTCCTCCTGGCCATAATGACTTGTCCATTGAGATAACTCTATGTGAAATCATGGCCCAAGTAACTATGGATCACTGATAGGGACTCTGATGTAGACACAGCTAGAACTTATTTTTAAACTTTATATGGTTTTATAGGAGAATTTAAATAAGCTGATGACCAACCTAAGGAGCACTCACCCGCACTTTGTACGGTGCATCATCCCCAATGAAACTAAAACTCCTGGTAAGACACTTCTCACATCATTCGAAGACCCTAGTGCAACTTCTCTTTAGGCTATCACATAGAAAACATGTCAACATGCTTTTTTATAAGGTGCCATGGAACACGAACTTGTCCTGCACCAGCTGAGGTGTAATGGTGTGCTTGAAGGCATTCGCATCTGCAGGAAAGGATTCCCCAGCAGAATCCTGTATGCAGACTTCAAACAGAGGTTTGTGTCTCATTTGCTTACCTTTTATTCCCTTTCTATGCTATAGTCCAGAACAAAATCATCATATAGTTAAAACATTTTAAAAATTTTACTTGAGGAATGAAATGATCATAAAAGAAAGAAAACCTAATTTATATTATCAGAAATTTTTCAGTTTATCTTCCCTAGTCTTACACAGAGTACGGTTTAATTTTTTAATGGCATCTTGTTTCCAAAAATCAGTCTATGGCCATTTCAATGATAACTACCAAGAGTTCTACCTTTTCTTTTTTTTTAAAGGAAAAAAGAACACAGTTTTATATTATTTTTATTCTTACAGATACAAAGTTCTAAATGCAAGTGCTATCCCAGAGGGTCAGTTCATTGACAGCAAGAAGGCTTCTGAGAAACTTCTAGGATCTATTGATATTGACCATACCCAGTACAAATTTGGTCATACCAAGGTACTACCAACTCAAATTTCTATCTATCATAATTTTATCATCTTTGGACTTAATCATGAGTGGAAACAACACATTTAACTTTTTTTTTCCGCAAGGTTTTCTTTAAAGCTGGCCTTTTGGGAGTTCTAGAGGAAATGCGAGATGACAAACTAGCTCAACTCATCACACGCACTCAAGCCTTGTGCAGAGGTTTCCTGATGAGAGTGGAATTCAAGAAGATGGTGGAAAGGAGGTGAAGGACCAAGCACAAGTTTTCCTTCTCTACAGCTTCACAGTTGAATTTAATACACTCATTACTTTTGTTGGGTGCATGATCACTTCCCACCTTCTTTTTCACTTGCATCCTTCTTTTCTTACAGGGAATCCATCTTCTGCATCCAGTACAATGTCCGTGCCTTCATGAATGTGAAGCACTGGCCTTGGATGAAGCTGTATTTCAAGATCAAGCCCCTTCTCAAGAGTGCAGAAACAGAAAAGGAGATGGCCAATATGAAGGAAGATTTTGAGAAGACCAAAGAAGAGCTGGCCAAGTCAGAGGCAAAGAGGAAGGAACTAGAAGAAAAAATGGTAGCTATGATGCAAGAGAAAAATGATTTACAACTCCAAGTTCAATCTGTGAGTATCATATATTGCACAGTTTAGTCACATTTTATTATTCAATCACTGGCTGACTGGATATGAAAATGTCTCCAATTTAAGGTTTATAACTAAATTTTTCCATTGAAACATTTTCTGTAATTGTCTGCCTTTTAAAAATACTAAGCCTCAGACCTAAAGGAAAAAATAGAGTCAAGGGATATTATGCAGCATATCTTCCTATGCATACTCACATAATTTAGTAGTTGATAAACATAGTTATAAAAATATCCCTAAAATCTTTCTTAGATAGTTTATTCTTTCCTTGGTAAATACTTTTTGCATAAAATAGAAGTTACGCTGTTTTATCAGGGCAAGAAAAAAGGATAAGTTAATACTGCCTTATATGTTAGTAAATTGAGTCCAAGAAATAAACGAGTGACTTTTCCAAGGCAGCAAAGCTTAAAAAGTTGCAGATTTTTACCAAAAGTCTGTTTTTTTATGTGTCCTTCCTCACATAGATATTTGGAGGAAAACTGTTATTATACTTAAAGAGTAGACTGAAATGAATAAAATTTTGTCCATTTGACACTTCCCCCTTTAGGAAGCTGATGCCTTGGCTGATGCGGAAGAAAGATGTGACCAGTTGATCAAAGCCAAAATCCAGCTCGAAGCCAAAATCAAGGAAGTGACTGAGAGAGCTGAGGATGAGGAAGAGATCAATGCTGAGCTGACAGCCAAGAAGAGGAAACTGGAGGATGAATGTTCAGAGCTCAAGAAAGACATAGATGACCTTGAGCTGACACTGGCCAAGGTTGAAAAGGAGAAACATGCCACAGAGAACAAGGTAGGAATTATATAGTTTGCTGTACTATATAGAGGTTCTGCCATCCAACTAAGCTGTTTTAGAGCAGTGATCATCTTCTTCTTTACCCTTCTAGGTGAAAAACCTCACAGAAGAGATGGCAGGCCTGGATGAAACCATAGCAAAGCTGACCAAGGAGAAGAAGGCCCTCCAAGAGGCCCACCAGCAGACCCTGGATGACCTGCAGGCAGAAGAGGACAAAGTGAACACCCTGACCAAAGCTAAGACCAAGCTGGAACAGCAGGTGGATGATGTAAGTATGAAAAACAAAGGGTTTCCTCTTAAGATGAAGTGAACAAGTATAACATGAAACTATCATGATACTCATGAGTCTTTAACTGCTGGTTTTATAAATGATAATTAAGGTTCCCATGCTATCTGTTGTATCTTTTAAAATTGTGTATCTTTGAAGGATGGGGACATGGGGTTCAGTGCTTAAGAAATTGAATATATAAAATGCATTACAAATTTAGCTTGAAGGATCTCTAGAACAAGAAAAGAAACTTCGCATGGACTTAGAAAGAACCAAGAGAAAACTGGAAGGTGACCTGAAATTGGCCCAGGAATCCACAATGGATGTAGAAAATGACAAACAGCAACTTGATGAGAAACTAAAAAAGTAAGTATGATATAAATCAGTTATAACTTGTTTAATGTTGTCAATTCAGATAAAGTTTATGTTAAAAGATATCTCTAAGGGTGGTACACTAGTGGCTCAGTGGCAGAAGTCTTGCCTGCCATGCCAGAGATCCAAGTTCGATTCCCAGTGTCTGCCCATGTTTAAAAAAAAAAAAAAAAAACATTATTTCAGTACATTCAGGAAAAATGCATAATGACACTTGACTTTGTGTTTCATGAAAGTGGCACCTTACTGACTTGAGAAATATGTACTATTCACTTCCTCAACACCTGTATAAAGAACTTCGATTAAACACTGAAAAAGAAACTGGTAAGAGAATTTACAGAAAGCTAATGCACTGCTTTTCTAACAGGAAAGAGTTTGAAATGAGCCATCTGCAAAGCAAGATTGAAGACGAGCAGGCCCTTGGTATGCAACTTCAAAAGAAGATCAAAGAGTTACAGGTAAGTCATAACCCTTGCCTTTTCTGGGCATTACAAGAATCAAAACTGCTATGAATTCATGCTAACATCGACTTATCATTTCCAGGCCCGAACTGAGGAACTGGAGGAGGAAATCGAGGCAGAACGGGCCTCTCGGGCCAAAGCAGAGAAGCAGCGCTCTGACCTCTCCCGGGAGCTGGAGGAGATCAGCGAGCGGCTGGAAGAAGCTGGCGGGGCGACCTCTGCCCAGATTGAGATGAACAAGAAGCGGGAGGCCGAGTTCCAGAAAATGCGCCGGGACCTGGAGGAGGCCACGCTGCAGCATGAAGCCACGGCGGCCACCCTGAGGAAGAAGCACGCGGACAGCGTGGCTGAGCTGGGGGAGCAGATCGACAACCTGCAGAGGGTCAAGCAGAAACTGGAGAAGGAGAAGAGTGAGCTCAAGCTGGAGATTGACGACCTTGCTAGTAACATGGAGACTGTCTCCAAAGCCAAGGTCTTTATTAACTTGTCCCCTTTTTCACCTTTACCTACAACGATTCAAAATAATTGAGTTGACATAGGACTATATCGAGTGCAACTGCATAAACCTTAAGTGCTATCTCAAATTTAAAAATTATTCCTAACAGGCAACCCTGTATTGAATCAACCATATCTTATTTGCAGAAATCACCTTAAACTTTGGCACCATCACCAAGAAATAATGTAATTACAAGAAAACAGCCTTATCTAAGGCTAATTCTATGTGATGCAGAATTTAAATGAGGTTCATGTTTTCCAGAAGACAGTAATTTGTATTTCTGGCAATCATTTATTCATTTATTTGCCCAAAACTTATGTGCCCCTACTACTTTCAAGGCACAGGTCTTTGAATTAGATAGGAAAATAAAGAGAGCTCAGCCCCTCTCCACAGATAATTACAGCTCTCCAAATCCCAGACTTGCACACAGAAATGTATCAGCTTTTCCTTGTTTCAATCTCCTACAACAGGGAAACCTGGAGAAAATGTGCCGCACCCTTGAGGACCAGCTTAGTGAACTGAAAACGAAGGAAGAGGAGCACCAACGCCTAATAAATGATCTGTCAGCCCAGAAAGCACGCTTACACACAGAATCAGGTCAGTAAACACACATGATCAGATTTTGGAAAGAGGAGAAATGCAAAGAGACCCTCCAGCCATGTATATCTCTCAAACATAACCATTTCTCAGATCATGTACTCCCCTTTGTCATCTATTACTCCTTCATATTTTTTGTGCAATTATGAAAGGCAATGATTATAAACTATAATGGAAAAAAAATTCAACCCCCCAGCCTGGGGATATTTTTGTGCTTCAGCATTGCTCACAAAACCCCAATCCTAAAATATCAAATAAAAGTCATAAAATTTTGAAAAAGCAAGAAACAACCTCCTCAAAAGCACAAAGCTCTTGGGTTATTCTTTTGAATAACAAGAGGTTCTAATGTTCTTTTATTTTTTAAAAGTTATTCTTTACCTGCATGAGATAATTAAATTGGTTATGCTTTGTTTTCCACAGGTGAATTTTCAAGACAGCTGGATGAGAAAGATGCGCTGGTGTCTCAGCTATCCCGAGGCAAACAAGCATTTACACAACAGATTGAGGAATTAAAGAGGCAGCTAGAAGAGGAATCTAAGGTGAGAATTCTACAGTTGACTTTTCCGATCAAACTGCACAAAGTGACACACCATTGAACTTCACTGGGCAATGTAAATGATCAGAATATGAACTTATATTATACACTATTGGGTTCATCTAGGCCAAAAACGCGTTGGCCCACGCCCTGCAGTCTGCTCGCCACGACTGCGACCTGCTGAGGGAACAGTATGAAGAGGAGCAGGAAGCCAAAGCTGAGCTGCAGAGGGCCATGTCCAAGGCCAACAGTGAGGTTGCTCAGTGGAGGACCAAATATGAGACGGACGCCATTCAGCGCACAGAGGAACTGGAGGAGGCCAAGTATGAGCTTTCAGTGACAGGGCAGAAATGAAGTTTTCAAACAGCAAAAAAAAAAAAATTGAGAGGAAAGAGAATATTCCAGGCATGGGGATAGGGGAAGGATTTCAACCCATTTGATTGTAGGGTGGTGGATACCACCATATTCTCCTTACAGCCTCATGTATGTGCAGTAGAGAACGGGACCAGACCAGAGCCCACCCCTGATTCTGGTCTATTACACAGCATCTTAAATTTCTTCCCACCAAGATGAATTAATTATCAGCCTACCCTTTATGAATTAAGTATAATTAATTTCCTTTAATATAGGGAAAAATGGAGACATTGAGATCATCTAGTACAGTACTAGGAGCATCATAATAAAATAACTCATTTTTTCTTAATTGGAATATTGAAAATTCAGAACAGGACTATCATAACCTGTCAGCATTTAATTAACAACCAGTATCCGTGGACTTATTCATGGATACTGGCTGAACTCATGGGAGTTAACAGATGAAAGGAAAATAACCATTATATTCCCTGGGAAGGAAGCCTTTCTAAATTAATCAAATTCAGAAGTTGTTAGAGTAAAAGGGAACAAGAGAGTTTAGCTAGCATTTGCAGAGGGATCTTTCTAGATAAGGATGTTGTCTGGAAGAGATCATGGATTAGATGAATTAGTGAAGGCTGCAATGCAGCGAGTAAATCTTCGGAGGATATGTGAGAAACATAATAATGGAATAGTATTTATTGTCTATAGTTACCAAACCCAGAAAGTTACTAATTAATTGTATGATCCTGAACATGTCACTCTGGGCCAAGGTGCCTCATATGTAGAGTAATAAAAAAAAAACATATTAGAAAAGTTTGAAGAGCCTGTTCAGGCTAAGTTCTTTGATGGTACACCTCCTCTTCGTGGTTGCCGTTTCTTCTTCACCCTCACAGTGCTCACTCTTCAGCTCAAGTGCTTATTCATTCTCTATCTCCGGGTCTGTCTGTCTCTCTAACACACACGCATGTGCACGCACGCACACACCCACATACACTCGCCTCATGAATATTTCTCACAAGCCTTGATGTAAAGAACTCACTAGGGAAAATAGAATTCCAGAAGAGATAAAAATGAGTATCAAGAAGCTAATTTAGAAACAAGTTGGGGGCATAGGAGAATAAAATGCTATGGAAAATATGCTTTCCTAGTCAGCAGCTTTATAGAGTTCATTCGCTCTTCAGGAAGAAGCTGGCCCAGCGTCTGCAGGATGCTGAGGAACATGTAGAAGCTGTGAACGCCAAATGCGCTTCTCTTGAAAAGACGAAGCAGCGGCTCCAGAATGAGGTGGAGGACCTCATGATTGATGTGGAAAGATCTAATGCTGCCTGTGCAGCTCTTGATAAGAAGCAAAGGAACTTTGACAAGGTAAGCCATGATAAAATCTCCCTAGGAGGAAACTAGCATGGTTCTTGATTACAGAGGTTTAATATCTAATATCCGTCTAGATTCTGGCAGAATGGAAACAGAAATACGAGGAAACTCAGGCGGAACTGGAAGCATCCCAGAAGGAGTCTCGTTCTCTCAGTAATGAGCTGTTCAAGGTGAAGAATGCCTACGAGGAGTCCCTGGACCACCTTGAAACCCTGAAGCGAGAGAATAAGAACTTACAGCGTGAGTCTTTGTAATCATTCTATTTCAAAAAGAGTAGAGAGGTATCTTTTCAATTTTTTGCTCTCCTCAACTGAATTCTGATATTTGCCTATTAAACTATAGAGGAGATTTCTGACCTGACCGAGCAAATTGCACAGGGAGGAAAGCATATTCATGAATTGGAGAAAATAAGGAAACAAATTGATCAAGAGAAGAGTGAACTACAGGCTGCCCTAGAGGAGGCAGAGGTACATGTTTCAGCTACTCATCTATGCATTATAAATAAATTGAAAATTTAATGGCAACTGAGATCTATTATGTTGCAAATCTTTAAGAAATAACACATGTAATTCAGTGAGAAATACTGTTTCCATTGAATGTAGTACGAATGGGTTAAATTATAATGCATGGAAGTTTGGGATTTTTTGTTTTCATGCCTTCTTGAAGAAATTATCACAATATGACAAGAAGTGTTCTTTAGGTAACCTAAATATTTGCCTTCATTAAGGGATCTCTTGAACATGAAGAAGGCAAAATTCTTCGCATCCAACTCGAGTTAAATCAGGTGAAATCTGAGATTGACCGAAAAATTGCTGAAAAAGATGAAGAGCTTGATCAACTCAAGAGGAGCCATCTCAGAGTTGTGGAGTCGATGCAGAGCACATTGGACGCTGAGATCAGGAGCAGGAATGATGCCATCAGGCTCAAGAAGAAGATGGAGGGAGACCTCAATGAAATGGAAATCCAGCTGAACCACGCCAACCGCCAGGCTGCTGAGGCATTAAGGAACCTTAGAAACACACAAGGAATACTGAAGGTATGTTGGGGTAAACACACATGACCTCATACAGTCCAAGTACAATGGCATAACTCAAGATTTAGCATTTTAGGAGGAATGTATGCTATAAATCATCTAAATGATACCATAATAAGTTCAAATTTTTATGCATACATCTGAAAAAGCTTTATTATAGAAGTCCCAAGGTAGAGTTTGCCGTGTCATCTGAAGAGAAAACAAAGTGGTGAGAGTGAAAATGATGAGAAAGTTTAGTTACACAACATTACTCAAATCACTTCCTTTACTGGACTTCATTTGTTTAATAAATAAAATAACAGTGTTGAACCATCTCATCTCTAAGGATACTTTCCTGACCCAAAATTCAGTAGATTCAGTCATGGCATTTTTCTATGATTTGTGAACTAAAATACCTCCACCTCATGTTATTTTGAGCAGAACTGTTGCCCTAGACTACAAATAATTTGTCATTAAAAAGAACTTGTAAAATATTCCTAACTAATCATATTCTAATTTATTAAGATCTCAGTGTATACATGACCCTAAATTTGTACTTGCTTTAGTTGGAGCAAGAGTCAAAGCCAAATTTTTCTTTCTGTATAGGACACTCAGATACATTTGGATGATGCCATTAGAGGCCAAGATGACCTTAAAGAGCAGCTGGCCATGGTTGAGCGCAGAGCCAACCTGATGCAGGCTGAGATTGAGGAGCTAAGAGCATCCCTGGAACAGACTGAGAGGAGCAGAAAGATGGCTGAGCAAGAGCTTCTGGATGCCAGTGAGCGTGTACAACTCCTGCACACTCAGGTGAGGCTCGGGGCTATGTATTTAGCCAATATACTCCCTGAAGCTGAAGACAATTTGAGAGGATTAGTTTGTTTATAGAGTAGGGAGTTATATTGGTACTGGTCCCTTCTTGGAGTTTTGGAAAACATACAGAGTGAGGCTGGTATGTACTGGATCTAGCTGGTTCATGAGTATATTTATGGGCTGGCATTATCATGTTGATTAGAAAAAATCTGGAGTTCCAAAAACTTTTATAAAAAGACCACCAACTAATAGCCATATATACAACACTGGCAGCCAACTTGTCTTTTGCAATCTAAGCTGCAAACAGATAGGCAAATAAAATAGAGGAGAGTGAATTGGCAACCAAATAATATTATGCATCACCTAGGCATATAAGGCTATCTCCATGGGATATATGAAGAATCTCTGAAGTTCAAATTCATGGAGGCCAACATTATTTGCTACATAGTATTTGTTGATTATAGAAGATTTGTTAAATAAATGATGGTATGTCTTCATGATGACTAATATGCAGCCATTGTAGATACATATTGCCAAGGAAAGATTTCCGCAATACAGTAAGAGAAAAAAGCAAATTACAAATAAAAACAAAGCAAGATTTTTTTGTTAAAAACATAAAGGAGTGGGCCACGGTGGTTCAGCAGGCAGTTCTCACCTGCCATGCCAGAGACCCAGGTTCGATTCCCTGTGCCTGCCCATGTAAATAATAATAATAATAATAATAATAAATATATATATATAGGAATCTTTCAGAAGTATAAACAAAAGTATTATCAATGCTTTTCTCTGGATAGTGAGAGTAAAATAACTTATTTTTCTTTCTGCTAATCTCTATGTTCTACTATTTTTCACAATAAACATATATTGTTGCACAATTTTTAAAGAGGCAACATATAAAAATAGCCATCAGGGGAATGTTAAAATCACATACTTCAAATAATTTTAAAATAAAATCAAAATACTACCTTTTTCTTAGTCATTTATTATTAGGATTCCTGAATTGAATGAATATCTTAAATACTGTCAACTTTCCAAAAATGTAAGGATTCTTGGTACATATTTCTAACAATGATGATGCTGCTTTTGTACTTAAAATATGGAGCCAACCAATGTGAATGACCAACCAAAACGTAAAAGTCCATTTTTTGTGAGCCATGTGTGCTACATGGTACAGCACTTCAAATATTTTGGGTTGTGCCACTGAAAAAAGTTGAATATATTTGGCATCAAAAATTCAATTTTTCCTAGAAGAATTTAGGAGAAAAAGTCATAAATTTAGAATTAACTTCTGATTTGGTTTTTATTCTGAATAGCATTCATTATGATAAAAAATTTATGACTAGGTAAACCTGTTAAAGTTGACAACGTGTATGATTATAATTAAATGTACTTTTATCCTTTTTTATTAACTTAAATCAGAACACCAGCCTAATCAACACCAAGAAGAAGCTGGAGACAGACATTTCCCAAATCCAGGGAGAGATGGAGGACATTGTCCAGGAAGCCCGCAACGCAGAAGAGAAGGCCAAGAAGGCCATCACTGATGTGAGCTGCAGGCACATTTCGCCATTGATTTACCAGTGACATTTCCTGACATCTATAGCCTCCTTGATTTCCTTGGTTGCTTTTCTAATTAGGCGGCCATGATGGCTGAGGAGCTGAAGAAGGAGCAGGACACCAGCGCCCACCTGGAGCGGATGAAGAAGAACCTGGAGCAGACGGTGAAGGACCTGCAGAACCGCCTGGACGAGGCTGAGCAGCTGGCCCTCAAGGGCGGGAAGAAGCAGATCCAGAAACTGGAGGCCAGGGTGGGTTCACCCCTTCACTCAATTTCTAGCCTGCTCATGCAACTAGTTTGAGCCAAATTGGTTAAATGCTTTTGATCTCTTCTAGGTGAGGGAGCTTGAAAATGAGGTTGAAAGTGAACAGAAGCGCAACGTTGAGACTGTCAAGGGTCTGCGCAAACATGAGAGAAGAGTGAAGGAACTCACTTACCAGGTGCCCAACATTTTCATATTTTCTAGGCCTAATGCTTTTGAGAAAAAAAAGAGAGAGAGAGACATTTTCAAGTAATGATACTATCTATTTGCTACCGCTTTCAGAATGAGGAGGACCGTAAGAATGTTCTCAGGCTGCAGGACTTAGTGGACAAATTACAAGCCAAAGTTAAAGCTTACAAGAGACAAGCTGAAGAGGCCGTGAGTATCCACACAATGAAAGATAAAGGTTTTGTGGGAGCAGATGCAAGTTTTGTGGGACCCAAAGTTTGTGGAATATGAGCGGTTTTCTTTAAGGCCAAGGCACAAAATTGTCAATACAAAATTAGGCAGGAAAATAATGTTTACTTAGAATGAGAAAATAATCATCACAAATTACTAGAGCCTTAGAGATTTGGGTTCCTTTCTTCGGAACCTGTTTAAAATGTTATCAGACGTGTTAACTTAGAGATACTTCTTGGTTGCAATCCACTTCTCTCCCTATCTAGAATACTTCACAACTCCCAACAATTCTCAGAACTACTAGGGGCCTGTGCAAAGGAATGTGCTGAACTTTAAGCCTCACTTAACTTCATGATAAATCCATTTCAGGAAGGCCCCAGTTTTTTCTTCATTTTGCTCCAGTTATCTTTCCACTCTGTCAGTTCTGAAAGCTTCCTTATGGTTCTTGGCACCTAATCCCACCACAGCACCTAATTCCTAAGTTTGTTTTATAGAAACAAGATTGATTCATATCCCTGCTACTTGGATCTCCCTTTTGTCACTGTAGCATCTTAAGTTTTCCAGAAACTTAAGTCTAGTGAGAGCAAGTTTGTGGGATGCCCATACAAGTATGTCAACAAATAACAGAATTTTTTCCTTTCTCTTTCTGGAAGCAAATCCTGTAGCTTCTTTTGGTAACAAAGGCAATAAGAATCAGAAAACATCAAATTTTCTTCCTCTTAAATGCATTTGTGTTCTCAGGAGGAACAATCCAATGTCAACCTTGCCAAGTTCCGCAAGATCCAGCATGAGCTGGAGGAGGCTGAGGAACGGGCTGATATTGCTGAGTCCCAGGTCAACAAACTGCGGGTGAAAAGCAGAGAGGTTCACACAAAAGTCATAAGCGAAGAGTAATTAATTCTAAAGCTGCAAGATGACCAAAGAAATGCACAAAATGTGAAGTTCTTGGTCATGAGACCTGTTAATATCAAGAAAATAAAATCTACAGAGAATTTTACAATCTAAAAATACATTTGTCTCTTGATTATAAGCTCTGTATATGGTGCTTGTATTAGTTAGGGTTCTCTAGAGAAACAGAATCAACAGGGAACACTTGCAAATATAAAATTTATGAAAGTGTCTCACGTGACCGTAGGAATGCAGAGTCCAAAATCCACAGGGCAGGCTACGAAGCTGATGACTCCAATGGATGGCCTGGATGAACTCCACAGGAGAGGCTTACCAGCCAAAGCAGGAATGCAACTTATCTCCTCTGAGTCCTCCTTAAAAGGCTTCCCATGATTGCATTTAGCATCACTAATTGCAGAAGACACTCCCCTTTGGCTGATCACAAATGGAATCAGCTGTGGATGTAGCTAACGTGATCATAACCTAATCCTATGAAATGTCCTCATTGCAACAGACAGGCCAGTGCTTACCCAATCAGACGAACAGGTACCACAACTTGGTCAAGTTGACACCTGTCCCTAACCATGACAGTCCACCCCTTGTCAACTTGGCACCTATACCTTAGATTTCCAAATGAAAACAAAAATAAGCACACATTTTTTCTTTTACCTGACAATACTCAACTGTCCTGCAACTGGAAACACATTAAATCTCTCCAGAATAGCGTGCAAATCCTTGGGCAACATTCATTCTTAAACTTGATATCTTACAACTTAAATAGCGTAACACAAACAAAACAGCATTACAGTCCTCGTTTCTGTAACTGATCACGTGGTCGAAGTTCATATTTATCACTACCTTCTTCCACTACCCATTCCATGTTCCCTTTCCCCTCAGCAAGCACTTCAGCTGGCCGTGGTTCTTTGCCTGGTGGGGTGACCCAAACTTTCATTCCTGAAGTCTCAGAGCCATTAGTGGTCCTGCCTGGATTGTGTTGTTGCAGTTTTCCATTGATTTTAATCACAGGGCATGGTAGTACTAATAGACGCCCCAGGGGATCTCCTATATTCCAAGAAAACTCTTCTTTACCTCCATTATGTAGTTGCAGTCCTACTTCCTTCTGATAGTCAGGGTCAATTACCCCAGACAATAATGTAATTCCCTTCTTGGTGTGTTGATCCAGAGGCATAAGTAGCCCAAAGTGGCCAGGTGGCAATCTTAACTTCCAGTTCAGTGGTATCACTGTTGTTTCTCCTGGAGAAAGCACACCCCGTTTTGGAACTAAAACCTGTAGACCAGCAGAACTCAAGGTAGCAGGGACAGGAAGCAAAAATTTTCCTAGTGGATCACTAGGAGTAATAGTGAGTGGCACCACACCCATTTCCACCCCTTGGTTCCTGGACCCATGGATCCTGGCTATGGGAGAAACAGCACCATACAGTGGACGCTGATTCAGAGCATACACAGCTTCCTGGAGAACATTACCCCAGCCTTTCAAGTTTTTGCCACCTAGTTGGCACCGTAATTGAGTTTTCAAAAGGCCATTCCACCGTTCTATCAATCCAGCTGCTTCTGGATGATGGGGAACATGGTAAGACCAGAGAATTCCATGAGCATGTGCCCATTCCCGCACTTCATTTGCTGTGAAGTGTGTTCCTTGATCCGAAGCACTGCTATGTGGAATACCATGGCGATGGATAAGGCATTCTGTAAGCCCACGGATAGTAGTTTTGGCAGAAGCATTGCGTGCAGGGAAAGCAAACCCATATCCAGAGTATGTGTCTATTCCAGTTAGAACAAATCGCTGCCCCTTCCATGAAGGGAGTGGTCCAATGTAATCAACCTGCCACCATGTAGCTGGCTGGTCACCTCGGGGAATGGTGCCATATCGGGGGCTGAGTGTGGGTCTCTGCTGCTGGCAGATTGGGCACTCAGCAGTGGCTGTAGCCAGGTCAGCCTTGGTGAGTGGAAGTCCATGCTGCTGAGCCCATGCATAACCTCCATCCCTACCACCATGACCACTTTGTTCATGAGCCCATTGGGCAATAACAGGAGTTGCTGGGGAAACAGGCTGACTGGTATCCATAGAACGGGTCATCTTATCCACTTGATTATTAAAATCTTCCTCTGCTGAAGTCACCCTCTGGTGTGCATTCACATGGGACACAAATATCTTCATGTTTTTAGCCCACTCAGAAAGGTCTATCCACATACTTCTTCCCCAGACCTCTTTGTCACCAATTTTCCAATTATGGTCTTTCCAAGTCCCTGACCATCCAGCCAAACCATTAGCAACAGCCCATGAGTCAGTATACAAACGCACCTCTGGCCAGTTTTCCTTCCAAGCAAAATGAACAACCAGGTGCACTGCTCGAAGTTCTGCCCACTGGGAGGATTTCCCCTCACCACTGTCCTTTAAAGACACCCCAGAAAGGGGTTGTAATGCTGCAGCTGTCCACTTTCGGGTGGTACCTGCATATCATGCTGAACCATCTGTAAACCAGGCCCGAGTTTTCTCTTCCTCAGTCAATTCACTGTAAGGAACTCCCCAAGAGGCCATAGCTCTGGTCTGGGAAAGAGAAGGTAATGTGGCAGCAGGAGTGGAAACCATGGGCATCTGTGCCACTTCTTCATGTAACTTACTTGTGCCTTCAGGACCTGCTCTGGCTCTATCTCGTATATACCATTTCCACTTTACAATAGAGTGCTGCTGTGCACGCCCAACTTTATGGCTTGGTGGGTCAGACAACACCCAACTCATGATAGGCAACTCAGGTCTCATGGTAACTTGGTGGCCCATGGTTAAGCGTTCAGTCTCTACTAAGGCCCAGTAGCAGGCCAAAAGCTGTTTCTCAAAAGGAGAGTAGTTATCTGCAGCAGATGGTAAGGCTTTGCTCCAAAATCCTAAGGGTCTGCGTTGTGATTCTCCTACTGGGGCCTGCCAAAGGCTCCAGACAGCATCTCTATTTGCCACTGACACTTCCAGCACCATTGGATCTGCTGGATCATATGGCCCAAGTGGCAGAGCAGCTTGCACAGCAGCCTGGACCTGTCGCAGAGCCTCCTCTTGTTCAGGTCCCCACTCAAAATTAGCAGCTTTTCTGGTCACTCGATAAATGGGCCAGAGTAGCACACCCAAATGAGGAATATGTTGTCGCCAAAATCCAAAAAGACCCACTAGGCGTTGTGCCTCTTTTTTGGTTGTGGGAGGGGCCAGATGCAGCAATTTATCCTTCACCTTAGAAGGGATATCTCGACATGCCCCACACCACTGGACACCTAGAAATTTTACTGAGGTGGAAGGCCCCTGTATTTTTGTTGGATTTATCTCCCATCCTCTGACACGCAAATGCCTTACCAGTAAATCTAGAGTAGTTGCTACTTCTTGTTCACTAGGTCCAATCAACATGATATCATCAATATAATGGACCAGTGTGATGTCTTGTGGGAGGCAGAAACGATCAAGGTCTCTGCGAACAAGATTATGACATAGGGCTGGAGAGTTGATATACCCCTGAGGTAGGACAGTGAAAGTATATTGCTGACCTTGCCAGCTGAAAGCAAACTGTTTCTGGTGGTCCTTACTAATAGCTATTGAGAAAAAAGCATTTGCCAGATCAATAGCTGCATACCAGGTACCAGGGGATGTATTGATTTGCTCAAGCAATGATACTACATCTGGAATAGCAGCTGCAATTGGAGTTACCACCTGGTTGAGTTTATGATAATCCACTGTCATTCTCCAAGACCCATCTGTTTTCTGCACAGGCCAAATAGGAGAGTTGAATGGGGATGTGGTGGGAATCACCACCCCTGCATCTTTCAAGTCCTTAAGAGTGGCAGTAATCTCTGCAATCCCTCCAGGAATACGGTATTGCTTTTGATTTACTATTTTGCTTGGTAGGGGCAGTTCTAGTGGCTTCCACTTGGCCTTTCCCACCATAATAGCCCTCACTGCACTAGTTAGAGAACCAACGTGGGGATTCTGCCAGTTGCTCAGTATGTCTATGCCAATTATACATTCCGGAACTGGGGAAATAACTACAGGATGGGTCTGGGGGCCCACTGGACCCACTGTGAGATGGACCTGAGCTAAAACTCCATTGATCACCTGGCCTCCATAAGCCCCCACTCTGACTGGTGGTCCAGAGTGACGTTTTGGGTCCCCTGGAATTAATGTCACTTCTGAACCAGTGTCTAATAATCCCCGAAATATCTGATCATTTCCTTTTCCCCAATGCACAGTTACCCTGGTAAAAGGCCGTCGGTCTCCTTGGGGAAGACTTAGAGGAAGGTCAACAGTATAAATTTGTGGCAGTGTAACAGGTTTCTTCCCCATAGGGACCTGGCCTCCCCTTCATTCAAGGGGCTCAGGGTCTGTAAACTGTTTCAAGTCTGGAAATTGATTAAGGGGCCGTGATTCTGTGTTTTTGTAATTCAGGTTAGACTTCTGTTCCCTTGACCTAGAACTCTTTTGTTTATACAGCTCCAACAAGAATTTAGTAGGCTGCCCTTCTATTGTATTTCTAGGCACCCCATGATTTACTAGCCAATGCCACAAATCTCTGCGTGTCATATAATTTTGATGCCTCCTTTGAGTTTGTTGTCTATTATAATACCCACGTCTACCCTGTCTTTGGTGATTAAGTGCTGCCACCTGGCTTCTGCCAACTCGGGATCCTGTCATCCCCATTGTGTTTAAGGATTCCAGCTCAGTGACAGCAGTTCCTACAGTAATATCTGACCTACAGAGAAGTGCAACCACAGAGCTCTTGAGGGATGATGGTGCTAGTCTCACAAACTTATTTCTCACTGTTCTGGTAAAAGGTGCATCTTCTGGACATTCCTGGGGTGTAAGAGCAGGCTTTGCATGATAAATCCACTCTAACATCCCAATCTCTCTAAGCCTCTGGATCCCCTCATCTACATTATACCAGGGCAGTTCTGGCATTTCAACCTCAGGTAATGTTGGCCACCTTTTGATCCATGTTTCAACCAACCACCCAAACAAGCTGTTAACACCTTTTCTAACTGCTCTAGCTATAACATTGAATGCAGAATCTCTGCTTAGTGGGCCCATATCAATAAATTCAGCCTGATCCAGCCTTATATTCCTCCCACCATTATCCCACACTCTTAAAATCCATTGCCACACATATTCCCCTGATTTCTGTCTATATAAATTGGAAAACTCACACAGTTCTTTTGGAGTATAACGTACCTCCTCATGTGTGATACTTTGTACCTCACCTTTAGGGGCCTGTTGGGACTTTAGTCTAGTTATAGGTCTAGAAGAAATGAGGGGTGGTGGGGGTGGGTCATGAAAAGAATTAGAAATATCTTCCAAGCCATTTGCTTCAGGGCTTTCATTTGCAGTTTCATCTGGTGAAACAGGATTAATAACTCTAGGGCTAATCCCTTCAGGAGGAGGTTGGGTGGCCAATTCCTCAAGGCAGGCTGAAGGTGGGGCGGCTATGTCCTCAGGGCAGACTATTACAGGGTTATCTAAAGAAGGCTCAGCATGGTCTAGGGTTTCAACCTCACCCCCAACATCATTATCAATCCATATGTCACCATCCCATTTTTCAGGGTCCCACTCCTTTCCAATCAATGCCCTCACTTTAATGGCAGACACCATGCAAGACTGAGATTTCAGTTTACGTTGTAAAGTTGCTACTCTAACAATAAGATTCTGAGTCTGATTTTCAGAGATCTCAAGTCTACGGCTACAGGAAATAAAATTTTCCTTCAGGATACTCATAGAAACCTCTACATCTTTCAGACGGCACTTAAGCTTCTTGTTTGAAGCCTTAAGCCCATCCCTTTCACCCTTTAATGTAGACAGTGTATCTAACAACAACCAACCAACATCTCTATAACTCTTATTTCTACAAAACTCTGTAAAGGTGTCAAAAACGTTATCCCCCAGAGTCTGGCTTCGTACAAGCGAAGCATTAGGAGAATCAAATGATGATATTTTGACTATCTCCTTTGCCAACTCAGTCCATGGATTGGGAGTGTCATTCTGATTACGGGAATCAGAGTCCTTAGTGTCTCTGAGCCCAGTCAGAGTAGAAAACCATTCATAAAAACCCATTTTTAAGATTCTGTTCCTTAAGAACCACTCCTGGTACCAAGATGTATTAGTTAGGGTTCTCTAGAGAAACAGAATCAACAGGGAACACTTGCAAATATAAAATTTATGAAAGTGTCTCACGTGACCGTAGGAATGCAGAGTCCAAAATCCACAGGGCAGGCTACGAAGCTGATGACTCCAATGGATGGCCTGGATGAACTCCACAGGAGAGGCTTACCAGCCAAAGCAGGAATGCAACCTGTCTCCTCTGAGTCCTCCTTAAAAGGCTTCCCATGATTGCATTTAGCATCACTAATTGCAGAAGACACTCCCCTTTGGCTGATCACAAATGGAATCAGCTGTGGATGTAGCTAACGTGATCATAACCTAATCCTATGAAATGTCCTCATTGCAACAGACAGGCCAGTGCTTACCCAATCAGACGAACAGGTACCACAACTTGGTCAAGTTGACACCTGTCCCTAACCATGACAGTGCTATTAGAACTAATTCATTTATTCAACATTTGCTGAACACTACTGTGGACAAGGGGAGATGACTGATTAGTAGAAAGTGAATGAAATAAGGTGCCCTGAAGGGATGCAAAGGTGATTAATACACCCTCAATTCCACTCAACCAATTATTACTGAGTACCAAGTATATGTCTGGTACAGAAACAGCAGCCTAGATAGGATGATTATCCCTGCCTTTTAGGAGCTCACTCGTGTGAGGGAGACAGCAATTCATACAGAATTGTATTCTGATAGAAGAATGAAAACAAGCTATGGCTAACATACAGCGAGCAGCTAACTTGGAGTATCTACAGGGCTGCTCTAAGAAGACTGTTAGCTAGCTCCTAAAATATGAGCAGACAGTAAACAGGAGAAAGAGAAAAGGGGATGAGCATTCCAAGAAGAAAAAACAAGCATGAGATTTCAGAGTAGTTTAAAACACAGGCTTCATGACCAGAGGGCAGATGAGGCCAGAGATGGAAGTTAAGGCCCAGCTGTGAAGGGTACTGCCACATACACAATTCTGAGGAGTTAAGACATGCATCAAACTGATCACATTTTGGGGAGGAAGAGAGCTGACACAGCTCTGGCAGCAGTGCAGAGGATAGACTAGAATGAGAAAGTTTGATAAGAAGGTTTAGAAGGTTACTGAATGGTCCACGTTAGAGATGATGGGTGATACAAATGAACAAGAAAGCAGAGTTCTAATACTGGTATGAAGAAATGTCTGGGAAAGCACTCAAGAAGTTAAGAGTTTCACAGTATTCAAACCTCCCAGTTACTTTGTCATTATAGATTTTATTTCCTTTCGAGAAAATTCTTTTCTCTTGAACCTTTTCCCTCCCCAACAAAAAGGTCAGAACTTTTTAGGTAAAATTCTTGTTTACCCTCCAATTTCTACTTACAATTCTGTTTATCAAGAAACCTGATTCTTCTCAGTAACTGACATATTTTGAGGAAGAACCAGAAAAAGCATTTTGATTTTTTAATATCAAAAAGATTATGACTGAAATTTCATTACAGCCACTGCCAAAGGGATTTTTTTTCATTGGTACCTTCTAAAAGTTTATAAGTTGGTTTCACTGTGTGGACATTTAAAAAAAAAATACGATGATAGTAGAATACCAATTTATTCTTTTACAATGGCAGATATCCCTTTCTAACAAGGAGGCTGCTTCACGGAATCTCTTCTCCATGGAAGAATCCTAATTAGTAATGAACTGCTTGACAAAAACATAATTTTAAAAGAGCAGAAAATAATGATGAGAAACAGCTCACCTAGGCCATGATGAAGACTAATGAAATATTGCTTCCTAGAGTAGGTATTTATTATCAAATTTTAATTAAGTTCTGTAGAGTTAACTTACTGACCTCAAAAGCACTGTCTTTTTTTTTTTTGCCTCCTAACTATTTAAGTAATTGGTTATGTAGAGAAGTGAGTGGACTTCTCTAACTTTTTTCTCTAACTTTTACAGAAAAATCTATTCATAATGAACACTTAGGGAACTAGGCAGAAACGACTATACCCTCGTGTTTTCACTATATAGCCAGGTATCATGATTCTAATAAAATCTCCTAGTAATCTGTAATAAAGCCAGTGTCTTTTCTTTTCTATATTCTGAGACCATAAAGACCATAGCTGTTGAAAAATGAATCCTAAGTCCTTTAACACACCGATACTTGGAAATATCATGAATGTTTTTTTCTCTCTATTCGTAGTGTTCAAATAATCAGAAACAAAAGAAATCTCAAGATTCTTTCTCTCCAAAACATTACCTCCCCTTGTATCTTGTACTAAATCTCCTATTATTAATATTGAATACTTGGAGTACAAGAGGATGTTCACTTTTCAAAGTCTCTTATTAAATTGAAAATACAATAATTTATACTAACACCCTCGCTAGAGTCATTAGCTAACCAACTAATAAAGCATCTGAAGGAACAGTTACCTTGAGACTTGCCTAAAGGCAGGATAAAGGGGAAGATGAGAAACTGACTCTAAAAGGGTCACAATTTTGTTGAGGCTAACCTTGGGTATTTAGACTTCTAGCTTTATCCTTCATGAGTCAAGAGGTTATGTGACACATCAATCCTCAAACTTTGGTTGCATCAGAATCATCTGGAGGGACTGTTAAAACTCAGAATGTTAGGTCTGCCTCCAGAGCTTCTGATACAGTGGTTCCAGGTTGGGACCTGAGAATTTACATTTCTGACAAGTTCCCAGGTGGTGCAGCTGCTGCGAGTCCAGGGACCACTCTCTGAAAACCATAGCTCTACATTATCATAAAGACTGTCACAAAAGAATGACACACTTAACACCTTTAAATTCAGTTTCAACCACTTTAGACCTCAGCCTCATACATAAAATGAGGAATTTGAGCCAAATAATATCTAAAATCCAATCTAAAAGTTTTTGATTCCAAATTGGAAAACACTGTAGTAAAATGATACAATTACAATATCTTATAATCTCATAGGACCCTTTGTTTTATTTGCAAAGTGATTTCACATGCAATTTGTCAGTCATCTGACAAACCAATCATGTGAGAAGAATCCTTTTGGAAACTGAGGTTCAAAGAGGATAATGCTTTGTCAAAAGTGTATTATTTATAAATTATACAGCCATTCCTAGAAGAAAACCTTCTCTCTTCATCTTGGAATTAATAAACTCATGGATTTCCAATATGGCCTGACCAGCAAAAAAAAAAAAAAATGGGTAGTGACATTCTTCCTTTAGAAAAAAGGTCATAACGTGTAATTTCACCATAACAGAGACGTATCTGTGCTCTTCACCCAGATATCCTTATGGCTTGCTCCTTAACATATGCAGGTCAAATTATACTTTATCAGAGAGTCTTTCCTTGAACATCCAGTATCATGAAGCAACCCTTTCTCCTGCCTGGCCAATTATACTTCTTACCCCTTGATTTGCTTTATATATGTCCGTACCACTTATCACCACCTGACCATTAATTTATTTGTTTAAAATATATCTTCTTTCACAAAGATATAAATTCACAAGGTTAGGGTTTTTTTTTTTTCCCAACCCCTGATAAACAGAACACTGCCTGGGGAAGTAGCCGGTGCCTAAGATATTTGTAGAATAATAAACAAGTTTAATAAGAGAGCATAATCTGTGCCAAAGTGCTAGGTATTTTACATGTATTATGTAAAATTAAACTCTAGAGAAGAGAATGTTTTCATATCCGTTTCTTAGTAATTGATAGAATTACCAAAAAATTAGGATAAGGATACTTCCACTTCTAGGAAGATGGAGTAAATGTACATTTCCCTATCCCTACTACTAAACACAACCAAAAACTCTGGACATTATAAAACATAAAACAAACATATGAAGACTCTGAAAGTGAAAAGAATAAAGCAGACCTGCTAAGGGTACTCAGGACCCAAGGAATGACATGGTGGTAAGTTCTGTGGGTTTTCTTTTTGCCCTGTATGTCCCAGGCTTGCAGGTGAAAAAGCAGGAGAGGCAGAAGCACAAACAGATGCACACACATGCACAAAAACTAACAAAAGCCTTTTCTCTCTAGCCAAAGGACCAAGTAAGGCAGAAAACTTTTACATAATAATGCTGTACTCCAGAAAAATATCACACAGAAAATTGTAGGCTTACCCTCCAGGAAAAGACAAGTGGGAAAATTACACTTCCAATTACAAGTCTATAATGAGATGTCCTAATACCCCATACTGGAGAGATGTCAGGAAAGGTCATGTAGGAAGGCAGGACTTTCACCCCTACTGGCTGGTAACTGGCCCTGGCCTGCAGTAACAGTGCGGCTGACACGAGGAACATTAACTTCCACCCCACTAAGCAATAATAAGGGACCTCTCAGCTTCCCCATGGGATGGTGTCTGCAGAGGACTAGCAGAGCATCAGGACTTTTATCACTGCCCAGTGGTAATGAGGCCTCTCCCACCACAGTGTCAGAGGAGCCCATGTGGGATGCTAAAACTACCACCCCTGCCCAGGAGTAATGAGGACCCCACTGACCTCACAATTTATGTGTCAAGAGAAGCCAAGTGAGGAATGTGGGCTTCTGCTTCCACCTGGCAATGATGAGGTGGCATTCCTCCCTCATTCCCCTGCAAGAGCAGTGTCAGAGAAAGTCAACTAAAAGGTTTAAATGAGATCTAAAGTTTCAGAACACAATACAAAAAAGTCCAGGTTTCAACTAAAAATTATTCATCATACTAAGAAGGTCTCAAACTGAAAGGAAAAATAAAATGAATGATAACAGCCAAAACCAAGATAATGGAGTTAGAATTATCTGACAAACATTTTAAAGCAGCCATGATTAAAATGCTTCAAATAACAGTTATGAACATGCTAGAAATAAATAAGAAAATAGAAAGCCTAAGGAAAAAAACCAACCAAACAAACATAGAAGATATAAAGAAAACACAAAAGTCAAACTAAAAATATGAGTGGATGGGCTCAATAACAAAATGATAGCGAAAGAGGAAAAGAATCAGGGAACTGGAAGATATAACAATAAAAATTTCTCAATTCAAACAATAGAGAGAAAAGAGACAAAAAAAAGGAACAGAGCTTCAGAGCTCTGTAGCTTGACAACAAAAATCTAGCACTTGTGTTATCAATATCCAAGAAGAAAAGGAAGAGGGTAAAGTTGAAAAAGTACTCACAGAAATAATGGCTGAAAACTTCCAAATTTGGTAAAAGACATAAATCTACAGATTCAAGGAGAAGTTTAAGAATTTATTCATACAAAATAAACTCAAAACATGTATACCAAGACATATCATTATTAAACTTCTGATAACTAAAGGGAAAGGAAAAAATCTTGAAAGGAGCCAGAGAAAAATACATCTTTCTAAAAGAGAAAAAAACAATTCCAATAACAGAGGTTCCTTACCAGAAACTTTAGAGTCTAGAAGGAAATGGTGCAATGTTTTTCAGAGGCAAAAGTAAAGAACTGTCAATCCAGAATCCTATAATTAACAAAAATATGCTTCAAGAATGAAAGAGCAATCAAGACTTTCTCTAATAAAAGAAAGTTATTAGAATTTGTCACCAGCAGTCTTACTGTAAAAGAATGGCTAAAGGAAATTCTCTAAAACAGAAAGAAAAGAATGAAAGAATGAACCTTAGACCATTAAAAAGTAAGAAAAAAACATGCTAAGCAAAAATAAGAGTAGCTTCAAATGGCTGTCTTTCTTCTCATCGTTTTCTAAATTATGTTTAATGATTGAAGCAAAAATTCTAGCATTATCTCACGGTTCTAAGTGTATTTAGAGGAAATGTTTAAGACAATTATATTATAAATGGGGACAGTAAAGAGAACAAAAGGGAGGAAAGGCTTCTATACTTCACTCAAACTGATACCACTAGACAATGAAAAAATATGTATATGAAAACTAATACCTAGAGGAACTATTGAAAAAAATCCAAAGAGAAATGCTCAACAACACTATAGAGAGGCAGTTTGTGTTATGACAGTGCAAGGAGTTATGCTGGCCCACTCAGGAAATTTGCCAAAATTATTAAAATAAATTTTATCTTAAAAGAAAATTAAAGGGGGTTGGTGCAAGGGTAGTTTGTGGTAGAATTCTTGCCTGCTTTATGGCAGACCCGCATTCGATTTCTGGTCCATGTACTTCCCACCAAATAAAACAAACAAGCAAAACAAACAAACAAAATCAACAAATGGTGCTGCAATAATGGGATACTCACATGGAAAAATAATGAAATGTGATCCTGCCATAAAGCACACAATAAATAAATAAATAGATAGATAAAACATGAAAAGCCTCTGGAAATGGCCCTGAAAAAAAAAACAAATGAAGAAACATCTATTCAAAAAAAATACATGAAAATTTGGCATGAAAAGTTAGAGTTCATATATTTGAGAGATTGATATTAGAACCAAGATCTCTTCCTCTCCCAGCTCAGTGAGGAAGAGACTTGTCATGGTTAGGGACAGGTGTCAACTTGGCCAAGTTGTGGTACCTGTTCATCTGATTGGGCAAGCGCTGGCCTGTCTGTTGCAATGAGGACATTTCATAGGATTAGGTCATGATCACGTCAGCTACATCCACAGCTGATTCCATTTGTAATCAGCCAAAGGGGAGTGTCTTCTGCAATTAGTGATGCTAAATCCAATCATGGGAAGCCTTTTAAGGAGGACTCAGAGGAGACAGGTTGCATTCCTGCTTTGACTGGTGAGCCTCTCCTGTGGAGTTCGTCCAGGCCATCCATTGGAGTCATTGGCTTTGCAGCCTGCCCTGTGGATTTTGGACTCTGCGTTCCTACGGTCACGTGAGACACTTTCATAAATTTTATATTTGCAAGTGTTCTCTGTTGGTTCTGTTTCTCTAGAGAACCCTAACTAATACATCTTGGTACCAGGAGTGGTTCTTAAGGAACAGAATCTTAAAAATGGGTTTTTATGAATGGTTTTCTACTCTGACTGGGCTCAGAGACACTAAGGACTCTGATTCCCGTAATCAGAATGACACTCCCAATCCATGGACTGAGTTGGCAAAGGAGATAGTCAAAATATCATCATTCGATTCTCCTAATGCTTCGCTTGTACGAAGCCAGACTCTGGGGGATAATGTTTTTGACACCTTTACAGAGTTTTGTAGGAATAAGAGTTATAAAGATGTTGGTTGGTTGTTGTTAGATACACTGTCTACATTAAAGGGTGAAAGGGATGGGCTTAAGGCTTCAAACAAGAAGCTTAAGTGCCGTCTGAAAGATGTAGAGGTTTCTATGAGTATCCTGAAGGAAAATTTTATTTCCTGTAGCCGTAGACTTGAGATCTCTGAAAATCAGACTCAGAATCTTATTGTTAGAGTAGCAACTTTACAACGAAAACTGAAATCTCAGTCTTGCATGGTGTCTGCCGTTAAAGTGAGGGCATTGATTGGAAAGGAGTGGGACCCTGAAAAATGGGATGGTGACATATGGATTGATAATGATGTTGGGGGTGAGGTTGAAACCCTAGACCATGCTGAGCCTTCTTTAGATAACCCTGTAATAGTCTGCCCTGAGGACATAGCCGCCCCACCTCCAGCCTGCCTTGAGGAATTGGCCACCCAACCTCCTCCTGAAGGAATTAGCCCTAGAGTTATTAATCCGGTTTCACCAGATGAAACTGCAAATGAAAGCCCTGAAGCAAATGGCTTGGAAGATATTTCTAATCCTTTTCATGACCCACCCCCACCACCCCTCATTTCTTCTAGACCTATAACTAGACTAAAGTCCCAACAGGCCCCTAAAGGTGAGGTACAAAGTATCACACATGAGGAGGTACGTTATACTCCAAAAGAACTGTGTGAGTTTTCCAATTTATATAGACAGAAATCAGGGGAATATGTGTGGCAATGGATTTTAAGAGTGTGGGATAATGGTGGGAGGAATATAAGGCTGGATCAGGCTGAATTTATTGATATGGGCCCACTAAGCAGAGATTCTGCATTCAATGTTATAGCTAGAGCAGTTAGAAAAGGTGTTAACAGCTTGTTTGGGTGGTTGGTTGAAACATGGATCAAAAGGTGGCCAACATTACCTGAGGTTGAAATGCCAGAACTGCCCTGGTATAATGTAGATGAGGGGATCCAGAGGCTTAGAGAGATTGGGATGTTAGAGTGGATTTATCATGCAAAGCCTGCTCTTACACCCCAGGAATGTCCAGAGGATGCACCTTTTACCAGAACAGTGAGAAATAAATTTGTGAGACTAGCACCATCATCCCTCAAGAGCTCTGTGGTTGCACTTCTCTGTAGGTCAGATATTACTGTAGGAACTGCTGTCACTGAGCTGGAATCCTTAAACACAATGGGGATGACAGGATCCCGAGTTGGCAGAAGCCAGGTGGCAGCACTTAATCACCAAAGACAGGGTAGACGTGGGTATTATAATAGACAACAAACTCAAAGGGGGCATCAAAATTATATGACACGCAGAGATTTGTGGCATTGGCTAGTAAATCATGGGGTGCCTAGAAATACAATAGAAGGGCAGCCTACTAAATTCTTGTTGGAGCTGTATAAACAAAAGAGTTCTAGGTCAAGGGAACAGAAGTCTAACCTGAATTACAAAAACACAGAGTCACGGCCCCTTAACCAATTTCCAGACTTGAAACAGTTTACAGACCCTGAGCCCCTTGAATGAAGGGAAGGCCAGGTCCCTATGGGGAAGAAACCTGTTACACTGCCACAAATTTGTACTGTTAACTTCCTCTAAGTCTTCCCCAAGGAGACCGACGGCCTTTTACCAGGGTAACTGTGCATTGGGGAAAAGGAAATGATCAGATATTTCGGGGATTATTAGACACTGGTTCAGAAGTGACATTAATTCCAGGGGACCCAAAACGTCACTCTGGACCACCAGTCAGAGTGGGGGCTTATGGAGGCCAGGTGATCAATGGAGTTTTAGCTCAGGTCCGTCTCACAGTGGGTCCAGTGGGCCCCCAGACCCATCCTGTAGTTATTTCCCCAGTTCCGGAATGTATAATTGGCATAGACATACTGAGCAACTGGCAGAATCCCCACGTTGGTTCTCTAACTCGTGCAGTGAGGGCTATTATGGTGGGAAGGCCAAGTGGAAGCCACTAGAACTGCCCCTACCAAGCAAAATAGTAAATCAAAAGCAATACCGTATTCCTGGAGGGATTGCAGAGATTACTGCCACTCTTAAGGACTTGAAAGATGCAGGGGTGGTGATTCCCACCACATCCCCATTCAACTCTCCTATTTGGCCTGTGCAGAAAACAGATGGGTCTTGGAGAATGACAGTGGATTATCGTAAACTCAACCAGGTGGTAACTCCAATTGCAGCTGCTATTCCAGATGTAGTATCATTGCTTGAGCAAATCAATACATCCCCTGGTACCTGGTATGCAGCTATTGATCTGGCAAATGCTTTTTTCTCAATAGCTATTAGTAAGGACCACCAGAAACAGTTTGCTTTCAGCTGGCAAGGTCAGCAATATACTTTCACTGTCCTACCTCAGGGGTATATCAACTCTCCAGCCCTATGTCATAATCTTGTTCGCAGAGACCTTGATCGTTTCTGCCTCCCACAAGACATCACACTGGTCCATTATATTGATGATATCATGTTGATTGGACCTAGTGAGCAAGAAGTAGCAACTACTCTAGATTTACTGGTAAGGCATTTGCGTGTCAGAGGATGGGAGATAAATCCAACAAAAATACAGGGGCCTTCCACCTCAGTAAAATTTCTAGGTGTCCAGTGGTGTGGGGCATGTCGAGATATCCCTTCTAAGGTGAAGGATAAATTGCTGCATCTGGCCCCTCCCACATCCAAAAAAGAGGCACAACGCCTAGTTGGTCTCTTTGGATTTTGGCGACAACATATTCCTCATTTGGGTGTGCTACTCCGGCCCATTTATCGAGTGACCAGAAAAGCTGCTAATTTTGAGTGGGGACCTGAACAAGAGGAGGCTCTGCGACAGGTCCAGGCTGCTGTGCAAGCTGCTCTGCCACTTGGGCCATATGACCCAGCAGATCCAATGGTGCTGGAAGTGTCAGTGGCAAATAGAGATGCTGTCTGGAGCCTTTGGCAGGCCCCTATAGGAGAATCACAACTCAGACCCTTAGGATTTTGGAGCAAAGCCTTACCATCTGCTGCAGATAACTACTCTCCTTTTGAGAAACAGCTTTTGGCCTGCTACTGGGCCTTAGTAGAGACTGAACGCTTAACCATGGGCCACCAAGTTACCATGAGACCTGAGTTGCCTATCATGAGTTGGGTGTTGTCTGAAGTTGGGCGTGCACAGCAGCACTCTATTGTAAAGTGGAAATGGTATATACGAGATAGAGCCAGAGCAGGTCCTGAAGGCACAAGTAAGTTACATGAAGAAGTGGCACAAATGCCCATGGTTTCCACTCCTGCTGCCACATTACCTTCTCTTCCCCAGACCAGAGCTATGGCCTCTTGGGGAGTTCCTTACAGTGAATTGACTGAGGAAGAGAAAACTCGGGCCTGGTTTACAGATGGTTCAGCACGATATGCAGGTACCACCCGAAAGTGGACAGCTGCAGCATTACAACCCCTTTCTGGGGTGTCCTTGAAGGACAGTGGTGAGGGGAAATCCTCCCAGTGGGCAGAACTTCGAGCAGTGCACCTGGTTGTTCATTTTGCTTGGAAGGAAACTGGCCAGAGGTGCGTTTGTATACTGACTCATGGGCTGTTGCTAATGGTTTGGCTGGATGGTCAGGGACTTGGAAAGACCATAATTGGAAAATTGGTGACAAAGAGGTCTGGGGAAGAAGTATGTGGATAGACCTTTCTGAGTGGGCTAAAAACATGAAGATATTTGTGTCCCATGTGAATGCACACCAGAGGGTGACTTCAGCAGAGGAAGATTTTAATAATCAAGTGGATAAGATGACCCGTTCTATGGATACCAGTCAGCCTGTTTCCCCAGCAACTCCTGTTATTGCCCGATGGGCTCATGAACAAAGTGGTCATGGTGGTAGGGATGGAGGTTATGCATGGGCTCAGCAACATGGACTTCCACTCACCAAGGCTGACCTGGCTACAGCCACTGCTGAGTGCCCAATCTGCCAGCAGCAGAGACCCACACTCAGCCCCCGATATGGCACCATTCCCTGAGGTGACCAGCCAGCTACATGGTGGCAGGTTGATTACATTGGACCACTCCCTTCATGGAAGGGGCAGCGATTTGTTCTAACTGGAATAGACACATTCTCTGGATATGGGTTTGCTTTCCCTGCACGCAATGCTTCTGCCAAAACTACTATCCGTGGGCTTACAGAATGCCTTATCCATCGTCATGGTATTCCACATAGCATTGCTTCGGATCAAGGAACACACTTCACAGCAAATGAAGTGTGAGAATGGGCACATGCTCATGGAATTCTCTGGTCTTACCATGTTCCCCATCATCCAGAAGCTGCTGGATTGATAGAACGGTCGAATGGCCTTTTGAAAACTCAATTACGGTGCCAACTAGGTGGCAAAAACTTGAAAGGCTGGGGTAATGTTCTCCAGGAAGCTGTGTATGCTCTGAATCAGCGTCCACTGTATGGTGCTGTTTCTCCCATAGCCAGGATCCATGGGTCCAGGAACCAAGGGGTGGAAATGGGTGTGGTGCCACTTACTATTACTCCTAGTGATCCAATAGGAAAATTTTTGCTTCCTGTCCCTGCTACCCTGAGTTCTGCTGGTCTACAGGTTTTAGTTCCAAAACGGGGTGTGCTTTCTCCAGGAGAAACAACAGTGATACCACTGAACTGGAAGTTAAGATTGCCACCTGGCCACTTTGGGCTACTTATGCCTCTGGATCAACACACCAAGAAGGGGATTACATTATTGTCTGGGGTAATTGACCCTGACTATCAGAAGGAAGTAGGACTGCAACTACATAATGGAGGTAAAGAAGAGTTTTCTTGGAATATAGGAGATCCCCTGGGGCGTCTATTAGTACTACCATGCCCTGTGATTAAAATCAATGGAAAACTGCAACAACACAATCCAGGCAGGACCACTAATGGCTCTGAGACTTCAGGAATGAAGGTTTGGGTCACCCCACCAGGCAAAGAACCACGGCCAGCTGAAGTGCTTGCTGAGGGGAAAGGGAACATGGAATGGGTAGTGGAAGAAGGTAGTGATAAATATGAACTTCGACCACGTGATCAGTTACAGAAACGAGGACTGTAATGCTGTTTTGTTTGTGTTATACTATTTAAGTTGTAAGATATCAAGTTTAAGAATGAATGTTGCCCAAGGATTTGCACGCTATTCTGGAGAGATTTACTGTGTTTCCAGTTATATGCAGGACAGTTGAGTATTGTCAGGAAAAAAAAAATGTGCGTTTATTTGTTTTCATTTGGAAATTAAGTATGGTCTAAGGTGATATATATATATATATATATATATGTGCCAAGTTGACAAGGGGTGGACTGTCATGGTTAGGGACAGGTGTCAACTTGGCCAAGTTGTGGTACCTGTTCATCTGATTGGGCAAGCGCTGGCCTGTCTGTTGCAATGAGGACATTTCATAGGATTAGGTCATGATCACGTCAGCTACATCCACAGCTGATTCCATTTGTAATCAGCCAAAGGGGAGTGTCTTCTGCAATTAGTGATGCTAAATCCAATCATGGGAAGCCTTTTAAGAAGGACTCAGAGGAGACAGGTTGCATTCCTGCTTTGGCTGGTGAGCCTCTCCTGTGGAGTTTGTCCAGGCCATCCATTGGAGTCATCGGCTTCGCAGCCTGCCCTGTGGATTTTGGACTCTGCGTTCCTACGGTCACGTGAGACACTTTCATAAATTTTATATTTGCAAGTGTTCCCTGTTGGTTCTGTTTCTCTAGAGAACCCTAACTAATACAAGACTCCACTCCAAACTGCTACAAAGAACATGGGGCTCCCTTTTTCCCAAACTCCCTATTGGCGAACTTTCTTTCCAAGAGGAGCAGGGTGTCAGTGTTTCTCATCCTGTCCCTAGCTTCCTGTTGCTAAGGTTAAGTCCTGGGCAACTGCAGTTGAGAGGTGGGGGCTCTTTTCTTTCACTAATATTTCTTATGACTATAACTGGACACTATAACCTAGCCAAGTGAAACTTAATCACAATGACCAAGTGGGATTTTCCCCACAAATGCAAGTGTGGTTTAACAACCAAAAATCACTTAATGTAAGACATAATATCAATAGTATATAAAACATATTACATGATCATCTCAATACATGTAGGGAAGAAAGGGCATTTGACAAACCCCAACACCATCTCATGACAAAACACTTAGCAATCTAGTAATAGAAGAGAACTTCCTCAACCTGATAAAAGTCATCTAGGAAAAACCTACTACTAACATCATTCTTAATGATAAAAAGACTGAAAGCATTCTCCCTAAGATCATGCCATCTGCAAATAACGAAGGTTTTATTTTTTCCTTTACAATTGGGATGACTTTTGTTTCTTTCTCTTGTCTAATCACTCCTGCTTCTAATACAATGCTGAATAACAGTGGTGGCCATGGGCATCCCTGTCTCATTCCTGATCTTAGGGGGAATGCTTTCCATTTCTCACCATTAAGTATACAGCTGCCTATGGGTTTTTCAAATATGCCCTTTATGATACTGAGAAAGTTTCCTTTGATTCTTACCTTTTGAAGTGTTTTTATCAGGAAAGGATGCTGGATTTTGTTGAATGCTTTTTCAGCATCAATCAAGATGATCGTGTAAATTTTCCCTTTAGATTTGTTAATGTGCTGTACTACGTTGATGGATTTTCATTTGTTGAACCACCCTTGCATTCCTGGTATGAATCCCACTCGGTCCTGATGTATAATTATTTTAATGTGGTGTTAGATTTCATTTGCTAGTATTTTGTTAAGCATTTTTGCGTCTATGTTCATTAGGGAGATTGGTCTATAGTTTTCCTTTTCTATAGCAACTTTATCCGATTTTGGTATCAGAGTGATGTTAGCGTCATAAAATGAGTTAGGTAGAGTTTCCTCTTCCTCAATTTTTTGAAAGAGTTTGTGCAGGATTGGTGTTAATTCTTTTTGGAATGTTTGTTAAAATTCTCCTGTGAAGCCAGGATATCAAACTCTTATCAGATATGTGGTTTCCAAATATTTCTTCCACTGAGTTGGTTCCCTTCTCACCCTTTTGAAAAAGTCCTTTTGAAGCACAGAAATATTCAAATCTGAGGAGGTTCCATTTGTCTATTTGTTCTTTCATTTTTTGTGCCTTGTGCTTAAAGTCCAAGAAACTACCACCTATCAATAGATCTTGAAGATGTTTCCCTACATTTTCTTCTAGGAGTTTTATGCTACTGTTCTTATATTTAGGCCTTTGATCCATTTTGAGTTAATTTTTATATAAGGTGTGAGACAGGGGTCCTCTTTGATTCTTTTGATTATGGATATCCAGTTCTCCCAACACCATTTATTGAAGAGACTGTTCTGTCCCAGTTGAGTGGATTTGGGAGCCTTGTCAGAAATCTACTGAACATAGATAAGAGGGCCTATTTCTGAACCCTCAATTCAATTCCATTGATCAATGTCTCTCTTTATGCCAATATTATGCTGTTTTGACCACTATACCTTTAGATATGCTTAAAGTCAAGCAGCATGAAACCTCTCACTTCATTCTTCTTTATCAAGATGTTTTTGGCCTTTCAAGGCCCCTTACCCAAATAAAATTGATAATTAGTTTTTCCATTTCTGCTAAGTAGGCTGTGGAATTTTATTTGATACTGCATTGAATTTGTAGATGAATTTGGGGAGAATTGACATTTTTTTCCCAATTTTTGGCTATTATGGATAATGCTGCTTTACGCATTAATGTACAAGTTTTGTGTGAATATGTGTTTTCACTTCTCTTGAGTATTTGCCTACAAGTAGAATAGCTAAGTCATGGTAACCTTAATTTTTTGAGATACTGCCAAATTGTTTCCTACAGTGGCTGCACCATTTTTCCTTCTTAACAGCAATATATGAAGGTTATAATTTCTCAACATCCTCGCTAACATTTGCTATTTTCTGTCTCTAATCATTCTAGTGGGTTTGAAGTGTTGATTTGCATTTCCCTGATGGCTAATAAACAGTATCTTTTCATGTCCTTATTGGCCATTTGTGTACCTTTGAAGAAATGTCTATACAAGTCTTTGCCCATTTTTAAATTGTGTTTTGTCTTTTTGTTGTTGAATTATAAGTTCTTCACATATTCTGGATATTAAACCCTTGTCAGATATATGACTTCCAAATATTTTCTTCCATTCTGTAGGTTGTCTTTTCACATTCTTGATAATGACCTTTGTTGTGCAAATATTTTTAATTTTGATGCAGCCAAATTTATAAGTTTTTTCTTTGATGGAATGTGTTTTTGGTGCTGTATCTAAACATCTTTTCTTAACCCAAGGTCACAAAGATTTTCTCCTGTGTTTTCTAATACAAGTTTTATAGTTTTAGGTTTACCTGTGATCTGGATTTAGTTGAAACATTTTTTAATGGTGTGAGGAATGAAAGCTAATTTTTTTTGCATATGATATCTAATTGCTCCAGCACCATTTGTTGAAAAAAATATCCTTTTTCCACTGAACTGCCTTTGTACTTATGCCCAAAATTAATTGACTAGATATGTGAAGATCTATTTCTGGATTTCTATTTGTTCTATTAATTTATTTTTTCACTATTTATGCCAATGCTACTGATTAGTGCAGCTTTATCATAAGACTTCATATCAGGTCGTGTAAGACCTCCAACTTTGTTCTTTTTATACTTGTTTAGGTTAGTCAAGGCCCTTTGCATTTCATAATATAATTAGTTTGTCATTTTCTACAAAAAATCCTGCTGGCATTTTGACTGGTATTGCATTGAATCATAGATCGATTTGAGAATTAAAATATTGAGTCTTCCAACTCATCAATATAGTCTATTTCTCAATTTCTATAGATCTTTCTTAATTTTTTAGTGGTGTTTTATAGTTTTCAGTGTGCAGTTTAAGAAATTTTTTGTCATATTTATCCCTAAATAGTTTGTATCCCTAAATAGTTTGAATTGACATTTTGATATTTAGCTGTCAATCCATGAACACAGAATGACTTTCCATTTATTGGGGACTTCTCTGACTTCTTTTAGCAATGTTTTGTAGTTTTCTGTGCACAAGTCCTTTATATCCTTGGTTAAGTTTATTCCTAAATTTTTATTCTTCTAGGTGCTATTGTATATAACCCAGGATCAAAGAAAACAACATAGAAAATTAGGAAATATTTAGAATTAAATTAAAATACACAATTATCAAAAATTTTGGATGCAATAAAAGCAATGCTTAGAAGAAATTTATAGCTTATATTAGAAAAAATTAAAAATAATGATGTAAATACACCCAACATAAGTAAAAAGAAAGGATATAATAAAAGTAAGACTGAAGAAACAATAAAAGAGAAAACAGGGAAAAAAAGAGAAAATCTACAAAGATATAATTTGGTTTCTTGAAAGCAGTACTAAAATGGAAAAATGCCTGCCAAGACTGATTGACAAAGAAAAGAGAAAACACAAATTACTAATATCAGGAATGAAAGAGGAACTATCATCACAGATTGAGCAGACAATTAAAGGGTAATAGAAAATTATTTATATTATTTTTATGGGAAAATAATAAAAAACTTAGATAAATGGGCAAATTCCATATAAATATATCAAAACTGACACAAGAAGAAATACCAAAATCTGAAAAGCTTATTAAATGCTTAAAAACTGAAGTCATAACTTAAACCTTCCCACAAAGAAACCTCAGGCCCAGATAGCTTCATTGGTGAATTCTTCCAAACATTTAGTGAAGAAATAACACCAATGTTACCCAAGCCCCTTCAGACAACAGAGAAAAAAACTCTTCCCAACTCATTTTATGAGGCCAGGAAATACCAAAAAAAAAAAAAAAAAAAGACAAGTACATTACAAAAAAATTAAATTGCCGTCTAATATCCCTCATGGATGGTGTAAGAATCCTTAACAAAATACTGGCAAATCAAACTCAATAATTTACTAACATAATAATAATAACAATAATAATAAATCATGATCAAGTGGGATTTAGCATGGAAATGCAAGTTTGATTAAATATTTAAAAGTGAACTTAGTTCATTACATTAAGAAAATAAAAGAGAAAACCATGATCAGAACAAGACAGGGGAAGGACAAAAAACAAATGAGATTGCAGTCCTGGGTAGGTGAGTGATTGAAGAGGATTTCCAATATTTCATAGCAAGGACAGAGGTGGGCAGAGCAGATTGGGTCTGCTGGCTGTGAACCCCACTGAAGGTGGGCAGCAGCACCAGGGAAGTGCAGTTCGAAGAGAGCAGGCCATTCCTCTGCTCCAGCCTGCCCCAGCAGCTGGCTGAGGAAAATTCCCCACCCAGAGGCGTGCCTAGCTGTCCACCAAAAGAAGTCATTCCTGGGATCAGGAATGGCACTGGGATCAGCACCCCACCAGGCATACAAATAGCCATCCTATCGTGCATGGTGAATGGTGGTTCTACTGGGCAATCGGCTCCTCTGCCAGGTGCTGTGATTGGCTCCCCCATCCCATACACCTGGACTGGATGTCCCACTGCCACATGCCAGAAGCACACCGCTACGTGCACATCATCTTCCCAGTCTGCCACTGCAGTCAGGGAGGGGTGGGCCTGAGGGGAGGAGGTGCCTCAAGAGCATCTCTTATTGGGAAGAAGTGGTAAGTACAGTCTGGCAAACTCCTATCTGCTTACTTTTTGTTTTTTATTATATTTTTCATGTTTTTACTTTTCTTATCTTTATTTATATATACTTTTATGCACTTATATCTTTTCATTTTTATTTATTCTTTTTTTTTTTTAATTTTTTCTCTCTTCTGTGGGTACCAGTCTGAGTTCATTCTCAAAATATCATCAGTTGTCTCCTTCTGACTTCAGGATCTACTAATGCTGAGTGGTGATTTTTTGTTTGTTTTTAAAAATGTAATTTTGTATTCTATTCTATTATTCTTCATCTCATTTCATTTCATTTGGTGCATGGGTCAGGAGTCGGGCCCAGGTCTCTTCCGTGGCAAGTCAGCATTCTGCTACTGAACTACCCATGCAGCCCTGCATAGCTTTTAAGAGACCCTCAAGTAGAATTATATTCCCAACATGAGATCTTGGCCTTGGTTTGGCAGGGAATTACAGACAAACCAAGTGCAAAAAGGAACCCTCAATGCAAAACCAAGTAAATACCAAACTTTTGATGAGTGAAGGAAACCAACCTGCAAAATAACCTTATTAAGATAATCATGCCCCGGGTGGGCCACAATGGCTCAGCAGGCAGGAATGCTCGCCTGTGATGCCAGAGGACCCAGGTTCGATTTCTGGTGCCTGCCCATGTAAAAAAAAAAAAAAGACAATCATGCCCCAACCAAAATAGAAAATCACAAAGCACATGAATATCCAGGCAGAAATGGTCCAGCCAAATGACCAAATCAAAACACTGGCGGGGACACAACATGGAACAGCTACCCAAAGATATTTATAAAGAAATAAAGGCTATCAAAAAGACACTAAAGGAGTATAAAAAAGAATTCAGAAGATTAAATAGAAAAATAGCAGCTCTCAAGGAGACGAAAGATGCATAGACCAAATTAGAAATATACTAGAGATATATGACAGCAGATTCATAGAAGTAAAAGGAAGAATAAGGGAGCTAGAAGACAGAACAATTGAACTAGAGTGCACAAAAGAACAACTGGCAAGAAAGATAGAAAAGCTGGAATTGAATCTTAGGGAAATGATGGACAACAAAAGCTGCACAAATAGAAAAATCACTGCTGCGTGAAAAGGAAAAGAGAAGACTAAAGGGCTGGAAGGTTGGTTGAAGATATAATCAGGGAAAACTTCCTAACCCTTATAAAAGACATAAATATGCAAACCAATTAGAATAGATTCAAATAGGCCTACTCCAACACATACTAATTAAACTGTCAAATGTTGAACGGAAGCAGAAAGGCCTGAAAGCAGCATGAGAAAAATGATCTACTATATAAAGGGAAAACACATAAGACTGACTTCGACTACTCAACAGGTACCACAGAGGCAAGAAGGCAGTGGTATGAATACACCTAAGATCCTGAATGAGAAAGGCTTCCAGCCAAGAATTTTTTATCCAAGTTGTCCTTCAAAATTGAGGGAGAGATTAAACTCTTCAAAGACAAATAAAGACTGAGAGAACTAGTCAACAAGAGACCTGCCCTACAAGAATTACTAAAAAGAGTCCTGTTACCTAAAAAAAAAAGAAAAACAGAAAACAGAGTGGAGGAGGTACAGATTTGAAGAGTACCAGAAAGCGTAATTTAAAGGATAGAAGGGGAGGGGGGAAGAATATCTAGATCTGTAAAATTAAAACTAAAGGATAAAATGGTAGATACAAGAACTGCTTTTACAGTAATAACTTTCAATGTTAACAGACTAAACTCACCAATTAAAAGATGTAGATTGGCAGGATGGATGAAAAAATATAATCCATCTATAAGCTGTTTACAAGAGATGCATCTCTTGTAAAGACCCAAGGACACAAATAGATTAAAAATGAAAGAATGGAAAAAATGTTTTATTCAAGATGTAACCAAAAAAAGCAGGAATACCAAACTAATATCAAAAAAAAAAAAAAAGACTTTAAGGGTAAAGACATCATAAGAGATGAGGAAGGACACTACAATAAAAGGGACAATTTACTAGGAGAAAATAACAATCATCAATGTTTATGCCCCCAATGAAGGAGCTCCAAAGTACATGAGGCAAACATTGGAAAAACTGAAGGGATCTGTAGGTATATCAATAGTAATAGTGGGAATGTGGAGAAAGAGACATACCTATTCACTGTTGGTAGGGAAATTGAAAAGTTCAGCCCCTTGGAAGACAGTGTGGTGGTTCCACTGGAGGCTAGGGGTGGGACTGCCATATGATTCTGAAATTCCGTTGCTCAGTATACACCTAGAGGAACTGAGAGTGGGCATATTAATGGACATTTGCATACTGGTGTTTAGGGTGGCAGTGTTCACAATTTACAATGGATGGAGACAGCCTAAGGGTACAGCAATCGAGGAATGGCAGGGGGAAGTGCGGTATATACATACAACAGACTACTGACTGGCCGCAAGAAGAATGAAGTTGTGAGGCATGTTAACTAAGTGAATGAACCTTGGGGACTGTATGTTGAGTGAAATGTCAGAAACAGAAAGACAAATATGCCTCACTTATACGGACTGACTCTGATACAAAAACTTGGTGATCTGAAGTTGAGAGCATGGGTTGAGCATGGGTTATCAGGTTGGGGCTTATCGTAAAGGGTCCTAGATTGTAAGCTTTTATAGCAGTCATATATATTAATGAGTTCTGTTATTTCTGAATTCTGAGATACTGAGCTGTTTGTTTATAACCTTGTCATTCCCAGAAACTTCAGATATTTATGTGACACCCGAGACGCATAATTAGAGCTCTGAAGCTACGAAAGTCAGCAGTACCCCAAACAGGAACTGTTTAAAAAGTTGAAAAAAGGATCTGATTTTGTGTAGAGAAATGAATGAAGCTGACTGGACAGGACTAAGGTAAATCAGAATATGGATGATATCATCCATATTTTAAAACTTTAACTTCTGTGTGAGACCAAAGGGAGAGATGTTTATTTGGTGCAAAATTATATTTTGGGTAGTACATTTCCCAATTTAACCTGTATGGTCAGTTTAGTTGAACACCATAAGTACATGGAATCTTTAAGGCTATGAGACTTTGTTGGTTAGTCCAGGTTAAATCCCAGAGTAATTTGGGCAGTAAATAAAGAAGTACTTGCAAAGTTCCACTGGGGCACTGGGGAGAAAGGAGGAAGTTTTCAACTTCCCCACTTGGACAATTTCTGATATTCTCACAAGCAGTGGAGACAACCAAATCAATAGGCTAAGCCCTTGATCTTGGGTTTTGGCCCTGTGGGACTTATTCCTGCAAAGGATAGGCTAGGCCTACTTAAAATTGGGCCTAAAGGACTTCCTGGAAGATGGCGGCTTAGTAAGATGCGCGGATCTTAGTTTCTTCTCCAGGACACCTACTAGGGGAGTAGAAACGATACAGAAAGCGCCCAAAGCCACAACAGAGATAAAAAAGACAGCGTACCCCATCCTGGAACGGCTGGCTGGCTGAGAGAAGCAGCTCGGGTGAGATCGCCGAGGCGCGCGGGCCTTACCGGGCGGGGTGGCAAGCGGCCGGAGTTACTCCCTTCCCCCTTCCCGGGCCGGCTGGGAGAATTGGAGAGGTGGTCCCCTGAAACCAAGGCGACTGGCGCCCACACCACGCGCAGCCCCCGGACCAACTGAGAGAATTGGATCGGAAACCCCCAGGCCGCGGAGAACGGTGACCCCGTGACTCCCGGGGAACGTGCACTCTCTCGGGCGGGCCGCTGCCGCTGGCGCCCTCCTGCCACGCGTGTTGCCCAGGGCCGACTAGGAAATTCGGACGGGCTCTTTCCCTGGCTGCGGCGACCAGCAACCCTCCCTGCGTTCGGACCCCGGGCCGGCTCAAGCCGCTTCGGCTAGCGAACCCCCAGGACGGCGAGAGTTTTCCAAAGTTTAAGGTCCCACAGCACCTTTTACTGGTGGGACCCGCAGACAAACGTGTGCCACGAGCGCCACCTACTGGGCAGGATAAGAAAAACAGAACCCAGAGATTTCACAGAAAAATATTACAACCTTGCTGGGTCCAACACCAAGAGAAATCTGAATAAATGCCCAGACGCCAGCAGCAGAAGATAACTGTCCACGCTCAAAAGATTGAGAATATGGCTCAGTCAAAGGAACAAACCAATAGCTCAAATGAGACACAAGAGCTGAGACAACTAATGCTGAATATACGAACAGAAATGGAAAACCTCTTCAAAAATGAAATCGATAAATTGAGGGAGGACATGAAGAGGACATGGGCTGAACATAAAGAAGAAATAGAAAAACTGAAAAAACAAATCGCAGAACTTATGGAAGTGAAGGATAAAGTAGCAAACATAGAAAAAATAATGGATAGCTACAATGATAGATTTAAAGAGACAGAAGATAGAATTAGTGATTTGGAGGATGGAACATCTGAATTCCAAAAAGAAACAGAAACTATAGGGAAAAGAATGGAAAAATTTGAACAGGGTATCAGGGAACTCAAGGACAATATGAACCGCACAAATATACGTGTTGTGGGTGTCCCAGAAGGAGAAGAGAAGGGAAAAGGAGGAGAAAAACTAATGGAAGAAATTATCACTGAAAATTTCCCAACTCTTATGAAAGACCTAAAATTACAGATCCAAGAAGTGCAGCGCACCCCAAAGAGATTAGACCCAAATAGGCGTTCTCCAAGACACTTACTAGTTAGAATGTCAGAGGTCAAAGAGAAAGAGAAGATCTTGAAAGCAGCAAGAGAAAAACAATCCATTACATACAAGGGAAACCCAATAAGACTTTGTGTAGATTTCTCAGCAGAAACCATGGAAGCTAGAAGACAGTGGGATGATATATTTAAAATACTAAAAGAGAAAAACTGCCAACCAAGACTCCTATATCCAGCAAAATTATCCTTCAAAAATGAGGGAGAAATTAAAACATTCTCAGACAAAAAGTCACTGAGAGAATTTGTGACCAAGAGACCAGCTCTGCAAGAAATACTAAAGGGAGCACTAGAGTCAGATACAAAAAGACAGAAGAGAGAGATATGGAAAAGAGTGTAGAAAGAAGGAAAATCAGATATGATATATATAATACAAAAGGCAAAATGGTAGAGGAAAATATTATCCAAACAGTAATAACACTAAATGTCAATGGACTGAATTCCCCAATCAAAAGACATAGATTGGCAGAATGGATTAAAAAACAGGATCCTTCTATATGCTGTCTACAGGAAACACATCTTAGACCCAAAGATAAACATAGGTTGAAAGTGAAAGGTTGGGAAAAGATATTTCATGCAAATAACAACCAGAAAAGAGCAGGAGTGGCTATGCTAATATCCAACAAATTAGACTTCAAATGTAAAACAGTTAAAAGAGACAAAGAAGGACACTATATACTAATAAAAAGAACAATTAAACAAGAAGACATAACAATCATAAATATTTACGCACCGAATCAGAATGCCCCAAAATACGTGAGGAATATACTGCAAACACTGAAAAGGGAAATAGACTCATATACCATAATAGTTGGAGACTTCAACTCACCACTCTCATCAAGGGACAGAACATCTAGACAGAGGATCAACAAAGAAATAGAGAATCTGAATATTACTATAAATGAACTAGACTTAATAGACATTTATAGGACATTACATCCCACAACAGCAGGATACACCTTTTTCTCAAGTGCTCATGGATCATTCTCAAAGATAGACCATATGCTGGGTCACAAAGCAAGTCTCAACAAATTTAAAAAGACTGAAATCTTACACAACACTTTCTCGGACCATAAAGGAATGATGTTGGAAATCAATAATAGGCAGAGTGCCAGAAAATTCACAAATACGTGGAGGCTCAACAACACACTCCTAAACAACGACTGGGTCAAAGAAGAAATTGCAAGAGAAATTAGCAAATACCTCGAGGCGAATGAAAATGAAAACACAACATATCAAAACTTATGGGACGCAGCAAAGGCAGTGCTAAGAGGGAAATTTATTGCTCTAAATGCCTATATCAGAAAAGAAGAAAAGGAAAAAATTCAGGAATTAACTATCCATTTGGAAGAACTGGAGAAAGAACAGCAAGCTAACCCCAAAGCAAGCAAAAGGAAAGAAATAACAAAGATTAGAGCACAAATAAATGAAATTGAAAACATGAAAACAATAGAGAACATCAATAAGGCCAGAAGTTGGTTCTATGAGAAAATCAATAAGATTGATGGGCCCTTAGCAAGATTGACAAAAAGAAGAGAGAGGATGCAAATAAATAAGATCAGAAATGGAAGAGGAGACATAACTACTGACCTCACAGAAATAAAGGAGGTAATAACAGGATACTATGAACAACTTTACGCTAATAAATACAACAATTTAGATGAAATGGACGGGTTCCTGGAAAGACATGAACAACCAACTTTGACTCAAGAAGACATAGATGACCTCAACAAACCAATCACAAGTAAAGAAATTGAATTAGTCATTCAAAAGCTTCCTAAAAAGAAAAGTCCAGGACCAGATGGCTTCACATGTGAATTCTACCAAACGTTCCAGAAAGAATTAGTACCAAATCTCTTCAAACTCTTCAAAAAAATCGAAGTGGAGGGAAAACTACCTAATTCATTCTATGAAGCCAACATCACCCTCATACCAAAACCAGGCAAAGATATTACAAAAAAAGAAAACTACAGACCAATCTCTCTAATGAATACAGATGCAAAAATCCTCAATAAAATTCTAGCAAATCATATCCAACAACACATTAAAAGAATTATACATCATGACCAAGTAGGATTCATCCCAGGTATGCAAGGATGGTTCAACATAAGAAAATCAATTAATGTAATACACCATATCAACAAATCAAAGCAGAAAAATCACATGATCATCTCAATTGATGCAGAGAAGGCATTCGACAAGATTCAACATCCTTTCCTGTTGAAAACACTTCAAAAGATAGGAATACAAGGGAACTTCCTTAAAATGATAGAGGGAATATATGAAAAACCCACAGCTAATATCATCCTCAATGGGGAAAAATTGAAAACTTTCCCCCTAAGATCAGGAACAAGACAAGGATGTCCACTATCACCACTATTATTCAACATTGTGTTGGAGGTTCTAGCCAGAGCAATTAGACAAGAAAAAGAAATACAAGGCATCAAAATTGGAAAGGAAGAAGTAAAACTACCACTGTTTGCAGACGATATGATACTATACGTCGAAAACCCGGAAAAATCCACAACAAAACTACTAGAGCTAATAAATGAGTACAGCAAAGTAGCAGGTTACAAGATCAACATTCAAAAATCTGTAGCATTTCTATACACTAGTAATGAACAAGCTGAGGGGGAAATCAAGAAACGAATCCCATTTACAATTGCAACTAAAAGAATAAAATACCTAGGAATAAATTTAACTAAAGAGACAAAAAACCTATATAAAGAAAACTACAAAAAACTGCTAAAAGAAATCACAGAAGACCTAAATAGATGGAAGGGCATACCGTGTTCATGGATTGGAAGACTAAATATAGTTAAGATGTCAATCCTACCTAAATTGATTTACAGATTCAATGCAATACCAATCAAAATCCCAACAACTTATTTTTCAGAAATAGAAAAACCAATAAGCAAATTTATCTGGAAGGGCAGGGTGCCCCGAATTGCTAAAAACATCTTGAGGAAAAAAAACGAAGCTGGAGGTCTCGCGCTGCCTGACTTTAAGGCATATTATGAAGCCACAGTGGTCAAAACAGCATGGTATTGGCATAAAGATAGATATATCGACCAATGGAATCGAATAGAGTGCTCAGATATAGACCCTCTCATCTATGGACATTTGATCTTTGATAAGGCAGTCAAGCCAACTCACCTGGGACAGAGCAGTCTCTTCAATAAATGGTGCCTAGAGAACTGGATATCCATATGCAAAAGAATGAAAGAAGACCCATCTCTCACACCCTATACAAAAGTTAACTCAAAATGGATCAAAGATCTAAACATTAGGTCTAAGACCATAAAACAGTTAGAGGAAAATGTTGGGAGATATCGTATGGATCTTACAACTGGAGGCGGTTTTATGGACCTTAAACCTAAAGCAAGAGCACTGAAGAAGGAAATAAATAAATGGGAACTCCTCAAAATTAAACACTTTTGTGCATCAAAGAACTTCATCAAGAAAGTAGAAAGACAGCCTTCACAATGGGAGACAATATTTGGAAATGATATATCAGATAAAGGTCTAGTATCCAGAATTTATAAAGAGATTGTTCATCTCAACAACAAAAAGACAGCCAACCCAATTACAAAATGGGAAAAAGACTTGAACAGACACCTCTCAGAAGAGGAAATACGCATGGCCAAGAGGCACATGAAGAGATGCTCAATGTCCCTGGCCATTAGAGAAATGCAAATCAAAACCACAATGAGATATCATCTCACACCCACCAGAATGGCCATTATCAACAAAACAGAAAATGACAAGTGCTGGAGAGGATGCGGAGAAAGAGGCACACTTATCCACTGTTGGTGGGAATGTCAAAGGGTGCAACCACTGTGGAAGGCAGTTTGGCGGTTCCTCAAAAAGCTGAATATAGAATTGCCATACGACCCAGCAATACCATTGCTAGGTATCTACTCAAAGGACTTAAGGGCAAAGACACAAACGGACATTTGCACACCAATGTTTATAGCAGCATTATTTACAATTGCAAAGAGATGGAAACAGCCAAAATCTCCATCAACAGAAGAGTGGCTAAACAAACTGTGGTATATACATACGATGGAATATTATGCAGCTTTAAGACAAGATAAACTTATGAACCATGTAATAACATGGATGGACCTAGAGAATATTATGCTGAGTGAATCCAGCCAAAAACTAAAGGACAAATACTGTATGGTCCCACTGATGTGAACGGACATTCGAGAATAAACTTGAAATATGTCATTGGTAACAGAGTTCAGCAGGAGTTAGAAACAGGGTAAGACAATGGGTAATTGAAGCTGAAGGGATACAGACTGTGCAACAGGACTAGATACAAAAACTCAAAAATGGACAGCACAATAATACCTAATTGTAAAGTAATCATGTTAAAACACTGAATGAAGCTGCATCTGAGCTATAGGTTTTTGTTTTGTTTTGTGTTGTTTTGTTTTGATTTTACTATTATTACTTTTATTTTTTTCTCTATATTAACATTCTATATCTTTTTCGGTTATGTTGCTAGTTCTTCTAAACCAATGCAAATGTACTAAGAAATGATGATCATGCATCTATGTGATGATGTTAAGAATTAATGATTGCATGTGTAGAATGGTATGATCTCTAAATGTTGGGTTAATTTCTTTTTTTCCGTTAATTAAAAAAAAAAAAAAAAAGAGAAGGGATAATTGGAGATGAAGGGATACAGACTGTACAACGGGACTGGATATAAAAACTCAGAAATGGACAGCACAATACTACCCAATTGTAATGCAATTATGTTAAAACACTGAATGAAGCTGCATGTGAGGTATAGGTTTTTTGTTTTTGTTTTTTTTGCTTTTTTTTCTTTCTATTATTGTTTTAATTCTTATTCTGTTGTCTTTTTATTTCTTTTTCTAAATCGATGCAAATGTACTAAGAAATGATGAATATGCAACTATGTGATGTTATTAAGAATTACTGATTGTACATGTAGATTGGAATGATTTCTAATTGTTTTGTTAATTCTTTTTTTAATTAATAAAAAAAAAAAAAAAATTGGGCCTAAGAGTCAACCCCAGAGAACATCTTTTGTTGCTCACATGTTGCCTCTCTCTCTAAGCCAAGGTGGCAGGTGAGCTCAGTGTGAGACATGACTTCCAGGGGTGTAAATTTCCCTGGTAACATGGGACAGAAATCCCAAATGAGCTGTGACCCAGCATCAAGGGATTGTCTTCTTAACCAAAATGGGGAAGAGAGAAATGAGACAAAATAAAGTTTCAGTGGCTGAGAGATTTCAAAGAGAATAGAGAGGATGTTATCCTGGAGGTTTTTCTTACATATTATATAGATATCCCTTTCTGGATTATGGTGTCCTAGAGTGGCTAGAGGGAAGTACCTGAAACTGCTGAGCTGTGTTCCAGTAGCCTTGATTCTTGAAGACAGCTGTATAACGACATGGCTTTTACAATGTGACTGTGTGATTGTGAAAACCTTGTATCTGATGCTCCTTTTATCTAGGGTATGGACAGATAAGTAAAAAACATGGGTGGAGAACGACCAAATAATGGGGGGACAAAAGGTTAAAATAAATTGGGTAGATGGAAATACTAGTGGTTAATGAGAGGGAGGGGTAAAGGGTATGATATGTATGAGTTCTTTCTTTTTTATTTCTTTTTCTGGAATGATGCAAATGTCCTGAAAAATGGTCATGGTGGCTTGAACGCACAACTACATGATGATATTGTAAGCCACTGATTTTAAACAATGTATGGAAATTTACATGTTAAGATTTATCAATAAAAATATTTTTTAAAAAAACAGTAATACTGGGAGACTTCAATACACCACTCTCCATTATAGATGGAACAACCAGACTAAGAAACAGAGAATCTAAATAATGAGAGAAATGAATTACATCTAGTAGACATAGATAGAACGCTGCACCCCAAAACACCAAGATATACATTCTTCTCTCGTGTACATGCTACATTCTCCAGGACAGATCATATGCTAGAATACAAAAAATATACGTCTTTATAAATTTAATAAGATTGAAATTATCCAAAGCACTTTCCCTGAGCACAACAGAATAAAGCTGGAAATTAATAATCACTAAAGAACCGGAGCTGTCACAAATATATGGAGACTAAAGAACATACTTTGAAATAATCAGTGGGTCAAAGAAGAAATTCCTAGAGAAATCAGTAAATATCTGGAAACAAATGATAATGAGAATACAACATGACAGAACTTACAGGATGTGGCAAAGGCAGTGTTGAGAGGGAAATTTATTGCCCTAATGCCAATAATAAAAAACAAGAATGAGCCAAAATCAAGGACTGAACTGCTCACCTGGAGAAATTATAAAAAGAACAGTAAACTAATCCCTCAGCAAATAAAAGAAGAGAATTAACAATAAGTGAACTGGATTGGGCTTAAAATAAACAGTAAGGAGAGGTTCCAAGATGGTGGCTTAGGGAGGTGTGGAATTTAGTTCATCCTCCAGAGCAGCTAATAAATAGCCAGAAACAGTTACAGAACTGCTGGGGCCACATCAGTGACCAGACACACAGCATAAACCAGTCTGGACAAGCTGGACCAGCTGGGATCCCACCCAGAACGGTGACTCCTCCAAGCCGCAGAGACCACTGCCCCTCCCCCATAGGCTGGTTCCCAAAGGGGAAAGGAAACAGACCTTACTAGCAGTAAGGGGCTGAACTCAACCAAGCTACAACTGTAGAATTAATTAACAAATTCTGACTACTAAAAATAGGCCCCCAGTTCAATTAAACCTCGGATAAAATCTAAAGTTACTAGTTTTTGCCCCAGTGCAGAGGGAGCAGGGCTGATGGAAAAAAAAAAAAAGAAACAGAGGTTTTTTGGGATCAGACAGCAAAAACACTTGAAAAGGACTGGATCCTAAAAAAGAGGGGGCACATAAGACCTGAAGATACATAGAACAATGTACCAACTTAAGCTCTTGCTTAACAAACCCAAGGAACAGGGGCTCCTGCTCTGAAAAGGATTTTTTTCTTTTCTTTTCTTTCTTTTTTTTTTTTTTGCTGGGTTTCTACTGCTTAATTGCTCTTTAGATACAACTACAAGGCTTCTCAGGCTCCAAATGCCCCAGACAAGGGCAGAATCAGTTGATCGTGGGTTTGCTTGTCTGAGAGACAAATAAGCTGGTCAGGTGAAAGGAGGTAATTCCTTGGAGGCTGTACCTTCCCCAGGAGAGGGGTATGGCCCAGCCCAGGTAGAATCCCTCCCTCAAGGAATTCAGATACTAGGGCTTGGTAATTTGAATTTATAATATGACCAGTGCATTTCTTAATATAACTTATATGGACTGATTAACTGAACACCATAAGTACATGGAATATATAGAGCATGGGATTTTGTAGGTTTATCCAATGTGATGCCCCAGTATATCCCAGAGTGATCTGAACAGTGAATAAAGAAGTGTTTGCAAAGTCCCTTGGGGGAATGGTGAGAAAGGGGGAAAATTCTACTTCCCTATGTGGAGAATTCCTGATATTCTTGCAAGCAGTGGGGACAACCAAATCAATAGGCTTAGCCCTCAATCTTGGGGTTTGTTCATATGAAACTTATCCCCACAAAGGATAGGCTAACCTTACTTAAAATTAGGCCTAAGAGACACCCCTAGAGAACCTTTTTTGTTGCTCAGATGTGGCCTATCTCTCTCTCAGCCAACATGGCAAGCAAACTCACTGCCCTCCCCTTCTCTACCATGGGGCATGACTCCCATGAGTGTAAACTATCCTGGCAACGTGGGACAGAAATCCTACAATGAACTGGGACTCGGCATCAAGGGATTGAGAAAACCTTCTCGACTGAAAGGAAGAAGAGAGAAATGAGACAAAATAAATTGTCAGAGGCTGACAGATTCCAAACAGAGTCAAGAGGGTATCCTGGAGTTATTCTTATGCATTATATGGATACCCCCTTCTTAGTTTAAGGTGTATTAGAGAGGCTAAAGGGAAGTGCCTGACACTGTGGAGCTGTGTTCCAGGCCATGTTTCTTGAAGATAACTGTATAACGATATAGCTTTCACAATGTGACTGTGATTGTGAAAACCTTGTGCCTGATGCTCCTTTTATCTACAGCATGGACAGATGAGTAAAATATATAGATTAAAAACATATAAATAATAGGGGGAACAAATGTTAAAATAAGTTGAGTAGATTGAAATACTAGTGATCAATGAAAGGGAGTGGTAAGGGGTATCAGAAAAAATGGGGGGAACAAAGGTTAAAATATATTGGGTAGATGGAAATACTAGTGGTCAATGAGAGGGAGGGGTAAGGGGTATGGTATGTATGAGTTTTTTCTTTTTTCTTTTTATTTCTTTTTCTGGAGTCATGTAAATGTTCTAAGAAATGATCATATGGTGATGAATATAGAAATATGTTATGATACTGTGAGCCATTGATCATACACCAAGTATGCAATATTCATATGTTAAGAATGTTCGGGTTTGTATGCTGTTTTGCTTTGTCAAGAAAAATAAAAAAATAAAAAATAAAAATAAACAGTCAACCAAGTTGTAAACAGAAAAAAAAAATAAACTAGAGAACAAAAAAAACAATAGAAAGAATCAACAAAATTAAGAAATGGTTCTTTGAGAAAATCAATAAAATTGATGGACCCCTAGACAGACTGAAAAAGAAAAAAAAAAAGAGGATGCAAGTAAACCAAAACAGAAATAAGAGGGGAGTCATAATGGATCCTGAAGAAATTTTAAAAATCACGAGAGAATACAATGAACAACTCTATGCCAACAAACTAGACAACTTGGATGAAACGGACAAATTCCTAGAAACACCCACATTACCTATATTGACTTAAGAAGAAATTGGAGATCCCAACAAACCAATAATAAGTAAAGAGATTCAATCAGTCATCAAAATTCTCCCTAAAAAAAAAAGCCCAGGACCAAAAGGCTTCACTGGGGAACTTGATCAAGCTTTCCAAAAAGAACTAACACCAATCCTGCTCAAACTCTTCCAAAAAATTGAGGAAAGGGAATGTTACTTAACTCATTTTATGAAGCTAACATCATTCTAATACCAAAACTAGGTAAAGACGCTACAAGAAAGGAAAACTATAGACCAATCTCCTTAATGAACACAGATGCAAAAACTCTCACAAAATACTAACAAATTGAATCCAAATTTAAAAAAAATAAAAATAATTCAATTGAATCTAAAATACTATCAAATTAAATACAATTTTTAAAAATTATACATCAGGACCAAGTGGGGTTTATGGCAGGAATGCAAGGGTGATTCAACACAAGATCAAAGGTGATGGTGTAGTTATACAGTGAAGACAGGATTTAACAAATAAATATGAATGCTGAATCATTAAACTGATGTCTCTTTTAGTCTCCAGTATCTTACAGCAGCTAGAAGTAAAAACCTAAAATTGTGGAATTGTAACCATGTCAAACTCTGAAATATGTTCTACAACTAATTGTGGTGTGTGCTTTGAAATTTATCGCTTTTTTGTATATACGTTATTTTTCACAAAAAAAGTCGATTGTGATAATAAAAAAATATTTAAGCCTTCTAGCCTCCTATACTCTGGAGCAGCTAGAAGGAAAAATCTGAGAGGATCATATAGTAGCCCATGACAAACTTTGGGATCTGTTCTGTACCTACTTGTTCAAGAGTGCTTTGAAAACTATTGCTTTTTTATTTCTTTGCTTTGTATATGTGTTATACTACAAAATGAAAAAGTAAAAAACACACAAAAAAGAAAATCAAGCAATATAATACAGGACATTAACAAATCAAATTGGGAAAAATAACATGATCTTATCAACTGATGTTGAAAAAAGCATTTGACAAAATTCAGCATCCTTTCCTGATAAAAACACCTCAAAAGGTAGGAATCGAAGGAAACGTTCTCAATATCATAAAGGGCATATATGAAAAAACCATATACAGCATCCTTAATGATGAGAAATTGAAAGCATTCCGCCTAAGATCAGGAATGAGATGAGGATGCCCATTTTCACTACTATTATTCAACACTGTACTAGAAGTCCTTGCTGGAGCAATTAGACAAGAGAAAGAAATTAGCATCCAAATAGGAAATAAAGAAGTGAAACTTTCATTATTCGCAGATGACATGAACTATACTTGGAAAACTCTGAGAAATCTAAAGTAAAGCTACATAAGCTAATAGATAAATTGAGCAAAGTGGCAGGATACAAGAAAAATGTACAAAAATCAGTAATGTTTCTATACACAAGTAATGAGCTATCTGCTGAGACAATTAAGAACAAATTCCATTCAAAATAGTGACCAGAAAAATAAGGTATGTAGGAATAAGCCTAACCAGGGATGTCAAGGACTCATACACAGAAAACTACAAAACACTACTGATAGAAATAAAAATGATCTAAATAGATGGAAAGATATTCCATGCTCATGGATAGGAAGGTTGAACATGTTGTTAAGATGTCAGTTCTACCCAAACTGATCTACAGATTTAATGCAATACCAATCAAAATCCCAACAACCTAATTTTATGACCTTGAAAAGCTAGTTATCAAATTTATTTGGAAGGAAAAGAGACCCCCAATAGCTAAAGATACCCTTGAAAAGAAGAACGAATTGCAAGTACTATCACTTCCTGACTTTAAAACTTACTGTAAAGCCACATGGTCAAAACAGCATGGTACTGGCACAAAGACACAAGTATCAATCAATAGAACTTAATTGACAGAGTGGAGATAGACCACCAAGTCTATGCACAACTGATCTTCAATAAGGCCCCCAGGGGAAGAGAGGCCGGCGTGGGCCACGTGACTGCCCCCGGCGCCGGGCCCTGGCTGGGGCGTACGGGGAAGTCCGCTGAGGTCACGGTGCGGTCGCCTGTGGGCTCCGGGCGACGAGGGGCCTCGGCGGCGCGGTCCCGTCAGCAGGCGCTGAGGATCCAACGCGGATCGCCCCTTAGCGCCCGCACTACTTCGGAGATGCTCGCCCGGCCTCTGGCGCCGAGCAGTGGCCGTGGGGTCGCGGACACCGGAGGGGACGAGGTGAGGCCTCACCTGGGCGACCCGGCCCCGGCCCCCAGGTTCACCTGGATGACGGCTGCTTGAATGGGCGCGGACTCGGCCCTTGCTCCTTACGTTCCGCTTTCTGCACTGTGGCCAGAACGACCGAAAACTGGGCACGCGAACACAAAGCAGACCCCGAGGCCTGCGCAAGGCCGCGCTTTAAAACCGGAGTCTCCGCTGGAAACGTGCGGTGGCTTCCAATCTACAACCTGCAAGACCGTACAAGAACCCACGGGACCTGACCTGCCCCCTTCCCCCTAACAGGGGCCCCCCCTGCCCCTTCCCCCTCTAACAGGGGCCCACCCTGCCCTTTCCCCCTAACAAGGACCCACCCTGCCCCTTCCCCCTCTAACAGGGACCCACCCTGCCCCCTTCCCCTCTAACACCTCTCCTCCCCACACACGCACATGTTCCGCTGAAGTCACAGTGGCCTCTGCCATGCCTGAAACACACCAGGACCACTTCCATCTTTGCCCTTGCTGGTCCTTTGGAATGCTCTGCCCCTAGGAAATCCCTTGGCTCCCACCTTTCCCACTGTCAGGTTTTTGTTTAACCCTTACACTGTCTATTAGGCCTTCCCTGACAACCCTAGTTAAAATCCAAGCTCCCACAAATGCCTGTATGATTTACTTATTTGTTGTCATTCTCCTGCCACGAGAGTGTAAGCTTCATAAATGCAGGGAATTTTTTTCTGTTCTCTGTTGTATCTTCAATGCCTAGAACAGCACCTCACAAGCAATACCACTCAATAATACATATTTGCTGTAAAATGAATTAAAGACCTAAATTTAAGAGCTGAAGCTATAAGACTCTGGGAAGAAAACACAGAGACAAATCTACACGACCTCGAATTCTCTTAGCTATGACACCAAAAGCACAGGCAGCAAGAACAAAAAAAGATAAATTGGACTTTATCAAAATTAAAAACTTTTGTGCATTAATCAACACTATCAAGAGAGTGAAAAGACAACCTACAAATTGGGAGAAAACAGTGGTAAAGCTATTTGCTAAGGATGTAATTTGCAGACCATATAAAGAATGCCTACAATTCAAAAAAGCAAATAATTCAATTAAAAATGGACCCAGGACTTGAACAGACATTTCTTTAGGGAAGATAGACAAATGGCCAATAAATCATGAAAAGTTGTTTATCATCATTAGTCATGACGAAAATGCACCAAAAGGTGGAAACAACCCAAGTGTCTGTCAGCACATGAATGGATGAACAAAATGTGGTAAATGCATACAATGGAATATTACTCAGCCTTAAAAAGGATTGGAGCTCAGATTCATGGTACAACATGAATGAGCTTTGAAAACATTTTGCTGCAAAATGGGTCCTATGTTATCCGCAAACTGAAGCACAGAGAGGTTAAGCCACTTCCTGAAGTCACACAGCTAGCAAATGGTGAGGATGGGAGTCAGGAAAACAAACACATCAAAACAAAGGTGAACCCAGCGGCTGCGTTTCCATGTGTCAACAGGTTTTAAGGTCCCAAAGGAAAATTTCTCTCTGTTTCCTAATAGGGGTGTGCTGGTTCAGAAAAGCCATGCTCTTCTAATCCAACCTCGTGGGGGCGGTGGGGACAGACTGTTGTAGGGTGGGACCTTCGGATCAGGTTGTTTCCATGGGGATGGGACCCCACCCAGCCAAGGTGGCCTTTAGTCCACTCACTGGAGTCCTTTAAGAGGGAGGTATTTTGGAGAAAGCACAGACACTTGGAGACAGAAAACTTCCCAGGAGATGCTAAGCAAAGAGATGATATCTAGAGTTTGCTGCCGAGAAGCTAGGAGAGGACCTGAGGACGACAGGAAGCCGCTGGAGTCAGAAGCTGAAAGCAGCGACCAGGAGCTGGGACCCACAGACGCCGGCCACGTGCCTCCCACCTGACAGAGGTGTCCAGGGGCCAGAAGCCTTCTTCTTCAGAGTCTGGGATCATCTTGCTGATGCCTTAATTTGGACATTTTCATGGCCTTAGAACTGTAAATTGGTAACCTAATAAATCCCCTCTGTAAAAACCAATCCATTTCTGGTATATTGCATCCCGGCAGCTTCAGTGAACTGAAACAAAGGGAAAATCAGAAAAAATCCCATTATCTCATAATAGAAGAATAAATGTAGACACTGAAAATGATGACTCATAGCTGTGACTATCGGTGTGGGATGGGGCCGAGCTCTGCCATGGCAACACAGCGTGGTGGTTAGGACGTGGGCTCTGGAGCAGACTACCTGTGTCTGAATCTCAGCCGGGCCACCCTCAGCCAAGGGTGTCCTTGGTAAGTCACTTACTCTCTCTGTGCCTTGGTTTCTGCATCTATAAAATGGGGTTACTAATAGCGCATATTGTACAAGACTGTGAGAAGGTAAAATGAATGAATACGCACAGAGCCACTAGAGTGTGCGTTGGAAGTACCCAGTACATCCTAGCTGTTACTATTGAATGAGAAAATAGCACAAACTCACCGTGGTGTCGAGATATGTGCGTAAACAATGAGTTGGAAAAAATTGTGAGGTGATTTACACAATGCCCTAAACTTATGATTGTGTTCCACTCTCTTCTCCATGCTTTCCTGTATTGCCTGATTTTTAAAAAATAAATGACGTGCCAATAAAAAATAAAAATAAAAAATAAGGCCCCCAAAACCACTGAACTGGAACAGAACAGTCTTTCCAATAAATGGGCATGGGAGAATTGGATTTCAATAGCCAAAAAACCTTACATCCTATACAAAAATTAATTCAAATGGATTAAAGACCTAAATGTAAGAGCCAGTACGATAAAACTTCTAAAAGAAAAATAGGGAAAAATAGATCTTCAAGATCTAGTACAAAGGGCTTAGCATCTGGGGATGCTTGCAGCTATTGCTGACTGGCCCAGCTTCTTTCAAAAGGTCTACTGTTCATGAAATTCTGTGCAAGCTCAGCTTGGAGAGTGATCACTCTATACCCCCAAGTGCATATGGGTTGGTCAAAGCGTACACCAACTTTGATGCTGAACGAGATGCTCTGAACATTGAAACAACCATCAAGACCAAAGGTCATCATTGCCAACATATTGACCAACTGCAGCAATAAACAGAGACAGGACATTGCCTTTGCTTACCAGAGAAGGACCAAAAAGGAACTTGCATCAGCACTTGAAGTTAGCCTGATCTGGCCACCTAGAGTCAGTGATTTGGGGCCTATTGAAAACAGCTGCTCAATATGATGTTTCCAAGCTCAAAGCCTCCATGATCTCAATGAGACTCCCTCATTAAGATCACCAGCTCAAGGACCAACCAGGAGCTGCAGGAAATTGACTGAGTCTACAAGGAGATGTAGACTGATCCGGAGAAGGACATTGTTTCTGACACATCTGGTAACTTCCACAAACTGCTGGTTGCCCTCACAAAGGGTAGATGAGCAGAGGATGGCTCTGTCATTGATTATGAACTGACTGACCAAGATGCCTGGGATCTCTACAATGCTGGAGTGAAGAGGAAATAAACTGATGTTCCCAAGTGGATCCCCATCATGACCAAACAGAGTGTGTGCCACCTCCAGAAAATTTTTGAAAGGTACAAGAGCCATAGTTCTTATGATATGTCGTACTGGAGAGCATCAAGAAGGAGGTCAAAGGTGACCTGGAAAATGCTTTCTTGAACCTGGTCCAGTGTATTCAGAACAAGCCCTTGTATTTTGCTGATCGGCTGTATGACTTTATGAAGGGCAAAGGGACTCATGACAAGGTTCTGATTAGGATCATGGTCTCTGCAATAAGGTGGACGTGTTGAAAATTAGGTCTGAATTCAAGAAAAAATATTGCAAGTCCCTGTACTACTACATCCAGCAAGACACCAAGGGCTACTATCAGAGAGTGCTGCTGTTCCTGTGTGGCAGACATGACTGAAGCCCAGGAAAGCACAAGCATCGACACAGTGCTCCCTATGCTTCCAGCTAACAGTTCTGGAAAATCAGCTTGTGACTAACAACCCCTTGTGCTCATCCAGGTGAGGATGACATCAGCCTTGGTTCCTCCTTACCTTATTTTAATTGCCTAAGCATTGCCTGGCTTTCTTGTTGAGTCTCTCCTTTTAGCCAAAAGAAACGAACATTCCAAGGAGTTGGAAGTGAAATCTATGATGATGTGAAACACTTAGCCTCTTGTGTACTGTGTGATAAACAGATGAACAAACTGAATTTTTACTTAAAAAAAAAAAGATCTAGTGATAGGAGGTGGTTTCTTAAACTTTAAACCTATAGCACAAGCAGTGAAAGAAAAAAAATAGATAAATGGATCTCCTTAAGAGCGTCTGTACCTCAAAGTACTTTGTCAAAAAAGTGAAGGACCATCAAATTCAATGGGAGAAAATATTCAGAAACCACATTATCAGATAAAGGCTTGATATCCTATGTACATAAAGAAATTATACAATTCAACAACAAAAGAACAAACAACCCAGTTATAAAATGGGCAGAGGATATTTGAACGCTTTTCTGAATAGCAAATACAAATGGTTAAAAAGCACATGAAAAGATACTCACTTTCATGAGCTATAAGGGAAATGAAAATCAAGACAACAATGAGATATCACCTCACACCTATAAGAATGGCTGCTATTAAACATACAGGAAACTACAAATGCTGGAGAGAATGTGGAGAAATTGGAATACTTATTCACTGTTGGCAGAAATGTATAATGGTGCAGCCACTGTGGAAAACAGTTTAGGTATTCCTCGGAAAACTAAATATCAAGTTGGCCTATGACCTAGCCATATCAATATTCAGCATATACTCAGAAAACTAAAAGCAATGACATGGACAGACATTTGTATACCAGTGTTCATAGCAGCACTATTCATAATTGCCAAGAGATGGAAAACAATCCAAGAGTCCATCGCCAGATAAGTGGATAAACAAAATATGGTATTATGCATGCAATGGAATATTATGCAGCAATAAGACAAAATGAAGTCCCAAAGCATATGACAATGTGGATGAACCTTGAGGACATAATTCTGAGTGAAATAAACCAGTCACTAAAGGGCAGATATGATATGATTTTACTATTATGACTCTCAGAGGTTACAATGAATAATATAACAGACCTAGATGTACACAAGAGCTATAGATGAGGAAAGGCTACCCAGTAAGTTTGAACTTAAATGCAAGGAAATGGATAAAAGTGATGGCAACTAATTAGTGGGGTTAAAAGTAACATTGCTGTCAGTTGTCTAAAATTGAGAGTGCTTAGGATTGCAGAACTAAGTGAGGATAATGGGAAACATGGATAGTGTCTTTGGACATTATACACGATTCCCAATGGATGGAGTGGCTGAAGGATGCATTGACAGTGAAGTAGAATGGTGAACTGTGGTGTAAACATAGGAGTGAATATTGTGCGACTACAGAAAGGAAAGAAGTCATGAGGCATGCAGCAAGGTATTTGGATGGACCTAGGGGATATCATGTGATACAAAATAAACCAGAAACAAAAGAGCAAGTATTTTATGGTCTCTTTCAGAAAATATTTATAAGTAAATTGGGGCCTAAATTGTAAGCTCACAGAAGTCACATTTAGTCTGGAGCTATAACTCTTATTTCTAGATTTTAAGAGGCTCTGCTATATATGTATAATCTGTTATTTCCTTAGAACTCTGGGTACCTTTGTGACACCTAAGGCTCAAAATAGGAGTTCTACATGTCTGAAAGTCAGCATCGCCACATGCAATAACCGTTAAAGGAACTGAAAACAGATCAGGTTTCACTTAGAGATAAGAATGACGCCGATTGGGTCAGGACTAAGGTAAATCAGAATATAGGATTAAGGAGGATATTGTACTTTAGAACTTGACCTACTCAATGAGACCAAAGGAAGAGAGGGGTTTTTTTTTTCCAAAACCTAAATTTTCTATAACACATCATCTAACTCAACCTGTCTGGACACATCATTTAAACAACCCAGACACATGGAGCCCAGAATGACAATGAGGGACTGTAATTCTGTATAGCTTAATGTAATGCCCAGATACATCCCAGAGTATGTTGAGCAGATAATTTAAAAGTATTGGCAAAGTCCCTTAAGGGGCAAGATAAAAAATATGGAACTATTAAGCTTTACTACTGGGGAAACCCCGATACTGTCTCAAACATTAGGTATCTCCAGCCAATAGATCAAGCTTGCTCTTGTGCTCTTGTAGGTCTTGAGGCTTGTTCTTGTGAAGTTTATTTATACAGCAGAAAAGCTAAGCCTACCTATGGTTACATCTAAGAGTTACTTCCAGTGGACCTCTTTTGTTGCTCAGAGGTGGCCTTACTCTCTCTAAGCCCTGCTCTGCAAGTAAAATCATTACCCTAACCCTTCCATTAGACATGATAACCAGGGGTGAAAGTCTCCCTGACAACACGGGATATGAATCCCAGGGATGAGCCTGGCCCTGCCGCGGTATGCCTTCCTGACCAAAAGGGGTAAAAGAATTGTAACAAAATAATGTATCAGTGGCTGAGAGAGTTAGAGTCAAGAGGCTATTCAGGAGGCTACTCTTATGCAAGCTTTAGCTAGATATTGCTATTTATCATGGTCTGCCAAACCCCAACCAAAACCATACCTGCAAACCCTAAAGAACAACCAGGACTCTATCTGAAATTCTACAAAAGTTCCATGCATGATTATCACTTTCCAGAAACCTACAACTTCTAGGTGGATTCCTAGGCTAGATAAGTCCTGAAACCCAGAGGGGCCAGTCTCCCTAGAACATCAGCTAGTTCCATCCCCCTATCCCATATTACTGACAGCTCTTTTCAACATGAAAAAGTTAGAATGGGCATAGGCCAGATAACTCTAAAGATTTGGAGAAAGATCAAAGGAGAAGGAGGAGTTGTAACAGAGAAGACAGGATTTAAGAAATCATCATATTGATATTCCTTTTAGTCTCAAGTGTCTTGGAGTTGCTAGAAGGAAAAATCTAAAATCATGGAACTGTAACCCATACCAAACGCTGAAATCTGTTTTATAACTACTTGTTACAACATACTTTGAAATTTATTGCCTTTTTGCACATATGTTTTATTTCACAATAAAAAATGTTAAAAAGTGACATGCCATATTAAAGGTTAATATGATTGAAAGGGGATGTATAGTACCATGCATCCCATGGTTAACTATGAAATTATAAATAAGTTCTTGCATGAGCTATCTCAAAGATTTGATATTGGACAGAGTCAATAGCAGAGAGGTATGGGGGAAAACTAAAATTGCATGTTATGGCCCATAGTTAACAGGAAGACATCAACAGTACCACAGCATTACCAGTTATATGGGGGGGTGGGGAGGACAAAAGATAAGGAGTAATTTCTTTGTTTTTTTAGGTGCATGGTCCGGGAAGTGAACCCGGGTCTCCTGCATGGAAAGCAAGCATCCTACCAGTGAACCACCCGTGCACCGGAGGAGCAGTTTTGATTTGATAGTAGGCGAGGCTGTGTTTGCCGGTTCTTTGCCTCTACGGGCCGATGAAAACTATCTAAAATTGAGAGTGCTGCTGATTGTATAACCAAGTAAGGATGCTGTAAGACATGGTTTGTTCATTTTGGATATTATCCATGATGCTCATTAGATGAAGGGAGCCAAGGGGTACAGTGATCTAGTCATTCAAGCAGAATGGCAAACAGGGATATATTATATGATAGAAATATAGTGTGGCTATAAACAGGAAGGATGTTTGCAAGGTACACGACAAACTGATAAACCTTGGGGACAAAGTGCTGTGCAAAATAATCCAGAAATAAAAGAACAAATATGTTAAGGTCTCTTTCAGAAAATACTTACAAGAACATTGGAGCCTAGATTGTAAGCCCTTATAGCAGCCATACTTAGTCTGGAGTTGTAAGTGTACCTCTATATTCTGAGACACTAACCTATATGTGTTATTACCTGGTATCCCTGGAAGTCTGAGTAATTCTGTGATTCAAATCTCCCCAAATTGATCTATAAACTTAATGCAAATTAATGTAACCCAATAAAATTCCTATCAGGTTTGCTTTTGTAGAGACTGGCATGCTGATATTAAAGTGGATATGGAAATTTAAAGGACCTAGAGTAGTCGAAGCAATCTTGAAAAAATGTACAAAGTTGGAGGACTTACATACTGAATTTTAAAACTTATTATAAAGCTACATACAGTATTTGACAGTCTAGTTTTAGCATAAGTGTAGACAAATAAACCAAAGGATTAGAACAGAGACAAATAGAGAGTTTGGAAATAGACGAAATATGTATAGTCAAATGAATTTATATTATGTTGTCATTGCAATTCAAAGGATGGGGAAGTCCTTTTAATAAATGATTCTGGATCAATTCAATGTGTGTATGGACAAAAATAAACCTGATCTGTACCTTACACCATATACAATAGTTAACTCAAGATTAATTACAAAACCAAATGTAAATGCTAATATAAAGCTTCTAGAAGAAACATAGGAGAGTATCTTTGTGAGCTTTGACAAAAATCTTAACTAGAGCACAACAAGCACTAGGTATAAAAGAAAAGAAATGATCAACTGGTCCTCATCAAAACTAAAACTACTGCTCATTAGGAAACCAGTAAGAATATAAAAATCAAGCCATAGACTGGGAGGAAATACATGCAATACATACATTTGACAAACCACATGTATTTAATATAAAGAAGCATACAAGTCAATAATGAGAAGAAAAACAGTCCAATAAAAAGAGCAAAAGATTTAGACATTTCAAAAAGTGGGTATATGAATTTCAATAAGCACGTTAAAACATAATCACTGGTCTAGGTATATACAAAGTAAAATTACAAGGAGATTCCAATATACACTGATAAGAATGGCTGAAATTATAAAGATTAACAATGCCAAAAATGTGTGAGAGGAATCTAAACAACTAGACTCTCATACATTACTGGTGAGATGTAAAATGGTACAGTTACTTAGAAAAAAAATTACTTGGCCATTTCTTATAAATTAACTATAAACCTACTTCTTGATCTAGCAATTCCACTCCTTGGTATTTAACCAAAAGAAATAAAAGCATATATCCGTAAAATGTATGAAAAATGTCCATCGACAAGAGAATAGATGAACAAAATATGGTACATCCTCACAATGGTAAACTACTTGCCAATAAAAAAGAAAGGAACTACTGATATATGCAAGAACACAGACGACTAAAGAGCATTCCTCTGTGATGCTGAAAGTTCCTTTTTGCTTTATGAAAGTTGAGTTGTTGCCTTTGGTTGAAGATGAGGTAATTATAGAGTTTCAAATGAGAAGAGATAGCAATGTCTTAATAGCCTCTAATTCCTCTGCCTTTAACCCGTGGAGAGAGAAGACAGAGAAACTCTTAGGGCAAAGGGAATGTTAGGAATGGAAAGCTAATTTCTGGCACGGAGTCTTGGAGCAAAAGGATTAGATACAGTAACTTAATGCTTGCCTTGGCTTAACTGCAAATGGAAACTAGAGAGACGATCAAGGACATGGGATACAAGCCAGACCTTAACAAGGCCTTTACTCTAAACTAAAAAAAATGAGTTGTTCCCAGATGAACTGTAGAAGAGATATCTGTACATTGGAGCAGAGTTGGAACATATCAATAATTAAGCTTACAGATGAGTTTTCTTACATACATGTTCTTCATTAAACATGGTACTTCATTGTTTATATCTTATTTAAGGTTTTCATTGCTATATCTCAAAGAAAACAAGTGGAAAATGCATTATACTCATCCTAATCTCAGATTAAAGTGTCAAGTTTCAACCACTGACCACATAATCATAGCATCACCACTTAATGGGTGGCCCCTTAATTAAATTACATACACAATAATTTAATGGACGTTTAAGTTGTTTTTCAAATTTTGATATTAGAAGAAATGCTAAATGTGTAGCCTTGATTCCATGTGCTTCTATAGGAAAGATAGCAAGAAATGGCCTCTTTGATGAACTATTTATGTCTTTTGGCTATTTTTTCTATTTGGTTGTAGCTCCCTCTTTTTTTTTAATTTAAGAGTTGTTTTCTCTTTTACATATGTATATAGTCTGAATAAAACTCCTTTCATCTGGTATGTTTCAAGTAGTTTCTCCCAAACTGTCACCTATCTTTCAGTTTTGTTTTTTAAGCTTTTTTTTCTACAATTTTTAATATGAAATATAACAATATACAAAAAATAAATTTCAAAGTACATTGCAACACGTTGTTATAGAACAGATTTCAAAGTTTAGTATGGGTTACAGTTCCACAATTTCAGGTTTTTCCTTCTAGCTGCTCCAAGACACTGGAAACTAACAGAAAATCAATATACTGATTCAGCAGTCACACTCATTTGTTAAATCCAATTTTCTCTGTTTTAACTCCTCCTTCTCCTTTGATCCTTCTCCCAGTTTTTAAGGATATTAGGGCTTTGCCCTTTCTAACTTTTTCATGTTGAAAAGGGATATCGATAATACAGGATAGGGAGATGGTATTAGTTGATGCTCTGGAGAGGCTGGCCCCTCTGGGTTTCAGGACTCATCTGGCCTAGGAACTATGCAGAGGTTAAAGATTTCTGGAAAATAAACTTAGTGCATGAAACTTTTGTAGAGTCTCAGATAGAGCCCTAGATGTTCTTTAGGGTTAACAGGAATGATGTTGGTTGGAGTTTGGCAAACCATGGCAATTAGCAAATCTAGCTGAAGCTTGCATAAGAGTAGCTTCCAGAAGAGCCTCTCCACTCTATTCGAACTCTCTTAGCCACTGAACACCTTACTTTGTTACATTTCTTTTGCCCCTTTTGGTCAGGAAAGCATTGTCAATCCACCACTGTGCCAGGGCCAGGCCTTTTCTGGGAGACAATTTTATAAATGAATGGTCTTCGCCACATTAAAAATCCAGGGCATAAATATATTCTATATTTTCTTCTGTTGTTTTTTATAGTTTTGCTTTGTTTCAATGCCCATGACTTCAATCCATCTATAAGTTACATTTTAAAATAGTTTCTGGGAGAGAACTAATTTAATGTTTTTTTTTTCAAATCCATTTATTGACTAGTCCTTCCTTCCCCCACTGATTTGAAACGTCACCTTTATCATTTAATAAATTGCCATACATGCAAGAATCCCTTTCTGGACTCTATCATGTTCTATTGATCTACTTGTGTACACCCACACTATTTTACAGTTTTAATCACCACATTTTTAAAACACAGTTTGATGTGTAGGATGGTGTGCTGGTTTGAAAGGATGTCTGTCCCCTAGAAAAGCCATGTTTTAACCTAAATCCCATTTCATAGAAGCAGAATAATTCCTATTCAATACTGTATGTTTGAAACTGTAATCAGATCATCTCCCTGGAGATGTGATTAAATCATGAGTGGTTGTTAAGCTGAATTAGTTGACGACATGTCTCCACCCATTTGGATGGGTCTTGATTAGTTTCTGAAGTCCTAAAAGAGGAAACATTTTGGAGAATGAGAGAGATTCAGAGAGAGCAGAGCAGAATGACATAGCCACGAGAAGCACAGTCCACCAGCCAGTGACCTTTGAAGATGAAGAAGGAAAATGTCTCCTGGGGAGCTTTGTGAAACCGGAAGCCAGGAGAAAAAGCTAGCAGATGATGCTGTGCTCACCATGTGCCCTTCCAGCTGAGAGAGGAACCCTGACCGTGTTCACCATATGCTTTTCCAGATGAGAGAGAAACTCTGATTGTGTTCGCCATGTGCCTTCTCACTTGAGAGAGAAATCCTGAACATCATCGACCTTCTTGAACAAAGGTATCTTCCCCTCGATGCCTTAGATTGGACATTTCTATAGACTTGTTTTAATTAGGACATTACCTTGGCCTTGGAACAGTAAACTAGCAACTTATTAAATTCCTCTTTTTAAAAGCTGTTCCATTTCTGGTATATTGCATTCCGGCAGCTAGTACACTAGAACAGATCGCTTGTTAATGTCACTTTAGTAACAGTGACATTAACTGTTTTCCTTTACTAGGAAACTTGCAAGGAAATTTGTTTTCTTTGAACTCTTACTATTGCAATTCTCCCCTGTCCTTTGTCTATTACTTCCTACTCTGTTCCCTTTCCCCAATCTTAGGAAACTTGGTTTATTTTTTATTATGTTGCTGTAAAACGAACTTGAATGATTCCTGAACATTTAAAATTATTTATATTGCACCAATCGCAAGGACAGTTGACTGTACAAGATAGTTGACTCTAGATTTTACACCCCTCTTTTCCATGAGCTATTACTTCTTCAAGTCCTCAACTCTTTCCTAAATAGTATAGTTACTTTAAATGGGTTCTTTATCTCTGTTTCACTCCTTCAATCCATCTTCCACACCGTTGCCATAACTGTATTTAAAACGGAGATCTCATCAAGCCAGTTCCAATGATATTCCTGCACTCACAGGATAGAGCCTGATCTTTTACACAGTTTTAAATACACTGTTAATAGCCAATATTTATTAGATACTTCTAATGGTGCAGGATACTACTATAAATTCTTTACATATACTGCTTACTAAACACTCACATTAGTCCTGTGAGGTGGTGAGAAATTAATGCTATTCCTTTTAAAGGGATGAACAAAAAAATGGAAGCTTGAAGAAATTACGTGACTTGCCTAAAATCATACAATACAACATCTTTAAACATGATCTTTAAACATTGTGTACACCATAAAAGGCATGTCAGCCAATTTGCCACCTCTAAAACTTACCTATTCACAGAGGTTCTTATATTGGATTTTTAAGGTAGCTACACAGTTTCTAAAAAATACATATAAAATAAAATAACACAGAAAAGTTTAAAATAAAGGTATAGGAAAAGTAACCCTTGTATTTGCTACCAAAAAATAAAACTGAATATAGGACTATTGACATTAGACAAACAGAATTTAAGGTAAAACCGTACTTAGAGGGGCAGAGAAGTTGATAATTTATTTTTTGAAGATACAGTCCACCAGAAAGACAGAATGGTCATAAATTTCTATGGAGTTAATAACTATCTATGAATTATACAAATCAAAATCTGATAAACTAAGAACAATCATGGTGGAGGATTTTAACTTACATCCACCAGAAAAGTAACAGATCAAACTGACAAAAATAAAAACACAGAAGATTTGAGTGGCATAAGCAACAAGCTTGATTACAGATAAAAAATATAAAACTTTGTACCCAGTAATCAGGGAGTATAAATGCCTTTCAGATATCTAACATGCATTTTCAATGGGGATGGAAATGCTCCCGAGGTGAACATTGGTTTTGGGGGGGGCGGGGGAACCTTAGATATTACAATAGCTTGCTTAGGATTTAATTTCTCCTCTTAAGGAGAAACTTGATTTAAGTTTAATTTAATCAAAATCTTATTGCTCAAAAAAAATCTTATTGCTTAGGATTTAATTTCACTTGTTAAGAAGAAATTAATTAATTGCAATTAATTAATTAATGTTTTCCTCTCAAAGGGCAATAATGAAAAAAATGGTTAAGAAACACTGATTTAACACATACACAGAGATTGAGCCACATAGGAAAAAAATAATGTGTATACTTGTTTATACATGCTTAAAATACCTCTTACAGGACATATAAAAATCTGATAACTGTTACCGACTCAAAGGAGGAAAACCAAATAGCTAGGGGACAGAAGTATGCAAAAATATCTTCTGTGTTTCTGGAATTTTGAGGCATATAAATGAAAAAACTACTTGAAGAGCAACAAATACTAATTTTAAAATTTTAAAAATCATTAAAGATTTTCATCAAAGGCACCAAGGTAATTTAGTAGGAAATGATAGTCTTTTCAAATAATTGGATATCTATATGTGAAAAAAAAAAAGAATCCAGGTCCTTATAAATTAACTTAACATGGAATATACTTACAGGCAAGGGCTATAACTATAAAATATCTAGAAGAAAACACAGGAGAAAATCTTTGTGACTTTGGGCTAGGAAACATTTGCAAGATGTGATATAAAAAACATGATATATAAAAGAAGATTATATACTGTGCTTTGTCAACACTTAAAACTTGCGCTCTTCAAAAGGCATCATTAAGAAAATAAAAAACAACGCACAGCTGGAGGAAAATATCTGCTAGGCATATATCTGACTTGTATCCAGAATATATATACAGAATCCTTACAACGAAGTAATAAGAAAATGATCCAATTTTTTAATGGGCATATTTGGATAGACATTACACCAAAGAAGATACATGAATGAGAATTAAGCACATTAAAGATCAATCATCATAATTAGTCATTAATATCACAATGTGATACCACTTCAAATCTACTAGGATGGCTATAATCAAAAAGAAGAACATTATCAAGTATAGGTGAGGATGGAGAGAAACCAGAATCTCATATGTCACTGGTAGGAAGGTAAAATAGTTGCAGTTACTCTGGAAAAGGATTTGACAAGTTTTTAAAAAGCTAAACATACGCCACTTAGTGTTTCCACTTATAGGTATTTATCCAAGAAAAAGTGAAAACAAATGTCCACACAGAGATTCATGAGGAATATGCATACAGTCTTATTCAAATAACTAAAAACTAGAAACAATTCAAATGTCCACCAACTGGTAAATGGATAAGCAAAATGTGGCAAATCTTTTCAATGGATTACCACTAAGCTTTATAAATGAATAAACTACTGATACTTGCAACAACACAGATGAAACTCACTTGCTATGGGCAAGAAGTCAGACTTTGGGGAAAGGGAAAACTATAGAGACAGAGAGAAAGGGGACCAGTGGTTACCTGGGGTTCGAAACGAGATTTATTACGATTGGCACAAGAAAACTAGTGGGCTTGATGAAAGTGTTCTGGAGCTAGACTGTGGTGATGGCTGCACAACTGGATAAATTTACTAAAACTCACTGTACTGTACACATAAAATGGATGATTTTTAAGACAAAATTCTACCTGACCCATGTTCAAAGCCGCAAAAGATATCTCAACCAATTTGAGAAAGAGGTACGATACAAGTAAGTCACTGATCATCATGCAAAAAGATAAAAATAAAAAACTACAGCCAAAAACTGGGAACAAAATTCTGTCTAAACAAGAATGAAGAAGTAAACTGACATATTCTCATTCAATGTGATATTGTGGAGTAATTAAAATAAAATAGTTATATCCAACATCATGGAAAAATCTCAATGATATTGGGCAAAGGAAGTGAGATATTCAAGAAAAATATAATTGTATTCATATGAAGCTCAAAAACAGGCAAACGTAAAGTACATTGTTTAAGGATGCATATACAAATAGCAAAAACTATAAAGAAAGTATTGAAATGGTTATCACAAAAGTCGAAATCATGGTTACCGTTAGGGAGAGGGAAAGAACTGTGATGAGAAGGATATATGAAAGATTCATGGGAGGGAATAATGTTCTGATCCTGATGCTATCTGTATCTTTTATTACTTAACGTGCACAAACACAGACACACAAACCACATCCCTCATTCCTACTGGGCACACAAACATGCACACATAAACAAAGATAAAAACAATCAACAGCTGAAAGACAACTTCTCCAACCCCCAAATTTATACATCGATAAGTTTTAAAAATAAACATGCTCTAGAGCAGGCCACAGTGGCTCAGCAGGCAGAGTTCTTGCCTGTCGTGTCGGAGACCCGAGTTCGTTTCCCGGTGTCTGCCCATGCAAAAAAATAAAATAAAAATAATAATAACAATAATAACAACATGCTCTAAATAATTTGGGGGTTGAAAGGAAAATAGAAATTTTAGATTAAACAAAGTTGGAGAACAATCAGAGCACTACCTATGAACCTGTGGGATTCAGGCAAAGAAGTAATCAAAGAAAACGTTATAATCATAAAATACACTTGAAGACAATAAGAAAGAATGACAATAAATGAAGTAACTTTCAACTCAAGATGCTAGATACAGACCAACAAAATAAACACAAAGAAGTAAGAGAATTAATAAAATTAAAAGTAGAAAATAAAAAATAGAAAAAAACAAGTCATTCAGTAAAACTAAATGCAAAAGACAAACACAAAGGACAAAACTTTGGCAAATATGTTTTCTAAAAGTTCAAATAAAACAATATGAAGAATAAAAAGGGATAGACAACAACAAAGAAATTTTTTATTATGAAGAGATACCAGGCACAAAAAATATATATAAAAAATTCTAAAAACTTACATGAGATGGACAATTTTCTAGGGAAATATGCTATCCAGTGGGCCCAAAACAAGTAGATAATCTGATAGTTTCCTGATTACTGATCAGTCTGTTCAAATGAGTAAATGAACTACACTCCAAAACACTTCAGGTCAAGGGTTCTATGGAAGAATTATACCAAACTTTTATGGAACATATAATTCATATCCTAACCACACTGTGGCAGAAAATAGAAACAAATGGGAAACTACTCAATTCATTTTATAAGACAAGTATGCTCCCAATATCAAAACCAGAAAATAATTGCACAAGAAAAGAAAACTATGGTCTAATCACATAATGGAACTCAGAAGCAGAAATTCCACCAAAAATTAGTAAAGTTTAAGTACCAGGGAAGTAAAACAATATAATATTTTGTAAATAAGATTTTGTATATAACATTTTAATTTTATATTATAATTATAACATTATAATTTTGTAAAATAAGATTTTATTTCATGAATTCCTGAAGCTAAATATGAGAAAACCTATCATATAATTCACTACATTATCAGGTTAGAGGAGAAAAAAATCTCTATCGATACAGAAAACCAATGATAAAATCCAGAACATTTTTTAAAAAATACAATTCACATGCCATAAAATTCACCATTTAAAGTATACAATCCAGTAATTTTTAGCATATTTACAAGGTTATGCAACCATTCTCACTATTTAATTCCAGAATATTTTCAGTAACCCGTAAAGAAATCCTGTCCTCATTAGCAGTCACTTCCCATTCCCTTTTCTTTCCATCCCCTGTCAATCACTAACCTACTTCATGTCTCTATGGATTTGCCTATTTTGGACATTTTATATAAACGGAATTATAAAGTATGGGTCATTTATATCTGGCTTCTTTCACTTAGCATAATGCTTTTGAAGTTATTCCATGTCACAGCATGTATCAGTACTTCATTCCTTTTTTTTTTTTTTGACACATACAACTTTTTTAAATATAAAATGTGTGATACAAGCAGCTTGGGGGCAGTTTGTTTCATTTTTCCCAAAACCAGCCTTACAAAAGTAACTGATTGTATCTACTTCTCAGAACTTGAGATAAAGCATACTCAGTTATATAGGTAGGCAGTTTTTTAAAGAAGTATTCTAGAGAACAGTAAATGGAATTCTTTCAATAATAGTACTATTTGCTACAGTGTGAAAAGATGGATTTTTCTGAACAATTCCAAACCACATAATAATCTCTATTTTACACCTGCCCCCATACAGCCTTTTTGCTCTCACATGTATAAACGGATGCCATAAATGCTGGGACGAGCTGAAGAAATAACAAATGGCATGTGTCAAAGAAATAAAAAATTGGCTTGTGTGAAGGCTTTATAAAAAATTAGAGAAAAACTTTTTGGGAGAGAAATACCTATAATTGCCATGACACAACCAATAAAACCACAACTTTGGTAGATAAGTGAGAATTACAGTGAATATATACATCCTTTTCAACATATCCTTTTCTTCAATATTTTTACTTAAAAATGTGGCCAGGGTGGTGCAATGGTGGCTCAGCGGCAGAATTCTTGCTTTCCATGCCGGAGACCGGTTACTGTAGGTCAACACATTGTAACTCTAGGCATTCATATAATTCAGTGTTATTTAGTGAAGTGTGATTATTCAGGTGATCCGGAATATATATGCTTTCTTAAAAATATTACATTGAAATTAAAACAACGCTTAAAAAATGCTTATGTAGAACCACTGGCCCCCAAGTGTCTGCAGATTACAGTTTAAGAAAACTACCTAAAGATATGTCTAAAACGTTTTGGGTTTCTTCAATCAAGCTTTTCAAGGAAGGAATTTATCTTGCGTATGGCCACTTTTTTTTTTTTTCTTTTTTGGGCATGGGCAGGGTCCAGGAATCGAACCCAGGTCTCCGGCATGGCAAGCAAGAATTCTGCCGCTGAGCCACCATTGCACCACCCTGGCCACATTTTTAAGTAAAAGTATTGAAGAAAAGGATATGTTGAAAAGGATATATATATTCACTGTAATTCTCACTTATCTACCAAAGTCGTGGTTTTATTGGTTGTGTCATGGCAATTATAGGTATTTCTCTCCCAAAAAGTTTTTCTCTAATTTTTTATAAAGCCTTCACACAAGCCAATTTTTTATTTCTTTGACACATGCCATTTGTTATTTCTTCAGCTCGTCCCAGCATTTATGGCATCCGTTTATACATGTGAGAGCAAAAAGGCTGTATGGGGGCAGGTGTAAAATAGAGATTAAGTGTTAAAATAATAGCATTAAGTGTTGCTCAAACAGGTCCCTAAGCATTCTCAGGGGTCCTTAAAGTTCTCAAATTGGAGAAATACTGCTCTAAACTTTTACAAGAATGCTTAGCTATACATGAAATTTGTAACCCTCTGAAAAATCTAACTCCCATAACATATCTAAATTGAATTATACCCCCCTAAAAAACACCACCAGAAACAAAAACCTAGGAACTCTTTATAGAAATTTCAAATTTATTTCAATATATACTTTAATTTTTAAATTAGAGCTGTTGGACAATTTTTGTAACTTAAAAATTCATATAAAAATATGGTAACAGAGACCATCAGGAGTTAGAAATAGGATAAGATAATGGGTAACTGGAGCTGAAGGGATACAGACTGTGCAACAGGACTGAATACAAAAACTCAAAAATGGACAGCACAATACTACCTAATTGTAATGTAATTATGTTAAAACACTGAATGAAGCTGTATCTGGGCTATAGTTTTTTTATATATATTTTTTGTATTTTTTATTTTTATTTTTTTCTCTACATTATCATTTTTTTTTCTGTTGTCTTGCTATTTCTTTTTCTAAACCGATGAAAATGTACTAAGAAATGATGATCATACATCTATGTGATGATATTAAGAATCACTGATTGCATATGTAGAATGGAAAAAAAAAGGCGTCACAGATACTAATCAGTGGTTTGTTATACTATAGAGTAAATGACTAAGTTTCTGTCTTCTTTTGTACTCTTTTCTAAATTCATAGTGTTCATTGTCATCAAAGCTGCATTTTACTGTATCTAACAATATATTTCCTCTAAAGAAACAATGAATTCATTTAAATATGCCATAAAAATGAAGAATTGACGTGCAGTTTATTTCTGTGCAAAGTATACACTGCTAGAGCCATAATTTTCCGTCAAATACTAGTCAATTCACAATCGAATGGTATAATTTTGCTAAATGTCAAGACCCCTCAAATGATATAAAATAGCACTGTGATATATATGTATGCACTTCCTATAGTTCAGTGGCATTCCAAATTTTTTAGTCAACAATTAACATATTTTAGGTCGCACTCTAAAAATACCACAGATGAATGTTTTATGACACTTCTCACAACAGTGATGTGTATTTGATTTGATCACCTGTCCACACTCCTTCTTTATTCACTTCTCTAAAAAAAAAAAAAAAATAGGAAAAACATGGTCAGCTATTAGACACTGAAAAAAATTCTTGGACCACACATTTACAAAAGCCATGTTTAAAAGTAAAACTTCCTATTATACTATACTATGCTATACAATGTTCTGAGAAGTATTCTTTAGCTATTTACTTCTAAATGTAACATTCTCATTTTGACACAATAATCTATTTTCAGCCTAGTTACTATGTCCAACAAAATTTTTCTAAGCTTTTCTTACCACTTATGACGTATGACTTAACTATTCATCTTAAGAGTACCTTAAGGGCGGGCCACAGCAGGCAGAGTTCTCGCCTACCATGCCGGAGACCTGGGTTCAATTCCTGGTGGCTGCCCATGTAAAAAAAAAAAAGAGTACCTTAAAAGAAACTTGAAATTTTAATTTCACCTTAAAACTGATAAAAAATATATATATAGGATATCACTACCACCTGAGTTAAACAAAAAATGGAGTAAAAACACAAAAAGTGGCATCTATAGTAAGCAAATTACCTGATAAGAATTTTAACCATTTCATATACTTAGCACAAGCAAAAATAAAGAATTCCAAGGTACTACAATGTTTGGAATTTGTACTGTAAGCTTCAAATTATAATTTTATTCTGCTCAACAAGTTACCTCTAAGAAAATGTCTGTGTAAATACAAAAATTGCTACATCCACCAGGTGATTATTCTACAAGTCAAGAGGAGAAGTCTTTATAAAATTAGATTAAAACCTGCATAATGTCTGATAATTATATTACCAGTATAAAGACTTAAAATCAGATAAACTATACAGAAGATAAATAATTAAATGATTAATACTTTGTTTTGAGAAAACTAAAGATAATTACATTCCAAGAAATAAGCAATGATGACAAAAATGTGATTAATTCACTGTATCTATTTTAAGCCCAAACATATTTTTCATCACAGAGAGGACAATTCTGGCTTTTACCTTCTTTGTCCAGAATAGGACCACAATTCAAACTATTATTTGAATACAGAGCATAATATAAAGTCATTTTTTTTCTCTATAGGATATTTTTACTTCATTTTGTAGACAGGCTACAAAATGGCAAATAATTAAGTCAGCTATGAAGATTTTGTAGCATAACAAATGCTAATTTACCCAATAACTGTCTAGATACGAACAAATTTCTATATCCAAGCCTAAAAGTCAGTACTGAGGTCATAACTAACATGATTCTTCCATATAGTCAGACTTTGTTTACTACATAATGCTGTCATAAAATCCAAAGTAGAAACCTTAGTGAATCCTTCCAAAGCTGTATAATTTTCCAAATGATTTTCCTCAGGTTTCAGATCCTGTTCTTTTTCTTCAATGCTTTTTTAGTCATTTGGCTTTTGCAATATTTTCTTGACTTTTTTTGTTTCTTCTTCTACTCCTTACCCTGGCCTCAATCATCCTGGACAGTTTCCATGACAGTACAGCACTTTCTAGGAACAATGGAGTAAGGGCCAAAATCACTGTCGTCAGAAAGCCATATGGGTCCTTTGCAGCCCATCCCACAACATACTCAGCCAAGCCTTGATATCAGATATCTTTGTAGTAGCCTTAGAAAAACTTACAGTTGAGTTATGATCTCTAAATTTGTCCTGGGATTATTAAAGAGCCAATCACTATTTCAGATGACACTTGGTTGCCTTCTTCTTCAGCTCTATCATACAATTCTTTAGTTCTATCATACACTTCCGAGAGAAGGACTAACTTAGTCAGACTGGAACTTATTCTTTTTTTATAGTCAAATAATATTCCGTTGTATGTATGTACCACAACTTGTTTATCTACTCGTCAGCTGATGAACATTTGGATTGTTTGCACTTTTGGCTATTATGAATAATGTTGTTATGAACACTCATGTACAAGCTTTTGAATAAACATATGTTTTCAATTCTCTTGGGTATACACCTAAGAATGGAATTGTTTAATGCACAGCATGATGATTAAACTTACGGGCAAACTAGAAAAACTAGTAAATACCAAATCTAATGAGGAAACATTAGTTACAATCCAATTAAAATCAGAATCAAGATAAGGACACCCAATATATTAATACAATTCACCATTATCCCTGAAGTCTTAGACAATACAATAAGAGATGAAAAATAGTATGTATATTTCGAAAAAGAGAAAACACAAAATTGTGATTATTTTTGTTTGATATACCAAAAATCCAACAGAACCAAATAAATTATTAGAAATGATAAACAATTCAGCAAGGAATCCAGATAAAAAATAATAGAAAAATCAATAATTTTTTGAAACACATGTATCTATTAGGGATTGCATTAACGTTTAACAGAAAACCTATAGAAACAGTGCCTTAAATAAATTTAAATTAGTGGTTTATTCTTTTCTTCACACAATAAGAAACTCAGCTCACAGAAGTCAAGACTAAAGTGTCTGCTATCTTTTGGCCTTTTTCTCAAGACTATCACATCTGTGTTCTATGTAGGAAAAGGGATAGAGGGGAAAGGAAATGATAGCACCAGTGGAGTCTGCCCACTTTTATAAAATAGCTTTTCTGGAAACCCCACTTAGTAACTTCTTCTTGCATTTAATGATCCATAGAATGGGCTATTTAATCAATGGTATTAGGAAAATCATCTGTCAATAAGGGAAAAAATTAAAAATCAATCCCTACCTTACACCATTCACACACATATACACACACATGCAAATACAGCAGGATTACAAACTTCAGTATTAAAAAACAAAAAGCATTAGATTGAAAATAAAAAATAACATTTATTACAAGAGCCCTTGAGTTGGGGAAGGCTTCTTTCACAATACAACAACAAAGCAAAAATATAAAGGGAGACATTCTATAAGACCAAGATGGTATAGCAGAATTAAGATAATTATTAGACCAAGAGAAACCTTTCCAAATTGTATAACAAAAAAATTATTATTTTCTAAACCATACCATATGTAATTCTACATAGCAGTTTTTAAATGAGTAATATAATAATCCAGGGATTGAGGGAATGGGTAGGGATATAGGTGAGACAAGAATGACCACATACTGATAATCATTAACACTAGATAATGAGCATCAAATTCACTATACTATTCCCTCTACTTTAGTATATGTTTGAGATGTTTCCATACTATTATTTATGTACTAATATAGATAGTTATCCAAAAATATAAAAGGTTAAAAGCAAATTGGTAAGTATGTAAACAATACTATATTTTAAACATTTTTTATTATATATTTTCTATGGGCCTATTTTCTTAGGCCAGTTTCACCCACTTATATTTTCCTAGAAAATATGTAAGTAAATATACAGAAAAGGTCTGGATATTATCCATTAAACTTGTATCAGTGGTTACCACTGGAAAGAAGGGAGGATAGCTGCATTATGAGTCCAAGGGAATTTCAGCCCAATCTATAAGGCTTTAAGCAATCATGTAATTAAAATATAAGAGGCACCACAACTGCAAATGTTTATCAGTGCTCACAGTTGGAACTGGTCTACATGGTGGTCCACGATGGTGACTACAAGAATCAAAGCCTGTGTAAAAACTCAGAACTGAAGACCAAAGAAAATATGAATTTTATTGTTTGTGAAGTTTAAATATGTTATAAAATAGAAGCAAAAACACTTCGAGAACAACCACCTAAAAAGGGTGAATTTTGCTGTACATAAATTATACCTTAATATAAATGACTTTTAAAAAAGGAAAGATTTGTAACTTAAAAGAATGATCACCACATAATTTCATTAAAGAATAAGTGCATAAATTACATTAATTGTATGGAAAATTACCTCTGATATGCTAATTTTTAAAGCAGATTACAGAACAGCGTATTACATTAACACGAGCCTACTTAAACATCGTATCTTCTTTCTGTATACTGGGATTACAGACTTTTTTTTCCCTCTTTGCTTATCTGTTTTTATTTTTTCTAAATACATAGTATTTCATAATAAACTCATTACTTTTTTCTAATATTGGGTGGGTGGTAACTAACCAGTGAGGAAGACTCAGTTTAGAAGCTCCTCACAAAGGCTTTGCAGCCTAAGTACTGACACGAGTCCTGGCAGTGTCCCAAGGGAGTGAAGTGGGGGGTTCCTGTGGCAACAAGTACAGAAAAGTGGTTAGGGCCCAGACAATAATGTGTCCCTGAGTATCTGATCACTGGGTTGCCACAGGTATGCATGGAAGTTTTTGCCAAATCGAATATAGCTCTTATTAATTTACTTTAAGGCCCCATCAGGCACGGTCAAAGATCGCTTCCCAGCATACTAGAAAGCATTCTCTGCCAGCCAATTGGTCCCTGTTGAATTATTTATAGGAGATTGGTTTGCATACCCAAAATAATATGAATACTTCTAATTATATCCAAACATGCCAAATGTCAGTGCAAATTATGCTGAAGGTTCCTGTTGCCAAACGTCTTGCCCTAACAAAGAGGAAAGAGCTGCAGCATCAGCATATTAGTTCCTATATAAGCACAACTGATCTTGCGCCTTATCTCCATTAAAAATCCCGAGGTAAGTGACGGAAACCTTGAGACTTGAAGGACCCCAGCAAAAAGAGCTGACCCCTTAACCTCTTTGTCCAAGCTTGAAATTGTTCTTCCCAATTCTGACTTTTATTCTCATAGAGCCAAGTTCTAGGCCAGGGAAACTTTAATTTTGCAAATACAAATATCACTGGAATTTCAGAGCACCACTAATAAGAAATTTGTTTTACAGTGTTGGATCCTCCAAAACCTGTATTTTCAACTGGAACTCTAGAGGTAAGACTTGGCTACATTAATTTAGTAATAACAGAGAGGATTTAGTCTCAGGAATCTGTGAACAACTCTTAATTTCACACCACTTCCATGTTTTTGCAGTTATGCATGTAGACAGTATTTCTGAGTGACTGCTTATAACTTTTTTTCAGAATGTCTCATTCCCAAGGACTATCCTCATTTGAGTCCCATGATTAAAGGACCATTTAGGACAAAATCAAGTTTGACAGTGGTTTCTCAGCTGTATGCAGAAAACATCCAGGGGCAAAAGACTGTTCCATACTAACCTCCCTCTGCTGAAAAACATGGAATACATGTTTTGGGGATGTTTTTTAAACACCCCAAAAACAATTATCTAAAAAAGTAACTACAAACAAATGTCTTGCTAAAACCATAATATTTTAACTACCTTTTCATGTTGTACTGTTAACTCTGTTAGAAGATTCCTGTTGATAGAAAGATTGTTCTTTTAAAAAGTCACAAATACGACATCCACAGTGTGCTACATACCATGCCTAATTAAGGGAGATCCAGGCCCTTCCCTAAGTAACATACTATCTGAAGGTAAAGGAAAAAGTCAACCTATCTAATACGCTGGCACTGCAGAGGCACCTCTATCAATCAAGGTCAATGGCTTTGCATGCACATGATAAACTCTTACTCTTTTTTCCCTTTCCTTTTTTCTGGGTAAAAAGAGAAGCAGCCCTTGGAATTTATGTGAGAAAAGAGGCTTTCTTTATTCTGAAGCTCTCGTTTCTCTATGATTAGATCTGTTAGCCGACAAGTGAACTCTCATATGTCAAAAGAAGAAAGCGTAAAAAGAGATTTTGGAGTTAAGGCAATGTTATGTCTCTTTGAAGCAAGCCAAGTGACAAAAAATCCAAAGCACTGAGACTTTATTATGCCCTTTTTATTACCCACAGAGAGACATGACCACAAATATCAACACAAAATAGTTGTCAAAAGTAACTATTTGGCTTATCCAAGAAAACGTCCATCTAGAAGGCAAACATAGCTTCGAAAATAGGGACCTTCATTTGCACAAAACAAACTTTGCTTCCAAACTATATGATTGTCCTAGCATATGGCAAATGCAAAAGTTATACAGAAGTGGGGATTAAATAGTGACAGCTGCTGTAAAACAATCCATCAACAGTTTTAAGGATTCTATTTTAATTCAATTATAGGTACTCTAGCCCTGAAGATCAAGGATAAGTTATCTGGGAAGGTAACTGCAAAGTCCTAAAAATGAAGCCTCAGAATCACAATTTCATTCCAAACTAAGAATACCAGTGAATGACAGTTTGGAAGAAGAGTTACAGCTTAGCATATGGATGTTCAACATTATCTTCAATTCACATCCTAACTCACATTTATGTGTTTGGTTTCTATGCCCTTTTTTGCCCCTAAGGTAGACTCCACTGCTAAATAAATCACAGCTATGGAGAGTTCAGACGCTGAGATGGCTATTTTTGGCGAAGCTGCTCCTTACCTTCGAAAATCAGAAAAGGAACGGATTGAGGCACAAAACAAGCCTTTTGATGCTAAAACATCCACTTTTGTCGTGGAGCCCAAGGAATCCTATGTAAAGAGCACTATACAAAGCAAGGAAGGAGGGAAAGTAACTGTAAAGACTGAAGGTGGAGCAGTAAGTTCAAACATAAGGAGAATTACTCCCCATTTTACTTGCTATCGTCTCAAGAGTTGAAGCTCTACTTGCTGGGAATCCCTAAGCCTACTGCCAATACGAATATCCTTTGAATCAGGTTGCAGACATTCAGCATGGAAGGCAAAAAGAAATTCTCAACATTAACCCCATTTTTCTCCTTCCCAACCTCTCACAGGACTTCACCTCACTAGTACTGCCCTTCACCATTTCCCTTCAACTCCCTACTTCCCAACCTAAATCTCAAAACTTGGGAGAAGTAAAACCTTGCTTCTCTTCTCAGAAGAATCCTTGAGTTATTTACTCAGTCAAATCATATATTAAAATCCCCAACTACTTCCAAAAAGCAACTGAATTCTCTTATAATGAATGGTGGAGAAAAAATTTTTTAAATTTAACCAATTAAAATAAGAGGAAAAGGAAATAAATTGCTAAATAAATCTGGGATTGGGATAATAATGTCGGAGGAAAAATCTTTTTAAAAAGGCAGTATTCTAGCTCAGCACAAGAAACAGATGATCTTAGTTCCAAACTTTGAAATGAATAGCTTTTCATGCCTTTATTTAAAGGGCATCAAATAGTATAATGGAAAGTATCTGTGACTGTAGTTCTATAAACAACAGACAAATATAACCATTAATACACATGGGTCTCTTACTTTATTTGCCAGACTCTAACTGTCAGGGAAGATCAAGTCTTCCCCATGAACCCTCCCAAATATGACAAGATCGAGGACATGGCTATGATGACCCACCTGCACGAGCCTGCCGTGCTGTACAACCTCAAAGAGCGCTACGCAGCCTGGATGATCTACGTGAGAGCCCTTGAGTATCATTTATTCTGTTTAATTCTCTGAGTACAAACTAGATTCAAATGATAAACTTTCTGACTTTCCCAGACCTACTCAGGCCTCTTCTGTGTCACCGTCAACCCCTACAAGTGGCTGCCGGTGTACAACCCCGAGGTGGTGACCGCCTACAGAGGCAAAAAGCGCCAGGAGGCCCCGCCCCACATCTTCTCCATCTCTGACAACGCCTATCAGTTCATGCTGACGGGTGAGTGAGTGATGCTTCTATTTTCAGAAATGTATAAATAGAATCTTTAACAAACGAATGGACATTGCTAGGGATTTAATTATGACAATAAACTCCAGCTGCATGGACTTCACTGCAATTCTTAAAATAGATTTTTTTTAAAAAAATATCCATATCCACAGCAATCAAAGAAAAAAGTTATCAGCACTGGCTGAAAAATATTATGAATTCTTATCCTTTATTCTTAAATGGCATTCCTTTTATTACCAGTCATTGGGGTAGAACATGAGTAAAGAAAAAGCTATAGCTTTCCTCCCAAAACTTTTGAAGAATCTTCCTATTAGAATGGAAGGAAAAAGTAACCCTTTCTTTGAAAATATATTTTTAAATTGCATCAAAGTCTGTTACTCCTGTCTTATCAGAGTATAAACATATAGCATTAATACACATTATAGGCCCCTAAATACAGCATTAAAAAACTTTCATCTTCACACATCAAATGTATTCCCTTTGGAAATTTTTAAATTCTTGAGTTTCCTGTTGTTCCATGGGGTTTAGGAGTGAGGGTTTTTCTTTTTTTCTTTCTTTTTGCTTTTGTCTATTTTGTTGTATTTGCTTTTAAATTGTCTTTAATGTGGGAGAGAGAAGAGAAAGAAAAACAGAAATCTCCCGTTGCAAACTGATTAGCAGTTCTATAAAGATTCCATGCCAGTGAACTAACTTTTCCTTCGTTGTTAATGGAAGCTAGCTTCTTCCAAGAAATTATCCAAAAGCAGCTCATTTCACAGGTTTTAGTACTCAGCATATGTATTTACTCTGCAATTTACATTACCGCCATCACCACCAAAAACTCCACAAACAAACTTTGGAGCTGCTCCAAATTCAAGGTTAGTTATAGTGGTGCAATCATTATTTTCACATAAAAGCATTCAAAACTGTGGCATGTGACAACCAAGTCACAGAACATTATCTAGTACTGTCAGAAGACACCAGACTGTTTTTTTTTTAATCTGTGCTCCCACTAGACATAATATATCTTACATGATTTTGCTTATACTAGAAAAGAGCAATCCAAGTATTAACAAAATATGTATCCACTTCTCTGAACAGAATTTTAGAATTCTCTAAAATTCTAATTCAGCATCGAATTAGATACATAAATCAGCAAAATACCAATATGTCATCTCATGACTAGTCTGGTTTTTAGAAATGTATATAAGATTAAGAGTTGGGAGGACGTCAGGTAGCTGAAAAACATATAAACTGAATGTCAAAAGACATATTTTTTATTAATTTTTTCCGTTAATTAATAAAAAAATATTATTAATTTTTTCCCATTAATTAATAAATAAATAAAAGAAAAGAAAAAAGCAAATGAAGGATTAATAGTATAATTATAATAATGTTTCATCAATTGTAACAGGTACTGCACTAATGCAAAATGTTAACTATAGGAAAAACTGTTGTGTGTAAGAGGAGGGTACATGGCAACTCTACTCTCTCATGATTTTTCTGAAAACTTACAACTGTTCTAATAAAATAAGTTAAAAATGAAAATTAATTAATACACAAAGCAGTATCAATAAAATAAAATATTGAATGCATCAAGAAAAAAAAGCAAATGAAAACTATACTTGAAAAGCATCTGATACTGAGCTACCACCCTGAGTTCTGAAAAAATTATGGATCCTGAAAGAATTTTTTTTAAAAAAAGAACAGTTAGCCCTGTTGGGTTTCACCATTTAGAGAAATAAGTTCCTGCCACTAAATCATTCAGCTAATTAGCACAAGAATGAGTTAGAGTAGAGCAGGTTGCACACTCAGTTAGGATAGTTTATTTGCCTAAAATATTTAGATTTTCTGGTTTTAGTTATAATATTTTCTTTTCTGTTTATCACTTTCAGAATGTTTAAGGATTTTAGGAGATGAAGTCTTTTTTTTAATCGATTTTTTCTTTAATGAATTTGCTTTTTTTCATCACATAGTTGTATATTCATCATCATGATCATTTCTTAGAACATTTGCATCAATTCAGAAAAATAAAAAGAAAACAAAAAAATTCATAAAAAAAGACATATTTTTTATATTAACAAGCTATGTAATTATTACTAGAAAAGACTTTTTTCTATTTCAGGTTTTTATCTGTTCAATGAAAGAGCTGGCCTAAGCAATTTCTAAGATATTTTATAACTTCAAAATTCTTATGATTCTTCATGCACTTCTCCCCAAAATACAAACAAACAAAAATTCAACAAATGGTGCTACAACAATGGGATACTCACATAGAAAAAGAATGAAATGTGACCTCCGCCATACAGGATACAAAAAAAAAATTCTGATTCTTAATGAAGTATTTACATATGAAATGTTATGACGTCTAGGATTTTCTTTGAAATAATCTAAAGGTTGTGGGATAGGGGTACAGATGAAATAAAATTGTCCATATGCTAATATCTGTTGAAACTATGATGGATATATGGAGCTTAGTACATTAGTCTCTCTATCTTTGTACATATCTGAAATCTTCCATAACAAAAGTTTAAAACAAACAAAATGATGGTTCTTTGCCTCTCATTTTCACAAATTTTGCACCAAGACAGAAACAACTATTTTGGAGGTGAAACAGAAAATCAATCATAGGTGGTATCTTCAAAATGTTAAGAAGAACAAGCTGTGTTTGATTTGAATGGATTCAATAATCTTCATATTGAATGTGCATTGTTACTGAAGGTGTTGGTTTCTCTTCACAGACCGTGAGAACCAGTCCATCCTGATCACGTGCGTGACTTTGTTTTCTTCTCTGGTTTGTGGTGGGAGTTGACCATGTGGGTTGTAGTTCTGATCTCTGGTTTCTGTCTGATAGTGGAGAATCTGGAGCAGGGAAGACTGTGAACACCAAGCGTGTCATCCAGTACTTTGCAACAATTGCAGTGACTGGGGAGAAGAGGAAGGAGGAGAGTGGCAAAATGCAGGTGGGTCTGTAGCCAGAGTTAGAATCAAGACTGTCAGGGTTCTCAGGGAGCCAAAAGCCCCAGATGTGAGCACTGCTCTTTCCTGTGCAGGGGACACTAGAAGATCAAATCATCAGTGCCAACCCCCTCCTGGAGGCCTTTGGCAATGCCAAGACTGTGAGGAATGACAACTCCTCACGCTTTGTAAGTCTCTTGGTCATAGAGAAGTCTTCTTCACACTTAAGTGCTAGAGAAGCCTTTTCTGAATTATTATTTCAATTACTTCTCTCTTCTGTGCTTCAATTTTTAAATACTAAATAATCTTTTTTTTCCCCCAGGGTAAATTCATTAGAATCCACTTTGGTACTACAGGGAAGCTGGCTTCTGCTGATATAGAAACATGTGAGTAACAGGACCACTGAAAAGTCAAAGGAGAAAGGCAAGTGATTTCGTTTCCAGGGGTATTTTACAAGACTTGCTGTGCATGGAGCCTGTAGAACATTGGCTTGCTGCCAGCACAGCTCATGAGCTGATACCAGTTATCCATAATGAACTGTGTGCTCCACTTACCGCATTCTCACACTAATGGTTCTATAACACATTCTAGAAGAATTTCTGCCTCAGGAGCAGTAATGATTTTTCTTTCAGGACAAACACTAGGGTTATCTATGGGCTCCCTGAGAACCCTGACATGGATAATTACCATATGTATCTGCAGTTCTAATACATAACATCAAGGAGATTGATCCTCAAGCTGAAATCGCAGTGGAATCAAATGTAATGCCCCCAATTTTGACCAAAGAGATTGAGGTTCATTTAATAGCTCAGGAGCACTGATACCTTTTTTCTAATTCAGAATGTACCTTTCATTTCAGATCTTCTAGAAAAGTCTAGAGTTACTTTCCAGCTAAAGGCAGAAAGAAGCTACCATATTTTTTATCAGATCACTTCCAATAAGAAACCAGATCTAATTGGTAAGAAAGAACTTAAATTCACAGGCCAGAATTTAATAGTTTTATTAACAAGTTCTAATATGAAGCATATGCTCTGAATTCTATGTACCCAGAAATGCTCCTGATCACCACCAACCCATATGACTACTCCTTCTCCAGCCAGGGCGAGATCATAGTTCCCAGCATCGATGACCAAGAAGAACTGATGGCCACTGATGTAAGACACACACATACACACACATACACACACACTTTTAAAAACCCATTATGTGTGGGATGTTGTATTACGCAATAAAAAAAGTTAAAAAAAATAATAGAGGAGGATAAGGGGTATGGAATGTTTGGGGTTTTCTTTTTTTTTGGAGTAATGAAAATGTTCTAAAATTGACTGTGGTGATGAATACACAACCATGTCATCATACTGGGAGCCACTGATTGTATACTTTGGATGAATTATATGATGTGTGAATATATCTCAATAAAATGCATGAAAGATGGGAAAAAAACCACGTGTGGTAATGACAAAAGCGACCCACTAGGTGAGGTTACCTGAGGATATAGTTTAAATTCTAAATAAATTAGTCTCTTCTGCCCCAAATTTTTCCTATCTTCTCTCCTGACAGAGTGCCATTGACATCCTGGGCTTTACTCCTGAAGAGAAAGTATCCATCTATAAGCTCACGGGGGCTGTGATGCATTATGGGAACATGAAATTCAAGCAAAAGCAGCGTGAGGAGCAGGCTGAGCCAGACGGCACCGAAGGTATGAAGTGAATCTCCGTTTGAGTTTAAATCAGACAATACGGCAAAAAAGGGGGACAGAGGGAACTCTAAACTTATATCTCCTTTGTAGCTAAACTTCTGAAGGATATATACACATTTATACACATGCACGCACACACACACACAAACATAGGGTGATGACAAAGTAATGAAGTCAATTCTATAAAATAACATGTAAAAATCTCTCAATTTAATCACTCCAGAAGTATTCTTCCTATATTTTTGAAGTATTCTTCCTATATTTATGCCATATGTACACAGAGAAATACATTCAAATCTATCCACCTACCCAACCATACATTTATCTATTTATCTATCCACCTACCCAACCATACATTTATCCATCCATCAATTCATCCTATCTATCCTCTCTATTTATCTGAAGTGATCCCAGGGAGATTACAGAGCCTGATGTCATCCTGAGGAATTAAGGACCAGAGAAATAACATTTCATGCCTTCCTCAAGCCCCTCCCTTCCTCACATCTCTATATCTCCATCATTTCTAACCAGCTTAAATAAGTTAAAATGAACTCAAATAGCCACCTGTAAGGAGATATCTAAAAAGCACAAACTAAGGAAAGATAATAGGAGACAGAATGAGATGCACTGGCAATAATGGGTAGGCATTCAGTATTACTTTGAATACTTGTCTATTTTAGCATTAAGTAGGAAAACCGAGTAGCTGGCTATAGAGGATCTGCCCAAACACAGAGCTAGGGGCAGAGGATGCCCCTAGAGATACATGTATGCATGTGTATGTTGTCTACACATAAACTTGTAGACAATATAAGTAGCAAGTAAGATTTTTTGAGATAGAAAATGCATATATACTGTATATGGAAAGAGCATTCAAGGTACCGGATCTACCATGGAAAGTTAAAGTTACTTACTTGTCTTTCCTGACTACCCCAGCTTGATATTCTTTCTCCCTCCTCTAAACTTATGAGCATTTTTTTTTTTTACCTGACAAGTGGCATTTACATTATAATCACTGACCATATTTTAGAAAGGGACTCTGTAGAGATCACCCAGGGATGTTTAATCTCCACATCCTCAGATAAAGAAACTGATCCAGTAAGGTTAAATCATGAGTAGCAAAACTGAGATAAGAAAGAATCCAAATATTCTGCCTTTCACTCATACTTAATAGAGAATATTAACATGTATTTATCTTAGCCTTCCCACCACAGCTATTGGGTTTTAAGAACAGGGATTCTATCTTTTGCTTTCAAAAAGCATTGTCAACATACACTGGACATACGCCAACTGCTGGCAAATTTCCCAAAAGCTACTAGCAGCAAATCACCAAAATCCAGTGTAACTGATGAATCATTCAGTGGCAAGGACATGCTTTCCTGTATAGAGTCTCATATGATCTTCTACAGAATTATTTAAAGATTCTTATTTAAATAATAATTCTTATTTAAAGAAACTGGATTGGAGGAAATGAAAAGATTAGGTTGAAGATCTCCATCACTAAATGTCATTTCTTGAAATTTGCCTCTGCAGTTGCTGACAAGGCAGCCTACCTCCAGAGTCTGAATTCTGCTGACCTGCTCAAAGCCCTCTGCTACCCCAGAGTGAAGGTCGGCAATGAATACGTCACCAAAGGCCAGACTGTGCAGCAGGTAAGTGCACAACTACAATGAATCACACACTATCTGGGCCTTTGCAGCACATTTTTAATAACGCCAACAAATGCTGCTTTGTCTGTGAAGGTGTACAACGCAGTGGGCGCTCTGGCCAAGGCCGTCTATGAGAAGATGTTCCTGTGGATGGTCACCCGCATCAACCAGCAGCTGGACACCAAGCAGCCCCGGCAGTACTTCATCGGGGTCTTGGACATTGCTGGCTTCGAGATCTTCGATGTGAGCTATTTTCATATTAATAAAAAATGGGAGGGAGGCCATTGTAGGCTTTGATAAACTACGTGTTACCTTAATCATTTACATTTGTAGTGTATACACTGCTTTTTCTAATGCCACATCTAGAATGTGAGTTATCTTCAAAATATCTAAAAGATAATATAAGATAATAATAATAATAATAGCTAATGTTTATTGAGCCATCAGTGTGTTTCTGACACTATACTCAGCACTTCAAAATGTTATCTCATTTCACCTTTAGTTGCATGATTCCATTTATATAAAATGTAAATACAAATAAATCTATAGAGACAGAAATACATTAGTAGTTATGTAGGGCTGGGAAAAGATAGAGAGATTGAGAGGTGACTGTTAGGGGTATGAGTTTTTTCCTTTGGAGTAATGAAAATGTCCTAAAATTGACTGTGGTGATGAATATGTATCTCTGTGAGCATATGAAAATCCACTGATTGTACACTTTGAATAGATTGTATGGTATGTAAATGAAACCGTGTATTAAAAAAAGTTATATTTAGTAATTCAATATACTGTGACAGGGAATGGTATAACACACTTTACAAAAAGTTTAAGCAAAACAATTAGCATTTAACTCAAAAGGTTATCTTTAGTCAACTGAATGATTAAATCCAGATTATCTCATTTCCATAAAAATTAATATAATTTTATTGTAAATATACCTGGAAAGTTCCGTTAAGGAAGAATTTGAAAACTAAATATTTTTATTGAGATATCTTCACACACATACAGTCCATACATGGTGTACAGTCAGTGATTCACAATATCATCACATAGTTCATTTCATCTTTAAAACAACCTACAAAGGAGTAACTAATTACCCCTAATTAAATATGGAGAAACTGAGACTCAGGAAAGTCAAAGCACTTGCTAAAGATCACGCAATCAGTATAAGACAAAGGCAGGACAGGAACTCATACATTTGGTCCATACATAAGGTATCTCTTATGACAGGAAAGGACCCAAAGGTAGAAACTAGAAACAGATCTGTCTCTCCTCTTCCAAATTCATCTTACATAAAACATTTCACCTCCAGGGTATCAGTTTCATCATCTATAAAATGAGGGAGTAAATTATTATAAAGACTCTTTCAGATCTTAAACTGTTATATTATATCCAGTCCCTACTTTAACAAACCTGATAAGGGGGATTTGCCAAATGACTGATAGTAATCAAGGATAAATTAGCCTATTCATTTCACTGTAAACATCAGCTAAAGTTCTTAAGATAAGAACTTTAATAACCTGATAGTCAAGGGGGAACTTTATCTTGAATTGGAGAAGTGAGTGTGGTAAAAGAAGTGAGGCTTTCTGATCATTTACGATCCCCTTCACCCTTACATGAACCATAACTCACGGACAACAGTTGTACGTTATTTCCCATGCAATCTTAGATGTGAAATGAGGTGGATTATTCCCAGAACTCTTGCTGTGTAACTGAGGCCTGTGCCCTAAATAATGTCCCCTGCTGGTGAGAAAGGCTCTTGTCAACGATGGTCAATCTTTTTTCTGGGATTTTTGAAGGAACAACAATTAGTTTGTCATATTTCATCACTGTATCCAACCTTTTTTCCAATAAAAGAATTCTTTCATTCATGAATTCTACTACTATAAAAATCCATTTCATATTGGAAATCTCTATTAATTTTACAGTTCAATAGCCTGGAGCAGTTGTGCATCAACTTCACCAATGAGAAGCTGCAACAGTTTTTCAACCACCACATGTTCGTGCTGGAGCAGGAGGAGTACAAGAAGGAAGGCATCGAGTGGACATTCATTGACTTTGGGATGGACCTGGCGGCCTGCATTGAGCTCATTGAGAAGGTCTGTTTAACTTTTAAAGAAAAGTTGAACTGTAATGATAACTTTCCAGGGTGTCATAAGCAATTCTAAACAGTGCTGCTTGCAATCTCAAACAGTTCTGAGAGTAGAACAAATCCTAAAAGTTATACTTTATTATTTGGAAATTACTTCCTCTCTCAACTTTTACATAAGAAGGATCAGAGGGAGTTTAACCTAGCTCTAAACAGTTTTGTTCTAACACTGGCTCAAATTCAACTTTGAAGCAACACTGTAAACTCTACTGAGTGGTCTACTTCAGTACAACCACCTCATTAATTCTAACCCTACCTTCACTATGATCCAAGATGACAGCAATATAAATACATCTTTTTTCTAAAAAATTAAAGCACAGGTAACACAGCTAGGGCTTATGTGATATCTGTTCAGAAGTCAAGAAGTCAAATTGCTTACGCTTTTTCATAATGTATCTGTAAGCAGATTAAATGCACAAATATCTTTAATAAGGTCTTGGTTATTTATATCATTTAATTATTGCATTTAGGGTGACCATAATTCTCAGTCACTAAGTGCTTTTCATAGAAAATCAAAACTTTAACAATAGATTAATTCACTTCATAGGAAAAAAGTGTGATTAATAGAAAACATTTCAACAAATTACTCCCACATGCTGTTCTGACACGGGGAGTTTATATCCTGCCTATTTTAATCTACAGCAATGCTATGGAGAATGTAAGAAGGAATGGTGAAAAAGTGATTCTAGAAACAATAAAGGTTTTTCTTTGAGCTATGAGCCCTGGTTTATCTACAAATAGATTTCCTTGGGGGTGCTCATAATCCAGTCAATGACAGCCACCACTTCCGTATCTTTTGAGAGAAAACAATAAAGGTTTTCTTTGAGCTGTGAACCCTGGTTTATCTTATAAATACATTTAATTGGGAATGCACATAATCCAATCAACGACAACCACCATGTCTACGTCTTTTGAGAGAAAATAGGCAGAGACCCAATGTTTACTTTTCTGAATTCAGCCACTGGGCATCTTCTCCATCCTGGAAGAGGAGTGCATGTTCCCCAAGGCAACAGACACCTCCTTCAAGAACAAGCTGTATGACCAGCACTTAGGAAAGTCTGCCAACTTCCAGAAGCCCAAAGTCATCAAAGGCAAGGCTGAGGCCCACTTCTCACTGATTCACTACGCCGGCACCGTGGACTATAACATTACTGGTTGGCTGGACAAAAATAAGGACCCTCTGAACGACACTGTGGTTGGGCTATATCAGAAGTCTGCAATGAAGACTCTGGCCAGTCTCTTTTCCACATATTCTAGTGCTGAAGCAGGTACTTTCTGTGCCCTTAATCTAAATTATACCCATTCCCATAGAAAGTGCAAGTAAGATTCCAGTCTCAAGGAGTCTACTTTAATTGATGGGTTTTCTTTTTTAATTCAGATGGCGGCGCAAAGAAAGGTGCAAAGAAGAAGGGCTCTTCTTTCCAGACCGTGTCAGCTCTTTTCAGGGTAACACACAAATTTAATTTGAAAAACCTTTTCAGTTTCTATGAACTGTCACAATTACAGATTTAGAATAAATTAGGAGGAAAGGGAATGTTAGTAGGCATCACTTTAAATATTCACTCTCGTCAAAATATAGCCAGGCTAACACCTTTCCTATAGGGAAGGATACTTCACCCATTCTTTATTATTATTACCTAATTATTCAAGAATGCCACAAGGTTCTTAAAAGCCATCTTATTATATAATGAGGGTTTTTTTTTGTTTGCTTATTTATTTATTTTGAATCTGCAGATTTTGTTGAGATAGTCATATAGCATACACTCTATCCAAAATAAACAATCAATGTCTCACAATATCCCTACTTAGTTGTACAATCATCACTCTCAATTTTAGACAATTTTCATTGTTCCAAAGAGAAAAGTAACAGACATACCCACACCAAAAGGAAAACCCCAAACACCTCAAAACTCTTAGCCCCGTGCCCTCCCCCCAATTATTGACCTATAGTATTACTGTGGTACTAGTGATAGATTCCTGTTAAACACAGTCCATTGTATGCAACAGGTAGTTTTTCCTATATATCAGTCTAGTATTAATTTCTTGTTAACTGGCACTTCCGAAAGGGAGTATATGAAATGTCTGAACTAAGAGCTGCTCTAATTAGAATTTGTATGACTGCATTTAATTTCTTTTAAAACTAAAATGTTTATATGCCCAAAGACCTAAACAGGAAACTTCTCTTTTTTTTCTTTCTCACTACCAACCTGAATGATCTCACCTTGCACATGTTTTCAAAACTAGAAACTCACATTATTTAGTGAATGTTACTTCCTAATAGTTAATTAAGATGTGAAAAAACTCTGCCTTCTCAAAGAGTATACCTAAGGAATATTTAGAAATATTTAATATGAGTTTTCTATGGTTGGATAAAACATCACCCTTTGCTATAACCAATTCCTCTATGCTTGGAGAACTCCACACTCATGAGCCCCAGACTGCAGATCTTTCTCAATACCCCAAGATCTACCCACACAAGGTTACACTGTCTCATGATTTTTATACTCTAAAAATTAAACAAAAATAAGAGGCTAGAGATCCCAGGAAATAATAAACCTGAGAAAGGAATGGCAGAAATTAGGAAATTTACTAACCTGAGTTACCATCGAATACTACTCTAAAAATTAGCACTGAGAGAAATGGAAGAGACCTGTGAGATAATTTCCATTATTTTCAGATGAGGCCCAGAGAGACCAAAGGGATTTTATAGTCAGGCAGCTTGTAAGTGGCAGAGCTGAGACCACATCCTTTTGCCTTCTCATTCACAATCCAGAACACTTCCTCTGCAGAAGGCTACTGAATTTGCAGTTTATTTATAAGACAGTTTCTAAGTATGATAAATAAATACCTTGGAGATTTTGCATTTCTTCCTAGCACTTTGGTTCTTGGTTTCTTGGCAGGCTAAAATCCCTGAGACATTCGAAATACTGAGTAACTGAAGCCGCCTATGCTTATGTTAATTAAGAAAGTATCAAAAAATATAAGTATTAAAAAGCAATCTGAAATCTAACTTTCTCATAAAGTCCCTTCTCTCTGGTTTCCTAGGAAAATTTAAATAAACTGATGACCAATCTGAGGAGCACGCATCCTCACTTTGTACGGTGTATTATTCCCAATGAAACCAAAACTCCTGGTAAGACTCAAGAGCATGAAAAAATCAAGCAGGCACAAGTTTTAGAATTCAGTTTCCACTAGTAAATACTCTGAATGAAATATTTTTAGGGGCAATGGAACACGAACTTGTCCTGCACCAGCTGAGGTGTAACGGTGTGCTTGAAGGCATTCGGATCTGCAGGAAAGGGTTCCCAAGCAGAATCTTATATGGGGATTTTAAGCAAAGGTCAGTCCCTCTTTATTGTATTTTAATGTATGCCAGGCATATTTCTCATTTTAACAGCTGTCCTCCGTTCACTGTATTTCATGTATCCTATTTAGTATATATTATAAAATTAAGAAGTCAAATTATATAATCTTGTGTTAGTAGGACAGAATAACAGGCAAGAAGAAATGACGTTTCTGAAAAATGGTAAGGAGGCATGTATTAGACTATAGAAAATCATACCATTTTACTTGGACCTTAAGGAACAGTAGGATTTTCTACTTTTCCTCTTTCTCTCAGATTTTTATTGATGTTTCTTATTGTATCGTTTTGTTAGCATATGTGGTTACACCTTCCTAATCATTCTTGTTTACTTGAACAGATACAAGGTTTTAAATGCAAGTGCTATTCCAGAAGGACAGTTCATTGATAGCAAGAAGGCTTCTGAGAAACTGCTTGCCTCTATTGATATCGATCACACCCAATATAAATTCGGACATACCAAGGTATAGTTGTTATTTATTTACATCTGATCCAAGTACCTCTGACATTTCTGCATCTCTCATAGCATGGGGATGATTTGTGACTCTTCTTTTCTCCAGGTTTTCTTCAAAGCTGGCCTTCTGGGTCTCCTAGAAGAAATGAGAGATGAAAAGCTAGCTCAGATTATAACAAGAACTCAAGCTGTCTGTAGGGGTTTCCTAATGAGAGTAGAATACCAGAAGATGTTACAAAGAAGGTAAGAACCAGACAATACCAGAATTAAGGGTCCTTTAGGGACTAGCTATCAGCCTTCCTCATTCATTAACTCTTTCATTTTGTGGCTAATATATGACTTTCATCCAGTTCACAAACTGCCCCTCCAACACATCAGCCTTTGCTTAACCCCTCAACACCTGGATGTCCTCCAAAACTTCTCCCATGGATCCAATTTCTCCCTTTCCATCCATCTCACATAAAGCTGAAGGAATAATTTACAGTGAACATGGTTCTCATCTGGCCATATCTCAGTTTGTGGCTCCCTATGGTCTCCAATGTCAAATTCAAGTTGCCTTGTCTGTCTGTCAAGGCCCTCTCTATTCCCTACCTCATCCATCATGTCCAATCGCATATCCTTTTCTTGCCAGGCTAAAAAAATTTCTGTCTCCTCTTCTTGTATTTGTCCAGGTCTTCTTCTCTTATCCCAATTTATCTACTTGCCAATTCAAGGTTCCATTTTCCCATTCCCTACTTAAACTCACCCAGCTCTAAATACCCAACATAACTGTATTCTCTCTCTTTGCACCCACATTTTACATTCATTTTGTTCATCTGTACTTATCTAGGCACTGCATTATAAGTATTCCTATCTTTTCCATGTACTTACATTATGATTTCTGTCTTGGTATCTACCTTCTCAAAGTTACAGTTCTCATAAATTTCAACCTATGAAAATGGAATTTCTGCTTCAGCTAGCTTTAAGAAACACACTCATTACTACAAAGTAGTCAAGCCTTATTGCTATGGTGTGCAGAAGCAGTATTTTTTACTATAATTTCTAAATTGCATTTAAATAAACCAAAACTTGGAAGTGGACTAGCATAATCCATGCTAAATGCCCTGCAGATGTTAACAATCTGGTTCTTCAGATAAAACTGAGGAAGTTGAAAGAATGTGAGAAAAACCAGTAAATTACCTGAAGAAGCTGATAACAGAAGTTTAGAGAGGAGATAATTCTTTGGTGATCAGGAGAAAGGAAGGGGATTCAAGAATATAATAATAAATCATTAGCTCTATAGATAAGGCAATTCAGACAGCAGCCTATGCCATTTCCTAAATCACATATATATGTTGCAACTGCTATGCTCACTCCCAAATCACCAATATCCTAACATGCCAAATTCTTAAAAGTGGCTAATGCTGCTCATGCAAAATACTCACCTTCTAAAGTCAGCTTCTTAGCTACGTTGACAGGGACTTGAGAACACAGAATGTTCAACATTAGTAACCCACTTGAATAAGTGGTTTGCAGACTACGAGTTCAGAGTTTCTGCATGCATGTATGTGTATAAAACATGCAAATAACATATACTGTGTTAGGCATATCCTATATATATTGGGGGACAGTCATCAAAAGGAGATTCATGGTGGAATAACCAATAATAACAAGGCATCTAATGGATCATTCTACACTATTTTCATGTCATTTCAGAGAAGCCCTTTTCTGCATCCAGTATAATGTACGAGCTTTCATGAATGTCAAGCACTGGCCCTGGATGAAACTGTTCTTCAAGATCAAGCCCCTCCTCAAGAGCGCAGAGACTGAGAAGGAGATGGCCACCATGAAAGAAGAGTTTGAGAAAACTAAAGAAAGGCTAGGAAAGTCAGAAGCTAAAAGGAAGGAACTGGAGGAAAAAATGGTCACTCTCTTAAAAGAGAAAAATGACCTACAACTCCAAGTTCAATCTGTGAGTATCTCATAGTCAGAATATAAAGGATCACTGAAGGTTTTCTAGCATACACATATACTTTGGATTTACAAAGGGCCTTTCCTTGAAAAAGGTTTCAAGTTGGGTTTTTTTTGGTATTTCACTTATCTTTCAATATTCCTATGAGGTTGTTACAATTATTTCCATATTACAAATGGAAAAGAGAAGGCTAAAGAATTTATTCACTATATCACAAAATTTAACAGCCATGAAGGAAGGAGTTTAAGGCAAGTCCTCTAAATCTCAGGCAGATATTTACCAACTTGCCTTGGGTACTTTGTCACAACTTGAAAATATATTCCTATTTTCTTAACACGAGTCTAAGAGATTGTATTTAGATTCAACAAAGATGGCATTCTTGTTTGTCTATCTCCTTTCACCAGCCCCCAAGAACTTAGCTCAATTAGTTTATTTAGGTATAAGTAAGAAATTATATCCTCTTTCACTGTTGTTCCTTCAATACATCCTTGGAGTTCTTAAAACCTCCTTTATTGGTTCAGGAAGGATACAATGGGGGTTAAGACAAGCACCAGTGCCATGGACAAACATAGCCTCTCAAATCACAAGTCCAGCAATGTCATGAAGAAATCTGTGAAACAGACAGTTTTCCCAAATTTCTAAAGCTATTTCCAAATTTTCACTTTGATAGCCTCACTTACATGGAAGTCACATTTTTCTGAAAGCATAGGATCACGACGTCTTAATTTTAACGCTTTTTCAGAGTTAATTATTAACATCAGTCAGTCAACACAACCATTTATTGAGTGCATTGCTGCTAAAAATAAAAGCAAAGGGGGACTTCCGGAGAAGATGGCGGCTTAGTAAGACGCGCGGGTCTTAGTTCCTCCTCCAGAAAAGCAACTAAAGAAACAGAAACAATACGAAACAGCTCCCGGAGTCACGACAGAGACCAAAAAGACAGCGTACCCCATTCTGGAACAGCTGAACGGGCAGGGAGAATCTGCTGCGGTGAGCTACCCGAGGGGCGCGCGTTTTCCCGGCCGGGGCGGCTGGCGACTGGGGTCCCCTCCACGCACGTGGCTCCCCGGTCTGACTGGGAACGTTGGATAGCGGGGCCCTCCCGTCACGCTTGGCGTTTCGGGCCAGCTGGGCAATTAGGACCGGCACTCTCCCAAGCCGCGGCGGCCAGCGACCCCCACCTCCACGCGCGGTTTCCCGGGCCGACTGCGGTGCAGACAGACGAGCGCCACGAGCGCCACCTACTGGGCAGGAAAAGAAAAACAGAGCCCAGAGATTTCACAGAAAAAGCTTTCAACCAGCTGGGTAACACACCCAGGGAAATCTGATCAAATGCCCAGACACCAGCAGAAAATAATGGATGACGCTCGGAAAATTGAAGATATGGCCCAGTCAAAGGAACAAACCAATAGTTCAAATGAGATACAGGAGCTGAGACAACTAATGCTGAATATACGAACAGAAATGGAAAAATTCTTCAAAAACCAAATCAATAAATTGAGGGAGGACATGAAGAAGACATGGGCTGAACAAAAAGAAGAAATAGAAAATCTGAAAAAACAAATCACAGAACTTATGGGAGTGAAGGACAAAGAAGAAAAAATGGAAAAAACAATGGATACCTACAATGGTAGATCTAAAGAGGCAGAAGCTACAATTAGTGAACTGGAGGATGGAACATCTGAATTCCAAAAAGAAACAGAAACTATAGGGAAAAGAATGGAAAAACTTGAGCAGGGGATCAGGAAACTGAATGACAATATGAAGCGCACAAATATACGTGTTGTGGGTGTCCCAGAAGGAGAAGAGAAGGGGAAAGGAGGAGAAAAACTAATGGAAGAAATTACCACTGAAAATTTCCCAACTCTTATGAAAGACCTAAATTTACAGATCCAAGAAGTGCAGCGCACCCCAAAGAGAATAGACCCAAATAGGCGTTCTCCAAGACACTTACTAGTTAGAATGTCAGAGGTCAAAGAGAAAGAGAGGATCTTGAAAGCAGCAAGAGAAAAACAATCTGTCACATACAAGGGAAACCCAATAAGACTATGTGTAGATTTCTCAGCAGAAACCATGGAAGCTAGAAGACAGTGGGATGATATATTTAAATTACTAAAAGAGAAAAACTGCCAACCAAGACTCCTATATCCAGCAAAATTGTCCTTCAAAAATGAAGGAGAAATTAAAACATTTATAGACAAAAAGTCACTGAGAGAATTTGTGACCAAGAGACCAGCTCTGCAAGAAATACTAAAGGGAGCACTAGAGTCAGATACGAAAAGACAGAAGAGAGAGGTATGGAGTAAAGTGTAGAAAGAAGGAAAATCAGATATGATATATATAATACAAAAGCCAAAATGGTAGAGGAAAATATTATCCAAACAGTAATAATACTAAAAGTTAATGGACTGAATTTCCCAATCAAAAGACATAGAATGGCAGAATGGATTACGACCCAGCAATACCACTGCTAGGTATCTACTCAAGGGACTTAAGGGCAAAGACACAGATGGACATTTGCACACCAGTGTTTATAGCAGCATTATCTACAATTGCAAAGAGATGGAAACAGCCAAAATGTTCATCAACAGACGAGTGGCTAAACAAACTGTGGCGTATACCTACGATGGAATATTATGCAGCTTTAAGACAGACTAAACTTATGAAGCATGTAATAACATGGATGGACCTAGAGAACATTATGCTGAGTGAGTCTAGCCCAAAACTAAAGGACAAATACTGTAAGGTCCCACTGATGTGAACCGACATTTGAGAATCAGCTTGGAATATATCATTGGTAACAGAGACCAGCAGGAGTTAGAAACAGGGTAAGATAATGGGTAATTGGAGCTGAAGGGATACAGACTGTGCAACAGGACTAGATACAAAAACTCAAAAATGGACAGCACAATAATACCTAAGTGTAATGTAACTATGTTGGAACACTGAATGAAGCTGCACCTGAAATATGGTTTTTTGTTTGTTTGTGTGTTTGTATCTTTTGTTTTTGTTTTTTTCTTTTTCCTTTATATATATATATATATATTATTAGTATTATTATTTTAATTCTCTTCTCTATATTAACATTCTATATTTTTTTCTGCTGTTTTGCTAGTTCTTTTCCTAAATCGATGCAAATGTACTAAGAAATGATGATCATACATCTATGTGATGATACTAAGAATTACTGAGTGCATTTGTAGAATGGAATGATTTCTAAATGTTGTGTTAATTTCTTTTCTTTTTTTTGATTAATAAAAATTAAAAAAAAATAAATAAAAAAAAAATAAATAAAAGCAAAGGAATCCTGGGAAGTCCTCAGTCATTCACTTAAATATTTTAAAAATTTAAGGTATTAACAACACAAATATTGTAACTTAAAAGAAGTTCTTCATTGCAGAGGAATCTAATACGGTAGCGACTGAACTGATTTCTATTTGAGTCCTCTAATTAGTCATTTATAAAAACTTTACTGAGGGGGTGCAAGGGTAGTTCAGTGATAGAATTCTCGCCATTCATGCAGGAGACCTGGGTTCGATTCCAGGTCCATAAACTTCCCAAAAAACAAACAAGCAAAACAAACAAAAACAACAAATGGTGTTGAAATAATGGGATTCCCACAAGGAAAAATATAATGAAATGTGACCCCACCACAGAGCATACAAAACAAATTTTTTACTGAGCTATACGATTTCTCAGAATTGTATGTTCTAATACATTCTAAAATTAATTTGGAGATTAATAGATAATCCTGTAAATGGGAATGGAAATTTTGGACAATCACAGCACTGCTTGCAGACTATCAGGAAGATATGAGTGTATAAAAATGCTGAATAGACATGTGTTCACAGGTACAAAATTATTTAAGCCTTTTTTTCTTTTTCTTTTCTATAATTAATCTAATCCAGCAACTAGTTATTTGAGGGAGTTAGGAAATAGCCAAAACTAAAACTAAACCTATTCAACAAAACAAAAATCTTTGGATTGCTCTTAGCAATCATTTATTCCAATACGCTTACTTATATAAGAGGAACTTGAGAATGAGAGAAGTAAAGCAATTTACTCATGGTTAGACATTTGGAAGCAATATTAGGACAGGATTACAAGCTTCCTTTTGCCCAATCTAGAAGTCTTTCCACTCTTCTACATCCTACCTTTTTTAATTGCCAAAGGCTGCAATCCAATCATTTTCCAAATAGGTTGCTTCTAAAGCTATAACCTCACTTCTCTTCTAATTGGCTGCATTTTCCCAGGCCATTAGGCTTAATTTTCTATGCATATCAAAAAATTCATCCGAATTTGATAAACACTACTATTTTGTGCAAAAAGCAAGTTCAGAATAAGTAACCAACTCTCTAAATATCTTAATAACTCTCTCCACAGGAAGCTGACGCCTTGGCTGATGCAGAGGAAAGGTGTGAGCAATTGATCAAAAACAAAATCCAGCTCGAGGCCAAAATCAAGGAGGTGACCGAGAGAGCTGAGGATGAGGAAGAGATCAATGCTGAGCTGACAGCCAAGAAGAGGAAACTGGAGGATGAATGTTCAGAGCTCAAGAAAGACATAGATGACCTTGAGCTGACACTGGCCAAGGTTGAAAAGGAGAAACATGCCACAGAGAACAAGGTAGGAATTATATTTTGCTGTACTATATAGAGGTTCTGCCATCCAATTAAGCTGTTTTAGAGTGGCAATCACCTTTTAATTTACCTTTCTAGGTGAAAAACCTCACAGAAGAGATGGCAGGCCTGGATGAAACCATAGCAAAGCTGACCAAGGAGAAGAAGGCCCTCCAAGAGGCCCACCAGCAGACCCTGGATGACCTGCAGGCAGAAGAGGACAAAGTGAACACCCTGACCAAAGCTAAAGCCAAATTGGAACAGCAAGTGGATGATGTAAGTGTATTTTAAATATCCTTTTGAAACATTTTTAAAACTCTTTCCATTTTTAATTTATTTTACTTTCTCATTAGCTCGAAGGGTCTCTGGAGCAAGAAAAGAAACTTCGAATGGATCTAGAAAGAGCAAAAAGGAAACTGGAGGGTGACCTAAAATTGGCCCATGAGTCCACAATGGATGTAGAAAATGACAAACAGCAACTTGATGAAAAACTGAAAAAGTAGGAGCTTTGGAAAAAAGTTCTATGTGATAACATCCTTCAATTAACATGGGTGTTAATTTGTATTATTCTTCTGTCTAAAGGAAAGAATTTGAAATCAACAATCTGATAAGCAAAATTGAAGATGAACAAGCAATAGAAATTCAACTACAGAAGAAGATCAAGGAATTGCAGGTGAGTCATCTTATCTCCATCTTTCCCACGTACCAACAACAACAAAAAAACTGAAATTGCCCTGAATTACTCTTATTATTGACTTAACACTCCCAGGCCCGCATTGAGGAACTGGAGGAGGAAATCGAGGCAGAACGGGCCTCTCGGGCCAAAGCAGAGAAGCAGCGCTCCGACCTCTCCCGGGAGCTGGAGGAGATCAGCGAGCGGCTGGAAGAAGCTGGCGGGGCGACCTCTGCCCAGATTGAGATGAACAAGAAGCGGGAGGCCGAGTTCCAGAAAATGCGCCGGGACCTGGAGGAGGCCACGCTGCAGCATGAAGCCACGGCGGCCACCCTGAGGAAGAAGCACGCGGACAGCGTGGCTGAGCTGGGGGAGCAGATCGACAACCTGCAGAGGGTCAAGCAGAAACTGGAGAAGGAGAAGAGTGAAATGAAGATGGAGATTGATGACCTCAGCAGTAATGCAGAGGCTGTCTCCAAAGCCAAGGTACCCAATATTGTGTCTGAATGACCCAGCCATATGATTTCAAAATCCACCTTAAGCAAGTGTCTGTACCACTGGAATAAGTGACCAGTATAGGGACATTATGCCTTCATGATGCTTGAATTCTGGTGTGATTCATAGAACTAATGCCGTAACTTTCTACTTAAATCTGACATAAATTTATTCAATCTAAAAATATTTTAAGAATCGTTTCAGCTTTTTTTTTTTTAACTGCATTCCTGTCATCTGTCATTGCCATGTGAACCATAGGGAAATCTTGAAAAAATGTGCCGTACACTAGAGGATCAAGTGAGTGAACTTAAAGCTAAGGAGGAAGAGCAGCAGCGGGTAATCAATGATCTGACAACTCAGAGATCACGCTTACAGACAGAAGCAGGTAAAGACATCTTCTCTGGGTCCTGTAATCATGTGCTAGAGAAAGATGACTTAAAGGGTTTTGAATAAAGAACAACAGTTCCATTTTAGAGGGAGACCAACTTACAGAATGTGGTGAGCAGGTCAGAAAGAAAAAAATAAAAATGAATGAACAGACTAATTTCCTTGTTATAACCCTATGACAATTTTGCCTTTTAATCTTCAGTTATAATCCATTTTATAACAATATTCATAAGGACTAAGGCATATATTTAATAAAGGTAAGCTTAAGACTTAGTTCTTTATGCCATTAATTTCTTCTTTTACTTCTATTCTTAGGCGAATATTCCCGGCAATTAGATGAGAAAGATGCTTTAGTCTCCCAGCTTTCAAGGAGTAAACAAGCATCTACTCAGCAGATTGAGGAGCTGAAACATCAGCTAGAGGAAGAAATGAAAGTAAGTTTGACCAAAGATCTCCTTGGATGATCAACTCTGAAGGTGTCCACATAAGTTCTACTTGGAATGTGTAAGTTAAATCAGTGAATTTAAAGTTACTGAACTGGTGCTTCCACAGGCCAAGAACGCCCTGGCCCACGCCCTTCAGTCCTCTCGCCATGACTGTGACCTGCTACGGGAGCAGTTCGAGGAGGAGCAGGAAGGCAAAGCTGAGCTGCAGAGGGCGCTGTCCAAAGCCAACAGTGAGGTTGCTCAGTGGAGGACCAAATACGAGACGGACGCCATCCAGCGTACAGAGGAGCTGGAGGAGGCCAAGTATGAGCAGTGAATCTCTGGAGGAGGAAAGAGACCTGGTCTCTTAGTTACCAAATGCAGCATCTGGGATGTTGAGAATGAAACATCATCATCATCATACAAACTAACATTTATTACGTCCATATTTTGGGTCCAGTACTTTGTATATATTGGCTCATTAAGCTTTCAAAACAACATTTATGTTGGAATTATTATTTTTATCCCATTTTACAAGTAAAGAAATTGACTCTGCAAGAGACTAAGTATCTAACCCAGTGTCACATGGCTAATGAATATTATAGCTGGGATTAGAACTAGACATTCTTAATCCAGAGCCCTCTTTCTTCAGCAGAGCAGTAAGCATACCTTTCCCTAAAACTCATGCTTGAGTCTATGAAACTAAGCATAATGGCCAGGATTGGTTTAAATAAAGTAAATTCTTAGTTTGTATACAGACAAAAGGAGACCTTTAAGTGATTCTTCTCAGACATTAGGGTTAAGCACTTCTTTGTAATGCAAGGATGTACACTTAGCATGAAATTGGAATGAAACAAAAAGTAGATAAGGAAGGAAAAAAAAAGTAACTCTGCCTTTGCTTAGCCTGCATGAATTACCCAGATTCATCTATTCTTTTTTTTTTTTCTGGTGAAATTGTCCAAATTTATATGCTTACAGGCTATTCTTCTAAGAGAAAAGTATATAAAATAAAATGTAAAGTCTGAGAAATCAAAAGAATATACTCAGTTCATATTTTTCAAATACAATATCTAGCTAGCCTCAAATCCTTTTTGGAGTGAGACAGAATATAAAAATCAATTGGCTACTCACCCTCCACAACCCTACTCCATCAGAGGTCCTGAAAATCCTGAATTAATGCAGTAAGAAACAAGTAATGGCAGTAGCAACAGAGGCTTCTAAGGATTCCATAGTATAAAGGACTTGCATTCAACTGTTCACCACCTTAGACTTTTTTGTACAGTTTATCAATCTAGAAAGAAGTTTTAGCACTCACAGTTTTGAAAAACCCGTTACACCATTACAGAAATGGGACTATGAAAAGGAGGTTATCACTTTGCTTCTGCTCTTGCACACTCTCCTTGACTGCCTGGTCAACTTTACAGGAAGAAGCTGGCCCAGCGTCTGCAGGAAGCTGAGGAACATGTAGAAGCTGTGAACGCCAAATGTGCTTCCCTTGAAAAGACGAAGCAGCGGCTCCAGAATGAGGTGGAGGACCTCATGCTGGACGTGGAAAGATCTAATGCTGCCTGTGCAACTCTTGATAAGAAGCAAAGGAATTTTGATAAGGTGACTGAGCCCATTTAAATTTTATATTTTACTTGGTCTCCATTTCTCTTTGCATAGGCTGATGATTTGCTGGCTTTTTTCAGGTGCTATCAGATTGGAAACAGAAGTATGAAGAAACTCAGGCTGAACTTGAGGCTTCCCAGAAAGAAACCCGTTCTCTCAGCACTGAGCTGTTCAAGGTGAAGAATGCTTATGAGGAATCCCTTGACCAGCTGGAAACACTAAAAAGAGAAAACAAGAACTTGCAGCGTGAGTCCTCTTTAACTACTACATGCCACATAGACCTGGCAGAACCTCTCCTTTCTGCCACCTGTCTGACCACTTCTCCCTTGTCTGTTCACTAACAGAAGAGATTTCCGACCTCACTGAGCAGATTGCTGAAGGAGGGAAGCAAATTCATGAATTGGAGAAAATAAAGAAGCAAGTGGAACAAGAGAAATGTGATATTCAAGCTGCCTTAGAGGAAGCAGAGGTATAGATTATTATGTTGAGGAATAATAGCTAAGACAAACATCAGTGAAAACACTCAAAGAGGGAAATGGTACTGTGAAATGGATACACTATCAAGGAGCTGGTGAAAATTTAAACCGGGAGAACCTTTATGGAGGCAATTTGGCAATAATTATCAAAAGCCTTAAAAATGGAAACACTTTGACACATCACTACTATTTTTAAGACTCCAAATAACCTTAAGTGGAGGCAAAGCTTAAGCACATACCCAATCCCACAACACTAAGATATTATCAAGTATTTGATCTATATTGAGTTGATTTTTGCATCCATACGATAGAACTTCATATAGCCATTAAATGTTTCCCCATTAATCATGGGACATGTTTATGACAGCAACTTTTCAAAGCAAGACATAAATTTACATTATAATTCCTATTACATAAAAATATGTAAATAAGAAAAAAGTCTAGGAAAAAAAATGCACCACATTAAAATACTTATTGCCGAGTGGGAGTATAAAAAGGAAGTTTTTCTTTTTGTTTTTATGTATTGCCCCAACAGTATACAAAGACTATGTATTATATAATCAGAAAAAAAAATACATGCTTTAAAACTGAGCATTTCTACACCAAGAATTAAGATATCACACCTGAACATTTTAATTTATAAAACAGATTGAGAGTTCATGTTAACTTCACGTTTAAGGATTCATCATATAACTTTGTTACTAATATGAGCAATGTTTGTATAGAACATTATACTTTACAAAGCACTTTTATTAAAGAGCCACCCTATATAATACGTGCTTGAATAAACAAAAAAATGATTTACCTAGCAAGTTCCTGGAACTATTCTATCTGCTTTGAAAAATTCAGCAAACTGACATTAATCAGAATATGGCTCAGAGGGAATATCCCAAATATTCAAGTTATTTTCCATTATTAATTGATCATTGTTTTGTGAAGGCATCTCTTGAACATGAAGAAGGAAAGATCTTGCGCATCCAGCTTGAGCTCAACCAAGTCAAGGCTGAAGTTGATAGGAAAATTGCCGAAAAAGATGAGGAAATTGATCAACTGAAAAGAAACCACATCAGAGTCATAGAAACTATGCAGAGCACACTGGATGCTGAGATCAGAAGCAAAAATGATGCTCTAAGAGTCAAGAAGAAGATGGAAGGAGATCTGAATGAAATGGAAATCCAGCTGAACCATGCCAACCGCCTGGCTGCAGAGAGCTTGAGGAACTACAGGAACACACAAGGCATCCTGAAGGTGAAGGGGTCAGACTAATTTCTTGGACAAATCAGGAAAGTTACCTTTCTTCCATTCCCCAAATATCTTCTTCTTAAACCATCTATTCTTCTTTTAACAAGTCATACAGCTGATATTATAGCAGCAACTAAAGTAAATACATATAAAACATAATATTATAAAGGAAAAATCTCAATGAACCTAGTTTCATTTTCCAGGTAAGGAAAACAGAAGCCCGGAGGTTAAGGTATGATAGGAAAGAAAGTACACAGATTTTGGTATCAGACACACCTGAAGATGGGTCCTAGTTTTGTTATTTACTAGCTGTACGATCCTAGCAAGTTATTTAGCCTCTCAGAATTTCTGTTTCTTCTTCTGTAAAGTAAGAATGAAACTACCTACCTCACTAGGCTCCTGTGGGGATCAAATGAGATAACAAAAGTCAAGTACTTGGTAGACCCTATGGAAAATGCCCCATAAATGATAGACTTTAGTGATTTGCACACAAACAAATATCCAGTTGATGACAGAAGGAGAACAGGAATTCACACATCTCCTGATAACTCTTACACCCTAAGTCGGTGACATCACCATTCTCATTCAAATGCCAGGCAAGTCATTACCTGGTCCTGACCACCAGTCACACCACCTTCACAGTGCCTACGCCATTTTTCTCATTGAACAGGAAACTCAGCTCCACCTGGACGACGCCCTCAGGGGCCAGGAGGACCTGAAGGAGCAGCTGGCGATCGTGGAGCGCAGAGCCAACCTGCTGCAGGCTGAGATGGAGGAGCTGCAGGCCTCTCTGGAGCAGACGGAGAGGAGCAGGAAGATGGCAGAGCAGGAGCTCCTGGATGCCAGCGAGCGCGTCCAGCTCCTCCACACCCAGGTGAGATCCTCACATCGGACAAGTACGAGGAAATTAAGTGAGGGAATCAGGATTATGATAGAAAAAAACTCCATTTTTGTAAATATATGAATATAAATAAGGATGGGAATATGCTCAAAAATAGTAATTGTACACTTTTTGGGTGATAACATTATAGGTAATCTTTTGTGTATGCCAATTTGTCCTTTTTCCTATTTTCTACAAAAATAAAGGAGGAGTATTACTCTTTTATTTTAAAATAGGGTTTTGCCCGTTAGATTATTTTGAAAACTAAGATGTGGGAATAAGCCTGTGTAAAATTACCTGCTGACTCTAATATCTGAAAATGTCCCATGCAGTGTTTCTCATCAAGGACAAAAAAAGGCATTTTCAACAGGCCAAGGCTTTCTGTGCCTTGCAGGCCTGTCATATCCCCTAGCCATTTTGAGAGAACTGGTGGTAGAGTGGTGAGCACAGCTGCCTCCCTAACCATTTTGACAACTAAAAACATTTACCCTCAAAGATTTCCAAATATCCACTGGTGCAGTATTGCTTCCTTTTGAGAACCACTGGGTTGAAATTTCAAGAAAATGCTTTCATAAGACAAATTCAGTATTTCCAAGGGAGCAAACCATGACAGAGAACAGATTTTTTCTGATTGGGAAACTCCCAGTGACAGGCACTCACAAAAAGAATCTATTCTTTTCTATTTCCAACTTTTAATAGAATACCAGTGATATCAGGGTAAAATATAATTAACAGAGCAACTGATTAATTTCTACAAACACAAACATTTTTAAACCTCAGAAGCTCTTATGTGTAAGTCAAATGGTAATTGGGGTCAAGGATTCCAAAATTGTAAATGACTAATATTTTGCATTGAACACATATTTGAAGTTTAGTGAAATGCTGCCATCAGTTTGCTTGTGAATGTTAACAAGTAAGACATCTGTAGAATCACAAGAGGTCAAACTTTCACATTGTAAATTTCTAGTGCTTATTTTCAACAGAACACCGGTCTGATCAGTACTAAGAAGAAATTGGAAAATGACGTTTCACAACTCCAGAGCGAAGTGGAAGAAGTAATTCAAGAATCACACAATGCAGAAGAGAAGGCCAAAAAGGCCATCACTGATGTGAGCGAGATGAGCATTTATCTTACTGATATATATGTGCTACGTGTCATCACCAGGTTTCATTATTTTCTTGGTCTATTTGGTAAACAGGCGGCCATGATGGCTGAGGAGCTGAAGAAGGAGCAGGACACCAGCGCCCACCTGGAGCGGATGAAGAAGAACCTGGAGCAGACGGTGAAGGACCTGCAGAACCGCCTGGACGAGGCTGAGCAGCTGGCCCTCAAGGGCGGGAAGAAGCAGATCCAGAAACTGGAGGCCAGGGTGCGTTATCTCAGTCTCTTTGAATCTGGAAAGGGATAATGGGTATAACCTCTGCCCTTCTCTCCTGCTACATCTGGCCCTGCAACACCCACCCAATACCTTTAACAGATCCTGGACTAGTTAACAGCCCCATAACTGACTGTATACGTATCATTTGGGTCGCAGGTACGTGAGCTTGAAGGAGAAGTTGAAAATGAACAGAAACGAAATGCTGAGGCTGTTAAAGGTTTACGGAAACATGAGAGAAGAGTAAAGGAACTCACTTACCAGGTAAGGGAACAGCTTCCTATAACATCCAATGTCCTGCTCAGAGATAAACTGAAAACCTGGGGACTATTTATATGACATTCACAAATAGAAACACATTAACTTGGTAAAAATCAGGGCAAATGACATGGTTGCTTACCACAGACCTATACTAAGCTAAGATTAGGGAGGCCTTTGGAATATTGCGTAAGGGGAAACAGCAATGGGTTTTAAACGCAAATACATTGGCTATTGGTCCTAATTTGGCCTCTCTTGCTTTCTGAACTTGGGTAAGTTCTCAACACTCTAACCCTGAGTTTCCTCACTTGGAACAACAGGAATAACAGGCTCTACTTTCCGTGGTAGGGAAGTGAGGATAGAGAAGATGTGAATAATTATATACAGGCTAGCACAGACAGGACATTTAACAAGAGAAACTACTATTAATATTATGAGAGAGGCATCAGAGCTAATCATGTTTCCCCAGATCCACCTGCCATCACAACAAAGTCACTAATTTCATCACCTCTAGTAAGCTTATTTCTTTGGATTGAATAAAGGTCATTTTTCAACCTTTCAGACTGAGGAAGACCGCAAGAATGTTCTCAGGCTGCAGGATCTGGTGGATAAATTGCAGGCGAAAGTAAAATCGTACAAGAGACAAGCTGAGGAGGCTGTAAGTGTCTTTAAGCCCTTGAGGAAAGAAACAAACTTCTTTGGGGATTATAAAAAGGTATTAAAAGAGGTGTTAATGAGGCGCAAGGAAACAAATACAAAAACACCATTTACATTTTAAGAAAGATACTTTTACAGCTATGTACTTAACCCCCAAATCCAATACAAGAGTAAGACTTTAAGAAGAGATATTCCTATTATTAAGCAATTGGTATGGAGGAAGAAAGTTTCAAATAGAAACTTATTGATAGCTGCAAAAAAATATGGTCGAACTTCTAACTAACACCATGATCACTATTCTTCCCCTTCTAGAAATGCATAAAATCAAATGTTCTCAAAATCCCAACATAAATCTTTTATCCCAACTGACTCGTTTGCCATTTCCATTGTCACCTATCAGGGCTCCTCTCTCTGCATTTGCCATAGCTACTGTAAAGACATGTTGGAAGATTCTCCTGCTATACTTCTTCTGGTTGTCCCCTTGTTCTTTCAGATACAATGGGGCAAGTAGGAAGTAGGCAGGAAGGAAGGAAAAAAAGAAGAAAGGGAGAGGCACAGATACTAATAAGTCAGAGCAATAGAGGCAGATTTTCTCTGTAGACAACTTTTTCTCTTATTCTGTACACAAAAGTCAAAATATATGGCAAAAAAAAAGTTTAACAGGAATGCTTGCCTGCAATGCCAGAGGACCCGGGTTCGATTCCCGGTGCCTGCCCATGTTAAAAAAAAAAAAAAAAAGTTTAAGTGGGATTTCCCAGCGTTATAATTTGACCTTACATCTTCTTACTAAACTGTATAAAGGTCCATGGGTCTCTATTCCTCCTTCCCACCCAGTCCACAGACAATGAGTAGATTTCACAAATAAATGGTTTTGACATGATAAAGATGTCCCCTCCATTTCAAAACTGCTTCTTCTTTCATTCCTTAAAGTGAAAAACTGTAACTTGAAGTTACAAATTCTGGACAGATTTTAAGTCAGACATTGGCAAACCACCTATAAGAAGCAACTATGTGATCTGAGGAAATAATCCTGCCTGGAATCATGTAAACTGAGAACCACGCATTCTTATCCTCACAATTTTATCTCTATTCTTAGGAAGAACAGTCCAATGCTAACCTTGCCAAGTTCCGGAAGCTCCAACATGAACTGGAAGAGGCCGAGGAGCGGGCTGACATTGCTGAGTCCCAGGTCAACAAATTGCGGGTGAAGAGCCGAGAGGTTCACACAAAAATCAGTGCCGAGTAAACACACCTATCTGATGCTGTCAAGCGGCTGAAGAAACGCACAAAATGTGCTATTTTTGGCCACTTGATTTATAATGTTTATTTTTTCAATGTGAATAAATAGAAACTACAATAAATTTATCAATTAAATCTGACCGCCATTTTTTAAATATTGTCAAAATTAATTTCTCTCAAATACATTTCTCATCTAGCTAGTAATGGCTTTTCAGAGCATTAAATATTTTGTTCCTTCATCACCACCCAACATCCCCTTCTCCCCCCACATACAACAAATATCTTTTGCTAAGCTTATTTCTAGTCATAGCTCTAGATTGTTTCAAATTATTATGGCAAATACTCTCTGAGGCTGCCATCCTGACAGACACATTAGCTTTTGCACTCCACAAATAGTCACTGAGCATGTATGTCAGGCACTTAGCATGTATAAGTCCTATGGTTGCAGCAGTGAACAAAACATCATTCCTGCCCTCTGGGAGCTTATATTCTATAAGGGGAGAAAAGCAATAAACAAATAAGTAACTATGCAAGGTGTCATGATCAGTGTTGATGAAAAATTAAAAAGGGGGAGGCAGGTACTACCTTGTAGAAAGTAGTCAGAAAAAGCCTCTCCAGTAATTCAACATTTTAGCAAAGACCTAAAGGAAGAAAGAGAGTGAGCCAAGTGAATAAGCCAAGGTCAGAGCATTTCCAGGACAGAAGGAACAACATAAACTGCAAAGGCCCTGAGGCAGGGACAGACTGGAAAATCATCAGAATAGGGAGGAGGTCAGTGAGGCTGGAGGAGAGTAAGCAAGATAGTTACGACATAAGAGAGGAAACAGGAACCAAATCATGTAGGGTCTGGGGCAGGCATTCTAAGGACCTGTGCTTTTACTCATAGTGAGATGGAAAAGCTCTGGAGGGTTTTGAGCAGAGGCGTGACATTAACATACATTTTAAAAGAATTACTCTGACTGCTGTGTAGAGAACAAACCGTAAGGAGGCAAAGGCAGAAACTGTGAGACTACTGCAAAATGAAAGATAAATAACTGACAGACCAGAGAAATAACATTGGAAGGTGATGAGAAATGGTTTGGATTCTGGGCGTACTGTGAAGATAGCAGGCAGGATTTTCTGATGAACTAGATATGGGATGTGAGAGGGTGGCAGAGAAAGAGAGAGAAAACTTAGGAAAGGAGGCACAAAGGAGAACAGAAAGGTTTGGTGGGATCTGACATGTTGAGTTTGGCCGCTCAAAGAGGCAAGGCGGTAGAACAAAATTACAATCCTAATATGATCAACTTCAATCTTTCAAAGTATAAATTGCATAGGCCACAATCTCAGATTATACCCTAAAATTAATAATAAAACTTTAAAACAAAAAGGAAAAATATCAAAATATTCTCCTAAAAAAAATTCTAGTTTTGATCACAGAGGAAATCAAAACTATAAATCACAAAAACATCTAGAAGTAAACAGAAGACAAAATCTTTGTGACCTTGCATTAAGTAAAGATTTCTTATACAGAACACCAAAAGCATGAACCATAAAAAGAAAAATTGACAAATTTGGCTTAAATAAAACTTACATTTTCTGCTCTTTGTAAAACATTGTCAAGAGAATGAAAACATAAGCCACAGACTTAAATTAAAGAAAATATCTGCAAAATATATCCCTGACTAATGACTTGTATCCAGAATATACAAAGAAATCTAAAAATTCAATAAAAAGAAAACAAACAACCCAATTTAAAAAAAACAGGAAAAGATTTAAACAAACATTCACCACAGAAGATATACAGATGATGAACAGGCATAAGAAAAGATGCTCAGCATTATTAGTCATTAGGGAAATGCCAATTAAAACACATTAAGAAACCACTACACACCTATTACACTGGCTAGAGTTACAAGTGTTGGCAAGGAGGTGAACTGGACTTCTCATACCTGAGAACGGTAATGTAAAATGGTACTATCACTTTGAAAAGTTTGGCATTTCCTTCAAAAGTTAAAAAGTTATCTGTATGATCTAGACATTCCATTTCTATGTATTTACCAAAAAAAACGAAACCATATGTCCACATAAAGACGTGAACACAAATATTCATAGCATATTTATTTGTGATAACCAAAAACTAAAAACAACCCAAATGACCAACAACATGTGAATGGATAAACAAATTGTGGCATATCTATACAATGGAACACTACGCTGAAAAGCAATACACTATTAATACATACAGCAACTTGGATGAATCTCAAAATAATTAATCTGGGGTGGGCCACGGTGGTTCAGTGGCAGAGTTCTCACCTGCCATGCCAGAGACCTGGGTTCGATTCCCGGTACCTGCCCATGAAAAAAAAAAAAATTATTCCAGGTGAAGGCAACCAGACCATAAAAAAGAGTACATATTAATTTAGATAAAATTCTAGAACATTCGAACGAATCTACAGTGAAGGGAAGTAGACCAGTGGTTGCCAGGGCACAGGGAGGGAGGGTAAGGAGAATGGTAAAGGGGCAGAAGGAAACTTCCGGAAATGATGAATTTGTTTATTATCTTGACTGTGGTGATGGCTCCACAGGTATATACGTATGGCAAGATTTATCAAATTGCACATTTTAAATATGTTCAGTTTATCATATGTCAGTTACACCTCCATATAGCTATTTTAAAATTTTTCATTGGGAAAAATATACTACAATTACAGAGCTTTGAGGAAATACTAACAATTATAGTACAGTCTATCACTGAAAGTCAAACTAATAAGTTTTTAAGGAACTGCATTAAACCTGTTTATCAATATGAGACAACTGACATCTTTATTATGTTGTCTGCTAATTCATTAACACAATATATCTCTCCATTTATTTAATACATATTTAATAACATGATGATTTAAAACATGATGATTTCTTTCATCAGCATTTTGTCATTCTCAGCATACAATCTTTTAGATTTCCATCTCAGTTTTTTTCCCTTTTACTGAGCATTTGTCAATGGCATTATATTTCAAATTCAGTGTCCAGGAAGTACAATTGATTTTTATATTCATCTTGTATCCTGAAACCTTTCTAAACTCACTTATTAGTTCTAGGAGGTTTTTGTTTGATTTTTTGGGATTTTCCACAATTAATATCTAGTAAAACACCCATTTAAAGTGAATCCAATAACATAAATAAAAAAACAAAAATAATAAAGTGATTCCAAGTTAAAATGAGATCCAAAATTTCATAGTAAAATGTGAGGGGGCTTTATCTTAAAACGAAACTAAAATTATTGAAATAAGGCCTACTTTCAGTTACAGTTCACAAAATTTAGGTTATAACTGCAACTCTCTCCTAAGTCTTAGGACAAAGAATGAATCAATGTGGGAGCTGGGGGGAAAGGGATAGAATTTTCTTATAATCTTAGCATAATATGGCCTCCTTTATGTTTAATTTATGCAATGCAGTCATATGAATGTCATTTTCTTTTTTACAAAAATGTATGATGCGTGTCCCAAGATTAACACTACAAATTTAAGTAAGTTCTTGCATGAACTACTTCAAAGGTATGAATCTTGTGCAACGAGTGTATAGTTTCAGGGTATGGGGGGAAAATACTATTGCATGCTATGGGCTATGTTTAAGAGGAAAACATCAATAGTATCACAGCAATACCAGCGGTACATAAAGAGGGGAGGGACAAGAGTTAGGGGGAGGTATGGATTTTCTATTTGGTGAGGATGTGTTTATTGCTGTCTTTCTCTTGAGAACAATGAAATTATCTAAAATTAATGGACTGTTGACTTTGGACATTATACATGAGGCCCAGCAGATAGAAGCAGCTGAAAGACGCACTGACTGAAAAGCAGATTGGCAAAAGATGATGTATGCATATGATAGAACATTGTGCTGCTACAAAAAGGAACGAAGTTGTGAGGCATGCAGTGATGTGAATGAACATGTGAGACATTTGGTGAGGTGAAATAAGCCAGAAACAAAAGAGCAAATATTGCACTTATAAGAAAATGGGCCTAGATGTAAGCTCTTATAGCAGTCACATTTAGTCTGGAGTAGAAATTTTTACTTCTGGATTTTGAGAGGATGTTTTAAATATGTATAACCTGGTATTTAGAGGTAAGAACAAAGCCAATCAGGTCAGGATTAAGGTAATTCAAAATACTGATGTAAGGAAGATATTTCATGTATTTTAGAATTTCACCTACTATTTGAGACCAAAGGAAAAAAGGTTTCTTTTGTCCAAAATCTGAATTTTCAGTAGTACATAATCTAACCTAACCCATCTGGATAGATCATTTAAACAATCCAAACACAGGGAGCCTAGAATAAGAACGAGAGCCTTTAATCCTGTATAGTTTAACGAAATGCCTGGATACATCCCAGAGTATATTAAGCAGATAATCAAAAAGTATTGGCAAAGTCCCTCAAAGGATGGAAGAAACAATATGGAACTATTAAACTTTACCAATAGAGAAACCCCTGATACTGTGTCAAACACTGGGGACTCCCAAATCAACAGGCCAAGCCCTTGATCTTGAGGCTTACTCTCGTGAAGCTTATGTGCATAGCAGAGAAGCTTAGCCTACTTATAGGTATGCCTAAAAGTCACCTGTAGAGGATCTCTTTTGTTGCTCAGATGTGGCCTCTCTCTCTCTATAAGCCCAACTCTGCAAGTGAAACCACTGCCCTCTCCCCGTATGGGACATGACATTCAGGGTTGAAAGTATCCCTGGTGGTATGGGAAATGACCTGCAGGGATGAGTCTCCCCTGGTACCATGGGATCAACAATGCCATCCTGACCAAAAAGGGAAAAAAAGTGTAACAAATAAGGTGTCAGTGGCTCAGAAAGTTCCAACACAGTCAAGAGGCTACTCTGTAGGTTACTCTTACTCAAGCTCAGTTAGACATTGCAACTGTCATAACCTGCCAAACCTCAACCAAAACCATTCCTGCCAATTCTAAGGAATATCTAGGGCACTTTATAAGATTCTACAAAGGCCCCATGCACTAGGGTAACTTTCCAGAAACCTACAACCTCCAGATGAGTCCTGGACCAGATAAGTCCTGAAATGCAGAGAGGCCAGCCCTTCCAGAACATGAACTAGTTTCATCCCCCTATCCCATATTATTGACAGCCTCTTACAACATGAAAAATTTAGAATGGCCATATCCCAAATACCCCTAAAGAATGAGAAAAAGATCAAAGATGATGGTGGAGTTATACAGAGATCAGATTTAACAAATGAGTATTAGTGTTGAATCAGTATATTGATATTTCTTTTAGTCTCCAGTACCTTAGAGAAGCTAGAAATAAAAACCTAAAATTGAGCAATTGTGACCCATACTAAACTCTGAAATCTGTTCTACAACTAGTTGTTGTGAAGTACTTTTTTTCAATAAATTTTGAAATTTATTGCTTTTTTGCATATATCTTATTTTTTTTTCACAAAAAAAAGAAAAAAAAGGAGGAAGAGTATAATAGAGAAGATAGGATTTAACAAATGAATATGACTGCTGAATCAATATATTAATATTTCTTTTGGTCTCCAGTGTCTTGGAGCAGCTAGAAGAAAAATGAAAAATCATGGAACTGTAACCCATACCAAACTTTAAAATCTGTTGCAAAACTACTTGTTTAAAATGTACTTGGAAATTTATTGCTTTTTTCTATATATGTTATTTTTTCACAGTAAAAAAAGCTAAAAGGAAAAAAATGCATCATGACTTCACTGATATTTTTAAGGGTCTTTCTAATCCTTTGAACCTCAGCTCATTCCTTTAAAGCACCTCTTAGGTCATCATCTTTGTTTTTGGTTCTTCAATTGCTAACTTGTCCAACACTGCTGAATACACATTGGTGAGTAGCTTAGCAAAATTCAAGCAGATTTCTAATACCATTTTCATCGACTTCAGTAAAATCCACAACTTTTACATGATTTGTCATTTCATTTTCCTGTAATTTTGGACTGATTATTGCAGATTTACAATATCCAACAATCAACAAGATCATTAGGATCATTAGTATCTACTTTCCTGCTCCGTCCATTTTTGCAATATCATTCATTACTGTAGGGATCCCAGTAACCCTCTTTGGCAAATCTTAAAACATTCACAGCCTTTTCCCAAAAAGTTCACTTCTATACATTTAATACTCAAAGATACGCATATACATTTATGCACCTATGTTTACTAGAATATTTTAAAGAACAATTAGAGCACCTAAATCCTCAACAATAGAAAATTGGTTAATTATGGGACATTCATAGGAAGGAATACTGTGCAACTAATAAAAACTATAATGTAAAACATGAGAAATGTTCTCATAATGTGTTGGGTTTTTAAAGTAGGGCATAAAACTGTACTAGCAGTATGCTATCCTGATTGTATATGTATTTACGAACACATACAACCATGGAACAAAGGTGTAAACAGATTTAAACCAAAATTTAAGTAGCAAGTATCTCTATCTAGAATTTTCAGAGTTGCTTAAAATTTTCCTGCTTTTATTTTTCAATCTTTATACAATGTGTACTTTACTTTGGAAAAACTTTTAAAGTAAGTTGCCTCTTAAGAAGATTTCATATCCACTTTTCTTCAAAGACAAGGATATACCTGATAACAGGAAGGTGAAGAGGACAGGGTCACTTGATGGATGAGACCATTAGCACAGCTACTAAAAGCTGCTGCCTTTCATCCAAGTTTTCTGTAAGGATTAACATTCCAGAGCCAACACAGCAGCTGTCAGTGAGCAAACTGCCTCCTGGCTGTGGCAGAGGTTTGCTCAGGCACATGTTGCACATACCAGTGTCCCCAGGCTCCCTCACTGGGGACTTCATCAGTCAGATTTTCCTAAGCGGGAAGCAGAAGAATAAGCAGGGGTCAGATGAAAAGAACCTTACTTAACGACGGAATTTACCAGCCTGATTCCACCCTCCTGGCTCCAAGGACCACCAAGATTCTGCTTCCAGAGGCGAGAAGGAAAATAATGTGTCTCCGGTGATAAAGGAGAAAAGCATTTCCCTTGGGGAATAAGCTCATAATAGGTCTTTCCTGAGCTTACAGTAGCCTGACCTTCACAATGAGGTCAGAATATTTTCTCAGTTCCTCCAGAAACTAAGGCTCATGGCTTTTGCTTAGGGAATACTGTACAGTGTAAAAGTTCAAATTATGAGAAATGCATCAAAAGACTAGATGGTAAATAATTTTTTTTTGCACAACAGAATTATAATATTTTCCACTATTCTGATACATAATTCAATTGATAACCCCGAGATCTTAGTATCTGAACTTGTTTTGGCATGATATTTTATATAGGTATAGGTATATGCACTATTAATAGCATCCCTATACATATACAGAAAAACTTCCAATGGGAGGAGGCGAGTTGAGAATTTTCTAAAACTTTCCCCCAGCCCAGTCACGTCAGGGCCCTACATTCTCATTTCCTCTCCAAGCCCAATTTCACACCTTCCCGACCACAAAGTCTCACACAATTACTCTCTGGAATCGCACAGCGTGAATAAATCACGCAGAAGAGCAAGGCTCTTCCCTACCTCACAAACTCCCAAACGCACCCTAACCTCAGGTTCCCACTCGTTCGTACCTCCGCACCGACCCGGCCATGATGAGGCCACTTCCGGCTTTCTCTTCCCTCCGTGGGGCAACTCCCATGATGCCCCTGGGAATGCCGGAAGTGACGCATACTCTCGCAGGTAACGGAAGCTGCGTTTCTTTTTGGTGTCATCGGGCAAAATCCCTCAAAGCCCACCCTGTTGTATTTTCCTATTATCAGTACCGTGACACCTTCCCCATCCGCCAACTAGAGTATAAACTCTTTGAGAGAGCAAATCTTTTTCTCCTCCTATCTGGAACTGTGTCTTCCTAAGCACCTATTGAATAAACAAAGAGCTGATAATAATTCTTTTCATTGGACGGAATGACCAATGCTGAGTAGAAAAGAGCAGGAGAGATCATAGGACCGACGTTCAGCATAGCATGAGAAAGAAATATAGTCGCCTTTATAAGAACAGCTGACATCTAAGAGCCAGAGTCCCCACATTGGCCAAACCCGGCTCCCTCGGCCTCCTCGATCCCTGCACCTTTCCCTGGCTCCCTTTATCCCTGTGGAGGGCTTTTCTTCTGACCGGTTACAGGCACTCTCACCTCCCAGTTTTCCACTTTGTTTCTCCTCTATCTCTACTATCCTCATTTGATATTCTCAAGGCTTGCTCCTCTGCTTCATTCAAGTGTCTGCTCAAGTAATCATCTTTTCAAAGAAACTTCCCCTGATCAACCCGTTTAAATTAAACCCCGAATAGACACTATTTCCTTACCCTGCTTTTTTTTTCTTCAAAGCATTTATCGCTAATTGACATTATGTATCTATTTGTTTGTTGTCTGCTATTTGTTTGTTGTCTGCTTTCACATGCCAGCATAGTAGAATGTAATTTCCAGGAGTGCAGAGGCTTTATCTGTTTTGTTCCCCATCACTTAAAACACTCCCAGCCAAAAGTACTAGATGTTCAATGAATGTTGGATGAATGAACGAGTGCATGTTTACTATGGTGCTAGCTCTGTGTTAAGTGCCATGTTTATGTGGTACAGCTTTGAAATTAGCAGTACCAGGAGTGGATTTTGTCACCCTCCTGATTTGGTGGAACCTCTCAGGCAGGTTCCATCTAGCCCTGTCTTGGTTAGGTTTGGGCGCTTTGCCATCATAACCCCAACAACCTTTCAGGTAAGGGCAGCCTACTTACCCAGGTTTGCCTGGGACTGTCCTGATTTTAAAACTGAAAGTCTCAGGGATCCCGTCAGTCCCAGGCATACCGAGATGGTTGGTCACTCCTCTGTCAGGTATGCAGGCTTCATCTTCCTTGTTTTGTTTCACTTTGTGGGGGAGGGGCTTAGGGCTTAAGATTGTCCTGGGCCATTTGAACAAGAAATTTGCTATACTCATTGGAAGGGATGGGAGGACTGGACAGCAATGGACAGGCTGTAGTGTGGAAGGCCAGAAGCAATCAGTCAGGCCCAAGCTGGGAAAGTCCCCACAACATTGGGGCAGAATGTCCCCAAGAGTTAAACAATAACCAATGTTAGGAAACTGAGAGAACGGGATATGTTTTGGCAACAGCTAACGGCATTTTTCTGCTTCTACGATACACTTGCTTACTAGCAACTGCAAAACCACAACATAATTTTAGCCTTTTTAAGCACACCTTGAAAACCTCTAGGGGCTGCTCTCTGAATCTTCCTTCCTGGAAGTTTCTGAGGCAGTCGCCGGCCAGCTAATAAAGACTCCAAATTGGCTTGCAGTTTTGAATTATGTGGTCTCTCTTTCGGTGCACCCCACAACAGTAGTCAGCTGGTGGGCCACACCAGACAGCAACATGAAAGACGTGAAAGAACAACATAAAGGGTGTTCCAGGGTCCTCTGGCACTGGCAAGGTCTGTGTCTTCTGCAGATAAAGTGCATGGTTTCTAAATCTCAGGCTCTCTTGTCCACATTGTCCCACCCACTTTCCCCTTTCCCAAACGGATGTAACTTCCAAATAGTACCCTGTTACATGTTCATTAATTCATTTGTCACAGGAATCCCATGAGTTAGGTATGGTTATTATCCCCATTTGGCTAATGGGAATACTGAGGCCCAGGGAGGTTGAGCAGCTTGCCCAAAGTTGCACAGCTTATGTGGTAGAAGTCAGAATTTGAAACCCAGCATTCTGACTCTCAAGGTCTGTCCTCAGCTACCCATTATCATGCAGAGTTTAACTCTATAAATACATATTTTGGCGGTACCCAGCAAACACTATATCTTTTAATATTCCAAGGGAAGTAATTAAAAGTAACTGGCCATATTTTCTTAGTGCTAGTGAGGCATTAAGCAGCTAATATAACCAAAACTCAGCTAATAAACAGAAAAGGAAGATAATGGGAGACCCTAACTCCCCCATGCATGCACAGGACTGAATCTCCAGTTTACTAAACAGAGCTAGTTGGTAGAATTTCTTCCCCAAACACAATGTTCCCAGGTCATCCTCAGAGTCTCCCTACGTTGTTTTCAGAGAAGGATACTTGGTTTGTGTGTGTGTAATTCTGAGAAGCATGTGTAATCTTGCAGAATCTTGCAAAGCCAGAAGCAGCTGTCTGGTAGTGAAAAGACAAACTGGACTTGGATTCAAAAGGTGTTTGCTTTAGTTCCCACTCTGCCACTTACTACTGCACAACCAGACAACGTTTCCCAACCTGTCAAATCTATCTCCTCGTTGGGATTTAATGAGAATCTATTTAAATAGTGCTCTTGAAACCCCCCTATAAATATTTTGCTTGGTAAACTTTCAGTTTACAAATGCCAGCAGTGAGAATAAGTTTATGTATTGTATTTGAAAGCGTTCTGAACTTGCCCCCTTGAATTGAGAGTACAAGGGGAAGGGGCGTGTTTTGACCTTTATCACTGGTTAGGTAACCTGTCCAGAACCTCAATTTCTAGTTCTGTAAAGTGTGGGTTAGCTCAGACAATTTTAGGACTCCCTCTAGTTCTAGAATCTAACGTTCTCACTCAAATCTTTGCTTAGGCAATTGAAACATGAATTTGTGTCATTCGCTAATGTACTTGTCCTATAATTTTCACCCAGAAATCTCTGTTACTGGCTGGGAAATGTCTTTCTGTTTTTTGAAATTTCATCTGTTATATAAGCTCTTAGATAGGCTGACTGGTGAGGAATAAACTCTGATCCTGCTATCAACACAATTAATTGCCCTCTCTCCTTAAGTAGCCTTCCGAGGAGTGACCTTGATCAAACTTTTTTCTTAGTCATCTCTTTTTGTCCCCATTACTGTCCTCCTTTACACTGCACTGCCCAGATCTTCATTTTCTCTAAATGTGCCTTATATATTTTGGTGAAGATATTTGCATCTAGGAAAATTAGGACAGTGTTTTCTCCTTAACACCTGCTCACTCCTTAATTGCTTGCCTTCAGTTTCCATCCCACCATCCTACTGACACTGCTGTCAGAGGCAGGGTCATGGCCTGAGTCAATCCAATGGCCTTTTCTCATTTTCTTCAGCTTCTCCATAGTGTTCCTCATTGTAGCCTCTCTCTCGAAAATGTCGCCTCCCTTGACTTCTTTTGCCACTAGCAATAAAGTTCCCTTCACTTTCATGTTGACGAAATGATCTCGTAACAAGGCGAGAGAAAAGTCTCATTCCCAGAACCCTGAGGTTTTGGAGAGATGGTAGATCTGTGGGGTATGAGATATGGGCTATGTCTCTAGTGGGATGGGAAGTGAGACCAATCTGAAGGGCATTTATGAGAAACAGTAGAAGGTTTCCAAAGTTGCTTATAAGGATGGAAGTGGTCTTCTTTACTTGAGAACTTTTATCTTGCTAATTAGCCAGATGAGTAGGGATGCAGGGCTGGGGCAGAGTAAATGGTACCATGTAATAAAGGAGCCATTGAGTACTGGTGGGAGTGGCAGTGGGAGACAGGGAAGGGGAAGAAAAGAAATGAACCACCAACAGCAGTGTGAAGTGGGCTTTGTACAGCAGACATTTCTGATGGAAATTCTGAATAGTTGACTATGGGATATGTGATATAATCTTCTTCTACATCTCCCCTATAAAATCTTCAGTAAAGTCTACATTGCTCATTTATATTTTTGGTGCTAGTGGATTATCTACTGTCAAGTTTGGCACAGACTAAAAACATACTGTTGGACTTGTGCTGGAAACAGACTGTGTGCAGAGATGGCCACAACTAGATGGCATACGTATACACTATCTCATTTGATTCCCACAACATCGTTGGAACTTGAGCAGAAACAGAATTATTTTTCTGACTTTGTGGCTGAGGGGTAAAAATGCCAGAGTTTCTGAGAGGAGAGCTGACTTGCCACAGTCAGAAAATGGCAGAATATAATAATAAACATTCACTTGGCTCTTCTGATTCCAATGAGATCTTGCTGATTCTTAATCAGATATTTGCTTATGTGCAGAATGACCTTTCTTTGACAGTTTTTCTGTCTTCCTTTTCTCCTTCCAGCACCTAAACAGACTTTCTATCACCAAGAGCTCAACCTCTTCTATGGTTTCAACTATCACCTCTGCATAGATGCCCCCCACACACACACACTTTATTTTCAGCGTTGATTTCTCCTTTAAACTTTGAACCCATAACTTTGCCTGCCAGGAGTACATCTCTGCTATCATCTCAATCTCAATATGCATACAAGTGAACTTGTCTTTTCCTCTTCAGTGTTCCCTTTAAGTTGGTTCTCCTGTCCCTAGATTCTCAGGCTGAAATGATGGCAGGATGAAAGAAAAGATTCTTTGATTCCTTTTCCTGCCTCAAATCCATCAGTGATCAAAGTCTTATTGATACTGCTTTCATAGTATCCCTTGAATTTTCTTTCTATTTAGATCTCATGCATACTCTACTTAATTAAGATCCTCTTCATTTCACACCAGGATTATTTCTTTACATCCAACGTAAGTCAAGTTTAATATCTTGAATAGAATTTAATACATTGAAATAATGTGGGGTAGAGTCTCAAAAGCTAAGCCTAGAGCTCACAGACGTCTTAAGTCAGGCCCCAAAACACACTCTTTCACCTCTTGGGGCTTAAAAATTCTCTTCTGTTGTTGTGTCTAAAAGAGGCAGCAAGGGAAAAAAAACTACAAGCATACACAGCACTCTTCTCCTTAAATCCGCAAGGTGGGCTCAGAGAACTCAGAGCACAGCCTTTGTGAAAGCCTGTCTTCACATTGGAGCTATGGAGTATTTTAACACAGACATGCATTAGCAGAGGCATCTAGGGGTTAATTCTCAACATCTAATTGCCCTCACACTCCACAAGTCATCAGAGCCTGTAAAAGCATCTGCTTTCATCTCTCCAAGATTTATTCAATAGTTACTGAATGGTTCTAAGCCCCAAGTTTCTCCCCACTCCATTATATCCTATCATCAGTCTCAGATTCATATATACCATACACGTATATATAAGTGATATATATGTGTGTATGTATACAGTATATAACGTATGTGTGTATACATACATACATACATACATACATATATATATATATATATACACACACACACACATATATATACTCACCTTTCTACTCACAAACCTAAAAAGGCTCCCCAACAATCTCAGAATAATGTCCTACCTCCTTCACTTTTCACTGGACACTTGTCACAAATAAGACCCAGCCCACTTTTCCAGCTTCACACCCATTACATTACACCCTTCCCAATCGTCTACTGCAGCCAAGCTCAGCCTGTTGAACATCACAGAAAACATGCTTAGGGAAGTCGTGTTCCTAAAGCATGATCCCTCAGTTTTCTAAGCCTAGAATGCCCCCCACCCCGTCCCTCTCACCCATACAAAGGTCCCCTCCTTTAAGAGAAAGGAGAGGAGAGAAGAAAGAGCATAGCTCTGGAAGCAGAAACCCTGGATTTCAATTGTGGTTCTATTACCTACTAGCTGAGGGGCCTTTTGGCCAAACACTCAACCCCCTGAGGCCTCAGTTTCTCCATGTGGACAGTGAGGATAATAATACATAAACAGTATACATCTTCAGGGTTATAGAGAAAATTAAGCATAATGAAACACTTAAAGATAAAAAAATTGGAAACTACTACAGAAAGATTATTATTTCCACAGTCACCATTCCCCTCCAGATATCCACCCCCCAAGCAATATAATTATCCCTGATCACAACTCTGACAATATTTTGTATATCAATACACTTCATAGTTCTAAACTATTTAGCACATCGTCTAATCCATTGTGCATCCTACTCATTTTCTGGCATTTAATTTATTCTTGGGAAAGGGATTTATCCTTTTAATGCATATGTACTCTCTTCTCATCTACACTGTCAACTCTTTGAGGGGTACGTCCTCTATCTCATATCCCTATTCCCATTCCCAGCACAGAGCCCCATACTGTGTAGACCATCCATGATGTGTTTCCAAAGTGAGAGGTCATAGGCATGGATGCTAGAGCCAGAGAGGGTTTGAATCCCATATCTGCCCCTTACTAGTTGTATGGTCTTGGGAAGGTTACTTAAACTCTATGCTCAATTTCTTTCACTGTAAAATGGGAATGATATTGGCATTTACCTCATAGAACTATTATGAAGCTTCAGTGAGCCAATATGGATGGATAAAGTCAGGTACATAGTAAGCGCTTAATAAATGTTAACTATTACTGTTAAGTGAAACTGAGAGCTCGATTTCATTCTTTTCTGCTTTATCCTCTTGCAACCCAGATTCACTCCACAAATCTTCTAGATTCCATCACTCACCAGAACAAATATTTACCGAGCATCTACAATACATAAAAAGCTGTACTTTCAATAAACGCAGCTGTTTTATGTCTGGTATCTCTCGATTGCTTGCTTTCGGGCCTAATGATGCTAAAACATAGGGAAATTTTCTACATGGGTTACATCCTTCAGCCTGCTCTTCTTGTTTCCTAAATCAGGGAACAAGATAATGTTTCAGCGTCAAACCACTTCAGGATATTCCAGGCACAAAATTCTCATTTCTTTGCTGAAAGCCTTCTCAAAACCATACTATGCTAATATTTACAGCTAATCTCTAAGAGCAGGGAAGAGACTTTGCTGCATTTTCAAAACTCACTTAACCATTTATTTCATGGAATTTCTCTCGGAATCATGGTTCTGTTAAATCTGCTTTGGAAAATGCTCTGTGTAAGTCCTATTCCTTTCTATTTCTGTGCCCACAGATTGGTTTTGACTAATGCAACTTGTCCTTTAGACATGACCCCACCTACACAAGACTCTTCCCATGGAAGGATTGAATAGAAAACTTTGATTCAGCCAACAGTAGTCATATAAAATGTAACAGATCATACTGTATTGCTGTAAATGGCTCTAATTTCTACATGTGTGGTTGCTTCAACATAGTCAAACATCATTTACATTTCAGGAAAAAAAGGCCCTAAGCAACCATATGAGTTGTCACAAAGACCATGCATTTTCATTGAAACCCCCTAAGCTTCAACTCACAGTTTATTTACTCTCACTTCAGCCTGAACTTAACTTTTTAATCTGTTTCCCAATCTTTAGCAGATTAGAAAAAGCAAAGCCAAGCTGGTAGAGGTAACTCTACTAACCACAGAAAGGAATTACATCTGAGAGGCTGGCCATGAAGGGGAAACACATAAAACTAAAAAGTAGAAACAAAAATTCATAGCACTCTAGGGCAAGGCAAAACTTATTAAGAATCTAATATTCCTAATGACTCGTTACATCACCTCCCAGAACCCCTAAGTGATCAAGAAATGGTTAAATTCTATTCAAGATACTTGACAAAATAAAGCAAGACAATGTGTAATACACATTTAGAAAGCTTTCCTTCTACGATTGATTTTTTTTAACATTAAAAATAAGGCTGGATGTGCTAAATGGTCAATCATAAGTTTTCTGGAAATTTCTGAGAAGAGGAGCACACCATCCCATAACAATGCTAGGTAAATGCTAAGTATTTGTCCTGTTGTCCTGCCCTTCACTGACCTTCTCCAGCATACTCTACCCCAGTTCCACTCAGCCCTTGGGACTCTCTAAGTCTCAAAGATCTGTTTCCACCGTCAAAATCCCCATGCAGCTGACTTGGCATTATGCAGCCTCCGCTGGTCATTTATCCAAGTAATTTAACAAGAGTGAGAGATCAGGGCTACAACGCATTTACATCTAATGAGTAAATGGTGGTTCCCCAAAGACAGCCAAGTTAGAGTGCTGGTCTGGCAAATTTGGAAGTATAAAGAGAGCTGAGGGCCACCTACCCAAAACTGCTACGACGGCAGCATCTCAAGGTAAGAGCTCACGAGTGCCCACTTTTCTGCTCTGCATAGCTACAATCACACCTGATCAGGTTACCCATCAATGAGGGAGGGCAATACAGGTAGCCTTTACTGAGCACCTAAAAAGTATAATGTCCTATGTTAAGGGAAATATGGGAGACAAGATGGATAAGACAAGACACCTGTCTTTCAAGAAAAGACAAGGAATTAAAGACAAGAATTAGTAATTATGAGACCAAAACCCAAAAACCTGCAGAATCAACCTGAACATGCTGTGTAATCCTCTCCTCGACTCATTTTGTTGGCTATAACTCCATTCAGTTAGCAAATAAGTATATTAATTGGTGAGGTCTCTTCTACGTTTGCCTTGAAAATTTATTTGATATTATTATGGGTTATTTAAAAATTTACCCCATATCAGGATTTCTGGGGATTGCATCTCCCAAGCATTTTATTCACCTGAGAGTGCAGTATATTCTTTGGACAGGCTGGTATTTGACATTTTTAATAGCATCCCTTAAAGTGACCTCAGCTTTGATAAACTTGTGGTCCCTGGATTTCAGGCTACCATCTGCACCAGAGAACTTTCTGTCACATATTCATAGGGCTGAGAGGAACCTGCAAGATTTTCTGGTCCATCTGTTTCACTTTCCAGGAGGAAATGAAAGCCCCCCAAAAATCACACTAGCTACGGAACCAGCATTAGGAATCTGAAGTTCTGCCTCCAGAACTCCTTAGCTTCTTTCAAACTAAAGAATCAGAAAATAATATATAACAGTGTAATGTTTTCTGAGAATTTTTGGAGATAGCTGGAGATTATTAGAGACTCACAATAAAAGGAGAGAGAAGGAGGCGAGCAGAGTAGTAAACCAAGTGTTGAAAATTCTCTTTCTGCCTAAATGAAATTTCATGACTTATTCCCTTGGTTCCACAAACGTACTGTGTGGTAAATGAGAAACTTGCTTAAGTTAAATTTAATATTGAAAATTTTTTAAACTACTGTGACTCCTTGAGACAACCAGATAGGTAAGTTATATAACTCCTGGAGCTGAGAATCCTCAGTCTTAGATATGTTTTCAGCTGCTCTGCCTTCGTGTGCTCCGGGAGAGAAAGAGCTCTTTTGCGATCCCTTAAAGAAAAATTGTGAAGACCACAAAATTGTGATGATCACAATTTTCCCCTATGACCAAAAGAATTTGACAACTAGCTTTAAACCTCCAGGTTACAATCTGGATTATTCCCCCCTCCTCTTCTCTTCCTTGATCCTTCAAACGCCCAACCTCAGTCAGAAGCAATGTCTTGGTAAATTTCCATCATACTTCATTCAGAATCTTAAGAAGTTTGTCCTGCTCTTCCTTGCTCAGAGAGTTATTTGAGGATCTCTTTAACTCTTAGTAAATTTACATTCCTATAAGGCAGAGACAATTCTTTATTCTTCCTCATTTCTCTTTAAGAACCTGGCACATATAAGTTACCCAAAGAAGTGTTAAGCAGATGTTGTAATTAACCCATAATTTAAATATTGATGATTTAACAGAAAATAGCTGCAAAATGGGAAATTTATTTCCATCCCACATCATTTGCTGTGCACCTATTTAAAGGTAGCTAACCTCAGAACCAATGCTGTTTCTATATTTACTTAAACTTTTTTGTAGTTCATTTGTTTTTGTAGATTTGTCGAAAAATCACACAGAAAATAGAGTTTCCATATAACTCCCTCCTTTTAAATATGCTGTTCACTTATTTTTGCCTGTTTGGTTTTTAGTTCCAAAATCACCTTCAAGAAGACTCTTCATTCCTGAAAGACACTGACCATCACCTTGGGAACCAAGAAGGTAAGTTACTTTCAAGTTCAACTTGATCTTGAATGCAATAACTGCAATTGGAAAGCATCATTTCCCACATTCTCATTATTGCCACACTCACAAGAAGCTGAAATGGTTGACATTGTAGCCAATTACTTAAATACCTATTAAGGCAGATTACAAAAGTATGCAGGTTTTTTTTTGTTTGTTTGTTTTTTTTTACATGGGCAGGCACCGGGAATCGAACCCGGGTCCTCTGGCATGGCAGGCAAGAATGCTTGCCTGCTGAGCCACCGTGGCCCGCCCAGCATGCAGGTTTTTACCAAAGGAAGAATGGCTTCCAAATTTGTTCACATTCCACACTGAAAGGTATAAAATACAGTGCAGAACTTTGACATTTGCGCTACAGGTCAAGATTCTTTCTTGGCCAGAGCATGATGGTCACAAGTCTAGGACTGGGTCTTCACACCGAGGCAATTTTGCTCTTCCTTGAGTAGAATCTGTGCCCCTGAATCCATGCAGCTATGCTTTACTCATTGGTAATGCTGAGAATGAGAAGATTCAGTCTATCCTTAGTGTAGTTATAAATATCCTTCCCCTCTGCCCACCAATTTGCATTTATTGGAGGTAAGTCTAGGTGAATTAGGACTAAAGAAACCAAAGCATGATGGAATCATGACCAAATCATGCTGACAAGGTACAGTGGCTGGGAAATTTCCTTCCGGAGGAGGGATGAAAGTCAAGAGAGTTGTCGTGGTGCACCAACAGCAAACAGAGGGAGGGAGGACCCAGGGGTAGATGGAGATTAGCTGGTTTGGAGTGCTTGTCTCAATTAGATGACCCTTAAAGACAGGAACAGAGGAGGTGGTTGAAGGTACATGACTATGCAGAGTAAGAAGCAGGTCATGGTCTCAGAACAGAGAAGAGGTTAATGAAGAGACCTTCTGTGGGTATAACCAGGGACATCACTAGTCACCCCTAGAGAGGAAGATCAGATCTAACAAGATGAAATTTAAGTCAGCAATGGATGGTTTACCCTTGGGTCTCAAAACACAGTCGCATAAATAGGGGGAGAACGTTTGACTCAGCAATCACAAGCACCAAGAGGATTGAGGGGCTTTGCTTGACAGTGAGTGGTGAGTCAACAGTGTGAAGTGGCTGCCAAAGGGCGATCTCCACCTCAGCACCATACCTAGGTCAAGAGAGGTGAGGAATGCTCTCTGCTGGGGGACGACATATGGTTTGGATATCACACTTCACAGAGATGAACAGGAGTGGGTTCAGGAAAAAGTGACCAGGACAGGAAAGGAGATTTGGAATCCCATCGTGGAAGAGGCAGGTGAAGATTGAGCTGGGCCTTTAGCATGGAGAAGATGAAGATAAGGAGAACACAAGACCAACTATCCAACGGGTGAAGAATTGTCTCATGGGAACAAAGTTTGAACTTCTGCTGCCACAAAGAGCTAGAATGAGGATTGAGCATTCTGAATTTACAGAGAGCCAGACTCTAGTTCAAAGCAAGAAGGTTCAGCCTGTCAAACCTGCCCCGGATGGAAGGGGTTTTCCCTCAAGGTGTTACAAGGAAGCTGGACAACACCTTTGCAAGAATATTGCTGAGACAATTTCAGCAGCAACTGAATGTACAATGATGAGACACTGGGTTCTGAGTCATGGTGAGAGTAGTGAATGGAAAGAGAAAAATCTCAACCTAAAAGCTAGTGGTAACTTAAAGCCCACACTGAGAAGTCCTCTTTTTCAAGGAGGCCTAAAAATGTGACTCTATCATCAGCTATTGTACTGTTTCTCCAATGTCAAGCATTTATTCTTATATTGCTATACAAATTTCACAATATTTATTAATTTACTTACGTTTTAATTTATATTGATTCATTTCCTCATAGATATGTTTTTAAAAGATATTCTCTATTCTTGCCATGAAAGAGTGGGACATGGGCCAGTTACATCAGCATCAGCTTGAGAAATTTGTTAGAAACTCAGAATCTCAAACCCCACCCCAAACCTACTGAATCAGAATATGCTTTTCAACAAGATTCCCACTTACGTTCATATATATATTAAAGTTTGGAAAGCACTGCTTTATATCACTACTACAGCACACTCCCTAACTAGGAAGTACATATTACCCTGTTATCATTTCTAATTTTTTCCACATTTTTCACAAAATATCTCTGAAATTGGGTTGCATCTTACAAATCAAAGAATGGCATAACATAGCTTAATTAGCGCATTTTTTTCTTTCTTTGTGGAATATAAACTAGTTTATCTTGCAATCAATGGAACTTTATACTTTGATAAAATAAGGCAATACATTTCAGAATAATCATATAGCCATTAAAATTGAGACATATTTACCTAAGTCCATTTTGGGTATGACCAAAGGGACTTTGCCATGGAATGAGTTGCTTCAAAAAAGCAAAATAATGCTTTATAGCAGTCATTCTCAGATAACATCCCGAGGTCCTTGTTCTAACCACAAAGATTCTGTTGCAGATTATTTTGATGTGGACAGTCTTCCTACAACACTTTAAGTACCATGCTTAAAACTAAGTCAAGCTAAATAATATTGAGGCCATAAGACTGTACCCTGCCAAGATTCCCTCATGCTATAGGGCAACAGTTCTCAAAGCATAGTCCATGGGTCCTTGGAGATCCCCAAGAATCTATCAGAAGGTACATGAGAAATATTATGGAAATAAATTTAAATAAAATAAATTTAAATAAATGAATTTCTTATTTTGGAGTTAATTTCTGTTAAATTTCAATATTTAAATTATGGGTTAATTATAACATCTACTTAACACTTCTTTGGGTAACTTATGTGTGCCAATCCTTAAAGAGATATGAGAAAGAATAAAGAATTGTCTCTGCCTTACAGGAATGTAAATTTAGTAAGAGTTAAGAGAGATCCTCAAATAACTCCCTGACCAAGGAAGAGTAGGACGAACTTCATAAGACTCTAAATGAAGTACAATAATGGGAATTTCCTAAGACATTGCTTCTGACTAAGGTTGGGCATTTGAAGGATCAAGGAAGAAAAGAGGAAGGGAAACAATCCAGATATTATTTGCCTTTTTCACTGTATTGACCTAATGGTGCGAATGCAAAGCTGGTTGCTGGTGCCTTATTAAAAATCACAGTTCAGCATCACGTTGTACTAGTGGTTATTGTTTTCTTCACTGCCATAAACTCACACTAAAAATAAAAAAATTAAAGTCAATTTCATTTAAAAAGACTTAAAATCTGCAGCAGCAATAAAAATTTATCTTATTATATCTTAATTCTTAAGTACACATCTTTTGAATATTCAATATGTTGAAATGGGAAGTCTGAATAAAGCACTCCTGCTGCATACCAATGTTTGATGGTTGTCTCAAAGAAAAGCACCTGTGCAGTTGTTTGAGTTGCAAGCTGAACTAGCCACTTTATTCATGAAGTACTTATTTTTACTTGAAAGAATGACAAACAAACTATGGCTATTAAGACAGGTATTTAACTGACATGCTCTCATAAAAGAATAAAATATACTTGCCATCTGAAGGAAAACAACTGACAGTATTTTAACTATGTTAAATTTGAGCTTTCCAGCAAAAATTAGAATTTTCGAAAACTTATGTCTGCCGTCCTTAGCTTGATGGCTTCCAATACTTAAAGAATGTTTTGATGAGGTTGGTGGTGATATTAATGAATGTGATTTTACAATGTATAATGAAATGCATCAATATTTGCATGCTGTATGGCAGGGTCCCATTTCATTATTTTTTCCATGTGATTATCCCATTGTAGCATGACCATTTGTTGAATTTTTGTTTGTTTGTTTTTGTTTGTTTGTTTCACTTGCTTGTTTGTTCTTGGGGAAGCGCATGGACTGGGAATTGAACCCTAGTCTCCCGCATGGCAGGCGAGAATTCTACCACTGAACTACCCTTGCACCCCCTCTCTGTTTTAATTTCTAATATGGCCAATATCTATAGATATGGCCTACAAAAATGAAAGCTCATTGGCTTTTCAATGATTTTTAAGAACGTAAAGGGGTCCTGAGACCACAATGTTTGAAAATCACTGCAAGAATAAAATCCACTTACGCCACAACACTGGGAAACATTTAGAAAAATGAAAGGTGAAGCAATGACAAAGGAATCCTTCCTTATCCTCCAGGTAGTAACTGAGACAATTTAAACTAGCATGGCAGGTACAAGACAGGAGCTCTCTTGGTGGGTGTTAAATTGAAAGTCTAGTCTCTCAGGATGAAAACTAAACCACAAACCCACAGATGGTTCAGCAGACCCAGTGGCAACAGTAAAACTAAAAGGCAACTTATCTGATATAAGGCTCAGAGGGAAGCAGACGCTTTTCTTCCTGTAAGAACACAATCCCACTCACTCATTAGAAGGCATATTTAAACCACAGCCAGTTATCAAAGAAGCCATATTTTTAAAAAGAATAAGGCAGGGGATGGGGGATGACTTTCAAAAGACAGAATTATACAATGTTCAATTTTCCCACTTCTGCAGAAGAGCCTCATACCTTATTCAACAAATATGAACTATTTATTAATATCTACACATATATTATATATTTAATTTCCATTTTATGTTCAGTTACAGGAGATTGAGTAGGAAGGGGGAAAGAAGAAAAATAAGGAAAGGGAAAGAGATGTAGGAAAAACAAGTAGAGGGATTGGGGAAAAAGAGGAGGGAGCAAAAGGTGCAAATGCAGAGCGAAGGAAAAGGAATCATAAAGCCATATGAGCTGCAGGAAACTTGGAAATGAGCAATGCTTGCTTCTTCATTTTAAGTGGGAAGACATGGCAGGGGGTGGGCAGAGAAGTGAAATGATTGACCAAGGTCAGAGGTAGGACATTAATGGGTTGGAGAGAGAATGACATGATGGATGAAAGAGAGACAGGAACAAAGACAGAGTGAGACAGAGAGAGAGAAATAGAAGAAAGGCATGTGTACACACTGCACATACACATGCAGCGAGCCCTAAACGTAGATGACGATCTCATTAGACAGTGTTTATCACACCCTAACACTGCTGCACATAACTAAAGTTGGGAGATCACTGCTCTAGACCTATGGTGGCCAGGAATTGCCTGGCTATCTTGTTAAAATGCAGGTTCCAATTCAGTAGGTCTGGAGGTGGACCTGAGATTCTGCATCCCTCACAAATGTCTGGGTAATACTAATGTAGCAGGTCCAAGGACCACACTTTCAGTAGGATGGAACAATGCCAGTGATGTTAAAAGTGGGGGCCAGGGATTAGCAGCATCAATATCACTTGGGAACTTACTAGAAATGCAAATCCTCAGGTCCCAACCCTGAGTCTAATGAATCAGAAACTCTGTGGATGGGGCCAGCAATATGTGTGTGTATGTGTTTTATTAGAGAAGTTGTGGATTTACAGAACAATCGTGCATACAATACAGGATTCCAATGCAATGTGTGTTTTGACAAACCATTTAGGCAATCCTGGTGCATGTTAAAGTTTGAAACCATTTGCACGAGTTCACAGTCACTCCCATCACCTCATTACCCAAGTTGGCTAAACAAGCGTGGTGGGTCTTTATGTTCAAGTCACTCATTTTTCACAGACATTGTGATTAGAAATTATCAGCACTTTCAGACACTCTTAAGACTTGAGCCTCACGTTAGGTTCTGGAAAATGTGGCACAGCCCTGAGAGGTTTGAGATCTCAGGGTTTAAACATGATGGGCCATTTAGGAAGGCTTCCTGAAGTCTCCTTTATTGGACTCACCTTGACTTCCTTTTACTGGTTCAGGCTCCATTCATGGGGCTTCACTAAGGGATAATCTCTGAATGGAAATAATGGGTAGGGACCCTTCAGTCTCAGGAGTAGTCACCCAATGCAAGGCTCAGCAATGTCTCTGGTTTTCCCAGACCCTGCAGTCATGAGTTCTGATGCGGAGATGGCCATTTATGGAGAAGCAGCTCCCTACCTACGGAAAACAGAGAAGGAAAGAATTGAGACTCAGAATCGTCCGTTCGATTCTAAGAAAGCCTGTTTTGTAGTGGATGATAAGGAGATGTACGTGAAAGGCATGATCCAGAGCAGGGAAAATGATGAAGTCACAGTCAAGACCCTCGATGACCGGGTAAGTGTGGATTCAGGATGTCTTTGATAGTAAGAGCATCTTCATTTCCTTTGAAGGGGAGTAATAGTTCAGAAATCACACACTGGTCAATAGAAATCAGAAGATGAAAACAAAACTCGTGTTTTCTATTCTATAGTGAATTAGCAGGTGAAAGTTGTTTTGCATATACCTTCACTTGTGCCTCTCTCCTTCTCTGAGGACTTGGGCTTTGAGAGATTTTTAGTGCTTATTTTGAAGGTAAGGGTGGAAGAGGTTGGACTATTTAAGGAAGATATTGACGCTGATTGCTTCTGAATGTGGCATAACCCTTACAGAGAAAGTCTGGAGGCATTGTATTGTTTAGTACAGAGAATTGCAGTATAACATTCAGTTCAATAGGTCACAATGTTAGCGACTTTGCAAATATAAACAAAATGTAGCACCTGCCTTCCCAAAATTTACCATCTAGTATAAGAATTAAGATGTATATGGCTGATATGAATCTCAGTTCACAAGTTCAGCCATACATGACAGATCTCTTTTTTATTTCTTGTCATTGAATTTAACCTCTGATTCCAGCCTGTTTCCAATGGGCAAATTTTTTCTTCATTCATTCTTAGGGTATCCCCAGGGTTGTGCTAAACTGGAGTCCCACTGCTTCCCTGGAGATCTACTAGGAAACCAGACTCAATCCCCAAAGCTTCAGGATATACAGACTTCTCTGTTTCCCCTTACACTAAGGCGGGGGTCCCTCTCTCTAGAGTGATGGGGCCCAAAGACACCTCCCCCAACCCCAGAAGTTTGTTCTATACCTACGAATCCTCTTCTTTTACAAACAAACAAACTCAAGGTCCTTTTAAGAGTGTAGACTTTGGAAAACAAAAGCCTGTAAGGCTCTTTCTACTTCTGCCATATTTTCTACCTCCCCTGAGGAATGGAGTACAGAGTCAGAGGTAGTTTGAATGAGGAAAAAAGGAGGGAAAAATCACAGAAAGGAGAAAAATTAAGGAATAGTCTTGAAATATGTATTATTGAGCCATGGTTCATGATTCAAGTCCAAACAGTTTAACATTTAGAGCAGAGACACATAGAGTTACGGGAGCTCCAAAGACACAGGAAAGGAAGGAAATAGGTCACATAGGAGGTAACTCTTGCACCGAGCTGTGAAAGCTTCTAGACATAATTGAAATGAGGGTGTAACAGACAAAGTAACCTACATGAGCAAGGAAGGCTACTGAGGGAGAAACGCACCAGACACACTGAAGCAGCTCTTTCCCAGACTCCAATAGCCCTCATAGCAAATGGGGTAAACAGAGGCCACCCACGCTGGGACTTAGTCACCCTGAAGGCTGAAGGGGTCTTCACTTCAGCACACAAGCAATTCACTCCTGATGTAGACAATGGCGTGCCAACCAGAAGGCCTTAGCCCAGAACTGGGTTGATGAAAGACACTTATTTATGGATGATCTCTGGGCTTGGAAATGCTCCATATCATCACCCAAGTATTGGAGGGATCACACTGCAATATCTTACCGCTTCCACCACCCCGGGAAAAGTGGGGTCTGGGATCCTCGACTCTCCCCTGCATCACATGCTTTTTTTCTTGATACCCAGACGGTCACTCTGAACAGTAACCAGGTCTTCCCCATGAACCCTCCCAAATTTGACAAGATCGAGGACATGGCCATGATGACCCACCTGCACGAGCCTGCCGTGCTGTACAACCTCAAAGAGCGCTACGCAGCCTGGATGATCTACGTGAGAGCCCCACTCCCACCCCAACTGAATTTTGTCACCAACCCCGGGAACTATGTTAGCTGAAGTAAATGAAGGACTTCACTTGTAAATGTTGCTGCCAGAATATTATATCCAGACAGTCATTTGGTCAGCATTGTCTATGATGGTGCAATTGAAAATGGACATATGGAAAGCCGCCTACTGAATAGTGAACGGAAGCATTTTGAATTGGGGAGGGGAGGCAGGCAACAAATGAGTGGGACCCCAAGCCTTATGAGAAATAACACAGTACTTAGGTCCCTCTCCCCTTGCACTTACAGCACTATTTCCAAGGCAAATTGATGAGGTGACTGCTCATTGAGCAATCCTGGTATCTCCCACAGACCTACTCTGGCCTCTTCTGTGTCACCGTCAACCCCTACAAGTGGCTGCCAGTGTACAACCCCGAGGTGGTGGCCGCCTACAGAGGCAGAAAGCGCCAGGAGGCCCCGCCCCACATCTTCTCCATCTCTGACAACGCCTATCAGTTCATGCTGACGGGTGAGCGATTTCTTCGATCTACAGTTGTTAAAATAGCTTTGAGTTCATTATTCAAGTCCTTTAACTGCACTGGTTAATTATTCAAGTCTAGGTGACCTGAGGAGATCCAAGTGAATTCAGGATGGAAAGACAGGGGTATAACAACTCCGTTGCCAATCAAGATGCATGGCAAGACCAGTGATCTTGTCTGAAGCCACACTAAGTACCTGCTTAATTAGGGGAATGTGGAATGCACGGAAATGTCCTACTCTTACCCCCAAAGAATCCCCCAATATGGACACACTTGGAAGAGAAATCAGATTAGTAGCCACTTAGGGAATACAAAGTTGGAGAAGTGGGCATAGCAATATCCCTTCACCTGTCTTCTGCCTCAGACTCAGGCCCCCCTTTCTTTTCCCTACATTTCCAGAATGGCACAGGAAGCTTACTGACACACCACTCTACCCAAGATCACTTCTGTCTGTGCAACTTCTCTCTTGATCTGGCACAGATATAAGAAGTATAAGTCTTCAGATTTGAGAGCCCATGGCCTCTGCTTCTTTTCTGTTTGTTTGTGTTTAACCAGCCTTGATGTTGACCTATGTTTATATCCTATTTAGTCTTTGTTTGCTTTGTTTTGCCTCTCTCTGCATTTCTAGATCGAGACAACCAGTCCATCCTCATCACGTGAGTAACCCATGTTTGAAGCACAATTTGGAAGCCAGTGCCGCCCCTTCCACTCTCCTTCATCCTATTTACTTTAAATCCACAGGGGAGAATCTGGAGCCGGGAAGACTGTGAACACCAAGCGCGTCATCCAGTACTTTGCAACAATTGCAGTGACTGGGGAGAAGAAGAAGGAGCAGCAGCCAGGCAAAATGCAGGTGAGCAGCCACATGCATCAGAAGCTTGTTGGAATAAGTACAACTTAATCAATACTTGGGGAAACTGCATGTACCGGGGCACTGTGCTCAGCAGAGATGCACAACATGGGGTCTTGTCCTGTAGGTGTTGATGGTGTAAGGTGAGAGGTAGTTCCACCTGATGAATTCAGGTTCTAGCCACAGCTCCATCAGTAACAGCCGCTTGACCTTGAGCAGCTCGGTATCTGCCTCTGGAGAAGGAATGGGTTAGATCAGTGGTTCTCAAACTTCAGAGGGCATCAGAATCACCTGCAGGGCTTACTAACAGCACAGATTGCTGGGCCCCAGGCATAGAGTTTCTGACTGAGTAGGTCTAGGTGAGACCTGATACTCTGCATTTCTAACAAGTTCCCAGATGCTGCTGAAGCTGCTGGTCCACTAGGGTAGTCAGAAGTTTCCAAGCTTTGATCTGGAGCCAGAGGATGAAGCTCTGGGGGGAAAGTTGGGAGGTTGCAAACACTGCTTTCCATAGTGCACTTCTGAGTAATAATACTCACAAAATAGTCTTTGCTACTTAAAAATAAGTTAGAGGGTGGCTCAGTGGCAGAATTCTCGCCTGCCATGCTGGAGATCTGGGTTAGAGTCCCATTGTCTGCCCATGCAAAAATAATAATAATAATAATAATAAAATAAGTTACAGAGCCATGAGATCTATTGTGTGACCTCTTAGGTCAGTTTCATTGCTAACAGCTGATTTCTACTTCTGACCATGACAATCTATAAAATATACAGTAACTGACATATAAGGTCTAAAAATCTCTGGGCCATCCAAACAGAGGGAGTAACATCCCAGACTGGAATCTGGCCTGACCAGAAGTCACTTCAATGCTGAGCTAGTAAGACCTTTTCCACATGGTACTGTGAAGACTCCTTTGGGCTGGGGTGAAGCTTGGAGTACCTCGGCTTGGCTGCACTGGCTCCCACACAGGTCTGATCAGCATCTCTCCCAGGCCCTGCCCAGAGCACCCACACCTCCAGTCACTAAGGAGCTACTTTGGAAACAAATAACACAGCCCTAAGACCTCTTTTTTTCCGCTTCTTATTTACTACTAGGGAACACTGGAGGATCAGATCATTAGCGCCAACCCCCTGCTGGAGGCCTTTGGAAATGCCAAGACTGTGAGGAATGACAACTCCTCGCGCTTTGTAAGACCCAGTCCATTTTTAGACCATTCCCAGAAAACTGCACCCTCTCCTCAAATGCCGGATATGAAAACTTGTCACATAAACTAGAATATGCCAGGCCTTTTTCTATTCCCAAATGATTCAGAACCATCTATCCTATTGGGATATTCTGATGACACTTTGAAGAATGTGCTGGCTGGTCCCTGGCAGAGGGAGGATTTAGCTGTCTTTTCCTAACCAAGCAATATCACCTCATAGCACCCTGAAGTCTAAGTTGTCCAAATTCCACAATTAGAGAGCAATTCCTTTATGCTAAACATAGTCTCTCAAGGTGGAAACATTTTTAAGTGCAAATGTCTATTGACCTATTAGTCATGGAAACTTTAGTGTAAATTAGGAGATTTGATCTCCTCCAACTAGGAGGCACTGGGAGTACAGAAAACCTAGTGAATGAAGACTCAAAAAATTGTGACTAGGAGGGTATAGAAGATATTGAAGGCACTGTTCCATCCTTTAACAATTCACTTAGGATTAGCTCAACCAAAGAGGCTTTTAGTTCCACACTGCTGAGTACACAAACTTCCAGCCCTTGATTTAACTCCATAGGACAGTGGAACCCAGAGTTCACCTCATTTGTGCCTAAACTGCAAAAGTATCTCAGTAGCTGGATGATGTCATGTTCACACGTTGTTGTCACCTCGCACAAATAAAATGGTTAGTGCTGAGAAAGAAAGGACATCCATCAATACCACTGTCCTGAGCCCTGGCCTTTCCTTCTTTCTCTGGCCATGCCCTGTACACTGCCCATTTGCACACCTCTCCATCTGGGTGCACAACTAAACTCTGCTTACTTATGGGGAATATGGGTACATGTTACATAGCAGAGATACGCTGCACTGATTCGGACCGAGTTAGTTATTGCTCCACTGTGGCACTAGTTTAAACTGGAAGACAGTTCCTTCAGGCAATCCCTGTTATCACTCCCCTCTGTTTAGTTCACAGTCCTTTTCTCTTGTCCCAGACCCAGAAGTCAAAATCATGCTGGTTGTTCAATCCAGCTTCCACCCTCCAGGTTAAGGCTGACTTCCATGAAGCAGCTGAAAATACTGAAGACCCAATATTTACAATTCACACCTGCCTCCAATGACCCTGCGCTAACTCTTTGATTGGATTTCATTCAGTAAACATTTATTGAGCACCTACTAAATTCCAGGTTCTGTGGGTGACATCCCTGCTCTCAGAGTTGTACACATTGTGATACCAGACCACTTAAGCAGATAAAATGAGAAGGGCTGCAAGATCAGAGGGAGAAAGAGACAGAGAGACAAAGAGATGGAGACAGAGAAAGGTAGACAGATAGGTGATAAATGATAGATTATGATAGCTATGTAGATGATCAAATAAATAGATGATATATAAGTAGATAGAGGATACAGAAATATAAATATAGATATAAACACATGCACATAATTTTGCCTCTCAATACCAAAAAAGGGGGGGAGGGGAGAGGGAAACAGAGGCTCTGAGGGGTGTCTCTTAGAGTCTGGGAGCCTGGCCTGATCCCGAGAGCTGCATTTGCCTGTAGTTAGCAGTAGGAGAAACTGAGGTGGAAAATCCCAAGTAGGATCCTAAGGCAAAAATGAAATCAGACACAGTCCAACCAGATTATCAATTCAAAACCACTACGAAGAATTTGAGAATCCAGATATTAAAAAAAAAAAAAAACAGGAACAAAATCTGTTGTCCCAAAAAGAGGGTTGCAGAAGGAGCCTATGGGGCATCCCTGAGCTGTATGAATAGGGCCAAGTGGAGCCGTGGGAGGCACGGCTGACCAGCCTGCGGACTCCGGATACCAGGCAAACAGAGAGGGTGAGAGGCCTCGCTCTTCTCAAGAAGGCAGGAAGGATATCCTCTCAGGGCCATCCCTTCCTCTGATCAGGCTCCCGGCCCATCTGTGGGTAGCACCTAACAGAGACCGGCCACACAACCACATGATCGAGTAACCCTGATGTTTATCAACCTGTCATTGAACAGGGGAAGTTCATCCGGATTCACTTTGGAGCCACGGGAAAGCTGGCATCGGCGGACATCGAGACCTGTGAGTCGGATGCGCCCTTTGGCATCTCGCTGTTGGGCCACAAAAGCATCTCCCAGAAACCCGAGCTCACACATGATTTTTTGTTACCTTAGATCTCTTAGAAAAATCCAGGGTGACATTTCAATTATCCAGCGAGAGAAGCTATCATATTTTTTACCAGATCATGTCAAACAAGAAGCCAGAACTAATTGGTAAGCTCTTGAGATGTTGTTCTCACCTTCCAAACGAGCATCAGGGGAAGATCTGGGCATAAGGTGCTAACGGAGTCTCCGGGTTTCACAGATTTGCTTCTGATTTCAACCAATCCCTTTGACTTTCTCTTTGTGAGCCAAGGAGAGGTCACCGTGTCCAGCATCGATGACAGCGAAGAGCTATTGGCAACTGATGTAAGCATTTTGGGGGAGGTGGGGGGTGGATTATCTAGAATTACTGAGTTTATGACTGGGAAACACCTCACTGATCTATTGAGAAAACTGGGATCCAAGGTTGCTAAGTGATTCGATACAGCAGACAATTAGTAAGATTTTACTCCTTTCCCCAAACGGCCCACCTTACCCCCATCTCCTCCCCCTCCTCCACTGGCTCCACTTCAAAAGATTTCAGCGTGAGAAATGCACAAAGTTCTCCAAAGCAGGCCCTCTGTTCTATTCTCTAGCATGTTAATTCAGACTCACTTCTTGTATTTATAAGGTTTTTAAAGTAACATTTGTTGGAAGTTTCAGTTAGCAAAATCACCTACATGTTTCTTCAAGATATTTTTGAAAATACAGAAAATATAAAGCAAACAAACACACAAAACCCCACCACGTTTAGCAGCCTTACAGTTCCTTCCACCTACCACCTGAAACTCCCAGTTCCTCCGGCCTTTAAGCTTTGGCAAGTACCTGCAGGACTGGTAATTATAATAATAATCATAACCGATTGTGTCGGAGCATTATCTCATTTAAGACTCAATAAAACCTCTGAGGTTGATCCCACTATTGACCCCATTTCACAGATTTGCAAGCTGAGTCTTAGAAAAAATACATAATTTGCTCCAAAGACACACAGCTTGTCTATGAGTGACAAAGAGAGAGGGTCTGCCCAACCCCAGAACTGTATTTTTAACCATTGCTGAGCAATTCATCTCCTCTGCCCTCATAGAAGCTACAAGAGATGAGGGTTTGGTTGGAAAAAAAAAAAAAATGATGGTGCGATGTTCAATGATTCCCTTTCCAGTTCCAACATACCAGGATGCTGTATTGTCTCAATCCGGAACATCACTGGAATTCCTAGATTTCACTGGCCGGCTCTGAAGCTGGTGGGAACTATTTCTCCATCATTACTGATGCAATTTCCTTCTCCCACTATCACAGTGGTTCCCAAATCCTCATCCAGAGAGCAGCCCCCCAAGCCTATGTACCATGGGAAAGGATTCTAATCAGTTCCTGTTTGGTGGAAGAAGCTAGAAAAGTCACATTTGCTTCCCAGCATCTTCATGCACTCACATAAACGAATGGGTTTTAACCCCTAGCTCACCACCCTCCAGTTATCACCCACATATTTGGGCCAACTCACACGTGCTATAAGAAAGGGGGTGAGTTCTTTGCCAGGAAAAAAAAAAGCTTTTTTCACCCCCACCCCCACCCCCAACAGAATGCCATTGACATCCTGGGCTTCAGCTCCGAGGAGAAAGTTGGGATCTACAAGCTGACGGGCGCCGTGATGCACTATGGCAACATGAAGTTCAAGCAGAAGCAGCGGGAGGAGCAGGCAGAGCCGGACGGCACCGAAGGTAATGCGTCCAGGCAATGTGGGCGGCCGGTGGTTTTCGTCTACACCTGCGTCCATGCGTGATCGACGCCACGTGAGATAAGAACTGTCCTGTGAAAACCCGACACAGGGGATCTGGTCTGTTCTGAGCTCATTGCGCATGCACGGGAGAGGTTCATTGGCTCCACCAAGGCGCCCTACGTGGCGAATCCTGGAAAAAAATAATGCATCATTCCCTTCGATGAATAGTCACATTCCACTCTGCTGTCTCTCACCGTCAGCTTCCCTGGTTTTTAAAGGTCGGCTTTAGGAGAGGCTATTCTTAAGGCAAACTAACTTTCTCTCTATGCATAGTGTAATCATCCTGATCATCCAGGTTTTCTTCCCTACCTCACTTTCCCTTCCAACTCTGACATTTATTGAACATTTCCCTGACCAAGTTCCTCCCTGGGTGAAACCCTACCTTCTGGTGACCTCTGCACAGTGCGTGGGGCAGTGTCTCTCCAGCCCTCAGGTAATAAAAGGGGATTGTGACCATGAATTAAAGGTCAGGAAAACAGACATTACCTATAAAGGTGCACTGATTAGGTAAGGCCCAGGATAATCTCCCATTTGATGAATTCAAAATCTAAGGAATGGTTATTTTATTATGGAAGCAATGTCCCATCGTATTCACAGGTTCCACCCACACTGAAGGGAGGGAATTATACGGAAATGTGCACCAGTAGGCAGGAATCTTAAACCATCTTAGACTCCTGCCTAACACAGTGGAGTAGGCAAAGGAACAGGAGAGAAGGAAACACTTTTGACTAATTAAGGAAGTAATCAGGGAAGGCATCCTAGAGGAGGGGACAGTGACTTGGGCTTTGAAGGATGAGTAGGATGCTGAAAGTTGTAGGCAGAGGGAAAGTCATGCTCAAGGGGGCTGAGGAGGGAATGTGATGGAACAGAGGAGCAGAATGGTCCACTTTGGCTATAGCAGATTTGGAAAAGATGAGAATAAAAATGTAATTGTCTTGGTATCGCTTTGGGAAGGTCTGGCATGACAGGATAAAAAGGGTTTTGAATGTATTTGATATGAAATGGAAGCTACTGAGTCTCCAAGTAGCCAGAGAGGTACATGTTACAACCTGGAATTAATATGTTAGCAGTCAGGTTCAGAGTGGGGTACCCTCTCCCCCCAAAATTGTATCAGGCTCCTATATTGATACATATCACAATGGGGTCTCAGGCCCCCTTTCAACCACTAGCCCAGTAATTTGGACCAGCTTCCTCCACATCGTGCTAGCCCTGGCAGTCATGAGTTCAGTGTTTAGGAGCAGAAATTGCCTGCAAAGGGGGAAGTGGACAGCAGAACAGGGGTTTGAATTGCTCTGATGATGATACAAATACCAGCTAACATTTGCTGAGCGCTCAGTATACACCAGGCATGACATGGGCACTTTTACAATCCCCATTTCACTGATGACAAAAGAGACCCCAGGCTCTTTGCTACTATACTAGTCCAGAACTCTAGATTCCAGATATTTTGAAGGTGAAATGAGCAGAACTGGGCGCCTGTCTGAATACAGGCCTGTCGATAGTGAGAGAGAAGGATGCATCACCTCCAAATTTTGTGATTTAAGTGACCAGAAGAACCAAGGTGCTGCCCCCTTAAAAGGGCAAGACAGGAGGAGTAGATAGTATAAGCAAAGGATAAGACACACATTTGGCCTCTTATTAAGTCCTGAACAATTACTGTCTGTCCTGAACAATTGCTGTCTCCCCAGCTAGTCCCCACACATTTGAGGACAGGGTCAAGGTCACATACTTTCCTTTTAACCTTAGCATGGCACCTTGCATATCTTCGAGAAGTGCCTAACATATATTGTTAGTTATCCAAGTGCTATCTTCTTTACTTATACACATTTTGTTGCATTGTTAGACTCCAGGAATAGCTCATGAATATCTTCTTTTTATGAAATGAAAATATCAGTAGGTCACATTCGACCAAGAAGCTTACCATCCATAAGGGAAATTAGATGTTCTTGAAAACCTGGGGTAGGTTCAGTCCTGGATTAGGACTGAAGCTTCACTGGACAGGTCCAGGCCTGGTGCACGTAGGATAACATAAAAACATAGGAAAAAATTATAGAAGATATCCCTGGCAGGAGCCAGGGCCTACCCAGACCCTTTAGAGGCTGCTCCCTTTGCATGATGCCATTTCCTCTCTTCCCTCAGTGGCCGACAGAGCCGGATATCTGATGGGCCTGAACTCTGCGGAAATGCTGAAGGGCCTGTGCTATCCAAGAGTGAAGGTTGGGAACGAATATGTCACTAAAGGACAAAATGTCCAACAGGTAATGGAAATCCTCTAAATCCAGTTGATGGAGGTCGTTTGCTATTTTAACCATCATCTTATACTTCTCTGGACTGCAGGTATCAGTGCATATGAAACTGACTTTGTTCTTAGGCTACAAGGGTAGCTCAAGGAACACAAACAAAAGAGAGATGTTTGTCTGGAACCAGGAACCTGAAGATCCAGTTAGCCAATCCCAGTTCCTTCTCTGGGGCTGCTTGGGCTGTGCTCTCTCCTCTGTATCCTCATTAGGAGATGAGCTGTCTTCATCACTCTTGCCCAAGCCACCCTATACCTCCCAAGATTATGATTCTATGGTTTCAGCCTCGTGCTGAGACTGCAGCCAGTGCCACCTTTATTTTTTTTTTATTGTGGTAACATATGTACAACACAAAATTTCCCATTTAAACCACTTACATATGTAGAATTCAGTGGTATCAATTGCATTCACAATAGTGTGCCACGATCACCATCATCCATTACCAAAACTTTTCACTACCCCAAACAGCATCTCTGTACCCATTATGCATTAACTCCCCATTCCAGCCCCATCTCTGCAGCCCCTGATAACCTGTAATCTACTTTCTGTCTCTGAATTTGCTTATTCCAAGTATTTCAGATGAGTGAGATCATACAATATTTGTCTTTTTCTGCTGGCTTATTTCACCCAACATGATGTCTTCAAGGTTCGTCCATATTGTAGCATATATCAGGACTTCCTTCCTTTTTACAGCCTCAGAATGTTCCATTGCGTGTACATACCATATTTCATTTATCAAGACCAGTGTCTTTTGTTCCCAATTTCAAGTTCTCAGGAGAGATACTCTGATTAACCTAACTTAGATCAAGTTAAGCATGGCCACGGGCTGAAGTTATGCATTATAACCATCACGGTTAGAAAACTATCTTTGTAAGTAGGATAGTTCTCAAAGAAAAGGGACTCTCATGAGCTCGACAAATTCCTCAGAAAGTATGTGATAGAGTAGGTTGAACTATAGGAAGTCACCAATATTTGATTTTTTTTCACCTGCAAGATATCAACCTCATATATTCTAACTTAATACAATCACAAAAATACTGATCTTCGGGTTGAGTGGATGATCCTTCTTCAAGGTGACCAATGCAGTGGGCGCTCTGGCCAAGGCCATCTACGAGAAGATGTTCCTGTGGATGGTCACCCGCATCAACCAGCAGCTGGACACCAAGCAGCCCCGGCAGTACTTCATCGGGGTCTTGGACATTGCCGGCTTCGAGATCTTTGATGTGAGTGGCTGGCCCTTCTACTTTGCCTCTGCAGCTCCACTGGGCTTTCCAAACTCACTCAAATTCTTTGCTATTTGAAATGCCCAGTTCAACAGCCTGGAGCAGCTGTGCATCAACTTCACCAATGAGAAGCTGCAACAGTTTTTCAACCACCACATGTTTGTGCTGGAGCAGGAGGAGTACAAGAAGGAAGGCATTGAGTGGGAGTTCATTGACTTTGGGCTGGACCTCGCAGCCTGCATTGAGCTCATTGAGAAGGTAGAGAAATGGTGCTCTCAGGGATTTCCTCCTCGGTCAGGGCCAACACCTCCTTGCTCTAACTCTTCTCTGTTAATCAGTTGATGTCTAACCTTACTCCCTCAGGCCATGAGCCTTTAGATAGTTGAATCCTCTTGTGCAGAAAACCCGCAGAATCTGTTTAGGCACCTAAATAGGTGTACAGATGGTTAAAACCCAAGGGCTCAGCCAGCTCCTAGAATGTAAGTAGATGTCCATAAGGGACTGAAGCATCCTTTACGTATATGACTAGCCCAAACACCCAAGCAGGAAGGGCCACAAACAGTGGGGTTTGTGGAGGGGCATTACTATGAAAACAGGAGATGAGAGTAAAGTTTTAAAAAGTTCCATGATATTGTGAGCACTGGTAATGTTGGAATAGGTGTATCTTCCTAAAGTGGCCAGTGAGAAATTCAAACATCACTGTTTAAAGTATTGCTCATATGACTTTATGGCTACAGATATAACCTTGAATTAAAAAAAAATCTGTTGATAAAGTGAGCTGCATTTATGTACAGATAATTTCCCATTCCCTGTTGCTTTGTGTAGTAAATATTAATAAAGCACTTACTATATATCTAGCACTGTACTGGGTAGTTGGGGGTACATCAGCACCCCAAACAGCTCTCATGGAGCTCATCTTCCAACATTGCTAACAACATAGCGAGAGCACCAAAGAAGTTGTCTATGCAATCGTCAGGATGTACTATCAAATGTGACAGAAGTCTCTGTTGTCCTTCCTCCAGCCCATGGGCATCTTCTCCATCCTGGAAGAGGAGTGCATGTTCCCCAAGGCAACAGACACCTCCTTCAAGAACAAGCTGTATGACCAGCACTTGGGCAAGTCCAGCAACTTCCAGAAGCCCAAGGTTGTCAAAGGCAAGGCTGAGGCCCACTTCTCGCTGGTGCACTACGCCGGCACCGTGGACTACAGTGTCTCGGGCTGGCTGGACAAAAACAAGGACCCCCTGAACGAGACTGTGGTCGGGCTGTACCAGAAGTCTTCGCTGAAGCTGCTGTCCTTCCTTTTCTCCAACTATGCTGGTGCAGAAGCAGGTGAAATTCTCTTACCTTTCTTGTTTATACTGGGGAAAGCTCCTATCCCTGACCTGCTCATCAACAGTGAATAGCCAAGCCTGAGCTCCAGGTCAAGCTTGATTTACTTGTCTGTCTCTTATCTCCATTTTTCTTTCCCCAACTCTTATTCTTCCTCTTCCTTAAAAGATTGAGTTCTATGGAGGGCGGAATAGCCAGAATCACTTTTTTCAGATGGTTTTTTTTCAAATTGAGATATAATTCACATACCATAGAATTCACCCTTTTAAAGTGTGTAATTCAGGAAGTTTAGGATATTCACGAAGCCATATGGTTTTCACCACTAATTCCAGAACATTTTCATCACCCCAGAAAGAAACCCCCTACCCATGAGTAGTCACTTCCTGGCACCCACTAATCTACTTTCTGCCTCTATGAATATTTTGTATAAATGAAATCATACAGTATGTGGTCTTTTGTGTCTGGCTTCTTTCATCAGCATAATGCTTTCAAGAGTCATCTATGTTTCTACATATATTCAATTATATGGAGAGACCACATTTTATTTACCTTTTCATCAGTTGATGGATATTTGGGTTGTTTCCACTTGGGGGCTATTGTGAATAATGCTGCTGTGAACATTTGTTACAAGTTTTCGGGTGGAAGAATATTTTCAATTCTCTTGGGGTATAATTGCTGGGTTTATGGTAAATCTCTATCTAACTTTTTGGAGGAACCGCCAAGCTTTTTCCCAAAGCAGCAGCATGAGAAATTACCATTTTTCAAGATTCTTAGTGTGCTTTTTTAGAAGAAAGATTTGCCAAAATAGGATTTTAAAAAGTTGGGTCCAGGGCAGTGCAACAGTGGCTCAGTGGCAGAATTCTCGCCTGCCATGCCGGAGGCCTGGGTTCGATTCCTAGAGCCTGCCCATGCAAAAAAAAAAGAAAAGAAAAGAAAAATTGAGATCCATTTAAAAATGTGTAATTAAATAAATTAATGCTTTGGACTTGAAGATATATGCAATATAACCATGCTATTCATTAGAAAATTAAAAGATTATTTTTAAAAATCAGTTGCCAGTGCACTCTGGGCAGTGGAATGCAAGAAACAGACACAAGTTTAAACTTGAAAGATGAAAGCCCTCTTCTTTGAATCTGACCAGGAATTGTCTGTGACTATGTAAATACAACCTCCCTTAGAGAGAGCGCCAAGGCTCTAAATACAGATTATAGGGATATGATAAGTGGCTTTCCTAACTCCCTCCCCACTCCCACGCTAGACCCTGGGGACAAAGTGGGTGATGTGAGAGAAGACGTGACATTCCCCCCAAGACTGAACTTTGAGTAAGTTTCGGGAGTTAAATCTGAAATTGAACCATTCAGAAACAGTAGACCAAATACCGCTGACACCAATCAAGGTGGCCGATTGTGTCTTTTCTTTTAGAAAAGAAAAAGAAATTCAATTTGTAGGTCATTCCTGAGAAAATTCAGTTGTGTTACATCCCCATGAAGAAATAAGCAGGGACTGAAGGGAGGTACAATTGTCAGCACAAATGTCTCCATCTTGCCCGTCATTGGGTTGATTTCATGTCTGGTTCCCAAAGGAAAGGGCCCTCCTTTCCCGCTGCAAATCTAAGTGGCGCCCCCAGTTACATGCTCACCTCACCCCATTCCCCCGGAGATAAGGTTGACTGCTTCCAAATTTTGGATAGTTTGGAGACATGTAAAAACAGAGCAAAACAAAAACAAAACTTGTCTCGCTTGCATCAAAAGAAAACAAAAATCCCCATGTCAGGACTTGGAAAGGGTGGTTTAGATGACCCCGCTGGGAATACGGAAACGCTGTACTTTCTACATGATTTTTATGCAATCCTGCAACTTCTCTCATAAAACAATGAATGAATGAAAAAAGAGAAAGTCCCCACCGCCTTGTGCCGTGGGCTGCTCTGACGTGCCTTCTGGTCTCTGCCCAGGTGACTCCGGGGGAAGCAAGAAGGGCGGAAAGAAGAAGGGATCCTCTTTCCAGACCGTGTCGGCCGTGTTCAGGGTTCGTACTTTGGCAGCTCCCGTACTCGACTGCTGCTCTTGGCGCGGTGAGACGACAAACACATTTCGCTAACACGGTTGTGCTTGTCTTGGTTTGTGTCCCAGGAAAATCTAAACAAATTGATGACCAACCTGAGGAGCACGCACCCTCACTTTGTACGGTGTCTGATCCCCAATGAGACCAAGACCCCTGGTGAGTAACAATCCCTCAGAATAGGACTCCTTGAAATGTCTGTGAGTGTGTTGTGTGTGTGTGTGTGTGTGTTTGGGAGGCAGGGGGGGTTGTAAGTGTGTGTATGTTTTTCCTGAAGCAAAGGCGATAGTCTTTAATGCTTCCCAAAGTAGTCTATGAAATAGAGTTGCCAGATTTAGCAAATAAAAATACAGGGTGCCAAGCTAAATTTGAATTGCATATAAACAATGAAAAGTTTTCTTTGTCTAAGTATGACACATGCAGTATTTGGGATATAATTATGCTAAAGAATTATAAAAATTTGAATTTATCTGAAATTCGAATTTATCTGTGTGTCCTGTTTTTTATCTGGCAACCCTACTGTGAAATCATATCTAAACCTACTATGAAATCGTATCTGAAACATTGTGGATGTTATGCAGATAGGCACATTTGATTCATAGCTTCCATAAAATTCCTAAGAGGGTCTGTAAACCCCCTTCCCCAAAGTTAATTACTTTTATATTTAGCAAATAATCATCTTAGATATCACATAATAAAGATTAAGCAATGATTATTTTGGAGGCCATACTATTTGCCAGGCACTTTGTTATATTACCTCTAACCCTTAGAACTGTCAAAGGTTGTAAGACAGGTCAAATTCTCCCCATTTTAAAGATGAGAAAACTGAGACTCAGAGACCATACAAATCCCATGATACACAATACGATGCAGGCCAGTAGACCTTTCACTACCACCCAATCCTAGATTCACAAGCATTCTTAATTGTTTATCAGGGTCATTGGCCACAAAGAGGAGAGTGGGCTGCACCTAGAGCTATGGCAATGAGGCAGTGCCCTAACCAGCTGAGCTGTCCACCCCAAACACTGGTCTCCCAGCCCAAGATGAGAAGCCCTTCTCTGCAACGGTATAAGTGAACAGAGACGCTAGAATATCAAGGGGAAAATCCCAGCTCCACCAACTCCTGACCATGGGACCCTAAGCCGAGTACTTCAGCTCTTTCTTCTTAGCATTCTCATCTAAACCACAAAGATAAAAACGGCACATCTATTTTACTATTTATTTATTTAATGAGCACTTATAAAGTGCTTACTCACTTTATAAATACTGACTCATTTACCCCTCATTTTATTGTGAGGGGTACAATGAGCTCATTCACGTAAAGCCTTTAAAACAGGACCGAGCACGTTATGAACACTCCAGAAATGCCAGCTGTCAATTATTATTATTTATCATCATCATCATCATCACTCTAAACCAGACATTTTAAATCCCCAAATGACCAGGTCTGCTCTAGTTAGCGGGATTGTATCTTATGCTGAAGTTGGGTTCTGACGTCTGAGTCTAAGGCAAACCCAACCACCGTTTAGGATGCTCGTTGTTTGGGGTCTGCTTCATACCCAACCAGCAAGCCCGGCACAGCCAATTTCACCTCCAGTGCAGTGGCAGAGTTCTGTTCCTTTGGTTGTGCTTCAGATGAAGTAGTCAGCTTGTACTTTTTTTAAAAAGTACGATTCCGCTATGGTGTGGCTGAGCGCACAACATTATATTTGCATAAATCCATGATGCGTGTGGCATGGCTCCCCTGTGAGGCAAATGGCCTGCTTGTATTGGGTGGTAGGAGGATGGTTTACCTCTGTGGGTGCCGGGGAGCCCCAGGCTTTTCATACTCCATTGGTTGACTTTTTCTTTTAGAATGTAAATTTTGGTGAAATCCTGTCCCTCCATCTCTGTTTTGCTTCTCCCTTGCTCCAGTACCTCTCTATTTTCCATTCCCATTTCTGGCACACACTGTGCAGGGGCTCGGATCACACTTTGAAACCAACTAGTTTGACGTCTTCATTTTTATAAGAGAGAAGTGAGCGCCCCAGAAGTTAAATGCCTCACCCCAGAGCACCCAGAGATAGGCCCATAAGTCATGGTCCTTGATCAAACCACTCATCCCTTTCCCACCCACAGGGGGATGTGATGCTTTGCAGCTCCTCTCCTACTATCCTCCAGGTTTCACCCTGCCTGCTGAAGCAGAGATCCCTTAGGAAAAGGGCTCCAGCCTCCATTCCTCTGGGGCCACTAAATGTATGCTATTCATGCCCAAGAAAGCCAAGATGGCAGGGCAGGAGAGTGGGGTGGAAGTGACAATAGGGGCGGGGGTGGGAATGAAGTAGAAACACCTCCAATGGCTGTAACAAGAGAAGATTAAGGCAATAGCTCAGGAAACTTTTTAGACATTTTGCTCATGGGTATAAAAGCAACGTTGGATTCTTTTTATGAGCCTGCTAGGAATCATCTCGATTCATATTGAACAGGGAAGACTTAGGACAGGCTGTGAGAGAATTCCACTCCAAATTCTGAATCTGCACAAATGGAGGGGTCGTGAAAGGAAGGGGCCCAGCCCTCAGCCCTGCCACACCTACATAATGTTGCAAAGCCCTTCGTCTTTCTTAGTCTGTTTCCCCCAGGGCCCTGCCAGCCTATAGGATGCCTTTGTGGAAATTAGAAACAATTACCCCCTGAGTTGACACAGCTCCCACCAGGGTGCACAGTTGGCAAGCAGAGCAGCAGCCTCGGTTTCTCCATTCTAAGATGATGGTCTTTATGCTCTCTAAAATGCTCAGTCGTCCTACCTCTCCTGGCTCTTGCAGAGATAGAAGACTCAGGCCCATCTCTGACCCTGTTGGGTTGCACCAAACAACTACAATAGCAGAAGCTGTGTTAAGCTCTTTATACAGGTTTACTCATCTTACAAAGCACATACTATATATAATCCTTATTTCACCAACAGAAGTGAACCATAGAAAATCCAGGTTCACACCAGTAAAGGGCACGGCTGGGATATGAACCACTGTTTCATCATCTGAGAGATAGCAGAAGTTAGGCTAGTTGATTTCTAAGGTTCTCTCCACATCAGCGTTTCTCTGAGCTTCTGATACATTTGCTCCTTGGTCTTAATGACATTTCCTCTAGACCAGCCCTAACCAGTAGAACCTTCTGCAGTGATGGAAATGTAGCCAGTAGAGTAGCCAGGAATCTTGTGAATTATGACCGGCATACTGGGGGAAATGAATTTTTAATTTTATTTGATTTTAATGAATTTAAATTTATTTAAGTTTAGCCACACTTGGCTAACAGTGGCTGCATCAGACAGCACAGCTATGGAAGCACATTGAAAACTCTCGTCTCTAAAAGATGATTTCGGCTCACAGCAGCCAGAGCTTACAAGCATGCTAGACATTTCCATGAGGTGAAGTGAAAGCCAGGTTGAGCCTCACCCCTCTCCAGCAACTGGGAGAGCCCCTGGTGAGAGCTGTCACTTAGCCACTTTATCTGTCCTCTAACCCCGTACACAGCCCCCAAGACAGTAGGGTTTTCACAGCTCAGGTTCGATTTGCGCCTGACCCAGGTTGGTCTTCAAGAATGACCACTTCATCCTTCCTGGGCTGGCTGAGGGACGCGGAGAGACAAGCTTCCCAGCCAAGGCGGCCGGCGCCACACTTTTGCGGGCGGCTTCGAGTCTCAGCTTCAAGTCCGCTACTACGAGTCTCGCATCAGAGGGCTATCCAAAGTCTGGGCTGGCAAGTCTGATTGCGAGACTTGGCTGCGGCGAGACCCCCGAGCAGCCGCAGCTGCGGCGGTCCGAGCTAATCCCTCCCTCCTTCCCGGGCTGGCTGAGAGACTCGGAGAGACAAGCTTCCCAGCCAAGGCGGCCGGCGCCACACTTTTGCGGGCGGCTTCGAGTCTCGGCTTCAAGTCCGCAGCTACAAGTCTCGGATCAGAGGGCTATACAAAGTCTGGGCTGGCAAGTCTGACTGCGACTCTTGGCTGCGGCGAGACCCCCGAGCAGCGCGTGATTTGCCGAGCAGCCGCAGCTGCGGCGGTCCGAGCTAATCCCTCCCTCCTTCCCGGGCCGGCTGAGAGTATCGGAGAAGCAAGTTTCCCAAGCCGAGGCAGGCGGCGCCCTTCTTCTGCGGGCGGCTTCGAGTCTCGGCTTTGAGTCCGCGGCTACGAATCTCAGATCAGAGGGCTATCCAAAGTCTGGGCTGGCTAGACTGACTGCGAGACTCGGCTGCGGTGAGACCCCCGAGCGGCGCGTGATTTCCCGATCAGCGGCAGCTGCGGTGGTCCGAGCTACTCCCTCCCTCCTTTCCGGGCTGGCTGAGAGTATTGGAGAAGCAAGTTTCCCAAGCCGAGGCAGGCGACACCCCTCTTTTGCGGGCGGCTTCGAGTCTCTGCTTCGAGTCCGCGGATATGAGTCTCGGATAGGAGGGCTATCCAAGCAGCGGTAGCCCCCCCCCCACGGGAGGCTTCCTGGTCCGGTGGGGAATCCCCCAGGCCCGCTGCGGCCCGCAACCAGCCACAGGGTCCCCTCAAGCCGCGGCAGCTGACGCCCCCACCACGCGCGGCCCCTGAACCAACGGAGAGAATTGGATCCGAAATCCCCAGGCCAAGGAGATCGGTGACTGGGGGAGACCCATTCCAAACACTTGAGACAAACGTGTGCCACGTGCGCCACATACTGGGCAAAATAAGAAAAACAGATCCCAGAGATTTCACAGAAAAATATTACAACCTTGCTGGGTCCAACACCAAGAGAAATCTGAATAAATGCCCAGACGCCAGCAGCAGAAGATAACTGTCCACGCTCAAAAGATTGATAATATGGCTCAGTCAAAGGAACAAATCAATAGCTCAAATGAGACACAAGAGCTGAGACAACTAATGCTGAATATACGAACAGAAATGGAAAACCTCTTCAAAAATGAAATCGATAAATTGAGGGAGGACATGAAGAGGACATGGGCTGAACATAAAGAAGAAATAGAAAAACTGAAAAAACAAATCGCAGAACTTATGGAAGTGAAGGATAAAGTAGCAAACATAGAAAAAATAATGGATAGCTACAATGATAGATTTAAAGAGACAGAAGATAGAATTAGTGAATTGGAGGATGGAACATCTGAATTCCAAAAAGAAACAGAAACTATAGGGAAAAGAATGGAAAAATTTGAACAGGGTATCAGGGAACTCAAGGACAATATGAACCGCACAAATATACGTGTTGTGGGTGTCCCAGAAGGAGAAGAGAAGGGAAAAGGAGGAGAAAAACTAATGGAAGAAATTATCACTGAAAATTTCCCAACTCTTATGAAAGACCTAAAATTACAGATCCAAGAAGTGCAGCGCACCCCAAAGAGATTAGACCCAAATAGGCGTTCTCCAAGACACTTACTAGTTAGAATGTCAGAGGTCAAAGAGAAAGAGAAGATCTTGAAAGCAGCAAGAGAAAAACAATCCATTACATACAAGGGAAACCCAATAAGACTTTGTGTAGATTTCTCAGCAGAAACCATGGAAGCTAGAAGACAGTGGGATGATATATTTAAAATACTAAAAGAGAAAAACTGCCAACCAAGACTCCTATATCCAGCAAAATTATCCTTCAAAAATGAGGGAGAAATTAAAACATTCTCAGACAAAAAGTCACTGAAAGAATTTGTGACCAAGAGACCAGCTCTGAAAGAAATACTAAAGGGAGCACTAGAGTCAGATACAAAAAGACAGAAGAGAGAGGTATGGAGAAGAGTGTAGAAAGAAGGAAAATCAGATATGATATATATAATACAAAAGGCAAAATGTTAGAGGAAAATATTATCCAAACAGTAATAACACTAAATGTCAATGGACTGAATTCCCCAATCAAAAGACATAGATTGGCAGAATGGATTAAAAAACAGGATCCTTCTATATGCTGTCTACAGGAAACACATCTTAGACCCAAAGATAAACATAGGTTGAAAGTGAAAGGTTGGGAAAAGATATTTCATGCAAATAACAACCAGAAAAGAGCAGGAGTGGCTATACTAATATCCAACAAATTAGACTTCAAATGTAAAACAGTTAAAAGAGACAAAGAAGGACACTATATATTAATAAAAGGAACAATTAAACAAGAAGACATAACAATCATAAATATTTACGCACCGAATCAGAATGCCCCAAAATACGTGAGGAATACACTGCAAACACTGAAAAGGGAAATAGACTCATATACCATAATAGTTGGAGACTTCAACTCACCACTCTCATCAAGGGACAGAACATCTAGACAGAGGATCAACAAAGAAATAGAGAATCTGAATATTACTATAAATGAACTAAACTTAATAGACATTTATAGGACATTACATCCCACAACAGCAGGATACACCTTTTTCTCAAGTGCTCATGGATCATTCTCAAAGATAGACCATATGCTGGGTCACAAAGCAAGTCTTAACAAATTTAAAAAGATTGAAATCTTACACAACACTTTCTCGGACCATAAAGGAATTATGTTGGAAATCAATAATAGGCAGAGTGCCAGAAAATTCACAAATACGTGGAGGCTCAACAACACACTCCTAAACAACGACTGGGTCAAAGAAGAAATTGCTAGAGAAATTAGCAAATACCTCGAGGCGAATGAAAATGAAAACACAACATCTCAAAACTTATGGGACGCAGCAAAGGCAGTGCTAAGAGGGAAATTTATTGCTCTAAATGCCTATATCAGAAAAGAAGAAAAGGCAAAAATTCAGGAATTAACTATCCATTTGGAAGAACTGGAGAAAGAACAGCAAGCTAACCCCAAAGCAAGCAAAAGGAAAGAAATAACAAAGATTAGAGCACAAATAAATGAAATTGAAAACATGAAAACAATAGAGAAAATCAATAAGGCCAGAAGTTGGTTCTATGAGAAAATCAATAAGATTGATGGGCCCTTAGCAAGATTGACAAAAAGAAGAAGAGAGAGGATGCAAATAAATAAGATCAGAAATGGAAGAGGAGACATAACTACTGACCTCACAGAAATAAAGGAGGTAATAACAGGATACTATGAACAACTTTACGCTAATAAATACAACAATTTAGAGGAAATGGACGGGTTCCTGGAAAGACATGAACAACCAACTTTGACTCAAGAAGACATAGATGACCTCAACAAACCAATCACAAGTAAAGAAATTGAAGCAGTCATTCAAAAGCTTCCTAAAAAGAAAAGTCCAGGACCAGACGGCTTCACATGTGAATTCTATCAAACATTCCAGAAGGAATTAGTACCAACTCTCCTCAAACTCTTCAAAAAAATCGAAGTGGAGGGAAAACTACCTAATTCATTCTATGACGCCAACATTACCCTCATACCAAAACCAGGCAAAGATATTACAAGAAAAGAAAACTACAGGCCGATCTCTCTAATGAATATAGATGCAAAAATCCTCAATAAAATTCTAGCAAATCGTATCCAACAACACATTAAAAGAATTATTCATCATGACCAAGTAGGATTCATCCCAGGTATGCAAGGATGGTTCAACATAAGAAAATCAATTAATGTAATACACCATATCAACAAATCAAAGCAGAAAAATCACATGATCATCTCAATTGATGCAGAGAAGGCATTTGACAAGATTCAACATCCTTTCCTGTTGAAAACACTTCAAAGGATAGGAATACAAGGGAACTTCCTTAAAATGATAGAGGGAATATATGAAAAACCCACAGCTAATATCATCCTTAATGGGGAAAAATTGAAAACGTTCCCCCTAAGATCAGGAACAAGACAAGGATGTCCACTATCACCACTATTATTCAACATTGTGTTGGAGGTTCTAGCCAGGGCAATTAGACAAGAAAAAGAAATACAAGGCATCAAAATTGGAAAGGAAGAAGTAAAACTATCACTGTTTGCAGATGATATGATACTATACATCGAAAACCCGGAAAAATCCACAACAAAACTACTAGAGCTAATAAATGAGTACAGCAAAGTAGCAGGTTACAAGATCAACATTCAAAAATCTGTAGCATTTCTATACACTAGCAATGAACAAGCGGAGGGGGAAATCAAGAAACGAATCCCATTTACAATTGCAACTAAAAGAATAAAATACCTAGGAATAAATTTAACTAAAGAGACAAAAAACCTATATAAAGAAAACTACAAAAAACTGCTAAAAGAAATCACAAAAGACCTAAACAGATGGAAGGGCATACCGTGTTCATGGATTGGAAGACTAAATATAGTTAAGATGTCAATCCTACCTAAATTGATTTACAGATTCAATGCAATACCAATCAAAATCCCAACAACGTATTTTTCAGAAATAGAAAAACCAATAAGCAAATTTATCTGGAAGGGCAGGGTGCCCCGAATTGCTAAAAACATCTTGAGGAAAAAAAACGAAGCTGGAGGTCTTGCACTGCCTGACTTTAAGGCATATTATGAAGCCACAGTGGTCAAAACAGCATGGTACTGGCATAAAGATAGATATATCGACCAATGGAATCGAATAGAGTGCTCAGATATAGACCCTCTCATCTATGGACATTTGATCTTTGATAAGGCAGTCAAGCCAACTCACCTGGGACAGAACAGTCTCTTCAATAAATGGTGCCTAGAGAACTGGATATCCATATGCAAAAGAATGAAAGAAGACCCATTTCTCACACCCTACACAAAAGTTAACTCAAAATGGATCAAAGATCTAAACATTAGGTCTAAGACCATAGAACAGTTAGAGGAAAATGTCGGGAGATATCTTATGAATCTTACAATTGGAGGCGGTTTTATGGACCTTACACCTAAAGCAAGAGCACTGAAGAAGGAAATAAATAAATGGGAACTCCTCAAAATTAAACACTTTTGTGCATCAAAGAACTTCATCAAGAAAGTAGAAAGACAGCCTACACAATGGGAATCAATATTTGGAAACGACATATCAGATAAAGGTCTAGTATCCAGAATTTATAATGAGATTGTTCAACTCAACAACAAAAAGATAGCCAACCCAATTACAAAATGGGAAAAAGACTTGAATAGACACCTCTCAGAGGAGGAAATACAAATGGCCAAAAGACACATGAAGAGATGCTCAATGTCCCTGGCCATTAGAGAAATGCAAATCAAAACCACAATGAGATATCATCTCACACCCACCAGAATGGCCATTATCAACAAAACAGAAAATGACAAGTGCTGGAGAGGATGCGGTGAAAGAGGCACACTTATCCACTGTTGGTGGGAATGCCAAATGGTGCAACCACTGTGGAAAACAGTTTGGCGGTTCCTCAAAAAGCTGAATATAGAATTGCCATACGACCCAGCAATACCATTGCTGGGAATCTACTCAAAGGAATTAAGGGCAAAAACTCAAACAGACATTTGCACACCAATGTTTATAGCAGCGTTATTTACAATTGCAAAGAGATGGAAACAGCCAAAATGTCCATCAACAGACGAGTGGCTAAACAAACTGTGGTATATACATACGATGGAATATTATGCAGCTTTAAGGCAGGATAAACTTATGAAGCATGTAATAACATGGATGGACCTAGAGAACATTATGCTGAGTGAGTCTAGCCAAAAACTAAAAGACAAATACTGTATGGTCCCAATGATGTGAATCGACACTCGAGAATAAACTTGGAATATGTCATTGGTAACAGAGTTCAGCAGGAGTTAGAAACAGGGTAAGATAATGGGTAATTGGAGCTGATGGAATACAGACTGTGCAATAGGACTAGATACAAAAACTCAAAAATGGACAGCACAATAATACCTAATTGTAAAGTAATCATGTTAAAATACTGAACGAAGCTGCATCCGAGCGATAGGTTCTTGTTTTGTTTTGTTTTGTTTGTTTTGTTCTTATTATTGTTACTTTTATTTTTTTCTCTATATTAACATTCTATATTTTTTTCTGTTATACTGCTAGTTCTTCTAAACCGATGCAAATGTACTAAGAAACGATGATCATGCATCTATGTGATGATGTTAAGAATTACTGATTGCATATGTAGAATGGTATGATGTCTAAAAAAAAAAAAAAAAAAAAATGGTCAGTACAATACTGCCTAATTGTAATGTAATTATGTTGGAACGCTGAATGAAGCTGCATCTGATCTATAGTTTTTTTTTGTTTTTTTTTCTTTCTCTTATATATTTTTGTACTTTTTATTTTTATTTGTGTTTTCTCTGTGTTATCACTTTATTTCTTTTTCTGTTGTCGTGCTATTTCTTTCTCTAAATCGAGGCATATGTACTGAGAAATGATGACCATACACCTATGTGATGATATTAAGAATTACTGATTGCATATGTAGAATGGATTGATTTCTAATGTTGTGTTAGTTAATTTTTTTTAATTAATAATAAAAAAAAATTATTTTTAGAAACCAAAAAAAAAAAAAAAAAAAAAAAAGAATGACCACTTCACCTCCCTGAGCTTTGTTTGGTCTCCCCTGCTTCCCAGAGCCACCCTAGCCCCTACCATTGCCTTCCTTCACTCTTTTGTTACTCTTTTCCCAAAAAAGGCACAGCCTGCAGATTTGACTTCCCTGTCCTTGAGCAGAGGTCAGGGGAGCTGACCAGAGGCAGGAGGGCGTGTCAAGGTGCCTTAAAGAAGCCCTAAGGGCAGCATTCCATACTCCTTCTAGCCTCTTTTATAGCCCAGCTACAGACTCAAGGGCCATAAACAGGGTAAAGACCAACATTCCAATATTTTGCCTTTATTACTATGGTTATGGGGTGCAAGCATTTTCCAAGAGCATGGGATTATTTATGCTGTGGGACCCGTAGGCAGGATCTAGCCACCCCTTCTTCTTAGAGCTGACACTAACCCTCCTACTCAAGTCTGGGTGAGTTGGAGTGGGTCATGGTGCCTTGGGCCAGCAAAGACAAACAATGGAGAAAGCCCTGGAACATTCTCTCCCTAGGCGTGATGGACCACTACTTGGTCATGCACCAGCTGCGCTGTAATGGGGTCCTTGAAGGCATCCGGATTTGCAGAAAGGGGTTTCCCAGCCGAATCCTCTACGCTGACTTCAAACAGAGGTGAGTCATCTCCTCTCTGTGTACAGCTCCAGAACTTTAGAGGAAGCCAGTCTTTCGCATTCCCCAAAGGCCCTCCTTGGGCAGGTATTAGGGGAGTACGCCCACCTCCCCGGGTTTTAGTGGGCTTTGCTAGGGCCATGTTTCCATGCCCAATGTGAGTGTGGGGCCAACCTGAGGTGGCCCGAGGGTCAGAGCCCAGAGCATTTTAGCCCAACTGTGACTCTAGACCAGGGTTTCTCAACTGGGACACTGTGGGCATTTGGGGCTAGATAATTCTTTGTTCGGGGGGCCGTCTTGGAGGGTGTTTAGCAATCTCCCTGGCCTCCACTCATTAGACACCCGTAGTCCCCCTCCCCTCTACATCTCCAGACTTTACCTAATGTCCTCATAAGTCACCTCCAGGTGAAAAGCACTGCTCCTCCCAAATGCCATCTGGACCCAGAAGCCCACACCTTGTCCAAGAGTTGGGAAGGGCAGAGGACCCTCCGGAGGTAAGAGCATCAGAGGTCTTTAGGCCACAGCTAGTTCCCTGTTCCCAGGCCACCTGCCAGGAGGCATCGTCACCTGAGCTCCAGCAGCTCTCTGGAGCCTGCTCGGCCTCAGCCTCCTGGACTTCCATCCCATGACAGTGAACAACTCCTGTCCTTGCTTCATCCATGGGAACAGGGAGGGTGTGGCCTTCTTGACCTACACCTACCACAGAATGACTGGACTGAACACTCACAGGGCTCTGAAGCAGTACTCAGGGAGCAACAAAAGGCCCCTCCCAGCTCCACCTGGGGCCATGCAGCCAGAGCCTCTTCCCCCAGATGCATTTCCCCCAGAACTGACCCTTAACCCTCTCCCCAGGTACCGGATTCTCAATGCCAGTGCCATCCCAGAAGGCCAGTTTATTGATAGCAAAAATGCTTCTGAGAAGCTTCTCAACTCCATCGATGTGGACCGAGAACAGTACAAGTTTGGCCACACCAAGGTAAGAATAGATCTTACCCCTCTGTATAACCCTGGAACCCCCAGCTCCGGGCTGTGTCTGCTGACAAATGGGAGGGGAAGGTCTCTTTCCCTTTCCTACAACCCAAATATCCCTTGTCCCAGTAGCCAAAGAGAAGTTCATCTCTCTGTTAGTTATTAAGTGGCTGGCAGCTTAAATTAGAAGCAACAGAAGAAAGCAATGGGGGAGTCTATTGGCCTGAAGGGAAGAAGAGAAAAGGGACCCTTAAAACAAAGAATCAGAGAAAGAGGAGAGCACAGAAAGAACTCCAGGGACAGGGAGGACATGAGAAGGCCAATTATAACCAATAAAAATGGGCTACCACTTTTTTTAACTTGTGAGCATCCAGCCCTGTGTCGAGCTCTCTCTGCAGGTTTCATTGAATCCTCACAATAACTCAATAAGGTAGATACCCCCCACCCACCCTTACCACCCTCATCCCATCCTATAGTGGGGAAGATGGAGTCCCCCAGGGGCAAGGGGGAGGACATACCCCCAAGGTCACATGGATAAAGAGTGGCAGATACTGGGCCAGGTCACTACTCAGCCCTTGGCACTCCCACCTGGAAAAGGGCAGGCTGGGATTGGGAAGCATCCCTCCCCACCAAGGAAGAGTCCGGGGACCCCAGAGGGTGTCCTGTTGCCTGGAAGCATTATCCTGGCAGAAGGAGCTGCGCTGGGGAGCATGGACAGAGGGGACCAAGGATGGGACTGAGCTTTCTCAGATAGGCAGAGAGAGGAGAGGGGGAGACACAGCATCTGCCAGGGCAGACCCTCTCCTTATCTGGGTGAGAGTGGTCTTGCTTCCTGCATGTGGGCTCTGTCAGAATCAGTCCTCGTATGTGGTGGGGACCTGGACCATGCTCCTGAACGGGACCCCTCAGTGCCCAGGAGAGGTCGTGGTGGGTGCTGACAGCTGGATGGCTGTTGGCCCCACAACCCGGGGTGCTGGAGCCGGGTTGGGTAGAAACAAATTTCTTCATGCAGCAGCCCCTGCTGAGGACTAGATGGGGCTTGTCTCTCCTTTAAATGAGCAGGTGTTCTTCAAAGCCGGGCTCCTGGGACTTTTGGAGGAGATGAGAGATGAGAAGCTGGTGACATTGATGACATGCATCCAGGCCCTGTGCAGGGGGTACTTGATGCGAGCAGAGTTCAAGAAGATGATGGAGAGGAGGTGACAGAGCCCTCGCGCCCACCTTCGCCTGCTCCACCCCACTGCTTAGTAGCTGATGATTGTTTCTTGCTTTTAGTCTTGGGATATTAATTCACTCTTTCATTCATTCATTTATTCATTCAACAAGCGTTTACTGAGCGCTGTGATATTCCGGGGGTGCTGTGCAGGCCACTGGGAATAGAGGAATGCATCCTGCCCCAAGGAGCTCACAGAGGCAGACAGAAGTGCATAAAGGGGGTTACTCTGTCCAAGGACAGTGGGTTATTTTCAGGGTAGTAGGGGATTGGCAAGAAGCAGCCTCTAACCAGATGGGGGTTTGGGGTCAGCAAAGAGAAAGAACTTTCTAGAGGAAGCTCTGTGTGACCTGGGAGAGGGTGGTATGTGCGGGAGACCTGCAAGCAGTTCCTTGTTAAGGAGCATATAGCGAGAGGAGGGAGTGGAGATCTCTGGATGCCCCGTGAGAGAGCCCAGAGCGTATCCTCTGGTTGCTGGGCCCCCAGGGAGGCATGCAAGGAGACGAGGGAGAAGATCAGATCTGCACTTCAGAGAGGTCACTCTGTCAGCTATGAGGAGAACAAACCTGTAGGAGCAGAAGGGGGTCAAGATCAGCCTGCGGGCAGAGGTTCAAATAAGAGGTGAAAAGGACCTGGATTACAAAATAGCTGATGGGAGAGACAGAGGAGGGGATGGTTGGAAAGAGTAGTTAAGATATATTATTCCTTCGGTGATTCAAGAAAAGAAATAGCAGCACTAACGACTGGTTACGTGGGAGTTTTAGGAAGAAGGGAATTGGGGTGAAGGTTTTGTTCTCCCTGATTCCCTGATATCCCATATCGCTCTAACGTTGCCATTGCCATATGGACTGCAATCACATATTAGTCAAGAATAATTCCCAGGGGTGGGCCACAGTGGCTCAGCAGGCAGAGTTCTCCCCTGCTATGCTGAAGACATGGGTTCGATTCCCAGTGCCTGCCCATGCAAAAAAATAATAATAATAATAAAGAATAATTCCCAGGCAGACTAGATGGTGAACTGGATGGAAGCTGGCACAGAAATGAAAAAAATCCCAAAGAGGGGGCTAGTTTAAGGGAGAGAGAAGCAAGCTTCCAGACTCACACAAGCAATGGGTATATGAAACCATGGAGGGAAAAGGGGAGAGGCAGCATAAGCAGAGTTGAGACCATGAGAACAGGTCAGCTGCCTGAGAAAGAGGATTTGGAGGAAGAACTAGTAGGGTTCTTGGATCAACTCTAACATTTAAGGAGAAAGAGGGAGCTCATATGGCAAAATGCTGTGGGGGAAATTATTTTACCATGAATTCAAGGCAGAAGGGAGTTTCCAAAAAAATGGTGGAAAAAAGTTGAGCAATTCGTATATGGAAGAAACACTCAATAAAATAAGAATGAAAGATGCTCGTTGCATTGGTAACTAGGAAGCCACTGACAGCCGTGGGAAGAGCTTTTTCAATAGGGTGCTTGGTGGAAGTGGAAGCCAGATAACAAGGAGATCCACAGATGGCCCCATGCGCTCTGCCACCTCCCAAACTTTGCACATGCTGTTTCCTCTGCCCCTCATTGTCAGGACTTACTCTGGAGTCAGTAGATTCTACAGAACTTGGCTGCCCCTTCTTCCCATCTAGCTGGGAAGGATGAAGATCCTGGGGCCAGTGGGGGTTGGTGAGGATGGACACGAAGCCTTGCGCTGGTTCATTGACCTGGCCCCTGATGCATGTACAGGGAGTCCATCTACTGTGTCCAGTACAACATCCGCTCCTTCATGAACGTCAAGCACTGGCCGTGGATGAACCTGTTCTTCAAGATCAAGCCCTTGCTGAAGAGCGCCGAGGCCGAGAAGGAGATGGCCATCATGAAGGAAGACTTTGAGAGGGTCAAGGAAGAACTGGGCAGATCTGAGGCTCGCCGGAAGGAGCTGGAGGAGAAAATGGTCTCCTTGCTGCAGGAAAAGAATGACCTCCAGTTACAGGTCCAGTCTGTAAGTACCTGGGAGCGGAAGAACCCAGATTCTGGAGGATAGAGAAAGAGGAGCAACCTTGAGGGCGCCACCAGGCGGCTCTTCAATAGACAGTGGTGCCGCCTAGTGGCGAGACCCAGTACTGCAACATCACCCTGTAAGGAAAGCTGGTTCTGGCTTAGCAGAAGCGGTGCATTCTAGAAAATATTTCTGCACGGTGAATTTGTATTTGCCCTGATTTCTCCCTATATTCCAAAGTGAAGTTAGGCATATTTTAGAGTGTGGATATGAGGGGGCTGTGCCTCATCATAATAAGTATTTGCCCTGATTTCTCCCTATCTTCCATAGTGAAGTTAGGCATATTTTAGAGTGTGGATATGAGGGGGCTATGTCTCATCATAATAAAAAGCCATCAGGAATGAACCAGGTATTTTACAAATCAGATGAATAAAAAAAATTAAAATTAACAACCCAACTTAAATTAGAAAGAGTAACATGCAAAATATTTTAATGATATGACATATCAAATAAAAAATGCCTCAGAAGTACCCACTTTATATCAAAGAAATAGGGACAATGAAACCATATATACAGTGTATGGAAACCATATATCCAGTCTGGAAGTACAATTGTTTGCTTGTCACCTCATTTCACAGAATTAAAGCATTTGTAATTTGCCCTTTTTAACACTCCTCAAAATCTTTCAACCTTGTTCCTTATGTGTAATGCATTTCCTATTCCCTTTTCCAGTCTCCCAGTCAGTCCGGTGTAGTCATTTGGCACACTTTCCCAATCACCACGGTCAGGAGAGATTTTGGAACCAGATAACTGGGCTTATATCCCAGCACTTAAATCTGATAGCTGCGTGACCCAAGGCAAGTTACATAACCTTTTCAGTGCCTCAGTTTTGTCATCTGTAAGATGGACATGGTAATAATACCTACCCCATAGAGTTGCTGGGAGAATCTGCTGACTTAATCCTTACAAAATGCCCAGCAAAGAGCAGATGTTCAATCAAAGTGAGTGCTTGCTCTTCTCAGTTTCTTTCCATCCATATGCCTGTTACTTGTGTCCAGTTCTTGCTCTTATATGGGAAAATGTAGCTCAATTACATTTAATAATAGAAAATAGCTAGTTTGTGGTCTGTCCAGGAGACTCATGCCATGGTCTTCTGGGGCAAGTATTTATTCAATCACAGATTCCTGCCTGTTTTTTTAATTTTCTGTTCTGTGGCTTTAGGAGGCAAGGTGAAGGAGACAGACAATGCTTTGCTGTTGAAAGGCAAAAGGCAATAATGTTTTGAAAATATGAGTCAGTTAGCAGTAATACATGGAAGAGATGAATTGTTTTTCAACTGTCAATATACAGAATAGACGGTTCGTTTTTCACGTTGTTGGTGGTGGGGAAGAGGGAAATGGCTGTATCTCCAAATTTAGTGAACTGATAAAGGCTACATTCTTTAATGTGAGCTCGTACCTAACTTCATGAATTTGAAATTATTTTTGGTGAATTAAGTGGACAATGTCCTTGGTGGCTTAAGGAAAAAAATATATGGAGGCTATATGAGTGGATTATGCTCATGTGTGTGTATGTGTTGTGTGTGTTCCATCCCTTAGCTTAGATCTAGATAATGGGCTTTTAGAAGGCCAAGCCCTCTCCTTCTAGGATTTTCCAAGGGGATGACCAAAATTATGATCATCTGGTTTTTTTCAGGAAACTGAAAATCTGCTGGATGCCGAGGAACGATGTGAGGGGCTTATCAAAAGCAAGATTCAACTGGAAGCAAAAGTCAAGGAATTGAACGAGAGATTGGAAGAAGAGGAAGAAATGAATTCTGAACTAGTTGCAAAGAAGAGGAACCTCGAAGACAAATGCTCCTCTCTTACGAAAGACATTGACGACCTGGAGCTGACCCTGACCAAAGCCGAAAAGGAGAAGCATGCCATGGAGAACAAGGTGAGGAGGCCCAAGGGATCCCCACAGTTGCTTGAGCAATCCTGACTCCCTCTTGGTAAGGAGGAGAAAGGTTGGGACTGGACACCCATCAGCCCAAGCACTACCTGAAAATGAGACATAAGAACAGTGTCACAAGGGGCTTAGGAGCCACCAAGTTGTATCCTCTGCCTTGCTTTTTACCCAACAGCCTCTTCAAAACCTTCCTCCTACCCCCCAAATGGTATCATAAACTTCTTGTCTCAACCCTTCCTCCAAAGATCCTTGAGAACAAGGATTGTTTCTTATTTATCTTTGTGTCTTGCAACATCTAGCAGTTGAGATCACAAACTAAAATGTCCACAGGGGCAGGCAGATAATGCAAGAGTCAGGCACCAAAGGAGGCAGAGAATTGGAAAACGCCAAGTATTGGCAGGGATGTGAGGGTACAGGAATGTTCATGTATTGTTGGGGGGTAGAACGATGAAGACTTCGGCAAAGCCATCTTGGACAACGTAATCAAATTAGGAATACTCATACTCTCCAACCCAGTGAAATTGCTCCTGGGCTTTTGTACCAAGGAATTTTCCCACAAGTTCATAAAGAGACATATGCAAGGATGTTCATGGTAGTATTATTGCTTATGGTGGGGAATGCTGGAAGCAATATCAGGGTCCAGCAGTGGTGAGTGGAGAGGTAAAATGTGGTGGGAGCCTACCAGGGAGTGCTGTGCAACCATTAGGAGCAATAAGCTCCTGCACAAGATGGATAATAGAGACCCAGTGATAACTTGAGGGAAAAAGATAAGAAAATGAAATATATAGCACAATATCATTTATGCAAACTAGAAATACATGCACAAAATAAAATGATATACATTTTTATACAAAAGTGCATATAAATATACAATGCATAATATGCAAAAAAATGCATAAAAACACATGACATGATTCGTATAATAATGGTTGCTGGTGAGGTGGGGTAAGGGATGAGGTCTACCAGATGTAAAGATGATAATGGCAGTGCTGGATGGACAAATGGGAGTAGTGGAAAGAGACATTTGGGAGAGGTGACGACTATGGCAAATTGGAGAGCCCTTGCCCTGTCCATAGGTGGCAGCCACAACTCAGCTCCAGTCAACTGTGTCCAGGTGAGTTATGTGAATCAGCATTGCCAGAGTTTCTGATTTTCTCTAAGAAGCCAGAAATCCAGATTTTATGCTAAATCTTTTGCAAAATTTTATGCAAAATTGTACGCCACTGTGTGAACTAAAGATGTCTGTGGCCACATTCAGCCTATGAATCAGGAGTTAGCAACATTTGATCTGGAAGAATTTCCTACATAGAGAAAGGTCCAATGTAGAGCATTAAAACTACATGTTGGATGTCCTCATCTTGTTTCACCACAACACAGGATTCCCACTCTGGATTTTCTTGCAGAGCACTCCATGCCTCTCCTTCCCTTCCGCTTCATTCTAAACCCCAGTCAGCCCATCTAATATGCAAATTCCTGTAGATGTATTATGATGTGTTGCCTTTCAATGATGACCTTCCTTATAAGATGTAAGGACTCTAAAGAAATAAGCCCAACGGGAGGATTTAAGACACTGTGATAGGCCACTGAGGAACATAAAGAACTGAGAGGTTGCAAATTCCAGAACAATGGAGTCACCACAGTGAGCCCCTACTGTGGGACCATAGCAGAATAATCAAAAGAACAAATGAACAGGAAGGAGGGAGGGGGAGAGAGGGAGGGAGGAAGAAAGAAAAGAGAGAAAGAGAAGAAAAAGGAAGCAAAAGTCTTTGCTAAAAGCCTCAATCCTGAGTATTAAGTTGTGTGGGTATTCTCCTAGGTAAAGAATCTTTCTGAAGAAATGACGGCTCTTGAAGAAAACATTTCCAAGTTGACCAAAGAAAAGAAATCTCTACAGGAAGCCCATCAGCAGACATTGGATGATCTTCAGGTTGAAGAAGACAAAGTCAATGGCCTAATCAAAATAAATGTCAAGCTTGAACAGCAAACAGATGATGTGAGGATATTTTACTATTACTCTTTAACATTTATTACTTGTGCGAGGCTAGGCCAGAGAAGGTCTAAGTAGAATGCAGGGGTTGAGAGTTCGGACTCTGGAATCAGAATCCTTGAGTTCAAATTCCATCCACAACCCCGAGTGAATCTAGAACACTGAACAAGCCACTTAACCTCATGAAGGCTAAAGTTTTACATTGTGAAATGCGAATGAGAAGTGTTCTACCTCAGAGAATTGCCCTAGAAAGCCTGGTATAGTTTCCAGTAAAATGTTAGCTGCTAATATCATCATCTTCATCTCATTAGCATCCATTTGTAGGTCATTTGGAGTTCCCCCAACTCCGGACTCATTATTCCACTTGTGTCAGTCCATTTGTGACCGTGAAAATTATTTTCCTCCACCATGTTACATTTTTGCTGTTGTAAAATCCAAATTCAAGATTTTTCTATCTTACTCAGTATTGCAATTAGAATGTTTTCAGATCTCTTTAATTTTTTCTCTTTTTTTAATTTTTATTTACACAACGTACAAGCACATACATTCTTAACACGCAAACATTCCATGCATGGTGTACAATCAATGGCTCACAATATCATCACATAGTTGTACATTCATCACCATGATCACTTTTTAGAACATTTGCATCATTTTAAAACATTTGTATCACTCCAGAAAAAGACATAAAAAGAAAGCAGAAAAAACTCTTACATTCCACACCCCTTACCCCTCCCTCTCATTGACCACTAGTATTTCCATCTATCCAATATACATATATTTTAATTTTTGTTCCCCCTATTATTTATTTATTTTTAATCCATATGTTTTATTCATCTGTCCATACTGTAGATAAAAGGATATCAGGCACAAGGTTTTAACAATCACAGAGTCACATTGAGAAAGCTATGTCAGGTCTGTTTAATTTTGCTAAGGCCAGACTAAGTGCACTTCTTCCCTAAATCTGCTTCCCCACATACATTGGGTATCAGCTGGGAGAGGCACCAGGAGTTGAGGGATCCATGCAGCCCCAGGGGGCAGACTTTGCCGGAAGCACAGACGAGAAGGGAGGCAGAGGGAATATTTCCTTCCTTCTGGGGCCAGGGGTTTGCAGCCAGTCCATGAGGGAACCCAAGGAAGCCAACAGCCATGTGGGTTCCTGCAATGGCGGGTCAAGCTCAACTTTCCAGCAGAGCCTCAACTTTTCCAACCATGTCTTCCAGCTTGAAGGCAGCTTAGAGCAGGAGAAGAAGTTGCGGGCAGACCTGGAAAGAGTGAAGAGGAAGCTGGAAGGAGACCTGAAACTGTCCCAGGAATCCATTATGGATCTAGAAAATGACAAGCAGCAAGTAGAGGAGACATTGAAGAAGTAGATATTTGATTTTCTATCTTTGTGTTTGAGCCTGAAAGTCAACACCCCCTCCCTCCTGCCCTTCACACACACTTAAAATGCCTGTATTTCATGTTCTTTTAAAAATAATCTATTTTCAGGAAAGAGTCTGAAATCAGTCAGTTACAAACCAAAATTGACAATGAACAAGTCCACAGTTTGCAGTTACAGAAGAAGATTAAAGAACTGCAGGTAAAAGTGTCAAAATCTTTCCTCATCATGAAAATCCCTGGGCAGGCCCCTTCTTGCCCTTTTTCCTCTTTGTTTCTTTAGCTTTTACTTTTCTTTCTCCCTTTGGAGATGAAAAAATACCCTGCCCTTTCCTTTTTTTTTTTTGTAAAATATATATTTTAATTTTCTAAAATAACATGACAAATAAGTCTAAATATTCCCATTAAGGGCTTTTTGACCACCACCCCTAATTCCAGCCGCCTCCCCAAATTCTCAGAAGTAACTGCCAGTTTCACGTGGGTTTACATCTTTCCAGATCTTTAGTATGCATTGCCTAACATTTAAGACCCCAAAGAAAATTTATATAGGATATATACATAAATGAAAAAACTTGTTTTCCTTTGCATAATTCTATATTATGCTCGTGTTCTTTTACAGAGCCATTTAAAAAAATTTTATAAACACTCCCCTTTCCCTCCCCCACCCCCTTCTAATCTAACCTCTAATCTGCTTTCTATCTCTGCATATTTGCTGTTTCCAATCATCTCTTATAAGCAGTATCATACAATTTTTCTCCTTCTGTGTCTTGCTTATTTCACTGAGCATAATGTTTTCAAGGTTCTTACATGCTGCAGCATTTCTCAAACCTTACTATTTTCTTATGGCCAATATCACTCCATTGTGTGTATGTACCACATTTTGTTTATCCATTCACTTGATGGATCCTTGAGTGGTTTCCTGCTTTGGGCTACTGTGAACAATGCTGCTTTAACATTGGTGAACACCTATTTGCGACCTTGTTTTCACTCTCTTTGGGTATATACCTAGAAGTGGAATTGCTGGGTCGTATGGTAATTCTATGTTTAACTTTTTGAGGAACCGCCATATTGCTTTCCGTAGCTGCTGCACCATTTTGCATGTTCTCCAACAGTGCACTGGAGTTCCAATTTCTCTACATTATTTCCAACACTTGTTGTTTTCTTTTTTAAAAAATAATAGCCGTCCTTGTGGGTATGAAATGATATCTCTTTGTGGTTTTAATTTACAAATTCCCTAATGGCTAATGATGTTGAGCATCTTTCCATGTCTTTATTGGCCATTTGTATATCTTCTTTGGTGATATGTCAATTCAAGTCCATTGCCCATTGTTTAATTCAGTTGTTCCTCTTTTTGTTGTTGCATTTAATATCCAAAATCCTTATCCAATATACGGTTTCAAACTGTTTTCTCCCATTCTATAGATTGTCCTTTCACTGTTTTGATCATTTCCTTTGATGCACAAAAGTTTTTAATTTTGATGTAGTTGAATCTATCTATTGTTTCTTCTGTTGTGTATTCTTTCGGTGTCATATCTAAAAATCTATTGCCGAATCCCAGGTCATGAAGATTTGCCCCTATGCATCCTCTAAGAATTTATAGTTTTAGCTCCTTTACAAATGTTCTAACAGAAATTCTACAACTTTCTCTCTGCATTTAGCAATATGTTCTGCATAGCAATCTATGGTGGAATGTATGTCTGTTTCTTAGACTTTTAGAGCACGACTCCATCACAGTTGATTTGACCATTCCCCTCTTGGCGGACACGTAGGTTGTCTCCAAGTTCTTTCACCATTATAACTTTACCATGTGTTCTTTACTCTGTGCTGCCTATCCCAATCCTTCACCGCCAGCCTTCCCCCAAAGTCGGTATTATCCTCTCCCTCCACCATCCAGTATCCTTGATACAGTGACCCTTTCAGGCCCGCACAGAAGAGCTGGAGGAGGAAATTGAAGCAGAACGCACACTCAAAGGCAAGATTGAGAAGCAGCGTTCTGACCTAGCCAGGGAGCTGGAGGAGATCGGCGAGCGACTGGAAGAATCCAGTGGGGCAACTTCAGTCCAGATAGAGCTCAACAGGAAGCGAGAGGCCGAGTTCCAGAAAATGCGCCGGGACCTGGAGGAGGCCACGCTGCAGCATGAAGCCACGGCGGCCACCCTGAGGAAGAAGCACGCGGACAGCGTGGCTGAGCTGGGGGAGCAGATCGACAACCTGCAGAGGGTCAAGCAGAAACTGGAGAAGGAGAAGAGTGAAATGAAGATGGAGATGGATGACATGGCTAGTAACATGGAGACTGTCTCCAAGTCTAAGGTACTTGACCCTTCTGCTCTTGATGTATTCCAGGCAGCATGATCCCCTGCCCAACGGTCAGACGCAATTTGATGTCTCCCCAACTCACTGCATGTTCTAAACTGAAACCCTCTTCCCGCCTCTGCCTGTTCCCAATTCCCCAAATGTGTTCAAGTCATTCAGGTTTGATCTAATAACCTGCCATCATTCAAGATCTCATCCTGCTTCCAGAAAGCTTCCAATCCATTCGGCATTTTCTAGAACTAAATCTATGGATGGATTGCACCAAAGGGCTTTCCTGGGCAGACTTTTCTATACTCCACCTTCTGGGCTCACAACTTTTGTCACTGGAGGTCAATGTTCAGTTATTCACGTGAACAGTGGCAGAGCCACATTTTATGTCTCTTGAAACATATAAAAGTTGGGAAGGAAAGGGTTCTTTAAGAATAAGTGGGCAAAATTATGAATACGAAATTGACATGCTAGTCAATATTTATTTAGAATGAGAAAACTAAGTCACCAATTACTGGCTCCCTAAAGATTGAGGCGCCTGTCTTCAGAATTAGCAGAAATGCTTACTGAGAAATACATTCTCATTGTGATGGGCTTCCCCCCACCACCACCCAGAATATTCTATAGTTGCACAAACTCTCTGGGGCTTATGCTGAAAATGAGAAGCCCTGAAGCTTAACTATCACAAGCATCCTGATAAGCATCCCTCTGCATATGATTTCAAAGCAAAGGTTTCCTCACAGAGAGGTTGTGCTCTCCTGGATTTAAGAGAACTGCTCTCGTTCTGGGGTGTTCTCATGCACACTTGGGGCTCCTCAGCTGGGCTGGAAGAAGCACTGACTTCAGATGTGGAAGATTGGGCCTCCTGCAGAGGGTTGCCCAGGAAGTCAGGGTGTCCAACTAGGAAAAGAATGGAAGATGGAATCAGAGAATTAAGATGGTCCCTGCAGTGCCCCTGGCTCTTTCCTGATTTCTTCCTCATTCTCTGATGCAAACCACTGACCCTGGTGAACACTTCTTTCTTTCCCACTTCCCCATTTTGCTGCCCTTTCTCCCCTTCTGGGTTTTTCCTTCCTCCAACCACTTGCATCTGTACATATTTTCTCTCTCTTCTCTGTCTAACAAACCAGCTCAGGTTGCAGCATGGGCTGAGTTAGAAGAAATTAGAGCATCGGCTGCCTGCTGTGCCTGGAACCAGCCCTTCCCTATGCCCGCTGTACCTCCATAATTACTTTATAATTTCTCCTTCCAATTTTAAAACCCAATGAAAAAAAATCCAATGAAGTGTTTTATATTGCTTTACATTTTTTTAAGTTGTGGTACCCCTTGATTTTTTCTCCTTGTGACTCACCACCCCTTTTTCAATGACCCCTAATTGATGCTTTCATGTTTGCATGTCATTTTTTCAAAGAGATTTTAAGCCCCTTGAAGGCATCCCTTCAATTTGAAATCCTTGCTATCTCACACTTCCCAGTCTAAGGAAAAATAGATGTTCAATAAATTTTATTTTATATTATATTAAGTAGGGGAGGAGGGAAGAGGTCTACGATATGCATAAGGTTTTTGAACATCCTTCACAAAAATACCGGCCACCTCGAGACTGTGGAGGTGAAGCCCTTACTCTCTCCACCATAGGGGAAATTTTTGTATTATTAAATGAAATGCTGAGCAGTGTTACCTGAAGATATTATTGGTAAACAGATAAATCAGAAGGTAATATAATCCCATGGCAACAGAATTACTTACATTACAAGAAGATCACGGGGTTCCTTTGTGTAGCAACTTCTTGAAGGTTTGTTTACACATAATTAAGTACTTATCTACCAAAAGCTGATGTTCCAAGCTAATGATGAATAAGCAGCAGGCACAAATTAAAATAAAGCAAAGCTAAAAGAATTAAGATTTTTTTAAACCGACCTTTAGGCATCCCATAATTTTATTTTTATTTTACCTGACAACAACTGAAACTCTCAAACTGTCCTGCTCAATATTTTATTTTTATTTTACCTGACAACAACTGAAACTCTCAAACTGTCCTGCTCAATATTGGGCAGCCATAACCCATTTTTCCCATGCATGTTGACATTTTTTAAAAAGAGTAACGTGGAGAGAATGTGCCAGACTGTGGAAGACCAATTTAATGAGCTCAAAGCCAAGGAGGACCAGCAGACACAGATAATTCATGATCTGAACATGCAGAAGGCACGGCTGCAGACTCAAAATGGTGAGGAGGGGGTAGGGCTCCGCGGTCGATGGGGACCCACAGGAGAAGGATCTCAGCAACCACAGACGCTGGGGTGTCATCTGTTTGTTAGGAGAGCTGAGCCACAAAGTAGAAGAGAAGGAATCTCTGATTTTGCAGCTCACCAAGGGCAGGCAGGCCCTCACTCAGCAGCTGGAGGAGCTGAAGAGGCAGCTGGAAGAAGAAACCAAGGTAAGCATGCCTCTTTGGTGGAATGGCAGAGTCAGACTGAACCCGAGAGGCCAGGCAGGACAACCTCTCACCCACGAGGCTGGTAGAAGCAGTGCTATGTCAGTGAGTCGATGCTTCTCCTTTGTACCTTGTAACACTATAGGAAGAACCAGTTGTTGAGGTTGGAGGACCTTGACATTGGATGTCTTTCTGCAGAGCTAGAATACTCCATTGGGGCACCCCATCCTCTGAACTCCTTTGTCCCCATGGGGTGGTCTGATAACCTTTCCTCTCCAAACAGGAGCATATCCCACCCACCCATCCATCACTGCCACCAGCTTAACCATCTCTGCCTCTGTGGATTCTTTTACTCGGCCCAATGAGCTCCCAGTCTGCTTGAAATGCCTCCTCTTTCTTCTTCGTCACCCTGGGTATCATCTGGTTTAATCGCTGTTCCTCCAAAATGACTGTGTGGTTTTAGGGGGGATCTTTGAGATAATAAGCATCATTATCATGCTCTTCACTTCAGTACCTAGATATTTATGCTTAAAATGCATGTCTCCCCCTGATCTGAAGACTCCTGGAGAGCAAGAATGATTTTCCCACACCATAGTAGCCAGAACATTGCACGCAGTAGGTGCTTAGTAAACACTGCTGATGTATGTGTCCGAGCATTCAAATAGAAGTCCAGAAAATGGCATACATGTATTTTTGAGATTGCCATGCAATGGCCAGGACATTTTGGTCACCCTTTTGTTATTCTCTGCAAGCTCCACCCACCTCTTCTTAAGAAGGACAAGAGCTAATTTGTCTCTCATCTTTCTGTTATATGGTAAAAATCTGGCAGACCTGGGGAGGTCTTAGCTTGCCAGAGCTGCTATGACAGATATTATCCAGTACTTGGCTTAAACCACAGGAATTTGTCATCTCATGGTTCTGGGGCTAGAAGTCCAGCATCAAGGTCTCAACAGGGGTTGCTTTCTCCCAGAGTCTGTCATTTCTTCCTAATCCTCTGTCATATGGTGAACTCTCTCTCTCTCTCCTTGTGTCTGCTCCTCTGGTTTCTGCTGACTTTTGGCTTGAGTGCATCTGAATTTCTTCTGCTTATAAAGACTCTGATCATACAGATTAAGACCCACCCTGATTCATTCTGGCCTCATCTCTGAAGATCCCAAACACAAACGAGGCCAAACCTTAACAATAACATCCTGAAAATTCCTATTTACAAATAGGTTCATACCCACAGGACCAGAGCTTAGGACCTGAACTTACCTTTTGTAGGGGTATAATTCAGTCCCCTACAGGGGATGAGAATCAGAGCCCAAGCAAGCAGTGAGAAGGTCGCTACATGAGAGAGATACAGTAGCAGCTAATTTTGGTTTGGTTTACTTGCATTTTTAAAAGGATGAAAGTATACAAATTATTGCACTAAATCAACAGGAGTCTTTCTTTGATAATGGCACCAGAAGGTGTTCTGGGTTTTAATATTAGGATTAGAGCTAAACTGGCCTCCTGTCCAGATAGGAGTGAGTGAAGAAGGTCTCTGGGCATGTCCTCCCCTACTGGGAAAGAGGAGCTGGTGCTGTGGGAACCGTGCGGCTCACAGGGGCATCTCTTTGTGGGGACCCAACCCGCTGGTGCCACCAAAGAGGCTTTTAGGTTTTTCACAGCCATAGCACTCCATAACATTGCATTAAAATGTGCCAAAAGTATTCATTCTCTTTTTAATTTTGTTTTAATCCTACTGATTGCCTCAAGGAAAAGGTATTGGTGTGGTTAAAGCCTCTCTAACATCTGCTTATTTACCTTTCTAACAAATATAAAATAGGCATCAGGCACAGAGCCACACCAAGCAACTGTACCTACCTAGAAGCTGATAGCACTGCTTCATTTTCACTACACTTTTTCCTATGGTTACCTTCTGTTTATGGCAGATATTATTGGCATTCTATACTGTAATCTAATAACGTTTACTTTTTCAGTAAGTATACTTAAACATAATAAAGGAGCCAAGTTCCAGAAGATATTAAGTAAATAAAACAAGCAAGTTATCGATATGGCAACATTTGTGAAGGTGGCATGTGAATGATTCAAGTTCGGGAAATTGCTAGTTTAAATGAGCATACCTTTAACTTGGAAAATGGTCATATGCTCTTGCCATGTTGTTACCACTGCATTTCCCAGGCCAAGAATGCCCTGGCCCACGCCCTGCAGTCTTCCCGCCATGACTGCGACCTGCTGAGGGAACAATATGAGGAGGAGCAGGAATCCAAGGCCGAGCTGCAGAGGGCGCTGTCCACGGCCAACAGCAAGGTTGCTCAGTGGAGGATCAAGTATGAGACAGACGCCATCCAGTGCACGGAGGAGCTGGAGGAGGCCAAGTATGGGCTCCAAGGTTATGGTAGGAGAGGTAACCCTAGGATTCAAGCAAAGGGACAGAGAATTCTTCCTCCCTTAATAGAACCTCTCTTCCTTTTCAGGTCTTAGTGTTTTCTTAAGCATTCAGGGAGTACCGCCCACCCCCTCAGGGTCTCTCTCTCCTTCTCCCAGTGAACTGCTAAATCCACTTGATTCCTTTTGGTGATTCCTTGGTGACTTGCTTTGCCACCAATCATTTTGAGATACTTCGGGTGACCCTTGGGTCCTCTCCATTCATCAAATTCGAATTCTTGGTCATGTCAAATGCCAATCTTTTAATCACTGTTCAATTCTCTTCTGATCCGACAGTTTCTCTAGACCTTCTGAAATAGTCTACCCTTGGCCCCACCCCCCACAAAAAAAATCTGATTCTTTTAGGAAAAAGCTGGCCCAGAGGCTCCAGGAAGCAGAGGAAAACACGGAGGCAGCGAATGCCAAGTGTGCATCCTTGGAGAAAACCAAGCAGAGGCTTCAGGGAGAAGTGGATGACCTGAGGCTTGACTTGGCGCGAGCCCACACGGCCTGTTCAACCCTGGACAAGAAGCAGAGGAGCTTTGACAAGGTCCTTCCGTAGCCATGTAGGGTAGCAGTGACAAAAGTGGCAACCTTTCACCCATTCTGGGAACCTCTGAATCAAAGCATCATTTTCCAGTTTGTAGGATTTGGGACACCTGTGGATGCTTCTTTACTTTGTGACAGTACCTCCAAAGGGAATTTTAGTTAAAGTTACTTCAAAGTACTTTTGAGATTAAATATTTTTAAGAAGAATACAGCAGAGCATCAGTAGATTTATCTACAGATCTAGAATAAGGGTCAACCCTCTTTCTTGGGTCCCTAAGGAAAGAAGGGTGAGATCTTGGCATTGCTGCCAACCCCTGTTGATAAGGATTCTCCCAAGTTCCATAGCCCTTTCTGCTTCTTACACGTCCCTGTGTCATCTCCTAGATCCTTGCAGAGTGGAAGCAAAAAGTGGATGAAAGCCAAGTTGACTTGGAAGCTGCTCAGAAAGAGTCCAGATCACTTAGTACTGAAATCTTCAAGATGAGGAATGCCTACGAGGAGGTGGTAGAGCAATTAGAGACCCTGAGGCGAGAGAACAAAAATCTGCAAGGTGAGCCCTCCCCTACCAGGGCAGAAATACTTCCCCATCTCCTCCTGCCACCTTTTCCCCACTTGTCCACTGTCATCTCCAAACACCTCCTTCTTCCCACTGCCCCACAAAATCTGTACCCATTTCACCTCACTCTTGCTCAGTTTGCCCAAGACCAAAACCTCAATGTTAAGCATAGCAGCAGCCAAAGTCTTGTTTTGGGAAACTGAGGACGCAATGGGTTGCTACACACACTGCTATGTCAGAGAACAAGATCTTTCAGGGCTTCTCCTCTCAGTAGCTTCAACTCGCCTAGGTCCTCAGCCTCCCGACTTAGAAAAAGTCAGACCTGATGCCCCTTAAGGTCTCTTCTGGTTCTGAAAGAATATGCTTCTGTGCATTTTGTCTCTAATGTCCTTCTGTGGTCCTCTCTGTGGCTGTTTTGTAAACCTGGTGGAGCGTTAGGGTTATAAATTGTCCCTGTCGCTCTTTTCACGGCATCATTCAGGTGAGATAACGCATCTGCATCTTGCCAACACTTCATTCGATTGGCTTTCCCTTTATCATCTCCTTTATAAATAACATAAATGAATCACCAATCCCTAAACTGCCTGGCAAATGCTTATGTCTTAAATCAGTGCCTGTCAAAACAGCCTAAATCGAGCCTGTCCTTTGCAGAAGAGATTTCTGACTTAACTGAGCAGATTGCAGAGACTAGCAAGAATCTCCAGGAAATGGAAAAGACCAAGAAGCAAGTGGAGCAAGAAAAGTCAGAACTCCAGAATGCCTTAGAAGAGGTGGAGGCAAGTATCTGGGACATGATAGTTGGAAGCTCAGGAGAACAGGAAACTGGAGAAGGCTGGATTTGACCCTCCATTTGGGACTCTTCCTGCTAGGGTCCTTTGGCAGGAACCTCTGGCTATTCCCCAAGGCTGTGCCCTGATGCTTTATCTCCCGAGTTGCCTATAGTCCATCATCTTTCCCCATTTGAAAATAAATTAATTTGTCCATTATGTCCTCAATGTGTTCTTCTCAGGAAGCAAGAAATCAATAACCAAGCATTCTGAGAATCTGGCTCAGAGGCCCATCAGTTTTGACATAGAGTCTCACATGATCAACTTTGGTGACAGGAATTTTGTCCAGTTAAAACAGGACCCCACCTCTCCAGATGTAATTGGTTGTGACCAGAGACCAGCAGATGGTTAAGATGTTCCCAGGGGAATTTAAACCATCACAGGATAACAACAGAGCAATTGCCCAATCAATATTGTCATTTTTAGAGACTAGATTGGCTCCAGATTTATGGTGATTATTAAACACCCCCAATAAAATTTTACTAATTTATAAAGGTTGCTCTGTCCCCCTCAAGACATAAGATTATTTATTAAATAACAGATTCAAAATTCTAGTCCCAGTTTCATCTGTTGGGGACATTTAGGAGCAAGTCATTTGACCTCCCCGGGTGTTGTTCTGTTTGCCTGTAAAATGGGCATAATAAAATATCCATTTTATCACAATGGGGGATGAAAGTAACCATGCAAGAAGAGAGCTGCCCAGGCACCCCCAGCTGCTCTTTTGCTTTTGTCAGGGTTCCTTGGAACATGAAGAGAGTAAGATCTTGCGTGCGCAACTAGAGCTAAGCCAGGTAAAATCTGAGCTGGACCGGAGGGTCGCTGAGAAGGATGACGAAATCGAGCAGCTGAAAAGGAACAGCCAGAGGGTCACAGAGGCCACCCAGAGCGTTCTGGATGCCGAAAGCCGGAGTCGGAGTGACGCCCTGAGGCTGAAGAAGAAGATGGAGGGGGATCTCAATGAGCTGGAGATTCAACTGGGCCACTCCAACCGCCAGGTGGCAGAGACCCAGAAACACCTGCGTGCCATCCAGGGCCAGCTCAGGGTGAGCCCGGCTGCCTCTGGCCACGCCCTCTTGGCCCGCCCTTTGGCTCTGGCCTCACTTCTCCTTTCCCCTGAAGGATTCCCAGCTGCAGCTGGACGACGCCCTGACGGGCAATGAAGACCTCAAGGAGCAGCTGGCCATTGCGGACCGCCGGAATGGCCTCTTGCTGGAGGAGCTGGAGGAACTGAAGGCGGCCCTGGAGCAGACCGAGCGGACCCGCAGGCTGTCGGAGCAGGAGCTGCTGGACGCCAGCGACCGAGTGCAGCTGCTGCACGCCCAGGTGGGACCACTCTGCCTCCGCTTAGGGGGACACTTGCCGGCAGGTACGGCCCCAGGCTCATGGTGGACACAAGCATTGCTCTTCCTCCCCGGTGAGCGAGCAAGACAAAATTTCCCTAAGTCTTGTTCTAGGAATAACTTTGACACTAGATGGACAGATTCAGGGCTTTTTTTTTTCCAGAAGATTCAAAAAACCTCATGCATGCTGCAGGGAAATCAGGAAGGATTAATTATTGCATGAAGGGGTTGGGGGAGGCTTCAAAAAGGGGTAACAGCCGAGACCAAAAAAATTAAAATTTTCTTTCGAAATAATTCTTTTCCTCATTTTTATGAAAATTATGTTTTTAAGTCTCTTCTTTTAAAAAAAATGGAGAATATAAGAAAACAAATATCAGAAAAATGGAAAAATCAACCATACTGTTAACGTTATGGAGTAGGGATCTCTCATTCTCGTTAGCATTATGTTAATGTCATTACATAACAATATTCCATATATTACAAAACAATATGTAACATATGGGTAACATGGGAGCCTCGTTACTGAGCTCTTCCTATGTGTACATAAATATTTTTTGTGTGACGGATCATTTGTTCCATTTTAACCATGTTTCATGAACATATGTCTACACCTTTAAGTCATCTTTTCAATAACATGCATTGCAAATGTGTTCCAGTTTGTCATCAGCCATGCCTTTTATTTATGATATATTTTAGCAATTAGAATAGTTTTCATTTTTTGTAGTTGTATCTATCAATCTTTCCCTCATTTTGATACCTCTTATTGATTAACCTGTCCTTCCTCAGCTATGTGAAATTCTACTTTTATCAATACTCCATTCATTTGTGTCCAGTTCTTGGTTCTGTTTCAGGACTTTGGGTTTGGTCAAGAATGAAGCAGCATCCAGCGGGTCACCCATGTAAAGAATAAGAGATGGAATATAATCGTGATGTATTTCTTTCTCCACTCCACCCGTTGCCTTCCAGTGGTTTTAAATGCCCAAATATGAGCTAAACCCCTGTTATCCAACTTTCCTTGTAGAACACAAGCCTGATAAATACCAAGAAAAAACTGGAGACCGACATAGCTCAGTGCCAGACAGAGATGGAAAACTCTATCCAGGAGTCCAAGAATGCAGAAGACAAGGCCAAGAAGGCCATCACAGATGTGAGCCCGAGTCTTTCTTTTCAGCGTCGGTGTTTGGAGGTCAGAGAGAGGGCTTCTAGGCCAGGGCAGGTTTCATTTCATTTCCTTATGACCAGTTAGCAGTGGCTTCCTGGGGAGAGGTAAGGAGAAGGATTCTCAATGGAGGCAGAGGGGGAAGGAAATGCTGTGAGTGATGGGAGATGATGGGTGGGGTAAGCAAGGGGAGCATCAGTACCAGCAGGAGCAATCACGGTCACCCTGTCCTAGACCTGGATGTCATCTCCCTATCTTCTGGGTGGAGATGGGCGGGATGGCCCCCCCATACTCCCTGTGCCCTTCACCAGGCGGCCATGATGGCTGAGGAGCTGAAGAAGGAGCAGGACACCAGCGCCCACCTGGAGCGGATGAAGAAGAACCTGGAGCAGATGGTGAAGGACCTGCAGCACCGCCTGGACGAGGCTGAGCAGCTGGCCCTCAAGGGCGGGAAGAAGCAGATCCAGAAACTGGAGAACCGGGTAGAGTGGTTTGATAGGACTCTCACACTGCGTTCAGCCTTCTAGGGGAAGAAGCACCATCCGGGAATTTGCATTGTGGGAAAGTGGCCCCCCCATCTGAGCACACTGCAAATTTAGTTTCAGGATTGCTCACAAAACCCCCAGTGAGCCAAATTTCCCACCTATTTCTCTTTCATCGATCCCACCTCCTAACACACACAAATCTCTTTTGGCATCCTTCTCCCTAAATAACTGTATTGCAATTACATTTTTTTTAATGTTCACATTCTATATCTTATTTAGATATCTTATGTATATCTTATCTACATCCATGGGAAAATGAACTTTACAATGATGGAAATCACACATTGTGGTATAATTTACATCTTGGACCAATCTTGGCTTTTATGAACAATGGCCCATCCTACGGAAAATCAGTGGCTTCCCTCTATCTCCCACTCTCAGGTTTCATTCCCTTCCCAGCTTTTCTAAAGTACAATTCTAGTATATTTCTCACCCATCCTGAATAGCAGGCAATGGTTGCGTCTCCCTCTAAATGAGAGTGCTACAAAAATTCAGTCCTACAAGTGCTGGACAGTCCTGCCCTTGCTTTATCTGGAGCCCACTCACTTGGTTGTCCACCTTCCTTGCTAACTGTTCCTTTCTTTTCCTGTACTCCTTGATTCTCCCTTTAGACCTGTGATGATTTATTTTATTTGAAATGGGCTTCACCAGCAGTTGACATTTTTGAGAAGGGCCCTGTAGAGGAGGTTATTCAAATGCCTCTGTTGTCTCCGGGAGAGAGGAAGTGAAAGTGTGGGAGGCAAGGAGGAGGAGGGAGGAGGGAAAGAGAGGGAAACAACTTTCCCAGCAGGAAAGCACCAAAACACAGTCATTTTACCAGGCTCCTAAGGACTTGGCCATCAGGTATTCAGGCACATTAAATTTGAAGGTTTTTTGTTTGGTTGGTTGGTTTTTCTTTTTTTTTTTTGCTAAAAACTATAAAACCATAGACAAGATGAGTAACAAAAGTAAATGCCAGCGAAGTTAAAACTTATCCCCCAAATTCTTTAAATGATTATTTAAAATTATTCCCAGTTCTATTCCATTGAAACGAGTGTAGGCCTGTCTTCATGGGTCCTTCTCACTATCCCTCTTTAAATATCCCTTGAATTATGTCCCATGTCCATCCTCTGTGAGTCTTTGACTTCCTGGGTTGGCAGGGAACCCTCAGCCAACCTCCACCTTCCATGGTGAGGCACCTTGACTGTCCTGTAATTCCAGGCTGCCCAGGTAGATCAGTCCCATAAACCTTGCAGAGGCCTGAAGAGCATACCCAGGATAACAAATCTTCTGTAGAACCCCAATGAAAGACAGCTTCCCAGGGCCCCAGGGGTGGGAGGCCGGAATCCTTTTTGGAACTGTTTGTAGAGTAGGGCTCTTCCATTAGTAGATTTTAGGTTGACCTAGTCAGTCTCCAAGGCCTGAGATGCCCATCTCTGTGGCCGCTGGGATTCCTGGTGGAGTGGGGCAGTAGCTGGTTGCCACACCCACACACATCCTGTCCCTGCATGGCTCTCTGGGATTGTGCAGTTGGGACCACAGTTGGGGGCCGGCATTCTCAAATGGCTTCCCTCTCCCCTTGAGACTTCAGGAAAGGCAGGAGCCACTACGAAATTAGTGATGACTTTAAAGTAGTGCTTTCTCACTTTAAAAATACTTTCGCATGCATTATCCAATTTGATCCTTACACTGGAGTAAGGCTAGGCAGGAATTCTCTCTGTTCTCAACCGAGAAACTCAGGCTCACAGATGGCAACTTGACTTTGCTTTGGATCTCATGTCTAATCAGTGGGGGAACTGGGGTTTGAACACACCTTGAGAATTCTGTGCCCTGCTGCCTCGCTTTATCAGGGACCAGGGCCCCCACAAACAGCGTGGTGGTGGAAGGGGCATCTTCTACAAAAGTCAAGTAGCCAATCTGTGTATACCTGGGGCTGTATCTAGTTCTAATTTGCACAAAGCGACAGTGTGGACTTGTGTTGGCCTTGAGTATCAAAACATGATTCCTGGGCCCTAGGAAGAGACACCTTTGCAAGATGTAACTATAGGATCTTGAGTACATCCTAAAATGACTGACACATGAGCCCATAAAAGAAGACAGGGAAATCCGATTTGAATTCTCTCTTCTCTTTGCCATACCCAGGTGAGGGAATTGGAAAATGAGCTGGATGCTGAGCAGAAGAGGGGTGCTGAAGCTCTTAAGGGGGCCCACAAATACGAACGCAAACTCAAGGAAATGACCTACCAGGTAGGTAAAACACCTCAGAGCCTGCCTGTCAGTCTAATCAATTCATGTTCTGAACACTTGGGTATAGGCTGTATATCTATCATGCTCCTGGAACACTTGATACTGCCATATGCATTTCCTAAGAACAAAGCTATTCACTTATGCAACCACCTTAATTGCAGTTATCAAGGGCAACAAATTTAACATTGATATGGAAAAAAAAAAACCTTCCGCAAATGCCTTATGGGTCAAACCCCATGAGAAGAAGCAGTGGGGTTGCAGGGCCTCTACCACGCTGCTCTCTTTGCAGGCTGAGGAGGACCACAAGAATATCCTCAGGCTTCAGGACTTGGTGGGCAAGCTGCAGGCCAAAGTGAAAGCTTACAAGAGGCAGGCGGAGGAGGCTGTGAGTACAGAGCCCGGCGCCCACACGGCCTGGGCATCATGACCAGCTCTGGTTGGGCAATATACTCCTGTTTAGCAAAGCTCACTGGTCCCCAGGCCTTTATCTGCAGGCTATGGACTTGGGGACACCCACTCTCCTCCCTCCCCTGGTCTGTGTTGACCACACTTTCCCCATCGCCATTACCTCTGTGCCTCATGCCTCACCCAATGGGGCCCGGTCCCCTCCATCCCCTTCTCTCCACCTCAGCCCACCTCACTTCATCCCACCCCATGTCACCTTAGCCCATGCTGCCAACTCCACCATAGCTCTCCCCAGCCACCTCAACCCACCCCACCAGCCTTCCCTGACCCCTTGGCCTGACCTTAGGCACCTCATTCTAACTCATATCATACTCCCCACCCCACCATAGTCTGCCTCGCCCCAGCCATTTCTGTCCTTTCCAGAGCCCCCTAATCTACTTGGATCTACCCGACACTCTGCGGAGTAGGTGAAATTGACAGGGAGTAAATGGAATGGATCCTCACACTGTCTTCCTGGAACACTAGGTCCAAGGGATGTTAAATAGGAGGAAGCTGGGGTGGGGTGGTGTTCTAGTTTGCTAGCTGCCAGAATGCGATATACCAGAAATGGAATGGCTTTTAAAAAAAGGGAATTTAGTAAGTTGCTAGTTTACAGTTCTAAGGCCAAAAAAATGTCCCAGTTAAAGCAAGTCTATAGAAATGTCCAATCACAGGCATCCAGGGAAAGATACCTTGATTCAAGAAGGCTGATGAAGTTCAGGGTTTCTCTCTCATCTGGAAAGGCATGTGGCAGGCGTCATCTGCTAGCTTTCTCTCCTGGCTTCCGGTTTCATGAAACTCCCTGGGAGGCATTTTCCTTCTACATCTCCAAAGGTCGCTGGTTCATGGACTCTCTGCTTCGTGGTGCTGCAGCATTCTCTGCTCTCTCTGAATCTCTCATTCTCCAAAATGTTTTGTCTTTTATGGGACTTCAAAAACTAATCAAGATCCACCCAAATGGATGGAGATGCATTTCCCCCAATCCAGTTTAATGACCACTCTTGATTGGGTCACATCTCCAGGGAGATGATCTAATTACAGATTCAAACATACAGTATTGAATAGGGATCATTCTACCTTTACAAAATGGGATTTAGATTAAAACATGGCTTTTCTAGGGGACATATATCCTTTCAAACCAGCACAGGTGGGGAAGCTTTTTCTATCTAAATAAATAAACCTGAACTCTGGGTTAAACTGATTGCTCACCCGCAAAATTTTGCAGCTTTTAGTCGTGAATGTGCGACAGACTCTCTAAAATGGAAGGGGCATTAAAGAAGTAGCATTTCCCACATTTCATTCATCTTGAACCCTTTTTATTTTATGCCAAGCATCCCACAGAACTAGTGTTTTGAGGAACAAAATTTGGGACCACCAAATGGTCAAGCACATGGCCTCTCTCCCAGCTCTTTGTTCTTCCCTACCTAGGAGGCCAGTTGGTTCCATCTGGGAAGCAGATCTCATCTAATTAGACAGGGGGAGGAATTAGTACACATTGGATTAGTACTCTCCCAGTACTGGCCAGGCTGCTCAGTCAGAAACCCTTGGATCACTGCAAAATAGACATCTAGGATGGCCTGACTGCACACAGTAACGAGAGAAGGCAGAAGACAATGGGGACTTGGCCCTTGGTCCCCCACACACCTCCAGGTGCCTTGGGAGAACTCCAGACTTGAGGCTCCTCCAAAAAGCTCTGTGGGAGGTCCAGCCTACAGGATGGGGGTGACCATGAGGTGGTCCTAAAAGCGTCTGTAGCCCCAGCAAGGTGACCTTGGGGCAGAATCCACAGTCCTGAACTGGAAACTTCATCTTCATATTCTGCCTTGCGTCCTCTACCATCAGGGAATCCAGAGCCCAAACTCTCCTGGTTTCCCCACTCCCCAGGAGGTCCATGGGAACTGGGAGCCTCATACCCACCCTGTCTTCCCTCTCAGGAAGAACAGGCCAACACACAGCTGTCCAAGTGCCGGAGAGTCCAGCACAAGCTGGAAGAGGCTGAGGAGCGAGCAGACATCGCCGAGACTGAAGTCAACAAGCTGAGAGCGAAGAGCCGGGATTTGGGGGGCCAGGTAAGAGCAGACACTTAGGCATGGCTTCTTCTAGAGGAACCCCGAGACCCGGAAACCACCCAGGGAGGGTTTGGAGGCTACCTCTTGGCCCCATCATCCCTGCTGCTGGCCATGCACTCACAGACACTCCTATTTTAGCAAAAGCTCCCAGGATTCCAGGCTCACAGGAGAGTGAGCTGTGAAGCAAGGGAGACACCTGTCCTCCCCCATCTCTCCTTGTTGCTAGAGGTGCTGCCCAAGAAACCCCTGCTTTTCAGGGGAGTTGTCCTCTCTCCGGCAGCTTGATAGATTTGTTTTTACAATGTGCAAAGAGAAACAACTCCATTCGTTAACACTATCTGAAATTTCAGCCTTTCTAGCTGCTCCACTTGAAGGCCATGTTTCTTTTCCCACTTGGTTTGACTCGTTTCCTGCATATGATTTTATTTTTCTTACACAGAAGATGGAAGAATGAGGCCCTCCTGATGCTCGTTGCTGTGGGACACCTCTGTGAAAATGGAGGAGAAATGTTGTGAGAAATAAATTCTCCCTAAATACTCAGATTCCTGGCTCAGCTGTATTTATTATAGACATCAACTCCTCTTCCAGGGCGTGCTTTTAAGACTCTTGACTGCACCATTTGCCATATAAAGAAAGTCAGGAATGGGAGAGGGTAGCCTCATCGCTTCAAGTAGAACAGGCTAAAAATCTAACCCATTTCCAGGTAAATTGCTGGCCTCTATAAACATTTAAAATAAAGGCACTTTTGGATAAGTGTAGCACATTTTCTTCCTAGAGCTCAGAATTCTTTCTAATTCAGTTCTCCATTGTCTTCCCGAAATTTACAGCCAGGAAAACTGGGGCCCAACTAGACAAGGCAAGAGCTGGGATTTGGGGGGCCAGGTAAGAGCAGATATTTAGGCATGGCTTCTTCTAGAGGAATCCCAAGACCTGGAGACCACCCAGGGAGGGTTTGGTTGTCCAGAACAGAGTCTAGATGCCCAAGAACCCAGACTCCCAGACTAGAGCTCTTCCCACTAAGCAACCCTGCCTTTCCCTCCCACTGCTTTTAGGGTCAGTGTCCCACACTTCTCTCACACACACCCGCAGTTTCCAACAATAGCTGAGCAGATAGCAGGTGCTTTCAAACTCATTGACTCCCAAGAAGATGGGTGTTATACAAAAGGTTGACTAGGGTCTCAGGGCCACCATGCTGCTCCTTCCAGCTGGGGCAACTCCTCTCTGACTTCACAGGGCCTCCTCAAGGTGCCCCAGGCCAAAAGGTGAGAAGAGTGGCTGGGCCAAGACTGTAGTTAACTTTCAAAATCCATGCTGAGACTGGGCTCAGGCACCATTTTCCCTTTCCTCCCAAAAAAGAAACCACTGCTGGTTTCAGATATCTCTCACATTCTAGGGATCCCACTGATACTAATTCTAATTATATGAATTTGCTTATCCTGAAGGAGCACAGTAGAGTGGAATAAGGACACAATTAGAAGTCAAAACTAACTTTAAGCCTCAGCCCAACTGCCTAATAGTTGTAGTTTGTGGCCTTGGGTTGGTCACACACACTCCCAGAACCTGAGTTTCCTCCTTGGTCAACTGATTTGTGTGGCCAAGAATGTGGGCTTTGGATTCCAGCAAACCTGGATGGAACCTTGATGCCTTCACAAACCAAGTGTATCAGTTTAAGCAAGTTATTCTCTCTGAATCAAAATTTCCTTGTTTTATAAGGGAGAGATGAAAATCACAGCTACCATTAACCGGTGGTGAGTTCTGCCTTGCCATGTATCAAGAACTGAGATCAGTACTCTATACTCCAACTCTTGGATCATCCCTTCACCCTGACCTTCCAGAGGCTCCTTTCCTTCTTGTTACTAGCCCATCCCATAGGCCTCTAAACACAGTGGGGTCAGAAGTTGAGGAGGGTTGGCAGCAGTGGTGGTGGCCAGAAATCATTCCGAGGTCCACCAGCCTCTAATATCACATCATTATCATCACCATCATATCACCATCATCATCGTTATCACCACTATTATCATTATCATTGTGGTGGTTAGATTCAGTTGTCAACTTGGCCGGGTGAAGGCACCTAGTTCTGTTGCTATGGACATGAGCCAATGGTACGTGAGCCTCGTCTGTTGCTGATTACATCTGCAGTCGGCTAGGAGGCGTGCCTGCTGCAATGAATGACATTTGACTTAATTGGCTGGTGCTTAAATGAGGGAGCTCAATGCAGCACAGCCCAAGCAGCTCAGCCTACCTCATCTCAGCACTCGCAGCTCAGCCCAGGCCTTTGGAGATGCAAAAAGAAATCACCCTGGAGAAACTTGTTGGAACCCAGAGGCCTGGAGAGAAGGCCAGCCGAGATCACCCTGTGCCTTCCCACAAAAGAAAGGACCTCAGTTGAAAGTTAGCTGCCTTTCCTCTGAAGAACTAACAAAATAAATCCCCTTTTATTAAAAGCCAATCCGTCTCTGGCGTGTTGCATTCCGGCAGCTAGCAAGCTAGAACAACCATCATCATCATTGCTGAACTTTAGGGTGGAAAGAGCCCTTTAGAAATGATCTAGTCCGACCTCCTCATTTTACAACAAGGAAACTCAGGCCAGGGTAGGGAACAGATGTTTTTACAGTCCCTCAGGTACCAGTTCCTACTCTACAGCCACCCTGTGAAGTCACCTTCCCAATAAAAGCAATTACACAATTTCAAATGCAAAGAACACTGTGTATGATGCTAAATGTTCTCATGGCCATTTCTCTCTTTCCTATCCCAGCCTCCCAAGGAGCCTGTCAGGATACCAGGCAATTATTAACGCCCTCATTTTTGAGAGACGTTGCAGACAGGTTGTGATGTGCCCAATGTTTTGAGATAGGAGATGAGACTGCAGCTCTTCAGACCCCCCACACAGCCCAGAGAGCCTCCCCCAGTGACTTTTACCCCCTGCTTGGTGTGCGCCATCATGGAACGAGCCTTGGGTCCCAATCCTGCCCTACCACCCACTAGCATTGTGACCCTGAGGAAGTCACTTCATTACTCTTAAGCCTCAGTTTCCTCACATGAAAAATGGGCTTGTAAAGATCTATTTTATAGCATGTTTTTAAGTATTAAATAAGATTATACAGGAAGTCCTCGTTCTGGAGCCTGGCACTTAGTAAGCATTTTTGTGTTCTGTATTTGGGCTGGGAAAGGCCCCACAGGGAGGGGAGTCAGGACAGGGTCCAGATGGGGCTTTCACTGTATCTCAAAGGGGATTCCTCTGGTTTGGAGAATTAACTCACCATGCAGATGGAGGTCATTCCCCCTCCCCACAAAATATCAACGGAATCACTCTTCTCTGACACTCTGATGAAACCAAATCTTAATTCCACCTGCACCAACACTTCACAGTTCCCTGGGGCTTCCTAGGAAGAAGCTGTCCCCATTCTGAAAGATTGCAGCCAGCCTTAAGCCCTCGAGCTCTTGGGTTGGGTACCTCTAGCTCCTCTGACTTTGTTGCAGAATGAAGAAGGCAGCAGTGGGGACCTGGTCTCACATAGGAAGACAGGGAGTTCTCAGGACCAAAGCTAGAAAGCTTGGGGTCCAAATTTAGCACATACATGCTTCCAAAAGGCCTTTGGCAAGTCAGGAAATGGCTCTGAACCTCCATTTGAAGCTGAAAGCCCTGGAGCCACCCACTTACACGATGGGGTTGTTGAAAGATTCCCAGATGATACAGCACAAAAGTGTTTCCTCAACTATCAGTACTACTCCAATTCAGGTGCTACTGTAGCTGCTACTGTAATAACAATCACAACGCTAATAATCATTGTTATTATTATTCAGCAGTGAAACCTGGCCACAAGCCTGGTCTTTGATCTCTGAGGTATTGGGGAGCAGAGCCAATCCTGCCCTACGAGCCCTTCACAACAGAGCTTTGCTGCCACCTCCTGGCTGTGGAAGGACACGTGTCTTCTAATGCAAATAAGCTAGAGACTAAATGCAAAATGTCTGGGAGTACCCTTGGAAACCTGGTTTAGGCCTCTGGTTTTGCAGATGAGAACATTCAGATGAGTGATAGGATCTGGTAGCCCATCAGGCTGTAGTGCCAGAGCTGGATACCCCAGAGCTCCCCTCCCCCAGACCAGGACTCCCACAACTATATTCTGCATAGAAGTAGAGCCTGCACAGCTCGAGACAGAGAGGAGGATTGGCTGGGCAGAGAGAGAGTGGGCCCTGGCGACTGAGCCGGCAGCAGAGGTGGGGTGCACAGCCAGCACCAGGCCGGAAGGGCAGTGCTGGTCCTAGACCGGGAAGCAGTGCACCCGAGCAAGCAGCCGTGCGCCTAGAGGGTGGGGAGCAGCCTGACCCTGCGTGCTTCCAGAATGACAGTGGCCATTTCCCCAGGCCTAAGACAGAGGGTCAGGATGTCCGGTCCACAGCAAGATTCCTAAGGTCAGGACCTGGGCCAAACAATTTCCCTTTGATCCTTATCACTGATCTCCACCTTTCTCCATCTTGCTCAGTGCCCAGGAGGTTGGCATCAAGGGGCCCCTTTGACCTCTGGCTCTCCAGTGGGTTCAGCCAATGGGGAAGTCATGGGGAGAGTCATGGGGAGAGTGAAGTCAGAATGTGGGTTCCCTGACTCCCTCCCTGCAGGCAGAGGTCTCCTTAGCTGTCAGGAATCTCTCACCGCCCCAGTCCTCTCTGCCTCTGGTAAAGGTGTCTCCACTCTCACTGTAACGGAGCCCTGCTGCTCTTAGGCTCCTATGGCTTCCTGAACAGGTGCATACCTCTGTACGTGCCCATACCTCGTTCTTAAGCACTCCTCATGTGATGCTGCTGTGTGTATACCACCTGTTTCCTGCAGGGACCCCGGCTGATGCAGGACCCCACACTGCATGCCTAGTTCACTGGTGCACGGCTCCTTCCACGGAGCAGGACCAGCTCACCAAGGGAAGTAAGAGTGCTCTCTGCTGCAGTGTGAGATCATCTCCAAGCCATAAATCCCACTCAGATGGGTGATTCAGGCTCTCTGTGCACTTTAGCCTGGCATAGACCTCCACCAAGTCAAGCTTTTAAGATTACTTCCAAGTCCCCTTTTTAAATCCAACCAGCACTGACTCTCATATCTCCTGAACCCAGGAAGAAGCAGTCATTTCCATCTGGGGTCTAAGTGGACCAGTAGTGTCCTAGAATCAGCTCGTAACAGCTCACAAGAACCAATACTTAAATTTCCAAGAATTTTGTGAGCTTATTAAAAATTAAATTATATAGACTTCTGGGAAGATGGCGGAGTAGGGTAGAAAGGATTCACCCCTGTTCCATAGGACAAGACAAGGACAGGGGGAAAATGACTGGGATGATGAACCGGAGAGTGAGTAATTGAAGAGGGTCTCCAATATTTCACAGGCAGGAGAGAGGCAGGGAGAGCAGGGTGGGTCTGATTGGTCGTGTCCCCCACCTGGGGCAGGCGGCGGCACACAGGAAACTGCGGGTCGTAGGGAAATGACCATCCCCCAACTCCAATCTGCCCCAGCAGCTGGCTAGGGAAAGCGCCTCAAGCAGAGACACAGCGGCAGTGCCTATGGGGAGTCCGGAGGCATGCCTGGCCGCCCACCACCAAAAGCCACACCCCCGGGGGCTGGGAGCAGTCGCTCTGTCGGGCACACACCAATAGCCATACCATCGGGAGTGGTAAAAAATGGCAGCTACGTCAGGCATTGGGCGCTGCAATTGGCTCCTCCATCACGCATGCTGGGACTGGCCATCCTGCCACCACATGCAGAAGCAGCACCCCCACCCTCCACCCCGCCATGCATGCCATCTTCCCAGCTGGATGCTGCAGTCGGGGAGGGTCAGGTGTGAGGGAAGGCGGTGCCTCAGGTGCGCCACCCACTGGGAAGAAGTGGTAAGTGCAGTCTAGCAAACTCCCTATCTGCCTAGTTTTGTTTTTCTTTTTTAATATTTTCTACATTTTTCATGAGCAGTATTGTTTTTTATTTTTATGTTTTATTTTTATTTATATATATACTATATTTTATTTATTTCTTATTTTTTTTAATTTTCTCTCCCTTCTGTGTGCACCAGTCTGAGTTCATTCTCAATATATCTTGGGGTGTCTCCTTCTGACTTTGGGGCCTACTACTGCTGAGGTATGGAGTTTTTTAAATTTTATCATCATCATTATTATTATTGTTTGCAGGGTGCATAGGCCAGGAATCAAGCATGGGTCTCCCATGTGGCAGGCAGTTGTTCTGCCACTGAAATACTCGTGCACCCTGCATAGTTTTAATGGAGCCTCAAGTAGAATAGTACCTCTACATAAGATCTCGACTTTGGTTTGGCAGGGAATTATTGACAAACCAAGTACAAAAGGAAATCTTCAATGCAAAATAAATAAATACAAAACTTTAGATGAGTAAAGGAAGCCAACTTGCAAAATAACCTTACTAAGATCATCAAATGCCCTGAACCCAATAGAAAATCGCAAACCACTTGAAGATCCAAGCAGAAATGGCCCACCCAAATGACCAAATCAAAATACTGGAGGGGACACAGAATATAGAAAAACTACTCAAAGATATTTATTTTTAAAAAAATAGTAAAGGATATCATGGAGGCAGTAGAAGAGCATAAAGAAGAATTTGAAAGATTAAATGGAAAAATGGAAGTTCTCACAGAGATGAAAGATACAGTAGACTGCTTAGAAATACACTAGAAACACATGATAGCAGATTCTAAGAAGCAGAAGGAAGAATAAGTGAGCTGGAAGACAGAACAATTGAATTAGAGTGCACAAAAGATCAAATGGCAAGAAAGATGGAATAAATGGAGCTGGATCTTAGAGAAATGACAGAAAACAAGAGGTACACAAATAAAAGAATCATTGCTGTTCCAGAAGGAGAAGAGAAGAGTAAAGGACTGGGACGGTTAGTTGAAGATATTATCAGGGAAAACTTTCCAACCCTTATAAAAGACACAAATATGAAAATCAAAGATGACCAACAAACCCCAAATAGAATAAATCCAAATAGACCTGCTCCAAGACACATACTAATCAAACTGTCAAATGTTGAAGAGATGCATAAAGTCATGAAAGCAGCACGAGAAAACTAATCTACTACATACAAGGGAAAACATGTAAGATTGAGTTTGGACTACTCAACAGGCACCATAGAGGCAAGAAGGCAGTGGTATGACATGTTTAAGATCCTGATTGAGAAAGGCTTCCAGCCGAGAATTCTTTATCCAGCCAAGCTATCCTTCAAAATTGAGGGAGAAATTAAAATCTTCAAAGAAAGACTGAGAGAACTAGTCAACAAGAAATCTGCCCTACAAAAAGTACAAAAGGAGTCCTGTCAGCTGAAAAAAGAAAAAAAATGACAGAAAGAGGGAGGTCTGGAGGAGGCACAGATTTGAAGAATATCAGAAAGGGTTTCAAAGGATAAAAAGTGGGGGGGGGGGCTGGAGAGAATATCTAGATCTGTCAAATAATAACTCAAGGATAAGTTGGTAGATACAAGAACTGTTTTTACAGTAATAACTTTTAATGTTAACAGACTAAACTCACCAATTAAAAGATACAGATTTGCAGAATGGGTTAAAAATATAATCCATGTATATGCTGCTTACAAGAGACACACCTTAGACTCAAGGACACAGTTAGATTGAAAGAGAAAGGATGGAAAAAGATATTTTATGCAATCTGTAACCAAAAGAAATCAGGTGTAGCTATACTAATATCAGATAAAATAGATTTTAAGTGTAAAGATGTCATAAGAGACAAAGAGCACTACCTATTAATAAAAGAGACAATTCACCAAGAAGAAATAATACTCATAAATGCTAATATTCCCAATCAAGGAGCTCTAAAGTACATGAGGTAAAGGTTGGCAAAACTGAAGGGAGCTATAGACGTTTCAACAGTAATAGTGGAAAACTTAAATACACCACTCTCCCTATGGATAGAACAACCAGACAGAGAATCAACAAGGAAATATAGAACTTCAACAATGTGATAAATAAATTAGACATAATAGACATACATACATCCCAAACATCAGGTACATTCTTCTTTAGTGCACATGGAACATTCTCCAGGGCAGATCATATGCTGGGACAAAAAAAAGTCTTTATAAATTTAATAAGATTTAAATTATCCAAAGCACTTTCTCTGACAATTCGTCAGAAAATGAGACATTGAGTTGCTCTATGACCCAGCAATACCAATACTCTGTGTATTCCCAGAAGAACTGAGAGCAGTAACACAAACAGATGTTTGCACACTGATGTTCATAGCAGCACTATTCACAACTGTCAAAATGGAAACAATCCAAGTGCCCATCAACAGACAATGGATAAACAAAATGTGGTATATACAGATGATGGAATATTACGCCACAGTGAGATAAAATGATTTCATGAAACATATGACAATTGGATGAACCTTGAGAACTTAATGCTGAGGGAAATAAGTCAGACACAAAAGGACAGATACTGTATGATTTCACTATTATGACTCTGGTAAAGCTAATCTCAAAAGAATATAGTAGACCCAGAGGTAAAAAGGAGCTAGAGATGGGGGAGAGGGAAGGCTACCCATTAAGGTTGAGCTTAAATGCTAGAGATTGGATAGAAGTGATGGTGTGCTGGTTTGAAAATATTATGTACCCAGAGAAGCCATGTTTTAAGCCTGATCTAATTTTGCGGATGCAGCCATTTATTTTAATCCTGATTCAATACTGTAGGTTGGAAACTCTTGATTAGATTATCTCCAGAGTTACAACACACCCAATTGTGGATGTGACGTTTTGATTAGAGGGAGATTGACTCCACCCTCTACAGGTGGGTCTTGATTAGTTTACTAGAGTCCTTAAAAGAAAAAACATTTTGGAGAAACTTCAGAAGCCTCAGAACCGACAGAAACTTCAGGACAGAGCTAACACAGATGCTGACACGTGGAGAACAGAGACAGAGATGTTTGGAGATGCTTGAAGCCCAGCAAATGCTCTTATGAGATGTTAAGCAAGCCAGAACCTGGAGAGAGCCAAGGGAAGCCAAGAGATGAAAGCCAGCCCTGGAGAAGCAAAGTGAGGAGCCCCCACAGGGACAGAGGCTGAGAGCAATGGAGCCCGGGAGTAAGGTGCCAACAGATACCAGCCACATGAATTCCAAGCTGATAGAGCTGTTCCAGACCCATCAGTCTTCCTTGAATTAAGGTATCTTGACCTGGATGCCTTAATCTGAACATTTTCATAGGCTTAGTATTGTAAACTTGTAACTTATTAAATTCCCTTTCAAAAAACCATTCCATTTCTGGTATAACACATTCCAGCAGCTTGCAAATTAAATCAGATGGTAACTAATTAGTGGGGTTATAAGTGACATTGCCACATTGAAGTTGAATGTGATTGAACAGGGATGTATAGTGCCATGTATCCCACTGATTAAATCTACAATTATAAATAAGTTTCACATGAACTATATCAATGGTTTGATAGTGGACAAGGAGTCAATAGTAGAGGGATATGGGGGTAAAAGTGAAAATACATGCTGGCTGGTATGAAAGGATCATATATCCTAGAAGAGTCATGGTTTAATCCTGATCTGATCTTGTGGAGTAGCAGTTTCTTTTAAACCCTATTCAGTGCTGTGTGTTGGAAAATTGATTAGATGATCTCCACGGAGCTGTGACTCACCCAATTCTGGTTATTAATTAGAGGGAGATGTGATTCTACCCATTCTGGTGGGGTTTGATTACTTTACTGGAATCCTTTAAAAGAGGAAGCATTTCGGAGAAAGCTTCAGATTGACAAGAGCTACAGTACAGCCATAAGAACCACGAGAGCCCACACAGCCAGAGACCTTTGGAGATGAAGAAGGAAAACATCCCAGGGGAGTTTCATGAAACAAGAAGCCTGGAAAAAAAAGCTAGCAGATGTCACCATGTTCACCATGTGCCTTTACAATTGAGAGAGAAACCCTGAATGTCACTGGCCTTTCTTGAGTGAAGGTAACCTCTTGCTGGTGCCTTCATTTGGACATTTCTATAGACGTGCTTTAATTTGGACATTTTCACGACCTTAGAACTGTAAACTTGCAACTTAATAAATTCCCCTTCTTAAAAGCTGTTTCATTTCTGGTATATTGCATTCTGGCAGCTAGCAAGCTAGAACACATGCTATGGCCAATAGCTAATAGGAAGGCATCAACAGCACCACACTTCTACCACTGGCAACTAACTGGGGGTAAAGGGATAAGTGATAAAGAGTAGTTTTGATTTGATTTTTGGCAAGACTGTGCTTGTCAGTTCTTTGTCTCTGTGGATGAATGAAAATTGTTTAAAATTGAGAGTCCTGCTGATTGTACGGCCAAGTGAGTACACTGTAGGACATGGTTTGTTTATTTTGCACATTATCCATGATGCCCAATCGATACAGGGAACCAAAGAGTACAATGACTAAGAAGTAGAATGGCAAACTGTGATACGTTTATACGATGGAATATGGTGCGGCTACAAAAAGGAAGGGCATTGAGAGGGATGCAACGAACTGAATAAGCCTTGGGGACAATGTGTTATGCAAATTAAGCCAGAAACAAAACAAAAAATATGCTAAGATCTCTTTCAGAAAATACTTATAAGAAAATTGGAGTCTAGATTGTAAGCCCTATAGCAACTACACTTAGTCTGAAGTTTTAAGTGTATTTGTAGACTCTGAGACCCTGAGCTGTATGTGTATTAGCTGGCATTTCCCTGGGACTTTGAGTAACTCTGTAATACCTAAGAACCAGAAATGGAGTGTTGTAGCCCTGAAAGTTAGCATAGCTACATACAGTAACAGTTAAAGGAACCAAAAAAGAGATCAGGCCTCAAATTAGAGATCAAGCCAATCTGAACACATTAAAAGCATTATACACCATGACCAAGTGGGATTTATACCAGGAATGCAAGGGTGGTTCAACACAAGAAAATCAATTAATGTAATACAACACGTTAACAAACTGAAAGGGAAAAACTACATGATCATCTCAATTGATGCTGAAAAAGCATTCAGTAAAATTCAGCATCCTTTTCTGATAAAAACACCCCAAAAAGTAACTATCTCAATATGATAAAGGGAATATATGAAAAACCGACAGCCAGCATCGTACTCAATGGAGAGAGATTGAAAGATCTACCCCTAAGATCAGGAACAAGACAAGGATGCCACTGTCACCACTATTATTCAACATTTTGCTAGAAGTTCTAGCTACAACACTCAGGCAGGACAAAGAAATAAAAGGCATCCAAATTGGAAAGGAAGAAGTATTTGCAGATTATATGATACTATACTTGGAAGATCCTGAGAAATCTACAGAAAAGTTACTTGAGCTAATAAACAAATTCAGCAAAGTGGTGGGATATAAAATTAATGTGCAAAAATCAGTAACATTTCTATACACAAGCAATGACCTAGCTAGGAGTCAGTTAAAGAAAAAACTCCATTTAAAATAGCAGCTAAAAGAGTCAAGTACTTAGGAATGAACTTAACTGGGAGCGTAAAGGACTTGTACACAGAAAACTACATAACATTGCTAAAAGAAATCAAAGGAGATCTAAATAAGTGGAAAGACATCCCCTGCTCATGGATAGGAAGGCTAAATATAGTTAAGATGTCAATTCTCCCCAAATTGATCCACAGACTCAACACAGTACCAATCAAAATTCCAACAACCTACTTTGAAGATTCGGAAAAGCTAACTACCAAATTCATCTGGAAGGGAAAGAGACCCCTAATAGCTAAAAGCATCCTAAAAAAGAAGAATGAAGTGGGAGGATTAACACTCCCTGACTTTAAAACCTATTATAAAGCCGCAGTGGTCAGTAGCATGGTACTGGCACAAAGAAGCATTGACCAATGAAATTGAATGGAGAGTGCAGAAATAGACCACCAAATCTATGGTCAACTGATTTTTGACAAGGCCCCCAAATCCTCTGAACTGGGACAAAATAGTCTTTTCAATAATTGGGCATGGAAGAACTCAAATCAAACGGCTAAGTATAAGAACTAGCACCATAAAGCTTCTAGAAGAAAATATAGGGGAACATCTTCAAGACCTAGTAATAGGAGGTAACTTCCTAAATTTTAAACCCAGAGCACAAGCAACAAAAGAAAAAATAGATAAATGGGAGCTCCTCAAAATCAAATGCTTCTGCACCTCAAAAGACTTTCAAATGGTGAAGAGGACGCCAACTCAATGGGAGAAACTGTTTGGAAATCATATGTCAGACAAAGGTTTGATTTTCTGCATATACAAAGAAATCATACAGCTCAACAACAAAAGAACAAACAACCCAATTATAAAATGGGCTAAAGATATGAATAGGCATTTTTCTGAAGAGCAAATACAGATGGCTTAAAAGCACACAAAGAGATGCTCATTTTCATTGGCTATAAGGGAAATGCAGATCAAGACATTGAGATACCACCTCACACCTATAAGAATGGCTATTAAACAAATAGGAAACTATAAATGTTGGAGAGGATGTGGAGAAACTGGGACACTTCTGCACTGCTGGTGGGAATGTAGAATGGTGCGGCCACGATGGAAGACTGGCGATTCTTTAGGAAACAAAATATCAAGTTGCCCTATGACCCCAGCAATAGCACTACCTGGTATATACCCAGAAGAACTGAGAGCAATTACACGAACAGACATTTGCACACCAATGTTCACAGCAGCATCACTCACAATTGCCAAAAGATGGAAACAAACCAAATGTCCATCAACAGACGAGTGAATCAACAAAATGTGGTATATACATACGATGGAATATTATGCGGCAGTAAGACAAAATGATGTCCTGAAGCACATGACAAGATGGATGAGGCTTGAGGACATAATGCTGAATGAGATTAGTCAGACACAAAAGGACAGATACTATATGATTCCACTTTTATGATCCACATAAAGGTATAAACAGAGGCTTATAATACAGAATATAGGGGACCTAGAGATACACAGAAGCTAGAGATGGGTGGATGGTTAGCTAATGAGGTTGAACTTTGATGTAAGGGAATAGATAGGAATGAAGGTGGTTCTCTAGTGGGTCTAGAAGTAAAATTGCCATACTGAAGATGAACAAGATTGAAAGGGGTTGTATAGACCTACATGTCCCACTGATTAACACTAGAAATATGAATTAGTTCTTGCAAGAATTACTTCAGAGATATGATTCTTGTACAAAGCTTGGTTAAGACCAGGGTACAGGGGAAAAACTGCTATTGCCTGTTATGAGCTATGTTCAAAAGGAAACCATCAGCACTACCACAGCAACAGCAGAGGTAAGTAATGGGGTGAGGGACAAGAGTTAAGAAGAGGTTTAGATTTCCCCTTTGGAAAGGGTGTGCTTATTGGTTTTCTTTCTCTTGGGAACAATGAAATTATCTAAAATTGAGAATGTTGATGGACTGTGGACTTAGGGCCCTCTACATGATGCCCGATGAACGCAGGTGGCTGAAGGATGCACTGATGGAGAAGTAGACTAGTAAATGATGGGTGTACTTATGAACGAAGGTTGTGCTGCTACAAAAAGGAACAAAGTTGTGAGTCACACAACGGTGTGAATGAACATGTGGGACATTTGGTGAGACAAAATAAGCCAGAAACAAAAGAACAAGAATGGTCTGGTCACTTTAACTTATAAGAAAGCAGGGGCCTAGATCGTAACTTTTAGAGCAGACACGTTAAGTCTGGAGTGGTGATTATTATTCCCGGATTTCGAGAGGCTGTTTTTATATATATATAACCTGATATTTAGAGATAAGAATGAAGCCAAACAGGTTGGGGTTAAAGTAATTCAGAACATCAGGGTAAGGAAGAGAGTATCTATATTTTAGAACCACACATACTCTTTGAGACCAATGGAAGAAAGGCTTATTTGGTTTGGAACTGAAATTTTCTGTAGTGCATAATTTAATTCAACCTATCTGTATAGCTCATCTGAACAACTGAAACACAGGGAGCACAGAATAATAAAGAGGTCTTTTAATCCTGTATAGATTATTGAAATGCCTGGAGTCTTCCTAGAGTATATTAAGCAGATAATCAAAAAGTATTGGCAAAGTCCCCTGAGGGATGGGAGATAGAATATGAAACTATTAAACGTTACCATCAGGGAATCCCCTGATCCTGTGTCGAACTTTAAGGACACCCAAATCAGTAGGGCATGCCCTCGATCATGAGATTTACTCTTCTGAAGCTTATGTAGGTAGTCAAGAAGCTTAGACTACTATAGGCATGCCTAAGAGTTAGTTCTGGAGGACCTCTCTGGTTGCTCAGATATGGCCTCACTTTCTCTAAGCCCGACTCTGCAAGTGAAATCATTGCCTCCCTACTACGTTGGGACATGACATCCAGGGTTGAAAGTCTCCCTGGTGACGTGGAAGATGACTCCCAGGGATAAATCCAGAGCTGGCACCATGGGATCAACAATTCCATCCTGACCAAAAGGGGGAAAAGAAGTGGAATTAATAAAAGTATCAGTGGCAGAGGGAGTTCAAATAGAGTCAAGAGGCAACTCTGGAGGTTGCTCTTATGCAAGCTTCAGGTAGACCTTACCTGCCAACCCCCAACTAGGACCATTCCAGCCAATCCTAAAGAACACCTAGGTCAATATATAAATTCCACAAGGGTTCCATGCACTAGAGTAGCTGTCCAGAAACCTACAACCTCCAGATGGGTCCCTGGTCCAGTTAAGTCCTGAAACTTAGCCCAGCCTCTCCAGAATATCAGATAATTTCATCTCCCTACCCCATATTAGTGACAGACCCTTCCCATATGAGAAATTTAGAATGACCATAGCCCAAACACCCCTAAAGAGAGGGATGGAAAGATCAAAGGTGATGGTGGAGTTATACAGAGAAGATAAGATTTAACGAATGAATATGAACGCTGAATCATTAAATTGATATCTCTTTTAGTCTCCAGTATTTTAAAGCAGCCAGAAGTAAAAACCTAAAATTGTGAAATTGTAACCATTGTCAAACTTTGAAATATGTCCTACAACTAATTGTGTTGCTGTGCTTTGAAATCTATAGCTTTTTTGTATATGCTATTTTTCACAAAAAAAGGAAGGAAAAAAGTCAATTGTGATGATAAAAAATATTTAAGCCCTCTAGCCTCCTATATTCTAGAGCAGCTAGAAGGAAAAATATGAGAGGATCGTATGGTAGCCCATGACAAACTCTGGGATCTGTCCTGTAACTATTTGTTGAAGAGTGTTTTGAAAACTATTGCTTTTTTATGTCCTTGCTTTGCGTATATGTTATACTATACAATAAAAAAAGCTAAAAATAAAAAACAAAGCCAATCTGGCTGGGTCCAAGGTAAATCAGAATACAGGGTAGAAGATCATAATTTATTCACTCTACACCTTCACTTACTGTATGAGATCAAAGGCAGAGAGGTTTATTACATCTAGAACCTAAATTTTCTGAAACACACAATCTAAATCACCTGTCCGTATAGCTCATTCAGACTACCCCAACTCCTGGAGTCCAGAAAGGGAACAAAGCTTTAATTTATAGCTTAATGTAATGCCCAGATACATTTCAGACTATGGTGGGCTGATAATTAAAAAGTATTGAGGGTGGGCCACAGTGGCTCAGCAGGCAGAGTTCTTGCCTGCCATGCTGGAGACTCGGGTTCAATTCCTGGTGCCTGCCCAAGCGAAAAAAAAGAAAAGTATTGAAGGTCTGCAGGGGGAAAAAAAAAAAAAAAAAATATATATATATATATATATGTATTTATATAATATATATAATAATATGCATTAATAGTTATATATATATTATAATGTGTTTATATATATAGTTATATACATATATAACTATATGTTATATATCAAGGGCCAAGCCCTTGATTTTGAGGCTTGCCCTTAGGAAACTTATTTCTGTAGTTCAGAAGTTAAGACTGCCTACAATGAGATCTAAGACTTGCTTCCCGGAAACCTCTTTTGTTGGTCATATGTGGCCTCTCTGTCTCTAAGCCCAATTCTGCAAAGAAATTTATCCTCCCCCCTACATGGAGCATGACATTCAGGAGTGAAAATCTCCCTGAGAAGTGGGGCATGACTCTTGGAGATGAGTCTGGCCCTGGCACTGTGGGATCGACAATGCTTTCCTGACCAAAAAGGAGAAAACTGTAGTAAAATAAGATGTCAGTTGCTGAGAGATCAAATAGAGCCAAGAGGCTATTCTGGAGGCTGCACTTATGCAAGCGTCAGTTAGATGGTGCTAATTGCATGGTATTTGAATTGAAAGGCTATAAAAATTTCATGCACTAAATTTTCTTTCCTGAACCTATAATCTCCAGAGGGTTCCTAGGCCAGATACATCCTGAAACCCAGAGGGATCAGCCTCTCCAAGATTATCAACTAATTATACCCGATATCCTTTAGTGTTGACAGCTTTTTAAACATGAAAAAGTCAGCCCAGCCACTGCCTAAAGATCTCTATAGATTGGGAGAAGGCTCAAATGAGAAGGAGGCTGTATAACAGAGAAAATTGGATTCAACAAACAAGTTTGACTGCTGAATCACTATATTGATATTTCTTCTTGCCTCCAGTGTTTTGGAACAGCTAGAAGGAAAAACCTGAAATAGTGGCCTGGTAATCCATACTAAACTCTGACATCTGTTCTGTAACTACTTGTTGAAGTGTACTTTGGAAATGATAGTTTTTCCTTTCTTTTCTTTGTATATAAATTTCACAATAAAAAAATTTTTTTAATTCAATTGCATATACTTCTAATTAAACCAATTATATTAAAAATAGAGTATTTGTGTTTCCTAACTGCTAAAAAATATTACACAATGGGTTGGCTTAAACAATGGGAATTTATCTGCTGTTGGTTTCAGAGGCTAGAATGTTCGCTTCCTCAAGGGGTAGCATTCTGGGCGGCTGGCAATCTTTTCGTGTTTTGGCTTTTCATATGGGGATGCACATGGTAATAACTGCTCCTTTCTCCTCTGGGTTCCACTGACTTACAGCTTCTGTCTGCTCTTGTGACTTCTCCCTCTGCATCCAGTTTCCTTTGCTTTTAAGACCTAACCTATAATGCATTAAGGCCCACCCTCATTCAGACAGACTCATCTTAACTAATAGCAGCTCCAAAGATCCTGTGCACAAATCGGTTCACACCCACAGGACCAGGGCTTGGGACCTGAACATGCCTTTTGTGGGGGACATGATTCAATCCCCAACAAAGATAACAGATATTCAGAACACCTTACATCCTGATGATTTTTCTACATCTACTATCATCTAATGCTCTTGAGGTAATTTCCAACTATTGACTACAATCTAACGGTAGGCTACTTGTGTCTCTTCTACAGTTGTGTGAACTTGGTGACGGCACATTGGTAGCTTGAAATGGGCCGTGGTGGACATATTTACACCACAGAAACTGGCAAACACTACCAGGCAGGGCTTGTTTTAAACATTTGCCAACACAACCTTGGGACCAATGAAATCCAAATAAAAATGAATCTTCAATTCTGTATAGAGAGATACTGGAGTGTGGAAAGGCCAGCCTCACCCCTACCCCACTTCCCCATCAGTCCTTCTAGGTCATCATACCCAAAGTAGTAAATTAAGAGGACTTCTTTGAGTTAGGGGTTTATATCCTGTATAGCTCAAGGGAGGAGGAGAAGGGGTGGGGTTCATGTCCCGACCTACTACCATAATCAGATCATAAGAAACTCTCCTAGCTGTGATAGAAACTTAGCACCAAGTGCCTAGGCAATATATATTTATACCATACACATCATTGAAAATCCCAAGGATGATAAATCTCTAGGCTGACTAGATCTATGGATTCACGGCTAGATATAGTTTCTCAGATGATCATTTGATTTTCTCTTTCCATCTCCCAGGCCTCCTTTCCTCTAAATTAACTTTATTCCCAGGCAGCCTGACCCTTTATGATTATGAAATGGCCAGGTTTATATCTTAAAGTCTTATGTTAGCATGCTGTGGTCTATATTTAAAAGGAAGACATCAACCACAGCAATACCAGGGGTAAGAATTGTGGGGAGGGACAAGAGTTAAGGGGAGGTTTGGATTTTCTATTTGGTGAGGCATGTTTATCAGTTATTTTTCTCTTGGGAGCGATGAAAATCGTCTAAAACTGAGAGAGCTGATGATTGTACAACTAAGTGAGGATAACGTGAGAAATGGGTTGTTTACTCTGGACTATTCATGATGCTCAAAGCATGGAAGTGGCTGAAAGATTCAGTGATTGAGAAATAGAGTGGGTGACTGTGGTGAATATATATGATCAAGCATTGTGCAGTTACAGAAAGGTACAAAGTCGTGAGGCCTGTGACGAGGTGAATGAATCTTGGGGACATTATGTGGTGCAAAATAAGCCAGACTCAAAAGAACAAATATTGTATGGTCTTTTTAAGATAATACTTATAAGAAAATTGGGACCTAGATGTAAATTCTTACAGCAGTCACATTTAATCAGGAGTTGTAAATGTTACTTCTAGATTTTAAGATGCTATGCTATATACGTATAACCTGTTATCTCCCTGGAATTTTGGCTACCTGTTTGACACCTAAGACTCATAGTTGGAGTTCTTCAGCTTTGAAAGTCAGCATTGCTATGAACAATAACTGTTAAAGAAACAAACAAACAAACAAACAAAGATCAGGCAAAACCAATCTGGTCTGGACTAAGCTAAATCAGAATACAGAGGTAAGGATGATATCGTCTGTATTTTAGAACTTCATGTGCCCAATAAGACCAAAGGAAAGAGTGGTTTATTTTGTTCAAAACCTAAATTTTATGTTGCACATGATTTAACTCAACCTGTCTGGATAAGTCATTTTAAACAACCCAAACACATGGAGCCCAGAATGGGAAAAAGGGCTTGTAGTTCTGTATTGTCTAATGTAATACCCAGATACATCCCAGAGTATGATAGGAAGATAATTAAAAAGTATTGGCAAAGTCGTGTAACAAATAAGGTATCAGTGGCTGAGAGAGTTCAAATAGAGTCAAGAGGCTACTCTGGAGCAAGCTTCAGTTAGACATTGCTACCTACCATAACTTGCCAACCGCCCACCAAAACCATTCCTGACAATCCTAAAGAATACTAGGGCATTATATAAGATTCTACAAAGGTTCCATGCACTAGGGTCACTTTCCAGAAACCCACAACCTCCAGATGGTTCCCTGGACCAGATATACCCTGAAATGCAGAGGGGCCAGTCTCTCCAGAACATCAACTGGTTCCATCTCCTTATCCCATATTATTGACAGCTTCTTCCAACATGAAAAAGCTAGAATAGGCATAACCCAAATACCCCTAAAAATTGGGAAAAAGATCAAAGGTGATGGTGAAGTTATACAGAGAAGGTAGGGTTTAACAAATGAGCAGACTGCTGAATCATTATATTGATATTTCTGTTGGTCTCCAGTATCTTGGAGCAGCTAGAAGAAAATAAAAAAAAATTTTAAAATTAATCTGTTCTATAACTACTTATTAAAATGTACTTGGAAATGTATTGCTTTTTTGTTCATATGTTGTATTTCACAATAAAAATATATATAAATAAATTCTAAAAGTATTCGCAAAGTCCCTTGAGAGATTGGAGGAAAAGTATGGAATTATTAAACTTAAACACAAGGGAAACCTCTGATATTCTCTCAAACATTAGGGTCTCCCAAGTCAATAGGCCAAGACATTGATCTTGAGGCTTGCCCTTAGAAAGGTTATTTCTGTAGCAAAGAAGCTAAGCCTACTTACAGTTACGCTTAGAGTTACTTTCAGAGGACCTCTGTTTTTTAGCTTCTTTTTAAATTCAACTTTTGTGTGTGTGTGTGAAATATAACATATATATAAAAAACAATAAATTTCCAAGTATTTAAAATACATATATATATACATATATATATATTTTTTTTATTGCAAGGTCAGGATGAACCCAGGTCTCTGGCATGGCAGGCAAGAATTCTGTCACTGAGCTGCCTTTGTACCACCCACCAAGCACACTGTAAAAAGTAGTTATAGAACAGATTTAAGATTTGATGTGAGTTACAGTTCCATAATTTTTCATTTTTTCTTCTAACTGCTCCAAGACACTGGAGGCCAACATGTATCAATATAATGATTCAGCAGCCATACTCATTTGTTATCGTCTCTGTTATACTCCTCCTTCTCTTTAAATAACATATATACATAAAAGCAACAAATTTCAAAGTACATCACAACAATTAGTTGTAGAACAGATTTCAGAGTTTGGTATGGGTTATGATTCCATAATTTTAGGTTTTTACTTCCAGTTGCTCCAAGACACTGGAGATTAAAAGAAATATCAATATAATGATTCAGCCATCATACTCAATTGTTAAATCCTATCTTCCCTGTTACAACTCCTCCTCTCCTTTGATCCTTTTTTCAATCTCTAGGGGTACTTGGGCTATGCCCATTCTCACTTTTTCATGTTGGAATGGGCTGTCAATAGAATAGGATAGGGGGATGGAGCTAGAAATGTTCTGGAGAGGCTGGCCCTCTGCATTTCAGGACTTATCTGGCAGAGGACCTTTTTTGTTGCTCAGATGTGGCCTGTGTCAAAGCTCAACTTTACAAGGAAAATCATTACCCTCCTCCCTACACGGGCATGATATCCAGGGGAGAAAGTATCCCTGGCAATGTGGGATATGAATCCCAGGGATGAGCCTGTCCCTGGCTCTGTGGGATGAACAATAACTTGCTGACCAAAAGAGGGAAAAGAAATGAAAAAAAAAATAAGGTATCAGTGGCTGAGAGTGTTCAAATAAAGTCGAGAGGCTATTCTGGAGGCCACTCTTATTGCAGCCTTCAGCAAGATATTGCTAATTACCACGGTTTGCCAACCCCGAAGCAACATAATTCCTGTTAACCTTAAAGAACACCTAGGGCTCTGTCGGAGACTCTACAAAAGTTTCATGCACTAAGATTACTTTCCAGAAACCTACAACCTCCATATGGTTCCTAGGCCAGATAAGTCCTGAAACCCAGAAGGGTCAACCACTCCAAGAACATCAACTAGTTCCATCCCACATCCCATATTATTGACAGCCCCTTCCAACATGAAAGATTTAGAATGGGCATAGTCCAAATACCCCTAAAGACGGGGAGAGGGATCAAAGGAGTCAAAGAAGAAGGAGGAGCTATAATAGAGAAGATAGGATTTAACAAATGAGTATGACGTTATATTGATATTTCTTTCAGTCTCCAGTGTCTTGGAGCAGCTAGAAAGAAAAAACTAAAGTTGTGGAACTGTAACCCATATTGAACTCTGAAATCTGCTCTATAACAACTTGTTACAATGTACTTTGAGATGTATTGCTTTTTGTATAAATCGTTCACAATAAAAAAAATGTTTTTAAAAAATCTGATGTTAACAGCCTAAAGGAGCTTCTCTCTCCCAGTAGTTCTAGCAAAAGCCACAGGGCTGACTCTCATTGGCTCCAGTTGCCCAGGACGGTCATTTTCCTGACCAGTCACAGTGGTTAGGAGGATGCTGGCTTTCATCGGTCAGGTCTGAGTCATGGTGGCCCATCCCTGCCCGAACTCCAGTGGCCTGAGAGTGAGGGAGGTGTTTCCTGTCTCTCCTCCTTGGTCAAGTTCCTATTCCCAGAAGAAGCCGTGATGGGTGTTGTGTGGGAATCACACAACACTGCTCATTATGAGGGTTCACTAGCATGGAGGCTATAGGTCTCGCTGAGTCTGTGGCTTACTTTTAAAAGTGGGCTGAGAACGCCTTTCCATGAGGTCACCATGTGGATAAAATGATACGATATATGTAAAGCCCCTGGCGCAAAGCAGGCTCTCCAGGAATGCTGGTTGGTATTTCCCTTTTTCCCCCCACTTCTGTCCAGTTGTCTCTTTCCCATGAAAGATATGACATGAGATCTTAAGATATAGGATGTCTCTTTCTTCACTAACTATTGAACCAGCTGGCACTCAGACCCAGCAGTCTCCTCCTGTCCTTCAACACACACTCAGAGTCTAACTTCTCATAACATAATTTCCTCCCCCGCCAATGACCTGAATTCCATCCAGGGTCTCCCACTGTTGACAGGAGGAGGAAGAGGCCATTTCTCAGAGGTGCTGTCCTGGGGCCAGACGCTTCCTGTCCCATGAGTCAGGACACCAGAGAGGTCTGGGTGGTGCTGGACAAACAGTGGACATAGCTGGGATCTGGACCTGGGGCCAGCTCATGGCCAGCGGCCGGCACTGCTGGGGCGTTGCTCCTCTGGAGAGCAAGCAGACAGCTCACCCCTCAATAGTGCATTTACAGGACCTGCTACATGCCAGGAGCCGGTCTAAGCACTGGGAACAGAATAATGAAATAAGTAAGGAGAGTTAGAAGCACATTCCTTCCAAAGATAGCCTAAATTCATCTCAAATTTCAACTATCCAGTCAAGTGGTTCCCAACTTCCCTACTCCACTCAGTGCTGAGAAAATACCTTCTATCTGAGCCCTTTGTTCGATTATAATCACTTCTTTTTGTTTCCCAGCTGCTGGCACAAATATCGTACAATGGCTTAGCTTAAGCAACAGGGAGTTATTGGCACACAGTTCTGAGGCTAGAAGCTTAAAATCAAGGCAATGCCAAATCTGCAAGTGAAATAATTGCCCTCCCCCTTCCATGGGACATGACATTCCGGGGGTGAAAGTCTCCCTGGCAATGTGGGAGAGGACTCCCAGGGATGGACCTGGCCCTGGCACTGTGGGATTGACAACGCCTTCCTGACCAAAAAGGGGAAAGAACTGGAACAAATAAATCAGTGGATGAGAGAGTTCAACCAGAGTTGAGAGGCTACTCTGGAGGCTACTTTTATGCAAGCTTCAGGTAGACACTGCTATTTATCATTTTTTGCCAAACCCCAACCAAAACCCTTCCTGCCAACCCTAAAGGACACCTATGGCTTTATCTGAGAATCTCCAAAGTTCCATGTACTATGATTACTTTCCAGAAACCTACCACGTCCAAATGGGTTTCTAGGCCAGATAAATCCTGAAACCCAGAGGGGCCAGCTTGTCCAAAACATCAACTATTTCCATCCCCCTGTTCCATATCACTAACAGCCCTTTCCAACATGAAAAACTTAGAATGGGCATAGCCCAAATACCCCTAGAGATTGGGAAAAGGATCAAAGGAAAAGGAGGAGTTATAAAAGAGAAGATAGGATTTAACAAATGAGTGTGACCGCTGAATCGTTATATTGATATTTCTTTTAGTTTCCAGTGTCTTGGAGCAGCTGGAAGTAAAAACCTAAAATTGTGGAACTGTAACCCATACCCAACCCTGTTCTATAGAAATCTGTTCTACAGCTAACTGTTGTGGTACGCTTTGAAATTTATTGCTTTTTTGTATGTATATTATTTTTTCACAGTTTTAAAAATCAAGACAACAGTACGGCAATGCTTTCTCCCAGAAGACTGTGGCATTATGGGGTTGGCCACCTTAACAAATGATGCTGCAATAACAGGATGCTCACATGGAAAAAGAATGAAATGTGACCCCCCCCATACACCACACTAACTTGATTAATTAATTAATTAAAAATAATTATAACAGCATCCAAAGTTAATTGAGCACTTAGCATACAATAGGTGATATTTTAAGAGTTTTACACGTATCATCTTGTTTAATCCTGACAAAGCCTCTATATGATAGGCCCTTAATTTACCCTCATTTTATAGCTGCAGCTCAGAGAGGGTAAGAATTTTGCCCGATGTCACACGGCTAGCAAGTATCAGGGCTTGAACTTGTAATCATTATACTAATCTAGGATACTCTGAGGGTTTTTTAAACTTTACAAAGCAAAAGTCTTTATGTCACTGTTCAATTTCTTGAACTGGATGACTGTACTTAATGAGGTCACTCAAGTGACTATCCTTGATTTGGGGAAATCTACATGGAAATATTAAATGTTCAAAAAGCATAATGCATATGACCTACTCTTGAATGTTTAAGAAAGAGGGGAGGGAGGGAGGAAAGGAGAGAGAGAGAGAGAGTAAGAGAGATAGAGAGAGAGACAGAAAAAGAAAGAATAATATAACAAATGCTGCAAAATGGTAAAGATGGGTAAATCTGGGTATCTGGCCAGAGATACATTGGAGATCTCTGTATGGGTTTTCTATTACTTTTGCCACGGTCCTGTAAGTTTTAAATTATTTCAAAATCAAAAGTTTTAAAAAAGCAAAAGGACAGAACACTTGGCTTTGTGGAGATGCAGATGCTAATATATGTACTAAATAAAGTTAAGTGGGAGAAAGATAATAATGATTATATAGCAATATCATAACCGTGGGAAAATGCATGGATATGTTAGACAAGCCCAAGTTCAGGGTAATGAAATTGAGTTTCAAATTTATTTGTCTTCTTTTCTATGTAAAGCTGTACAATTTTTAAAGTTACCTACCTGTGAGCTTTACACCCTCAGGGTTTGGCAAACTCTTCACTAATTGGACAGACTGAGCCTGTGGAGATATAAAGGGTGATACTGATGAATTCTCCTGCTTCTTCCCAGCAAATGCATTTTACACAGTCTCCTCTCAAAACAAAGCCTCGGCTCAAGGGTGGTTTTGGGTCATGTATTGGCTCTGGGGCAGTCCTGAGAGTCAGAGGAGGAGCCTTTGGGGTGCCAGGGATGGGAAACCTTGCGAAGGAAATAACATCACAAAGCCACTTCATTTTTGCCTGGTCAGAGGAAGGACGCCTCTCACCTTCTCTACTCTCCCCTCTGTCTTCTGAGGGCCCCGGGATGCTTTAAGAGGGCAAGTGGAAGTAGGAAAGGCCAGGTTGCTAGTGTCAAATTGAGGTGACTCTGAACGGGGCAGGTAGGAGTCCTTGGAGAGGGGAGGAGGGAGCAAGAGGCTTACCAGGGATGAGTGAGTCCCAGGTTGGGGCAGATGGGGTGATTTCCTTCCTCCAATCTGAAGAGCTTCCCAGAAGCCTGAGCATTCTGAAAATCCCCCTTAGGCTGGAGCCAGCTCAGGAAATACTGAAGGAAATAGTTCAGGATGCCAGGAGGCGGACAAAGAGAAGGAAGGAGGGAAGAGGAGGTGTGGGGGGAAGGGTCAGGTGGATACCATCCACAGGGGCAGCTGGGTGGGAGAATGTGCAAACTTGTTGACTGAAGAATGATTGAGGGAACTGGTCATATTTAGCTCAGAGAAGAAGCGTGGGGGAGGGGAACATGATAGCTGGTTTCAGATATGTAGGTAAGATACTCAGGAGACAAGAAATGGACTGGCTCCGCATTGCTTTAGTTGACATTCTTGGTCCAGGGACCAGCAGCCCCAGCATCAACTGGGAGCTTAAAAATGCAGAATCTCAGGCCCCTCCCCAGATATAACGAATCTAAATATGCACTCTAACAAGATTCCCAGGTGACTGGTGAGAACATTAAATTTGAGCAACACAGAGCTAGAGGATTTTATTCAAATTGTGGTCCAAGAACTAGTGCCCATTTCTGAATGGTTTGGTAATGATCTCCCACAGGATAAGTACCAAACTTTACCAACAGTGTTGGAAACTCTTGAGGCAAGTCAATGTTGCCGTGATGTCCAGGCTCATGACAAGTAGACTCACCCCTTTGAACAGGACACATCTTCAGTGTCGCAGGACTGGCAGTGAGTGCCGCATATGGTGCAAGCTGTGTCATGCTCAGGAGGTCCACAATAGATTGGGGCTAGGGGTGGGGGATCCTTCACCATAATTTGCGAAGCTGTACTCTGGATCAGTGGTTCTCAAATTCACCAGGAGGGCTTGTTAAAGCATAGCTTAATGGGTTCCACCCCCAGTTTCTGATTTAATAGGTCTGGGATGGGTCCTGAGAATTTGCATTTTTGGCAACCTTCCAGATGATACTGCTGCCATTAGTTAGGGACCACACTGTGACAACCATAGCTGTAAATTAGAGGCCAGATGCAGGTCATGGGTGAGGGTTACAGGACACAGGGAAGGAGGATCTAACAATTAATACTGCCTAGTGTTGATGCAGGTGAGCTCATTGCTTGCAAAATGCTTTATACCCCTTATCTCCCTTAGACCCCACAATGTAATCAAGAAATCAGGATTTAAGGGATGATTTTAATTGCTGCATCATTATATAGATATTCCTTTTTACCTTCTGGTATGGTGGAGTAGACAGAGGGAAATACCTGAGCTCTCTAAATTGTAATCCAGCTGTCTTGATCTCTGATAGTGATTGTATAGCATTTATCTTCAGTCTCTCTGATTATAAAAACCTTGTGACTAACCTTCGTTTGTATGCAGTTATCCAGTTTTTCAACTTTAGACTCTTATAATCACTAAAGACAGCCTCTAATGTTTATTAATGAAGGGTCTTGGGTCAGCCCAGAGCTAACCCACCCCAAGTCCAAAGTAACCTTGAGAACCGAGACTGGATCTAAGCAAAGTGGGTCCACCTGACATGCTCAGCAGCTTAGACTTTAAAATACAGGTTACCTATACCTCATTATAATACAAAAATCACCCTTATCATCATATTAAGGCCGCCATTTTCTTATATATGTTCTGTGACTAAGCATGTAACCAATCTGCTCATGCTCAGTAATTAAGTCACCTCTAATTACATCATTTGGGGCCACTGTGCTCATTATCCTAAACCCCACTCATTTTTTTTCTAATAAATCAGAATTACTGCAGTTCAGGGAAACAGATTTGGGGCTGATAGGCCATTTGCTCTCCTGCTAGGAGCCTAGTAATAAACTTTTTCTCTCTTTGAAACCCCCAATATCTCAGGAATCGGTCATTTGATTGCATCTGACAAAAGAACCCACTGCCTTTGTCCAGTAACAATAATAACCCCATAAAATAAATTGTTTTATTATTATTATGTCAGTTTCATGGATGAGGAAACCAACTTTGAGAGGTTAGAGGACTTTCCCAAGGTTAAATGATAAAACAGGACCACATCACCAGGTGATGTGAAAGGATTCTGGCATTGGATAGGAGCTTGGGTCCAATGGTTTTAAAGTCTTCCACTTTGGGAAAAACCTCTTCTTCCATCATCCTGGTTGCCTTTCTTTCCTAGAAGCAAAGTTCTCCCTTCATTGGTAGCCAAGCTCTGGGCTAAAGTCCCCAACTCTCTTGAGCCTCAGAACCTGTAGTGGGCACTGTAGTGCTCTGCCCAGATGCCGCGAAAGGACCCAGGTGCTTGTCACTACTGCTGCTGGGAGTGTCATTGGCTGACAGCTCCAGCCCAGTCCCTCTACAGGAATTGTCCTCAATCCAAGAAAGTTTCACTGAGAGCCATACTTCCTCACCTAAGGCAGTCTACATCCAATGACTGAGAGGAAAGGAGATAAAGGACAGCACCCTTGTTCCAGGCAGGACAACTCTGATGAACCATCCCAACTCTAAAGCCCTCTCCTGTGCTCCCATCCCATGGGGTCAGCTGACCTCATGTAAGGGCTCTGTCACAGATCAACATCTTCTATGCCCAATCTTGCTTATTCACTCTCCCAAAGTTGTTGTTCTGGAAAGCTTGCAAATATCCTTCTCAGAGTCTTATTATCTAGGGAATCCAACGTGCAACAGACCCTTTATTTGCCAAATGAAGATAATGGTAATTATTTCGGAGAGCCATCAAAAAGATTGATTGATATATAGACTATAAAGTGTCTGGCGGTATGGAGACTCAATACAAGTTGGACCTTCCCTCCCACCATCCTCTGCCACAGGAATTTTTGACCAGCCTGGAAAATCCTCAGGAGTCATTGAACTAATAAAGGAGGCCTAATGGCATGAGTATGATCTATTTTAAGAAAAATATGAGCCATCTACCATGGCCTCCTTTCTTCACCAGAACCTTAGGAATTAATGTTAGCTCAAAACCTCCATACAAGGAAAACACAGGTTGTTTAGGAGTGCCAAAGAGATAGCACCCCCAGCTCCCTGACTTACTAGCTACATGGTTTTGGGCTTAGACAACCCCAATTTGCCCATCTCCAAGAGGAAAATAATAAAGTGTATCTCACAGGATTGTTATAGGAGTTAAAAGAGTCAATGCACATGAAATGATCAACATGAGACCAGCTGTATGTTAAATGGTAGGCGTCATCATCCTCAATGAATCTTGACTGAAGAACGATTGAGGAAACTGGTCATATTTAGCTCAGAGAAGAAGCGTGGGGGTGGGGAACATGATAGCTGGCTTCAAATATTTAGGTAAGATACTCAGGAGACAAGAAATGGATTGGCTCTGCATTGCATTAGTTGACATTCTTGGTCCAGAGGCCAGCATGAAGAGTCATTGTGCCTTGAGCATTATAAATAATTTTAAGTACAACCGAGTCCCTATCATAGGGCAGAAGTTCTGGAAAATATTCCCAGATCCCCAGAAGTCTTTAAGTCCCTGTCAGGGAGTCTGCAAGGTCAAAACTATTTTCATAATAATTCTAAGATGCTATTTCCCTTTTTCACAGTTGTACCAATGATACAAAAGCAATGGCGGGAAAGCTTCCAGCACCTTAGTGCAAACCAACACAGGGGCACCCCACTGTAGCAGGTATCCTGGTATTCTTTCCCATTAGGCTTTCTCAGAAAACCAAAAGTTCTCTTTAATTTATGAATGCTCTTAATGAAGCAGTACAAATGATCAACTTTTTAAAACCCCAACCCTTGAATAAATATATATTATTAATATTCCATGTGATGAGTTAGGAAGAATACAAAGCACTTCTGTTGCAAGCTGAGCTAAGGTGGTATTTTAAGAAAAAGGATTTGTGCAATTGAGTGATAAGCTGAACCAGCCACTCTTTTCAATGGAACACCATGCTTACTTTGATATTAGGTCGGATTTTACAAATTAGGATTATTTCCCTGATTTAGGTACTTGTCAGGCAATGTTTCAAAAATGAATGAAGTGTGCTTATCACTTACAGAAAAACAACTGACAATATGTCACTGTGCTGGTTTGAAAGGATGTATGCCCCCTAGAAAAGCCATGTTTTAATCAAAATCCCATTTCATAAAAGTAGAATAATCCCTATTCAATACTGTATGTTTGAAACTGTAATCAGATCATCTCCCTGGATGATGTGATAAAGTCAACAGTGGTTGTTAAACTGGATTAGGTGACGACATATCTCCACCCATTTGGGTAGGTCTTGATTGGTTTATTGGAGTCCTATAAAAGAGGAAACATTTGGGAGATTCAGAGGGAGATTTGGAAACAGCAGAGAATGCTGCAGCACCACGAAGCAGAGAGTCCACGAGCCAGCGACCTTTGGAGATGAAGAAGGAAAATGCCTCCCGGGGAGCTTCATGAAACCGGAAGCCAGGAGAGAAAGCTAGCAGATGACGCCGTGTTCACCACGTGCCCTTCCAGCCAATAGAGAAACTATGACTGTGTTCTCCATGTGCCCTTACACTTGAGAGAGAAACCCTGAACTTCATCAGCCTTCTTGAATCAAGGTATCTCTCCCTGGATGGATGCCTTTGACTGGACATTTCTATAGACTTGTTTTAATTGGGACATTTTCTCGGCCTTAGAACTGTAAACTAGCAACTCATTAAATCCCCCTTTTTAAAAGCCATTCCATTTCTGGTATGTTGTATTCCGGCAGCTAGCAAACTAGAACAGTCACCAACGATAAAATTTGAGCTTTGTGTAGGTTGAATTGTGTGTCCCAATTTAACCTCTTAATTTTCATCCTGTCCTTGTGGGTGTGAATGCATTATAAATAAGACATTTTGAAGATGTTGTTTTTAGTTAAGGTGTGATCAACTGAATGAGGTGGGTCTTAATCCAGATTAATAGGCTTTATAAAGAGAAGATGAGAAAGCCACTAGGAGAAGGCAGAAGTCAGCAGGAACCTAAAAGAGAAAAAAGACATCACCATGTGATGAGAAAGCCAAGGAACCCAAAGGTTGCCAGTCAGCCAGAATACTACACATCCCTGAAGGAAGCAAGCCTTCAAGCCTCTGCAACCTGGAGCCAATAAATTCCTGTTGTTAAGCCAACCCATTGTGTAGTATTTGTCTTAGCAGTCTGGTAAACCAAGACAAGCTTTCAAACGAAAATTAGAATTTTTGAAAACTTGTGTCTACCACTGTGAAGTTAACAGTATCCCAGTGCTTACAGACTTTTCTCAGGAGCTGGGTGGTGGTATTAACAAATGTGATTTGGGGGGTGGGTAGGGGCATGGGCAGGCTCCAGGAATAGAATCCAGGCCTCTGGCATTGCAGGTGAGAATTCTACCACTGAGCTACCGTTGCACCGCCCCAAATGTGATTTATTCTTTCCCAAATCTGATTTTTAAATATTTTCTAATACAGTATGTCCCCCAAATGTGATTTATTTTTTCCCAAATGTGATTTTTAAATATTATCTAATACAATATGTCAACATTTAGAAGATCTGCATAATTCAGTGAGCCAATATTTTCCCAAGACCAATGCATGATGTTATGAAATCATATATGAGTAAAAGATCCATCCATATGCAAGATAGACAGACAAATGGGTTTTAACAGAGTATTAAACCAATATGACTTTAGATTCTATACTGAAATTAAGCTGTAGGAAACTATTAATTGTCAAAAAAAAAAAAAGCATGGTTAACCATTCCTCCTTTACCAATTATATATCTATGTGAGACTGGACTTTCTTCACATACTTTAGCAAAAGCAAAGTAAAAACTTATCGCAATAGATTGAACAGAGTAGCAGGCATCAGAGAGAATTAGCTGTCTTTGAGTCAGGAATCAAAGAGATTTGCAAAAACTTAAAACAATGTGACTCTTTTCAAACATTTTTGCAAATTTTGGAAGTTGCCGTTATTTTCACAAAAATATATTACTAATGTTCATTGCAATGGGTTAATTATGGTTATAGGTTAATAAATATGTTTTAACTCATCAGTTTTTTTATCCAGTACAACAAATATCAATAGCTAGAACCCACATAGACAAAGTCTTCTCGGGTCCTCAATAATTTTTAAGAGTTAACGAGAACCTGAGACAAAATTTTGAGATTTGCCTCGCTTCCTTTCCTGGAAACTGCACTGACCAGCCTTCCTACGGGTGCCAGGGGAAGCGATACACCCTGTCCTTCCAGACAAATAGCTGCAGAGGTTTGGAAGAGGCTGAGAATACCTTGACCAGAAGGGAGAAGGAAAAGATGGCGGGAGGGCCCAGGAGCTAAACAACAAGGAGAACTGCTGGTTGCCCTCACTGCTATGCTGGGCCTCCCCTAACCAGTATTGCAATTAACAGATTCAAAATGAATGGAAATTTAGCTGCTGCACATGGTTTCTGGGGTCCTAAACCTTGGAACCCTGTCATTTCTCACCCCTCCCTTCTCCTATCAAAAAACAGTAAGTTCCTGGGGTGTCCCCACCATCGCATATTCTATAAGATTACAAAAAACTAGTTTTATACTCAGCTTAAGATTGATATAAATAATCTGCTGCATTGCTACTGCTTCCAGTAATATAGAGCCCTCCGAGGACAAGATTAGATAGATAGATAGATAGACAGATAGATAGATAGATAGATTGATTGATTGATTGATTTAGATAGGTAAACAGATAGATGGATGCTCTACTCATTACTGTAAATTATTGGTATAATCAATGAGGTGATAGTCTAGGGTTCTAGAAAGAAACAATGGGGTAAAGATGGTTATGAGACATTCAAGTTGGGAGCCCCATATCTTTTGGCTTAACACTTTCATGAGCATGCACTATTTAAAGAAAAAATAATTCCAATCTTACCTAGACCCTTCCAGAGAACAGAAAAGAAAAAGTACATAGCCTAGTTCATTTTAGGAAGACAGTATAACATTTAAATCATAAGAAAAATTATAGGCCAATCTCACTCATGAACATAGATGCAAAATATTCTTTAAAAATACATTAGCAAACTAAATCTAGCAATGCATAAGAAAGATAATATATTCTGTGATAAATTTGGGTTTATTCCAGGAATGTAAGCTTGATTTAACCATATTTTCTTATTTTTCTTTTATTTTCTAATTCTTCTACCAAGATTGCCATTATTACCTCATTTAACGACATGAGGAAACATGAGGTACAGAGAGTTTAAGTAACATAACCAAATAGCTAGTTAGTGAGGGAGCCAGAATTTTAATCCAGACCGTCTGGATCCAGCATTTAGCCACATGCTATGATTAAGAACATAGATGAATTTAGTGGCAAGGTGAAACAGATTGGGTTTTGGATTATCAAGAAAACAAAAAAGGAAAAGCGATTAGAAACTCCATGAAACGCTAAAATCTAAACAAGCAAGTTTTGATTCAAGCATGAAGCAAACTAAAATGTGGCATGGTTTTGACGGCATGTAAGGAAAGAGGGTCTGTTTGAGTTTAGTGCTCGGGCCCAGGCTGGGGAGCCAGGATTGCATCTCCTCTGCCATGAGTTTGGTCACATTGCTTGGTTTGGCAAAGAAAAAGTGTTCTCCTACTGCCTTTTACTGTTTTTCAGTTTCTAGACCCAATCGATAGACAAGGCGCAGAAAAGACTTCATTTCAGTTACAGAATAGAATATAAAATTTTGTAAGCCCTGACGTGTTAAAAACTGATCATCCAGCTGACAGCTGTCAGGAGATGGTGTGGATGGAAGGGAGAGTGGGGAGGGTGAGCACGGAGCACTGATTTTCTCGTCTCATAAAGTCCACTGATACTGCCAGAAGTTGGATAATGTAAGCAACAGAGGTTAAATACATTATTTAAAGTTGCAAAGTTAGCCTTCTCAAAATAGAAATTTTTTTTTTAAATATATTTTAAAAAGGGGGGAGAGAGTACAATCCAAGCTCCTCCTCTTTTATGGGGCGAAGTCAATGTTATACCATTATAAGTTAATACATCACAAGTAGGGGAAATAACCATATGATCAGCGGTGATGGAGGGGTCCTCCAAAGGAAACTCCAAGATGCTCATGGCTCTGCCATGGTGGAAAATAGGGTTTCAGTTTCATGGTAGGATCAAGTTGCCACAGGATGGAATGCTTGCCCCTGCCCCTGCCCCGTCAGGCCCCCCGTGCTCCAAATGCACCACCTTGATCTCTCTTTGCTGCCGGCCAACTCCTACTTGTTCCTTAAGATCCATCAGTTGTTCCCTTCTCTGAGCAGCATCTTCAAGGCTCCCTCCTGCTCCCTTGGCTCTCTGCACACCTCAGCCCTAGAACTCATCTCACTGCTTGTAGCTAAGTGTACTCTGCATCCTTGCCCCCAAGCTGTCATTTCCCTGAGAGCAAAACCTGTGTGTCTTTGGGGACAAGCTGCCCGACCTCTCAGCCTCAGCATCCTATGTGACTTGGGGATAAGAGCCACTTACAAGGTAGCTGCAGGGATGTAAAGTATGCAGCCTTATGGGAAGACAATTTGAAGACAGAGCCCAATGGCTATAGAGCTCTCTTTGTGTGGTTTGATGACAGATGAATTTTTTTTCCTATGGTCTTTCATTATTTTTCCGAAGTTTCTGCAGGAATTTTTTTATTTCATAAAAAAAAAAAAACTTATTCTCCCCACTCCACTCTCCCTCCACCCCCCACATACACCCCATAACCCACACCCCTGCCTGCAAATCACCACCACAAAATATAAAAGAATTTAGCATAGTTCCTGGCATAGAATGGACCCAATAAATGCAGATTCAATTTCCTTGCCCCTAAATTGCAGGCCTTTTTTATTCTTTGGGGTCAAGGATATCTTTGAGAATTCAATAAAAGGGGCAGACACTCCCTGCATAAGCAGGCAAGCTCTCAGCTGTGTACACACAGACACACAGACACATGAGTGTGTTCAGTATTTTGAATATGCTTATTTTAGGGATCAAAGGGGTGAATGAGTGAATAAATGAATGAATGAAGAAGCCTATAAGGCCAACACCGTTACATTCCTTCAGATGCCCCCAGGGCCACTTTATATCCCTGGAAAGTTCAAGGCTAGACCAAAGAACCAATGAGAATATGCCACAGCCAAGGCCCTCAAGGGAGTCCCTCCCACCTTGGTCCCACCTGCCCAGCCCCGGGGTCGTGGCTGCCAACCCACTCCAGAGAGGATTTAAACACACCCGGAACTCCGGACCTGAGCTCCCTTTCTCTGTAAATTTTACCTCCTGAGGTGGACCCAAGGGGATCATTGTGTTCCCTTGTGTTAACTGCTTGTGTGAGGTGCCAGTTAATCCCAGGCATTCACAGATCTCCAGAAGGTGCTCAGAGGAAGGATGGGGTGGGGGGGGAATGGGGATGCAGAGAGAAACTTCCTCGTAAATTAGCATCCCTGCCTGGCACCAAGAACAAACTGGGAACTCCCAGATCATTTCCTTCTGTTTTTTCCTCTTTAGCACCAGCGCCCCTCCCTAGACCCTGACAGCTAACCGAAACTCTGGTTTCCAACGTTATGCAAATCATCTCCCCAGCACCTGCATCTTTTGGAGACAAGAGAGGAATTGGAGGGGCGAGCAGAGCCTCGGAAAGAAGTTTGTCACCTGGAGCCGGAGTTTCAGGCAACTACTTTACAAGCTTCAGAGGAGTGGGCAGTTGAGCCCCGTGTCACCCAACTTACTTCGTTCAGCTGTTAAGCTCTTTGGCGAGGAGAGACAAAGTGCACGTGTTTGTTTTCAGGCACTCCTTCCTCATTAACTCTGGGTTATACCACAGAGCTCTGCTTACCACCCATCTAGGACATATAAAGGATAGAAGTGGCCAGCAGGAGTTCTGGGACTTTCCTTTAAAATTTGCAACTAGACTTCATCCTATACCAAAAAAAATATTTGTTTGCCCCTGAAACTAAGGGATAAGGGGAAATGCTATATTCCAGAGCCTGTATCCTCTTCCCTTGCCGAACAATCTCCAGTGGCAATAATGATACTTATATAACTACTATTGCTACTACTTATATTTATTGAGTACTTACTAAGGCCCTATACACCTTTCGAAGGAGATGCCATAATGTCCATTTTGTAGACTTAGGAGCAGGTGAACATTTGCCTAAAGTCACACTGTAGAAAGTGAGGGAGCCAGGGTCTTTTCCCTGGGAGTGGGACTCCAGAGCCCACACTCATCATTCAGTTCCTCATTATACTGCCTCTCTATCAGCACCGGGATAGCAAGGGGTGCAGAATCCCAGCCCTGGCTTCTCCACAGCCCTCCCAAAGGGGGCCTGGTCCTTGCTTAAGCTCCACCTTCAGAGGTGCAAGGGGCTCCCTCAGGACAGCTGTGGTCCAAGCAGCACCCCTAGTTGGGCTCTGGGACCTTCACCTGCTGGGCTCTGGGACCCCAAAGCAGGTCCCTGCTGCTGCTCTGGTAGCCGGGCAGACAGGCCCACAGAGAGTCACGCGCTGTGACCAGAGCCCACCCCGAAGACCCCAGGCCTGGCTTCAGCACAGAACCTCCCATGGGGCAGCTCCATCCCCTCTGCTCAGGCAATGGACACTGGCCATTGGTCTGCATTTGGGGGGAGGAATGCCCCCCATCCTGCCCCTCAATCACCCACACATCCCAAGAGCCTCGATTCCCTAGGTCGCACAATAGTTTGCTTTGTCTGACAGAAGAACAAAGTCTTTTTAAGCCTGAGCCTGTACAATCCTCACCAGCCTATTTCCAGGCACTTGTAAGAATTCCTTTCATTACCACGGGCTGCACTTCCCGCGCTGGTGGGGTTTTAAGGCTTTTCTTTAACACCCCATTTTCTCTCGTCTGCAGCACGGATTCATGCGCCTCAAACCCCTGGTGTTCCTTTCTGTTTTGCTCTCCTCCTTCCTTTTATGCTGAAGATCGATCTCTGTCTGGTGGGTTTTGTGAAGTTCCCTGGTGTGGTTCTTTCATTTCAGCTGGCTTTATTTGCAGTCCTTTAATAGTAGCACCTTGTGGACGGGTCCATCTCCTTCTCACTCCTCACACTCCTAAAAGCTCCCTTTTTTTTTTTTTTTTTTTTTGGTGCATCAGGCGCCTGCCCAATTTCTTAAAAAATACTGGTCCACCCATTGGTTTGATGTCCCTTGGGTCAGGATGGTTAACTCCGTGAGGACAGGCGCCCTTCCTCTCACCCAGCACAGCGCCAGGCACACAGTAGCTGCTCAATAAATATTTGCAGACTCTGTTGAATCCACCAACTAAGCATATTTGCCTATTCAAGTAACACCCCAACACACACGCCTTCCTGAGAGGAAGTATAATGAAGGGGTGACGGAGCAGGATGTGAATTCTCGCTCTGCCACTCACTGGCTGGCTGACCTTTGACAAAGCGCATAGCCACCCCCCACCCCCGCACCGTGCCTTGATTTCCTCACCTGAAAAGCAGGGTTATCAGTAACCCTTACTTCAGGGTTATTGGGAGAAGCAAATGATTCACCAATTGTAAAGCACCTAGAAAGTATTCAGCAAATGTTAGCTATGATCACCATTATCTGCTCTACAAACCCAGTGTTTATGAGAGACCAAAATCTGGAAAGGACATAATGCCAGTGCTCAGTGGCTCAGGTACATGCAAAACAACTGGGCATGCTGCTGTCCAAGGGACGAGGGGTTGTGGGATCCTTGGAATCAGAGTAACTGCTTTTTCCTGGGGGGTCTGAGAAAGGCCAAGCTGGGTTTTGAAGGTTGACTAGGGGATGGGCAGATGAGAAGTGGGAGACGGCATCCCAGGCATGTGGCTGAAGTGCAGGTGTTCTAGTTTGCTAGCTGCCAGAATGCAATATACCAGAAACAGAATGGCTTTTAAAAAGGGGAATTTAATAAGTTGCTAGTTTACAGTTCTAAGGCCAAGAAAATGTCCCAATTAAAGCAAGTCTATAGAAATGTCCAATCAAAGGCATCCAGGAAAAGATACCTTGGCACAAGAAGGCCGATAAAGTTCAGGGTTTCTCTCTCAAGTGAAAGGGCACATGGCGAACACAGACAGAGTTTCTCTCTCATTTGGAAGGGCACAAAACATTGCGTCATCTGCTAGCTTCTTCTCCTGGCTTCGTGTTTCATGAAGCACCCTGGGAGGTGTTTTCTTTCTTCATCTCCAAAGATTGCTGGCTGGTGGACTCTGCTTCTCACAGCTATGTTGTTCTGCCCTGCTTTCTTTGAATCTCTCTTTCTCCAAAATGTTTCCTCTTTTATAGGACTTCAGAAACTAATCAAGACCCACCCAAGACACCCCTCCACCTAATCCAGTTAAACAACCACTCTTGATTAAATCACATTGAGATCACATCAAGATGTGACTCCCCAAGTCATATCTCCAGGGAGATGATCTACTTACATTTTCAAACATACAATACTGAATAGGGATTAGAAGAAACGGCTGCCTTTACAAAATAGGATTAGGATTAAAACACAGCTTTTCTATGGTGCATACATTCTTTCAAACCAGCACAACAGGGAAGAAGCATGAGACAAGCCTGGAAGAGCAGTTTTAGGCCAGACTGTTAAAGACTGAGTACATTATACTCAGTGTACAATTAATATAAGAGCAGCCATCCACCTAGGCTATTTAGGACTCTGCCCTCAAAATATCCCTCAATTAGGCTCTCCCTTTCCTGGACTAAGCCCAGGGTCTGATAGAGTTTCTTCTTTTCAGAAGTGTGGCTGGCACTGATTATATACCATGTATGGAGTGTTTTGTATGTTTAGAATGTTTGTATGTTAAGTTTTTTCAATAAAAATATTTTTAAAATATAAAAGAAATTCAGCTAGATGTTACAGCAGCAATAAGAAACTAATACAAGGTCAAAAAAGAAAATTGACCAACTTGGTCTTAATTTTGCTATTTGCTTAATATACACAAATGTAACACTTTTACCAAGTCAAAACAGAGACAGTATGGCTGGAAGATAGCAAGGGAATAGGCACTTTTTCTGAGGCCATGCTCCAAAAGTGTTTTTTCAACTATTTTGAAGGCATATGTCAACATGGGAGAGATTAAGATTATTATAAAAAGACCTCAAGGAAGCAGAGTGAAGTACATCTACAATCAAAGACAAGACTATTTACCCAATTTTCAATGAACATCTTTCACCTAACAGCAGCCTCTTGCGGGAAAGTCTCAATAATTCACTCATTCAACAACTATTTCATGAGCACCTGCCACATGCTAGTTATGGTCCTGGGTTTTGAGAGTAAAACACTCAACAGAAAACAGCCAGAAATCCATTCCCTTGTGGAACTTGACTTCAGGGCAGGATAATTTTTTAACTTGCTACTGATATAGGCACATGTGGGGTTTTGCCACAACAGTATCTTGGATTTTCTAAAAAGAAATATAATGCATTGAAGATTCAAGTCAAGAAATATTTGGAGGGCAGTGCAATGGTGGCTCAGCAGCAGAACTCTTGCCTACCATGCCAGAGACCCGGGTTTGATTCCCAGAGCCTGCCCATGTAAAAAAAAAAAAAGAGAGAGAGAGAGAGAGAGAGAGAGAGAGAGAGAGAGAGAGAGAGAGAGAGAGAGAGATTTGGGGTAGGAGAAACTAGGAAAATTCAAATAAGAAGATAGCCAGAAGAATTCTTCCATTAACCCTGGCTGACCATACCAGTTAGGAATGTGTTGGGCTGCAAGTTTCAGAAAACTCAACAATGGAGGCTTAAACAATGTGGACATTAATTGAAAGTGGTCTCAGTGTTTGTCAGATAGCTCAACTGGATCATCAAGGTGCTTAATATCTTTCTGCTCTTCTATGTTTAGCATGTTGGCTTTTCTTCCACATCTTGTAGCATCATGGCCCCAAGATGGCTGCCACAGCTCTAGATGTCACATCTGCATTCAAGATGGGAAGAAGGGTGGAGAGGTGGCATCAGGGAACTCTCATAAGGAAAAACAATTTTCCCAGGAGCCCCAAGTAGACTTCCTCATCTTCTCACTGGCCAGAGCTGGGTCACAAAGGAAATTGGGAGAACCTGTATTTGGATTTCCAGCTTCCATAATTGAAGGCAACAAGAGAAAGAAGGCAATTGGAAATGGCTGGTGTAGACAAACAACAGTGTCTGCCCAAAAGGCCATTACAGAGAAACCACAAGACATAAAGTTGAAGGTTGCCCGAGACATTTCAGGCAGGAAAATTCAAAACAACTGAGAAAAATGGCACATTGCAAACTGAATCCAAATATTATGAGTTAGACGAGAGCTAGACCTGTCCTTGGAAAAACCCTAGACTGGAAAGCCCCACTGGTGTAGAAAAAGCCCCTATGCTAAAATGCTTAGCCCCATGCTCTGTGGCTCAGTCATAAATACAGTACCAAGAATCCAGATGATGGGTCCTATGGTGGACTAAGCCAAGAATTAAGCATATTGCATTAGGAATGTGTTTTTAGTTATTAGGATTAAAAGCCAGGTTTGGGGGGTGTCAGCTCCTACCTCATGCTACTCACAGAAATCCTCAGCCCTAGCACATGCTTTTATCAGAGACAAGGATGAGAATGAGGAGAGGGAGCACTAACCAGCTGAATCGGATCCTTTACCCAAGATAAGTAAACACTTGATACGGCCATTGTTATGGGTCCAAGTGCCTCATTTCTGCTGACTCATGGGTTGTTGGACTCCCACACATGGGAATTTGAAATTCCCACAATAACACATAGCTGCAAAGTGCTCTGTGAGGGCTTATTTCTGCCTGGGGGTAGGGGGTAGTTAGGAAAGCCTTCACTGAAAGGGCAGGCTCATGAACTATGTGCCCATCAGAGGCTTTGTGAAATATGTTACGGTATGAAGACTTGACTCTAAAAGCAATGCAAAACTACAGAGGGGGAAAATGATTAGATTGTATTTCAGCTAAATAACTATTGATGACAATGCCTTCAGCTGCAAGTAACAGAAACCCAATTAAAACTAGCTCGAACAATAATGGCATTTATTATCTCTCCCAACCAGGAGTTCAGGGATAGGCAAGTGTGGGCACAGTTTCATTAGTCCCTCAAAGATCCACCTTCTTCCCATGTCTCCACTTTGCAAACACTTATTATTGGCTTTTTCTTGACAGCATCAAGCCTTCAGTCTTGGGTGATGGAGCCATTAGTGTCTGTTGCCTGAGACAGATGTCTGGGTGGTGACTCAGCTGGCCCCTCGAGGCCAGTCAGCGATGTCTGGGAGCATGAGAAAGAGAGGATTCACCCAACTGCCTCACTCCCTAAGAGTCAGTATATTGTAGTGGGTAAAGGACTGACTGACTCCAGGGTCCTATCAACTGCTTCCCAGAACTTAATTGCTGAGAACCTTGGGTAAACTTCTCTTTCCTCATTTGTTGCACCAAAGGCAGAATGCATATGATAGCATATGATAAGTGCTTGAAAATGTTATCTATGATGGTTGCACAGCAAGGTAAATGTGCTTAATGCTACTGAATTGAACACTAAAAAATTGTTAAATTGGTGAATTTTAAGTGATATATATTTTATACAATGTAAAATGAAGAAGCAAACAAAACTAAGCCATAGGTTACTTAATGGTTGTAAATATGGTAAATATGTAATAAATTTGTTTCCTATACAGCAAAAGAATATTAATCCAAATTCAGTTTATTGGTGATTTCTACGTGCGGAGAAAGGAAGGGCACACACATTGATATGATGCTACTGTATTTTAGTTGTTCAGTTGAGAAATGGGTTCACAGCTGTTCACTTTGTCATCACGCATCCTAATTTACACAGATGTTTACATGTGCTCACATATATTCTTATGTATGTATAAAAGTTATTTTTATTATTTTATTAAAAATTGGCACTTGACATTGTCTATATTCTAGAACTTCACCTACTATGTGAGACCAAAGGAGGAGAGGTTTCTTTTGTCCAAAACCTAAATTTTCTATAGCACCTCATCTAACTCAACCTGTCTAGATAGATGATTTAAATAACCCAACCACATGGAACCCAGAATGGGAACGAGGGCTTCTAATTCTGTATAGCTTAAGGTAATACCTGGATCATTCCAGAGTATTTTGGGCCGTTATTCAAAAAGTATTAGCAAAGTCCCTTGAAGGATGGGAGAAAAAATATGGAACTATTCAGCTTTACCACCAAGGAAATCCCTGATACTGACTCAAATACTAGGGACCCCCAAGTCAATAGGCCAAGCCCTTGATCTTAAGGCTTGCTCTTAAGAAGCTTATTTCTGTAATGGAGAATCTAAGTCTACCTATAGTCATGCCTGAGTTACTTCCAGAAAACCTCTTCTATTGCTCAGATGTAGACTCTCTCTCTCTCTAAGCCCACTCTGTAGGGAAAATCACTACCCTCTCCAGTACGTGGCCATGACATCCAGGGGTGAATGTCTCCCTGGCAATGGGGGCATGGCTCCCAAAGACAAACCTGGCCCTGGCACCGTGGGATCAACAACACTTTCTTCACCAAAAGGGGGTGAAAAGGAATGTAACAAAATAAAGTATCAGTGGCTAAGAGAGTTCAAATAGAGTCAGGAGGCTATTCTGGAGGCTACTCTTAAGCAAGCTTCAGCTAGACATTGCCAACCCCCAACCAAAACCATTCCTGTTAACCCTAAAGAACATTTGGGGCTCTATATGAGACTCTAAAAATTTTCACATACTGAGACTACTTTACAGAAACCTACAACCTCCAAATGGGTTCCTAGGCCAGATAAGTCTTGAAACCCAGAGGGGCCATCCTATCCAAGAACATCAACTTATTCCATCCCCCTATCCCATGTTTTTAAACTCCCCTTTCCAACATGGAAAATTTAGAAAGGGAAGAGCCCAAACACCCTTAAAGATTGGGAGAAGGAGGAGTTATAATATAGGCGATAAGATTTAATAAATGAATATGACTGCTGAATCATTATATTGATATTTCTTTTAGTCTCCCATGTCTTGGAGCAGCTAGAAGAAAAAACCTAAAATTGTGGAACAGTACCCATACCAAACTCTGCAATCTGTTCTATAATTACTTGCTGCAATGTACTTTGAGACTTATTACCTTTTTGTATATGTTTTATTTCATAATTTTAAAATGTTTTTGGAAGAATAAAGAAGGACAAAATCCAAAATCGGCCAGAACATGGTAAGTGTTAGAAGGCATGCAAACTGATACAATTTTTAAAATATTTTTAAATTGACATTCAGTAAAATTGAAAAAAGTGCTATCACAGAAATGCTACATAGAAACAAGATACATCATGGTATAACAGATAAAGATTAGATAGACAGACAGACAGAAAGACAGATGGATAGGTAATCATGATAGACACAAGATAGATAGAACGATAGAACAAATACGGTAAAATGTTAAAAGTTGGTAAATCTGGATACCTGGCTAGGGGTTATGCTGGAGTTCTCTGTATTGGTTTTGTATTATTTTTTGCAAGTGTCTTGTAGGTTTGAAATTATTTCAAAATAAAAAAATATAAGGAAAGATACCTATTCAGTGTTGGTGAGGATGAAGAATTGTGCAGCCGCTTTGGAGGGCAGTGTGGTAGTTCCTTAGGAAGCGAAGTATAAAATTGCCATATGATCCCACAACCCCGTTACTAACTATATACTCAGAAGAACTGAAAACAGGGATGTGAAGAGACATTTGCACGCTGATATCTGTGACAGCATTACTCACGATTGCCAATGGATGGAAGCGGCCCAGGTGTCCACCAGCTGATGGGCGGAAGGGTGAACTGTGGTGTATACGTATGATGGAACATTGTGCGGCTGCATGACGGAGTGACGGAGTGACGCATGCAACGACATGAAGGAACCTTGACGACATTATGTTGAGCAAAATAAGCCGGAAACAAAAGGACGAATGTTGCATTGCCTCACTAATAGAACTATAATGAGCAAATTCTTAGACTTAAATTCGAGAGCATAGGTTATCAAGAGGTAGAAAGAGGGCAGAGACTGGGCAGTCAATGCTGAAGAAGTACAGAACATTTAATAAAGGTGATTGTAAAAGTTCAGAAATGGCTAACACAATACTGTGTGACGGTACACAATACTGCAAGTGTAATTAACAAAGCTGAGAGTGAGTATGGGTCAAAGAGGAAGGCTAGGTGATGTACTTCACGAAGGAAAGCTAAAGGATAAAAACTGAGACTGAATAACTTACAGAAACCTAGAGTGGACAATGACAGTGGTTAATTGCACAAACATAAGAAAGTTTTTACATGAGGTAGAACAAACGTACATCGTTATTACAAGGTGTCAATAATAGGGTGGCATATGGGGAAAATACAATTAATGCAAACTAAGGACTATAGTTAATAGTAACATTGCAATATTCTTTCATTAATTGTTAACAAAGGCATTATACCAAAGCTAAATGTCAATAACGGTGGGGTATGAGGGGTATGGGATTTTTTTTCTGAAGAAATGAGAATGTTCTCATATTGACTGGGCTGGTGAATGCTTAACTATGTGATTATACCAAGAACCATTGATTGTAAACTTAGGATGTGGTGTGTGGATAAAAACTTAAAAAAAAACAACAAAACTTTATTTTTCAGCGAGGTTTTAGGTTTACAGAAAAATTGAGAATTACACAAACTTCTCATATCCTCCCTCGACCCACCCTCATTCCCCACAGTTTCCCCTATTATTAAAATTTTGTGGGCAGGCCACAGCGGCTCAGCAGGCAGAGTTCTCACCTGCCATGCCAGAGATCTGGGTTCAATTTCCATGCCTGCCCATGCAAGAAAAAAAAAAAATCTTGCATTTATGCGGTATATTTATTACAACTGATAAACCAGCATTCATACATTATCATTAACTAAATTCTTTAATTTACATTTGGGTTCACTCTTTGTGCTGTGTATTTTTATGGGTTTTGACAGATGTATAATGTCATGTACCCCCCATCTGCATCCACCGTGGCAGTACCAAAAGAGTTAGTTTCACTTCCTTAAAAATGCCCTGAATTCTACGTATTCACTTATCCCTCCCTCTTCCCAAATTCCTGGCAATCACTGATCGTTTAACTTTCTGTGTAGCTTTGCCTTTTCCAGAACGTCACATAGTTGCAATCATACAGGATACAGCCTTTCAGACTGGTTTCTATCACCCAGAAATACAATCTAAAGTTCCTCCATATCTTTTCATGGCTCAATAGCTCGTTTCCTTATATTGCTGAATAATGCTACCTTGTGTGGGTGTGCCACAGGTTACTTATTCATTCACCTACTGAAGGGCATCTTGATTGCTTTCTGGCAGTGTGAATAAAGCTGCTATAAACACACACACATACACACACCTATATATATATATATATATAAAGAAACCTGGGTTCCAGCCCTGGTTCAGTCATTTACTGTCTGGCTTCATTCCAGTTGCTTCACGTCTCTGAGCCTCAATTTCCTTATCTGTAAAAAGGGAAAAATACCTTCCTATGGAGTTGTGGACTGAACCATATTAGAAAAACATATCATGTGCCAATGTGGAAACTCACTATTTTTTTATGGCTGCCCCAAACCTCCTCCTTTCCATTATTGAGGATTCCCCACCTTGTGAGACCAAGTTGGAGGCAGAATTCATCTCTAACAGGAGTAGTAGAAAAGCCTCCCTTGCAGCTCAGGTATGGCCAGGTGACCTAGGCTGGGTCACCTGAGGGTCAGGGGCACTGAAGCAAGGAAAAAGGAATGAAGTGGTGTTGGGGGTGTGGTGGTGTGCAGCTTCAGGGGTCTGAGTGGCAGCGGTGCCAGCCTCCGTCGGTGTCCAAGCCAGCGGGCTCAGCAGTGCAACTCTGGCCTCTGGAAGTTGCGATGGGTTGAATTGGGTCCTCTAAAAAGACACGGTGAAGTCTTCATCCACAGTACCTCAGAACATGACCTTACTTGGAAATAGTCATTAAAGATGGAATTAGTCAACTTAACACAAGGTCATGCTGGAATAGCGTGAACCCTTGGTTCAATAAGACTGATGTCCATATAAGAAGGGGAGAGGAGACAAAGACAGACACACAGAGAGAAGACGGCCATGTGATGGAGGCAGAAATTCTGTTATGCTGCCACAAGCCAAGGAACACCAAGTACTGCCTGGCACCACCAGAAGCAGCTAGGAGAGAGGCACGGAGCAGGTTCTTCCCTGCAGACTTCATAAGGAGTGTGGCTCTGCCGATACCTTGATCATGAATTTCTGGCCTCCATAACTGAGAGACATTAAATGTCTGTTGTTCTGAGTCGCCCACTTTGTGGTACTTTGTCAGGGTAGCCCTAGGACACTAAGATAGCGGTGCTGGTAGATGTTTCCTTAGCGAACCGGGTCAATCGTGTGATTTTTTTTTTTGCTGTCCTATGACTGCAAAGTCCCATTTTGTTCCAGCCTATCTGCTCTGTTTTAAAATTGTATTTTTTTTCTGTTTTAATCAGTTTTGGTAACTTCTGTGCTTTCCACTAGGAATCCTGACTATACTACCCAAGTCCCTAGCATAATGGCTGGCATGTAGTGGGAATTTAATATTGGTTCTTTTTCCCTTTTGGCCTCATATCCTCAGATGCTTTCCTTTTATCCAAGTTTAATTCTAACTCTTCGATACTATGATCAGTAGGATGAAAACCTCCCCCTTTTAACGAAAATATGGAGTTGCACCTTTCCATAATATTTGTTCATTATTTCACCATGAAAGATCATTCTACAAGTTAGTAAACCCTGAGGTGGTGAGCAGCAGTTAGTAGGGAGTGTTGCCCTCAATTTTTAAAACAAAGGGAGTCTTGAGGGCAATCATAAACTTGTCACCAATCCCCAAAATATGGCAATCAGGGGATGTTCCCAAAATGTGGCAATTAGGAACAGAATTCGAGGGACCAAGAAAAGGACTCATTTACATAGTAATGGTCATTTAGATTTCATAAACCAATGGACCTAACTGATGGACCTAATTAACCCAGAAGAGGTAGAGTATAAAAATATGCAGGGGGATATGAAAGCTTATTTAATTCATGGGTTACAGACACTGGGGAGTTTTAGTGCACCTATCCTTAATACACTTGGATGAAAATCGCCACTTAATTTCCCACAAAACACCCTAAGCATGGTTCAGAGATAGAAGATTGGGCTGATTGGGTTACTGGGGGACTGTAGAAGTCAGTCCAATCTGTCCCCACCATCCAACGTGGGATTGCCCACAGCAGCCTAAGCAAAGCATTCATGAGTCAGTTTCATTCAGCCTCTGCTTAAATTTCTTCAGAGAAGAAACAAATAGCTGTGCCAGTAGAATGAGGTGGTGATGTGTTCGGATTTATTGTTTATGTCCCCAACAGTCATTATTCATTCTCCCTTCTTATGACAGCAGTACACACACGCCATCCCTCTCTCCCTTGGAAAGGACCTCTTCCCACTGTATGAGATCTTAGGGGGATTGTCAGCGAAGGTGAATGTTCTCCCTTGCCCAGGGCAAAGCTCACCAGGCTCTTCCTCCATGAACTTTGAATTTTTAGTGGAGCAACTCTGTGCTGGTTTGAAAGGATTTATGAACCCTAGAAAAGCCATATTTTAATCCTGATCTAATCTTGTGGGAGCAATATTTCTTTTAAACCCTATTCAGTACTTTATGGTGGAAACTTGATTAGGTTATCTCCACAGAGATGTGACTCATCCAATTGTGGGTATTAATTCTTGAATAGAGGGAGATGTGACTCCACCCATTCCAGGTAGGTCTTGATTACTGGAATCCTTTAAAAGTGGAAGCATTCTGGAAAGAATGAGAGAGAATGACGAGAGCGAGAGCCCATACCACCAGACAGCTTTGGAGATGAAGAAGGAATACGTCCCCGGGGGAGCTTCATGAAACAAGAAGCCTGGAGCAAAAGCTAGCCGACATCACCATGTTCATCACATGCCTTTCCAGTTGACAGAGTACATTTCAACTTCATTGGCCTTTCTTGAGTGAAGGTAACCTCTTGTTGGTGCCTTAATTTGGACATTTCAATAGATTTGCTTTAATTTGGACATTTTCTGTGATCTTAGAACTATAAATTAGGAACTTATTAAATTCCCCTTTTTAAAAGCCATTCCTTTTCTGGCATATTGCATTCTGGCAGCTAGCAAACTAGAACAGATACCAAACCTTTAAGAGGGGAGAGAGAATAATTTACATTAGCAGGTGAGTTTTTCCTTCTAGCTAGAATCCTAGCCATCTCTTGTGTCTGTCCATTTTTCAAGCCTGGTTTCCCAGCCTTATCTCTGTGAGCCACTCCACATCCTCCAATAATTTCTTTCCTGCATATGTCAGCTAGAGTCTGTTTCTACTGTTTACAAACAAAGCACTCTAATTGACTTAACTCATAGTGGCAACAGTTGCTAGAAAGTTCTTCCCTATCTCAAATCGAACTCTTCCTCCATTTAAGTTCTACCCCTTTACACTGGGTCTGTTTCTGGAAGCAAACCCTGAGCCAGTATTCTCCATATGACAGCCATTCAAACATTTGAAGGCAAGATGCTTTCCCTTAGTCATCTCTTTTCTGGGATAAATAGCTCTGATTTCTCAACAGTTCCTTGTAGAACATAGTTTCCAAATCTGTCAACATCCTCGTGCCCCTCCTATAAATACTTAAAATGTGACCTCCAGGAGGCACATAAACAGAGTATAATGGGCTCCTTATTTCTCTTGGTCTCTGCCCTACTTCATAAATGGTCACTTTTTTCAGTAGCAATGCTGCACTCTTGGATTATAGTAATATAATTACTATATTATATTATCAAGTAAAACTAGCTTTTAAAAATGTGTTGTTTCTTCACTACATATCTTTGTAGAAAAATTAGAAAAGAAACAAAAGAAAATTATTGAAAGAATTCCCAATCCACCATTCCAGGACAATCACTATAAACATACTATTGTACAATCTTTCAGACTATGTTCTATGCTTATCATATTGACTTTTCTTTTGGTTATATGTGCATTGCTACATATTTAAAGCATGTTATATACTTAGCACCCTCTGGGAGAACATTCGGGTTATGACAGGTTTTGTAGTTTATTTTGTTTTTGCTATTACAAACAATGTTTTGATAAACACCCTCATCCATATATCTTTGTATACTTTGATGCTTTCTTAATAATTCCTAGAGGTGTGATTACTAGTTGAAAAGATTTGTGTTTTCTTACAAGGCTTATCACCCAATTACCCTTCAGAAACCAATTCATACTTCCACCAGCAGATTTAAAAGGTCTTAAAACTCCTGGAATTTCCACCTGAGGCCTTGCCAAGCCAGGTGTCCCCATCTTATAGTCGTAATTGATTTTAAGCTAGACAGAATACTGCATTACAGTTCTTTAATCTTATTTGTTGGCCCCAGGCCCTCCTCTGCCCCTGTTGAGATGATGAGACAGTGATTCAATCAAGCAGGAAATTCCTTACCCGCTCTGGTTTCAGGTCACCTGCAGATCTGGCCAATGTCCCTTCTCTGTCTTCAACCAAGTTACAGACAACATTGCTGGACAGAATGGAGCCACGACTGGCCTCTGGCACTCTACTAAGTGTGTCTTCCACCTGAGAAATAATTGTCTACAAATGGTTCCGCAGGCAGTTCACAGTTCACCCAGCACTTCTCAAGGACCCCCTGGACCTGTGCACAATAATCCAGCATCTAATAAAGGTACTAATAAAGTTTAATAAGACCTGGCTTCCTAGGACTGGCTCCAGCATTACAGCCAGCATCTGTTCTGATTAGTCAATACCCAGTTTATTCTGGTGGCTAAATATTGTAAATATCATCCCTGCATTCATGTATCCTCTACCAAGGTGAAACGGCTATTAATATTTGTCATATTTGTAGCAGATACCTTTTTTTTTTGGTGGGGGGTGGGGGAATAAGATATCTCAAAAATTCCTGAATGTTCACTCCCATCTCCTTCTCAACCCCAAAGTAAGGAGAATATCATTCCCTTGCACTTTGTACTCTTAGTGCTCCTGTATATATCCATAAACAACACACATTCCTGAGTTTTGCATTTGAAAATTTTGCAAAAATAGTATTCCACATATATGGTCTCCTAAAAACCTTCTCAATAGTTGAGGTGTTTCCATACTGGTATACCTAGATTTAATTCATTTAAACTGCATTGTAATCTTTTTCATGTCTCTTGCTGATGGGAAATTAGAGTTCCACTTTTTTTTTTTTTTACTTTACAAAGTGTTGCAATGAATGTCCTCAAATATGACGTCATGTGCACATAGTCAAGGTTTCCTCTAAGACAGACACATGGTGGAACTTCTGGGACATGGAGTAGGAGCACCTTCAGCTCTGTGTTACCTGATTGCTCTACAAATTAGTCCACCCATCACTTGCAGTGTATCTCCCCCACAGCAGTGTATGAATTCCTTATCCCATATTCTCACCAACATTTAGTTACCAAGCTTTGGAGTATGAAATAGTTTCTCAATATTTTTATCTTGGATTTCCCTGATTATTAGCAGTAGGGGGTCCCTTTTCATAAGTTTGTTATTTTGAGTTTCTTCTTCCATACAGAAGTTCGTTTCTGCAGGAGCCAGCTTCCAAGATGGCACCCAAGAATCCCTGCCTCCTGGAATGCGCGCCTTGTGTAGTCCCCTCCCACACTGCACTGAGGTTGGTCCATGAGACACACAGAATAGGGCAGAGACAATGATGTGGTACTTCTGAGATTAGGTTATGAAAGACACTTCAGCTTCCATCTTCGTCATTCTCTTTCTCTTGGGTTACTCACTCTGGGGAAACCAGCTGCCACATTGTGAGCAGCCATCTGGGGAGGCCCACATGGCAAGGGACTGAGGCTTCCTGCCCTCAGCAAGTAAGGAACAAAGGCCTCCAGAAAACACACCCATGAAAGAACTCGGAAGTGCATCCAGATGATGGCAGCCCCAGCCAGCAGACTGACTGCTGTGCTGGTTTGAAATCATCATGTACCCCAGAAAAGTCATGTTTTAATCCTGTGCCAATCTTGTAGGAGCAACCGTTTCTTTTAATCCTTATTCAGTACTGTAGGTTGGTATATTTTGATTAGATTATATCCGTGGAGATGTGACATGCCCAATTGTGGGTGTTAACCTTTGACTGGAGAGAGATGTGACTCCACTCATTCCAGATGGGTCTTGATTAGTTTACTGGAATCCGTTAAAAGAGGAAACATTTTGATGAAACCTCAGAATGTTGGAGCCTAGAGAAATGACAGAGCTGACAGAATGACAGAAGCCTCAGAGCCAATAGAAACTTCACAGCAGAGCTGACAAGATGCTAACACATGGAGAACAGTGACACGGATGTTTGGAGATACTTGGAGCGCAGAAGACGTCGGCATAAGATGTTAAGCAAGTCAGAACCTGGAGAGGCAAGTGCCAACCACGTGACTAGCGGGTAACAAAGGTGTTCCTAATGCATGGACCTTCCCTGAATTAAGGTAACCCTTTGTTTGGGCATTTTCATTGCCATGGAGCTGTAAACTTGTAACTTATTAAACTTTCCTTTACAAAAGCCATTCCAGTCCTGGCACATTGCATTCTGACAGCTAGCAAACTAACACAACTGCAACCTCACAAGAGACCCTAGCCAGAACCACCCAGCTAAGATACTTCTGAACTCATGACCCACAGATACTGTGATATAATAAATATCTGTTGCCTTAAGATGTTAAATTTGGGGGTAATTTGTTATGCTACAACAGACAACCAGGAAAATAATCTTTGCACATTTTTTTTTTGCTATTACATTGTTTTTCTCTTATTGATTTGTAGGAATTTTTAAAAATATTCAGCATTTGAATTCTTGTTCATTATTCAAGGCACCAATATCTTCTCGCAATTGTTGGCTTGCCTTTTCATTTTATTTATGGTGCCTCTGGCATAACAAAGCTTTAAATTTAATATAATATAATTTGCCTGTTCTTTTCCTTTATAGTTTATGCTCTTTGCATCTAAGAAATTCTTTACAACCTCGATGACAAAAAAGACAGTTTTCTATTTTCCTGGAAATGTTTTAATAGTTAGCTTTGTGCTTCTGGTTCTTTAATCAGTCTGGAAATAACTGTTGGATTCAGTTGGCAAAAATCTCTCCCCTACCACATCATGGGTTGTAATTCACTCTGTGGATCATTTGTTGTGCGTTTGCATTTTTCAGTGTGAAGATTTGTCTTGGTTCTGGCAAAGACCAGAGCAAAATAATCATAAGGAAGGTTTCTTTCTCTGTCATCACCTTCCTGACACAATGGCCTTATCACTTCTTGCTTCTTTAATTGCTCCAAATATTAAGGTTGTAGACACCAATCATTCTTTTTAATGGCTCAGCACCTGAACTCTTTCTCTCTACCTTGAGAATCCTTCATGCTCATAAGTCTTGGTACATAGCAGAGTCAGCCTCTCGTTAAGGAAGCTGATGATTGCTGATACTTCCTTTCCCAGGCTCTTAGCAGCAAGGATGTGGTCACATAACCTAGGCTCTGCTGATCAGACCCATTCTCTCCGACTTTGAATTGAGAACTGGTGAAGTGATGCATGATAATAGGTTATACAGCAGAGTTTTTCAAACCTTAATGCCCATGAGAACCACCTGGTGGGCTTGTTAAACTCCAAATTGGTGGGTCCTAACAGCAGAGTCTGATTCAGTAGGGCTGGGATGGGGCATGAGAATCTGCATTTCTAACAAGTTATAAGGGATGATGAGGCTGCTGGTCTGAGGACCACTTTGAGTAGCACTTCCTACTTCCCAAAATAGAGCAACCTCTCTGATCATGATTTGGTGGGGGCAAGATGGAGTTCCCAGGAAAGCAGAGTTGGAGCTGTGTACAGTGTCAATGGACCAGATGTGTGGTGGGATTTAGGGCATTGTTTCTGGCTGGGTAGTTGCTGATATTGGTCCTGCAGCCTTCCTGGAAATTCTATGAGCTACCCCATACCCTTTAACTAGATTCTCTTGCTGCTCAAATCAGCCAGAGTCAGTTTCTGTTGCTTGCAACTAAAAATGCTGGTTAACCCAGGACCCACTGTATTGTCTTTAAAATTCTTTTTTTTGGCATGGGCAGACACCCCGGTCTCCAGCATGGCAGGCAAGAATTCTGCCACTGAGACACCGTCACACTGCCCCTCAGCCATTCTTAATTTTATTCTTCCTGACATTACTCTTTCAGATTTGTGCTGTTCTTTTGCATCCCTGGGATTTATGCTTTGTAACTCATCTTTGTCTGTTAAGAAAAAAAAAAGATTTTTACTTATTTCAAGAATAATATATGCTTACTATAAACATATTTGAAAAATACAGAAAAGCTCAAAGTAAATTTAAAATCTCCTTTAATGCTACCACCAGAGACAACCACCATGAATATTTTGCATTACTACTTTCAGTAATATACTCAGTTTTTTCCATATACATGCACAATTTGCTATATACACATGCACTATTTTTATTTATGTGGGCTCATACTATACATGCTATCTTGTAAATCCCCTCTTTCCATCCAAACACTATAAGTAATCATTTCCCCCTGTCAACAAGCATTCCACAAAATGATCTGCAGTAGAGACGTAGCATCCAGCACATGAGGCACTGTAATTTATTCAACTAACCCCTGGTAGCTTGATCAAATCACATGCAGTTTGATTCAAATTGTTCGCTATTATAAACGACACTGTCAACTTCTGATCTAAAATGGCACATGGTTAGCAATTCCTACTATAGCCCTGCCAAATTCTCAAAATTTCATTCATAAAGGAATGAACAAGGACAGACCAAACCCCATCTTTGTCGTAGTTTACATGGCAGCTGGGTAAATAGCAATAATACTACAGGTCAGTAATATACACACAAACATACAATATACTAATAATATACCAGTAATAAAATAATCACAATGGCAGCTACCACTTATTGAAGGGTTGCCACCTGCCAGGCATTATGCATCACCCTATCTTTGCAGTTAAGCCTCAGGTCCTAGTATCACCTCTATTTTACGGAAAAGGTCATTCATTACTTGTAACTTTCTCGAGCTCCACCTTTAATGGAGACGCGCTAGGGTTGAGACCCATAAAAGTGACCCCTCCGCAAAGGCTCTGATCTTAACTGCTGGGAACAAGAAGAAGATGACAGTTTTTAGAGCAGGTGAAAACCTATTTTAAAGAAAGTGTTTTAAGAGCCAGGATCTGTGCCCATAAAGCTTCACCTCAGCTATAGGACTGGGAAGAAAAAGGGACCACAGTCCCCAGGGGACCACAAGCAATTTACTTTCTTCTTATTGACAGAAATCAGACCAAATTTTGTTCGAGTAAATTAAGGACATGGGGACCATGAAAAAATACAGAAGGCCTAGAGTAAGAGCCAATCACTGAAAACCATCCATTGCCAGGTCAATAGGAGGACGTCATGTTCCATTTTTGCACCCACCATAGGTACTAGAAGACGCGGCTCTCTGAAACAGAGGAGAAACAGACTCAGATGAAAAGGCAACAGACCAAGATCAATAAAAGTAGCATTAAAAGGGTGATAAAAAAGAATTACAAGGAAATGAAAACAAAAGCAGTTAAATGACAAATTCCTTCACAAAGGGTAGGAAAGGTGGTTCAAAAAAAATAACTGAATTGGTCAAAATCATCTATTGGTGAAGACCTGGAGCAAACGGAACTCTTGAGTCATTTCTTAAGGAAAATAATTTGACACTGTTCAGTGCAATTGAAGATGCACATACCCTAAAACACTACCATTAGACCAGGGCCCTGTTTCCAAACTGTGTTGAATCACCTGGGCTACTTTTAAAAATCCCAATACCCCATTCGGACCCCAAGTTAAATGGAAATGTCTTGGGGTTGTTAGCCACCCAGCAAAATTTTTTAAAGCCCTCCAGGTAATCCCAATGTGCAGCAGAATTTTGAAACTGCTGCTCTAGAGAAATTCTTGCATCTATTAGAATGTTCACAGAAGCACTGTTTGTAATTGCAAGAACCCAGAAACTGCCCCAAAGTTCACTGACAGAATTGATACAATGTTGCACAGTCACAGAGAAATACTATATCACACTGCAGACCTCCGCATCTGCATGGATTAATCTCACAAAAATAGCGCTGATCGAGAAAAAAGCAAGACCCAGGGGATGTACAAACAACTTGATTTCATTTACACAAAGGAAAAAATTACATAAGTAGATAACATACTGTATAAGGATGCACATGTCTGTGGTACGGCTATAAAGAAATGCAAGGGAATGATAGCCACAAAAGTGAGTATACTGGTTATGGGATGGGGGGGTGCTTCTAAGATATGAGTATGGTTTGACTTCTTAAACCAATGGTAGTAACTTATACCTTATACATAACTTATGAATATCATTTTGTCTGTCTTAAGTTAATTGAAAAAAATTTTTAAGTATTTTATAGTTAAAAACAAAGTGAAGTCCTGGTCAAATGGAGAGGCAGGGCATGGCAGAGAAAGGAGAGAGTATCCCAGCCCACGTCCCTCTAGCGTAGACATACGGGGGTGGGAGAAGCAAGGGAAGGGGCACCCCAAAGCTGCCCTCCACTGCCCCAGCTCAGGGCAGGGGCCTGGAACCAGTCGGTGCTGCAAGATAACAGTATCTAAAGGTGATGGAATGTTCACTCAAAATGAAACTATTTTACAGTGGAAGTGACTGGACCAGGCTGATATTTATGAGATTGACTAACAAGTTTTTTCACTGCTGAGTATAAATCAGGGGTTTTCTTTTTTCTCTTTTATGAGAAAAGGAAGTGAATTATAAAAATAAAGCAAACTTCTTGCTGGCACATGGCTAAATGGGGACTGTCCAATGAAGCCTGTTAAATAAAGAAGCAATAGGCCCTGAGCTGGGTACTATGTTTCCGCTTGAATTTTAAGCTGATTAGAGCCCCCTGGACAACCAATTTATAAGGATTTTTCACCATCGTAAATGCATATTTTAAAAATCTGTCCCTTGTCGACATTTTTAGACTCTAGACCAGCTTTAATAGAAAATTCTGTGATGATGGAGTGTTCTAGATTGACACCGTCCAATGGTGTAGCCACTGGCTACGCATGCCTACTAAGCATTGAAAATGTGGCTAGTGTAACCAAAGAAGTGAATTTTTTGTTTTAATTAATCTGCTTGCTATAAAAAACTCCAAAATTATGGGGTCATTTTCATTCAAGGTTTTGACACTTCCACACTGCCCAAGAGTTCTTCCTGTTTTGTCCTCAGAATCACATTTAGAGTTACATTTACAATAATGTTTACACCATGAAAATCTGAGCACAGAGTGGGTATCTGATAGTATTAAGGAATTGCTAAAGTCACATCCTGAAATATTTACCGATAAAATGATACACATTTGCTTCAAATAATGAAGGTCAAACAACATGGATTGATAATTGTTGAAGTTGAGTGATGGGTTCAAGGATTATACTAATCTATCTACTTGACATATATTACATAAATTTTCCAAAATAAAAAATGTAATGCTATTTATTAACATTTTTTAACAAAATGGGAAGGGCTCATACTATAATAGTCAATGGAATAAAAAATGCTACGAAGTGATAAATATATAATAATATGAGAATTTGATATAAGTAAAAGGGATATAAAACGTAGTGTATTGATTAAGAGTCCAGGTGCCTTTGAAAAAGTGATCAGACATTGAATAGAGATATGAATGAAGCTGATCTGGACAGGATCTAAGGTATATCAGAAGACTGAGTAAAGGATGATCCATCCATATTTTAAAGCTTCAACTTCTTTGTGAGACTAAAGGGAGAGATGTTTATTTGGTGCAAAATTTATATTATGGGTAGTGCATTTCCTAATTTAACTTGTATGGTCAATTCAGTTGAGTGCCATAAATACATGGAATCTTGAACAGGACACAAGAATTTTTTAGTTTGTCCAGGTTAGTGTGATGTCCTGATAAATCCCTGAGTGATTTGGACAGTGAATAGCATAGTATTTGCAGAGCCCCCTTGATGGAATAGGGAAAAAGGGGAAAATATTCAACTTCCCCATTTGGAGAATTTCTGACATGCTTGCAAGCAGTGGGGACAACCAAATCAATAGGCCAAGCCCTTGATCTTGGGGTTCATCCCTATGAAACTTATCCCTGCAAAGGATAGGCTATGCCTACTTAAAATGAGGCCTAAGAGTCACCCCCAAGAGAACCTCTTTTGTTGCTCAGATGTGGCCTCTCTCTCTCTAAGCCAACATGGCAAGCAAACTCACTGCCTCCCCCCGCTAAGTGGAACATGACTCCCAGGGGTGTAAATCTCTCTGGCAACGTGGGACAGAATTCCCAGAATGAGCTGGGACCTGGCATCAAGGGATTGAGAACACATTCTCAACCAAAAGGGGGAAGAGAGAAATGAGAAAAAATAAAGTGCCAGTGGCTGAGAGATTTCAAACAGAGTTGAGAGGTTATCCTGGAGATTATTCTTACACATTATGTAGATATCCCTTATCAGTTTATGGTGTATTGGAGGGGCTAGAGGGAAGTACTTGGAACTGTTGAGCTGTGTTTCAGTAGTTGTTTCTTGAAGATGATTGTATAATGATACAGCTTTTACAATGTGACTATGTAATTATGAAAACCTGTGTCTGATGCTCCTTTTATCTAGGGTATGGACAAAAAATAAATAATAGGGGGAACAAAGGCTAAAATAAATGGGGTAGATTGAAATACTAGTGGCCAATGAGAGGGAGGGATAAGGGGTATGGCATGTATTGAGTTTTTTCTTTTTTATTTGTTTTTGCTGGAGTGATACAAATGTTTTTAAAAAATGATCATAGTGATGAATACACAACTATGATTTGATATTTTGAGCCATTGATTGTACACCATGTATGGAATGTTTGTATGTTAAGAATGTCTCTATGTTTGTATTAAACATAGAATATTATGTTTGATATTAAACCAAAATATTTAAATAAAATAAAAGAAAAAATACAGTGCAGGTGTCTGAGTTCAAATCCTGGCTCCAACACCTGATTGGCTATATGATCACATGGGAATTTTCCTAGCTTTGCTAAACTTGTGTCCTCATCTTAAAAATGAGAATCTTATTGAGACTATACTTCTTAAAATTGTTGCGGAGAGTAAATGAGCCTATTTATGAAATAGTTCAGCATCTGGCACCTACTACAAATGTAATCACTTATCTCTGTAAAGTTTACTTGTCAGTAACTTGGTGCCTAAGACTTTATAATTACCTGTATCATCCAGTTTTCTGCAGGAGTGCCCTCTTGTTATATTTAATAAACTTTAAAAAAAAAAAAGAATAGCTTCCTTCATCACTACTTCTGTGTCATGAGAAAACTGGGAGCAAAGTAAATTTAAAAATTATCAGATGTTCTAGATCTTAGCAAAATGGGAATTCCAGTTTATGCCTCAATAATTGAAATTCCCCATAAAAACTCCATTTCATGGCTTTTGTGGTATGTATTAGGGAAATAACATCTCATGCCACATCTTCTGGGCCATGGAGGGAGTGGGGTCTTGTTTCTGAGTTTTTCATTATTTCTGACCCAAATGCCCTCCACACCGGTGGCGAGACCATTTACCTGGTGCTTCACAACTTTCCCTTTCTATTCATTTACGTATTTCAAAGAAAATATAACCTTCTACTGACACTTTCCAGTAATGAATCCCCTCCCTAGTGGTAGTGATGCTTATGGAATTACCTTTTGCTCCCTTCAGTAACATGAAAACCTTGCTTTATCCATTCTCCACTCCCTTTGCTTTTGCAGATGGACAGGTAAGGCCAAGAATCACTGAGCACTGTCTCTGCTCCCCTGTTACTTTCTCTATCACAAAAGCCACTTTCCATTTCCTCTTCAACATTCTGTTGAAAGTGATAGTAATGCCATTGAAGTAATGATAAACCAGAGAGCAAGCAAGAGAGAAGAGAATATTGACCCACATAACCAAAAAAGCCCAAGAGGGAGGGTTACGGTCAGACATGGCTGAATCCGGGTGCCTAAAGTTTTCAGGAATTTCTCTCTTTCCAATATCAAACTCGGTTTTTCTGCTGTATTGCATTCATTCTGAGTCTCACTAAGGCAAGGTGGCTACCAGTAGCTCCAAGTTTATAGTGTCCTATCTTAACAATTCTGATAGAGAAAGAACACATGCCCATTCCTAATCATTTCGGTAATGAGACAACTGTCATTAGTCCAGATTGCCATATGCCACGTCTGAATCAATCATTGAGATTTCACTAGATTTTTTTCTGGGTAATAGACTTGACCTTGGAGCCAAAGGATAGGGTCAACCCTCCTTTCACAATATTCATGAGTAGAAATGGATGATTTCCCTTCAAAAATAAGGAGGCCATAATAAGAAGATGGCAAAATGAATGCAGAGCGGACAAAAGCAACAGATGTCCACTATGCATCCCATAAAAATGTCTTTAAATGTCCTTTGATGCCATTGGGAAATCTCCTGCCAAGCACACTCTTTCCCATCTTGTGGCGCTCTCTGTCCTTTGCCAGCAGTCTCATGTTCTAGCATCTTGGGCTCTGGCCCAGGAAATAAAATCCTCTTCAACACCATCAACACCACCAGCTGTTCTCTGCCAATATCCTTTCCTTTCTCTTCCCAAGTGACAACCATCAGCTGGATGAAAAGATAGAATACGAACTGCGTCCCCAAATCCTCCAGTGTCCTTCTGAGAACCTGAAAACTTCCAGAGACATATTTCAGGTTTCTTTTGATCGCATCATTTATCCACATGTGAACCTGCAAAAGTGGGTAATGGCTGGAGATTAAATACACATATTACATCACATCTTGGACTCATGCTCCAGAAATAGCCTTTCAAGCATGTCATCCCTGATCTCAGGAGGGAGCTGCCTCTGGTTGCTTCTTCAATATGTGTCTGGAACTATAATGCCTGGCCCAGTTCTCAGAATGCAGTAGATATTCAGTGACATGTGTCCTGTTTCCACTTGCCCTCTCCTAATGCTCTTGTAAAAACAAACAAACAAACAAAAAAACTAAGTTGAAGATGGAATCAGGAAGGGAACACAAGGGACTTTAATTTTATCTGTAATGTGTTTTTCAAGTTGGGTGGTGGGTACATGAGAGCTCGTTATATTATTAACTAATCTGAAATACTCATAAATTTAAAAATTTGCAGGTTGCCAACCAAAACTGACAACTCAAAATGCTAATCTGATCCTGGAGCTCGGTTCTCCATAGCCCACAGGCTGACACCCAAGCTCGCCACCTGGTTTGTGGGGTCCTTTGTGATTTGGCCCAGGCCTCCTTCTCCCCACCAGCAGACCTTCACACATCTTGAAAGACTCCCAGTTCCCTGAACGTGCCATGTTCTCTCTAGCCTTGGGGCTCTGTAATGCAGTTTTCTCTGCCCACGATGCTCATTCTCCCCTTTCACCGCCTGGCTAACTCCTACTGGTTCGTTGCATTTGGTAGACTACAAAGAGATCTCGGATACAGCGGTGTAAAGAACATAAAAGTTTCTCTCTCTCATGTAATAGTTCTGGGTGAGCAGCGCAGGTCGGAGGCTGCTCCGCTACTCTCGGCCATTCAGAAACGCAGGTTCCTTCCAGGCATTGCTCTGCCAGTCTCCGAAGCCATGGTGGTCATATACGTGATGGAAGCAGCAAGCTCCAGCCTGCAAGAAGGAGGAAGAAACCGTGGAAGAGTTGCAGAGATGTTTTAAGGTCCTGAGCTCGAAGGGGGTCCACATCACTTCCTCTCATTCTATTGGTGAGACCTGGTCACATGATCGCAAGGAACTGCTGGGGATTCTGGGAAATGTAGTCCTGCTAGGCAGTCACGTGTCTGTCCACCGTTCTCTTAAAATGGAAGGTTGGAAGAATGAATTTTGATCAAGAAACAACTGCCATCTATTCCTCTGAATAGCCTTCTTTACTCCACAACCTCTCTGTTTAGGTTAGATGTTCTTGTGAGCACTTAGTGAACGACTTAATCATTATCTCCTTATTTGCTCATCCCTTCTGCTTTACCTACCTACCCCCTGATGCCCAACTAGATGTGAGCTTGGCTATGCTTTGGATCCTCAGTGCCTGGGACATACCAAAATTGAATATATTCTGAGTAAAGGAATGTAGAACCCAGCTATATAGTTTGTGGGGCCCAGTGCAAAATGAACATGTACAGCTTTGTGTTCAGATTGTGAAAAAATTGTAAGACACTGACAATAGATCATTAAAAAAAAAAGTGGAGGGGGCTGGGGCGCCTTCTGGAAGCCAAACCCTCTGCTTCTGCATAGCTCCCATGTCCAGCCCTGAAAGCAGGAATGAATAAGTGAACTGGGATCAAAGTCGGAATCATCCTCCACGAGGAAAGCCACATAGCTGTTGTGTATTCTTCTTGTGCAATGAGTGGAAATGGAGCAAATCATGCTTGGAAATATTTGGGAAGTAAATTTACAACACCCTACTGGCTAAGCTTCACAGAGGCCGTCACAATTGAAGGCCATCATAATTTCCCATTTCCCACTGCCTTGTCATTTGGTGGGCTTTCTAGCTTCTGACGATCCCAGATGCCTAATGTGTCACCTGCCTTGCTCGTCCTATGGCATTCATTCAGCAAGTCTTCATAGCAGCAAGAGTCATGGTAATTTTCTTACAGCCTCAGATACTCATGGGATTGGAAAGACAGTAGACGTCACTGCCGAGCAGTTTCTCCAGCATCTGCTCAAACACCTCCAGTGACAGAGAACTTCCTACCTCCCCGGGCAGCTCCTTCTGTTTCTGACAGCTCAGCGGATGGAGTTCTTCCTAAGACTGAGCCAAAAGCTACTTCCTTGTGACTTCCACCCACTGGCTCAGAGCCACACAGAGGAACCCTTCTGCCTCATCAGTGCCCCTCAGGTGTTTGAAGAGCTCTTACGCTGGCTTAAAATCAGAGGTTGCCAAGGAGCCGCATGGAGATGGAATATAGGCCACAGATGTACTCTGTTTGACCCAGGCAAGTTTGAAGAAAATTTTTGTGGGGCTGCCAACACTGAAAAATACAGAGTTCATAAAAAATGTAGAATTCAAGCCTCTGACCTACTGCAGTGGATACTAAAGAACAGACTCTGCATGGGCAACTGCCACTCTCCACCATAACCTGATGCTCTGGCTACTTCATATCAGTGCAAACTCATTTAACTTAATGAACCCTTGTATTAATGAATATGTTAATGTGCTCACTCTCCCTTGCCATAGGAGTAGCCTAACTCTTTAGATGGGTTACAGGGAACATTATTTAAAGAGCAAGGACTCACCACAATAAAAAGAAAATTAATTTTAAGAGAACAATGACTCTCTTTTTGCTCTTTCTTCTTTCTGCTCGGGATTCAGAGGTGATGGCTGGTGCTCCAGCAACTACCGTGCATAGGGAAGCCACATGTAGAAACGTTGAAACAAACATAGTAGGATCCGGGGTCATTAGTGACCATAGAGTGGCCATAGCAGCTCTAGTCTGCTTGCCACTGAACTTCTTTAACTAAAATAAATAAGTAAATTAGAAAACATATGTAGTTTCAGCCACTCTTATTTTAGGCAGTTGTTACTAGCAATGTAGGTAATTACTACCTGATATATAATATTATTTTGTCATTGCCTGTTCTTAAATTACATTTTTATCATGGAAAAGTTTAAACATTTACAAAATTGGATGGCTTAATATCCACATGCAAAATAATGAATTTGGACCCTTACACAGAAATGAACTCAAAATGGATCATAGACCTAAATTTACGAGCTATAACTATGAAACTCTTGAAAGAAAACATAAGAATAAATCTTTGCAAACTTGGGTCAAGCAATGATTTCTTAGATATAACACCAAAAGCCTAAGTGTTATATCTATTGAAGAGAGAACAATAAATTGAACTTCATCAAAATTAAAAACTTTTGTGCTTCAAACAACACCATCAAGAAAGTGAAGAGATAGCCCATAGAAAGGTAGAAGTATTTGCAAAGCATACATCTAATACAGGACCTGCATCCAGAACACATAAAGAACTTTTACAACTCAATTATTACAAACAAAAACCAAAAACTGGAAAATGCAATTTAATGATGGGCAAAGGATTTGAATAGGCATTTTTCCAAAGAAGATATACAAATGGTCAAAAGCACATGCAGAGATGCTCAGCCTCATTTGTCATCAGGGAAATGCAAATCAAAACCACAATGAGATAACACTTCCCACTCATTAAGATGGCTAGAATCAAAGAGGTAGACAATAGCAGTGTTGGCCAGGATGTGGAGAAATTGGATCCCTCACTCGCTGCTGGTGGAAATGTAAAATGGCGCAGCTGCTTTGGAAAACACTCTGGCGGTTCCTCAAGTGATTAAATGCAATATGATCCAGCAATTCCAGGCATATCCCAAAGAGAAACTAAAACATATCCCCCCCTCACCAAGATATGAACACAAATGCTCATAGCAGCATTATTCATAATAGCCAGAAAGTGGAAACAGACCAAATGTCTATCAACTGATGAACACAAATGGATAAACAAAATGTGGTATATCAATACAATGAAATATTACTCAGCCATATAAAAGAATGAAGTTCTTTTACATGTGTGGATGAACTGCAAAAGCATTGTGTTAAGTGAAAGAAGCCAGTCACGGAAGACCACCTATTGTATGATTCCATATAAATTGGCAAATCTACAGAGACAGAATGCAAATTAGTGTTTGCCAGGGGCTGAGGAGAAAGGGAATGGAGAGTAACTGGTAATAAGTATTGGGTTTCTTTTTGGGGTGATGAAACTGTTCTAAATTTACATTGTGGTCATGGTTGCACAACTGTAAATATACTATGTCATTGAATTGTACATTTTAAGTGGATTGATTTTATGACATGTAAATTATATCTCAATAAACCTGTTCTTAAAAAAAGCTGGTAAAATAAATGCTTACATACCTGTCCCAGCTTCCACAGCTACTAATGCATGGCCAATTTCTTTTCACCTGCAGGCCCCACATGCTTTTCCCCCTCCTGTATTCTTTTGAAGCAAGTCCCAGACATCTTCTGATATATAATGTAAAACCATCAGTGTTCTGCAGTGCAGTTGGCTGGCTGGCTTGTTCCTGGCTGCGTGACAACTCAGTCTAGTTCCCCAGCCTTCCTAAAAATATTGCGAATGACACAATACCCTGCAGTAAACCCTTTTCTGCTTAGACTTTCCTGCAACTAAGAACCTGGATATTATATCCACAACTGACATTGACCTTTTAATATATATTCATCCATAAAGAGTGTTTTGACGGAATTGTGGTGTCTGAAAAACAATGTTGGAGAATTTTCCATCCTTATTGAAAACCTCCTAGAAAGCCCAGCGGCCTTCTGGATGCCATGTGCAAATTTAAGTCTGTAGGTTGGTGAGAATGGATTGGAAGAGAGGGCATTCCTTCTCAGGAGAAAGCTTCCAAATCAAGAATGGATGCCTATGAATAAAGGTGAGCCTGTTACTTTACCGGGTCTCTACTCTTGGATTCTGACTGATACACTAAGAAGAAACCTGCTCCTTCCCAGAAAGCTCACGGGTGAAAACTTGATTCCCCTGTCTAGGGAGCTGGCTGATTATCGGGCTCATCTATAATCTGGACTAACCCACCAGCTCCACCCTGTACCTAGTAAACTAGGTAGACTCTGGTTAACATCGCCACTCAAACAGCTTTTTAATGCAAAATAGGATCAACAAATTTTATGAGGCTTTAGAATCCAAAAGCCCCCATTTGATTCTTGGTTCTGCCTCTTTTTGACTGCATAACCTTCTGCAATATTTGCAACCTCTCTGGGTCTCCTGGGAATACTAATTCCTATTTTGGATGTGGGCTAGAAGGATGGAATTTGGTTAGCTTTATATATTGCCCAGCTCAGTGGCTGACAAAAGAGAGCTATTTACCAACTTGCACATTGCAATGTTGAATATGAAATTGGGGTAGATTTTAGATGTGCCATCTTCTCAATCAGAAAACCTCAGCGTGTTGTTGTTATTGTTTTGTTCTTAAGGAATGGACCCACTTTCCTTTCCAAGTGTATTACTTTATGATATAACGGGAATAATAATAATAAACGTGTATCAAGTGTGTTCTCCATAGTAGTCGTGGTACTTAGTGCTTTTAGTTTCTCCTTTCATCTTCTCAGCCACATTAAGCGTTGGGTGTTACTTCAGAAAAGAGAAAACTCAGGCTTGAGGTCAATTGACTGATCCAAGGTCACACAACCAGCCAATGGCTGGGCCGGGATTTGGAGCCCATGGGCCTGGTTTCAGAGCCTACCCTCTGCCGCTTCCACCTTCTCTGAGCTCTGTGCTGCTCCAGTTCTCAGTTCTTTCCAAAGAGGATCACTCACCGCTCCCACCTGCAGGGCTTGGGGTCAAGTTTTTTTTACCGAGGGAGACAAAGTGTAAGATGCGTCCCCGGCTGAGACAAGCGCTACCTGGCCTCAGGTGTTCCTGCTGCCTGGACTGCTCAGCTAGAGGACAATCCGCAGCCTCTTGGGCATCCTTTCCAACTTCACCCAACCCCTTGCTTGGGTGCTGATTCCCACAGATTGCCGATTCCTCACCACCTCCTCGGTCCTGGCTGTGGAGTTCCTAAACTGCGGGTCACAGGCTGCTTGCGTGATTGCTCACCGTCTCCCCTCCCAGACCACCGCTGCCCCAGCGTTCCTCTCTGGTTCCATGTGATCACCGCGTTAGGCAGGGGTCCAAATGGCTCCAAGGCAGTCCCACCTGCCCTGTGTGATCCCCTCCCCTCGAGTGTGGGCTGGACCTCCTGACTCCTTGGAATGAATGAATATGGCAAAGGTGATGCGATGCCACTTTGGCGATTAGGTTACAAAGAACCACTGCTTCTGTTTTGCCCACACTCTCTCCCTCGCTCATCTTTCGTGTCTCTCCCTCTCTCTCTCTCTCTGTTTCTCTCTCTCCATCTCTCTCTGTCTCTCTGTTTCTTGCTCTCCCTCCCTGGGGGGAGAATAGAAAAAAAATCGTATTCACCGTATAGATAAAGCACAGATATACATACAATACACAAACAGACCTGCAATATATCTTTGGTATTAAAATTTCATGGTAGGGGAGGGATTAGGAAAACAATGTCTAAAAAGGCTCCTTAGGGAGTGATAATGAAAAGAAGGCTGAGAAAACACTGTTTAGGATGACAAATCTGGCTGCCACAGTGAGGATGAAGTGCTATAGGGGAATGTGAGACAACAGAAGCATTAGAAAGCTAAAACACGAGATGAGGGGTGAGTCCACTCTGCAGCGGGGGCCGAGGGAATGGAGAGAGTAGGGAGCAGATCGGAGACATCTGGAAAAATCACTCTTTGCTTGGGGCTCACCTCCTCCAGGAAGCCTTCCCCAAGCCCAGCCAGGGCCCTCACGGCATACAGCACTTCCCGCATCATGGAACTTAGTCACCTTTTTTTTTTTTTTCATGGGCAGGCACCGGGTATCGAACCCAGGTCTTCGGCATGGCAGGCAAGAGTGCTGCCTACTGAGCCACCGTGGCCCACCCTTAGCCACTGTTTTTAATCCCCTTTTCAGTCATCAATAAATCTCTGAGGACGTGAATTGCACCTCCACCTTGCATGGCTCATAGCAAAAGGCAGTGTTCCGCAGCTGCCGTGAGCCTGCACCCCTCTGCTGGGCGGGGACATTTTGTTGCTGTTTTTTTTTTTTTTTAATTGTAGCAATCTATATGTAACATAAAATTTGCCATTTTAATCATTTTTAAGTGTAGAATTCAGTGATATTCGTTATAGGCGCAATGTTGGGCTACCACCGCCACCATCCATTACCAAAGCTTTTTCATCACCCCAGATAGAAATTCTACACCCATTAAGCCTTAACTCCCCATTTCCCCTCTCGCAGCCCCTGAAACCTCTAATTTACTTTTTTGTCTTTGCTTATTTTAGGTATTTCATATCAGTGGGATCATAAAAATATTTTGTCCTTTTTGTGTCTGGCTTATTTCGCTCGACATGGTATCTTCAAGTTTCATCCATGTGTCACAGGTCTCAACACTGCATTTCTTTTTTGGCTGAATAATGTTCCACTGTGTGTATGTGTGTATGTGTGTGTGTGTGTGTGTAGGTATATATGGATATGGATATGGATATGCATATGCATATGTACATATGTACCATAATATATTTGTATACTTACACACCATATTTTGTTTATCCAATCATCTATTGATGGTGCTTGGGCTGCTTCTCCCAGATCCAGGAGACGCTCCCCATCAGTGCCACTGGCCCAGCCCAACACCCCACACCTGCTGTGGAATTTTGGGCATTGCCATTTTTCTCTAGAGCAGTTTGGGGCAGACCTCCCTCTCTTCACTGTTCTGCTCCCTGGCCCTGGGCTCAGGCAGGGTTAGATACTTCTTTAGGGGATATATTTGTCCTTCCTCCTGGGCAGGCTTGAGTCTGAGCCCCCACCCAGCCCACAGACTGCAGGCCCTGTAGCTGAGCCGCCTCTCCAGGCCAGGCCGATTGTCTCTGAAGGGCCCTGGGTAGCTTGAATCAGGTGCCCCAAGGAAAGACAGGCTCTTAATCAGTGCCCCTGAGGGTGTTCCCTCATATGGAAATAGGGCCTTTACAGATGCTATTTTTGGTTAAAGCGTGGCCCACCTGAATCAGGGTGGGCCTTAATGCATATTACTGGAGGCCCTTATTAGCAGAAAAGATTTGGCTGCAAATCAGAGGAGGCCACACAGGAAGAGGTCAGAGGTCGGTGGAAAGTGTGAGAGCAGGCACGAGGAGGAAGTACTTACCACGTGACAGGGGGCAGAGATGCAGCTGCAAGCCAAGGAACCCTGGGGAGTGCAGCAAACCATTGCTAGAATGCTCCAGGCTTTGGGGAGAAAGCATGGCTTGGCTGACCCCTCGATTCTGGGCTTGTGGCCTCTGAAACCAGGAGACACTAAATTCCTGCGTTAAGCCATCCACAGCGTAGTATTTGTCTTAGCAGCCCTGGCAAACTAAGACAGGCCCCAAGGTCTATGTGAAAGTGCCTTCTTGCTGGTGGCATCCCCACTTCCAGCTCACAAGCCATGTCTGGGCACAGCTAAACCCCAGGTGTGAACTGCTGGTTATTTTTGTCTCTGAAGGCCACTGCTCAGCTCCCATGTAAACTGAAGGGTCAAATACATTCTGGGAGGGGCCAGGGTCAGTGACCTCACAGTCCTGGTGACTCTGACCATGAACCACAACAAATTGGACATATAAGTTCTGACTCACTTTAAAAGGTCTCATTACTTCATATTATGAATGCTTCATGAATACATCCATCACCATGATAGAAAGGTAGATCATCCAAACAACCACAAAACAAGTAAAAGCCACTTCAGCTTTAGGTGAAACTCAGGACAAGCGAGACCTAGAGGTAAGTTGAACATCCACCTTTGTCCTTGCCTGAGGATTCAACCTGCTCTGACTCAGATTCTAATATCTTGGCCCCAGAACTCACTGGCTGTGTAAACTTGGGCAAGTTTATTAACTTCTCTGTGCCTCAATTTCCTATATATAAACAGCGATAATATAATCACCTTTCTCACAGGGTCATTGACAGGACAAAATGTGGTAATGCGTGGAAAGCAGTTGGAACTATGCCTGGTACACAGTAAGTGCTCAATAAATGTTCCCTCTGTTGAGTAACGGGTCTCCTCTTTCTCAGATTTCATTGGCAGACCCAGTGTGTTTTCTATCCCAACATCTTTCTTCTTTCTCTTATTTATTCCTGGTAAAGGTAGCCTCCCCAGGTAGCTTTTGGAAATGCTGGTATCCATTTCTCTAGGACCCCTTTACAGCAAGCAATAGCCATGACCCAGCTCTGGTCAACGAGGTATAAAGGGAAATCTATGGGAGCCATCTAAGAAACATTTCCTCCTTGATAAGAGAGATGTGAAAAAAATCCCCTTTTCTTTCCTGCTTTGTGTACCCTGGTGTGAAGACAAGATGTATGGGGCCAAAGCAGCCATTTTGCCACAATGAGGGAGAGACTAGTATGGATTACACAGACTCAGACGCACTTCTTGATAAAACTGAGCTATTGATCCTACCCTGGATCCCGCCTCCTACCTTTACATACTGGGACAATTCAATACCTTTATGTTTAATGCTGCCATTAGTCTCACTTTCTGTTCATTTGTAACCGAAAGTATCCTAAACAATGCCAATACCTAAGGAATCCTTAGAACATCAACCCGTGACAAAAGTATTGTTTCCATTTCACAGGTGAAGAGGTTGTAAGCAATGAGGCAGGAGTTTTCAACACTTATTACCTAATTCAATCCTCATAAAAACACCAACAGGTAGGTTTGATCCCCATTTACAGATTTACTTGCAAGTTTATGAGGGTAAATAATACCCAATTTCCACAATTAATGAGTGGAAGAGGCGCAGTTTGAACCCAGGTCTCCAGCTCTAAATGTAACAATCTTTCCAACATTCTTTCCAGTGACTTTCCCAAATTTCTTTGGAGGTATTACTCAGAATCAAAATCCTTCAGGACAGTTTATTCCACTGCCAATGTTAAATAAATCAAAAGTCAGTAGAACTAATTCAGGTCATGTCAACCCCATCATAATTATGTTCATTGCTTAGAAAGTGCATTTGCTAACTGAATATTAGTCATAAAGAAAAAGAATGGTGATAACAGCTGGATGAAATCCAAAGACCCAAGTGCCAATGTATATTCCTGTCTTCAGGCTCTCAGGGAATTTATATTCCCCAACCGTGCTTCAATTGGTAATTGCCCAACGTCTGTTCTTTTTAAATCTTTATTATTTTTTATTCTCTCTCCCAGATGTTGAGTCGAGCTACAGCGATTTCGGGATTTCAGCGAACGGTCCAGCTGCTGGGTTTGGGAAGTTTCCACGGTTTGTCTCTTTTCAGTCCTTCAACTTTGAATTTATGATGAGGCTTTGATGAATTATACTCTTCTCCCAGCCCTGCCCTCTGTGCCTGCGTCTGAGTCTGAGATAGCATTGGGCTAATTACACGGATGTGTCTCTTGTTAGAAAATGTACGTGCTGTCTGTTGCCAAGAACCAGGAAGAAGAACAGGGAATTCATGCCTTAAATCCCCTTGACTCCACACTTTGCGGTGTATCCAGTGGGAGAGCAGACACTTGTCACCTTAGAGATTTCCCAGGTGGGGAGTTTGAGAAAGTGTCTGTGTTGCAGTGAATTGCAGATGTAGGATGAGAAGCCAGAATTTGGAGAACCAAAGCAAGACTGGGGAGAGAGGAGGGAGGCTGGGACGGGGGTGGATGAGAGAGGAAAAATGGGGGTGGGGGTGAGCGTATTGACTATATTTACACAGATAGGACTTTATAGTTTGGGCCTTTGTCACTCAGGGATGGCTGGTACCATCTAGCATTCTTAGCTATTTAGCTAAATTCAGGCAGTCTGTTCTTGGTGCTTGACTAGATTTTAAGTTCCTTCAAATGAAGGGCTATGCTAGTTATCACTTGCCATGTTAAAAAAAAAAAAAATCACCCCTGCCACCAAATTTAGTGGCTTGAAACAATAAGAACCATTGTCTGTTGTAATTTCTGTGGGTCAGGAATTTGGGAAGGTCTCAGCTGGGCAGTTCTGGCGTATGGCCTCGTGCAGCTGCAGTTGGACAGTGCCTGGGGCTGCTAGAGGCTGGCCAGGCGCCTTTCTCTTTTGGGGTAGCTTAAGGCCTCTCCATGGAGAGGAGCTTGGGCTTCCTCACAGCGTGGTGGCCTCAGCAGGTCAAACTGCTTGGATGGCTGAAAACTTAAGGAGCAACGATTCCAGAGTGACATGGCAGCTGGATTGGTTCTTATGCCCTTTTTACTGGTCAAAACATTCACAGAGGCCCACCTGATTTCAAGGGAAGGGGACAGAGACCCCACCTTTTGATGGAAGAAGGAGTGTCAAGGTTGACTTGTAACAAGAGCTCCTGGGATGGGCCATATTTGGGCGGCCACGTTGGAAAATTTACCTTCCTGTCACCTAGACCTTCACATCTATTTATCGATCGTTCACATTTTGCAGCCCTCCACTGTGCATGGCGCAGAGCTGAGGTGACCAAAAGTGTTTAATGGTTCCTGACCAGTCGATGCAATGCAATGCAACAAATGGTTTAGTGCGTGCCAACTATTCTCTCATTTTGCAAGTTGCTTATCGGGCACATCCCAGGGTCAGGCTCCACGACAGGCATGAGGGATGCCAAAAGGAACAAAGCTTCCCCTGCCCTCATGGATCCCAGAGTCAACTGAGATAAGCAGTTACGGATAAGCAGGGAAATGCATGGTGAGATAAGTTGCATGAGGGCTCTAAGTTGAGGTGTTTTTTTTTTTAAACATGGGCAGGCGCCGGGAATCGAACCCGGGACCTCTGGCATGGCAGGAGAGAACTCTGCCTGCTGAGCCACCGTGGCCCACCTTCTAAATTGAGTATTTTAGAAGGGCAGGGAGCAGATAGCATTTAGGGGTCGGCACGGCTAGGGAAACCTTCACTGAGGAATTTGCTTCAGGAGGGATGGTGAGAATCCTGGGCCAGGCAGAGGAAGTGAAGGAAGGCCAAAGAGGCCTTGGTCTGGGCAACGGGTGGGCACAGTGGCGGGGTTTGGTGGTGAACATCATGTCCTTGTGAAGAAGGCTAAAATTGCAGCTCATGGGAATTTTGCTCTTTCTCGTGGGATGGGGTAGGAAGGGGCGCATATTGGTCAGGGTTCAGCCTGGAAAGTAGAGACCCTTCCAAGTATTTAGGGGACCAAAAGGGTTATCAGAGGGAAACAGGCTTGGGGAGCGATGTTCGGGAAATCCTGAAGTTTGGGAAATCACGGCTGGTGGCCAGTTAGCAGCCCGCGGTGGTGAAGTGGGCGAGCTCAGGAAGGTAACTCGGGTCTGGTGACACTGCTACTGGGTGAGTTCAGGGCCACTAGACGATGATAGCTTCTGCTGCTCTTCTAGCATCCAGATCTCACGCCAGTGCGTCCCACTGGTTCTCACTCAGAACCACACTGGCAAGGGATTCTGGGATATGACAGTCCAGGCAGATGCTCCTGGCTCAGTGCTCCCATACACCTTGGACCATAGCCAGGGCCAGACGAGGGTGGGGTAAACGGGGTGCCAAGGGTGCAAAATTTAAAGGGGCACTGTCAAGCCACATCTGCACTTGCATGGCCCTGAGAGTCAGCGTCTCCTTAAATTTTGCACTCTTGTCCCTGTCCTGTTAAAATTTGGCGCTGCATCCTGATTGCGGAAGGCATCACCCTGCAAAAGGCTCTGGGTAGAGGAAGGCACTCCGGCAAGAGCTACGTCTATGCCAGGAACAGGGTTAGCCAGGTGGAGGAGAGATGTATTCTAAGGAAAGGGCATGCCATGTGGAAAGGCCCAGAGACCTGACAGAGCCTGGCTCACTGGTGGAACTGAACGAGAAGTGACTTTAATCAGGCTGCTGGCTGTTGCATTGGTCGCAACTGAGTCTAGTATTTCAATGTGTCATCACAGGTTTTAGGCTCCTAGCTGGTGTTTTTTTGGGTCTGGTGAATGGGCCAACACGGACTAACTGTGAAGATTAGGGGTGGGGTGGGCTAACCCCTCCGTGGTGAAGTTCAAGGAGATACCGCAGTTGCAGTGGATGCTGCTCAGGCTACAGCTGATGTGGCTGCAACCAGCTGCCCCCTGTCTGGGGGAGGGCAGGGATCAAGAGACCTGGGGGAGAGGAAGACGCTCCCCTGTACATGCTTGGGGGGTTGCTGATTCTCTGTGGTACCCACAACTTCCAGTTGCCTCACTGGCACCAGCCTTGTCCAAGGCACCACCTGCCTCTCATCCAGGTTGTAAGAGCAGCTCACAGGATGCTTCTTCTGCTCCTGCCCACTGCAATCTACACAGTGACAAGACGGCCTGCTCCAACCTACATAAGATCGGGTCCCTACACTCCTCAAAACCTCCAGCACTGCCCACCTGCCTCAGAGGAAAAGGCTATAAGGCCCAGCGTGCTCTCACCTCCCCAGGTGCGCGCACCATCCCCACGTGCTCTCATCTCCCCCAGGTGCTCTCAACTCCCCCGTGTGATCTGACTTCCCCTGCTTCCAAACGCATCATCATCTGCTTTATTAAGTAACTATTTCTACCCATTAGACTGTACGCTCTATGAGGACAGGGATTTTTGCTTGCTCTGTAAACTGCTCTGGCAATTATCATCATGCAGAAACCCAAATTCAGTGATGCCAGAGCTTCTGACATTTTTTATAGTGAAATCACACATCTGGATTTTAATTGAAATCTGATTTTTAAAAAAAAGTATTAGTAGGTATTACAAGGGTAATACCTTGGGTAGAGGTCTCTAACTTAGGGACATCTGGCCCTGGGTAAAGGTCTGGAAGGCAGGTGGGGGCAGCCACAGCCCTACTGAGCCTCTTGTACTTGCTCATCATGGGCACTAGGGGGCACACGAGGCTTCCTCCCCCCGAATCCCGTCTGGTCACATTGCACCCCAGGAAGGCAATGGGTCAATGGGACCAAAGCCAGAAAGTCTCTAGGGCCAAGGCTCTCAGGTCCATGTGGCAGGGTCTCTTCTCCTTCTCTTGGGATTTTTCTTGGGACCTCCACATACTGGGAATCTTCCAGCCCCTCTCATTGGATTCTTGCCTCCCAAAGACTTGGGGCTCCGATGCTCCTGGATGGTGTCCATTGGCACACACCACACAGGACCAGGGTGAGGCTTGGGATGGGAGCGAGGGCGCAGCAAGGCCCCTGCTGGGCTCGTGGCTGGAAGCTCCGGAATACGCAGTGACCCCTTCGCATCCTCACTGTTTAGCGCCTTCATGAATCAACAGCTGGGGACCGGCAGCTGGCCAAGATTAGGGGCACTTGGGCTTCTGGCCCAATATCCTTCTGTCTCATGATTACTAACAACTCCTAGCTCCATTTTTGTATCTGAGGACAACAGACTCGGAGAAAGAAAGCCACAAACGCACAGTCACACAGCTGTGAGTGATGGGACTGGATTCAAACCCTGGGACGTTTGGTGCCATGTTCTGTGCATCCGATTTCTCTGCCCACGAGGAATGCATAACCATGACCATTAAAGTACAGAAACAGTGGTGGGCCTACAAGGGAACTTTAAGGTCACAGAATACAACCTCCCATTAGATTTGAGGTCCTTCTTTATTGCTTCCAGCAATTGGTCGCCATCAAAGGCTCCAGAAATAAAGGCTGCAAAAATCTCTCTCTCCTTCTGTCTCTGAGCAGCTCTGATGAGAGTCTTTGTCTCTCTCCAACCCACAGGTCCAGCCTCTGGATGGCCTTGTCCTCTTCACCTTGAGGACATCTGCTCTGACTTGGACCACAGACTTCTCCTACCTTATCTAACTAAGCATCTTTTATTTAGAAGGGCCCTATCTAAGCAAAAGACCCTCCACTGGCATCTGAATCAAGAATCAATGGGAAGCAGGAGCCAAGAGTGAAAGTGATGGAGGTCTTTGTCATGGATTAGAACCCACATCTCTATGCACCTTGGAGCAGCCCAAGGACAGTGGTATCAAAGAAAGGTTGTCAAGCTACACCTTTGGGAGAACTTTGAACAACTTTTCCCTGCTAACGTAACTAAAAGCATTGCTCTGGAGGAGAGCTAACTGTTCCGCTGGCCTCCTCCCCCCAACAGCTGCAGACTGTCAAGCCTCTCCCCCATAGTTCCCTGGCTCCTTTGGGCTGCTCTTGTCTGCTTGGCCAAAGGAGACGTCACTCGCTGGTGCCACTGGACTCAGAGCAACGAGAGGCTTGTGCAGACAGTGGGGGTAGGGTGGGGAGCAGCGTGATTCTGATCAAAGCCATTGTGATATCAGCACACACACGCCCCTCCCCCAGTCTCATTTACTCACTGCAACTCAACTTGCTGAATTACAGGAGTTCAGTTGATAAGCCCTCTTTCCAGAAAGGCTTCCAAGAGAAGGTGCCTACTGTGAATGCACTAATCCCAGCGGGTGAGAAGTTGTTACAGTACCTTTCTGTGAAATGCAATAATCCAATTCTAATTTACTGATTATGCAATAAGAAAATGTCTTCATTAATTTCATAAGAAAAGCACATTAGCCTACTTACGGACCTCGTGCTTCCTTGTGCAAGCATGAATAATATCGTTTCCCTTTAATAAATGAAACCCATAAAGAAAATCAAGAATAATTACTTTGTTTATTAACATTCAGTGATTAACATTTCAAAAGTAATTTAAATAAACACAATACAAATCTGAGATGGGTTGCCAGGACAATGATCTGTATGGAGTAAAACAACATTTGATTGCACCTGTGCAGTTTAAAATATAAGGTGGCTATCTATCATCAGGGAATCAGGGAATCGGGCAATTTTGCAGAATCCCACTTTATGACAAATGGGTCCAGGACCAGTCCCAGTAAAGCAATGTTTCTTTTCCAAAGGTGACAGTAGACCAGAGACCACTGTCTTTCCCCCCTTAACATCTCACTCCCCTACAGCATCTTCTGCAGGGTGAAGACTAAAGCAGAATGCGAACTCCATTCCACCATGGTGAGTGGAGACCCTTGGGTATATGGATTCTTTCAGCACAATATCTTATTCTTAGCCAGCTCTAGCCTTCCAAATTGTATGTCACTGTGTTAGGATGACCAGTTCCTCCAACTAAAGTTATCCACATCCTAATCCCTGGAACCTATGAACATTGCCCTACATGGTGTCTTAGTTTGCCAGAGCTGCTATGACAAATACCACACAGCGTGCTGATCTAACAGCAGGGATTCATTAGCTTATAGTTTTAGATGCCAGAAGTCCCACATCAAGGCATCACCAAGGCTGTGCTTTTTCCCCAAAGTCCGTAGCATGCTGGTGCTGGCTTACTGTAATCCTTGGAGTTCCTTGGCTTCTATCTCTGCATCCATCTCAGGGTAATGTCCTTGAGCACCTTGTGTCTACTCCTCTGGTTTCCCCTGAGGAATTCTCCATTCTTCCCCAAGCCTTCTCTTTATAAGGCCTGCAGTCATATGGACAAAGGCCCACCCTGACTTTCAGGTGGGCCACTCCAGAATCACATTTTAGAATATCCTATTCACAGATGAGTCCACACCTTAACAATAATGCATCTTCAAAGGGTCCTATTTACAAATGGGCTCACACCCACAGGGACGCAGATGAAGATTAGGAGCATGCCTCTCTTTGGGGTCTGTAATCCAATCTACCACACATGCTTAAAAAAGACTTTGTAGAAGTGATTAATTTAAGGACCTCCAGATGGGAAGATTAGCCTGGATTGTTGGGTGGGCCCTAAATGCAATTTCATTTATCCTTATAAGGTGGAAGCAGAGGGAGGTTTTACTCATACAGAAAAGAAGGCAACATGAACAGTGGGGCGGAGATTGGAATTTCAAAGCTACAAGTCAAGGAATGCTGGTAGCCACCAGAGAAGCTGCAAGAGGCAAGAAATGGATGGATCCTGCTATAGCGCATTTGAAGAGTGTGGCCCAGCTGACATCTTGATTTCAGCCCATGAAAGTGATTTCAGACTTCTGGTCTCCAGAATAGTAAGAGAATAAATATGCATTGTTTTCAGCCACCAAGGTTGTGGTCATTTGTTCCCAGTTTCCATAGGACGCTCACAGAGCCAATTTCATGACTGTTGCCAAGCCTGGATACCAACAGCATTGAGTGTTTATACTTTAAATCAATTCTGAGCTAACAGAGCTATTTACTCTCACTTTCTCCTAGCAAGAATATTCATGAAATCACTAGTTTGATACTCATAAAATTAATACTCAACTATTAACATCATTTGAAATGTTTATCCTGTGCCTCCCAACATTAACTCATGGACCCCCAGCCCACCAGTGAGAAGTCCCCCATACTCTATGAAACACAGATCCAGTTTTATGCAGCTTGGGAAGAATCCATGGTGCAGCTGGGCTTTCGAAACTGTTCTAAGTTCAAATTTCCTTTGAAAGTGATCAGAAGAAAGAAAGCATCAGCCCCTTTAAAAATAGAAGCCACTTCTCTTGCAAAATTTTGCAGAGCCAGATTTTAAAATGCAGAATTGAGCAGAATGCTAAATCGTTCATGGTAGGATAGCTAACATACAAATAAGGACCCTTAAAAGGGAAGGTGGGAGTCATAGAAAGTGCTAGAGGAGAGGGGGTGTTTCTGGTGCCAGACCCTAGCAAACAAGAGCCTTGTTTTCTCAGCTCGTACCAGATTGTGAAGGTCTCCGTGTTTTTCTCTCTTCTCTGCCTCAAGATGGAAGGGACATATAAGTAAAGCTGTGCACTGAAGGTGAGAGAATTTTTAATCCTGAGGGATGGTGAAGTGATAGAATTGATAAAAAGCCCCAAACTGGAGAAGAATATGCAGATCATTAAAAAGCTTCTCATGCCTCAAGTAGGGGAAGGGACAAGGCAGCAAACTTTCCCATTGTATCTTCTCCCATGTTTTTTCCTGCTTGCGTGTACATTCCGTCTGCTCATGACTTCATCCGTCTTGGTTTGAGTCTCACCCTGATTCAGTTTGGTCACACCTTCACTAGGGTGTGACCTTCAAAGCTCCCGTGTACAAACGTGCTCACACCCACAGGACTTGGGGTTAGGAATTGAGCATGATTCAACCCGCACAACTAAGCCTGTATCCCAACTGCTTGACCACTGTGAATGTTCGAGAAAAGGATCAATGAGAGTCACGTTCAGGAATTTCATTAAAAATGCTAGGAAGAAAGACTTTTCATACCTGGGCTGAGCCTGGGAGTCATGAAGACAGGTGCTGCTGGGCGGGCCACGGTGGTTCAACAGGCAGGAATGCTTGCCTGCGATGCCAGAGGACCCAGGTTTGATTCCCGGTGCCTGCCCATGTAAAAAAAAAAAAAAAAAAAAAGACAGGAGCTGCTGGGAGACATGGAAATGAGAACGTCTGATGTGGGTGAAATTGACACAGGATTATGTCAAATCAGAGGAAAGCAGAGTGAAGAGGTAGAGGCCACAACATTGTTTGAGTGCTGACGCTTCATGCCCCTGGACACTTCATTTATATAAAGCAATACATTGTTTTGTTTTGTTTTTAAGTTGGATTTTCTCTTAATTGCATTTGAAAGCTATGCCGACAAATTAGAGTTGAGGTAAAATTGTAACTTTGTAGGAACTAGAAAGATGTACACCTTTCTTGGTGGGCATATTACAAAAAGGTGCCCCTGCCTGCTTTGGCTGGAGGCATGGTCAGACTTATTAGATCTCATTCTGGGTTACACAGTCTTCACTTCCCCTCTGTTGGGTTTCCCTGTGCAGGGCATAAGCTGCACAATCACACCTGAGAGTCCCACGATGAGAAAGAATTTTCCTCTTGCAGCCAGCCTCCAAATGGGCCTCCATGATCCCTGTGTCCACATCCCTACCATATTGAAAAGGGCTTTGGAGAGAGATTATTGCAGAAATAAGAAGCACAACTTCCAAAACTTACTCCATAAAAGAAATTGTAGCTCCTGCCTTACTAGCTCTTTGGCTATGCCCTACTGGTGAAACTAGCTGCCATGTCATAAGGGCACTCGAGGAACATCTTAGAGAGGTTCACAAGGTGACATGCTGAGGCTTCCCACCGATAGCCAGCACCAGCTTGCTACAAATGTGGATCTTCCCCTGTGAGCCTCGCTTTCTGATGACGCTGCAGCCAACCTCAACATCTTGGCCTCCTGAGAGACCCTGAGCCAGAACATCCAGCAAAGTTGCTAAAGAATCCCAGGCCCAAAGAAAGCATGTGGAATAAAAAACAGTTATTGTTGCTTTAAGCCACTAGGACCATTTGTTACACAGCAATAGTAACTAATGCACTCCCCTTCATCAGTCTTCTCTTCCCTAAGCGGATTCATTCCTCCCGGCCAAATTTCTTGCCAGGGCTCATCCCTGATTTCTTAATCAGGCTCCCTGCCCCTTGCAGCCCTTCAGTCTCATCCTTAGTCTTCAATTGTAGTTTTCTTTCTAAAAATCACTCTTTGATGCCACCCCGTGCTGCTCCTCCTCTCTCCCTCTTCCTGCTTTCCTCCTCCACCTGAAGCAATGACTCTTCCCACCCCCCACCCCCCCGTACATCCTCAATCATGGTCTTCTTGACAAACACCGTGATAACGATTACATTCATAGTCCTTGCCATGAGAAAGGCTCTTTCACATGTCCCAATAAACTGAGCAAAGTTTTGCTTTTGTTTTGAAGCTATTGTTTCCTCCTCCAGCCCGTCTTTCCAAAGCACAAAGGGGGAAAACCTCCCCGGACCCCCTTCCTTGGGCGGAGAAGTGCAGCAGCCAAGGGGACCATCCGGGCAGTCCGAAAGGGCCTGTGAGTTCTGATTTTCACAGGGCTTGTGCAGCGGCGGAGGGAGCCTGGAGAGTGGTGGGCCACGGTTGCCATGGCAACCATCTTCCCTGTGACTGCGCGGCCGCACTCCCGGGCAGGGAACGAGACTCCCGAGTGTGTATCCCTTGTGGAGTGGCCATCAGAAGGTGGAGCTGGCCAGGAAACAGGAGGGACTGAGGCAGCCAGCTTAGCACAGGCATCCCGTCTATATTGGCAGGCAGCCAGATGGGCAAACCAGCAAGTCCAGCATACAGAACAGGGAAAGCCTGACTCAGGGTCTCATCAGAGTCACTCATGTGTGCAAGTCTTGGCCCTCCTTGCACTATTTTTACTCCCTGATGAGTGGGGGTCATTTCTAGGCTGCAGGTGAGTCCTCCCTCTGGAAATGGAAGTCAGCCAGCTCACATTCATTGTGCTGGTGCTTCCAAGCTTGGCTGCCCATTGCCATCATCTGGGGATCTTTCATAAATGCAGAAGCCAGGCTCCCACCCAAGGCATTCTGATTTATTAGGTATTGGGTTCATCTGGGCATTGAGAAACATCCAGGTGATTCTAACACGTAGCAAAGTGTGGGGAATGCTGCACTACCCCACCGATTTCAGCCGGGTTTGTGCAGGAGAATCGTCACCTGGGGAACTTGAGAAAGAAATGCAGACACCCTAGACCTCCTCAATCAACATCTCTTGAGCTGGTTCCAGCATCTGAAGTTGCGCTTTTTTTTTTTCTTTTGCATGGGCAGGCACCGGGAATCGAACCCAGGTCTCCAGCATGGCAGGTGAGAACTCTGCCACTGAGCCACTATGGCCAACCCAGCATCTGAATTTTTAACAAGCGTCCAGTGATTCTGGTGAGTCTTTGTTGTTGTGTATCACCCATCTAGCATAAGGTAGAGCACAGCTTTGTAGAGAGGGTGCTTATTAAGGGATAGGAGAGGAACTGGGTGGATTGGAGGCTTCCAAGGCTTTGTGTCACCCCTTGAGGTTAGGTCTGGAGGGAATGATTTCTTGATACTATTAAGTTAATATCAGTATTTGTATAGAGCAAAAAATGATCTTGCATCATTGGTTTTGTCTGGCTCAATCTAATATCAGTTCACTGGGAGACAGTTATTTCAACACGCTTCTGTAAGATTTTCAAAAAGTCTTATCGAGTACAAGAGTCTTAAGTAGTCCCACAGGGATATCTGCATGTGATTTACATGCAATTATACCACCGAGTTAACGTGTTGTTAGAGGCCCCATCGAGATGAAGGAGTAAGAAGCTTCAGGGCTCTGCCACCCACAAAAGCTTTAAGAACCAGAGAGAACTGGCAGACACAGCTTTCTCAAAGTTCCAGAAAACAGTTCAAAGACTGCAGTAGCAGGGTGAAGGCCAAATCAAGGAAAAGGCTATTTAAAAGCGGTAGGTACGTGTGATGCAATGGTGGCACAGTGGCAGAACTCACCTGCCAGGGCAGAAACCCCAGGTTCACTTCCCAGTGCCTGCCCGTGTAAAAAAAAAAAAAAAAAATTCAGATGCTGGAACCAACTCGCCTGCCTCCCCCAACCCACACTCCCAGTGCAGTTCCCTGGTCTTGGTTCTGAGGGAGCAGCATAACTCTTGTACACATATTGGGAGCATGCTGTCTGATGGCTCTGCAGGCGGCCTGAAGGACTCACTCTCTCAGAACAGGCCATTCATACAGAAGACACTCACTGAGCTCCCCACAAATGCCGTGGTAGGGCAGTCCTGCTGCCTGGGGCAAGGGATTGCTGGCTGGAGGACATGCAGTGCAGTGACTTGGGACCATGAGGAAACCATTTCCGAGGGAACAGAGGATATTCCTATGCATGTAAAGAAGGGAATTCATAGTATCAAATGCACCTGCCCAAGACAAAAGGCATGCACAGAAAGGATCTGGGAAACCCCCACACTTTGGCCTGAAGCTGTTCCCTGAACACATTGTATGGATAAGCTCAGAAGAAAGCACCCACACGGGTCAATCAGCAAAGACTGGGAAAGGTGTTTTCTTTTTAGCCCCTGGCATTTAAGGAATGAGCTGTCAAATCATAACACTAGCTGGATACAAGCTTAAGGCAGAGACACCTCAGAGTCTAAATTCCAGCAATAACACATTAAAATACCAAAATGTCCAGGGTTCAAATCAATAGGCCGGGTCCTCAAACTTGGGGTTCACCCCATGAAACTTATTCCTGCAAAGGATAGGTCAAGCCTACTTAATTAAGAGTCACCCTCAGAGAACTGCCTTGGTTGCTCAGATATAGCTTCTCTCTAAGCCAAGGCAGCAAGTGAACTCACTGCCTTTCCCTCCTACATGGGACATGACTTCCAGGCGTGTAAATCTCCCAGGCAATGTGGGACAGAAATCCCAGGATGAGCTCGGACCTGGCATCAAGGAATTGAGAAAACTTTCTTGACCAAAAGAGGGAAGAGATTTCAAACAGACTAGAGAGGTTATCCTGGAGGTTATTCTTATGCATTATATAGATATCCCTTATCACTTTATGGTGCATTGGAGTGGCTAGAAGGAAGTACCTGAAACTGTAGAGCTGTGTTCCAGTAGCCTTGTTTCTTGAAAATAATTGTATAATGATATAGCTTTTACAATGTGACCGTGTGATTGTGAAAACCTTGTGTCTGATGCTCCCTTTGTCTAGGGTATGGACAGATGCGTAAAACATATGGATAAAAAAACAAATAATAGGGGAAAAAGATTAAAGTAAATTGGGTAGATGGAAATACTAGTGGTCAATGACAGGGAGGGGTAAGGGGTATGGTATATATGAGTTTTTTCTTTTTATTTCTTTTTCTGAAGTGATGCAGATGTTCTAAAAAATGATCACGGTGATGAGAACACAACTATGTGATGATATTGTGAGCCACTGATCGTACACCATATATGGAATGTTTGTATATTACGAATGTTTGTGTTTGTATGTTGTTTTATCAATAAAAATATTTTTTTAAATGTCCAAGGTTCAACAAAAGATTACAAAACATACAAATAAACAGGAAGCCCAAGCACAGGCAGCAGAGAAGATGAGAAGATTAAAGCATTAAAATCAGCCGTGAGGAAGACCAGACCTGGGATAGTCCAGACAAAGCCTTTAAAAAATGGTCCTAAAATACTCAAAGAGCTAAAGGAAAACATGGACAAAGCACCAAAAGAAATCAGGAAAATGACAGATGAACACAAAGAGAAAATCTAATAGAGAGATGAAAATTATGAAAAGGAACAAAACAGAGCTGAAGACCACAGAAGCAGAAATTTAAAAAATCCCTAGAGGGGTTCAACAGCAGATTGGAGCTGAAAATAGAAAGAATCAGTGCACTTAAAGAAAAGATCATCGAAAATCCCATGTGAGGAGCAGAAAAAACAAAGGAAAATGAACAGAACCTAAGGAAACTGTGGGACACCTAAGGTGTACCAATATAGGCACTATGGATTCCCAGAAGGAGAAGAGGGAAAGGATCAGAGAGAATATTTAAAGAAAGAGTAGCTGAAAACTTCCCAAATTTTGCCAAAAAAAAAACATGAATATATACATCCAAGATGCTCAACGAACTCCAAACATGTTAAATACAAATAGATCCACTCTGTGCAATGTTATAATCAAATTGTTGAATGTCAAAGATAAAAAGAGACGTCTGAGACTTGCAAGAGAGAAGGAACATGTCATACATAAGGGAGCCTCATTGAATTGTGCTGATTTCTCAGTGGGAAACATGGAGGCAAGAAGGCAGTGGGAAGAGATATTCAACGTGCTGAAAGCAAAAAATCGCAACTCAAAATTCCACATTCAGCACAACTGTCTTTCAAAAATGAGGGAGCTGCCATGCTGGACACCCGCATTTGATTCCTAGAGCCTGGTCCAGCCTCCCCACTCTACCCCCCCAAAAAAGGAGAGAGGGATTAAGATATCCGATAAACAAAAGCTGAGTGAATTTGTTACCGCTAGACTGGCCCTACAAAATGCTAAAGGGAGTTCTGCAGGTTGAAAGGAAAGGGCACTAGACAATTAACTAAAGTCGCAGGAAGAAATAAAATCTCCGCTAAAGTTAATGCCATGGGTAAATAGAAATAGCAGTACTGTTGTCTTTTTTGGTTTGTAGCTCCACTTTTTACTTCCTACAGGATCTGAAAGGCAAATGCACAAATGTAATGATAAATCAGTGGCTTTGAACTCACAATATATACATATGTAATTGCAATGAGAACCTACATAAAAGTGGGGGGACAAAGGGTAGAGCAACACAGTTTGTGTATACTATGGAACTTAAGTTGGGATCAAAGCAAAGAAGATGGTTGTAGATTTAGGACGTTAAATTTAAGCCCCAGAGCAACCACAAAGAAAATACCAGAGAATATGGAAACTCATAGAGAGAGAAAGTAGGAAACAGGTACCAAGGGTTGGAGACAGAGGTAAAAGGGAGTTCATTCAAAATATATGTTGGGTTGGTTTCTGTTTGGAGTAATGGAAAAATTCTAGTAATGGATGGTGGTGAGGGTACTGCAACACTGTGGATATAATCAATCCCACTCACTGGTATGCTTGGAACGGGTAGGAATGGGAAAATTCATGTCATGGATATATATATACATAAGTTTCCACAATCTAAAAAGAAAGAAGGAAAGAGAAACTGAAGAGATAATGATGGCTATATAAAATACATGGTCCTGGATGGAACTGAAGAATAGAGAAGGAAAGGCTCAAAAGACATTTTTGGGACATAAGAAAAACTGGGATATAGAATGTAAGCTTTATATCAAAATTAAATTTCCTGAACTGATAGCTATCCTTACAGTGATTCCACAAGTTGATGCTCTTGTTTGTAGGAAATGTACATGGAAGTATTATGTGTCCAAGGAGGATGATCTATGAGACCTGTTCTCAAACGTTCAGAAGATAGTTAGACAGACAGACAGATAGACAGATAGATAGAATGATTACACAAAGTTAGCAAAATGTCCAAACTGGTGGATCTGGGTATCTGGTGGTGGGGCCTGGGGATGTTGGGGTTCTCTGTATGTGATTTGTATTATTTTTGCAATTCTCTAAGTTTGAGATTATTTCAAAATAAAGTTTTTTTTTTTTTAAAGTATGCCTAGAGTTACCTTCCAGATGTTAATTCTTGATCCCATCCAATGATTTGCATGGATCTGGATTTCCCACCTCAATAAGTGCAGCCTTTTGCTGAGACCCTCAGCACCCAACTCCCTGCTCATGAAGCCAGCAGGTTTAGCTCCCATGACAAGGGGGTTGGTTAAAGATCAAAGGCACAACAGGTTAAAATACCTAGATCCAACAGCGAACCTCGTGAAGTTATGTAACCAGAGGTAGGTAATTTATATTACCTTGCTTGTTATAAGGATTTAATTTTCTTTATTAATCCATTTTGGATTAGCAAAGTAATATGAGCTCATTGGAACTAATGAAAAAAATGTCAAGATTAATTTTTTGAAGTTAATCTTCTCCCACTCTCTCCCTCCATTCCCAACCTCTCCCCACCACCCGCCCCTGCGACCAATGCTAACGGCCACCATATTTAACATTTTCCTAGGAAATGAGTTGCTCCATGTAAATGAATTTGCCCCCAAATCAAAAATGTTCTTTTCACTTGCAAACACTTGAAAGAACTTGAAATAGTTTACCCACTGTGGATGAAGATCATTCAAAAATATATTTCACATGACCCTGGCTTTTAAAATGAATGACTCAGAGTCACTGTCATTCTAATACTGCTTTATATCTGAATCGCGCCTTACAGTTCACAAACCACCTTCAAATGCATTTCTTACTGTGGTTTTCCTGGCAGGCTTGTAGTGTAAGTAGAGCAGATAGTATTGCTCCTGGAGTACAAATGAGGAAATTGAGGCTCCCACTATTAAGTCAGAGCCAGGACTAGCATTCAGATGACTTGTCTTGGAAGTTTAGTTCGGGAGCTACTTATTCAGCTCTGCCTCTGCTGTCCCCACTGCCCTGTGCATTTATGAACAGCCCTTCCCAGCATTGTAAGACATTCTTGCTTCGTGCTTAATGGCACTCGGCCAGGGTATTTCGTATCCTTTTTTTTTTTTTTCAGGCAGCAGGATTCGAACCCGGGTCTCCGGCATGGCAGGCGAGAATTCTCCCATTGAGCCACTGTTGCATCGCCCTTTCGTGTCCTTTTGAGTTTAATTTTTTTAGTGATTTTCACTGATTCTCCCCCATCCCTGCCAGTGTCAAGCTGTCAACTGTTGCTTCTTCCTGCTGTCAGGATACCTTGTTCCACATACTCTGGATGGAAAAACCTAGATTAAAAAAAAATTATTTTGTTAGAATTGTTTGAAGTCTGTGAGTTACTAGGCTCTAACTGAGATTCTGAAGGTCTTTTGTAAGAGTTAAGGATAGGGGGTAGGCTCAGATGCATACGTACCTTTCAGTTATTACTGTATAAAATTCAAACCTATAAAAAAGCACAGAGAACAGTATAACAGACCCCGCCCCCCCAGCACTGCCCAGCTTCAACCGTTATCAACATTGTATGCATGTCTTGCCTTGCTGGCTCAGAATTCCTTTTGCTCACTGAATTCTGGATTCCTGGAGGACGTGGATATCAGCTTCTAGGAAAGCAGGACCTTCCTGTATCTGAACCATCAGCTTTGAACACACGGGCAGGAGCCCTTGAGTCTTCTACAGGTCACATGCCCTGGAGTTTTCTAGAAGTCCTCAGGGATGTTTGCTGGCACAGGCAGCTTGGCAGGGCAGTGCCCTACATACATGTTTCCAAAGTCCTTTCCGCCCCATCTCCAGGCTGCCCCACAGCCCCACGGGGAGCAGTTCGGGCTTCTCAGGTGACTGCAGAAAAGGGCTTGCTGACCTCCCTTGTTTGTCCCACAGGGAGATCCTGTTGGGAAAGTCGAGAGGAATGAATACCTGTGCTCTGGTTCCTCACCGAGGCTGCACCCGAAGGCTCTGGAAAGAATTTTTACAACTCTAAAGAGTCAATAAGTATTACCTGTACCTCCTTATGCTACAAGATCTGGAGTTTGCACAGAGCACACTCTGGTTTCTCACATCCAGTGAGCGCAGCCTCTTTCCTCCTGATCACTGCTCTCTGCCCGAGGAACCCCCACGGTTCCACCCTTGCCCAAACCTGTTCCTGTCTCCTGCAATCTTTCCAGGTCTTGAGAAACCGGGCTCACTGCTCCCCCTCGGCAGATGAGGACATCGTGGTTTAGAGAGGTGAAGCCACTCATCCTTGGCGTGTAATTAGAAAGCAAAAGAGTTGGGACTCGAACGAGGCTTGTAATTGGAGTCTTCATTAATACATGGAAGGCTAATTATAGTCATCGAAGCGACAGTTCCTTTTCTGTTGTAATTAATTCTGAATTTAGTTTTAGTCTTCAGTAGAATGGAAACTCTCAACGGGGTTTTGTTCAGAGAATGAGACATGCTATTCCTGACAGTTTTCCTTGGCCAGTCCCTTCTTCCCTGAGAAAGCCAAGAACCAGCAGCCAGGTCGTTGGTGTGCATTTTTTTCCAAGCTCAAGATTCCGCAGGGACTTGTGTCAACCTAAGCTCCTTTTTTAATGCACACTCAAGAGCTCTTTTCACACCTTGATACAGGGACACCACTTGCAGATGAAAACTCCAGCTACAGCCATGCTGTCGGGGACAAAATTAGGATCTGGCTTGTCTTTTTGGGCAAGAGAAGCAAGCAGGCTGGGATAAATAATTAAAGGACAGCCACCAGGGCCTCTGTGCACATATGCGTGTGTGCACATATTTGTGGACATATGTGCGCGTGTGTGCATGTGCGCGTGCATTTAAAGGATGTGGGGAGCATGTGACCCTGAGCCAAAGAAGCCAGAAGATGGGACGACTCAGAGCCAGGGAGGGGCAGCAGTTCTCTAGAACATCTTACATTTCTTTTCTAAGCTTCCGGGAGAGCTCAGCCCTCTTTGGGTGTATTTTTTCATGCTTTAGATATGTTAATAGTGGCCATCAAGTTGGAGTCAGGCCATGGCCCTGGAGATTTTCAGTTTCTTTACGTGGTCTTGCATTTCTCTGCCTGGCTCTTCTATGGACAACTTGCTGTTATTTACTCCCAAAGATCAATCTCCTTTCCGTACTTCCAAGCTACTGACAGGGCAGAGCACGAGTGGGGCAGAAACACCTTTCCCCACTCGTGGGATGAGGGCAGTGAAAAGACAGATTTCAATTTCTTATTTGTGGTCTGACAGTTTAATATCTCTGAGGCCCTTCCTTCTGTCCCTTTCTCTTCTCTACCTGCTTCTTTTACAGACGAGATCCTGAGCTTTCACTAGGGAAGCAGAGTTAGGCAGGAGTCTCCTGCGGGAAGTGTGCTTGGGAGGGGTGGTGGTGGGGGAGTCTTTAAAAGATGCCCGAGTCAGCCTGGGAGAAAGGAGATCTTTCTTCCCTCTTCCCTCTTCCCTCTCTGCTTTCTTGCCTCCTTCTCCTTCCTCACACTCTTCTATCCCCATACCCTCTTCCTTATTCTCTGTTTTCTGCCTCCCATTTCCCAAATTTTTTTCCCTCCTTTCTTCATTGATCTTATTGCCCTCCCACTTTTTGCCTCTCCTCTTCCTCATCTTTTTCAGTGGTGAGATGCCGTCCAAACAAGATGCACATGTAAACCGATGTTTCAATGCTCTCTGATGGTACAACGCCCGTGACCATGGCCTCACCGCCCCTAGTACTTAGGATGGCTTATTCTAAGATGGCGTTGCCCCAAGTATGGGCTCAGGATTACATCCGAATCATCTGGGATTTTTTAAATTTAAAACACAGATTTCCTGGCCCCATCCCAGACCCACTGAATGAAAATCTCTGAGACTGAGGCCCAGGAATTCACATCATTTTGAACGTGCACCTCCAGTGAGTCTCCTACAAACCTAGGTTTCAGAATCCTGGGGTAGGCGCCCTGGCTCAGTGAGACTTCAGATCGGAGAATCTGGGAGGGGATGTTAGATCTGTTAACACTTTCTCTTCCTCATAGGCCCAATGCTAGGACTCCAAGGGAGAGCACCTGGCCCATTTACTTTCTACAAAGTAATGGTTCCTAAATGCTCATTTGGAGCACATAAACTTCTTTTTCCTTCCCAATGTCTTCTTGAATCTGATTCTCAAGATCTCTGATCCCCAACTGTTACGTATAGGAAGGCAATCTTTGAGCCTCTGTATATAATATACATTTTAATATAATCCTTTTATACTTTTGTGCATCATAATTTACTTATTAACTTTGTGATGCATGTATTTAATTTATAAATAATAAAAATACACATCAAGGGTGGGTAGCTACTGATAGAAATGCATAGTCCAAAAATCTTGGAGAGCATTGTTCTAAAATCTAGAAGATAAGTTTTCTGAGGTCATATTATTTTATATCGCTTTTTTTGTTTTCTTTAGAAACTGTACATTGAAATTTAGCATCTGTTTCAGTTTGCTAGCTGCCGGAATGCAACACACCAGAGACAGACTGGCTTTTAATAAAAGGGGATTTATTTCGTTAGTTCTTCAGAGGAAAAGCAGCTAACTTTCAACTGAGGTTCTTTCTTACCTCAGAATAATGGGAAGGCACAGGATGATCTCTGCTGGCCTTCTCTCCAGGCCTCTGGGTTCCAACAACTTTCCCCAGGGTGATTTCTTTCTGCATCTCCAAAGGCCTGGGCTGAGCTGTGAGTACTGAGATGTGGTATGCTGAGCTGCTTTGCTGTGCTACCTTGAGCTCTCTCATTTAAACACCAGCCAATTAAGTCAAACATCATTCACTGCAGCAGGGACGCCTCCTAGCCGACTGCAGATGTAAATCAGCAACAGATGAGGTTCACACACCATTGGCTCATGTCCACAGCAACAGAACTAGGTGCCTTCACCTGGCCAAGTTGACAACTGACTCTAACTACCACAGCATCCATACAGAAAAGTGCAAGAATCAGAGGTATACAACTTGGAGAACAGCCCTATGTAAGTTGCACCCAGATCCAGAAACAGATTATTACCAGCATCCCCCAAAACCACTTATACCCTTGCTACCTCTACCCAAAATAACCATTATCCTGATTTCTAGGAATTTCATAGAAATGGAACTATGCTGTATGGACTCTTCAGTGTTTGGTTTCTTTTGTTCCACATCAAGACTGTGGGATTCATTTGTTCTGTGTAGCCATAGTTTGTTCATTCTCAAAATGTGTGGTTTTCCATTGTATAAATAAGTCACAGCAATGTCATTGCTATGAACCTCTTCATACATGTCTCTTGGTGAACATATGATCGTATCTCTGCTGGGTATTTTCCCAGGAGTGGAATTGACGGGTCATAGTATGTGCTTATTTTAGCCTTGTTAAACACAGCCCATTTTCCAGTGTTTGAGAGTTTGGGTGGTACCACATCCTCACCAATACCTGGTATTTTCTAGCTTTTTTATTTTCACCACCTGACGAGCATGCTTTGGCACCTCATTATGATTTTGATTTGCCCTACTTGGTGACTGATGAAGCTGAGTACATTTTAATGTGCTTATTGGCCATTTGGGTATTTTCTTTGGTAAACTGCCTGTTCAAATTTTTTTGCACATTTTTCTTCTTCATTTCTTTTTTTTAGGTCTTTTTCTTATGGATCTATAGGAATTCTTTATACATACTATCATACTTCCCTCTCTATTCCCAGGCCCATCACATACTCCACTTTATGGCATATACTCAATAGTACCTCAGGTTGTTATGGAATGAACTAGCAAACATGGATGGAGAAAAACATCCTTGTGGAATGGATGGAGTCTTTTTATGTTCTGTTTTATTTTAACAGTTTGATGGAGGCAGAATTTACATCCCACAAAAATTCACTTTGTGTAAAATTCAATGACTTTAGTAAATTAATTGTAAAGTTGTACAATCATTACCACCATCCAATTTGAGAACATTTTCAATGCCCTCAAAAGAAACATCGTGCCCATTTGCAATCCTTCCCTGTTCCCATCCATACTGTCTCTATGGATTTCCCTATTCTGGACAGTTCATCTAAATGGACTCATACAACATGGGACCTTTAATGTATGGCTTTATTCAGTTAGCATAACGCTTTTGAGGTTTGAGCCATGTTGCATCATGTATTGGTACTTCATTCCTTTTCATTGATGAATAGTATTCCATTGCATGGATATGCCACTTCCTATATATCCATTCCTCAGTTCATGGACATTTGGACTATTTCCACCCTTTGAATATAATGAATATTCAAATTAATTATATTGACTTTCATTATGTACCTCTGTGTGGACATGCTTTCATTAGGTGTATACTTAGGAGTGGAGTTGCTGGGTCATATGGTCAATTCATATTTACTTTTTTTGTCTTTAATTAGAGAAGTTGTGAGTTTATAGGAAAATAATGCATACATACAGGGTTCCCCTATACCATCCCATTATTAGCACCTTACATTAGTGTGGTACATTTGTTACAATTGATAAAGGCACATTTTTATAATTGCACTATTAACTATAGTCCATGTTTTACCTTAGGGTACACTGTGTTGTATAGTCCCATGAATTTTTTTTTAATTGCTTCCAATAACATGTAAACCTGAAATTTCCCCTTTAACTATGGGGATGTATAGTTCAAATGTATAATTCAGTGATGGTAGCGCAGCATTGTGAACTTTATTAACATCACTGTTCATTACCAAAACTTTTCCATCACCCCCGATAAAACTCTATACAATTTAAGCATTAACTCTCCATTCCCTACCCCTACCCTGGCCCCTGGGAACCTATATTCTGGTTTCTGACTCTGTGAATTTGCTTATTCTAATCATTCCATATCAGTGAAATCATAAAATGCTTGTCCTATTGTGTCTGGCTTATTTCACTCAACATGATGGATTCAAGGCTCATCCACGTTGTAGCATGTCTCAGGACTTCATTCTTTTTCACGGTTGAATAACATTCCATTGTGTGTACATACCACATTTTGTTTATTCATTCACGGGTTGACGGACAGTTGGTTTGCTTCCATCTTTCAGCAATTGTGAATGCTGCCATTATAAACATCAGTGCAAAAACATCTGTTTGAGTCCTAGTTTTTGATTTTGGCGGGGTATTTACCTAGAATTGGGATTGCCAGGTCATGTGATAATTCTATACTTAACTTTTTGAGGAGTTGCCAAACTGTCTTCCACAAGCAGCTGTACCATTTTGCATTCCCACCAGTGATGAATTGAATGTTGATATTCTCTGCGTCCTCTCCAACACTTGTAATTTTCTGGTTTTTTGTTGTTTTTTTTTTTAAAGGTAGTCGCTCTATTGGGTGTGAAATGGGTAACTCATTGTGGTTTTAATTTGCATTCCCCTAAAAAAGGCTGATGGACAGCTGTCTTGGGTAGAAAAGAAGACATTATGCCCCGGACATAATTATCAAATGCCATGTTAAGAGAAAGCTAAGACAGAAAGGCTGAAATCTGCTTTTAAAGAGTCTGCAATCTAATCTGGATATTCTAACGTGTTTATAGAGCAACTTGGCAACATGGAAAATGTGTACATAAATGGGGAACCAAAGCGAATCTATGTATGCAAAATGAATTCCGGAAACATTTTTGGAAATTCTACTTGTATGAGGCCCCACGTTAGGCTTCAAAAGGGACAGAGGGAAATTTAAAGCAAAGGTGCCGTCCTTCTCCTCAATTGGGAAGAGTCTAGTTATTAAGATAAGGCTTAATTATCAAAAAGGTAAATAACCGCTAAAGATTCACATAAAAGTTCAAGGTGGTAATTGGAACATCAGAGGAGGGAGAAGCCAAGAGGGAAAAGTGGATAAAGGAGAAATTCATTTTACCTTCAGGATCCTGGGGAAAAAAAACAAGAAGACTAGAGTATATTCCTTTAAAATTTTTGGCATCCCAAAGATGTAGGAGTTTCCATTTCTATTGTTGGCCTAGAAACCTTAGCTTAAAAATAAGTGTCAGATAGTAAATTATCAGGTTCATTGGACTAGATAGATAACAGTAATTGCTAAGATTTGAGTACTTAACAATGTGTGAGGCATTTCTCCAAACAATTTATGTGTTTGCTCATTCAATTCTCTTAATGACCCTCTCTTATAAATGATACTATTACCCTCTTTTAATTATGCGGAAATTGAGGCTCAGAGAGGTTAAGTAAATTGCCCAAGGGCACACAGCTAGGAGGTGGCAGAACTGGTCTTTGAACCCAGGTGGTCCAGGGTCTACACATTTAACTTCTAGCTATATTTAGCCACCTTAAGTCCCTTATTTCAGTTGTTGGATCCAATCTCCAATTACAGTGGGGAAATAAACCCAAAGGTGTTAGGGGACTTGTCGGAGGTTACTTATTGCTAAGAGATCAGGGACAGGAGCTCTCCTAACTTCCAGTCCAGTCATATGTCTATGAAGACTGACCTTGGGCATCACCCGAGAGGCCTTTCTTAAGATGCTATCTGCTGATGAACCACAAGGACGCACGTATTTCCTGATTTTGGTGGCATGGACTATTGGAAGCAGCATTGGACCTGCAATAAGCCAGACTCAGTTCAGAGCTTGGATCTGCCTATGCCTGTACATAGGCTGATGGGCAGATCACCCCCTCTGAGCTCAGTTTCCTTACCTATAAACTGGGGGCACTAATCACCTAATTCACAGAACAACAGGAATGAAGTGAAAGAATTGAGCAAGTTCACAGTCGTCAGTGTTGGTGCTGCAAACTGTTTTGGGTGGGTCAACTGGACTGAATCATATGAGATGTTGTGTAGGCGAAGATTTCTCAAGCGCAAACTGGATCATGGGTGACTCCCAAGCACCAAAGGACTTTGGGTTGCAGAAAGGCTCCGAACCAGCCTCCCTATCCTGAGCCAGGCCATGTACACATATACCTAACATCACATGCTCCTCTGTCCCTTTTAACACTGGATTAGGCCAATGGCCTTTAGTGACTGCTTTAGATGTCAAGTCATGCAGCTCTGCTTCAAAGAACTCTTAGTGGTGACTGTGGTCAGGGAGTTTGTTTCCCCATGATTCTGGCCAAGCAAGGCCTTGTGACTTTGTAATCAATGGAATATTATAAACAATCTGCATTTGTCAACTTGCCCTGTGGCTGGGGGCCAGGTGGAGGCTGTTCAGGGTAGGTGGCTTAAATGCAGAATACTGATCAACAGTGTTTCTCAAACCTGGGGTGGGCCTCAGGCGTGTGTTTTTAAAAGTTCCTGTGGTGTTTCTAATGTGCAGTCGGTTGAGAATCACTGAAGCAATGAAAGACCCAGCTGGGGCTAGGGTCTGACTCAGAGAATAGAGATGTAAGTGATCTTAAGGCTCTGGTAGCCAGTCTGACTTTGTAGAGGTTACCTAGGCAGACACCATGAGAGATTAGGCTAGAGGATGTGTTCTGGAGAGCGCACAATGCACAAGCTTGCACTTAACTTACTAGGCAATAGGGAGCTATGGAAGGTTACTGAGCAAGGGATGACCAAGGGTTAGAAGTATACAGGAATTAAAGGGTCCAGCTATTTATATATAGCTTAGAAATCTGGCTCTCAGTTCTTCCTGCAGAGCACCCTGACAAAGAAACCGTGTTTTCTTTTACTTCTGTGCCTTCAGTTCAAGGTCACCTTCCTTTAGCACCCAGGTCCACTGATCCAGGATTGCAGGTACCTGTCCAAATGATCTCTGTTAAGTACCTGGCACATTGCATGGAATATGGCAGCCTGCCACGTTTGCTGACTGACTAAATGAGCGTGGAGTCCTCGGGCTGTGCCATCTGGATTTCAGGAGCGCCGGTCCCCTGGGGCCGTCTTTTCCTGGGAATCCTGATTCTAGCCTCCGCTTGGCATGGACAGTGATGGAGGCTGCTCCCTCACTTTTCCCCTCACCTTTCTCCTCTCCTGCGTTTATCCCCATCCGCCTGCTTCCAATTCGCCTAACTCCGCTTCCGGCGCCCGCCTGCCCCGGCCTCGGTGTGACACGCTGCCACCCGGCTTCCCGGCTCAGGCGCCAGCCTTCAAACCTGTCTTTCGCCCATTGTTCAGCTTCCGGTGAGTCAAGTTCAACCCCAGATTCCACTACCACAATGACGGCCACAAACACATTCCCTCACAGGCACCTCGGAGGAGGCGTCCGCCCGCCCCGAGTCCCCCAGGCCCACAAAACCGACCCAGAGGGGCGTTTTTATTCCCGCCGCCCTCGGTGGCGGGAGCGCGAGTGGCGAGCCCCCTCCCCAGTGACCTGTCCCCTCTGCGACAGAGCGCCCAGCCCTCGGCGGGCGTGGCCGCCCTAGTCCAGCCTCCGCCACGCCCCTCGCCTCGGAGCGAGCCCCCGCCCGGCCGCCGGCCCCCTCTCCACGTACGCCCGGCTCCTCCCTGGCCGCCGAGACCGGTCGCGGGAGATGCTCCGGGTCCCACCTCCCCGGGGAGCTGCGCATTTCCCCACGCCTGGGCAGCCCCGGCTCGCGGGAGCCCGCGGTCCGCGTCCCCGGGAAGTTGTCTCTGGAGCCCGCGGCGCCTCGGTCTCCTCCCCCTGAGCCCCGCCCCCCTCCCCCCCCACCCCGGAGCTCCCCGGCCCGGGGGCGTCGCCGCCTGCTCGCCCCAGCCAGCTAGTCTCCGCTTCCCTCGGCGCCGGGGACCCCCGCGCACCCCCGAGACGGCGCGCGCCCAGAGCGCGGGAGCCCGGAGCGCCGGGCGCCTGGGACCCCGCGGAACCGCTGCCCACCCCGCGGGGCTCGGCAGGGATGCAGGCTGCGCTGTGAGCCAGGGCGCCAAGGCCATGTCCGGCGCCCGCTGCCGGACCCTCTACCCCTTCTCCGGGGAGCGGCACGGCCAGGGGCTGCGCTTCGCCGCGGGCGAGCTGATCACGCTGCTGCAGGTCCCGGACGGCGGCTGGTGGGAAGGCGAGAAGGAGGACGGGCTCCGCGGCTGGTTCCCGGCGAGCTACGTGCAGTTGCTGGAGGTAAGGGGCGAGGGCCGGGGGTGGGAAGACTCGGGGCCGCGTCCTGGGCGCGCTCGCATACCTGTTGCTGGTGCTGGGGGCGGCCACTGCCGGTCCGACTGGTAACTCCGTGTTCCTGGGGGCTGGCGAAGGCTGCGGGCGCCCCCCGAGGCGTGGGCAGCGTCCTCTCGGTGCCCCCCACGCCCCGGCGCCCGGCCTCCCGAGCCTATCGCGGCCGCCCCCGAGGAAGCGACAACTTGTTGCCTGTGTGAGTTTTGGAGCGGGCTGGCGCGCTCCCTGCGGTTGCAGGGGCCGGCCGAGGGCTGCCAGAGGACCGCCCGCGGCAGGCGGCTTTGGGAAGACGCACCGAGGCTCGCGATCCGAAGGAAAAGTGGCACCGACCCCGCCTCGCAGCCCCGGGTCTCCAAGTCTCCCATCCCGGAGCCCGCCGGCCGGTGGTCGGTAGTGCTACCCCCTGCTCGGGCTGCCTGGCCATCTCGGGGCCACCCACTTGCTGATCAGCTGAGCCTGGCTGGCCACCAGCAGCAACCCTGTCGCAGGCTTGATCTAGGGGGTGCCGCCCCTCCCAGCCAGCGCCCCTTCCCCTGGTCCAGCTCCCTGGCTAGGGTTCAGAACCTGAAAGTGACTCCTTCTGGTTTTCTGGCCTGGTCCCAGGCCACACAGGACTCGCTGAGCCAAGTCTGCTGGCTGTTTATTGTCTGGGTGACAGTTGGGAGGCCATGCTGTCCTTTAATCGCTGAGCCTCATGGCCACAGCGGGAGTGGCCTCTGGAGTTTCCAAAGACTTTTAGGGGGCTGATCTTACAGGACGTCTCCTTTCCTAAAAGACTGCCTTGTTGTAAAGACAGGATTGTTGTAAAGACTAAATTAATGGGTATGGGTGCTTGTGTAAGTATACATAAATATTCTGGCCAAACACTGCCTGAGCTGTGGAGACTGAATTTATTTGTAATTTAACCCCAGACCTGCTTCAAAAAGAACAAAGTAACAGCTTTTGCCTAAAAATGTTCCATCAGGGAGAAGAAAGGGAAAAAAAGGAAGATAGGAGTGAAATGGTTATAGGTTGAGTTAGGGAAACAGTATCAAAAATAGAGCTGGGCCTCAGGAAGATACATTAAGTTTCTTTCAGGTGCAGAGGAGAACAGCCGCATTTCTCTTAAATGGCTTAGGAGCATTTGAGCAAAGTTTGGAGCCGGCTATAGAAAAGTGGGTCTGAGCTTTCCCAGGTACTCAGCAGAGAATGTTCTGGGAACTCGCTTGGGTTTATGTTTTGAAGACGAGCTCATTCAGTTAGACCTGTAAGTGAAGGCGAGGCCCTGTGTGCTCCTGAGCTTTCCTAGAACTTTCTATGTGATTCAGGTATATAAGAAAGCAAGTGTACTGCTTTTTGTGCAGGCGTACATCCTCCTTGTTCCCAACTTAAAAGCCTTGGGAGAGACATATTTTGGGAGTTCAGTGGTGGCTACATTTTTCCAAGGAAATACTGTTGTGGAAATTTAGCTGATGGCTGTCCAGTGAGGACCATTCATGGCTGAACTTGGCCAGCTGTGTTTGGGGCTAGGGGTGAGGTTGGCAGGTTTGCAGGCTGTGTTAGCTAGAGTGCTGTAGATCTGCTCTCTTTCTTCGGGAGGTAGTTTGGGGTGGGAGACAAGGCCAGGCCCAGGTGATAAGCAGAACTATCTGGGGATAAGCTGGATACTCAGCTGTGCACCTGATGGCATCTATGCATACTCATGGAATCCAGGGGACCCGAGGGACTTTCAGACAACTTCTAATAAGTAACCCGCAGCGGGAGTGCCTGGTCCTTAGGAGCAGTAACAGTGAAAGTGGCTTCCATTTGCTGAGTTCTTAGTGGTTACTTTGGTTCTCACCAGTGCCCCCAGCAGCTCAGTAAACAGTGGGCTCCTCTCCCCATTCTACAGGTAAACTGAACCTGAGAGAGGTGAAGTAAATTGCCCTATGGGCAGTGCTTGCTGTCTGTTTAGCAGCTCCCTGGCTGCATATCACTGCCTGTGTTTGGGCTGCTTTTAAACAGATTGTTCCCAGCTATGCTTAAGGGCAAATGGGGGAAAGGACAAGTACAGCCTCCTTACCCCCCCAGGTCAGTTTATGGATGACCTCAGCTCTAAGGGGAGGGTTAAATCTGGTACTAAAATGGGTGTGGCTGCACCTTCCAACTTGGAGAGTCTCTCCTGCTGATTTTCCCACAGGTGGAGGCAGGGTCTAGCCCTGTGGTGTAAATGCTGAAGGGGTCACTTTTCTGGGCAGTTTCAACAGGGAAGCTTGTGGGTTAGGACCTTTGGATGTGGGGCCCACCTACGTGAGCCAGTTGGGCCTTGAACGCTGAGTGCTGGGTAGGAATGGAGGATATGCAAGTGGAGTTCCTTGGGAAAGGGATGAGTCCTCAAAGACAGACTCCCAGGGGAGCAGCTGGTGGGTGGACTGGCCAGCTTGTGGGATCGTGAGCCCGGAGGAGTTGGAAGAGTGCCAGCAAGGTGTTGGTCAAGGCAGGGAGTTACTGCAGAAGCCAAGACACCAGAGAAGGGGCCCACAGATACTGGAGGCGGTAAACTGGGCACCCAGTCTGCTGGGGACATGGAAATCAGAAGGCCAGGGGAACTGTTGGAAATCAGTGCAGACAGAAAGGACTGCACCAGCTTCCTGAAGGAGACATGGGATGGGCGGACAGCTGAGAATGACACCTGCAATGTAACCCCAATCCCGGAGTTACCTTCACCCTCTGGTAGAAAGAGTGATACCAAAGAAAAAAAAAAAACCCTATCTTGGTGGAGGGGTGCTGGATTGCTGAGAGCAGTCTGCAAAACAGATCCACCCCGCAAGGATTTCTTCCTCATTCTGATGAAGAAAGGGGAACTGAGAGGCCCCAGCTTTGCAGGAAGGATACCTCGGGGGTGGGGTGGGGTGAGGGGGAATTGGAAGCTAACTCTGTGAGGACAGATAAGATCTGCCCTGGGTGGAGGCCAGCTTGGTGGAGGTTCTGGTCCCGGTTTTGGTTGAGACTCCAAGGAAATGGTGAAACAGTGCAGCACAGAGCTGGTCTCTAGGAAAACTTGAGTCTAAACAAAGAAGTGTGGCAAACCCGGGGTCCTGGCTACTTGGGGGAGGGGGTTACCCTCCAGAGGTAGCAAAGAGGAGGGGACCAGCCACTTCCAGAAAAGGAATGAGATACTGATAGTCAAACCCACAGCTGGCTGTGCAAAACAAAGGCTCTTAAATAAGAGCGGCTGGGAAAATGTCTTACTTGAGGGCCTGAAATTCCTTCTCACATCATTTGAGGTGGAGCTCAAGTAATGAAGGAGCCATGGGCCAGTTCCAAGCCAAGCTTGAGATCACCTCCATAGACCTGAATGCCCCACACGTGGGGAGATTTCCACTGGTCTTCTGCAGTGTATGGGGGCTGAGAAATAGCTCCTGGGGAAGGTAGATGGAAGAAGGCGTCCAAATGTCCATCTCTGGGCATACAACTTGGACAGGTCCAATAGCTGGAGGCCCTACCCCTGGCCCGGGAATTTCTCTGGACTGCTCTTGAGAAAAGAAAATAGGGACATAGAGGGTAAGGCAAGAGAACTGTGAAAACTCTTGGAGCTTTTGGAAAATACTTGTGGAGGGTGATACGGTTGGACATGCATGTAAAACAGAGCTTTCCTTGACTCACATGCAGTTCATGGAATCTTCTATCTGGCTGGAAGGCCTGGACCCCAGAGGTGCTAACAGAATATGATACTGTTGGTCAGGGGAGCTGGGCAGCTGCAGAGGAGCAGAGGGTCACCCTTGAACTTGACCTTTACGAGTGCCTCTCCTTCTTTCCACCCTCTGCTCTTTTCCCATTTTTAAAAATTTATTTTAACTAGTTTTTTTAAATTTTTTATTGATATAGTATATTCACATACCATGTAAACATCCAAAGTGTACAATCAGTAGTTCACAACATCGTCATATAGCTGTGTATTTATCATCACAATGGACTTTTTTTTTAAAAAAATAAAATATATGCAAAAAAGCAATAAATATCAAAGCACAGCGCAATAGTTAGCTGTAGAACAGATTTCAGAGTTTGGTATGGGTTACATTTCCACCATTTTAGGTTTTTACTTCTAGCTGCTCTAGGATACTGGAGACTAAAAGAAATATCAATTTAATGATTGGGCAATCATACTCATTTGTTAAGCCTGACCTTCACCTTTGATCTTTCTCCCACTCTTTACGGAGATTTCTTTAGGGGTGTTTGGGCTCTGCCCATTCTAACTTTTTCATGTTAGAAAGGGCTGTCAGTGTTATGGGGTAGGGAGATGGAGCAAGTTGATGTTCTGGAGAGGCTGGGCCCTCTGCGTTTCAGGACTTAACTAGTCCAGGGACCCTTCTGGAGGCTGTAGGATGCTCTCCTCCCATTTTGGGTTACTATGATTGTGCTGCAGGAGTTTGCAGGAGTGGCTGTGGGGGAGATACAGAGTCTGGGAGCATGGCTGTGTCATGGATAATTAAGGAATAATGTTTTATCTATTGCTGTGTAAGCACCCCAACACTTAGTGTCTCAACAGTTATTATTTCACTTGATTCTGTGGGTTAGCTGGGCTCAGCTGGGTGGTTTTGCTGGCCGGTCTTGGCATCTCTTGTGCAGTTGCTGTCTGTGTCTGCATCCTGGAGCATCAGCTGGGCTGGGACCCCTACAGGGCTTCTTCACTCATGTGTCTGCCACCTCGCTGGTGTTCTTACATAGTGCCTATAGCCCCAAAGTGCAGGATGCCAGACTTTCTTAAGGCATAGGCCCAGAACTGGCATGAGCTTCTGCCACATTCTTTTTTTTTGTATGCTGCATGGTGGGGTCACATTTCATTATTTTTCCATGTGAGTATCCCATTATTGCCGCACCATTTGTTGAATTTTTGTTTGTTTGTTTGTTTGGGGGGAAGTGCATGGATTGGAAATCAAACCTAGGTCTCCCTCATGGCAGGTGAGATTCTACCACTGAACTACCCTTGCACTCCTGCTTCTGCCACATTCTTGCTAGGAGTTTCCATTGCCATTCTTGGAGGATATCTGTATGTGTGTGTGTGTGTGTGTGTGTATAAAATTTAGGCCCCGTGGATGTCTAGGATCGGTGAACTACCTAGAAACATGAATGAGACGCCCGCTTTCTCGTGCTCCTCTCGGCCCCAAGATAAAAGCCAAGCTTGCATCTTACAGCTTGGCCGACCTCCTCTATAAAGGCTACATGTAAGCGGGGCAGTTGCATATGAAACCAGCTTTGTCCAGCCCTAAGCTTACCTGTTTACCAGGCCACTGACATACCAGCCAAGCCTTTTCAGGCCAGGGCTCTTTGTGCTGGTTTGGGTACCTGAGCTGCCTGTCATTCACAAGATGCTCGAGATGTTATACAAATTGATTTTGCAACAGTGCCTTTGTGTCATGTGAAAAGCTCCTAAAGTGGGTGTGACCCCAAGCCAGTATTTTTTAAGACACTTATCCACTGTTCAGAAAACCCGTGATTAGGTATAGTGGCTCGTAGGATATAGATAGTAATGGAGAAGGCTGAGGCGCTTTCTGTCATCTTCCTGGGCCCTCCTGCCCTTTGCTTTCAGGGTGTTGACCTGCATTTGTAGCTCTGGCTGCTTGAAAATCTACCTTTGCCTTGCCACTTTGTCTGCCTCTGTTCAGAAGGAGCCACCCGCCCCCTTTGCTGGTAGGCCCAAGTGGCTACCCCCTGGGAGGGTAAAGCAATGGGCAGCCCCTATGGATCTCCAGCATCTTTGCAAAAGGTCCCTTAGCAACAGATCAGCAGGGAATCCCTGACATCGGTGAACTACCTAGAAACATGAATGAGACGCCCGCTTTCTCGTGCTCCTCTCGGCCCCAAGATAAAAGCCAAGCTTGCATCTTACAGCTTGGACGACCTCCTCTATAAACACCGAAGCTGATCCCCACGGCACTGGTGAAAGAAACTGGTGACCCAGGAGGCCTTGTGTGCATGTAAAGCGTGATGACAGTGGGGAGGGGACATTGTTTTGGCAGCTTGTTCCCTTATTAGCAACAGCAGCAAGGCGGCGCATGACGGGCTCGCTAAAAAAAAAAATGTAAAGAGAGCTCCCCCTGAACTTAATTGCAAAATTACTATATTCCTCTCTCCCTGCAGTGGAGAGGCTTCTCATACCTTTTCCATAGGTATAAACAATACCTGTGGAAAGAAGTAGAAATGACGCGGGTGGGTCTGTGCAGCTTTTCCTTTGACCCACCGGAGCGTGAGATGACGTGGTGAAGGTTTAGTTGCTGTAAAAGTTTTATGAATTGTTAGAAGAATGTTGTGGAGTCTTACAAGGACCCACCCACCTCCTTTTCCATTTCGTGTCTCCCCTGCCTACCGTTTGGTGATGATTTGTCTTATGAGTTTGACTTAGTGGTTCACTGTATCTACACCTCGTCTTTCTTTTTTTTTAAACTTAATACATACACAACATGACATTTCCCATTTTAACCACTTTCAGTTGGGTCAATTATATGCATAGTTATCTCCGTGCGTTCCCCAAATTTTTCCACAACCCCAAATAGGCACACTGTGACCATTAAGCATTAAATCCCCATTCTCCATCCCCACCTCTGACCCTGATGCCCTGTATGGTCATTAGGTTCAGGTGTCAGTTTGGCCAGATGAAGGTGCCTAGTTCTGTTGCTGTGGCCATGAGCCAACGGCATGTGAAGGTCATCAGTCGCTGATTACACCTGCAGTCGGCTAGGAGGTGTACCTGCTGCTAACTACATCTGCAGTCGGCTAGGAGGTGTGCCTGCTGCAATGAATGATGTTTGATTTAATTGGCTGGTGCTTAAGTGAGAGAGTTCAAGGTAGCACAGCCCAAGAAGCTCAGCACACCTCATCTCAGCACTCGCAGCTCAGCCTGGGCCTTTGGAGTTGCAGAAAGGAATCACCCTGGGGAAAGTTGTTGGAACCCAGAGGCCTGGAGAGAAGGCCAGCAGAGATCACTCTGTGCCTTCCTGTGTAAGAAAGAACCTCAGTTGAAACTTAGCTGCCTTTCCTCTGAAGAACTATACACTTTTAAGTAAATAAATCCCCTTTTATTAAAAGCCAAGCCATCTCTGGTGTGTTGCATTCTGGCAGCTAGCAAGCTAGAACACCCTATAATCTTTTTATAAATTTATATGAATTTGCATATTCTAGTTATTTCATATAAGAGGTCATATAATATTTGTCCTTTTGTTTCTGGCTTGTTTGATTCAATATGATATGTTTTAAGGTTCATACCACATTATCACATGTGCTAGAACTTCATTCCTTTTTTATAGCTGAATAATACTCTGTTTATCCAACACTTGGGTTACTTTCACCTTCTAGCTATTGTGAATAATAATGCTGTTATGAGTATGGATTAGTGATATCTGTGTCCCCTGCTTTCATTTACGTTGGCTGTAAACCTAGAAGTGGGATTGCTGGGTTGTATAGTAATTTTATACTTTCTGTCTACTTCTCATCTTGAGCTACAAATTGGTGTCCAGATTCAATCCCCAGGTATTCAGATTTCACATGTCAAAACTAAACGCATCCCTCTCATCTCTTTACTGCTACACCCTCCAATCCTTAATGAATATTACCATCATCTCTCCACCTGGCACGGCCCCCTCTTACTTTACCTCTCCTATTCTGCCTTACGAACATTTCTCAAAGCCCTCTCTTTCCTAACTTACCCAGAGTCTTGGCTCAGGCATTGGTAAACTTTTTCTGTGAAGGGCAGGGAAACATTTCAGGCTTTGCAGGCTGTAATGGGTTGGATCATGGCACTGCACAAAGACAGGTTCAAGTCCTAAACTCACTGTCTTGTGAATAGGAACCCATTTTCAAATAGGATCTTTGAAGGTGTTAAGGTGCAGGGTGGTAGAAGTATACATTGTGAGAAGTTGATGAATTTGTAATGTATTTTGCAGGTTGAGTCAAAAGGTCTTGCAGATGGATTGCATGTGGTGGGGAGAGAGACCTGGGGCTTCATCTCTTGCAGGCCAGTTGCAGTGCATTTTTTTACTGTGTTTTTCCCCCTGCTTGTCAGTCTTTCATTCTGCTAACGGAGGCGTCTTCCTTAAAAAACAAATCAAAAGGCAAATAATAGGGTAGGCCACGGTAGCTCAGTGGCAGAGTTCTCACCTGCTATGCCAGAGACCCGGGTTTGATTCCTAGTGCCTGCCCATGTTTTTTTTAAAAAAAGGTAAATAATAATTGGGAAGCTGTTAATGTCCTTAATGCATAAAATGCTTTTATGAACTATTAAAAACAACCGCCACCAAGAGGAGATCATCAATGTAAGAATGGGCAGAGAACTTGGATACATACCTTATAAGCGATACAAAGTCAACAGCATATTCAGTCTCACTAGTAATCAAGTAATCGAAGAATTATAAATCTTAAAAAAAAAAGTAGCTTTAAAGAAAACTGTTTAAAAAAAAAAAGAAAGAAAAAATGAAATGTTGGCAAGAGTGTAGGAAAATTGTCATATGCTCCCGGGAGGGCAATTTGGCAATAAATCTCACAAGCCTTAACAACTTCATGCCTGCAGACACAGCAGTTCCAACTTCTAGGAATTCAGACTCAGGAAGTGTCTGATGGGCAGGCTGTAAGCATCAGAGTGGCCACTGTGACACTGTTTGTAACGGTGCAAAATTAGCCACAGCATAAATGCCCACCAAGAGGAATAAGTTAAAACAAGGTTTAATCATGATTAGCACAAAGTCAGATGTGCAGCACATGAGGCTCGATAACCATAATGAAGCTGAATTTCAAAACTAGATTTTGGTCACTGATGCCAAATGCTTTCATGTAGTTAACATTGTTCATAATTCTCCTGACGAGGAGGCAGAAAGAGTGTGACCAGTACGGAACCGCTTTTTAAAAGCAGGGACTATGTGTACCGGGGCATTTCCTAAGTATCTTTTGTGCAAAGAACAGGTTGAACGAATATCAGTTGGCCCTGGGCCTGGCTTACGTTCTTTTAAATATCCTCAGCAACAGCAAATCTTTGTCTTTTGAGGGTGGATTTGACTCTTTCTTTCTTTCTTTCTTTCTTTTGAAGCAGCTAAAATGTATTTGAAGCCAAGTCTGGTTATGTCTCTGTGTATATGACTGTCTGTCTATCACCTTGTCGCAGAGAGGATTTAAGGCAGCTTACCAAAAAGCATATGGTACAATAAGATAGAAAAGATACGTACGTGAGGAAATCTGGGAAAAGGGAGAAAGTGAGGGAAAGGAAGAAAATAAGCAGCGTGAAGTTTGGCGTGAAGTTTGATGAGTGAAGTAGGTAGTTAACACTGTTCAGAATAAGGAAAAAAGACCTGCTACTGCTGGTCTGAAGCCCACTCTTGTGTGGGGTCTCAGGACACAGGTCCTACTTTAAAGCAAGTAAAGCTGCCGCTGCTGGTCATTTCCAGTCTATTTGAAACTATAGTGTGATGGCTGCTGCAGCTTTGGCTGGGCTAATTAGTCTTAATTGCTTCTTACCTGGGTCTGCTGGACTTCTCATTGCTGCCCACGCACTCCCAGAAAAGGTTCTTGTAATGAGGAAAAGGCTGTTACTGGGAGAAGTGAAACGCAAGAGGCTACTAAAGGACTAGGCGTTCCTTTCGTCTTTGCCTCTTCCTAGAGCAAAGGAAAGTCTTGTTTCAAGGGGCTGGATGGAAGGTCCCTTTTTAAAGTGTTGCTGGGAGACCCAGAATCTAATCATGGGTTGATGCTTTGGGACCTCTAAAGTGGAGATGTCAGTAGAGCCACAGAGCAGGTGTTTCTAAGCCTCTGGTCGGATTCTAATCTTGGGTTGGTACTTTGGGTTTCTAAACTGGAGAGGGTGATAGAACCACAGGAGACATCTCTCTAGCTTCTAGATGCAATGCTCAGGCCTGCCCTGCCCTAGATTTAGCTTTTTTTTCCCTCCTTGGATGACTGTCATGGCCCCCCAATGGCAATGGCCTTAGGTTTGAACTCTTGGTCATGTCCGTTTTCCACAGTGATGCTGTAGTGATTTTTCTAGCTAATTTGATCAACGAACTCTCTCACTTAACACTTTCCCGAAGTTCTTCATTGCTTTTACAATGTAATGTGACTTAGCTTTGTTTTATGAGGCCCCTGGTGACCTTCATACCACCCAAGCTGCATTTTTAGCCATTTCTTCACATGCATACTCTCAAGATCTCTTTGAACTACCTAGTTCTTGGATGCAACTCTGCGTTCTCTTGCTTCTGTGTCCTTGCACATTTTCTTCCTGATGTTATCTTCTTCCCCCATCCTCACTGTTTACCTCTACTCCCTTTTCTTTTTTAAACTTTATGGAATATAATTCATAGAACATTAAAAGTATACAATTCAGTGGTTCTAGTGTATATAAAGAGTTGTGCAGCCATCCCTATTAGCTGTCATTCCCCATTTCCTCCAATCATCCCAATCCTAGGCAACCATTAGTCTATTCTATCACTGTAGATTTGTCTTTTCTGGACATTTTATGTGCATGGACTCATACAGTATATTGCCTTTGATGTCTGGCTTATTTCACTTAGCATTAATGTTTTCAATGTTCATTTATGTTGAATGTGTATCAATACTTCATTTCTTTTTATAGTTGAATCATATTCCATTGTATGGATACACCACATTTTATTTATCCGTTCATTGGTTGATTGTCATTTGAGTTGTTTCCACATTTTGACCATTATTGAATAACGCTGGGAACATTTATGCACATCTTTTTTTGTGGACCCATGTTTTCATTTCTCTTGGGTGTATGCTTAGGAGTAGAGTTGCTGGCCCATTGGTAATTCTCTTGAACAATTGAGAAACTGCCAAATTGTTTTCCCAAGTGGTTGTACTGATCCCAAGTGGCTTCACATACAATCTCACAAAAAGTGTGAAGGTTCCAATTTTGCTTTGTCCATGTAAATGCTGGCTATTGCCTGACTTTTTGAGTTTGGCCGTCCTGGGGGTGGTGAAGTGGTATGTCATTATGATTTTGATTTGCATTTCCCTGATGGCTAATGGTGTTTATTGGCCACTTTGTATATCTTCTTTGGTGAAATGTCTATTCAGATGATTTGCCCTGTCTTTTAGTTGGTTGTCTTTTTTTTTTTTTTTTGGTCCTTTTTGTTTTCTCTCTCTCTCTCTCTCTCTTTTTTTCCTTTTTAGCCATATTAACATATACTCATGTCTTGTCTTTAGGTGTTAATCTCCTGGAAAGACTCTTCTGATGGATCCCCTTGTCCTCTTTTTCCAGATTCCTTAGTGCTTACCCGACTGTATTGGAATTGTTTGTTGTCCCCATTAGATGGTCAATTCCTTGAGGTCAAGGATTGGGATACTGACCTTTATAGACAGCTTAGATCTCAGTTAGTCATAGGCATTTCATAAAAGGACAAAGGCCCATAGTCCAGTCATTTAGACTATAGTGCTGATACAGGCAAGATTCTTGTTCGTTATTTGGCTTCACATGGGGAAAAAAATAACAATCAGGAGTTTGGCAGAATAACACTCTTACAGAATGGCTGTTACCTACCCAGCCATGTAACAAATAGGGACTATGGGTGGCAAGAGGGATTAGTGGAGAGAGTGTGCATGACTCAGGACAGGCCATCCCCACTGCGGGGCAAATAACTTGGATTCTTTGACGCAAGATTGACACCTTGTACATACTGGGCAGTAAAATGTGTTACTCTTTCCTGCTGGAGAGAAAGGCAGGCATTGAGGAAATCAGCCTCCTTTGGGACTGGTTTGTTTTTTGTTTGTTTGTTTTTGGCATGGGCAGGCACTGGGAATCGAACCCGGGTCCCTGGCATGGCAGGCGAGAACTCCGCCTGCTGAGCCACCGTGGCCCACCCTGGGACTGATCTGATTACTGATTCGGTTACCTGTAATGAAAGTATCTTAAGTTTGTGCCATGCTTCCCCTCTGAGTTCAGTGGGAGGCAGTTTGATGTAATGGGTAAGATTGTGGGTGTTTAGAGCTGGTCAGACCTGGATCTGAAAGCTGGCCATGCTTTGAATGTGCTGCTTAGCTTCCTTGGACCTTAGTTTCCGTGTCTTTCAAACAGGGGCAATAATGCTCACCTGTTGTGAAAGTTACGCGTTATCCCACTGGAAGTAAAGGCTCCACAGACAGCCTGGTGTGACTGCTGGCTTTACCAAGATTATTTCTTGTTTCTCCATCATTCAGAGTGCTGCCTCATTTTCTTTTTCCTTTGGTAAAAGAAACCTGCTTCCCTGAGAATCACTGCTGAGCTCTAAGTCCCTGTTTTTTATTGTGACCTTGTCGTTCAGAATCTTGGCTACTGTTACCGTAACTGTTTCTGTTTTGGTTCTCACAAGTCCCTTTGGGTGGGTGGGTGGGGGTGGGGGGTCAGCTTTAACATCGCCAGTGACGGTGTGTTTGCCCAAGGAAGTCATGACCCTTCTATGGGCCTCTGGACTGGTTGTAGTTTATATAGACTGGAAACTTAAACCAGAAATGGCATTTTTGAAGTGTCATGGTCTGAGTCTCCTCCCATCCCAACCCTTCCTGGGTGGTGATAAAATGTGACTGAGATTAGAATCTTGACAGTAGCTCGAGACATGTGACAGATAAGCCTGCCTGTAAACACAGATTTTTATGAAGACGGTTGCATTCAGGAGTCCCTGAAAATCACCCTGGTCCCTGCCCTGCTGGCATCTACTGTGGTGGATTGAATGGGGTACCCCAGTTGGAACATATTCTTGGTCGTGGCCTGCATTCTGGTGGGTGTGGTGGCATTGAAAGTAGGATTTCTTGGAGGTAAGACTTTAGTTAAAATGTGGTCCCACTGAATCAGGATGGGTTTTAATCCGGATTGCTAGAGTCCTTTAAAGCAGAGTGAAAGACCGAACGGGAAACTCTGGGGAGAAACCAAAAGCTGGAAGTCAGCAGAACCCAGAAGAGAAAGGAAAAGCTGCTGCCATTTGCATTGCCATGTGCTGGAAAAGCCATGGCAGTCTAAGGGTCACTGGCAGCCAGCTCCAGGGTGCCACAGTCTTCTGGGTGAAAGCATCTCCTTTTTGTTACCTTGACCACGGACTTCTCCTAGCTGAAGAACTGTGAGCCAATAAATTCCCGTTGTTTAAGCCAACCTGTTATATGATATTTGTTTTAGCAGCTAGGAAATGAGAACATCTGGGATCGCAGGACCTGTAGATGTTTTTCACATCAGTGTGCTTCGTGACATGGCAAAGGGGACGTTGATTCATTCTTTCAGCCAGCTAGCTGCAGCTTTTAAGCACCCATTGTAGGAAACAGCTCAGTAGTTGTTGCGGGGAAGGAAGCAAAAGTAGGAAGCAATGCCTGCGCTTACTGCCCCTTCAGCCTCGGCTTCTGATCTGGTCCTTTCAGATGGCGCGTACCGGGCTCTCTGCGTGTCCCGCCCCCTTTTCCCTCCATGAGCCAGTGAACAGAGAAAGAAGGCTTCATTTGGCTCCTAATAGCCCAACCAGGGGAGAGAGCAAGGAGGGTCTTCCAGGCTTTGAAAAGAAGAGGCAACTTTTGGTCTTTGGAAGACAGTAAGGACGTGGACCTTGCAAAGGGGTTCGCTTGCCTCTCCAGCCAGATGACTCAAATGTGCTGATTAGGAGTCTGGGATTGGAAAGAGAGCAAACTGGTATTGATGGATGATCACAGAGAGAGGTATGAGGCGTGGTCTTTCTGTGTTCTTAAGGAGCCATCTGGTGGGTGGATGTGGCTATCAGATCCTCATAAGATTTAGCATTTCAGTTGCATTTCCTCCATCTCACCCAGGAGAAGATAACCAGAATCACAATGTAGTCAAGCTCCTTCTGTTGTTTGGAGCCACCCCTGGGGCCTTTGGGAGTGGGGGACCGTGCCAGTGGGGGCTTGGCCGAGTCATCTCGAGGGCTTCCGTTGGACTGCAGAGCCAGTTCTGGCCCCAGCCCTGACCAGGCAAGTTAGAAAGACAGTGACTCCCAGGTGTGAGTGGAAGGTAGGGGAGGCAGAGCTTCCCTGAGGTTCACTAGCAGCATCCTTAGGAGGTCTGGGCAGAGCAGCCACTGTTTCCCGCCTCACTCCCCTCACACCCTGTCGGCTGGGGCCAGGTTCCCAGGGCTGGATCCTTCCCTTTTCAGAGTGACTCCAGGGGGCTCCGTCAGGAAACCCACCGCCTCCGTGGGAGGCAGTTTGCAAAGCACAGTATTATGTGATGCTAAGTTCTAACATTCTTTCTGCCTGTCAGCATTGCTCTTGGGGGTGCCAAATGTGAGTGCCATTCTGGTTTGTTTCAGAATCGCTTGCCAGGGGAGGGTGAGATGCTTTATTACTCTGGGTGGCTGGTCTGCTTTATTATTAGTCTTGGGGAAATGATTTCTATGAGACGCAGTAGAAGGTGTAAATTATGCTTCACTGCAAATCATCCAGAGCATACATATATATATGTATATCCTGCTCCAGCTGCAAGTCTCTTGCAAATGAGGACTGATGTGCTATGCAGGCAAGTTAGAAAGGGTTACAAGGCACACATGCAGCTGGCATGATTGATGATTATGGTGTCACCTGGACCTGGCTTCCTCATGATTTGCAGCCTGGAGGAAAAACAGCAGTCTTCTTGGGGGCTGTACCCCAAGTGGGAAGCAAGTGAGAAGGCCAGAGGACAGCGATTTGGACAGGCATCCCCCCCCTCCCCACACTCACACACACCTCCTAGGGTGGAACTAGTTCCTCATTAACCTGCTCCTTAGTAAGTATTTCTTGTATGTCTACTTATCAAGGAGCCCCAGGCTTGGAACTGGCCTCCCCACTCTCTCCCTGGCCACCATCAGTGGTGTCCTCCTAAAACTCGGTGCACTAGTTATCTTGGTTTGAACACCCCATTACCCCCCCCTCCTCCATTGTGCAACACATCCAGGCACTCCTCTCTGGACATCTAAGGCCCCATACCAGCTGGACCTGACCTCGCCCCTCAACAGCTTCCCTTGCCTTTTACTGACCCAGCCTGAGTACACCTTCCTCTGTATGGCCTGATTTCCCCAGGGCTGGTTTGGTCATTTCTTCCTCTGGCTCCCACTGTAGTGGCACTTGCCACATTGGACTGGAGCTACTTGTTTGTATGAATGTTGCCTCCGCTACCGGCTGAGCTCCTTGGGAGCAGGAAATGGGCTTCATAAATCTTTGGAACTGCCCTGGACTAGCATGGCAACGGGCATCTGTGGAGTCTGGCCCGATAAATATTTGATGGCTGGCTGGACAGATGGATGAATTAAAGAGGGTGAAGAGAGAACTTTGCCTTAAAGAACTGCCACATCCTGTCCTTTAGTTCATGGGTTTTAACTGAAGCAAGAATGGCCTCGTTGTGAGGTCATGCTAGGGTCAGGGGAGGTGAAGACGTTGCAAAGGGTGGAGCTGGGCAAGGGTGTAACCAGGTCAGCTCAGATAACCTGACCGCCCAGTACATCTGCTGGGTCTGGGAGAACAGAGCCCTGTGGGCCACAGGGCAGGACACCCAGGGAGTGGAACCGTAAAAGCTGAGCAGGTGTCCCCCTTGGAATGTCCTCTCCACCCCCCCACCCAACTTCACAGTGGGGATAGTTGTTGAGCCCTCATAACCTAGAAAGTCAGATGTCAAATGGTACAGTGGCTGTGGACCCTATCGTCAGCCACCAGCACCCCTGGATTGTAATTGTTGGACAGGGCGGCCCTCTTATTGGTCCTTTGGCCTGGTATAATTCATCAAACATCTCTGACCTTCAGTCTCTTCATCTCTTGAAAGGGGTGGTCACCTCTACCTCCCAGACAGCAACAGTATTTCTTGGTGCATGTGAGCCTGCTCTGAGAGTCCTGGGCGTGCTTTTTTATTTTTTGTATGCTGTATGAGGGGGTCACATTTCATTCTTTTTTCCCTGGGACAATCCCATTATTGCAGCACCATTTGCTGAATTTTTTTTTTGGTGGTAGGGGGGAGTGTAGGGACTGTGAATCGAACCCGGGTCTCCTGCATGGCAGGCGAGAATTCTACCACTGAGCTACCCTGGCACCACTCCTCGTCGCCTCCCGTCTTCCCTGCTGCTCTTGGGTGGCGCCCTTCCCTCCCCCCAGGCGCCAGGCATCTTCCGGGGATGCCGCCATGAAGATTTCCTGGGCACGACTCGGGGCTCCCTGCCTTCAGAGTGTGGTGGTCTGCTGGGGAACAGGCAAGGGACGGGGCAGATAGGTCCAGGCCAGCGAGGGGTTCTGAGGAGCCCCAAGCCTGGATTTGGGTAGGGGGCCTCGTCTCCATGTTTCTGCCTGGGCTCCCCACCTTGGGGGGGAAAACAAAAGAAAGGGGCCACTGTGCTCGCCCTCATTCTTCCCCTTGACACATACCCCTGGCTGGTGCACTATAGATTTTGTTCGTTGGCTTTGTTGATTGTGTGTCTCCTTTGCTAGAGTGTAAACGCCACCAGGGTACAGCTGTGTGTCTGTCTGTCCGTTCCCCACTGCCAAGTGACATCGGTGTGCGTTAGGAGCCCCGGGTTACAGCCCTTTCGGGTGACAGCTGTCCAGAGTAATGGCATATGATGTCATCACTCTTCATCCAGAATTTCAAATCAAAATACCTCATTGTCTTCATTGTAAGTGGACTCACTGTTGATTCTACAAATGGTGCCCCCCAAACCCCTCTAATCTCTATCCAGTCACCCACTGTGATGAGAAAATGTAAAAAATTAGAGGAGATCCATTTATGAGGTTTTGTTCACACGTGATGGACAGAGTCACTGACTGCATTAGTTACATCAGCCAATGCGTTAGGCATGTCACTATCCACCAGGGGTTAACTCCGCGGGGGCTGGGGTGCCTGGCCCAGAGTTAGGAACTTATTAATATTTGGGGAAAGAATGATTCAGTCAATAAAAAGGACAGATCCTGTAAGTGCTGAGCAACTGGGAACATTCCCAGTGGTATCAGCTGGTCTTTCTCCAGGCACATCCACCCCATCCCTCAAACTTCCTTTTCCCCTCTACTCACTGCCCCATTTTTCCAGGCTGCTGCTGGGGGCTCTTTCTTTGTCTTCAGCCTCCAGTGAAATGCATCCTGTTCCCCCTTCGGGTAAGAGGGGAGTCCCTGATGTGCAGAGAGGCCCCTGACCTTGGGATTCTCGGGACTTGCCGGGGAATATTTGGCCTCTCCCTGTTCCTCTTGATCTCTGTCCAATTTTCTCTTCATTTCCAGCCCCTTCTTTTTTCTGTCTCCAAATGCTGACTCCTTCGTCTTCTGTTGGGGCGGCATTGAGTTAGTGGGTCACGGGGAAAGTATCGGTTGTGAAATCAGCGGGCAGACTCACAGCCCTGGCTCCTGGCTCCATCCATGGGATTCTCTCAAGCCTCTGTCTGCCCATTTCCTAAATGGGTCTGAAAATCCCTGCTTCACCCCGCTCAGCCTGCAGGGGGTTGTAGGAAGCACCAATCACAGAATGCACATTTGAGCCCCTCATCACCTAGAAAGGCAGATGTCAAATGGTAGTTGTTGAGCTTCCTCATTTTTCCTTTGATTTTCTCTTTCTGTTTTTTCTTTTTTCCTCCCCCTTCTGCTTCCTCTTTTCTCCTTTTGCTGATGGCTGCATTTAAATTCCCATTTCCTTTCTTCTCCCTCCAGCTGGCCTGGGGATGTAGTGGGCAGCATCCATCCAGGTGCCAGGTGGAGCTGAAGTGGATGATTGGTTGTGGTAGGGACCATGGGCAGGGCTGATGAGTCATCCTTGGGGTGGGAAGACAAGTTGCCAAGGCGGTTGGCAGCACGGGGGGGACGTGGGTCATGCTGGACCTCAGGAGGAAAGATGTGGGGTGTGACGGCAGTGTTGTCCCATCTGCCTTGGATGTAGAGATTCTGTTTACAGACAGCTTTGAGGCCTTTTGCAGTCCAGGAAGTAGCCAGATTGATGGATACTTAGGCAGATATTAGAATCCAAACAAGCAGACCCAAGGGACACCCAGGGGAAAGCAGCAGATGGAACTGTGTGTTCTTCTCGGTGCGTTGCTTTGCAAATCCTAGATCTTCTGCAGTCCTGTATGTGGTGTTTTCCAGGCTGAAGTTGAAGTTCCTTGAGGGCAAGTGTAAAGACTGTCATTTACTTCTCCCCATGATGCTTGGCTCATGGTGCCTCTTACAGAGTTCTGAACATACATGACGATTAATCTGTGTGATAATCACTTCATCAGTTCAGGGCTGTAATGGTTGCTGGGGGGCTTTCACATAGGAGTTCCCGTACCACATCTTCTTAGCAGCCTGGCAAGGTGGATTCCATTTCTCAGATAAAGAAATGTAAAGCTCAGAGAGGTTAAGGAACTTGCTCAGGACACACAGCGGGCCAGAGGTGCCGGTGGGCTTCCTGCTTGGAAACATAGCCCTCTACTGCTTCACCCTCCCACTCATGGACTGTCTGTTTTTTATAGCAAATAAGAACCATGTGGCAGCACTTATTTAGGGAGATGGTGGGAAATGAACACTTTGACAATTGGACCTTGTTCATGTTTGAGATTTTTTTATTTCTTCACAACTTAGGAGTTTTCGAGTCTGGAAGAAGTTCTACAAAAGTTGCAGGTGGCCTTTCCTATTACTCAAGCAGTATAGATTCTTCATTTCTCATCAAACTTCAGAGAAGCTTAAAGGAAAGCCATCTCCTGCTAAATTGGTGTGTCCCTCGTTTGCTACCGGAGGGTCTGATTTAAGGGACTGTTGTCACACTTGGTGGCAGGCAGAGCGCCAGCTCAGAACGGCAGTGCTGCTTGGGATTGGATTCTGGGTTCGCTGTTAGAGCTCTGCATTGGACTAAGTTACTGAAGAGTCTGGCTCGAACTGAGTCTGGCAGGGGGGCCTGGTGTGTTTGAGTGAGTAAGCCCGGGGAAGGCTTGCCGGGAGGAAATTCGGTCAAGATGTTTACTTTAACACTTCTGGTGTTCTTCCAAACCAGAAGAGGAAAGGATTCTGAATTAAGGGACGAAGGAAGTTCTAGGATTTTCCATGAATGAAACGCTGAACTTGATGCATTCTAAGTTCTCTGTGGCTCAGGTGGGGCGACGGAGAGTAAAAAGGGTGGATGGCAGTTACTATGAGCTTTTGCCCTTGTTTGGGCACTAGGTAATTTGCTGAACTTTGAAAGTGTAAGATCACCAATGGAGTTTGCTGGCTCAGCCACAGAAAGTGCCACTAGCCTTTGAGTTGTTCAGGGACCTTTGTGATCTTGTGTGCTCGTGGCAGGAGGTGGTACATTTTTTATTTTTAACTTTTTTTTATTGTATAGCATAACATATATACAAAGCAAAGAATTAAAAAAGCAATGGTTTTCAAAGCACTCTTCAATAAGCAGTACAGGACAGATCCCAGAGTTTGTCATGGGCTGCCATACAATCCTCTCATATTTTTCCTTCTAGCTGCTCCAGAATATAGGAGGCTAGAGGACTTAAATACTTGATCATCACAATCAACTTTTTTTTCCTTCTTTCTTTGTGAACAATAACATCTGTACAAAAAAGCTGTAACTTTCCAAGCACAGCCCCATAATTAGTTGTAGAACATATTTCAGACTTTGACATGGGTTACAATTTCACAATTTTAGGTTTTTACTTCTAGCTGTTTAAAATACTGGAGACTAAAAGAGATATCAATTTAATGATTCAGCATTCATATTCATTTGTTAAATCCTATCTTCTATGTATAATTCCACTATCACCTTTGATCTTTCCATACCACTCATTGGGGTTGTTTGGGCTATGGCAATTCTAAATTTTTGATATTGGAAGGGTCTGTCACTGATATGGGGTAGGGAGATGGAACTATCTGATGTTCTGGAGAGGCTGGGCTAGGTATCAGGGCTTGTCTGGATCAGGGACCCATCTGGAGGTTGTAGGTTTCTGGCAAGTTGCTCTAGTGCCTGGAACCCTTGTGGAATCTTCTATATTGCCCTAAGTGTTCTTTAGGATTGGCTGGAATGGTCCTGGTTGGGGGTTGGAAGGTTATGTATGATAGGTAGCAAGGGAGGTGTGCATTTTTAAGCTCAAAGAACTTTTCTGGGATAATGGAATTGCTGGGTGTAGGGTATAAGGTTAAAAGGGCAATTCCTTGACATTGGAACCCTCTGGCATGTTAATGAGACAAGGGGTTCGGTCTTCGAAGGCCCTGCCTTGCACATGATAAGCGCTCAGTGAGAATCTGTTCAGTGAACTCCAACGTATGCTCTGGTTAGAGGAGACAGACACTGAACAAAACCAAGTGAACTATGTCACGAGTTAGAAGGTCTAGTCATTTTAAATTGGATGGGCAGGGAAGTTTTCACTGGGGAGGGGCCATCTGAGCAAAGCCCTGGAAGAGGGGAGGAGAATTGTGTGGGTTTCTGGGAGACGAGCATTCGGTCCTGAAGGCAAAGGGAGCAGCAAGTGCTGGGGACCCCCAGGCCTGACCCTCCCTGGAAGGGGAGCTCGCTGTGGCTGGAGCAGAGTAAGTGCATGGCAGTGGAGAGTGTTGGAGAAGAGACAAGAGGAGTACCTGGAATGAGGGCAGGGAGGGGCTTATGTCATGAGGACCTTGGAGACTCTCAGGAGGACTTTTACTGAGTGCCTTGGGGAACCATTGGGGGGGGCCTTGGAGAAGCCATTGAACCGTATGAGTGACGTGACCTGGCTTGAGGTTGCCAGGATCCTACTGGTGCTTTGTGGAGATTAGATTGTGGGAGGTGGGGGAGGGGAGGCAAGGGTGGAAGGAGGGAGACAAGGTAAAAAGCAGTAATCCAAGTGACAGATGATGTGATCAGGTAGCCTTGACCACAGATAGATGTCAAGGTGGTTGAAACCACTGGATTTTGGATATACTTGAAGGTTGAACCAGTGGGATTTGGGGATAGATTGGGTGTGTAAGGTTTGCAAGATGACTTGAAGATGGGTCCAAGGTTTTTGGTCTAAGGAAATGAAAGGAAGGAGCTGCTCTTAAAGGAGAAGGTGAGGACTCTGGAGGATCAAGAGTTTATTATGGAAATGTGATGTTTGAGATGCCTGTATATAGTCAAGTAATGATATAGAGTACACGTTTGGAAAACTCACTCTGGAATTCAAGGGAGACACATGGGCTGGAGGTATAAATTTGAGGTCATTGTAGTGATGGTTTTCAGGCTGGCATATTGCAGGAGATCCCTGAGGGAGGGTGTTGGTCAGAGAAGGAAGGAGTTGCAGTTATGGACCCTGGACCATCCCAGCAGTAAGAGCACAGGGTTGATGAGGAAGAAACCACCTGCCAAGAAGGAGAAGGAGCAGCCAAGCGAGGGGTGGGAGGAAGGCCAGGAGAATGGCACGATCTCATTTTGGGCTTGGAGGAGGCAGCAACAGAGCCCCTGGGGCAGACTCCATCTAGAGCTTTCGAGGAATGGAAAATAGTGAGGGTCAAAGGCACACCCCAAATAGTATCTGAGGTGAGGCTGGCTGTGTGAGCGACATGCATTTTTCTGGTGCTGTCAGCATCCTTTTTGGTACAAATGTAAACATGAAACGGGGCTGCAGTCTGTGTTTGCGTCTCCCTGAGCCACACCCAGGCATGACTGTAAGGCTTAGTCACAAGTGGTTTGGGGGCAGGAGAGCCTGTCCACAAAGCTGCATGGAGCGGAGACGGGAATTTTTTTTACTTATCGATTTTTAATTGTATCAGAAATACATAAATTAGACCATGCATTCTCAGTGAGGGTGATATCACCCCCAAGGGGAGAAAATTAGTTCTTGGAGGGCAATAAAAGTCTGAGATCTCACAGTGACTTGTGGCCTCCAAAGGGCCCAGTATATAAATTGATATATTGTATATCTGTGGTTATTAAAATTTCATTATGAGTGGGAGTGGTTAGGGAAAAAATGTTTAAAAAGGCTGAGAAACATGTAATTAGACTAAAATCCCCTTTGACTACCTCCGTGGTTCCTTGTGGAAATATACTGTGATGATTTGTAGATTTAGTTCCTCTTTTAAATAAATAGCAAGTGTATGTTACATTTGAACTATTTTTTTTTCTACCCAATAATATATCGGGAAGACATTTTCTTGTTGGTAAGGATACAGCAGTTGTCATTTAGAGCATCTAAATGTTATTATTTATTCTGTAGTAATAATACATGCATGTTATTCTGTAGTATGGATGTTGCATAGTTTATTTTGTATTTCCTCATTGATGAACATTCAGAGTTTGCCTGATTTTTTTTCTGCTGTTAAAACAGTGTCACAGTGTTTGTTCACTTTTGCACAGGCTTCTTTGCACATTATGTAGTCACTGCTTCTTGAGGAGAGCAGAAAAATTTGCCATAAAGTCCAAGTAGGTCTCTTACCAGGCAGAAGAACTCTTAGGAAGGGAAGTTGGAGACAGAGAAGGCAACTAACATTTGCTGTACCCCCATTTCCTTTGGCCTGTGGCCCTTGGGGAATGTTGTCTCCTTAATCTTTAAAATAGTTGCATGAGATTGAAAAAATTTTATGCCCTGGTCTTGCTATGAGGAAACCCACCTGTAAAGAGCTGAATTAATTTGTCCAAGGTCGCACAGCAGGTAGTAGCAGTAGACCTGGAACTGGTCTCTGTCCCTGAGTGCATGGGTTGATGAGGAAGAGGCCACTCCGGGCTCTCTCTGGTCTTTGACTGATCATGTCTTTGAAATGTAAGTTCTCCTGGAAGTGAGATGACGTCATCAGGACCTCACCCACTGGAAAGCTGTTTGCTGGAAGGGACCCAGTTCACCGCCTGGATGATCTTGGGTTCCTTTACCCTGGAATCCCAGCAGAATATCCTTCCTGTGTCATGGTGGGGTGTCCAGAAGCAAGGTTGGGGCTCCCTGGTCTTTCCCTGGAATGGGATGAGGTGGGAGGATGTCTGACCTGGCCCACCCTGGAAGTCTGGGTTCCAGGCTGAGAGAGCCACTGGCTTGCTTTCTCCAGTTCATGGAAGAGGCTCAAGTCTCAGTTCCGGTGGGGGGTCGAGGAAGAGATTGGGTTTGGGGATCTCTTCCCATCTCCGTGGATGTGTGAAGGGCTATGTAAGGATACAACCAGTGCACCCTTTGGGAGATTTATTTTGAGGTGCAGTTGTAATTTAAGGTATTCAGAGGGAATATGAGAGAGTTTATCCTTTTAAAGACACTTTTGGTTAAAAGCCAAAGTTTAAACTGTCCGACGAAGCTTGGTGTCTTAACGAGTAATCTATAGAATTTGATGCATAAATGGCATTCCTAAGGAAAGGAGAGGACGTGGAGATCAATGAGGGTATGCAGTTGGTGCCAGCACGAGGAATGCTCGAATTTCAGTAAGGACCATAATCCCTTCAGGGTAGGGGTGGCCTGCAGCATGTCTCCTCCTTTTCTGTTTTAGAAGCAGCCAGATGAAGTCACGGCACTGCTATCGGGAAAGGAGGCCAGGGTAACATTTCCTAGGGCAGCGTGCTTCCCAGAGAAATCCTGCTGCATATTTGGAATCACCAGGGCTCATGGAACCATCTGATGCCCAGGCCACATCCAGGGGTACAGAGGGTATCGAACAGGTGGCGAGCCTCCCCCTGCAGGTGACCGGCCGCCCCTCCACAGGTTTTGTTAATGATGTCTGTCCCGTCCTAGGCACTTCTTTCGCATGTGACACTGTGCTAAATGAGCACTTGGCCTCTGTTCTCTAATTTAAAATGCCCCCTCTGAGGTAAGTGCTCTTAATTTGCTCATTTGACAGGCCAGGGAGTGGAGTATCCTACCTAAGGGCACCCCTAAGTAATGCCAGAGACCCTGAGCTCCCACCCTAATTGTAGGAAAGTCTCAGGGACTTGCCAGGAGGTTGGAAGCTTGTCAGCACTCAGAACTCTTGTCCCTAAACAGGTGAGATGCAGGAATGATAAGTAACAATAGACCTTAGTAGGTGCCTGTGAAAAATGTTTGGTGTCTTGATTTCTTTAAACTTTGTTCTAACCTGTGTATTTTTTCATCAAACACTTTTTACACCTAGATATTTGGTTTCTTTAAACTTTGCTCTGACTTGTGTTTTTTCCTAAAACATTTTTAAAGGACTTTGAAATTTTATTGTAGTAATATTTTTACAACACGGATTTTCCCATTTTAATCATTTTTAAGTATATACTTTAGTGGTACTAATTACATTCACAGCGACATACTTACCATCCCCATTGCCAAACTTTTTCGTCACCCAAAAGGAAACTCTACTCATTACGCAGTAACTCCCCATTCGCCTTTCCCCAGGTCCCTGGTAATCGCTAATCTTCTTTGTGTCTCTGCTAGTTTGCTTATTCTAGATATTTCAAATCTAAAACATTCTTAATAGGCACACAATTCTCTTAAACATGTATGATTTCATAGAAATACATATTGGATCAGGTACGGCTCTGTTTTTTCTCACTTTGCACATATCTGGAAAAGCAACATGACAACTAGTCAGAATGAAAAGACTGAACTTAAAATGACCTACGGAGCAAACCAGGACCTCTGCAATTCTTTCATGCTATTTTCTTCTTTAAAAAAATCAGAAGACTCGGGCTTCCCCACAGAGCTTGTCAGGAGTTGAGTGGCGGCAGGGTGATGGTGGTGGAGTACCCCAGGAAACTTGAAGGATAGATTAAGTTCTTCAAATAAACTCAGAAAGTGACAGTCAGAAGCAGTTCCCGTCATTCATAAAATATGCAGCTCCCTGGTAGAAAGAGCATTCAATGTGATTTTTCTGCCCTGAAATAAGTCCACCCTGGCCTCCGAACGTGGGCTGTGTGATTCCAACACCGGACAGGCCCCCTCACCCCCTACCCATCCCCCCACGAGTGGGGCTGCCAAGGCTGGGATGATCATCTAACAGGTGACCTCAGCCAAGCCTGTGCTCTCACTCCTGTTTCCAGAATTTGGGACCATGGAGTGTGCCTGGGGGGATATTAGCAACTTCAGAGTTAGAACCCAAGGAAGGATCTGGCTAGAGTGCTGGGAAGACTTTTTTTATGAGGCAGATTGGCAAATTGACATTTGTATTTGGCTTCCCCATCTATCACTACATGTTTTTGGCTTGGACTGGAAAGGATATTTGAGTTAAATGTGATACTTAATCACCGAGTGAAACAACTGAGATTCATGGACGTTAACTGTTGAATGGTTAGCTGAAGTGAGCTTCTGAATTCATGTACCCAAGCCTGAGAGTCTCCTCAAGTCCGGTGTTGGTGACTCTCTCTGTTGATGTGGTGGAGTCTTATTAGAGTGCACAAGTGGGCTCGGGGACAGAGCCTGTGGTTTGGGTGTGTGACCCAGGCTTGACCAATCAGAGCACTGATTTCCCTGCTGCCAGTGATCCAGCAGTGGGCATGTGCCCCAAGCCGGTCCAATGAGATCCTTCCTTAGGATTTTTTACTGTGCAATTTGGGAAAGAAAAGCTTCCCCCTCCCCGACTGTGGTTGGCGAAGCCAGTAGAATTAGAAACCTCGAACTGCCATGACTATCTTCGCTAATACTTGGGGAGCCTCAGAGAATGAGGCTAGTGATGAAGAAAGTAGAGCGGAGAGTGTTTGAGCACCTGGATCTAGCAATACCTGAAGGCAACACACTTCTGAACTTCCAGGTTATAGGAGCTACCCTTCCATTTTGCGTGTGCATGGTTTTTTGTATGTGTATCTAAAACAATTTGATTTGAGCTTCTGTAATTTGCAACCTGTTGAGTCCTGTCTAAATCAACTACAATATGAACTTCTCATATTATATAGTAAGAGGAAGGCACCATGATGTGAATGCTGTGATGTAATTCACTGGTGGCAAGGCTGAACCCAGGCAATCTCGGTGAGACTGAATAGGACTGGTGAGCTGTAGGGTAAAGTATATTCAGCTTCGGTAAATACTGTCAGATAGCTTCAAAGTGGTTGTACCATTTTCCACCCCTACCTACGATGTCTGAGAATTCCTGTAGTTCAGCATCCTTGTCTACACTTGGCATTGTCATTATTTTTTAATTTTAGGCCATTTGGGTGAGCACATGATGTCACATTGTGTGTATGTATTTTATTTTCACCTTTTTTTTTTTTTTCCTTTGCATGGGCAGGCACCAGGAATCGAACCCAGGTCTCCGGCATGGCAGGCGAGAACTCTGCCTGCTGAGCCACTATGGCCCATCCTATTTTTACCCTTTAAACTAAGTTTTTCAGTATTTTCTTTTTAAAAATTTTAAACATAGAGAAAAATGGAATGGATTTCATGGTGCAGGCTCATGGCTATCCTCTAGATTCTACCATTAACATCTTACTATATTTGCTTTATCATGTAGCCATCCCTCTATCCATCCATCCATCTCATGTATATATTTTGAAATATTTCAAGTAAGTTGAAAGCATCAGTTCCTTCACAGTTCACTTCATCTGAAACACTATTCAGCATACTTAGGTAGCGTTAACTGAAATACAACGTGTACGGTTATTTTTTTTCTTCTTTTGAATTTACATAGAGTTGGGCACAAATCTTAAGTATAGTTTGCTGAGTTTTGACAAATGCATCCACCATCTCTCTCTCTCTCTCTCTCTCTCTCTCTCTCTCTCTCTCTCATATATGCAACCCAGTGCCCTATCAACCTCTAAAACCTGACCATCATCCAAGGAAGTTCCTGCACGTCTCTTTCCACTTAGTCCCCACCCTCCCCCTGCCAGAAGCAACCATTGCTCAGATTTTTTCCCCACTCTAGAGTCACACTGTTTCTTTTTTTTTTTGCATGGGCAGGCACCGGGAATCGAACGGGCACAGCAGGCGAGAACTCTGCCACTGAGCCACCACGGCCCGCCCATCACACTGGTTTTAATTTGTGTTTTCCTGATGACTAATGATGCTGAACATCCTTTCATATACTTATTGAACATTTGGATTTTCTCTGCTGTGAATCGTCCAAGGATGACCTTAAAAAACAATTTTTTTTTCTGTTTTGGTGAGGAGGAAGAGTCCATTTGATTGGGGTGTGTGCCCATTGGCATATCCCTGCAAGAAATCTTGTTCCTGGGAACCTGCCGTTAATTGAAGACAAATTCTCACACTCTGCAAGTCTCCCCAGTATCAGGAGCCAGAAAATGCTGATTTGTTAAAAACTCATCCCAAAATTGAATAGAGTGGAGAAACTTCTAAGCATGCTGCTGGAAGCCTTATCTTCTAATCATTTCCAGTTATGTAACTTTCTTTCCAATGAGTGTCAGTCTTGCAGGAGAACTCAAAATCATTAGCAGATTTATAAGACACTCTGACCACCAACTGCCAGAGGAAGTGTGACTCTGAGTTCCCCACATTCGCATCAGACTTGTCTCCTTATTGAAAGTGAGGGTATTTGTGCAAAGAAGGAGGTTCTCCGGGTGTATTACAGAAATAGAGCTTTTAAGAAAGTATTTTCCTTGTCATAGATGAGATTTACAGGTTTGTATTCCAGGGCTTTGGGCCTGGTCCCCAGCCCTCTGAAGGCTCAGGACTCTGGGGTTTCGGCTGTGAGTTCCTAAGCAGTGGGTATTTCCTTCTTGTCTTGGGGTGCTGCCTGTTTAATGCTGTGACTGGGCACTTGTGGCTTTGTCATGAAGAATGGAGTAGAGTGAGGGGGGAGAGTGGGGTATGCCACATCCTTATGTAGCTTTCTGGACCTGATAGAAGTGGATTCTGTCAGATGCGATTTCCTGACGTATCTCCTGACCAAGAAGCTGGCATGATCCCCAGGGTCCCTTGTCCTCCACAGCGGTCATTTCTGAATTCCAGCAATGGAGGATGTGTGATGAGGGTCTGGAGAGGTATTCATTTATTAATTATGGAGGTCATGGCGAGTTTCAAGAACAGTCTGTTAACAGAGGTGAGGACAGGGTTAAGGGGACCCTGACCTACAAGGGACGCTGAAGCCTGCCTGGAAGAGCAAGTGAGGAACAGTTCTAGGAAACTGGACAAAGGAGCCTGGGCTGTAAGAGCAGACTGCTGGGAAGGAGGGTAGCCTTAGGGAGAGGAGCACAGCATGGCCACCCACAGCCTGCTGGGAGGGAGATGGTGGGAACATCCTGACCTCGCTCTCCTGCTGTCTTTGCACCTCCTACCTGTGTCTCCCATTGGCCAAACCCACCTGGAAGCAGATGGGAAAGGGGGGTCCTCTTAGGTGCAGTCCCTGTAGGTCAGCCTCCTGGTGCACGGGGCCTGGAGGAGAAGGGCTGAGTGTAAATCCCAAAGGGCAGGAGGAGAGTAACTAGCTCAAGATGCTTCCAGACCTTGTCCCATGTTGGAACAAGCTAGTCATCACATTTGTTTGGAAGGGAAAGAGACCTCGAATAGCCAAAAATATTCTTTAAAAGAAGAATGAAGTGGGAGGACTGACACTTCCTGATTTTAAAGCTTATTACAAAGCCACAGTGGTCGAAACAGCATGGTACTGGCCCAGAGATAGAACAGTGATCAGTGGAGTTGAACTGAGAGTATAGAAATAGACCACCAAATCTGTGGTCAGCTGATCTCTGGTGAGGCCCCAAATCCACTGAACTGCGACAGAATCATCTTTTCAATAAATGGGCATAGGAGAACTGGTTATCAATAGCCAAAAGAATGAAAGAGGACCCTTACTTCAGACCCTATACAAAAATTAAAGTGAATCAAAGACCTAAATATAAGGGGCAGTCCCGTAAAACTCCTAAAAACTCTCTTGTTGAAGTAGGAAGGGAGCTTTGGCCTTGAAACTGATCTGAAATCAGATAGGCAGGTGGAGTAACGGCATCTGGGACCTAAGGAGCCCTTCCTCAGCTTGGCATGATCCGGAAGCTCGGTGGGGGAGTGTCACTAATGGGCTGTGGCACCCGGGGGTCAGGAAAAATGCAGGTGGTTTGGAAGACTTTGGAACTTTGCAGGAATGAGCTCCCTAAGTGAGTGGAGAGAATCGGAGAAATCTTTGCTCACCAAGCAAATATTATCAAGGGCCAACAAGAGGTGCAAAGAGAGGGAGATTGTCTGGGGAGTTTAGGGTATACTGAGCAACACGGGAAATTGAAGTCAGCTTTGAGGGGGAAAAGCCTGATCAGAACTCTGTGTTGTAGACCCCCAGAACCAGGAGCAGAATTAGGAACCCAGTCTCCGGCTTGGATTGTGGAACAGGAAAGGAAATCAAGGACCAAAAGCAGAAGGCTGTTGAATGGCTGACCTTATGAGAGTTGCTGAAGGAAGGAGAGGTTATCATTCCCTTGGGACTTGACTCTTGCTGGAAGGGTTCTCACTTCCTCGGCCGTATTAGGACTTTGGACTTTGTAGGTTGAACCCCACCTCTGCCACTTACTAGCTGTGAAATAGTGGGCAGCTTCCCAAACCTCCCTGTGTCTCAGATTTCTCACCTGAAAATGGACCTTTACAATCCCTACCTCATAGAGTTGTTTTGAGGATCAAATGAGTAAATAGACAAAAAGCAGTTTAAAACAATGCCCAGCACACGGTCACCAGGTAATAAATGTTAGTTATTGATATTTTTATTTTAAAAATACCATTGCTGGAGCCTCGTTAGTTCAGCCTCCCAGAGGTTGGGCCCTGACACTATACTCCTGTCTTATGGTTTAATCTGCAGCTTCGCTGACATGTCACAAAGGCTCTGTTTGAACTGGAAGAGATGAAGGTTGTTCTGCTAGAACCAGTTTTGGGGTAGGGGTAGGAGGAGGAGAACAGTGCTATAACCCAGGAAGAGAAAATGGGAGGGAGGCTGTGATCCAAATTGATCCTTGAGCTAGCGGAGGGAAAGGAGCCAGAGAAATTGGCTGGAGCTAGCTTCTATTTGGAGGCTGGCCATTTGTTACAGAGCTCATCAGTCATGTATACATTAGTATGAATAAGGGTTTTTAGGACCTTTAGGTTCTGTATAGGGTAAAGTTGGGGGAGGGCATGTAGACATGGGTATTAGAAGGAAGGGTGTAGGGGAAGGAAAGTAGAGGGGAGAGGAAGACCTTTTACTTAAATGTTTTGTTTCTCACCTTTGGAAGGGTCAGTGGTGTGGTAGCACTTAGGGGTGGAGGTTCCCGTAAAGCACAGCAGGAGTGGGCTCACTATGGCATGTGATTGTCAGCAGCCTGGGTTGTGGTTGATGGTGGCTTCACCTTTGTGAAGTGTTTCTCTAAACCATGGCTTCCTTAGAACATAGTACAATGAATGTTTCTTTGCAACTGCAGTGAAGAGGTTTTCTCTCTGGCTGTGGAACTTTGCTGATAAAGTAGCAAAGGACAGTTGTTAAGAGAATAGGGAACCTGAGGGCCTGGGTTTCAATTGCAGCTCAGTCATTTGGACCTGCAGTAAGTTACTTAAAGCTCTGTTGCACTAGTCGTGCCATCTGTAGAATGGGCATAATTGTATTTATTTCATAGCAGTGTTGTGAGAATTAAGTCAAGGAGTTAAATACAGGTAGTGTATTTAAAGCAGCGGCTCTAAGACTGTTTTTTTAAATTGTCTTGTTTTGTCTTTATTTTCCGATTTTTTTAAAAATGGGAAACTTCCATACCAGCCAGACAAGTCTGTCATTGGATTCTGAAGAAGTCTAACCATGGACCATCCATGGACCTGGCCGGACACGTTTGACTCGCCTCCCTATCTCCCAGCTTCCTGTAATGTAAGGCCCTCCTCCAGAACCCCCTCCTGAGCACCCAGCTCTCAGGGCCTCTCCTTCCAGGTGGAGCACCTGGGTTGCACCTGCAGTAGACTTCCCTGAATTGACAGTTTTTAAGCATATATGTTAAGATGAAGAGGTCTGCATCTTTTCGTCTATGATTCCGCCATAGTATTTAATGCAGTCCCTTGTACACTGCACCATGACCTACAAAATGCTCACATGTTCTCACGTCAACTTGCTTGGGTAATAGTATGACCTTGAATGAGTCCCTCAGTCTAGGTGGGGCCTTCCTTCTCCTACTGTGTACAGTGAAGCTCCAGGGAGCCGTAAAGGTTAAGGGACAGTGTATGTGAAATCGGTTTTTGAGCTGGGAAGTGATACTATTCAGACCTAAGGTACTATCATAAACCTTCCTGTATTCTACCAAAGAGTGCCTGAGCCATCAACACAGAATGCTTGCCCAAGAAACATCTGTCAGGTCACTGATTGCTTTCTAAAGTGGATTGCCATACCTTCTGTTTTGATCCGCCCATCGTGATTTCTTACTTCCCTCTTCTGGAGAACTCCCCCACTACTATCCCACCATGAGGTCCTGGTGGTGCTTGTCAGGGAAGGTAAGTTGCTAAACTGGAAGGAGGTTACCAGTTGCCCACTAACTGGGAGGAGTTCACTGCAGAGGACATGCAATCAGAGGTGAGAGATGACACCTTGCTGGCATTGTTTGAGCCCCTAGAACCGGTTATTCCTGATGTCCACTCAGTAATTTGAGTCTGTAAATCTGCTTTTCCCACTTTGCTTCCCCCCCACACACACACTTAAGCTTGTGGATTGGATTTTTGCCACTTGCCAACTACAAGTTCTCAATGGGGGCAGTTCTCCTCCCATTGGCCAAAGGAAAAGAGAGAGGGTGTTACAAGTAATGGGTCAAAATGGAAAGATTTTGTTTAAAAATGCATATATGATAATTCACTATAATCAAATACTATACTGCCATTAAATTATGTTGAAGAATATTTAGTAACATGGGAAAATATCACTAGGGAACAATGAACATGTATTGGTTTTTGTAATTAGAAAGAAAATATTTTAAAGAAGTTTTACATTAGGAAGGATTTTAAACCAGTGTCTGGGGAAACTCACAACCAGAGTCCACGGGTTTCTTTTTTTTTATTTTAATTTTGAAATAATTTTAAAAAATAATAGTTTCATGCTTGCAGGACAGTTGCAAAAAAAATACAAAACACACAGAGTTCCAACATACCATCTCTACCCAGATCCACAGATCCCACTTTTAACATTTTACTATATTTTTCTGCTGCTTTTTCTTTTCTGTTCTGTTTTTTCCTCTCCTCTCCTCCTTTCCCCTGTCCTCCTACCCCTCCTATCTCTCTCTCTCTCTATCCATCTGAAGGTCCATCTGACCATCCGTCCGTCCATCCATCCATCCATCCATTCTCAAAGTATTTTGAGAATAGGTGTTATATATCATGCTTCTTAAACACTTCGTATTTCTGTGTTCATTTCCTTAGGACAAAGATATCACTTGTGTAACCACCTTAAGCACCCACAGATTTCTTTCTTTTGTTTTCTTTTTAAACAAATATTTATAGAACACTTGGTATGGGCCAGGCATTGCTCTAGTTCATTTAATCCTTTCAGGCAACTTAATGAGGTGGGTTCTACCATGATCCCCATTTTACAGGTGAGGAAACTGAGGCACAGAAGTGACTTGTCCACAGCCACACAATGATGAAACCTGGATTGAAACCCAATAGCCTTACTCTCAATTCATGCTCGTAATGATTCCAATATGTTGCTGCCTCCCAGTTACCTATTGAACAACTGCTATCTGCAAGGAGAAAAATAGTTTATATTTAGATAATTTATATTTACATAAATTTTAATTTATGTAGCGGACTTTGAAGGCAGACTACATAAACTGCATCCAGTTATGCAGATATTAACCAGATAAGGGAGAGGAGGATATGAAAGAAAACAAACAAAAACAGAGCAAGGCAATAAAGGAAAAAGACAAGACTGGGTGGGATATAGAGGAGAGGAAAAATGAAAGAGTGCCGGGAGTATATGGGTTTTGAGATTGAGGGTAAGATGAAAGCAACTGTATATTTCACAACGTAATTTTCTCTTGGGAGTAAGTGGGTAAGTCATCACCTCTTAGGGTTACCCTTTTAAAACCTAATTAGCTGGTTAACCACTATTCCTAGCTTTTATCTTTTTTTTTTATCATGTTTTATTTTTAACTTGAGCTGTAAGTCACATAACATAAAGTTCATTGATTTAAAGTGTACAATTCAATGGTATTTTAGTATATTCACTATATGTTATATTCATGATCAAATTCCAAAATATTTTTGTCACCCCAAAAAGAAATTCTGTTCCTATTAGCAGTCAGTCCCAATTCCCCCTTCCTTCATCCCCCAGGCTGGGAACTTTCTGTCTCTATGAATTTGCCTATTCTAGATATTTCTTATAAATGAAATCATGCAGTAGAGGGCTTTTGTGTTTGGCCTCTTTTGCTTAACAAAATGTTTTCAAGGTTCATCCGAATTATAGCATGTATCAGTGCTTCATTCTTTTTGATGGCTGGTTAATATTCTATTCTAAGGTTTTACCACATTTTGTTTACCCATCCATCAGTTGATGGCCATTTGGGTTTTTTCTGTTTTGGGTCTCTTGTGAATAATGCTGCTGTAAACAGGCATGCACAAGTTTTTGTGTAGACATATGTTTTCTCTTCTCTTGGGTACATACCTAGGAATGGAACTGCTGAGTCAGGTGGTAACTCTATGTTTAATTTTTTGAGGAACTGCCAAATTGTTCCTAGTTCTTTCACCTCTAATCCTTAAGTGTAATTTATGGAGGGCTGCAAAAATGTAATTTGGCTTTTATGTTCTTTGGCCGCAGTACCCTAACCGTCTGTGGGACGTTATGCCTTATAAATAAATCCTCTCCTGTTTAAGCTGAAAAGCTCTATTACCACCCTTGGAGCAGAAAACTAGGCTGTGGGTTCATACAGGCCAGGGATTCCAGTCCTTTCTCCCCATGTACTGCCCCACAGGCAAGAAAATCTTTCTTTCAGTGATTCTTAATCAACAATAAAGGGGTCATCAGAGGGGTCAGGACATAGAAGAGTCTGGGTTAGTCCAAACCAACACAGCAACTCTTTCCCCTGCAATGATCACTCCCAAAACGCCAAAACACAACCAAGGAATGAAAAAGCACCCAAAACAGATGATTCTTTCCCAAGCCCCTCACTCAAAATGGCCCACTCTAAGCCATAGTTAAGGTTTTCTCGTGCTTTACAATTTGTCACGTGCTTTCCCATATGTAGCACTGGTCCTCGTGGCAGATATATGTGGCCAGAATATGTGGTTGGTCCTCATGGTAGTTCAGGAAACTTGGCCGAGCGGTTATTCTTTCCATCATCCCGATTTTAGAACTGAGAACACAGAGGCACAGAGTTCATGATTTGTAACCGGGTGAGGAAGTGGCAGTTAGGGAAGGACAGACTTAGCATTCAGACCTTTGGACTTGGAACCCTGTACTCTCTTGTGAATTCTTGGCGGTGTTCACACTCGCTTTGCAATCTAGATAACGGTACTCTGAGTTTTTTCAGGAATCATGTTTAATAAGGGAGTTAGAGCTTGGCTTGGGAAAACTTCAGTAAACATCATAGTTGGCTCTCCGGCTTGAGAAAGAGGCCTGGTGGTGGGGACCCCTTAGACCCAATCCACGTGCACACACACAGCTCCCACAGTATGTTTTTAGACGTTTATTTTGTATGCTTACAGGTATGTGTCTCTTGCCTCACTTTGCTGCTTGGAGAGTCTCACTTTTGAGCTGGGAGAGGAAATATTAAGGACATTCTTGCTACTTTAAATAGCTTGTAAATTCCAAACTGGTGGGTGCTTAGCTGGGGGATAGAAATAGATTTACAGAAGTTTTGGGGTTGTTTCCTTTTGTCTGAGTGTTTTAAAAAAAAAAAAGCAACTTAATTAAGGTTGTCTGAGGTTTTTGTGAGTTTCAAAGAAGCAGTTGTGGGTTTATACTCAACCATGATAAACACATCGGATGCAATAATATCACAAACATTCACACTCACAGACACCACTGTCATGGCTTTACCTAGAAGTGTGAAAACACCTATTCTATTTATGCATAAGCTGTAAACCGTGTACCTAGTGGAACTTGTGCAAATACGATGAACAAAATACTTCAAAAAGATTTTTTTAAATGAATCTTTAAATCTTTGAAATTTTGGA